>NW_027488367.1:4247500-6747500 GCF_051014445.1 Colletes latitarsis
TATGAGAAATATGCGAAAGAATGAGCCTGATGAGAGCAAATCCCAGACCTAACCTAGACCTAACATGAATTATTCTCTAAAATATTGATCGAAACCAGGTTTAATTGACTGTTTCAGTGTGGTCCCACATTACTACATGATCCAAACCAGAAATAACCCAGGATCCGTTCAACAAGTATGTGAAGAATGCGAAAGTATGAGTCTGATGAGGGCAAATCCTAGACCTATCCCAGACCTAACTTGCGTTATCCTCTAAAATATTTATCAAGACCAGGTTTAATTGAATGTTTCAGTGTGGTACCACATTACTGCGTGATCCAAACTAGAAAAAACCCAGGATCCGCTCAACAAGTATGTGAAGAATGCGAAAGTATGAGTCTATTCAGTGAAAATCTCAGGCCTTACCTAGACCTAACTTGCGTCGTCCTCTAAAACATTGATGGAAACCAGGTTTCATTGACTGTTTCAGTGTGGTACTACATTACTACGTGATGCAATCCAGGAAAAGCCCAGGATCTAGCCATCAAGTATGAGAAATATGCGAAAGAATGAGCCTGATGAGAGCAAATCCCAGACCTAACCTAGACCTAACATGCGTTATCCTCCAAAATATTGATCGAAACAAGGTTTAATTGACTGTTTCAGCGTGGTACCACATTACTACGTGATACAATCCAGAAACAGCCCAGGATCTAGCCATGAAGTATGAGAAACATGCGAAAGTATGAGCCTGATGAGTGAAAATCCCAGGCCTAACCTAGACCTAACATGCGTTATCCTCTAAAATATTGATCGAAACCCGGTTTAATCGACTGTTTCAGTGTGGTACCATATAACTATGTGATCCAAACCAGAAAATAACCCAGGATCTGTTCAAGGAGTATGTGAAGTGTGCGAAAGTATGAGTCTGATGAGGTCAAATCCCAGACCTATCCCAGACCTAACTTGCGTTATCCTCTAAAATATTTATCCAGACCAGGTTTCATTGAATGTTTCAGTGTGGTCCCACATTACTACGTGATCCAAACCAGAAAAAACCCAGGATCCGTTCAACAAGTATGTGAAGAATGCGATAGTATGAGTCTGATGAGTGAAAATCCCAGGCCTAACCTAGACCTAACATGCGTTATCCTCTAAAATATTGATCGAAACCCGGTTTAATCGACTGTTTCAGTGTGTTACCACATTACTATGTGATCCAAACCAGAAAATAACCCAGGATCTGTTCAAGGAGTATGTGAAGTGTGCGAAAGTATGAGTCTGATGAGGTCAAATCCCAGACCAATCCCAGACTTAACTTGCGTTATCCTCTAAAATATTGATCGAAACCAGGTTTAATCGACTGTTTCAGTGTGGTACCACATTAGTACGTGATCCAAACCAGAAAAAGCCCAGGATCTAGCCATCAAGTATGAGAAATATGCGAAAGAATGAGCCTGGTGAGAGCAAATACCAGACCTAACCTAGACCTTACATGCGTTATCCTCTAAAATATTGAGCGAAACCAGGTTTAATGGACTGTTTCAGTGTGGTACCACACTACTTCGTGATCCAAACCAGAAAAATCCCAGGATCTGTTCAACAAGTATGTGAAAAACGCTAAACTGTGAGCCTGATGAGGGCAAATCTTAGACCTAACCCAGACCTAAGATGCGTTAACCTCTAAAATATTTATCAAGACCAGGTTTAATTGATTGTTTCAGTGTGGTCCCACATTACTACGTGATCCAAACCAGAAAAAACCCAGGATCTGTTCAACATGTATGAGAAATATGCGAAAGAATGAGCCTGATGAGGGCAAATCCTAGACCTAACCCAGACCTAACATGCGTTATCCTCTAAAATATTTATCAAGACCAGGTTTAATTGATTGTTTCAGTGTGGTCCCACATTACTACGTGATCCAAACCAGAAACAGCCCAGGATCTAGCCTTGAAGTATGAGAAATATGCGAAAGTATGAGCCTGATGAGGGCAAATCCTAGACCTAACCCAGACCTAACATGCGTTATCCTCTAAAATATTGATCGAAACCAGGTTTAATTGACTGTTTCAGCGTGGTACCACATTACTACGTAATACAATCCAGAAACAGCCCAGGATCTAGCCTTGAAGTATGAGAAATATGCGAAAGTATGAGCCTGATGAGGGCAAATCCTAGACCTAACCCAGACCTAACATGCGTTATCCTCTAAAATATTTATCAAGACCAGGTTTAATTGATTGTTTCAGTGTGGTCCCACATTACTACGTGATCCAAACCAGAAAAAACCCAGGATCTGTTCAACATGTATGAGAAATATGCGAACGAATGAGCCTGATGAGAGCAAATCCCAGACCTAACATAGACCTAACATGAATTATTCTCTAAAATATTGATCGAAACCAGGTTTAATTGACTGTTTCAGTGTGGTCCCACATTACTACGTGATCCAAACCAGAAATAACCCAGGATCCGTTCAACAAGTATGTGAAGAATGCGAAAGTATGAGTCTGATGAGTGAAAATCCCAGGCCTAACCTAGACCTAACATGCGTTATCCTCTAAAATATTGATCCAAACCAGGTTTAATGGACTGTTTCAGCGTGGTACCACACTACTACGTGATCCAAACCAGAAAAAACCCAGGATCTGTTCAACAAGTATGTGAAAAACGCGAAAGTATGAGCCTGATGAGGGCAAATCCCAGACATATCCCAGACCTAACTTGCGTTGTCCTCTAAGATATTGATGGAAACCAGGTTTCATTGACTGTCTCAGTGTTGTACTTCAATACTACGTGATGCGATCCAGAAAAAGCCCAGGATCTAGCCATCAAGTATGAGAAATATGCGAAAGAATGAGCCTGATGAGAGCAAATCCCAGACCTAACCTAGACCTAACATGCGCTATCCGCAAAAATATTGATCGAAACCTGGTTTAATCGACTGTTTCAGTGTGGTGCCACATTACTATGTGATCCAAACCTGAAAAAACCCAGGATCTATTCACCAAGTATGTGAAAAACGCGAAAGTATGAGTCTGATGAGGTCAAATCCCAGACCTATCCCAGACTTAACTTGCGTTATCCTCTAAAATATTTATCAAGACCAGGTTTAATTGAATGTTTCAGTGTGGTACCACATTACTATGAGAAACAAACCAGAAAAAACCCAGGATCCGTTCAACAAGCATGTGAAGAATGCGAAAGTATGAGTCTGATCAGTGAAAATCTCAGGCCTTACCTAGACCTAACTTGCGTTGTCCTCTAAAATATTGATGGAAACCAGGTTTCATTGACTGTTTCAGTGTGGTGCTACATTACTACGTGATGTAATCCAGAAAAAGCCCAGGATCTAGCCATCAAGTATGAGAAATATGCGAAAGAATGAGCCTGATGAGAGCAAATCCCAGACCTAACCTAGACCTAACATGCGTTAACCTCTAAAATATTGAGCGAAACCAGGTTTAATGGACTGTTTCAGTGAGGTACCACACTACTTCGTGATCCAAACCAGAAAAAGCCCAGGATCTGTTCAACAAGTATGTGAAAAACGCTAAACTGTGAGCCTGATGAGGGCAAATCTTAGACCTAACCCAGACATAAGATGCGTTATCCTCTAAAATATTTATCCAGACCAGGTTTCATTGAATGTTTCAGTGTGGTACCACTTTGCTACGTGATCCAATCCAGAAATAGCCCAGGATCTAGCCATGAAGTATGAGAAATATGCGAAAGTATGAGCCTGATGTGGGCAAATCCTAGACCTAACCCAGACCTAACATGCGTTATCCTCTAAAGTATTTATCAAGATCAGGTTTAATTGATTGTTTCAGTGTGGTCCCACATTACTACGTGATCCAAACCAGAAAAAACCCAGGATCTGTTCAACATGTATGAGAAATATGCGAAAGAATGAGCCTGATGAGAGCAAATCCCAGACCTAACCTAGACCTAACATGAATTATTCTCTAAAATATTGATCGAAACCAGGTTTAATTGACTGTTTCAGTGTGGTCCCACATTACTACATGATCCAAACCAGAAATAACCCAGGATCCGTTCAACAAGTATGTGAAGAATGCGAAAGTATGAGTCTGATGAGGGCAAATCCTAGACCTATCCCAGACCTAACTTGCGTTATCCTCTAAAATATTTATCAAGACCAGGTTTAATTGAATGTTTCAGTGTGGTACCACATTACTGCGTGATCCAAACTAGAAAAAACCCAGGATCCGCTCAACAAGTATGTGAAGAATGCGAAAGTATGAGTCTGTTCAGTGAAAATCTCAGGCCTTACCTAGACCTAACTTGCGTCGTCCTCTAAAACATTGATGGAAACCAGGTTTCATTGACTGTTTCAGTGTGGTACTACATTACTACGTGATGCAATCCAGGAAAAGCCCAGGATCTAGCCATCAAGTATGAGAAATATGCGAAAGAATGAGCCTGATGAGAGCAAATCCCAGACCTAACCTAGACCTAACATGCGTTATCCTCCAAAATATTGATCGAAACAAGGTTTAATTGACTGTTTCAGCGTGGTACCACATTACTACGTGATACAATCCAGAAACAGCCCAGGATCTAGCCATGAAGTATGAGAAACATGCGAAAGTATGAGCCTGATGAGTGAAAATCCCAGGCCTAACCTAGACCTAACATGCGTTATCCTCTAAAATATTGATCGAAACCCGGTTTAATCGACTGTTTCAGTGTGGTACCATATAACTATGTGATCCAAACCAGAAAATAACCCAGGATCTGTTCAAGGAGTATGTGAAGTGTGCGAAAGTATGAGTCTGATGAGGTCAAATCCCAGACCTATCCCAGACCTAACTTGCGTTATCCTCTAAAATATTTATCCAGACCAGGTTTCATTGAATGTTTCAGTGTGGTCCCACATTACTACGTGATCCAAACCAGAAAAAACCCAGGATCCGTTCAACAAGTATGTGAAGAATGCGATAGTATGAGTCTGATGAGTGAAAATCCCAGGCCTAACCTAGACCTAACATGCGTTATCCTCTAAAATATTGATCGAAACCCGGTTTAATCGACTGTTTCAGTGTGTTACCACATTACTATGTGATCCAAACCAGAAAATAACCCAGGATCTGTTCAAGGAGTATGTGAAGTGTGCGAAAGTATGAGTCTGATGAGGTCAAATCCCAGACCAATCCCAGACTTAACTTGCGTTATCCTCTAAAATATTGATCGAAACCAGGTTTAATCGACTGTTTCAGTGTGGTACCACATTAGTACGTGATCCAAACCAGAAAAAGCCCAGGATCTAGCCATCAAGTATGAGAAATATGCGAAAGAATGAGCCTGGTGAGAGCAAATACCAGACCTAACCTAGACCTTACATGCGTTATCCTCTAAAATATTGAGCGAAACCAGGTTTAATGGACTGTTTCAGTGTGGTACCACACTACTTCGTGATCCAAACCAGAAAAATCCCAGGATCTGTTCAACAAGTATGTGAAAAACGCTAAACTGTGAGCCTGATGAGGGCAAATCTTAGACCTAACCCAGACCTAAGATGCGTTAACCTCTAAAATATTTATCAAGACCAGGTTTAATTGATTGTTTCAGTGTGGTCCCACATTACTACGTGATCCAAACCAGAAAAAACCCAGGATCTGTTCAACATGTATGAGAAATATGCGAAAGAATGAGCCTGATGAGGGCAAATCCTAGACCTAACCCAGACCTAACATGCGTTATCCTCTAAAATATTTATCAAGAGCAGGTTTAATTGATTGTTTCAGTGTGGTCCCACATTACTACGTGATCCAAACCAGAAACAGCCCAGGATCTAGTCTTGAAGTATGAGAAATATGCGAAAGTATGAGCCTGATGAGGGCAAATCCTAGACCTAACCCAGACCTAACATGCGTTATCCTCTAAAATATTGATCGAAACCAGGTTTAATTGACTGTTTCAGCGTGGTACCACATTACTACGTAATACAATCCAGAAACAGCCCAGGATCTAGCCTTGAAGTATGAGAAATATGCGAAAGTATGAGCCTGATGAGGGCAAATCCTAGACCTAACCCAGACCTAACATGCGTTATCCTCTAAAATATTTATCAAGACCAGGTTTAATTGATTGTTTCAGTGTGGTCCCACATTACTACGTGATCCAAACCAGAAAAAACCCAGGATCTGTTCAACATGTATGAGAAATATGCGAAAGAATGAGCCTGATGAGAGCAAATCCCAGACCTAACATAGACCTAACATGAATTATTCTCTAAAATATTGATCGAAACCAGGTTTAATTGACTGTTTCAGTGTGGTCCCACATTACTACGTGATCCAAACCAGAAATAACCCAGGATCCGTTCAACAAGTATGTGAAGAATGCGAAAGTATGAGTCTGATGAGTGAAAATCCCAGGCCTAACCTAGACCTAACATGCGTTATCCTCTAAAATATTGATCCAAACCAGGTTTAATGGACTGTTTCAGCGTGGTACCACACTACTACGTGATCCAAACCAGAAAAAACCCAGGATCTGTTCAACAAGTATGTGAAAAACGCGAAAGTATGAGCCTGATGAGGGCAAATCCCAGACATATCCCAGACCTAACTTGCGTTGTCCTCTAAGATATTGATGGAAACCAGGTTTCATTGACTGTCTCAGTGTTGTACTTCAATACTACGTGATGCGATCCAGAAAAAGCCCAGGATCTAGCCATCAAGTATGAGAAATATGCGAAAGAATGAGCCTGATGAGAGCAAATCCCAGACCTAACCTAGACCTAACATGCGCTATCCTCAAAAATATTGATCGAAACCTGGTTTAATCGACTGTTTCAGTGTGGTGCCACATTACTATGTGATCCAAACCTGAAAAAACCCAGGATCTGTTCACCAAGTATGTGAAAAACGCGAAAGTATGAGTCTGATGAGGTCAAATCCCAGACCTATCCCAGACTTAACTTGCGTTATCCTCTAAAATATTTATCAAGACCAGGTTTAATTGAATGTTTCAGTGTGGTACCACATTACTACGAGAAACAAACCAGAAAAAACCCAGGATCCGTTCAACAAGCATGTGAAGAATGCGAAAGTATGAGTCTGATCAGTGAAAATCTCAGGCCTTACCTAGACCTAACTTGCGTTGTCCTCTAAAATATTGATGGAAACCAGGTTTCATTGACTGTTTCAGTGTGGTGCTACATTACTACGTGATGTAATCCAGAAAAAGCCCAGGATCTAGCCATCAAGTATGAGAAATATGCGAAAGAATGAGCCTGATGAGAGCAAATCCCAGACCTAACCTAGACCTAACATGCGTTATCCTCTAAAATATTGAGCGAAACCAGGTTTAATGGACTGTTTCAGTGAGGTACCACACTACTTCGTGATCCAAACCAGAAAAAGCCCAGGATCTGTTCAACAAGTATGTGAAAAACGCTAAACTGTGAGCCTGATGAGGGCAAATCTTAGACCTAACCCAGACATAAGATGCGTTATCCTCTAAAATATTTATCCAGACCAGGTTTCATTGAATGTTTCAGTGTGGTACCACTTTGCTACGTGATCCAATCCAGAAATAGCCCAGGATCTAGCCATGAAGTATGAGAAATATGCGAAAGTATGAGCCTGATGTGGGCAAATCCTAGACCTAACCCAGACCTAACATGCGTTATCCTCTAAAGTATTTATCAAGATCAGGTTTAATTGATTGTTTCAGTGTGGCCCCACATTACTACGTGATCCAAACCAGAAAAAACCCAGGATCTGTTCAACATGTATGAGAAATATGCGAAAGAATGAGCCTGATGAGAGCAAATCCCAGACCTAACCTAGACCTAACATGAATTATTCTCTAAAATATTGATCGAAACCAGGTTTACTTGACTGTTTCAGTGTGGTCCCACATTACTACGTGATCCAAACCAGAAGAAACCCAGGATCTGTTCACCAAGTATGTGAAAAACGCGAAAGTATGAGTCTGATGAGGTCAAATCCCAGACCTATCCCAGACTTAGCTTGCGTTATCCTCTAAAATATTGATCGAAACCAGATTTAATCGACTGTTTCAGCGTGGTGCCACATTACTACGTGATACAATCCAGAAACAGCCCACGATCTAGCCATCAAGTATGAGAAATATGCGAAAGAATGAGCCTGATGAGAGCAAATCCCAGACCTAACATAGACCTAACATAAATTATTCTCTAAAATATTGATCGAAACCAGGTTTAATTGACTGTTTCAGTGTGGACCCACATTACTACGTGATCCAAACCAGAAATAACCCAGGATCCGTTCAACAAGTATGTGAAGAATGCGAAAGTATGAGTCTGATGAGTGAAAATCCCAGGCCTAACCTAGACCTAACATGCGTTATCCTCTAAAATATTGATCCAAACCAGGTTTAATGGACTGTTTCGGCGTGGTACCACACTACTACGTGATCCAAACCAGAAAAAACCCAGGATCTGTTCAACAAGTATGTGAAAAACGCGAAAGTATGAGCCATATGAGGGCAAATCCCAGACATATCCCAGACCTAACTTGCGTTGTCCTCTAAGATATTGATGGAAACCAGGTTTCATTGACTGTCTCAGTGTTGTACTTCAATACTACGTGATGCGATCCAGAAAAAGCCCAGGATCTAGCCATCAAGTATGAGAAATATGCGAAAGAATGAGCCTGATGAGAGCAAATCCCAGACCTAACCTAGACCTAACATGAATTATTCTCTAAAATATTGATCGAAACCAGGTTTAATTGACTGTTTCAGTGTGGTCCCACATTACTACGTGATCCAAACCAGAAATAACCCAGGATCCGTTCAACAAGTATGTGAAGAATGCGAAAGTATGAGTCTGATGAGTGAAAATCCCAGGCCTAACCTAGACCCAACATGCGTTATCCTCAAAAATATTGATCGAAACCTGGTTTAATCGACTGTTTCAGTGTGGTACCACATTACTATGTGATCCAAACCTGAAAATAACCCAGGATCTGTTCAACAAGTATGTGAAACACGCGAAAGTATGAGTCTGATGAGGTCAAATCCCAGACCTATCCCAGACTTAACTTGTGTTATCTCTCCACATTACTACGTGATACAAACCAGAAAAAGCCCAGGATCTAGCCATCAAGTATGAGAAATATGCGAAAGAATGAGCCTGATGAGAGCAAATCCCAGACCTAACCTAGACAAAACATGAATTATTCTCTAAAATATTGATCAAAACCAGGATTAATTGACTGTTTCAGTGTGGCACCACATTACTGCGTGATCCAATCCAGAAATAGCCCAGGATCCAGCCATGAAGTATGAGAAATATGCGAAAGAATGAGCCTGACGAGGGCAAATCCCAGACCTAACCTAGACCTAACATGAATTATTCTCTAAAATATTGATCGAAACCAGGTTTGCTTGACTGTTTCAGTGTGGCCCCACATTACTACGTGATCCAAACAAGAAAAAACCCAGGATCTAGCCATCAAGTATGAGAAATATGCGAAAGTATGAGCCTGATGAGGGCAAATCCTAGACCTAACCCAAACCTAACATGCGTTATCCTCTAAAATATTTATCAAGACCAGTATTAATTGAATGTTTCAGTGTGGTACCACATTACTACGTGAACCAAGCCTGAAAAAACCCGGGATCCGTTCAACAAGTACGTGAAGAATGCGAAAGTATGAGTCTGATGAGTGAAAATCCCAGGCCTAACCTAGACCTAACATGCGTTATCCTCAAAAATATTGATCGAAACCTGGTTTAATCGTCTGTTTCAGTGTGGTGCCACATTACTATGTGATCCAAACCAGAAAATAACCCAGGATCTGTTCAACGAGTATGTGAAGTGTGCGAAAGTATGAGTCTGATGAGGTCAAATCCCAGACCAATCCCAGACTTAACATGCGTTATCCTCTAAAATATTGATCGAAACCAGGTTTAATCGACTGTTTCAGTGTGGTACCACATTACTACGTGATCCAAACCAGAAAAAACCCAGGATCTAGCCATCAAGTATGAGAAATATGCGAAAGAATGAGCCTGATGAGAGCAAATCCCAGACCTAACCTAGACCTTACATGCGTTATCCTCTAAAATATTGAGCGAAACCAGGTTTAATGGACTGTTTCAGTGTGATACCACACTGCTTCGTGATCCAAACCAGAAAAAACCCAGGATCTGTTCAACAAGTATGTGAAAAACGCTAAACTGTGAGCCTGATGAGGGCAAATCTTAGACCTAACCCAGACCTAAGATGCGTTATCCTCTAAAATAATTATCCAGACCAGGTTTCATTGAATGTTTCAGTGTGGTACCACTTTACTACGTGATCCAATCCAGAAAAAGCCCAGGATCTAGCCATCAAGTATGAGAAATATGCGAAAGTAGGAGCCTGATAAGGCCAAATCCTAGACCTATCCCAGACCTAACTTGCGTTATCCTCTAAAATATTGATCGAAACCAGGTTTAATTGACTGTTTCAGCGTGGTACCACATTACTACGTGATCCAATCCAGAAAAAGCCCAGGATCTAGCCATCAAGTATGAGAAATATGCGAAAGTAGGAGCCTGATAAGGCCAAATCCTAGACCTATCCCAGACCTAACTTGCGTTATCCTCTAAAATATTGATCGAAACCAGGTTTAATTGACTGTTTCAGCGTGGTACCACATTACTACGTGATACAATCCAGAAACAGCCCAGGGTCTAGCCTTGAAGTATGAGAAATATGCGAAAGTATGAGCCTGATGAGGGCAAATCCTAGACCTATCCCAGACCTAACTTGCGTTATCCTCTAAAATATTGAGCGAAACCAGGTTTAATGGACTGTTTCAGTGTGGTACCACACTACTTCGTGATCCAAACCAGAAAAATCCCAGGATCTGTTCAACAAGTATGTGAAAAACGCTAAACTGTGAGCCTGATGAGGGCAAATCTTAGACCTAACCCAGACCTAAGATGCGTTAACCTCTAAAATATTTATCAAGACCAGGTTTAATTGATTGTTTCAGTGTGGTCCCACATTACTACGTGATCCAAACCAGAAAAAACCCAGGATCTGTTCAACATGTATGAGAAATATGCGAAAGAATGAGCCTGATGAGGGCAAATCCTAGACCTAACCCAGACCTAACATGCGTTATCGTCTAAAATATTGATCGAAACCAGGTTTAATTGACTGTTTCAGCGTGGTACCACATTACTACGTAATACAATCCAGAAACAGCCCAGGATCTAGCCTTGAAGTATGAGAAATATGCGAAAGTATGAGCCTGATGAGGGCAAATCCCAGACCTAACCTAGACCTAACATGAATTATCCTCTAAAATATTTATCAAGACCAGGTTTAATTGATTGTTTCAGTGTGGTCCCACATTACTACGTGATCCAAACCAGAAAAAACCCAGGATCCGTTCAACAAGTATGTGAAGAATGCGAAAGTATGAGTCTGATGAGTGAAAATCCCAGGCCTAACCTAGACCTAACATGCGTTATCCTCTAAAATATTGATCCAAACCAGGTTTAATGGACTGTTTCAGCGTGGTACCACACTACTACGTGATCCAAACCAGAAAAAACCCAGGATCTGTTCAACAAGTATGTGAAAAACGCGAAAGTATGAGCCTGATGAGGGCAAATCCCAGACATATCCCAGACCTAACTTGCGTTGTCCTCTAAGATATTGATGGAAACCAGGTTTCATTGACTGTCTCAGTGTTGTACTTCAATACTACGAGATGCGATCCTGAAAAAGCCCAGGATCTAGCCATCAAGTATGAGAAATATGCGAAAGAATGAGCCTGATGAGAGCAAATCCCAGACCTAACCTAGACCTAACATGAATTATTCTCTAAGATATTGATCGAAACCAGGTTGAATTGACTGTTTCAGTGTGGTCCCACATTACTACGTGATCCAAACCAGAAAAAAACCAGGATCCGTTCAACAAGTATGAGAAATATGCGAAAGAATGAGCCTGATGAGAGCAAATCCCAGACCTAACCTAGACCTAACATGAATTATTCTCTAAGATATTGATCGAAACCAGGTTGAATTGACTGTTTCAGTGTGGTCCCACATTACTACGTGATCCAAACCAGAAAAAAACCAGGATCCGTTCAACAAGTATGTGAAAAACGCGAAAGTATGAGTCTGATGAGGTCAAATCCCAGACCTATCCCAGACTTAACTTGCGTTATCCTCTAAAATATTTATCAAGACCAGGTTTAATTGAATGTTTCAGTGTGGTACCACATTACTACGAGAAACAAACCAGAAAAAACCCAGGATCCGTTCAACAAGCATGTGAAGAATGCGAAAGTATGAGTCTGATCAGTGAAAATCTCAGGCCTTACCTAGACCTAACTTGCGTTGTCCTCTAAAATATTGATGGAAACCAGGTTTCATTGACTGTTTCAGTGTGGTACTACATTACTACGTGATGCAATCCAGAAAAAGCCCAGGATCTAGCCATCAAGTATGAGAAATATGCGAAAGAATGAGCCTGATGAGAGCAAATCCCAGACCTAACCTAGACCTAACATGAATTATTCTCTAAAATATTGATCGAAACCAGGTTTACTTGACTGTTTCAGTGTGGTCCCACATTACTACGTGATCCAAACCAGAAGAAACCCAGGATCTGTTCACCAAGTATGTGAAAAACGCGAAAGTATGAGTCTGATGAGGTCAAATCCCAGACCTATCCCAGACTTAGCTTGCGTTATCCTCTAAAATATTGATCGAAACCAGGTTTAATCGACTGTTTCAGCGTGGTGCCACATTACTACGTGATACAATCCAGAAACAGCCCACGATCTAGCCATCAAGTATGAGAAATATGCGAAAGAATGAGCCTGATGAGAGCAAATCCCAGACCTAACATAGACCTAACATGAATTATTCTCTAAAATATTGATCGAAACCAGGTTTAATTGACTGTTTCAGTGTGGACCCACATTACTACGTGATCCAAACCAGAAATAACCCAGGATCCGTTCAACAAGTATGTGAAGAATGCGAAAGTATGAGTCTGATGAGTGAAAATCCCAGGCCTAACCTAGACCTAACATGCGTTATCCTCTAAAATATTGATCCAAACCAGGTTTAATGGACTGTTTCAGCGTGGTACCACACTACTACGTGATCCAAACCAGAAAAAACCCAGGATCTGTTCAACAAGTATGTGAAAAACGCGAAAGTATGAGCCTGATGAGGGCAAATCCCAGACATATCCCAGACCTAACTTGCGCTGTCCTCTAAGATATTGATGGAAACCAGGTTTCATTGACTGTTTCAGTGTGGTACTACATTACTACGTTATGCAATCCAGAAAAAGCCCAGGATCTAGCCATCAAGTATGAGAAATATGCGAAAGAATGAGCCTGACGACAGCAAATCCCAAACCTAACATAGACCTAACATGAATTATTCTCTAAAATATTGATCGAAACCAGGTTTAATTGACTGTTTCAGTGTGGTCCCACATTACTACGTGATCCAAACCAGAAATAACCCAGGATCCGTTCAACAAGTATGTGAAGAATGCGAAAGTATGAGTCTCATGAGTGAAAATCCCAGGCCTAACCTAGACCCAACATGCGTTATCCTCAAAAATATTGATCGAAACCTGGTTTAATCGACCGTTTCAGTGTGGTACCACATTACTATGTGATCCAAACCTGAAAATAACCCAGGATCTGTTCAACAAGTATGTGAAACACGCGAAAGTATGAGTCTGATGAGGTCAAATCCCAGACCTATCCCAGACTTAACTTGTGTTATCTCTCCACATTACTACGTGATACAATCCAGAAACAGCCCAGGATCTAGCCACGAAGTATGTGAAATATGCGAAAGTATGAGCCTGATGAGGGCAGTCCTAGACCTAACCCAAACCTAACATGCGTTATCCTCTAAAATATTTATCAAGACCAGGTTTAATGGACTGTTTCAGTGTGGTACCACACTACTACGTGATACAAACCAGAAAAAGCCCAGGATCTAGCCATCAAGTATGAGAAATATGCGAAAGAATGAGCCTGATGAGAGCAAATCCCAGACCTAACCTAGACCAAACATGAATTATTCTCTAAAATATTGATCAAAACCAGGTTTAATTGACTGTTTCAGTGTGGCACCACATTACTGCGTGATCCAATCCAGAAATAGCCCAGGATCCAGCCATGAAGTATGAGAAATATGCGAAAGAATGAGCCTGTCGAGGGCAAATCCCAGACCTAACCTAGACCTAACATGAATTATTCTCTAAAATATTGATCGAAACCAGGTTTGCTTGACTGTTTCAGTGTGGCCCCACATTACTACGTGATCCAAACCAGAAAAAACCCAGGATCTAGCCATCAAGTATGAGAAATATGCGAAAGTATGAGCCTGATGAGGGCAAATCCTAGACCTAACCCAAACCTAACATGCGTTATCCTCTAAAATATTTATCAAGACCAGTATTAATTGAATGTTTCAGTGTGGTACCACATTACTACGTGAACCAAGCCTGAAAAAACCCGGGATCCGTTCAACAAGTATGTGAAGAATGCGAAAGTATGAGTCTGATGAGTGAATATCCCAGGCCTAACCTAGAGCTAACATGCGTTATCCTCAAAAATATTGATCGAAACCTGGTTTAATCGTCTGTTTCAGTGTGGTGCCACATCACTATGTGATCCAAACCAGAAAATAACCCAGGATCTGTTCAACGAGTATGTGAAGTGTGCGAAAGTATGAGTCTGATGAGGTCAAATCCCAGACCAATCCCAGACTTAACATGCGTTATCCTCTAAAATATTGATCGAAACCTGGTTTAATCGACTGTTTCAGTGTGGTACCACATTACTACGTGATCCAAACCAGAAAAAACCCAGGATCTAGCCATCAAGAATGAGAAATATGCGAAAGAATGAGCCTGATGAGAGCAAATCCCAGACCTAACCTAGACCTTACATGCGTTATCCTCTAAAATATTGAGCGAAACCAGGTTTAATGGACTGTTTCAGTGTGATACCACACTGCTTCGTGATCCAAACCAGAAAAAACCCAGGATCTGTTCAACAAGTATGTGAAAAACGCTAAACTGTGAGCCTGATGAGGGCAAATCTTAGACCCAACCCAGACCTAAGATGCGTTATCCTCTAAAATATTTATCCAGACCAGGTTTCATTGAATGTTTCAGTGTGGTACCACTTTACTACGTGATCCAATCCAGAAAAAGCCCAGGATCTAGCCATCAAGTATGAGAAATATGCGAAAGTAGGAGCCTGATGAGGGCAAATCCTAGACCTATCCCAGACCTAACTTGCGTTATCCTCTAAAATATTGATCGAAACCAGGTTTAATTGACTGTTTCAGCGTGGTACCACATTACTACGTGATACAATCCAGAAACAGCCCAGGGTCTAGCCTTGAAGTATGAGAAATATGCGAAAGTATGAGCCTGATGAGGGCAAATCCTAGACCTAACCCAGACCTAACATGCGTTATCCTCTAAAATATTTATCAAGACCAGGTTTAATTGATTGTTTCAGTGTGGTCCCACATTACTACGTGATCCAAACCAGAAAAAACCCAGGATCTGTTCAACATGTATGAGAAATATGCGAAAGAATGAGCCTGATGAGAGCAAATCCCAGGCCTAACCTAGACCTAACATGAATTATTCTCTAAAATATTGATCGAAACCAGGTTTAATTGACTGTTTCAGTGTGGTCCCACATTACTACATGATCCAAACCAGAAATAACCCAGGATCCGTTCAACAAGTGTGTGAAGAATGCGAAAGTATGAGTCTGATGAGTGAAAATCCCAGACCTAACCTAGACCTAACATGCGTTATCCTCTAAAATATTGATCGAAACCTGGTTTAATTGACTGTTTCAGTGTGGTACTACATTACTACGTGATGCAATCCAGAAACAGCCCAGGATCTAGCCATCAAGTATGAGAAATATGCGAAAGAATGAGCCTGATGAGAGCAAATCCCAGACCTAACCTAGACCTAACATGCGTTATCCTCTAAAATATTGAGCGAAACCAGGTTTAATGGACTGTTTCAGTGTGGTACCACACTACTTCGTGATGCAAACCAGAAAAAACCCAGGATCTGTTCAACAAGTATGTGAAAAACGCTAAACTGTGAGCCTGATGAGGGCAAATCTTAGACCTAACCCAGACCTAAGATGCGTTATCCTCTAAAATATTTATCCAGACCAGGTTGCATTGAATGTTTCGGTGTGGTCCCACATTACTACGTGATCCAAACCAGAAAAAACCCAGGATCCGTTCAACAAGTATGTGAAGAATGCGAAAGTATGAGTCTGATGAGTGAAAATCCCAGGCCTAACCTAGACCTAACATGCGTTATCCTCAAAAATATTGATCGAAACCTGGTTTAATCGTCTGTTTCAGTGTGGTGCCACATTACTATGTGATCCAAACCAGAAAATAACCCAGGATCTGTTCAACGAGTATGTGAAGTGTGCGAAAGTATGAGTCTGATGAGGTCAAATCCCAGACCAATCCCAGACTTAACATGCGTTATCCTCTAAAATATTGATCGAAACCAGGTTTAATCGACTGTTTCAGTGTGGTACCACATTACTACGTGATCCAAACCAGAAAAAACCCAGGATCTAGCCATCAAGTATGAGAAATATGCGAAAGAATGAGCCTGATGAGAGCAAATCCCAGACCTAACCTAGACCTTACATGCGTTATCCTCTAAAATATTGAGCGAAACCAGGTTTAATGGACTGTTTCAGTGTGATACCACACTGCTTCGTGATCCAAACCAGAAAAAACCCAGGATCTGTTCAACAAGTATGTGAAAAACGCTAAACTGTGAGCCTGATGAGGGCAAATCTTAGACCTAACCCAGACCTAAGATGCGTTATCCTCTAAAATAATTATCCAGACCAGGTTTCATTGAATGTTTCAGTGTGGTACCACCTTACTACGTGATCCAATCCAGAAAAAGCCCAGGATCTAGCCATCAAGTATGAGAAATATGCGAAAGTAGGAGCCTGATAAGGCCAAATCCTAGACCTATCCCAGACCTAACTTGCGTTATCCTCTAAAATATTGATCGAAACCAGGTTTAATTGACTGTTTCAGCGTGGTACCACATTACTACGTGATCCAATCCAGAAAAAGCCCAGGATCTAGCCATCAAGTATGAGAAATATGCGAAAGTAGGAGCCTGATAAGGCCAAATCCTAGACCTATCCCAGACCTAACTTGCGTTATCCTCTAAAATATTGATCGAAACCAGGTTTAATTGACTGTCTCAGCGTGGTACCACATTACTACGTGATACAATCCAGAAACAGCCCAGGGTCTAGCCTTGAAGTATGAGAAATATGCGAAAGTATGAGCCTGATGAGGGCAAATCCTAGACCTAACCCAGACCTAACATGCGTTATCCTCTAAAATATTAATCGAAACCTGGTTTAATCGACTGTTTCAGTGTGGTACCACATTACTATGTGATCCAAACCAGAAAAAGCCCAGGATCTAGCCATCAAGTATGAGAAATATGCGAAAGAATGAGCCTGGTGAGAGCAAATACCAGACCTAACCTAGACCTTACATGCGTTATCCTCTAAAATATTGATCGAAACCAGGTTTAATTGACTGTCTCAGCGTGGTACCACATTACTACGTGATACAATCCAGAAACAGCCCAGGGTCTAGCCTTGAAGTATGAGAAATATGCGAAAGTAGGAGCCTGATAAGGCCAAATCCTAGACCTATCCCAGACCTAACTTGCGTTATCCTCTAAAATATTGATCGAAACCAGGTTTAATTGATTGTTTCAGTGTGGTCCCACATTACTACGTGATCCAAACCAGAAAAACCCAGGATCTGTTCAACATGTATGAGAAATATGCGAAAGAATGAGCCTGATGTGAGCAAATCCCAGACCTAACCTAGACCTAACATGCGTTATCCTCTAAAATATTGATCGAAACCTGGTTTAATCGACTGTTTCAGTGTGGTACCACATTACTATGTGATCCAAACCAGAAAATAACCCAGGATCTGTTCAAGGAGGTTGTGAAGTGTGCGAAAGTATGAGTCTGATGAGGTCAAATCCCAGACCTATCCCAGACCTAACTTGCGTTATCCTCAAAAATATTGATCGAAACCAGGTTTAATCGACTGTTTCAGTGTGGTACCACATTACTACGTGATCCAAACCAGGAAAAACCCAGGATCCGTTCAACAAGTATGTGAAGAATGCGAAATTATGAGTCTGATGAGTGAATATCCCAGGCCTAACCTAGACCTAACATGCATTATCCTCTAAAATATTGATCGAAACCAGGTTTAATCGACTGTTTCAGTGTGGTACCACATTACTACGTGATCCAAGCCAGAAAAAACCCAGGATCTAGCCATCAAGTATGAGAAATATGCGAAAGAATGAGCCTGATGAGAGCAAATCCCAGACCTAACCTAGACCTTACATGCGTTATCCTCTAAAATATTGAGCGAAACCAGGTTTAATGGACTGTTTCAGTGTGGTACCACACTGCTTCGTGATCCAAACCAGAAAAAACCCAGGATCTGTTCAACAAGTATGTGAAGAATGCGAAAGTATGAGTCTGATGAGTGAAAATCCCAGACCCAACCTAGACCTTACATGCGTTATCCTCTAAAATATTGAGCGAAACCAGGTTTAATGGACTGTTTCAGCGTGGTACCACATTACTACGTGATACAATCCAGAAACAGCCCAGGGTCTAGCCTTGAAGTATGAGAAATATGCGAAAGTATGAGCCTGATGAGGGCAAATCCTAGACCTAACCAAGACCTAACATGCGTTATCCTCTAAAATATTTATCAAGACCAGGTTTAATTGATTGTTTCAGTGTGGTCCCACATTACTACGTGATCCAAACCAGAAAAAACCCAGGATCTGTTCAACATGTATGAGAAATATGCGAAAGAATGAGCCTGATGAGAGCAAATCCCAGACCTAACCTAGACCTAACATGAATTATTCTCTAAAATATTGATCGAAACCAGGTTTAATTGACTGTTTCAGTGTGGTCCCACATTACTACATGATCCAAACCAGAAATAACCCAGGATCCGTTCAACAAGTATGTGAAGAATGCGAAAGTATGAGTCTGATGAGGGCAAATCCTAGACCTATCCCAGACCTAACTTGCGTTATCCTCTAAAATATTTATCAAGACCAGGTTTAATTGAATGTTTCAGTGTGGTACCACATTACTGCGTGATCCAAACTAGAAAAAACCCAGGATCCGTTCAACAAGTATGTGAAGAATGCGAAAGTATGAGTCTGTTCAGTGAAAATCTCAGGCCTTACCTAGACCTAACTTGCGTCGTCCTGTAAAACATTGATGGAAACCAGGTTTCATTGACTGTTTCAGTGTGGTACTACATTACTACGTGATGCAATCCAGGAAAAGCCCAGGATCTAGCCATCAAGTATGAGAAATATGCGAAAGAATGAGCCTGATGAGAGCAAATCCCAGACCTAACCTAGACCTAACATGCGTTATCCTCCAAAATATTGATCGAAACCAGGTTTAATTGACTGTTTCAGCGTGGTACCACATTACTACGTGATACAATCCAGAAACAGCCCAGGATCTAGCCATGAAGTATGAGAAACATGCGAAAGTATGAGCCTGATGAGTGAAAATCCCAGGCCTAACCTAGACCTAACATGCGTTATCCTCTAAAATATTGATCGAAACCCGGTTTAATCGACTGTTTCAGTGTGGTACCATATAACTATGTGATCCAAACCAGAAAATAACCCAGGATCTGTTCAAGGAGTATGTGAAGTGTGCGAAAGTATGAGTCTGATGAGGTCAAATCCCAGACCTATCCCAGACCTAACTTGCGTTATCCTCTAAAATATTTGTCCAGACCAGGTTTCATTGAATGTTTCAGTGTGGTCCCACATTACTACGTGATCCAAACCAGAAAAAACCCAGGATCCGTTCAACAAGTATGTGAAGAATGCGATAGTATGAGTCTGATGAGTGTAAATCCCAGGCCTAACCTAGACCTAACATGCGTTATCCTCTAAAATATTGATCGAAACCCGGTTTAATCGACTGTTTCAGTGTGTTACCACATTACTATGTGATCCAAACCAGAAAATAACCCAGGATCTGTTCAAGGGGTATGTGAAGTGTGCGAAAGTATGAGTCTGATGAGGTCAAATCCCAGACCAATCCCGGACTTAACTTGCGTTATCCTCTAAAATATTGATCGAAACCAGGTTTAATCGACTGTTTCAGTGTGGTCCCACATTACTACGTGATCCAAACCAGAAAAAAACCAGGATCCGTTCAACAAGTATGTGAAGAATGCGAAAGTATGAGTCCGATGAGTGAAAATCCCAGGCCTAACCTAGACCTAACATGCGCTATCCTCAAAAATATTGATCGAAACCTGGTTTAATCAACTGTTTCGGTGTGGTACCACATTAGTATGTGATCCAAACCTGAAAAAACCCAGGATCTGTTCAACAAGTATGTGAAAAACGCTAAACTGTGAGCCTGATGAGGGCAAATCTTAGACCTAACCCAGACCTAAGATGCGTTAACCTCTAAAATATTTATCCAGACCAGGTTTCATTGAATGTTTCAGTGTGGTACCACTTTACTACGTGATCCAATCCAGAAATAGCACAGGATCTAGCCATGAAGTATGAGAAATATGCGAAACTGAGAGCCTGATGAGGGCAAATCCTAGACCTATCCCAGACCTAACTTGCGTTATCCTCTAAAATATTGATCGAAACCAGGTTTAATTGACTGTTTCAGCGTGGTACCACATTACTACGTAATACAATCCAGAAACAGCCCAGGATCTAGCCTTGAAGTATGAGAAATATGCGAAAGTATGAGCCTGATGAGGGCAAATCCTAGACCTAACCCAGACCTAACATGGGTTATCCTCTAAAATATTTATCAAGACCAGGTTTAATTGATTGTTTCAGTGTGGTCCCACATTACTACGTGATCCAAACCAGAAAACACCCAGGATCTGTTCAACATGTATGAGAAATATGCGAAAGAATGAGCCTGATGAGAGCAAATCCCAGACCTGACATAGACCTAACATGAATTATTCTCTAAAATATTGATCGAAACCAGGTTTAATTGACTGTTTCAGTGTGGTCCCACATTACTACGTGATCCAAACCAGAAATAACCCAGGATCCGTTCAACAAGTATGTGATGAATGCGAAAGTATGAGTCTGATGAGTGAAAATCCCAGGCCTAACCTAGACCTAACATGCGTTATCCTCTAAAATATTGATCCAAACCAGGTTTAATGGACTGTTTCAGGGTGGTACCACACTACTACGTGATCCAAACCAGAAAAAACCCAGGATCTGTTCAACAAGTATGTGAAAAACGCGAAAGTATGAGCCATATGAGGGCAAATCCCAGACATATCCCAGACCTAACTTGCGTTGTCCTCTAAGATATTGATGGAAACCAGGTTTCATTGACTGTCTCAGTGTTGTACTTCAATACTACGTGATGCGATCCAGAAAAAGCCCAGGATCTAGCCATCAAGTATGAGAAATATGCGAAAGAATGAGCCTGATGAGAGCAAATCCCAGACCTAACCTAGACCTAACATGAATTATTCTCTAAAATATTGATCGAAACCAGGTTTAATTGACTGTTTCAGTGTGGTCCCACATTACTACGTGATCCAAACCAGAAAAAAACCAGGATCCGTTCAACAAGTATGTGAAGAATGCGAAAGTATGAGTCCGATGAGTGAAAATCCCAGGCCTAACCTAGACCTAACATGCGCTATCCTCAAAAATATTGATCGAAACCTGGTTTAAGCAACTGTTTCGGTGTGGTACCACATTACTATGTGATCCAAACCTGAAAAAACCCAGGATCTGTTCACCAAGTATGTGAAAAACGCGAAAGTATGAGTCTGATCAGTGAAAATCTCAGGCCTAACCCAGACATAAGATGCGTTATCCTCTAAAATATTTATCCAGACCAGGTTTCATTGAATGTTTCAGTGTGGTACCACTTTGCTACGTGATCCAATCCAGAAACAGCCCAGGATCTAGCCATGAAGTATGAGAAATATGCGAAAGTAAGTGCCTGATGAGGTCAAATCCCAGACCTATCCCAGACTTAACTTGTGTTATCCTCTAAAATATTGATCGAAACCAGGTTTAATCGACTGTTTCAGCGTGGTACCACATTTCTACGTGATCCAATCCAGAAACAGCCCAGGATCTAGCCATGAAGTATGAGAAATATGCGAAAGTAAGAGCCTGATGAGGGCAAATCCTAGACCTATCCCAGACGTAACTTGCGTTATCCTCTAAAATATTGATCGAAACCAGGTTTAATCGACTGTTTCAGCGTGGTACCACATTACTACGTGATACAATCCAGAAACAGCCCAGGATCTAGCCACGAAGTATGTGAAATATGCGAAAGTATGAGCCTGATGGGGGCAAATCCTAGACCTAACCCAAACCTAACAAGCGTTATCCTCTAAAATATTTATCAAGACCAGGTTTAATTGACTGTTTCAGTGTTGTACTTCATTACTACGTGATCCAATCCAGAAACAGCCCAGGATCTAGCCATGCAGTATGAGAAATATGCGAAAGTATGAGCCTGATGAGGGCAAATCCCAGACCTCACCTAGACCTAGCATGTATTATTCTCTAAAATATTGATCGAAACCAGGTTTAATTGACTGTTTCAGTGTTGTACTTCGCTACTACGTGATGCAATCCAGAAAAAGCCCAGGATCTGTTCAACAAGTATGTGAAAAACGCTAAACTGTGAGCCTGATGAGGGCAAATCTTAGACCTAACCAAGACATAAGATGCGTTATCCTCTAAAATATTTATCCAGACCAGGTTTCATTGAATGTTTCAGTGTGGTACCACTTTGCTACGTGATCCAATCCAGAAATAGCCCAGGATCTAGCCATGAAGTATGAGAAATATGCGAAAGTAAGAGCCTGATGAGGGCAAATCCTAGACCTATCCCAGACCTAACTTGCGTTATCCTCTAAAATATTGATCGAAACCAGGTTTAATTGACTGTTTCAGCGTGGTACCACATTACTACGTGATCCAATCCAGAAACAGCCCAGGATCTAGCCATGCAGTATGAGAAATATGCGAAAGTATGAGCCTGATGAGGGCAAATCCCAGACCTAACCTAGACCTAGCATGTATTATTCTCTAAAATATTGATCGAAACCAGGTTTAATTGACTGTTTCAGTGTTGTACTTCATTACTACGTGATGCAATCCAGAAAAAGCCCAGGATCTAGCCATCAAGTATGAGAAATATGCGAAAGAATGAGCCTGACGAGGGCAAATCCCAGACCTAACCTAGACCTAACATGAATTATTCTCTAAAATATTGATCGAAACCAGGTTTGCTTGACTGTTTCAGTGTGGCCCCACATTACTACGTGATCCAAACCAGAAAAAACCCAGGATCTGTTCAACAAGTATGTGAAAAACGCGAAAGTATGAGTCTGATGAGGTCAAATCCCAGACCTATCCCAGACTTAAATTGCGTTATCCTCTAAAATATTGATCGAAACCAGGTTTAATCAACTGTTTCAGCGTGGTGCCACATTACTACGTGATACAATCCAGAAACAGCCCAGGATCTAGCCATCAAGTATGAGAAATATGCGAAAGTATGAGCCTGATGAGGGCAAATCCTAGACCTAACCCAAACCTAACATGCGTTATCCTCTAAAATATTTATCAAGACCAGTATTAATTGAATGTTTCAGTGTGGTACCACATTACTACGTGAACCAAGCCTGAAAAAACCCGGGATCCGTTCAACAAGTATGTTAAAACTGCGACAGTATGACCCTGATGAGGGCAAATCCCAGGCCTAACCTAGACCTAACATGCGTTGTCCTCTAGAATATTGATGGAAACCAGGTTTAATTGACTGTTTCAGTGTTGTACTTCATTACTACGTGATGCAATCCAGAAAAAGCCCAGGATCTAGCCATCAAGTATGAGAAACATGCGAAAGAATGAGCCTGATGGGAGCAAATCCCAGACCTAACCTAGACCTAACATGCGTTATCCTCTAAAATATTGAGCGAAACCAGGTTTAATGGACTGTTTCAGTGTGGTACCACACTACTTCGTGATCCAAACCAGAGAAAGCCCAGGATCTGTTCAAGAAGTATGTGAAAAACGCTAAACTGTGAGACTGATGAGGGCAAATCTTAGACCTAACCCAGACCTAAGATGCGTTATCCTCTAAAATATTTATCCAGACCAGGTTTCATTGAATGTTTCTGTGTGGTACCACTTTACTACCTGATACAATCCAGAAACAGCCCAGGATCTAGCCATGAAGTATGAGATATATGCGAAAGTATGAGCCTGATGAGGGCAAATCCTAGACCTAACCCAAACCTAACATGCGTTATCCTCTAAAATATTTATCAAGAAAAGGTTTAATTGAATGTTTCAGTGTGGTACCACATTACTACGTGAACCAAACCCGAAAAAACCCAGGATCTGTTCAACATGTATGAGAAATATGCGAAAGAATGAGCCTGATGAGAGCAAATCCCAGACCTATCCTAGACATAACATGAATTATTCTCTAAAATATTGATCGAAAACAGGTTTACTTGAATGTTTCAGTGTGGTACCACATTACTACGTGATCCAAACCAGAAAAAACCCAGGATCCGTTCAACAAGTATGTGAAGAATGCGAAAGTATGAGTCTGATGGGTGAAAATCCCAGGCCTACCCTAGACCTAACATGCGTTATCCTCTAAAATATTGATCGAAACCAGGTTTAATCGACTGTTGCAGTGTGGTACCACATTACTACGTGATCCAAACCAGAAAAAGCCCAGGATCTAGCCATCAAGTATGAGAAATATGCGAAAGAATGAGCCTGATGACAGCAAATCCCAAACCTAACATAGACCTAACATGAATTATTCTCTAAAATATTGATCGAAACCAGGTTTAATTGACTGTTTCAGTGTGGTACCACATTACTATGTGATCCAAACCAGAAAATAACCCAGGATCTGTTCAACGAGTATGTGAAGTGTGCGAAAGAATGAGTCTGATGAGGTCAAATCCCAGACCATTCCCAGACTTAACTTGCGTTATCCTCTAAAATATTGATCGAAACCAGGTTTAATCGACTGTTCCACTGTGGTACCACATTACTACGTGATCCAAACCAGAAAAAACCCAGGATCTAGCCATCAAGTATGAGAAATATGCGAAAGAATGAGCCTGATGGGAGCAAATCCCAGACCTAACCTAGACCTTACATGCGTTATCCTCTAAAATATTGAGCGAAACCAGGTTTAATCGTCTGTTTCAGTGTGGTACCACATTACTGCGTGATCCAAACTAGAAAAAACCCAGGATCCGTTCAACAAGTATGTGAAGAATGCGAAAGTATGAGTCTGATCAGTGAAAATCTCAGGCCTTACCTAGACCTAACTTGCGTCGTCCTCTAAAACATTGATGGAAACCAGGTTTCATTGACTGTTTCAGTGTGGTACTACATTACTACGTGATGCAATCCAGGAAAAGCCCAGGATCTAGCCATCAAGTATGAGAAATATGCGAAAGAATGAGCCTGATGAGAGCAAATCCCAGACCTAACCTAGACCTAACATGCGTTATCCTCTAAAATATTGATCGAAACCAGGTTTAATTGACTGTTTCAGCGTGGTACCACATTACTACGTGATACAATCCAGAAACAGCCCAGGATCTAGCCATGAAGTATGAGAAACATGCGAAAGTATGAGCCTGATGAGGGCAAACCCCAGGCCTAACCCAGACCTAAGATGCGTTATCCTCTAAAATATTTATCCAGACCAGGTTTCATTGAATGTTTCAGTGTGGTCCCACATTACTACGTGATCCAAACCAGAAAAAATCCAGGATCCGTTCAACAAGTATGTGAAAGACGCTAAACTGTGAGCCTGATGAGGGCAAATCTTAGACCTAACCCAGACCTAAGATGCGTTATCCTCTAAAATATTTATCCAGTCCAGGTTTCATTGAATGTTTCAGTGTGGTACCACTTTACTACGTGATCCAATCCAGAAATAGCCCAGGATCTAGCCATGAAGTATGAGAAATATGCGAAAGTGAGAGCCTGATGAGGGCAAATCCTAGACCTATCCCAGACGTAACTTGCGTTATCCTCTAAAATATTGATCGAAACCAGGTTTAATTGACTGTTTCAGCGTGGTACCACATTACTACGTGATACAATCCAGAAACAGCCCAGGGTCTAGCCTTGAAGTATGAGAAATATGCAAAAGTATGAGCCTGATGAGGGCAAATCCTAGACCTAACCCAGACCTAACATGCGTTATCCTCTAAAATATTTATCATGAACAGGTTTAATTGATTGTCTCAGTGTGGTCCCACATTACTACGTGATCCAAACCAGAAAAAACCCAGGATCTGTTCAACATGTGTGAGATATATGCGAAAGAATGAGCCTGATGAGAGCAAATCCCAGACCTAACCTGGACCTAACATGAATTATTCTCTAAAATATTGATCGAAACCAGGTTTAATTGACTGTTTCAGTGTGGTCCCACATTACTACGTGATCCAAACCAGAAATAACCCAGGATCCGTTCAACAAGTATGTGAAGAATGCGAAAGTATGTGTCTGATGAGTGCAAATCCCAGGCCTAACCTAGACCTAACATGCGTTTTCCTCTAAAATATTGATGGAAAGCAGGTTTAATTGACTGTTTCAGTGTTGTACTTCATTACTACGTGATGCAATCCTGAGAAAGCCCAGGATCTAGCAATCAAGTATGAGAAATATGCGAAAGAATGAGCCTGATGAGAGCAAATCCCAGACCTGACCTAGACCTAACATGAATTATTCTCTAAAATATTGATCGAAACCAGGTTTAATTCGTTGTTTCAGTGTGGTCCCACATTACTACGTGATCCAAACCAGAAAAAACCCAGGATCCGTTCAACAAGTATGTGAAGAATGCGAAAGTATGAGTCTGATGAGTGAAAATCCCAGGCCTAACCTAGACCTAACATGCGTTATCCTCAAAAATATTGATCGAAACCTGGTTTAATCGTCTGTTTCAGTGTGGTGCCACATTACTATGTGATCCAAACCAGAAAATAACCCAGGATCTGTTCAACGAGTATGTGAAGTGTGCGAAAGTATGAGTCTGATGCGGACGACCTGGCTGCCTCCCGGCGCAGCATGACTATGCTGCGTCGGGTGCAGAGGCGCATGGCGCTCAGGGTCGTCCGCGGGTATCGGACCATGTCACATGAGGCGGCGACGGTTCTAGCGGGGATGCCGCCCATGGACCTGCTCGCGCGGTCGCACGCGGTGATGTACCGGCACCGCGTCGACCGTCGCGCGGGGGTGGGGGCGGTCCCGGGCGGGCAGGAACCTGCTTGGGGCGATTTGAAGCGCCAGGCCCGGCAGTCCGTGTTGCTCGCGTGGCAGGAGCGGCTGGCTCTGCCAACCGCGGGGCACCGGACTGTCGGGGCTGTTCGGCCGCTCCTGAAGGAGTGGCTGGACAGAGGCCATGGCAGCCTCACCTACCGGCTGGCACAGGTATTTTCCGGGCATGGCAGCTTCGGAAGATACCTGTGCCGGATAGGGAAAGAGCCGACGGCGCGTTGCTGCCACTGCGACGCTGAGCAGGACACGGCGGATCATACCCTGGAGGTATGCCCCGCGTGGCAGGGGGAGCGCCGTGTCCTGGTCGGCGTCGTCGGGCGGGATGTCTCGCTGCCGGGCGTGGTGCGCGCCATGCTCGGCAGCGAGGAGAAGTGGAGGGCCGTGGCCTCCTTCTGCGAGAACGTAATGTTGCAGAAGGAGGCCGCGGGGAGGGAGCGCGAGCTTCAGCGGCGCACTGAAGCTCGCGCTCGTGCGGTGGCCCGAGGTCGTCGCCCGGTCGCGAGGCGTCGCGGGCGGCCGCCTCGGCGTGGCGGATGACCTAGGCTGGGAGGGGGGTCCTGAGGGGACCCTCCTCCCGCCAGGCGGCGCCGGGTCGGACCGGTTGGGGGTAGGAGTGCCTCCCCCTACCGGTCCAACGCAAGGGGAGGCACCCTCGGCGGTCTGGTGCGGCCATGAACGCCCGGCCGCCGAGGGGTGGAAACGGGGTCGCGGGCGGTTGCGAGTTGGGGCTCGCAGCCGCCACTAAACGCGGCCCCGGGACGGATAGCGGCGGGATGGAGTGGCCCCGTCCCGCCGCTATGAGGCAGTGTGTCTACTGGGGGGACCGATTGTCCCCCCGGGGGATGGGCGCGAAAGCGCGGGCACGGGGAGGATACCGGAAGAATGCTTCGAGCGATTCCCGGTATCCTCCCAAAGCGTGCCGAAGGGTCACCGTGGGGTTTTTAGTGGGTAGGTCCCGCGCCTGTCGTTGTACGGGCGCGGGGAATCCCACACACCCCTCCCACCTCTCCCCAAGGAGGTGGGAGGGAGTCTTTCGAAGATTTTCCCCACGACAAAAAAAAAAAAAAAAAGTATGAGTCTGATGAGGTCAAATCCCAGACCAATCCCAGACTTAGCATGCGTTATCCTCTAAAATATTGATCGAAACCAGGTTTAATCGACTGTTTCAGTGTGGTACCACATTACTACGTGATCCAAACCAGAAAAAACCCAGGATCTAGCCATCAAGTATGAGAAATATGTGAAAGAATGAGCCTGATGAGAGCAAATCCCAGACCTAACCTAGACCTTACATGCGTTATCCTCTAAAATATTGAGCGAAACCAGGTTTAATGGACTGTTTCAGTGTGATACCACACTGCTTCGTGATCCAAACCAGAAAAAACCCAGGATCTGTTCAACAAGTATGTGAAAAACGCTAAACTGTGAGCCTGATGAGGGCAAATCTTAGACCTAACCCAGACCTAACATGCGTTATCCTCTAAAATATTTATCAAGACCAGGTTTAATTGATTGTTTCAGTGTGGTCCCACATTACTACGTGATCCAAACCAGAAAAACCCAGGATCTGTTCAACATGTATGAGAAATATGCGAAAGAATGAGCCTGATGTGAGCAAATCCCAGACCTAACCTAGACCTAACATGAATTATTCTCTAAAATATTGATCGAAACCAGGTTTAATTGACTGTTTCAGTGTGGTCCCACATTACTACATGATCCAAACCAGAAATAACCCAGGATCCGTTCAACAAGTATGTGAAGAATGCGAAAGTATGAGTCTGATGAGGTCAAATCCCAGGCCTAACCCAGACCTAACATGCGTTATCCTCAAAAATATTGATCGAAACCTGGTTTAATCGACTGTTTCCGTGTGGTACCACATTACTATGTGATCCAAACCAGAAAATAACCCAGGATCTGGTCAACGAGTATGTGAAGTGTGCGAAAGAATGAGTCTGATGAGGTCAAATCCCAGACCATTCCCAGACTTAACTTGCGTTATCCTCTAAAATATTGATCGAAACCAGGTTTAATCGACTGTTTCAGTGTGGTACCACATTACTACGTGATCCAAACCAGAAAAAACCCAGGATCTAGCCATCAAGTATGAGAAATATGCGAAAGAATGAGCCTGATGGGAGCAAATCCCAGACCTAACCTAGACCTTACATGCGTTATCCTCTAATATATTGAGCGAAACCAGGTTTAATCGACTGTTTCAGTGTGGTACCACATTACTACGTGATCCAAACCAGAAAAAACCCAGGATCTAGCCATCAAGTATGAGAAATATGCGAAAGAATGAGCCTGATGGGAGCAAATCCCAGACCTAACCTAGACCTAACATGCGTTATCCTCTAAAATATTGATGGAAAGCAGGTTTAATTACTGTTTCAGTGTTGTACTTCATTACTACGTGATGCAATCCAAAAAACGCCCAGGATCTAGCAATCAAGTATGAGAAATATGCGAAAGAGTGAGCCTGATGAGAGCAAATCCCAGACCTGACCTAGACCTAACATGAATTATTCTCTAAAATATTGATCGAAACCAGGTTTAATTCGCTGTTTCAGTGTGGTCCCACATTACTACGTGATCCAAACCAGAAAAAACCCAGGATCTGTTCAACAAGTATGTGAACAATGCGAAAGTATGAGTCTGATGAGTGAAAATCCCAGGCCTAACCTAGACCTAACATGCGTTATCCTCAAAAATATTGATCGAAACCTGGTTTAATCGTCTGTTTCAGTGTGGTACCACATTACTGCGTGATCCAAACTAGAAAAAACCCAGGATCCGTTCAACAAGTATGTGAAGAATGCGAAAGTATGAGTCTGATCAGTGAAAATCTCAGGCCTTTCCTAGACCTAACATGCGTTATCCTCTAAAATATTGATCAAAACCAGGTTTAATTGACTGTTTCAGTGTGGTCCCACATTACTACATGATCCAAACCAGAAATAACCCAGGATCCGTTCAACAAGTATGTGAAGAATGCGAAAGTATGAGTCTGATGAGGTCAAATCCCAGGCCTAACCCAGACCTAACATGCGTTATCCTCAAAAATATTGATCGAAACCTGGTTTAATCGACTGTTTCCGTGTGGTACCACATTACTATGTGATCCAAACCAGAAAATAACCCAGGATCTGGTCAACGAGTATGTGAAGTGTGCGAAAGAATGAGTCTGATGAGGTCAAATCCCAGACCATTCCCAGACTTAACTTGCGTTATCCTCTAAAATATTGATCGAAACCAGGTTTAATCGACTGTTTCAGTGTGGTACCACATTACTACGTGATCCAAACCAGAAAAAACCCAGGATCTAGCCATCAAGTATGAGAAATATGCGAAAGAATGAGCCTGATGGGAGCAAATCCCAGACCTAACCTAGACCTTACATGCGTTATCCTCTAATATATTGAGCGAAACCAGGTTTAATCGACTGTTTCAGTGTGGTACCACATTACTACGTGATCCAAACCAGAAAAAACCCAGGATCTAGCCATCAAGTATGAGAAATATGCGAAAGAATGAGCCTGATGGGAGCAAATCCCAGACCTAACCTAGACCTAACATGCGTTATCCTCTAAAATATTGATGGAAAGCAGGTTTAATTACTGTTTCAGTGTTGTACTTCATTACTACGTGATGCAATCCAAAAAACGCCCAGGATCTAGCAATCAAGTATGAGAAATATGCGAAAGAGTGAGCCTGATGAGAGCAAATCCCAGACCTGACCTAGACCTAACATGAATTATTCTCTAAAATATTGATCGAAACCAGGTTTAATTCGCTGTTTCAGTGTGGTCCCACATTACTACGTGATCCAAACCAGAAAAAACCCAGGATCTGTTCAACAAGTATGTGAACAATGCGAAAGTATGAGTCTGATGAGTGAAAATCCCAGGCCTAACCTAGACCTAACATGCGTTATCCTCAAAAATATTGATCGAAACCTGGTTTAATCGTCTGTTTCAGTGTGGTACCACATTACTGCGTGATCCAAACTAGAAAAAACCCAGGATCCGTTCAACAAGTATGTGAAGAATGCGAAAGTATGAGTCTGATCAGTGAAAATCTCAGGCCTTTCCTAGACCTAACATGCGTTATCCTCTAAAATATTGATCAAAACCAGGTTTAATTGACAGTTTCAGCGTGGTACCACATTACTACGTGATACAATCCAGAAACAGCCCAGGGTCTAGCCATGAAGTATGATAAACATGCGAAAGTATGAGCCTGATGAGGGCAAATCCCAGGCCTAACCCAGACCAAAGATGCGTTATCCTCTAAAATATTTATCCAGACCAGGTTTCATTGAATGTTTCAGTGAGGTACCACACTACTTCGTGATGCAAACCAGAAAAAACCCAGGATCTGTTCAACAAGTATGTGAAAAACGCTAAACTGTGAGCCTGATGAGGGCAAATCTTAGACCTAACCCAGACCTAAGATGCGTTATCCTCTAAAATATTTATCCAGACAAGGTTGCATTGAATGTTTCGGTGTGGTCCCACATTACTACGTGATCCAAACCAGGAAAAACCCAGGATCCGTTCAACAAGTATGTGAAGAATGCGAAATTATGAGTCTGATGAGTGAAAATCCCAGACCTAACCTAGACCTAACATGCGTTATCCTCTAAAATATTGATCGAAACCTGGTTTAATCGACTGTTTCAGTGTGGTACCACATTACTATGTGATCCAAACCAGAAAATAACCCAGGATCTGTTCAACGAGTATGTGAAGTGTGCGAAAGTATGAGTCTGATGAGGTCAAATCCCAGACCAATCCCAGACATAACATGCGTTATCCTCTAAAATATTGATCGAAACCAGGTTTAATCGACTGTTTCAGTGTGGTACCACATTACTACGTGATCCAAACCAGAAAAAACCCAGGATCAGTTCAACAAGTATGTGAAGAATGCGAAAGTATGAGTCTGATGAGTGAAAATCCCAGACCTAACCTAGACCTTACATGCGTTATCCTCTAAAATATTGAGCGAAACCAGGTTTAATGGTCTGTTTCAGCGTGGTAGCACATTACTACGTGGTACAATCCAGAAACAGCCCAGGGTCTAGCCATGAAGTATGAGAAATATGCGAAAGGATGAGCCTGATGAGTGCAAATCCTAGACCTAACCCAAACCTAACATGCGTTATCCTCTAAAATATTTATCCAGACCAGGTTTCATTGAATGTTTCAGTGTGGTACCACTTTACTACGTGATCCAATCCAGAAATAGCACAGGATCTAGCCATGAAGTATGAGAAATATGCGAAACTGAGAGCCTGATGAGGGCAAATCCTAGACCTATCCCAGACCTAACTTGCGTTATCCTCTAAAATATTGATCGAAACCAGGTTTAATTGACTGTTTCAGCGTGGTACCACATTACTATGTGATCCAAACCAGAAAAAACCCAGGATCTGTTCAACAAGTATGTGAAAAACGCTAAACTGTGAGCCTGATGAGGGCAAATCTTAGACCTAACCCAGACCTAAGATGCGTTATCCTCTAAAATATTTATCCAGACCAGGTTGCATTGAATGTTTCGGTGTGGTCCCACATTACTACGTGATCCAAACCAGGAAAAACCCAGGATCCGTTCAACAAGTATGTGAAGAATGCGAAATTATGAGTCTGATGAGTGAAAATCCCAGACCTAACCTAGACCTAACATGCGTTATCCTCTAAAATATTGATCGAAACCAGGTTTAATGGACTGTTTCAGCGTGGTAGCACATTACTACGTGGTACAATCCAGAAACAGCCCAGGGTCTAGCCTTGAAGTATGAGAAATATGCGAAAGTATGAGCCTGATGAGAGCAAATCCCAGACCTAACCTAGACCTAACATGCGTTATCCTCCAAAATATTGATCGAAACCAGGTTTAATTGACTGTTTCAGCGTGGTACCACATTACTACGTGATACAATCCAGAAACAGCCCAGGATCTAGCCATGAAGTATGAGAAACATGCGAAAGTATGAGCCTGATGAGTGAAAATCCCAGGCCTAACCTAGACCTAACATGCGTTATCCTCTAAAATATTGATCGAAACCCGGTTTAATCGACTGTTTCAGTGTGTTACCACATTACTATGTGATCCAAACCAGAAAAAAACCAGGATCCGTTCAACAAGTATGTGAAGAATGCGAAAGTATGAGTCCGGTGAGTGAAAATCCCAGGCCTAACCTAGACCTAACATGCGCTATCCTCAAAAATATTGATCGAAACCTGGTTTAATCAACTGTTTCGGTGTGGTACCACATTACTATGTGATCCAAACCTGAAAAAACCCAGGATCTGTTCAACAAGTATGTGAAAAACGCTAAACTGTGAGCCTGATGAGGGCAAATCTTAGACCTAACCCAGACCTAAGATGCGTTAACCTCTAAAATATTTATCCAGACCAGGTTTCATTGAATGTTTCAGTGTGGTACCACTTTACTACGTGATCCAATCCAGAAATAGCACAGGATCTAGCCATGAAGTATGAGAAATATGCGAAACTGAGAGCCTGATGAGGGCAAATCCTAGACCTATCCCAGACCTAACTTGCGTTATCCTCTAAAATATTGATCGAAACCAGGTTTAATTGACTGTTTCAGCGTGGTACCACATTACTACGTAATACAATCCAGAAACAGCCCAGGATCTAGCCTTGAAGTATGTGAAGAATGCGAAATTATGAGTCTGATGAGTGAAAATCCCAGACCTAACCTAGACCTAACATGCGTTATCCTCTAAAATATTGATCGAAACCAGGTTTAATGGACTGTTTCAGCGTGGTAGCACATTACTACGTGGTACAATCCAGAAACAGCCCAGGGTCTAGCCTTGAAGTATGAGAAATATGCGAAAGTATGAGCCTGATGAGAGCAAATCCCAGACCTAACCTAGACCTAACATGCGTTATCCTCCAAAATATTGATCGAAACCAGGTTTAATTGATTGTTTCAGTGTGGTCCCACATTACTACGTGATCCAAACCAGAAAACACCCAGGATCTGTTCAACATGTATGAGAAATATGCGAAAGAATGAGCCTGATGAGAGCAAATCCCAGACCTGACATAGACCTAACATGAATTATTCTCTAAAATATTGATCGAAACCAGGTTTAATTGACTGTTTCAGTGTGGTCCCACATTACTACGTGATCCAAACCAGAAATAACCCAGGATCCGTTCAACAAGTATGTGATGAATGCGAAAGTATGAGTCTGATGAGTGAAAATCCCAGGCCTAACCTAGACCTAACATGCGTTATCCTCTAAAATATTGATCCAAACCAGGTTTAATGGACTGTTTCAGGGTGGTACCACACTACTACGTGATCCAAACCAGAAAAAACCCAGGATCTGTTCAACAAGTATGTGAAAAACGCGAAAGTATGAGCCATATGAGGGCAAATCCCAGACATATCCCAGACCTAACTTGCGTTGTCCTCTAAGATATTGATGGAAACCAGGTTTCATTGACTGTCTCAGTGTTGTACTTCAATACTACGTGATGCGATCCAGAAAAAGCCCAGGATCTAGCCATCAAGTATGAGAAATATGCGAAAGAATGAGCCTGATGAGAGCAAATCCCAGACCTAACCTAGACCTAACATGAATTATTCTCTAAAATATTGATCGAAACCAGGTTTAATTGACTGTTTCAGTGTGGTCCCACATTACTACGTGATCCAAACCAGAAAAAAACCAGGATCCGTTCAACAAGTATGTGAAGAATGCGAAAGTATGAGTCCGATGAGTGAAAATCCCAGGCCTAACCTAGACCTAACATGCGCTATCCTCAAAAATATTGATCGAAACCTGGTTTAATCAACTGTTTCGGTGTGGTACCACATTACTATGTGATCCAAACCTGAAAAAACCCAGGATCTGTTCACCAAGTATGTGAAAAACGCGAAAGTATGAGTCTGATCAGTGAAAATCTCAGGCCTAACCCAGACATAAGATGCGTTATCCTCTAAAATATTTATCCAGACCAGGTTTCATTGAATGTTTCAGTGTGGTACCACTTTGCTACGTGATCCAATCCAGAAACAGCCCAGGATCTAGCCATGAAGTATGAGAAATATGCGAAAGTAAGTGCCTGATGAGGTCAAATCCCAGACCTATCCCAGACTTAACTTGTGTTATCCTCTAAAATATTGATCGAAACCAGGTTTAATCGACTGTTTCAGCGTGGTACCACATTTCTACGTGATCCAATCCAGAAACAGCCCAGGATCTAGCCATGAAGTATGAGAAATATGCGAAAGTAAGAGCCTGATGAGGGCAAATCCTAGACCTATCCCAGACGTAACTTGCGTTATCCTCTAAAATATTGATCGAAACCAGGTTTAATCGACTGTTTCAGCGTGGTACCACATTACTACGTGATACAATCCAGAAAATAACCCAGGATCTGTTCAACGAGTATGTGAAGTGTGCGAAAGTATGAGTCTGATGAGGTCAAATCCCAGACCAATCCCAGACATAATATGCGTTGTCCTCTAAAATATTTATCAAGACCAGTATTAATTGAATGTTTCAGTGTGGTACCACATTACTACGTGAACCAAGCCTGAAAAAACCCGGGATCCGTTCAACAAGTATGTTAAAACTGCGACAGTATGACCCTGATGAGGGCAAATCCCAGGCCTAACCTAGACCTAACATGCGTTGTCCTCTAGAATATTGATGGAAACCAGGTTTAATTGACTGTTTCAGTGTTGTACTTCATTACTACGTGATGCAATCCAGAAAAAGCCCAGGATCTAGCCATCAAGTATGAGAAACATGCGAAAGAATGAGCCTGATGGGAGCAAATCCCAGACCTAACCTAGACCTAACATGCGTTATCCTCTAAAATATTGAGCGAAACCAGGTTTAATGGACTGTTTCAGTGTGGTACCACACTACTTCGTGATCCAAACCAGAGAAAGCCCAGGATCTGTTCAAGAAGTATGTGAAAAACGCTAAACTGTGAGACTGATGAGGGCAAATCTTAGACCTAACCCAGACCTAAGATGCGTTATCCTCTAAAATATTTATCCAGACCAGGTTTCATTGAATGTTTCTGTGTGGTACCACTTTACTACCTGATACAATCCAGAAACAGCCCAGGATCTAGCCATGAAGTATGAGATATATGCGAAAGTATGAGCCTGATGAGGGCAAATCCTAGACCTAACCCAAACCTAACATGCGTTATCCTCTAAAATATTTATCAAGAAAAGGTTTAATTGAATGTTTCAGTGTGGTACCACATTACTACGTGAACCAAACCCGAAAAAACCCAGGATCTGTTCAACATGTATGAGAAATATGCGAAAGAATGAGCCTGATGAGAGCAAATCCCAGACCTATCCTAGACATAACATGAATTATTCTCTAAAATATTGATCGAAAACAGGTTTACTTGAATGTTTCAGTGTGGTACCACATTACTACGTGATCCAAACCAGAAAAAACCCAGGATCCGTTCAACAAGTATGTGAAGAATGCGAAAGTATGAGTCTGATGGGTGAAAATCCCAGGCCTATCCCAGACCTAGCTTGCGTTATCCTCTAAAATATTGATCGAAACCAGGTTTAATCGACTGTTGCAGTGTGGTACCACATTACTACGTGATCCAAACCAGAAAAAGCCCAGGATCTAGCCATCAAGTATGAGAAATATGCGAAAGAATGAGCCTGATGACAGCAAATCCCAAACCTAACATAGACCTAACATGAATTATTCTCTAAAATATTGATCGAAACCAGGTTTAATTGACTGTTTCAGTGTGGTACCACATTACTATGTGATCCAAACCAGAAAATAACCCAGGATCTGTTCAACGAGTATGTGAAGTGTGCGAAAGAATGAGTCTGATGAGGTCAAATCCCAGACCATTCCCAGACTTAACTTGCGTTATCCTCTAAAATATTGATCGAAACCAGGTTTAATCGACTGTTCCACTGTGGTACCACATTACTACGTGATCCAAACCAGAAAAAACCCAGGATCTAGCCATCAAGTATGAGAAATATGCGAAAGAATGAGCCTGATGGGAGCAAATCCCAGACCTAACCTAGACCTTACATGCGTTATCCTCTAATATATTGAGCGAAACCAGGATTAATGGACTGTTTCAGTGTGGTACCACACTACTTCGTGATCCAAACCAGAAATAACCCAGGATCCGTTCAACAAGTATGTGAAGAATGCGAAAGTATGAGTCTGATGAGTGAAAATCCCAGGCCTAACCTAGACCTAACATGCGTTATCCTCAAAAATATTGATCGAAACCTGGTTTAATCGTCTGTTTCAGTGTGGTACCACATTACTATGTGATCCAAACCAGAAAATAACACAGGATCTGTTCAACGAGTACGTGAAGTGTGCGAAAGTATGAGTCTGATGAGGTCAAATCCCAGACCAATCCCAGACTTAACATGCGTTATCCTCTAAAATATTGATCGAAACCAGGTTGAATCGACTGTTTCAGTGTGGTACCACATTACTACGTGATCCAAACCAGAAAAAACCCAGGATCTAGCCATCAAGTATGAGAAATATGCGAAAGAATGAGCCTGATGAGAGCAAATCCTAGACCTAACCTAGACCTTACATGCGTTATCCTCTAAAATATTGAGCGAAACCAGGTTTAATCGTCTGTTTCAGTGTGGTACCACATTACTGCGTGATCCAAACTAGAAAAAACCCAGGATCCGTTCAACAAGTATGTGAAGAATGCGAAAGTATGAGTCTGATCAGTGAAAATCTCAGGCCTTACCTAGACCTAACTTGCGTCGTCCTCTAAAACATTGATGGAAACCAGGTTTCATTGACTGTTTCAGTGTGGTACTACATTACTACGTGATGCAATCCAGGAAAAGCCCAGGATCTAGCCATCAAGTATGAGAAATATGCGAAAGAATGAGCCTGATGAGAGCAAATCCCAGACCTAACCTAGACCTAACATGCGTTATCCTCTAAAATATTGATCGAAACCAGGTTTAATTGACTGTTTCAGCGTGGTACCACATTACTACGTGATACAATCCAGAAACAGCCCAGGATCTAGCCATGAAGTATGAGAAACATGCGAAAGTATGAGCCTGATGAGGGCAAATCCCAGGCCTAACCCAGACCTAAGATGCGTTATCCTCTAAAATATTTATCCAGACCAGGTTTCATTGAATGTTTCAGTGTGGTCCCACATTACTACGTGATCCAAACCAGAAAAAATCCAGGATCCGTTCAACAAGTATGTGAAAGACGCTAAACTGTGAGCCTGATGAGGGCAAATCTTAGACCTAACCCAGACCTAAGATGCGTTATCCTCTAAAATATTTATCCAGTCCAGGTTTCATTGAATGTTTCAGTGTGGTACCACTTTACTACGTGATCCAATCCAGAAATAGCCCAGGATCTAGCCATGAAGTATGAGAAATATGCGAAAGTGAGAGCCTGATGAGGGCAAATCCTAGACCTATCCCAGACGTAACTTGCGTTATCCTCTAAAATATTGATCGAAACCAGGTTTAATTGACTGTTTCAGCGTGGTACCACATTACTACGTGATACAATCCAGAAACAGCCCAGGGTCTAGCCTTGAAGTATGAGAAATATGCAAAAGTATGAGCCTGATGAGGGCAAATCCTAGACCTAACCCAGACCTAACATGCGTTATCCTCTAAAATATTTATCATGAACAGGTTTAATTGATTGTCTCAGTGTGGTCCCACATTACTACGTGATCCAAACCAGAAAAAACCCAGGATCTGTTCAACATGTGTGAGATATATGCGAAAGAATGAGCCTGATGAGAGCAAATCCCAGACCTAACCTGGACCTAACATGCGTTATCCTCTAAAATATTGATCGAAACCAGGTTTAATTGACTGTTTCAGCGTGGTACCACATTACTACGTGATACAATCCAGAAACAGCCCAGGATCTAGCCATGAAGTATGAGAAACATGCGAAAGTATGAGCCTGATGAGGGCAAATCCCAGGCCTAACCCAGACCTAAGATGCGTTATCCTCTAAAATATTTATCCAGACCAGGTTTCATTGAATGTTTCAGTGTGGTCCCACATTACTACGTGATCCAAACCAGAAAAAATCCAGGATCCGTTCAACAAGTATGTGAAAGACGCTAAACTGTGAGCCTGATGAGGGCAAATCTTAGACCTAACCCAGACCTAAGATGCGTTATCCTCTAAAATATTTATCCAGTCCAGGTTTCATTGAATGTTTCAGTGTGGTACCACTTTACTACGTGATCCAATCCAGAAATAGCCCAGGATCTAGCCATGAAGTATGAGAAATATGCGAAAGTGAGAGCCTGATGAGGGCAAATCCTAGACCTATCCCAGACGTAACTTGCGTTATCCTCTAAAATATTGATCGAAACCAGGTTTAATTGACTGTTTCAGCGTGGTACCACATTACTACGTGATACAATCCAGAAACAGCCCAGGGTCTAGCCTTGAAGTATGAGAAATATGCAAAAGTATGAGCCTGATGAGGGCAAATCCTAGACCTAACCCAGACCTAACATGCGTTATCCTCTAAAATATTTATCATGAACAGGTTTAATTGATTGTCTCAGTGTGGTCCCACATTACTACGTGATCCAAACCAGAAAAAACCCAGGATCTGTTCAACATGTGTGAGATATATGCGAAAGAATGAGCCTGATGAGAGCAAATCCCAGACCTAACCTGGACCTAACATGAATTATTCTCTAAAATATTGATCGAAACCAGGTTTAATTGACTGTTTCAGTGTGGTCCCACATTACTACGTGATCCAAACCAGAAATAACCCAGGATCCGTTCAACAAGTATGTGAAGAATGCGAAAGTATGTGTCTGATGAGTGAAAATCCCAGGCCTAACCTAGACCTAACATGCGTTTTCCTCTAAAATATTGATGGAAAGCAGGTTTAATTGACTGTTTCAGTGTTGTACTTCATTACTACGTGATGCAATCCTGAGAAAGCCCAGGATCTAGCAATCAAGTATGAGAAATATGCGAAAGAATGAGCCTGATGAGAGCAAATCCCAGACCTGACCTAGACCTAACATGAATTATTCTCTAAAATATTGATCGAAACCAGGTTTAATTCGTTGTTTCAGTGTGGTCCCACATTACTACGTGATCCAAACCAGAAAAAACCCAGGATCCGTTCAACAAGTATGTGAAGAATGCGAAAGTATGAGTCTGATGAATGAAAATCCCAGGCCTAACCTAGACCTAACATGCGTTATCCTCAAAAATATTGATCGAAACCTGGTTTAATCGTCTGTTTCAGTGTGGTGCCACATTACTATGTGATCCAAACCAGAAAATAACCCAGGATCTGTTCAACGAGTATGTGAAGTGTGCGAAAGAATGAGTCTGATGAGGTCAAATCCCAGACCATTCCCAGACTTAACTTGCGTTATCCTCTAAAATATTGATCGAAACCAGGTTTAATCGACTGTTTCAGTGTGGTACCACATTACTACGTGATCCAAACCAGAAAAAACCCAGGATCTAGCCATCAAGTATGAGAAATATGCGAAAGAATGAGCCTGATGAGAGCAAATCCCAGACCTAACCTAGACCTTACATGCGTTATCCTCTAAAATATTGAGCGAAACCAGGTTTAATGGACTGTTTCAGTGTGATACCACACTGCTTCGTGATCCAAACCAGAAAAAACCCAGGATCTGTTCAACAAGTATGTGAAAAACGCTAAACTGTGAGCCTGATGAGGGCAAATCTTAGACCTAACCCAGACCTAACATGCGTTATCCTCTAAAATATTTATCAAGACCAGGTTTAATTGATTGTTTCAGTGTGGTCCCACATTACTACGTGATCCAAACCAGAAAAACCCAGGATCTGTTCAACATGTATGAGAAATATGCGAAAGAATGAGCCTGATGTGAGCAAATCCCAGACCTAACCTAGACCTAACATGAATTATTCTCTAAAATATTGATCGAAACCAGGTTTAATTGACTGTTTCAGTGTGGTCCCACATTACTACATGATCCAAACCAGAAATAACCCAGGATCCGTTCAACAAGTATGTGAAGAATGCGAAAGTATGAGTCTGATGAGGTCAAATCCCAGGCCTAATCCAGACCTAACATGCGTTATCCTCAAAAATATTGATCGAAACCTGGTTTAATCGACTGTTTCCGTGTGGTACCACATTACTATGTGATCCAAACCAGAAAATAACCCAGGATCTGTTCAACGAGTATGTGAAGTGTGCGAAAGAATGAGTCTGATGAGGTCAAATCCCAGACCATTCCCAGACTTAACTTGCGTTATCCTCTAAAATATTGATCGAAACCAGGTTTAATCGACTGTTTCAGTGTGGTACCACATTACTACGTGATCCAAACCAGAAAAAACCCAGGATCTAGCCATCAAGTATGAGAAATATGCGAAAGAATGAGCCTGATGGGAGCAAATCCCAGACCTAACCTAGACCTTACATGCGTTATCCTCTAATATATTGAGCGAAACCAGGTTTAATCGACTGTTTCAGTGTGGTACCACATTACTACGTGATCCAAACCAGAAAAAACCCAGGATCTAGCCATCAAGTATGAGAAATATGCGAAAGAATGAGCCTGATGGGAGCAAATCCCAGACCTAACCTAGACCTAACATGCGTTATCCTCTAAAATATTGATGGAAAGCAGGTTTAATTACTGTTTCAGTGTTGTACTTCATTACTACGTGATGCAATCCAAAAAACGCCCAGGATCTAGCAATCAAGTATGAGAAATATGCGAAAGAGTGAGCCTGATGAGAGCAAATCCCAGACCTGACCTAGACCTAACATGAATTATTCTCTAAAATATTGATCGAAACCAGGTTTAATTCGCTGTTTCAGTGTGGTCCCACATTACTACGTGATCCAAACCAGAAAAAACCCAGGATCTGTTCAACAAGTATGTGAACAATGCGAAAGTATGAGTCTGATGAGTGAAAATCCCAGGCCTAACCTAGACCTAACATGCGTTATCCTCAAAAATATTGATCGAAACCTGGTTTAATCGTCTGTTTCAGTGTGGTACCACATTACTGCGTGATCCAAACTAGAAAAAACCCAGGATCCGTTCAACAAGTATGTGAAGAATGCGAAAGTATGAGTCTGATCAGTGAAAATCTCAGGCCTTTCCTAGACCTAACATGCGTTATCCTCTAAAATATTGATCAAAACCAGGTTTAATTGACAGTTTCAGCGTGGTACCACATTACTACGTGATTCAATCCAGAAACAGCCCAGGGTCTAGCCATGAAGTATGATAAACATGCGAAAGTATGAGCCTGATGAGGGCAAATCCCAGGCCTAACCCAGACCAAAGATGCGTTATCCTCTAAAATATTTATCCAGACCAGGTTTCATTGAATGTTTCAGTGAGGTACCATACTACTTCGTGATGCAAACCAGAAAAAACCCAGGATCTGTTCAACAAGTATGTGAAAAACGCTAAACTGTGAGCCTGATGAGGGCAAATCTTAGACCTAACCCAGACCTAAGATGCGTTATCCTCTAAAATATTTATCCAGACCAGGTTGCATTGAATGTTTCGGTGTGGTCCCACATTACTACGTGATCCAAACCAGGAAAAACCCAGGATCCGTTCAACAAGTATGTGAAGAATGCGAAATTATGAGTCTGATGAGTGAAAATCCCAGACCTAACCTAGACCTAACATGCGTTATCCTCTAAAATATTGATCGAAACCTGGTTTAATCGACTGTTTCAGTGTGGTACCACATTACTATGTGATCCAAACCAGAAAATAACCCAGGATCTGTTCAACGAGTATGTGAAGTGTGCGAAAGTATGAGTCTGATGAGGTCAAATCCCAGACCAATCCCAGACATAACATGCGTTATCCTCTAAAATATTGATCGAAACCAGGTTTAATCGACTGTTTCAGTGTGGTACCACATTACTACGTGATCCAAACCAGAAAAAACCCAGGATCAGTTCAACAAGTATGTGAAGAATGCGAAAGTATGAGTCTGATGAGTGAAAATCCCAGACCTAACCTAGACCTTACATGCGTTATCCTCTAAAATATTGAGCGAAACCAGGTTTAATGGTCTGTTTCAGCGTGGTAGCACATTACTACGTGGTACAATCCAGAAACAGCCCAGGGTCTAGCCTTGAAGTATGAGAAATATGCGAAAGTATGAGCCAGATGAGAGCAAATCCCAGACCTAACCTAGACCTAACATGCGTTATCCTCTAAAATATTGATCGAAACCTGGTTTAATCGACTGTTTCAGTGTGGTACCACATTACTACGTGATCCAAACCAGAAAAAACCCAGGATCTGTTCAACAAGTATGTGAAAAACGCTAAACTGTGAGCCTGATGAGGGCAAATCTTAGACCTAACCTAGACCTAACATGCGTTATCCTCTAAAATATTGATCGAAACCAGGTTTAATGGACTGTTTCAGTGTGGTACCACATTACTATGTGATCCAAACCAGAAAATAACCCAGGATCTGTTCAACGAGTATGTGAAGTGTGCGAAAGTATGAGTCTGATGAGGTCAAATCCCAGACCAATCCCAGACATAACATGCGTTATCCTCTAAAATATTGATCGAAACCAGGTTTAATCGACTGTTTCAGTGTGGTCCCACATTACTACGTGATCCAAACCAGGAAAAACCCAGGATCCGTTCAACAAGTATGTGAAGAATGCGAAATTATGAGTCTGATGAGTGAAAATCCCAGACCTAACCTAGACCTAACATGCGTTATCCTCTAAAATATTGATCGAAACCAGGTTTAATGGACTGTTTCAGCGTGGTAGCACATTACTACGTGGTACAATCCAGAAACAGCCCAGGGTCTAGCCTTGAAGTATGAGAAATATGCGAAAGTATGAGCCTGATGAGAGCAAATCCCAGACCTAACCTAGACCTAACATGCGTTATCCTCTAAAATATTGATCGAAACCTGGTTTAATCGACTGTTTCAGTGTGGTACCACATTACTATGTGATCCAAACCAGAAAATAACCCAGGATCTGTTCAACGAGTATGTGAAGTGTGCGAAAGTATGAGTCTGATGAGGTCAAATCCCAGACCAATCCCAGACATAACATGCGTTATCCTCTAAAATATTGATCGAAACCAGGTTTAATCGACTGTTTCAGTGTGGCACCACATTACTACGTGATCCAAACCAGAAAAAACCCAGGATCTAGCCATCAAGTATGAGAAATATGCGAAAGAATGAGCCTGATGAGAGCAAATCCCAGACCTAACCTAGACCTAACATGCGTTATCCTCTAAAATATCGATCGAAACCTGGTTTAATCGACTGTTTCAGTGTGGTACCACATTACTATGTGATCCAAACCAGAAAATAACCCAGGATCTGTTCAACGAGTATGTGAAGTGTGCGAAAGTATGAGTCTGATGAGGTCAAATCCCAGACCAATCCCAGACATAACATGCGTTATCCTCTAAAATATTGATCGAAACCAGGTTTAATCGACTGTTTCAGTGTGGCACCACATTACTACGTGATCCAAACCAGAAAAAACCCAGGATCTAGCCATCAAGTATGAGAAATATGCGAAAGAATGAGCCTGATGAGAGCAAATCCCAGACCTAACCTAGACCTAACATGCGTTATCCTCTAAAATATTGATCGAAACCTGGTTTAATCGACTGTTTCAGTGTGGTACCACATTACTATGTGATCCAAACCAGAAAATAACCCAGGATCTGTTCAACGAGTATGTGAAGTGTGCGAAAGTATGAGTCTGATGAGGTCAAATCCCAGACCAATCCCAGACATAACATGCGTTATCCTCTAAAATATTGATCGAAACCAGGGTTAATCGACTGTTTCAGTGTGGTACCACATTACTACGTGATCCAAACCAGAAAAAACCCAGGATCTAGCCATCAAGTATGAGAAATATGCGAAAGAATGAGCCTGATGAGAGCAAATCCCAGACCTAACCTAGACCTTACATGCGTTATCCTCTAAAATATTGAGCGAAACCAGGTTTAATGGACTGTTTCAGTGTGGTACCACACTGCTTCGTGATCCAAACCAGAACAAACCCAGGATCTGTTCAACAAGTATGTGAAGAATGCGAAAGTATGAGTCTGATGAGTGAAAATCCCAGACCTAACCTAGACCTTACATGCGTTATCCTCTAAAATATTGAGCGAAACCAGGTTTAATTGACTGTTTCAGTGTGGTCCCACATTACAACATGATCCAAACCAGAAATAACCCAGGATCCGTTCAACAAGTATGTGAAGAATGCGAAAGTATGAGTCTGATGAGGGCAAATCCTAGACCTATCCCAGACCTAACTTGCGTTATCCTCTAAAATATTTATCAAGACCAGGTTTAATTGAATGTTTCAGTGTGGTACCACATTACTGCGTGATCCAAACTAGAAAAAACCCAGGATCCGTTCAACAAGTATGTGAAGAATGCGAAAGTATGAGTCTGATGAGTGAGAATCCCAGGGCTAACATAGACCTAACATGCGTTATACTCTAAAATATTGATCGAAACCAGGTTTAATCGACTGTTTCAGTGTGGTACCACATTGCTACGTGATCCAAACCAGAAAAAACCCAGGATCAGTTCAACAAGTATGTGAAGAATGCGAAAGTATGAGTCTGATGAGTGAAATTCCCAGGGCTAACCTAGACCTGACATGCGTTATCCTCTAAAATATTGATGGAAACCAGGTTTAATTGACTGTTTCAGTGTGGTACCACATTACTATGTGATCCAAACCAGAAAATAACCCAGGATCTGTTCAACGAGTATGTGAAGTGTGCGCAAGTATGAGTCTGATGAGGTCAAATCCCAGACCTATCCCAGACCTAACTTGCGTTATCCTCTAAAATATTGATCGAAACCAGGTTTAATTGACCGTTTCAGTGTGGTACCACATTACTACGTGATTCAAACCAGAAAAAACCCAGGATCAGTTCAACAAGTATGTGAAGAATGCGAATGTATGCGCCTGATGAGGGCAAATCCCAGACCTATCCCAGACCTAACTTGCGTTATCCTCTAAAATATTGATCGAAACCAGGTTTAATTGACCGTTTCAGTGTGGTGCCACATTACTACGTGATCCAAACCAGAAAAAACCCAGGATCTGTTCAACGAGTATGTGAAGTGTGCGAAAGAATGAGCCTGATGAGAGCAAATCCCAGACCTAACCTAGACCTTATATGCGTTATCCTCTAAAATATAGATGGAAACCAGGTTTCATTGACTGTTTCAGTGTGGTACCACATTGTTACGTGATCCAAACCAGAAAAAACCCAGGATCTGTTCAACAAGTATGTGAAAAACGCGAAACTGTGAGCCTGATGAGGGCAAATCTTAGACCTAACCCAGACCTAAGATGCGTTATCCTCTAAAATATTTATCCAGACCAGGTTTCATTGAATGTTTCAGTATGGTACCACTTTACTACGTGATCCAAACCAGAAATAGCCCAGGATCTAGCCATGAAGTATGAGAAATATGCGATAGTAAGAGCCTGATGAGGGCAAATCCTAGACCTATACCAGACCTTACTTGCGTTATCCTCTAAAATATTGATCGAAACCAGGTTTAATTGACTGTTTCAGCGTGGTACCACATTACTACGTGATACAATGCAGAAACAGCCCAGGATCTAGCCATGAAGTATGAGAAATATGCGAAAATATGAGCCTGATGAGGGCAAATCCTAGACGTAACCCAGACCTAACATGCGTTATCCCCTAAAATATTTATGAAGACCAGGTTTAATTGAATGTTTCAGTGTGGTGCCACATTACTACGTGATACAAACCAGAAAAAACCCAGGATCCGTTCAACAAGTATGTGAAAAACGCGAAAGTATGAGCCTGATGAGGGCGAATCCCAGAACTATGCCAGACCTAACTTGCGTTGTCCTCTAAGATATTGATGGAAACCAGGTTTAATTGACTGTTTCAGTGTTGTACTTCATTACTACGTGATACAAACCAGAAAAAACCCAGGATCTGTTCAACAAATATGTGAAAAACGCGAAAGTATGAGCCTGATGAGGGCGAATCCCAGACCTATGCCAGACCTAACTTGCGTTGTCCTCTAAAATATTGATGGAAACCAGGCTTAATTGACTGTTTCAGTGTTGTACTTCATTACTACGTGATACAAACCAGAAAAAACCCAGGATCTGTTCAACAAATATGTGAAAAACGCGAAAGTATGAGCCTGATGAGGGCGAATCCCAGTCCTATGCCAGACCTAACTTGCGTTGTCCTCTAAGATATTGATGGAAACCAGGTTTAATTGACTATTTCAGTGTTGTACTTCATTACTACGTGATGCAGTCCAGAAAAAGCCCAGGATATAGCCATCAAGTATGAGAAATATGCGAAAGAATGAGTCTGATGAGGGCAAATCCCAGACCTATCCCAGACCTAACTTGCGTTATCCTCCAAAATATTGATCGAAACCAGGTTTAATTGACTGTTTTAGTGTGGTACCACATTACTACGTGATCCAAACCAGAAAAAACCCAGGATCTGTTCAACAAGTATGTGAAAAACGCGAAACTGTGAGCCTGATGAGGGCAAATCTTAGACCTAACCCAGACCAAAGATGAGTTATCCTCTAAAATATTTCTCCAGACCAGGCTTCATTGAATGATTCAGTGTGGTACCACTTTACTACGTGATCCAATCCAGAAATAGCCCAGGATCTAGCCATGAGGTATGAGAAATATGCGAAAGTATGAGCCTGATGAGGGCAAATCCTAGACCTAACCCAGACCTAACATGCGTTATCCTCTAAAATATTTATCAAGACCAGGTTTAATTGAATGTTTCAGTGTGGTACCACATTACTACGTGATCCAAACCAGAAAAAACCCAGGATCCGTTCAACAAGTATGTGAAGAATGCGAAAGTATGAGTCTGATGAGTGAAAATCCCAGGCCTGGCCTAGACCTAACATGCGTTATCATCTAAAATATTGAGCGAAACCAGGTTTAATCGACTGTTTCAGTCTGGTACCACATTACTATGTGATCCAATCCAGAAAATGCCCAGGATCTAGCCATCAAGTATGAGAAATACGCGACAGAATCAGCCTGATGAGAGCAAATCCCAGACCTAACCTAGACCTAACATGAATTATTCTCTAAAATATTGGTCGAAACCAGGTTTAATTGACTGTTTCAGTGTGGTCCCACTTTACTACGTGATCCAAACCAGAAAAAACGCAGGATCCGTTCAACAAGTATGTGAAGAATGCGAAAGTATGAGTCTGATGAGTGATAGTCCCAGGCCTAACCTAGACCAAACATGCGTTATCCTCAAAAGTATTGATCGAAACCTGGTTTAATCGACTGTTTCAGTTTGGTACCACATTACTATGTGATCCAAAGCAGAAAATAACCCAGGATCTGTTCAACGAGTATGTGAAGTGTGCGTAAGTATGAGTCTGATGAGGGCAAATCCCAGACCTATCCCATACCTAACTTGCGTTATCCTCTAAAATATTTATCAAGACCAGGTTTAATTGAATGTTTCAGCGTGGTACCACATTACTACGTGATACAATCCAGAAATAGCCCAGGATCTAGCCATGAAGTATGAGAAATATGCGAAAGTATGAGCCTGATGAGGGCAAATCCTAGACCTAACCCAGACCTAACATGCGTTATCCTCTAAAATATTTATCAAGACCAGGTTTAAATGAATGTTTCAGTGTGGTACCACATTACTACGTGATGCAATCCAGAAAAAGCCTAGGATCTAGCCATCAAGTATAAGAAATATGCGAAAGAATGAGCCTGATGAGGGCAAATCCTAGACCTAACCCAGACCTAACATGCGTTATCCTCTAAAATATTGATCGCAACCAGGTTTAATGGACTGTTTCTGTGTGGTACCACACTACTACGTGATCCAAACCAGAAAAAAACCCAGGATCTGATCAACGAGTATGTGAAGTGTGCGAAAGTATGAGTCTGATGAGGGCAAATCACAGACCTATCCCAGACCTCACTTGCGATATCCTGTAAAATATTGATCGACACCAGGTTTAATTGACTGTTTTAGTGTGGTACCACTTTACTACGTGATCCAAAGCAGAAAAAACCCTCGATCAGGTCAGCATGCATGTTAAAACTGCGAAAGTATGAGCCTGATGATGGCAAATCCCACACCTATCCCAGACCTAACATGCGTTATCCTCTAAAATATTTATCAAGACCAGGTTTAATTGAATGTTTCAGTGTGGTACCGCATTACTACGTGATGCAATCCAGAAAAAGCCTAGGATCTAGCCATCAAGTATAAGAAATATGCGAAAGAATGAGCCTGATGAGGGCAAATCCTAGACCTAACCCAGACCTAACTTGCGTTATCCTCTAAAATATTGATCGAAACCAGGTTTAATTGACTGTTTTAGTGTGGTACCACATTACTACGTGATCCAAACCAGAAAAAACCCAGGATCTGTTCAACAAGTATGTGAAAAACGCGAAACTGTGAGCCTGATGAGGGCAAATCTTAGACCTAACCCAGACCTAAGATGCGTTATCCTCTAAAATATTTATCCAGACCAGGTTTCATTGAATGTTTCAGTGTGGTACCACTTTACTACGTGATCCAATCCAGAAATAGCCCAGGATCTACCCATGAGGTATGAGAAATATGCGAAAGTATGAGCCTGATGAGGGCAAATCCTAGACCTAACCCAGACCTAACATGCGTTATCCTCTAAAATATTTATCAAGACCAGGTTTAATTGAATGTTTCAGTGTGGTACCACATTACTACGTGATCCAAACCAGAAAAAACCCAGGATCCGTTCAACAAGTATGTGAAGAATGCGAAAGTATGAGTCTGATGAGTGAAAATCCCAGGCCTGGCCTAGACCTAACATGCGTTATCATCTAAAATATTGAGCGAAACCAGGTTTAATCGACTGTTTCAGTCTGGTACCACATTACTATGTGATCCAATCCAGAAAATGCCCAGGATCTAGCCATCAAGTATGAGAAATACGCGACAGAATGAGCCTGATGAGAGCAAATCCCAGACCTAACCTAGACCTAACATGAATTATCCTCTAAAATATTTATCAAGACCAGGTTTAATTGAATGTTTCAGTGTGGTACCGCATTACTACGTGATGCAATCCAGAAAAAGCCTAGGATCTAGCCATCAAGTATAAGAAATATGCGAAAGAATGAGCCTGATGAGGGCAAATCCTAGACCTAACCCAGACCTAACATGCGTTATCCTCTAAAATATTGATCGCAACCAGGTTTAATGGACTGTTTCTGTGTGGTACCACACTACTACGTGATCCAAACCAGAAAAAACCCAAGATCTGTTCAACAAGTATGTGAAAAACGCGAAAGTATGAGCCTGATGAGGGCAAATCCCAGACCTATCCCAGACCTAACTTGCGTTATCCTCCAAAATATTGATCGAAACCAGGTTTAATTGACTGTTTCAGTGTGGTCCCACATTACTACGTGATGCAAACCAGAAAAAACCCAGGATGCGTTCAACAAGTATGTGAAGAATGCGAAAGTATGAGTTTGATGAGTGAAAATCCCAGGCCTAACCTAGACCTAACATGCGTTATGCTCAAAAATATTGTTCGAAACCTGGTTTAATCGACTGTTTCAGTTTGGTACCACATTACTATGTGATCCAAACCAGAAAATAACCCAGGATCCGTTCAACGAGTATGTGAAGTGTGCGTAAGTATGAGTCTGATAAGGGCAAATCCCAGACCTATCCCAGACCTAACTTGCGTTATCCTCTAAAATATTTATCAAGACCAGGTTTAATTGAATGTTTCAGCGTGGTACCATATTACTACGTGATCCAATCCAGAAATAGCCCAGGATCTAGCCATGAAGTATGAGAAATATGCGAAAGTATGAGCCTGATGATGGCAAATCCTAGACCTAACCCAGACCTAACATGCGTTATCCTCTAAAATATTTATCAAGACCAGGTTTAATTGAATGTTTCAGTGTGGTACCACATTACTACGTGATCCAAACCAGAAAAAACCCAGGATCCGTTCAACAAGTATGTGAAGAATGCGAAAGTATGAGTCTGATGAGTGAACATCCCAGGCCTGGCCTAGACCTAACTTGCGTTATCATCTAAAATATTGAGCGAAACCAGGTTTAATCGACTGTTTCAGTGTGGTACCACATTACTATGTGATCCAATCCAGAAAAAGCCCAGGACCTAGCCATCAAGTATGAGAAATATGCGACAGAATGAGCCTGATGAGAGCAAATCCCAGACCTAACCTAGACCTAACATGAATTATTCTCTAAAATATTGGTCGAAACCAGGTTTAATTGACTGTTTCATTGTGGTCCCACTTTACTACGTGATCCAAACCAGAAAAAACGCAGGATCCGTTCAACAAGTATGTGAAGAATGCGAAAGTATGAGTCTGATGAGTGATAATCCCAGGCCTAACCTAGACCAAACATGCGTTATCCTCAAAAGTATTGATCGAAACCTGGTTTAATCGACTGTTTCAGTTTGGTACCACATCACTATGTGATCCAAAGCAGAAAATAACCCAGGATCTGTTCAACGAGTATGTGAAGTGTGCGTAAGTATGAGTCTGATGAGGGCAAATCCCAGACCTATCCCAGACCTAACTTGCGTTATCCTCTAAAATATTTATCAAGACCAGGTTTAATTGAATGTTTCAGCGTGGTACCACATTACTACGTGATACAATCCAGAAATAGCCCAGGATCTAGCCATGAAGTATGAGAAATATGCGAAAGTATGAGCCTGATGAGGGCAAATCCTAGACCTAACCCAGACCTAACATGCGTTATCCTCTAAAATATTTATCAAGACCAGGTTTAAATGAATGTTTCAGTGTGGTACCACATTACTACGTGATGCAATCCACAAAAAGCCTAGGATCTAGCCATCAAGTATAAGAAATATGCGAAAGAATGAGCCTGATGAGGGCAAATCCTAGACCTAACCCAGACCTAACATGCGTTATCCTCTAAAATATTGATCGCAACCAGGTTTAATGGACTGTTTCTGTGTGGTACCACACTACTACGTGATCCAAACCAGAAAAAACCCAAGATCTGTTCAACAAGTATGTGAAAAACGCGAAAGTATGAGCCTGATGAGGGCAAATCCCAGACCTATCCCAGACCTAACTTGCGTTATCCTCCAAAATATTGATCGAAACCAGGTTTAATTGACTGTTTCAGTGTGGTCCCACATTACTACGTGATGCAAACCAGAAAAAACCCAGGATGCGTTCAACAAGTATGTGAAGAATGCGAAAGTATGAGTTTGATGAGTGAAAATCCCAGGCCTAACCTAGACCTAACATGCGTTATCCTCAAAAATATTGTTCGAAACCTGGTTTAATCGACTGTTTCAGTTTGGTACCACATTACTATGTGATCCAAACCAGAAAATAACCCAGGATCCGTTCAACGAGTATGTGAAGTGTGCGTAAGTATGAGTCTGATAAGGGCAAATCCCAGACCTATCCCAGACCTAACTTGCGTTATCCTCTAAAATATTTATCAAGACCAGGTTTAATTGAATGTTTCAGCGTGGTACCATATTACTACGTGATCCAATCCAGAAATAGCCCAGGATCTAGCCATGAAGTATGAGAAATATGCGAAAGTATGAGCCTGATGATGGCAAATCCTAGACCTAACCCAGACCTAACATGCGTTATCCTCTAAAATATTTATCAAGACCAGGTTTAATTGAATGTTTCAGTGTGGTACCACATTACTACGTGATCCAAACCAGAAAAAACCCAGGATCCGTTCAACAAGTATGTGAAGAATGCGAAAGTATGAGTCTGATGAGTGAACATCCCAGGCCTGGCCTAGACCTAACTTCCGTTATCATCTAAAATATTGAGCGAAACCAGGTTTAATCGACTGTTTCAGTGTGGTACCACATTACTATGTGATCCAATCCAGAAAAAGCCCAGGACCTAGCCATCAAGTATGAGAAATATGCGACAGAATGAGCCTGATGAGAGCAAATCCCAGACCTAACCTAGACCTAACATGAATTATTCTCTAAAATATTGGTCGAAACCAGGTTTAATTGACTGTTTCATTGTGGTCCCACTTTACTACGTGATCCAAACCAGAAAAAACGCAGGATCTGATCAACGAGTATGTGAAGAATGCGAAAGTATGAGGCTGATGAGGGCAAATCACAGACCTATCCCAGACCTCACTTGCGATATCCTGTAAAATATTGATCGAAACCAGGTTTAATTGACAGTTTTAGTGTGGTACCACTTTACTACGTGATCCAAAGCAGAAAAAACCCTCGATCAGGTCAGCATGCATGTTAAAACTGTGAAAGTAAGAGCCTGATGATGGCAAATCCCACACCTATCCCAGACCTAACATGCGTTATCCTCTAAAATATTTATCAAGACCAGGTTTAATTGAATGTTTCAGTGTGGTACCACATTACTACGTGATGCAATCCAGAAAAAGCCTAGGATCTAGCCATCAAGTATAAGAAATATGCGAAAGTATGAGCCTGATGAGGGCAAATCCTAGACCTAACCCAGACCTAACATGCGTTATCCTCTAAAATATTGATCGCAACCAGGTTTAATGGACTGTTTCTGTGTGGTACCACACTACTACGTGATCCAAACCAGAAAAAACCCAGGATCTGTTCAACAAGTATGTGAAGAATGCGAAAGTATGAGTTTGATGAGTGAAAATCCCAGGCCTAACCTAGACCTAACATGCGTTATCCTCAAAAATATTGATCGAAACCTGGTTTAATCGACTGTTTCAGTGTGGTACCACATTACTATGTGATCCAAACCAGAAAATAACCCAGTATCTGTTCAACGAGTATGTGAAGAATGCGAAAGTATGGGACTGATGAGTGAAAATGCCAGACCTAACCTAGACCTAACATGCGTTATCCTCTAAAATATTGATGCAAACCAGGTTTAATGGACTGTTTCAGTGTGGAACCACACTACTACGTGATCCAAACCAGAAAAAACCCAGGATCTGTTCAACAAGGATGTGAAAAACGCGAAAGTATGAGCCTGATGAGGGCAAATCCCTGACCTATCCCAGACCTAACTTGCGTTGTCCTCTAAGATATTGATGGAAACCAGGTTTAATTGACTGTTTCAGTGTTGTACTTCATTACTACGTGATGCAATCCAGAAAAAGCCCAGGATCTAGCCATCAAGTTTGAGAAATATGCGAAAGAATGAGCCTGATGAGAGCAAATCCCAGACCTAAACTAGACCTAACATGAATTATTCTCTTAAATATTGATCGAAACCAGGTGTAATTGATTGTTTCAGTGTGGTCCCACATTACTACGTGATCCAAACCAGAAAAAACCTAGGATCCGTTCAACAAGTATGTGAAGAATGCGAAAGTATGAGTCTGATGAGGGCAAATCCCAGACCTATCCCAGACCTAACTTGCGTTGTCCTCTAAAATATTGTTCGAAACCAGGTTTAATCGACTGTTTCAGTGTGGTACCACAGTACTACGTGATCCAAACCAGAAGAAACCCAGGATCAGTTCAACAAGTATGTGAAAAACGCGAATGTATGAGCCTGATGAGGGCCAATCCCAGACCTATCCCAGACCTAACTTTTTTTTTTTTTTTTTTTTTTTTTTTGTCGTGGGGAAAATCTTCGAAAGACTCCCTCCCACCTCTTTGGGGAGAGGCGGGAAGGTTGTGTGGGATTCCCAGCGCCCGTAGAATGACGGGCACGGTACCTACCCACTAAAAACCCCACGGTGACCCTTCCGCACGATTTGGGAGGATACCGGGAATCGCTCGAAGCATTCTTCCGGTATCCTCCCCGTGCCCGCGCTTTGCGCCCATCACCGGGGGGGGGGGACAAACGGTCCACCCGGTAGACACTCTGTCTCATAGCGGCAAGAAGGCGCCACTCCATCCCACCGCGATCCGTCCCGGGGCCGCATTTAGTGGCGGGCTGCGAGCCCCAACTCGCAACCGCCTGCGACCCCGTTTCTACCCCTCGGCGGCCGGGAGCTCATGGCCGCTCCAGGCCACCGAGGGTGCCTCCCCGTGGGCCGAACCTACCCGGTCCGACCCATCGCCGCCTGGCGGGAGGAGGCTCCCCTCAGGGCCCCCCTCCCAGCCAGGGTCATCCGCCGCGCAAAGGCCGCCGCCCGCGACGCCTGGCGCCCGGGCGACGCCCTCGCGCCACCATACGAGCGCGAGCCTCAGCGCGCCGCTGAAGCTCGCGCTCCCTTCCCGCGGCCTCCTTCTGCACCATTACGGTCTCGCAGAAGGAGGGCCACGGCCCTCCACTTCCTCTCGCTGTCGAGCATGGCGCGCACCACACCCGGCAGCGAGACATCCCGCCCTATGACGCCGACCAGGACACGGCGCTCCCCCTCCCACGCTGGGCATACCTGGAGGGTATGATCAGCCGTGTCCTGCTCGGCGTCACAATGGCAGCAACGCGCCGTCGGCTCCTTCCCTATCCGGCACAGGTACCTTCCGAAGCTTCCATGCCCGGAAAATACCTGTGCCATCCGGTAAGTAAGCCCCGACTGTCCGGTGCCCCGCAGTTGGCAGGGCCAACCGCTCCTGCCACGCGAGCACCACGAACTGCCGGGCCTGGCGCTTCAAATCGCCCCAAGCAGGTTCCTGCTCTCCCGGGACCGCCCCCACTCCCGCGCGACGGTCGACACGATGACGATACATCATCGCGTGCGACCGCGCGAGGAGATCCATGGGCGGCATCCCCGCAAGGGCCGTCGCCGCCTCATGCGACACGGTCCGGTAGCCGCGGACGACCCTCAGCGCCATCTGCCTCTGCACCCGACGCAGCATCGTCATGCTGCGCCGGGAGGCCGCCAGGTCGTCCGCCCAGACGGGGGCCCCGTATAGGGCCACCGACTGAACCATTGCCACATAGAGGCGGCGAACTCGTCCCGCCGGGCCCCCCAGGTTGGGGAGGATCCGGCCTAAAGCCGAGACCATCCTGTCCAACCGGGGAACTAGGCAGCGGAAATGCTCCTCGAAGCGCCAGTGGCTATCGAGGATCAACCCCAGATAACCTCATCCGGGGCTTCACCTCGATATCAGCCCCACCCACCCGGATCAGAGGGGGTGGCGGATCCTGCCGAGGTGAGTGGAACGCTATCACCTCGGTCTTATGGACCGCCACCGTCATCCCCATCCCCCTGATCCGGTCGACGACGCGTTGAGCCCCCTCCTCGGCGAGGCGCTTGGCCCTCCCCCACTGAGCCCCGACGGCCAGCACCAGTGTGTCATCTGCGTAACACACGGCACTGACGCCGTCGGGGAGGTCGGCCCGCAACACCGCGTCGTACGCGATGTTCCACAGGAGTGGCCCAAGGACCGACCCCTGCGGAACCCCGCAGTAGACCTCCCTTCGCATATCACCATTCCGGCCCGGATACTCGATCCACCTGCCGCGGAGATAATGCCCGACGACTGCCCTGAGATACGGGGGTACCCGATGATATTCGAGCCCCCTCCGTATCTCCCCCCAGGGAAGGGTGTTAAACGCGTTGGCAATATCCAGCGATACCGCCAACGCCACCCCTCCCCGGGAGACGGCCGACTCACGGCGTTGGGGGTCGCGAATCCAACATCCACGATAGACCCCCCATATCGCCGCACACACGTGTGCTCCGACCCCCGGTTTAGTAACCGAAGGTCGAGTCCGGCCGCCTAGTCGCCCAGGATCCCGCCGCGAACGGAAGTTCTGGGGGACCCCCACGCCACCGACTTGGCGTTGAAGTCTCCCAGGACCAGCACCGGCCGGGCCGCGCAGCGCTGCACGCATGCCGCGACCTCGGCTAGGTACTGCCCGAAAGCGACGTGACCGCTGCGAGGCGATATGTAGCACCCTACCACGGCGACTCCCCCCCAGACCACGGCGACGAATCCTCGACCGCGTTCCAGCATGGAGAACGGCGGGGACCCGTCGCCACCTCCCCATACCGTCGCCACCAAGCCGTCCGCGTCGCCCACCCAATGAGGGTGATCAGGGACGCGGTACGGCTCGGCGGCGACAGCCAGGCCAAGGCCAGGCGGGGCGCCATTAATTACCGACCGCCCCAGCCTCCTCCCGGCTGTCCGTCCCCGTGGCACCGTCCACCTCCATGGTGGACGATGCCACCGCCCGCGGCGCCGGAGTCAGAACGGCCCGCCTCTTCCTCTCCTTCCGGGAGGGGGGAGAGCACTTCCTGCTCCCCACTCTGTGGTCGGCTGGCATCCCCCTGTCCGCACATAGCGGGCAGTGGAGGGCCGCCGAGCACTGGCTCGCGCGGTGGTCCTTTGCCCCGCAACGGTAACATTGACCGCTGCGGTCCACCGACGAGGTGCACCACTGCCTCACACGCCCCAATTCGAGGCAGCGGTGACACTGGAGCGGGCGCGGCGCGAGGATTTCCACTCGCGCCGAAACCCACCCCACCAAAACCCTCCCGGATTCCGCCAATTTATGGGCGACGGAGAGGGGGCAGCGGGCCCACACGGACCCCAGGCCGGAAGGAGATCTGCGGATCTCCCCGACCCGCAAATCCCCCTCAGGGCAATCCCCCGCCCTTGCTAGGGCACGCGCCACGTCCTCCGCGGTGGCCGAGCCGGCCAGCCCACACACGCGCATCTCCGTGCGCTTCGTGGGCCGGGCGACCCGGACACCCCGCTCGCCCAGCTGCTCCCGGAGCCTCTGGGCGAGTCGATCGGCCTTCACGCCGCCGTCTGGACCGGGGATCCCCAGCAGGAGACCCCCAGTCACGGCCCGCTTCGCCCTGACGGAAGCGATGCCAAGCACTTCAGGGACACATAGTCCCTGGCAAGCAGCATCGCCTCCGCGAGGGTCAGGTCGCCCCCCTGCGCAGCGGTCAGCGCTACCGTTGCTGTTTTAGGGGGGCGGCCTAGTCGCGCCTTCGCGGCCTTTCCTTTGGCCGCGGGTGGCGGGGGCGGAGGCAGCGCCTGCGAGGCCTTCCTCGACGCCCTCCTCGCCCTTCGCCCCACCACCTCGCTCCACGACACCCCCCCTTGGGGCGGTGCCGCGGAGGATGCGGGAACCGGGACCACGGGTACGCTTCCCCCCTTGGGGGTCACGATCCGAGGCCCCGCAGTCGCCACGGTGGACGGAGCCATCGCTTCCCCCACCTTCGCCTTCCCCGGCCGTGCTGGCACTGGTCGGGGTGGCACCACCCTCCCACCGACCGCTCTTCCGGGGAGGAGCTCCTCCCGGAAGGCGGCCAGCTTCTTCTCAATCATGTCCCCTATCTTCCTCAGGAGATCGTCCTCTGAGGAGGACGGGGATCTCTGCGCGGGCGGAGTGCGTGTGGAAGGGCCCGTGGAGGCCCGCACCACCTCCGCCGCACTCCGCTTTCTAACGGCCGCAGGAGGGCGCGGCGTAGGAGGAGGGAGGACAGGAGGGAGGGCCGCGCTGTTCCAGCGCGCCTCTGCCCTCATCCTCCCACGTCGCTCCTCCTCCAACAGGAGCTGCAGACGGGCGTTCCGCCCGCTTAGCTCCCGCGCCGCGTCCCTCATCATTTGGGCAGCCTCCCTCAGAGTCTCTGCCCCGCCGCACTTCTGCCCCTTAAAAGAGCAGGCAGCGGCCACTTTCTCCACTCGTCTCAGGGACGAGGATATCCTCTCCGATATCTACTCGGTCACCTCGTCCCTGAGGCAGCTCATCCGGACAACCGGGCTAATCGCCCTGCCCACTTCAATGACGGCCTGCCCCGTCATCTTTCTCTTGGAGCCTATAAGGCTCCTGGTGGAGGAGAAGGACGAGACTGACGCAGTCTCGTCGTCTTCCACCACCCTCCACGAAGCCGTGCCAGGCGCTGGAGGCGGCGCGAGCGCCGTCACTCCAGTCCCAACACCGCTTTCCTCCTCCCCCTCTGACTTACCCCGTCCCATCCCCGTTTTAATTTTATACTCCATATTATTATCCCAGACCTAACTTGCGTTATCCTCTAAAATACTGATCGAAACCAGGTTTAATTGACTGTTTCAGTGTTGTACTTCATTACTACGTAATCCAATACAGAAATAGCCCAGGATCTAGCCATGAAGTATGAGAAATATGCGAAAGTATGAGCCTGATGGGGGCAAATCCTAGACCTAACCCAGACCTAACATGCGTTATCCTCTAAAATATTGAGCGAAACCAGGTTTAATGGACTGTTTCAGTGTGGTACCACATTACTACGTGATCCAAACCAGAAACAACCCAGGATCTGTTCAACAAGTATGTGAAGAATGCGAAAGTATGAGCCTGATGGGGGCAAATCCCAGACCTATCCCAGACCTAACTTGCGTTATCCTCTAAAATATTGATCGAAACCTGGTTTAATCGACTGTTACAGTGTGGTACCACATTACTACGTGACCCAAACCAGAAAAAACCCAGGATCCGTTCAACAAGTATGTGAAGAATGCGAAAGTATGAGTCTGATGAGTGAAAATCCCAGGGCTAACCTAGACCTAACATGCGTTATCCTCTAAAATATCGATCCAAACCAGGTTTAATCGACTGTTTCAGGGTGGCACCACTTTACTACGTGATCCAAAGCAGAAAAAACCCTTGATCAGGTCAACATGTATGTTAAAACTGCGAAAGTATGACCCTGATGAGGGCAAATCCCAGGCCTAACCTAGACCTAACATGCGTTGTCCTCTAAAATATTGATGGAAACCAGGTTTAATTGACTGTTTCAGTGTTGTACTTCATTACTACGTTATGCAATCCAGAAAAAGCCCAGGATCTAGCCATCAAGTATGAGAAATATGCGAAAGAATGAGCCTGATAAGAGCAAATCCCAGACCTAACCTAGACCTAACATGAATTGTTCTCTAAAATATTGATCGAAACCAGGTTTAATTGACTGTTTCAGTATGGTCCCACATTACTACGTGATCCAAACCAGAAAAAACCCAGGATCCGTTCAACAAGTATGTGAAAAACGCGAAACTGTGAGCCTGATGAGAGCAAATCCCAGACCTAACCTAGACGTAACATGAATTATTCTCTACAATATTGATCGAAACCAGGTTTAATTGACTGTTTCAGTGTGGTCCCACATTGCTACGTGATCCAAACCAGAAAAAACCCAGGATCCGTTCAACAAGTATGTGAAGAATGCGAAAGTATGAGTCTGATGAGTGAAAATCCCAGGCCTAACCTAGACCTAACATGCGTCATCCTCAAAAATATTGATCGAAACCTGGTTTAATCGACTGTTTCACTGTGGTCCCACATTACTACGTGATGCAATCTAGAAAAAGCCCAGGATCTAGCCATCAAGTATGAGAAATATGCGAAAGAATGAGCCTGATGACAGCAAATCCCAGACCTAACCTAGACCTAACATGCGTTATCCTCTAAAATATTGAGCGAAACCAGGTTTAATGGACTGTTTCAGTGTGGTACCACATTACTACGTGATCCAAACCAGAAACAACCCAGGATCTGTTCAACAAGTATGTGAAAAACGCGAAACTGTGAGCCTGATGAGAGCAAATCCCAGACCTAACCTAGACGTAACATGAATTATTCTCTACAATATTGATCGAAACCAGGTTTAATTGACTGTTTCAGTGTGGTCCCACATTACTACGTGATCCAAACCAGAAAAAACCCAGGATCTAGCCATCAAGTATGAGAAATATGCGAAAGAATGAGCCTGATGACAGCAAATCCCAGACCTAACCTAGACCTAACATGCGTTATCCTCTAAAATATTGAGCGAAACCAGGTTTAATGGACTGTTTCAGTGTGGTACCACATTACTACGTGATCCAAACCAGAAACAACCCAGGATCTGTTCAACAAGTATGTGAAGAATGCGAAAGTATGAGTCTGATGAGTGAAAATCCCAGGCCTAACCTAGACCTAACATGCGTTATCCTCAAAAATATTGATCGAAACCTGGTTTAATCGTCTGTTTCAGCGTGGTACCACATTACTACGTGATACAATCCAGAAACAGCCCAGGGTCTAGTCTTGAAGTATGGGAAATATGCGAAAGTATGAGCCTGATGAGGGCAAATCCTAGACCTAACCCAGACCTAACATGCGTTATCCTCTAAAATATTTATCAAGACCAGGTTTAATTGATTGTTTCAGTGTGGTCCCACATTACTACGTGATCCAAACCAGAAAAAACCCAGGATCTGTTCAACATGTATGAGAAATATGCGAAAGAATGAGCCTGATGAGAGCAAATCCCAGACCTAACCTAGACCTAACATGAATTATTCTCTAAAATATTGATCGAAACCAGGTTTAATTGACTGTTTCAGTGTGGCCCCACATTACTACATGATCCAAACCAGAAATAACCCAGGATCCGTTCAACAAGTATGTGAAGAATGCGAAAGTATGAGTCTGATGAGGGCAAATCCTAGACCTATCCCAGACCTAACTTGCGTTATCCTCTAAAATATTTATCAAGACCAGGTTTAATTGAATGTTTCAGTGTGGTACCACATTACTGCGTGATCCAAACTAGAAAAAACCCAGGATCCGTTCAACAAGTATGTGAAGAATGCGAAAGTATGAGTCTGATCAGTGAAAATCTCAGGCCTTACCTAGACCTAACTTGCGTCGTCCTCTAAAACATTGATGGAAACCAGGTTTCATTGACTGTTTCAGTGTGGTACTACATTACTACGTGATGCAATCCAGGAAAAGCCCAGGATCTAGCCATCAAGTATGAGAAATATGCGAAAGAATGAGCCTGATGAGAGCAAATCCCAGACCTAACCTAGACCTAACATGCGTTATCCTCTAAAATATTGATCGAAACCAGGTTTAATTGACTGTTTCAGCGTGGTACCACATTACTACGTGATACAATCCAGAAACAGCCCATGATCTAGCCATGAAGTATGAGAAACATGCGAAAGTATGAGCCTGATGAGGGCAAATCCCAGGCCTAACCCAGACCTAAGATGCGTTATCCTCTAAAATATTTATCCAGTCCAGGTTTCATTGAATGTTTCAGTGTGGTACCACTTTACTACGTGATCCAATCCAGAAATAGCCCAGGATCTAGCCATGAAGTAAGAGAAATATGCGAAAGTAAGGGCCTGATGAGGGCAAATCCTAGACCTATCCCAGACGTAACTTGCGTTATCCTCTAAAATATTGATCGAAACCAGGTTTAATTGACTGTTTCAGCGTGGTACCACATTACTACGTGATACAATCCAGAAACAGCCCAGGGTCTAGCCTTGAAGTATGAGAAATATGCGAAAGTATGAGCCTGATGAGGGCAAATCCCAGGCCTAACCCAGACCTAAGATGCGTTATCCTCTAAAATATTTATCCAGTCCAGGTTTAATTGACTGTTTCAGCGTGGTACTACATTACTACGTGATGCAATCCAGAAAAAGCCCAGGATCTAGCCATCAAGTATGAGAAATATGCGAAAGAATGAGCCTGATGAGAGCAAATCCCAGACCTAACCTAGACCTAACATGCGTTATCCTCTAAAATATTGAGCGAAACCAGGTTTAATGGACTGTTTCAGTGTGGTACCACACTACTTCGTGATGCAAACCAGAAAAAACCCAGGATCTGTTCAACAAGTATGTGAAAAACGCTAAACTGTGAGCCTGATGAGGGCAAATCTTAGACCTAACCCAGACCTAAGATGCATTACCCTCTAAAATATTTATCCAGACCAGGTTGCATTGAATGTTTCGGTGTGGTCCCACATTACTACGTGATCCAAACCAGAAAAAACCCAGGATCCGTTCAACAAGTATGTGAAGAATGCGAAAGTATGAGTCTGATGAGTGAAAGTCCCAGGCCTAACCTAGACCTAACATGCGTTATCCTCTAAAATATTGATCGAAACCTGGTTTAATCGACTGTTTCAGTGTGGTACCACATTACTATGTGATCCAAACCACAAAATAACCCAGGATCTGTTCAACGAGTATGTGAAGTGTGCGAAAGTATGAGTCTGATGAGGTCAAATCCCAGACCAATCCCAGACTTAACATGCGTTATCCTCTAAAATATTGATCGAAACCAGGTTTAATCGACTGTTTCAGTGTGGTACCACATTACTACGTGATCCAAACCAGAAAAAACCCAGGATCTAGCCATCAAGTATGAGAAATATGCGAAAGAATGAGCCTGATGAGAGCAAATCCCAGACCTAACCTAGACCTTACATGCGTTATCCTCTAAAATATTGAGCGAAACCAGGTTTAATGGACTGTTTCAGTGTGGTACCACACTGCTTCGTGATCCAAACCAGAAAAAACCCAGGATCTGTTCAACAAGTATGTGAAGAATGCGAAAGTATGAGTCTGGTGAGTGAAAATCCCAGGCCTAACCTAGACCTAACATGCGTTATCCTCAAAAATATTGATCGAAACCTGGTTTAATCGTCTGTTTCAGCGTGGTACCACATTACTACGTGATCCAAACCAGAAATAACCCAGGATCCGTTCAACAAGTATGTGAAGAATGCGAAAGTATGAGTCTGATGAGGGCAAATCCTAGACCTATCCCAGACCTAACTTGCGTTATCCTCTAAAATATTTATCAAGACCAGGTTTAATTGAATGTTTCAGTGTGGTACCACATTACTGCGTGATCCAAACTAGAAAAAACCCAGGATCCGTTCAACAAGTATGTGAAGAATGCGAAAGCATGAGTCTGATGAGTGAAAATCCCAGACCTAACCTAGACCTAACATGCGTTATCCTCTAAAATATTGATCGAAACCTGGTTTAATCGACTGTTTCAGTGTGGTACTACATTACTACGTGATGCAATCCAGAAAAAGCCCAGGATCTAGCCATCAAGTATGAGAAATATGCGAAAGAATGAGCCTGATGAGAGCAAATCCCAGACCTAACCTAGACCTAACATGCGTTATCCTCTAAAATATTGAGCGAAACCAGGTTTAATGGACTGTTTCAGTGTGGTACCACACTACTTCGTGATGCAAACCAGAAAAAACCCAGGATCTGTTCAACAAGTATGTGAAAAACGCTAAACTGTGAGCCTGATGAGGGCAAATCTTAGACCTAACCCAGACCTAAGATGAGTTATCCTCTAAAATATTTATCCAGACCAGGTTGCATTGAATGTTTCGGTGTGGTCCCACATTACTACGTGATCCAAACCAGAAAAAACCCAGGATCCGTTCAACAAGTATGTGAAGAATGCGACAGTATGAGTCTGATGAGTGAAAATCCCAGGCCTAACCTAGACCTAACATGCGTTATCCTCTAAAATATTGATCGAAACCTGGTTTAATCGACTGTTTCAGTGTGGTACCACATTACTATGTGATCCAAACCAGAAAATAACCCAGGATCTGTTCAAGGAGGTTGTGAAGTGTGCGAAAGTATGAGTCTGATGAGGTCAAATCCCAGACCTATCCCAGACCTAACTTGCGTTATCCTCAAAAATATTGATCGAAACCAGGTTTAATCGACTGTTTCAGTGTGGTACCACATTACTACGTGATCCAAACCAGGAAAAACCCAGGATCCGTTCAACAAGTATGTGAAGAATGCGAAATTATGAGTCTGATGAGGTCATATCCCAGACCTAACCTAGACGTAACATGCGTTATCCTCTAAAATATTGATCGAAACCTGGTTTAATCGACTGTTTCAGTGTGGTACCACATTACTATGTGATCCAAACCACAAAATAACCCACGATCTGTTCAACGAGTATGTGAAGTGTGCGAAAGTATGAGTCTGATGAGGTCATATCCCAGACCAATCCCAGACTTAACATGCGTTATCCTCTAAAATATTGATCGAAACCAGGTTTAATCGACTGTTTCAGTGTGGTACCACATTACTACGTGATCCAAACCAGAAAAAACCCAGGATCTAGCCATCAAGTATGAGAAATATGCGAAAGAATGAGCCTGATGAGAGCAAATCCCAGACCTAACCTAGACCTTACATGCGTTATCCTCTAAAATATTGAGCGAAACCAGGTTTAATGGACTGTTTCAGTGTGGTACCACACTGCTTCGTGATCCAAACCAGAAAAAACCCAGGATCTGTTCAACAAGTATGTGAAGAATGCGAAAGTATGAGTCTGATGAGTGAAACTCCCAGGCCTAACCTAGACCTAACATGCGTTATCCTCAAAAATATTGATCGAAACCTGGTTTAATCGTCTGTTTCAGCGTGGTACCACATTACTACGTGATCCAAACCAGGAAAAACCCAGGATCCGTTCAACAAGTATGTGAAAAACGCTAAACTGTGAGCCTGATGAGGGCAAATCTTAGACCTAACCCAGACCTAAGATGAGTTATCCTCTAAAATATTTATCCAGACCAGGTTGCATTGAATGTTTCGGTGTGGTCCCACATTACTACGTGATCCAAACCAGAAAAAACCCAGGATCCGTTCAACAAGTATGTGAAGAATGCGACAGTATGGGTCTGATGAGTGAAAATCCCAGGCCTAACCTAGACCTAACATGCGTTATCCTCTAAAATATTGATCGAAACCTGGTTTAATCGACTGTTTCAGTGTGGTACCACATTACTATGTGATCCAAACCAGAAAATAACCCAGGATCTGTTCAAGGAGGTTGTGAAGTGTGCGAATGTATGAGTCTGATGAGGTCAAATCCCAGACCCATCCCAGACCTAACTTGCGTTATCCTCAAAAATATTGATCGAAACCAGGTTTAATCGACTGTTTCAGTGTGGTACCACATTACTAGGTGATCCAAACCAGGAAAAACCCAGGATCCGTTCAACAAGTATGTGAAGAATGCGAAATTATGAGTCTGATGAGGTCATATCCCAGACCTATCCCAGACCTAACTTGCGTTATCCTCAAAAATATTGATCGAAACCAGGTTTAATCGACTGCTTCAGTGTGGTACCACATTACTACGTGATCCAAACCAGGAAAAACCCAGGATCCGTTCAACAAGTATGTGAAGAATGCGAAATTATGAGTCTGATGAGTGAAAATCCCAGACCTAACCTAGACCTAACATGCGTTATCCTCAAAAATATTGATCGAAACCTGGTTTAATCGTCTGTTTCAGCGTGGTCCCACATTACTACGTGATGCAATCTAGAAAAAGCCCAGGATCTAGCCATCAAGTATGAGAAATATGCGAAAGAATGAGCCTGATGACAGCAAATCCCAGACCTAACCTAGACCTAACATGCGTTATCCTCTAAAATATTGAGCGAAACCAGGTTTAATGGACTGTTTCAGTGTGGTACCACATTACTACGTGATCCAAACCAGAAACAACCCAGGATCTGTTCAACAAGTATGTGAAGAATGCGAAAGTATGAGTCTGATGAGTGAAAATCCCAGGCCTAACCTAGACCTAACATGCGTTATCCTCAAAAATATTGATCAAAACCTGGTTTAATCGTCTGTTTCAGCGTGGTACCACATTACTACGTGATACAATCCAGAAACAGCCCAGGGTCTAGTCTTGAAGTATGGGAAATATGCGAAAGTATGAGCCTGATGAGGGCAAATCCTAGACCTAACCCAGACCTAACATGCGTTATCCTCTAAAATATTTATCAAGACCAGGTTTAATTGATTGTTTCAGTGTGGTCCCACATTACTACGTGATCCAAACCAGAAAAAACCCAGGATCTGTTCAACATGTATGAGAAATATGCGAAAGAATGAGCCTGATGAGAGCAAATCCCAGTCCTAACCTAGACCTAACATGAATTATTCTCTAAAATATTGATCGAAACCAGGTTTAATTGACTGTTTCAGTGTGGCCCCACATTACTACATGATCCAAACCAGAAATAACCCAGGATCCGTTCAACAAGTATGTGAAGAATGCGAAAGTATGAGTCTGATGAGGGCAAATCCTAGACCTATCCCAGACCTAACTTGCGTTATCCTCTAAAATATTTATCAAGACCAGGTTTAATTGAATGTTTCAGTGTGGTACCACATTACTGCGTGATCCAAACTAGAAAAAACCCAGGATCCGTTCAACAAGTATGTGAAGAATGCGAAAGTATGAGTCTGATCAGTGAAAATCTCAGGCCTTACCTAGACCTAACTTGCGTCGTCCTCTAAAACATTGATGGAAACCAGGTTTCATTGACTGTTTCAGTGTGGTACTACATTACTACGTGATGCAATCCAGGAAAAGCCCAGGATCTAGCCATCCAGTATGAGAAATATGCGAAAGAATGAGCCTGATGAGAGCAAATCCCAGACCTAACCTAGACCTAACATGCGTTATCCTCTAAAATATTGATCGAAACCAGGTTTAATTGACTGTTTCAGCGTGGTACCACATTACTACGTGATACAATCCAGAAACAGCCCATGATCTAGCCATGAAGTATGAGAAACATGCGAAAGTATGAGCCTGATGAGGGCAAATCCCAGGCCTAACCCAGACCTAAGATGCGTTAGCCTCTAAAATATTTATCCAGACCAGGTTTCATTGAATGTTTCAGTGTGGTCCCACATTACTACGTGATCCAAACCAGAAAAAACCCAGAATCCGTTCAACAAGTATGTGAAAAACGCTAAACTGTGAGCCTGATGAGGGCAAATCTTAGACCTAACCCAGACCTAAGATGCGTTATCCTCTAAAATATTTATCCAGTCCAGGTTTCATTGAATGTTTCAGTGTGGTACCACTTTACTACGTGATCCAATCCAGAAATAGCCCAGGATCTAGCCATGAAGTAAGAGAAATATGCGAAAGTAAGGGCCTGATGAGGGCAAATCCTAGACCTATCCCAGACGTAACTTGCGTTATCCTCTAAAATATTGATCGAAACCAGGTTTAATTGACTGTTTCAGCGTGGTACCACATTACTACGTGATACAATCCAGAAACAGCCCAGGGTCTAGCCTTGAAGTATGAGAAATATGCGAAAGTATGAGCCTGATGAGGGCAAATCCCAGGCCTAACCCAGACCTAAGATGCGTTATCCTCTAAAATATTTATCCAGTCCAGGTTTAATTGACTGTCTCAGCGTGGTACTACATTACTACGTGATGCAATCCAGAAAAAGCCCAGGATCTAGCCATCAAGTATGAGAAATATGCGAAAGAATGAGCCTGATGAGAGCAAATCCCAGACCTAACCTAGACCTAACATGCGTTATCCTCTAAAATATTGAGCGAAACCAGGTTTAATGGACTGTTTCAGTGTGGTACCACACTACTTCGTGATGCAAACCAGAAAAAACCCAGGATCTGTTCAACAAGTATGTGAAAAACGCTAAACTGTGAGCCTGATGAGGGCAAATCTTAGACCTAACCCAGACCTAAGATGAGTTATCCTCTAAAATATTTATCCAGACCAGGTTGCATTGAATGTTTCGGTGTGGTCCCACATTACTACGTGATCCAAACCAGAAAAAACCCAGGATCCGTTCAACAAGTATGTGAAGAATGCGACAGTATGAGTCTGATGAGTGAAAATCCCAGGCCTAACCTAGACCTAACATGCGTTATCCTCTAAAATATTGATCGAAACCTGGTTTAATCGACTGTTTCAGTGTGGTACCACATTACTATGTGATCCAAACCAGAAAATAACCCAGGATCTGTTCAAGGAGGTTGTGAAGTGTGCGAAAGTATGAGTCTGATGAGGTCAAATCCCAGACCTATCCCAGACCTAACTTGCGTTATCCTCAAAAATATTGATCGAAACCAGGTTTAATCGACTGTTTCAGTGTGGTACCACATTACTACGTGATCCAAACCAGGAAAAACCCAGGATCCGTTCAACAAGTATGTGAAGAATGCGAAATTATGAGTCTGATGAGGTCATATCCCAGACCTAACCTAGACGTAACATGCGTTATCCTCTAAAATATTGATCGAAACCTGGTTTAATCGACTGTTTCAGTGTGGTACCACATTACTATGTGATCCAAACCACAAAATAACCCACGATCTGTTCAACGAGTATGTGAAGTGTGCGAAAGTATGAGTCTGATGAGGTCATATCCCAGACCAATCCCAGACTTAACATGCGTTATCCTCTAAAATATTGATCGAAACCAGGTTTAATCGACTGTTTCAGTGTGGTACCACATTACTACGTGATCCAAACCAGAAAAAACCCAGGATCTAGCCATCAAGTATGAGAAATATGCGAAAGAATGAGCCTGATGAGAGCAAATCCCAGACCTAACCTAGACCTTACATGCGTTATCCTCTAAAATATTGAGCGAAACCAGGTTTAATGGACTGTTTCAGTGTGGTACCACACTGCTTCGTGATCCAAGCCAGAAAAAACCCAGGATCTGTTCAACAAGTATGTGAAGAATGCGAAAGTATGAGTCTGATGAGTGAAAATCCCAGGCCTAACCAAGACCTAACATGCGTTATCCTCAAAAATATTGATCGAAACCTGGTTTAATCGTCTGTTTCAGCGTGGTACCACATTACTACGTGATCCAAACCAGGAAAAACCCAGGATCCGTTCAACAAGTATGTGAAGAATGCGAAATTATGAGTCTGATGAGGTCATATCCCAGACCTATCCCAGACCTAACTTGCGTTATCCTCAAAAATATTGATCGAAACCAGGTTTAATCGACTGTTTCAGTGTGGTACCACACTACTTCGTGATGCAAACCAGAAAAAACCCAGGATCTGTTCAACAAGTATGTGAAAAACGCTAAACTGTGAGCCTGATGAGGGCAAATCTTAGACCTAACCCAGACCTAAGATGAGTTATCCTCTAAAATATTTATCCAGACCAGGTTGCATTGAATGTTTCGGTGTGGTCCCACATTACTACGTGATCCAAACCAGAAAAAACTCAGGATCCGTTCAACAAGTATGTGAAGAATGCGACAGTATGAGTCTGATGAGTGAAAATCCCAGGCCTAACCTAGACCTAACATGCGTTATCCTCTAAAATATTGATCGAAACCTGGTTTAATCGACTGTTTCAGTGTGGTACCACATTACTATGTGATCCAAACCAGAAAATAACCCAGGATCTGTTCAAGGAGGTTGTGAAGTGTGCGAAAGTATGAGTCTGATGAGGTCAAATCCCAGACCTATCCCAGACCTAACTTGCGTTATCCTCAAAAATATTGATCGAAACCAGGTTTAATCGACTGTTTCAGTGTGGTACCACATTACTAGGTGATCCAAACCAGGAAAAACCCAGGATCCGTTCAACAAGTATGTGAAGAATGCGAAATTATGAGTCTGATGAGGTCATATCCCAGACCTATCCCAGACCTAACTTGCGTTATCCTCAAAAATATTGATCGAAACCAGGTTTAATCGACTGTTTCAGTGTGGTACCACATTACTACGTGATCCAAACCAGGAAAAACCCAGGATCCGTTCAACAAGTATGTGAAGAATGCGAAATTATGAGTCTGATGAGTGAAAATCCCAGACCTAACCTAGACGTAACATGCGTTATCCTCTAAAATATTGATCGAAACCTGGTTTAATCGACTGTTTCAGTGTGGTACCACATTACTATGTGATCCAAACCACAAAATAACCCAGGATCTGTTCAACGAGTATGTGAAGTGTGCGAAAGTATGAGTCTGATGAGGTCAAATCCCAGACCAATCCCAGACTTAACATGCGTTATCCTCTAATATATTGATCGAAACCAGGTTTAATCGACTGTTTCAGTGTGGTACCACATTACTACGTGATCCAAACCAGAAAAAACCCAGGATCTAGCCATCAAGTATGAGAAATATGCGAAAGAATGAGCCTGATGAGAGCAAATCCCAGACCTAACCTAGACCTAACATGCGTTATCCTCTAAAATATTGAGCGAAACCAGGTTTAATGGACTGTTTCAGTGTGGTACCACACTACTTCGTGATGCAAACCAGAAAAAACCCAGGATCTGTTCAACAAGTATGTGAAAAACGCTAAACTGTGAGCCTGATGAGACCAAATCTTGAACCTAACCCAGACCTAAGATCAGTTATCCTCTAAAATATTTATCCAGACCAGGTTGCATTGAATGTTTCAGTGTGGTACCACATTTCTGCGTGATCCAAACTAGAAAAAACCCAGGATCCGTTCAACAAGTATGTGAAGAATGCGAAAGTATGAGCCTGATGAGTGAAAATCCCAGGCCTAACCTAGACCTAACATGCGTTATCCTCTAAAATATTGATCGAAACCTGGTTTAATCGACTGTTTCAGTGTGGTACCACATTACTATGTGATCCAAACCAGAAAATAACCCAGGATCTGTTCAAGGAGGTTGTGAAGTGTGCGAAAGTATGAGTCTGATGAGGTCAAATCCCAGACCTATCCCAGACCTAACTTGCGTTATCCTCAAAAATATTGATCGAAACCAGGTTTAATCGACTGTTTCAGTGTGGTACCACATTACTACGTGATCCAAACCAGAAAAAACCCAGGATCTAGCCATCAAGTATGAGAAATATGCGAAAGAATGAGCCTGATGAGAGCAAATCCCAGACCTAACCTAGACCTTACATGCGTTATCCTCTAAAATATTGAGCGAAACCAGGTTTAATGGACTGTTTCAGTGTGGTACCACACTGCTTCGTGATCCAAACCAGAAAAACCCAGGATCTGTTCAACAAGTATGTGAAGAATGCGAAAGTATGAGCCTGATGAGTGAAAATCCCAGGCCTAACCTAGACCTAACATGCGTTATCCTCTAAAATATTGATCGAAACCTGGTTTAATCGACTGTTTCAGTGTGGTACCACATTACTACGTGATCCAAACCAGGAAAAACCCAGGATCCGTTCAACAAGTATGTGAAGAATGCTAAAGTATGAGTCTGATGAGTGAAAATCCCAGGCCTAACCTAGACGTAACATGCGTTATCCTCTAAAATATTGATCGAAACCTGGTTTAATCGACTGTTTCAGTGTGGTACCACATTACTACGTGATCCAAACCAGAAAAAACCCAGGATCTAGCCATCAAGTATGAGAAATATGCGAAAGAATGAGCCTGATGAGAGCAAATCCCAGACCTAACCTAGACCTTACATGCGTTATCCTCTAAAATATTGAGCGAAACCAGGTTTAATGGACTGTTTCAGTGTGGTACCACACTGCTTCGTGATCCAAACCAGAAAAACCCAGGATCTGTTCAACAAGTATGTGAAGAATGCGAAAGTATGAGTCTGATGAGTGAAAATCCCAGGCCTAACCTAGACCTAACATGCGTTATCCTCAAAAATATTGATCGAAACCTGGTTTAATCGTCTGTTTCAGCGTGGTACCACATTACTACGTGACACAATCCAGAAACAGCCTAGGGTCTAGCCTTGAAGTATGAGAAATATGCGAAAGTATGAGCCTGATGAGGGCAAATCCTAGACCTAACCCAGGCCTAACATGCGTTATCCCCTAAAATATTTATCAAGACCAGGTTTAATTGATTGTTTCAGTGTGGTCCCACATTACTACGTGATCCAAACCAGAAAAAACCCAGGATCTGTTCAACATGTATGAGAAATATGCGAAAGAATGAGCCTGATGAGAGCAAATCCCAGACCTAACCTAGACCTAACATGAATTATTCTCTAAAATATTGATCGAAACCAGGTTTAATTGACTGTTTCAGTGTGGTCCCACATTACTACATGATCCAAACCTGAAATAACCCAGGATCCGTTCAACAAGTATGTGAAGAATGCGAAAGTATGAGTCTGATGAGGGCAAATCCTAGACCTATCCCAGACCTAACTTGCGTTATCCTCTAAAATATTTATCAAGACCAGGTTTAATTGAATGTTTCAGTGTGGTACCACATTACTGCGTGATCCAAACTAGAAAAAACCCAGGATCTAGCCATCAAGTATGAGAAATATGCGAAAGAATGAGCCTGATGAGAGCAAATCCCAGACCTAACCTAGACCTTAGTTGCGTTATCCTCTAAAATATTGAGCGAAACCAGGTTTAATGGACTGTTTCAGTGTGGTACCACACTGCTTCGTGATCCAAACCAGAAAAAACCCAGGATCTGTTCAACAAGTATGTGAAGAATGCGAAAGTATGAGTCTGATGAGTGAAAATCCCAGGCCTAACCTAGACCTAACATGCGTTATCCTCTAAAATATTGATCGAAACCTGGTTTAATCGACTGTTTCAGTGTGGTACCACATTACTATGTGATCCAAACCAGAAATAACCCAGGATCCGTTCAACAAGTATGTGAAGAATGCGAAAGTATGAGTCTGATGAGTGAAAATCCCAGGCCTAACCTAGACCTAACATGCGTTATCCTCTAAAATATTGATCGAAACCTGGTTTAATCGACTGTTTCAGTGTGGTACCACATTACTATGTGATCCAAACCAGAAAATAACCCAGGATCTGTTCAAGGAGGTTGTGAAGTGTGCGAAAGTATGAGTCTGATGAGGTCAAATCCCAGACCTATCCCAGACCTAACTTGCGTTATCCTCAAAAATATTGATCGAAACCAGGTTTAATCGACTGTTTCAGTGTGGTACCACATTACTACGTGATCCAAACCAGGAAAAACCCAGGATCCGTTCAACAAGTATGTGAAGAATGCGAAATTATGAGTCTGATGAGTGAAAATCCCAGACCTAACCTAGACGTAACATGCGTTATCCTCTAAAATATTGATCGAAACCTGGTTTAATCGACTGTTTCAGTGTGGTACCACATTACTACGTGATCCAAACCAGAAAAAACCCAGGCTCTAGCCATCAAGTATGAGAAATATGCGAAAGAATGAGCCTGATGAGAGCAAATCCCAGACCTAACCTAGACCTTACATGCGTTATCCTCTAAAATATTGTGCGAAACCAGGTTTAATGGACTGTTTCAGTGTGGTACCACACTGCTTCGTGATCCAAACCAGAAAAAACCCAGGATCTGTTCAACAAGTATGTGAAGAATGCGAAAGTATGAGTCTGATGAGTGAAAATCCCAGGCCTAACCTAGACCTAACATGCGTTATCCTCAAAAATATTGATCGAAACCTGGTTTAATCGTCTGTTTCAGCGTGGTACCACATTACTACGTGATACAATCCAGAAACAGCCTAGGGTCTAGCCTTGAAGTATGAGAAATATGCGAAAGTATGAGCCTGATGAGGGCAAATCCTAGACCTAACCCAGGCCTAACATGCGTTATCCTCTAAAATATTTATCAAGACCAGGTTTAATTGATTGTTTCAGTGTGGTCCCACATTACTACGTGATCCAAACCAGAAAAAACCCAGGATCTGTTCAACATGTATGAGAAATATGCGAAAGAATGAGCCTGATGAGAGCAAATCCCAGACCTAACCTAGACCTAACATGAATTATTCTCTAAAATATTGATCGAAACCAGGTTTAATTGACTGTTTCAGTGTGGTCCCACATTACTACATGATCCAAACCTGAAATAACCCAGGATCCGTTCAACAAGTATGTGAAGAATGCGAAAGTATGAGTCTGATGAGGGCAAATCCTAGACCTATCCCAGACCTAACTTGCGTTATCCTCTAAAATATTTATCAAGACCAGGTTTAATTGAATGTTTCAGTGTGGTATCACATTACTGCGTGATCCAAACTAGAAAAAACCCAGGATCCGTTCAACAAGTATGTGAAGAATGCGAAAGTATGAGTCTGATGAGGTCAAATCCCAGACCTATCCCAGACCTAACTTGCGTTATCCTCAAAAATATTGATCGAAACCAGGTTTAATCGACTGTTTCAGTGTGGTACCACATTACTACGTGATCCAAACCAGGAAAAACCCAGGATCCGTTCAACAAGTATGTGAAGAATGCGAAATTATGAGTCTGATGAGTGAAAATCCCAGACCTAACCTAGACGTAACATGCGGTATCCTCTAAAATATTGATCGAAACCTGGTTTAATCGACTGTTTCAGTGTGGTACCACATTACTACGTGATCCAAACCAGAAAAAACCCAGGATCTAGCCATCAAGTATGAGAAATATGCGAAAGAATGAGCCTGATGAGAGCAAATCCCAGACCTAACCTAGACCTTAGTTGCGTTATCCTCTAAAATATTGAGCGAAACCAGGTTTAATGGACTGTTTCAGTGTGGTACCACACTGCTTCGTGATCCAAACCAGAAAAAACCCAGGATCTGTTCAACAAGTATGTGAAGAATGCGAAAGTATGAGTCTGATGAGAGAAAATCCCAGGCCTAACCTAGACCTAACATGCGTTATCCTCAAAAATATTGATCGAAACCTGGTTTAATCGTCTGTTTCAGCGTGATACCACATTACTACGTGATACAATCTAGAAACAGCCCAGGGTCTAGCCTTGAAGTATGAGAAATATGCGAAAGTATGAGCCTGATGAGGGCAAATCCTAGACCTAACCCAGGCCTAACATGCGTTATCCTCTAAAATATTTATCAAGACCAGGTTTAATTGATTGTTTCAGTGTGGTCCCACATTACTACGTGATCCAAACCAGAAAAAACCCAGGATCTGTTCAACATGTATGAGAAATATGCGAAAGAATGAGCCTGATGAGAGCAAATCCCAGACCTAACCTAGACCTTAGTTGCGTTATCCTCTAAAATATTGAGCGAAACCAGGTTTAATGGACTGTTTCAGTGTGGTACCACACTGCTTCGTGATCCAAACCAGAAAAAACCCAGGATCTGTTCAACAAGTATGTGAAGAATGCGAAAGTATGAGTCTGATGAGTGAAAATCCCAGGCCTAACCTAGACCTAACATGCGTTATCCTCTAAAATATTGATCGAAACCTGGTTTAATCGACTGTTTCAGTGTGGTACCACATTACTATGTGATCCAAACCAGAAAATAACCCAGGATCTGTTCAAGGAGTATGTGAAGTATGCGAAAGTATGAGTCTGATGAGGTCAAATCCCAGACCTATCCCAGACCTAACTTGCGTTATCCTCTAAAATATTGATCGAAACCAGGTTTAATCGACTGTTTCAGTGCGGTACCACATTACTACGTGATCCAAACCAGAAAAAACCCAGGATCAGTTCAACAAGTATGTGAAGAATGCGAAAGTATGAGTCTGATGAGTGAGAATCCCAGGGCTAACATAGACCTAACATGCGTTATACTCTAAAATATTGATCGAAACCAGGTTTAATCGACTGTTTCAGTGTGGTACCACATTGCTACGTGATCCAAACCCGAAAAAACCCAGGATCTAGCCATCAAGTATGAGTAATATGCGAAAGAATGAGCCTGATGAGAGTAAATCCCGGACCTAAACTAGACCTAACATGAATTATTCTCTAAAATATTGATCGAAACCAGGTTTAATTGACTGTTTCAGTGTGGTCCCACATTACTACGTGATCCAAACCAGAAAAAACCCAGGATCCGTTCAACAAGTATGTGAAGAATGCGAAAGTATGAGTCTGATGAGGTCAAATCCCAGACCTATCCCAGACCTAACTTGCGTTATCCTCTAAAATATTGAACGAAACCAGGTTTAATCGACCGTTTCAGTGTGGTACCACATTACTACGTGATCCAAACCAGAAAAAACCCGGGATCCGTTGAACAAGTATGTGAAGAATGCGAAAGTATGAGTCTGATGAGTGAAAATCCCAGTCCTAACCTAGACCTAACATGCGCTATCCTCTAAAATATTGATAGAAACCTGGTTTAATCGACTGTTTCAGTGTGGTACCACATTACTACGTGATGCAAACCAGAAAATAACCCAGGATCTGTTCAAGGAGTATGTGAAGTGTGCGAAAGTATGAGTCTGATTAGGTCAAATCCCAGATCTATCCCAGACCTAACTTGCATTATCCTCTAAAATATTGAACGAAACCAGGTTTAATCGACTGTTTCAGTGTGGTACCACATTACTACGTGATGCAAACCAGAAAATAACCCAGGATCTGTTCAAGGAGTATGTGAAGTGTGCGAAAGTATGAGTCTGATGAGGTCAAATCCCAGACCTATCCCAGACCTAACTTGCGTTATCCTCTAAAATATTGATCGAAACCAGGTTTAATCGACTGTTTCAGTGCGGTACCTCACCACTACGTGATCCAAACCAGAAAACACCCAGGATCAGTTCAACAAGTATGTGAAGAATGCGAAAGTATGAGTCTGATGAGTGAGAATCCCAGGGCTAACATAGACCTAACATGCGTTATCCTCTAAAATATTGATCGAAACCAGGTTTAATCGACTGTTTCAGTGTGGTACCACATTACTACGTGATCCAAACCAGAAAAAACCCAGGATCAGTTCAACAAGTATGTGAAGAGTGCGAAAGTATGAGTCTGATGAGTGAAATTCCCAGGGCTAACCTAGACCTAACATGCGTTATCCTCTAAAATATTGATCGAAACCAGGTTTAATCGACTGTTTCAGTGTGGTACCACATATGTGATCCAAACCAGAAAATAACCCAGGATCTGTTCAACGAGTATGTGAAGTGTGCGAAAGTATGAGTCTGATGAGGTCAAATCCCAGACCTATCCCAGACCTAACTTGCGTTATCCTCTAAAATATTGATCGAAACCAGGTTAAATTGACCGTTTCAGTGTGGTCCCACATTACTACGTGATCCAAACATGAAAAAACCCAGGATCCGTTCAACAAGTATGTGAAGAATGCGAAAGTATGAGTCTGATGAGGTCAAATCCCAGACCTATCCCAGACCTAACTTGCGTTATCCTCTAAAATATTGATCGAAACCTGGTTTAATCGACTGTTTCAGTGTGGTACCACATTACTATGTGATCCAAACCAGAAAATAACCCAGGATCTGTTCAAGGAGTATGTGAAGTGTGCGAAAGTATGAGTCTGATGAGGTCAAATCCGAGACCTATCCCAGACCTAACTTGCGTTATCCTCTAAAATATTGAACGAAACCAGGTTTAATCGACCGTTTCAGTGTGGTACCACATTACTACGTGATCCAAACCAGAAAAAACCCAGGATCCGTTCAACAAGTATGTGAAGAATGCGACAGTATGAGTCTGATGAGTGAAAATCCCAGTCCTAACCTAGACCTAACATGCGCTATCCTCTAAAATATTGATCGAAACCTGGTTTAATCGACTGTTTCAGTGTGGTACCACATTACTACGTGATGCAAACCAGAAAATAACCTAGGATCTGTTCAAGGAGTATGTGGAGTGTGCGAAAGTATGAGTCTGATGAGGTCAAATCCCAGACCTATCCCAGACCTAACTTGCGTTATCCTCTAAAATATTGATCGAAACCAGGTTTAATGGACTGTTTCAGTGTGGTACCACACTGCTTCGTGATCCAAACCAGAAAAAACCCAGGATCTGTTCAACAAGTATGTGAAGAATGCGAACGTATGAGTCTGATGAGTGAAAATCCCAGGCCTAACCTAGACCTAACATGCGTTATCCTCAAAAATATTGATCGAAACCTGGTTTAATCGTCTGTTTCAGCGTGGTACCACATTACTACGTGATACAATCTAGAAACAGCCCAGGGTCTAGGCTTGAAGTATGAGAAATATGCGAAAGTATGTGCCTGATGAGGGCAAATCCTAGACCTAACCCAGGCCTAACATGCGTTATCCTCTAAAATATTTATCAAGACCAGGTTTAATTGATTGTTTCAGTGTGGTCCCACATTACTACGCGATCCAAACCAGAAAAAACCCAGGATCTGTTCAACATGTATGAGAAATATGCGAAAGAATGAGCCTGATGAGAGCAAATCCCAGACCTAACCTAGACCTAACATGAATTATTCTCTAAAATATTGATCGAAACCAGGTTTAATTGACTGTTTCAGTGTGGTCCCACATTACTACATGATCCAAACCTGAAATGACCCAGGATCCGTTCAACAAGTATGTGAAGAAAGCGAAAGCATGAGTCTGATGAGGGCAAATCCTAGACCTATCCCAGACCTAACTTGCGTTATCCTCTAAAATATTTATCAAGACCAGGTTTAATTGAATGTTTCAGTGTGGTACCACATTACTGCGTGATCCAAACTAGAAAAAACCCAGGATCTAGCCATCAAGTATGAGAAATATGCGACAGAATGAGCCTGATGAGAGCAAATCCCAGACCTAACCTAGACCTTAGTTGCGTTATCCTCTAAAATATTGAGCGAAACCAGGTTTAATGGACTGTTTCAGTGTGGTACCACACTGATTCGTGATCCAAACCAGAAAAAACCCAGGATCTGTTCAACAAGTATGTGAAGAATGCGAAAGTATGAGTCTGATGAGGGCAAATCCTAGACCTATCCCAGACCTAACTTGCGTTATCCTCTAAAATATTGATTGAAACCAGGTTTAATCGACTGTTTCAGTGCGGTACCACATTACTACGTGATCCAAACCAGAAAAAACCCAGGATCAGTTCAACAAGTATGTGAAGAATGCGAAAGTATGAGTCTGATGAGTGAGAATCCCAGGGCTAACATAGACCTAACATGCGTTATGCTCTAAAATATTGATCGAAACCAGGTTTAATTGACTGTTTCAGTGTGGTCCCACATTACTACGTGATCCAAACCAGAAAAAACCCAGGATCCGTTCAACAAGTATGTGAAGAATGCGAAAGTATGAGTCTGATGAGGTCAAATCCCAGACCTATCCCAGACCTAACTTGCGTTATCCTCTAAAATATTGAACGAAACCAGGTTTAATCGACCGTTTCAGTGTGGTACCACATTACTACGTGATCCAAACCAGAAAAAACCCAGGATCCGTTCAACAAGTATGTGAAGAATGCGAAAGTATGAGTCTGATGAGTGAAAATCCCAGTCCTATCCTAGACCTAACATGCGCTATCCTCTAAAATATTGATAGAAACCTGGTTTAATCGACTGTTTCAGTGTGGTACCACATTACTACGTGATGCAAACCAGAAAATAACCCAGGATCTGTTCAAGGAGTATGTGAAGTGTGCGAAAGTATGAGTCTGATTAGGTCAAATCCCAGACCTATCCCAGACCTAACTTGCGTTATCCTCTAAAATATTGAACGAAACCAGGTTTAATCGACCGTTTCAGTGTGGTACCACATTACTATGTGATCCAAACCACAAAATAACCCAGGATCTGTTCAACGAGTATGTGAAGTGTGCGAAAGTATGAGTCTGATGAGGTCAAATCCCAGACCAATCCCAGACTTAACATGCGTTATCCTCTAAAATATTGATCGAAACCAGGTTTAATCGACTGTTTCAGTGTGGTACCACATTACTACGTGATGCAAACCAGAAAATAACCCAGGATCTGTTCAAGGAGTATGTGAAGTGTGCGAAAGTATGAGTCTGATGAGGTCAAATCCCAGACCTATCCCAGACCTAACTTGCGTTATCCTCTAAAATATTGATCGAAACCAGGTTTAATCGACTGTTTCAGTGCGGTACCTCATCACTACGTGATCCAAACCAGAAAACACCCAGGATCAGTTCAACAAGTATGTGAAGAATGCGAAAGTATGAGTCTGATGAGTGAGGATCCCAGGGCTAACATAGACCTAACATGCGTTATCCTCTAAAATATTGATCGAAACCAGGTTTAATCGACCGTTTCAGTGTGGTACCACATTACTACGTGATCCAAACCAGAAAAAACCCAGGATCCGTTCAACAAGTATGTGAGGAATGCGACAGTATGAGTCTGATGAGTGAAAATCCCAGTCCTAACCTAGACCTAACATGCGCTATCCTCTAAAATATTGATCGAAACCTGGTTTAATCGACTGTTTCAGTGTGGTACCACATTACTACGTGATGCAAACCAGAAAATAACCCAGGATCTGTTCAAGGAGTATGTGAAGTGTGCGAAAGTATGAGTCTGATGAGGTCAAATCCCAGACCTATCCCAGACCTAACTTGCGTTATCCTCTAAAATATTGATCGAAACCAGGTTTAATCGACTGTTTCAGTGCGGTACCTCATTACTACGTGATCCAAAGCAAAGAAAACCCTCGATCATGTCAACATGCATGTTAAAACTGCGAAAGTATGACCCTGATGAGTGAAAATCCCAGACGTAACCTAGACCTAACATGCGTTATCCTCTAAAATATTGATCCAAACCAGGTTTAATGGACTGTTTCAGTGTGGTACCACACTACTACGTGATCCAAACCAGAAAAAACCCAGGATCTGTTCAACAAGTATGTGAAAAACGCGAAAGTATGAGCCTGATGAGGGCAAATCCCAGTCATATCCCAGACCTAACTTGTGTTGTCCTCTAAGATATTGATGGAAACCAGGTTTAATTGACTGTTTCAGTGCTGTACTTCATTACTACGTGATGCAATCCAGAAAAAGCCCAGGATCTAGCCATCAAGTATGAGAAATATGCGGAAGAATGAGCCTGATGAGTGAAAATCCCAGGCCTAACCTAGACCTAACATGCGTTATCCTCAAAAATATTGATCGAAACCTGGTTTAATCGTCTGTTTCAGCGTGGTACCACATTACTACGTGATACAATCTAGAAACAGCCCAGGGTCTAGGCTTGAAGTATGAGAAATATGCGAAAGTATGTGCCTGATGAGGGCAAATCCTAGACCTAACCCAGGCCTAACATGCGTTATCCTCTAAAATATTTATCAAGACCAGGTTTAATTGATTGTTTCAGTGTGGTCCCACATTACTACGTGATCCAAACCAGAAAAAACCCAGGATCTGTTCAACATGTATGAGAAATATGCGAAAGAATGAGCCTGATGAGAGCAAATCCCAGACCTAACCTAGACCTAACATGAATTATTCTCTAAAATATTGATCGAAACCAGGTTTAATTGACTGTTTCAGTGTGGTCCCACATTACTACATGATCCAAACCTGAAATAACCCAGGATCCGTTCAACAAGTATGTGAAGAATGCGAAAGTATGAGTCTGATGAGGGCAAATCCTAGACCTATCCCAGACCTAACTTGCGTTATCCTCTAAAATATTTATCAAGACCAGGTTTAATTGAATGTTTCAGTGTGGTACCACATTACTGCGTGATCCAAACTAGAAAAAACCCAGGATCTAGCCATCAAGTATGAGAAATATGCGAAAGAATGAGCCTGATGAGAGCAAATCCCAGACCTAACCTAGACCTTAGTTGCGTTATCCTCTAAAATATTGAGCGAAACCAGGTTTAATGGACTGTTTCAGTGTGGTACCACACTGCTTCGTGATCCAAACCAGAAAAAACCCAGGATCTGTTCAACAAGTATGTGAAGAATGCGAAAGTATGAGTCTGATGAGTGAAAATCCCAGGCCTAACCTAGACCTAACATGCGTTATCCTCTAAAATATTGATCGAAACCTGGTTTAATCGACTGTTTCAGTGTGGTACCACATTACTATGTGATCCAAACCAGAAAATAACCCAGGATCTGTTCAAGGAGTATGTGAAGTGTGCGAAAGTATGAGTCTGATGAGGTCAAATCCCAGACCTATCCCATACCTAACTTGCGTTATCCTCTAAAATATTGATCGAAACCAGGTTTAATCGACTGTTTCAGTGCGGTACCACATTACTACGTGATCCAAACCAGAAAAAACCCAGGATCAGTTCAACAAGTATGTGAAGAGTGCGAAAGTATGAGTCTGATGAGTGAAATTCCCAGGGCTAACCTAGACCTAACATGCGTTATCCTCTAAAATATTGATCGAAACCAGGTTTAATCGACTGTTTCAGTGCGGTACCTCATCACTACGTGATCCAAACCAGAAAACACCCAGGATCAGTTCAACAAGTATGTGAAGAATGCGAAAGTATGAGTCTGATGAGTGAGAATCCCAGGGCTAACATAGACCTAACATGCGTTATCCTCTAAAATATTGATCGAAACCAGGTTTAATCGACTGTTTCAGTGCGGTACCTCATCACTACGTGATCCAAACCAGAAAACACCCAGGATCAGTTCAACAAGTATGTGAAGAATGCGAAAGTATGAGTCTGATGAGTGAGAATCCCAGGGCTAACATAGACCTAACATGCGTTATCCTCTAAAATATTGATCGAAACCAGGTTTAATCGACTGTTTCAGTGTGGTACCACATTACTACGTGATCCAAACCAGAAAAAACCCAGGATCAGTTCAACAAGTATGTGAAGAGTGCGAAAGTATGAGTCTGATGAGTGAAATTCCCAGGGCTAACCTAGACCTAACATGCGTTATCCTCTAAAATATTGATCGAAACCAGGTTTAATCGACTGTTTCAGTGCGGTACCTCATCACTACGTGATCCAAACCAGAAAACACCCAGGATCAGTTCAACAAGTATGTGAAGAATGCGAAAGTATGAGTCTGATGAGTGAGAATCCCAGGGCTAACATAGACCTAACATGCGTTGTCCTCTAAAATATTGATCGAAACCAGGTTTAATCGACTGTTTCAGTGTGGTACCACATTACTACGTGATCCAAACCAGAAAAAACCCAGGATCAGTTCAACAAGTATGTGAAGAGTGCGAAAGTATGAGTCTGATGAGTGAAATTCCCAGGGCTAACCTAGACCTAACATGCGTTATCCTCTAAAATATTGATCGAAACCAGGTTTAATCGACTGTTTCAGTGTGGTACCACATTACTATGTGATCCAAACCAGAAAATAACCCAGGATCTGTTCAACGAGTATGTGAAGTGTGCGAAAGTATGAGTCTGATGAGGTCAAATCCCAGACCTATCCCAGACCTAACTTGCGTTATCCTCTAAAATAGTGATCGAAACCAGGTTAAATTGACCGTTTCAGTGTGGTCCCACATTACTACGTGATCCAAACCAGAAAAAACCCAGGATCCGTTCAACAAGTATGTGAAGAATGCGAAAGTATGAGTCTGATGAGGTCAAATCCCAGACCTATCCCAGACCTAACTTGCGTTATCCTCTAAAATATTGATCGAAACCTGGTTTAATCGACTGTTTCAGTGTGGTACCACATTACTATGTGATCCAAACCAGAAAATAACCCAGGATCTGTTCAAGGAGTATGTGAAGTGTGCGAAAGTATGAGTCTGATGAGGTCAAATCCCAGACCTATCCCAGACCTAACTTGCGTTATCCTCTAAAATATTGAACGAAACCAGGTTTAATCGACCGTTTCAGTGTGGTACCACATTACTACGTGATCCAAACCAGAAAAAACCCAGGATCCGTTCAACAAGTATGTGAAGAATGCGACAGTATGAGTCTGATGAGTGAAAATCCCAGTCCTAACCTAGACCTAACATGCGCTATCCTCTAAAATATTGATCGAAACCTGGTTTAATCGACTGTTTCAGTGTGGTACCACATTACTACGTGATGCAAACCAGAAAATAACCCAGGATCTGTTCAAGGAGTATGTGAAGTGTGCGAAAGTATGAGTCTGATGAGGTCAAATCCCAGACCTATCCCAGACCTAACTTGCGTTATCCTCTAAAATATTGATCGAAACCAGGTTTAATGGACCGTTTCAGTGTGGTACCACACTGCTTCGTGATCCAAACCAGAAAAAACCCAGGATCTGTTCAACAAGTATGTGAAGAATGCGAAAGTATGAGTCTGATGAGTGAAAATCCCAGGCCTAACCTAGACCTAACATGTGTTATCCTCAAAAATATTGATCGAAACCTGGTTTAATCGTCTGTTTCAGCGTGGTACCACATTACTACGTGATACAATCTAGAAACAGCCCAGGGTCTAGCCTTGAAGTATGAGAAATATGCGAAAGTATGAGCCTGATGAGGGCAAATCCTAGACCTAACCCAGGCCTAACATGCGTTATCCTCTAAAATATTTATCAAGACCAGGTTTAATTGATTGTTTCAGTGTGGTCCCACATTACTACGTGATCCAAACCAGAAAAAACCCAGGATCTGTTCAACATGTATGAGAAATATGCGAAAGAATGAGCCTGATGAGAGCAAATCCCAGACCTAACCTAGACCTAACATGAATTATTCTCTAAAATATTGATCGAAACCAGGTTTAATTGACTGTTTCAGTGTGGTCCCACATTACTACATGATCCAAACCTGAAATAACCCAGGATCCGTTCAACAAGTATGTGAAGAATGCGAAAGTATGAGTCTGATGAGGGCAAATCCTAGACCTATCCCAGACCTAACTTGCGTTATCCTCTAAAATATTTATCAAGACCAGGTTTAATTGAATGTTTCAGTGTGGTACCACATTACTGCGTGATCCAAACTAGAAAAAACCCAGGATCTAGCCATCAAGTATGAGAAATATGCGACAGAATGAGCCTGATGAGAGCAAATCCCAGACCTAACCTAGACCTTAGTTGCGTTATCCTCTAAAATATTGAGCGAAACCAGGTTTAATGGACTGTTTCAGTGTGGTACCACACTGCTTCGTGATCCAAACCAGAAAAAACCCAGGATCTGTTCAACAAGTATGTGAAGAATGCGAAAGTATGAGTCTGATGAGGGCAAATCCTAGACCTATCCCAGACCTAACTTGCGTTATCCTCTAAAATATTGATTGAAACCAGGTTTAATCGACTGTTTCAGTGCGGTACCACATTACTACGTGATCCAAACCAGAAAAAACCCAGGATCAGTTCAACAAGTATGTGAAGAATGCGAAAGTATGAGTCTGATGAGTGAGAATCCCAGGGCTAACATAGACCTAACATGCGTTATGCTCTAAAATATTGATCGAAACCAGGTTTAATTGACTGTTTCAGTGTGGTCCCACATTACTACGTGATCCAAACCAGAAAAAACCCAGGATCCGTTCAACAAGTATGTGAAGAATGCGAAAGTATGAGTCTGATGAGGTCAAATCCCAGACCTATCCCAGACCTAACTTGCGTTATCCTCTAAAATATTGAACGAAACCAGGTTTAATCGACCGTTTCAGTGTGGTACCACATTACTACGTGATCCAAACCAGAAAAAACCCAGGATCCGTTCAACAAGTATGTGAAGAATGCGAAAGTATGAGTCTGATGAGTGAAAATCCCAGTCCTATCCTAGACCTAACATGCGCTATCCTCTAAAATATTGATAGAAACCTGGTTTAATCGACTGTTTCAGTGTGGTACCACATTACTACGTGATGCAAACCAGAAAATAACCCAGGATCTGTTCAAGGAGTATGTGAAGTGTGCGAAAGTATGAGTCTGATTAGGTCAAATCCCAGACCTATCCCAGACCTAACTTGCGTTATCCTCTAAAATATTGAACGAAACCAGGTTTAATCGACCGTTTCAGTGTGGTACCACATTACTATGTGATCCAAACCACAAAATAACCCAGGATCTGTTCAACGAGTATGTGAAGTGTGCGAAAGTATGAGTCTGATGAGGTCAAATCCCAGACCAATCCCAGACTTAACATGCGTTATCCTCTAAAATATTGATCGAAACCAGGTTTAATCGACTGTTTCAGTGTGGTACCACATTACTACGTGATGCAAACCAGAAAATAACCCAGGATCTGTTCAAGGAGTATGTGAAGTGTGCGAAAGTATGAGTCTGATGAGGTCAAATCCCAGACCTATCCCAGACCTAACTTGCGTTATCCTCTAAAATATTGATCGAAACCAGGTTTAATCGACTGTTTCAGTGCGGTACCTCATCACTACGTGATCCAAACCAGAAAACACCCAGGATCAGTTCAACAAGTATGTGAAGAATGCGAAAGTATGAGTCTGATGAGTGAGAATCCCAGGGCTAACATAGACCTAACATGCGTTATCCTCTAAAATATTGATCGAAACCAGGTTTAATCGACTGTTTCAGTGTGGTACCACATTACTACGTGATCCAAACCAGAAAAAACCCAGGATCCGTTCAACAAGTATGTGAAGAATGCGAAAGTATGAGTCTGATGAGGTCAAATCCCAGACCTATCCCAGACCTAACTTGCGTTATCCTCTAAAATATTGATCGAAACCTGGTTTAATCGACTGTTTCAGTGTGGTACCACATTACTATGTGATCCAAACCAGAAAATAACCCAGGATCTGTTCAAGGAGTATGTGAAGTGTGCGAAAGTATGAGTCTGATGAGGTCAAATCCCAGACCTATCCCAGACCTAACTTGCGTTATCCTCTAAAATATTGAACGAAACCAGGTTTAATCGACCGTTTCAGTGTGGTACCACATTACTACGTGATCCAAACCAGAAAAAACCCAGGATCCGTTCAACAAGTATGTGAAGAATGCGACAGTATGAGTCTGATGAGTGAAAATCCCAGTCCTAACCTAGACCTAACATGCGCTATCCTCTAAAATATTGATCGAAACCTGGTTTAATCGACTGTTTCAGTGTGGTACCACATTACTACGTGATGCAAACCAGAAAATAACCCAGGATCTGTTCAAGGAGTATGTGAAGTGTGCGAAAGTATGAGTCTGATGAGGTCAAATCCCAGACCTATCCCAGACCTAACTTGCGTTATCCTCTAAAATATTGATCGAAACCAGGTTTAATCGACTGTTTCAGTGCGGTACCTCATTACTACGTGATCCAAAGCAAAGAAAACCCTCGATCATGTCAACATGCATGTTAAAACTGCGAAAGTATGACCCTGATGAGTGAAAATCCCAGACGTAACCTAGACCTAACATGCGTTATCCTCTAAAATATTGATCCAAACCAGGTTTAATGGACTGTTTCAGTGTGGTACCACACTACTACGTGATCCAAACCAGAAAAAACCCAGGATCTGTTCAACAAGTATGTGAAAAACGCGAAAGTATGAGCCTGATGAGGGCAAATCCCAGACATATCCCAGACCTAACTTGTGTTGTCCTCTAAGATATTGATGGAAACCAGGTTTAATTGACTGTTTCAGTGCTGTACTTCATTACTACGTGATGCAATCCAGAAAAAGCCCAGGATCTAGCCATCAAGTATGAGAAATATGCGAAAGAATGAGCCTGATGAGAGTAAATCCCAGACCTAACCTAGACCTAACATGAATTATTCTCTAAAATATTGATCGAAACCAGGTTTAATTGACTGTTTCAGTGTGGTCCCACATTACTTCGTGATCCAAACCAGGAAAAACCCAGGATCCGTTCAACAAGTATGTGAAGAATGCGAAAGTATGAGTCTGATGGAGCTCAGAGGGCGGAACGCCCGTCTGCAGCTCCTGTTGGAGGAGGAGCGACAGGGGTGGAGGAGGGCAGAGGCGCTGTGGAACAGCGCGGCCCTCCCTCCCATCCTCCCTCCTCCTCCACCGCCGCGTCCCTCGGCGGAGGTAAATAAGCGGAGTGCGGCGGCAGTGGTGCGGGGCACCGCGGGCCCCTCCACCCGCACTCCGCCCGTGAAGAAGTCCCCGTCCTCCTCAGAAGACGATCTTCTGAGGAGGATTGGGGACATGATTGATGGCAAGCTGGCCGCCTTCCGGGAGGAGCTCCTCGCCGGAAGAGCGGTCAGCAGGAAGGCGGTGCCTCCCCGACCTGTTCCGGTACAGTCGGGGAAGGCAAAGAAGGGCGGAGTGAAGGCTCCGCCCAGTGTTGCGGCACCAGGGCCCCGGGTCGCGACCCCCAAGGGGGGTGGTGTACCCGTGGTCGCGGTGGTCGCGTCCTCCACAGCACCCTCCCAAGGGGGGGTGGCGTGGAGTGAGGTTGTGGGGCGGAAGGCGAAGCGGGCGGCGAGGAAGGCCTCGCAACCGCAGCCTCCGCCTCCGCCGCCGGCGGCCAAGGTAAAGGCCGCGAAGGTCGGAAAGGCACGACCAGGTCGTCCCCCAAAAACGGCAGCGGTGACGCTGACCGTTGCGCAGGGGGGCGACCTGACCCTCGCGGAGGCGATGCGGCTCGCCAGGGAGAATATCTCCCTGGAAGAGCTGGGCATCGCCTCCGTGAGGGCGAAGAGGGCCGTGACCGGGGGTCTCTTGCTGGAGATCCCCGGTGCAGAAGGCGGCGCGAAGGCGGATCGTCTCGCCCAGAGGCTCCGGGAGCAGCTGGGCGAGCGAGGTGTCCGGGTCGCCCGGCCCACGAAGCGCACGGAGATGCGCGTTTGTGGGCTGGACGACTCGGTCAGCGCACAGGATGTGTCCCGTGCCCTTGCGAGGGCGGGGGACTGTCCTGTGGAGGACCTGCGAATCGGAGAGATCCGCAGGTCGCCCTCCGGCCTCGGGTCGGTGTGGGCCCGGTGCCCCCTCTCCGCTGCCCGTAAGGTGGCGGAATCCGGGAGGGTGTTGGTGGGGTGGGTTTCGGCGCGAGTGGAAATCCTCGCGCCGCGCCCGCTCCAGTGTCACCGCTGCCTCGAATTGGGGCACGTGAGGCAGTGGTGCACCTCGCCGGTGGACCGCAGCGGTCAGTGTTACCGCTGCGGTGCCAAAGAGCACCGTGCGAGGCAGTGCTCGGCGGCCCCCCACTGCCCGCTGTGTGCGGACATGGGGAGGCCAGCCGATCACAGGGTGGGGAGCAAGAAGTGCTCCCCCCCCTCCCGGAAGGAGAGGAAGAGGCGGGCTGCACCGGCTCCGGTGCCGAGGGCGGTGGCATCGTCCTCCATGGAGGTGGACGGTGCTACGGGGACGGACGGCCGGGAGGAGGCTGGCGCGGCCATTAATTAATGCCGCCCCGCCTCCTCCTCCAGGCCAACCTCAACCACTGCCGCGCGGCACAGGACTTGATGTCCCAAGTCCTCGCGGAGTGGGGGGTTGGCCTGGCGGTCGCCGCCGAGCCGTACCGCGTCCCTGATCATCCTCATTGGGTGGGCGACGCGGACGGCTTGGTGGCGACGGTATGGAGAGGGGGCGACGGGTCCCCACCGTTCTCCTTGTTGGAGCGCGGTCGGGGATTCGTCGCCGTGGACTGGGGGGGAGTCGCTGTGGTGGGGTGCTACATTTCGCCCCGTAGCGGTCACGCTGCGTTCGAGCTGTACTCGGCCGAGGTCGCGGCATGCGTGCAGCGCTACGCGGCCCGGCCGGTGCTGGTCCTGGGGGATTTTAATGCCAAGTCGGTGGCTTGGGGATCCCCCAGGACCTCCGTTCGCGGCGGGATCCTGGGCGATTGGGCGGCGGGGCTCGACCTCCGGGTATTGAACCGGGGGTCGGAGCACACATGCGTGCGGCGATATGGGGGGTCCATCGTGGATGTTGGATTCGCGACCCCCAACGCCGTGCGCATGGTGTCGGGTTGGCACGTGGTCGCGGGGGCAGAGACACTCTCCGATCACCGGTACATCCGGATGGAGGTCTCTGCCGCCGCGAGTGCATCCCGACACGGCCGCCTGCGTGGCACCCCACCACGCCGCTGGGCGCTTCGGCGCCTGGACAAGGACGCCCTGATGGCAGCTGCCCTCGCTGCAACTTGGCCGCAGGGAGCGGCCGAGATGCCGAGCATAGAGGAGGAGGTCGCCCGGCTCGGGGCATTGGTCGCGGGTATTTGCGACGCGGCGATGCCTCGGGTCGGGCGGGCTTCTCCTCGCCGGGCGGTGTACTGGTGGTCGGACGCGATCGCGGAGTTGCGAGTCGCGACTGTCCGCGCCCGACGCCAGTGCGCCCGCGCGCTCCGTCGTCAACGTACAGGCGACGGCGTGGCGCGAGCGAGGGCAGCTGATGACCTGTATGGAGCATACCGCGTGGCGCGGGTTGCTCTGCAGGTCGCCATCAAACGGGCCAAGACTCAGGCATGGAAGGAGCTCCTCCAGACCCTTGATGACGATCCATGGGGGCGCCCATATAAGGTGGTGCTGAATAAGCTCCGCCCGTGGGCGCCCCCCGTCACCGAGGGTCTTGACCCCCGGCTGCTGGAGGACGTGGTCAATACACTCTTCCCAATTGGGGAGAGGGGACCGCGTCCTCCGGCGGCGGCGGCTGTCCCAGTGGAGTGGACGGCCGAGCTGGGGGTCACGCAGGAGGAGCTGGCAGCGGCCATCAGACGGCTCGGTGTTCGTAACACGGCCCCGGGTCCGGATGGTGTGCCCGGCCGGGTTTGGGTCTTGACCCAGGGCGTCCTTGGGGCTGACCTCAGGCGGTTGTTCGACCGCTGCCTGAGGGACGGGCGATTCCCCCCGAGTTGGAAGGTGGCGAGGATGGTCCTCCTCCGGAAGGAGGGTCGGCCCGCGGAGTCTCCCTCCGCATACCGGCCCATTTGTCTCCTCGACGAGGTGGGCAAGCTCTTCGAGCGTGTGATTGCTGCCCGCCTCGTCGAGCACCTGTCGCGGGGTGATCCCGGTCTGGCCGACTGCCAGTTCGGTTTCCGGGGGGGCCGATCGACTATCGACGCGATAGGTCGTGTGAGGGCCCTCTCGGAGGCGGCCGTCTCCCGGGGAGGGGTGGCATTGGCAATATCCTTGGATATTGCCAATGCCTTTAACACCCTCCCCTGGGAAGGGATAAGGAGGGGGCTCGAATATCATCGAGTCCCCCCTTGTCTCAGGGCGGTCGTCGGGGATTATCTCCGCGGCAGGTGGATCGAGTATCCGGGCCGGGATGGTGATATGCGGAGGGAGGTGTACTGCGGTGTTCCGCAGGGGTCGGTCCTCGGGCCACTCCTGTGGAACATCGCGTACGACTCGGTGTTGCGGGCCGGCCTCCCCGACGGCGTCAGCACGGTGTGTTATGCGGATGACACACTGGTGCTGGCCGTCGGGGCGCACTGGGGGAGGGCCATGCGTCGCGCGGAGGAGGGGTCGCAACGCGTCGTCGACCGGATCAGGGGGATGGGGATGACGGTGGCGGTCCATAAGACCGAGGTGATTGCGTTTCATTCACCTCGGCAGGATCCGCCACCCCCTCTGATTCGGGTGGGTGGGGCTGACATCGAGGTGAAGCCCCAGATCAGGTATCTGGCGCTGATCCTCGATAGCCACTGGCGTTTCGAGAAGCATTTCCGCTGCCTGGTCCCCCGGTTGGAAAGGATGGTTGCGGCTCTGGGCCGGATCCTGCCCAACCTGGGGGGCCCGGCGGGCCGAGTTCGTCGCCTCTATGTGGCAATGGTCCAGTCGGTGGCCCTATACGGGGCCCCCGTCTGGGCGGACGACCTGGCTGCCTCCCGGCGCAGCATGACTATGCTGCGTCGGGTGCAGAGGCGCGTGGCGCTCAGGGTCGTCCGCGGGTATCGGACCATGTCACATACGGCGGCGACGGTTCTAGCGGGGATGCCGCCCATGGACCTGCTCGCGCGGTCGCACGCGGTGATGTACCGGCACCGCGTCGACCGTCGCGCGGGGGTGGGGGCGGTCCCGGGCGGGCAGGAACCTGCTTGGGGCGATTTGAAGCGCCAGGCCCGGCAGTCCGTGTTGCTCGCGTGGCAGGAGCGGCTGGCTCTGCCAACCACGGGGCACCGGACTGTCGGGGCTGTTCGGCCACTCCTGAAGGAGTGGCTGGACAGAGGCCACGGCAGCCTCACCTACCGGCTGGCACAGGTATTTTCCGGGCATGGCAGCTTCGGAAGATACCTGTGCCGGATAGGGAAGGAGCCGACGGCGCGTTGCTGCCACTGCGACGCTGAGCAGGACACGGCAGACCATACCCTGGAGGTATGCCCCGCGTGGGAGGGGGAGCGCCGTGTCCTGGTCGGCGTCGTCGGGCGGGATGTCTCGCTGCCGGGCGTGGTGCGCGCCATGCTCGGCAGCGAGGAGAAGTGGAGGGCCGTGGCCTCCTTCTGCGAGAACGTAATGTTGCAGAAGGAGGCCGCGGGGAGGGAGCGCGAGCTTCAGCGGCGCACTGAAGCTCGCGCTCGTGCGCTGGCCGGAGGTCGTCGCCCGGTCGCGAGGCGTCGCGGGCGGCCGCCTCGGCGTGGCGGATGACCTAGGCTGGGAGGGGGGTCCTGAGGGGACCCTCCTCCCGCCAGGCAGCGCCGGGTCGGACCGGTTGGGGGTAGGAGTGCCTCCCCCCACCGGTCCGACGCAAGGGGAGGCACCCTCGGCGGTCTGGTGCGGCCATGAACGCCCGGCCGCCGAGGGGTGGAAACGGGGTCGCGGGCGGTTGCGAGTTGGGGCTCGCAGCCGCCACTAAACGCGGCCCCGGGACGGATAGCGGCGGGATGGAGTGGCCCCGTCCCGCCGCTATGAGGCAGAGTGTCTACTGGGGGGACCGATTGTCCCCCCGGGGGATGGGCGCGAACGCGCGGGCACGGGGAGGATACCGGAAGAATGCTTCGAGCGATTCCCGGTATCCTCCCAAAGCGTGCCGAAGGGTCACCGTGGGGTTTTTAGTGGGTAGGTCCCGCGCCTGTCGTTGTACGGGCGCGGGGAATCCCACACACCCCTCCCACCTCTCCCCAAGGAGGTGGGAGGGAGTCTTTCGAAGATTTTCCCCACGACAAAAAAAAAAAAAAAAAAAAAAGTATGAGCCTGATGAGGGCAAATCCCAGACCTATCCCAGACCTAACTTGCGTTATCCTCTAAAATATTGATCGAAACTAGGTTTAATTGTCCGTTTCAGTGTGGTGCCTCATTACTACGTGATCCAAACCAGAAAAAACCCAGGATCCGTTCAACAAGTATGTGAAGAATGCGAAAGTATGAGTCTGATCAGTGAAAATCTCAGGCCTTACCTAGACCTAACTTGCGTTGTCCTCTAAAATAGTGATGGAAACCAGGTTTCATTGACTGTTTCAGTGTGGTACTACATTACTCCGTGATGCAATCCAGAAACTGCCCAGGATCTAGCCATCAAGTATGAGAAATATGCGAAAGAATGAGCCTGATGAGAGCAAATCCCAGACCTAACCTAGACCTAACATGCGTTATCCTATAAAATATTGAGCGAAACCAGGTTTAATGGACTGTTTCAGTGTGGTACCACACTATCTCGTGATCCAAACCAGACAAAACCCAGGATCTGTTCAACAAGAATGTGAAAAACGCGAAACTGTGAGCCTGATGAGTGAAAATCCCAGACCTAACCTAGACCTAACATGCGTTATCCTCTAAAATATTGATCGATACCAGGTTTAATTGACTGTTTTAGTGTCGTACTTCATTACTACGTGATGCAATCCAGAAAAAGCCCCGGATCTAGCCATCAAGTATGAGAAATATGCGAAAGAATGAGCCTGATGAGAGCACATCCCAGGCCTAACCTAGACCTAACATGCGTTATCCTCAAAAATATTAATCGAAACCTGGTTTAATCGACTGTTTCAGTGTGGTACCACATTACTATGTGATCCAAACCAGAAAATAGACCAGGATCTATCCATGGAGTATGAGAAATATGCGAAAGTATGAGCCTGATGAGGGCAAACCTAGACCTAACCCAGACCTAACGTGCGTTATCACCTAAAATATTTATCAAGACCTGGTTTAATTGATTGTTTCACTGTGGTACCACACCACTTCGCGATCCAAACCAGACAAAACCCAGGCTCTGTTCATCAAGAATGTGAAAAACGCGAAACTGTGAGCCTGATGAGGGCAAATCTTACACCTAACCCTGACCTAAGATGCGTTATCCTCTAAAATATTTATCCAGACCAGGTTTCATTGAATGTTTCAGTGTGGTACCACTTTACTACGTGATCCAATCCAGAAATTGCCCAGGATCTAGCCATGAAGTATGAGAAATATGCGAAAGTAAGAGCCTGATGAGGGCAAATCCTAGACCTATCCCAGACCTAACTAGCGTTATCCCCTAAAATATTGATCGAAACCAGGTTTAATTGACTGTTTCAGCGTGGTACCACATTACTACGTGATTCAATCCAGAAACAGCCCAGGATCTAGCCATGAAGTATGAGAAATATGCGAAAGTATGAGCCTGATGAGGGCAAATCCTAGACCTAACCCAGACCTAACATGCGTTATCCTCTAAAATATTTATCAAGACCAGGTTTAATTGAATGTTTCAGTGTGGTACCACATTACTACGTGATGCAATCCAGAAAAAGCCCAGGATCTAGCCATCAAGTTTGAGAAATATGCGAAAGAATGAGCCTGATGAGGGCAAATCCTAGACCTAACCCAGACCTAACATGCGTTATCCTCTAAAATATTGATCGCAAGCAGGTTTAATGGACTGTTTCAGTGTTGTACCACACTACTACGTGATCCAAACCAGAAAAAACCCAGGATCTGTTCAACAAGTATGTGAAAAACGCGAAAGTATGAGTCTGATGAGGTCAAATCCCAGACCTATCCCAGACTTATCTTGCGTTATCCTCGAAAATACTGATCGAAACCAGGTTTAATCGACTGTTTCAGTGTGGTACCACATTACTACGTGATCCAAACCAGAAAAAACCCAGGATCCGTTCAACAAGTATGTGAAGAATGCGAAAGTATCAGTCTGATGAGGGCAAATCCCAGACCTATCCCAGACATAACTTGCGTTATCATCTAAAATATTGATCGAAACCAGGTTTAATCGACTGTTTCAGTGTGGTACCACATTCCTACGTGATCCAAACCAGAAAAAACCCAGGATCAGTTCAACAAGTATGTGAAGAATGCGAAAGTATGAGTCTGATAAATGAAAATCCCAGGCCTAACCTAGACCTAACATGCGTTATCCTCTAAAATATTTATCAAGACCAGGTTTAATTGATTGTTTCAGTGTGGACCCACATTACTACGTGATCCAAACCAGTAAAAACCCAGGATCCGTTCAACAAGTATGTGAAGAATGCGAAAGTATGAGTCTGATGAGTGAAAATCCCAGACCTAACCTAGACCTAACATGCGTTATCCTCTAAAATATTGATCCAAACCAGGTTTAATGGACTGTTTCAGTGTGGTACCACACTACTACGTGATCCAAACCAGAAAAAACCCAGGATCTGTTCAACAAGTATGTGAAAAACGCGAAAGTATGAGCCTGGTGAGGGCAAGTCCAAGACCTATCCCAGACCTAACTTGCGTTGTCCTCTAAGATATTGATGGAAACCAGGTTTAATTGACTGTTTCAGTGTTGTACTTCATTACTACGTGATACAATCCAGAAAAAGCAAAGGATCTAGCCATGAAGTATGAGAAATATGCGAAAGTATGAGCCTGATGAGGGCAAATCCTAGACCTAACCCAGACCTAACATGCGTTATCCTCTAAAATATTTATCAAGACCAGGTTTAATTGAATGTTTCAGTGTGGTACCACATTACTACGTGATGCAATCCAGAAAAAGCCCAGGATCTAGCCATCAAGTATGCGAAATATGCGAAAGAAAGAGCCTGATGAGAGCAAATCCCAGACCTAACCTAGACCTAACATGAATTACTCTCTAAAATATTGATCAAAACCAGGTTTAATTGACTGTTTCAGTGTGGTACCACATTACTACGTGATCCAATCCAGAAATAGCCCAGGATCCAGCCATGAAGTATGAGAAATATGCGTAAGTATGAGCCTGATGAGGGCAAATCCTAGAACTAACCCAGACCTAACATGCGTTATCCTGTAAAATACTGATCGAAACCAGGTTTAATCGACTGTTTCAGTGTGGTACCACATTACTACGTGATCCAAACCAGAAAAAACCCAGGATCCGTTCAACAAGTATGTGCAGAATGCGAAAGTATCAGTCTGATGAGTGAAAATCCCCGACCTAACCTAGACCTAACATGCGTCATCCTCTAAAATATTGATCCAAACCAGGTTTAATGTAATGTTTCAGTGTGGTACCACACTACTACGTGATCCAAACCAGAAAAAACCCAGGATCCAGCCATGAAGTATGAGAAATATGCGAAAGTATGAGCCTGATGAGGGCAAATCCTAGACCTAACCCAGACCTAACATGCGTTATCCTCTAAAATATTAATCAAGACCAGGTTTAATTGAATGTTTCAGTGTGGTACCACACTACTACGTGATCCAAACCAGTAAAAACCCAGGATCCGTTCAACAAGTATGTGAGGAATGCGAAAGTATGAGTCTGATGAGTGAAAATCCCCGGCCTCACCTAGACCTAATATGCGTTATCCTCAAAAATATTGATCGAAACCAGGTTTAATCGACTGTTTCAGTGTGGTACCACACTACTACGTGACCCAATCCAGAAAAAACCCGGGATCTGTTCAACAAGTATGTGAAAAACGCGAAAGTATGAGCCTGATGAGGGCAAATCCCAGACCTATCCCAGACCTAACTTGCGTTGTCGTCTAAGATATTGATGGAAACCAGGTTTAATTGACTGTTTCAGTGTTGTACTTCATTACTACGTGATGCACTCCAGAAGAAGCCCAGGATCTAGCCATCAAGTATGAGAAATATGCGAAAGAATGTGCCTGATGAGAGCAAATCCCAGACCTAACCAAGACCTAACTTGAATTATTCTCTAATATATTGATCGAAACCAGGTTTAATTGACTGTTTCAGTGTGGTCCCACATTACTACGTGATGCAATCCAGAAAAAGCCCAGGATCTAGCCATCAAGTTTGAGAAATATGCGAAAGAATGAGCCTGATGACGGCAAATCCTAGACCTAACCCAGACCTAACATGCGTAATCCTCAAAAATATTGATCGAAACCTGGTTTAATCGACTGTTTCAGTCTGGTACCACATTACTATGCGATCCAAACAAGAAAATAACCCAGGATCTGTCAAACGAGTATGTGAAGTGTGCGAAAGTATGAGTCTGATGAGAGCAAATCCCAGACCTAACCTGGACCTAACATGAATTATTCTCTAAAATATTGATCGAAACCAGGTCTAATTGACTGTTTCAGTGTGGTACCACATTACTACGTGATCCAAACCAGAAAAAGCCCAGGATCAGTTCAACAAGTATGTGAAAACCGCGAAAGTATGAGCCTGATCAGGGCGAATCCCAGACCTATGCCAGACCTAACTTGCGTTATCCTCTAAAATATTCATCAAAACCAGGTTTAATTGACTGTTTCAGTGTGGTACCACATTACTACGTGATCCAATCCAGAAATAGCGCAGGATCCAGCCATGAAGTATGAGAAATATGCGAAAGTATGAGCCTGATGAGGGCAAATCCTAGACCTAACCCAGACCTAACATGCGTTATCCTCTAAAATATTTATCAAGACCAGTTTTAATGGAATGTTTCAGTGTGGTACCACACTACTACGTGATCCAAACCAGTAAAAACCCAGGATCCGTTCAACAAGTATGTGACGAATGCGAAAGTATGAGTCTGATAAGTGAAAATCCCAGGCCTAACCTGGACCTAACATGCGTTATCCTCAATAATATTGATCGAAACCAGGTTTAATTGAGTGTTTCAGTGTTGTACTTCATTACTACGTGATGCAATCCAGAAAAAGCCCAGGATCTAGCCATCTAGTATGAGAAATATGCGAAAGAATGAGCCGGATGAGAGCAAATCCCAGGCCTAACCTAGACCTAACATGAATTATTCTCTAAAATATTCATCAAAACCAGGTTTAATTGACTGTTTCAGTGTGGTACCACATTACTACGTGATCCAATCCAGAAATAGCCCAGGATCCAGCCATGAAGTATGAGAAATATGCGAAAGTATGAGCCTGATGAGGGCAAATCCTAGACCTAACCCAGACCTAACATGCGTTATCCACTAAAATATTTATCAAGACCAGGTTTAATTGAATGTTTCAGTGTGGTACCACATTCCTATGTGATCCAAACCAGCAAAAACCCAGGATCCGTTCAACAAGTATGTGAAGAATGCGAAAGTATGAGTCTGATGAGTGAAAATCCCCGGCCTAACCTAGACCTAACATGCGTTATCCTCAAAAATATTGATCGAAACCACGTTTAATCGACTGTTTCAGTGTGGTACCACACTGCTACGTGACCCAAACCAGAAAAAACCCAGGATCTGTTCAACAAGTATGTGAAAAACGCGAAAGTATGAGCCTGATGAGGGTAAATCCTAGACCTAACCCAGACCTAACATGCGTTATCCTGTAAAATATTGATCGCAACCAGGTTTAATGGACTGTTTCAGTGTGGTACCACATTACTACGTGATACAATCCAGAAATAGCCCAGGATCTAGCCATGAAGTATGAGAAATATCTGAAGTATGAACCTGACGAGGGCAAATCCTAGACCTAACCCAGACCTAACATGCGTTATCCTCTAAAATATTTATCAAGACCAGGATTAATTGATTGCTCCTGTGTGGTCCCACATTACTACGTGATCCAAACCAGAAAAAACCCAGGATCCGTCCAACAAGTATGTGAAGAATGCGAAAGTATGAGCCTGATGAGTGCAAATCCCTGACCTTACCTAGACCTAACATGAATTATTCTCTAAAATATTTATCAAGACCAGGTTTAATTGAATGTTTCAGTGTGGTACCACATTACTACGTGATCCAAACCAGTAAAAACCCAGGATCCGTCCAACAAATATGTGAAGAATGCGAAAGTATGAGCCTGATGAGAGCAAATCCCTGACCTTACCGAGACCTAACATGAATTATTCTCTAAAATATTTATCAACACCAGGTTTACTGGACTGTTTCAGTGTTGTACTTCATTACTACGTGATGCAATCCAGAAAAAGCCCAGGATCTAGCCGTCAAGTATGAGAAATATGCGAAAGAATGAGCCTGATGAGAGCAAATCCCAGACCTAACCCAGACCTAACATGCGTTATCCTTTAAAATATTGATCGCAACCAGGTTTAATTGACTGTTTCAGTGTTGTACTTCATTACTACGTGTTGCAATCCAGAAAAAGCCCAGGATCTAGCCGTCAAGTATGAGAAATATGCGAAAGAATGAGCCTGATGAGAGCAAATCCCAGACCTAACCCAGACCTAACATGAATTATTCTCTAAAATATTCATCAAAACCAGGTTTAATTGATTGTTTCAGTGTGGTCCCACATTACTTCGTGATCCAAACCAGAGAAAACCCAGGATCCGTTCAACAAGTATGTGAAGAATGCGAAAGTATGAGTCTGATGAGTGAAAGTCCCAGACCTAACCGAGACCTAACATGCGTTATCCTCAAAAATATTTATCAAGACCAGGTTTAATTGATTGTTTCAGTGTGGTCCCACATTACTACGGTATCCAAGCCAGAAAAAGCCCAGGATCCGTTCAACAAGTATGTGAAGAATGCGAAAGTATGAGTCTGATGAGTGAAAATCCCAGACCTAACCTGGGCCTAACATGCGTTATCCTCTAAAATATTGATCCAAACCAGGTTTAATGGACTGTTTCAGTGTGGTACCACACTACTACGTGATGCAAACCAGAAAAAGCCCAGGATCTAGCCATCAAGTATGAGAAATATGCGAAGGAATGAGCCTGATGAGAGCAAATCCCAGACCTAACCTAGACCAAACATGAATTATTCTCTAAAATATTGATCAAAACCAGGTTTAATTGACTGTTTCAGTGTGGCACCACATTACTGCGTGATCCAATCCAGAAATAGCCCAGGATCCAGCCATGAAGTATGAGAAATATGCGTAAGTATGAGCGTGATGAGGGCAAATCATAGACCTAACCCAGACCTAACATGCGTTATCCTCTAAAATATTTATCAAGGCCAGGTTTAATTGAATGTTTCAGTCTGGTACCACATTACTACGTGAACCAAACCAGAAAAAACCCAGGATCCGTTCAACAAGTAAGTTAAAACTGCGACAGTATGACCCTGATGAGAGCAAATCCCAGACCTAACCTAGACCTGACATGCGTTGTCCTCTAAAATATTGATGGAAACCAGGTTTAATTGACAGTTTCACTGTTGAACTTCATTACTGCGTGATGCAATCCAAAAAAAGCCCAGGATCTAGCCATCAAGTATGAGAAATATGCGAAAGAATGAGCCTGATGAGGGCAAATCATAGACCAAACCCAGACCTAACATGCGTTATCCTCTAAAATATTTATCGAGATCAGGTTTAATTGATTGTTTCAGTGTGGTACCACATTACTTCGTGATCCACACCAGAAAAAACCCAAGATCCGTTCAACAAGTATGTGAGGAATGCGAAAGTATGAGTCTGATAAGTGAAAATCCCAGGCCTAACCTGGACCTAACATGCGTTATCCTCAATAATATTGATCGAAACCAGGTTTAATTGAGTGTTTCAGTGTTGTACTTCATTACTACGTGATGCAATCCAGAAAAAGCCCAGGGTCTAGCCATTTAGTATGAGAAATATGCGAAAGAATGAGCCTGATGAGAGCAAATCCCAGGCCTAACCTAGACCTAACATGAATTATTCTCTAAAATATTCATCAAAACCAGGTTTAATTGACTGTTTCAGTGTGGTACCACATTACTACGTGATCCAAACCAGTAAAAACCCAGGATCCGTTCAACAAGTATGTGAAGAATGCGAAAGTATGAGTCTGATGAGTGAAAATCCCCGGCCTAACCTAGACCTAACATGCGTTATCTTCAAAAATATTCATCCAAACCAGGTTTAATGGACTGTTTCAGTGTGGTACCACATTACTACGTGCTGCAATCCAGAAATAGCCCGGGATCCAGCCATGAAGTATGAGGAATATGCGAAAGTATGCGCCTGATGAGGGCAAATCCTAGACCTAACCCAGACCTAACATACGTTATCCTCTAAAATATTTATCGAGATCAGGTTTAATTGATTGTTTCAGTGTGGTACCACATTACTACGTGATCCACACCAGAAAAAACCCAAGATCCGTTCAACAAGTATGTGAAGAATGCGAAAGTATGAGTCTGATGAGTGAAAATCCCAGGCCTAACCTGGACCTAACATGCGCTGTCCTCAATAATATTGATCGAAACGAGGTTTAATTGAGTGTTTCAGTGTTGTACTTCATTACTACGTGATGCAATCCAGAAAAAGCCCAGGATCTAGCCATCTAGTATGAGAAATATGCGAAAGAATGAGCCTGATGAGAGCAAATCCCAGGCCTAACCTAGACCTAACATGAATTATTCTCTAAAATATTCATCAAAACCAGGTTTAATTGACTGTTTCAGTGTGGTACCACATTACTACGTGATCCAATCCAGAAATAGCCCAGGATCCAGCCATGAAGTATGAGAAATATGCGAAAGGATGAGCCTGATGAGGGCAAATCCTAGACCTAACCCAGGCCTAACATGCGTTATCCTCTAAAATTTTTATCAAGACCAGGTTTAATTGAATGTTTCAGTGTGGTACCACATTCCTACGTGATCCAAACCAGCAAAAACCCAGGATCCGTTCAACAAGTATGTGAAGAATGCGAAAGTATGAGTCTGATGAGTGAAAATCCCCGGCCTAACCTAGACCTAACATGCGTTATCCTCAAAAATATTGATCGAAACCACGTTTAATCGACTGTTTCAGTGTGGTACCACACTGCTACGTGACCCAAACCAGAAAAAACCCAGGATCTGTTCAACAAGTATGTGAAAAACGCGAAAGTATGAGCCTGATGAGGGCAAATCCTAGACCTAACCCAGACCTAACATGCGTTATCCTGTAAAATATTGATCGCAACCAGGTTTAATGGACTGTTTCAGTGTGGTACCACATTACTACGTGATACAATCCAGAAATAGACCAGGATCTAGCCATGAAGTATGAGAAATATCTGAAGTATGAACCTGACGAGGGCAAATCCTAGACCTAACCCAGACCTAACATGCGTTATCCTCTAAAATATTTATCAAGACCAGGATTAATTGATTGCTCCTGTGTGGTCCCACATTACTACGTGATCCAAACCAGAAAAAACCCAGGATCCGTCCAACAAGTATGTGAAGAATGCGAAAGTATGAGCCTGATGAGAGCAAATCCCTGACCTTACCCAGACCTAACATGCGTTATCCTCTAAAATATTTATCAAGATCAGGTTTAATTGATTGTTTCAGTGTGGTACCACATTACTACGTGATCCACACCAGAAAAAACGCAAGATCCGTTCAGCAAGTATGTGAAGAATGCGAAAGTATGAGTCTGATGAGTGAAAATCCCAGGCCTAACCTAGACCTAACATGCGTTATCCTCAATAATATTGATGGAAACCAGGTTTAAGTGAGTGTTTCAGTGTTGTACTTCATTACTACGTGATGCAATCCAGAAAAAGCCCAGGATCTATCCATCAAGTATGAGAAATATGCGAAAGAATGAGCCTGATGAGAGCAAATCCCAGACCTAACCTAGACCTAACATGAATTATTCTCTAAAATATTGATCGAAACCAGGTTTAATTGACTGGTTCAGTGTTGTACTTCATTACTACGTGATGCAATCCAGAAAAAGCCCAGGATCTAGCCGTCAAGTATGAGAAATATGCGAAAGAATGAGCCTGATGAGAGCAAATCCCAGACCTAACCTAGACCTAACATGAATTATTCTCTAAAATATTTATCAAGACCAGGTTTAATGGACTGTTTCAGTGTGGTACCACATTACTACGTGCTCCAATCCAGAAATAGCCCAGGATCCAGCCATGAAGTATGAGAAATATGCGAAAGTATGCGCCTGATGAGGGCAAATCCTAGACCTAGCCCAGACCTAACATGTGTTATCCTCTAAAATATTTATCAAGACCAGGTTTAATTGATTGCTCCTGTGTGGTCCCACATTACTACGTGATCCAAACCAGAAAAAACCCAGGATCCGTTCAACAAGTATGAGAAGAATGCGAAAGTATGAGTATTATGAGTGAAAATCCCAGGCCTAACCTAGACCTAACATGCGTTATCCTCTAAAATATTTATCAAGACCAGGTTTAATTGATTGTTTCAGTGTGGTCCCACATTACTACGTTATCCAAACCAGAAAAAACCTAGGATCCGTTCAACAAGTATGTGAAGAATGCGAAAGTATGAGTCTGATGAGTGAAAATCCCAGACCTAACCTAGGCCTAACATGCGTTATCCTCTAAAATATTGATCCAAACCAGGTTTAATGGACTGTTTCAGTGTGGTACCACACTACTACGTGATACAAACCAGAAAAAGCCCGGGATCTAGCCATCAAGTATGAGAAATATGCGAAAGAATGAGCCTGATGAGAGCAAATCCCAGACCTAACCTAGACCTAACATGAATTATTCTCTAAAATATTGATCAAAACCAGGTTTAATTGACTGTTTCAGTGTGGTACCACATTACTGCGTGATCCAATCCAGAAATAGCCCAGGATCCAGCCATGAAGTATGAGAAATATGCGTAAGTATGAGCCTGATGAGGGCAAATCCTAGAACTAACTCAGACCTAACATGCGTTATCCTGTAAAATATTGATCGCAACCAGGTTTAGTGGACTGTTTCAGTGTGGTACCACAATACTACGTGATCCAAACCAGAAAAAACCCAGGATCTGTTCAACAAGTATGTGATAAACGCGAAAGTATGAGTCTGATGAGGTCAAATCCTGGACCTAACCCAAACCTAACATGCGTTATCCTCTAAAATATTTATCAAGGCCAGGTTTAATTGAATGTTTCAGTGTGGTACCACATTACTACGTGAACCAAACCAGAAAAAACCCAGGATCCGTTCAACAAGTAAGTTAAAACTGCGACAGTATGACCCTGATGAGAGCAAATCCCAGACCTAACCTAGACCTGACATGCGTTGTCCTCTAAAATATTGATGGAAACCAGGTTTAATTGACAGTTTCAGTGTTGAACTTCATTACTACGTGATGCAATCCAAAAAAAGCCCAGGATCTAGCCATCAAGTATGAGAAATATGCGAAAGAGTGAGCCTGATGAGAGCAAATCCCTGACCTAACCTAGACCTAACATGAATTATTCTCTAAAATATTGATGGAAACCAGGTTTAATTGACTGCTTCAGTGTTGTACATCATTACTACGTGATGCAATCCAAAAAAAGCCCAGGATCTAGCCATCAAGTATGAGAAATATGCGAAAGAATGAGCCTGATGAGAGCAAATCCCTGACCTTACCTAGACCTAACATGAATTATTCTCTAAAATATTTATCAAGACCAGGTTTAATTGAATGTTTCAGTGTGGTACCACATTACTACGTGATCCAAACCAGTAAAAACCCAGGATCCGTTCAACAAGTATGTGAAGAATGCGAAAGTATGAGTCTGATGAGCGAAAATCCCAGACCTAACCTAGACCTAACATGCGTTATCCTCTAAAATGTCGATCCAAACCAGGTTTAATGGACTGGTTCAGTGTGGTACCACACTACTACGTGATCCAAACCAGAAAAAACCCAGGATCTGTTCAACAAGTATGTGAAAAACGCGAAAGTATGAGCCTGATGTGGGCAAATCCCATACCTATCCCAGACCTAACTTGCGTTGTCCTCTAAGATATTGATGGAAACCAGGTTTAATTGACTGTTTCAGTGTGGTCCCACATTACTACGTGATGCAATCCAGAAAAAGCCCAGGATCTAGCCATCAAGTTTGAGAAATATGCGAAAGAATGAGCCTGATGAGGGCAAATCCTAGACCTAACCCAGACCTAACATGCGTTATCCTCAAAAATATTGATCGAAACCAGGTTTAATCGACTGTTTCAGTGTGGTACCACACTACTACGTGACCCAATCCAGAAAAAACCCGGGATCTGTTCAACAAGTATGTGAAAAACGCGAAAGTATGAGCCTGATGAGGGCAAATCCTAGACCTAACCCAGACCTAACATGCGTTATCCTCTAAAATATTGATCGAAACCTGGTTTAATCGACTGTTTCAGTGTGGTACCACATTACTATGCGATCCAAAGCAGAAAAAACCCTCGATCAGGTCAACATGTATGTTAAAACTGCGAAAGTATGACCCTGGTGAGAGCAAATCCCAGACCTAACCTAGACCTAACATGAATTATTCTCTAATATATTGATCGAAACCAGGTTTAATTGACTGTCTCAGTGTTGTACTTCATTACTACGTGATGCAATCCAGAAAAAGCCCAGGATCTAGCCATCAAGTATGAGAAATATGCGAAAGAATGAGCCTGATGAGAGCAAATCCCAGACCTAACCTAGACCTAACATGAATTATTCTCTAAAATATTGATGGAAACCAGGTTTAATTGACTGCTTCAGTGTTGTACATCATTACTACGTGATGCAATCCAAAAAAAGCCCAGGATCTAGCCATCAAGTATGAGAAATATGCGAAAGAATGAGCCTGATGAGAGCAAATCCCTGACCTTACCTAGACCTAACATGAATTATTCTCAAAAATATTTATCAAGACCAGGTTTAATTGAATGTTTCAGTGTGGTACCACATTACTACGTGATCCAAACCAGTAAAGACCCAGGATCCGTTCAACAAGTATGTGAAGAATGCGAAAGTATGAGTCTGATGAGTGAAAATCCCCGGCCTAACCTAGACCTAACATGCGTTATCCTCAAAAATATTGATCCAAACCAGGTTTAATGGACTGTTTCAGTGTGGTACCACATTACTACGTGCTCCAATCCAGAAGTAGCCCAGGATCCAGCCATGAAGTATGAGAAATATGCGAAAGTATGCGCCTGATGAGCGCAAATCCTAGACCTAACCTAGACCTAACATGCGTTATCCTCTAAAATATTTATCGAGATCAGGTTTAATTGGTTGTTTCAGTGTGGTACCACATTACTACGTGATCCAATCCAGAAATAGCCCAGGATCCAGCCATGAAGTATGAGAAATATGCGAAAGTATGAGCCTGATGAGGGCAAATCCTAGACCTAACCCAGACCTAACATGCGTTATCCTCTAAAATATTTATCAAGACCAGGTTTAATTGAATGTTTCAGTGTGGTACCACATTACTACGTGATCCAAACCAGCAAAAACCCAGGATCCGTTCAACAAGTATGTGAAGAATGCGAAAGTATGAGTCTGATGAGGGCAAATCCCAGACGTATCCCAGACCTAACATGCGTTATCCTCTAAAATATTTATCAAGACCAGGTTTAATTGATTGTTTCAGTGTGGTACCACATTACTATGTGATCCAAACCAGAAAATAACCCAGGATCTGTTCAACGAGTATGTGAAGTGTGCGAAAGTTTGAGTCTGATGAGGGCAAATCCCAGACCTATCCCAGACCTAACTTGCGTTATCCTCTAAAATATTGATCGAAACCAGGTCTAATTGACTGTTTCAGCGTGGTACCACATAACTACGTGACACAATCCAGAAAAAGCCCAGGGTCTAGCCATTTAGTATGAGAAATATGCGAAAGAATGAGCCTGATGAGAGCAAATCCCAGGCCTAACCTAGACCTAACATGAATTATTCTCTAAAATATTCATCAAAACCAGGTTTAATTGACTGTTTCAGTGTGGTACCACATTACTACGTGATCCAAACCAGTAAAAACCCAGGATCCGTTCAACAAGTATGTGAAGAATGCGAAAGTATGAGTCTGATGAGTGAAAATCCCCGGCCTAACCTAGACCTAACATGCGTTATCTTCAAAAATATTCATCCAAACCAGGTTTAATGGACTGTTTCAGTGTGGTACCACATTACTACGTGCTGCAATCCAGAAATAGCCCGGGATCCAGCCATGAAGTATGAGGAATATGCGAAAGTATGCGCCTGATGAGGGCAAATCCTAGACCTAACCCAGACCTAACATACGTTATCCTCTAAAATATTTATCGAGATCAGGTTTAATTGATTGTTTCAGTGTGGTACCACATTACTACGTGATCCACACCAGAAAAAACCCAAGATCCGTTCAACAAGTATGTGAAGAATGCGAAAGTATGAGTCTGATGAGTGAAAATCCCAGGCCTAACCTGGACCTAACATGCGTTGTCCTCAATAATATTGATCGAAACCAGGTTTAATTGAGTGTTTCAGTGTTGTACTTCATTACTACGTGATGCAATCCAGAAAAAGCCCAGGATCTAGCCATCTAGTATGAGAAATATGCGAAAGAATGAGCCTGATGAGAGCAAATCCCAGGCCTAACCTAGACCTAACATGAATTATTCTCTAAAATATTCATCAAAACCAGGTTTAATTGACTGTTTCAGTGTGGTACCACATTACTACGTGATCCAATCCAGAAATAGCCCAGGATCCAGCCATGAAGTATGAGAAATATGCGAAAGGATGAGCCTGATGAGGGCAAATCCTAGACCTAACCCAGACCTAACATGCGTTATCCTCTAAAATTTTTATCAAGACCAGGTTTAATTGAATGTTTCAGTGTGGTACCACATTCCTACGTGATCCAAACCAGCAAAAACCCAGGATCCGTTCAACAAGTATGTGAAGAATGCGAAAGTATGAGTCTGATGAGTGAAAATCCCCGGCCTAACCTAGACCTAACATGCGTTATCCTCAAAAATATTGATCGAAACCACGTTTAATCGACTGTTTCAGTGTGGTACCACACTGCTACGTGACCCAAACCAGAAAAAACCCAGGATCTGTTCAACAAGTATGTGAAAAACGCGAAAGTATGAGCCTGATGAGGGCAAATCCTAGACCTAACCCAGACCTAACATGCGTTATCTTGTAAAATATTGATCGCAACCAGGTTTAATGGACTGTTTCAGTGTGGTACCACGTTACTACGTGATACAATCCAGAAATAGCCCAGGATCTAGCCATGAAGTATGAGAAATATCTGAAGTATGAACCTGACGAGGGCAAATCCTAGACCTAACCCAGACCTAACATGCGTTATCCTCTAAAATATTTATCAAGACCAGGATTAATTGATTGCTCCTGTGTGGTCCCACATTACTACGTGATCCAAACCAGAAAAAACCCAGGATCCGTCCAACAAGTATGTGAAGAATGCGAAAGTATGAGCCTGATGAGAGCAAATCCCTGACCTTACCTAGACCTAACATGAATTATTCTCTAAAATATTTATCAAGACCAGGTTTAATTGAATGTTTCAGTGTGGTACCACATTACTGCGTGATCCAATCCAGAAATAGCCCAGGATCCAGCCATGAAGTATGAGAAATATGCGTAAGTATGAGCCTGATGAGGGCAAATCCTAGAACTAACTCAGACCTAACATGCGTTATCCTGTAAAATATTGATCGCAACCAGGTTTAGTGGACTGTTTCAGTGTGGTACCACAATACTACGTGATCCAAACCAGAAAAAACCCAGGATCTGTTCAACAAGTATGTGATAAACGCGAAAGTATGAGTCTGATGAGGTCAAATCCTGGACCTAACCCAAACCTAACATGCGTTATCCTCTAAAATATTTATCAAGGCCAGGTTTAATTGAATGTTTCAGTGTGGTACCACATTACTACGTGAACCAAACCAGAAAAAACCCAGGATCCGTTCAACAAGTAAGTTAAAACTGCGACAGTATGACCCTGATGAGAGCAAATCCCAGACCTAACCTAGACCTGACATGCGTTGTCCTCTAAAATATTGATGGAAACCAGGTTTAATTGACAGTTTCAGTGTTGAACTTCATTACTACGTGATGCAATCCAAAAAAAGCCCAGGATCTAGCCATCAAGTATGAGAAATATGCGAAAGAGTGAGCCTGATGAGAGCAAATCCCTGACCTAACCTAGACCTAACATGAATTATTCTCTAAAATATTGATGGAAACCAGGTTTAATTGACTGCTTCAGTGTTGTACATCATTACTACGTGATGCAATCCAAAAAAAGCCCAGGATCTAGCCATCAAGTATGAGAAATATGCGAAAGAATGAGCCTGATGAGAGCAAATCCCTGACCTTACCTAGACCTAACATGAATTATTCTCTAAAACATTTATCAAGACCAGGTTTAATTGAATGTTTCAGTGTGGTACCACATTACTACGTGATCCAAACCAGTAAAAACCCAGGATCCGTTCAACAAGTATGTGAAGAATGCGAAAGTATGAGTCTGATGAGCGAAAATCCCAGACCTAACCTAGACCTAACATGCGTTATCCTCTAAAATGTCGATCCAAACCAGGTTTAATGGACTGGTTCAGTGTGGTACCACACTACTACGTGATCCAAACCAGAAAAAACCCAGGATCTGTTCAACAAGTATGTGAAAAACGCGAAAGTATGAGCCTGATGTGGGCAAATCCCATACCTATCCCAGACCTAACTTGCGTTGTCCTCTAAGATATTGATGGAAACCAGGTTTAATTGACTGTTTCAGTGTGGTCCCACATTACTACGTGATGCAATCCAGAAAAAGCCCAGGATCTAGCCATCAAGTTTGAGAAATATGCGAAAGAATGAGCCTGATGAGGGCAAATCCTAGACCTAACCCAGACCTAACATGCGTTATCCTCAAAAATATTGATCGAAACCAGGTTTAATCGACTGTTTCAGTGTGGTACCACACTACTACGTGACCCAATCCAGAAAAAACCCGGGATCTGTTCAACAAGTATGTGAAAAACGCGAAAGTATGAGCCTGATGAGGGCAAATCCTAGACCTAACCCAGACCTAACATGCGTTATCCTCTAAAATATTGATCGAAACCTGGTTTAATCGACTGTTTCAGTGTGGTACCACATTACTATGCGATCCAAAGCAGAAAAAACCCTCGATCAGGTCAACATGTATGTTAAAACTGCGAAAGTATGACCCTGATGAGAGCAAATCCCAGACCTAACCTAGACCTAACATGAATTATTCTCTAATATATTGATCGAAACCAGGTTTAATTGACTGTCTCAGTGTTGTACTTCATTACTACGTGATGCAATCCAGAAAAAGCCCAGGATCTAGCCATCAAGTATGAGAAATATGCGAAAGAATGAGCCTGATGAGAGCAAATCCCAGACCTAACCTAGACCTAACATGAATTATTCTCTAAAATATTGATGGAAACCAGGTTTAATTGACTGCTTCAGTGTTGTACATCATTACTACGTGATGCAATCCAAAAAAAGCCCAGGATCTAGCCATCAAGTATGAGAAATATGCGAAAGAATGAGCTTGATGAGAGCAAATCCCTGACCTTACCTAGACCTAACATGAATTATTCTCAAAAATATTTATCAAGACCAGGTTTAATTGAATGTTTCAGTGTGGTACCACATTACTACGTGATCCAAACCAGTAAAAACCCAGGATCCGTTCAACAAGTATGTGAAGAATGCGAAAGTATGAGTCTGATGAGTGAAAATCCCCGGCCTAACCTAGACCTAACATGCGTTATCCTCAAAAATATTGATCCAAACCAGGTTTAATGGACTGTTTCAGTGTGGTACCACATTACTACGTGCTCCAATCCAGAAGTAGCCCAGGATCCAGCCATGAAGTATGAGAAATATGCGAAAGTATGCGCCTGATGAGCGCAAATCCTAGACCTAACCTAGACCTAACATGCGTTATCCTCTAAAATATTTATCGAGATCAGGTTTAATTGGTTGTTTCAGTGTGGTACCACATTACTACGTGATCCAATCCAGAAATAGCCCAGGATCCAGCCATGAAGTATGAGAAATATGCGAAAGTATGAGCCTGATGAGGGCAAATCCGAGACCTAACCCAGACCTAACATGCGTTATCCTCTAAAATATTTATCAAGACCAGGTTTAATTGAATGTTTCAGTGTGGTACCACATTACTACGTGATCCAAACCAGCAAAAACCCAGGATCCGTTCAACAAGTATGTGAAGAATGCGAAAGTATGAGTCTGATGAGGGCAAATCCCAGACGTATCCCAGACCTAACATGCGTTATCCTCTAAAATATTTATCAAGACCAGGTTTAATTGATTGTTTCAGTGTGGTACCACATTACTATGTGATCCAAACCAGAAAATAACCCAGGATCTGTTCAACGAGTATGTGAAGTGTGCGAAAGTTTGAGTCTGATGAGGGCAAATCCCAGACCAATCCCAGACCTAACTTGCGTTATCCTCTAAAATATTGATCGAAACCAGGTCTAATTGACTGTTTCAGCGTGGTACCACATAACTACGTGACACAATCCAGAAAAAGCCCAGGGTCTAGCCATTTAGTATGAGAAATATGCGAAAGAATGAGCCTGATGAGAGCAAATCCCAGGCCTAACCTAGACCTAACATGAATTATTCTCTAAAATATTCATCAAAACCAGGTTTAATTGACTGTTTCAGTGTGGTACCACATTACTACGTGATCCAAACCAGTAAAAACCCAGGATCCGTTCAACAAGTATGTGAAGAATGCGAAAGTATGAGTCTGATGAGTGAAAATCCCCGGCCTAACCTAGACCTAACATGCGTTATCTTCAAAAATATTCATCCAAACCAGGTTTAATGGACTGTTTCAGTGTGGTACCACATTACTACGTGCTGCAATCCAGAAATAGCCCGTGATCCAGCCATGAAGTATGAGGAATATGCGAAAGTATGCGCCTGATGAGGGCAAATCCTAGACCTAACCCAGACCTAACATACGTTATCCTCTAAAATATTTATCGAGATCAGGTTTAATTGATTGTTTCAGTGTGGTACCACATTACTACGTGATCCACACCAGAAAAAACCCAAGATCCGTTCAACAAGTATGTGAAGAATGCGAAAGTATGAGTCTGATGAGTGAAAATCCCAGGCCTAACCTGGACCTAACATGCGTTGTCCTCAATAATATTGATCGAAACCAGGTTTAATTGAGTGTTTCAGTGTTGTACTTCATTACTACGTGATGCAATCCAGAAAAAGCCCAGGATCTAGCCATCTAGTATGAGAAATATGCGAAAGAATGAGCCTGATGAGAGCAAATCCCAGGCCTAACCTAGACCTAACATGAATTATTCTCTAAAATATTCATCAAAACCAGGTTTAATTGACTGTTTCAGTGTGGTACCACATTACTACGTGATCCAATCCAGAAATAGCCCAGGATCCAGCCATGAAGTATGAGAAATATGCGAAAGGATGAGCCTGATGAGGGCAAATCCTAGACCTAACCCAGACCTAACATGCGTTATCCTCTAAAATTTTTATCAAGACCAGGTTTAATTGAATGTTTCAGTGTGGTACCACATTCCTACGTGATCCAAACCAGCAAAAACCCAGGATCCGTTCAACAAGTATGTGAAGAATGCGAAAGTATGAGTCTGATGAGTGAAAATCCCCGGCCTAACCTAGACCTAACATGCGTTATCCTCAAAAATATTGATCGAAACCACGTTTAATCGACTGTTTCAGTGTGGTACCACACTGCTACGTGACCCAAACCAGAAAAAACCCAGGATCTGTTCAACAAGTATGTGAAAAACGCGAAAGTATGAGCCTGATGAGGGCAAATCCTAGACCTAACCCAGACCTAACATGCGTTATCTTGTAAAATATTGATCGCAACCAGGTTTAATGGACTGTTTCAGTGTGGTACCACGTTACTACGTGATACAATCCAGAAATAGCCCAGGATCTAGCCATGAAGTATGAGAAATATCTGAAGTATGAACCTGACGAGGGCAAATCCTAGACCTAACCCAGACCTAACATGCGTTATCCTCTAAAATATTTATCAAGACCAGGATTAATTGATTGCTCCTGTGTGGTCCCACATTACTACGTGATCCAAACCAGAAAAAACCCAGGATCCGTCCAACAAGTATGTGAAGAATGCGAAAGTATGAGCCTGATGAGAGCAAATCCCTGACCTTACCTAGACCTAACATGAATTATTCTCTAAAATATTTATCAAGACCAGGTTTAATTGAATGTTTCAGTGTGGTACCACATTACTACGTGATCCAAACCAGTAAAAACCCAGGATCCGTTCAACAAGTATGTGAAGAATGCGAAAGTATGAGCCTGATGAGAGCAAATCCCTGACCTTACCTAGACCTAACATGAATTATTCTCTAAAATATTTATCAAGACCAGGTTTACTGGACTGTTTCAGTGTTGTACTTCATTACTACGTGATGCAATCCAGAAAAAGCCCAGGATCTAGCCGTCAAGTATGAGAAATATGCGAAAGAATGAGCCTGATGAGAGCAAATCCCAGATCTAACCCAGACCTAACATGCGTTATCCTTTAAAATATTGATCGCAACCAGGTTTAATTGACTGTATCAGTGTTGTACTTCATTACTACGTGATGCAATCCAGAAAAAGCCCAGGATCTAGCCGTCAAGTATGAGAAATATGCGAAAGAATGAGCCTGATGAGAGCAAATCCCAGACCTAACCCAGACCTAACATGAATTATTCTCTAAAATATTCATCAAAACCAGGTTTAATTGATTGTTTCAGTGTGGTCCCACAGTACTTCGTGATCCAAACCAGAGAAAACCCAGGATCCGTTCGACAAGTATGTGAAGAATGCGAAAGTATGAGTCTGATGAGTGAAAATCCCAGACCTAACCTAGACCTAACATGCGTTATCCTCAAAAATATTGATCCAAACCAGGTTTACTGGACTGTTTCAGTGTTGTACTTCATTACTACGTGATGCAATCCAGAAAAAGCCCAGGATCTAGCCGTCAAGTATGAGAAATATGCGAAAGAATGAGCCTGATGAGAGCAAATCCCAGACCTAACCCAGACCTAACATGCGTTATCCTCTAAAATATTTATCAAGATCAGGTTTAATTGATTGTTTCAGTGTGGTACCACATTACTACGTGATCCACACCAGAAAAAACCCAAGATCCGTTCAGCAAGTATGTGAAGAATGCGAAAGTATGAGTCTGATGAGTGAAAATCCCAGGCCTAACCTAGACCTAACATGCGTTATCCTCAATAATATTGATGGAAACCAGGTTTAAGTGAGTGTTTCAGTGTTGTACTTCATTACTACGTGATGCAATCCAGAAAAAGCCCAGGATCTATCCATCAAGTATGAGAAATATGCGAAAGAATGAGCCTGATGAGAGCAAATCCCAGACCTAACCTAGACCTAACATGAATTATTCTCTAAAATATTGATCGAAACCAGGTTTAATTGACTGGTTCAGTGTTGTACTTCATTACTACGTGATGCAATCCAGAGAAAGCCCAGGATCTAGCCGTGAAGTATGAGAAATATGCGAAAGAATGAGCCTGATGAGAGCAAATCCCAGACCTAACCTAGACCTAACATGAATTATTCTCTAAAATATTTATCAAGACCAGGTTTAATGGACTGTTTCAGTGTGGTACCACATTACTACGTGCTCCAATCCAGAAATAGCCCAGGATCCAGCCATGAAGTATGAGAAATATGCGAAAGTATGCGCCTGATGAGGGCAAATCCTAGACCTAACCCAGATCTAACATGTGTTATCCTCTAAAATATTTATCAAGACCAGGTTTAATTGATTGCTCCTGTGTGGTCCCACATTACTACGTGATCCAAACCAGAAAAAACCCAGGATCCGTTCAACAAGTATGAGAAGAATGCGAAAGTATGAGTATGATGAGTGAAAATCCCAGGCCTAACCTAGACCTAACATGCGTTATCCTCTAAAATATTTATCAAGACCAGGTTTAATTGATTGTTTCAGTGTGGTCCCACATTACTACGTTATCCAAACCAGAAAAAACCTAGGATCCGTTCAACAAGTATGTGAAGAATGCGAAAGTATGAGTCTGATGAGTGAAAATCCCAGACCTAACCTAGGCCTAACATGCGTTATCCTCTAAAATATTGATCCAAACCAGGTTTAATGGACTGTTTCAGTGTGGTACCACACTACTACGTGATACAAACCAGAAAAAGCCCAGGATCTAGCCATCAAGTATGAGAAATATGCGAAAGAATGAGCCTGATGAGAGCAAATCCCAGACCTAACCTAGACCAAACATGAATTATTCTCTAAAATATTGATCAAAACCAGGTTTAATTGACTGTTTCAGTGTGGTACCACATTACTGCGTGATCCAATCCAGAAATAGCCCAGGATCCAGCCATGAAGTATGAGAAATATGCGTAAGTATGAGCCTGATAAGGGCAAATCCTAGAACTAACTCAGACCTAACATGCGTTATCCTGTAAAATATTGATCGCAACCAGGTTTAGTGGACTGTTTCAGTGTGGTACCACAATACTACGTGATCCAAACCAGAAAAAACCCAGGATCTGTTCAACAAGTATGTGATAAACGCGAAAGTATGAGTCTGATGAGGTCAAATCCTAGACCTAACCCAAACCTAACATGCGTTATCCTCTAAAATATTTATCAAGGCCAGGTTTAATTGAATGTTTCAGTGTGGTACCATATTACTACGTGAACCAAACCAGAAAAAACCCAGGATCCGTTCAACAAGTAAGTTAAAACTGCGACAGTATGACCCTGATGAGAGCAAATCCCAGACCTAACCTAGACCTGACATGCGTTGTCCTCTAAAATATTGATGGAAACCAGGTTTAATTGACAGTTTCAGTGTTGAACTTCATTACTACGTGATGCAATCCAAAAAAAGCGCAGGATCTAGCCATCAAGTATGAGAAATATGCGAAAGAGTGAGCCTGATGAGAGCAAATCCCTGACCTAACCTAGACCTAACATGAATTATTCTCTAAAATATTGATGGAAACCAGGTTTAATTGACTGCTTCTGTGTTGTACATCATTACTACGTGATGCAATCCAAAAAAAGCCCAGGATCTAGCCATCAAGTATGAGAAATATGCGAAAGAATGAGCCTGATGAGAGCAAATCCCTGACCTTACCTAGACCTAACATGAATTATTCTCAAAAATATTTATCAAGACCAGGTTTAATTGAATGTTTCAGTGTGGTACCACATTACTACGTGATCCAAACCAGTAAAAACCCAGGATCCGTTCAACAAGTATGTGAAGAATGCGAAAGTATGAGTCTGATGAGTGAAAATCCCCGGCCTAACCTAGACCTAACATGCGTTATCCTCAAAAATATTGATCCAAACCAGGTTTAATGGACTGTTTCAGTGTGGTACCACATTACTATGTGATCCAAACCAGAAAATAGCCCAGGATCTATCCATGAAGTATAAGAAATATGCGAAAGTATGAGCCTGATGAGGGCAAATCCTAGACCTATCCCAGACCTAACTTGCGTTATCCTCTAAAATATTGATCGAAACCAGGTTTAATTGACTGTTTCAGTGTCGTACTTCATTACTACGTGATGCAATCCAGAAAAAGCCCCGGATCTAGCCATCAAGTATGAGAAATATGCGAAAGAATGAGCCTGATGAGAGCAAATCCCAGACGTATCCCAGACCTAACATGCGTTATCCTCTAAAATATTTATCAAGACCAGGTTTAATTGATTGTTTCAGTGTGGTACCACATTACTATGTGATCCAAACCAGAAAATAACCCAGGATCTGTTCAACGAGTATGTGAAGTGTGCGAAAGTTTGAGTCTGATGAGGGCAAATCCCAGACCTATCCCAGACCTAACTTGCGTTATCCTCTAAAATATTGATCGAAACCAGGTCTAATTGACTGTTTCAGCGTGGTACCACATTACTACGTGACACAATCCAGAAATAGCCCAGGATCTAGCCATGAAGTATGAGAAATATGCGAAGGTATGAGCCTGATGAGGGCAAATCCTAGACCTAACCCAGACCTAACATGCGTTATCCTCTAAAATATTTATCAAGACCAGGTTTAATTGAATGTTTCAGTGTGGTACCACATTACTACGTGATCCAAACCAGCAAAAACCCAGGATCCGTTCAACAAGTATGTGAAGAATGCGAAAGTATGAGTCTGATGAGGGCAAATCCCAGACGTATCCCAGACCTAACATGCGTTATCCTCTAAAATATTTATCAAGACCAGGTTTAATTGAATGTTTCAGTGTGGTACCACATTACTACGTGATCCAAACCTGCAAAAACCCAGGATCCGTTCAACAAGTATGTGAAGAATGCGAAAGTTTGAGTCTGATGAGGGCAAATCCCAGACCTATCCCAGACCTAACTTGCGTTATCCTCTAAAATATTGATCGAAACCAGGTCTAATTGACTGTTTCAGCGTGGTACCACATTACTACGTGACACAATCCAGAAATAGCCCAGGATCTAGCCATGAAGTATGAGAAATATGCGAAAGTATGAGCCTGATGAGGGCAAATCCTAGACGTAACCCGGACCTAACATACGTTATCCTCTAAAATATTTATCAAGACCAGGTTTAATTGAATGTTTCAGTGTGGTACCACATTACTACGTGTACCAAACCGGAAAAAACCCAGGATCCGTTCAACAAGTATGTGAAGAATGCGAAAGTATGAGTCTGATGAGTGAAAATCCCAGGCCTAACCTAGACCTAACATGCGTTATCCTCTAAAATATTGATCGATACCAGGTGTAATTGACTGTTTCAGTGTCGTACTTCATTACTACGTGATGCAATCCAGAAAAAGCCCCGGATCTAGCCATCAAGTATGAGAAATATGCGAAAGAATGAGCCTGATGAGAGCAAATCCCAGGCCTAACCTAGACCTAACATGCGTTATCCTCAAAAATATTGATCGAAACCTGGTTTAATCGACTGTTTCAGTGTGGTACCACATTACTGCGCGATCCAATCCAGAAAAAACCCAGGATCTGTTCAACAAGTATGTGAAAAATGCGAAAGTATGACCCTGATGTGGGCAAATCCCAGACCTATCCCAGACCTAACTTGCATTGTCCTCTAAAATATTGATCGAAACCAGGTTTAATTGACTGTTTCAGTGTGGTACCACATTACTACGTGATCCAATCCAGAAATAGCCCAGGATCTAGCCATGAAGTATGAGAAATATGCGAAAGTATGAGCCTGATGAGGGCAAACCTAGACCTAACCCAGACCTAACATGTGTTATCACCTAAAATATTTATCAAGATCTGGTTTAATTGATTGTTTCAGTGTGGTACCACATTACTACGTGAACCATACCAGAAAAAACCCAGGATCTGTTCAACAAGTATGTGAAAAACGCGAAAGTATGAGCCTGATGAGAGCAAATCCCAGACCTATCCCAGACCTAACTTGCGTTATCCACTAAAATATTGATCGAAACCAGGTTTAATTGACTGTTTCTGTGTGGTACCACATTACTACGTGATACAATCCAGAAATAGCCCAGGATCTAGCCATGAAGTATGAGAAATATCTGAAGTATGAACCTGACGAGGGCAAATCCTAGACCTAACCCAGACCTAACATGCGTTATCCTCTAAAATATTTATCAAGACCAGGTTTAATTGATTGCTCCTGTGTGGTCCCACATTACTACGTGATCCAAACCAGAAAAAACCCAGGATCCGTTCAACAAGTATGAGAAGAATGCGAAAGTATGAGTATGATGAGTGAAAATCCCAGGCCTAACCTAGACCTAACATGCGTTATCCACAAAAATATTGATCGAAACCTGGTTTAATCGACTGTTTCAGTGTGGTACCACATTACTATGTGATCCAAAACAGAAAATAACCCAGGATCTGTTCAACAAGTATGTGAAGTGTGCGAAAGTATGAGTCTGATGAGGGCAAATCCCAGACCTATCCCAGACCTAACATGCGTTATCCTCTAAAATATTTATCAAGACCAGGTTTAATTGATTGTTTCAGTGTGGTCCCACATTACTACGTTATCCAAACCAGAAAAAACCCAGGATCCGTTCAACAAGTATGTGAAGAATGCGAAAGTATGAGTCTGATGAGTGAAAATCCCAGACCTAACCTAGGCCTAACATGCGTTATCCTCTAAAATATTGATCCAAACCAGGTTTAATGGACTGTTTCAGTGTGGTACCACACTACTACGTGATACAAACCAGAAAAAACCCAGGATCTGTTCAACAAGTATGTGAAAAACGCGAAAGTATGAGCCTGATGTGGGCAAATCCCAGACCTACCCCAGACCTAACTTGCGCTGTCCTCTAAGATATTGATGGAAACCAGGTTTAATTGACTGTTTCAGTATTGTACTTCATTACTACGTGATGCAATCCAGAAAAAGCACAGGATCTAGCCATCAAGTATGAGAAATATGCGAAAGAATGAGCCTGATGAGAGCAAATCCTAGACCTAACCCAGACCTAACATGCGTCATCCTGTAAAATATTGATCGCAACCAGGTTTAATGGACTGTTTCAGTGTGGTACCACACTACTACGTGATCCAAACCAGAAAAAACCCAGGATCTGTTCAACAAGTATGTGAAAAACGCGAAAGTATGAGTCTGATGTGGTCAAATCCTAGACCTAACCCAAACCTAACATGCGTTATCCTCTAAAATATTTATCAAGGCCAGGTTTAATTGAATGTTTCAGTGTGGTACCACATTACTACGTGAAACAAACCAGAAAAAACCCAGGATCCCTTCAACAAGTAAGTTAAAACTGCGACAGTATGACCCTGATGTGAGCAAATCCCAGACCTAACCTATACCTGACATGCGTTGTCCTCTAAAATATTGATGGAAACCAGGTTTAATCGACAGTTTCAGTGTTGAACTTCATTACTACGTGATGCAATCCAAAAAAAGCCCAGGATCTAGCCATCAAGTATGAGAAATGTGCGAAAGAATGAGCCTGATGAGAGCAAATCCCTGACCTTACCTAGACCTAACATGAATTATTCTCTAAAATATTTATCAAGACCAGGCTTAATTGAATGTTTCAGTGTGGTGCCACATTACTACGTGATCCAAACCAGTAAAAACCCGGGATCCGTTCAACAAGTATGTGAAGAATGCGAAAGTATGAGTCTGATGAGTGAAAATCCCCGGCCTAACCTAGACCTAACATGCGTTATCCTCAAAAATATTGATCCAAACCAGGTTTAATGGACTGTTTCAGTGTGGTACCACATTACTACGTGCTCCAATCCAGAAATAGCCCAGGATCCAGCCATGAAGTATGAGAAATATGCGAAAGTATGCGCCTGATGAGGGCAAATCCTAGACCTAACCCAGACCTAACATGCGTTATCCTCTAAAATATTTATCGAGATCAGGTTTAATTGATTGTTTCAGTGTGGTACCACATTACTACGTGATCCACACCAGAAAAAACCCAAGATCCGTTCAACAAGTATGTGAAGAATGCGAAAGTATGAGTCTGATGGGTGAAAATTCCAGGCCTAACCTGGACCTAGCATGCGTTATCCTCAATAATATTGATCGAAACCAGGTTTAATTGAGTGTTTCAGTGTTGTACTTCATTACTACGTGATGCAATCCAGAAAATGCCCAGGATCTAGCCATCTAGTATGAGAAATATGCGAAAGAATGAGCCTGATGAGGGCAAATCCTAGACCTAACCCAGACCTAACATGCGTTATCCTCTAAAATATTTATCAAGACCAGGTTTAATTGAATGTTTCACTGCGGTACCACATTACTACGTGATCCAAACCAGCAAAAACCCAGGATCCGTTCAACAAGTATGTGAAGAATGCGAAAGTATGAGTCTGATGAGTGAAAATGCCCGGCCTAACCTAGACCTAACATGCGTTATCCTCAAAAATATTGATCGAAACCACGTTTAATCGATTGTTTCAGTGTGGTACCACACTAGTACGTGACCCAAACCAGAAAAAACCCAGGATCTGTTCAACAAGTATGTGAAAAACGCGAAAGTATGAGCCTGATGAGGGCAAATCCCAGACCTATCCCAGACCTAACTTGCGTTATCCACTAAAATATTGATCGAAACCAGGTTTAATTGACTGTTTCTGTGTGGTACCACATTACTACGTGACACAATCCAGAAATAGCCCAGGATCTAGCCATGAAGTATGAGAAATATCTGAAGTATGAACCAGACGAGGGCAAATCCTAGACCTAACCCAGACCTAACATGCGTTATCCTCTAAAATATTTGTCAAGACCAGGTTTAATTGATTGCTCCTGTGTGGTCCCACATTACTACGTGATCCAAACCAGAAAAAACCCAGGATCCGTTCAACAAGTATGAGAAGAATGCGAAAGTATGAGTATGATGAGTGATAATCCCAGGACTAACCTAGACCTAACATGCGTTATCCTCAAAAATATTGATCGAAACCTGGTTTAATCGACTGTTTCAGTGTGGTACCACATTACTATGTGATCCAAACCAGAAAATAACCCAGGATCTGTTCAACAAGTATGTGAAGTGTGCGAAAGTATGAGTCTGATGAGGGCAAATCCCAGACCTATCCCAGACCTAACATGCGTTATCCTCTAAAATATTCATCAAGACCAGGTTTAATTGATTGTTTCAGTGTGGTCCCACATTACTACGTTATCCAAACCAGAAAAAACCCAGGATCCGTTCAACAAGTATGTGAAGAATGCGAAAGTATGAGTCTGATGAGTGAAAATCCCTGACCTAACCTAGGCCTAACATGCGTTATCCTCTAAAATATTGATCCAAACCAGGTTTAATGGACTGTTTCAGTGTGGTACCACACTACTACGTGATACAAACCAGAAAAAACCCAGGATCTGTTCAACAAGTATGTGAAAAACGCGAAAGTATGAGCCTGATGTGGGCAGATCCCAGACCTAACCTAGACCTAACATGAATTGTTCTCTAAAATATTGATCAAAACCAGGTTTAATTGAATGCTTCAGTGTGGTACCACATTACTACGTGTACCAAACCGGAAAAAACCTAGGATCCGTTCAACAAGTATGTGAAGAATGCGAAAGTATGAGTCTGATGAGTGAAAATCCCAGGCCTAACCTAGACCTAACATGCGTTATCCTCTAAAATATTGATCGATACCAGGTTTAATCGACTGTTTCAGTGTGGTACCACATTACTATGTGATCCAAACCAGAAAATAGCCCAGGATCTATCCATGAAGTATAAGAAATATGCGAAAGTATGAGCCTGATGAGGGCAAATCCTAGACCTATCCCAGACCTAACTTGCGTTATCCTCTAAAATATTGATCGAAACCAGGTTTAATTGACTGTTTCAGTGTCGTACTTCATTACTACGTGATGCAATCCAGAAAAAGCCCCGGATCTAGCCATCAAGTATGAGAAATATGCGAAAGAATGAGCCTGATGAGAGCAAATCCCAGGCCTAACCTAGACCTAACATGCGTTATCCTCAAAAATATTGATCGAAACCTGGTTTAATCGACTGTTTCAGTGTGGTACCACATTACTATGTGATCCAAACCAGAAAATAACCCAGGATCTGTTCAACAAGTATGTGAAGTGTGCGAAAGTATGAGTCTGATGAGGGCAAATCCCAGACCTATCCCAGACCTAACATGCGTTATCCTCTAAAATACTTATCAAGACCAGGTTTAATTGATTGTTTCAGTGTGGTCCCACATTACTACGTTATCCAAACCAGAAAAAACCCAGGATCCGTTCAACAAGTATGTGAAGAATGCGAAAGTATGAGTCTGATGAGTGAAAATCCTTGACCTAACCTAGGCCTAACATGCGTTATCCTCTAAAATATTGATCCAAACCAGGTTTAATGGACTGTTTCAGTGTGGTACCACACTACTACGTGATACAAACCAGAAAAAACCCAGGATCTGTTCAACAAGTATGTGAAAAACGCGAAAGTATGAGCCTGATGTGGGCAGATCCCAGACCTAACCTAGACCTAACATGAATTGTTCTCTAAAATATTGATCAAAACCAGGTTTAATTGAATGTTTCAGTGTGGTACCACATTACTACGTGTACCAAACCGGAAAAAACCCAGGATCCGTTCAACAAGTATGTGAAGAATGCGAAAGTATGAGTCTGATGAGTGAAAATCCCAGGCCTAACCTAGACCTAACATGCGTTATCCTCTAAAATATTGATCGATACCAGGTTTAATCGACTGTTTCAGTGTGGTACCACATTACTATGTGATCCAAACCAGAAAATAGCCCAGGATCTATCCATGAAGTATAAGAAATATGCGAAAGTATGAGCCTGATGAGGGCAAATCCTAGACCTATCCCAGACCTAACTTGCGTTATCCTCTAAAATATTGATCGAAACCAGGTTTAATTGACTGTTTCAGTGTCGTACTTCATTACTACGTGATGCAATCCAGAAAAAGCCCCGGATCTAGCCATCAAGTATGAGAAATATGCGAAAGAATGAGCCTGATGAGAGCAAATCCCAGGCCTAACCTAGACCTAACATGCGTTATCCTCAAAAATATTGATCGAAACCTGGTTTAATCGACTGTTTCAGTGTGGTACCACATTACTATGTGATCCAAACCAGAAAATAGCCCAGGATCTATCCATGAAGTATAAGAAATATGCGAAAGTATGAGCCTGATGAGGGCAAATCCTAGACCTAGCCCAGACCTAACATGCGTTATCCTCAAATATATTTATCAAGACCAGGTTTAACTGAATGTTTCAGTGTGGTACCACATTACTACGTGATCCATACCAGAAAAAACCCAGGATCTGTTCAACAAGTATGTGAAAAATGCGAAAGCATGAGTCTGATGAGGGCAAATCCCAGGCCAAACCTAGACATAACTTTCGTTATCCTCTAAAATATTGATCGAAACCAGGTTTAGTGGGCTGTTTCAGTGTGGTACCACATTACTGCACGATCCAATCCAGAAAAAACCCAGGATCTGTTCAACAAGTATGTGAAAAATGCGAAAGTATGACCCTGTTGTGGGCAAATCCCAGACCTATCCCAGACCTAACTTGCATTGTCCTCTAAAATATTGATCGAAACCAGGTTTAATTGACTGTTTCAGTGTGTTACCACATTACTACGTGATCCAATCCAGAAATAGCCCAGGATCTAGCCATGAAGTATGAGAAATATGCGAAAGTATGAGCCTGATGAGGGCAAACCTAGACCTTACCCAGACCTAACATGCGTTATCACCTAAAATATTTATCAAGACCTGGTTTAATTGATTGTTTCAGTGTGGTACCACATTACTACGTGAACCATACCAGAAAAAGCCAGGATCCGTTCAACATGTATCTGAAGAATGCGAAAGTATGAGTCTGATGAGTGAAAATCTCAGGGCTAACCTAGACCTAACATGCACTATCCTCTAAAATATTGATCCAAACCAGGTTTAGTGGACTGTTTCAGTGTGGTACCACTTTACTACGTGATCCAAAGCAGAAAAAACTCTCGATCAGGTCAACATGTATGTTAGAACTGCGAAAGTATGCCCCTGATGAGGGCAAATCCCAGGCCTAACCTAGACCTAACATGAATTATTCTCTAAAATATTGATCGAAACCAGGTTTAATTGACAGTTTCAGTGTGGTACCTCAATACTACGTGATGCAAACCAGAGAAAACCCAGGATCTGTTAAACGAGTATGTGAAGTGTGCGAAAGTATGAGCCTGATGAGGGCAAATCCCAGACCTATCCCAGATCTAACTTGCGTTATCCTCTAAAATATTGATCGAAACCAGGTTTAATTGACTGTTTCTGTGTGGTACCACATTACTACGTGATACAATCCAGAAATAGCCCAGGATCTAGCCATGAAGTATGAGAAATATGCGAAAGTATGAGCCTGACGAGGGCAAATCCTAGACCTAACCCAGACCTAACATGCGTTATCCTCTAAAATATTTATCAAGACCAGGTTTAATTGATTGTTTCAGTGTGGTCCCACATTACTACGTTATCCAAACCAGAAAAAACCCAGGATCCGTTCAACAAGTATGTGAAGAATGCGAAAGTATGAGTCTGATGAGTGAAAATCCCTGACCTAACCTAGGCCTAACATGCGTTATCCTCAAAAATATTGATCGAAACCTGGTTTAATCGACTGTTTCAGTGTGGTACCACATTACTATGTGATCCAAACCAGAAAATAACCCAGGATCTGTTCAACGAGTATGTGAAGTGTGCGAAAGTATGAGCCTGATGAGGGCAAATCCCAGACCTATCCCAGACCTAACTTGCGTTGTCCTCTAAGATATTGATGGAAACCAGGTTTAATTGACTTTTTCAGTGTTGTACTTCATTACTACGTGATGCAATCCAGATGAAGCCCAGGATCTAGCCATCAAGTATGAGAAATATGCGAAAGAATGAGCCTGATGAGAGCAAATCCCAGACCTAACCTAGACTTAACATGAGTTATTCTCTAAAATATTGATCGAAACCAGGTTTAATTGACTGTTTCAGTGTGGTCCCACATTACTACGTGACCCAATCCAGAAATAGCCAAGGATCTAGTCATGAAGTATGAGAAATATGCGAAAGTATGAGCCTGACGAGGGCAAATCCTAGACCTAACCCAGACCTAACATGCGTTATCCTCTCAAATATTTATCATGACCAGGTTTAATGGACTGCTTCAGTGTGGTACCACTTTACTACGTGGTCCAAAGCAGAAAAAACCCTCGATCAGGCCAACATGTATGTTAAAACTGCGAAAGTATGATCCTGATGAGGGCAAATCCCTGGCCTAACCTAGACCTAACATGCGTTGTCCTCTAAAATATTGATGGAAACCAGGTTTAATTGACTGTTTCAGTGTGGTACCACATTACTACGTGATCCAATCCAGGAATAGCCCAGGATCTAGCCATGAAGTGTGAGAAATATGCGAAAGAATGAGCCTGATGAGAGCAAATCCCAGACCAAACCTAGACCTAACATGAATTATTCTCTAAAATATTGATCGAAACCAGGTTTAATTGACTGTTTCAGTGTGGTCCCACATTACTACGTGATCCATACCAGAAAAAACCCAGGATCTGTTCAACAAGTATGTGAAAAATGCGAAAGCATGAGTCTGATGAGGGCAAATCCCAGGCCAAACCTAGACATAACTTTCGTTATCCTCTAAAATATTGATCGAAACCAGGTTTAGTGGGCTGTTTCAGTGTGGTACCACATTACTGCGCGATCCAATCCAGAAAAAACCCAGGATCTGTTCAACAAGTATGTGAAAAATGCGAAAGTATGACCCTGTTGTGGGCAAATCCCAGACCTATCCCAGACCTAACTTGCATTGTCCTCTAAAATATTGATCGAAACCAGGTTTAATTGACTGTTTCAGTGTGTTACCACATTACTACGTGATCCAATCCAGAAATAGCCCAGGATCTAGCCATGAAGTATGAGAAATATGCGAAAGTATGAGCCTGATGAGGGCAAACCTAGACCTTACCCAGACCTAACATGCGTTATCACCTAAAATATTTATCAAGACCTGGTTTAATTGATTGTTTCAGTGTGGTACCACATTACTACGTGAACCATACCAGAAAAAACCCAGGATCCGTTCAACATGTATCTGAAGAATGCGAAAGTATGAGTCTGATGAGTGAAAATCTCAGGGCTAACCTAGACCTAACATGCACTATCCTCTAAAATATTGATCCAAACCAGGTTTAGTGGACTGTTTCAGTGTGGTACCACTTTACTACGTGATCCAAAGCAGAAAAAACTCTCGATCAGGTCAACATGTATGTTAGAACTGCGAAAGTATGCCCCTGATGAGGGCAAATCCCAGGCCTAACCTAGACCTAACATGAATTATTCTCTAAAATATTGATCGAAACCAGGTTTAATTGACAGTTTCAGTGTGGTACCTCAATACTACGTGATGCAAACCAGAGAAAACCCAGGATCTGTTAAACGAGTATGTGAAGTGTGCGAAAGTATGAGCCTGATGAGGGCAAATCCCAGACCTATCCCAGATCTAACTTGCGTTATCCTCTAAAATATTGATCGAAACCAGGTTTAATTGACTGTTTCTGTGTGGTACCACATTACTACGTGATACAATCCAGAAATAGCCCAGGATCTAGCCATGAAGTATGAGAAATATGCGAAAGTATGAGCCTGACGAGGGCAAATCCTAGACCTAACCCAGACCTAACATGCGTTATCCTCTAAAATATTTATCAAGACCAGGTTTAATTGATTGCTCCTGTGTGGTCCCACATTACTACGTGATCCAAACCAGAAAAAACCCAGGATCCGGTCAACAAGTATGAGAAGAATGCGAAAGTATGAGTATGATGAGTGAATATCCCAGGCCTAACCTAGACCTAACATGCGTTATCCTCAAAAATATTGATCGAAACCTGGTTTAATCGACTGTTTCAGTGTGGTACCACATTACTATGTGATCCAAACCAGAAAATAACCCAGGATCTGTTCAACAAGTATGTGAAGTGTGCGAAAGTATGAGTCTGATGAGGGCAAATCCCAGACCTATCCCAGACCTAACATGCGTTATCCTCTAAAATATTTATCAAGACCAGGTTTAATTGATTGTTTCAGTGTGGTCCCACATTACTACGTTATCCAAACCAGAAAAAACCCAGGATCCGTTCAACAAGTATGTGAAGAATGCGAAAGTATGAGTCTGATGAGTGAAAATCCCTGACCTAACCTAGGCCTAACATGCGTTATCCTCTAAAATATTGATCCAAACCAGGTTTAATGGACTGTTTCAGTGTGGTACCACACTACTACGTGATACAAACCAGAAAAAACCTAGGATCTGTTCAACAAGTATGTGAAAAACGCGAAAGTATGAGCCTGATGTGGGCAGATCCCAGACCTAACCTAGACCTAACATGAATTGTTCTCTAAAATATTGATCAAAACCAGGTTTAATTGACTGTTTCGGTGTGGTACCACATTACTACGTGATCCAAACCAGAAAATAACCCAGGATCTGTTCAAGGAGTATGTGGAGCGTGCGATAGTATGAGTCTGATGAGTGAAAATCCCAGGACTAACCTAGACCTAACATGCGTTATCCTCAATAATATTGATCGAAACCAGGTTTAATCGACTGTTTCAGCGTGGTACCACATTACTACGTGATCCAAACCAGAAAAAAACCCAGAATCTGTTCAACGAGTATGTGAAGTGTGCGAAAGTATGAGTCTGATGAGGGCAAATCTCAGACCTATCCCGGACCTAACTTGCGTTATCCTCTAAAATATTGATCGAAACCAGGTTTAATTGACTGTTAAAGTGTGGTACCACTTTTCTACGTGATCCAAACCAGAAAAATCCCAGGATCCGTTCAACAAGTATGTGAAAAATGCGAAAGTATGACCCTGATGAGGGCAAATCCCAGGCCTAACCTATACCTAACATGCGTTATCCTCAAAAATATTGATCGAAACCTGGTTTGATCGACTGTTTCAGTGTGGTACCACATTACTATGTGATCCAAACCAGAAAATAACCCAGGATCTGTTCAACGAGTATGTGAAGTGTGCGAAAGTTTGAGTCTGATGAGGGCAAATCCTAGACCTATCCCAGACCTAACTTGCGTTATCCTCTAAAATATTGATCGAAACCAGGTTTAATTGACTGTTTCAGCGTGGTACCACATTACTACGTGACACAATCCAAAAATAGCCCAGGATCTAGCCATGAAGTATGAGAAATATGCGAAAGTATGAGCCTGATGAGGGCAAATCCTAGACGTAACCCGGACCTAACATACGTTATCCTCTAAAATATTTATCAAGACCAGGTTTAATTGAATGTTTCAGTGTGGTACCACATTACTACGTGTACCAAACCGGAAAAAACCCAGGATCCGTTCAACAAGTATGTGAAGAATGCGAAAGTATGAGTCTGATGAGTGAAAATCCCAGGCCTAACCTAGACCTAACATGCGTTATCCTCTAAAATATTGATCGATACCAGGTTTAATTGACTGTTTCAGTGTGGTACCACTTTACTACGTGATCCAAAGCAGAAAAAACTCTCGATCAGGTCAACATGTATGTTAGAACTGCGAAAGTATGCCCCTGATGAGGGCAAATCCCAGGCCTAACCTAGACCTAACATGAATTATTCTCTAAAATATTGATCGAAACCAGGTTTAATTGACAGTTTCAGTGTGGTACCTCAATACTACGTGATGCAAACCAGAGAAAACCCTGGATCTGTTAAACGAGTATGTGAAGTGTGCGAAAGTATGAGCCTGATGAGGGCAAATCCCAGACCTATCCCAGATCTAACTTGCGTTATCCTCTAAAATATTGATCGAAACCAGGTTTAATTGACTGTTTCTGTGTGGTACCACATTACTACGTGATACAATCCAGAAATAGCCCAGGATCTAGCCATGAAGTATGAGAAATATGCGAAAGTATGAGCCTGACGAGGGCAAATCCTAGACCTAACCCAGACCTAACATGCGTTATCCTCTAAAATATTTATCAAGACCAGGTTTAATTGATTGCTCCTGTGTGGTCCCACATTACTACGTGATCCAAACCAGAAAAAACCCAGGATCCGGTCAACAAGTATGAGAAGAATGCGAAAGTATGAGTATGATGAGTGAATATCCCAGGCCTAACCTAGACCTAACATGCGTTATCCTCAAAAATATTGATCGAAACCTGGTTTAATCGACTGTTTCAGTGTGGTACCACATTACTATGTGATCCAAACCAGAAAATAACCCAGGATCTGTTCAACAAGTATGTGAAGTGTGCGAAAGTATGAGTCTGATGAGGGCAAATCCCAGACCTATCCCAGACCTAACATGCGTTATCCTCTAAAATATTTATCAAGACCAGGTTTAATTGATTGTTTCAGTGTGGTCCCACATTACTACGTTATCCAAACCAGAAAAAACCCAGGATCCGTTCAACAAGTATGTGAAGAATGCGAAAGTATGAGTCTGATGAGTGAAAATCCCTGACCTAACCTAGGCCTAACATGCGTTATCCTCTAAAATATTGATCCAAACCAGGTTTAATGGACTGTTTCAGTGTGGTACCACACTACTACGTGATACAAACCAGAAAAAACCCAGGATCTGTTCAACAAGTATGTGAAAAACGCGAAAGTATGAGCCTGATGTGGGCAGATCCCAGACCTAACCTAGACCTAACATGAATTGTTCTCTAAAATATTGATCAAAACCAGGTTTAATTGACTGTTTCGGTGTGGTACCACATTACTACGTGATCCAAACCAGAAAATAACCCAGGATCTGTTCAAGGAGTATGTGGAGCGTGCGATAGTATGAGTCTGATGAGTGAAAATCCCAGGACTAACCTAGACCTAACATGCGTTATCCTCAATAATATTGATCGAAACCAGGTTTAATCGACTGTTTCAGCGTGGTACCACATTACTACGTGATCCAAACCAGAAAAAAACCCAGAATCTGTTCAACGAGTATGTGAAGTGTGCGAAAGTATGAGCCTGATGAGGGCAAATCCTAGACCTAGCCCAGACCTAACATGCGTTATCCTCAAATATATTTATCAAGACCAGGTTTAACTGAATGTTTCAGTGTGGTACCACATTACTACGTGATCCATACCAGAAAAAACCCAGGATCTGTTCAACAAGTATGTGAAAAATGCGAAAGCATGAGTCTGATGAGGGCAAATCCCAGGCCAAACCTAGACATAACTTTCGTTATCCTCTAAAATATTGATCGAAACCAGGTTTGGTGGGCTGTTTCAGTGTGGTACCACATTACTGCGCGATCCAATCCAGAAAAAACCCAGGATCTGTTCAACAAGTATGTGAAAAATGCGAAAGTATGACCCTGTTGTGGGCAAATCCCAGACCTATCCCAGACCTAACTTGCATTGTCCTCTAAAATATTGATCGAAACCAGGTTTAATTGACTGTTTCAGTGTGTTACCACATTACTACGTGATCCAATCCAGAAATAGCCCAGGATCTAGCCATGAAGTATGAGAAATATGCGAAAGTATGAGCCTGATGAGGGCAAACCTAGACCTAACCCAGACCTAACATGCGTTATCACCTAAAATATTTATCAAGACCTGGTTTAATTGATTGTTTCAGTGTGGTACCACATTACTACGTGAACCATACCAGAAAAAACCCAGGATCCGTTCAACATGTATCTGAAGAATGCGAAAGTATGAGTCTGATGAGTGAAAATCTCAGGGCTAACCTAGACCTAACATGCACTATCCTCTAAAATATTGATCCAAACCAGGATAAGTGGACTGTTTCAGTGTGGTACCACTTTACTACGTGATCCAAAGCAGAAAAAACCCTCGATCAGGTCAACATGTATGTTAGAACTGCGAAAGTATGCCCCTGATGAGGGCAAATCCCAGGCCTAACCTAGACCTAACATGAATTATTCTCTAAAATATTGATCGAAACCAGGTTTAATTGACAGTTTCAGTGTGGTACCTCAATACTACGTGATGCAAACCAGAGAAAACCCAGGATCTGTTAAACGAGTATGTGAAGTGTGCGAAAGTATGAGCCTGATGAGGGCAAATCCCAGACCTATCCCAGATCTAACTTGCGTTATCCTCTAAAATATTGATCGAAACCAGGTTTAATTGACTGTTTCTGTGTGGTACCACATTACTACGTGATACAATCCAGAAATAGCCCAGGATCTAGCCATGAAGTATGAGAAATATGCGAAAGTATGAGCCTGACGAGGGCAAATCCTAGACCTAACCCAGACCTAACATGCGTTATCCTCTAAAATATTTATCAAGACCAGGTTTAATTGATTGCTCCTGTGTGGTCCCACATTACTACGTGATCCAAACCAGAAAAAACCCAGGATCCGGTCAACAAGTATGAGAAGAATGCGAAAGTATGAGCCTGATGAGGGCAAATCCTAGACCTAACCCAAACCTAACATGCGTTATCCTCTAAAATATTTATCAAGACCAGGTTTAATTGAATGTTCCAGTGTGTTCCCACATTACTACGTGATCCAAACCAGAAAAAACCCAGGATCCGTTCAACAAGTATGTGAAGAATGCGAAGGTATGTGTCTGATGAGTGAAAATCCCAGGCCTAACCTAGACCTAACATGCGTTATCCTCAAAAATATTGATCGAAACCTGGTTTAATCGACTGTTTCAGTGTGGTACCACATTACTATGTGATCCAAACCAGAAAATAACCCAGGATCTGTTCAACGAGTATGTGAAGTGTGCGAAAGTATGAGCCTGATGAGGTCAAATCCCAGACCTATCCCAGACCTAACATGCGTTATCCTCTAAAATATTTATCAAGACCAGGTTTAATTGATTGTTTCAGTGTGGTCCCACATTACTACGTTATCCAAACCAGAAAAAACCCAGGATCCGTTCAACAAGTATGTGAAGAATGCGAAAGTATGAGTCTGATGAGTGAAAATCCCTGACCTAACCTAGGCCTAACATGCGTTATCCTCTAAAATATTGATCCAAACCAGGTTTAATGGACTGTTTCAGTGTGGTACCACACTACTACGTGATACAAACCAGAAAAAACCCAGGATCTGTTCAACAAGTATGTGAAAAACGCGAAAGTATGAGCCTGATGTGGGCAGATCCCAGACCTAACCTAGACCTAACATGAATTGTTCTCTAAAATATTGATCAAAACCAGGTTTAATTGACTGTTTCGGTGTGGTACCACATTACTACGTGATCCAAACCAGAAAATAACCCAGGATCTGTTCAAGGAGTATGTGGAGCGTGCGATAGTATGAGTCTGATGAGTGAAAATCCCAGGACTAACCTAGACCTAACATGCGTTATCCTCAATAATATTGATCGAAACCAGGTTTAATCGACTGTTTCAGCGTGGTACCACATTACTACGTGATCCAAACCAGAAAAAAACCCAGAATCTGTTCAACGAGTATGTGAAGTGTGCGAAAGTATGAGCCTGATGAGGGCAAATCCTAGACCTAGCCCAGACCTAACATGCGTTATCCTCAAATATATTTATCAAGACCAGGTTTAACTGAATGTTTCAGTGTGGTACCACATTACTACGTGATCCATACCAGAAAAAACCCAGGATCTGTTCAACAAGTATGTGAAAAATGCGAAAGCATGAGTCTGATGAGGGCAAATCCCAGGCCAAACCTAGACATAACTTTCGTTATCCTCTAAAATATTGATCGAAACCAGGTTTGGTGGGCTGTTTCAGTGTGGTACCACATTACTGCGCGATCCAATCCAGAAAAAACCCAGGATCTGTTCAACAAGTATGTGAAAAATGCGAAAGTATGACCCTGTTGTGGGCAAATCCCAGACCTATCCCAGACCTAACTTGCATTGTCCTCTAAAATATTGATCGAAACCAGGTTTAATTGACTGTTTCAGTGTGTTACCACATTACTACGTGATCCAATCCAGAAATAGCCCAGGATCTAGCCATGAAGTATGAGAAATATGCGAAAGTATGAGCCTGATGAGGGCAAACCTAGACCTAACCCAGACCTAACATGCGTTATCACCTAAAATATTTATCAAGACCTGGTTTAATTGATTGTTTCAGTGTGGTACCACATTACTACGTGAACCATACCAGAAAAAACCCAGGATCCGTTCAACATGTATCTGAAGAATGCGAAAGTATGAGTCTGATGAGTGAAAATCTCAGGGCTAACCTAGACCTAACATGCACTATCCTCTAAAATATTGATCCAAACCAGGATAAGTGGACTGTTTCAGTGTGGTACCACTTTACTACGTGATCCAAAGCAGAAAAAACCCTCGATCAGGTCAACATGTATGTTAGAACTGCGAAAGTATGCCCCTGATGAGGGCAAATCCCAGGCCTAACCTAGACCTAACATGAATTATTCTCTAAAATATTGATCGAAACCAGGTTTAATTGACAGTTTCAGTGTGGTACCTCAATACTACGTGATGCAAACCAGAGAAAACCCAGGATCTGTTAAACGAGTATGTGAAGTGTGCGAAAGTATGAGCCTGATGAGGGCAAATCCCAGACCTATCCCAGATCTAACTTGCGTTATCCTCTAAAATATTGATCGAAACCAGGTTTAATTGACTGTTTCTGTGTGGTACCACATTACTACGTGATACAATCCAGAAATAGCCCAGGATCTAGCCATGAAGTATGAGAAATATGCGAAAGTATGAGCCTGACGAGGGCAAATCCTAGACCTAACCCAGACCTAACATGCGTTATCCTCTAAAATATTTATCAAGACCAGGTTTAATTGATTGCTCCTGTGTGGTCCCACATTACTACGTGATCCAAACCAGAAAAAACCCAGGATCCGGTCAACAAGTATGAGAAGAATGCGAAAGTATGAGCCTGATGAGGGCAAATCCTAGACCTAACCCAAACCTAACATGCGTTATCCTCTAAAATATTTATCAAGACCAGGTTTAATTGAATGTTCCAGTGTGTTCCCACATTACTACGTGATCCAAACCAGAAAAAACCCAGGATCCGTTCAACAAGTATGTGAAGAATGCGAAGGTATGTGTCTGATGAGTGAAAATCCCAGGCCTAACCTAGACCTAACATGCGTTATCCTCAAAAATATTGATCGAAACCAGGTTTAATTGACTGTTTCTGTGTGGTACCACATTACTACGTGATACAATCCAGAAATAGCCCAGGATCTAGCCATGAAGTATGAGAAATATGCGAAAGTATGAGCCTGACGAGGGCAAATCCTAGACCTAACCCAGACCTAACATGCGTTATCCTCTAAAATATTTATCAAGACCAGGTTTAATTGATTGCTCCTGTGTGGTCCCACATTACTACGTGATCCAAACCAGAAAAAACCCAGGATCCGGTCAACAAGTATGAGAAGAATGCGAAAGTATGAGCCTGACGAGGGCAAATCCTAGACCTAACCCAGACCTAACATGCGTTATCCTCTAAAATATTTATCAAGACCAGGTTTAATTGATTGCTCCTGTGTGGTCCCACATTACTACGTGATCCAAACCAGAAAAAACCCAGGATCCGGTCAACAAGTATGAGAAGAATGCGAAAGTATGAGCCTGATGAGGTCAAATCCCAGACCTATCCCAGACCTAACTTGCGTTGTCCTCTAAGATATTGATGGAAACCAGGTTTTATTGACTTTTTCAGTGTTGTACTTCATTACTACGTGATGCAATCCAGATGAAGCCCAGGATCTAGCCATCAAGTATGTGAAATATGCGAAAGAATGAGCCTGATGAGAGCAAATCCTAGACCTAACCCAGACCTAACATGCGTTATCCTCTAAAATATTGATCGAAACCAGGTTTAATTGACTGTTTCAGCGTGGTACCACATTACTACGTGACACAATCCAGAAATATCCCAGGATCTAGCCATGAAGTATGAGAAATATGCGAAAGTATGAGCCTGATGAGGGCAAATCCTAGACGTAACCCGGACCTAACATACGTTATCCTCTAAAATATTTATCAAGACCAGGTTTAATTGAATGTTTCAGTGTGGTACCACATTACTACGTGTACCAAACCGGAAAAAACCCAGGATCCGTTCAACAAGTATGTGAAGAATGCGAAAGTATGAGTCTGATGAGTGAAAATCCCAGGCCTAACCTAGACCTAACATGCGTTATCCTCTAAAATATTGATCGATACCAGGTTTAATTGACTGTTTTAGTGTCGTACTTCATTACTACGTGATGCAATCCTGAAAAAGCCCCGGATCTAGCCATCAAGTATGAGAAATATGCGAAAGTATGAGCCCGATGAGAGCAAATCCCAGGCCTAACCTAGACCTAACATGCGTTATCCTCTAAAATATTGATCGATACCAGGTTTAATGGACTGTTTTAGTGTCGTACTTCATTACTACGTGATGCAATCCAGAAAAAGCCCCGGATCTAGCCATCAAGTATGAGAAATATGCGAAAGAATGAGCCTGATGAGAGCAAATCCCAGGCCTAACCTAGACCTAACATGAGTTATCCTCAAAAATATTGATCGAAACCTGGTTTAATCGACTGTTTCAGTGTGGTACCACATTACTATGTGATCCAAACCAGAAAATAACCCAGGATCTGTTCAACGAGTATGTGAAGTGTGCGAAAGTATGAGCCTGATGAGGGCAAATCCCAGACCTATCCCAGACCTAACTTGCGTTGTCCTCTAAGATATTGATGGAAACCAGGTTTAATTGACTTTTTCAGTGTTGTACTTCATTGCTACGTGATGCAATCCAGATGAAGCCCAGGATCTAGCCATCAAGTATGAGAAATATGCGAAAGAATGAGCCTGATGAGAGCAAATCCCAGACCTAACCTAGACTTAACATGAGTTATTCTCTAAAATATTGATCGAAACCAGGTTTAATTGACTGTTTCAGTGTGGTCCCACATTACTACGTGATCCAATCCAGAAATAGCCAAGGATCTAGTCATGAAGTATGAGAAATATGCGAAAGTATGAGCCTGACGAGGGCAAATCCTAGACCTAACCCAGACCTAACATGCGTTATCCTCTCAAATATTTATCATGACCAGGTTTAATGGACTGCTTCAGTGTGGTACCACTTTACTACGTGGTCCAAAGCAGAAAAAACCCTCGATCAGGCCAACATGTATGTTAAAACTGCGAAAGTATGATCCTGATGAGGGCAAATCCCTGGCCTAACCTAGACCTAACATGCGTTGTCCTCTCAAATATTGATGGAAACCAGGTTTAATTGACTGTTTCAGTGTGGTACCACATTACTACGTGATCCAATCCAGGAATAGCCCAGGATCTAGCCATGAAGTGTGAGAAATATGCGAAAGAATGAGCCTGATGAGAGCAAATCCCAGACCAAACCTAGACCTAACATGAATTATTCTCTAAAATATTGATCGAAACCAGGTTTAATTGACTGTTTCAGTGTGGTCCCACATTACTACGTGATCCAAACCAGAAAAAACCCCGGATCCGTTCAACAAGTATGTGAAGAATGCGAAAGTATGTGTCTGATGAGTGAAGATCCCAGGCCTAACCTAGACCTAACATGCGTTATCCTCTCAAATATTTATCATGACCAGGTTTAATGGACTGCTTCAGTGTGGTACCACTTTACTACGTGGTCCAAAGCAGAAAAAACCCTCGATCAGGCCAACATGTATGTTAAAACTGCGAAAGTATGATCCTGATGAGGGCAAATCCCAGGCCTATCCCAGACCTAACATGCGTTGTGCTCTAAAATATTGACGGAAACCAGGTTTAATTGAATGTTCCAGTGTGTTCCCACATTACTACGTGATCCAAACCAGAAAAAGCCCAGGATCCGTTCAACAAGTATGTGAAGAATGCGAAGGTATGTGTCTGATGAGTGAAAATCCCAGGCCTAACCTAGACCTAACATGCGTTGTCCTCTAAGATATTGATGGAAACCAGGTTTAATTGACTTTTTCAGTGTTGTACTTCATTACTACGTGATGCAATCCAGATGAAGCCCAGGATCTAGCCATCAAGTATGAGAAATATGCGAAAGAATGAGCCTGATGAGAGCAAATCCCAGACCTAACCTAGACCTAACATGAGTTATTCTCTAAAATATTGATCGAAACCAGGTTTAATTGACTGTTTCAGTGTGGTCCCACATTACTACGTGATCCAATCCAGAAATAGCCAAGGATCTAGTCATGAAGTATGAGAAATATGCGAAAGTATGAGCCTGACGAGGGCAAATCCTAGACCTAACCCAGACCTAACATGCGTTATCCTCTCAAATATTTATCATGACCAGGTTTAATGGACTGCTTCAGTGTGGTACCACTTTACTACGTGGTCCAAAGCAGAAAAAACCCTCGATCAGGCCAACATGTATGTTAAAACTGCGAAAGTATGATCCTGATGAGGGCAAATCCCTGGCCTAACCTAGACCTAACATGCGTTGTCCTCTAAAATATTGATGGAAACTAGGTTTAATTGACTGTTTCAGTGTGGTACCACATTACTACGTGATCCAATCCAGGAATAGCCCAGGATCTAGCTATGAAGTGTGAGAAATATGCGAAAGAATGAGCCTGATGAGAGCAAATCCCAGACCAAACCTAGACCTAACATGAATTATTCTCTAAAATATTGATCGAAACCAGGTTTAATTGACTGTTTCAGTGTGGTCCCACATTACTACGTGATCCAAACCAGAAAAAACCCCGGATCCGTTCAACAAGTATGTGAAGAATGCGAAAGTATGTGTCTGATGAGTGAAGATCCCAGGCCTAACCTAGACCTAACATGCGTTATCCTCTAAAATATTGATCCAAACCAGGTTTAATGGACTGCTTCAGTGTGGTCCCACATTACTACGAGATCCAAACCAGAAAAAACCCAGGATCCGTCCAACAAGTATGTGAAGAATGCGAAAGTATGAGTCTGATGAGTGAAAATCCCAGGCCTAACCTAGACCTAACATGCGTTATCCTCTAAAATATTGATCGAAACCAGGTTTAATCGACTGTTTCAGTGTGGTACCACATTGCAACGTGATCCAAACCAGAAAAAACCTAGGATCAGTTCAACGAGTATGTGAAAAACGCGAATGTATGAGCCTGATGAGGACGAATCCCAGACCTATCCCAGACCTAACTTGCGTTATCCTCTAAAATATTGATCGAAACCAGGTTTAATTGACTGTTTCAGCGTGGTACCGCATTACTACGTGATACAATCCAGAAACAGCCCAGGATCTAGCCATGAAGTATGAGAAATATGCGAAAGTATGAGCCTGATGAGGGCAAATCCTTGACCTAACCCAGACCTAACATGCGTTATCCTCTAAAATATTGATCCAAACCAGGTTTAATGGACTGCTTCAGTGTGGTACCACTTTACTACGTGATCCAAAGCAGAAAAAACCCTCGATCAGGTCAATATGTATGTTAAAACTGCGAAAGTATGACCCTGATGAGGGCATATCCCAGGCCTAACCTAGACCTAACATGCGTTATCCTCAAAAATATTGATCGAAACCAGGTTTAATCGACTGTTTCAGTGTGGTACCATATTAATACGTGATCCAAACCAGAAAAAACGCAGGATCTTGTTAACGAGTATGTGAAGTGTGCGAAAGTATGAGTCTGATGAGGGCTAATCCCAAACCTATCCCAGACCTAACTTGCGTTATCCTCTAAAATAATGATCGAAACCAGGTTTAATTGACTGTTTTCGTTGTGGTACCACTTTACTACGTGATCCAAAGCAGGAAAAACCCTCGTTCAGGTCAACATGCATGTTAAAACTGCGAAAGTATGACCCTGATGAGCGCAAATCCCAGGCCTAACCCAAACCTAACATACGTTATCCTCTAAAATATTGATCCAAACCAGGTTTAATGGACTGTTTCAGTGTGGTACCACACTACTACGTGATCCAAACAAGAAAAAACCCAGGATCAGTTCAACCAGTATGTGAAAAACGCGAAAGTGTGAGCCTGATGAGGGCAAATCCCAGACCTATCCCAGACCTAACTTGCGTTGTCCTCTCAGATATTGATGGAAACCAGGTTAAATTGACTGTTTCAGTGTTGTACTTCATTACTACGTGATGCAATCCAGAAAAAGCCCAGGATCTAGCCATGAAGTATGAGAAATATGCGAAAGTATGAGCCCGATGAGGGCAAATCCTAGACCTAACCCAAACCTACCATGCGTTATCCTCTAAAATATTTATCAAGACCAGGTTTAATTGAATGTTTCAGTGTGGTACCACATTACTACGTGATCCAAACCAGAAAAAAACCCAGGATCTGTTCAACAAGTATGTGAAGTATGCGAAAGTATGAGTCTGATGAGGGCAAATCCCAGACCTAAACTAGACATAACTTTCGTTATCCTCTAAAATATTGATGGAAACCAGGTTTAATTGACTGTTTTAGTGTGGTACCACTTTACTACGTGATCCAAAGCAGAAAAAACCCTCAATCAGGTCAACATGCATGTCATAACTGCGCAAGAATGAGCCTGATGAGGGCAAATCCCAGACCTATCCCAGACCTAACATGCGTTATCCTCAAAAATATTAATCGAAACCAGGTTTAATCGACTGTTTCAGTGTGGTACCACATTAATACGTGAACCAAACCAGAAAAAACCCAGGATCTTGTCAACGAGTATGTGAAGTGTGCGAAAGTATGAGTCTGATGAGGGCTAATCCCAAACCTATCCCAGACCTAACGTGCGTTATCCTCTAAAATAATGATCGAAACCAGGTTTAATTGACTGTTTTCGTTGTGGTACCACTTTACTACGTGATCCAAAGCAGGAAAAACCATCGATCAGGTCAACATGCATGTTAAAACAGGATCTGTTCAACAGGTATGTGAAAAACGCGAAAGTATGAGCATGATGAGGGCGAATCCCAGACCTATCCCAGACCTAACATGCGTTGTCCTCTAAAACATTGATGGAAACCAGGTTTAATTGACTGTTTCAGTGTTGTACTTCATTACTACGTGATGCAATCCAGAAAAAGCCCAGGATCTATCCATCAAGTATGAGAAATATGGGAAAGAATGAGCCTGATGAGAGAAAATCCCAGACCTAACCTAGACCTTACAAGAATTATTCTCTAAAATATTGATGGAAACCAGGTTTAATTGACTTTTTCAGTGTTGTACTTCATTACTACGTGATGCAATCCAGATGAAGCCCAGGATCTAGCCATCAAGTATGTGAAATATGCGAAAGAATGAGCCTGATGAGAGCAAATCCTAGACCTAACCCAGACCTAACATGCGTTATCCTCTAAAATATTTATCAAGACCAGGTTTAATTGACTGTTTCAGTGTTGTACTTCATTACTACGTGATGCAATCCAGAAAAAGCCCAGGATCTAGCCATGAAGTGTGAGAAATATGCGGAAGTATGAGCCTGATGAGGGCAAATCCCAGGCCTATCCCAGACCTAACATGCGTTGTGCTCTAAAATATTGACGGAAACCAGGTTTAATTGAATGTTTCAGTGTTGTACTTCATTACTACGTGATGCAATCCAGAAAAAGCCCAGGATCTAGCCATGAAGTATGAGAAATATGCGAATGTATGAGCCTGATGAGGGCATATCCTAGACCTAACCCAAACCTAACATGCGTTACCCTCTAAAATATTTATCAAGACCAGGTTTAAATGACTGTTTCAGTGTTGTACTTCATTACTACGTGATGCAATCCAGAAAAAGCCCAGGATCTATCCATCAAGTATGAGAAATATGGGAAAGAATGAGCCTGATGAGAGAAAATCCCAGACCTAACCTAGACCTTACAAGAATTATTCTCTAAAATATTGATGGAAACCAGGTTTAATTGACTTTTTCAGTGTTGTACTTCATTACTACGTGATGCAATCCAGATGAAGCCCAGGATCTAGCCATCAAGTATGTGAAATATGCGAAAGAATGAGCCTGATGAGAGCAAATCCTAGACCTAACCCAGACCTAACATGCGTTATCCTCTAAAATATTTATCAAGACCAGGTTTAATTGACTGTTTCAGTGTTGTACTTCATTACTACGTGATGCAATCCAGAAAAAGCCCAGGATCTAGCCATGAAGTGTGAGAAATATGCGGAAGTATGAGCCTGATGAGGGCAAATCCCAGGCCTATCCCAGACCTAACATGCGTTGTGCTCTAAAATATTGACGGAAACCAGGTTTAATTGAATGTTTCAGTGTTGTACTTCATTACTACGTGATGCAATCCAGAAAAAGCCCAGGATCTAGCCATGAAGTATGAGAAATATGCGAATGTATGAGCCTGATGAGGGCAAATCCTAGACCTAACCCAAACCTAACATGCGTTACCCTCTAAAATATTTATCAAGACCAGGTTTAATTGAATGTTCCTGTGTGTTCCCACATTACTACGTGAACCAAACCAGAAAAAACACAGGAGCCGTTCAACAAGTATGTGAAGAATGCGAAAGTATGAGTCTGATGAGTGAAAATCCACGGCCTAACCTAGTCCTAACATGCGTTATCCCCAAAAATATTGTTCGAAACCAGGTTTAATCGACTGTATCAGTGTGGTACCACACTACTACGTGTCACAAACCGGAAAAAACCCAGGATCTGTTCAACAGGTATGTGAAAAACGCGAAAGTATGAGCATGATGAGGGCAAATCCCAGACCTATCACAGACCTAACTTGCGTTATCCTCAAAAATATTGATCGAAACCTGGTTTAATCGACTGTTTCAGTGTTGTACTTCATTACTACGTGATGCAATCCAGAAAAAGCCCAGGATCTAGCCATGAAGTATGAGAAATATGCGAATGTATGAGCCTGATGAGGGCAAATCCTAGACCTAACCCAAACCTAACATGCGTTACCCTCTAAAATATTTATCAAGACCAGGTTTAATTGAATGTTCCTGTGTGTTCCCACATTACTACGTGATCCAAACCAGAAAAAACCCAGGATCCGTTCAACAAGTATGTGAAGAATGCGAAGGTATGTGTCTGATGAGTGAAAATCCCAGGCCTAACCTAGACCTAACATGCGTTATCCTCAAAAATATTGATCGAAACCAGGTTTAATCGACTGTTTCAGTGTGGTACCACATTACTACGTGATCCAAACCAGAAAAAAACCCAGGATCTGTTCAACAAGTATGTGAAGTATGCGAAAGTATGAGTCTGATGAGGGCAAATCCCAGACCTAAACTAGACATAACGTTCGTTATCCTCTAAAATATTGATCGAAACCAGGTTTGATTGACTGTTTTAGTGTGGTACCACTTTACTACGTGATCCAAAGCAGAAAAAACCCTCGATCAGGTCAACATGCATGTTATAACTGCGAAAGAATGAGCCTGATGAGGGCAAATCCCAGACCTATCCCAGACCTAACATGCGTTATCCTCAAAAATATTAATCGAAACCAGGTTTAATCGACTGTTTCAGTGTGGTACCACATTAATACGTGATCCAAACCAGAAAAAACCCAGGATCTTGTCAACGAGTATGTGAAGTGTGCGAAAGTATGAGCCTGATGAGGGCGAATCCCAGACCTATCCCAGACCTAACTTGCGTTATCCTCTAAAATATTGATCGAAACCAGGTTTAATCGACTGTTTCAGTGTGGTACCACATTACTACGTGATCCAAACCAGAAGAAAACCCAGGATCTGTTCAACAAGTATGTGAAGTATGCGAAAGTATGAGTCTGATGAGGGCAAATCCCAGACCTAAACTAGACATAACTCTCGTTATCCTCTAAAATATTGATCGAAACCAGGTTTAATTGACTGTTTTAGTGTGGTACCACATTACTACGTGATCCAATCCAGAAATAGCCCAGGATCTAGCCATGAAGTATGAGAAATATGCGAAAGTATGAGCCTGACGAGGGCAAATCCTAGACCTAACCCTGACCTAACATGCGTTATCCTCTAAAATATTTATCATGACCAGGTTTAATTGATTGTTTCAGTGTGGTCCCACATTACTACGTGATCCAAACCAGAAAAAACCCAGGATCCGTCCAACAAGTATGTGAAGAATGCGAAAGTATGAGTCTGATGAGTGAAAATCCCCGGCCTAACCTAGACCTAACATGCGTTATCCGCAAAATTATTGATCGAAACCTGGTTCAATCGACTGTTTCAGTGTGGTACCACATTACTACGTGACCCAAACCAGGAAAAACCCAGGATCTGTTCAACAAGTATGTGAAAAACGCGAAAGTATGAGCCTGATGAGGGCAAATCCCAGACCTATCCCAGACCTAACTTGCGTTATCCTCTAAAATATTGATCGAAACCAGGTTTAATTGACTGTTTCAGCGTGGTACCGCATTACTACGTGATACAATCCAGAAACAGCCCAGGATCTAGCCATGAAGTATGAGAAATATGCGAAAGTATGAGCCTGATGAGGGCAAATCCTAGACCTAACCCAAACCTAACATGCGTTATCCTCTAAAATATTGATCGAAACCTGGTTTAATCGACTGTTTCAGTGTGGTACCACATTACTATGTGATCCAAACCAGAAGATAACCCAGGATCTGTTCAACGAGTATGTGAAGTGTGCGAAAGTATGAGCCTGATCAGGGCATATCCCAGGCCTAACCTAGACCTAACATGCGTTGTCCTCTAAAATACTGATGGAAACCAGATTTAATTGACTGTTTCAGTGTTGTACCACATTACTACGTGATGCAATCCAGAAAAAGCCCAGGATCTAGCCATGAAGTATGAGAAATATGCGAAAGTATGAGCCCGATGAGGGCAAATCCTAGACCTAACCCAAACCTACCATGCGTTATCCTCTAAAATATTTATCAAGACCAGGTTTAATTGAATGTTTCAGTGTGGTACCACATTACTACGTGATCCAAACCAGAAAAAAAACCCAGGATCTGTTCAACAAGTATGTGAAGTATGCGAAAGTATGAGTCTGATGAGGGCAAATCCCAGACCTAAACTAGACATAACTTTCGTTATCCTCTAAAATATTGATGGAAACCAGGTTTAATTGACTGTTTTAGTGTGGTACCACTTTACTACGTGATCCAAAGCAGAAAAAACCTTCAATCAGGTCAACATGCATGTCATAACTGCGCAAGAATGAGCCTGATGAGGGCAAATCCCAGACCTATCCCAGACCTAACATGCGTTATCCTCAAAAATATTAATCGAAACCAGGTTTAATCGACTGTTTCAGTGTGGTACCACATTAATACGTGAACCAAACCAGAAAAAACCCAGGATCTTGTCAACGAGTATGTGAAGTGTGCGAAAGTATGAGTCTGATGAGGGCTAATCCCAAACCTATCCCAGACCTAACGTGCGTTATCCTCTAAAATAATGATCGAAACCAGGTTTAATTGACTGTTTTCGTTGTGGTACCACTTTACTACGTGATCCAAAGCAGGAAAAACCATCGATCAGGTCAACATGCATGTTAAAACTGCGAAAGTATGACCCTGATGAGGGCAAATCCCAGGCCTAACCTAGACCTGACATGCTTTGTCCTTTGAAATATTGATAGAAACCAGGTTTAATTGACTGGTTCAGTGTTGTACTTCATTACTACGTGATGCAATCCAGAAAAAGCCCAGGATCTAGCCATCAAGTATGAGAAATATGCGAAAGAATGAGCCTGATGAGAGCAAATCCCAGACCTAACCTAGACCTAACATGAATTATTCTCTAAAATATTGATGGAAACCAGGTTTAATTGACTGTTTCAGCGTGGTACCGCATTACTACGTGATACAATCCAGAAACAGCCCAGGATCTAGCCATGAAGTATGAGAAATATGCGAAAGTATGAGCCTGATGAGCGCAAATCCCAAGCCTAACCCAAACCTAACATACGTTATCCTCTAAAATATTGATCCAAACCAGGTTTAATGGACTGTTTCAGTGTGGTACCACACTACTACGTGATCCAAACCAGAAAAAAACCCAGGATCAGTTCAACAAGTATGTGAAAAACGCGAAAGTATGAGCCTGATGAGGGCAAATCCCAGACCTATCCCAGACCTAACTTGCGTTATCCTCTAAAATATTGATCGAAACCAGGTTTAATTGACTGCTTCAGTGTTGTACTTCATTACTACGTGATGCAATCCAGAAAAAGCCCAGGATCTAGCCATCAAGTATGAGAAATATGCGAAAGAATGAGCCTGATGCGAGCAAATCCCAGACCTAACCTAGACCTAACATGAATTATTCTCTAAAATATTGATCGAAACCAGGTTTAATTGACTGTTTCAGTGTGGTACCACATTACTACGTGATCCAAACCAGAAAAAGCCCAGGATCCGTTCAACAAGTATGTGAAGAATGCGAAAGTATGAGTCTGATGAGTGAAAATCCCAGGCCTAACCTAGACCTAACATGCGTTATCCTCAAAAATATTGATCGAAACCTGGTTTAATCGACTGTTTCAGTGTGGTACCACATTACTACGTGACCCAAACCAGAACAAACCCAGGATCTGTACAACAAGTATGTGAAGTGTGCGAAAGTATGAGCCTGATGAGGGCAAATCCCAGACCTATCCCAGACCTAACTTGCGTTATCCTCTAAAACATTGATCGAAACCAGGTTTAATCGACTGTTTCAGTGTGGTACCACATTGCTACGTGATCCAAACCAGAAAAAACCCAGGATCAGTACAACAAGTATGTGAAAAACGCGAAAGTATGAGCCTGATGAGGGCGAATCCCAGACCTATCCCAGACCTAACTTGCGTTATCCTCTAAAATATTGATCGGATCCAGGTTTAATTTACTGTTTCAGCGTGGTACCACATTACTACGCGAGACAATCCAGAAACAGCCCAGGATCTAGCCATGAAGTATGAGAAATATGCGAAAGTATGAGCCTGATGAGGGCATATCCTAGATCTAACCCAAACCTAACATGCGTTATCCTCTAAAATATTCATCCAAACCAAGTTTAATGGACTGCTTCAGTGTGGTACCACTTTGCTACGTGATTCAAAGCAGAAAAAACCCTCGATCAGGTCAACATGTATGTTAAAACTGCGAAAGTATGACCCTGATGAGGGCAAATCCCAGGCCTAACCTAGACCTGACATGCTTTGTCCTTTGAAATATTGATAGAAACCAGGTTTAATTGACTGTTTCAGTGTTGTACTTCATTACTACGTGATGCAATCCAGAAAAAGCCCAGGATCTAGCCATCAAGTATGAGAAATATGCGAAAGAATGAGCCTGATGAGAGCAAATCCCAGACCTAACCTAGACCTAACATGAATTATTCTCTAAAATATTGATCGAAACCAGGTTTAATTGACTGTTTCAGTGTGGTACCACATTACTACGTGATCCAATCCAGAAATACCCCGGGATCCAGCCATGAAGTATGAGAAATATGCGAAAGTATGAGCCTGATGAGGGCAAATCCTAGACCTAACCCAGACCAAATCTACGTTATCCTATAAAATATTTATCAGGACCAGGTTTAATTGATTGTTTCAGTGTGGTAACACATTACTACGTGATACACACCAGAAAAAACCCAAGACCCGTTCAACAAGTATGTGAAAAACGCGAAAGTATGAGCCTGATAAGGGCGAATCCCAGACCTATCCCAGACCTAACATGCGTTGTCCTCTAAAACATTGATGGAAACCAGGTTTAATTGACTGTTTCAGTGTTGTACTTCATTACTACGTGATGCAATCCAGAAAAAGCCCAGGATCTAGCCATGAAGTGTGAGAAATATGCGGAAGTATGAGCCTGATGAGGGCAAATCCCAGGCCTATCCCAGACCTAACATGCGTTGTGCTCTAAAATATTGACGGAAACCAGGTTTAATTGAATGTTTCAGTGTTGTACTTCATTACTACGTGATGCAATCCAGAAAAAGCCCAGGATCTAGCCATGAAGTATGAGAAATATGCGAATGTATGAGCCTGATGAGGGCAAATCCTAGACCTAACACAAACCTAACATGCGTTACCCTCTAAAATATTTATCAAGACCAGGTTTAATTGAATGTTCCTGTGTGTTCCCACACTACTACGTGAACCAAACCAGAAAAAACACAGGAGCCGTTCAACAAGTATGTGAAGAATGCGAAAGTATGAGTCTGATGAGTGAAAATCCACGGCCTAACCTAGTCCTAACATGCGTTATCCCCAAAAATATTGATCGAAACCAGGTTTAATCGACTGTATCAGTGTGGTACCACACTACTACGTGTCACAAACCGGAAAAAACCCAGGATCTGTTCAACAGGTATGTGAAAAACGCGAAAGTATGAGCATGATGAGGGCAAATCCCAGACCTATCACAGACCTAACTTGCGTTATCCTCAAAAATATTGATCGAAACCTGGTTTAATCGACTGTTTCAGTGTTGTACTTCATTACTACGTGATGCAATCCAGAAAAAGCCCAGGATCTAGCCATGAAGTATGAGAAATATGCGAATGTATGAGCCTGATGAGGGCAAATCCTAGACCTAACCCAAACCTAACATGCGTTACCCTCTAAAATATTTATCAAGACCAGGTTTAATTGAATGTTCCTGTGTGTTCCCACATTACTACGTGATCCAAACCAGAAAAAACCCAGGATCCGTTCAACAAGTATGTGAAGAATGCGAAGGTATGTGTCTGATGAGTGAAAATCCCAGGCCTAACCTAGACCTAACATGCGTTATCCTCAAAAATATTGATCGAAACCAGGTTTAATCGACTGTTTCAGTGTGGTACCACATTACTACGTGATCCAAACCAGAAAAAAACCCAGGATCTGTTCAACAAGTATGTGAAGTATGCGAAAGTATGAGTCTGATGAGGGCAAATCCCAGACCTAAACTAGACATAACGTTCGTTATCCTCTAAAATATTGATCGAAACCAGGTTTGATTGACTGTTTTAGTGTGGTACCACTTTACTACGTGATCCAAAGCAGAAAAAACCCTCGATCAGGTCAACATGCATGTTATAACTGCGAAAGAATGAGCCTGATGAGGGCAAATCCCAGACCTATCCCAGACCTAACATGCGTTATCCTCAAAAATATTAATCGAAACCAGGTTTAATCGACTGTTTCAGTGTGGTACCACATTAATACGTGATCCAAACCAGAAAAAACCCAGGATCTTGTCAACGAGTATGTGAAGTGTGCGAAAGTATGAGTCTGATGAGGGCTAATCACAAACCTATCCCAGACCTAACTTGCGTTATCCTCTAAAATAATGATCGAAACCAGGTTTAATTGACTGTTTTCGTTGTGGTACCATTTTACTACGTGATCCAAAGCAGGAAAAACCCTCGATCAGGTCAACATGCATGTTAAAACTGCGAAAGTATGACCCTGATGAGCGCAAATCCCAGGCCTAACCCAAACCTAACTTGCGTTAACCTCTAAAATATTGATCGAAACCAGGTTTAATTGACTGTTTCAGTGTTGTACTTCATTACTACGTGATGCAATCCAGAAAAAGCCCAGGATCTAGCCATCAAGTATGAGAAATATGCGAAATGATGAGCCTGATGAGAGCAAATCCCAGACCTAACCTAGACCTAACGTGAATTATTCTCTAAAATATTGATCGAAACCAGGTTTAATTGACTGTTTCAGTGTGGTACCACATTACTACGTGACCCAAACCAGAAAAAGGCCAGGATCCGTTCAACAATTATGTGAAGAATGCGAAAGTATGAGACTGATGAGTGAAAATCCCAGGCCTAACCTAGACCTAACATGCGTTATCCTCAAAAATATTGATCGAAACCTGGTTTAATCGACTGTTTCAGTGTGGTACCACATTACTACGTGACCCAAACTAGAACAAACCCAGGATCTGTACAACAAGTATGTGAAAAACGCGAAAGTATGAGCCTGATGAGGGCAAATCCCAGACCTATCCCAGACCTAACTTGCGTTATCCTCTAAAATACTGATCGAAACCAGGTTTAATCGACTGTTTCAGTGTGGTACCACATTGCTACGTGATCCAAACCAGAAAAAACCCTGGATCAGTTCAACAAGTATGTGAAAAACGCGAAAGTATGAGCCTGATGAGGGCGAATCCCAGACCTATCCCAGACCTAACTTGCGTTATCCTCTAAAATATTGATCGAAACCAGGTTTAATCGACTGTTTCAGTGTGGTACCACATTACTACGTGATCCAAACCAGAAGAAAACCCAGGATCTGTTCAACAAGTATGTGAAGTATGCGAAAGTATGAGTCTGATGAGGGCAAATCCCAGACCTAAACTAGACATAACTCTCGTTATCCTCTAAAATATTGATCGAAACCAGGTTTAATTGACTGTTTTAGTGTGGTACCACATTACTACGTGATCCAATCCAGAAATAGCCCAGGATCTAGCCATGAAGTATGAGAAATATGCGAAAGTATGAGCCTGACGAGGGCAAATCCTAGACCAAACCCTGACCTAACATGCGTTATCCTCTAAAATATTTATCATGACCAGGTTTAATTGATTGTTTCAGTGTGGTCCCACATTACTACGTGATCCAAACCAGAAAAAACCCAGGATCCGTCCAACAAGTATGTGAAGAATGCGAAAGTATGAGTCTGATGAGTGAAAATCCCCGGCCTAACCTAGACCTAACATGCGTTATCCGCAAAATTATTGATCGAAACCTGGTTCAATCGACTGTTTCAGTGTGGTACCACGTTGCTACGTGACCCAAACCAGGAAAAACCCAGGATCTGTTCAACAAGTATGTGAAAAACGCGAAAGTATGAGCCTGATGAGGGCAAATCCCAGACCTATCCCAGACCTAACTTGCGTTATCCTCTAAAATATTGATCGAAACCAGGTTTAATTGACTGTTTCAGCGTGGTACCGCATTACTACGTGATACAATCCAGAAACCGCCCAGGATCTAGCCATGAAGTATGAGAAATATGCGAAAGTATGAGCCTGATGAGGGCAAATCCTAGACCTAACCCAAACCTAACATGCGTTATCCTCTAAAATATTGATCGAAACCTGGTTTAATCGACTGTTTCAGTGTGGTACCACATTACTATGTGATCCAAACCAGAAAATAACCCAGGATCTGTTCAACGAGTATGTGAAGTGTGCGAAAGTATGAGCCTGATGAGGGCATATCCCAGGCCTAACCTAGACCTAACATGCGTTGTCCTCTAAAATACTGATGGAAACCAGATTTAATTGACTGTTTCAGTGTTGTACCACATTACTACGTGATGCAATCCAGAAAAAGCCCAGGATCTAGCCATCAAGTATGAGAAATATGCGAAAGAATGAGCCTGATGAGAGCAAATCCCAGACCTAACCTAGACCTAACATGAATTATTCTCTAAACTATTGATCGAAACCAGGTTTAATTGACTGTTTCAGTGTGGTACCACATTACTACGTGATCCAAACCAGTAAAAACCCAGGATCCGTTCAACAAGTATGTGAAGAATGCGAAAGTATGAGTCTGATGAGGGCAAATCCCAGACCTAAACTAGACATAACTTTCGTTATCCTCTAAAATATTGATGGAAACCAGGTTTAATTGACTGTTTTAGTGTGGTACCACTTTACTACGTGATCCAAAGCAGAAAAAACCCTCGATCAGGTCAACATGCATGTCATAACTGCGAAAGAATGAGCCTGATGAGGGCAAATCCCAGACCTATCCCAGACCTAACATGCGTTATCCTCAAAAATATTAATCGAAACCAGGTTTAATCGACTGTTTCAGTGTGGTACCACATTAATACGTGATCCAAACCAGAAAAAACCCAGGATCTTGTCAACGAGTATGTGAAGTGTGCGAAAGTATGAGTCTGATGAGGGCTAATCCCAAACCTATCCCAGACCTAACGTGCGTTATCCTCTAAAATATTGATCGAAACCAGGTTTAATTGACTGTTTCAGCGTGGTACCGCATTACTACGTGATACAATCCAGAAACCGCCCAGGATCTAGCCATGAAGTATGAGAAATATGCGAAAGTATGAGCCTGATGAGGGCAAATCCTAGACCTAACCCAAACCTAACATGCGTTATCCTCTAAAATATTGATCGAAACCTGGTTTAATCGACTGTTTCAGTGTGGTACCACATTACTATGTGATCCAAACCAGAAAATAACCCAGGATCTGTTCAACGAGTATGTGAAGTGTGCGAAAGTATGAGCCTGATGAGGGCATATCCCAGGCCTAACCTAGACCTAACATGCGTTGTCCTCTAAAATACTGATGGAAACCAGATTTAATTGACTGTTTCAGTGTTGTACCACATTACTACGTGATGCAATCCAGAAAAAGCCCAGGATCTAGCCATCAAGTATGAGAAATATGCGAAAGAATGAGCCTGATGAGAGCAAATCCCAGACCTAACCTAGACCTAACATGAATTATTCTCTAAACTATTGATCGAAACCAGGTTTAATTGACTGTTTCAGTGTGGTACCACATTACTACGTGATCCAAACCAGTAAAAACCCAGGATCCGTTCAACAAGTATGTGAAGAATGCGAAAGTATGAGTCTGATGAGGGCAAATCCCAGACCTAAACTAGACATAACTTTCGTTATCCTCTAAAATATTGATGGAAACCAGGTTTAATTGACTGTTTTAGTGTGGTACCACTTTACTACGTGATCCAAAGCAGAAAAAACCCTCGATCAGGTCAACATGCATGTCATAACTGCGAAAGAATGAGCCTGATGAGGGCAAATCCCAGACCTATCCCAGACCTAACATGCGTTATCCTCAAAAATATTAATCGAAACCAGGTTTAATCGACTGTTTCAGTGTGGTACCACATTAATACGTGATCCAAACCAGAAAAAACCCAGGATCTTGTCAACGAGTATGTGAAGTGTGCGAAAGTATGAGTCTGATGAGGGCTAATCCCAAACCTATCCCAGACCTAACGTGCGTTATCCTCTAAAATAATGATCGAAACCAGGTTTAATTGACTGTTTTCGTTGTGGTACCACTTTACTACGTGATCCAAAGCAGGAAAAACCCTCGATCAGGTCAACATGCATGTTAAAACTGCGAAAGTATGACCCTGATGAGCGCAAATCCCAAGCCTAACCCAAACCTAACATACGTTATCCTCTAAAATATTGATCCAAACCAGGTTTAATGGACTGTTTCAGTGTGGTACCACACTACTACGTGATCCAAACCAGAAAAAAACCCAGGATCAGTTCAACAAGTATGTGAAAAACGCGAAAGTATGAGCCTGATGAGGGCAAATCCCAGACCTATCCCAGACCTAACTTGCGTTATTCTCTAAAATATTGATCGAAACCAGGTTTAATTGACTGCTTCAGTGTTGTACTTCATTACTACGTGATGCAATCCAGAAAAAGCCCAGGATCTAGCCATCAAGTATGAGAAATATGCGAAAGAATGAGCCTGATGAGAGCAAATCCCAGACCTAACCTAGACCTAACATGAATTATTCTCTAAAATATTGATCGAAACCAGGTTTAATTGACTGTTCCAGTGTGGTACCACATTACTACGTGATCCAAACCAGAAAAAGCCCAGGATCTAGCCATGAAGTAGACCTAACCCAGACCTAACATGCGTTATCCTCTAAAATATTTATCAAGACCAGGTTTAATTGACTGTTTCAGTGTTGTACTTCATTACTACGTGATGCAATCCAGAAAAAGCCCAGGATCTAGCCATGAAGTGTGAGAAATATGCGGAAGTATGAGCCTGATGAGGGCAAATCCCAGGCCTATCCCAGACCTAACATGCGTTGTGCTCTAAAATATTGACGGAAACCAGGTTTAATTGAATGTTTCAGTGTTGTACTTCATTACTACGTGATGCAATCCAGAAAAAGCCCAGGATCTAGCCATGAAGTATGAGAAATATGCGAATGTATGAGCCTGATGAGGGCAAATCCTAGACCTAACCCAAACCTAACATGCGTTACCCTCTAAAATATTTATCAAGACCAGGTTTAATTGAATGTTCCTGTGTGTTCCCACATTACTACGTGAACCAAACCAGAAAAAACACAGGAGCCGTTCAACAAGTATGTGAAGAATGCGAAAGTATGAGTCTGATGAGTGAAAATCCACGGCCTAACCTAGTCCTAACATGCGTTATCCCCAAAAATATTGATCGAAACCAGGTTTAATCGACTGTATCAGTGTGGTACCACACTACTACGTGTCACAAACCGGAAAAAACCCAGGATCTGTTCAACAGGTATGTGAAAAACGCGAAAGTATGAGCATGATGAGGGCAAATCCCAGACCTATCACAGACCTAACTTGCGTTATCCTCAAAAATATTGATCGAAACCTGGTTTAATCGACTGTTTCAGTGTTGTACTTCATTACTACGTGATGCAATCCAGAAAAAGCCCAGGATCTAGCCATGAAGTATGAGAAATATGCGAATGTATGAGCCTGATGAGGGCAAATCCTAGACCTAACCCAAACCTAACATGCGTTACCCTCTAAAATATTTATCAAGACCAGGTTTAATTGAATGTTCCTGTGTGTTCCCACATTACTACGTGATCCAAACCAGAAAAAACCCAGGATCCGTTCAACAAGTATGTGAAGAATGCGAAGGTATGTGTCTGATGAGTGAAAATCCCAGGCCTAACCTAGACCTAACATGCGTTATCCTCAAAAATATTGATCGAAACCAGGTTTAATCGACTGTTTCAGTGTGGTACCACATTACTACGTGATCCAAACCAGAAAAAAACCCAGGATCTGTTCAACAAGTATGTGAAGTATGCGAAAGTATGAGTCTGATGAGGGCAAATCCCAGACCTAAACTAGACATAACGTTCGTTATCCTCTAAAATATTGATCGAAACCAGGTTTGATTGACTGTTTTAGTGTGGTACCACTTTACTACGTGATCCAAAGCAGAAAAAACCCTCGATCAGGTCAACATGCATGTTATAACTGCGAAAGAATGAGCCTGATGAGGGCAAATCCCAGACCTATCCCAGACCTAACATGCGTTATCCTCAAAAATATTAATCGAAACCAGGTTTAATCGACTGTTTCAGTGTGGTACCACATTAATACGTGATCCAAACCAGAAAAAACCCAGGATCTTGTCAACGAGTATGTGAAGTGTGCGAAAGTATGAGTCTGATGAGGGCTAATCACAAACCTATCCCAGACCTAACTTGCGTTATCCTCTAAAATAATGATCGAAACCAGGTTTAATTGACTGTTTTCGTTGGGGTACCATTTTACTACGTGATCCAAAGCAGGAAAAACCCTCGATCAGGTCAACATGCATGTTAAAACTGCGAAAGTATGACCCTGATGAGCGCAAATCCCAGGCCTAACCCAAACCTAACTTGCGTTAACCTCTAAAATATTGATCGAAACCAGGTTTAATTGACTGTTTCAGTGTTGTACTTCATTACTACGTGATGCAATCCAGAAAAAGCCCAGGATCTAGCCATCAAGTATGAGAAATATGCGAAAGAATGAGCCTGATGAGAGCAAATCCCAGACCTAACCTAGACCTAACATGAATTATTCTCTAAAATATTGATCGAAACCAGGTTTAATTGACTGTTTCAGTGTGGTACCACATTACTACGTGATCCAAACCAGAAAAAGGCCAGGATCCGTTCAACAAGTATGTGAAGAATGCGAAAGTATGAGACTGATGAGTGAAAATCCCAGGCCTAACCTAGACCTAACATGCGTTATCCTCAAAAATATTGATCGAAACCTGGTTTAATCGACTGTTTCAGTGTGGTACCACATTACTACGTGACCCAAACTAGAACAAACCCAGGATCTGTACAACAAGTATGTGAAAAACGCGAAAGTATGAGCCTGATGAGGGCAAATCCCAGACCTATCCCAGACCTAACTTGCGTTATCCTCTAAAATACTGATCGAAACCAGGTTTAATCGACTGTTTCAGTGTGGTACCACATTGCTACGTGATCCAAACCAGAAAAAACCCTGGATCAGTTCAACAAGTATGTGAAGTATGCGAAAGTATGAGTCTGATGAGGGCAAATCCCAGACCTAAACTAGACATAACTCTCGTTATCCTCTAAAATATTGATCGAAACCAGGTTTAATTGACTGTTTTGGTGTGGTACCACATTACTACGTGATCCAATCCAGAAATAGCCCAGGATCTAGCCATGAAGTATGAGAAATATGCGAAAGTATGAGCCTGACGAGGGCAAATCCTAGACCTAACCCTGACCTAACATGCGTTATCCTCTAAAATATTTATCATGACCAGGTTTAATTGATTGTTTCAGTGTGGTCCCACATTACTACGTGATCCAAACCAGAAAAAACCCAGGATCCGTCCAACAAGTATGTGAAGAATGCGAAAGTATGAGTCTGATGAGTGAAAATCCCCGGCCTAACCTAGACCTAACATGCGTTATCCGCAAAATTATTGATCGAAACCTGGTTCAATCGACTGTTTCAGTGTGGTACCACATTACTACGTGACCCAAACCAGGAAAAACCCAGGATCTGTTCAACAAGTATGTGAAAAACGCGAAAGTATGAGCCTGATGAGGGCAAATCCCAGACCTATCCCAGACCTAACTTGCGTTATCCTCTAAAATATTGATCGAAACCAGGTTTAATCGACTGTTTCAGTGTGGTACCACATTACTACGTGATCCAAACCAGAAAAAAACCCAGGATCTGTTCAACAAGTATGTGAAGTATGCGAAAGTATGAGTCTGATGAGGGCAAATCCCAGACCTAAACTAGACAAAACTTTCGTTATCCTCTAAAATATTGATGGAAACCAGGTTTAATTGACTGTTTTAGTGTGGTACCACTTTACTACGTGATCCAAAGCAGAAAAAACCCTCGATCAGGTCAACATGCATGTCATAACTGCGAAAGAATGAGCCTGATGAGGGCAAATCCCAGACCTATCCCAGACCTAACATGCGTTATCCTCAAAAATATTAATCGAAACCAGGTTTAATCGACTGTTTCAGTGTGGTACCACATTAATACGTGATCCAAACCAGAAAAAACCCAGGATCTTGTCAACGAGTATGTGAAGTGTGCGAAAGTATGAGTCTGATGAGGGCTAATCCCAAACCTATCCCAGACCTAACGTGCGTTATCCTCTAAAATAATGATCGAAACCAGGTTTAATTGACTGTTTTCGTTGTGGTACCACTTTACTACGTGATCCAAAGCAGGAAAAACCCTCGATCAGGTCAACATGCATGTTAAAACTGCGAAAGTATGACCCTGATGAGCGCAAATCCCAAGCCTAACCCAAACCTAACATACGTTATCCTCTAAAATATTGATCCAAACCAGGTTTAATGGACTGTTTCAGTGTGGTACCACACTACTACGTGATCCAAACCAGAAAAAAACCCAGGATCAGTTCAACAAGTATGTGAAAAACGCGAAAGTATGAGCCTGATGAGGGCAAATCCCAGACCTATCCCAGACCTAACTTGCGTTATCCTCTAAAATATTGATCGAAACCAGGTTTAATTGACTGCTTCAGTGTTGTACTTCATTACTACGTGATGCAATCCAGAAAAAGCCCAGGATCTAGCCATCAAGTATGAGAAATATGCGAAAGAATGAGCCTGATGAGAGCAAATCCCAGACCTAACCTAGACCTAACATGAATTATTCTCTAAAATATTGATCGAAACCAGGTTTAATCGACTGTTTCAGTGTGGTACCACATTACTACGTGATCCAAACCAGAAAAAGCCCAGGATCTAGCCATGAAGTAGACCTAACCCAGACCTAACATGCGTTGTCCTCTAAAATATTTATCAAAACCAGGTTTAATTGATTGTTTCAGTGTCGTCCCACATTACTACGTGATGCAATCCAGAAAAAGCCCAGGATCTAGCCATCAAGTATGAGAAATATGCGAAAGAATGAGCCTGATGAGAGCAAATCCCAGACCAAACCTAGACCAAACATGAATTATTCTCTAAAATATTGATCGAAACCAGGTTTAATTGACTGTTTCAGTGTGGTCCCACATTACTACGTGATCCAAACCAGAAAAAACCCAGGATCCGTTCAACAAGTATGTGAAGAATGCGAAAGTATGTGTCTGATGAGTGAAGATCCCAGGCCTAACCTAGTCCTAACATGCGTTATCCTCAAAAATATTGATCGAAACCTGGCTTAATCGACTGTTTCAGTGTGGTACCACATTACTACGTGACCCAAACCAGAAAAAACCCAGGATCTGTTCAACAAGTATGTGAAAATCGCGAAAGTACGAGCCTGATGAGGGCAAATCCCAGACCTATCCCAGACCTAACTTTCGTTGTCCTCTAAGATATTGATGGAAACCAGGTTTAATTGACTTTTTCAGTGTTGTACTTCATTACTACGTGATGCAATCCAGAAAAAGCCCAGGATCTAGCCATCAAGTATGAGAAATATGCGAAAGAATGAGCCTGATGAGAGCAAATCCCAGACCTAACCTAGACCTAACATGCGTTATCCTCTAAAATAATGATCGAAACCAGGTTTAATTGACTGTTTTCGTTGTGGTACCACTTTACTACGTGATCCAAAGCAGGAAAAACCCTCGATCAGGTCAACATGCATGTTAAAACTGCGAAAGTATGACCCTGATGAGCGCAAATCCCAAGCCTAACCCAAACCTAACAAACGTTATCCTCTAAAATATTGATCCAAACCAGGTTTAATGGACTGTTTCAGTGTGGTACCACACTACTACGTGATCCGAACCAGAAAAAAACCCAGGATCAGTTCAACAAGTATGTGAAAAACGCGAAAGTATGAGCCTGATGAGGGCAAATCCCAGACCTATCCCAGACCTAACTTGCGTTATCCTCTAAAATATTGATCGAAACCAGGTTTAATTGACTGTTTCAGTGTTGTACTTCATTACTACGTGATGCAATCCAGAAAAAGCCCAGGATCTAGCCATCAAGTATGAGAAATATGCGAAAGAATGAGCCTGATGAGAGCAAATCCCAGACCTAACCTAGACCTAACATGAATTATTCTCTAAAATATTGATCGAAACCAGGTTTAATTGACTGTTTCAGTGTGGTACCACATTACTACGTGATCCAAACCAGAAAAAGCCCAGGATCCGTTCAACAAGTATGTGAAGAATGCGAAAGTATGAGTCTGATGAGTGAAAATCCCAGGCCTAACCTAGACCTAACATGCGTTATCCTCAAAAATATTGATCGAAACCTGGTTTAATCGACTGTTTCAGTGTGGTACCACATTACTACGTGACCCAAACCAGAACAAACCCAGGATCTGTACAAGAAGTATGTGAAAAACGCGAAAGTATGAGCCTGATGAGGGCAAATCCCAGACCTATCCCAGAACTAACTTGCGTTATCCTCTAAAACATTGATCGAAACCAGGTTTAATCGACTGTTTCAGTGTGGTACCACATTGCTACGTGATCCAAACCAGAAAAAACCCAGGATCAGTTCAACAAGTATGTGAAAAACGCGAAAGTATGAGCCTGATGAGGGCGAATCCCAGACCTATCCCAGACCTAACTTGCGTTATCCTCTAAAATATTGATCGAAACCAGGTTTAATTTACTGTTTCAGCGTGGTACCACATTACTACGCGAGACAATCCAGAAACAGCCCAGGATCTAGCCATGAAGTATGAGAAATATGCGAAAGTATGAGCCTGATGAGGGCATATCCTAGATCTAACCCAAACCTAACATGCGTTATCCTCTAAAATATTCATCCAAACCAAGTTTAATGGACTGCTTCACTGTGGTACCACTTTGCTACGTGATTCAAAGCAGAAAAAACCCTCGATCAGGTCAACATGTATGTTAAAACTACGAAAGTATGACCCTGATGAGGGCAAATCCCAGGCCTAACCTAGACCTGACATGCTTTGTCCTTTGAAATATTGATAGAAACCAGGTTTAATTGACTGTTTCAGTGTTGTACCACATTACTACGTGATCCAATCCAGAAATAGCCCAGGATCCAGCCATGAAGTATGAGAAATATGCGAAAGTATGAGCCTGATGAGGGCAAATCCTAGACCTAACCCAGACCTAACTTGCGTTATCCTCTAAAATACTGATCGAAACCAGGTTTAATCGACTGTTTCAGTGTGGTACCACATTGCTACGTGATCCAAACCAGAAAAAACCCTGGATCAGTTCAACAAGTATGTGAAGTATGCGAAAGTATGAGTCTGATGAGGGCAAATCCCAGACCTAAACTAGACATAACTCTCGTTATCCTCTAAAATATTGATCGAAACCAGGTTTAATTGACTGTTTTGGTGTGGTACCACATTACTACGTGATCCAATCCAGAAATAGCCCAGGATCTAGCCATGAAGTATGAGAAATATGCGAAAGTATGAGCCTGACGAGGGCAAATCCTAGACCTAACCCTGACCTAACATGCGTTATCCTCTAAAATATTTATCATGACCAGGTTTAATTGATTGTTTCAGTGTGGTCCCACATTACTACGTGATCCAAACCAGAAAAAACCCAGGATCCGTCCAACAAGTATGTGAAGAATGCGAAAGTATGAGTCTGATGAGTGAAAATCCCCGGCCTAACCTAGACCTAACATGCGTTATCCGCAAAATTATTGATCGAAACCTGGTTCAATCGACTGTTTCAGTGTGGTACCACATTACTACGTGACCCAAACCAGGAAAAACCCAGGATCTGTTCAACAAGTATGTGAAAAACGCGAAAGTATGAGCCTGATGAGGGCAAATCCCAGACCTATCCCAGACCTAACTTGCGTTATCCTCTAAAATATTGATCGAAACCAGGTTTAATCGACTGTTTCAGTGTGGTACCACATTACTACGTGATCCAAACCAGAAAAAAACCCAGGATCTGTTCAACAAGTATGTGAAGTATGCGAAAGTATGAGTCTGATGAGGGCAAATCCCAGACCTAAACTAGACAAAACTTTCGTTATCCTCTAAAATATTGATGGAAACCAGGTTTAATTGACTGTTTTAGTGTGGTACCACTTTACTACGTGATCCAAAGCAGAAAAAACCCTCGATCAGGTCAACATGCATGTCATAACTGCGAAAGAATGAGCCTGATGAGGGCAAATCCCAGACCTATCCCAGACCTAACATGCGTTATCCTCAAAAATATTAATCGAAACCAGGTTTAATCGACTGTTTCAGTGTGGTACCACATTAATACGTGATCCAAACCAGAAAAAACCCAGGATCTTGTCAACGAGTATGTGAAGTGTGCGAAAGTATGAGTCTGATGAGGGCTAATCCCAAACCTATCCCAGACCTAACGTGCGTTATCCTCTAAAATAATGATCGAAACCAGGTTTAATTGACTGTTTTCGTTGTGGTACCACTTTACTACGTGATCCAAAGCAGGAAAAACCCTCGATCAGGTCAACATGCATGTTAAAACTGCGAAAGTATGACCCTGATGAGCGCAAATCCCAAGCCTAACCCAAACCTAACATACGTTATCCTCTAAAATATTGATCCAAACCAGGTTTAATGGACTGTTTCAGTGTGGTACCACACTACTACGTGATCCAAACCAGAAAAAAACCCAGGATCAGTTCAACAAGTATGTGAAAAACGCGAAAGTATGAGCCTGATGAGGGCAAATCCCAGACCTATCCCAGACCTAACTTGCGTTATCCTCTAAAATATTGATCGAAACCAGGTTTAATTGACTGCTTCAGTGTTGTACTTCATTACTACGTGATGCAATCCAGAAAAAGCCCAGGATCTAGCCATCAAGTATGAGAAATATGCGAAAGAATGAGCCTGATGAGAGCAAATCCCAGACCTAACCTAGACCTAACATGAATTATTCTCTAAAATATTGATCGAAACCAGGTTTAATCGACTGTTTCAGTGTGGTACCACATTACTACGTGATCCAAACCAGAAAAAGCCCAGGATCTAGCCATGAAGTAGACCTAACCCAGACCTAACATGCGTTGTCCTCTAAAATATTTATCAAAACCAGGTTTAATTGATTGTTTCAGTGTCGTCCCACATTACTACGTGATGCAATCCAGAAAAAGCCCAGGATCTAGCCATCAAGTATGAGAAATATGCGAAAGAATGAGCCTGATGAGAGCAAATCCCAGACCAAACCTAGACCAAACATGAATTATTCTCTAAAATATTGATCGAAACCAGGTTTAATTGACTGTTTCAGTGTGGTCCCACATTACTACGTGATCCAAACCAGAAAAAACCCAGGATCCGTTCAACAAGTATGTGAAGAATGCGAAAGTATGTGTCTGATGAGTGAAGATCCCAGGCCTAACCTAGTCCTAACATGCGTTATCCTCAAAAATATTGATCGAAACCTGGCTTAATCGACTGTTTCAGTGTGGTACCACATTACTACGTGACCCAAACCAGAAAAAACCCAGGATCTGTTCAACAAGTATGTGAAAATCGCGAAAGTACGAGCCTGATGAGGGCAAATCCCAGACCTATCCCAGACCTAACTTTCGTTGTCCTCTAAGATATTGATGGAAACCAGGTTTAATTGACTTTTTCAGTGTTGTACTTCATTACTACGTGATGCAATCCAGAAAAAGCCCAGGATCTAGCCATCAAGTATGAGAAATATGCGAAAGAATGAGCCTGATGAGAGCAAATCCCAGACCTAACCTAGACCTAACATGCGTTATCCTCTAAAATAATGATCGAAACCAGGTTTAATTGACTGTTTTCGTTGTGGTACCACTTTACTACGTGATCCAAAGCAGGAAAAACCCTCGATCAGGTCAACATGCATGTTAAAACTGCGAAAGTATGACCCTGATGAGCGCAAATCCCAAGCCTAACCCAAACCTAACAAACGTTATCCTCTAAAATATTGATCCAAACCAGGTTTAATGGACTGTTTCAGTGTGGTACCACACTACTACGTGATCCGAACCAGAAAAAAACCCAGGATCAGTTCAACAAGTATGTGAAAAACGCGAAAGTATGAGCCTGATGAGGGCAAATCCCAGACCTATCCCAGACCTAACTTGCGTTATCCTCTAAAATATTGATCGAAACCAGGTTTAATTGACTGTTTCAGTGTTGTACTTCATTACTACGTGATGCAATCCAGAAAAAGCCCAGGATCTAGCCATCAAGTATGAGAAATATGCGAAAGAATGAGCCTGATGAGAGCAAATCCCAGACCTAACCTAGACCTAACATGAATTATTCTCTAAAATATTGATCGAAACCAGGTTTAATTGACTGTTTCAGTGTGGTACCACATTACTACGTGATCCAAACCAGAAAAAGCCCAGGATCCGTTCAACAAGTATGTGAAGAATGCGAAAGTATGAGTCTGATGAGTGAAAATCCCAGGCCTAACCTAGACCTAACATGCGTTATCCTCAAAAATATTGATCGAAACCTGGTTTAATCGACTGTTTCAGTGTGGTACCACATTACTACGTGACCCAAACCAGAACAAACCCAGGATCTGTACAAGAAGTATGTGAAAAACGCGAAAGTATGAGCCTGATGAGGGCAAATCCCAGACCTATCCCAGAACTAACTTGCGTTATCCTCTAAAACATTGATCGAAACCAGGTTTAATCGACTGTTTCAGTGTGGTACCACATTGCTACGTGATCCAAACCAGAAAAAACCCAGGATCAGTTCAACAAGTATGTGAAAAACGCGAAAGTATGAGCCTGATGAGGGCGAATCCCAGACCTATCCCAGACCTAACTTGCGTTATCCTCTAAAATATTGATCGAAACCAGGTTTAATTTACTGTTTCAGCGTGGTACCACATTACTACGCGAGACAATCCAGAAACAGCCCAGGATCTAGCCATGAAGTATGAGAAATATGCGAAAGTATGAGCCTGATGAGGGCATATCCTAGATCTAACCCAAACCTAACATGCGTTATCCTCTAAAATATTCATCCAAACCAAGTTTAATGGACTGCTTCACTGTGGTACCACTTTGCTACGTGATTCAAAGCAGAAAAAACCCTCGATCAGGTCAACATGTATGTTAAAACTACGAAAGTATGACCCTGATGAGGGCAAATCCCAGGCCTAACCTAGACCTGACATGCTTTGTCCTTTGAAATATTGATAGAAACCAGGTTTAATTGACTGTTTCAGTGTTGTACCACATTACTACGTGATCCAATCCAGAAATAGCCCAGGATCCAGCCATGAAGTATGAGAAATATGCGAAAGTATGAGCCTGATGAGGGCAAATCCTAGACCTAACCCAGACCAAATCTACGTTATCCTATAAAATATTTATCAAGACCAGGTTTATTTGACTGCTTCAGTGTGGTACCACATTACTACGTGATCCAATCCAGAAATAGCCCAGGATCCAGCCATGAAGTATGAGAAATATGCGAAAGTATGAGCCTGATGAGGGCAAATCCTAGACCTAACCCAGACCAAATCTACGTTATCCTATAAAATATTTATCAAGACCAGGTTTATTTGACTGCTTCAGTGTGGTACCACATTACTACGTGATCCAATCCAGAAATAGCCCAGGATCTAGCCATGAAGTATGAGAAATATGCGAAAGTATGAGCCTGACGAGGGCAAATCCTAGACCTAACCCAGACCTAACCTGCGTTATCCTCTAAAATATTTATCATGACCAGGTTTAATTGATTGTTTCAGTGTAGTCCCACATTACTACGAGATCCAAACCAGAAAAAACCCAGGATCCGTCCAACGAGTATGTGAAGAATGCGAAAGTATGAGTCTGATGAGTGAAAATCCCAGGCCTAACCTAGACCTAACATGCGTTATCCTCTAAAATATTGATCGAAACCAGGTTTAATCGACTGTTTCAGTGTGGTACCACATTACTACGTGACCCAAACCAGAACAAACCCAGGATCTGTACAAGAAGTATGTGAAAAACGCGAAAGTATGAGCCTGATGAGGGCAAATCCCAGACCTATCCCAGAACTAACTTGCGTTATCCTCTAAAACATTGATCGAAACCAGGTTTAATCGACTGTTTCAGTGTGGTACCACATTGCTACGTGATCCAAACCAGAAAAAACCCAGGATCAGTTCAACAAGTATGTGAAAAACGCGAAAGTATGAGCCTGATGAGTGCGAATCCCAGACCTATCCCAGACCTAACTTGCGTTATCCTCTAAAATATTGATCGAAACCAGGTTTAATTTACTGTTTCAGCGTGGTACCACATTACTACGCGAGACAATCCAGAAACAGCCCAGGATCTAGCCATGAAGTATGAGAAATATGCGAAAGTATGAGCCTGATGAGGGCATATCCTAGATCTAACCCAAACCTAACATGCGTTATCCTCTAAAATATTCATCCAAACCAAGTTTAATGGACTGCTTCACTGTGGTACCACTTTGCTACGTGATTCAAAGCAGAAAAAACCCTCGATCAGGTCAACATGTATGTTAAAACTACGAAAGTATGACCCTGATGAGGGCAAATCCCAGGCCTAACCTAGACCTGACATGCTTTGTCCTTTGAAATATTGATAGAAACCAGGTTTAATTGACTGTTTCAGTGTTGTACTTCATTACTACGTGATGCAATCCAGAAAAAGCCCAGGATCTAGCCATCAAGTATGAGAAATATGCGAAAGAATGAGCCTGATGAGAGCAAATCCCAGACCTAACCTAGACCTAACATGAATTATTCTCTAAAATATTGATCGAAACCAGGTTTAATTGACTGTTTCAGTGTGGTACCACATTACTACGTGATCCAATCCAGAAATAGCCCAGGATCCAGCCATGAAGTATGAGAAATATGCGAAAGTATGAGCCTGATGAGGGCAAATCCTAGACCTAACCCAGACCAAATCTACGTTATCCTATAAAATATTTATCAAGACCAGGTTTATTTGACTGCTTCAGTGTGGTACCACATTACTACGTGATCCAATCCAGAAATAGCCCAGGATCTAGCCATGAAGTATGAGAAATATGCGAAAGTATGAGCCTGACGAGGGCAAATCCTAGACCTAACCCAGACCTAACCTGCGTTATCCTCTAAAATATTTATCATGACCAGGTTTAATTGATTGTTTCAGTGTAGTCCCACATTACTACGAGATCCAAACCAGAAAAAACCCAGGATCCGTCCAACGAGTATGTGAAGAATGCGAAAGTATGAGTCTGATGAGTGAAAATCCCAGGCCTAACCTAGACCTAACATGCGTTATCCTCTAAAATATTGATCGAAACCAGGTTTAATCGACTGTTTCAGTGTGGTACCACATTGCAACGTGATCCAAACCAGAAAAAACCCAGGATCAGTTCAACGAGTATGTGAAAAACGCGAATGTATGAGCCTGATGAGGACGAATCCCAGACCTATCCCAGACCTAACTTGCGTTATCCTCTAAAATATTGATCGAAACCAGGTTTAATTGACTGTTTCAGCGTGGTACCGCATTACTACGTGATACAATCCAGAAACAGCCCAGGGTCTAGCCATGAAGTATGAGAAATATGCGAAAGTATGAGCCTGATGAGAGCAAATCCTTGACCTAACCCAAACCTAACATGCGTTATACTCTAAAATATTGATCCAAACCGGGTTTAATGGACTGCTTCAGTGTGGTACCACTTTACTACGTGATCCAAAGCAGAAAAAACCCTCGATCAGGTCAACATGTATGTTAAAACTGCGAAAGTATGACCCTGATGAGGGCATATCCCAGGCCTAACCAAGACCTAACTTGCGTTGTCCTCTAAAATATTGATGGAAACCAGGTTTAATTGACTGTTTCAGTTTTGTACGTCATTACTACGTGATGCAATCCAGAAAAAGCCCAGGATCTAGCCATCAACTATGAGAAATATGCGAAAGAATGAGCCTGATGAGAGCAAATCCCAGACCTAACCTAGACCTAACATGAATTATTCTCTAAACTATTGATCGAAACCAGGTTTAATTGACTGTTTTAGTGTGGTACCACATTACTACGTGATCCAAACCAGAAAAAAACCCAGGATCTGTTCAACAAGTATGTGAAGTATGCGAAAGTATGAGTCTGATGAGGGCAAATCCCAGACCTAAACTAGACATAACTTTCGTTATCCTCTAAAATATTGATCGAAACCAGGTTTAAATGACTGTTTTAGTGTGGTAACACTTTACTACGTGATCCAAACCAGAAAAAAACCCAGGATCTGTTCAACAAGTATGTGAAGTATGCGAAAGTATGAGTCTGATGAGGGTAAATCCCAGACCTAAACTAGACATAACTTTCGTTATCCTCTAAAATAATGATCGAAACCAGGTTTAATTGACTGTTTTCGTTGTGGTACCACACTACTACGTGATCCAAACCAGTAAAAACCCAGGATCCGTTCAACAAGTATGTGAAGAATGCGAAAGTATGAGTCTGATGAGTGAAAATCCTCGGCCCAACCTAGACCTAACATGCGTTATCCTCAAAAATATTGATCGAAACCAGGTTTAATCGACTGTTTCAGTGTGGTACCACATTACCTCGTGATCCAAACCAGAAAAAAACCCAGGATCTGTTCAACAAGTATGTGAAGTATGCGAAAGTATGAGTCTGATGAGGGCAAATCCCAGACCTAAACTAGACATAACTTTCGTTATCCTCTAAAATATTGATCGAAACCAGGTTTAATTTACTGTTTTAGTGTGGTACCACTTTACTACGTGATCCAAAGCAGAAAAAACCCTCGATCAGGTCAACATGCATGTTATAACTGCGATAGAATGAGCCTGATGAGGGCAAATCCCAGACCTATCCCAGACCTAACATGCGTTATCCTCAAAAATATTAATCGAAACCAGGTTTAATCGACTGTTTCAGTGTGGTACCATATTAATACGTGATCCAAACCAGAAAAAACCCAGGATCTTGTCAACGAGTATGTGAAGTGTGCGAAAGTATGAGTCTGATGAGGGCTAATCCCAAACCTATCCCAGACCTAACTTGCGTTGTCCTCTAAAATAATGATCGAAACCAGGTTTAATTGACTGTTTTCGTTGTGGTACCACTTTACTACGTAATCCAAAGCAGGAAAAACCCTCGATTGGGTCAACATGCATGTTAAAACTGCGAAAGTATGACACTGATGAGCGCAAATCCCAGGCCTAACCCAAACCTAACATACGTTATCCTCCAAAATATTGATCCAAACCAGGTTTAATGGACTGTTTCAGTGTGGTACCACACTACTACGTGATCCAAACCAGAAAAAACCCAGGATCAGTTCAACAAGTATGTGAAAAACGCGAAAGTATGAGCCTGATGAGGACAAATCCCAGACCTGTCCCAGACCTAACTTGCGTTATCCTCTAAAATATTGATCGAAACCAGGTTTAATTGACTGTTTCAGTGTGGTACCACATTACTACGTGATCCAATCCAGAAAAAGCCCAGGATCCGTTCAACAAGTAGGTGAAGAATGCGAAAGTATGAGTCTGATGAGTGAAAATCCCAGGCCTAACCTAGACCTAACATGCGTTATCCTCTAAAATAATGATCGAAACCAGGTTAGTTGACTGTTTTCGTTGTGGTACCACTTTACTACGTGATCCAAAGCAGGAAAAACCCTCGATCAGGTCAACATGCATGTTAAAACTGCGAAAGTATGACCCTGATGAGGGCGTATCCCAGGCCTAACCTAGACCTAACATGCGTTGTCCTCTAAAATATTGATGGAAACCAGGTTTAATTGACTGTTTCAGTGTTGTACTTCATTACTACGTGATGCAATCCAGAAAAAGCCCAGGATCTAGCCATCAACTATGAGAAATATGCGAAAGAATGAGCCTGATGAGAGCAAATCCCAGACCTAACCTAGACCAAACATGAATTATTCTCTAAACTATTGATCGAAACCAGGTTTAATTGACTGTTTCAGTGTGGTACCATATTACTACGTGATCCAAACAAGTAAAAACCCAGGATCCGTTCAACAAGTATGTGAAGAATGCGAAAGTATGAGTCTGATGAGTGAAAATCCTCGGCCTAACCTAGACCTAACATGCGTTATCCTCAAAAATATTGATCGAAACCAGGTTTAATCGACTGTTTCAGTGTGGTACCACATTACCTCGTGATCCAAACCAGAAAAAAACCCAGGATCTGTTCAACAAGTATGTGAAGTATGCGAAAGTATGAGTCTGATGAGGGCAAATCCCAGACCTAAACTAGACATAACTTTCGTTATCCTCTAAAATATTGATCGAAACCAGGTTTAATTGACTGTTTTAGTGTGGTACCACTTTACTACGTGATCCAAAGCAGAAAAAACCCTCGATCAGGTCAACATGCATGTTATAACTGCGATAGAATGAGCCTGATGAGGGCAAATCCCAGACCTATCCCAGACCTAACATGCGTTATCCTCAAAAATATTAATCGAAACCAGGTTTAATCGACTGTTTCAGTGTGGTACCATATTAATACGTGATCCAAACCAGAAAAAACCCAGGATCTTGTCAACGAGTATGTGAAGTGTGCGAAAGTATGAGTCTGATGAGGGCTAATCCCAAACCTATCCCAGACCTAACTTGCGTTATCCTCTAAAATAATGATCGAAACCAGGTTTAATTGACTGTTTTCGTTGTGGTACCACACTACTACGTGATCCAAACCAGAAAAAACCCAGGATCAGTTCAACAAGTATGTGAAAAACGCGAAAGTATGAGCCTGATGAGGGCGAATCCCAGACCTGTCCCAGACCTAACTTGCGTTATCCTCTAAAATATTGATCGAAACCAGGTTTAATTTACTGTTTCAGCGTGGTACCACATTACTACGCGATACAATCCAGAAACAGCCCAGGATCTAGCCATGAAGTATGAGAAATATGCGAAAGTATGAGCCTGATGAGGGCATATCCTAGACCTAAACCAAACCTAACATGCGTTATCCTCTAAAATATTGTTCCAAACCAGGTTTAATGGACTGCTTCAGTGTGGTACCACTTTACTAAGTGATTCAAAGCAGAAAAAACCCTCGATCAGGTCAACATGTATGTTAAAACTGCGAAAGCGTGACCCTGATGAGGGCAAATCCCAGGCCTAACCTATACCTAACATGCGTTGTCCTCTAAAGTATTGATGGAGACCAAGTTTAATTGACTGTTTCAGTGTCGTACTTCATTACTACGTGATGCAATCCAGAAAAAGCCGTGGATCTAGCCATCAAGTGTGAGAAATATGCGAAAGAATGAGCCTGATGAGAGCAAATCCCAGACCTATACCAGACATAACTTGCGTTATCCTCTAAAATATTGATCGAAACCAGGTTTAATTGACTGTTTCGGTGTGGTACCACATTACTACGTGATCCAATCCAGAAACAGCCCACGATCTATCCATGAAGTATGAGAAATATGCGAAAGTATGACCCTGATTAGGGCAAATCCCAGGCCTAACCTAGACCTAACATGCGATACCCTCTAAAATATTTATCCAGACCAGGTTTAATTGAATGTTTCGCTGTGTTACCACATTACTGCGTGATCCGAACCAGAAAAATCCCAGGATATGTTCAACATGTATGTGACAAACGCGAAAGTATGAGCCTGATGAGGGCAAATCCCAGACCTATCCCAGACCTAACTTGCGTTATCCACTAAAATATTGATCGAAACCAGGTTTAATGGACCGCTTCAGTGTGGTACCACATTACTACGTGATCCTATCCAGAAATAGCCCAGGACATAGCCATGAAGTATGAGAAATATGCGAAAGTATGACCCTGATGAGGGCAAATCCCAGACCTATTCCAGACCTAACTTGCGTTGTCCTCTAAAATATTGTTCGAAACCAGGTTTAATGGACTGTTTCAGTGTGGTACCACACTACTACGTGATCCGAACCAGAAAAAACGCAGGATCCGTTCAACAAGTATGTGAAGAATGCGAAAGTATGAGTCTGATGGGTGAAAATCCCAGGTCTAACCTAGACCTAACATGCGTTATCCTCAAAAATATTGATCGAAACCTGGAGTAACCGACTGTTTCAGTGTGGTACCACATTACTACGTGATCCACACCAGAAAAAACCCAAGATCCGTTCAACAAGTATGTGAAGAATGCGAAAGTATGAGTCTGATGAGTGAAAATCCCAGGCCTAACCTAGACCTAACATGCGTTATCCTCAATAATATTGATCGAAACCAGGTTTAATTGACTGTTTCAGTGTGTTACCACTTTACTACGTGATCCAAAGTAGAAAAAACCCTCGATCAGGTCAACATGTATGTTAAAGCTGCGAAAGTATGACCCTGATTAGGGCAAATCCCAGGCCTAACCTAGACCTAACATGCGATATCCTCTAAAATATTTATCCAGACCAGGTTTAATTGAATGTCTCAGCGCGGTACCACATTACTACGTGATACAATCCAGAAATAGCCCAGGATCTAGCCATGAGGTATGAGAAATATGCGAAAGTATGCGCCTGATGAGGGCTAGTCCTAGACATAACCCAGACCTAACATACGTTATCCTCTAAAATATTTATCAAGACGAGGTTTAATTGAATGTTTCAGTGTGGTACCACTTTACTACGTGAACCAAACCGGAAAAAACCCAGGATCCGTTCAACAAGTATGTGAAGAATGCGAAAGTATGAGCCTGATGAGGGCAAATCCAAGACCTGACCCAGACCTAACATGCGTTATCCTCTAAAATATTGATCGAAACCAGATTTAATTGACTGTTTCACTGTGTTACCACTTTACTACGTGATCCAAAGCAGAAAAAACCCAGGATCTGTTCAACAAGTATGTGAAAAAAGCGAAAGTATGAGCCTGATGAGGGCAAATCCTAGACCTAACCCAGACCTAACATGCGTTATCCTCTAAAATATTGATCGAAACCAGGTTTAATTGACTGTTTCAGTGTGTTACCACTTTACTACGTGATCCAAAGTAGAAAAAACCCTCGATCATGTCAACATGTATGTTAAAACTGCGAAAGTATGACCCTGATTAGGGCAAATCCAAGGCCTAACCCAGACCTAACATGCGTTATCCTCTAAAACATTGATCGAAACCAGGTTTAATTGACTGTTTCAGCGTGGTACCACATTACTACGTGATACAATCCAGAAATAGCCCAGGATCTAGCCATGAAGTATGAGAAATATGCGAACGAATGAGCCTGATGAGGGCAAATCCTAGACCTAACCCAGACCTAACATGCGTTATCCTCTAAAATATTGATCGAAACCAGGTTTAATTGACTGTTTCAGTGTGTTACCACTTTACTACGTGATCCAAAGCAGAAAAAACCATCGATCAGGTCAACATGCATTTTAAAACTGCGAAAGTATGAGCCTGATGAGGGCAAAGCCCAGACCTATCCCAGACCTAACATGCGTTATCCTCAAAAATATTATACGAAACCAAGTTTACCCGACTGTTTCAGTGTGGTACCACATTACTACGTGATCCAAACCAGAAAAAACCCAGGATCCGTTCAACAAGTATGTGAAAAATGCGAAAGTATGAGTCTGATCAGTGAAAATCCCAGGCCTAACCTAGACCTAACATGCGTTATCCTCTAACATATTGATCGAAACCAGGTTTAATGGACTGTCTCAGTGTGGTAACACTTTACTACGTGATCCAAACCAGAAAAAACCCAGGATCTGTTCAACAAGTATGTGAAAAACGCGAAAGTATGAGCCTGATGAGGGCTATCCTAGACCTAACCCAGACCTAACATGCGATATCCTCTAAAATTTTGATCGAAACCAGGTTTAATGGACTGTTTCAGTGTGGTACCACACTACTACGTGATCCAAACCAGAAAAAACCCAGGATCTGTTCAACAAGTATGTGAAAAACGCGAAAGTATGAGCCTGATGAGGGCATATCCCAGACCTATCCCAGACCTAACTTCCGTTATCCTATAAAATATTGATCGAAACCAGGTTTAATTGACTGTTTCAGCGTGGTAGCACATTACTACGTGATCCAATGCAGAAATAGCCCAGGATCTAGCCATGAAGTATGAGAAATATGCGAAAGTATGAACATGATGAGGGCAAATCCTAGACGTAACCCAGACCTAACTTACGTTATCCTCTAAAATGTTTATCAAGACCAGGTGTAATTGAATGTTTCAGTGTGGTACCACATTACTACGTGAACCAAACCAGAAAAAACCCATGATGCGTTCAACAAGTATGTGAAGAATGCGAAAGTATGAGTCTGATGAGTGAAAATCCCAGGCCTAACCTAGACCTAACATGCGATACCCCCTAAAATATTTATCCAGACCAGGTTTAATTGAATGTTTCGGTGTGGTACCACATTACTGCGTGATCCAATCCAGAAAAAACCCGGGAACAGTTCAACAAGTATGTGAAAAACGCGAAAGTACGAGCCTGATGAGGGCAAATCCCAGACCTATCTCAGACCTAACTTGCGTTATCCTCTAAATTATTGATCGAAACCAGGTTTAATTGACTGTTTCAGCGTGGTACCACATTACTACGTGATACAATCCAGAAATAGCCCAGGATCTAGCCATGAAGTATGAGAAATATGCGAAAGTATGAGCCTGATGAGGGCAAATCCTAGACGTAACCCCGACCTAACATACGTTGTCCTCTAAAATATTTATCAAGACCAGGTTTAATTGAATGTTTCAGTGTGGTACCACATTACTACGTGATCCAATCCAGAAAAAACCCCGGATCTGTTCTACAGGTATGTGAAAAACGCGAAAGTACGAGCCTGATGAGTGAAAATCCCAGGCCTAACCTAGACCTAACATGCGTTTTCCTCAATAATATTGATCGAAACCTGGTTTAATCGACAGTTTCAGTGTGGTACCACATTACTCCGTGATCCAAACCAGAAAAAAATCCAGGATCTGTTCAACGAGTATGTGAAGTGTGCGAAAGTATGAGTCTGATGGGGGCAAATCTCTGACCTATCCCGGACCTATCATGAGTTATCCTCTAAAATATTGATCGAAACCAGGTTTAATTGACTGTTTTAGTGTGGTACCACTTTACTACGTGATCCAAAGCAGAAAAAACCATCGATCAGGTCAACATGCATTTTAAAACTGCGAAAGTATGAGCCTGATGAGGGCAAAGCCCAGACCTATCCCGGACCTAACATACGTTATCCTCAAAAATATTATACGAAACCAGGTTTACCCGACTGTTTCAGTGTGGTACCACATTACTACGTGATCCAAACCAGAAAAAAACCCAGGATCTTGTCAACGAGTATGTGAAGTGTGCGAAAGTATGAGTCTGATGAGGGCTAATCCCAGACCTATCCCAGACCTAACTTGCGTTATCCTCTAAAATATTGATCGAAACCAGGTTTAATTGACTGTTTTATTTGTGGTACCACTTTACTACGTGATCCAAAAAAGAAAAAACCCTCGATCAGGTCAACATGCATGTTAAAACTGCGAAAGTATGACCCTAATGAGGGCAAATCCCAGGCCTAACCTAGACCTAACATGCGTTATCTTCTAAAATATTGAGCGAAACAAGGTTTAATGGACTGTTTCAGTGTAGTACCACATTACTACGTGATTCAATCCAGAAATAGCACAGGATCTAGCCATGAAGTATGAGAAATATGCGAAAGTATGAGCCTGATGAGGGCAAATCCTAGACGTAACCCAGACCTAACATACGTTATCCTCTAAAATATTTATCATGACCAGGTTTAATTGAATGTTTCAGTGTGGTGCCACATTACTACGTGATCCAAAGCAGAAAAAACCCTCGATCAGGTCAACATGCATGTTAAAACTGCGAAAGTATGACCCTGATGAGGGCAAATCCCAGGCCTAACCTAGACCTAACATGCGTTATCCTCTAAAATATTGATCGAAACCAGGTATATTGACTGTTTCAGCGTGGTACCACATTACTACGTGATACAATCCAGAAATAGCCCAGGATCTAGCCATGAAGTATGAGAAATATGTGAAAGTATGAGCCTGATGAGGGCAAATCCTAGACGTAACCCCGACCTAACATACGTTATCCTCTAAAATATTTATCAAGACCAGGTTTAATTGAATGTTTCAGTGTGGTACCACATTACTACGTGAACCAAACCGGAAAAAACCCAGGATCCGTTCAACAAGTATGTTAAAACTGCGAAAGCATGACACTGATGAGGGCAAATCCCCGGCCTAACTTATACCTAACATGCGTTGTCCTCTAAAATATTGATGGAAACCAGGTTTAATTGACTGTTTCAGTGTCGTACTTCATTACTACGTGATGCAATCCAGAAAAAGCCCTGGATCTAGCCATCATGTATGAGAAATATGCGAAAGAATGAGCCTGATGAGAGCGAATCCCAGACCTATACCAGACCTAACTTGCGTTGTCCTCTAAAATCTTGATCGAAACCAGGTTTAATGGACTGTTTCAGTGTGGTACCACATTACTACGTGATGCAATCCAGAAAAAGACCAGGATCTAGCCATCCAGTATGAGAAATATGCGAAAGAATGAGCCTGATGAGAGCAAATCCCAGACCTAACCTAGACCTAACATAAATTATTCTCTAAAATGTTGATCGTAACCAGGTTTAATGGACTGTTTCAGTGTGGTACCACATTACTACGTGATCCAAACCAGAAAAAACCCAGGATCTGTTCAACAAGTATGTGAAAAACGCGAAAGTATGAGCCTGATGAGGGCAAATCCTAGACCTAACCCAGACCTAACATGCGATATCCTCTAAAATATTGATCGAAACCAGGTTTAATGGACTGTTTCAGTGTGGTACCACACTACTACGTGAACCAAACCAGAAAAAACCCAGGATCTGTTCAACAAGTATGTGAAAAACGCGAAAGTATGAGCCTGATGAGGGCATATCCCAGACCTATCCCAGACCTAACTTCCGTTATCCTATAAAATATTGATCGAAACCAGGTTTAATTGACTGTTTCAGCGTGGTACCACATTACTACGTGATCCAATGCAGAAATAGCCCAGGATCTAGCCATGAAGTATGAGAAATATGCGAAAGTATGAACCTGATGAGGGTAAATCCTAGACGTAACCCAGACCTAACTTACGTTATCCTCTAAAATGTTTATCAAGACCAGGTGTAATTGAATGTTTCAGTGTGGTACCACATTACTACGTGAACCAAACCAGAAAATAACCCAGGATCTGTTCAACGAGTATGTGAAGTGTGCGAAAGTATGAGTCTGATGAGGGCAAATCCCAGACCTATCCCAGACCTAACTTGCGTTGTCCTCTAAAATATTGATGGAAACCAGGTTTCATTCACTGTTTCAGCGTGGTACCACATTACTACGTGATACAATCCAGAAATAGCCCAGGATCTAGCCATGAAGTATGAGAAATATGCGAAAGTATGAGCCTGATGAGGGCAAATCCTAGACGTAACCCAGACCTAACATACGTTATTCTCTAAAATATTGATCGAAACCAGGTTTAATTGACTGTTTCAGTGTTGTACCACATTACTACGTGATCCAATCCAGAAAAAGCCCAGGATCTGGCCATCAAGTATGAGAAATATGCGGAAGTATTACACTGATGAGCGCAAATCCCAGATCTAACCCAGACCTAACATGCGTTTTCCTCCAAAATATTGATCGAACACAGGTTTAATTGACTGTTTCAGTGTGGTACCACTATACTACCTGATCCAAAGTAGAAAAAACCCAGGATCTGTTCAACAAGTATGTGAAGTATGCGAAAGTATGAGTCTGATGAGGGAAAATCCCAGGCCTAACCAGGACATAACATGCGTTATCCTCTAAAATATTGACCGAAGCCAGGTTTAGTGGACTGTTTCAGTGTGGTACCACATTACTACGTGATCCAATCCTGAAAAAGTCCAGGATCTAGCCATCAACTATGAGAAATATGCGAAAGTACGAGCCTGATGAGAGCAAATCCCAGACCTATCCTAGACCTAACATGCGTTATCCTCTAAAATAATGATCGAAACCAGGTTCAATGGACTGTTTCTGTGTGGTACCACATTACTACGTGATCCAGTCCAGAGAAAGTCCAGGATCTAGCCATCAAGTATGAGAAATATGCGAAAGAATGAGCCTGATGAGGGCAAATCCCAGACCTAACCCAGACCTGACATGCGTTATCCTCTAAAATATTGATCGAAACCAGGTTTAATTGACTGTTTCAGTGTGGTACCACATTACTACGTGATCCAAAGTAGAAAAACCCCTCGATCAGGTCAACATGTATGTTAAAACTGCGAAAGTATGACCCTGATTAGGGCAAATCCCAGGCCTAACCTAGACCTAACATGCGATACCCCCTAAAATATTTATCCAGACCAGGTTTAATTGAATGTTTCGGTGTGGTACCACATTACTGCGTGATCCAATCCAGAAAAAACCCGGGAACAGTTCAACAAGTATGTGAAAAACGCGAAAGTATGAGCCTGATGAGGGCGAATCCCAGACCTATCTCAGACCTAACATGCGATACCCCCTAAAATATTTATCCAGACCAGGTTTAATTGAATGTTTCGGTGTGGTACCACGTTACTGCGTGATCCAATCCGGAAAAAACCCCGGATCTGTTCTACAGGTATGTGAAAAACGCGAAAGTACGAGCCTGATGAGGGCAAATCCCAGACCTAACCCAGACCTAACTTGCGTTATCCACTAAGATATTGATCGAAACCAGGTTTAATGGACTGTTTCAGTGTGGTACCACGCTACAACGTGATCCGAACCAGAAGAAACCCAGGATCTGTTCAACATGTATGTGAAAAACGCGAAAGTATGAGCCTGATGAGGGCAAATCCCAGACCTATCCCAGACCTAACTTGCGTTATCCTCTAAAATATTGATCGAAACCAGGTTTGATTGACCGCTTCAGTGTGGTACCACATTACTACGTGATCCAATCCAGAAATAGCCCAGGACATAGCCATGAAGTATGAGAAATATGCGAAAGTATGACCCTGATGAGGGCAAATCTCAGACCTATCCCAGTTCTAACTTGCGTTGTCCTCTAAAATATTGATCGAAACCAGGTTTAATGGATTGTTTCAGTGTGGTACCACACTACTACGTGATCCGAACCAGAAAAAACGCAGGATCCGTTCAACAAGTATGTGAAGAATACGAAAGTATGAGTCTGATGGGGGCAAATCTCTGACCTATCCCGGACCTAACTTGCGTTATCCACTAAAATATTGACCGAAACCAGGTTTAATTGACTGTTTCAGTGTGGTACCACATTACTACGTGATCCAAACCAGAAAAAAATCCAGGATCTGTTCAACGAGTATGTGAAGTGTGCGAAAGTATGAGTCTGATGGGGGCAAATCTCTGACCTATCCCGGACCTAACTTGCGTTATCCACTAAAATATTGATCGAAACCAGGTTTAATTGACTGTTTTAGTGTGGTACCACTTTACTACGTGATCCAAAGCAGAAAAAACCATCGTTCAGGTCAACATGCATTTTAAAACTGCGAAAGTATGAGCCTGATGAGGGCAAAGCCCAGACCTATCCCAGACCTAACATGCGTTATCCTCAAAAATATTATACGAAACCAGGATTACCCGACTGTTTCAGTGTGGTACCACATTACTACGTGATCCAAACCGGAAAAAAACCCAGGATCTTGTCAACGAGTATGTGAAGTGTGCGAAAGTATGAGTCTGGTGAGGGCTAATCCCAGACCTATCCCAGACCTAACTTGCGTTATCCTCTAAAATATTGATCGAAACCAGGTTTAATTGACTGTTTTATTTGTGGTACCACTTTACTACGTGATCCAAAAAAGAAAAAACCCTCGATCAGGTCAACATGCATGTTACAACTGCGAAAGTATGACCCTAATGAGGGCAAATCCCAGGCCTAACCTAGACCTAACATGCGTTATCTTCTAAAATATTGAGCGAAACAAGGTTTAATGGACTGTTTCAGTGTAGTACCACACTACTTCGTGATCCAAACCAGAAGAAACACAGGATCTAGCCATGAAGTATGAGAAATATGCGAAAGTATGACCCTGATGAGGGCAAATCCCAGACCTATCCCAGACCTAACTTGCGTTGTCTTCTAAAATATTGATCGAAACCAGTATGAGCCTGATGAGGGCGAATCCCAGACCTATCTCAGACCTAACTTGCGTTATCCTCTAAAATATTGATCGAAACCAGGTTTAATGGACTGTTTCAGTGTGGTACCACATTACTACGTGATCCAAACCAGAAAAAACCCAGGATCTGTTCAACAAGTGTGTGAAAAACGCGAAAGTATGAGCCTGATGAGGGCAAATCCTAGACCTAACCCAGACCTAACATGCGATATCCTCTAAAATATTGATCGAAACCAGGTTTACTGGACTGTTTCAGTGTGGTACCACACTACTACGTGAACCAAACCAGAAAAAACCCAGGATCTGTTCAACAAGTATGTGAAAAACGCGAAAGTATGAGCCTGATGAGGGCATATCCCAGACCTATCCCAGACCTAACTTCCGTTATCCTATAAAATATTGATCGAAACCAGGTTTAATTGACTGTTTCAGCGTGGTACCACATTACTACGTGATACAATCCAGAAATAGCCCAGGATCTAGCCATGAAGTATGAGAAATATGCGAAAGTATGAACCTGATGAGGGCAAATCCTAGACGTAACACAGACCTAACACACGTTATTCTCTAAAATATTGATCGAAACCAGGTTTAATTGCCTGTTTCAGTGTTGTACCACATTACTACGTGATCCAACCCAGAAAAAGCCCAGGATCTGGCCATCAAGTATGAGAAATATGCGGAAGTATTACACTGATGAGCGCAAATCCCAGATCTAACCCAGACCTAACATGCGTTTTCCTCCAAAATATTGATCGAACACAGGTTTAATTGACTATTTCAGTGTGGTACCACTATACTACGTGATCCAAAGTAGAAAAAACCCAGGATCTGATCAACAAGTATGTGAAGTATGCGAAAGTATGAGTCTGATGAGGGAAAATCCCAGGCCTAACCAGGACATAACATGCGTTATCCTCTAAAATATTGACCGAAGCCAGGTTTAGTGGACTGTTTCAGTGTGGTACCACATTACTACGTGATCCGAACCAGAAGAAACCCAGGATCTGTTCAACATGTATGTGAAAAACGCGAAAGTATGAGCCTGATGAGGGCAAATCCCAGACCTATCCCTGACCTAACTTGCGTTATCCTCTAAAATATTGATCGAAACCAGGTTTAATTGACCGCTTCAGTGTGGTACCACATTACTACGTGATCCAATCCAGAAATAGCCCAGGACATAGCCATGAAGTATGAGAAATATGCGAAAGTATGACCCTGATGAGGGCAAATCCCAGACCTATCCCAGACCTAACTTGCGTTGTCCTCTAAAATATTGATCGAAACCAGGTTTAATGGACTGTTTCAGTGTGGTACCACACTACTACGTGATCCGAACCAGAAAAAACGCAGGATCCGTTCAACAAGTATGTCAAGAATGCGAAAGTATGAGTCTGATGAGGGAAAATCTCAGACCTATCCCGGACCTAATTTGCGTTATCCTCTAAAATATTGACCGAAACCAGGTTTAATTGACTGTTTTAGTGTGGTACCACTTTACTACGTGATCCAAAGTAGAAAAAACCCTCGATCATGTCAACATGTATGTTAAAACTGCGAAAGTATGACCCTGATTAGGGCAAATCCCAGGCCTAACCTAGACCTAACATGCGATACCCCCTAAAATGTTTATCCAGACCAGGTTTAATTGAATGTTTCGGTGTGGTACCACATTACTGCGTGATCCAATCCAGAAAAAACCCCGGACCTGTTCTACAGGTATGTGAAAAACGCGAAAGTACGAGCCTGATGAGTGAAAATCCCAGGCCTAACCTAGACCTAACATGCGTTTTCCTCAATAATATTGATCGAAACCAGGTTTAATCGACAGTTTCAGTGTGGTACCACATTACTACGTTATCCAAACCAGAAAAAAATCCAGGATCTGTTCAACGAGTATGTGAAGTGTGCGAAAGTATGAGTCTGATGGGGGCAAATCTCTGACCTATCCCGGACCTAACTTGCGTTATCCTCTAAAATATTGATCGAAACCAGGTTTAATTGACCGTTTTAGTGTGGTACCACTTTACTACGTGATCCAAAGCAGAAAAAACCATCGATCAGGTCAACATGCATTTTAAAACTGCGAAAGTATGAGCCTGATGAGGGCAAAGCCCAGACCTATCCCAGACCTAACATGCGTTATCCTCAAAAATATTATACGAAACCAGGATTACCCGACCGTTTCAGTGTGGTACCACATTACTACGTGATCCAAACCGGAAAAAAACCCAGGATCTTGTCAACGAGTATGTGAAGTGTGCGAAAGTATGAGTCTGGTGAGGGCTAATCCCAGACCTATCCCAGACCTAACTTGCGTTATCCTCTAAAATATTGATCGAAACCAGGTTTAATTGACTGTTTTATTTGTGGTACCACTTTACTACGTGATCCAAAAAAGAAAAAACCCTCGATCAGGTCAACATGCATGTTAAAACTGCGAAAGTATGACCCTAATGAGGGCAAATCCCAGGCCTAACCTAGACCTAACATGCGTTATCTTCTACAATATTGAGCGAAACAAGGTTTAATGGACTGTTTCAGTGTAGTACCACACTACTTCGTGATCCAAACCAGAAGAAACACAGGATCTAGCCCTGAAGTATGAGAAATTTGCGAAAGTATGACCCTGATGAGGGCAAATCCCAGACCTATCCCAGACCTAACTTGCGTTGTCTTCTAAAATATTGATCGAAACCAGTATGAGCCTGATGAGGGCGAATCCCAGACCTATCTCAGACCTAACTTGCGTTATCCTCTAAAATATTGATCGAAACCAGGTTTAATTGACTGTTTCAGCGTGGTACCACATTACTACGTGATATAATCCAGAAATAGCCCAGGATCTAGCCATGAAGTATGAGAAATATGTGAAAGTATGAGCCTGATGAGGGCAAATCCTAGACGTAACCCCGACCTAACATGAATTATTCTCTAAAATATTGATCGTAACCAGGTATAATGGACTGTTTCAGTGTGGTACCACATTACTACGTGATCCAAACCAGAAAAAACCCAGGATCTGTTCAACAAGTATGTGAAAAACGCGAAAGTATGAGCCTGATGAGGGCAAATCCTAGACCTAACCCAGACCTAACATGCGATATCCTCTAAAATATTGATCGAAACCAGGTTTACTGGACTGTTTCAGTGTGGTACCACACTACTACGTGAACCAAACCAGAAAAAACCCAGGATCGGTTCAACAAGTATGTGAAAAACGCGAAAGTATGAGCCTGATGAGGGCATATCCCAGACCTATCCCAGACCTAACTTCCGTTATCCTATAAAATATTGATCGAAACCAGGTTTAATTGACTGTTTCAGCGTGGTACCACATTACTACGTGATCCAATGCAGAAATAGCCCAGGATCTAGCCATGAAGTATGAGAAATATGCGAAAGTATGAACCTGATGAGGGTAAATCCTAGACGTAACCCAGACCTAACTTACGTTATCCTCTAAAATGTTTATCAAGACCAGGTGTAATTGAATGTTTCAGTGTGGTACCACATTACTACGTGAACCACACCAGAAAATAACCCAGGATCTGTTCAACGAGTATGTGAAGTGTGCGAAAGTATGAGTCTGATGAGGGCAAGTCCCAGACCTATCCCAGACCTAACTTGCGTTGTCCTCTAAAATATTGATGGAAACCAGGTTTCATTCACTGTTTCAGCGTGGTACCACATTACTACGTGATACAATCCAGAAATAGCCCAGGATCTAGCCATGAAGTATGAGAAATATGCGAAAGTATGAGCCTGATGAGGGCAAATCCTAGACGTAACACAGACCTAACACACGTTATTCTCTAAAATATTGATCGAAACCAGGTTTAATTGCCTGCTTCAGTGTTGTACCACATTACTACGTGATCCAACCCAGAAAAAGCCCAGGATCTGGCCATCAAGTATGAGAAATATGCGGAAGTATTACACTGATGAGCGCAAATCCCAGATCTAACCCAGACCTAACATGCGTTTTCCTCCAAAATATTGATCGAACACAGGTTTAATTGACTGTTTCAGTGTGGTACCACTATACTACGTGATCCAAAGTAGAAAAAACCCAGGATCTGATCAACAAGTATGTGAAGTATGCGAAAGTATGAGTCTGATGAGGGAAAATCCCAGGCCTAACCAGGACATAACATGCGTTATCCTCTAAAATATTGACCGAAGCCAGGTTAGTGGACTGTTTCAGTGAGGTACCACATTACTACGTGATCCGAACCAGAAGAAACCCAGGATCTGTTCAACATGTATGTGAAAAACGCGAAAGTATGAGCCTGATGAGGGCAAATCCCAGACCTATCCCTGACCTAACTTGCGTTATCCTCTAAAATATTGATCGAAACCAGGTTTAATTGACCGCTTCAGTGTGGTACCACATTACTACGTGATCCAATCCAGAAATAGCCCAGGACATAGCCATGAAGTATGAGAAATATGCGAAAGTATGACCCTGATGAGGGCAAATCCCAGACCTATCCCAGACCTAACTTGCGTTGTCCTCTAAAATATTGATCGAAACCAGGTTTAATGGACTGTTTCAGTGTGGTACCACACTACTACGTGATCCGAACCAGAAAAAACGCAGGATCCGTTCAACAAGTATGTCAAGAATGCGAAAGTACGAGTCTGATGAGGGAAAATCTCAGACCTATCCCGGACCTAATTTGCGTTATCCTCTAAAATATTGACCGAAACCAGGTTTAATTGACTGTTTTAGTGTGGTACCACTTTACTACGTGATCCAAAGCAGAAAAAACCATCGATCAGGTCAACATGCATTTTAAAACTGCGAAAGTATGAGCCTGATGAGGGCAAAGCCCAGACCTATCCCAGACCTAACATGCGTTATCCTCAAAAATATTATACGAAACCAGGATTACCCGACTGTTTCAGTGTGGTACCACATTACTACGTGATCCAAACCAGAAAATAACCCAGGATCTGTTCAACGAGTATGTGAAGTGTGCGAAAGTATGAGTCTGATGAGGTCAAATCCCAGGCCTATCCCAAACCTAACATGCGTTATCCTCTAAAATATTGATCCAAACCAGGTTTAATGGACTGTTTCAGTGTGGTACCACACTACTACGTGATCCAAACCAGAAAAAACCCAGGATCTGTTCAACAAGTATGTGAAAAACGCGAAAGTATGAGCCTGATGAGGGCAAATCCCAGACCAATCCCAGACCTAACTTGCGTTTCCTCTAAGATATTGATGGAAACCAGGTTTAATTGACTGTTTCAGTGTTGTACTTCATTACTACCTGATGCAATCCAGAAAAAGCCCAGGATCTAGCCATCAAGTATGAGAAATATGCGAAAGAATGAGCCTGATGAGAGCAAATCTCAGACCTAACCTAGACCTAACATGAATTATTCTGTAAAATATTCATCGAAACCAGGTTTAATCGACTGTTTCAGTGTGGTACCACACTACTGCGTGATACAGACCAGAAAATAACCCAGGATCTGTTCAACGAGTATGTGAAGTGTGCGAAAGTATGAGTCTGATGAGGTCAAATCCCAGACCAATCCCAGACTTAACTTGCGTTATCCTCTAAAATATTGATCGAAACCAGGTTTAATCGACTGTTTCAGTGTGGTACCACATTACTACGTGATCCAAACCAGAAAAAACCCAGGATCAGTTCAACAAGTATAAGAAGAATGCGAAAGTATGAGTCTGATGAGTGAAAATCCCAGGCCTAACCTAGACCTAACATGCGTTATCCTCAAAAATATTGATCGAAACCTGGTTTAATCGACTGTTTCAGTTTGGTACCACAATACTATGTGATCCAAACCAGAAAATAACCCAGGATCTGTTCAACGAGTATGTGAAGTGTGCGTAGGTATGAGTCTGATGAGGGCAAATCCCAGACCTATCCCAGACCTAACTTGCGTTATCCACTAAAATATTGATCGAAACCAGGTTTAACCGACTGTTTCAGTGTGGAACCACATTGCTACGTGATCCAAACCAGAAAAAAACCCAGTTTCAGTTCAACAAGTATGTGAAGAATGCGAAAGTATGAGTCTGATGAGTGAAAATCCCAGGCCTAACCTAGACCTAACATGCGTTGTCCTCAAAAATATTGATCGAAACCTGGTTTAATCGACAGTTTCAGTGTGGTACCACATTACAATGTGATCCAAACCAGAAAATAACCCAGGATCTGTTCAACGAGTATGTGAAGTGTGCGATAGTATGAGTCTGATGAGGGCAAATCCCAGACCTATCCCAGACCTAACATGCGTTATCCTCTAAAATATTTATCAAGACCAGGTTTAATTGATTGTTTCAGTGTGGACCCACATTACTACGTGATCCAAACCAGAAAAAACCCAGGATCCGTTCAACAAGTATGTGAAGAATGCGAAAGTATGAGTCTGATGAGTGAAAATCCCAGGCCTAACCTAGACCTAATATGCGTTATCCTCAAAAATATTGATCGAAACCTGGTTTAATCGACTGTTTCAGTGTGGTACCACATTACTATGTGATCCAAACCAGAAAATAACCCAGGATCTGTTCAACGAGTATGTGAAGTGTGCGAAAGTATGAGTCTGATGAGGGCAAATCCCAGACATATCCCAGACCTAACTTGCGTTATCCACTAAAATATTGATCGAAACCAGGTTTAACCGACTGTTTCAGTGTGGAACCACATTGCTACGTGATCCAAACCAGAAAAAAACCCAGTTTCAGTTCAACAAGTATGTGAAGAATGCGAAAGTATGAGTCTGATGAGTGAAAATCCCAGGCCTAACCTAGACCTAACATGCGTTGTCCTCAAAAATATTGATCGAAACCTGGTTGAATCGACAGTTTCAGTGTGGTACCACATTACTATGTGATCCAAACCAGAAAATAACCCAGGATCTGTTCAACGAGTATGTGAAGTGTGCGAAAGTATGAGTCTGATGAGGGCAAATCCCAGACCTATCCCAGACCTAACATGCGTTATCCTCTAAAATATTTATCAAGACCAGGTTTAATTGATTGTTTCAGTGTGGACCCACATTACTACGTGATCCAAACCAGAAAAAACCCAGGATCCGTTCAACAAGTATGTGAAGAATGCGAAAGTATGAGTCTGATGAGTGAAAATCCCAGGCCTAACCTAGACCTAATATGCGTTATCCTCAAAAATATTGATCGAAACCTGGTTTAATCGACTGTTTCAGTGTGGTACCACATTACTATGTGATCCAAACCAGAAAATAACCCAGGATCTGTTCAACGAGTATGTGAAGTGTGCGAAAGTATGAGTCTGATGAGGGCAAATCCCAGACCTATCCCAGACCTAACACGCGTTATCCTCTAAAATATTTATCAAGACCAGGTTTAATTGATTGTTTCAGTGTGGACCCACATAACTACGTGATCCAAACCAGAAAAAACCCAGGATCCGTTCAACAAGTATGTGAAGAATGCGAATGTATGAGTCTGATCAGTGAAAATCTCAGGCCTTACCTAGACCTAACTTGCGTTGTCCTCTAAAATATTGATGGAAACCAGGTTTCATTGACTGTTTCAGTGTGGTACTACATTACTACGTGATGCAATCCAGAAAAAGCTCAGGATCTAGCCATCAAGTATGAGAAATATGCGAAAGAATGAGCCTGATGAGAGCAAATCCCAGACCTATCCCAGACCTAACTTGCGTTAACCTCCAAAATATTTATCAAGGCCAGGTTTAATTGAATGTTTCAGTGTGGTACCACATTACTATGTGATCCAAACCAGAAAATAATGCAGGATCTGTTCAACGAGTACGTGAAGTGTGCGAAAGTATGAGTCTGATGAGGGCAAATCCCAGACCTATCCCGGACCTAACATACGTTATCCTCTAAAATATTTATCAAGACCAGGTTTAATTGATTGTTTCAGTGTGGACCCACATTACTACGTGAACCAAACCAGAAAAAAACCCAGGATCCGTTCAACAAGTATGTGAAAAACGCGAAAGTATGAGCCTGATGAGGGCAAATCCCAGACCTGTCCCAGACCTAACTTGCGTTATCCTCTAAAATATTGATCGAAGCCAAGTTTAATCGACTGTATCAGTGTGGAACCACATTACTACGTGATCCAAGCCAGAAAAAAACCCAGGATCTTGTCAAGGAGTATGTGAAGTGTGCGAAAGTATGGGTCTGATGAGGGCTAATCCCAGACCTATCCCAGACCTAGCTTGCGTGATCCTGTAAGATATTGATCGAAACCAGGTTTAATTGACTGTTTTAGTGTGGTACCACATTACTACGTGATCCAAACAAGAAAATAATGCAGGATCTGTTCAACGAGTATGTGAAGTGTGCGAAAGTATGAGCCTGCTGAGGGCAAATCCTAGACCTAACCCAAACCTAACACGCGTTATCCTCTAAAATATTTATCAAGACCAGGTTTAATTGATTGTTTCATTGTGGACCCACATTACTACGTGATCCAAACCCGAAAAACCCAGGATCCGTTCAACAAGTATGTGAAGAATGCGAAAGTATGAGTCTGATGAGTGAAAATCCCAGGCCTGACCTAGACCTAACATGCGTTATTCTCTAAAATATTGAGCGAAACCAGGTTTAATGGACTGTTTCAGTGTGGTACCACACTACTACGGGATCCAAACCAGAAAAAACCCAGGATCTGTTCAACAAGTATGTGAATTGTGCGAAAGTATGAGTCTGATGAGGTCAAATCCCAGACCAATCCCAGACTTAACTTGCGTTATCCTCTAAAATATTGATCGGAACCAGGTTTAATCGACTGTTTTAGCGTGGTACCACATTACTACGTGATACAATCCAGGAACAGCCCAGGATCTAGCCATCAAGTATGAGAAATATGCGAAAGAATGAGCCTGATGAGAGCAAATCTCAGACCTAACCTAGACCTAACATGAATTATTCTCTAAAATATTCATCGAAACCAGGTTTAATCGACTGTTTCAGTGTGGTACCACATTACTATGTGATCCAAACCAGAAAATAACCCAGGATCTGTTCAACGAGTATGTGAAGTGTGCGAAAGTATGAGTCTGATGAGGTCAAATCCCAGACCAATCCCAAACCTAACTATGCGTTATCCTCTAAAATATTGATCAAAACCACGTTTAATGGACTGTTTCAGTGTGGTACCACATTAGTACGTGATCCATACCAGAAAAAACCCAGCATCCGTTCAACAAGTATGTGAAGAATGCGAAAGTATGAGTCTGAAGGGTGAAAATCCCAGACCTAACCTAGACCTAACATGCGTTATCCTCTAAAATATTGATCCAAACCAGGTTTAATGGACTGTTTCAGTGTGGTACCACACTACTACGTGATCCAAACCAGAGAAAACCCAGGATCTGTTCAACAAGTATGTGAAAAACGCGAAAGTATGAGCCTGATGAGGGCAAATCCCAGACCTATCCCAGACCTAACTTGCGTTGTCCTCTAAGATATTGATGGAAACCAGGTTTAATTGACTGTTTCAGTGTTGTACTTCATTACTACGTGATGCAATCCAGAAAAAGCCCAGGATCTAGCCATCAAGTATGAGAAATATGCGAAAGAACGAGCCTGATGAGAGCAAATCCCAGACCTAACCTAGACCTAACATGAATTATTCTCTAAAATATTGATCGAAACCAGGTTTAATCGACTGTTTCAGTGTGGTACCACATTACTATGTGATCCAAACCAGAAAATAACCCAGGATCTGTTCAACGAGTATGTGAAGTGTGCGAAAGTATGAGTCTGATGAGGTCAAATCCCAGACCTATCCCAAACCTAACTATGCGTTATCCTCTAAAATATTGATCAAAACCAGGTTGAATCGACTGTTTCAGTGTGGCACCACACTACTACGTGATCCAAACCAGAAAAAACCCAGGATCCGTTCAACAAGTATGTGAAGAATGCGAAAGTATGAGTCTGATGAGTGAAAATCCCAGGGCTAACCTAGACCTAACATGCGTTATCCTCTAAACAATTCATCCAAACCAGGTTTAATGGACTGTTTCAGTGTGGTACCACACTACTACGTGATACAGACCAGAAAAAACCCAGGATCTGTTCAACAAGTATGTGAAAAACGCGAAAGTATGAGCCTGATGAGGGCGAATCCCAGACCTATGCCAGACCTAACTTGCGTTATCCTCTAAAATATTTATCAAGACCAGGTTTAATTGAATGTTTCAGTGTGGTACCACATTACTACCTAAACCAAACCAGAAAAAACCCAGGATCCGTTCAGCAAGTATGTGAAGAATGCGAAAGTATGAGTCTCATGAGCGAAAATCCCAGACCTAACCTAGACCTAACATGCGTTATCCTCTAAAATATTGATCCAAACCAGGTTTAATGGACTGTTTCAGTGTGGTACCACACTACTACGTGATCCAAACCAGAAAAAACCCAGGATCTGTTCAACAAGTATGTGAAAAACGCGAAAGTATGAGCCTGATGAGGGCAAAACCAAGACCAATCCCAGACCTAACTTGCGTTGTCCTCTAAGATATTGATGGAAACCAGGTTTAATTGACTGTTTCAGTGTTGTACTTCATTACTACGTGATGCAATCCAGAAAAAGCCCAGGATCTAGCCATCAAGTATGAGAAATATGCGAAAGAACGAGCCTGATGAGAGCAAATCCCAGACCTAACCTAGACCTAACATGAATTATTCTCTAAAATATTGATCGAAACCAGGTTTAATCGACTGTTTCAGTGTGGTACCACATTACTATGTGATCCAAACCAGAAAATAACCCAGGATCTGTTCAACGAGTATGTGAAGTGTGCGAAAGTATGAGTCTGATGAGGTCAAATCCCAGACCTATCCCAAACCTAACTATGCGTTATCCTCTAAAATATTGATCAAAACCACGTTTAATGGACTGTTTCAGTGTGGTACCACATTACTACCTGATGCAATCCAGAAAAAGCCCAGGATCTAGCCATCAAGTATGAGAAATATGCGAAAGAATGAGCCTGATGAGAGCAAATCTCAGACCTAACCTAGACCTAACATGAATTATTCTCTAAAATATTCATCGAAACCAGGTTTAATCGACTGTTTCAGTGTGGTACCACACTACTGCGTGATACAGACCAGAAAATAACCCAGGATCTGTTCAACGAGTATGTGAAGTGTGCGAAAGTATGAGTCTGATGAGGTCAAATCCCAGACCAATCCCAGACTTAACTTGCGTTATCCTCTAAAATATTGATCGAAACCAGGTTTAATCGACTGTTTCAGTGTGGTACCACATTACTACGTGATCCAAACCAGAAAAAACCCAGGATCAGTTCAACAAGTATAAGAAGAATGCGAAAGTATGAGTCTGATGAGTGAAAATCCCAGGCCTAACCTAGACCTAACATGCGTTATCCTCAAAAATATTGATCGAAACCTGGTTTAATCGACTGTTTCAGTTTGGTACCACAATACTATGTGATCCAAACCAGAAAATAACCCAGGATCTGTTCAACGAGTATGTGAAGTGTGCGTAGGTATGAGTCTGATGAGGGCAAATCCCAGACCTATCCCAGACCTAACTTGCGTTATCCACTAAAATATTGATCGAAACCAGGTTTAACCGACTGTTTCAGTGTGGAACCACATTGCTACGTGATCCAAACCAGAAAAAAACCCAGTTTCAGTTCAACAAGTATGTGAAGAATGCGAAAGTATGAGTCTGATGAGTGAAAATCCCAGGCCTAACCTAGACCTAACATGCGTTGTCCTCAAAAATATTGATCGAAACCTGGTTTAATCGACAGTTTCAGTGTGGTACCACATTACAATGTGATCCAAACCAGAAAATAACCCAGGATCTGTTCAACGAGTATGTGAAGTGTGCGAAAGTATGAGTCTGATGAGGGCAAATCCCAGACCTATCCCAGACCTAACATGCGTTATCCTCTAAAATATTTATCAAGACCAGGTTTAATTGATTGTTTCAGTGTGGACCCACATTACTACGTGATCCAAACCAGAAAAAACCCAGGATCCGTTCAACAAGTATGTGAAGAATGCGAAAGTATGAGTCTGATGAGTGAAAATCCCAGGCCTAACCTAGACCTAATATGCGTTATCCTCAAAAATATTGATCGAAACCTGGTTTAATCGACTGTTTCAGTGTGGTACCACATTACTATGTGATCCAAACCAGAAAATAACCCAGGATCTGTTCAACGAGTATGTGAAGTGTGCGAAAGTATGAGTCTGATGAGGGCAAATCCCAGACCTATCCCAGACCTAACACGCGTTATCCTCTAAAATATTTATCAAGACCAGGTTTAATTGATTGTTTCAGTGTGGACCCACATAACTACGTGATCCAAACCAGAAAAAACCCAGGATCCGTTCAACAAGTATGTGAAGAATGCGAATGTATGAGTCTGATCAGTGAAAATCTCAGGCCTTACCTAGACCTAACTTGCGTTGTCCTCTAAAATATTGATGGAAACCAGGTTTCATTGACTGTTTCAGTGTGGTACTACATTACTACGTGATGCAATCCAGAAAAAGCTCAGGATCTAGCCATCAAGTATGAGAAATATGCGAAAGAATGAGCCTGATGAGAGCAAATCCCAGACCTATCCCAGACCTAACTTGCGTTAACCTCCAAAATATTTATCAAGGCCAGGTTTAATTGAATGTTTCAGTGTGGTACCACATTACTATGTGATCCAAACCAGAAAATAATGCAGGATCTGTTCAACGAGTACGTGAAGTGTGCGAAAGTATGAGTCTGATGAGGGCAAATCCCAGACCTATCCCGGACCTAACATACGTTATCCTCTAAAATATTTATCAAGACCAGGTTTAATTGATTGTTTCAGTGTGGACCCACATTACTACGTGAACCAAACCAGAAAAAAACCCAGGATCCGTTCAACAAGTATGTGAAAAACGCGAAAGTATGAGCCTGATGAGGGCAAATCCCAGACCTGTCCCAGACCTAACTTGCGTTATCCTCTAAAATATTGATCGAAGCCAAGTTTAATCGACTGTATCAGTGTGGAACCACATTACTACGTGATCCAAGCCAGAAAAAAACCCAGGATCTTGTCAAGGAGTATGTGAAGTGTGCGAAAGTATGGGTCTGATGAGGGCTAATCCCAGACCTATCCCAGACCTAGCTTGCGTGATCCTGTAAGATATTGATCGAAACCAGGTTTAATTGACTGTTTTAGTGTGGTACCACATTACTACGTGATCCAAACCAGAAAATAATGCAGGATCTGTTCAACGAGTATGTGAAGTGTGCGAAAGTATGAGCCTGCTGAGGGCAAATCCTAGACCTAACCCAAACCTAACACGCGTTATCCTCTAAAATATTTATCAAGACCAGGTTTAATTGATTGTTTCATTGTGGACCCACATTACTACGTGATCCAAACCCGAAAAAACCCAGGATCCGTTCAACAAGTATGTGAAGAATGCGAAAGTATGAGTCTGATGAGTGAAAATCCCAGGCCTGACCTAGACCTAACATGCGTTATTCTCTAAAATATTGAGCGAAACCAGGTCTAATGGACTGTTTCAGTGTGGTACCACACTACTACGGGATCCAAACCAGAAAAAACCCAGGATCTGTTCAACAAGTATGTGAATTGTGCGAAAGTATGAGTCTGATGAGGTCAAATCCCAGACCAATCCCAGACTTAACTTGCGTTATCCTCTAAAATATTGATCGGAACCAGGTTTAATCGACTGTTTTAGCGTGGTACCACATTACTACGTGATACAATCCAGGAACAGCCCAGGATCTAGCCATCAAGTATGAGAAATATGCGAAAGAATGAGCCTGATGAGAGCAAATCTCAGACCTAACCTAGACCTAACATGAATTATTCTCTAAAATATTCATCGAAACCAGGTTTAATCGACTGTTTCAGTGTGGTACCACATTACTATGTGATCCAAACCAGAAAATAACCCAGGATCTGTTCAACGAGTATGTGAAGTGTGCGAAAGTATGAGTCTGATGAGGTCAAATCCCAGACCAATCCCAAACCTAACTATGCGTTATCCTCTAAAATATTGATCAAAACCACGTTTAATGGACTGTTTCAGTGTGGTACCACATTAGTACGTGATCCATACCAGAAAAAACCCAGCATCCGTTCAACAAGTATGTGAAGAATGCGAAAGTATGAGTCTGAAGGGTGAAAATCCCAGACCTAACCTAGACCTAACATGCGTTATCCTCTAAAATATTGATCCAAACCAGGTTTAATGGACTGTTTCAGTGTGGTACCACACTACTACGTGATCCAAACCAGAGAAAACCCAGGATCTGTTCAACAAGTATGTGAAAAACGCGAAAGTATGAGCCTGATGAGGGCAAATCCCAGACCTATCCCAGACCTAACTTGCGTTGTCCTCTAAGATATTGATGGAAACCAGGTTTAATTGACTGTTTCAGTGTTGTACTTCATTACTACGTGATGCAATCCAGAAAAAGCCCAGGATCTAGCCATCAAGTATGAGAAATATGCGAAAGAACGAGCCTGATGAGAGCAAATCCCAGACCTAACCTAGACCTAACATGAATTATTCTCTAAAATATTGATCGAAACCAGGTTTAATCGACTGTTTCAGTGTGGTACCACATTACTATGTGATCCAAACCAGAAAATAACCCAGGATCTGTTCAACGAGTATGTGAAGTGTGCGAAAGTATGAGTCTGATGAGGGCAAATCCCAGACCTATCCCAAACCTAACTATGCGTTATCCTCTAAAATATTGATCAAAACCAGGTTGAATCGACTGTTTCAGTGTGGCACCACACTACTACGTGATCCAAACCAGAAAAAACCCAGGATCCGTTCAACAAGTATGTGAAGAATGCGAAAGTATGAGTCTGATGAGTGAAAATCCCAGGGCTAACCTAGACCTAACATGCGTTATCCTCTAAACAATTCATCCAAACCAGGTTTAATGGACTGTTTCAGTGTGGTACCACACTACTACGTGATACAGACCAGAAAAAACCCAGGATCTGTTCAACAAGTATGTGAAAAACGCGAAAGTATGAGCCTGATGAGGGCGAATCCCAGACCTATGCCAGACCTAACTTGCGTTATCCTCTAAAATATTTATCAAGACCAGGTTTAATTGAATGTTTCAGTGTGGTACCACATTACTACCTAAACCAAACCAGAAAAAACCCAGGATCCGTTCAGCAAGTATGTGAAGAATGCGAAAGTATGAGTCTCATGAGCGAAAATCCCAGACCTAACCTAGACCTAACATGCGTTATCCTCTAAAATATTGATCCAAACCAGGTTTAATGGACTGTTTCAGTGTGGTACCACACTACTACGTGATCCAAACCAGAAAAAACCCAGGATCTGTTCAACAAGTATGTGAAAAACGCGAAAGTATGAGCCTGATGAGGGCAAAACCAAGACCAATCCCAGACCTAACTTGCGTTGTCCTCTAAGATATTGATGGAAACCAGGTTTAATTGACTGTTTCAGTGTTGTACTTCATTACTACGTGATGCAATCCAGAAAAAGCCCAGGATCTAGCCATCAAGTATGAGAAATATGCGAAAGAACGAGCCTGATGAGAGCAAATCCCAGACCTAACCTAGACCTAACATGAATTATTCTCTAAAATATTGATCGAAACCAGGTTTAATCGACTGTTTCAGTGTGGTACCACATTACTATGTGATCCAAACCAGAAAATAACCCAGGATCTGTTCAACGAGTATGTGAAGTGTGCGAAAGTATGAGTCTGATGAGGTCAAATCCCAGACCTATCCCAAACCTAACTATGCGTCATCCTCTAAAATATTGATCAAAACCAGGTTGAATCGACTGTTTCAGTGTGGCACCACATTACTACGTGATCCAAAGCAGAAAAAACCCTCGATCAGGTCAACATGTATGTTAAAACTGCGAAAGTATGGCCCTGATGAGGGCAAATCCCAGGCCTAACCTAGACCTAACTTGCGTTATCCTCTAAAATATTGATCGAAACCAGGTTTAATTCGCTGTTTCAGCGTGGTACCACATTACTACGTCATACAATCCAGAAACAGCCCAGGATCTAGCCATCAAGTATGAGAAATATGCGAAAGAATGAGCCTGATGAGAGCAAATCCCAGACCTAACCTAGACCTAACATGAATTATTCTCTAAAATATTGTTCGACACCAGGTTTAATCGACTGTTTCAGTGTGGTACCACATTACTACGTGATCCAAACCAGTAAAAACCCAGGATCCGTTTAATAAGTATGTGAGGAATGCGAATGAATGAGTCTGATGAGTGAAAATCCCAGGCCTAACCTAGACCTAGCATGCGTTATCCTCAAAAATATTGATCGAAACCTGGTTTAATCGACTGTTTCAGTGTGGTACCACATTACTATGTGATCCAAACCAGAAAATAACCCAGGATCTGTTCAACAAGTATGTGAAGAATGCGAAAGTATGAGTCTGATGAGTGAAAATCCCAGGCCTAACCTAGACCTAATATGCGTTATCCTCAAAAATATTGATCGAAACCAGGTTTAACCGACTGTTTCAGTGTGGAACCACATTGCTACGTGATCCAAACCAGAAAAAAACCCAGTTTCAGTTCAACAAGTATGTGAAGAATGCGAAAGTATGAGTCTGATGAGTGAAAATCCCAGGCCTAACCTAGACCTAACATGCGTTGTCCTCAAAAATATTGATCGGAACCTGGTTTAATCGACAGTTTCAGTGTGGTACCACATTACAATGTGATCCAAACCAGAAAATAACCCAGGATCTGTTCAACGAGTATGTGTAGTGTGCGAAAGTATGAGTCTGATGAGGGCAAATCCCAGACCTATCCCAGACCTAACATGCGTTATCCTCTAAAATATTTATCAAGACCAGGTTTAATTGATTGTTTCAGTGTGGACCCACATTACTACGTGATCCAAACCAGAAAAAACCCAGGATCCGTTCAACAAGTATGTGAAGAATGCGAAAGTATGAGTCTGATGAGTGAAAATCCCAGGCCTAACCTAGACCTAATATGCGTTATCCTCAAAAATATTGATCGAAACCTGGTTTAATCGACTGTTTCAGTGTGGTACCACATTACTATGTGATCCAAACCAGAAAATAACCCAGGATCTGTTCAACGAGTATGTGAAGTGTGCGAAAGTATGAGTCTGATGAGGGCAAATCCCAGACATATCCCAGACCTAACTTGCGTTATCCACTAAAATATTGATCGAAACCAGGTTTAACCGACTGTTTCAGTGTGGAACCACATTGCTACGTGATCCAAACCAGAAAAAAACCCAGTTTCAGTTCAACAAGTATGTGAAGAATGCGAAAGTATGAGTCTGATGAGTGAAAATCCCAGGCCTAACCTAGACCTAACATGCGTTGTCCTCAAAAATATTGATCGAAACCTGGTTGAATCGACAGTTTCAGTGTGGTACCACATTACTATGTGATCCAAACCAGAAAATAACCCAGGATCTGTTCAACGAGTATGTGAAGTGTGCGAAAGTATGAGTCTGATGAGGGCAAATCCCAGACCTATCCCAGACCTAACATGCGTTATCCTCTAAAATATTTATCAAGACCAGGTTTAATTGATTGTTTCAGTGTGGACCCACATTACTACGTGATCCAAACCAGAAAAATCCAGGATCCGTTCAACAAGTATGTGAAGAATGCGAAAGTATGAGTCTGATGAGTGAAAATCCCAGGCCTAACCTAGACCTAATATGCGTTATCCTCAAAAATATTGATCGAAACCTGGTTTAATCGACTGTTTCAGTGTGGTACCACATTACTATGTGATCCAAACCAGAAAATAACCCAGGATCTGTTCAACGAGTATGTGAAGTGTGCGAAAGTATGAGTCTGATGAGGGCAAATCCCAGACCTATCCCAGACCTAACACGCGTTATCCTCTAAAATATTTATCAAGACCAGGTTTAATTGATTGTTTCAGTGTGGACCCACATAACTACGTGATCCAAACCAGAAAAAACCCAGGATCCGTTCAACAAGTATGTGAAGAATGCGAATGTATGAGTCTGATCAGTGAAAATCTCAGGCCTTACCTAGACCTAACTTGCGTTGTCCTCTAAAATATTGATGGAAACCAGGTTTCATTGACTGTTTCAGTGTGGTACTACATTACTACGTGATGCAATCCAGAAAAAGCTCAGGATCTAGCCATCAAGTATGAGAAATATGCGAAAGAATGAGCCTGATGAGAGCAAATCCCAGACCTATCCCAGACCTAACTTGCGTTAACCTCCAAAATATTTATCAAGGCCAGGTTTAATTGAATGTTTCAGTGTGGTACCACATTACTATGTGATCCAAACCAGAAAATAATGCAGGATCTGTTCAACGAGTACGTGAAGTGTGCGAAAGTATGAGTCTGATGAGGGCAAATCCCAGACCTATCCCGGACCTAACATACGTTATCCTCTAAAATATTTATCAAGACCAGGTTTAATTGATTGTTTCAGTGTGGACCCACATTACTACGTGAACCAAACCAGAAAAAAACCCAGGATCCGTTCAACAAGTATGTGAAAAACGCGAAAGTATGAGCCTGATGAGGGCAAATCCCAGACCTGTCCCAGACCTAACTTGCGTTATCCTCTAAAATATTGATCGAAGCCAAGTTTAATCGACTGTATCAGTGTGGAACCACATTACTACGTGATCCAAGCCAGAAAAAAACCCAGGATCTTGTCAAGGAGTATGTGAAGTGTGCGAAAGTATGGGTCTGATGAGGGCTAATCCCAGACCTATCCCAGACCTAGCTTGCGTGATCCTGTAAGATATTGATCGAAACCAGGTTTAATTGACTGTTTTAGTGTGGTACCACATTACTACGTGATCCAAACCAGAAAATAATGCAGGATCTGTTCAACGAGTATGTGAAGTGTGCGAAAGTATGAGCCTGCTGAGGGCAAATCCTAGACCTAACCCAAACCTAACACGCGTTATCCTCTAAAATATTTATCAAGACCAGGTTTAATTGATTGTTTCATTGTGGACCCACATTACTACGTGATCCAAACCCGAAAAAACCCAGGATCCGTTCAACAAGTATGTGAAGAATGCGAAAGTATGAGTCTGATGAGTGAAAATCCCAGGCCTGACCTAGACCTAACATGCGTTATTCTCTAAAATATTGAGCGAAACCAGGTTTAATGGACTGTTTCAGTGTGGTACCACACTACTACGGGATCCAAACCAGAAAAAACCCAGGATCTGTTCAACAAGTATGTGAATTGTGCGAAAGTATGAGTCTGATGAGGTCAAATCCCAGACCAATCCCAGACTTAACTTGCGTTATCCTCTAAAATATTGATCGGAACCAGGTTTAATCGACTGTTTTAGCGTGGTACCACATTACTACGTGATACAATCCAGGAACAGCCCAGGATCTAGCCATCAAGTATGAGAAATATGCGAAAGAATGAGCCTGATGAGAGCAAATCTCAGACCTAACCTAGACCTAACATGAATTATTCTCTAAAATATTCATCGAAACCAGGTTTAATCGACTGTTTCAGTGTGGTACCACATTACTATGTGATCCAATCCAGAAAATAACCCAGGATCTGTTCAACGAGTATGTGAAGTGTGCGAAAGTATGAGTCTGATGAGGTCAAATCCCAGACCTATCCCAAACCTAACTATGCGTTATCCTCTAAAATATTGATCAAAACCACGTTTAATGGACTGTTTCAGTGTGGTACCACATTAGTACGTGATCCATACCAGAAAAAACCCAGCATCCGTTCAACAAGTATGTGAAGAATGCGAAAGTATGAGTCTGAAGGGTGAAAATCCCAGACCTAACCTAGACCTAACATGCGTTATCCTCTAAAATATTGATCCAAACCAGGTTTAATGGACTGTTTCAGTGTGGTACCACACTACTACGTGATCCAAACCAGAGAAAACCCAGGATCTGTTCAACAAGTATGTGAAAAACGCGAAAGTATGAGCCTGATGAGGGCAAATCCCAGACCTATCCCAGACCTAACTTGCGTTGTCCTCTAAGATATTGATGGAAACCAGGTTTAATTGACTGTTTCAGTGTTGTACTTCATTACTACGTGATGGAATCCAGAAAAAGCCCAGGATCTAGCCATCAAGTATGAGAAATATGCGAAAGAACGAGCCTGATGAGAGCAAATCCCAGACCTAACCTAGACCTAACATGAATTATTCTCTAAAATATTGATCGAAACCAGGTTTAATCGACTGTTTCAGTGTGGTACCACATTACTATGTGATCCAAACCAGAAAATAACCCAGGATCTGTTCAACGAGTATGTGAAGTGTGCGAAAGTATGAGTCTGATGAGGTCAAATCCCAGACCTATCCCAAACCTAACTATGCGTTATCCTCTAAAATATTGATCAAAACCAGGTTGAATCGACTGTTTCAGTGTGGCACCACACTACTACGTGATCCAAACCAGAAAAAACCCAGGATCCGTTCAACAAGTATGTGAAGAATGCGAAAGTATGAGTCTGATGAGTGAAAATCCCAGGGCTAACCTAGACCTAACATGCGTTATCCTCTAAACAATTCATCCAAACCAGGTTTAATGGACTGTTTCAGTGTGGTACCACACTACTACGTGATACAGACCAGAAAAAACCCAGGATCTGTTCAACAAGTATGTGAAAAACGCGAAAGTATGAGCCTGATGAGGGCGAATCCCAGACCTATGCCAGACCTAACTTGCGTTATCCTCTAAAATATTTATCAAGACCAGGTTTAATTGAATGTTTCAGTGTGGTACCACATTACTACCTAAACCAAACCAGAAAAAACCCAGGATCCGTTCAGCAAGTATGTGAAGAATGCGAAAGTATGAGTCTCATGAGCGAAAATCCCAGACCTAACCTAGACCTAACATGCGTTATCCTCTAAAATATTGATCCAAACCAGGTTTAATGGACTGTTTCAGTGTGGTACCACACTACTACGTGATCCAAACCAGAAAAAACCCAGGATCTGTTCAACAAGTATGTGAAAAACGCGAAAGTATGAGCCTGATGAGGGCAAAACCAAGACCAATCCCAGACCTAACTTGCGTTGTCCTCTAAGATATTGATGGAAACCAGGTTTAATTGACTGTTTCAGTGTTGTACTTCATTACTACGTGATGCAATCCAGAAAAAGCCCAGGATCTAGCCATCAAGTATGAGAAATATGCGAAAGAACGAGCCTGATGAGAGCAAATCCCAGACCTAACCTAGACCTAACATGAATTATTCTCTAAAATATTGATCGAAACCAGGTTTAATCGACTGTTTCAGTGTGGTACCACATTACTATGTGATCCAAACCAGAAAATAACCCAGGATCTGTTCAACGAGTATGTGAAGTGTGCGAAAGTATGAGTCTGATGAGGTCAAATCCCAGACCTATCCCAAACCTAACTATGCGTCATCCTCTAAAATATTGATCAAAACCAGGTTGAATCGACTGTTTCAGTGTGGCACCACATTACTACGTGATCCAAAGCAGAAAAAACCCTCGATCAGGTCAACATGTATGTTAAAACTGCGAAAGTATGGCCCTGATGAGGGCAAATCCCAGGCCTAACCTAGACCTAACTTGCGTTATCCTCTAAAATATTGATCGAAACCAGGTTTAATTCGCTGTTTCAGCGTGGTACCACATTACTACGTCATACAATCCAGAAACAGCCCAGGATCTAGCCATCAAGTATGAGAAATATGCGAAAGAATGAGCCTGATGAGAGCAAATCCCAGACCTAACCTAGACCTAACATGAATTATTCTCTAAAATATTGTTCGACACCAGGTTTAATCGACTGTTTCAGTGTGGTACCACATTACTACGTGATCCAAACCAGTAAAAACCCAGGATCCGTTTAATAAGTATGTGAGGAATGCGAATGAATGAGTCTGATGAGTGAAAATCCCAGGCCTAACCTAGACCTAGCATGCGTTATCCTCAAAAATATTGATCGAAACCTGGTTGAATCGACTGTTTCAGTGTGGTACCATATTACTATGTAATCCAAACCAGAAAATAACCCAGGATCTGTTCAACAAGTATGTGAAAAACGCGAAAGTATGAGCCTGATCAGGGCAAATCCCAGACCAATCCCAGACCTAGCTTGCGTTGTCCTCTAAGATATTGATGGAAACCAGGTTTAATTGACTGTTTCAGTGTTGTACTTCATTACTACCTGATGCAATCCAGAAAAAGCCCAGGATCTAGCCATCATGTATGAGAAATATGCGAAAGAATGAGCCTGATGAGAGCAAATCTCAGACCTAACCTAGACCTAACATGAATTATTCTCTAAAATATTCATCGAAACCAGGTTTAATCGACTGTTTCAGTGTGGTACCACACTACTGCGTGATACAAACCAGAAAAACCCCAGGATCTGTTCAAGAAGTATGTGAAAAACGCGAAACTGTGAGCCTGATGAGGGCAAATCTTAGACCTAACCTTGACCTAACATGCGTAATTCTCTAAAATTTTTATCCAGACCAGGTTTCATAGAATGTTTCAGTGTGGTACCACTTTACTAAGTGATCCAATCCAGAAATAGCCCAGGATCTAGCCATGAAGTATGAGAAATATGCGAAAGTATGAGCCTAATGAGAGCAAATCCCAGACCCAACCTAGACCTAACATGCGTTATCCTCTAAAATATTGAGCGAAACCAGGTTTGATGGACTGTTTCAGTGTGGTACTACACTACTACGTGATCCAAACCAGAAAAAACCCAGGATCAGTTCAACAAGTATGAGAGGAATGCGAAAGTATGAGCCTGATGAGGGCGAATCCCAGACCTATGCCAGACCTAACTTGCGTTATCCTCTAAAATATTGATCGAAACCAGGTTTAATTGACTGTGTCAGCGTGGTACCACATTACTACGTGATACAATCCAGAAGCAGCCCAGGATCTAGCCATGAAGTATGAGAGATATGCGAAAGTATGAGCCTGCTGAGGGCAAATCCTAGACCTAACCCAAACCTAACAGGCGTTATCCTCTAAAATATTTATCAAGACCAGGTTTAATTGATTGTTTCAGTGTGGTCCCACACTACAACGTGATCCAAACCAGAAAAAACCCAGGATCAGTTCAACAAGTATGTGAAGAATGCGAAAGTATGAGTCTGATGAGTGAAAATCCCAGGCCTGACCTAGACCTAACATGCGTTATCCTCTAAAATATTGAGCGAAACCAGGTTTAATGGACTGTTTCAGTGTGGTACCACACTACTACGGGATCCAAACCAGAAAAAACCCAGGATCTGTTCAACAAGTATGTGAAGGGTGCGAAAGTATGAGTCTGATGAGGTCAAATCCCAGACCAATCCCAGACTTAACTTGCGTTATCCTCTAAAATATTGATCGGAACCAGGTTTAATCGACTGTTTCAGCGTGGTACCACATTACTACGTGATACAATACAGAAATAGCCCAGGATCTAGCCATGATGTATGAGACAGATGCGAAAGTATGAGCATGATGAGGGCAAATTCTAGACCTGACCCAGACCTAACATGCGTTATCCTCTAAAATATTTATCAAGACCAGGATTAATTGACTGTTTCAGTGTGGCCCCACATTACTACGTGATCCAAACCAGAAAAAACCCAGGACCCGTTCTACAAGTATGTGAAGAATGCGAAAGTATGAGTCTGATGAGTGAAAATCCCAGGCCTAACCTATACCTAACATGCGTTATCCTCAAAAATATTGATCGAAACCTGGTTTAATCGACTGTTTCAGTGTGGTACCACGTTACTATGTGATCCAAACCAGAAAGTAACACAGGATCTGTTCAACGAGTATGTGAAGTGTGCGAAAGTATAAGTCTGATGAGGTCAAATCCCAGACCAATCCCTGACATAACTTGCGTTATCCTCTAAAATATTGATCGAAACCAGGTTTAATCGACTGTTTCAGTGTGGTACCACACTACTACGTGATCCAAACCACAAAAAACCCAGGATCTGTTCGACAAGTATGTGAAAAACGCGAAACTGTGAGCCTGATGAGGGCAAATCCTAGACCTAACCCAAACCTAACATGCGTTATCCTCTAAAATATTTATCAAGACCAGGTTTAATTGAATGTTTCAGTGTGGTACCACTTTACTACGTGATCCAAAGCAGAAAAAACCCTCGATCAGGTCAACATGTATGTTAAAACTGCGAAAGTATGGCCCTGATGAGGGCAAATCCCAGGCCTAACCTAGACCTAACTTGCGTTATCCTCTAAAATATTGATCGAAACCAGGTTTAATTCGCTGTTTCAGCGTGGTACCACATTACTACGTCATACAATCCAGAAACAGCCCAGGATCTAGCCATCAAGTATGAGAAATATGCGAAAGAATGAGCCTGATGAGAGCAAATCCCAGACCTAACCTAGACCTAACATGAATTATTCTCTAAAATATTGTTCGACACCAGGTTTAATCGACTGTTTCAGTGTGGTACCACATTACTACGTGATCCAAACCAGTAAAAACCCAGGATCCGTTTAATAAGTATGTGAGGAATGCGAATGAATGAGTCTGATGAGTGAAAATCCCAGGTCTAACCTAGACCTAACATGCGTTATCCTCAAAAATATTGATCGAAACCTGGTTTAATCGACTGTTTCAGTGTGGTACCATATTACTATGTAATCCAAACCAGAAAATAACCCAGGATCCGTTCAACAAGTATGTGAAGAATGCGAAAGTATGAGTCTGATGGGTGAAAATCCCAGGCCTAACCTAGACCTAACATGCGTTATCCTGAAAAATATTGATCGAAACCTGGTTCAATCGACTGTTTCAGTGTGGTACCACATTACTATGTGATCCAAACCAGAAAATAACCCAGGATCTGTTCAACGAGTATGTGAAGTGTGCGAAAGTATGAGTCTGATGAGGTCAAATCCCAGACCAATCCCTGACTTAACTTGCGTTATCCTCTAAAATATTGATCGAAACCAGGTTTAATCGACTGTTTCAGTGTGGTACCACATTACTACGTGATCCAAACCAGAAAAAACCCAGGATCAGTTCAACAAGTATCAGAAGAATGCGAAAGTATGAGTCTGATGAGTGAAAATCCCAGGGCTAACCTAGACCTAACATGCGTTATCCTCTAAAATATTGATCCAAACCAGGTTTAATGGACTGTTTCAGTGTGGTACCACACTACTACGTGATACAAACCAGAAAAAACCCAGGATCCGTTCAACAAGTATGTGAAGAATGCGAAAGTATGAGTCTGATGAGTGAAAAAACCAGGCCTGACCTAGACCTAACATGCGTTATCCTCTAAAATATTGAGCGAAACCAGGTTTAATGGACTGTTTCAGTGTGGTACCACACTACTACGGGATCCAAACCAGAAAAAACCCGGGATCTGTTCAACTAGTATGTGAAAAACGCGAAAGTATGAGCCTGATGAGGGCAAATCCCAGACCTATCCCAGACCTAACTTGCGTTATCCTCTAAAATATTGATCGAAACCAGGTTTAATCGACTGTTTCAGTGTGGAACCACATTAGTACGTGATTCAAACCAGAAAAAAACCCAGGATCTTGTCAACGAGTATGTGAAGTGTGCGAAAGTATGAGCCTGACGAGGGCAAATCCTAGACCTAACCCAGGCCTAACATGCGTTATCCTCTAAAATATTTATCAAGACCAGGTATAATTGAATGTTTCAGTGTGGTACCACATTACTACGTGAACTAAACCAGAAAAAAACCCAGGATCTGATCAACGAGTATGTGAAGTGTGCGAAAGTATGAGTCTGATGAGGGCAAATCACAGACCTATCCCAGACCTAACTTGCGATATCCTCTAAAATATTGATCGAAACCAGGTTTAATTGACAGTTTTAGTGTGGTACCACTTTACTACGTGATCCAAAGCAGAAAAAACCCTCGATCAGGTCAGCATGCATGTTAAAACTGCGAAAGTATGAGCCTGATGATGGCAAATCCCACACCTATCCCAGACCTAACATGCGTTATCCTCTAAAATATTTATCAAGACCAGGTTTAATTGAATGTTTCAGTGTGGTACCACATTACTACGTGATGCAATCCAGAAAAAGCCTAGGATCTAGGCATCAAGTATAAGAAATATGCGAAAGAATGAGCCTGATGAGGGCAAATCCTAGACCTAACCCAGACCTAACATGCGTTATCCTCTAAAATATTGATCGCAACCAGGTTTAATGGACTGTTTCTGTGTGGTACCACACTACTACGTGATCCAAACCAGAAAAAACCCAGGATCTGTTCAACGAGTATGTGAAGAATGCGAAAGTATGGGTCTGATGAGTGAAAATCCCAGACCTAACCTAGACCTAACATGCGTTATCCTCTAAAATATTGATCCAAACCAGGTTTAATGGACTGTTTCGGTGTGGAACCACACTACTACGTGATCCAAACCAGAAAAAACCCAGGATCTGTTCAACAAGGATGTGAAAAACGCGAAAGTATGAGCCTGATGAGGGCAAATCCCTGACCTATCCCAGACCTAACTTGCGTTGTCCTCTAAGATACTGATGGAAACCAGGTTTAATTGACTGTTTCAGTGTTGTACTTCATTACTACGTGATGCAATCCAGAAAAAGCCCAGGATCTAGCCATCAAGTTTGAGAAATATGCGAAAGAATGAGCCTGATGAGAGCAAATCCCAGATCTAAACTAGACCTAACATGAATTATTCTCTTAAATATTGATCGAAACCAGGTGTAATTGATTGTTTCAGTGTGGTCCCACATTACTACGTGATCCAAACCAGAAAAAACCTAGGATCCGTTCAACAAGTATGTGAAGAATGCGAAAGTATGAGTCTGATGAGTGAAAATACCAGACCTAACCTAGACCTAACATGCGTTATCCTCAAAAATACTGATCGGAACCTGGTTTAATCGACTGTTTCAGTGTGGTACCACATTACTATGTGATCCAAACCAGAAAGTAACCCAGGATATGTTCAACGAGTATGTGAAGTGTGCGAAAGTATGAGTCTGATGAGGGCAAATCCCAGACCTATCCCAGACCTAACTTGCGTTATCCTCAAAAATATTGATCGAAACCTGGTTTAATCGACTGTTTCACTGTGGTCCCACATTACTACGTGATGCAATCTAGAAAAAGCCCAGGATCTAGCCATCAAGTATGAGAAATATGCGAAAGAATGAGCCTGATGACAGCAAATCCCAGACCTAACCTAGACCTAACATGCGTTATCCACTAAAATATTGAGCGAAACCAGGTTTAATGGACTGTTTCAGTGTGGTACCACATTACTACGTGATACAATCCAGAAACAGCCCAGGATCTAGCCATGAAGTATGAGAAATATGCGAAAGGATGAGCCTGATGAGTGCAAATCCTAGACCTAACCCAAACCTAACATACGTTATCCTCTAAAATATTTATCAAGACCAGGTTTAATTGAATGTTTCAGTGTGGTACCACATTACTACGTGATCCAAACCAGAAAAAACCGAGGATCCGTACAACAGGTATGTGAAGAATGCGAAAGTATGAGTCTGATCAGTGAAAATCTCAGGCCTTACCTAGACCTAACTTGCGTTGTCTTCTAAAATATTGATGGAAACCTGGTTTCATTGACTGTTTCAGTGTGGTACCACATTACTACGTGAACCAAACCAGAAAATAACCCAGGATCTGTTCAACAAGTATGTGAAGACTGCGAAAGTATGAGTCTGATGAGGGCAAATCCCAGACATAACCCAGACCTAACATGCGTTATCCTCTAAAATATTTATCAAGACCAGGTTTAATTGAATGTTTCAGTGTGGTACCACATTACTACGTGATCCAATCCAGAAAAAGCCCAGGATCAGTTCAACAAGTACGTGAAAAACGCGAATGTATGAGCCTGATTAGGGCGAATCCCAGACCTATCCCAGACCTAACTTGCGTTATCCTCTAAAATATTGAGCGAAACCATGTTTAATGGACTGTTTCAGTGTGGTACCACATTACTACGTGATACAATCCTGAAACAGCCCAGGATCTAGCCATGAAGTATGAGAAATATGCGAAAGGATGAACCTGATGAGTGCAAATCCTAGACCTAACCCAAACCTAACATGCGTTATCCTCTAAAATATTTATCAAGACCAGGTTTAATTGAATGTTTCAGTGTGGTACCACATTACTACGTGATCCAAACCAGAAAAAACCGAGGATCCGTACAACAGGTATGTGAAGAATGCGAAAGTATGAGTCTGATCAGTGAAAATCTCAGGCCTTACCTAGACCTAACTTGCGTTGTCTTCTAAAATATTGATGGAAACCTGGTTTCATTGACTGTTTCAGTGTGGTACTACATTACTACGTGATGCAATCTAGAAAAAGCCCAGGATCTAGCCATCAAGTATGAGAAATATGCGAAAGAATGAGCCTGATGACAGCAAATCCCAGACCTAACCTAGACCTAACATGCGTTATCCTCTAAAATATTGAGCGAAACCTGGTTTAATGGACAGTTTCAGTATGGTACCACAGTACTACGTAAACCAAACCAGAAAAAACCCAGGATCTGTTCAAAAAGTATGTGAAAAATTCGAAAATGTGAGCCTGATGAGGGCAAATCTTAGACCTAACCTTAACCTAACATGCGTTATCCTCTAAAATATTTATCCAGACCAGGTTTCATTGAATGTTTCAGTGTGGTACCACTTTACTACGTGATCCAATCCAGAAATAGCCCAGGATCTAGCCATGAAGTATGAGAAATATGCGAAAGTAAGAGCCTGATGAGGGCAAATCCTAGACCTATCCCAGACCCAACTTGCGTTATCCTCTAAAATATTGATCGAAATCAGGTTTAATTGACTGTTTCAGCGTGGTGCCACATTACTACGTGATACAATCCAGAAACAGCCCAGGATCTAGCCATGAAGTCTGAGCAATATGCGAAAGTATGAGCCTGATGAGGGCAAATCCTGGACCTAACCCAGACCTAACATGCGTTATCCTCTAAAATATTTATCAAGACTAGGTTTAATTGAATGTTTCAGTGTGGTACCGCATTACTACGTGATGCAATCCAGAAATAGCCCAGGATCTAGCCATGAAGTATGAGAAATATGCGAAAGTATGAGCCTGATGAGGGCAGATCCTAGACCTAACCCAGACCTAACATGCGTTATCCTCTAAAATATTTATCAAGACCAGGTTTAATTGAATGTTTCAGTGTGGTACCACATTACTACGTGATGCAATCCAGAAAAAGCCCAGTACCAAGCCATCAAGTTTGAGAAATATGCGAAAGAATGAGCCTGATGAGGGCAAATACTAGACCTAACCCAGACCTAACATGCGTTATCCTCTAAAATATTGATCGCAACCAGGTTTAATGGACTCTCTCAGTGTGGTACCACACTACTACGTGATCCAAACCAGAAAAAACCCAGGATCTGTTCAACAAGTATGTGAAAAACGCGAAAGTATGAGTCTGATGAGGTCAAATCCCAGACCTATCCCAGACTTAACTTGTGTTATCCTCTAAAATAATGATCGAAACCAGGTTTCATTGAATGTTTCAGTGTGGTACCACTTTACTACGTGATGCAATCCAGAAAAAGCCCAGGATCTAGCCATGAAGTATGTGAAATATGCGAAAGTATGAGCCTGATGAGGGCAAATCCTAGAACTAACCCAAACCTAACATGCGTTATCCTCTAAAATATTTATCAAGACCAGGTTTAATTGAACGTTTCAGTGTGGTACCACATTACTACGAGAACCAAACCAGAAAAAACCCAGGATCCGTTCAACAAGTATGTGAAGACTGCGAAAGTATGAGTCTGATGAGGTCAAATCCCAGACCTATCCCAGACTTAACTTGCGTTATCATCTAAAATATTGATCGAAACCAGGTTTAATCGACTGTTTCAGCGTGGTACCACATTACTACGTGGTACAATCCGGAAACAGCCCAGGATCTAGCCATGAAGTATGAGAAATATGCGAAAGTATGAGCCTGATGAGGGCAAATCCTAGACCTAACCCAAACCTAACATGCGTTATCCTCTAAAATATTTATCAAGACCAGGTGTAATTGAATGATTCAGTGTGGTACCACATTACTACCTGAACCAAACCAGAAAAATCCCAGGATCCGTTCAACAAGTATGTTAAAACTGCGACAGTATGACCCTGATAAGGGCAAATCCCAGGCCTAACCTAGACCTAACATGCGTTGTCCTCTAAAATATTGATGGAAACAAGGTTTAATTGACTGTTTCAGTGTTGTACTTCATTACTACGTGATGCAATCCAGAAAAAGCCCAGGATCTAGCCATGAAGTATGAGAAATATGCGAAAGTAAGAGCCTGATGAGGGTAAATCCTAGACCTATCCCAGACCTAACTTGCGTTATCCTCTAAAATATTGATCGAAATCAGGTTTAATTGACAGTTTCAGCGTGGTACCACATTACTACGTGATACAATCCAGAAACAGCCCAGGATCTAGCCATGAAGTCTGAGCAATATGCGAAAGTATGAGCCTGATGAGGGCAAATCCTAGACCTAACCCAGACCTAACATGCGTTATCCTCTAAAATATTTATCAAGACCAGGTTTAATTGATTGTTTCAGTGTGGTCCCACATTACTACGTGATACAAAACAGAAAAAACCCAGGATCTGTTCTACATGTATGAGAAATATGCGAAAGAATGAGCCCGATGAGAGCAAATCCCAGACCTAACCTAGACCTAACATGAACTATTTTCTAAAATATTGATCGAAACCAGGTTTAATTGACTGTTTCAGTGTGGTCCCACATTGCTACGTGATCCAAACCAGAAAAAACCCAGGATCCGTTCAAAAAGTATGTGAAGAATGCGAAAGTATGTGTCTGATCAGTGAAAATCCCAGGCCTAACCTAGACCTAACATGCGTTATCCTCTAAAATATTGATCCAAACCAGGTTTAATGGACTGTTTCAGTGTGGTACCACACTACTACGTGATCCAAACCAGAGAAAACCCAGGATCTGTTCAGCAAGTATGTGAAAAACGCGAAAGTATGAGCCTGATGAGGGCAAATCCCAGACCTATCCCAGACCTAACTTGCGTTGTCCTCTAAGATATTGATGGAAACCAGGTTTAATTGACTGTTTCAGTGTTGTACTTCATTACTACGTGATGCAATCCAGAAAAAGCCCAGGATCTAGCCATCAAGTATGAGAAATATGCGAAAGAACGAGCCTGATGAGAGCAAATCCCAGACCTAACCTAGACCTAACATGAATTATTCTCTAAAATATTGATCGAAACCAGGTTTAATCGACTGTTTCAGTGTGGTACCACATTACTATGTGATCCAAACCAGAAAATAACCCAGGATCTGTTCAACGAGTATGTGAAGTGTGCGAAAGTATGAGCCTGATGAGGGCGAATCCCAGACCTATGCCAGACCTAACTTGCGTTATCCTCTAAAATATTTATCAAGACCAGGTTTAATTGAATGTTTCAGTGTGGTACCACATTACTACCTAAACCAAACCAGAAAAAACCCAGGATCCGTTCAGCAAGTATGTGAAGAATGCGAAAGTATGAGTCTCATGAGCGAAAATCCCAGACCTAACCTAGACCTAACATGCGTTATCCTCTAAAATATTGATCCAAACCAGGTTTAATGGACTGTTTCAGTGTGGTACCACACTACTACGTGATCCAAACCAGAAAAAACCCAGGATCTGTTCAACAAGTATGTGAAAAACGCGAAAGTATGAGCCTGATGAGGGCAAAACCAAGACCAATCCCAGACCTAACTTGCGTTGTCCTCTAAGATATTGATGGAAACCAGGTTTAATTGACTGTTTCAGTGTTGTACTTCATTACTACGTGATGCAATCCAGAAAAAGCCCAGGATCTAGCCATCAAGTATGAGAAATATGCGAAAGAACGAGCCTGATGAGAGCAAATCCCAGACCTAACCTAGACCTAACATGAATTATTCTCTAAAATATTGATCGAAACCAGGTTTAATCGACTGTTTCAGTGTGGTACCACATTACTATGTGATCCAAACCAGAAAATAACCCAGGATCTGTTCAACGAGTATGTGAAGTGTGCGAAAGTATGAGTCTGATGAGGTCAAATCCCAGACCTATCCCAAACCTAACTATGCGTCATCCTCTAAAATATTGATCAAAACCAGGTTGAATCGACTGTTTCAGTGTGGCACCACATTACTACGTGATCCAAAGCAGAAAAAACCCTCGATCAGGTCAACATGTATGTTAAAACTGCGAAAGTATGGCCCTGATGAGGGCAAATCCCAGGCCTAACCTAGACCTAACTTGCGTTATCCTCTAAAATATTGATCGAAACCAGGTTTAATTCGCTGTTTCAGCGTGGTACCACATTACTACGTCATACAATCCAGAAACAGCCCAGGATCTAGCCATCAAGTATGAGAAATATGCGAAAGAATGAGCCTGATGAGAGCAAATCCCAGACCTAACCTAGACCTAACATGAATTATTCTCTAAAATATTGTTCGACACCAGGTTTAATCGACTGTTTCAGTGTGGTACCACATTACTACGTGATCCAAACCAGTAAAAACCCAGGATCCGTTTAATAAGTATGTGAGGAATGCGAATGAATGAGTCTGATGAGTGAAAATCCCAGGCCTAACCTAGACCTAGCATGCGTTATCCTCAAAAATATTGATCGAAACCTGGTTTAATCGACTGTTTCAGTGTGGTACCATATTACTATGTAATCCAAACCAGAAAATAACCCAGGATCTGTTCAACAAGTATGTGAAAAACGCGAAAGTATGAGCCTGATCAGGGCAAATCCCAGACCAATCCCAGACCTAACTTGCGTTGTCCTCTAAGATATTGATGGAAACCAGGTTTAATTGACTGTTTCAGTGTTGTACTTCATTACTACCTGATGCAATCCAGAAAAAGCCCAGGATCTAGCCATCATGTATGAGAAATATGCGAAAGAATGAGCCTGATGAGAGCAAATCTCAGACCTAACCTAGACCTAACATGAATTATTCTCTAAAATATTCATCGAAACCAGGTTTAATCGACTGTTTCAGTGTGGTACCACACTACTGCGTGATACAAACCAGAAAAACCCCAGGATCTGTTCAAGAAGTATGTGAAAAACGCGAAACTGTGAGCCTGATGAGGGCAAATCTTAGACCTAACCTTGACCTAACATGCGTAATTCTCTAAAATTTTTATCCAGACCAGGTTTCATAGAATGTTTCAGTGTGGTACCACTTTACTAAGTGATCCAATCCAGAAATAGCCCAGGATCTAGCCATGAAGTATGAGAGATATGCGAAAGTATGAGCCTAATGAGAGCAAATCCCAGACCCAACCTAGACCTAACATGCGTTATCCTCTAAAATATTGAGCGAAACCAGGTTTGATGGACTGTTTCAGTGTGGTACTACACTACTACGTGATCCAAACCAGAAAAAACCCAGGATCAGTTCAACAAGTATGAGAGGAATGCGAAAGTATGAGCCTGATGAGGGCGAATCCCAGACCTATGCCAGACCTAACTTGCGTTATCCTCTAAAATATTGATCGAAACCAGGTTTAATTGACTGTGTCAGCGTGGTACCACATTACTACGTGATACAATCCAGAAGCAGCCCAGGATCTAGCCATGAAGTATGAGAGATATGCGAAAGTATGAGCCTGCTGAGGGCAAATCCTAGACCTAACCCAAACCTAACAGGCGTTATCCTCTAAAATATTTATCAAGACCAGGTTTAATTGATTGTTTCAGTGTGGTCCCACACTACAACGTGATCCAAACCAGAAAAAACCCAGGATCAGTTCAACAAGTATGTGAAGAATGCGAAAGTATGAGTCTGATGAGTGAAAATCCCAGGCCTGACCTAGACCTAACATGCGTTATCCTCTAAAATATTGAGCGAAACCAGGTTTAATGGACTGTTTCAGTGTGGTACCACACTACTACGGGATCCAAACCAGAAAAAACCCAGGATCTGTTCAACAAGTATGTGAAGGGTGCGAAAGTATGAGTCTGATGAGGTCAAATCCCAGACCAATCCCAGACTTAACTTGCGTTATCCTCTAAAATATTGATCGGAACCAGGTTTAATCGACTGTTTCAGCGTGGTACCACATTACTACGTGATACAATACAGAAATAGCCCAGGATCTAGCCATGATGTATGAGACAGATGCGAAAGTATGAGCATGATGAGGGCAAATTCTAGACCTGACCCAGACCTAACATGCGTTATCCTCTAAAATATTTATCAAGACCAGGATTAATTGACTGTTTCAGTGTGGCCCCACATTACTACGTGATCCAAACCAGAAAAAACCCAGGACCCGTTCTACAAGTATGTGAAGAATGCGAAAGTATGAGTCTGATGAGTGAAAATCCCAGGCCTAACCTATACCTAACATGCGTTATCCTCAAAAATATTGATCGAAACCTGGTTTAATCGACTGTTTCAGTGTGGTACCACGTTACTATGTGATCCAAACCAGAAAGTAACCCAGGATCTGTTCAACGAGTATGTGAAGTGTGCGAAAGTATAGGTCTGATGAGGTCAAATCCCAGACCAATCCCTGACATAACTTGCGTTATCCTCTAAAATATTGATCGAAACCAGGTTTAATCGACTGTTTCAGTGTGGTACCACACTACTACGTGATCCAAACCACAAAAAACCCAGGATCTGTTCGACAAGTATGTGAAAAACGCGAAACTGTGAGCCTGATGAGGGCAAATCCTAGACCTAACCCAAACCTAACATGCGTTATCCTCTAAAATATTTATCAAGACCAGGTTTAATTGAATGTTTCAGTGTGGTACCACTTTACTACGTGATCCAAAGCAGAAAAAACCCTCGATCAGGTCAACATGTATGTTAAAACTGCGAAAGTATGGCCCTGATGAGGGCAAATCCCAGGCCTAACCTAGACCTAACTTGCGTTATCCTCTAAAATATTGATCGAAACCAGGTTTAATTCGCTGTTTCAGCGTGGTACCACATTACTACGTCATACAATCCAGAAACAGCCCAGGATCTAGCCATCAAGTATGAGAAATATGCGAAAGAATGAGCCTGATGAGAGCAAATCCCAGACCTAACCTAGACCTAACATGAATTATTCTCTAAAATATTGTTCGACACCAGGTTTAATCGACTGTTTCAGTGTGGTACCACATTACTACGTGATCCAAACCAGTAAAAACCCAGGATCCGTTTAATAAGTATGTGAGGAATGCGAATGAATGAGTCTGATGAGTGAAAATCCCAGGTCTAACCTAGACCTAACATGCGTTATCCTCAAAAATATTGATCGAAACCTGGTTTAATCGACTGTTTCAGTGTGGTACCATATTACTATGTAATCCAAACCAGAAAATAACCCAGGATCCGTTCAACAAGTATGTGAAGAATGCGAAAGTATGAGTCTGATGGGTGAAAATCCCAGGCCTAACCTAGACCTAACATGCGTTATCCTGAAAAATATTGATCGAAACCTGGTTCAATCGACTGTTTCAGTGTGGTACCACATTACTATGTGATCCAAACCAGAAAATAACCCAGGATCTGTTCAACGAGTATGTGAAGTGTGCGAAAGTATGAGTCTGATGAGGTCAAATCCCAGACCTATCCCTGACTTAACTTGCGTTATCCTCTAAAATATTGATCGAAACCAGGTTTAATCGACTGTTTCAGTGTGGTACCACATTACTACGTGATCCAAACCAGAAAAAACCCAGGATCAGTTCAACAAGTATCAGAAGAATGCGAAAGTATGAGTCTGATGAGTGAAAATCCCATGGCTAACCTAGACCTAACATGCGTTATCCTCTAAAATATTGATCCAAACCAGGTTTAATGGACTGTTTCAGTGTGGTACCACACTACTACGTGATACAAACCAGAAAAAACCCAGGATCCGTTCAACAAGTATGTGAAGAATGCGAAAGTATGAGTCTGATGAGTGAAAAAACCAGGCCTGACCTAGACCTAACATGCGTTATCCTCTAAAATATTGAGCGAAACCAGGTTTAATGGACTGTTTCAGTGTGGTACCACACTACTACGGGATCCAAACCAGAAAAAACCCGGGATCTGTTCAACTAGTATGTGAAAAACGCGAAAGTATGAGCCTGATGAGGGCAAATCCCAGACCTATCCCAGACCTAACTTGCGTTATCCTCTAAAATATTGATCGAAACCAGGTTTAATCGACTGTTTCAGTGTGGAACCACATTAGTACGTGATTCAAACCAGAAAAAAACCCAGGATCTTGTCAACGAGTATGTGAAGTGTGCGAAAGTATGAGCCTGACGAGGGCAAATCCTAGACCTAACCCAGGCCTAACATGCGTTATCCTCTAAAATATTTATCAAGACCAGGTATAATTGAATGTTTCAGTGTGGTACCACATTACTACGTGAACTAAACCAGAAAAAAACCCAGGATCTGATCAACGAGTATGTGAAGTGTGCGAAAGTATGAGTCTGATGAGGGCAAATCACAGACCTATCCCAGACCTAACTTGCGATATCCTCTAAAATATTGATCGAAACCAGGTTTAATTGACAGTTTTAGTGTGGTACCACTTTACTACGTGATCCAAAGCAGAAAAAACCCTCGATCAGGTCAGCATGCATGTTAAAACTGCGAAAGTATGAGCCTGATGATGGCAAATCCCACACCTATCCCAGACCTAACATGCGTTATCCTCTAAAATATTTATCAAGACCAGGTTTAATTGAATGTTTCAGTGTGGTACCACATTACTACGTGATGCAATCCAGAAAAAGCCTAGGATCTAGGCATCAAGTATAAGAAATATGCGAAAGAATGAGCCTGATGAGGGCAAATCCTAGACCTAACCCAGACCTAACATGCGTTATCCTCTAAAATATTGATCGCAACCAGGTTTAATGGACTGTTTCTGTGTGGTACCACACTACTACGTGATCCAAACCAGAAAAAACCCAGGATCTGTTCAACGAGTATGTGAAGAATGCGAAAGTATGGGTCTGATGAGTGAAAATCCCAGACCTAACCTAGACCTAACATGCGTTATCCTCTAAAATATTGATCCAAACCAGGTTTAATGGACTGTTTCGGTGTGGAACCACACTACTACGTGATCCAAACCAGAAAAAACCCAGGATCTGTTCAACAAGGATGTGAAAAACGCGAAAGTATGAGCCTGATGAGGGCAAATCCCTGACCTATCCCAGACCTAACTTGCGTTGTCCTCTAAGATACTGATGGAAACCAGGTTTAATTGACTGTTTCAGTGTTGTACTTCATTACTACGTGATGCAATCCAGAAAAAGCCCAGGATCTAGCCATCAAGTTTGAGAAATATGCGAAAGAATGAGCCTGATGAGAGCAAATCCCAGATCTAAACTAGACCTAACATGAATTATTCTCTTAAATATTGATCGAAACCAGGTGTAATTGATTGTTTCAGTGTGGTCCCACATTACTACGTGATCCAAACCAGAAAAAACCTAGGATCCGTTCAACAAGTATGTGAAGAATGCGAAAGTATGAGTCTGATGAGTGAAAATACCAGACCTAACCTAGACCTAACATGCGTTATCCTCAAAAATACTGATCGGAACCTGGTTTAATCGACTGTTTCAGTGTGGTACCACATTACTATGTGATCCAAACCAGAAAGTAACCCAGGATATGTTCAACGAGTATGTGAAGTGTGCGAAAGTATGAGTCTGATGAGGGCAAATCCCAGACCTATCCCAGACCTAACTTGCGTTATCCTCAAAAATATTGATCGAAACCTGGTTTAATCGACTGTTTCACTGTGGTCCCACATTACTGCGTGATGCAATCTAGAAAAAGCCCAGGATCTAGCCATCAAGTATGAGAAATATGCGAAAGAATGAGCCTGATGACAGCAAATCCCAGACCTAACCTAGACCTAACATGCGTTATCCACTAAAATATTGAGCGAAACCAGGTTTAATGGACTGTTTCAGTGTGGTACCACATTACTACGTGATACAATCCAGAAACAGCCCAGGATCTAGCCATGAAGTATGAGAAATATGCGAAAGGATGAGCCTGATGAGTGCAAATCCTAGACCTAACCCAAACCTAACATACGTTATCCTCTAAAATATTTATCAAGACCAGGTTTAATTGAATGTTTCAGTGTGGTACCACATTACTACGTGATCCAAACCAGAAAAAACCGAGGATCCGTACAACAGGTATGTGAAGAATGCGAAAGTATGAGTCTGATCAGTGAAAATCTCAGGCCTTACCTAGACCTAACTTGCGTTGTCTTCTAAAATATTGATGGAAACCTGGTTTCATTGACTGTTTCAGTGTGGTACCACATTACTACGTGAACCAAACCAGAAAATAACCCAGGATCTGTTCAACAAGTATGTGAAGACTGCGAAAGTATGAGTCTGATGAGGGCAAATCCCAGACATAACCCAGACCTAACATGCGTTATCCTCTAAAATATTTATCAAGACCAGGTTTAATTGAATGTTTCAGTGTGGTACCACATTACTACGTGATCCAATCCAGAAAAAGCCCAGGATCAGTTCAACAAGTACGTGAAAAACGCGAATGTATGAGCCTGATTAGGGCGAATCCCAGACCTATCCCAGACCTAACTTGCGTTATCCTCTAAAATATTGAGCGAAACCATGTTTAATGGACTGTTTCAGTGTGGTACCACATTACTACGTGATACAATCCTGAAACAGCCCAGGATCTAGCCATGAAGTATGAGAAATATGCGAAAGGATGAACCTGATGAGTGCAAATCCTAGACCTAACCCAAACCTAACATGCGTTATCCTCTAAAATATTTATCAAGACCAGGTTTAATTGAATGTTTCAGTGTGGTACCACATTACTACGTGATCCAAACCAGAAAAAACCGAGGATCCGTACAACAGGTATGCGAAGAATGCGAAAGTATGAGTCTGAGCAGTGAAAATCTCAGGCCTTACCTAGACCTAACTTGCGTTGTCTTCTAAAATATTGATGGAAACCTGGTTTCATTGACTGTTTCAGTGTGGTACTACATTACTACGTGATGCAATCTAGAAAAAGCCCAGGATCTAGCCATCAAGTATGAGAAATATGCGAAAGAATGAGCCTGATGACAGCAAATCCCAGACCTAACCTAGACCTAACATGCGTTATCCTCTAAAATATTGAGCGAAACCTGGTTTAATGGACAGTTTCAGTATGGTACCACAGTACTACGTAAACCAAACCAGAAAAAACCCAGGATCTGTTCAAAAAGTATGTGAAAAATTCGAAAATGTGAGCCTGATGAGGGCAAATCTTAGACCTAACCTTAACCTAACATGCGTTATCCTCTAAAATATTTATCCAGACCAGGTTTCATTGAATGTTTCAGTGTGGTACCACTTTACTACGTGATCCAATCCAGAAATAGCCCAGGATCTAGCCATGAAGTATGAGAAATATGCGAAAGTAAGAGCCTGATGAGGGCAAATCCTAGACCTATCCCAGACCCAACTTGCGTTATCCTCTAAAATATTGATCGAAATCAGGTTTAATTGACTGTTTCAGCGTGGTGCCACATTACTACGTGATACAATCCAGAAACAGCCCAGGATCTAGCCATGAAGTCTGAGCAATATGCGAAAGTATGAGCCTGATGAGGGCAAATCCTGGACCTAACCCAGACCTAACATGCGTTATCCTCTAAAATATTTATCAAGACTAGGTTTAATTGAATGTTTCAGTGTGGTACCGCATTACTACGTGATGCAATCCAGAAATAGCCCAGGATCTAGCCATGAAGTATGAGAAATATGCGAAAGTATGAGCCTGATGAGGGCAGATCCTAGACCTAACCCAGACCTAACATGCGTTATCCTCTAAAATATTTATCAAGACCAGGTTTAATTGAATGTTTCAGTGTGGTACCACATTACTACGTGATGCAATCCAGAAAAAGCCCAGTACCAAGCCATCAAGTTTGAGAAATATGCGAAAGAATGAGCCTGATGAGGGCAAATACTAGACCTAACCCAGACCTAACATGCGTTATCCTCTAAAATATTGATCGCAACCAGGTTTAATGGACTCTCTCAGTGTGGTACCACACTACTACGTGATCCAAACCAGAAAAAACCCAGGATCTGTTCAACAAGTATGTGAAAAACGCGAAAGTATGAGTCTGATGAGGTCAAATCCCAGACCTATCCCAGACTTAACTTGTGTTATCCTCTAAAATAATGATCGAAACCAGGTTTCATTGAATGTTTCAGTGTGGTACCACTTTACTACGTGATGCAATCCAGAAAAAGCCCAGGATCTAGCCATGAAGTATGTGAAATATGCGAAAGTATGAGCCTGATGAGGGCAAATCCTAGAACTAACCCAAACCTAACATGCGTTATCCTCTAAAATATTTATCAAGACCAGGTTTAATTGAACGTTTCAGTGTGGTACCACATTACTACGAGAACCAAACCAGAAAAAACCCAGGATCCGTTCAACAAGTATGTGAAGACTGCGAAAGTATGAGTCTGATGAGGTCAAATCCCAGACCTATCCCAGACTTAACTTGCGTTATCATCTAAAATATTGATCGAAACCAGGTTTAATCGACTGTTTCAGCGTGGTACCACATTACTACGTGGTACAATCCGGAAACAGCCCAGGATCTAGCCATGAAGTATGAGAAATATGCGAAAGTATGAGCCTGATGAGGGCAAATCCTAGACCTAACCCAAACCTAACATGCGTTATCCTCTAAAATATTTATCAAGACCAGGTGTAATTGAATGATTCAGTGTGGTACCACATTACTACCTGAACCAAACCAGAAAAATCCCAGGATCCGTTCAACAAGTATGTTAAAACTGCGACAGTATGACCCTGATAAGGGCAAATCCCAGGCCTAACCTAGACCTAACATGCGTTGTCCTCTAAAATATTGATGGAAACAAGGTTTAATTGACTGTTTCAGTGTTGTACTTCATTACTACGTGATGCAATCCAGAAAAAGCCCAGGATCTAGCCATGAAGTATGAGAAATATGCGAAAGTAAGAGCCTGATGAGGGTAAATCCTAGACCTATCCCAGACCTAACTTGCGTTATCCTCTAAAATATTGATCGAAATCAGGTTTAATTGACAGTTTCAGCGTGGTACCACATTACTACGTGATACAATCCAGAAACAGCCCAGGATCTAGCCATGAAGTCTGAGCAATATGCGAAAGTATGAGCCTGATGAGGGCAAATCCTAGACCTAACCCAGACCTAACATGCGTTATCCTCTAAAATATTTATCAAGACCAGGTTTAATTGATTGTTTCAGTGTGGTCCCACATTACTACGTGATACAAAACAGAAAAAACCCAGGATCTGTTCTACATGTATGAGAAATATGCGAAAGAATGAGCCCGATGAGAGCAAATCCCAGACCTAACCTAGACCTAACATGAACTATTTTCTAAAATATTGATCGAAACCAGGTTTAATTGACTGTTTCAGTGTGGTCCCACATTGCTACGTGATCCAAACCAGAAAAAACCCAGGATCCGTTCAAAAAGTATGTGAAGAATGCGAAAGTATGTGTCTGATCAGTGAAAATCCCAGGCCTAACCTAGACCTAACATGCGTTATCCTCAAAAATATTGATCGAAACCTGGTTTAATCGACTGTTTCAGTGTGGTACCACATTACTATGTGATCCAAACCAGAAAATAACCCAGGATCTGTTCAACGAGTATGTGAAGGGTGCGAAGGTATGAGTCTGATGAGGTCAAATCCCAGACCTATCCCAGACCTAACTTGCGTTATCCTCCAAAATATTGATCGAAACGAGGTTTAATCGACTGTTTCAGTGTGGTACCACAGTACTACGTAAACCAAACCAGAAAAAACCCAGGATCTGTTCAAAAAGTATGTGAAAAATTCGAAAATGTGAGCCTGATGAGGGCAAATCTTAGACCTAACCTTAACCTAACATGCGTTATCCTCTAAAATATTTATCCAGACCAGGTTTCATTGAATGTTTCAGTGTGGTACCACTTTACTACGTGATCCAATCCAGAAATAGCCCAGGATCTAGCCATGAAGTATGAGAAATATGCGAAAGTAAGAGCCTGATGAGGGCAAATCCTAGACCTATCCCAGACCTAACTTGCGTTATCCTCTAAAATATTGATCGAAATCAGGTTTAATTGACTGTTTCAGCGTGGTGCCACATTACTACGTGATACAATCCAGAAACAGCCCAGGATCTAGCCATGAAGTCTGAGCAATATGCGAAAGTATGAGCCTGATGAGGGCAAATCCTGGACCTAACCCAGACCTAACATGCGTTATCCTCTAAAATATTTATCAAGACCAGGTTTAATTGAATGTTTCAGTGTGGTACCGCATTACTACGTGATTCAAACCAGAAAAAAACCCAGGATCTTGTCAACGAGTATGTGAAGTGTGCGAAAGTATGAGCCTGACGAGGGCAGATCCTAGACCTAACCCAGGCCTAACATGCGTTATCCTCTAAAATATTTATCAAGACCAGGTATAATTGAATGTTTCAGTGTGGTACCACATTACTACGTGAACTAAACCAGAAAAAAACCCAGGATCTGATCAACGAGTATGTGAAGTGTGCGAAAGTATGAGTCTGATGAGGGCAAATCACAGACCTATCCCAGACCTAACTTGCGATATCCTCTAAAATATTGATCGAAACCAGGTTTAATTGACAGTTTTAGTGTGGTACCACTTTACTACGTGATCCAAAGCAGAAAAAACCCTCGATCAGGTCAGCATGCATGTTAAAACTGCGAAAGTATGAGCCTGATGATGGCAAATCCCACACCTATCCCAGACCTAACATGCGTTATCCTCTAAAATATTTATCAAGACCAGGTTTAATTGAATGTTTCAGTGTGGTACCACATTACTACGTGATGCAATCCAGAAAAAGCCTAGGATCTAGGCATCAAGTATAAGAAATATGCGAAAGAATGAGCCTGATGAGGGCAAATCCTAGACCTAACCCAGACCTAACATGCGTTATCCTCTAAAATATTGATCGCAACCAGGTTTAATGGACTGTTTCTGTGTGGTACCACACTACTACGTGATCCAAACCAGAAAAAACCCAGGATCTGTTCAACGAGTATGTGAAGAATGCGAAAGTATGGGTCTGATGAGTGAAAATCCCAGACCTAACCTAGACCTAACATGCGTTATCCTCTAAAATATTTATCCAGACCAGGTTTCATTGAATGTTTCAGTGTGGTACCACTTTACTACGTGATCCAATCCAGAAATAGCCCAGGATCTAGCCATGAAGTATGAGAAATATGCGAAAGTAAGAGCCTGATGAGGGTAAATCCTAGACCTATCCCAGACCTAACTTGCGTTATCCTCTAAAATATTGATCGAAATCAGGTTTAATTGACAGTTTCAGCGTGGTACCACATTACTACGTGATACAATCCAGAAACAGCCCAGGATCTAGCCATGAAGTCTGAGCAATATGCGAAAGTATGAGCCTGATGAGGGCAAATCCTAGACCTAACCCAGACCTAACATGCGTTATCCTCTAAAATATTTATCAAGACCAGGTTTAATTGATTGTTTCAGTGTGGTCCCACATTACTACGTGATACAAAACAGAAAAAACCCAGGATCTGTTCTACATGTATGAGAAATATGCGAAAGAATGAGCCCGATGAGAGCAAATCCCAGACCTAACCTAGACCTAACATGAACTATTTTCTAAAATATTGATCGAAACCAGGTTTAATTGACTGTTTCAGTGTGGTCCCACATTGCTACGTGATCCAAACCAGAAAAAACCCAGGATCCGTTCAAAAAGTATGTGAAGAATGCGAAAGTATGTGTCTGATCAGTGAAAATCCCAGGCCTAACCTAGACCTAACATGCGTTATCCTCAAAAATATTGGTCGAAACCTGGTTTAATCGACTGTTTCAGTGTGGTACCACATTACTATGTGATCCAAACCAGAAAATAACCCAGGATCTGTTCAACGAGTATGTGAAGGGTGCGAAGGTATGAGTCTGATGAGGTCAAATCCCAGACCTATCCCAGACCTAACTTGCGTTATCCTCCAAAATATTGATCGAAACGAGGTTTAATCGACTGTTTCAGTGTGGTACCACAGTACTACGTAAACCAAACCAGAAAAAACCCAGGATCTGTTCAAAAAGTATGTGAAAAATTCGAAAATGTGAGCCTGATGAGGGCAAATCTTAGACCTAACCTTAACCTAACATGCGTTATCCTCTAAAATATTTATCCAGACCAGGTTTCATTGAATGTTTCAGTGTGGTACCACTTTACTACGTGATCCAATCCAGAAATAGCCCAGGATCTAGCCATGAAGTATGAGAAATATGCGAAAGTAAGAGCCTGATGAGGGCAAATCCTAGACCTATCCCAGACCTAACTTGCGTTATCCTCTAAAATATTGATCGAAATCAGGTTTAATTGACTGTTTCAGCGTGGTGCCACATTACTACGTGATACAATCCAGAAACAGCCCAGGATCTAGCCATGAAGTCTGAGCAATATGCGAAAGTATGAGCCTGATGAGGGCAAATCCTGGACCTAACCCAGACCTAACATGCGTTATCCTCTAAAATATTTATCAAGACCAGGTTTAATTGAATGTTTCAGTGTGGTACCGCATTACTACGTGATTCAAACCAGAAAAAAACCCAGGATCTTGTCAACGAGTATGTGAAGTGTGCGAAAGTATGAGCCTGACGAGGGCAGATCCTAGACCTAACCCAGGCCTAACATGCGTTATCCTCTAAAATATTTATCAAGACCAGGTATAATTGAATGTTTCAGTGTGGTACCACATTACTACGTGAACTAAACCAGAAAAAAACCCAGGATCTGATCAACGAGTATGTGAAGTGTGCGAAAGTATGAGTCTGATGAGGGCAAATCACAGACCTATCCCAGACCTAACTTGCGATATCCTCTAAAATATTGATCGAAACCAGGTTTAATTGACAGTTTTAGTGTGGTACCACTTTACTACGTGATCCAAAGCAGAAAAAACCCTCGATCAGGTCAGCATGCATGTTAAAACTGCGAAAGTATGAGCCTGATGATGGCAAATCCCACACCTATCCCAGACCTAACATGCGTTATCCTCTAAAATATTTATCAAGACCAGGTTTAATTGAATGTTTCAGTGTGGTACCACATTACTACGTGATGCAATCCAGAAAAAGCCTAGGATCTAGGCATCAAGTATAAGAAATATGCGAAAGAATGAGCCTGATGAGGGCAAATCCTAGACCTAACCCAGACCTAACATGCGTTATCCTCTAAAATATTGATCGCAACCAGGTTTAATGGACTGTTTCTGTGTGGTACCACACTACTACGTGATCCAAACCAGAAAAAACCCAGGATCTGTTCAACGAGTATGTGAAGAATGCGAAAGTATGGGTCTGATGAGTGAAAATCCCAGACCTAACCTAGACCTAACATGCGTTATCCTCTAAAATATTGATCCAAACCAGGTTTAATGGACTGTTTCAGTGTGGAACCACACTACTACGTGATCCAAACCAGAAAAAACCCAGGATCTGTTCAACAAGGATGTGAAAAACGCGAAAGTATGAGCCTGATGAGGGCAAATCCCTGACCTATCCCAGACCTAACTTGCGTTGTCCTCTAAGATACTGATGGAAACCAGGTTTAATTGACTGTTTCAGTGTTGTACTTCATTACTACGTGATGCAATCCAGAAAAAGCCCAGGATCTAGCCATCAAGTTTGAGAAATATGCGAAAGAATGAGCCTGATGAGAGCAAATCCCAGATCTAAACTAGACCTAACATGAATTATTCTCTTAAATATTGATCGAAACCAGGTCTAATTGATTGTTTCAGTGTGGTCCCACATTACTACGTGATCCAAACCAGAAAAAACCTAGGATCCGTTCAACAAGTATGTGAAGAATGCGAAAGTATGAGTCTGATGAGTGAAAATACCAGACCTAACCTAGACCTAACATGCGTTATCCTCAAAAGTACTGATCGGAACCTGGTTTAATCGACTGTTTCAGTGTGGTACCACATTACTATGTGATCCAAACCAGAAAGTAACCCAGGATCTGTTCAACGAGTATGTGAAGTGTGCGAAAGTATGTGTCTGATGAGGGCAAATCCCAGACCTATCCCAGACCTAACTTGCGTTATCCTCAAAAATATTGATCGAAACCTGGTTTAATCGACTGTTTCACTGTGGTCCCACATTACTACGTGATGCAATCTAGAAAAAGCCCAGGATCTAGCCATCAAGTATGAGAAATATGCGAAAGAATGAGCCTGATGACAGCAAATCCCAGACCTAACCTAGACCTAACATGCGTTATCCTCTAAAATATTGAGCGAAACCAGGTTTAATGGACTGTTTCAGTATGGTACCACATTACTACGTGATCCAAACCAGAAACAACCCAGGATCTGTTCAACAAGTATGTGAAAAACGCGAAAATGTGAGCCTGATGAGGGCAAATCTTAGACCCAACCTTGACCTAACATGCGTTATCCTCTAAACTATTTATCCAGACCAGGTTTCATTTAATGTTTCGGTGTGGTACCACTTTACTACGTGATCCAATCCAGAAATAGCCCAGGATCTAGCCATGAAGTATGAGAAATATGCGAAAGTAAGAGCCTGATGAGGGCAAATCCTAGACCTATCCCAGACCTAACTTGCGTTATCCTCTAAAATATTGATCGAAATCAGGTTTAATTGACTGTTTCAGCGTGGTACCACATTACTACGTGATACAATCCAGAAACAGCCCAGGATCTAGCCATGAAGTATGAGCAATATGCGAAAGTATGAGCCTGATGAGGGCAAATCCTAGACCTAACCCAGACCTAACATGCGTTATCCTCTAAAATATTTATCAAGACCAGGTTTAATTGATTGTTTCAGTGTGGTCCCACATTACTACGTGATCCAAAACAGAAAAAACCCAGGATCTGTTCTACATGTATGAGAAATATGCGAAAGAATGAGCCTGATGAGAGCAAATCCCAGACCTAACCTAGACCTAACATGAATTATTCTCTAAAATATTGATCGAAACCAGGTTTAATTGACTGTTTCAGTGTGGTCCCACATTACTACGTGATCCAAACCAGAAAAAACCCAGGATCCGTTCAACAAGTATGTGAAGAATGCGAAAGTATGAGTCTGATGAGTGAAAATCCCAGGCCTAACCTAGACCTAACATGAATTATTCTCTAAAATATTGATCAAAACCAGATTTAATTGACTGTTTCAGTGTGGTCCCACATTACTACGTGATCCAAACCAGAAAAAACCCTCGATCAGGTCAACATGCATCTTAAAACTGCGAAAGTATGAGCCTGACGAGGGCAAATCACAGACCTAACCCAGACCTAACATGCGTTATCCTCTAAAATATTTATCAAGACCAGGTTTAATTTAATGTTTCAGTGTGATACCACATTACTACGTGATCCAAACCAGAAAAAACCCTGGATCTGTTCAACAAGTATGTGAAAAACGCGAGACTGTGAGCCTGATGAGGGCAAATCTTAGACCTAACCTTGACCTAACATGCGTTATCCTCTAAAATATTTATCCAGACCAGGTTTCATTAAATGTTTCAGTGTGGTACCACTTTACTACGTGATCCAATCCAGAAATAGCCCAGGATCTAGCCATGAAGTATGAGAAATATGCGAAAGTATGAGCCCGATGAGGGCAAATCCTAGACCTAACCCAGTCGTAACATGCGTTATTCTCTAAAATATTTATCAAGACCAGTTTTAATTGAATGTTTCAGTGTGGTACCACATTACTACGTGATCCAAACCAGGAAAAACCCAGGGTCAGTTCAACAAGTATGTGAAAAACGCGAAAGTATGAGCCTGATTAGGGCGAATCCCAGACCTATCCCAGACCTAACTTGCGTTATCCTCTAAAATATTGATCGAAACCAGGTTTAATTGACTGTTTCAGCGTGGTACCACATTACTACCTGATACAATCCAGAAACAGCCCAGGATCTAGCCATGAAGTATGAGAAATATGCGAAAGTATGAGCCTGATGAGGGCAAATCCTAGACCTAACCCAAACCTAACATGCGTTATCCTCTAAAATATTTATCAAGGCCAGGTTTAATTGAATGTTTCAGTGTGGTACCACATTACTACGTGAAACAAACCAGAAAAAAACAAGGATCAGTTCAACAAGTATGTGAAGAATGCGAAAGTATGAGTCTGATGAGTGAAAACCCCAGGGCTAACCTAGACCTAACATGAATTGTTCTCTAAAATAGTGATCGAAACCAGGTTTAATTGACTGTTTCAGTGTGGTCCCACATTACTACGTGATCCAAACCAGAAAAAACCCAGGATCCGTTCAACAAGTATGTGAAGAATGCGAAAGTATGAGTCTGATGAGGGCAAATTCTAGACATGACCCAGACCTAACATGCGTTATCCTCTAAAATATTTATCAAGACCAGGTTTAATTGAATGTTTCAGTGTGGTACCACATTACTACGTGAACCAAACCAGAAAATAACCCAGGATCTGTTCAACAAGTATGTGAAGACTGCGAAAGTATGAGTCTGATGAGGGCAAATCCCAGACATAACCCAGACCTAACATGCGTTATCCTCTAAAATATTTATCAAGACCAGGTTTAATTGAATGTTTCAGTGTGGTACCACATTACTACGTGATCCAATCCAGAAAAAGCCCAGGATCAGTTCAACAAGTACGTGAAAAACGCGAATGTATGAGCCTGATTAGGGCGAATCCCAGACCTATCCCAGACCTAACTTGCGTTATCCTCTAAAATATTGAGCGAAACCAGGTTTAATGGACTGTTTCAGTGTGGTACCACATTACTACGTGATACAATCCAGAAACAGCCCAGGATCTAGCCATGAAGTATGAGAAATATGCGAAAGGATGAGCCTGATGAGTGCAAATCCTAGACCTAACCCAAACCTAACATACGTTATCCTCTAAAATATTTATCAAGACCAGGTTTAATTGAATGTTTCAGTGTGGTACCACATTACTACGTGATCCAAACCAGAAAAAACCGAGGATCCGTACAACAGGTATGTGAAGAATGCGAAAGTATGAGTCTGATCAGTGAAAATCTCAGGCCTTACCTAGACCTAACTTGCGTTGTCTTCTAAAATATTGATGGAAACCTGGTTTCATTGACTGTTTCAGTGTGGTACCACATTACTACGTGAACCAAACCAGAAAATAACCCAGGATCTGTTCAACAAGTATGTGAAGACTGCGAAAGTATGAGTCTGATGAGGGCAAATCCCAGACATAACCCAGACCTAACATGCGTTATCCTCTAAAATATTTATCAAGACCAGGTTTAATTGAATGTTTCAGTGTGGTACCACATTACTACGTGATCCAATCCAGAAAAAGCCCAGGATCAGTTCAACAAGTACGTGAAAAACGCGAATGTATGAGCCTGATTAGGGCGAATCCCAGACCTATCCCAGACCTAACTTGCGTTATCCTCTAAAATATTGAGCGAAACCATGTTTAATGGACTGTTTCAGTGTGGTACCACATTACTACGTGATACAATCCTGAAACAGCCCAGGATCTAGCCATGAAGTATGAGAAATATGCGAAAGGATGAGCCTGATGAGTGCAAATCCTAGACCTAACCCAAACCTAACATGCGTTATCCTCTAAAATATTTATCAAGACCAGGTTTAATTGAATGTTTCAGTGTGGTACCACATTACTACGTGATCCAAACCAGAAAAAACCGAGGATCCGTACAACAGGTATGCGAAGAATGCGAAAGTATGAGTCTGAGCAGTGAAAATCTCAGGCCTTACCTAGACCTAACTTGCGTTGTCTTCTAAAATATTGATGGAAACCTGGTTTCATTGACTGTTTCAGTGTGGTACTACATTACTACGTGATGCAATCTAGAAAAAGCCCAGGATCTAGCCATCAAGTATGAGAAATATGCGAAAGAATGAGCCTGATGACAGCAAATCCCAGACCTAACCTAGACCTAACATGCGTTATCCTCTAAAATATTGAGCGAAACCTGGTTTAATGGACAGTTTCAGTATGGTACCACAGTACTACGTAAACCAAACCAGAAAAAACCCAGGATCTGTTCAAAAAGTATGTGAAAAATTCGAAAATGTGAGCCTGATGAGGGCAAATCTTAGACCTAACCTTAACCTAACATGCGTTATCCTCTAAAATATTTATCCAGACCAGGTTTCATTGAATGTTTCAGTGTGGTACCACTTTACTACGTGATCCAATCCAGAAATAGCCCAGGATCTAGCCATGAAGTATGAGAAATATGCGAAAGTAAGAGCCTGATGAGGGCAAATCCTAGACCTATCCCAGACCTAACTTGCGTTATCCCCTAAAATATTGATCGAAATCAGGTTTAATTGACTGTTTCAGCGTGGTGCCACATTACTACGTGATACAATCCAGAAACAGCCCAGGATCTAGCCATGAAGTCTGAGCAATATGCGAAAGTATGAGCCTGATGAGGGCAAATCCTGGACCTAACCCAGACCTAACATGCGTTATCCTCTAAAATATTTATCAAGACCAGGTTTAATTGAATGTTTCAGTGTGGTACCGCATTACTACGTGATGCAATCCAGAAATAGCCCAGGATCTAGCCATGAAGTATGAGAAATATGCGAAAGTATGAGCCTGATGAGGGCAGATCCTAGACCTAACCCAGACCTAACATGCGTTATCCTCTAAAATATTTATCAAGACCAGGTTTAATTGAATGTTTCAGTGTGGTACCACATTACTACGTGATGCAATCCAGAAAAAGCCCAGTACCAAGCCATCAAGTTTGAGAAATATGCGAAAGAATGAGCCTGATGAGGGCAAATACTAGACCTAACCCAGACCTAACATGCGTTATCCTCTAAAATATTGATCGCAACCAGGTTTAATGGACTCTCTCAGTGTGGTACCACACTACTACGTGATCCAAACCAGAAAAAACCTAGGATCTGTTCAACAAGTATGTGAAAAACGCGAAAGTATGAGTCTGATGAGGTCAAATCCCAGACCTATCCCAGACTTAACTTGTGTTATCCTCTAAAATAATGATCGAAACCAGGTTTCATTGAATGTTTCAGTGTGGTACCACTTTACTACGTGATGCAATCCAGAAAAAGCCCAGGATCTAGCCATGAAGTATGTGAAATATGCGAAAGTATGAGCCTGATGAGGGCAAATCCTAGAACTAACCCAAACCTAACATGCGTTATCCTCTAAAATATTTATCAAGACCAGGTTTAATTGAACGTTTCAGTGTGGTACCACATTACTACGAGAACCAAACCAGAAAAAACCCAGGATCCGTTCAACAAGTATGTGAAGACTGCGAAAGTATGAGTCTGATGAGGTCAAATCCCAGACCTATCCCAGACTTAACTTGCGTTATCATCTAAAATATTGATCGAAACCAGGTTTAATCGACTGTTTCAGCGTGGTACCACATTACTACGTGGTACAATCCAGAAACAGCCCAGGATCTAGCCATGAAGTATGAGAAATATGCGAAAGTATGAGCCTGATGAGGGCAAATCCTAGACCTAACCCAAACCTAACATGCGTTATCCTCTAAAATATTTATCAAGACCAGGTGTAATTGAATGATTCAGTGTGGTACCACATTACTACGTGAACCAAACCAGAAAAATCCCAGGATCCGTTCAACAAGTATGTTAAAACTGCGACAGTATGACCCTGATAAGGGCAAATCCCAGGCCTAACCTAGACCTAACATGCGTTGTCCTCTAAAATATTGATGGAAACAAGGTTTAATTGACTGTTTCAGTGTTGTACTTCATTACTACGTGATGCAATCCAGAAAAAGCCCAGGATCTAGCCATGAAGTATGAGAAATATGCGAAAGTAAGAGCCTGATGAGGGTAAATCCTAGACCTATCCCAGACCTAACTTGCGTTATCCTCTAAAATATTGATCGAAATCAGGTTTAATTGACAGTTTCAGCGTGGTACCACATTACTACGTGATACAATCCAGAAACAGCCCAGGATCTAGCCATGAAGTCTGAGCAATATGCGAAAGTATGAGCCTGATGAGGGCAAATCCTAGACCTAACCCAGACCTAACATGCGTTATCCTCTAAAATATTTATCAAGACCAGGTTTAATTGATTGTTTCAGTGTGGTCCCACATTACTACGTGATACAAAACAGAAAAAACCCAGGATCTGTTCTACATGTATGAGAAATATGCGAAAGAATGAGCCCGATGAGAGCAAATCCCAGACCTAACCTAGACCTAACATGAACTATTTTCTAAAATATTGATCGAAACCAGGTTTAATTGACTGTTTCAGTGTGGTCCCACATTGCTACGTGATCCAAACCAGAAAAAACCCAGGATCCGTTCAAAAAGTATGTGAAGAATGCGAAAGTATGTGTCTGATCAGTGAAAATCCCAGGCCTAACCTAGACCTAACATGCGTTATCCTCAAAAATATTGATCGAAACCTGGTTTAATCGACTGTTTCAGTGTGGTACCACATTACTATGTGATCCAAACCAGAAAATAACCCAGGATCTGTTCAACGAGTATGTGAAGGGTGCGAAGGTATGAGTCTGATGAGGTCAAATCCCAGACCTATCCCAGACCTAACTTGCGTTATCCTCCAAAATATTGATCGAAACGAGGTTTAATCGACTGTTTCAGTGTGGTACCACATTACTACGTGATCCAAACCAGAAAAAACCCAGGATCAGTTCAACAAGTACGTGAAAAACGCGAATGTATGAGCCTGATTAGGGCGAATCCCAGACCTATCCCAGACCTAACTTGCGTTATCCTCTAAAATATTGAGCGAAACCATGTTTAATGGACTGTTTCAGTGTGGTACCACATTACTACGTGATACAATCCTGAAACAGCCCAGGATCTAGCCATGAAGTATGAGAAATATGCGAAAGGATGAGCCTGATGAGTGCAAATCCTAGACCTAACCCAAACCTAACATGCGTTATCCTCTAAAATATTTATCAAGACCAGGTTTAATTGAATGTTTCAGTGTGGTACCACATTACTACGTGATCCAAACCAGAAAAAACCGAGGATCCGTACAACAGGTATGCGAAGAATGCGAAAGTATGAGTCTGAGCAGTGAAAATCTCAGGCCTTACCTAGACCTAACTTGCGTTGTCTTCTAAAATATTGATGGAAACCTGGTTTCATTGACTGTTTCAGTGTGGTACTACATTACTACGTGATGCAATCTAGAAAAAGCCCAGGATCTAGCCATCAAGTATGAGAAATATGCGAAAGAATGAGCCTGATGACAGCATATCCCAGACCTAACCTAGACCTAACATGCGTTATCCTCTAAAATATTGAGCGAAACCTGGTTTAATGGACAGTTTCAGTATGGTACCACAGTACTACGTAAACCAAACCAGAAAAAACCCAGGATCTGTTCAAAAAGTATGTGAAAAATTCGAAAATGTGAGCCTGATGAGGGCAAATCTTAGACCTAACCTTAACCTAACATGCGTTATCCTCTAAAATATTTATCCAGACCAGGTTTCATTGAATGTTTCAGTGTGGTACCACTTTACTACGTGATCCAATCCAGAAATAGCCCAGGATCTAGCCATGAAGTATGAGAAATATGCGAAAGTAAGAGCCTGATGAGGGCAAATCCTAGACCTATCCCAGACCTAACTTGCGTTATCCTCTAAAATATTGATCGAAATCAGGTTTAATTGACTGTTTCAGCGTGGTGCCACATTACTACGTGATACAATCCAGAAACAGCCCAGGATCTAGCCATGAAGTCTGAGCAATATGCGAAAGTATGAGCCTGATGAGGGCAAATCCTGGACCTAACCCAGACCTAACATGCGTTATCCTCTAAAATATTTATCAAGACCAGGCTTAATTGAACGTTTCAGTGTGGTACCGCATTACTACGTGATGCAATCCAGAAATAGCCCAGGATCTAGCCATGAAGTATGAGAGATATGCGAAAGTATGAGCCTGATGAGGGCAGATCCTAGACCTAACCCAGCCCTAACATGCGTTATTCTGTAAAATTTTTATCAAGACCAGGTTTAATTGAATGATTCATTGTGGTACCTCATTACTGCGTGATCAAAACCAGAAAAAACCCAGGATCCGTTCAACAAGTATGTGAAGAATGCGAAAGTATGAGTCTGATCAGTGAAAATCTCAGGACTTACCTAGACCCAACTTGCGTTGTCCTCTAAAATATTGATGGAAGCCAGGTTTCATTGACTGTTTCAGTGTGGTACTACATTACTACGTGATGCAATCCAGAAAAAGCCCAGGATCTAGCCATCAAGTATGAGAAATATGCGAAAGAATGAGACTTATGAGAGCAAATCCCAGACCTAACCTAGACCTAACATGCGTTATCCTCTAAAATATTGAGCGAAACCAGGTTTAATGGACTGTTTCAGTGTGGTACCACACTACTTCGTGATCCAAGCCAGAAAAAACCCAGGATCTGTTCAACAAGTATGTGAAAAACGCGAAAGAATGAGCCTGATGAGAGCAAATCCCAGACCTAACCTAGACCTAACATGAATTATTCTCTAAAATATTCATCCAAACCAGGTTTAATGGTCTGTTTCAGCGTGGTACCACACTACTACGTGATCCAAACCAGAAAAAACCCAGGATCTGTTCAACAAGTATGTGAAAAACGCTAAACTGTGAGCCTGATGAGGGCAAATCTTACACCTAACCCAGACCTAAGATGCGTTATCCTCTAAAATATTTATCCAGACCAGGTTTCATTGAATGTTTCAGTGTGGCACCACTTTCCTACGTGATCCAATCCAGAAATAGCCCAGGATCTAGCCATCAAGTATGAGAAATATGCGAAAGAATGAGCCTTATGAGAGCAAATCCCAGACCTAACCTAGACCTAACATGCGTTATCCTCTAAAATATTGAGCGAAACCAGGTTTAATGGACTGTTTCAGTGAGGTACCACACTACTTCGTGATCCAAACCAGAAAAAGCCCAGGATCTGTTCAACAAGTATGTGAAAAACGCTAAACTGTGAGCCTGATGAGAGCAAATCCCAGACCTAACCTAGACCTTACATGCGTTATCCTCTAAAATATTGAGCGAAACCAGGTTTAATGGACTGTTTCAGTGTGGTCCCACATTACTACGTGATCCAAACCAGAAATAACCCAGGGTCCGTTCAACCAGTATGTGAAGAATGCGAAAGTATGAGTCTGATGAGTGAAAATCCCAGACCTATCCCAGACCTAACTTGCGTTATCCTCTAAAATATTGATCGAAACCAGGTTTAATCGACTGTTTCAGTGCGGTACCACATTACTGCGTGATCCAAACCAGAAAAACCCAGGATCTGTTCAACAAGTATGTGAAAAAACTGTGAGCCTGATGGGGGCAAATCTTAGACCTAACCCAGACATAAGATGCGTTATCCTCTAAAATATTTATCCAGACCAGGTTTCATTGAATGTTTCAGTGTGGCACCACTTTCCTACGTGATCCAATCCAGAAATAGCCCAGGATCTAGCCACGAAGTATGAGAAATATGCGAAAGTAAGAGCCTGATGAGAGCAAATCCCGGACCTAACCTAGACCTAACATGAATTATTCTCTAAAATATTCATCGAAACCAGGTTTAATCGACGCACAGCGTGGTGCCACATTACTACGTGATACAATCCAGAAACAGCCCAGGATCTAGCCATGAAGTATGAGAAATATGCGAAAGTATGAGCCTGATGAGGGCAAATCCTAGACCTAACCCAAACCTAACATGCGTTATCCTCTAAAATATTTATCAAGACCAGGTTTAATAAAATGTTTCAGTGTGAAACCACATTACTACGTGAACCAAACCAGAAAAAACCCAGGATCCGTTCAACAAGTATGTTAAAACTGCGACAGTATGACCCTGATGAGGGCAAATCCCAGGCCTAACCTAGACCTAACATGCGTTGTCCTCTAGAATATTGATGGAAACCAGGTTTAATTGACTGTTTCAGTGTTGTACTTCATTACTACGTGATGCAATCCAGAAAAAGCCCAGGATCTAGCCATCAAGTATGAGAAATATGCGAAAGAATGAACCTGATGAGAGCAAATCCCAGACCTAACCTAGACCTAACATGAATTATTCTCTAAAATATTGATCGAAACCAGGTTTAATTGACTGTTTCAGTGTTGTACTTCATTACTACGTGATGCAATCCAGAAAAAGCCCAGGATCTTGCCATCAAGTATGAGAAATATGCGAAAGAATGAGCCTGATGGGAGCAAATCCCTGACCTAACCTAGACCTAACATGAATTATTCTCTAAAATTTTGATCAAAACCAGGTTTATTTGACTATTTCAGTGTGGTACCACATTACTACGTGATCCAATCCAGAAACAACCCAGGATCTAGCCATGAACTATGAGAAATATGCGAAATTATGAGCCTGATGAGGGCAAATCCTAGACCTAACCCAAACCTAACATGCGTTATCCTCTAAAATATTTATCAAGACCAGGTTTAATTGAATGTTTCAGTGCGGTACCACAGTACTACGTGAACCAAACCAGAAAAAACACAGGATCCGTTCAACAAGTATGTTAAAACTGCGACAGTATGACCCTGATGAGGGCAAATCCCAGGCCTAACCTAGACCTAACATGCGTTGTCCTCTAAAATATTGATGGAAACCAGGTTAGTTGACTGTTTCAGTGTTGTACTTCATTACTACGTGATGCAATCCAGAAAAAGCCCAGGATCTAGCCATGCAGTATGAGAAATATGCGAAAGTAAGAGCCTGATGAGGGCAAATCCCAGACCTAACCTAGACCTAGCATGTATAATTCTCTAAAATATTGATCGAAACCAGGTTTAATTGACTGTTTCAGTGTTGTACTTCATTATTACGTGATGCAATCCAGAAAAAGCCCAGGATCTAGCCATCAAGTATGAGAAATATGCGAAAGAATGAGCCTGACGAGGGCAAATCCCAGACCTAACCTAGACCTAACATGAATTATTCTCTAAAATATTGATCGAAATCAGGTTTACTTGCCTGTTTCAGTGTGGCCCCACATTACTACGTGATCCAAACCAGAGAAAAACCCGGGGTCTGTTCAACAAGTATGTGAAAAGCGCGAAAGTATGAGTCTGATGAGGTCAAATCTCAGACCTATCCCAGACTTAAATTGCGTTATCCTCTAAAATATTGATCGAAACCAGGTTTAATCGACTGTTTCAGCGTGGTGCCACATTACTACGTGATACAATCCAGAAACAGCCTAGGATCTAGCCATTAAGTATGAGAAATATGCGAAAGTATGAGCCTGATGAGGGCAAATCCTAGACCTAACCCAAACCTAACATGCGTTATCCTCTAAAATATTTATCAAGACCAGGTTTAATTGAATGTTTCAGTGTGGTACCACATTACTACGTGAACCAAGCCTGAAAAAACCCAGGATCCGTTCAACAAGTATGTTAAAACTGCGACAGTATGACCCTGATGCGGGCAAATCCCAGGCCTAACCTAGACCTAACATTCGTTGTCCTCTAGAATATTGATGGAAACCAGGTTTAATTGACTGTTTCAGTGTTGTACTTCATTACTACGTGATCCACTCCAGAAAAAACCCAGGATCTAGCCATGAAGTATGAGAAATATGCGAAAGTAAGAGCCTGATGAGGGCAAATCCTAGACCTATCCCAGACGTAACTTGCGTTATCCTCTAAAATATTGATCGAAACCAGGTTTAATTGACTGTTTCAGCGTGGTACCACATTACTGCGTGATACAATCCAGAAACAGCCCAGGGTCTAGCCTTGAAGTATGAGAAATATGCAAAAGTATGAGCCTGATGAGGGCAAATCCCAGACCTAACCTGGACCTAACATGAATTATTCTCTAAAATATTCATCGAAACCAGGTTTAATTGACTGTTTCAGTGTGGTCCCACATTACTACGTGATCCAAACCAGAAATAACCCAGGATCCGTTCAACAAGTATGTGAAGAATGCGAAAGTATGTGTCTGATGAGTGAAAATCCCAGGCCTAACCTAGACCTAACATGCGTTATCCTCTAAAATATTGATGGAAAGCAGGTTTAATTGACTGTTTCAGTGTTGTACTTCATTACTACGTGATGCAATCCAGAAAAAGCCCAGGATCTAGCAATCAAGTATGAGAAATATGCGAAAGAATGAGCCTGATGAGAGCAAATCCCAGACCTGACCTAGACCTAACATGAATTATTCTCTAAAATATTGATCGAAACCAGGTTTAATTCGCTGTTTCAGTGTGGTCCCACATTACTACGTGATCCAAACCAGAAAAAACCCAGGATCCGTTCAACAAGTATGTGAAGAATGCGAAAGTATGAGTCTGATGAGTGAAAATCCCAGGCCTAACCTAGACCTAACATGCGTTATCCTCAAAAATATTGATCGAAACCTGGTTTAATCGTCTGTTTCAGTGTGGTGCCACATTACTATGTGATCCAAACCAGAGAATAACCCAGGATCTGTTCAACGAGTATGTGAAGTGTGCGAAAGTATGAGTCTGATGAGGTCAAATCCCAGACCAATCCCAGACTTAACATGCGTTATCCTCTAAAATATTGATCGAAACCTGGTTTAATCGACTGTTTCAGTGTGGTACCACATTACTACGTGATCCAAACCAGAAAAAACCCAGGATCTGTTCAACAAGTATGTGAAAAACGCTAAACTATGAGCCTGATGAGGGCAAATCCTAGACCTATCCCAGACCTAACTTGCGTTATCCTCTAAAATAATGATCGAAACCAGGTTTAATTGACTGTTTCAGCGTGGTACCACATTACTACGTAATACAATCCAGAAACAGCCCAGGATCTAGCCTTGAAGTATGAGAAATATGCGAAAGTATGAGCCTGATGAGGGCAAATCCTAGACCTAACCCAGACCTAACATGCGTTATCCTCTAAAATATTTATCAAGACCAGGTTTAATTGATTGTTTCAGTGTGGTCCCACATTACTACGTGATCCAAACCAGAAAAAACCCAGGATCTGTTCAACATGTATGAGAAATATGCGAAAGAATGAGCCTGATGAGAGCAAATCCCAGACCTAACCTAGACCTAACATGAATTATTCTCTAAAATATTGATCGAAACCAGGTTTAATTGACTGTTTCAGTGTGGTCCCACATTACTACGTGATCCAAACCAGAAAAAAACCAGGATCCGTTCAACAAGTATGTGAAGAATGCGAAAGTATGAGTCTGATGAGTGAAAATCCCAGACCTAACCTAGACCTAACATGCGTTATCCTCTAAAATATTGATCGAAACCTAGTTTAATCGACTGTTTCAGTGTGGTACTACATTACTACGTGATGCAATCCAGAAAAAGCCCAGGATCTAGCCATCAAGTATGAGAAATATGCGAAAGAATGAGCCTGATGAGAGCAAATCCCAGACCTAACCTAGACCTAACATGCGTTATCCTCTAAAATATTGAGCGAAACCAGGTTTAATGGACTGTTTCAGTGTGGTACCACACTACTTCGTGATGCAAACCAGAAAAAACCCAGGATCTGTTCAACAAGTATGTGAAAAACGCTAAACTGTGAGCCTGATGAGGGCAAATCTTAGACCTAACCCAGACCTAAGATGCGTTATCCTCTAAAATATTTATCCAGACCAGGTTGCATTGAATGTTTCGGTGTGGTCCCACATTACTACGTGATCCAAACCAGAAAAAACCCAGGAACCGTTCAACAAGTATGTGAAGAATGCGAAAGTATGAGTCTGATGAGTGAAAATCCCAGGCCTAACCTAGACCTAACATGCGTTATCCTCAAAAATATTGATCGAAACCTGGTTTAATCGTCTGTTTCAGTGTGGTGCCACATTACTATGTGATCCAAACCAGAAAATAACCCAGGATCTGTTCAACGAGTATGTGAAGTGTGCGAAAGTATGAGTCTGATGAGGTCAAATCCCAGACCAATCCCAGACTTAACATGCGTTATCCTCTAAAATATTGATCGAAACCAGGTTTAATCGACTGTTTCAGTGTGGTACCACATTACTACGTGATCCAAACCAGAAAAAACCCAGGATCTAGCCATCAAGTATGAGAAATATGCGAAAGAATGAGCCTGATGAGAGCAAATCCCAGACCTAACCTAGACCTTACATGCGTTATCCACTAAAATATTGAGCGAAACCAGGTTTAATGGACTGTTTCAGTGTGATACCACACTGCTTCGTGATCCAAACCAGAAAAAACCCAGGATCTGTTCAACAAGTATGTGAAAAACGCTAAACTGTGAGCCTGATGAGGGCAAATCTTAGACCTAACCCAGACCTAAGATGCGTTATCCTCTAAAATAATTATCCAGACCAGGTTTCATTGAATGTTTCAGTGTGGTACCACTTTACTACGTGATCCAATCCAGAAAAAGCCCAGGATCTAGCCATCAAGTATGAGAAATATGCGAAAGTAGGAGTCTGATAAGGCCAAATCCTAGACCTATCCCAGACCTAACTTGCGTTATCCTCTAAAATATTGATCGAAACCAGGTTTAATTGACTGTTTCAGCGTGGTACCACATTACTACGTGATACAATCCAGAAACAGCCCAGGGTCTAGCCTTGAAGTATGAGAAATATGCGAAAGTATGAGCCTGATGAGGGCATATCCTAGACCTAACCCAGACCTAACATGCGTTATCCTCTAAAATATTTATCAAGACCAGGTTTAATTGATTGTTTCAGTGTGGTCCCACATTACTACGTGATCCAAACCAGAAAAACCCAGGATCTGTTCAACATGTATGAGTAATATGCGAAAGAATGAGCCTGATGTGAGCAAATCCCAGACCTAACCTAGACCTAACATGCGTTATCCTCTAAAATATTTATCAAGACCAGGTTTAATTGAATGTTTCAGTGTGGTACCACATTACTACGTGAACCAAGCCTGAAAAAACCCAGGATCCGTTCAACAAGTATGTTAAAACTGCGACAGTATGACCCTGATGCGGGCAAATCCCAGGCCTAACCTAGACCTAACATGCGTTGTCCTCTAGAATATTGATGGAAACCAGGTTTAATTGACTGTTTCAGTGTTGTACTTCATTACTACGTGATGCAATCCAGAAAAAGCCCAGGATCTGGCCATGCAGTATGAGAAATATGCCAAAGTAAGAGCCTGATGAGGGCAAATCCCAGACCTAACCTAGACCTAGCATGTATAATTCTCTAAAATATTGATCGAAACCAGGTTTAATTGACTGTTTCAGTGTTGTACTTCATTATTACGTGATGCAATCCAGAAAAAGCCCAGGATCTAGCCATCAAGTATGAGAAATATGCGAAAGAATGAGCCTGACGAGGGCAAATCCCAGACCTAACCTAGACCTAACATGAATTATTCTCTAAAATATTGATCGAAATCAGGTTTACTTGCCTGTTTCAGTGTGGCCCCACATTACTACGTGATCCAAACCAGAGAAAAACCCGGGGTCTGTTCAACAAGTATGTGAAAAGCGCGAAAGTATGAGTCTGATGAGGTCAAATCCCAGACCTATCCCAGTCTTAAATTGCGTTATCCTCTAAAATATTGATCGAAACCAGGTTTAATCGACTGTTTCAGCGTGGTGCCACATTACTACGTGATACAATCCAGAAACAGCCCAGGATCTAGCCATCAAGTATGAGAAATATGCGAAAGTATGAGCCTGATGAGGGCAAATCCTAGACCTAACCCAAACCTAACATGCGTTATCCTCTAAAATATTTATCAAGACCAGGTTTAATTGAATGTTTCAGTGTGGTACCACATTACTACGTGAACCAAGCCTGAAAAAACCCAGGATCCGTTCAACAAGTATGTTAAAACTGCGACAGTATGACCCTGATGCGGGCAAATCCCAGGCCTAACCTAGACCTAACATGCGTTGTCCTCTAGAATATTGATGGAAACCAGGTTTAATTGACTGTTTCAGTGTTGTACTTCATTACTATGTGATGCAATCCAGAAAAAGCCCAGGATCTAGCCATGAAGTATGAGAAATATGCGAAAGTAAGAGCCTGATGAGGGCAAATCCTAGACCTATCCCAGACGTAACTTGCGTTATCCTCTAAAATATTGATCGAAACCAGGTTTAATTGACTGTTTCAGCGTGGTACCACATTACTGCGTGATACAATCCAGAAACAGCCCAGGGTCTAGCCTTGAAGTATGAGAAATATGCAAAAGTATGAGCCTGATGAGGGCAAATCCCAGACCTAACCTGGACCTAACATGAATTATTCTCTAAAATATTCATCGAAACCAGGTTTAATTGACTGTTTCAGTGTGGTCCCACATTACTACGTGATCCAAACCAGAAATAACCCAGGATCCGTTCAACAAGTATGTGAAGAATGCGAAAGTATGTGTCTGATGAGTGAAAATCCCAGGCCTAACCTAGACCTAACATGCGTTATCCTCTAAAATATTGATGGAAAGCAGGTTTAATTGACTGTTTCAGTGTTGTACTTCATTACTACGTGATGCAATCCAGAAAAAGCCCAGGATCTAGCAATCAAGTATGAGAAATATGCGAAAGAATGAGCCTGATGAGAGCAAATCCCAGACCTGACCTAGACCTATCATGAATTATTCTCTAAAATATTGATCGAAACCAGGTTTAATTCGCTGTTTCAGTGTGGTCCCACATTACTACGTGATCCAAACCAGAAAAAACCCATGATCCGTTCAACAAGTATGTGAAGAATGCGAAAGTATGAGTCTGATGAGTGAAAATCCCAGGCCTAACCTAGACCTAACATGCGTTATCCTCAAAAATATTGATCGAAACCTGGTTTAATCGTCTGTTTCAGTGTGGTGCCACATTACTATGTGATCCAAACCAGAAAATAACCCAGGATCTGTTCAACGAGTATGTGAAGTGTGCGAAAGTATGAGTCTGATGAGGTCAAATCCCAGACCAATCCCAGACTTAACATGCGTTATCCTCTAAAATATTGATCGAAACCTGGTTTAATCGACTGTTTCAGTGTGGTACCACATTACTACGTGATCCAAACCAGAAAAAACCCAGGATCTGTTCAACAAGTATGTGAAAAACGCTAAACTATGAGCCTGATGAGGGCAAATCCTAGACCTATCCCAGACCTAACTTGCGTTATCCTCTAAAATATTGATCGAAACCAGGTTTAATTGACTGTTTCAGCGTGGTACCACATTACTACGTAATACAATCCAGAAACAGCCCAGGATCTAGCCTTGAAGTATGAGAAATATGCGAAAGTATGAGCCTGATGAGGGCAAATCCTAGACCTAACCCAGACCTAACATGCGTTATCCTCTAAAATATTTATCAAGACCAGGTTTAATTGATTGTTTCAGTGTGGTCCCACATTACTACGTGATCCAAACCAGAAAAAACCCAGGATCTGTTCAACATCTATGAGAAATATGCGAAAGAATGAGCCTGATGAGAGCAAACCCCAGACCTAACCTAGACCTAACATGAATTATTCTCTAAAATATTGATCGAAACCAGGTTTAATTGACTGTTTCAGTGTGGTCCCACATTACTACGTGATCCAAACCAGAAAAAAACCAGGATCCGTTCAACAAGTATGTGAAGAATGCGAAAGTATGAGTCTGATGAGTGAAAATCCCAGACCTAACCTAGACCTAACATGCGTTATCCTCTAAAATATTGATCGAAACCTAGTTTAATCGACTGTTTCAGTGTGGTACTACATTACTACGTGATGCAATCCAGAAAAAGCCCAGGATCTAGCCATCAAGTATGAGAAATATGCGAAAGAATGAGCCTGATGAGAGCAAATCCCAGACCTAACCTAGACCTAACATGCGTTATCCTCTAAAATATTGAGCGAAACCAGGTTTAATGGACTGTTTCAGTGTGGTACCACACTACTTCGTGATGCAAACCAGAAAAAACCCAGGATCTGTTCAACAAGTATGTGAAAAACGCTAAACTGTGAGCCTGATGAGGGCAAATCTTAGACCTAACCCAGACCTAAGATGCGTTATCCTCTAAAATATTTATCCAGACCAGGTTGCATTGAATGTTTCGGTGTGGTCCCACATTACTACGTGATCCAAACCAGAAAAAACCCAGGATCCGTTCAACAAGTATGTGAAGAATGCGAAAGTATGAGCCTGATGAGTGAAAATCCCAGGCCTAACCTAGACCTAACATGCGTTATCCTCAAAAATATTGATCGAAACCTGGTTTAATCGTCTGTTTCAGTGTGGTGCCACATTACTATGTGATCCAAACCAGAAAATAACCCAGGATCTGTTCAACGAGTATGTGAAGTGTGCGAAAGTATGAGTCTGATGAGGTCAAATCCCAGACCAATCCCAGACTTAACATGCGTTATCCTCTAAAATATTGATCGAAACCAGGTTTAATCGACTGTTTCAGTGTGGTACCACATTACTACGTGATCCAAACCAGAAAAAACCCAGGATCTAGCCATCAAGTATGAGAAATATGCGAAAGAATGAGCCTGATGAGAGCAAATCCCAGACCTAACCTAGACCTTACATGCGTTATCCACTAAAATATTGAGCGAAACCAGGTTTAATGGACTGTTTCAGTGTGATACCACACTGCTTCGTGATCCAAACCAGAAAAAACCCAGGATCTGTTCAACAAGTATGTGAAAAACGCTAAACTGTGAGCCTGATGAGGGCAAATCTTAGACCTGACCCAGACCTAAGATGCGTTATCCTCTAAAATAATTATCCAGACCAGGTTTCATTGAATGTTTCAGTGTGGTACCACTTTACTACGTGATCCAATCCAGAAAAAGCCCAGGATCTAGCCATCAAGTATGAGAAATATGCGAAAGTAGGAGTCTGATAAGGCCAAATCCTAGACCTATCCCAGACCTAACTTGCGTTATCCTCTAAAATATTGATCGAAACCAGGTTTAATTGACTGTTTCAGCGTGGTACCACATTACTACGTGATACAATCCAGAAACAGCCCAGGGTCTAGCCTTGAAGTATGAGAAATATGCGAAAGTATGAGCCTGATGAGGGCATATCCTAGACCTAACCCAGACCTAACATGCGTTATCCTCTAAAATATTTATCAAGACCAGGTTTAATTGATTGTTTCAGTGTGGTCCCACATTACTACGTGATCCAAACCAGAAAAACCCAGGATCTGTTCAACATGTATGAGTAATATGCGAAAGAATGAGCCTGATGTGAGCAAATCCCAGACCTAACCTAGACCTAACATGCGTTATCCTCTAAAATATTGATCGAAACCTGGATTAATCGACTGTTTCAGTGTGGTACCACATTACTATGTGATCCAAACCAGAAAATAACCCAGGATCTGTTCAAGGAGGTTGTGAAGTGTGCGAAAGTATGAGTCTGATGAGGACAAATCCCAGACCTATCCCAGACCTAACTTGCGTTATCCTCAAAAATATTGATCGAAACCAGGTTTAATCGACTGTTTCAGTGTGGTACCACATTACTACGTGATCCAAACCAGGAAAAACCCAGGATCCGTTCAACAAGTATGTGAAGAATGCGAAAGTATGAGTCTGTTGAGGTCAAATCCCAGACCTATCCCAGACCTAACTTGCGTTATCCTCAAAAATATTGATCGAAACCAGGTTTAATCGACTGTTTCAGTGTGGTACCACATTACTACGTGATCCAAGCCAGAAAATACCCAGGATCTAGCCATGAAGTATGAGAAATATGCGAAAGGATGAGCCTGATGAGTGCAAATCCTAGACCTAACCCAAACCTAACATGCGTTATCCTCTAAAATATTTATCAAGACCAGGTTTAATTGAATGTTTCAGTGTGGTACCACATTACTACGTGATCCAAACCAGAAAAAACCGAGGATCCGTACAACAGGTATGCGAAGAATGCGAAAGTATGAGCCTGAGCAGTGAAAATCTCAGGCCTTACCTAGACCTAACTTGCGTTGTCTTCTAAAATATTGATGGAAACCTGGTTTCATTGACTGTTTCAGTGTGGTACTACATTACTACGTGATGCAATCTAGAAAAAGCCCAGGATCTAGCCATCAAGTATGAGAAATATGCGAAAGAATGAGCCTGATGACAGCAAATCCCAGACCTAACCTAGACCTAACATGCGTTATCCTCTAAAATATTGAGCGAAACCTGGTTTAATGGACAGTTTCAGTATGGTACCACAGTACTACGTAAACCAAACCAGAAAAAACCCAGGATCTGTTCAAAAAGTATGTGAAAAATTCGAAAATGTGAGCCTGATGAGGGCAAATCTTAGACCTAACCTAAACCTAACATGCGTTATCCTCTAAAATATTTATCCAGACCAGGTTTCATTGAATGTTTCAGTGTGGTACCACTTTACTACGTGATCCAATCCAGAAATAGCCCAGGATCTAGCCATGAAGTATGAGAAATATGCGAAAGTAAGAGCCTGATGAGGGCAAATCCTAGACCTATCCCAGACCTAACTTGCGTTATCCTCTAAAATATTGATCGAAATCAGGTTTAATTGACTGTTTCAGCGTGGTGCCACATTACTACGTGATACAATCCAGAAACAGCCCAGGATCTAGCCATGAAGTCTGAGCAATATGCGAAAGTATGAGCCTGATGAGGGCAAATCCTGGACCTAACCCAGACCTAACATGCGTTATCCTCTAAAATATTTATCAAGACCAGGTTTAATTGAATGTTTCAGTGTGGTACCGCATTACTACGTGATGCAATCCAGAAATAGCCCAGGATCTAGCCATGAAGTATGAGAAATATGCGAAAGTATGAGCCTGATGAGGGCAGATCCTAGACCTAACCTAGACCTTACATGCGTTATCCTCTAAAATATTGAGCGAAACCAGGTTTAATGGACTGTTTCAGTGTGGTACCACACTACTTCGTGATCCAAACCAGAAAAATCCCAGGATCTGTTCAACAAGTATGTGAAAAACGCTAAACTGTGAGCCTGATGAGGGCAAATCTTAGACCTAACCCAGACCTAAGATGCGTTAACCTCTAAAATATTTATCAAGACCAGGTTTAATTGATAGTTTCAGTGTGGTCCCACATTACTACGTGATCCAAACCAGAAAAAACCCAGGATCTGTTCAACATGTATGAGAAATATGCGAAAGAATGAGCCTGATGAGGGCAAATCCTAGACCTAACCCAGACCTAACATGCGTTATCCTCTAAAATATTTATCAAGACCAGGTTTAATTGATTGTTTCAGTGTGGTCCCATATTACTACGTGATCCAAACCAGAAACAGCCCAGGATCTAGCCTTGAAGTATGAGAAATATGCGAAAGTATGAGCCTGATGAGAGCAAATCCCAGACCTAACATAGACCTAACATGAATTATTCTCTAAAATATTGATCGAAACCAGGTTTAATTGACTGTTTCAGTGTGGTCCCACATGACTACGTGATCCAAACCAGAAATAACCCAGGATCCGTTCAACAAGTATGTGAAGAATGCGAAAGTATGAGCCTGATGAGGGCAAATCCCAGACATATCCCAGACCTAACTTGCGTTATCCTCTAAAATATTGATCGAAATCAGGTTTAATTGACTGTTTCAGCGTGGTGCCACATTACTACGTGATACAATCCAGAAACAGCCCAGGATCTAGCCATGAAGTCTGAGCAATATGCGAAAGTATGAGCCTGATGAGGGCAAATCCTGGACCTAACCCAGACCTAACATGCGTTATCCTCTAAAATATTTATCAAGACCAGGTTTAATTGAATGTTTCAGTGTGGTACCGCATTACTACGTGATGCAATCCAGAAATAGCCCAGGATCTAGCCATGAAGTATGAGAAATATGCGAAAGTATGAGCCTGATGAGGGCAGATCCTAGACCTAACCCAGACCTAACATGCGTTATCCTCTAAAATATTTATCAAGACCAGGTTTAATTGAATGTTTCAGTGTGGTACCACATTACTACGTGATGCAATCCAGAAAAAGCCCAGTACCAAGCCATCAAGTTTGAGAAATATGCGAAAGTATGAGCCTGATGAGGGCAAATCCTAGACCTAACCCAGACCTAACATGCGTTATCCTCTAAAATATTTATCAAGACCAGGTTTAATTGATTGTCTCAGTGTGGTCCCACATTACTACGTGATCCAAACCAGAAAAAACCCAGTATCTGTTCAACATGTATGAGAAATATGCGAAAGAATGAGCCTGATGAGAGCAAATCCCAGACCTAACCTAGACCTAACATGAATTATTCTCTAAAATATTGATCGAAACCAGGTTTAATTGACTGTTTCAGTGTGGTCCCACATTACTACATGATCCAAACCAGAAATAACCCAGGATCCGTTCAACAAGTATGTGAAGAATGCGAAAGTATGAGTCTGATGAGGGCAAATCCTAGACCTATCCCAGACCTAACTTGCGTTATCCTCTAAAATATTTATCAAGACCAGGTTTAATTGAATGTTTCAGTGTGGTACCACATTACTGCGTGATCCAAACTAGAAAAAACCCAGGATCCGTTCAACAAGTATGTGAAGAATGCGAAAGTATGAGTCTGTTCAGTGAAAATCTCAGGCCTTACCTAGACCTAACTTGCGTCGTCCTCTAAAACATTGATGGAAACCAGGTTTCATTGACTGTTTCAGTGTGGTACTACATTACTACGTGATGCAATCCAGGAAAAGCCCAGGATCTAGCCATCAAGTATGAGAAATATGCGAAAGAATGAGCCTGATGAGAGCAAATCCCAGACCTAAACTAGACCTAACATGAATTATTCTCTAAAATATTGATCGAAACCAGGTTTAATTGACTGTTTCAGTGTGGTCCCACATTACTACATGATCCAAACCAGAAATAACCCAGGATCCGTTCAACAAGTATGTGAAGAATGCGAAAGTATGAGTCTGATGAGGGCAAATCCTAGACCTATCCCAGACCTAACTTGCGTTATCCTCTAAAATATTTATCAAGACCAGGTTTAATTGAATGTTTCAGTGTGGTACCACATTACTGCGTGATCCAAACTAGAAAAAACCCAGGATCCGTTCAACAAGTATGTGAAGAATGCGAAAGTATGAGTCTGTTCAGTGAAAATCTCAGGCCTTACCTAGACCTAACTTGCGTCGTCCTCTAAAACATTGATGGAAACCAGGTTTCATTGACTGTTTCAGTGTGGTACTACATTACTACGTGATGCAATCCAGGAAAAGCCCAGGATCTAGCCATCAAGTATGAGAAATATGCGAAAGAATGAGCCTGATGAGAGCAAATCCCAGACCTAAACTAGACCTAACATGAATTATTCTCTTAAATATTGATCGAAACCAGGTGTAATTGATTGTTTCAGTGTGGTCCCACATTACTACGTGATCCAAACCAGAAAAAACCTAGGATCCGTTCAACAAGTATGTGAAGAATGCGAAAGTATGAGTCTGATGAGGGCAAATCCCAGACCTATCCCAGACCTAACTTGCGTTATCCTCTAAAATATTGATCGAAACCAGGTTTAATTGACTGTTTTAGTGTGGTACCACATTACTACGTGATCCAAACCAGAAAAAACCCAGGATCTGTTCAACAAGTATGTGAAAAACGCGAAACTGTGAGCCTGATGAGGGCAAATCTTAGACCTAACCCAGACCTAAGATGCGTTATCCTCTAAAATATTTATCCAGACCAGGTTTCATTGAATGTTTCAGTGTGGTACCACTTTACTACGTGATCCAATCCAGAAATAGCCCTGGATCTAGCCATGACGTATGAGAAATATGCGATAGTATGAGCCTGATGAGTGAAAATCCCAGGCCTAACCTAGACCCAACATGCGTTATCCTCTAAAATATTGATCGAAACCCGGTTTAATCGACTGTTTCAGTGTGGTACCATATAACTATGTGATCCAAACCAGAAAATAACCCAGGATCTGTTCAAGGAGCATGTGAAGTGTGCGAAAGTATGAGTCTGATGAGGTCAAATCCCAGACCTATCCCAGACCTAACTTGCGTTATCCTCTAAAATATTTATCCAGACCAGGTTTCATTGAATGTTTCAGTGTGGTCCCACATTACTACGTGATCCAAACCAGAAAAAGCCCAGGATCTAGCCATCAAGTATGAGAAATATGCGAAAGAATGAGCCTGGTGAGAGCAAATACCAGACCTAACCTAGACCTTACATGCGTTATCCTCTAAAATATTGAGCGAAACCAGGTTTAATGGACTGTTTCAGTGTGGTACCACACTACTTCGTGATCCAAACCAGAAAAATCCCAGGATCTGTTCAACAAGTATGTGAAAAACGCTAAACTGTGAGCCTGATGAGGGCAAATCTTAGACCTAACCCAGACCTAAGATGCGTTAACCTCTAAAATATTTATCAAGACCAGGTTTAATTGATAGTTTCAGTGTGGTCCCACATTACTACGTGATCCAAACCAGAAAAAACCCAGGATCTGTTCAACATGTATGAGAAATATGCGAAAGAATGAGCCTGATGAGGGCAAATCCTAGACCTAACCCAGACCTAACATGCGTTATCCTCTAAAATATTTATCAAGACCAGGTTTAATTGATTGTTTCAGTGTGGTCCCATATTACTACGTGATCCAAACCAGAAACAGCCCAGGATCTAGCCTTGAAGTATGAGAAATATGCGAAAGTATGAGCCTGATGAGAGCAAATCCCAGACCTAACATAGACCTAACATGAATTATTCTCTAAAATATTGATCGAAACCAGGTTTAATTGACTGTTTCAGTGTGGTCCCACATTACTACGTGATCCAAACCAGAAATAACCCAGGATCCGTTCAACAAGTATGTGAAGAATGCGAAAGTATGAGCCTGATGAGGGCAAATCCCAGACATATCCCAGACCTAACTTGCGTTGTCCTCTAAGATAATGATGGAAACCAGGTTTCATTGACTGTCTCAGTGTTGTACTTCAATACTACGTGATGCGATCCAGAAAAAGCCCAGGATCTAGCCATCAAGTATGAGAAATATGCGAAAGAATGAGCCTGATGAGAGCAAATCCCAGACCTAACCTAGACCTAACATGCGCTATCCTCAAAAATATTGATCGAAACCTGGTTTAATCGACTGTTTCAGTGTGGTGCCACATTACTATGTGATCCAAACCTGAAAAAACCCAGGATCTGTTCACCAAGTATGTGAAAAACGCGAAAGTATGAGTCTGATGAGGTCAAATCCCAGACCTATCCCAGACTTAACTTGCGTTATCCTCTAAAATATTTATCAAGACAAGGTTTAATTGAATGTTTCAGTGTGGTACCACATTACTACGAGAAACAAACCAGAAAAAACCCAGGATCCGTTCAACAAGCATGTGAAGAATGCGAAAGTATGAGTCTGATCAGTGAAAATCTCAGGCCTTACCTAGACCTAACTTGCGTTGTCCTCTAAAATATTGATGGAAACCAGGTTTCATTGACTGTTTCAGTGTGGTGCTACATTACTACGTGATGTAATCCAGAAAAAGCCCAGGATCTAGCCATCAAGTATGAGAAATATGCGAAAGAATGAGCCTGATGAGAGCAAATCCCAGACCTAACCTAGACCTAACATGCGTTATCCTCTAAAATATTGAGCGAAACCAGGTTTAATGGACTGTTTCAGTGAGGTACCACACTACTTCGTGATCCAAACCAGAAAAAGCCCAGGATCTGTTCAACAAGTATGTGAAAAACGCTAAACTGTGAGCCTGATGAGGGCAAATCTTAGACCTAACCCAGACATAAGATGCGTTATCCTCTAAAATATTTATCCAGACCAGGTTTCATTGAATGTTTCAGTGTGGTACCACTTTGCTACGTGATCCAATCCAGAAATAGCCCAGGATCTAGCCATGAAGTATGAGAAATATGCGAAAGTATGAGCCTGATGTGGGCAAATCCTAGACCTAACCCAGACCTAACATGCGTTATCCTCTAAAGTATTTATCAAGATCAGGTTTAATTGATTGTTTCAGTGTGGTCCCACATTACTACGTGATCCAAACCAGAAATAACCCAGGATCTGTTCAACATGTATGAGAAATATGCGAAAGAATGAGCCTGATGAGAGCAAATCCCAGACCTAACCTAGACCTAACATGAATTATTCCCTAAAATATTGATCGAAACCAGGTTTACTTGACTGTTTCAGTGTGGTCCCACATTACTACGTGATCCAAACCAGAAGAAACCCAGGATCTGTTCACCAAGTATGTGAAAAACGCGAAAGTATGAGTCTGATGAGGTCAAATCCCAGACCTATCCCAGACTTAGCTTGCGTTATCCTCTAAAATATTGATCGAAACCAGATTTAATCGACTGTTTCAGCGTGGTGCCACATTACTACGTGATACAATCCAGAAACAGCCCACGATCTAGCCATCAAGTATGAGAAATATGCGAAAGAATGAGCCTGATGAGAGCAAATCCCAGACCTAACATAGACCTAACATGAATTATTCTCTAAAATATTGATCGAAACCAGGTTTAATTGACTGTTTCAGTGTGAACCCACATTACTACGTGATCCAAACCAGAAATAACCCAGGATCCGTTCAACAAGTATGTGAAGAATGCGAAAGTATGAGTCTGATGAGTGAAAATCCCAGGCCTAACCTAGACCTAACATGCGTTATCCTCTAAAATATTGATCCAAACCAGGTTTAATGGACTGTTTCAGTGTGGTACCACACTACTACGTGATACAAACCAGAAAAAGCCCAGGATCTAGCCACAAGTATGAGAAATATGCGAAAGAATGAGCCTGATGAGAGCAAATCCCAGACCTAACCTAGACCAAACATGAATTATTCTCTAAAATATTGATCAAAACCAGGTTTAATTGACTGTTTCAGTGTGGCACCACATTACTGCGTGATCCAATCCAGAAATAGCCCAGGATCCAGCCATGAAGTATGAGAAATATGCGAAAGAATGAGCCTGACGAGGGCAAATCCCAGACCTAACCTAGACCTAACATGAATTATTCTCTAAAATATTGATCGAAACCAGGTTTGCTTGACTGTTTCAGTGTGGCCCCACATTACTACGTGATCCAAACCAGAAAAAACCCAGGATCTAGCCATCAAGTATGAGAAATATGCGAAAGTATGAGCCTGATGAGGGCAAATCCTAGACCTAACCCAAACCTAACATGCGTTATCCTCTAAAATATTTATCAAGACCAGTATTAATTGAATGTTTCAGTGTGGTACCACATTACTACGTGAACCAAGCCTGAAAAAACCCGGGATCCGTTCAACAAGTACGTGAAGAATGCGAAAGTATGAGTCTGATGAGTGAAAATCCCAGGCCTAACCTAGACCTAACATGCGTTATCGTCAAAAATATTGATCGAAACCTGGTTTAATCGTCTGTTTCAGTGTGGTGCCACATTACTATGTGATCCAAACCAGAAAATAACCCAGGATCTGTTCAACGAGTATGTGAAGTGTGCGAAAGTATGAGTCTGATGAGGTCAAATCCCAGACCAATCCCAGACTTAACATGCGTTATCCTCTAAAATATTGATCGAAACCTGGTTTAATCGACTGTTTCAGTGTGGTACCACATTACTACGTGATCCAAACCAGAAAAAACCCAGGATCTAGCCACCAAGAATGAGAAATATGCGAAAGAATGAGCCTGATGAGAGCAAATCCCAGACCTAACCTAGACCTTACATGCGTTATCCTCTAAAATATTGAGCGAAACCAGGTTTAATGGACAGTTTCAGTGTGATACCACACTGCTTCGTGATCCAAACCAGAAAAAACCCAGGATCTGTTCAACAAGTATGTGAAAAACGCTAAACTGTGAGCCTGATGAGGGCAAATCTTAGACCCAACCCAGACCTAAGATGCGTTATCCTCTAAAATATTTATCCAGACCAGGTTTCATTGAATGTTTCAGTGTGGTACCACTTTACTACGTGATCCAATCCAGAAAAAGCCCAGGATCTAGCCATCAAGTATGAGAAATATGCGAAAGTAGGAGCCTGATGAGGGCAAATCCTAGACCTATCCCAGACCTAACTTGCGTTATCCTCTAAAATATTGATCGAAACCAGGTTTAATTGACTGTTTCAGCGTGGTACCACATTACTACGTGATACAATCCAGAAACAGCCCAGGGTCTAGCCTTCAAGTATGAGAAATATGCGAAAGTATGAGCCTGATGAGGGCAAATCCTAGACCTAACCCAGACCTAACATGCGTTATCCTCTAAAATATTTATCAAGACCAGGTTTAATTGATTGTTTCAGTGTGGTCCCACATTACTACGTGATCCAAACCAGAAAAAACCCAGGATCTGTTCAACATGTATGAGAAATATGCGAAAGAATGAGCCTGATGAGAGCAAATCCCAGGCCTAACCTAGACCTAACATGAATTATTCTCTAAAATATTGATCGAAACCAGGTTTAATTGACTGTTTCAGTGTGGTCCCACATTACTACATGATCCAAACCAGAAATAACCCAGGATCCGTTCAACAAGTGTGTGAAGAATGCGAAAGTATGAGTCTGATGAGTGAAAATCCCAGACCTAACCTAGACCTAACATGCGTTATCCTCTAAAATATTGATCGAAACCTGGTTTAATCGACTGTTTCAGTGTGGTACTACATTACTACGTGATGCAATCCAGAAAAAGCCCAGGATCTAGCCATCAAGTATGAGAAATATGTGAAAGAATGAGCCTGATGAGAGCAAATCCCAGACCTAACCTAGACCAAACATGCGTTATCCTCTAAAATATTGAGCGAAACCAGGTTTAATGGACTGTTTCAGTGTGGTACCACACTACTTCGTGATGCAAACCAGAAAAAACCCAGGATCTGTTCAACAAGTATGTGAAAAACGCTAAACTGTGAGCCTGATGAGGGCAAATCTTAGACCTAACCCAGACCTAAGATGCGTTATTCTCTAAAATATTTATCCAGACCAGGTTGCATTGAATGTTTCGGTGTGGTCCCACATTACTACGTGATCCAAACCAGAAAAAACCCAGGATCCGTTCAACAAGTATGTGAAGAATGCGAAAGTAGGAGCCTGATAAGGCCAAATCCTAGACCTATCCCAGACCTAACTTGCGTTATCCTCTAAAATATTGATCGAAACCAGGTTTAATTGACTGTTTCAGCGTGGTACCACATTACTACGTGATCCAATCCAGAAAAAGCCCAGGATCTAGCCATCAAGTATGAGAAATATGCGAAAGTAGGAGCCTGATAAGGCCAAATCCTAGACCTATCCCAGACCTAACTTGCGTTATCCTCTAAAATATTGATCGAAACCAGGTTTAATTGACTGTTTCAGCGTGGTACCACATTACTACGTGATACAATCCAGAAACAGCCCAGGGTCTAGCCTTGAAGTATGAGAAATATGCGAAAGTATGAGCCTGATGAGGGCAAATCCTAGACCTATCCCAGACCTAACTTGCGTTATCCTCTAAAATATTGAGCGAAACCAGGTTTAATGGACTGTTTCAGTGTGGTACCACACTACTTCGTGATCCAAACCAGAAAAATCCCAGGATCTGTTCAACAAGTATGTGAAAAACGCTAAACTATGAGCCTGATGAGGGCAAATCTTAGACCTAACCCAGACCTAAGATGCGTTAACCTCTAAAATATTTATCAAGACCAGGTTTAATTGATTGTTTCAGTGTGGTCCCACATTACTACGTGATCCAAACCAGAAAAAACCCAGGATCTGTTCAACATGTATGAGAAATATGCGAAAGAATGAGCCTGATGAGGGCAAATCCTAGACCTAACCCAGACCTAACATGCGTTATCCTCTAAAATATTGATCGAAACCAGGTTTAATTGACCGTTTCAGCGTGGTACCACATTACTACGTAATACAATCCAGAAACAGCCCAGGATCTAGCCTTGAAGTATGAGAAATATGCGAAAGTATGAGCCTGATGAGGGCAAATCCCAGACCTATCCCAGACTTAGCTTGCGTTATCCTCTAAAATATTGATCGAAACCAGGTTGAATCGACTGTTTCAGCGTGGTGCCACATTACTACGTGATACAATCCAGAAACAGCCCACGATCTAGCCATCAAGTATGAGAAATATGCGAAAGAATGAGCCTGATGAGAGCAAATCCCAGACCTAACATAGACCTAACATGAATTATTCTCTAAAATATTGATCGAAACCAGGTTTAATTGACTGTTTCAGTGTGGACCCACATTACTACGTGATCCAAATCAGAAATAACCCAGGATCCGTTCAACAAGTATGTGAAGAATGCGAAAGTATGAGTCTGATGAGTGAAAATCCCAGGCCTAACCTAGACCTAACATGCGTTATCCTCTAAAATATTGATCCAAACCAGGTTTAATGGACTGTTTCAGCGTGGTACCACACTACTACGTGATCCAAACCAGAAAAAACCCAGGATCTGTTCAACAAGTATGTGAAAAACGCGAAAGTATGAGCCTGATGAGGGCAAATCCCAGACATATCCCAGACCTAACTTGCGCTGTCCTCTAAGATATTGATGGAAACCAGGTTTCATTGACTGTTTCAGTGTGGTACTACATTACTACGTGATGCAATCCAGAAAAAGCCCAGGATCTAGCCATCAAGTATGAGAAATATGCGAAAGAATGAGCCTGATGACAGCAAATCCCAAACCTAACATAGACCTAACATGAATTATTCTCTAAAATATTGATCGAAACCAGGTTTAATTGACTGTTTCAGTGTGGTCCCACATTACTACGTGATCCAAACCAGAAATAACCCAGGATCCGTTCAACAAGTATGTGAAGAATGCGAAAGTATGAGTCTCATGAGTGAAAATCCCAGGCCTAACCTAGACCCAACATGCGTTATCCTCAAAAATATTGATCGAAACCTGGTTTAATCGACTGTTTCAGTGTGGTACCACATTACTATGTGATCCAAACCTGAAAATAACCCAGGATCTGTTCAACAAGTATGTGAAACACGCGAAAGTATGAGTCTGATGAGGTCAAATCCCAGACCTATCCCAGACTTAACTTGTGTTATCTCTCCACATTACTACGTGATACAATCCAGAAACAGCCCAGGATCTAGCCACGAAGTATGTGAAATATGCGAAAGTATGAGCCTGATGAGGGCAGTCCTAGACCTAACCCAAACCTAACATGCGTTATCCTCTAAAATATTTATCAAGACCAGGTTTAATGGACTGTTTCAGTGTGGTACCACACTACTACGTGATACAAACCAGAAAAAGCCCAGGATCTAGCCATCAAGTATGAGAAATATGCGAAAGAATGAGCCTGATGAGAGCAAATCCCAGACCTAACCTAGACCAAACATGAATTATTCTCTAAAATATTGATCAAAACCAGGTTTAATTGACTGTTTCAGTGTGGCACCACATTACTGCGTGATCCAATCCAGAAATAGCCCAGGATCCAGCCATGAAGTATGAGAAATATGCGAAAGAATGAGCCTGACGAGGGCAAATCCCAGACCTAACCTAGACCTAACATGAATTATTCTCTAAAATATTGATCGAAACCAGGTTTGCTTGACTGTTTCAGTGTGGCCCCACACTACTTCGTGATGCAAACCAGAAAAAACCCAGGATCTAGCCATCAAGTATGAGAAATATGCGAAAGTATGAGCCTGATGAGGGCAAATCCTAGACCTAACCCAAACCTAACATGCGTTATCCTCTAAAATATTTATCAAGACCAGTATTAATTGAATGTTTCAGTGTGGTACCACATTACTACGTGAACCAAGCCTGAAAAAACCCGGGATCCGCTCAACAAGTATGTGAAGAATGCGAAAGTATGAGTCTGATGAGTGAAAATCCCAGGCCTAACCTAGACCTAACATGCGTTATCCTCAAAAATATTGATCGAAACCTGGTTTAATCGTTTGTTTCAGTGTGGTGCCACATTACTATGTGATCCAAACCAGAAAATAACCCAGGATCTGTTCAACGAGTATGTGAAGTGTGCGAAAGTATGAGTCTGATGAGGTCAAATCCCAGACCAATCCCAGACTTAACATGCGTTATCCTCTAAAATATTGATCGAAACCAGGTTTAATCGACTGTTTCAGTGTGGTACCACATTACTACGTGATCCAAACCAGAAAAAACCCAGGATCTAGCCATCAAGTATGAGAAATATGCGAAAGAATGAGCCTGATGAGAGCAAATCCCAGACCTAACCTAGACCTTACATGCGTTATCCTCTAAAATATTGAGCGAAACCAGGTTTAATGGACTGTTTCAGTGTGATACCACACTGCTTCGTGATCCAAACCAGAAAAAACCCAGGATCTGTTCAACAAGTATGTGAAAAACGCTAAACTGTGAGCCTGATGAGGGCAAATCTTAGACCTAACCCAGACCTAAGATGCGTTATCCTCTAAAATAATTATCCAGACCAGGTTTCATTGAATGTTTCAGTGTGGTACCACTTTACTACGTGATCCAATCCAGAAAAAGCCCAGGATCTAGCCATCAAGTATGAGAAATATGCGAAAGTAGGAGCCTGATAAGGCCAAATCCTAGACCTATCCCAGACCTAACTTGCGTTATCCTCTAAAATATTGATCGAAACCAGGTTTAATTGACTGTTTCAGCGTGGTACCACATTACTACGTGATCCAATCCAGAAAAAGCCCAGGATCTAGCCATCAAGTATGAGAAATATGCGAAAGTAGGAGCCTGACAAGGCCAAATCCTAGACCTATCCCAGACCTAACTTGCGTTATCCTCTAAAATATTGATCGAAACCAGGTTTAATTGACTGTCTCAGCGTGGTACCACATTACTACGTGATACAATCCAGAAACAGCCCAGGGTCTAGCCTTGAAGTATGAGAAATATGCGAAAGTATGAGCCTGATGAGGGCAAATCCTAGACCTAACCCAGACCTAACATGCGTTATCCTCTAAAATATTTATCAAGACCAGGTTTAATTGATTGTTTCAGTGTGGTCCCACATTACTACGTGATCCAAACCAGAAAAACCCAGGATCTGTTCAACATGTATGAGAAATATGCGAAAGAATGAGCCTGATGTGAGCAAATCCCAGACCTAACCTAGACCTAACATGCGTTATCCTCTAAAATATTGATCGAAACCTGGTTTAATCGACTGTTTCAGTGTGGTACCACATTACTATGTGATCCAAACCAGAAAATAACCCAGGATCTGTTCAAGGAGGTTGTGAAGTGTGCGAAAGTATGAGTCTGATGAGGTCAAATCCCAGACCTATCCCAGACCTAACTTGCGTTATCCTCAAAAATATTGATCGAAACCAGGTTTAATCGACTGTTTCAGTGTGGTACCACATTACTACGTGATCCAAACCAGGAAAAACCCAGGATCCGTTCAACAAGTATGTGAAGAATGCGAAATTATGAGTCTGATGAGTGAAAATCCCAGACCTAACCTAGACCTAACATGCGTTATCCTCTAAAATATTGATCGAAACCTGGTTTAATCGACTGTTTCAGTGTGGTACCACATTACTATGTGATCCAAACCAGAAAATAAACCAGGATCTGTTCAACGAGTATGTGAAGTGTGCGAAAGTATGAGTCTGATGAGGTCAAATCCCAGACCAATCCCAGACTTAACATGCGTTATCCTCTAAAATATTGATCGAAACCAGGTTTAATCGACTGTTTCAGTGTGGTACCACATTACTACGTGATCCAAGCCAGAAAAAACCCAGGATCTAGCCATCAAGTATGAGAAATATGCGAAAGAATGAGCCTGATGAGAGCAAATCCCAGACCTAACCTAGACCTTACTTGCGTTATCCTCTAAAATATTGAGCGAAACCAGGTTTAATGGACTGCTTCAGTGTGGTACCACACTGCTTCGTGATCCAAACCAGAAAAAACCCAGGATCTGTTCAACAAGTATGTGAAGAATGCGAAAGTATGAGTCTGATGAGTGAAAATCCCAGACCCAACCTAGACCTTACATGCGTTATCCTCTAAAATATTGAGCGAAACCAGGTTTAATGGACTGTTTCAGCGTGGTACCACATTACTACGTGATACAATCCAGAAACAGCCCAGGGTCTAGCCTTGAAGTATGAGAAATATGCGAAAGTATGAGCCTGATGAGGGCAAATCCTAGACCTAACCAAGACCTAACATGCGTTATCCTCTAAAATATTTATCAAGACCAGGTTTAATTGAATGTTTCAGTGTGGTACCACATTACTGCGTGATCCAAACTAGAAAAAACCCAGGATCCGTTCAACAAGTATGTGAAGAATGCGAAAGTATGAGTCTGTTCAGTGAAAATCTCAGGCCTTACCTAGACCTAACTTGCGTCGTCCTGTAAAACATTGATGGAAACCAGGTTTCATTGACTGTTTCAGTGTGGTACTACATTACTACGTGATGCAATCCAGGAAAAGCCCAGGATCTAGCCATCAAGTATGAGAAATATGCGAAAGAATGAGCCTGATGAGAGCAAATCCCAGACCTAACCTAGACCTAACATGCGTTATCCTCCAAAATATTGATCGAAACCAGGTTTAATTGACTGTTTCAGCGTGGTACCACATTACTACGTGATACAATCCAGAAACAGCCCAGGATCTAGCCATGAAGTATGAGAAACATGCGAAAGTATGAGCCTGATGAGTGAAAATCCCAGGCCTAACCTAGACCTAACATGCGTTATCCTCTAAAATATTGATCGAAACCCGGTTTAATCGACTGTTTCAGTGTGGTACCATATAACTATGTGATCCAAACCAGAAAATAACCCAGGATCTGTTCAAGGAGTATGTGAAGTGTGCGAAAGTATGAGTCTGATGAGGTCAAATCCCAGACCTATCCCAGACCTAACTTGCGTTATCCTCTAAAATATTTGTCCAGACCAGGTTTCATTGAATGTTTCAGTGTGGTCCCACATTACTACGTGATCCAAACCAGAAAAAACCCAGGATCCGTTCAACAAGTATGTGAAGAATGCGATAGTATGAGTCTGATGAGTGTAAATCCCAGGCCTAACCTAGACCTAACATGCGTTATCCTCTAAAATATTGATCGAAACCCGGTTTAATCGACTGTTTCAGTGTGTTACCACATTACTATGTGATCCAAACCAGAAAATAACCCAGGATCTGTTCAAGGGGTATGTGAAGTGTGCGAAAGTATGAGTCTGATGAGGTCAAATCCCAGACCAATCCCGGACTTAACTTGCGTTATCCTCTAAAATATTGATCGAAACCAGGTTTAATCGACTGTTTCAGTGTGGTACCACATTACTACGTGATCCAAACCAGAAAAAGCCCAGGATCTAGCGATCAAGTATGAGAAATATGCGAAAGAATGAGCCTGGTGAGAGCAAATACCAGACCTAACCTAGACCTTACATGCGTTATCCTCTAAAATATTGAGCGAAACCAGGTTTAATGGACTGTTTCAGTGTGGTACCACACTACTTCGTGAACCAAACCAGAAAAATCCCAGGATCTGTTCAACAAGTATGTGAAAAACGCTAAACTGTGAGCCTGATGAGGGCAAATCTTAGACCTAACCCAGACCTAAGATGCGTTAACCTCTAAAATGTTTATCCAGACCAGGTTTCATTGAATGTTTCAGTGTGGTACCACTTTACTACGTGATCCAATCCAGAAATAGCACAGGATCTAGCCATGAAGTATGAGAAATATGCGAAACTGAGAGCCTGATGAGGGCAAATCCTAGACCTATCCCAGACCTAACTTGCGTTATCCTCTAAAATATTGATCGAAACCAGGTTTAATTGACTGTTTCAGCGTGGTACCACATTACTACGTAATACAATCCAGAAACAGCCCAGGATCTAGCCTTGAAGTATGAGAAATATGCGAAAGTATGAGCCTGATGAGGGCAAATCCTAGACCTAACCCAGACCTAACATGCGTTATCCTCTAAAATATTTATCAAGACCAGGTTTAATTGATTGTTTCAGTGTGGTCCCACATTACTACGTGATCCAAACCAGAAAACACCCAGGATCTGTTCAACATGTATGAGAAATATGCGAAAGAATGAGCCTGATGAGAGCAAATCCCAGACCTGACATAGAGCTAACATGAATTATTCTCTAAAATATTGATCGAAACCAGGTTTAATTGACTGTTTCAGTGTGGTCCCACATTACTACGTGATCCAAACCAGAAATAACCCAGGATCCGTTCAACAAGTATGTGAAGAATGCGAAAGTATGAGTCTGATGAGTGAAAATCCCAGGCCTAACCTAGACCTAACATGCGTTATCCTCTAAAATATTGATCCAAACCAGGTTTAATGGACTGTTTCAGGGTGGTACCACACTACTACGTGATCCAAACCAGAAAAAACCCAGGATCTGTTCAACAAGTATGTGAAAAACGCGAAAGTATGAGCCTGATGAGGGCAAATCCCAGACATATCCCAGACCTAACTTGCGTTGTCCTGTAAGATATTGATGGAAACCAGGTTTCATTGACTGTCTCAGTGTTGTACTTCAATACTACGTGATGCGATCCAGAAAAAGCCCAGGATCTAGCCATCAAGTATGAGAAATATGCGAAAGAATGAGCCTGATGAGAGCAAATCCCAGACCTAACCTAGACCTAACATGAATTATTCTCTAAAATATTGATCGAAACCAGGTTTAATTGACTGTTTCAGTGTGGTCCCACATTACTACGTGATCCAAACCAGAAAAAAACCAGGATCCGTTCAACAAGTATGTGAAGAATGCGAAAGTATGAGTCCGATGAGTGAAAATCCCAGGCCTAACCTAGACCTAACATGCGCTATCCTCAAAAATATTGATCGAAACCTGGTTTAATCGACTGTTTCGGTGTGGTACCACATTACTATGTGATCCAAACCTGAAAAAACCCAGGATCTGTTCACCAAGTATGTGAAAAACGCGAAAGTATGAGTCTGATCAGTGAAAATCTCAGGCCTTACCTAGACCTAACTTGCGTTGTCCTCTAAAATATTGATGGAAACCAGGTTTCATTGACTGTTTCAGTGTGGTACTACATTACTACGTGATGCAATCCAGAAAAAGCCCAGGATCTAGCCATCAAGTATGAGAAATATGCGAAAGAATGAGCCTGATGAGAGCAAATCCCAGACCTAACCTAGACCTAACATGCGTTAACCTCTAAAATATTGAGCGAAACCAGGTTTAATGGACTGTTTCAGTGAGGTACCACACTACTTCGTGATCCAAACCAGAAAAAGCCCAGGATCTGTTCAACAAGTATGTGAAAAACGCTAAACTGTGAGCCTGATGAGGGCAAATCTTAGACCTAACCCAGACATAAAATGCGTTATCCTCTAAAATATTTATCCAGACCAGGTTTCATTGAATGTTTCAGTGTGGTACCACTTTGCTACGTGATCCAATCCAGAAATAGCCCAGGATCTAGCCATGAAGTATGAGAAATATGCGAAAGTAAGTGCCTGATGAGGTCAAATCCCAGACCTATCCCAGACTTAACTTGTGTTATCCTCTAAAATATTGATCGAAACCAGGTTTAATCGACTGTTTCAGCGTGGTACCACATTTCTACGTGATCCAATCCAGAAACAGCCCAGGATCTAGCCATGAAGTATGAGAAATATGCGAAAGTAAGAGCCTGATGAGGGCAAATCCTAGACCTATCCCAGACGTAACTTGCGTTATCCTCTAAAATATTGATCGAAACCAGGTTTAATCGACTGTTTCAGCGTGGTACCACATTACTACGTGATACAATCCAGAAACAGCCCAGGATATAGCCACGAAGTATATGAAATATGCGAAAGTATGAGCCTGATGAGGGCAAATCCTAGACCTAACCCAAACCTAACAAGCGTTATCCTCTAAAATATTTATCAAGACCAGGTTTAATTGACTGTTTCAGTGTTGTACTTCATTACTACGTGATCCAATCCAGAAACAGCCCAGGATCTAGCCATGCAGTATGAGAAATATGCGAAAGTATGAGCCTGATGAGGGCAAATCCCAGACCTCACCTAGACCTAGCATGTATTATTCTCTAAAATATTGATCGAAACCAGGTTTAATTGACTGTTTCAGTGTTGTACTTCGCTACTACGTGATGCAATCCAGAAGAAGCCCAGGATCTGTTCAACAAGTATGTGAAAAACGCTAAACTGTGAGCCTGATGAGGGCAAATCTTAGACCTAACCAAGACATAAGATGCGTTATCCTCTAAAATATTTATCCAGACCAGGTTTCATTGAATGTTTCAGTGTGGTACCACTTTGCTACGTGATCCAATCCAGAAATAGCCCAGGATCTAGCCATGAAGTATGAGAAATATGCGAAAGTAAGAGCCTGATGAGGGCAAATCCTAGACCTATCCCAGACCTAACTTGCGTTATCCTCTAAAATATTGATCGAAACCAGGTTTAATTGACTGTTTCAGCGTGGTACCACATTACTACGTGATCCAATCCAGAAACAGCCCAGGATCTAGCCATGCAGTATGAGAAATATGCGAAAGTATGAGCCTGATGAGGGCAAATCCCAGACCTAACCTAGACCTAGCATGTATTATTCTCTAAAATATTGATCGAAACCAGGTTTAATTGACTGTTTCAGTGTTGTACTTCATTACTACGTGATGCAATCCAGAAAAAGCCCAGGATCTAGCCATCAAGTATGAGAAATATGCGAAAGAATGAGCCTGACGAGGGCAAATCCCAGACCTAACCTAGACCTAACATGAATTATTCTCTAAAATATTGATCGAAACCAGGTTTGCTTGACTGTTTCAGTGTGGCCCCACATTACTACGTGATCCAAACCAGAAAAAACCCAGGATCTGTTCAACAAGTATGTGAAAAACGCGAAAGTATGAGTCTGATGAGGTCAAATTCCAGACCTATCCCAGACTTAAATTGCGTTATCCTCTAAAATATTGATCGAAACCAGGTTTAATCGACTGTTTCAGCGTGGTGCCACATTACTACGTGATACAATCCAGAAACAGCCCAGGATCTAGCCATCAAGTATGAGAAATATGCGAAAGTATGAGCCTGATGAGGGCAAATCCTAGACCTAACCCAAACCTAACATGCGTTATCCTCTAAAATATTTATCAAGACCAGTATTAATTGAATGTTTCAGTGTGGTACCACATTACTACGTGAACCAAGCCTGAAAAAACCCGGGATCCGTTCAACAAGTATGTTAAAACTGCGACAGTATGACCCTGATGAGTGCAAATCCCAGACCTATCCTAGACCTAACATGAATTATTCTCTAAAATATTGATCGAAAACAGGTTTACTTGAATGTTTCAGTGTGGTACCACATTACTACGTGATCCAAACCAGAAAAAACCCAGGATCCGTTCAACAAGTATGTGAAGAATGCGAAAGTATGAGTCTGATGGGTGAAAATCCCAGGCCTACCCTAGACCTAACATGCGTTATCCTCTAAAATATTGATCGAAACCTGGTTTAATCGACTGTTTCAGTGTGGTACCACATTACTATGTGATCCAAACCAGAAAATAACCCAGGATCTGTTCAAGGAGTATGTGAAGTGTGCGAAAGTATGAGTCTGATGAGGTCTAATCCCAGACCTATCCCAGACCTAGCTTGCGTTATCCTCTAAAATATTGATCGAAACCAGGTTTAATCGACTGTTGCAGTGTGGTACCACATTACTACGTGATCCAAACCAGAAAAAGCCCAGGATCTAGCCATCAAGTATGAGAAATATGCGAAAGAATGAGCCTGATGACAGCAAATCCCAAACCTAACATAGACCTAACATGAATTATTCTCTAAAATATTGATCGAAACCAGGTTTAATTGACTGTTTCAGTGTGGTACCACATTACTATGTGATCCAAACCAGAAAATAACCCAGGATCTGTTCAACGAGTATGTGAAGTGTGCGAAAGAATGAGTCTGATGAGGTCAAATCCCAGACCATTCCCAGACTTAACTTGCGTTATCCTCTAAAATATTGATCGAAACCAGGTTTAATCGACTGTTCCACTGTGGTACCACATTACTACGTGATCCAAACCAGAAAAAACCCAGGATCTAGCCATCAAGTATGAGAAATATGCGAAAGAATGAGCCTGATGGGAGCAAATCCCAGACCTAACCTAGACCTTACATGCGTTATCCTCTAATATATTGAGCGAAACCAGGTTTAATGGACTGTTTCAGTGTGGTACCACACTACTTCGTGATCCAAACCAGAAATAACCCAGGATCCGTTCAACAAGTATGTGAAGAATGCGAAAGTATGAGTCTGATGAGTGAAAATCCCAGGCCTAACCTAGACCTAACATGCGTTATCCTCTAAAATATTGATGGAAAGCAGGTTTAATTACTGTCTCAGTGTTGTACTTCATTACTACGTGATGCAATCCAGAAAAAGCCCAGGATCTAGCCATCAAGTATGAGAAATATGTGAAAGAATGAGCCTGATGAGAGCAAATCCTAGACCTGACCTAGACCTAACATGAATTATTCTCTAAAATATTGATCGAAACCAGGTTTAATTGGCTGTTTCAGTGTGGTCCCACATTACTACGTGATCCAAACCAGAAAAAACCCAGGATCCGTTCAACAACTATGTGAAGAATGCGAAAGTATGAGTCTGATGAGTGAAAATCCCAGGCCTAACCTAGACCTAACATGCGTTATCCTCAAAAATATTGATCGAAACCTGGTTTAATCGTCTGTTTCAGTGTGGTACCACATTACTATGTGATCCAAACCAGAAAATAACACAGGATCTGTTCAACGAGTATGTGAAGTGTGCGAAAGTATGAGTCTGATGAGGTCAAATCCCAGACCAATCCCAGACTTAACATGCGTTATCCTCTAAAATATTGATCGAAACCAGGTTGAATCGACTGTTTCAGTGTGGTACCACATTACTACGTGATCCAAACCAGAAAAAACCCAGGATCTAGCCATCAAGTATGAGAAATATGCGAAAGAATGAGCCTGATGAGAGCAAATCCCAGACCTAACCTAGACCTTACATGCGTTATCCTCTAAAATATTGAGCGAAACCAGGTTTAATGGACTGTTTCAGTGTGATACCACACTGCTTCGTGATCCAAACCAGAAAAAACCCAGGATCTGTTCAACAAGTATGTGAAAAACGCTAAACTGTGAGCCTGATGAGGGCAAATCTTAGACCTAACCCAGACCTAAGATGTGTTATCCTCTAAAATATTTATCCAGACCAGGTTTCATTGAATGTTTCAGTGTGGTACCACTTTACTACGTGATCCAATCCAGAAAAAGCCCAGGTTCTAGCCATCAAGTATGAGAAATATGCGAAAGTAGGAGCCTGATGAGGCCAAATCCTAGACCTATCCCAGACCTAACTTGCGTTATCCTCTAAAATATTGATCGAAACCAGGTTTAATTGACTGTTTCAGCGTGGTACCACATTACTACGTGATACAATCCAGAAACAGCCCAGGGTCTAGCCTTGAAGTATGAGAAATATGCGAAAGTATGAGCCTGATGAGGGCAAATCCTAGACCTAACCCAGACCTAACATGCGTTATCCTCTAAAATATTTATCAAGACCAGGTTTAATTGATTGTTTCAGTGTGGTCCCACATTACTACGTGATCCAAACCAGAAAAACCCAGGATCTGTTCAACATGTATGAGAAATATGCGAAAGAATGAGCCTGATGTGAGCAAATCCCAGACCTAACCTAGACCTAACATGAATTATTCTCTAAAATATTGATCGAAACCAGGTTTAATTGACTGTTTCAGTGTGGTCCCACATTACTACATGATCCAAACCAGAAATAACCCAGGATCCGTTCAACAAGTATGTGAAGAATGCGAAAGTATGAGTCTGATGAGGTCAAATCCCAGGCCTAACCCAGACCTAACATGCGTTATCCTCAAAAATATTGATCGAAACCTGGTTTAATCGACTGTTTCCGTGTGGTACCACATTACTATGTGATCCAAACCAGAAAGTAACCCAGGATCTGTTCAACGAGTATGTGAAGTGTGCGAAAGTATGAGTCTGATGAGGTCAAATCCCAGACCATTCCCAGACTTAACTTGCGTTATCCTCTAAAATATTGATCGAAGCCAGGTTTAATCGACTGTTTCAGTGTGGTACCACATTACTACGTGATCCAAACCAGAAAAAACCCAGGATCTAGCCATCAAGTATGAGAAATATGCGAAAGAATGAGCCTGATGGGAGCAAATCCCAGACCTAACCTAGACCTTACATGCGTTATCCTCTAATATATTGAGCGAAACCAGGTTTAATCGACTGTTTCAGTGTGGTACCACATTACTACGTGATCCAAACCAGAAAAAACCCAGGATCTAGCCATCAAGTATGAGAAATATGCGAAAGAATGAGCCTGATGGGAGCAAATCCCAGACCTAACCTAGACCTAACATGCGTTATCCTCTAAAATATTGATGGAAAGCAGGTTTAATTACTGTTTCAGTGTTGTACTTCATTACTACGTGATGCAATCCAAAAAACGCCCAGGATCTAGCAATCAAGTATGAGAAATATGCGAAAGAGTGAGCCTGATGAGAGCAAATCCCAGACCTGACCTAGACCTAACATGAATTATTCTCTAAAATATTGATCGAAACCAGGTTTAATTCGCTGTTTCAGTGTGGTCCCACATTACTACGTGATCCAAACCAGAAAAAACCCAGGATCCGTTCAACAAGTATGTGAAGAATGCGAAAGTATGAGTCTGATGAGTGAAAATCCCAGGCCTAACCTAGACCTAACATGCGTTATCCTCAAAAATATTGATCGAAACCTGGTTTAATCGTCTGTTTCAGTGTGGTGCCACATTACTATGTGATCCAAACCAGAAAATAACCCAGGATCTGTTCAACGAGTATGTGAAGTGTGCGAAAGTATGACTCTGATGAGGTCAAATCCCAGACCAATCCCAGACTTAACATGCGTTATCCTCTAAAATATTGATCGAAACCAGGTTGAATCGACTGTTTCAGTGTGGTACCACATTACTACGTGATCCAAACCAGAAAAAACCCAGGATCTAGCCATCAAGTATGAGAAATATGCGAAAGAATGAGCCTGATGAGAGCAAATCCCAGACCTAACCTAGACCTTACATGCGTTATCCTCTAAAATATTGAGCGAAACCAGGTTTAATGGACTGTTTCAGTGTGGTACCACACTGCTTCGTGATCCAAACCAGAAAAAACCCAGGATCTGTTCAACAAGTATGTGAAGAATGCGAAAGTATGAGTCTGATGAGTGAAAATCCCAGGCCTAACCTAGACCTAACATGCGTTATCCTCAAAAATATTGATCGAAACCTGGTTTAATCGTCTGTTTCAGTGTGGTACCACATTACTGCGTGATCCAAACTAGAAAAAACCCAGGATCCGTTCAACAAGTATGTGAAGAATGCGAAAGTATGAGTCTGATCAGTGAAAATCTCAGGCCTTTCCTAGACCTAACATGCGTTATCCTCTAAAATATTGATCAAAACCAGGTTTAATTGACAGTTTCAGCGTGGTACCACATTACTACGTGATACAATCCAGAAACAGCCCAGGGTCTAGCCATGAAGTATGATAAACATGCGAAAGTATGAGCCTGATGAGGGCAAATCCCAGGCCTAACCCAGACCTAAGATGCGTTATCCTCTAAAATATTTATCCAGACCAGGTTTCATTGAATGTTTCAGTGAGGTACCACACTACTTCGTGATGCAAACCAGAAAAAACCCAGGATCTGTTCAACAAGTATGTGAAAAACGCTAAACTGTGAGCCTGATGAGGGCAAATCTTAGACCTAACCCAGACCTAAGATGCGTTATCCTCTAAAATATTTATCCAGACCAGGTTGCATTGAATGTTTCGGTGTGGTCCCACATTACTACGTGATCCAAACCAGGAAAAACCCAGGATCCGTTCAACAAGTATGTGAAGAATGCGAAATTATGAGTCTGATGAGTGAAAATCCCAGACCTAACCTAGACCTAACATGCGTTATCCTCTAAAATATTGATCGAAACCTGGTTTAATCGACTGTTTCAGTGTGGTACCACATTACTATGTGATCCAAACCAGAAAATAACCCAGGATCTGTTCAACGAGTATGTGAAGTGTGCGAAAGTATGAGTCTGATGAGGTCAAATCCCAGACCAATCCCAGACATAACATGCGTTATCCTCTAAAATATTGATCGAAACCAGGTTTAATCGACTGTTTCAGTGTGGTACCACATTACTACGTGATCCAAACCAGAAAAAACCCAGGATCAGTTCAACAAGTATGTGAAGAATGCGAAAGTATGAGTCTGATGAGTGAGAATCCCAGGGCTAACATAGACCTAACATGCGTTATACTCTAAAATATTGATCGAAACCAGGTTTAATCGACTGTTTCAGTGTGGTACCACATTGCTACGTGATCCAAACCAGAAAAAACCCAGGATCAGTTCAACAAGTATGTGAAGAATGCGAAAGTATGAGTCTGATGAGTGAAAATCCCAGACCTAACCTAGACCTTACATGCGTTATCCTCTAAAATATTGAGCGAAACCAGGTTTAATGGTCTGTTTCAGCGTGGTAGCACATTACTACGTGGTACAATCCAGAAACAGCCCAGGGTCTAGCCTTGAAGTATGAGAAATATGCGAAAGTATGAGCCTGATGAGAGCAAATCCCAGACCTAACCTAGACCTAACATGCGTTATCCCCTAAAATATTGATCGAAACCTGGTTTAATCGACTGTTTCAGTGTGGTACCACATTACTACGTGATCCAAACCAGAAAAAACCCAGGATCTGTTCAACAAGTATGTGAAAAACGCTAAACTGTGAGCCTGATGAGGGCAAATCTTAGACCTAACCCAGACCTAAGATGCGTTATCCTCTAAAATATTTATCCAGACCAGGTTGCATTGAATGTTTCGGTGTGGTCCCACATTACTACGTGATCCAAACCAGGAAAAACCCAGGATCCGTTCAACAAGTATGTGAAGAATGCGAAATTATGAGTCTGATGAGTGAAAATCCCAGACCTACCCTAGACCTAACATGCGCTATCCTCTAAAATATTGATCGAAACCAGGTTTAATGGACTGTTTCAGCGTGGTAGCACATTACTACGTGGTACAATCCAGAAACAGCCCAGGGTCTAGCCTTGAAGTATGAGAAATATGCGAAAGTATGAGCCTGATGAGAGCAAATCCCAGACCTAACCTAGACCTAACGTGCGTTATCCTCTAAAATATTGATCGAAACCTGGTTTAATCGACTGTTTCAGTGTGGTACCACATTACTATGTGATCCAAACCAGAAAATAACCCAGGATCTGTTCAACGAGTATGTGAAGTGTGCGAAAGTATGAGTCTGATGAGGTCAAATCCCAGACCAATCCCAGACATAACATGCGTTATCCTCTAAAATATTGATCGAAACCAGGTTTAATCGACTGTTTCAGTGTGGCACCACATTACTACGTGATCCAAACCAGAAAAAACCCAGGATCTAGCCATCAAGTATGAGAAATATGCGAAAGAATGAGCCTGATGAGAGCAAATCCCAGACCTAACCTAGACCTAACATGCGTTATCCTCTAAAATATTGATCGAAACCTGGTTTAATCGACTGTTTCAGTGTGGTACCACATTACTATGTGATCCAAACCAGAAAATAACCCAGGATCTGTTCAACGAGTATGTGAAGTGTGCGAAAGTATGAGTCTGATGAGGTCAAATCCCAGACCAATCCCAGACATAACATGCGTTATCCTCTAAAATATTGATCGAAACCAGGTTTAATCGACTGTTTCAGTGTGGTACCACATTACTACGTGATCCAAACCAGAAAAAACCCAGGATCTAGCCATCAAGTATGAGAAATATGCGAAAGAATGAGCCTGATGAGAGCAAATCCCAGACCTAACCTAGACCTTACATGCGTTATCCTCTAAAATATTGAGCGAAACCAGGTTTAATGGACTGTTTCAGTGTGGTACCACACTGCTTCGTGATCCAAACCAGAACAAACCCAGGATCTGTTCAACAAGTATGTGAAGAATGCGAAAGTATGAGTCTGATGAGTGAAAATCCCAGACCTAACCTAGACCTTACATGCGTTATCCTCTAAAATATTGAGCGAAACCAGGTTTAATTGACTGTTTCAGTGTGGTCCCACATTACAACATGATCCAAACCAGAAATAACCCAGGATCCGTTCAACAAGTATGTGAAGAATGCGAAAGTATGAGTCTGATGAGGGCAAATCCTAGACCTATCCCAGACCTAACTTGCGTTATCCTCTAAAATATTTATCAAGACCAGGTTTAATTGAATGTTTCAGTGTGGTACCACATTACTGCGTGATCCAAACTAGAAAAAACCCAGGATCCGTTCAACAAGTATGTGAAGAATGCGAAGGTATGAATCTGATCAGTGAAAATCTCAGGCCTTACCTAGACCTAACTTGCGTCGTCCTCTAAAACATTGATGGAAACCAGGTTTCATTGACTGTTTCAGTGTGGTACTACATTACTACGTGATGCAATCCAGGAAAAGCCCAGGATCTAGCCATCAAGTATGAGAAATATGCGAAAGAATGAGCCTGATGAGAGCATATCCCAGACCTAACCTAGACCTAACATGCGTTATCCTCTAAAATATTGATCGAAACCAGGTTTAATTGACTGTTTCAGCGTGGTACCACATTACTACGTGATACAATCCAGAAACAGCCCAGGATCTAGCCATGAAGTATGAGAAACATGCGAAAGTGTGAGCCTGATGAGGGCAAATCCCAGGCCTAACCCAGACCCAATATGCGTTATCCTCTAAAATATTTATCCAGACCAGGTTTCATTGAATGTTTCAGTGTGGTCCCACATTACTACGTGATCCAAACCAGAAAAAACCCAGGATCCGTTCAACAAGTATGTGAAGAATGCGATAGTATGAGTCTGATGAGTGAAAATCCCAGGCCTAACCTAGACCTAACATGCGTTATCCTCTAAAATATTGATCGAAACCCGGTTTAATCGACTGTTTCAGTGTGGTACCACATTACTATGTGATCCAAACCAGAAAATAACCCAGGATCTGTTCAAGGAGTATGTGAAGTGTGCGAAAGTATGAGTCTGATGAGGTCAAATCCCAGACCTATCCCAGACCTGACTTGCGTTATCCTCTAAAATATTGATCGAAACCAGGTTTAATCGACTGTTTCAGTGCGGTACCACATTACTACGTGATCCAAACCAGAAAAAACCCAGGATCAGTTCAACAAGTATGTGAAGAATGCGAAAGTATGAGTCTGATGAGTGAGAATCCCAGGGCTAACATAGACCTAACATGCGTTATACTCTAAAATATTGATCGAAACCAGGTTTAATCGACTGTTTCAGTGTGGTACCACATTGCTACGTGATCCAAACCAGAAAAAACCCAGGATCAGTTCAACAAGTATGTGAAGAATGCGAAAGTATGAGTCTGATGAGTGAAATTCCCAGGGCTAACCTAGACCTGACATGCGTTATCCTCTAAAATATTGATGGAAACCAGGTTTAATCGACTGTTTCAGTGTGGTACCACATTACTATGTGATCCAAACCAGAAAATAACCCAGGATCTGTTCAACGAGTATGTGAAGTGTGCGCAAGTATGAGTCTGATGAGGTCAAATCCCAGACCTATCCCAGACCTAACTTGCGTTATCCTCTAAAATATTGATCGAAACCAGGTTTAATTGACCGTTTCAGTGTGGTACCACATTACTACGTGATTCAAACCAGAAAAAACCCAGGATCAGTTCAACAAGTATGTGAAGAATGCGAATGTATGAGCCTGATGAGGGCAAATCCCAGACCTATCCCAGACCTAACTTGCGTTATCCTCTAAAATATTGATCGAAACCAGGTTTAATTGACCGTTTCAGTGTGGTGCCACATTACTACGTGATCCAAACCAGAAAAAACCCAGGATCTGTTCAACCAGTATGTGAAGTGTGCGAAAGAATGAACCTGATGAGAGCAAATCCCAGACCTAACCTAGACCTTATATGCGTTATCCTCTAAAATATAGATGGAAACCAGGTTTCATTGACTGTTTCAGTGTGGTACCACATTGTTACGTGATCCAAACCGGAAAAAACCCAGGATCTGTTCAACAAGTATGTGAAAAACGCGAAACTGTGAGCCTGATGAGGGCAAATCTTAGACCTAACCCAGACCTAAGATGCGTTATCCTCTAAAATATTTATCCAGACCAGGTTTCATTGAATGTTTCAGTATGGTACCACTTTACTACGTGATCCAAACCAGAAATAGCCCAGGATCTAGCCATGAAGTATGAGAAATATGCGATAGTAAGAGCCTGATGAGGGCAAATCCTAGACCTATACCAGACCTTACTTGCGTTATCCTCTAAAATATTGATCGAAACCAGGTTTAATTGACTGTTTCAGCGTGGTACCACATTACTACGTGATACAATGCAGAAACAGCCCAGGATCTAGCCATGAAGTATGAGAAATATGCGAAAATATGAGCCTGATGAGGGCAAATCCTAGACGTAACCCAGACCTAACATGCGTTATCCTCTAAAATATTTATGAAGACCAGGTTTAATTGAATGTTTCAGTGTGGTGCCACATTACTACGTGATCCAAACCAGAAAAAACCCAGGATCCGTTCAACAAGTATGTGAAAAACGCGAAAGTATGAGCCTGATGAGGGCGAATCCCAGAACTATGCCAGACCTAACTTGCGTTGTCCTCTAAAATATTGATGGAAACCAGGCTTAATTGACTGTTTCAGTGTTGTACTTCATTACTACGTGATACAAACCAGAAAAAACCCAGGATCTGTTCAACAAATATGTGAAAAACGCGAAAGTATGAGCCTGATGAGGGTGAATCCCAGTCCTATGCCAGACCTAACTTGCGTTGTCCTCTAAGATATTGATGGAAACCAGGTTTAATTGACTATTTCAGTGTTGTACTTCATTACTACGTGATGCAGTCCAGAAAAAGCCCAGGATATAGCCATCAAGTATGAGAAATATGCGAAAGAATGAGTCTGATGAGGGCAAATCCCAGACCTATCCCAGACCTAACATGCGTCATCCTCTAAAATATTTATCAAGACCAGGTTTAATTGATTGTTTCAGTGTGGACCCACATTACTACGTGATCCAAACCAGAAAAAACCCAGGATCCGTTCAACAAGTATGTGAAGAATGCGAAAGTATGAGTCTGATGAGTGAAAATCCCAGGCCTAACCTAGACCTAACATGCGTTATCCTCAAAAATATTGATCGAAACCTGGTTAAATCGACTGTTTCAGTGTGGTACCACATTACTGTGTAATCCAAACCAGAAAATAACCCAGGATCTGTTCAACGAGTATGTGAAGTGTGCGAAAGTATGAGTCTGATGAGGGCAAATCCCAGACCTATCCCAGACCTAACTTGCGTTATCCTCTAAAATATTGATCGAAACCAGGTTTAATTGACCGTTTCAGTGTGGTACCACATTACTACGTGATTCAAACCAGAAAAAACCCAGGATCAGTTCAACAAGTATGTGAAGAATGCGAATGTATGAGCCTGATGAGGGCAAATCCCAGACCTATCCCAGACCTAACTTGCGTTATCCTCCAAAATATTGATCGAAACCAGGTTTAATTGACTGTTTTAGTGTGGTACCACATTACTACGTGATCCAAACCAGAAAAAACCCAGGATCTGTTCAACAAGTATGTGAAAAACGCGAAACTGTGAGCCTGATGAGGGCAAATCTTAGACCTAACCCAGACCAAAGATGAGTTATCCTCTAAAATATTTCTCCAGACCAGGTTTCATTGAATGATTCAGTGTGGTACCACTTTACTACGTGATCCAATCCAGAAATAGCCCAGGATCTAGCCATGAGGTATGAGAAATATGCGAAAGTATGAGCCTGATGAGGGCAAATCCTAGACCTAACCCAGACCTAACATGCGTTATCCTCTAAAATATTTATCAAGACCAGGTTTAATTGAATGTTTCAGTGTGGTACCACATTACTACGTGATCCAAACCAGAAAAAACCCAGGATCCGTTCAACAAGTATGTGAAGAATGCGAAAGTATGAGTCTGATGAGTGAAAATCCCAGGCCTGGCCCAGACCTAACATGCGTTATCATCTAAAATATTGAGCGAAACCAGGTTTAATCGACTGTTTCAGTCTGGTACCACATTACTATGTGATCCAATCCAGAAAATGCCCAGGATCTAGCCATCAAGTATGAGAAATACGCGACAGAATGAGCCTGATGAGAGCAAATCCCAGACCTAACCTAGACCTAACATGAATTATTCTCTAAAATATTGGTCGAAACCAGGTTTAATTGACTGTTTCAGTGTGGTCCCACTTTACTACGTGATCCAAACCAGAAAAAACGCAGGATCCGTTCAACAAGTATGTGAAGAATGCGAAAGTATGAGTCTGATGAGTGATAGTCCCAGGCCTAACCTAGACCAAACATGCGTTATCCTCAAAAGTATTGATCGAAACCTGGTTTAATCGACTGTTTCAGTTTGGTACCACATTACTATGTGATCCAAAGCAGAAAATAACCCAGGATCTGTTCAACGAGTATGTGAAGTGTGCGTAAGTATGAGTCTGATGAGGGCAAATCCCAGACCTATCCCATACCTAACTTGCGTTATCCTCTAAAATATTTATCAAGACCAGGTTTAATTGAATGTTTCAGCGTGGTACCACATTACTACGTGATACAATCCAGAAATAGCCCAGGATCTAGCCATGAAGTATGAGAAATATGCGAAAGTATGAGCCTGATGAGGGCAAATCCTAGACCTAACCCAGACCTAACATGCGTTATCCTCTAAAATATTTATCAAGACCAGGTTTAAATGAATGTTTCAGTGTGGTACCACATTACTACGTGATGCAATCCAGAAAAAGCCTAGGATCTAGCCATCAAGTATAAGAAATATGCGAAAGAATGAGCCTGATGAGGGCAAATCCTAGACCTAACCCAGACCTAACATGCGTTATCCTCTAAAATATTGATCGCAACCAGGTTTAATGGACTGTTTCTGTGTGGTACCACACTACTACGTGATCCAAACCAGAAAAAAACCCAGGATCTGATCAACGAGTATGTGAAGTGTGCGAAAGTATGAGTCTGATGAGGGCAAATCACAGACCTATCCCAGACCTCACTTGCGATATCCTGTAAAATATTGATCGACACCAGGTTTAATTGACAGTTTTAGTGTGGTACCACTTTACTACGTGATCCAAAGCAGAAAAACCCTCGATCAGGTCAGCATGCATGTTAAAACTGCGAAAGTATGAGCCTGATGATGGCAAATCCCACACCTATCCCAGACCTAACATGCGTTATCCTCTAAAATATTTATCAAGACCAGGTTTAATTGAATGTTTCAGTGTGGTACCGCATTACTACGTGATGCAATCCAGAAAAAGCCTAGGATCTAGCCATCAAGTATAAGAAATATGCGAAAGAATGAGCCTGATGAGGGCAAATCCTAGACCTAACCCAGACCTAACTTGCGTTATCCTCTAAAATATTGATCGAAACCAGGTTTAATTGACTGTTTTAGTGTGGTACCACATTACTACGTGATCCAAACCAGAAAAAACCCAGGATCTGTTCAACAAGTATGTGAAAAACGCGAAACTGTGAGCCTGATGAGGGCAAATCTTAGACCTAACCCAGACCTAAGATGCGTTATCCTCTAAAATATTTATCCAGACCAGGTTTCATTGAATGTTTCAGTGTGGTACCACTTTACTACGTGATCCAATCCAGAAATAGCCCTGGATCTAGCCATGACGTATGAGAAATATGCGATAGTAAGAGCCTGATGAGGGCAAATCCTAGACCTATCCCAGACCTAACTTGCGTTATCCTCTAAAATATTGATCGAAACCAGGTTTAATTGACTGTTTCAGCGTGGTACCACATTACTACGTGATCCAATCCAGAAATAGCCCTGGATCTAGCCATGACGTATGAGAAATATGCGATAGTAAGAGCCTGATGAGGGCAAATCCTAGACCTATCCCAGACCTAACCTGCGTTATCCTCTAAAATATTGATCGAAACCAGGTTTAATTGACTGTTTCAGCGTGGTACCACATTACTACGTGATCCAATTCAGAAATAGCCCAGGATCTAGCCTTGATGTATGAGAAATATGCGAAAGTATGAGCCTGATGAGGGCAAATCCTAGACGTAACCCAGACCTAACATGCGTCATCCTGTAAAATATTTATCAAGACAAGGTTTAATTGAATGTTTCAGTGTAGTACCACATTACTACGCGATCCAAACCAGAAAAAACCCAGGATCCGTTCAGCAAGTATGTGAAGAATGCGAAAGTATGAGTCTGATGAGTGAAAATCCCAGGCCTGACCTAGACCTAACATGCGTTATCGTCTAAAATATTGAGCGAAACCAGGGTTAATGGACTGTTTCAGTGTGGTACCACACTACTACGTGATCCAAACCAGAAAAAACCCAGGATCCGTTCAACAAGTATGTGAAGTGTGCGAAAGTATGCGCCTGATGAGAGCAAATCCCAGACCTAACCTAGACCTAACATGAATTATTCTCTAAAATATTGGTCGAAACCAGGTTTAATTGACTGTTTCAGTGTGGTCCCACATTACTACGTGATCCAAACCAGAAAAAACCCAGGATCCGTTCAACAAGTATGTGAAGAATGCGAAAGTATGAGTCCGATGAGTGAAAATCCCAGGCCTGACCTAGACCTAACATGCGTTATCCTCTAAAATATTGAGCGAAACCAGGTTTAATGGACTGTTTCAGTGTGGTACCACACTACTACGGGATCCCAACCAGAAAAAACCCAGGATCTGTTCAACAAGTATGTGAAAAACGCGAAAGTATGAGCCTGATGAGGGCAAATCCCAGACCTATCCCAGACCTAACTTGCGTTGTCCTCTAAAATATTGATGGAAACCAGGTTTAATTGACTGTTTCAGTGTTGCACTTCATTACTACGTGATGCAATCCAGAAAAAGCCCAGGATCTAGCCATCAAGTATGAGAAATATGCGAAGGAATGAGCCTGATGAGAGCAAATCCCAGACCTAACCTAGACCTAACATGAATTATTCTCTAAAATATTGGTCGAAACCAGGTTTAATTGACTGTTTCAGTTTGGTCCCACATTACTACGTGATCCAAACCAGAAAAAACCCAGGATCCGTTCAACAAGTATGTGAAAAACGCGAAACTGTGAGCCTGATGAGGGCAAATCTTAGACCTAACCCAGACCAAAGATGAGTTATCCTCTAAAATATTTCTCCAGACCAGGTTTCATTGAATGATTCAGTGTGGTACCACTTTACTACGTGATCCAATCCAGAAATAGCCCAGGATCTAGCCATGAGGTATGAGAAATATGCGAAAGTATGAGCCTGATGAGGGCAAATCCTAGACCTAACCCAGACCTAACATGCGTTATCCTCTAAAATATTTATCAAGACCAGGTTTAATTGAATGTTTCAGTGTGGTACCGCATTACTACGTGATGCAATCCAGAAAAAGCCTAGGATCTAGCCATCAAGTATAAGAAATATGCGAAAGAATGAGCCTGATGAGGGCAAATCCTAGACCTAACCCAGACCTAACATGCGTTATCCTCTAAAATATTGATCGCAACCAGGTTTAATGGACTGTTTCTGTGTGGTACCACACTACTACGTGATCCAAACCAGAAAAAACCCAAGATCTGTTCAACAAGTATGTGAAAAACGCGAAAGTATGAGCCTGATGAGGGCAAATCCCAGACCTATCCCAGACCTAACTTGCGTTATCCTCCAAAATATTGATCGAAACCAGGTTTAATTGACTGTTTCAGTGTGGTCCCACATTACTACGTGATGCAAACCAGAAAAAACCCAGGATGCGTTCAACAAGTATGTGAAGAATGCGAAAGTATGAGTTTGATGAGTGAAAATCCCAGGCCTAACCTAGACCTAACATGCGTTATCCTCAAAAATATTGTTCGAAACCTGGTTTAATCGACTGTTTCAGTTTGGTACCACATTACTATGTGATCCAAACCAGAAAATAACCCAGGATCTGTTCAACGAGTATGTGAAGTGTGCGTAAGTATGAGTCTGATAAGGGCAAATCCCAGACCTATCCCAGACCTAACTTGCGTTATCCTCTAAAATATTTATCAAGACCAGGTTTAATTGAATGTTTCAGTGTGGTACCACATTACTACGTGATCCAAACCAGAAAAAACCCAGGATCCGTTCAACAAGTATGTGAAGAATGCGAAAGTATGAGTCTGATGAGTGAACATCCCAGGCCTGGCCTAGACCTAACTTGCGTTATCATCTAAAATATTGAGCGAAACCAGGTTTAATCGACTGTTTCAGTGTGGTACCACATTACTATGTGATCCAATCCAGAAAAAGCCCAGGACCTAGCCATCAAGTATGAGAAATATGCGACAGAATGAGCCTGATGAGAGCAAATCCCAGACCTAACCTAGACCTAACATGAATTATTCTCTAAAATATTGGTCGAAACCAGGTTTAATTGACTGTTTCAGTGTGGTCCCACTTTACTACGTGATCCAAACCAGAAAAAACGCAGGATCCGTTCAACAAGTATGTGAAGAATGCGAAAGTATGAGTCTGATGAGTGATAATCCCAGGCCTAACCTAGACCAAACATGCGTTATCCTCAAAAGTATTGATCGAAACCTGGTTTAATCGACTGTTTCAGTTTGGTACCACATCACTATGTGATCCAAAGCAGAAAATAACCCAAGATCTGTTCAACGAGTATGTGAAGTGTGAGTAAGTATGAGTCTGATGAGGGCAAATCCCAGACCTATCCCAGACCTAACTTGCGTTATCCTCTAAAATATTTATCAAGACCAGGTTTAATTGAATGTTTCAGCGTGGTACCACATTACTACGTGATACAATCCAGAAATAGCCCAGGATCTAGCCATGAAGTATGAGAAATATGCGAAAGTATGAGCCTGATGAGGGCAAATCCTAGACCTAACCCAGACCTAACATGCGTTATCCTCTAAAATATTTATCAAGACCAGGTTTAAATGAATGTTTCAGTGTGGTACCACATTACTACGTGATGCAATCCACAAAAAGCCTAGGATCTAGCCATCAAGTATAAGAAATATGCGAAAGAATGAGCCTGATGAGGGCAAATCCTAGACCTAACCCAGACCTAACATGCGTTATCCTCTAAAATATTGATCGCAACCAGGTTTAATGGACTGTTTCTGTGTGGTACCACACTACTACGTGATCCAAACCAGAAAAAAACCCAGGATCTGATCAACGAGTATGTGAAGTGTGCGAAAGTATGAGTCTGATGAGGGCAAATCACAGACCTATCCCAGACCTCACTTGCGATATCCTGTAAAATATTGATCGAAACCAGGTTTAATTGACAGTTTTAGTGTGGTACCACTTTACTACGTGATCCAAAGCAGAAAAAACCCTCGATCAGGTCAGCATGCATGTTAAAACTGTGAAAGTAAGAGCCTGATGATGGCAAATCCCACACCTATCCCAGACCTAACATGCGTTATCCTCTAAAATATTTATCAAGACCAGGTTTAATTGAATGTTTCAGTGTGGTACCACATTACTACGTGATGCAATCCAGAAAAAGCCTAGGATCTAGCCATCAAGTATAAGAAATATGCGAAAGTATGAGCCTGATGAGGGCAAATCCTAGACCTAACCCAGACCTAACATGCGTCATCCTCTAAAATATTTATCAAGACCAGGTTTAATTGAATGTTTCAGCGTGGTACCATATTACTACGTGATACAATCCAGAAATAGCCCAGGATCTAGCCATGAAGTATGAGAAATATGCGAAAGTATGAGCCTGATGAGGGCAAATCCTAGACCTAACCCAGACCTAACATGCGTCATCCTCTAAAATATTTATCAAGACCAGGTTTAATTGAATGTTTCAGTCTGGTACCACATTACTACGTGAACTAAACCAGAAAAAAACCCAGGATCTGATCAACGAGTATGTGAAGTGTGCGAAAGTATGAGTCTGATGAGGGCAAATCACAAACCTATCCCAGACCTAACTTGCGATATCCTCTAAAATATTGATCGAAACTAGGTTTAATTGACAGTTTTAGTGTGGTACCACTTTACTACATGATCCAAAGCAGAAAAAACCCTCGATCAGGTCAGCATGCATGTTAAAACTGCGAAAGTATGAGCCTGATGATGGCAAATCCCACACCTATCCCAGACCTAACATGCGTTATCCTCTAAAATATTTATCAAGACCAGGTTTAATTGAATGTTTCAGTGTGGTACCACACTACTACGTGATGCAATCCAGAAAAAGCCTAGGATCTAGCCATCAAGTATAAGAAATATGCGAAAGAATGAGCCTGATGAGGGCAAATCCTAGACCTATCCCAGACCTAACATGCGTTATCCTCTAAAATATTGATCGCAACCAGGTTTAATGGACTGTTTCTGTGTGGTACCACACTACTACGTGATCCAAACCAGAAAAAACCCAGGATCTGTTCAACAAGTATGTGAAGAATGCGAAAGTATGAGTTTGATGAGTGAAAATCCCAGGCCTAACCTAGACCTAACATGCGTTATCCTCAAAAATATTGATCGAAACCTGGTTTAATCGACTGTTTCAGTGTGGTACCACATTACTATGTGATCCAAACCAGAAAATAACCCAGGATCTGTTCAACGAGTATGTGAAGAATGCGAAAGTATGGGACTGATGAGTGAAAATGCCAGACCTAACCTAGACCTAACATGCGTTATCCTCTAAAATATTGATGCAAACCAGGTTTAATGGACTGTTTCAGTGTGGAACCACACTACTGCGTGATCCAAACCAGAAAAAACCCAGGATCTGTTCAACAAGGATGTGAAAAACGCGAAAGTATGAGCCTGATGAGGGCAAATCCCTGACCTATCCCAGACCTAACTTGCGTTGTCCTCTAAGATATTGATGGAAACCAGGTTTAATTGACTGTTTCAGTGTTGTACTTCATTACTACGTGATGCAATCCAGAAAAAGCCCAGGATCTAGCCATCAAGTTTGAGAAATATGCGAAAGAATGAGCCTGATGAGAGCAAATCCCAGACCTAAACTAGACCTAACATGAATTATTCTCTTAAATATTGATCGAAACCAGGTGTAATTGATTGTTTCAGTGTGGTCCCACATTACTACGTGATCCAAACCAGAAAAAACCTAGGATCCGTTCAACAAGTATGTGAAGAATGCGAAAGTATGAGTCTGATGAGGGCAAATCCCAGACCTATCCCAGACCTAACTTGCGTTATCCTCTAAAATATTGATCGAAACCAGGTTTAATTGACTGTTTTAGTGTGGTACCACATTACTACGTGATCCAAACCAGAAAAAACCCAGGATCTGTTCAACAAGTATGTGAAAAACGCGAAACTGTGTGCCTGATGAGGGCAAATCTTAGACCTAACCCAGACCTAAGATGCGTTATCCTCTAAAATATTTATCCAGACCAGGTTTCATTGAATGTTTCAGTGTGGTACCACTTTACTACGTGATCCAATCCAGAAATAGCCCTGGATCTAGCCATGACGTATGAGAAATATGCGATAGTAAGAGCCTGATGAGGGCAAATCCTAGACCTATCCCAGACCTAACTTGCGTTATCCTCTAAAATATTGATCGAAACCAGGTTTAATTGACTGTTTCAGCGTGGTACCACATTACTACGTGATCCAATTCAGAAATAGCCCAGGATCTAGCCTTGATGTATGAGAAATATGCGAAAGTATGAGCCTGATGAGGGCAAATCCTAGACGTAACCCAGACTTAACATGCGTCATCCTGTAAAATATTTATCAAGACAAGGTTTAATTGAATGTTTCAGTGTGGTACCACATTACTATGTGATCCAAACCAGAAAATAACGCAGGATCTGTTCAACGAGTATGTGAAGTGTGCGAAAGTATGAGCCTGATGAGGGCAAATCCCAGACCTATCCCAGACCTAACATGCGTTATCCTCTAAAATATTTATCAAGACCTCGTTTAATTGATTGTTTCAGTGTGGACCCACATTACTACGCGATCCAAACCAGAAAAAACCCAGGATCCGTTCAGCAAGTATGTGAAGAATGCGAAAGTATGAGTCTGATGAGTGAAAATCCCAGGCCTGACCTAGACCTAACATGCGTTATCGTCTAAAATATTGAGTGAAACCAGGGTTAATGGACTGTTTCAGTGTGGTACCACACTACTACGTGATCCAAACCAGAAAAAACCCAGGATCCGTTCAACAAGTATGTGAAGTGTGCGAAAGTATGCGCCTGATGAGAGCAAATCCCAGACCTAACCTAGACCTAACATGAATTATTCTCTAAAATATTGGTCGAAACCAGGTTTAATTGACTGTTTCAGTGTGGTCCCACATTACTACGTGATCCAAACCAGAAAAAACCCAGGATCCGTTCAACAAGTATGTGAAGAATGCGAAAGTATGAGTCCGATGAGTGAAAATCCCAGGCCTGACCTAGACCTAACATGCGTTATCCTCTAAAATATTGAGCGAAACCAGGTTTAATGGACTGTTTCAGTGTGGTACCACACTACTACGGGATCCCAACCAGAAAAAACCCAGGATCTGTTCAACAAGTATGTGAAAAACGCGAAAGTATGAGCCTGATGAGGGCAAATCCCAGACCTATCCCAGACCTAACTTGCGTTGTCCTCTAAAATATTGATGGAAACCAGGTTTAATTGACTGTTTCAGTGTTGCACTTCATTACTACGTGATGCAATCCAGAAAAAGCCCAGGATCTAGCCATCAAGTATGAGAAATATGCGAAGGAATGAGCCTGATGAGAGCTAATCCCAGACCTAACCTAGACCTAACATGAATTATTCTCTAAAATATTGGTCGAAACCAGGTTTAATTGACTGTTTCAGTTTGGTCCCACATTACTACGTGATCCAAACCAGAAAAAACCCAGGATCCGTTCAACAAGTATGTGAAAAACGCGAAACTGTGAGCCTGATGAGGGCAAATCTTAGACCTAACCCAGACCAAAGATGAGTTATCCTCTAAAATATTTCTCCAGACCAGGTTTCATTGAATGATTCAGTGTGGTACCACTTTACTACGTGATCCAATCCAGAAATAGCCCAGGATCTAGCCATGAGGTATGAGAAATATGCGAAAGTATGAGCCTGATGAGGGCAAATCCTAGACCTAACCCAGACCTAACATGCGTTATCCTCTAAAATATTTATCAAGACCAGGTTTAATTGAATGTTTCAGTGTGGTACCGCATTACTACGTGATGCAATCCAGAAAAAGCCTAGGATCTAGCCATCAAGTATAAGAAATATGCGAAAGAATGAGCCTGATGAGGGCAAATCCTAGACCTAACCCAGACCTAACATGCGTTATCCTCTAAAATATTGATCGCAACCAGGTTTAATGGACTGTTTCTGTGTGGTACCACACTACTACGTGATCCAAACCAGAAAAAACCCAAGATCTGTTCAACAAGTATGTGAAAAACGCGAAAGTATGAGCCTGATGAGGGCAAATCCCAGACCTATCCCAGACCTAACTTGCGTTATCCTCCAAAATATTGATCGAAACCAGGTTTAATTGACTGTTTCAGTGTGGTCCCACATTACTACGTGATGCAAACCAGAAAAAACCCAGGATGCGTTCAACAAGTATGTGAAGAATGCGAAAGTATGAGTTTGATGAGTGAAAATCCCAGGCCTAACCTAGACCTAACATGCGTTATCCTCAAAAATATTGTTCGAAACCTGGTTTAATCGACTGTTTCAGTTTGGTACCACATTACTATGTGATCCAAACCAGAAAATAACCCAGGATCTGTTCAACGAGTATGTGAAGTGTGCGTAAGTATGAGTCTGATAAGGGCAAATCCCAGACCTATCCCAGACCTAACTTGCGTTATCCTCTAAAATATTTATCAAGACCAGGTTTAATTGAATGTTTCAGTGTGGTACCACATTACTACGTGATCCAAACCAGAAAAAACCCAGGATCCGTTCAACAAGTATGTGAAGAATGCGAAAGTATGAGTCTGATGAGTGAACATCCCAGGCCTGGCCTAGACCTAACTTGCGTTATCATCTAAAATATTGAGCGAAACCAGGTTTAATCGACTGTTTCAGTGTGGTACCACATTACTATGTGATCCAATCCAGAAAAAGCCCAGGACCTAGCCATCAAGTATGAGAAATATGCGACAGAATGAGCCTGATGAGAGCAAATCCCAGACCTAACCTAGACCTAACATGAATTATTCTCTAAAATATTGGTCGAAACCAGGTTTAATTGACTGTTTCAGTGTGGTCCCACTTTACTACGTGATCCAAACCAGAAAAAACGCAGGATCCGTTCAACAAGTATGTGAAGAATGCGAAAGTATGAGTCTGATGAGTGATAATCCCAGGCCTAACCTAGACCAAACATGCGTTATCCTCAAAAGTATTGATCGAAACCTGGTTTAATCGACTGTTTCAGTTTGGTACCACATCACTATGTGATCCAAAGCAGAAAATAACCCAAGATCTGTTCAACGAGTATGTGAAGTGTGAGTAAGTATGAGTCTGATGAGGGCAAATCCCAGACCTATCCCAGACCTAACTTGCGTTATCCTCTAAAATATTTATCAAGACCAGGTTTAATTGAATGTTTCAGCGTGGTACCACATTACTACGTGATACAATCCAGAAATAGCCCAGGATCTAGCCATGAAGTATGAGAAATATGCGAAAGTATGAGCCTGATGAGGGCAAATCCTAGACCTAACCCAGACCTAACATGCGTTATCCTCTAAAATATTTATCAAGACCAGGTTTAAATGAATGTTTCAGTGTGGTACCACATTACTACGTGATGCAATCCACAAAAAGCCTAGGATCTAGCCATCAAGTATAAGAAATATGCGAAAGAATGAGCCTGATGAGGGCAAATCCTAGACCTAACCCAGACCTAACATGCGTTATCCTCAAAAGTATTGATCGAAACCTGGTTTAATCGACTGTTTCAGTTTGGTACCACATTACTATGTGATCCAAAGCAGAAAGTAACCCAGGATCTGTTCAACGAGTATGTGAAGTGTGCGTAAGTATGAGTCTGATGAGGGCAAATCCCAGACCTATCCCATACCTAACTTGCGTTATCCTCTAAAATATTTATCAAGACCAGGTTTAATTGAATGTTTCAGCGTGGTACCACATTACTACGTGATACAATCCAGAAATAGCCCAGGATCTAGCCATGAAGTATGAGAAATATGCGAAAGTATGAGCCTGATGAGGGCAAATCCTAGACCTAACCCAGACCTAACATGCGTTATCCTCTAAAATATTTATCAAGACCAGGTTTAAATGAATGTTTCAGTGTGGTACCACATTACTACGTGATGCAATCCAGAAAAAGCCTAGGATCTAGCCATCAAGTATAAGAAATATGCGAGAGAATGAGCCTGATGAGGGCAAATCCTAGACCTAACCCTGACCTAACATGCGTTATCCTCTAAAATATTGATCGCAACCAGGTTTAATGGACTGTTTCTGTGTGGTACCACACTACTACGTGATCCAAACCAGAAAAAAACCCAGGATCTGATCAACGAGTATGTGAAGTGTGCGAAAGTATGAGTCTGATGAGGGCAAATCACAGACCTATCCCAGACCTCACTTGCGATATCCTGTAAAATATTGATCGACACCAGGTTTAATTGACAGTTTTAGTGTGGTACCACTTTACTACGTGATCCAAAGCAGAAAAAACCCTCGATCAGGTCAGCATGCATGTTAAAACTGCGAAAGTATGAGCCTGATGATGGCAAATCCCACACCTATCCCAGACCTAACATGCGTTATCCTCTAAAATATTTATCAAGACCAGGTTTAATTGAATGTTTCAGTGTGGTACCGCATTACTACGTGATGCAATCCAGAAAAAGCCTAGGATCTAGCCATCAAGTATAAGAAATATGCGAAAGAATGAGCCTGATGAGGGCAAATCCTAGACCTAACCCAGACCTAACATGCGTTATCCTCTAAAATATTGATCGCAACCAGGTTTAATGGACTGTTTCTGTGTGGTACCACACTACTACGTGATCCAAACCAGAAAAAACCCAAGATCTGTTCAACAAGTATGTGAAAAACGCGAAAGTATGAGCCTGATGAGGGCAAATCCCAGACCTATCCCAGACCTAACTTGCGTTATCCTCCAAAATATTGATCGAAACCAGGTTTAATTGACTGTTTCAGTGTGGTCCCACATTACTACGTGATGCAAACCAGAAAAAACCCAGGATGCGTTCAACAAGTATGTGAAGAATGCGAAAGTATGAGTTTGATGAGTGAAAATCCCAGGCCTAACCTAGACCTAACATGCGTTATCCTCAAAAATATTGTTCGAAACCTGGTTTAATCGACTGTTTCAGTTTGGTACCACATTACTATGTGATCCAAACCAGAAAATAACCCAGGATCTGTTCAACGAGTATGTGAAGTGTGCGTAAGTATGAGTCTGATAAGGGCAAATCCCAGACCAATCCCAGACCTAACTTGCGTTATCCTCTAAAATATTTATCAAGACCAGGTTTAATTGAATGTTTCAGCGTGGTACCATATTACTACGTGATCCAATCCAGAAATAGCCCAGGATCTAGCCATGAAGTATGAGAAATATGCGAAAGTATGAGCCTGATGATGGCAAATCCTAGACCTAACCCAGACCTAACATGCGTTATCCTCTAAAATATTTATCAAGACCAGGTTTAATTGAATGTTTCAGTGTGGTACCACATTACTACGTGATCCAAACCAGAAAAAACCCAGGATCCGTTCAACAAGTATGTGAAGAATGCGAAAGTATGAGTCTGATGAGTGAACATCCCAGGCCTGGCCTAGACCTAACTTGCGTTATCATCTAAAATATTGAGCGAAACCAGGTTTAATCGACTGTTTCAGTGTGGTACCACATTACTATGTGATCCAATCCAGAAAAAGCCCAGGACCTAGCCATCAAGTATGAGAAATATGCGACAGAATGAGCCTGATGAGAGCAAATCCCAGACCTAACCTAGACCTAACATGAATTATTCTCTAAAATATTGGTCGAAACCAGGTTTAATTGACTGTTTCAGTGTGGTCCCACTTTACTACGTGATCCAAACCAGAAAAAACGCAGGATCCGTTCAACAAGTATGTGAAGAATGCGAAAGTATGAGTCTGATGAGTGATAATCCCAGGCCTAACCTAGACCAAACATGCGTTATCCTCAAAAGTATTGATCGAAACCTGGTTTAATCGACTGTTTCAGTTTGGTACCACATCACTATGTGATCCAAAGCAGAAAATAACCCAAGATCTGTTCAACGAGTATGTGAAGTGTGCGTAAGTATGAGTCTGATGAGGGCAAATCCCAGACCTATCCCAGACCTAACTTGCGTTATCCTCTAAAATATTGATCGAAACCAGGTTTAGTGGACAGTTTCAGTGTGGTACCACATTACTGCGTGATCCAAACCAGAAAAACCCAGGATCTGTTCAACACGTATGTGAAGAATGCGAAAGTATGACCCTGATGAGGGCAAATCCCATACCTATCTCAGACCTAACTCGCGTTGTCCTCTAAAATATTGATCGAAACCAGGTTTAATTGACTGTTTTAGTGTGGTACCACTTTACTACGTGATCCATAGCAGAAAAACCCTCGATTAGGTCAACATGTATGTTAAAACTACGAAAGTGTGACCCTGATGAGGGCAAATCCCATGCCTAACCTAGACCTAACATGCGTTATCCTCTAAAATATTTATCAAGACCAGGTTTAATTGAATGTTTCAGTGTGGTAACACACTACTGCGTGATCCAAACCAGAAAAAACCCAGGATCTGTTCAACAAGTATGTGAAAAATGCGAAAGTATGATCCTGACGAGGGCAAATCCCAGACCTATCCCAGACCTAACTTGAGTTGTCGTCTAAAATAGTGATGGAAACCAGGTTTAATTGACTGTTTCAGTGTGGTACTACATTACTGCGTGATGCAATCCAGAAATAGCCCAGGATCTAGCCATGAATTATGAGAAATATGCGAAAGTATGAGCCTGATGAGGCCAAATCCTAGACCTAACCCAGACCTAACATGCGTTATCCTCAAAAATATTGATCGAAACCAGGTTTAATGGACTGTTTCAGTGTGGTACCACATTACTACGTTATCCAAACCAGAAAAGGCCCAGAATCTGGCCATCAAGTGTGAGAAATATGCGAAAGCATGACCCTGATGAGACTATCCCAGACCTAACTTGAGTTGTCCTCTAAAATAGAGATGGAAACCAGGTTTAATTGACTGTTTCAGAGTGGTACTACATTACTACGTGATGCAATCCAGAAATAGCCCAGGATCTAGCCATGAATTATGAGAAATATGCGAAAGTATGAGCCTGATGAGGGCAAATCCTAGACCTCACCCAGACCTAACATGCGTTATCCTCAAAAATATTGATCGAAACCAGGTTTAATGGACTGTTTCAGTGTGGTACCACATTACTATGTGATCCAAACCAGAAAAAACCCAGGATCTGTTCCAGAAGTATGTGAAGAACGCGATAGTATGAGCCTGATGGGGGCGAATCCCAGACCTATCCCAGACCTAACTTGCGTTATCCTCTAAAATATTGATCGAAACCAGGTTTAATCGACTGTGTCAGTGTGGCACCACATTACTACGTGATCCAAACCATAAAAAACCCAGGATCTGTTCAACAAGTATGTGAAAAATCCGAAAGTATGAGTCTGATGAGGGCAAATCCCAGGCCTAACCTAGACATAACATGCGTTATCCTCTAAAATATTGATAGAAACCACGTTGAGTGGACTGTTTCAGTGTGGTACCACATTACTACGTGATCCAATGCAGAAATAGCTCAGGATCTAGCTATGAAGTGTGAGAAATATGCGAAAGTATGAGCCTGATGAGGGCAAATCCCAGGCTTAACCTAGACCTAACATGCGTTATCCTCAAAACTATAGATCGAAACCAGGTTTAATCGATTGTTTCAGTGTGGTACCACATTACTACATGATCCAAACCAGAAAAAAACCCAGGATCTGTTCAACAAGTATGTGAAGTATGCGAAAGTATGAATCTGATGAGAGCTAATCCCAGGCCTAACCTAGACATAACATGCGTTATCCTATAAAATATTCATCGAAACCAGGTTGAGTGGACTGTTTCAGTGTGGTACCACATTACTGCGTGATCCAAACCAGGAAAAACCCAGTATCTAGCCATCAAGTATGTGAAATATGCGAAAGAATGAGCCTGATGAGAGCAAATCCCAGACCTAACCTAGACCTAACATGTGTTATCCTCAAAAATATTGATCGAAACCAGGTTTAATGGACTGTTTCAGTGTGGTACCACATTACTACGTGATCCAATCCAGGAAGAGCCCAGGATCTAGCCATGAAGTATTAGAAATATGCGGAAGTATGATCCTGACGAGGGCAAATCCTAGAACTAACCCAGACCTAACATGCGTTATCCTCAAAAATATTGATCGAAACCAGGTTTAATGGACTGTTTCAGTGTGGTACCACATTACTACGTGATCCAAACCAGAAAAAACCCAGGATCTGTTCAACAAGTATGTGAAAAACGCGAAAGTATGACCCTGATTAGGCCAAATCGCAGGCCTAACCTAGACCTAACATGCGTTATCCTCTAAAATATTCATCGAAACCAGGTTTAATGGACTGTTTCAGTGTGGTACCACATTACTACGTGATCCAATCCAGGAAGAGCCCAGGATCTAGCCATGAAGTATTAGAAGTATGCGAAAGTATGATCCTGACGAGGGCAAATCCTAGAACTAACCCAGAACTAACATGCGTTATCCTCAAAAATATTGATCGAAACCAGGTTTAATGGACTGTTTCAGTGTGGTACCACATTACTATGTGATCCAAACCAGAAAAAACCCAGGATCTGTTCCAGAAGTATGTGAAGAACGCGATAGTATGAGCCTGATGGGGGCGAATCCCAGACCTATCCCAGACCTAACTTGCGTTATCCTCTAAAATATTGATCGAAACCAGGTTTAATCGACTGTGTCAGTGTGGCACCGCATTACTACGTGATCCAAACCAGAAAAAAAACCAGGATCTGTTCAGCGTGTATGTGAAGTGTGCGAAACTATGAGTCTGACGAGGGCAAATCCCAGAACTATCCCATACCTAACATGCGTTATCCTCTAAAATAGTGATCGAAACCAGGGTTAATTGACTGTTTCAGTGTGGTTCTACATTACTACGTGATCCAATCCAGAAAAAGCACAGGATCTAGCCATCAAGTATGAGTAATATGCGAAAGAATGTGCCTGATGGGAGCAAATCCCAGACCTAACCTAGACCTAACATGTGTTATCCTCAAAAATGTTGATCGAAACCAGGTTTAATGGACTGTTTCAGTGTGGTACTACATTACTACGTGATGCAATCCAGAAATAGCCCCGGATTTAGCCATGAATTATGAGAAATATGCGAAAGTATGAGCCTGATGAGGGCAAATCCCAGGCCTAACCTAGACCTAACATGCATTATCCTCTAAAATATTTATCAAGACCAGGTTTAATTGACTGTTTTAGTGTGGTACCACTATACTACGTGATCCATAGCAGAAAAAACCCACGATTAGGTCAACATGTATGTTAAAACTACGAAAGTGTGACCCTGATGAGGGCAAATCCCAGGCCTAACCTAGACCTAACATGCGTTATCCTCTAAAATATTTATCAAGACCAGGTTTAATTGAATGTTTCAGTGTGGTACCACACTACTGCGTGATCCAAACCAGAAAAAACCCAGGATCTGTTCAACAAGTATGTGAAAAATGCGAAAGTATGATCCTGACGAGGGCAAATCCCAGACCTATCCCAGACCTAACATGCGTTATCCTCTAAAATATTGATGGAAACCAGGTTTAATTGACTGTTTCAGTGTGGTACTACATTACTACGTGATGCAATCCAGAAATAGCCCAGGATTTAGCCATGAATTATGAGAAATATGCGAAAGTATGAGCCTGATGAGGGCAAATCCCAGGCCTAACCTAGACCTAACATGCATTATCCTCTAAAATATTGATCGAAACCAGGTTTAATGGACTGTTTCAGTGTGGTACCACATTACTATGTGATCCAAACCAGAAAAAACCCAGGATCTGTTCATGAAGTATGTGAAGAACGCGATAGTATGAGCCTGATGGGGGCGAATCCCAGACATATCCCAGACCTAACTTGCGTTATCCTCTAAAATATTGATCGAAACCAGGTTTAATGGACTGTTTCAGTGTGGTACCACTTTACTACGTGATCCAAAGCAGAAAAAACCCTCGATCAGGTCAACATGTATGTTGAAACTGCGAAAGTATGACCCTGATGAGGGCAAATCGCAGGCCTAACCTAGACCTAACATGCGTTATCCTCTAAAATATTCATCGAAACCAGGTCTAATGGATTGTTTCAGTGTGGTAACACATTACTACGTGATCCAAACCAGAAAAAACCGAGATCTGTTCAACAAGTATGTGAAAAACGAGAAAGTATGAGCCTGATGAGGGCGTATCCCAGACTTATCCCAGACCTAACTTGCGTTATCCTCTAAAATATTGATCGAAACCAGGTTTACTTTACTGTTTCATTGTGGTAACACATTACGACATGATCCAATCCAGAAATAGCCCAGGATCTAGCCATGAAGTATGAGAAATATGCGAAAGTATGAGCCTGATGAGGGCAAATCCTAGTCATAACCCAGACCTAACATGCGTTATCCTCTAAAATATTTATCAAGACCAGGTTTAATTGATTGCTTCAGTGTGGTACCACATTACTACATGATCCACACCAGAAAAAACCCAGGATCCGTTCAAGAAGTATGTGAAAAATGCGAAAGTATGAGTCTGATGAGTGAAAATCTCAGGCCTAACATAGACCTAACATGCGTTATCCTCTAAAATATTGATCGAATCCAGGTTTAATTGACTGTTTTAGTGTGGTACCACATTACTACGTGATCCAAACCAGAAAAAAACCCAGGAGTTGTTCAACAAGTACGTAAAGAATGCGAAAATATGTGTCTGATGAGGGCAAATCCCAGGCCTAACCTAGACCTAACATGCGTTATCCTCTAAAATATTCATTGAAACCAGGTTTAATGGACTGTTTCAGTGTGGTACCACGTTACTACGTGATCCAAACCAGAAAAAAACCCAGGATCTTGTCAACGAGTATGTGAAGTGTGCGAAAGTATGAGTCTGATGGGTGAAAATCCCAGACCTATCCCAGACCTAACATGCGTTGTCCTCTAAAATATTGATCGAAACCAGAGTTAATTGACTGTTTCAGTGTGGTTCTACATTACTACGTGATCGAATCCAGAAAAAGCTCAGGATCTAGCCATCAAGTATGAGAAATATGCGAAAGAATGAGCCTGATGAGAGCAAATCCCAGACCTAACCTAGACCTAACGTGTGTTATCCTCAAAAATATTGATCGAAACCAGGTTTGATGGACGGTTTCAGTGTGGTACAACAATAATACGTGATCCAATCCAGAAGAGCCCAGGATCTAGCCATGAAGTATTAGAAATATGCGAAAGTATGAGCCTGATGAGGGCAAATCCCAGGCCTAACCTAGACATAACATGCGTTATCCTCTAAAATATTGATGGAAACCAGGTTTAATTGACTGTTTCAGTGTGGTACTACATTACTACGTGATGCAATCCAGAAATAGCCCAGGATCTAGCCATGAAGTATGAGAGATATGCGAAAGTATGAGCCTGATGAGGGCAATTCCTAGACCTAACCCAGGCCTAACATGCGTTATCCTCAAAGATATTGATCGAAACCAGGTTTAATGGACTGTTTCAGTGTGGTACCACATTACTACGTGATCCAAACCAGAAAAAACCCAGGATCTGTTCAACAAGTATGTGAAAAATGCGAAAGTATGAGTCTGATGAGGGCAAATCCCAGACCTAACCTAGACCTAACATGAGTAATTCTCTAATATATTAATCGAAAGCAGGTTTAATCGACAGTTTCAGTGTGGTACCACATTACTACGTGATCCAAACTAGAAAAAGCCCAGAATCTGGTCATCAACTATGAGAAATATGCGAAAGTACGAGCCTGATGAGAGCAAATCCCAGGCCTAACCAAGACCTAACATGCGTTGTTCTCTAAAATATTGATCGAAACCAGGTTTAATGGACTGTTTCAGTGTGATACCACATTACTACGTGATCCAATCCAGAAAAAATCCAGGATCCGTTCAACAAGTATGTGAAGAATGCGAAAGTATGAGTCTGATGAAGGAAAATCCCAGACCTAACCTAGACCTAACATGAGTTATTCTCTAAAATATTGATCGAAACCAGGTTTAATGGACTGTTTCAGTGTGCTACCACATTACTACGTGATTTAAACCAGAAAAAACCCAGGATCCGTTCAACAAGTATGTGAAGAATGCGAAAGTATGTGTCGGATGAGGGAAAATCCCAGTCCTAACCTAGACCTAACATGCGTTATCCTCTAAAATATTGATCGAAACCAGGTTTAATGGACTGTTTCAGTGTGATACCACATTACTACGTGATCCAAACCAGAAAAAACCCAGGATCCGTTCAACAAGTATGTGAAGAATGCGAAAGTATGAGTCTGATGAAGGAAAATCCCAGACCTAACCTAGACCTAACATGAGTTATTCTCTAAAATATTGATCGAAACCAGGGTTAACCGACTGTTTCAGTGTGGTACCACATTATTGCGTGATCCAAACCAGAAAAATACCCAGGATCTGTTCAACAAGTATGTGAAGAACGCGGAAATATGACCCTGATGAGGGCAAATCCCGGGCCTAACCTAGACCTAACATGCGTTATCCTCAAAAATATTGATCGAAACCAGGTTTAATCGACTGCTTCAGTGTGGTACCACAATACTACCTGATCCATTCCAGAAAAAGCCCTGGGTCTAGCCATCAAGTATGAGAAATATGCGAAGGTATGAGCCTGATAAGGGCAAATCATAGGCCTAACCTAGACATAACATGCGTTATCCTCTAAAATATTGATCGAAACCAGGTTTAATGGACTGTTTCAGTGTGGCACCACATCACTACGTGATCCAAACGAGAAAAATACCCAGGATCCGTTCAACAAGTATGTGAGGAATGCGAAAGTATGTGTCTGATGAGGGCAAATCACAGGCCTAACCTAGACATAACATGCGTTATCCTCAAAAATATTAATCGAAACCAGGTTTAATGGACTGTTTCAGTGTGGTACCACATTACTACGGGATCCAAACCAGAAAAAGCACAGAATCATGCCATCAAGTATGAGAAATTTGCGAAAGTACGAGCCTGATGAGAGCAAATCCCAGACCTAACCTAGACCTAACATGAGTAATTCTCTAATATATTAATCGAAAGCAGGTTTAATCGACAGTTTCAGTGTGGTACCACATTACTACGTGATCCAAACCAGAAAAAACCCAGGATCCGTTCAACAAGTATGTGAAGAATGCGAAAGTATGTGTCTGATGAGGGCAAATCACAGGCCTAACCTAGACATAACATGCGTTATCCTCTAAAATATTGATCGAAACCAGGTTTAATGGACTGTTTCAGTGTGGTACCACATTACTACGGGATCAAATCCAGAAAAAGCCCTGGGTCTAGCCATCAAGTATGAGAAATATGCGAAAGTATGAGCCTGATGAGGGCAAATCCTAGACCTGACCCAGACCTAACATGCGTTATCCTCTAAAATATTTATCAAGACCAGGTTTAATTGGCCGTTTCAGTGTGGTACCACATCACTACGTGATCCAAACCAGAAAAATACCCAGGATCCGTTCAACAAGTATGTGAAGAATGCGAAAGTATGTGTCTGATGAGGGCAAATCACAGGCCTAACCTAGACATAACATGCGTTATCCTCAAAAATATTGATCGAAACCAGGTTTAATGGACTGTTTCATTGTGGTACCACATTACTACGGGATCCAAACCAGAAAAAGCACAGAATCAGGCCATCAAGTATGAAAAATTTGCGAAAGTACGAGCCTGATGAGAGCAAATCCCAGACCAATCCTAGACCTAACATGAGTTATTCTCAAATATATTGATCGAAAGCAGGTTTAATCGACAGTTTCAGTGTGGTACCACATTACTACGTGATCCAAACCAGAAAAAACCCAGGATACGTTCAACAAGTATGCGAAGAATGCGAAAGTATGTGTCTGATGAGGGAAAATCCCAGGCCTATCTTAGACCTAACATGCGTTATCCTCTAAAATATTGATCGAAACCAGGTTTAATGGACTGTTTCAGTGTGGTACCATATTACTACACGATCGAAACCAGAAAAAACCCAGGATCTGTGCAACAAGTATGTGAAAAACGCGAAACTATGAGCGTGATGAGGGCAAATCCCAGACCCATCCTAGACCTAACATGAGTTATGCTCTAAAATATTGATCGAAAGCAGGTTTAATGGACTGTTTCAGTGTGGTACCACATCACTACGTGATCCAAACCAGAAAAATACCCAGGATCCGTTCAACAAGTATGTGAAGAATGCGAAAGTATGTTTCTGATGAGGGAAAATCCCAGGCCTAACCTAGACCTAACATGCGTTACCCGCAAAAATATTTATCAGTACCAGGTTTAGTTGAATGTTTCAGTGTGGTACCACATTTCTACGTGATCCAAACCAGAAAAAACCCAGGATCTGTGGAAGAAGTATGTGAAAAACTCGAAACGATGAGCGTGATGAGGGCAAATCCCAGACCTATCCTAGACCTAACATGCGTTACCCTCAAAAATATTGATAGAAACCAGGTTTAATCGACTATTTCAGTGTGGTACCACATTACTACGTGATCCAAACCAGAAAAAACCCAGAATCTGACCATCAACTACGAGAAATATGCGAAAGTACGAGCCTGATGAGAGCAAATCCCAGACCTAACCAAGAGCTAACATGAGTTATCCTCTAAAATATTGATCGAAACCAGGTTTAATCGACTATTTCTGTGCGGTGCCACATTACTACGTGATCCAAACCAGAAAAATACCCAGGATCGGTTCAACAAGTATGTGAAGAACCCGGAAATATGACCCTGATGAGGGCAAATCCCAGACCTATACCAGACCTAACTAGCGTTATCATCTAAGATATTGATCGAAACCAGGTTTAATCGACTGTTTCAGTGTGGTACCACATTACTACGTGATCCAAACCAGAAAAAGCACAGAATCTGGCCATCAAGTATGAGAAACTTGCGAAAGTACGAGCCTGATAAGAGCAAATCCCAGACCTAACCTAGACCTAACACGAGTTATTCTCAAAAGTATTGATCGAAACCAGGTTTTATGGACTGTTTCAGTGTGGTACCACATCACTACGTGATGCAAACCAGAAAAATACCCAGGATCCGTTCAACAAGTATGTGAAGTATGCGAAAGTATGAATCCGATGAGGGCAAATCCCAGGCCTAACCTAGACCTAACATGCGTTTCCCTCGAAAATATTTATCAGTACCAGGTTTAATTGAATGTTTCAGTGTGGTACCACATTTCTATGCGATCCAAACCGGAAAAAAACCCAGGATCTGTTCAACAAGTATGTGAAGTATGCGAAAGTATGAATCCGATGAGGGCAAATCCCAGGCCTAACCCAGACCTAACTTGCGTTGTCCTCTAAAATATTGATGGAAACCAGGTTTAATTGACTGTTTTAGTGTGGTACCACTTTACTACGTGATCCATAGCAGAAAAAACACTCGATTAGGTCAACATGTATGTTAAAACTGCGAAAGTATGACCCTGATGAGGGCAAATCCCAGGCCTAACCTAGACCTAACATGCGTTATCCTCTAAAATATTTATCAAGACCAGGTTTAATTGAATGTTTCAGTGTGGTACCACACTACTGCGTGATCCAAACCAGAAAAAACCCAGGATCTGTTCAACAAGTATGTGAAAAATGCGAAAGTATGATCCTGACGAGGGCAAATCCCAGACCTATCCCAGACCTAACTTGAGTTGTCGTCTAAAATAGTGATGGAAACCAGGTTTAATTGACTGTTTCAGTGTGGTACTACATTACTACGTGATGCAATCCAGAAACAGCCCAGGATCTAGCCATGAATTATGAGAAATATGCGAAAGTATGAGCCTGATGAGGGCAAATCCTAGACCTAACCCAGACCTAACATGCGTTATCCTCAAAAATATTGATCGAAACCAGGTTTAATGGACTGTTTCAGTGTGGTACCACATTACTACGTGATCCAAAACAGAAAAGGCCCAGAATCTGGCCATCAAGTATAAGAAATATGCGAAAGCATGACCCTGATGAGACTAACCCAGACCTAACTTGAGTTGTCCTCTAAAATAGTGATGGAAACCAGTTTTAATTGACTGTTTCAGTGTGGTACTACATTACTACGTGATGCAATCCAGAAATAGCCCGGGATCTAGCCACAAAATTATGAGAAATATGCGAAAGTATGAGCCTGATGAGGGCAAATCCTAGACCTCATCCAGACCTAACATGCGTTATCCTCAAAAATATTGATCGAAACCAGGTTTAATGGACTGTTTCAGTGTGGTACCACATTACTACGTGATCCAAACCAGAAATGGCCCAGAATCTGGCCATCAAGTATGAGAAATATGCGAAAGTATGACCCTGATGAGGGCAAATCCCAGGCCTAACCTAGACCTAACATGCGTTGTCCTCTAAAATATTGATGGAAACCAGGTTTAATTGACTGTTTCGGTGTTGTACTACATTACTGCGTGACGCAATCCAGAAAAAGCCCAGGATCTAGCCATCAAGTATGAGAAATATGCGAAAGAATGAGTCTGATGAGAGCAAATCCCACACCTAACCTAGACCTAACATGAATTATTCTCTAAAATATTGATCGAAACCAGGTTTAATGGACTGTTTTAGTGTGGTACCACATTACTACGTGATCCAAACCATAAAAAACCCAGGATACGTTCAACAAGTATGCGAAGAATGCGAAAGTATGTGTCTGATGAGGGAAAATCCCAGGCCTATCTTAGACCTAACATGCGTTATCCTCTAAAATATTTATCATGACCAGGTTTAATTGAATGTTTCAGTGTGGTACCACATTACTACGTGATCCAAACCAGAAATAGCCCAGGATCTAGCCATGAAGTATGAAAAATATGCGAAAGTATGAGCCTGATGAGGGCAAATCCTAGACATAACCCAGACATAACATACGTTATCCTCTAAAATATTGATCGAAACCAGGTTTAGTGGACAGTTTCAGTGTGGTACCACATTACTGCGTGATCCAAACCAGAAAAACCCAGGATCTGTTCAACACGTATGTGTAGAATGCGAAAGTATGACCCTGATGAGGGCAAATCCCATACCTATCTCAGACCTAACTCGCGTTGTCCTCTAAAATATTGATCGAAACCAGGTTTAATTGACTGTTTTAGTGTGGTACCACTTTACTACGTGATCCATAGCAGAAAAAACCCTCGATTAGGTCAACATGTATGTTAAAACTACGAAAGTGTGACCCTGATGAGGGCAAATCCCAGGCCTAACCTAGACCTAACATGCGTTATCCTCTAAAATATTTATCAAGACCAGGTTTAATTGAATGTTTCAGTGTGGTAACACACTACTGCGTGATCCAAACCAGAAAAAACCCAGGATCTGTTCAACAAGTATGTGAAAAATGCGAAAGTATGATCCTGACGAGGGCAAATCCCAGACCTATCCCAGACCTAACTTGAGTTGTCGTCTAAAATAGTGATGGAAACCAGGTTTAATTGACTGTTTCAGTGTGGTACTACATTACTGCGTGATGCAATCCAGAAATAGCCCAGGATCTAGCCATGAATTATGAGAAATATGCGAAAGTATGAGCCTGATGAGGGCAAATCCTAGACCTAACCCAGACCTAACATGCGTTATCCTCAAAAATATTGATCGAAACCAGGTTTAATGGACTGTTTCAGTGTGGTACCGCATTACTACGTTATCCAAACCAGAAAAGGCCCAGAATCTGGCCATCAAGTGTGAGAAATATGCGAAAGCATGACCCTGATGAGACTATCCCAGACCTAACTTGAGTTGTCCTCTAAAATAGTGATGGAAACCAGGTTTAATTGACTGTTTCAGAGTGGTACTACATTACTACGTGATGCAATCCAGAAATAGCCCAGGATCTAGCCATGAATTATGAGAAATATGCGAAAGTATGAGCCTGATGAGGGCAAATCCTAGACCTCACCCAGACCTAACATGCGTTATCCTCAAAAATATTGATCGAAACCAGGTTTAATGGACTGTTTCAGTGTGGTACCACATTACTACGTGATCCAAACCAGAAAAGGCCCAGAATCTGGCCATCAAGTATGAGAAATATGCGAAAGAATGAGCCTGACGTGAGCAAATCCCAGACCTAACCTAGACCTAACATGAATTATTCTCTAAAATATTGATCGAAACCAGGTTTCATGGACTGTTTTAGTGTGGTACCACATTACTACGTGATCCAAACCATAAAAAACCCAGGATCTGTTCAACAAGTATGTGAAAAATCCGAAAGTATGAGTCTGATGAGGGCAAATCCCAGGCCTAACCTAGACATAACATGCGTTATCCTCTAAAATATTGATAGAAACCACGTTGAGTGGACTGTTTCAGTGTGGTACCACATTACTACGTGATCCAATGCAGAAATAGCTCAGGACCTAGCTATGAAGTATGAGAAATATGCGAAAGTATGAGCCTGATGAGGGCAAATCCCAGGCTTAACCTAGACCTAACATGCGTTATCCTCAAAACTATAGATCGAAACCAGGTTTAATCGATTGTTTCAGTGTGGTACCACATTACTACATGATCCAAACCAGAAAAAAACCCAGGATCTGTTCAACAAGTATGTGAAGTATGCGAAAGTATGAATCTGATGAGAGCTAATCCCAGGCCTAACCTAGACATAACATGCGTTATCCTATAAAATATTCATCGAAACCAGGTTGAGTGGACTGTTTCAGTGTGGTACCACATTACTGCGTGATCCAAACCAGGAAAAACCCAGTATCTAGCCATCAAGTATGTGAAATATGCGAAAGAATGAGCCTGATGAGAGCAAATCCCAGACCTAACCTAGACCTAACATGTGTTATCCTCAAAAATATTGATCGAAACCAGGTTTAATGGACTGTTTCAGTGTGGTACCACATTACTATGTCATCCAAACCAGAAAAAACCCAGGATCTGTTCCAGAAGTATGTGAAGAACGCGATAGTATGAGCCTGATGGGGGCGAATCCCAGACCTATCCCAGACCTAACTTGCGTTATCCTCTAAAATATTGATCGAAACCAGGTTTAATCGACTGTGTCAGTGTGGCACCGCATTACTACGTGATCCAAACCAGAAAAAAAACCAGGATCTGTTCAGCGAGTATGTGAAGTGTGCGAAACTATGAGTCTGACGAGGGCAAATCCCAGAACTATCCCATACCTAACATGCGTTATCCTCTAAAATAGTGATCGAAACCAGGGTTAATTGACTGTTTCAGTGTGGTTCTACATTACTACGTGATCCAATCCAGAAAAAGCACAGGATCTAGCCATCAAGTATGAGTAATATGCGAAAGAATGTGCCTGATGGGAGCAAATCCCAGACCTAACCTAGACCTAACATGTGTTATCCTCAAAAATGTTGATCGAAACCAGGTTTAATGGACTGTTTCAGTGTGGTACTACATTACTACGTGATGCAATCCAGAAATAGCCCCGGATTTAGCCATGAATTATGAGAAATATGCGAAAGTATGAGCCTGATGAGGGCAAATCCCAGGCCTAACCTAGACCTAACATGCATTATCCTCTAAAATATTCATCGAAACCAGGTCTAATGGATTGTTTCAGTGTGGTACCACATTACTATGTGATCCAAACCAGAAAAAACCCAGGATCTGTACATGAAGTATGTGAAGAACGCGATAGTATGAGCCTGATGTGGGCGAATCCCAGACATATCCCAGACCTAACTTGCGTTATCCTCTAAAATATTGATCGAAACCAGGTTTAATGGACTGTTTCATTGTGGTACCACTTTACTACGTGATCCAAAGCAGAAAAAACCCTCGATCAGGTCAACATGTATGTTGAAACTGCGAAAGTATGACCCTGATGAGGGCAAATCGCAGGCCTAACCTAGACCTAACATGCGTTATCCTCTAAAATATTCATCGAAACCAGGTCTAATGGATTGTTTCAGTGTGGTAACACATTACTACGTGATCCAAACCAGAAAAAACCGAGATCTGTTCAACAAGTATGTGAAAAACGAGAAAGTATGAGCCTGATGAGGGCGTATCCCAGACTTATCCCAGACCTAACTTGCGTTATCCTCTAAAATATTGATCGAAACCAGGTTTACTTTACTGTTTCATTGTGGTAACACATTACCACATGATCCAATCCAGAAATAGCCCAGGATCTAGCCATGAAGTATGAGAAATATGCGAAAGTATGAGCCTGATGAGGGCAAATCCTAGTCATAACCCAGACCTAACATGCGTTATCCTCTAAAATATTTATCAAGACCAGGTTTAATTGATTGCTTCAGTGTGGTACCACATTACTACATGATCCACACCAAAAAAAACCCAGGATCCGTTCAAGAAGTATGTGAAAAATGCGAAAGTATGAGTCTGATGAGTGATAATCTCAGGCCTAACATAGACCTAACATGCGTTATCCTCTAAAATATTGATCGAATCCAGGTTTAATTGACTGTTTTAGTGTGGTACCACATTACTACGTGATCCAAACCAGAAAAAAACCCAGGAGTTGTTCAACAAGTACGTAAAGAATGCGAAAATATGTGTCTGATGAGGGCAAATCCCAGGCCTAACCTAGACCTAACATGCGTTATCCTCTAAAATATTGATCGAAACCAGGGTTAATCGACAGTTTCAGAGTGGTACAACAATTACTACGTGATCCAATCTAGAAAAAGCCCAGGATCTAGCCATCAAGTATGAAAATTTGCGAAAGTATGAGCCTGATGAGGGCAAATTCTAGACCTATCCCAGACCTAACATGCGTTATCCTCTAAAATATTCATTGAAACCAGGTTTAATGGACTGTTTCAGTGTGGTACCACATTACTACGTGATCCAAACCAGAAAAAAGCCCAGGATCTTGTCAACGAGTATGTGAAGTGTGCGAAAGTATGAATCTGATGGGTGAAAATCCCAGACCTATCCCAGACCTAACATGCGTTGTCCTCTAAAATATTGATCGAAACCAGAGTTAATTGACTGTTTCAGTGTGGTTCTACATTACTACGTGATCGAATCCAGAAAAAGCTCAGGATCTAGCCTTCAAGTATGAGAAATATGCGAAAGAATGAGCCTGATGAGAGCAAATCCCAGACCTAACCTAGACCTAACGTGTGTTATTCTCAAAAATATTGATCGAAACCAGGTTTGATGGACGGTTTCAGTGTGGTACAACAATAATACGTGATCCAATCCAGAAGAGCCCAGGATCTAGCCATGAAGTATTAGAAATATGCGAAAGTATGAGCCTGATGAGGGCAAATCCCAGGCCTAACCTAGACATAACATGCGTTATCCTCTAAAATATTGATGGAAACCAGGTTTAATTGACAGTTTCTGTGTGGTACTACATTACTACGTGATGCAATCCAGAAATAGCCCAGGATCTAGCCATGAAGTATGAGAAATATGCGAAAGTATGAGCCTGATGAGGGCAATTCCTAGACCTAACCCAGGCCTAACATGCGTTATCCTCAAAGATATTGATCGAAACCAGGTTTAGTGGACTGTTTCAGTGTGGTACCACATTACTTCGTGATCCAAACCAGAAAAAACCCAGGATCTGTTCAACAAGTATGTGAAATATGCGAAAGAATGAGCCTGATGAGAGCAAATCCCAGACCTAACCTAGACCTAACATGTGTTATCCTCAAAAATATTGATCGAAACCAGGTTTAATGGACTGTTTCAGTGTGGTACCACATTACTACGTGATCCAATCCAGGAAGAGCCCAGGATCTAGCCATGAAGTATTAGAAATATGCGAAAGTATGATCCTGACGAGGGCAAATCCTAGAACTAACCCAGACCTAACATGCGTTATCCTCAAAAATATTGATCGAAACTAGGTTTAATGGACTGTTTCAGTGTGGTACCACATTACTACGTGATCCAAACCAGAAAAAACCCAGGATCTGTTCAACAAGTATGTGAAAAACGCGAAAGTATGACCCTGATGAGGCCAAATCGCAGGCCTAACCTAGACCTAACATGCGTTATCCTCTAAAATATTCGTCGAAACCAGGTTTAATGGACTGTTTCAGTGTGGTGCCACATAACTACGTGATACAAACCAGAAAAAAACCCAGGATCTGCCCATCAAGTATGAGAAATATGCGAAAGTACGAGCCTGATGAGAGCAAATCCCTTACCTAACCTAGACCCAACATGAATTATTCTCTAAAATATTGATCGATACCAGGTTTAATGGACTGTCTCAGTGTGGTACCACATTACTAGGTGATCCAAACCAGAAAAAACCCAGGATCTGTTCAACAAGTATGTGAAAAACGCGAAAGTATAAGCCTGATGAGGGCTAATCCCAGACCTATCCCAGACCTAACATGCGTTATCCTCAAAAATATTGATCGAAACCAGGTTTAATGGACTGTTTCAGTGTGGTACCACATTACTATGTGATCCAAACCAGAAAAAACCCAGGATCTGTTCCAGAAGTATGTGAAGAACGCGATAGTATGAGCCTGATGGGGGCGAATCCCAGACCTATCCCAGACCTAACTTGCGTTATCCTCTAAAATATTGATCGAAACCAGGTTTAATCGACTGTGTCAGTGTGGCACCGCATTATTACGTGATCCAAACCAGAAAAAAAACCAGGATCTGTTCAGCGAGTATGTGAAGTGTGCGAAAGTATGAGTCTGACGAGGGCAAATCCCAGAACTATCCCATACCTAACATGCGTTATCCTCTAAAATAGTGATCGAAACCAGGGTTAATGGACTGTTTCAGTGTGGTACTACATTACTACGTGATGCAATCCAGAAATAGCCCAGGATTTAGCCATGAATTATGAGAAATATGCGAAAGTATGAGCCTGATGAGGGCAAATCCCAGGCCTAACCTAGACATAACATGCGTTATGCTCAAAAATGTTGATCGAAACCAGGTTTAATGGACTGTTTCAGTGTGGTACTACATTACTACGTGATGCAATCCAGAAATAGCCCGGGATCTAGCCATGAATTATGAGAAATATGCGAAAGTATGAGACTGATGAGGGCAAATCCTAGACCTAACCCAGACCTAACTTGCGTTATCCTGTAAAATATTGATCGAAACCAGGTTGAGTGGACTGTTTCAGTGTGGTACCACACTACTGCGTGATCCAAACCAGAAAAGACCCAGGATCTGTTCAACAAGTATGTGAAAAATGCGAAAGTATGATCCTGACGAGGGCAAATCCCAGACCTATCCCAGACCTAACTTGCGTTGTCCACCAAAATATTGATGGAAACCAGGTTTAATTGACTGTTTCAGTGTGGTACTACATTACTACGTGATGCAATCCAGAAATAGCCCAGGATTTAGCCATGAATTATGAGAAATATGCGAAAGTATGAGCCTGATGAGGGCAAATCCCAGGCCTAACCTAGACCTAACATGCATTATCCTCTAAAATATTGATCGAAACCAGGTTTAATGGACTGTTTCAGTGTGGTACCACATTACTATGTGATCCAAACCAGAAAAAACCCAGGATCTGTTCATGAAGTATGTGAAGAACGCGATAGTATGAGCCTGATGGGGGCGAATCCCAGACATATCCCAGACCTAACTTGCGTTATCCTCTAAAATATTGATCGAAACAAGGTTTAATGGACTGTTTCAGTGTGGTACCACTTTACTACGTGATCCAAAGCAGAAAAAACCCTCGATCAGGTCAACATGTATGTTGAAACTGCGAAAGTATGACCCTGATGAGGGCAAATCGCAGGCCTAACCTAGACCTAACATGCGTTATCCTCTCAAATATTCATCGAAACCAGGTCTAATGGATTGTTTCAGTGTGGTAACACATTACTACGTGATCCAAACCAGAAAAAACCGAGATCTGTTCAACAAGTATGTGAAAAACGAGAAAGTATGAGCCTGATGAGGGCGTATCCCAGACTTATCCCAGACCTAACTTGCGTTATCCTCTAAAATATTGATCGAAACCAGGTTTACTTTACTGTTTCATTGTGGTAACACATTACCACATGATCCAATCCAGAAATAGCCCAGGATCTAGCCATGAAGTATGAGAAATATGCGAATGTATGAGCCTGATGAGGGCAAATCCTAGTCATAACCCAGACCTAACATGCGTTATCCTCTAAAATATTTATCAAGACCAGGTTTAATTGATTGCTTCAGTGTGGTACCACATTACTACATGATCCACACCAGAAAAAACCCAGGTTCCGTTCAAGAAGTATGTGAAAAATGCGAAAGTATGAGTCTGATGAGTGAAAATCTCAGGCCTAACATAGACCTAACATGCGTTATCCTCTAAAATATTGATCGAAACCAGGTTTAATGGACTGTTTCAGTGTGGTACCACATTACTACGTGATCCAATCCAGGAAGAGCCCAGGATCTAGCCATGAAGTATTAGAAATATGCGAAAGTATGATCCTGACGAGGGCAAATCCTAGAACTAACCCAGACCTAACATGCGTTATCCTCAAAAATATTGATCGAAACCAGGTTTAATGGACTGTTTCAGTGTGGTACCACATTACTACGTGATCCGAATCAGAAAAAACCCAGGATCTGTTCAACAAGTATGTGAAAAAGCTAAAGTATGAGCCTGATGAGGGCATATCCCAGCCCTATCCTAGACCTAACGTGTGTTATCCTCAAAAATATTGATCGAAACCAGGTTTGATGGACGGTTTCAGTGTGGTACAACAATAATACGTGATCCAATCCAGAAGAGCCCAGGATCTAGCCATGAAGTATTAGAAATATGCGAAAGTATGAGCCTGATGAGGGCAAATCCCAGGCCTAACCTAGACATAACATGCGTTATCCTCTAAAATATTGATGGAAACCAGGTTCAATTGACTGTTTCAGTGTGGTACTACATTACTACGTGATGCAATCCAGAAATAGCCCAGGATCTAGCCATGAAGTATGAGAGATATGCGAAAGTATGAGCCTGATGAGGGCAATTCCTAGACCTAACCCAGGCCTAACATGCGTTATCCTCAAAGATATTGATCGAAACCAGGTTTAATGGACTCTTTCAGTGTGGTACCACATTACTACGTGATCCGAATCAGAAAAAACCCAGGATCTGTTCAACAAGTATGTGAAAAACGCGAAAGTATGAGCCTGATGAGGGCATATCCCAGCCCTATCCTAGACATAACTTGCGCTATCCGCTAAAATATTGATCGAAACCAGGTTTAATTGACTGTTTCAGTGTGGTGCCACATTACTACCTGATCCAATCCATTAATAGCCCAGGATCTAGCCATGAAGTATGAGAAATATGCGAAAGTATGGGTCTGATGGGGGCAAATCTCAGGCCTAACCTAGACCTAGCATGAGTTATCCTCTAAAATATTGGTCGAAACCAGGTTTAGTGGACTGTTTCAGTGTGGTGCCACATAACTACGTGATACAAACCAGAAAAAAACCCAGGATCTGCCCATCAAGTATGAGAAATATGCGAAAGTACGAGCCTGATGAGAGCAAATCCCTTACCAAACCTAGACCCAACATGAATTATTCTCTAAAATATTGATCGAAACCAGGTTTAATGGACTGTCTCAGTGTGGTACCACATTACTAGGTGATACAAACCAGAAAAAACCCAGGATCTGTTCAACAAGTATGTGAAAAACGCGAAAGTATAAGCCTGATGAGGGCTAATCCCAGACCTATCCCAGACCTAACTTGCGTTGTCCTCTAAAATATTGATGGAAACCAGGTTTAATCGAATGTTTCTGTGTGGTCCCACATTACTACGTGATCCAAACCAGAAAAAACCCAGGATCAGTTCAACAAGTATGTGAAAAACGCGAAAGTATGAGCCTGATGAGGGCGAATCCCAGACCTATCCCAGACGTAACTTGCGTTATCCTCTAAAATATTGATCGAAACCAGGTTTAATTGACTGCTTCAGTGTGGTACCACATTACTACGTGATCCAATCCAGAAATAGCCCAGGATCTAGCCATGAAGTATGAGAAATATGCGAAAGTATGAGCCTGATGAGGGCAAATCCTAGACCTAACCCAGACCTATCATGCGTTATCCTCAATAATATTGATCGAAACCAGGTTTAATGGACTGGTTCAGTGTGGTACCACATTACTACGTGATCCAATCCAGAAATAGCCGAGGATCTAGCCATGAAGTATTAGAAATATGCGAAAGTATGAGCCTGATGAGGGCAAATCCTAGACCTTACCCAGACCTAACATGCGTTATCCTCTAAAATATTTATCAAGACCAGGTTTAATTGAATGTTTCACTGTGGTACCACATTACTACGTGAACCAAACCAGTAAAAACCCAGGACCCGTTCAACGAGTATGTGAAGAATGCGAAAGTATGAGTCTGATGAGGGCAAATCCCAGACCTATCCCAGACCTAACTTGCGTTATCCTCTAAAGTATTGATCGAAACCAGGTTTAATTGACTGTTTCAGTGCGGTACCACACTACTACGTGATCCAAACCAGAAAAAAACCCAGGAGCTGTTCAACAAGTTCGTGAAATATGCGAAAGTATGAGCCTGATGAGGGCAAATCCTAGACCTCACCCAGATCTAACATGCGTTATCCTCAAAAATATTGATCGAAACCAGGTTTAATGGACTGTTTCAGTGTGGTACCACATTACTACGTGATCCAAACCAGAAAAGGCCCAGAATCTGGCCATCAAGTATGAGAAATATGCAAAAGTATGACCCTGATGAGGGCAAATCCCAGGCCTAACCTAGACCTAACATGCGTTATCTTCTAAAATATTGATCGAAAGCAGGTTTAATGGTCTGTTTCCGTGTGGTACCACATTACTACGTGATCCAAACCAGAAAAAGCCCAGAATCTGCCTATCAAGTATGAGAAATATGCGAAAGAATGAGCCTGATTAGGGCAAATCCCCAGACCTATCCCAGACATAACTTGCGTTATCCTCTAAAATATTGGTCGAAACCAGGTTTAATTGACAGTTCTAGTGTGGCACCACTTTACTACGTGGTCCAAAGCAGAAAAAACCCTCGATGAGGTCAACATGTATGTTAAAACTGCGAAAGTATGACCCTGATGAGGGCATATCCCAGGCCTAACCTAGACCTAACATGCGTTATCCTCTAAAATATTGATCGTAACCAAGGTTAATCGACTGTTTCAGTGTGGTACTACATTACTACGTGATCCAATCTAGAAAAAGCCCAGGATCTAGCCATCAAGTATGAGAAATATGCGAAAGTACGAGCCTGATGAGAGCAAATCCCAGACCTAACCTAGACCTAACATGCGTTATGCTCAAACATATTGATCGAAACCAGGTTTAATCAACTGTTTCAGTGTGGTACCACACTACTACGTGATCGAAACCGGAACAAAACCCAGGATCTGTTCAACAAGTATGTGAAGTATGCGAAAATATAAGTCTGATGAGGGCAAATCCCAGGCCTAACCCAGACCTAACTAGCGTTGTCCACTAAAATATTGTTGGAAACCAGGTTTAATTGAAAGTTTCAGTGTGGTACCACATTACTACGTGATCCAAACCAGTAAAAACCCAGGATCCGTTCAACGAGTATGTGAAGAATGCGAAAGTATGAGTCTGATTCCCCGACGGCGTCAGCACGGTGTGTTATGCGGATGACACACTGGTGCTGGCCGTCGGGGCGCACTGGGGGAGGGCCATGCGTCGCGCGGAGGAGGGGTCGCAACGCGTCGTCGACCGGATCAGGGGGATGGGGATGACGGTGGCGGTCCATAAGACCGAGGTGATTGCGTTTCATTCACCTCGGCAGGATCCGCCACCCCCTCTGATTCGGGTGGGTGGGGCTGACATCGAGGTGAAGCCCCAGATCAGGTATCTGGGACTGATCCTCGATAGCCACTGACGTTTCGAGAAGCATTTCCGCTGCCTGGTCCCCCGGTTGGAAAGGATGGTTGCGGCTCTGGGCCGGATCCTGCCCAACCTGGGGGGCCCGGCGGGCCGAGTTCGTCGCCTCTATGTGGCAATGGTCCAGTCGGTGGCCCTATACGGGGCCCCCGTCTGGGCGGACGACCTGGCTGCCTCCCGGCGCAGCATGACTATGCTGCGTCGGGTGCAGAGGCGCATGGCGCTCAGGGTCGTCCGCGGGTATCGGACCATGTCACATGAGGCGGCGACGGTTCTAGCGGGGATGCCGCCCATGGACCTGCTCGCGCGGTCGCACGCGGTGATGTACCGGCACCGCGTCGACCGTCGCGCGGGGGTGGGGGCGGTCCCGGGCGGGCAGGAACCTGCTTGGGGCGATTTGAAGCGCCAGGCCCGGCAGTCCGTGTTGCTCGCGTGGCAGGAGCGGCTGGCTCTGCCAACCGCGGGGCACCGGACTGTCGGGGCTGTTCGGCCACTCCTGAAGGAGTGGCTGGACAGAGGCCATGGCAGCCTCACCTACCGGCTGGCACAGGTATTTTCCGGGCATGGCAGCTTCGGAAGATACCTGTGCCGGATAGGGAAGGAGCCGACGGCGCGTTGCTGCCACTGCGACGCTGAGCAGGACACGGCGGATCATACCCTGGAGGTATGCCCCGCGTGGGAGGGGGAGCGCCGTGTCCTGGTCGGCGTCGTCGGGCGGGATGTCTCGCTGCCGGGCGTGGTGCGCGCCATGCTCGGCAGCGAGGAGAAGTGGAGGGCCGTGGCCTCCTTCTGCGAGAACGTAATGTTGCAGAAGGAGGCCGCGGGGAGGGAGCGCGAGCTTCAACGGCGCGCTGAAGCTCGCGCTCGTGCGGTGGCCCGAGGTCGTCGCCCGGTCGCGAGGCGTCGCGGGCGGCCGCCTCGGCGTGGCGGATGACCTAGGCTGGGAGGGGGGTCCTGAGGGGACCCTCCTCCCGCCAGGCGGCGCCGGGTCGGACCGGTTGGGGGTAGGAGTGCCTCCCCCTACCGGTCCGACGCAAGGGGAGGCACCCTCGGCGGTCTGGTGCGGCCATGAACGCCCGGCCGCCGAGGGGTGGAAACGGGGTCGCGGGCGGTTGCGAGTTGGGGCTCGCAGCCGCCACTAAACGCGGCCCCGGGACGGATAGCGGCGGGATGGAGTGGCCCCGTCCCGCCGCTATGAGGCAGTGTGTCTACTGGGGGGACCGATTGTCCCCCCGGGGGATGGGCGCGAAAGCGCGGGCACGGGGAGGATACCGGAAGAATGCTTCGAGCGATTCCCGGTATCCTCCCAAAGCGTGCCGAAGGGTCACCGTGGGGTTTTTAGTGGGTAGGTCCCGCGCCTGTCGTTGTACGGGCGCGGGGAATCCCACACACCCCTCCCACCTCTCCCCAAGGAGGTGGGAGGGAGTCTTTCGAAGATTTTCCCCACGACAAAAAAAAAAAAAAAAAAAAAAAAAGTATGAGTCTGATGAGTGAAAATCCCAGGCCTAACCTAGACCTGACTTGCGTTGTCCTCTAAAATATTGATGGAAACCAGGTTTAATTGACTGTTTCAGTGTTGTACTTCATTACTACGTGATGCAATCCAGAAAAAGCCCAGGATCTAGCCATCAAGTATGAGAAATATGCGAAAGAATGAGCCTGATGAGGGCAAATCCTAGACCTAACCCAGACCTAACATGCGTTATCCTCTAAAATATTTATCAAGACCAGGTTTAATTGATTGTTTCAGTGTGATACCACATTACTACGTGACACACGCCAGAAAAAACCCAAGACCCGTTCAACAAGTATGTGAAAAACGCGAAAGTATGAGCCTGATGAGGGCAAATCCCAGACCTATCCCAGACATAACTTGCGTTATCCTCTAAAATATTGATCGAAACCAGGTTGAATTGACTGTTTCAGTGTGGTACAACATTACTACGTGATCCAAAGCAGAAAAGACCCTGGATTAGGCCAACATGTATGTTAAAACTGCGAAAGTATGACCCTGATGATGCCAAATCCCAGGCCTAACCTAGACCTAACATGCGTTATCCTGAAAAATATTGATCGAAACCTGGTTTAATCGACTGTCTCAGTGTGGTACCACATTACTATGTGATCCAAACCAGAAAAAACCCAGGATCCGTTCAACAAGTATGTGAAGAATGCGAAAGTATGAGTCTCATGAGTGAAAATCCCAGGGCTAACCTAGACCGAACATGCGTTATCCTCTAAAATATTGATCCAAACCAGGTTTAATGGACTGTTTCAGTGTGGTACCACTTTACTACGTGATCCAAAGCAGAAAAAACCCTCGATCAGGTCGACATGTATGTTAAAACTGCGAAAGTATGACCCTGATGAGGGCAAATTCCAGGCCTAACCTGGGTCGAACTTGCGTTGACCTCTAAAATATTGATGGGAACCACGTTGAATTGACTGTTTCAGTGTGGTACTACATTACTACGTGATGCAATCCAGAAAAAGCCCAGGATCTAGCCATCAAGTAAGAGAAATATGCGAAAGTATGATCCTGACGAGGGCAAATCCTAGACCTAACCTAGACATAACATGCCTTATCCTCTAAAATATTAATCGAAACCAGGTTTAATGGAATGTTTCAGTCTGGTACCACATTACTACGTGATCCAAAACCAGAAAAATCCCAGGATCTGTTAAACATGTATGTGAAAAACGCGAAAGTATGAGCCTGATGAGGGCAAATCCCAGACCTATCCCAGACCTAACATGCGTTATCCTCTAAAATATTGATCGAAACCAGGTTTAATTGACTGTTTCAGTGTGGTACCACATTACTACGTGATCCAATCCAGAAATAGCCGAGGATCTAGCCATGAAGTATGAGAAATATGCGAAAGAATGAGCCTGATGAGAGCAAATCCCAGACATAACCTAGACCTAACATGTGTTATCCTCTAAAATAAAAATCGAAACCAGGTTTATTGGTATGCTTCAGTGTGGTACCACATTACTACGTGATCGAAACCAGAAAAAACCCTCGATGAGGTCAACATGTATGTTAAAACTGCGAAAGTATGACCCTGATGAGGGCATATCCCAGGCCTAACCTAGACCTAACATGCGCTGTCCTCTAAAATATTGATGGAAACCAGGTTTAATTGACTGTTTCAGTGTTGTACTTCATTACTACGTGATCCAATCCAGAAATAGCCGAGGATCTAGCCATGAAGTATGAGAAATATGCGAAAGAATGAGCCTGATGAGAGCAAATCCCAGACATAACCTAGACCTAACATGTGTTATCCTCTAAAATAAAAATCGAAACCAGGTTTATTGGTATGCTTCAGTGTGGTACCACATTACTACGTGATGCAATCCAGAAAAAGCCCAGGATCTAGCCATCAAGTATGAGAAATATGCGGAAGTATGATCCTGACGGGGGCAAATCCTAGACCTAACCTAGACATAACATGCCTTCTCCTCTAAAATATTTATCAAGACCAGGTTTAATTGAATGTTTCAGTGTGGTACCACATTACTACGTGATCCAAACCAGTAAAAACACAGGATCCGTTCAACAAGTATGTGAAGAATGCGAAAGTATGAGACTGATGAGGGCAAATCCCCAGACCTATCCCAGACATAACTTGCGTTATCCTCTAAAATATTGATCGATACCAGGTCTAATTGACAGTTTTAGTGTGGCGCCACTTTACTACGTGATCCAAAGCAGAAAAAGCCCTCGATGAGGTCAACATGTATGTTAAAACTGCGAAAGTATGACCCTGATGAGGGCATATCCCAGGCCTAACCTAGACCTAACATGCGTTATCCTCTAAAATATTGACCGAAACCAGGGTTAGTCGACTGTTTCAGTGTGGTACTACATTACTACGTGATCCAATCCAGAAAAAGCCCAGGATCTAGCCATCAAGTATGAGAAATATGCGAAAGAATGAGCCTGATGAGAGCAAATCCCACTCCTAACCTAGACCTAACATGTGTTATCCTCAAAAATATTGATCGAAACCAGATTTAATGGACTGTTTCAGTGTGGTACCACATTACTACGTGATCCAATCCAGAAAGAGCCCAGGATCTAGCCATGAAGTATTAGAAATATGCGAAAGTATGAGCCTGATGAGGGCAAATCCTAGACCTTACCCTGACCTAACATGCGTTATCCTCTAAAATATTTATCAAGACCAGGTTTAATTGAATGTTTCAGTGTGGTACCACATTACTACGTGATCCAAACCAGTAAAAACACAGGATCCGTTCAACAAGTATGTGAAGAATGCGAAAGTATGAGTCTGATGAGTGAAAATCCCAGGCCTAACCTAGACCTAACATGCGTTATCCTCAAAAATATAGATCGAAACCAGGTTTAATCGACTGTTTCAGTGTGCTACCACATTACTACGTGATCCAAACCAGAAAAAAACCCAGGATCTGTTCAACAAGTATGTGAAGTATGCGAAAGTATGAATCTGATGAGGGCTAATCCCAGGCCTAACCTAGACATAACATGCGTTATCCTCTAAAATATTGATCGAAACCAGGTTGAGTGGACTGTTTCAGTGTGGTACCACATTACTGCGTGATCCAAACCAGGAAAAACCCAGTATCTAGCCATCAAGTATGTGAAATATGCGAAAGAATGAGCCTGATGAGAGCAAATCCCAGACCTAACCCAGACCTAACATGCGTTATCCTCAAAAATATTGATCGAAACCAGGTTTAATGGACTGTTTCAGTGTGATACCACATTACTACGTGATCCAAACTAGAAAAAACCCAGGATCTGTTCAACAAGTATGTGAAAAACGCGAAAGTATGACCCTGATGAGGGCAAATCCCAGGCCTAACATAGACCTAACATGCATTATCCTCTAAAATATTGATCGAAACCAGGTTTAATGGACTGTTTCAGTGTGGTACCACATTACTACGTGATCCAAACCAGAAAGAAACCCTGGAGCTGTTCAACAAGTACGTGAAGAATGCGAAAGTATGTGTCTGATGAGGGCAAATCCTAGACCTTACCCTGACCTAACATGCGCCATCCTCTAAAATATTTATCAAGACCAGGTTTAATTGAATGTTTCAGTGTCGTACCACATTACTACGTGATCCAAACCAGTAAAAACACAGGATCCGTTCAACCAAGTATGTGAAAAATACGAAAGTATGATCCTGACGAGGGCAAATCCCAGACCTATCCCAGACCTAACTTGAGTTGTCCTGTAAAATAGTGATGGAAACCAGGTTTAATTGACTGTTTCAGTGTGGTACTACATTACTACGTGATGCAATCCAGAAATGGCCCAGGATGTAGCCATGAAGTATGAGAAATATGCGAAAGTATGAGCCTGATGAGGGCAAATCCTAGACCTAACCCAGACATAACTTGCGTTATCCTCTAAAATATTGATCGAAACCAGGTTTAATTGACTGTTTCAGTGTGGTGCCACATTACTACGTTATCCAATCTATAAATAGCCCAGGATCTAGCCATGAAGTATGAGAAATATGCGAAGGTATGGGTCTGATGGGGGCAAATCCCAGGCCTAACCTAGACCTAGCATGCGTTATCCTCTAAAATATTTATCAAGACCAGGTTTAATTGAATGCTTCAGTGTGGTAACACATTACTACGTGAACCAACCCAGAAAAAACCCTGGATCCGTTCAACAAGTATGTGAAGAATGCGAAAGTATGACCCTGATGAGGGCAAATCCCAGGCCTAACCTAGACCTAACATGCGCTGTCCTTTAAAATATTGATGGAAACCAGGTTTAATTGACTGTTTCGGTGTTGTACTTCATTACTACGTGATGCAATCCAGAAAAAGCCCAGGATCTAGCCATGAAGTATGAGAAATATGCGAAAGTATGGGTCTGATGAGGGCAAATCCCAGACCTGTCCCAGACCTAGCATGCGTTATCCTCTAAAATATTGATGGGAACCACGTTTAATTGACAGTTCTAGTGTGGCACCACTTTACTACGTGGTCCAAAGCAGAAAAAACCCTCGATGAGGTCAACATGTATGTTAAAACTGCGAAAGTATGACCCTGATGAGGGCATATCCCAGGCCTAACCTAGACCTAACATGCGTTATCCTCTAAAATATTGATCGTAACCAAGGTTAATCGACTGTTTCAGTGTGGTACTACATTACTACGTGATCCAATCTAGAAAAAGCCCAGGATCTAGCCATCAAGTATGAGAAATATGCGAAAGTACGAGCCTGATGAGAGCAAATCCCAGACCTAACCTAGACCTAACATGCGTTATGCTCAAACATATTGATCGAAACCAGGTTTAATCAACTGTTTCAGTGTGGTACCACACTACTACGTGATCGAAACCGGAACAAAACCCAGGATCTGTTCAACAAGTATGTGAAGTATGCGAAAATATAAGTCTGATGAGGGCAAATCCCAGGCCTAACCCAGACCTAACTAGCGTTGTCCACTAAAATATTGTTGGAAACCAGGTTTAATTGAAAGTTTCAGTGTGGTACCACATTACTACGTGATCCAAACCAGTAAAAACCCAGGATCCGTTCAACGAGTATGTGAAGAATGCGAAAGTATGAGTCTGATTCCCCGACGGCGTCAGCACGGTGTGTTATGCGGATGACACACTGGTGCTGGCCGTCGGGGCGCACTGGGGGAGGGCCATGCGTCGCGCGGAGGAGGGGTCGCAACGCGTCGTCGACCGGATCAGGGGGATGGGGATGACGGTGGCGGTCCATAAGACCGAGGTGATTGCGTTTCATTCACCTCGGCAGGATCGGCCACCCCCTCTGATTCGGGTGGGTGGGGCTGACATCGAGGTGAAGCCCCAGATCAGGTATCTGGGACTGATCCTCGATAGCCACTGACGTTTCGAGAAGCATTTCCGCTGCCTGGTCCCCCGGTTGGAAAGGATGGTTGCGGCTCTGGGCCGGATCCTGCCCAACCTGGGGGGCCCGGCGGGCCGAGTTCGTCGCCTCTATGTGGCAATGGTCCAGTCGGTGGCCCTATACGGGGCCCCCGTCTGGGCGGACGACCTGGCTGCCTCCCGGTGCAGCATGACTATGCTGCGTCGGGTGCAGAGGCGCATGGCGCTCAGGGTCGTCCGCGGGTATCGGACCATGTCACATGAGGCGGCGACGGTTCTAGCGGGGATGCCGCCCATGGACCTGCTCGCGCGGTCGCACGCGGTGATGTACCGGCACCGCGTCGACCGTCGCGCGGGGGTGGGGGCGGTCCCGGGCGGGCAGGAACCTGCTTGGGGCGATTTGAAGCGCCAGGCCCGGCAGTCCGTGTTGCTCGCGTGGCAGGAGCGGCTGGCTCTGCCAACCGCGGGGCACCGGACTGTCGGGGCTGTTCGGCCACTCCTGAAGGAGTGGCTGGACAGAGGCCATGGCAGCCTCACCTACCGGCTGGCACAGGTATTTTCCGGGCATGGCAGCTTCGGAAGATACCTGTGCCGGATAGGGAAGGAGCCGACGGCGCGTTGCTGCCACTGCGACGCTGAGCAGGACACGGCGGATCATACCCTGGAGGTATGCCCCGCGTGGGAGGGGGAGCGCCGTGTCCTGGTCGGCGTCGTCGGGCGGGATGTCTCGCTGCCGGGCGTGGTGCGCGCCATGCTCGGCAGCGAGGAGAAGTGGAGGGCCGTGGCCTCCTTCTGCGAGAACGTAATGTTGCGTAACATGCGCTGTCCTTTAAAATATTGATGGAAACCAGGTTTAATTGACTGTTTCGGTGTTGTACTTCATTACTACGTGATGCAATCCAGAAAAAGCCCAGGATCTAGCCATGAAGTATGAGAAATATGCGAAAGTATGGGTCTGATGAGGGCAAATCCCAGACCTGTCCCAGACCTAGCATGCGTTATCCTCTAAAATATTGATGGGAACCACGTTTAATTGACTGTTTCAGTGTGGTACTACATTACTACGTGATGCAATCCAGAAAAAGCCCAGGATCTAGCCATCAAGTATGAGAAATATGCGAAAGTATGATCCTGACGAGGGCAAATCCTAGACCTAACCTAGACATAACATGTGTTACCCTCTAAAATAAAAATCGAAACCAGGTTTATTGGTATGCTTCAGTGTGGTACCACATTACTACGTGATCGAAACCAGAAAAAACCCGGGATCTGTTCAAGAAGTATGTGAGGAATGCGAAAGTATGAGACTGATGAGGGCAAATCCCCAGACCTATCCCAGACATAACTTGCGTTATCCTCAAAAATATTGATCGAAACCATGTTTAATCGACTGGTTCAGAGTGGTACCACATTACTACGTGATCCAAACCAGAAAAAAACCCAGGATCTGTTTAACAAGTATGTGAAGTATGCGTAAGTATGAGTCTGATGAGCGCAAATCCCAGGCCTAACCTAGACATAACATACGTTATCCTCTAAAATATTGATCGAAACCAGGTTTAGTGGACAGTTTCAGTGTGGTACCACATTACTGCGTGATCCAATCCAGAAAAAACCCAGGATCTGTTCAACAAGTATGTGTAAAATGCGAAAGTATGATCCTGACGAGGGCAAATCCCAGACCTATCCCAGACCTAACTTGAGTTGTCCTCTAAAATAGCGATGGAAACCAGGTTTAATTGACTGTTTCAGTGTGGTACTTCATTACTACGTGATGCAATCCAGAAATAGCCCAGGATCTAGCCATGAATTATGAGAAATATGCGAAAGTATGAGCCTGATGAGGGCAAATCCTAGACCTAACCCAGACCTAACATGCGTTATCATCAAAAATATTGATCGAAACCAGGTTTAATGGACTGTTTCAGTGTCGTACCACATTACTACGTGATCCAAACCAGAAAAGGCCCAGAATCTGGCCATCAAGTATGCGAAATATGCGAAAGCATGACCCTGATGAGACTATCCCAGACATAACTTGAGTTGTCCTCTAAAATTGTGATGGAAACCAGGTTTAATTGACTGTTTCAGTGTGGTACTACATCACTACGTGATGCAATCCAGAAATAGCCCAGGATCTAGACATGAATTATGAGAAATATGCGAAAGTATGAGCCTGATGAGGGCAAATCCTAGACCTCACCCAGATCTAACATGCGTTATCCTCAAAAATATTGATCGAAACCAGGTTTAATGGACTGTTTCAGTGTGGTACCACATTACTACGTGATCCAAACCAGAAAAGGCCCAGAATCTGGCCATCAAGTATGAGAAATATGCAAAAGTATGACCCTGATGAGGGCAAATCCCAGGCCTAACCTAGACCTAACATGCGTTGTCCTCTAAAATATTTATCAAGACCAGGTTTAATTGAATGTTTCAGTGTGGTACCACACCACTGCGTGATCCAAACCGGAAAAAACCCAGGATCTGTGCAACAAGTATGTGAAAAATGCGAAAGTATGATCCTGACGAGGGCAAATCCCAGACCTATCCCAGACCTAACTTGAGTTGTCCTCTAAAATAGTGATGGAAACCAGGTTTAATTGACTGTTTCAGTGTGGTACTACATTACTACGTGATGCAATCCAGAAATAGCCCAGGATCTAGCCATGAAATATGAGAAATATGCGAAAGTATGAGCCTGATGAGGGCAAATCCTAGACCTAACCCAGACATAACTTGCGTTATCCTCTAAAATATTGATCGAAACCAGGTTTAATTGACTGTTTCAGTGTGGTGCCACATTACTACGTGATCCAATCTATAAATAGCCCAGGATCTAGCCATGAAGTATGAGAAATATGCGAAGGTATGGGTCTGATGGGGGCAAAACCCAGGCCTAACCTAGACCTAGCATGCGTTATCCTCTAAAATATTTATCAAGACCAGGTTTAATTGAATGCTTCAGTGTGGTAACACATTACTACGTGAACCAACCCAGAAAAAACCCAGGATCCGTTCAACAAGTATGTGAAGAATGCGAAAGTATGAGTCTGATGAGTGAAAATCCCAGGGCTAACCTAGACCGAACATGCGTTATCCTCTAAAATATTGATCCAAACCAGGTTTAATGGACTGTTTCAGTGTGGTACCACTTTACTACGTGATCCAAAGCCGAAAAAACCCTCGATCAGGTCTTCATGTATGTTAAAACTGCGAAAGTATGACCCTGATGAGGGCAAATCCCAGGCCTAACCTAGACCTAACATGTGCTGTCCTCTAAAATATTGATCGAAACCAGGTTTAATTGACTGTTTCAGTGCGGTACCACACTACTACGTGATCCAAACCAGAAAAAAACCCAGGAGCTGTTCAACAAGTACGTGAAGAATGCGAAAGTATGTGTCTGATGAGGGCATATCCCAGGCCTAACCTAGACCTAACATGCGTTATCTTCTCAAATATTGATCGAAAGCAGGTTTAATGGTCTGTTTCCGTGTGGTACCACATTACTACGTGATCCAAAACCAGAAAAATCCCAGGATCTGTTCAACAAGTATGTGAAAAACGCGAAAGTATGACCCAGATGAGGGCAAATCCCAGGCCTAACATAGACCTATCATGCATTATCCTCTAAAATATTGATCGAAACCAGATTTAATGGACTGTTTCAGTGTGGTACCACATTACTATGTGATCCAAACCAGAAAAAACCCAGGATCTGTTCAAGAAGAATGTGAAAAACGCGAAAGTATGAGCCTGACGAGGGCGACTCCCAGACCTATCCCAGACCTAACTTGCGTTACCCTCTAAAATATTTATCAAGACCAGGTTTAATTGATTGTTTCAGTGTGGTCCCACATTACAACGTGATCCAAACCAGAAAAAACCCAGGATCCGTTCAACAAGTATATGAAGAATGCGAAAGTATGAGTCTGATGAGTGAAAATCCCAGGCCTGACCTAGACCTAACATGCGTTATCCTCAAAAATATTGATCGAAACCTGGTTTAATGGACTGTTTCAGTGTGGTACCACGCTACTACGTGATACAAACCAGAAAAAACCCAGGATCTGTTCAACAAGTATGTGAAAAACGCGAAAGTATGAGCCTGATGAGGGCGAATCCCAGACCTATGCCAGACCTAACTTGCGTTATCCTCTAAAATATTGATCGAAACCAGGTTTAATCGACTGTTCTAGAGTGGTACCACACTACTGCGTGATCCAAACCAGAAAAAACCCAGGATCTGTTCAACAAGTATGTGAAAAATGCGAAAGTATGATCCTGATGAGGGCAAATCCTAGACCTCACCCAGACCTAACATGCGTTATCCTCAAAAATATTGATCGAAACCAGGTTTAATGGACTGTTTCAGTGTGGTACCACATTAATACGTGATCCAAACCAGAAAAGGCCCAGAATCTGCCCATCAAGTATGAGAAATATGCAAAAGTATGACCCTGATGAGGGCAAATCCCAGGCCTAACCTAGACCTAACATGCGTTGTCCTCTAAAATATTGATGGAAACCAGGTTTAATTAACTGTTTCAGTGTTGTACTACATTACTGCGTGACGCAATCCAGAAAAAGCCCAGGATCTAGCCATCAAGTACGAGAAATATGCGAGAGCATGAGTCTGATGAGAGCAAATCCCACACCTAAACTAGACCTAACATGAATTATTCTCTAAAATATTGATGGAAACCAAGATTTATTGACTGTTTCAGTGTGGTACTACATTACTACGTGATGCTATCCAGAAAAGCCTATGATCTAGCCATCAAGTATGAGAAATATGCGAAAGTATGTGTCTGATGAGGGCAAATCCCAGATCTGTCCCAGACCTAGCATGCGCTATCCTCTAAAATATTGATGGGAACTACGTTTAATTGACTGTTTCGGTGTGGTACCACATTACTACGTGATCCAATCCAGAAATAGCCGAGGATCTAGCCATGAAGTATGAGAAATATGCGAAAGAATGAGCCTGATGAGAGCAAATCCCAGACATAACCTAGACCTAACATGTGTTATCCTCTAAAATAAAAATCGAAACCAGGTTTATTGGTATGCTTCAGTGTGGTACCACATTACTACGAGATCGAAACCAGAGAAAACCCGGGATCTGTTCAAGAAGTATGTGAAGAATGCGAAAGTATGAGACTGATGAGGGCAAATCCCCAGACCTATCCCAGACATAACTTGCGTTATCCTCTAAAATATTGATCGATACCAGGTTTAATTGAGAGTTTTAGTGTGGCACCACTTTACTACGTGATCCAAAGCAGAAAAAACCCTCGATGAGGTCAACATGTATGTTAAAACTGCGAAAGTATGACACTGATGAGGGCATATCCCAAGCCTAACCTAGACCTAACATGCGTTATCCTCTAAAATATTGATCGAAACCAGGGTTAATCGACGGTTTCAGTGTGGTACTACATTACTACGTGATCCAATCCAGAAAAAGCCCAGGATCTAGCCATCAAGTATGAGATATATGCGAAAGAATGAGCCTGATGAGAGCAAATCCCAGTCCTAACCTAGACCTAACATTTGTTATCCTCAAAAATATTGATCGAAACCAGGTTTAATGGACTGTTTCAGTGTGGTACCACATTACTACGTGATCCAATCCAGAAAGAGCCCAGGATCTAGCCATGAAGTATTAGAAATATGCGAAAGTATGAGCCTGATGGGGGCAAATCCTAGACCTTACCCTGACCTAACATGCGTTATCCTCAAAAATATTTATCAAGACCAGGTTTAATTGAATGTTTCAGTGTGGTACCACATTACTACGTGATCCAAACCAGTAAAAGCACTGGATCCGTTCAACAAGTATGTGAATAATGCGAAAGTATGAGTCTGATGAGTGAAAATCCCAGGCCTAACCTAGACCTAACATGCGTTATCCTCTAATATATTGATCGAAACCAGGATGAGTGGACTGTTTCAGTGTGGTACCACATCACTGCGTGATCCAAACCAGGAAAAACCCAGTATCTAGCCATCAAGTATGTGAAATATGCGAAAGAATGAGCCTGATGAGAGCAAATCCCAGACCTAACCCAGACCTAACATGCGGTATCCTCAAAAATATTGATCGAAACCAGGTTTAATGGACTGTTTCAGTGTGGTACCACATTACTACGTGATCCAAACTAGAAAAAACCCAGGATCTGTTCAACAAGTATGTGAAAAACGCGAAAGTATGACCCAGATGAGGGCAAATCCCAGGCCTAACATAGACCTAACATGCATTATCCTCTAAAATATTGATCGAAACCAGATTTAATGGACTGTTTCAGTGTGGTACCACATTACTATGTGATCCAAACCAGAAAAAACCCAGGATCTGTTCAAGAAGAATGTGAAAAACGCGAAAGTATGAGCCTGACGAGGGCGACTCCCAGACCTATCCCAGACCTAACTTGCGTTATCCTCTAAAATATTGATCGATACCAGGTTTAATTGAGAGTTTTAGTGTGGCACCACTTTACTACGTGATCCAAAGCAGAAAAAACCCTCGATGAGGTCAACATGTATGTTAAAACTGCGAAAGTATGACCACTGATGAGGGCATATCCCAAGCCTAACCTAGACCTAACATGCGTTATCCTCTAAAATATTGATCGAAACCAGGGTTAATCGACTGTTTCAGTGTGGTACTACATTACTACGTGATCCAATCCAGAAAAAGCCCAGGATCTAGCCATCAAGTATGAGAAATATGCGAAAGAATGAGCCTGATGAGAGCAAATCCCAGTCCTAACCTAGACCTAACATGTGTTATCCTCAAAAATATTGATCGAAACCAGGTTTAATGGACTGTTTCAGTGTGGTACCACATTACTACGTGATCCAATCCAGAAAGAGCCCAGGATCTAGCCATGAAGTATTAGAAATATGCGAAAGTATGAGCCTGATGGGGGCAAATCCCAGACCTTACCCTGACCTAACATGCGTTATCCTCAAAAATATTTATCAAGACCAGGTTTAATTGAATGTTTCAGTGTGGTACCACATTACTACGTGATCCAAACCAGTAAAAGCACTGGATCCGTTCAACAAGTATGTGAAGAATGCGAAAGTATGAGTCTGATGAGTGAAAATCCCAGGCCTAACCTAGACCTAACATGCGTTATCCTCAAAAATATAGATCGAAACCAGGTTTAATCGACTGTTTCAGTGTGGTACCACATTACTACGTGATCCAAACCAGAAAAAAACCCAGGATCTGTTCAACAAGTATGTGAAGTATGCGAAAGTATGAATCTGATGAGGGCTAGTCCCAGGCCTAACCTAGACATAACATGCGTTACCCTCTAAAATATTGATCGAAACCAGGTTGAGTGGACTGTTTCAGTGTGGTACCACATCACTGCGTGATCCAAACCAGGAAAAACCCAGGATCTGTTCAACAAGTATGTGAAAAACGCGAAAGTATGACCCAGATGAGGGCAAATCCCAGGCCTAACATAGACCTAACATGCATTATCCTCTAAAATATTGATCGAAACCAGATTTAATGGACTGTTTCAGTGTGGTACCACATTACTATGTGATCCAAACCAGAAAAAACCCAGGATCTGTTCAAGAAGAATGTGAAAAACGCGAAAGTATGAGCCTGACGAGGGCGACTCCCAGACCTATCCCAGACCTAACTTGCGTTATCCTCTAAATTATTGATCGAAACCAGGTTTAATGGACTGTTTCAGTGTGGTACCACTTTACTACGTGATCCAAAGCAGAAAAAACCCTCGATCGGGTCAACATGTATGTTAAAACTGCGAAAGTATGACCCTGATGAGGGCAAATCGCAGGCCTAACCTAGACCTAACATGCGTTATCCTCTAAAATATTCATCGGAACCAGGTTTAATGGATTGTTTCAGTGTGGTAACACATTATTACGTGATCCAAACCAGAAAAACCCGAGATCTGTTCAACAAGTATGTGAAAAACGCGAAAGTATGAGCCTGATGAGGGCGTATCACAGACTTATCCCAGACCTAACTTGCGTTATCCTCTAAAATATTGATCGAAACCAGGTTTAATCGACTGCTTCAGTGTGGTACCACATTACTACCTGATCCATTCCAGAAATAGCCCAGGATCTAGCCATGAAGTATGAGAAATATGCGAAAGTATGAGCCTGATGAGGGCAAATCCTAGACCTAACCCAGACCTAACATGCGTTATCCACTAAAATATTTATCATGACCAGGTTTAATTGAATGTTTCAGTGTGGTACCACATTACTACGTGATGCAATCCAGAAAAAGCCCAGGATCTAGCCATCAAGTATGAGAAATATGCGAAAGAACGAGCCTGATGGGGGCAAATCCCAGACCTAACCTAGACCTAACATGAATTATTCTCTAAAATATTGATCGAAACCAGGTTTAATCGACTGTTTCAGTGTGGTACCACATTACTATGTGATCCAAACCAGAAAAAACCCAGTATCCGTTCAACAAGTATGTGAAGAATGCGAAAGTATAAGTCTGATGAGTGAAAATCCCAGGCCTGACCTAGACCTAACATGCGTTATCCTCAAAAATATTGATCGAAACCTGGTTTAGTGGACTGTTTCAGTGTGGTACCACGCTACTACGTGATACAAACCAGAAAAAACCCAGGATCTGTTCAACAAGTATGTGAAAAACGCGAAAGTATGAGCCTGATGAGGGCGAATCCCAGACCTATGCCAGACCTAACTTGCGTTATCCTCTAAAATATTGATCGAAACCAGGTTTAATTGACTGTTTTAGCGTGGTACCACATTACTACGTGATACAATCCAGAAACAGCCCAGGATCTAGCCATGAAGTATGAGAGATATGCGAAAGTATGAGCCTGCTGAGGGCAAATCCTAGACCTAACCCAAGCCTAACATGCGTTACCCTCTAAAATATTTATCAAGACCAGGTTTAATTGATTGTTTCAGTGTGGTCCCACATTACAACGTGATCCAAACCAGAAAAAACCCAGGATCCGTTCAACAAGTATATGAAGAATGCGAAAGTATGGGTCTGATGAGTGAAAATCCCAGGCCTGACCTAGACCTAACATGCGTTATCCTCAAAAATATTGATCGAAACCTGGTTTAATGGACTGTTTCAGTGTGGTACCACGCTACTACGTGATACAAACCAGAAAAAACCCAGGATCTGTTCAACAAGTATGTGAAAAACGCGAAAGTATGAGCCTGATGAGGGCGAATCCCAGACCTATGCCAGACCTAACTTGCGTTATCCTCTAAAATATTGATCGAAACCAGGTTTAATGGACTGTTTCAGTGTGGTACCACTTTAGTACGTGATCCAAAGCAGAAAAAACCCTCGATCGGGTCAACATGTTTGTTAAAACTGCGAAAGTATGACCCTGATGAGGGCAAATCGCAGGCCTAACCTAGACCTAACATGCGTTATCCTCTAAAATATTCATCGGAACCAGGTTTAATGGATTGTTTCAGTGTGGTAACACATTATTACGTGATCCAAACCAGAAAAACCCGAGATCTGTTCAACAAGTATGTGAAAAACGCGAAAGTATGAGCCTGATGAGGGCGTATCACAGACTTATCCCAGACCTAACTTGCGTTATCCTCTAAAATATTGATCGAAACCAGGGTTAATCGACTGTTTCAGTGTGGTACTACATTACTACGTGATCCAATCCAGAAAAAGCCCAGGATCTAGCCATCAAGTATGAGAAATATGCGAAAGAATGAGCCTGATGAGAGCAAATCCCAGACCTAACCCAGACCTAACATGCGTTATCCTCAAAAATATTGATCGAAACCAGGTTTAATGGACTGTTTCAGTGTGGTACCACATTACTACGTGATCCAAACTAGAAAAAACCCAGGATCTGTTCAACAAGTATGTGAAAAACGCGAAAGTATGACCCAGATGAGGGCAAATCCCAGGCCTAACATAGACCTAGCATGCATTATCCTCTAAAATATTGATCGAAACCAGATTTAATGGACTGTTTCAGTGTGGTACCACATTACTATGTGATCCAAACCAGAAAAAACCCAGGATCTGTTCAAGAAGAATGTGAAAAACGCGAAAGTATGAGCCTGACGAGGGCGACTCCCAGACCTATCCCAGACCTAACTTGCGTTATCCTCTAAATTATTGATCGAAACCAGGTTTAATGGACTGTTTCAGTGTGGTACCACTTTACTACGTGATCCAAAGCAGAAAAAACCCTCGATCGGGTCAACATGTATGTTAAAACTGCGAAAGTATGACCCTGATGAGGGCAAATCGCAGGCCTAACCTAGACCTAACATGCGTTATCCTCTAAAATATTCATCGGAACCAGGTTTAATGGATTGTTTCAGTGTGGTAACACATTATTACGTGATCCAAACCAGAAAAACCCGAGATCTGTTCAACAAGTATGTGAAAAACGCGAAAGTATGAGCCTGATGAGGGCGTATCACAGACTTATCCCAGACCTAACTTGCGTTATCCTCTAAAATATTGATCGAAACCAGGTTTAATCGACTGCTTCAGTGTGGTACCACATTACTACCTGATCCATTCCAGAAATAGCCCAGGATCTAGCCATGAAGTATGAGAAATATGCGAAAGTATGAGCCTGATGAGGGCAAATCCTAGACCTAACCCAGACCTAACATGCGTTACCCTCTAAAATATTTATCAAGACCAGGTTTAATTGATTGTTTCAGTGTGGTCCCACATTACAACGTGATCCAAACCAGAAAAAACCCAGGATCCGTTCAACAAGTATATGAAGAATGCGAAAGTATGAGTCTGATGAGTGAAAATCCCAGGCCTGACCTAGACCTAACATGCGTTATCCTCTAAAATATTGAGCGAAACCAGGTTTAATGGACTATTTCAGTGTGGTACCACATTACTACGTGATCCAAGCCAGAAAAAACCGAGGATCTGTTCAACAAGAATGTGAAAAACGCGAAAGTATAAGCCTGATGAGGGCAAATCCCCAGACCTATCCCAGACATAACTCGCGTAATACTCTAAAATATTGATGGAAACCAGGTTTAATTGTCTGTTTCAGAGTTGTACTACATTACTACGTGATCCAATGCAGAAATAGCCCAGGATCTAGCCATCAAGTATGAGAAATATGCGAAAGAATGAGCCTGATGAGAGCAAATGCCAGACCTACCCTAGACCTAACTTGCGTTATCCTCTAAAATATTGATCGAAACCCAGGTTTAATTGACTGCTTCAGTGTGGTACCACATTACTACGTGATCCAATCCAGAAATAGCCCAGGATCTAGCCATGAAGTATGAGAAATATGCGAAAGTATGAGCCTGATGAGGGCAAATCCTAGACCTAACCCAGACCTATCATGCGTTATCCTCAATAATATTGATCGAAACCAGGTTTAATTGACTGTTTCAGTGCGGTACCACACTACTACGTGATCCAAACCAGAAAAAAACCCAGGAGGTGTTCAACAAGTACGTGAAGAATGCGAAAGTACGTGTCTGATGAGGGCATATCCCAGGCCTAACCTAGGTCTAACTTGCGTTGACCTCTAAAATATTGATGGAAACCAGGTTTAATTGACTGTTTCAGTGTTGTACTTCATTACTACGTGATGCAATCCAGAAAAAGCCCAGGATCTAGCCATCAAGTATGAGAAATATGCGAAAGAACGAGCCTGATGAGAGCAAATCCCAGACCTAACCTAGACCTAACATGAATTATTCTCTAAAATATTGATCGAAACCAGGTTTAATCGACTGCTTCAGTGTGGTACCACATTACTACGTGATCCAAACCAGAAAAAACCAAGGATCCGTTCAACAAGTATGTGAAGAATGCGAAAGTATGAGTCTGATGAGTGAAAATCCCAGGCCTAACCTAGACCTAACATGCGTTATCCTCAAAAATATTGATCGAAACCTGGTTTAATCGACTGTTTCAGTGTGGTACCACATTACTATGTGATCCAAACCAGAAAATAACCCAGGATCTGTTCAACGAGTATGTGAAGTGTGCGAAAGTATGAGTCTGATGAGGTCAAATCCCAGACCTATCCCAAACCTAACTATGCGTTATCCTCTAAAATATTGATCATAACCAGGTTTAATCGACTGCTTCAGTGTGGTACCACATTACTACGTGATCCAAACCAGAAAAAACCAAGGATCTGTTCAACAAGTATGTGAAAAACGCGAAAGTATGAGCCAGATGAGGGCGAATCCCAGACCTATGCCAGACCTAACTTGCGTTGTCCTCTAAAATATTGATCGAAACCAGGTTTAATTGACTGTTTTAGCGTGGTACCACATTACTACGTGATACAATCCAGAAACAGCCCAGGATCTAGCCATGAAGTATGAGAGATATGCGAAAGTATGAGCCTGCTGAAGGCAAATCCTAGACCTAACCCAAGCCTAACATGCGTTACCCTCAAATATATTTATCAAGACCAGGTTTAATTGATTGTTTCAATGTGGTCCCACATTACAACGTGATCCAAACCAGAAAAAACCCAGGATCCGTCCAACAAGTATGTGAAGAATGCGAAAGTATGAATCTGATGAGTGAAAATCCCAGGCCTAACCTAGACCTAACATGCGTTATCCTCAAAAATATTGATCGAAACCTGGTTTAATCGACTGTTTCAGTGTGGTACCACATTACTATGTGATCCAAACCAGAAAATAACCCAGGATCTGTTCAACGAGTATGTGAAGTGTGCGAAAGTATGAGTCTGATGAGGGCAAATCCCATACCTATCCCAGACCTAACATGCGTTATCCTCTAAAATATTTATAAAGACCAGGTTTAATTGATTGGTTCAGTGTGGACCCACATTACTACGTGATCCAAACCAGAAAAAACCCAGCACCCGTTCAACAAGTATGTGAATAATGCGAAAGTATGAGTCTGATGAGTGAAAATGCCAGGCCTGTCCTAGACCTAACATGCGTTATCCTCTAAAATATTGAGCGAAACCAGGTTTAATGGACTGTTTCAGTGTGGTACCACATTACTACGTGATCCAAGCCAGAAAAAACCGAGGATCTGTTCAACAAGTATGTGAAAAACGCGAAAGTATAAGCCTGATGAGGGCAAATCCCCAGACCTATCCCAGACATAACTCGCGTAATCCTCTAAAATATTGATGGAAACCAGGTTTAATTGTCTGTTTCAGTGTTGTACTACATTACTACGTGATCCAATCCAGAAATAGCCCAGGATCTAGCCATCAAGTATGAGAAATATGCGAAAGAATGAGCCTGATGAGAGCAAATCCCAGACCTACCCTAGACCTAACTTGCGTTATCCTCTAAAATATTGATCGAAACCAGGTTTAATTGACTGCTTCAGTGTGGTACCACATTACTACGTGATCCAATCCAGAAATAGCCCAGGATCTAGCCATGAAGTATGAGAAATATGCGAAAGTATGAGCCTGATGAGGGCAAATCCTAGACCTAACCCAGACCTATCATGCGTTATCCTCAATAATATTGATCGAAACCAGGTTTAATGGACTGTTTCAGTGTGGTACCACATTACTACGTGATCTAATCCAGAAATAGCCTAGGATCTAGCCATGAAGTATTAGAAATATGCGAAAGTATGAGTCTGATGAGGGCAAATCCCAGACCTATCCCAGACCTAACTTGCGTTATCCTCTAAAATATTGATCGAAACCAGGTTTAATTGACTGTTTCAGTGCGGTACCACACTACTACGTGATCCAAACCAGAAAAAAACCCAGGAGCTGTTCAACAAGTACGTGAAGAATGCGAAAGTATGTGTCTGATGAGGGCTAATCCCAGACCTAACCTAGACCTAGCATGCGTTATCTTCTAAAATATTGATCGAAAGCAGGTTTAATGGTCTGTTTCCGTGTGGTACCACATTACTACGTGATCCAATCTAGAAAAAGCCCAGGATCTAGCCATCAAGTATGAGAAATATGCGAAAGTACGAGCCTGATGAGAGCAAATCCCAGACCTAACCTGGACCTAACATGCGTTATGCTCAAACGTATTGATCGAAACCAGGTTTAATCGACTGTTTCAGTGTGGTACCACACTACTACGTGATCCAAACCGGAACAAAACCCAGGATCTGTTCAACAAGTATGTGAAGTATGCGAAAACATAAGTCTGATGAGGGCAAATCCCAGGCCTAACCCAGACCTAACTAGCGTTGTCCTCTAAAATATTGTTGGAAACCAGGTTTAATTGAATGTTTCAGTGTGGTACCACATTACTACGTGATCCAATCCAGAAAAAACCCAGGATCCGTTCAACAAGTATGTGAAGAATGCGAAAGTATGAGTCTGATGAGTGAAAATCCCAGACCTAACATGCGTTATCCTCAAAAATATTGATCGAAACCTGGTTTAATCGACTGTTTCAGTGTGGTACCACATTACTATGTGATCCAAACCAGAAAAGAACACAGGATCTGTTCAACGAGTATGTGAAGAAAGCGAACGTATGAGTCTGATGAGGGCTAATCCCAGACCTATCCCAGACCTAACTTGCGTTGTCCTCTAAAATATTGATGGAAACCAGGTTTAATTGATTGTTTCAGTGTGGTCCCTCATTACTACGTGATCCAAACCAGATGAAACCCAGGATCTGTTCAACATGTATGTCAAATATGCGAAAGAATGAGCCTGATGAGAGCAAACCCCAGACCTAACCTAGACCTAACATGAATTATTCTCTAAAATATTGATCGAAACCAGGTTTAATTGACTGTTTCAGTGTGGTCCCACATTACTACGTGATCCAAACCAGAAAAAACCCAGGATCCGTTCAACAAGTATGTGAAGAAAGCGAAAGTATGAGTCTGATGAGGTCAAATCCCAGACCGATCCCAGACATAACTTGCGTTATCCTCTAAAATATTGATCGATACCAGGTTTAATTGAGAGTTTTAGTGTGGCACCACTTTACTACGTGATCCAAAGCAGAAAAAACCCTCGATGAGGTCAACATGTATGTTAAAACTGCGAAAGTATGACACTGATGAGGGCATATCCCAAGCCTAACCTAGACCTAACATGCGTTATCCTCTAAAATATTGATCGAAACCAGGGTTAATCGACGGTTTCAGTGTGGTACTACATTACTACGTGATCCAATCCAGAAAAAGCCCAGGATCTAGCCATCAAGTATGAGATATATGCGAAAGAATGAGCCTGATGAGAGCAAATCCCAGTCCTAACCTAGACCTAACATTTGTTATCCTCAAAAATATTGATCGAAACCAGGTTTAATGGACTGTTTCAGTGTGGTACCACATTACTACGTGATCCAATCCAGAAAGAGCCCAGGATCTAGCCATGAAGTATTAGAAATATGCGAAAGTATGAGCCTGATGGGGGCAAATCCTAGACCTTACCCTGACCTAACATGCGTTATCCTCAAAAATATTTATCAAGACCAGGTTTAATTGAATGTTTCAGTGTGGTACCACATTACTACGTGATCCAAACCAGTAAAAGCACTGGATCCGTTCAACAAGTATGTGAATAATGCGAAAGTATGAGTCTGATGAGTGAAAATCCCAGGCCTAACCTAGACCTAACATGCGTTATCCTCAAAAATATAGATCGAAACCAGGTTTAATCGACTGTTTCAGTGTGGTACCACATTACTACGTGATCCAAACCAGAAAAAAACCCAGGATCTGTTCAACAAGTATGTGAAGTATGCGAAAGTATGAATCTGATGAGGGCTAGTCCCAGGCCTAACCTAGACATAACATGCGTTATCCTCTAATATATTGATCGAAACCAGGATGAGTGGACTGTTTCAGTGTGGTACCACATCACTGCGTGATCCAAACCAGGAAAAACCCAGTATCTAGCCATCAAGTATGTGAAACATGCGAAAGAATGAGCCTGATGAGAGCAAATCCCAGACCTAACCCAGACCTAACATGCGGTATCCTCAAAAATATTGATCGAAACCAGGTTTAATGGACTGTTTCAGTGTGGTACCACATTACTACGTGATCCAAACTAGAAAAAACCCAGGATCTGTTCAACAAGTATGTGAAAAACGCGAAAGTATGACCCAGATGAGGGCAAATCCCAGGCCTACCATAGACCTAACATGCATTATCCTCTAAAATATTGATCGAAACCAGATTTAATGGACTGTTTCAGTGTGGTACCACATTACTATGTGATCCAAACCAGAAAAAACCCAGGATCTGTTCAAGAAGAATGTGAAAAACGCGAAAGTATGAGCCTGACGAGGGCGACTCCCAGACCTATCCCAGACCTAACTTGCGTTATCCTCTAAAATATTGATCGATACCAGGTTTAATTGAGAGTTTTAGTGTGGCACCACTTTACTACGTGATCCAAAGCAGAAAAAACCCTCGATGAGGTCAACATGTATGTTAAAACTGCGAAAGTATGACACTGATGAGGGCATATCCCAAGCCTAACCTAGACCTAACATGCGTTATCCTCTAAAATATTGATCGAAACCAGGGTTAATCGACTGTTTCAGTGTGGTACTACATTACTACGTGATCCAATCCAGAAAAAGCCCAGGATCTAGCCATCAAGTATGAGAAATATGCGAAAGAATGAGCCTGATGAGAGCAAATCCCAGTCCTAACCTAGACCTAACATGTGTTATCCTCAAAAATATTGATCGAAACCAGGTTTAATGGACTGTTTCAGTGTGGTACCACATTACTACGTGATCCAATCCAGAAAGAGCCCAGGATCTAGCCATGAAGTATTAGAAATATGCGAAAGTATGAGCCTGATGGGGGCAAATCCTAGACCTTACCCTGACCTAACATGCGTTATCCTCAAAAATATTTATCAAGACCAGGTTTAATTGAATGTTTCAGTGTGGTACCACATTACTACGTGATCCAAACCAGTAAAAGCACTGGATCCGTTCAACAAGTATGTGAAGAATGCGAAAGTATGAGTCTGATGAGTGAAAATCCCAGGCCTAACCTAGACCTAACATGCGTTATCCTCAAAAATATAGATCGAAACCAGGTTTAATCGACTGTTTCAGTGTGGTACCACATTACTACGTGATCCAAACCAGAAAAAAACCCAGGATCTGTTCAACAAGTATGTGAAGTATGCGAAAGTATGAATCTGATGAGGGCTAGTCCCAGGCCTAACCTAGACATAACATGCGTTACCCTCTAAAATATTGATCGAAACCAGGTTGAGTGGACTGTTTCAGTGTGGTACCACATCACTGCGTGATCCAAACCAGGAAAAACCCAGGATCTGTTCAACAAGTATGTGAAAAACGCGAAAGTATGACCCAGATGAGGGCAAATCCCAGGCCTAACATAGACCTAACATGCATTATCCTCTAAAATATTGATCGAAACCAGATTTAATGGACTGTTTCAGTGTGGTACCACATTACTATGTGATCCAAACCAGAAAAAACCCAGGATCTGTTCAAGAAGAATGTGAAAAACGCGAAAGTATGAGCCTGACGAGGGCGACTCCCAGACCTATCCCAGACCTAACTTGCGTTATCCTCTAAATTATTGATCGAAACCAGGTTTAATGGACTGTTTCAGTGTGGTACCACTTTACTACGTGATCCAAAGCAGAAAAAACCCTCGATCGGGTCAACATGTATGTTAAAACTGCGAAAGTATGACCCTGATGAGGGCAAATCGCAGGCCTAACCTAGACCTAACATGCGTTATCCTCTAAAATATTCATCGGAACCAGGTTTAATGGATTGTTTCAGTGTGGTAACACATTATTACGTGATCCAAACCAGAAAAACCCGAGATCTGTTCAACAAGTATGTGAAAAACGCGAAAGTATGAGCCTGATGAGGGCGTATCACAGACTTATCCCAGACCTAACTTGCGTTATCCTCTAAAATATTGATCGAAACCAGGTTTAATCGACTGCTTCAGTGTGGTACCACATTACTACCTGATCCATTCCAGAAATAGCCCAGGATCTAGCCATGAAGTATGAGAAATATGCGAAAGTATGAGCCTGATGAGGGCAAATCCTAGACCTAACCCAGACCTAACATGCGTTATCCACTAAAATATTTATCATGACCAGGTTTAATTGAATGTTTCAGTGTGGTACCACATTACTACGTGATGCAATCCAGAAAAAGCCCAGGATCTAGCCATCAAGTATGAGAAATATGCGAAAGAACGAGCCTGATGGGGGCAAATCCCAGACCTAACCTAGACCTAACATGAATTATTCTCTAAAATATTGATCGAAACCAGGTTTAATCGACTGTTTCAGTGTGGTACCACATTACTATGTGATCCAAACCAGAAAAAACCCAGTATCCGTTCAACAAGTATGTGAAGAATGCGAAAGTATAAGTCTGATGAGTGAAAATCCCAGGCCTGACCTAGACCTAACATGCGTTATCCTCAAAAATATTGATCGAAACCTGGTTTAATGGACTGTTTCAGTGTGGTACCACGCTACTACGTGATACAAACCAGAAAAAACCCAGGATCTGTTCAACAAGTATGTGAAAAACGCGAAAGTATGAGCCTGATGAGGGCGAATCCCAGACCTATGCCAGACCTAACTTGCGTTATCCTCTAAAATATTGATCGAAACCAGGTTTAATTGACTGTTTTAGCGTGGTACCACATTACTACGTGATACAATCCAGAAACAGCCCAGGATCTAGCCATGAAGTATGAGAGATATGCGAAAGTATGAGCCTGCTGAGGGCAAATCCTAGACCTAACCCAAGCCTAACATGCGTTACCCTCTAAAATATTTATCAAGACCAGGTTTAATTGATTGTTTCAGTGTGGTCCCACATTACAACGTGATCCAAACCAGAAAAAACCCAGGATCCGTTCAACAAGTATATGAAGAATGCGAAAGTATGAGTCTGATGAGTGAAAATCCCAGGCCTGACCTAGACCTAACATGCGTTATCCTCAAAAATATTGATCGAAACCTGGTTTAATGGACTGTTTCAGTGTGGTACCACGCTACTACGTGATACAAACCAGAAAAAACCCAGGATCTGTTCAACAAGTATGTGAAAAACGCGAAAGTATGAGCCTGATGAGGGCGAATCCCAGAACTATGCCAGACCTAACTTGCGTTATCCTCTAAAATATTGATCGAAACCAGGTTTAATGGACTGTTTCAGTGTGGTACCACTTTACTACGTGATCCAAAGCAGAAAAAACCCTCGATCGGGTCAACATGTTTGTTAAAACTGCGAAAGTATGACCCTGATGAGGGCAAATCGCAGGCCTAACCTAGACCTAACATGCGTTATCCTCTAAAATATTCATCGGAACCAGGTTTAATGGATTGTTTCAGTGTGGTAACACATTATTACGTGATCCAAACCAGAAAAACCCGAGATCTGTTCAACAAGTATGTGAAAAACGCGAAAGTATGAGCCTGATGAGGGCGTATCACAGACTTATCCCAGACCTAACTTGCGTTATCCTCTAAAATATTGATCGAAACCAGGGTTAATCGACTGTTTCAGTGTGGTACTACATTACTACGTGATCCAATCCAGAAAAAGCCCAGGATCTAGCCATCAAGTATGTGAAATATGCGAAAGAATGAGCCTGATGAGAGCAAATCCCAGTCCTAACCTAGACCTAACATGTGTTATCCTCAAAAATATTGATCGAAACCAGGTTTAATGGACTGTTTCAGTGTGGTACCACATTACTACGTGATCCAATCCAGAAAGAGCCCAGGATCTAGCCATGAAGTATTAGAAATATGCGAAAGTATGAGCCTGATGGGGGCAAATCCTAGACCTTACCCTGACCTAACATGCGTTATCCTCAAAAATATTTATCAAGACCAGGTTTAATTGAATGTTTCAGTGTGGTACCACATTACTACGTGATCCAAACCAGTAAAAGCACTGGATCCGTTCAACAAGTATGTGAAGAATGCGAAAGTATGAGTCTGATGAGTGAAAATCCCAGGCCTAACCTAGACCTAAAATGCGTTATCCTCAAAAATATAGATCGAAACCAGGTTTAATCGACTGTTTCAGTGTGGTACCACATTACTACGTGATCCAAACCAGAAAAAAACCCAGGATCTGTTCAACAAGTATGTGAAGTATGCGAAAGTATGAATCTGATGAGGGCTAGTCCCAGGCCTAACCTAGACATAATATGCGTTATCCTCTAAAATATTGATCGCAACCAGGTTGAGTGGACTGTTTCAGTGTGGTACCACATCACTGCGTGATCCAAACCAGGAAAAACCCAGTATCTAGCCATCAAGTATGTGAAATATGCGAAAGAATGAGCCTGATGAGAGCAAATCCCAGACCTAACCCAGACCTAACATGCGTTATCCTCAAAAATATTGATCGAAACCAGGTTTAATGGACTGTTTCAGTGTGGTACCACATTACTACGTGATCCAAACTAGAAAAAACCCAGGATCTGTTCAACAAGTATGTGAAAAACGCGAAAGTATGACCCAGATGAGGGCAAATCCCAGGCCTAACATAGACCTAGCATGCATTATCCTCTAAAATATTGATCGAAACCAGATTTAATGGACTGTTTCAGTGTGGTACCACATTACTATGTGATCCAAACCAGAAAAAACCCAGGATCTGTTCAAGAAGAATGTGAAAAACGCGAAAGTATGAGCCTGACGAGGGCGACTCCCAGACCTATCCCAGACCTAACTTGCGTTATCCTCTAAATTATTGATCGAAACCAGGTTTAATGGACTGTTTCAGTGTGGTACCACTTTACTACGTGATCCAAAGCAGAAAAAACCCTCGATCGGGTCAACATGTATGTTAAAACTGCGAAAGTATGACCCTGATGAGGGCAAATCGCAGGCCTAACCTAGACCTAACATGCGTTATCCTCTAAAATATTCATCGGAACCAGGTTTAATGGATTGTTTCAGTGTGGTAACACATTATTACGTGATCCAAACCAGAAAAACCCGAGATCTGTTCAACAAGTATGTGAAAAACGCGAAAGTATGAGCCTGATGAGGGCGTATCACAGACTTATCCCAGACCTAACTTGCGTTATCCTCTAAAATATTGATCGAAACCAGGTTTAATCGACTGCTTCAGTGTGGTACCACATTACTACCTGATCCATTCCAGAAATAGCCCAGGATCTAGCCATGAAGTATGAGAAATATGCGAAAGTATGAGCCTGATGAGGGCAAATCCTAGACCTAACCCAGACCTAACATGCGTTATCCACTAAAATATTTATCATGACCAGGTTTAATTGAATGTTTCAGTGTGGTACCACATTACTACGTGATGCAATCCAGAAAAAGCCCAGGATCTAGCCATCAATTATGAGAAATATGCGAAAGAACGAGCCTGATGGGGGCAAATCCCAGACCTAACCTAGACCTAACATGAATTATTCTCTAAAATATTGATCGAAACCAGGTTTAATCGACTGTTTCAGTGTGGTACCACATTACTATGTGATCCAAACCAGAAAAAACCCAGTATCCGTTCAACAAGTATGTGAAGAATGCGAAAGTATGAGTCTGATGAGTGAAAAACCCAGGCCTGACCTAGACCTAACATGCGTTATCCTCAAAAATATTGATCGAAACCTGGTTTAATGGACTGTTTCAGTGTGGTACCACGCTACTACGTGATACAAACCAGAAAAAACCCAGGATCTGTTCAACAAGTATGTGAAAAACGCGAAAGTATGAGCCTGATGAGGGCGAATCCCAGACCTATGCCAGACCTAACTTGCGTTATCCTCTAAAATATTGATCGAAACCAGGTTTAATTGACTGTTTTAGCGTGGTACCACATTACTACGTGATACAATCCAGAAACAGCCCAGGATCTAGCCATGAAGTATGAGAGATATGCGAAAGTATGAGCCTGCTGAGGGCAAATCCTAGACCTAACCCAAGCCTAACATGCGTTACCCTCTAAAATATTTATCAAGACCAGGTTTAATTGATTGTTTCAGTGTGGTCCCACATTACAACGTGATCCAAACCAGAAAAAACCCAGGATCCGTTCAACAAGTATATGAAGAATGCGAAAGTATGAGTCTGATGAGTGAAAATCCCAGGCCTGACCTAGACCTAACATGCGTTATCCTCTAAAATATTGAGCGAAACCAGGTTTAATGGACTATTTCAGTGTGGTACCACATTACTACGTGATCCAAGCCAGAAAAAACCGAGGATCTGTTCAACAAGAATGTGAAAAACGCGAAAGTATAAGCCTGATGAGGGCAAATCCCCAGACCTATCCCAGACATAACTCGCGTAATCCTCTAAAATATTGATGGAAACCAGGTTTAATTGTCTGTTTCAGAGTTGTACTACATTACTACGTGATCCAATGCAGAAATAGCCCAGGATCTAGCCATCAAGTATGAGAAATATGCGAAAGAATGAGCCTGATGAGAGCAAATGCCAGACCTACCCTAGACCTAACTTGCGTTATCCTCTAAAATATTGATCGAAACCCAGGTTTAATTGACTGCTTCAGTGTGGTACCACATTACTACGTGATCCAATCCAGAAATAGCCCAGGATCTAGCCATGAAGTATGAGAAATATGCGAAAGTATGAGCCTGATGAGGGCAAATCCTAGACCTAACCCAGACCTATCATGCGTTATCCTCAATAATATTGATCGAAACCAGGTTTAATTGACTGTTTCAGTGTGGTACCACATTACTACGTGATCCAAACCAGAAAAAACCAAGGATCTGTTCAACAAGTATGTGAAAAACGCGAAAGTATGAGCCAGATGAGGGCGAATCCCAGACGTATGCCAGACCTAACTTGCGTTGTCCTCTAAAATATTGATCGAAACCAGGTTTAATTGACTGTTTTAGCGTGGTACCACATTACTACGTGATACAATCCAGAAACAGCCCAGGATCTAGCCATGAAGTATGAGAGATATGCGAAAGTATGAGCCTGCTGAAGGCAAATCCTAGACCTAACCCAAGCCTAACATGCGTTACCCCCAAATATATTTATAAAGACCAGGTTTAATTGATTGTTTCAATGTGGTCCCACATTACAACGTGATCCAAACCAGAAAAAACCCAGGATCCGTCCAACAAGTATGTGAAGAATGCGAAAGTATGAATCTGATGAGTGAAAATCCCAGGCCTAACCTAGACCTAACATGCGTTATCCTCAAAAATATTGATCGAAACCTGGTTTAATCGACTGTTTCAGTGTGGTACCACATTACTATGTGATCCAAACCAGAAAATAACCCAGGATCTGTTCAACGAGTATGTGAAGTGTGCGAAAGTATGAGTCTGATGAGGGCAAATCCCATACCTATCCCAGACCTAACATGCGTTATCCTCTAAAATATTTATAAAGACCAGGTTTAATTGATTGGTTCAGTGTGGACCCACATTACTACGTGATCCAAACCAGAAAAAACCCAGCACCCGTTCAACAAGTATGTGAATAATGCGAAAGTATGAGTCTGATGAGTGAAAATGCCAGGCCTGTCCTAGACCTAACATGCGTTATCCTCTAAAATATTGAGCGAAACCAGGTTTAATGGACTGTTTCAGTGTGGTACCACAATACTACGTGATCCAAGCCAGAAAAAACCGAGGATCTGTTCAACAAGTATGTGAAAAACGCGAAAGTATAAGCCTGATGAGGGCAAATCCCCAGACCTATCCCAGACATAACTCGCGTAATCCTCTAAAATATTGATGGAAACCAGGTTTAATTGTCTGTTTCAGAGTTGTACTACATTACTACGTGATCCAATGCAGAAATAGCCCAGGATCTAGCCATCAAGTATGAGAAATATGCGAAAGAATGAGCCTGATGAGAGCAAATGCCAGACCTACCCTAGACCTAACTTGCGTTATCCTCTAAAATATTGATCGAAACCCAGGTTTAATTGACTGCTTCAGTGTGGTACCACATTACTACGTGATCCAATCCAGAAATAGCCCAGGATCTAACCATGAAGTATGAGAAATATGCGAAAGTATGAGCCTGATGAGGGCAAATCCTAGACCTAACCCAGACCTATCATGCGTTATCCTCAATAATATTGATCGAAACCAGGTTTAATTGACTGTTTCAGTGTTGTACTTAATTACTACGTGATGCAATCCAGAAAAAGCCCAGGATCTAGCCATCAAGTATGAGAAATATGCGAAAGAACGAGCCCGATGAGAGCAAATCCCAGACCTAACCTAGACCTAACATGAATTATTCTCTAAAATATTGATCGAAACCAGGTTTAATTGACTGTTTCAGTGCGGTACCACACTACTACGTGATCCAAACCAGAAAAAAACCCAGGAGGTGTTCAACAAGTACGTGAAGAATGCGAAAGTACGTGTCTGATGAGGGCATATCCCAGGCCTAACCTAGGTCTAACTTGCGTTGACCTCTAAAATATTGATGGAAACCAGGTTTAATTGACTGTTTCAGTGTTGTACTTCATTACTACGTGATGCAATCCAGAAAAAGCCCAGGATCTAGCCATCAAGTATGAGAAATATGCGAAAGAACGAGCCTGATGAGAGCAAATCCCAGACCTAACCTAGACCTAACATGAATTATTCTCTAAAATATTGATCGAAACCAGGTTTAATCGACTGCTTCAGTGTGGTACCACATTACTACGTGATCCAAACCAGAAAAAACCAAGGATCCGTTCAACAAGTATGTGAAGAATGCGAAAGTATGAGTCTGATGAGTGAAAATGCCAGGCCTGTCCTAGACCTAACATGCGTTATCCTCTAAAATATTGAGCGAAACCAGGTTTAATGGACTGTTTCAGTGTGGTACCACATTACTACGTGATCCAAGCCAGAAAAAACCGAGGACCTGTTCAACAAGTATGTGAAAAACGCGAAAGTATAAGCCTGATGAGGGCAAATCCCCAGACCTATCCCAGACATAACTCGCGTAATCCTCTAAAATATTGATGGAAACCAGGTTTAATTGTCTGTTTCAGTGTTGTACTACATTACTACGTGATCCAATCCAGAAATAGCCCAGGATCTAGCCATCAAGTATGAGAAATATGCGAAAGAATGAGCCTGATGAGAGCAAATCCCAGACCTACCCTAGACCTAACTTGCGTTATCCTCTAAAATATTGATCGAAACCAGGTTTAATTGACTGCTTCAGTGTGGTACCACATTACTACGTGATCCAATCCAGAAATAGCCCAGGATCTAGCCATGAAGTATGAGAAATATGCGAAAGTATGAGCCTGATGAGGGCAAATCCTAGACCTAACCCAGACCTATCATGCGTTATCCTCAATAATATTGATCGAAACCAGGTTTAATGGACTGTTTCAGTGTGGTACCACATTACTACGTGATCTAATCCAGAAATAGCCTAGGATCTAGCCATGAAGTATTAGAAATATGCGAAAGTATGAGTCTGATGAGGGCAAATCCCAGACCTATCCCAGACCTAACTTGCGTTATCCTCTAAAATATTGATCGAAACCTGGTTTAGTGGACTGTTTCAGTGTGGTACCACGCTACTACGTGATACAAACCAGAAAAAACCCAGGATCTGTTCAACAAGTATGTGAAAAACGCGAAAGTATGAGCCTGATGAGGGCGAATCCCAGACCTATGCCAGACCTAACTTGCGTTATCCTCTAAAATATTGATCGAAACCAGGTTTAATTGACTGTTTTAGCGTGGTACCACATTACTACGTGATACAATCCAGAAACAGCCCAGGATCTAGCCATGAAGTATGAGAGATATGCGAAAGTATGAGCCTGCTGAGGGCAAATCCTAGACCTAACCCAAGCCTAACATGCGTTACCCTCTAAAATATTTATCAAGACCAGGTTTAATTGATTGTTTCAGTGTGGTCCCACATTACAACGTGATCCAAACCAGAAAAAACCCAGGATCCGTTCAACAAGTATATGAAGAATGCGAAAGTATGGGTCTGATGAGTGAAAATCCCAGGCCTGACCTAGACCTAACATGCGTTATCCTCAAAAATATTGATCGAAACCTGGTTTAATGGACTGTTTCAGTGTGGTACCACGCTACTACGTGATACAAACCAGAAAAAACCCAGGATCTGTTCAACAAGTATGTGAAAAACGCGAAAGTATGAGCCTGATGAGGGCGAATCCCAGACCTATGCCAGACCTAACTTGCGTTATCCTCTAAAATATTGATCGAAACCAGGTTTAATGGACTGTTTCAGTGTGGTACCACTTTAGTACGTGATCCAAAGCAGAAAAAACCCTCGATCGGGTCAACATGTTTGTTAAAACTGCGAAAGTATGACCCTGATGAGGGCAAATCGCAGGCCTAACCTAGACCTAACATGCGTTATCCTCTAAAATATTCATCGGAACCAGGTTTAATGGATTGTTTCAGTGTGGTAACACATTATTACGTGATCCAAACCAGAAAAACCCGAGATCTGTTCAACAAGTATGTGAAAAACGCGAAAGTATGAGCCTGATGAGGGCGTATCACAGACTTATCCCAGACCTAACTTGCGTTATCCTCTAAAATATTGATCGAAACCAGGGTTAATCGACTGTTTCAGTGTGGTACTACATTACTACGTGATCCAATCCAGAAAAAGCCCAGGATCTAGCCATCAAGTATGAGAAATATGCGAAAGAATGAGCCTGATGAGAGCAAATCCCAGACCTAACCCAGACCTAACATGCGTTATCCTCAAAAATATTGATCGAAACCAGGTTTAATGGACTGTTTCAGTGTGGTACCACATTACTACGTGATCCAAACTAGAAAAAACCCAGGATCTGTTCAACAAGTATGTGAAAAACGCGAAAGTATGACCCAGATGAGGGCAAATCCCAGGCCTAACATAGACCTAGCATGCATTATCCTCTAAAATATTGATCGAAACCAGATTTAATGGACTGTTTCAGTGTGGTACCACATTACTATGTGATCCAAACCAGAAAAAACCCAGGATCTGTTCAAGAAGAATGTGAAAAACGCGAAAGTATGAGCCTGACGAGGGCGACTCCCAGACCTATCCCAGACCTAACTTGCGTTATCCTCTAAATTATTGATCGAAACCAGGTTTAATGGACTGTTTCAGTGTGGTACCACTTTACTACGTGATCCAAAGCAGAAAAAACCCTCGATCGGGTCAACATGTATGTTAAAACTGCGAAAGTATGACCCTGATGAGGGCAAATCGCAGGCCTAACCTAGACCTAACATGCGTTATCCTCTAAAATATTCATCGGAACCAGGTTTAATGGATTGTTTCAGTGTGGTAACACATTATTACGTGATCCAAACCAGAAAAACCCGAGATCTGTTCAACAAGTATGTGAAAAACGCGAAAGTATGAGCCTGATGAGGGCGTATCACAGACTTATCCCAGACCTAACTTGCGTTATCCTCTAAAATATTGATCGAAACCAGGTTTAATCGACTGCTTCAGTGTGGTACCACATTACTACCTGATCCATTCCAGAAATAGCCCAGGATCTAGCCATGAAGTATGAGAAATATGCGAAAGTATGAGCCTGATGAGGGCAAATCCTAGACCTAACCCAGACCTAACATGCGTTACCCTCTAAAATATTTATCAAGACCAGGTTTAATTGATTGTTTCAGTGTGGTCCCACATTACAACGTGATCCAAACCAGAAAAAACCCAGGATCCGTTCAACAAGTATATGAAGAATGCGAAAGTATGAGTCTGATGAGTGAAAATCCCAGGCCTGACCTAGACCTAACATGCGTTATCCTCTAAAATATTGAGCGAAACCAGGTTTAATGGACTATTTCAGTGTGGTACCACATTACTACGTGATCCAAGCCAGAAAAAACCGAGGATCTGTTCAACAAGAATGTGAAAAACGCGAAAGTATAAGCCTGATGAGGGCAAATCCCCAGACCTATCCCAGACATAACTCGCGTAATCCTCTAAAATATTGATGGAAACCAGGTTTAATTGTCTGTTTCAGAGTTGTACTACATTACTACGTGATCCAATGCAGAAATAGCCCAGGATCTAGCCATCAAGTATGAGAAATATGCGAAAGAATGAGCCTGATGAGAGCAAATGCCAGACCTACCCTAGACCTAACTTGCGTTATCCTCTAAAATATTGATCGAAACCCAGGTTTAATTGACTGCTTCAGTGTGGTACCACATTACTACGTGATCCAATCCAGAAATAGCCCAGGATCTAACCATGAAGTATGAGAAATATGCGAAAGTATGAGCCTGATGAGGGCAAATCCTAGACCTAACCCAGACCTATCATGCGTTATCCTCAATAATATTGATCGAAACCAGGTTTAATTGACTGTTTCAGTGTTGTACTTAATTACTACGTGATGCAATCCAGAAAAAGCCCAGGATCTAGCCATCAAGTATGAGAAATATGCGAAAGAACGAGCCCGATGAGAGCAAATCCCAGACCTAACCTAGACCTAACATGAATTATTCTCTAAAATATTGATCGAAACCAGGTTTAATTGACTGTTTCAGTGCGGTACCACACTACTACGTGATCCAAACCAGAAAAAAACCCAGGAGGTGTTCAACAAGTACGTGAAGAATGCGAAAGTACGTGTCTGATGAGGGCATATCCCAGGCCTAACCTAGGTCTAACTTGCGTTGACCTCTAAAATATTGATGGAAACCAGGTTTAATTGACTGTTTCAGTGTTGTACTTCATTACTACGTGATGCAATCCAGAAAAAGCCCAGGATCTAGCCATCAAGTATGAGAAATATGCGAAAGAACGAGCCTGATGAGAGCAAATCCCAGACCTAACCTAGACCTAACATGAATTATTCTCTAAAATATTGATCGAAACCAGGTTTAATCGACTGCTTCAGTGTGGTACCACATTACTACGTGATCCAAACCAGAAAAAACCAAGGATCCGTTCAACAAGTATGTGAAGAATGCGAAAGTATGAGTCTGATGAGTGAAAATGCCAGGCCTGTCCTAGACCTAACATGCGTTATCCTCTAAAATATTGAGCGAAACCAGGTTTAATGGACTGTTTCAGTGTGGTACCACATTACTACGTGATCCAAGCCAGAAAAAACCGAGGACCTGTTCAACAAGTATGTGAAAAACGCGAAAGTATAAGCCTGATGAGGGCAAATCCCCAGACCTATCCCAGACATAACTCGCGTAATCCTCTAAAATATTGATGGAAACCAGGTTTAATTGTCTGTTTCAGTGTTGTACTACATTACTACGTGATCCAATCCAGAAATAGCCCAGGATCTAGCCATCAAGTATGAGAAATATGCGAAAGAATGAGCCTGATGAGAGCAAATCCCAGACCTACCCTAGACCTAACTTGCGTTATCCTCTAAAATATTGATCGAAACCAGGTTTAATTGACTGCTTCAGTGTGGTACCACATTACTACGTGATCCAATCCAGAAATAGCCCAGGATCTAGCCATGAAGTATGAGAAATATGCGAAAGTATGAGCCTGATGAGGGCAAATCCTAGACCTAACCCAGACCTATCATGCGTTATCCTCAATAATATTGATCGAAACCAGGTTTAATGGACTGTTTCAGTGTGGTACCACATTACTACGTGATCTAATCCAGAAATAGCCTAGGATCTAGCCATGAAGTATTAGAAATATGCGAAAGTATGAGTCTGATGAGGGCAAATCCCAGACCTATCCCAGACCTAACTTGCGTTATCCTCTAAAATATTGATCGAAACCAGGTTTAATTGACTGTTTCAGTGCGGTAACACACTACTACGTGATCCAAACCAGAAAAAAACCCAGGAGCTGTTCAACAAGTACGTGAAGAATGCGAAAGTATGTGTCTGATGAGGGCTAATCCCAGACCTAACCTAGACCTAGCATGCGTTATCTTCTAAAATATTGATCGAAAGCAGGTTTAATGGTCTGTTTCCGTGTGGTACCACATTACTACGTGATCCAATCTAGAAAAAGCCCAGGATCTAGCCATCAAGTATGAGAAATATGCGAAAGTACGAGCCTGATGAGAGCAAATCCCAGACCTAACCTGGACCTAACATGCGTTATGCTCAAACGTATTGATCGAAACCAGGTTTAATCGACTGTTTCAGTGTGGTACCACACTACTACGTGATCCAAACCGGAACAAAACCCAGGATCTGTTCAACAAGTATGTGAAGTATGCGAAAACATAAGTCTGATGAGGGCAAATCCCAGGCCTAACCCAGACCTAACTAGCGTTGTCCTCTAAAATATTGTTGGAAACCAGGTTTAATTGAATGTTTCAGTGTGGTACCACATTACTACGTGATCCAATCCAGAAAAAACCCAGGATCCGTTCAACAAGTATGTGAAGAATGCGAAAGTATGAGTCTGATGAGTGAAAATCCCAGACCTAACATGCGTTATCCTCAAAAATATTGATCGAAACCTGGTTTAATCGACTGTTTCAGTGTGGTACCACATTACTATGTGATCCAAACCAGAAAAGAACACAGGATCTGTTCAACGAGTATGTGAAGAAAGCGAACGTATGAGTCTGATGAGGGCTAATCCCAGACCTATCCCAGACCTAACTTGCGTTGTCCTCTAAAATATTGATGGAAACCAGGTTTAATTGATTGTTTCAGTGTGGTCCCACATTACTACGTGATCCAAACCAGATGAAACCCAGGATCTGTTCAACATGTATGTCAAATATGCGAAAGAATGAGCCTGATGAGAGCAAACCCCAGACCTAACCTAGACCTAACATGAATTATTCTCTAAAATATTGATCGAAACCAGGTTTAATTGATTGTTTCAGTGTGGTCCCACATTACTACGTGATCCAAACCAGAAAAAACCCAGGATCCGTTCAACAAGTATGTGAAGAAAGCGAAAGTATGAGTCTGATGAGGTCAAATCCCAGACCGATCCCAGACTTAACTTGTGTTATCCTCTAAGATATTGATCGAAACCAGGTTTAATCGTCTGTTTCAGTGTGATACCACATTACTACGTGATCCAAACCAGAAAAAACCCAGGATCAGATCCACAAGTATGAGAAGAATGCGAAAGTATGAGTCTGATGAGTGAAAATCCCAGGGCTAACCTAGACCTTACATGCGTTATCCTCTAAAATATTCATCCAAACCAGGTTTAATGGACTGTTTCAGTGTGGTACCACACTACTACGTGATACAAACCAGAAAAAACCCAGGATCTGTTCAACAAGTATGTGAAAAACGCGAAAGTATGAGCCTGATGAGGGCGAATCCCAGACCTATGCCAGACCTAACTTGCGTTATCCTCTAAAATATTGATCGAAACCAGGTTTTATTGACTGTTTCAGCGTGGTACCACATTACTACGTGACACAATCCAGAAACAGCCCAGGATCTAGCCATGAAGTATGAGAGATATGCGAAAGTATGAGCCTGCTGATGGCAAATCCTAGACCTAACCCAAGCCTAACATGCGTTATCCTCTAAAATATTTATCAAGACCAGGTTTAATTGATTGTTTCAGTGTGGTCCCACATTACAACGTGATCCAAACCAGAAAAAACCCAGGATCCGTTCAACAAGTATGTGAAGAATGCGAAAGTATGAGTCTGATGTGTGAAAATCCCAGGCCTAACCTAGACCTAACATGCGTTATCCTCAAAAATATTGATCGAAACCTGGTTTAATCGACTGTTTCAGTGTGGTACCACATTACTATGCGATCCAAACCAGAAAATAACCCAGCATCCGTTCAACAAGTATGTGAAGAATGCGAAAGTATGAGTCTGATGAGTGAAAATCCCAGGCCTGACCTAGACCTAACATGCGTTGTCCTCTAAGATATTGATGGAAACCAGGTTTAATTGACTGTTTCAGTGTTGTACTTCATTACTACGTGATGCAATCCAGAAAAAGCCCAGGATCTAGCCATCAAGTATGAGAAATATGCGAAAGAACGAGCCTGATGAGAGCAAATCCCAGACCTAACCTAGACCTAACATGAATTATTCTCTAAAATATTGATCGAAACCAGGTTTAATCGTCTGTTTCAGTGTGATACCACATTACTACGTAATCCAAACCAGAAAAAAACCAGGATCAGTTCCACAAGTATGAGAAGAATGCGAAAGTATGAGTCTGATGAGTGAAAATCCAAGGGCTAACCTAGACCTTACATGCGTTATCCTCTAAAATATTCATCCAAACCAGGTTTAATGGACTGTTTCAGTGCGGTACCACACTACTACGTGATACAAACCAGAAAAAACCCAGGATCTGTTCAACAAGTATGTGAAAAACGCGAAAGTATGAGCCTGATGAGGGCAAATCCCAGACCTAACCCAAACCTAACATGCGTTATCCTCTAAACTATTTATCAAGACCAGGTTTAATTGAATGTTTCAGTGTGATACCACTTTACTACGTGATCCAAAGCAGAAAAAACCCTCGATCAGGTCAACATGTATGTTAAAACTGCGAAAGTATGACCCTGATGAGGGCAAATCCCAGGCCTAACCTAGACCTAACTTGCGTTATCCTCTAAAATATTGATCGAAACCAGGTTTAATTCGCTGTTTCAGCGTGGTACCACATTACTACGTCATACAATCCAGAAACAGCCCAGGATCTAGCCATCAAGTATGAGAAATATGCGAAAGAATGAGCCTGATGAGAGCAAATCCCAGACCTAACCTAGACCTAACATGAATTATTCTCTAAAATATTGATCGAAGCCAGGTTTTATCGACTGTTTCAGTGTGGTACCACATTACAATGTGATCCAAACCAGAAAATAACCCAGGATCTGTTCAACGAGTATGTGAAGTGTGCGAAAGTATGAGTCTGATGAGTGAAAATCCCAGGCCTAACCTAGGTCTAACTTGCGTTGACCTCTAAAATATTGATGGAAACCAGGTTTAATCGACTGTTTCAGTGTGGTACCACATTACTATGTGATCCAAACCAGAAAATAACCCAGGATCTGTTCAACGAGTATGTGAAGTGTGCGAAAGTAAAAGTCTGATGAGGTCAAATCCCAGACCTATCCCAAACCTAACTATGCGTTATCCTCTAAAATATTGATCATAACCAGGTTTAATCGACTGCTTCAGTGTGGTACCACATTACTACGTGATCCAAACCAGAAAAAACCAAGGATCCGTTCAACAAGTATGTGAAGAATGCGAAAGTATGAGTCTGAAGAGTGAATATCCCAGGCCTAACCTAGACCTAACATGCATTGTCCTCAAAAATATTGATCGAAACCTGGTTAAATCGACTGTTTCAGTGTGGTACCACATTACTATGTGATCCAAACCAGAAAATAACCCAGGATCTGTTCAACGAGTATGTGAAGTGTGCGAAAGTATGAGTCTGATGAGGGCAAATCCCAGACCTATCCCAGACCTAACATGCGTTATCCTCTAAAATATTTATCAAGACCAGGTTTAATTGATTGTTTCAGTGTGGACCCACATTACTACGTGATCCAAACCAGAAAAACCCAGGATCCGTTCAACAAGTATGTGAAGAATGCGAAAGTATGAGTCTGATGAATGAAAATCCCAGGCCTAACCTAGACCTAACATGCGTTATCCTCAAAAATATTGATCCAAACCTGGTTTAATCGGCTGTTTCAGTGTGGTACCACATTACTATGTGATCCAAACCAGAAAATAACCCAGGATCTGTTCAACGAGTATGTGAAGTGTGCGAAAGTAAGAGTCTGATGAGGGCAAATCCCAGACCTATCCCAGACCTAACTTGCGTTGTCCTCTAAAATATTGATGGAAACCAGGTTTAATTGACTGTTTCAGTGTGGTACCACACTACTACGGGAGCCAAACCAGAAAAAACCCAGGATCTGTTCAACAAGTATGTGAAGTGTGCGAAAGTATGAGTCTGATGAGGTCAAATCCCAGACCAATCCCAGACCTAAGATGCGTTATCCTCTGAAATATTTATCCAGACCAGGTTTCATTGAGTGTTTCAGTGTGGTACCACTTTACTACGTGATCCAATCCAGAAATAGCCCAGGATCTAGCCATGAAGTATGAGAAATATGCGAAAGTAAGAGCCTGATGAGGGCAAATCCTAGACCTATCCCAGACCTAACTTGCGTTATCCTCTAAAATATTGATCGAAACCAGGTTTAATTGACTGTTTCAGCGTGGTAGCACATTACTACGCGATACAATGCAGAAACAGCCCAGGATCTAGCCATGAAGTATGAGAAATATGCGAAAGTATGAGCCTGATGAGGGCAAATCCTAGACGTAACTCAGACCTAACATGCGTTATCCTCTAAAATATTTATCAAGACCAGGTTTAATTGAATGTTTCAGTGTGGTACCATACTACTACGGGATCCAAACCAGAAAAAACCCAGGATCTGTTCAACAAATATGTGAAAAACGCGAAACTGTGAGCCCGATGAGGGCAAAACTTAGACCTAACCCAGACCTAAGATGCGTTGTCCTCTAAAATATTTATCCAGACCTGGTTTCATTGAATGTTTCAGTGTGGTACCACTTTACTACGTGATCCAAACCAGAAAATAACGCAGGATCTGTTCAACGAGTATGTGAAGTGTGCGAAAGTATGAGTCTGATGAGGGCAAATCCCAGACCTATCCCAGACCTAACATGCGTTATCCTCTAACATATTTATCAAGACCAGGTTTAATTGATTGTTTCAGTGTGGACCCACATTACTACGTGATCCAAACCAGAAAAAACCCAGGATCCGTTCAACAAGTATGTGAAGAATGCGAAAGTATGAGTCTGATGAGTGAAAATCCCAGGACTGACCTAGACCTAACATGCGTTATCCTCTAAAATATTGAGCGAAACCAGGTTTAATTGACTGTTTCGGCGTGGTACCACATTACTACGTGATACAATGCAGAAACAGCCCAGGATCTAGCCATGAAGTATGAGAAATATGCGAAAGTATGAGCCTGATGAGGGCAAATCCTAGACGTAACCCAGACCTAACATTCGTTATCCTCTAAAATATTTATCTTGACCAGGTTTAATTGAAAGTTCAGTGTGGTGCCACATTACTACGTGATCCAAACCAGAAGAAACCCAGGATCCGTTCAACAAGTATGTGAAGAATGCGAATGTATGAGTCTGATCAGTGAAAATCTCAGGCCTTACCTAGACCTAACATGCGTTATCCTCTAAAATATTGAGCGAAACCAGGTTTAATTGACTGTTTCGGCGTGGTACCACATTACTACGTGATACAATGCAGAAACAGCCCAGGATCTAGCCATGAAGTATGAGAAATATGCGAAAGTATGAGTCTGATGAGGGCTAATCCCAGACCTATCCCAGACCTAACATGCGTTATCCTCAAAAATATTGATCGAAACCAGGTTTAATCGACTGTTTCAGTGTGGTACCACATTACTACGTGATCCAAACTAGAAAAAAACCCAGGACCTCGTCAACGAGTATGTGAAGTGTGCGAAAGTATGAGTCTGATGAGGGCTAATCCCAGACCTATCCCAGACCTAACATGCGTTATCCTCTAAAATATTTATCTTGACCAGGTTTAATTGAAAGTTCAGTGTGGTACCACATTACTACGTGATCCAAACCAGAAGAAACCCAGGATCCGTTCAACAAGTATGTGAAGAATGCGAATGTATGAGTCTGATCAGTGAAAATCTCAGGCCTTACCTAGACCTAACATGCGTTATCCTCTAAAATATTGAGCGAAACCAGGTTTAATTGACTGTTTCGGCGTGGTACCACATTACTACGTGATACAATGCAGAAACAGCCCAGGATCTAGCCATGAAGTATGAGAAATATGCGAAAGTATGAGTCTGATGAGGGCTAATCCCAGACCTATCCCAGACCTAACATGCGTTATCCTCAAAAATATTGATCGAAACCAGGTTTAATCGACTGTTTCAGTGTGGTACCACATTACTACGTGATCCAAACTAGAAAAAAACCCAGGACCTCGTCAACGAGTATGTGAAGTGTGCGAAAGTATGAGTCTGATTAGGGCTAATCCCAGACCTATCCCAGACCTAACATGCGTTATCCTCTAAAATATTTATCAAGACCTGGTTTAATTGAATGTTTCAGTGTGGTACCACATTACTACGTGATCCAAACCACAAAAAACCCAGGATCTGTTCGACAAGTATGTGAAAAACGCGAAACTGTGAGCCTGATGAGGGCAAATCTTAGAACTAACCTTGACCTAACGTGCGTTATCCTCTAAAATTTTTATCCAGACCAGGTTTCATTGAATGTTTCAGTGTGGTACCACTTTACTACGTGATCCAATCCAGAAATAGCCCAGGATCTAGCCATGAAGTATGAGAAATATGCGAAAGTATGAGCCTGATGAGGGCAAATCCTAGACCTAACCCAAACCTAACATGCGTTATTCTCTAAAATATTTATCAAGACCAGGTTTAATGGACTGTTTCAGTGTGGTACCGCACTACTTCGTGATCGAAACCAGAAAAAACCCAGGATCTGTTCAACAAGTACGTGAAAAACTCGAAACTGTGAGCCTGATGAGGGCAAATCTTAGACCTAACCTTGACCTAACATGCGTTTTCCTCTAAAATATTGAGCGAAACCAGGTTTGATGGACTGTTTCAGTGTGGTACCATACTACTACGGGATCCAAACCAGAAAAAACCCAGGATCTGTTCAACGAGTATGTGAAAAACGCGAAAGTATGAGTCTGATGAGTGAAAATCCCAGGGCTAACCTAGACCGTACATGCGTCATCCCCTAAAATATTCATCCAAACCAGGTTTAATGGACTGTTTCAGTGTGGTACCACACTACTGCGTGATACAAACCAGAAAAAACCCAGGATCTGTTCAACAAGTATGTGAAGTGTGCGAAAGTATGAGTCTGATGAGGTCAAATCCCTGACCAATCCCAGACTTGACTTGCGTTATCCTCTAAAATATTGATCGAAACCAGGTTTAATTCGCTGTTTCAGCGTGGTACCACATTACTACGTCATACAATCCAGAAACAGCCCAGGATCTAGCCATCAAGTATAAGAAATATGCGAAAGAATGACCCTGATGAGAGCAAATCCCAGACCGAACCTAGACCAAACATGAATTATTCTCTAAAATATTGATCGAAACCAGGTTTAATCGACTGTTTCAGTGTGGTACCACATTACTATGTGATCCAAACCAGAAAATAACCCAGGATCTGTTCAACGAGTATGTGAAGTGTGTGAAAGTATGAGTCTGATGAGGTCAAATCCCAGACCTATCCCAAACCTAACTATGCGTTATCCTCTAAAATATTGATCAAAACCAGGTTTAATCGACTGTTTCAGTGTGGTACCACATTACTACGTGATCCAAACCAGAAAAAACCCAGGATCCGTTCAACAAGTATGTGAAGAATGCGAAAGTATGAGTCTGAAGAGTGAAAATCCCAGACCTAACCTAGACCTAACATGCGTTATCCTCTAAAATATTGATCCAAACCAGGTTTAATGGACTGTTTCAGTGTGGTACCACACTACTACGTGATACAAACCAGAAAAAACCCAGGATCTGTTCAACAAGTATGTGAAAAACGCGAAAGTATGAGCCTGATGAGGGCGAATCCCAGACCTATGCCAGACCTAACTTGCGTTATCCTCTAAAATATTGATCGAAACCAGGTTTAATTGACCGTTTCAGCGTGGTACCACATTACTACGTGACACAATCCAGAAACAGCCCAGGATCTAGCCATGAAGTATGAGAGATATGCGAAAGTATGAGCCTGCTGATGGCAAATCCTAGACCTAACCCAAGCCTAACATGCGTTATCCTCTAAAATATTTATCAAGACCAGGTTTAATTGATTGTTTCAGTGTGGTCCCACATTACAACGTGATCCAAACCAGAAAAAACCCAGGATCCGTTCAACATGTATGTGAAGAATGCGAAAGTATGAGTCTGATGAGTGAATATCCCAGGCCTAACCTAGACCTAACATGCATTGTCCTCAAAAATATTGATCGAAACCTGGTTAAATCGACTGTTTCAGTGTGGTACCACATTACTATGTGATCCAAACCAGAAAATAACCCAGGATCTGTTCAACGAGTATGTGAAGTGTGCGAAAGTATGAGTCTGATGAGGGCAAATCCCAGACATATCCCAGACCTAACATGCGTTATCCTCTAAAATATTTATCAAGACCAGGTTTAATTGATTGTTTCAGTGTGGACCCACATTACTACGTGATCCAAACCAGAAAAAACCCAGTATCCGTTCAACAAGTATGTGAAGAATGCGAAAGTATGAGTCTGATGAGTGAAAATCCCAGGCCTAACCTAGACCTAACATGCGTTATCCTCAAAAATATTGATCCAAACCTGGTTTAATCGGCTGTTTCAGTGTGGTACCACATTACTATGTGATCCAAACCAGAAAGTAACCCAGGATCTGTTCAACGAGTAGGTGAAGTGTGCGAAAGTATGAGTCTGATGAGGGCAAATCCCAGACCTAACCTAGACCTAACATGCGTTATCCTCTAAAATATTGATCCAAACCAGGTTTAATGGACTGTTTCAGTGTGGTACCACACTACTACGTGATCCAAACCAGAGAAAACCCAGGATCTGTTCAACAAGTATGTGAAAAACGCGAAAGTATGAGCCTGATGAGGGCAAATCCCAGACCTATCCCAGACCTAACTTGCGTTGTCCTCTAAGATATTGATGGAAACAAGGTTTAATTGACTGTTTCAGTGTTGTACCTCATTACTACGTGATGCAATCCAGAAAAAGCCCAGGATCTAGCCATCAAGTATGAGAAATATGCGAAAGAACGAGCCTGATGTGAGCAAATCCCAGACCTAATATAGACCTAACATGAATTATTCTCTAAAATATTGATCGAAACCAGGTTTAATCGACTGTTTCAGTGTGGCACCACATTACTATGTGATCCAAACCAGAAAATAACCCAGGATCTGTTCAACGAGTATGTGAAGTGTGCGAAAGTATGAGTCTGATGAGGTCAAATCCCAGACCTATCCCAAACCTAACTATGCGTTATCCTCTAAAATATTGATCAAAACCAGGTTTAATCGACTGTTTCAGTGTGGTACCACATTACTACGTGATCCAAACCAGAAAATAACCCAGGATCTGTTCAACGAGTATGTGAAGTGTGCCAAAGTATGAGTCTGATGAGGTCAAATCCCAGACCAATCCCAGACTTAACTCGCGTTATCCCCTAAGATATTGATCGAAACCAGGTTTAATCGACTGTTTCAGTGTGGTACCACATTACTACGTGATCCAAACCAGAAAATAACCCAGGATCTGTTCAACGAGTATGTGAAGTGTGCCAAAGTATGAGTCTGATGAGTGAAAATCCCAGGCCTAACCTAGACCTAACATGCGTTATCCTCAAAAATAATGATCGAAACCTGGTTTAATCGACTGTTTCAGTGTGGTACCACATTACTACCTGATCCAAACCAGAAAAAACCGAGGATCCGTTCAACAAGTATGTGAAGAATGCGAAAGTATGAGTCTGATGAGTGAAAATCCCAGGCCTAACCTAGACCTAACATGCGTTATCCTCAAAAATATTGATCGAAACCTGGTTTAATCGACTGTTTCAGTGTGGTACCACATTACTATGTGATCCAAACCAGAAAATAACCCAGGATCTGTTCAACGAGTATGTGAAGTGTGCGAAAGTATGAGTCTGATGAGGGCAAATCCCAGACCTATTCCAGACCTAACATGCGTTATCCTCTAAAATATTGATCGAAACCTGGTTTAATCGACTGTTTCAGTGTGGTACCACATTACTACGTGATCCAAACCAGAAAAAACCCAGGATCAGTTCAACAAGTATGTGAAGTATGCGAAAGTATGAGTCTCATGAGCGAAAATCCCAGACCTAACCTAGACCTAACATGCGTTATCCTCTAAAATATTGATCCAAACCAGGTTTAATGGACTGTTTCAGTGTGGTACCACACTACTACGTGATCCAAACCGGAAAAAAACCCAGGATCTGCTCAACAAGTATGTGAAAAACGCGAAAGTATGAGCCTGATGAGGGCGAATCCCAGACCTATGCCAGACCTAACATGCGTTGTCCTCTAAAATATTGATCAAAACCAGGTTTAATCGACTGTTTCAGTGTGGTACCACATTACTACGTGATCCAAACCAGAAAAAACCCAGGATCAGTTCCACAAGTATGAGAAGAATGCGAAAGTATGAGTCTGATGAGTGAAAATCCCAGGGCTAACCTAGACCGTACATGCGTTATCCTCTAAAATATTCATCCAAACCAGGTTTAATGGACTGTTTCATTGTGGTACCACACTACTGCGTGATACAAACCAGAAAAAACCCAGGATCTGTTCAACAAGTATGTGAAGTGTGTGAAAGTATGAGTCTGATGAGGTCAAATCCCAGACCTATCCCAAACCTAACTATGCGTTATCCTCTAAAATATTGATCAAAACCAGGTTTAATCGACTGTTTCAGTGTGGTACCACATTACCACGTGATCCAAACCAGAAAAAACCCAGGATCCGTTCAACAAGTATGTGAAGAATGCGAAAGTATGAGTCTGAAGAGTGAAAATCCCAGACCTAACCTAGACCTAACATGCGTTATCCTCTAAAATATTGATCCAAACCAGGTTTAATGGACTGTTTCAGTGTGGTACCACACTACTACGTGATACAAACCAGAAAAAACCCAGGATCTGTTCAACAAGTATGTGAAAAACGCGAAAGTATGAGCCTGATGAGGGCGAATCCCAGACCTATGCCAGACCTAACTTGCGTTATCCTCTAAAATATTGATCGAAACCAGGTTTAATTGACCGTTTCAGCGTGGTACCACATTACTACGTGACACAATCCAGAAACAGCCCAGGATCTAGCCATGAAGTATGAGAGATATGCGAAAGTATGAGCCTGCTGATGGCAAATCCTAGACCTAACCCAAGCCTAACATGCGTTATCCTCTAAAATATTTATCAAGACCAGGTTTAATTGATTGTTTCAGTGTGGTCCCACATTACAACGTGATCCAAACCAGAAAAAACCCAGGATCCGTTCAACATGTATGTGAAGAATGCGAAAGTATGAGTCTGATGAGTGAATATCCCAGGCCTAACCTAGACCTAACATGCATTGTCCTCAAAAATATTGATCGAAACCTGGTTAAATCGACTGTTTCAGTGTGGTACCACATTACTATGTGATCCAAACCAGAAAATAACCCAGGATCTGTTCAACGAGTATGTGAAGTGTGCGAAAGTATGAGTCTGATGAGGGCAAATCCCAGACATATCCCAGACCTAACATGCGTTATCCTCTAAAATATTTATCAAGACCAGGTTTAATTGATTGTTTCAGTGTGGACCCACATTACTACGTGATCCAAACCAGAAAAAACCCAGTATCCGTTCAACAAGTATGTGAAGAATGCGAAAGTATGAGTCTGATGAGTGAAAATCCCAGGCCTAACCTAGACCTAACATGCGTTATCCTCAAAAATATTGATCCAAACCTGGTTTAATCGGCTGTTTCAGTGTGGTACCACATTACTATGTGATCCAAACCAGAAAGTAACCCAGGATCTGTTCAACGAGTATGTGAAGTGTGTGAAAGTATGAGTCTGATGAGGTCAAATCCCAGACCTATCCCAAACCTAGCTATGCCTTATCCTCTAAAATATTGATCAAAACCAGGTTTTATCGACTGTTTCAGTGTGGTACCACATTACTACGTGATCCAAACCAGAAAAAACCCAGGATCCGTTCAACAAGTATGTGAAGAATGCGAAAGTATGAGTCTGAAGAGTGAAAATCCCAGACCTAACCTAGACCTAACATGCGTTATCCTCTAAAATATTGATCCAAACCAGGTTTAATGGACTGTTTCAGTGTGGTACCACACTACTACGTGATCCAAACCAGAGAAAACCCAGGATCTGTTCAACAAGTATGTGAAAAACGCGAAAGTATGAGCCTGATGAGGGCAAATCCCAGACCTATCCCAGACCTAACTTGCGTTGTCCTCTAAGATATTGATGGAAACAAGGTTTAATTGACTGTTTCAGTGTTGTACCTCATTACTACGTGATGCAATCCAGAAAAAGCCCAGGATCTAGCCATCAAGTATGAGAAATATGCGAAAGAACGAGCCTGATGAGAGCAAATCCCAGACCTAATATAGACCTAACATGAATTATTCTCTAAAATATTGATCGAAACCAGGTTTAATCGACTGTTTCAGTGTGGCACCACATTACTATGTGATCCAAACCAGAAAATAACCCAGGATCTGTTCAACGAGTATGTGAAGTGTGCGAAAGTATGAGTCTGATGAGGTCAAATCCCAGACCTATCCCAAACCTAACTATGCGTTATCCTCTAAAATATTGATCAAAACCAGGTTTAATCGACTGTTTCAGTGTGGTACCACATTACTACGTGATCCAAACCAGAAAATAACCCAGGATCTGTTCAACGAGTATGTGAAGTGTGCCAAAGTATGAGTCTGATGAGGTCAAATCCCAGACCAATCCCAGACTTAACTCGCGTTATCCCCTAAGATATTGATCGAAACCAGGTTTAATCGACTGTTTCAGTGTGGTACCACATTACTACGTGATCCAAACCAGAAAATAACCCAGGATCTGTTCAACGAGTATGTGAAGTGTGCCAAAGTATGAGTCTGATGAGTGAAAATCCCAGGCCTAACCTAGACCTAACATGCGTTATCCTCAAAAATAATGATCGAAACCTGGTTTAATCGACTGTTTCAGTGTGGTACCACATTACTACCTGATCCAAACCAGAAAAAACCGAGGATCCGTTCAACAAGTATGTGAAGAATGCGAAAGTATGAGTCTGATGAGTGAAAATCCCAGGCCTAACCTAGACCTAACATGCGTTATCCTCAAAAATATTGATCGAAACCTGGTTTAATCGACTGTTTCAGTGTGGTACCACATTACTATGTGATCCAAACCAGAAAATAACCCAGGATCTGTTCAACGAGTATGTGAAGTGTGCGAAAGTATGAGTCTGATGGGGGCAAATCCCAGACCTATTCCAGACCTAACATGCGTTATCCTCTAAAATATTGATCGAAACCTGGTTTAATCGACTGTTTCAGTGTGGTACCACATTACTACGTGATCCAAACCAGAAAAAACCCAGGATCAGTTCAACAAGTATGTGAAGTATGCGAAAGTATGAGTCTCATGAGCGAAAATCCCAGACCTAACCTAGACCTAACATGCGTTATCCTCTAAAATATTGATCCAAACCAGGTTTAATGGACTGTTTCAGTGTGGTACCACACTACTACGTGATCCAAACCGGAAAAAAACCCAGGATCTGCTCAACAAGTATGTGAAAAACGCGAAAGTATGAGCCTGATGAGGGCGAATCCCAGACCTATGCCAGACCTAACATGCGTTGTCCTCTAAAATATTGATCAAAACCAGGTTTAATCGACTGTTTCAGTGTGGTACCACATTACTACGTGATCCAAACCAGAAAAAACCCAGGATCAGTTCAACAAGTATGTGAAGTATGCGAAAGTATGAGTCTCATGAGCGAAAATCCCAGACCTAACCTAGACCTAACATGCGTTATCCTCTAAAATATTGATCGAAACCAGGTTTAATCGACTGTTTCAGTGTGGCACCACATTACTATGTGATCCAAACCAGAAAATAACCCAGGATCTGTTCAACGAGTATGTGAAGTGTGCGAAAGTATGAGTCTGATGAGGTCAAATCCCAGACCTATCCCAAACCTAACTATGCGTTATCCTCTAAAATATTGATCAAAACCAGGTTTAATCGACTGTTTCAGTGTGGTACCACATTACTACGTGATCCAAACCAGAAAATAACCCAGGATCTGTTCAACGAGTATGTGAAGTGTGCCAAAGTATGAGTCTGATGAGGTCAAATCCCAGACCAATCCCAGACTTAACTCGCGTTATCCCCTAAGATATTGATCGAAACCAGGTTTAATCGACTGTTTCAGTGTGGTACCACATTACTACGTGATCCAAACCAGAAAATAACCCAGGATCTGTTCAACGAGTATGTGAAGTGTGCCAAAGTATGAGTCTGATGAGTGAAAATCCCAGGCCTAACCTAGACCTAACATGCGTTATCCTCAAAAATAATGATCGAAACCTGGTTTAATCGACTGTTTCAGTGTGGTACCACATTACTACCTGATCCAAACCAGAAAAAACCGAGGATCCGTTCAACAAGTATGTGAAGAATGCGAAAGTATGAGTCTGATGAGTGAAAATCCCAGGCCTAACCTAGACCTAACATGCGTTATCCTCAAAAATATTGATCGAAACCTGGTTTAATCGACTGTTTCAGTGTGGTACCACATTACTATGTGATCCAAACCAGAAAATAACCCAGGATCTGTTCAACGAGTATGTGAAGTGTGCGAAAGTATGAGTCTGATGAGGGCAAATCCCAGACCTATTCCAGACCTAACATGCGTTATCCTCTAAAATATTGATCGAAACCTGGTTTAATCGACTGTTTCAGTGTGGTACCACATTACTACGTGATCCAAACCAGAAAAAACCCAGGATCAGTTCAACAAGTATGTGAAGTATGCGAAAGTATGAGTCTCATGAGCGAAAATCCCAGACCTAACCTAGACCTAACATGCGTTATCCTCTAAAATATTGATCCAAACCAGGTTTAATGGACTGTTTCAGTGTGGTACCACACTACTACGTGATCCAAACCGGAAAAAAACCCAGGATCTGCTCAACAAGTATGTGAAAAACGCGAAAGTATGAGCCTGATGAGGGCGAATCCCAGACCTATGCCAGACCTAACATGCGTTGTCCTCTAAAATATTGATCAAAACCAGGTTTAATCGACTGTTTCAGTGTGGTACCACATTACTACGTGATCCAAACCAGAAAAAACCCAGGATCAGTTCAACAAGTATGTGAAGTATGCGAAAGTATGAGTCTCATGAGCGAAAATCCCAGACCTAACCTAGACCTAACATGCGTTATCCTCTAAAATATTGATCGAAACCAGGTTTAATCGACTGTTTCAGTGTGGCACCACATTACTATGTGATCCAAACCAGAAAATAACCCAGGATCTGTTCAACGAGTATGTGAAGTGTGCGAAAGTATGAGTCTGATGAGGTCAAATCCCAGACCTATCCCAAACCTAACTATGCGTTATCCTCTAAAATATTGATCAAAACCAGGTTTAATCGACTGTTTCAGTGTGGTACCACATTACTACGTGATCCAAACCAGAAAATAACCCAGGATCTGTTCAACGAGTATGTGAAGTGTGCCAAAGTATGAGTCTGATGAGGTCAAATCCCAGACCAATCCCAGACTTAACTCGCGTTATCCCCTAAGATATTGATCGAAACCAGGTTTAATCGACTGTTTCAGTGTGGTACCACATTACTACGTGATCCAAACCAGAAAATAACCCAGGATCTGTTCAACGAGTATGTGAAGTGTGCCAAAGTATGAGTCTGATGAGTGAAAATCCCAGGCCTAACCTAGACCTAACATGCGTTATCCTCAAAAATAATGATCGAAACCTGGTTTAATCGACTGTTTCAGTGTGGTACCACATTACTACCTGATCCAAACCAGAAAAAACCGAGGATCCGTTCAACAAGTATGTGAAGAATGCGAAAGTATGAGTCTGATGAGTGAAAATCCCAGGCCTAACCTAGACCTAACATGCGTTATCCTCAAAAATATTGATCGAAACCTGGTTTAATCGACTGTTTCAGTGTGGTACCACATTACTACGTGATCCAAACCAGAAAAAACCCAGGATCAGTTCAACAAGTATGTGAAGTATGCGAAAGTATGAGTCTCATGAGCGAAAATCCCAGACCTAACCTAGACCTAACATGCGTTATCCTCTAAAATATTTATCAAGACCAGGTTCAATTGAATGTTTCAGTGTGGTACCACATTACTACCTGAACCAAACCAGAAAAAACCCAGGATCCGCCGAACAAGTAGGTGAAGTATGCGAAAGTATGAGTCTCATGAGCGAAAATCCCAGACCTAACCTAGACCTAACATGCGTTATCCTCTAAAATATTGATCCAAACCAGGTTTAATGGACTGTTTCAGTGTGGTACCACACTACTACGTGATCCAAACCGGAAAAAAACCCAGGATCTGCTCAACAAGTATGTGAAAAACGCGAAAGTATGAGCCTGATGAGGGCAAATCCCAGACCAATCCCAGACCTAACTGGCGTTGTCCTCTAAGATATTGATGGAAACCAGGTTTAATTGACTGTTTCAATGTTGTACTTCATTAGTACGTGATGCAATCCAGAAAAAGCCCAGGATCTAGCCATCAAGTATGAGAAATATGCGAAAGAACGAGCCTGATGAGAGCAAATCCCAGACCTAACCTAGACCTAACATGAATTATTCTCTAAAATATTGATCGAAACCAGGTTTAATTGACTGTTTCAGTGTGGTCCCACATTACTACGTGATCCAAACCAGAAAAAACCCAGGATCCGTTCAACAAGTATGTGAAGAATGCGAAAGTATGAGTCTGATGAGTGAAAATCCCAGGCCTAACCTAGACCTAACATGCGTTATCCTCTAAGATATTAATCGAAACCAGGTTTAATCGACTGTTTCAGTGTGGTACCACATTACTACGTGACCCAAACCAGAAAAAACCCAGGATCAGTTCAGCAAGTATGAGAAGAATGCGAAAGTATGAGTCTGATGAGTGAAAATCCCAGGGCTAACCTAGACCTAACATGCGTTATCCTCTAAAATATTGATCCAAACCAGGTTTAATGGACTGTTTCAGTGTGGTACCACACTACTACGTGATACAAACCAGAAAAAACCCAGGATCTGTTCAACAAGTATGTGAAAAACGCGAAAGTATGAGCCTGATGAGGGCGAATCCCAGACCTATGCAAGACCTAACATGCGTTGTCCTCTAAGATATTGATGGAAACCAGGTTTAATTGACTGTTTCAGTGTTGTACTTCATTACTACGTGATGCAATCCAGAAAAAGCCCAGGATCTAGCCATCAAGTATGAGAAATATGCGAAAGAATGAGCCTGATGAGAGCAAATCCCAGACCTAACCTAGACCTAACATGAAATATTCTCTAAAATATTGATCGAAACCAGGTTTAATTGACTGTTGCAGTGTTGTACTTCATTACTACATGATGCAATCCAGAAAAAGCCCAGGATCTAGCCATCAAGTATGAGAAATATGCGAAAGAATGAGCCTGATGAGGGCAAATCCTAGACCTAACACAGACCTAACATGCGTTATCCACTAAAATGTTTATCAAGACCAGGTTTAATGGTCTGTTTCAGTGTAGTATCCCACTACTACGTGACCCAAACCAGAAAAAACCCAGGATCTGTTCAACAAGTATGTAAAAAACGCGAAAGTATCAGCCTGATGAGGGCAAATCCCGGACCTATCCCAGACCTAACTTGCGTTATCCTCTAAAATATTGATCGAAACCAGGTTTAATTGAATGTTTCAGTGTGGTACCACATTACTACGTGATCCAAACCAGTAAAAACCCTGGATCCGTTCTACAAGTATGTGAAGAATGCGAAAGTATGAGATAGATGAGTGAAAATCCCAGGCCTGACCTAGACCTAACATGCGTTATCCTCTAAAATATTGAGCGAAACTAGGTTTAATGGACTGTTTCAGTGTGGCACCACATTACTATGTGATCCAAACCAGAAAATAACCCAGGATCTGTTCAACGAGTATGTGAAGTGTGCGAAAGTATGAGTCTGATGAGGTCAAATCCCAGACCTATCCCAAACCTAACTATGCGTTATCCTCTAAAATATTGATCAAAACCAGGTTTAATCGACTGTTTCAGTGTGGTACCACATTACTACGTGATCCAAACCAGAAAATAACCCAGGATCTGTTCAACGAGTATGTGAAGTGTGCCAAAGTATGAGTCTGATGAGTGAAAATCCCAGGCCTAACCTAGACCTAACATGCGTTATCCTCAAAAATATTGATCGAAACCTGGTTTAATCGACTGTTTCAGTGTGGTACCACATTACTATGTGATCCAAACCAGAAAATAACCCAGGATCTGTTCAACGAGTATGTGAAGTGTGCGAAAGTATGAGTCTGATGAGGGCAAATCCCAGACCTATTCCAGACCTAACATGCGTTATCCTCTAAAATATTGATCGAAACCTGGTTTAATCGACTGTTTCAGTGTGGTACCACATTACTACGTGATCCAAACCAGAAAAAACCCAGGATCAGTTCAACAAGTATGTGAAGTATGCGAAAGTATGAGTCTCATGAGCGAAAATCCCAGACCTAACCTAGACCTAACATGCGTTATCCTCTAAAATATTGATCCAAACCAGGTTTAATGGACTGTTTCAGTGTGGTACCACACTACTACGTGATCCAAACCGGAAAAAAACCCAGGATCTGCTCAACAAGTATGTGAAAAACGCGAAAGTATGAGCCTGATGAGGGCGAATCCCAGACCTATGCCAGACCTAACATGCGTTGTCCTCTAAAATATTGATCAAAACCAGGTTTAATCGACTGTTTCAGTGTGGTACCACATTACTACGTGATCCAAACCAGAAAAAACCCAGGATCAGTTCAACAAGTATGTGAAGTATGCGAAAGTATGAGTCTCATGAGCGAAAATCCCAGACCTAACCTAGACCTAACATGCGTTATCCTCTAAAATATTGATCGAAACCAGGTTTAATCGACTGTTTCAGTGTGGCACCACATTACTATGTGATCCAAACCAGAAAATAACCCAGGATCTGTTCAACGAGTATGTGAAGTGTGCGAAAGTATGAGTCTGATGAGGTCAAATCCCAGACCTATCCCAAACCTAACTATGCGTAATCCTCTAAAATATTGATCAAAACCAGGTTTAATCGACTGTTTCAGTGTGGTACCACATTACTACGTGATCCAAACCAGAAAATAACCCAGGATCTGTTCAACGAGTATGTGAAGTGTGCCAAAGTATGAGTCTGATGAGGTCAAATCCCAGACCAATCCCAGACTTAACTCGCGTTATCCCCTAAGATATTGATCGAAACCAGGTTTAATCGACTGTTTCAGTGTGGTACCACATTACTACGTGATCCAAACCAGAAAATAACCCAGGATCTGTTCAACGAGTATGTGAAGTGTGCCAAAGTATGAGTCTGATGAGTGAAAATCCCAGGCCTAACCTAGACCTAACATGCGTTATCCTCAAAAATAATGATCGAAACCTGGTTTAATCGACTGTTTCAGTGTGGTACCACATTACTACCTGATCCAAACCAGAAAAAACCGAGGATCCGTTCAACAAGTATGTGAAGAATGCGAAAGTATGAGTCTGATGAGTGAAAATCCCAGGCCTAACCTAGACCTAACATGCGTTATCCTCAAAAATATTGATCGAAACCTGGTTTAATCGACTGTTTCAGTGTGGTACCACATTACTACGTGATCCAAACCAGAAAAAACCCAGGATCAGTTCAACAAGTATGTGAAGTATGCGAAAGTATGAGTCTCATGAGCGAAAATCCCAGACCTAACCTAGACCTAACATGCGTTATCCTCTAAAATATTTATCAAGACCAGGTTCAATTGAATGTTTCAGTGTGGTACCACATTACTACCTGAACCAAACCAGAAAAAACCCAGGATCCGCCGAACAATTAGGTGAAGTATGCGAAAGTATGAGTCTCATGAGCGAAAATCCCAGACCTAACCTAGACCTAACATGCGTTATCCTCTAAAATATTGATCCAAACCAGGTTTAATCGACTGTTTCAGTGTGGTACCACACTACTACGTGATCCAAACCGGAAAAAAACCCAGGATCTGCTCAACAAGTATGTGAAAAACGCGAAAGTATGAGCCTGATGAGGGCAAATCCCAGACCAATCCCAGACCTAACTGGCGTTGTCCTCTAAGATATTGATGGAAACCAGGTTTAATTGACTGTTTCAATGTTGTACTTCATTAGTACGTGATGCAATCCAGAAAAAGCCCAGGATCTAGCCATCAAGTATGAGAAATATGCGAAAGAACGAGCCTGATGAGAGCAAATCCCAGACCTAACCTAGACCTAACATGAATTATTCTCTAAAATATTGATCGAAACCAGGTTTAATTGACTGTTTCAGTGTGGTCCCACATTACTACGTGATCCAAACCAGAAAAAACCCAGGATCCGTTCAACAAGTATGTGAAGAATGCGAAAGTATGAGTCTGATGAGTGAATATCCCAGGCCTAACCTAGACCTAACATGCGTTATCCTCTAAGATATTAATCGAAACCAGGTTTAATCGACTGTTTCAGTGTGGTACCACATTACTACGTGACCCAAACCAGAAAAAACCCAGGATCAGTTCAGCAAGTATGAGAAGAATGCGAAAGTATGAGTCTGATGAGTGAAAATCCCAGGGCTAACCTAGACCTAACATGCGTTATCCTCTAAAATATTGATCCAAACCAGGTTTAATGGACTGTTTCAGTGTGGTACCACACTACTACGTGATACAAACCAGAAAAAACCCAGGATCTGTTCAACAAGTATGTGAAAAACGCGAAAGTATGAGCCTGATGAGGGCGAATCCCAGACCTATGCAAGACCTAACATGCGTTGTCCTCTAAGATATTGATGGAAACCAGGTTTAATTGACTGTTTCAGTGTTGTACTTCATTACTACGTGATGCAATCCAGAAAAAGCCCAGGATCTAGCCATCAAGTATGAGAAATATGCGAAAGAATGAGCCTGATGAGAGCAAATCCCAGACCTAACCTAGACCTAACATGAAATATTCTCTAAAATATTGATCGAAACCAGGTTTAATTGACTGTTGCAGTGTTGTACTTCATTACTACATGATGCAATCCAGAAAAAGCCCAGGATCTAGCCATCAAGTATGAGAAATATGCGAAAGAATGAGCCTGATGAGGGCAAATCCTAGACCTAACACAGACCTAACATGCGTTATCCACTAAAATGTTTATCAAGACCAGGTTTAACGGTCTGTTTCAGTGTAGTATCCCACTACTACGTGACCCAAACCAGAAAAAACCCAGGATCTGTTCAACAAGTATGTAAAAAACGCGAAAGTATCAGCCTGATGAGGGCAAATCCCGGACCTATCCCAGACCTAACTTGCGTTATCCTCTAAAATATTGATCGAAACCAGGTTTAATTGAATGTTTCAGTGTGGTACCACATTACTACGTGATCCAAACCAGTAAAAACCCTGGATCCGTTCTACAAGTATGTGAAGAATGCGAAAGTATGAGATAGATGAGTGAAAATCCCAGGCCTGACCTAGACCTAACATGCGTTATCCTCTAAAATATTGAGCGAAACTAGGTTTAATGGACTGTTTCAGTGTGGTACCACACTACTTTGGGATCCAAACCAGAAAAAACCCAGGATCTGTTCAACAAGTATGTGAAAAACGCGAAAGTATGAGCCTGATGAGGGCAAATCCCAGAACTATCCCAGACCTAACTTGCGTTGTCCTCTAAAATATTGATGGAAACCAGGTTTAATTGACTGTTTCAGTGTTGTACTTCATTGCTACGTGATGCAATCGAGAAAAAGCCCAGGATCTAGCCATCAAGTATGAGAAATATGCGAAAGAATGAGCCTGATGAGAGCAAATCCCAGACCTAACCTAGACCTAACATGCGTTATCCTCTAAAATATTTATCAAGACCAGGTTTAATTGAATGTTTCAGTGTGGTACCACTTTACAACGTGATCCAAAGCAGAGAAAACCCTCGATCAGGTCAACATGTATGATAAAACTTCGAAAGTATGACCCTGATGAGGGCCAATCCCAGGCCTAACCTAGACCTAACTTGCGTTATCCTCTAAAATATTGATCGAAACCAGGTTTAATTGACTGTTTCAGTGTTGTACTTCATTACTACGTGATGCAATCCAGAAAAAGCCCAGGATCTAGCCATCAAGTATGAGAAATATGCGAAAGAATGAGCCTGATGAGGGCAAATCCAAGACCTAACCCAGACCTAACATGCGTTATCCACTAAAATGTTTATCAAGACCAGGTTTAACTGAATGTTTCAGTGTAGTATCACACTACTACGTGACCCAAACCAGAAAAAACCCAGGATCTGTTCAACAAGTATGTGAAAAACGCGAAAGTATGAGCCTGATGAGGTCAAATCCCAGACCAATCCCAGACTTAACTCGCGTTATCCCCTAAGATATTGATCGAAACCAGGTTTAATCGACTGTTTCAGTGTGGTACCACATTACTACGTGATCCAAACCAGAAAATAACCCAGGATCTGTTCAACGAGTATGTGAAGTGTGCCAAAGTATGAGTCTGATGAGTGAAAATCCCAGGCCTAACCTAGACCTAACATGCGTTGTCCTCAAAAATAATGATCGAAACCTGGTTTAATCGACTGTTTCAGTGTGGTACCACATTACTACCTGATCCAAACCAGAAAAAACCGAGGATCCGTTCAACAAGTATGTGAAGAATGCGAAAGTATGAGTCTGATGAGTGAAAATCCCAGGCCTAACCTAGACCTAACATGCGTTATCCTCAAAAATATTGATCGAAACCTGGTTTAATCGACTGTTTCAGTGTGGTACCACATTACTATGTGATCCAAACCAGAAAATAACCCAGGATCTGTTCAACGAGTATGTGAAGTGTGCGAAAGTATGAGTCTGATGAGGGCAAATCCCAGACCTATTCCAGACCTAACATGCGTTGTCCTCAAAAATAATGATCGAAACCTGGTTTAATCGACTGTTTCAGTGTGGTACCACATTACTACCTGATCCAAACCAGAAAAAACCGAGGATCCGTTCAACAAGTATGTGAAGAATGCGAAAGTATGAGTCTCATGAGCGAAAATCCCAGACCTAACCTAGACCTAACATGCGTTATCCTCTAAAATATTGATCCAAACCAGGTTTAATGGACTGTTTCAGTGTGGTACCACACTACTACGTGATACAAACCAGAAAAAACCCAGGATCTGTTCAACGAGTATGTGAAAAACGCGAAAGTATGAGCCTGATGAGGGCGAATCCCAGACCTATGCCAGACCTAACTTGCGTTATCCTCTATAATATTGATCGAAACCAGGTTTAATTGACTGTTTCAGCGTTGTACCACATTACTACGTGATACAAACCAGAAACAGCCGAGGATCTAGCCATGAAGTATGAGAAATATGCGAAAGTATGAGCCTGCTGAGGGCAAATCCTGGACCTAACCCAAACCTAACATGCGTTATCCTCTAAAATATTTATCAAGACCAGGTTCAATTGAATGTTTCAGTGTGGTACCACATTACTACCTGAACCAAACCAGAAAAAACCCAGGATCCGCCGAACAAGTAGGTGAAGTATGCGAAAGTATGAGTCTCATGAGCGAAAATCCCAGACCTAACCTAGACCTAACATGCGTTATCCTCTAAAATATTGATCCAAACCAGGTTTAATGGACTGTTTCAGTGTGGTACCACACTACTACGTGATCCAAACCGGAAAAAAACCCAGGATCTGCTCAGCAAGTATGTGAAAAACGCGAAAGTATGAGCCTGATGAGGGCAAATCCCAGACCAATCCCAGACCTAACTGGCGTTGTCCTCTAAGATATTGATGGAAACCAGGTTTAATTGACTGTTTCAATGTTGTACTTCATTACTACGTGATGCAATCCAGAAGAAGCCCAGGATCTAGCCATCAAGTATGAGAAATATGCGAAAGAACGAGCCTGATGAGAGCAAATCCCAGACCTAACCTAGACCTAACATGAATTATTCTCTAAAATATTGATCGAAACCAGGTTTAATTGACTGTTTCAGTGTGGTCCCACATTACTACGTGATCCAAACCAGAAAAAACCCAGGATCCGTTCAACAAGTATGTGAAGAATGCGAAAGTATGAGTCTGATGAGTGAAAATCCCAGGCCTAACCTAGACCTAACATGCGTTATCCTCTAAGATATTAATCGAAACCAGGTTTAATCGACTGTTTCAGTGTGGTACCACATTACTACGTGACCCAAACCAGAAAAAACCCAGGATCAGTTCAGCAAGTATGAGAAGAATGCGAAAGTATGAGTCTGATGAGTGAAAATCCCAGGGCTAACCTAGACCTAACATGCGTTATCCTCTAAAATATTGATCCAAACCAGGTTTAATGGACTGTTTCAGTGTGGTACCACACTACTACGTGATACAAACCAGAAAAAACCCAGGATCTGTTCAACAAGTATGTGAAAAACGCGAAAGTATGAGCCTGATGAGGGCGAATCCCAGACCTATGCCAGACCTAACATGCGTTGTCCTCTAAGATATTGATGGAAACCAGGTTTAATTGACTGTTTCAGTGTTGTACTTCATTACTACGTGATGCAATCCAGAAAAAGCCCAGGATCTAGCCATCAAGTATGAGAAATATGCGAAAGAATGAGCCTGATGAGAGCAAATCCCAGACCTAACCTAGACCTAACATGAATTATTCTCTAAAATATTGATCGAAACCAGGTTTAATTGACTGTTGCAGTGTTGTACTTCATTACTACATGATGCAATCCAGAAAAAGCCCAGGATCTAGCCATCAAGTATGAGAAATATGCGAAAGAATGAGCCTGATGAGGGCAAATCCTAGACCTAACACAGACCTAACATGCGTTATCCACTAAAATGTTTATCAAGACCAGGTTTAATGGTCTGTTTCAGTGTAGTATCCCACTACTACGTGACCCAAACCAGAAAAAACCCAGGATCTGTTCAACAGGTATGTAAAAAACGCGAAAGTATGAGCCTGATGAGGGCAAATCCCGGACCTATCCCAGACCTAACTTGCGTTATCCTCTAAAATATTGATCGAAACCAGGTTTAATTGAATGTTTCAGTGTGGTACCACATTACTACGTGATCCAAACCAGTAAAAACCCTGGATCCGTTCTACAAGTATGTGAAGAATGCGAAAGTATGAGATAGATGAGTGAAAATCCCAGGCCTGACCTAGACCTAACATGCGTTATCCTCTAAAATATTGAGCGAAACTAGGTTTAATGGACTGTTTCAGTGTGGTACCACACTACTTTGGGATCCAAACCAGAAAAAACCCAGGATCTGTTCAACAAGTATGTGAGAAACGCGAAAGTATGAGCCTGATGAGGGCAAATCCCAGAACTATCCCAGACCTAACTTGCGTTGTCCTCTAAAATATTGATGGAAACCAGGTTTAATTGACTGTTTCAGTGTTGTACTTCATTGCTACGTGATACAATCGAGGAAAAGCCCAGGATCTAGCCATCAAGTATGAGAAATATGCGAAAGAATGAGCCTGATGAGAGCAAATCCCAGACCTAACCTAGACCTAACATGCGTTATCCTCTAAAATATTTATCAAGACCAGGTTTAATTGAATGTTTCAGTGTGGTACCACTTTACAACGTGATCCAAAGCAGAGAAAACCCTCGATCAGGTCAACATGTATGATAAAACTTCGAAAGTATGACCCTGATGAGGGCCAATCCCAGGCCTAACCTAGACCTAACTTGCGTTATCCTCTAAAATATTGATCGAAACCAGGTTTAATTGAATGTTTCAGTGTGGTACCACATTACTACGCGATCCAAACCAGTAAAAACCCAGGATCCGTTCTACAAGTATGTGAAGATTGCGAAAGTATGAGTCTGATGAGTGAAAATCCCAGGCCTAACCTAGACCTAACATGCGTTATCCTGAAAAATATTGATCGAAACCTGGTTTAATCGACTGTTTCAGTGTGGTACCACATTACTATGTGATCCAAACCAGAAAATAACCGAGGATCTGTTCAACGAGTATGTGAAGTGTGCGAAAGTATGAGTCTGATGAGGGCAAATCCCAGACCTATCCCAGACCTAACATGCGTTATCCTCTAAAATATTTATCAAGACCAGGTTTAATCGATTGTTTCAGTGTGGACCCACATTACTACGTGATCCAAACCAGAAAAAACCCAGGATCCGTTCAACAAGTATGTGAAGAATGCGAAGGTATGAGTCTGATAAGTGAAAATGCCAGGCCTGACCTAGACCTAACATGCGTTATCCTCTAAAATATTGAGCGAAACCAGGTTTAATGGACTGTTTCAGTGTGGTACCACACTACTATGGGATCCAAACCAGAGAAACCCAGGATCTGTTCAACAAGTATGTGAAAAACGCGAAAGTATGAGCCTGATGTGGGCAAATCCCAGACCTATCCCAGACCTAACTTGCGTTGTCCTCTAAAATATTGATGGAAACCAGGTTTAATTGACTGTTTCAGTGTTGTACTTCATTACTACGCGATGCAATCCAGAAAAAGCCCAGGATCTAGCCATCAAGTATGAGAAATATGCGAAAGAATGAGCCTGATGAGAGCAAATCCCAGACCTAACCTAGACCTAACATGGATTATTCTCTAAAATATTGGTGGAAACCTTGTTTAATTGACTGTTTCAGTGTGGAACCACATTACTACGTGATCCAAACCAGAAAAAACCCAGGATCAGTTCAACAAGTATGTGAAGAATGCGAAAGTATGAGTCTGATGAGTGAAAACCCCAGGCCTAACATAGACCTAACATGCGTTGTCCTCAAAAATATTGATCGAAACCTGGTTTAATCGACTGTTTCAGTGTGGTACCACATTACTATGTGATCCAAACCAGAAAATTACCCGGGATCTGTTCAACAAGTATGTGAAGTGTGCGAAAGTATGAGCCTGATGAGGGCAAATCCTAGACCTAACCCAAACCTAACATGCGTTACCCTCTAAAATATTTATCAAGACCAGGTTTCATCGATTGTTTCAGTGTGGACCCACATTACTACGTGATCCAAACCAGAAAAAACCCAGGATCCGTTCAACAAGTATGTGAAGAATGCGAAGGTATGAGTCTGATGAGTGAAAATCCCAGACCTAACCCAGACCTAACATGCGTTATCCTCAAAAATATTGATCGAAACCTGGTTTAATCGACTGTTTCAGTGTGGTACCACATTACTATGTGATCCAAACCAGAAAAAACCCAGGATCCGTTCAACAAGTATGTGAAGTGTGCGAAAGTATGAGCCTGATGAGAGCAAATCCCAGAATTAACCTAGACCTAACATGAATTATTCTCTAAAATAATGGTCGAAACCAGGTTTAATTGTCTGTTTCAGTGTGGTCCCACATTACTACGTGACCCAAACCAGAAAAAACCCAGGATCCGTTCAACAAGTATGTGAAGAATGCGAAAGTATGAGTCTGATGAGTGAAAAAACCAGGCCTGACCTAGACCTAACATGCGTTATCCTCTAAAATATTGATCGAAACCTGGTTTAATCGACTGTTTCAGTGTGGTACCACATTACTACGTGATCCAAACCAGAAAAAACCCAGGATCAGTTCAACAAGTATGTGAAGTATGCGAAAGTATGAGTCTCATGAGCGAAAATCCCAGACCTAACCTAGACCTAACATGCGTTATCCTCTAAAATATTGATCCAAACCAGGTTTAATGGACTGTTTCAGTGTGGTACCACACTACTACGTGATACAAACCAGAAAAAACCCAGGATCTGTTCAACAAGTATGTGAAAAACGCGAAAGTATGAGCCTGATGAGGGCGAATCCCAGACCTATGCCAGACCTAACTTGCGTTATCCTCTAAAATATTGATCGAAACCAGGTTTAATTGACTGTTTCAGCGTTGTACCACATTACTACGTGATACAAACCAGAAACAGCCGAGGATCTAGCCATGAAGTATGAGAAATATGCGAAAGTATGAGCCTGCTGAGGGCAAATCCTGGACCTAACCCAAACCTAACATGCGTTATCCTCTAAAATATTTATCAAGACCAGGTTCAATTGAATGTTTCAGTGTGGTACCACATTACTACCTGAACCAAACCAGAAAAAACCCAGGATCCGCCGAACAAGTAGGTGAAGTATGCGAAAGTATGAGTCTCATGAGCGAAAATCCCAGACCTAAACTAGACCTAACATGCGTTATCCTCTAAAATATTGATCCAAACCAGGTTTAATGGACTGTTTCAGTGTGGTACCACACTACTACGTGATCCAAACCGGAAAAAAACCCAGGATCTGCTCAGCAAGTATGTGAAAAACGCGAAAGTATGAGCCTGATGAGGGCAAATCCCAGACCAATCCCAGACCTAACTGGCGTTGTCCTCTAAGATATTGATGGAAACCAGGTTTAATTGACTGTTTCAATGTTGTACTTCATTACTACGTGATGCAATCCAGAAAAAGCCCAGGATCTAGCCATCAAGTATGAGAAATATGCGAAAGAACGAGCCTGATGAGAGCAAATCCCAGACCTAACCTAGACCTAACATGAATTATTCTCTAAAATATTGATCGAAACCAGGTTTAATTGACTGTTTCTGTGTGGTCCCACATTACTACGTGATCCAAACCAGAAAAAACCCAGGATCCGTTCAACAAGTATGTGAAGGATGCGAAAGTATGAGTCTGATGAGTGAAAATCCCAGGCCTAACCTAGACCTAACATGCGTTATCCTCTAAGATATTAATCGAAACCAGGTTTAATCGACTGTTTCAGTGTGGTACCACATTACTACGTGACCCAAACCAGAAAAAACCCAGGATCAGTTCAGCAAGTATGAGAAGAATGCGAAAGTATGAGTCTGATGAGTGAAAATCCCAGGGCTAACCTAGACCTAACATGCGTTATCCTCTAAAATATTGATCCAAACCAGGTTTTTATGGACTGTTTCAGTGTGGTACCACACTACTACGTGATACAAACCAGAAAAAACCCAGGATCTGTTCAACAAGTATGTGAAAAACGCGAAAGTATGAGCCTGATGAGGGCGAATCCCAGACCTATGCCAGACCTAACATGCGTTGTCCTCTAAGATATTGATGGAAACCAGGTTTAATTGACTGTTTCAGTGTTGTACTTCATTACTACGTGATGCAATCCAGAAAAAGCCCAGGATCTAGCCATCAAGTATGAGAAATATGCGAAAGAATGAGCCTGATGAGAGCAAATCCCAGACCTAACCTAGACCTAACATGAATTATTCTCTAAAATATTGATCGAAGCCAGGTTTAATTGACTGTTGCAGTGTTGTACTTCATTACTACATGATGCAATCCAGAAAAAGCCCAGGATCTAGCCATCAAGTATGAGAAATATGCGAAAGAATGAGCCTGATGAGGGCAAATCCTAGACCTAACACAGACCTAACATGCGTTATCCACTAAAATGTTTATCAAGACCAGGTTTAATGGTCTGTTTCAGTGTAGTATCCCACTACTACGTGACCCAAACCAGAAAAAACCCAGGATCTGTTCAACAAGTATGTAAAAAACGCGAAAGTATGAGCCTGATGAGGGCAAATCCCGGACCTATCCCAGACCTAACTTGCGTTATCCTCTAAAATATTGATCGAAACCAGGTTTAATTGAATGTTTCAGTGTGGTACCACATTACTACGTGATCCAAACCAGTAAAAACCCTGGATCCGTTCTACAAGTATGTGAAGAATGCGAAAGTATGAGATAGATGAGTGAAAATCCCAGGCCTGACCTAGACCTAACATGCGTTATCCTCTAAAATATTGAGCGAAACTAGGTTTAATGGACTGTTTCAGTGTCGTACCACACTACTTTGGGATCCAAACCAGAAAAAACCCAGGATCTGTTCAACAAGTATGTGAAAAACGCGAAAGTATGAGCCTGATGAGGGCAAATCCCAGAACTATCCCAGACCTAACTTGCGTTGTCCTCTAAAATATTGATGGAAACCAGGTTTAATTGACTGTTTCAGTGTTGTACTTCATTGCTACGTGATGCAATCGAGGAAAAGCCCAGGATCTAGCCATCAAGTATGAGAAATATGCGAAAGAATGAGCCTGATGAGAGCAAATCCCAGACCTAACCTAGACCTAACATGCGTTATCCTCTAAAATATTTATCAAGGCCAGGTTTAATTGAATGTTTCAGTGTGGTACCACTTTACAACGTGATCCAAAGCAGAGAAAACCCTCGATCAGGTCAACATGTATGATAAAACTTCGAAAGTATGACCCTGATGAGGGCCAATCCCAGGCCTAACCTAGACCTAACTTGCGTTATCCTCTAAAATATTGATCGAAACCAGGTTTAATTGACTGTTTCAGTGTTGTACTTCATTACTACGTGATGCAATCCAGAAAAAGCCCAGGATCTAGCCATCAAGTATGAGAAATATGCGAAAGAATGAGCCTGATGAGGGCAAATCCAAGACCTAACCCAGACCTAACATGCGTTATCCACTAAAATGTTTATCAAGACCAGGTTTAACTGAATGTTTCAGTGTAGTATCACACTACTACGTGACCCAAACCAGAAAAAACCCAGGATCTGTTCAACAAGTATGTGAAAAACGCGAAAGTATGAGCCTGATGAGGTCAAATCCCAGACCAATCCCAGACTTAACTCGCGTTATCCCCTAAGATATTGATCGAAACCAGGTTTAATCGACTGTTTCAGTGTGGTACCACATTACTACGTGATCCAAACCAGAAAATAACCCAGGATCTGTTCAACGAGTATGTGAAGTGTGCCAAAGTATGAGTCTGATGAGTGAAAATCCCAGGCCTAACCTAGACCTAACATGCGTTGTCCTCAAAAATAATGATCGAAACCTGGTTTAATCGACTGTTTCAGTGTGGTACCACAATACTACCTGATCCAAACCAGAAAAAACCGAGGATCCGTTCAACAAGTATGTGAAGAATGCGAAAGTATGAGTCTGATGAGTGAAAATCCCAGGCCTAACCTAGACCTAACATGCGTTATCCTCAAAAATATTGATCGAAACCTGGTTTAATCGACTGTTTCAGTGTGGTACCACATTACTATGTGATCCAAACCAGAAAATAACCCAGGATCTGTTCAACGAGTATGTGTAGTGTGCGAAAGTATGAGTCTGATGAGGGCAAATCCCAGACCTATTCCAGACCTAACATGCGTTATCCTCTAAAATATTGATCGAAACCTGGTTTAATCGACTGTTTCAGTGTGGTACCACATTACTACGTGATCCAAACCAGAAAAAACCCAGGATCAGTTCAACAAGTATGTGAAGTATGCGAAAGTATGAGTCTCATGAGCGAAAATCCCAGACCTAACCTAGACCTAACATGCGTTATCCTCTAAAATATTGATCCAAACCAGGTTTAATGGACTGTTTCAGTGTGGTACCACACTACTACGTGATACAAACCAGAAAAAACCCAGAATCTGTTCAACAAGTATGTGAAAAACGCGAAAGTATGAGCCTGATGAGGGCGAATCCCAGACCTATGCCAGACCTAACTTGCGTTATCCTCTAAAATATTGATCGAAACCAGGTTTAATTGACTGTTTCAGCGTTGTACCACATTACTACGTGATACAAACCAGAAACAGCCGAGGATCTAGCCATGAAGTATGAGAAATATGCGAAAGTATGAGCCTGCTGAGGGCAAATCCTGGACCTAACCCAAACCTAACATGCGTTATCCTCTAAAATATTTATCAAGACCAGGTTCAATTGAATGTTTCAGTGTGGTACCACATTACTACCTGAACCAAACCAGAAAAAACCCAGGATCCGCCGAACAAGTAGGTGAAGTATGCGAAAGTATGAGTCTCATGAGCGAAAATCCCAGACCTAACCTAGACCTAACATGCGTTATCCTCTAAAATATTGATCCAAACCAGGTTTAATGGACTGTTTCAGTGTGGTACCACACTACTACGTGATCCAAACCGGAAAAAAACCCAGGATCTGCTCAGCAAGTATGTGAAAAACGCGAAAGTATGAGCCTGATGAGGGCAAATCCCAGACCAATCCCAGACCTAACTGGCGTTGTCCTCTAAGATATTGATGGAAACCAGGTTTAATTGACTGTTTCAATGTTGTACTTCATTACTACGTGATGCAATCCAGAAAAAGCCCAGGATCTAGCCATCAAGTATGAGAAATATGCGAAAGAACGAGCCTGATGAGAGCAAATCCCAGACCTAACCTAGACCTAACATGAATTATTCTCTAAAATATTGATCGAAACCAGGTTTAATTGACTGTTTCAGTGTGGTCCCACATTACTACGTGATCCAAACCAGAAAAAACCCAGGATCCGTTCAACAAGTATGTGAAGAATGCGAAAGTATGAGTCTGATGAGTGAAAATCCCAGGCCTAACCTAGACCTAACATGCGTTATCCTCTAAGATATTAATCGAAACCAGGTTTAATCGACTGTTTCAGTGTGGTACCACATTACTACGTGACCCAAACCAGAAAAAACCCAGGATCAGTTCAGCAAGTATGAGAAGAATGCGAAAGTATGAGTCTGATGAGTGAAAATCCCAGGGCTAACCTAGACCTAACATGCGTTATCCTCTAAAATATTGATCCAAACCAGGTTTAATGGACTGTTTCAGTGTGCTACCACACTACTACGTGATACAAACCAGAAAAAACCCAGGATCTGTTCAACAAGTATGTGAAAAACGCGAAAGTATGAGCCTGATGAGGGCGAATCCCAGACCTATGCCAGACCTAACATGCGTTGTCCTCCAAGATATTGATGGAAACCAGGTTTAATTGACTGTTTCAGTGTTGTACTTCATTACTACGTGATGCAATCCAGAAAAAGCCCAGGATCTAGCCATCAAGTATGAGAAATATGCGAAAGAATGAGCCTGATGAGAGCAAATCCCAGACCTAACCTAGACCTAACATGAATTATTCTCTAAAATATTGATCGAAACCAGGTTTAATTGACTGTTGCAGTGTTGTACTTCATTACTACATGATGCAATCCAGAAAAAGCCCAGGATCTAGCCATCAAGTATGAGAAATATGCGAAAGAATGAGCCTGATGAAGGCAAATCCTAGACCTAACACAGACCTAACATGCGTTATCCACTAAAATGTTTATCAAGACCAGGTTTAATGGTCTGTTTCAGTGTAGTATCCCACTACTACGTGACCCAAACCAGAAAAAACCCAGGATCTGTTCAACAAGTATGTAAAAAACGCGAAAGTATGAGCCTGATGAGGGCAAATCCCGGACCTATCCCAGACCTAACTTGCGTTATCCTCTAAAATATTGATCGAAACCAGGTTTAATTGAATGTTTCAGTGTGGTACCACATTACTACGTGATCCAAACCAGTAAAAACCCTGGATCCGTTCTACAAGTATGTGAAGAATGCGAAAGTATGAGATAGATGAGTGAAAATCCCTGGCCTGACCTAGACCTAACATGCGTTATCCTCTAAAATATTGAGCGAAACTAGGTTTAATGGACTGTTTCAGTGTGGTACCACACTACTTTGGGATCCAAACCAGAAAAAACCCAGGATCTGTTCAACAAGTATGTGAAAAACGCGAAAGTATGAGCCTGATGAGGGCAAATCCCAGAACTATCCCAGACCTAACTTGCGTTGTCCTCTAAAATATTGATGGAAACCAGGTTTAATTGACTGTTTCAGTGTTGTACTTCATTGCTACGTGATGCAATCGAGAAAAAGCCCAGGATCTAGCCATCAAGTATGAGAAATATGCGAAAGAATGAGCCTGATGAGAGCAAATCCCAGACCTAACCTAGACCTAACATGCGTTATCCTCTAAAATATTTATCAAGACCAGGTTTAATTGAATGTTTCAGTGTGGTACCACTTTACAACGTGATCCAAAGCAGAGAAAACCCTCGATCAGGTCAACATGTATGATAAAACTTCGAAAGTATGACCCTGATGAGGGCCAATCCCAGGCCTAACCTAGACCTAACTTGCGTTATCCTCTAAAATATTGATCGAAACCAGGTTTAATTGACTGTTTCAGTGTTGTACTTCATTACTACGTGATGCAATCCAGAAAAAGCCCAGGATCTAGCCATCAAGTATGAGAAATATGCGAAAGAATGAGCCTGATGAGGGCAAATCCAAGATCTAACCCAGACCTAACATGCGTTATCCACTAAAATGTTTATCAAGACCAGGTTTAACTGAATGTTTCAGTGTAGTATCACACTACTACGTGACCCAAACCAGAAAAAACCCAGGATCTGTTCAACAAGTATGTGAAAAACGCGAAAGTATGAGCCTGATGAGGGCAAATCCCGGACCTATCCCAGACCTAACTTGCGTTATCCTCTAAAATATTGATCGAAACCAGGTTTAATTGAATGTTTCAGTGTGGTACCACATTACTACGTGATCCAAACCAGTAAAAACCCAGGATCCGTTCTACAAGTATGTGAAGATTGCGAAAGTATGAGTCTGATGAGTGAAAATCCCAGGCCTAACCTAGACCTAACATGCGTTATCCTGAAAAATATTGATCGAAACCTGGTTTAATCGACTGTTTCAGTGTGGTACCACATTACTGTGTGATCCAAACCAGAAAATAACCGAGGATCTATTCAACGAGTATGTGAAGTGTGCGAAAGTATGAGCCTGATGAGGGCAAATCCAAGACCTAACCCAGACCTAACATGCGCTATCCACTAAAATGTTTATCAAGACCAGGTTTAACTGAATGTTTCAGTGTAGTATCACACTACTACGTGACCCAAACCAGAAAAAACCCAGGATCTGTTCAACAAGTATGTGAAAAACGCGAAAGTATGAGCCTGATGAGGTCAAATCCCAGACCAATCCCAGACTTAACTCGCGTTATCCCCTAAGATATTGATCGAAACCAGGTTTAATCGACTGTTTCAGTGTGGTACCACATTACTACGTGATCCAAACCAGAAAATAACCCAGGATCTGTTCAACGAGTATGTGAAGTGTGCCAAAGTATGAGTCTGATGAGTGAAAATCCCAGGCCTAACCTAGACCTAACATGCGTTGTCCTCAAAAATAATGATCGAAACCTGGTTTAATCGACTGTTTCAGTGTGGTACCACATTACTACCTGATCCAAACCAGAAAAAACCGAGGATCCGTTCAACAAGTATGTGAAGAATGCGAAAGTATGAGCCTGATGAGGGCAAATCCCAGACCTATTCCAGACCTAACATGCGTTATCCTCTAAAATATTGATCGAAACCTGGTTTAATCGACTGTTTCAGTGTGGTACCACATTACTACGTGATCCAAACCAGAAAAAACCCAGGATCAGTTCAACAAGTATGTGAAGTATGCGAAAGTATGAGTCTCATGAGCGAAAATCCCAGACCTAACCTAGACCTAACATGCGTTATCCTCTAAAATATTGATCCAAACCAGGTTTAATGGACTGTTTCAGTGTGGTACCACACTACTACGTGATACAAACCACAAAAAACCCAGGATCTGTTCAACAGGTATGTGAAAAACGCGAAAGTATGAGCCTGATGAGGGCGAATCCCAGACCTATGCCAGACCTAACTTGCGTTATCCTCTAAAATATTGATCGAAACCAGGTTTAATTGACTGTTTCAGCGTTGTACCACATTACTACGTGATACAAACCAGAAACAGCCGAGGATCTAGCCATGAAGTATGAGAAATATGCGAAAGTATGAGCCTGCTGAGGGCAAATCCTGGACCTAACCCAAACCTAACATGCGTTATCCTCTAAAATATTTATCAAGACCAGGTTCAATTGAATGTTTCAGTGTGGTACCACATTACTACCTGAACCAAACCAGAAAAAACCCAGGATCCGCCGAACAAGTAGGTGAAGTATGCGAAAGTATGAGTCTCATGAGCGAAAATCCCAGACCTAACCTAGACCTAACATGCGTTATCCTCTAAAATATTGATCCAAACCAGGTTTAATGGACTGTTTCAGTGTGGTACCACACTACTACGTGATCCAAACCGGAAAAAAACCCAGGATCTGCTCAGCAAGTATGTGAAAAACGCGAAAGTATGAGCCTGATGAGGGCAAATCCCAGACCAATCCCAGACCTAACTGGCGTTGTCCTCTAAGATATTGATGGAAACCAGGTTTAATTGACTGTTTCAATGTTGTACTTCATTACTACGTGATGCAATCCAGAAAAAGCCCAGGATCTAGCCATCAAGTATGAGAAATATGCGAAAGAACGAGCCTGATGAGAGCAAATCCCAGACCTAACCTAGACCTAACATGAATTATTCTCTAAAATATTGATCGAAACCAGGTTTAATTGACTGTTTCAGTGTGGTCCCACATTACTACGTGATCCAAACCAGAAAAAACCCAGGATCCGTTCAACAAGTATGTGAAGAATGCGAAAGTATGAGTCTGATGAGTGAAAATCCCAGGCCTAACCTAGACCTAACATGCGTTATCCTCTAAGATATTAATCGAAACCAGGTTTAATCGACTGTTTCAGTGTGGTACCACATTACTACGTGACCCAAACCAGAAAAAACCCAGGATCAGTTCAGCAAGTATGAGAAGAATGCGAAAGTATGAGTCTGATGAGTGAAAATCCCAGGGCTAACCTAGACCTAACATGCGTTATCCTCTAAAATATTGATCCAAACCAGGTTTAATGGACTGTTTCAGTGTGGTACCACACTACTACGTGATACAAACCAGAAAAAACCCAGGATCTGTTCAACAAGTATGTGAAAAACGCGAAAGTATGAGCCTGATGAGGGCGAATCCCAGACCTATGCCAGACCTAACATGCGTTGTCCTCTAAGATATTGATGGAAACCAGGTTTAATTGACTGTTTCAGTGTTGTACTTCATTACTACGTGATGCAATCCAGAAAAAGCCCAGGATCTAGCCATCATGTATGAGAAATATGCGAAAGAATGAGCCTGATGAGAGCAAATCCCAGACCTAACCTAGACCTAACATGAATTATTCTCTAAAATATTGATCGAAACCAGGTTTAATTGACTGTTGCAGTGTTGTACTTCATTACTACATGATGCAATCCAGAAAAAGCCCAGGATCTAGCCATCAAGTATGAGAAATATGCGAAAGAATGAGCCTGATGAAGGCAAATCCTAGTCCTAACACAGACCTAACATGCGTTATCCACTAAAATGTTTATCAAGACCAGGTTTAATGGTCTGTTTCAGTGTAGTATCCCACTACTACGTGACCCAAACCAGAAAAAACCCAGGATCTGTTCAACAAGTATGTAAAAAACGCGAAAGTATGAGCCTGATGAGGGCAAATCCCGGACCTATCCCAGACCTAACTTGCGTTATCCTCTAAAATATTGATCGAAACTAGGTTTAATTGAATGTTTCAGTGTGGTACCACATTACTACGTGATCCAAACCAGTAAAAACCCTGGATCCGTTCTGCAAGTATGTGAAGAATGCGAAAGTATGAGATAGATGAGTGAAAATCCCAGGCCTGACCTAGACCTAACATGCGTTATCCTCTAAAATATTGAGCGAAACTAGGTTTAATGGACTGTTTCAGTGTGGTACCACACTACTTTGGGATCCAAACCAGAAAAAACCCAGGATCTGTTCAACAAGTATGTGAAAAACGCGAAAGTATGAGCCTGATGAGGGCAAATCCCAGAACTATCCCAGACCTAACTTGCGTTGTCCTCTAAAATATTGATGGAAACCAGGTTTAATTGACTGTTTCAGTGTTGTACTTCATTGCTACGTGATGCAATCGAGAAAAAGCCCAGGATCTAGCCATCAAGTATGAGAAATATGCGAAAGAATGAGCCTGATGAGAGCAAATCCCAGACCTAACCTAGACCTAACATGCGTTATCCTCTAAAATATTTATCAAGACCAGGTTTAATTGAATGTTTCAGTGTGGTACCACTTTACAACGTGATCCAAAGCAGAGAAAACCCTCGATCAGGTCAACATGTATGATAAAACTTCGAAAGTATGACCCTGATGAGGGCCAATCCCAGGCCTAACCTAGACCTAACTTGCGTTATCCTCTAAAATATTGATCGAAACCAGGTTTAATTGACTGTTTCAGTGTTGTACTTCATTACTACGTGATGCAATCCAGAAAAAGCCCAGGATCTAGCCATCAAGTATGAGAAATATGCGAAAGAATGAGCCTGATGAGGGCAAATCCAAGACCTAACCCAGACCTAACATGCGTTATCCACTAAAATGTTTATCAAGACCAGGTTTAACTGAATGTTTCAGTGTAGTATCACACTACTACGTGACCCAAACCAGAAAAAACCCAGGATCTGTTCAACAAGTATGTGAAAAACGCGAAAGTATGAGCCTGATGAGGGCAAATCCCGGACCTATCCCAGACCTAACTTGCGTTATCCTCTAAAATATTGATCGAAACTAGGTTTAATTGAATGTTTCAGTGTGGTACCACATTACTACGTGATCCAAACCAGTAAAAACCCTGGATCCGTTCTACAAGTATGTGAAGAATGCGAAAGTATGAGATAGATGAGTGAAAATCCCAGGCCTGACCTAGACCTAACATGCGTTATCCTCTAAAATATTGAGCGAAACTAGGTTTAATGGACTGTTTCAGTGTGGTACCACACTACTTTGGGATCCAAACCAGAAAAAACCCAGGATCTGTTCAACAAGTATGTGAAAAACGCGAAAGTATGAGCCTGATGAGGGCAAATCCCAGAACTATCCCAGACCTAACTTGCGTTGTCCTCTAAAATATTGATGGAAACCAGGTTTAATTGACTGTTTCAGTGTTGTACTTCATTGCTACGTGATGCAATCGAGAAAAAGCCCAGGATCTAGCCATCAAGTATGAGAAATATGCGAAAGAATGAGCCTGATGAGAGCAAATCCCAGACCTAACCTAGACCTAACATGCGTTATCCTCTAAAATATTTATCAAGACCAGGTTTAATTGAATGTTTCAGTGTGGTACCACTTTACAACGTGATCCAAAGCAGAGAAAACCCTCGATCAGGTCAACATGTATGATAAAACTTCGAAAGTATGACCCTGATGAGGGCCAATCCCAGGCCTAACCTAGACCTAACTTGCGTTATCCTCTAAAATATTGATCGAAACCAGGTTTAATTGACTGTTTCAGTGTTGTACTTCATTACTACGTGATGCAATCCAGAAAAAGCCCAGGATCTAGCCATCAAGTATGAGAAATATGCGAAAGAATGAGCCTGATGAGGGCAAATCCAAGACCTAACCCAGACCTAACATGCGTTATCCACTAAAATGTTTATCAAGACCAGGTTTAACTGAATGTTTCAGTGTAGTATCACACTACTACGTGACCCAAACCAGAAAAAACCCAGGATCTGTTCAACAAGTATGTGAAAAACGCGAAAGTATGAGCCTGATGAGGGCAAATCCCGGACCTATCCCAGACCTAACTTGCGTTATCCTCTAAAATATTGATCGAAACCAGGTTTAATTGAATGTTTCAGTGTGGTACCACATTACTACGTGATCCAAACCAGTAAAAACCCAGGATCCGTTCTACAAGTATGTGAAGATTGCGAAAGTATGAGTCTGATGAGTGAAAATCCCAGGCCTAACCTAGACCTAACATGCGTTATCCTGAAAAATATTGATCGAAACCTGGTTTAATCGACTGTTTCAGTGTGGTACCACATTACTATGTGATCCAAACCAGAAAATAACCGAGGATCTATTCAACGAGTATGTGAAGTGTGCGAAGGTATGAGTCTGATAAGTGAAAATGCCAGGCCTGACCTAGACCTAACATGCGTTATCCTCTAAAATATTGAGCGAAACCAGGTTTAATGGACTGTTTCAGTGTGGTACCACACTACTATGGGATCCAAACCAGAAAAAACCCAGGATCTGTTCAACAAGTATGTGAAAAACGCGAAAGTATGAGCCTGATGTGGGCAAATCCCAGACCTATCCCAGACCTAACTTGCGTTGTCCTCTATAATATTGATGGAAACCAGGTTTAATTGACTGTTTCAGTGTTGTACTTCATTACTACGCGATGCAATCCAGAAAAAGCCCAGGATCTAGCCATCAAGTATGAGAAATATGCGAAAGAATGAGCCTGATGAGAGCAAATCCCAGACCTAACCTAGACCTAACATGGATTATTCTCTAAAATATTGGTGGAAACCTTGTTTAATTGACTGTTTCAGTGTGGAACCACATTACTACGTGATCCAAACCAGAAAAAACCCAGGATCAGTTCAACAAGTATGTGAAGAATGCGAAAGTATGAGTCTGATGAGTGAAAACCCCAGGCCTAACCTAGACCTAACATGCGTTGTCCTCAAAAATATTGATCGAAACCTGGTTTAATCGACTGTTTCAGTGTGGTACCACATTACTATGTGATCCAAACCAGAAAATTACCCGGGATCTGTTCAACAAGTATGTGAAGTGTGCGAAAGTATGAGCCTGATGAGGGCAAATCCTAGACCTAACCCAAACCTAACATGCGTTACCCTCTAAAATATTTATCAAGACCAGGTTTCATCGATTGTTTCAGTGTGGACCCACATTACTACGTGATCCAAACCAGAAAAAACCCAGGATCCGTTCAACAAGTATGTGAAGAATGCGAAGGTATGAGTCTGATGAGTGAAAATCCCAGACCTAACCCAGACCTAACATGCGTTATCCTCAAAAATATTGATCGAAACCTGGTTTAATCGACTGTTTCAGTGTGGTACCACATTACTATGTGATCCAAACCAGAAAAAACCCGGGATCCGTTCAACAAGTATGTGAAGTGTGCGAAAGTATGAGCCTGATGAGAGCAAATCCCAGAATTAACCTAGACCTAACATGAATTATTCTCTAAAATAATGGTCGAAACCAGGTTTAATTGTCTGTTTCAGTGTGGTCCCACATTACTACGTGACCCAAACCAGAAAAAACCCAGGATCCGTTCAACAAGTATGTGAAGAATGCGAAAGTATGAGTCTGATGAGTGAAAAAACCAGGCCTGACCTAGACCTAACATGCGTTATCCTCTAAAATATTGAGCGAAACCAGGTGTGATGGACTGTTTCAGTGTGGTACCACACTACTACGGGATCCAAACCAGAAAAAACCCAGGATCTGTTCAACTAGTATGCGAAAAACGCGAAAGTATGAGCCTGATGAGGGCTAATCCCAGACCTATCCCAGACCTAGTTTGCGTTATCCTCTAAAATATTGATCGAAACCAGGTTTAATTGACTGTTAAAGTGTGGTACCACATTACTACGTGATCCAAACCAGAAAAAACCCAGAATCTGTTTAACAAGTATGTGAAAAACGCGAAACTGTGAGCCTGATGAGGGCAAATCTTAGACCTAACCGAGACCTAAGATGCGTTATCCTCTAAAATATTTATCCAGAACAGGTCTCATTGAATGTTTCAGTGTGGTACCACTTTACTACGTGATCCAATCCAGAAATAGCCCAGGATCTAGCCATGAAGTATGAGAAATATGCGATAGTAAGAGCCTGATGAGGGCAAATCCTAGACCTATCCCAGACCTCACTTGCGTTATCCTCTAAAATATTGATCGAAACCAGGTTTAATTGACTGTTTCAGCGTGGTACCACATTACTACGTGATACAATGCAGAAACAGCCCAGGATCTAGCCATGAAGTATGAGAAACATGCGAAAGTATGAGCCTGATGAGGGCAAATCCTAGACGTAACCCAGACCTAACATGCGTTATCCTCTAAAATATTTATCAAGACCAGGTTTAATTGAATGTTTCAGTGTGGTACCACATTACTACGTGATCCAAACCAGAAAAAACCAAGGTTCCGTTCAACAAGTATGTGAAGAATGCGAATGTATGAGTCTGATCAGTGAAAATCTCAGGCCTTACCAAGACCTAATTTGCGTTGTCCTCTAAAATATTGATGGAAACCGGGTTTCATTGACTGTTTCAGTGTGGTACTACATTACAACGTGATGCAATCCAGAAAAAGCCCAGGATCTAGCCATCAAGTATGAGAAATATGCGAAAGAATGAGCCTGATGAGAGCAAATCCCAGACCTAACCTAGACCTAACATGCGTTATCCTCTAAAATATTGAGCGAAACCAGGTTTAATGGACTGTTTCAGTGTGGTACCACACTGCTTCGTGATCCAAACCAGAAAAAAACCCAGGATCTGTTCAACAAGTATGTGAAAAACGCGAAAGTATGAGCCTGATGACAGCAAATCCCAGACCTATCCCAGACCTAACTTGCGTTGTCCTTTAAAATATTGATGGAAACCAGGTTTAATTGACTGTTTCAGTGTTGTACGTCATTACTACGTGATGCAATCCAGAAAAAGCCCAGGATCTAGCCATCAAGTATGAGAAATATGCGAAAGTATGAGTCTGATGAGTGAAAACCCCAGGCCTAACCTAGACCTAACATGCGTTGTCCTCAAAAATATTGATCGAAACCTGGTTTAATCGACTGTTTCAGTGTGGTACCACATTACTATGTGATCCAAACCAGAAAATAACCCAGGATCTGTTCAACGAGTATGTGAAGTGTGCGAAAGTATGAGTCTTATGAGGACAAATCCCAGACCTATCCCAGACCTAACATGCGTTATCCTCTAAAATATTTATCAAGACCAGGTTTAATTGATTGTTTCAGAGTGGACCCACATTACTACGTGATCCAAACCAGAAAAAACCCAGGATCCGTTCAACAAGTATGTGAAGAATGCGAAAGTATGAGTCTGATGAGTGAAAATCCCAGGCCTAACCTAGACCTAACATGCGTTATCCTCAAAAATATTGATCGAAACCTGGTTTAATCGACTGTTTCAGTGTGGTACCACATTACTATGTGATCCAAACCAGAAAATAACCCAGGATCTGTTCTACGAGTATGTGAAGTGTGCGAAAGTATGAGTCTGATGAGGGCAAATCCCAGACCTATCCCAGACCTAACATGCGTTATCCTCTAAAATACTTATCAAGACCAGGTTTAATTGATTGTTTCAGTGTGGACCCACATAACTACGTGATCCAAACCAGAAAAAACCCAGGATCCGTTCAACAAGTATGTGAAGAATGCGAAAGTATGAGTCTGATGAGTGAAAAAACCAGGCCTGACCTAGACCTAACATGCGTTATCCTCTAAAATATTGAGCGGAACCAGGTTTAATGGACTGTTTCAGTGTGGTACGACACTACTACGGGATCCAAACCAGAAAAAACCCAGGATCTGTTCAACAAGTATGTGAAAAACGCGACAGTATGAGCCTGATGAGGGCAAATCCCAGACCTATCCCAGACCTAACTTACGTTGTCCTCTAAAATATTGACGGAAACCAGGTTTAATTGACTGTTTCAGTGTTGTACTTCATTACTACGTTATGCAATCCAGAAAATGCTCAGGATCTAGCCATCAAGTATGAGTAATATGCGAAAGAATGAGCCTGATGAGAGCAAATCCCAGACCTATCCCAGACCTAACTTGCGTTATCCTCCAAAATATTGATCGAAACCAGGTTTAATTGACTGTTTTAGTGTGGTACCACATTACTACGTGATCCAAACCAGAAAAAACCCTGGATCTGTCCAACAAGTATGTGAAAAACGCGAAATTGTGAGCCTGATGAGGGCAAATCTTAGACCTAACCCAGGCCTAAGATGCGTTATCCTCTAAAATATTTATCCAGGCCAGGTTTCATTGAATGTTTCAGTGTGGTACCACTTTACTACGTGATCCAATCCAGAAATAGCCCAGGATCTAGCCATGAAGTATGAGAAATATGCGAAAGTATGAGCCTGATGAGGGCAAATCCTAGACCTAACCCAGACCTAACATGCGTTATCCTCTAAAATATTGATCGAAACCTGGTTTAATCGACTGTTTCAGTGTGGTACCACATTACTATGTGATCCAAACCAGAAAATAACCCAGGATCTGTTCAACGAGTATGTGAAGTGTGCGAAAGTATGAGTCTGATGAGGGCAAATCCCAGACCTATCCCAGACCTAACATTCGTTATCCTCTAAAATATTTATCAAGACCAGGTTTAATTGATTGTTTCAGTGTGGACCCACATAACTACGTGATCCAAACCAGAAAAAACCCAGGATCCGTTCAACAAGTATGTGAAGAATGCGAAAGTATGAGTCTGATGAGTGAAAAAACCAGGCCTGACCTAGACCTAACATGCGTTATCCTCTAAAATATTGAGCGAAACCAGGTTTAATGGACTGTTTCAGTGTGGTACCACACTACTACGGGATCCAAACCAGAAAAAACCCAGGATCTGTTCAACAAGTATGTGAAAAACGCGACAGTATGAGCCTGATAAGGGCAAATCCCAGACCTATCCCAGACCCAACTTGCGTTGTCCTCTAAAATATTGACCGAAACCAGGTTTAATTGACTGTTTCAGTGTGGTACCACATTACTACGTGATCCAAACCAGAAAAAACCCAGGATCTGTCCAACAAGTATGTGAAAAACGCGAAACTGTGAGCCTGATGAGGGCAAATCTTAGACCTATCCCAGACCTAAGATGCGTTGTCCTCTAAAATATTTATGCAGACCAGGTTTCATTGAATGTTTCAGTGTGGTACCACTTTACTACGTGATCCAATCCAGAAATAGCCCAGGATCTAGCCATGAAGTATGAGAAATATGCGAAAGTATGAGCCTGATGAGGGCAAATCCTAGACCTAACCCAGACCTAACATGCGTTATCCTCTAAAATATTTATCAAGACCAGGTTTAATTGAATGTTTCAGTGTGGTACCACATTACTATGTGATCCAAACCAGAAAATAACGCAGGATCTGTTCAACGAGTATGTGAAGTGTGCGAAAGTATGAGCCTGATGAGGGCAAATCCCAGACCTATCCCAGACCTAACATGCGTTATCCTCTAAAATATTTATCAAGACCAGGTTTAATTGATTGTTTCAGTGTGGACCCACATTACTACCTGATCCAAACCAGAAAAAACCCAGGATCCGTTCAACAAGTATGTGAAGAATGCGAAAGTATGAGTCTGATGAATGAAAATCCCAGGCCTGACCTAGACCTAACATGCGTTATCCTCTAAAATATTGAGCGAAACCAGGTTTAATGGACTGTTTCAGTGTGGTACCACACTACTACGTGATCCAAACCAGAAAAAACCCAGGATCCGTTCAACAAGTATGTGAAGTGTGCGAAAGCATGAGCCTGATGAGAGCAAATCCCAGACCTAACCTAGACCTAACATGAATTATTCTCTAAAATATTGGTCGAAACCAGGTTTAATTGACTGTTTCAGTGTGGTCCCACATTGCTACGTGACCCAAACCAGAAAAAACCCAGGATCCGTTCAACAAGTATGTGAAGAATGCGAAAGTATGAGTCTGATGAGGGCAAATCCCAGACCTATCCCAGACCTAACTTGCGTTATCCTCTAAAATATTGATCGAAACCAGGTTTAATTGACTGTTTCAGTGTGGTACCACATTACTACATGATCCAATCCAGAAATAGCCCAGGATCTAGCCATGAAGTATGAGAAATATGCGATAGTAAGAGCCTGATGAGGGCAAATCCTAGATCTATCCCAGACCTAACTTGCGTTATCCTCTAAAATATTGATCGCAACCAGGTTTAATGGACTGTTTCTGTGTGGTACCACACAACTACGTGATCCAAACCAGAAAAAACCCAAGGATCTGTTCAACAAGTATGTGAAAAACGCGAAAGTATGAGCCTGATGAGGGCAAATCCCAGACCTATCCCAGACCTAACTTGCGTTATCCTCTAAAATATTGATCGAAACCAGGTTTAATTGACTGTTTCAGTGTGGTACCACATTACTACAAGATCCAATCCAGAAATAGCCCAGGATCTAGCCATGAAGTATGAGAAATATGCGATAGTAAGAGCCTGATGAGGGCAAATCCTAGATCTATCCCAGACCTATCTTGCGTTATCCTCTAAAATATTGATCGCAACCTGGTTTAATGGACTGTTTCTGTGTGGTACCACACAACTACGTGATCCAAACCAGAAAAAACCGAGGATCCGTTCAACAAGTATGTGAAGAATGCGAAAGTATGGGTCTGATGAGTGAAAATCCCAGACCTAACCTAGACCTAACATGCGTTATCCTCTAAAATATTGATCCAAACCAGGTTTAATTGACAGTTTCAGTGTGGTACCACATCACTACGTGATCCAATCCAGAAATAGCCCAGGATCTAGCCATGAAGTATGAGAAATATGCGAAAGTATGAGCCTGACCAGGGCAAATCCTAGACCTAACCCAGACCTAACATGCGCTATCCTCTAAAATATTTATCAAGACCAGGTTTAATTGATTGTTTCAGTGTGGTCCCACATTACTACGTGATCCAAACCAGAAAAAACCCAGGATCCGTTCAACAAGTATGTGAAGAATGCGAAAGTATGAGTCTGATGAGTGAAAATCCCAGGCCTGACCTAGACCTATCATGCGTTATCCTCTAAAATAATGAGCGAAACCAGGTTTAATGGACTGTTTCAGTGTGGTACCACACTACTACGGGATCCAAACCAGAAAAAACCCAGGATCTGTTCAACAAGTATGTGAAAAACCCGAATGTATGAGCCTGACGAGGGCAAATCCCAGACCTATCCCAGACCTAACTTGCGTTGTCCTCTAAAGTATTGATGGAAACCAGGTTTAATTGACTGTTTCAGTGATGTACTTCATTACTACGTGATGCAATCCAGAAAAAGCCCAGGATCTAGCCATCAAGTATGAGAAATATGCGAAAGAATGAGCCAGATGAGAGCAAATCCCAGACCTAACCTAGACCTAACATGAATTATTCTCTAAAATATTGGTCGAAACCAGGTTTAATTGACTGTTTCAGTGTGGTCCCACATTACTACGTGATCCAAACCAGAAAAAACCCAGGATCTGCTCAACGAGTATGTGAAGGGTGGAAAGTATGAGTCTGATGAGGTCAAATCCCAGACCTATCCCAGATCTAACTTGCGTTATCCTCTAAGATATTGATCGAAACCAGGTTTATTCGACTGTTTCAGTGTGGTACCACATTACTACGTGATCCAAACCAGAAAAGACCCAGGATCAGTTCAACAAGTACGTGAAAAACGTGAAAGTATGAGCCTGATTAGGGCGAATCCCAGACCTATCCCAGACCTAACATGCGCTATCCTCTAAAATATTTATCAAGACGAGGTTTAATTGATTGTTTCAGTGTGGTCCCACATTACGACATGATCCAATCCAGAAAAAGCCCAGGATCTAGCCATAAAGTGTGAGTAATATGCGAAAGAATGAGCCTGATGAGAGCAAATCCCAGACCTATCCCAGACCTAACTTGCGTTATCCTCCAAAATATTGATCGAAACCAGGTTTAATTGACTGTTTTAGTGTGGTACCACATTACTACGTGATCCAAACCAGAAAAAACCCTGGATCTGTCCAACAAGTATGTGAAAAACGCGAAATTGTGAGCCTGATGAGGGCAAATCTTAGACCTAACCCAGGCCTAAGATGCGTTATCCTCTAAAATATTTATCCAGGCCAGGTTTCATTGAATGTTTCAGTGTGGTACCACTTTACTACGTGATCCAATCCAGAAATAGCCCAGGATCTAGCCATGAAGTATGAGAAATATGCGAAAGTATGAGCCTGATGAGGGCAAATCCTAGACCTAACCCAGACCTAACATGCGTTATCCTCTAAAATATTGATCGAAACCTGGTTTAATCGACTGTTTCAGTGTGGTACCACATTACTATGTGATCCAAACCAGAAAATAACCCAGGATCTGTTCAACGAGTATGTGAAGTGTGCGAAAGTATGAGTCTGATGAGGGCAAATCCCAGACCTATCCCAGACCTAACATTCGTTATCCTCTAAAATATTTATCAAGACCAGGTTTAATTGATTGTTTCAGTGTGGACCCACATAACTACGTGATCCAAACCAGAAAAAACCCAGGATCCGTTCAACAAGTATGTGAAGAATGCGAAAGTATGAGTCTGATGAGTGAAAAAACCAGGCCTGACCTAGACCTAACATGCGTTATCCTCTAAAATATTGAGCGAAACCAGGTTTAATGGACTGTTTCAGTGTGGTACCACACTACTACGGGATCCAAACCAGAAAAAACCCAGGATCTGTTCAACAAGTATGTGAAAAACGCGACAGTATGAGCCTGATGAGGGCAAATCCCAGACCTATCCCAGACCCAACTTGCGTTGTCCTCTAAAATATTGACCGAAACCAGGTTTAATTGACTGTTTCAGTGTGGTACCACATTACTACGTGATCCAAACCAGAAAAAACCCAGGATCTGTCCAACAAGTATGTGAAAAACGCGAAACTGTGAGCCTGATGAGGGCAAATCTTAGACCTATCCCAGACCTAAGATGCGTTGTCCTCTAAAATATTTATGCAGACCAGGTTTCATTGAATGTTTCAGTGTGGTACCACTTTACTACGTGATCCAATCCAGAAATAGCCCAGGATCTAGCCATGAAGTATGAGAAATATGCGAAAGTATGAGCCTGATGAGGGCAAATCCTAGACCTAACCCAGACCTAACATGCGTTATCCTCTAAAATATTTATCAAGACCAGGTTTAATTGAATGTTTCAGTGTGGTACCACATTACTATGTGATCCAAACCAGAAAATAACGCAGGATCTGTTCAACGAGTATGTGAAGTGTGCGAAAGTATGAGCCTGATGAGGGCAAATCCCAGACCTATCCCAGACCTAACATGCGTTATCCTCTAAAATATTTATCAAGACCAGGTTTAATTGATTGTTTCAGTGTGGACCCACATTACTACCTGATCCAAACCAGAAAAAACCCAGGATCCGTTCAACAAGTATGTGAAGAATGCGAAAGTATGAGTCTGATGAATGAAAATCCCAGGCCTGACCTAGACCTAACATGCGTTATCCTCTAAAATATTGAGCGAAACCAGGTTTAATGGACTGTTTCAGTGTGGTACCACACTACTACGTGATCCAAACCAGAAAAAACCCAGGATCCGTTCAACAAGTATGTGAAGTGTGCGAAAGCATGAGCCTGATGAGAGCAAATCCCAGACCTAATCTAGACCTAACATGAATTATTCTCTAAAATATTGGTCGAAACCAGGTTTAATTGACCGTTTCAGTGTGGTCCCACATTGCTACGTGACCCAAACCAGAAAAAACCCAGGATCCGTTCAACAAGTATGTGAAGAATGCGAAAGTATGAGTCTGATGAGGGCAAATCCCAGACCTATCCCAGACCTAACTTGCGTTATCCTCTAAAATATTGATCGAAACCAGGTTTAATTGACTGTTTCAGTGTGGTACCACATTACTACATGATCCAATCCAGAAATAGCCCAGGATCTAGCCATGAAGTATGAGAAATATGCGATAGTAAGAGCCTGATGAGGGCAAATCCTAGATCTATCCCAGACCTAACTTGCGTTATCCTCTAAAATATTGATCGCAACCAGGTTTAATGGACTGTTTCTGTGTGGTACCACACAACTACGTGATCCAAACCAGAAAAAACCCAAGGATCTGTTCAACAAGTATGTGAAAAACGCGAAAGTATGAGCCTGATGAGGGCAAATCCCAGACCTATCCCAGACCTAACTTGCGTTATCCTCTAAAATATTGATCGAAACCAGGTTTAATTGACTGTTTCAGTGTGGTACCACATTACTACAAGATCCAATCCAGAAATAGCCCAGGATCTAGCCATGAAGTATGAGAAGTATGCGATAGTAAGAGCCTGATGAGGGCAAATCCTAGATCTATCCCACACCTATCTTGCGTTATCCTCTAAAATATTGATCGCAACCTGGTTTAATGGACTGTTTCTGTGTGGTACCACACAACTACGTGATCCAAACCAGAAAAAACCGAGGATCCGTTCAACAAGTATGTGAAGAATGCGAAAGTATGGGTCTGATGAGTGAAAATCCCAGACCTAACCTAGACCTAACATGCGTTATCCTCTAAAATATTGATCCAAACCAGGTTTAATTGACAGTTTCAGTGTGGTACCACATCACTACGTGATCCAATCCAGAAATAGCCCAGGATCTAGCCATGAAGTATGAGAAATATGCGAAAGTATGAGCCTGACCAGGGCAAATCCTAGACCTAACCCAGACCTAACATGCGCTATCCTCTAAAATATTTATCAAGACCAGGTTTAATTGATTGTTTCAGTGTGGTCCCACATTACTACGTGATCCAAACCAGAAAAAACCCAGGATCCGTTCAACAAGTATGTGAAGAATGCGAAAGTATGAGTCTGATGAGTGAAAATCCCAGGCCTGACCTAGACCTATCATGCGTTATCCTCTAAAATAATGAGCGAAACCAGGTTTAATGGACTGTTTCAGTGTGGTACCACACTACTACGGGATCCAAACCAGAAAAAACCCAGGATCTGTTCAACAAGTATGTGAAAAACCCGAATGTATGAGCCTGACGAGGGCAAATCCCAGACCTATCCCAGACCTAACTTGCGTTGTCCTCTAAAGTATTGATGGAAACCAGGTTTAATTGACTGTTTCAGTGATGTACTTCATTACTACGTGATGCAATCCAGAAAAAGCCCAGGATCTAGCCATCAAGTATGAGAAATATGCGAAAGAATGAGCCAGATGAGAGGAAATCCCAGACCTAACCTAGACCTAACATGAATTATTCTCTAAAATATTGGTCGAAACCAGGTTTAATTGACTGTTTCAGTGTGGTCCCACATTACTACGTGATCCAAACCAGAAAAAACCCAGGATCTGCTCAACGAGTATGTGAAGGGTGGAAAGTATGAGTCTGATGAGGTCAAATCCCAGACCTATCCCAGATCTAACTTGCGTTATCCTCTAAGATATTGATCGAAACCAGGTTTATTCGACTGTTTCAGTGTGGTACCACATTACTACGTGATCCAAACCAGAAAAGACCCAGGATCAGTTCAACAAGTACGTGAAAAACGTGAAAGTATGAGCCTGATTAGGGCGAATCCCAGACCTATCCCAGACCTAACATGCGCTATCCTCTAAAATATTTATCAAGACGAGGTTTAATTGATTGTTTCAGTGTGGTCCCACATTACGACATGATCCAATCCAGAAAAAGCCCAGGATCTAGCCATCAAGTGTGAGTAATATGCGAAAGAATGAGCCTGGTGAGAGTAAATCCCAGACCTAACCTCGACCTAACATGAATTATTCTCTAAAATATTGATCGAAACCAGGTTTGATTGACTGTTTCAGCGTGGTACCACATTACTACGTGATACAATCCAGAAACAGCCCAGGATCCAGCCATGAGGTATGAGAAATATGCGAAAGTATGAGCCTGATGAGGGCAAATCCTAGACCTAACCCAGACCTAACATGCGTTATCCTCTAAAATATTGATCGAAACCTGGTTTAATGCACTGTTTCAGTGTGGTACCACACTACTACGTGATCCGAACCAGAAAAAACCCAGGATCTGTTCAACAAGTATGTGAAAAACGCGAAAGTATGAGTCTGATGAGGTCAAATCCCAGACCTATCCCAGACCTAACTTGTGTTATCCTCTAAAATATTGATCGAAACCAGGCTTAGTCGACTGTTTCAGTGTGGTACCACATTACTACGTGATCCAAACCAGAAAAAACCCAGGATCCGTTCAACAAGTATGTGAAGTGTGCGAAAGTATGAGTCTGATTAGGGCAAATCGCAGACCTATCCCAGACCTAACATGCGCTATCCACTAAAATATTTATCAAGACCAGGTTTAATTGATTGTTTCAGTGTGGTCCCACATTACTACGGGATACAATCCAGAAACAGCCCAGGATCCAGCCATGAAGTATGAGAAATATGCGAAAGTATGAGTCTGATGAGGGCAAATCCCAGACCTATCCCAGACCTAACTTGCGTTATCCTCTAAAATATTGATCGAAACCAGGTTTAATTGACTGTTTCAGTGTGGTACCACATTACTACATGATCCAATCCAGAAATAGCCCAGGATCTAGCCATGAAGTATTAGAAATATGCGATAGTAAGAGCCTGATGAGGGCAAATCCTAGACCTATCCCACACCTAACTTGCGTTATCCTCTAAAATATTGATCGAAACCAGGTTTAATTGACTGTTTCAGTGTGGTACCACATTACTACATGATCCAATCCAGAAATAGCCCAGGATCTAGCCATGAAGTATTAGAAATATGCGATAGTAAGAGCCTGATGAGGGCAAATCCTAGATCTATCCCACACCTAACTTGCGTTATCCTCTAAAATACTGATCGAAACCAGGTTTAATTGACTGTTTCAGTGTGGTACCACATTACTACATGATCCAATCCAGAAATAGCCCAGGATCTAGCCATGAAGTATGAGAAATATGCGAAAGTATGAGCCTGACCAGGGCAAATCCTAGACCTAACCCAGACCTAACATGCGTTATCCTCTAAAATATTTATCAAGACCAGGTTTAATTGATTGTTTCAGTGTGGTCCCACATTACTACGTGATCCAAACCAGAAAAAACCCAGGATCCGTTCAACAAGTATGTGAAGAATGCGAAAGTATGAGTCTGATGAGTGAAAATCCCAGGCCTGACCTAGACCTATCATGCGTTATCCTCTAAAATAATGAGCGAAACCAGGTTTAATGGACTGTTTCAGTGTGGTACCACACTACTACGGGATCCAAACCAGAAAAAACCCAGGATCTGTTCAGCAAGTATGTGAAAAACCCGAAAGTATGAGCCTGATGAGGGCAAATCCCAGACCTATCCCAGACCTAACTTGCGTTGTCCTCTAAAGTATTGATGGAAACCAGGTTTAATTGACTGTTTCAGTGTTGTACTTCATTACTACGTGATGCAATCCAGAAAAAGCCCAGGATCTAGCCATCAAGTATGAGAAATATGCGAAAGAATGAGCCATATGAGAGCAAATCCCAGACCTAACCTAGACCTAACATGAATTATTCTCTAAAATATTGGTCGAAACCAGGTTTAATTGACTGTTTCAGTGTGGTCCCACATTACTACGTGATCCAAACCAGAAAAAACCCAGGATCCGTTCAACAAGTATGTGAAGTGTGCGAAAGTATGAGTCTGATTAGGGCAAATCGCAGACCTATCCCAGACCTAACATGCGCTATCCACTAAAATATTTATCAAGACCAGGTTTAATTGATTGTTACAGTGTGGTCCCACATTACTACGGGATACAATCCAGAAACAGCCCAGGATCCAGCCATGAAGTATGAGAAATATGCGAAAGTATGAGTCTGATGAGGGCAAATCCCAGACCTATCCCAGACCTAACTTGCGTTATCCTCTAAAATATTGATCGAAACCAGGTTTAATTGACTGTTTCAGTGTGGTACCACATTACTACATGATCCAATCCAGAAATAGCCCAGGATCTAGCCATGAAGTATTAGAAATATGCGATAGTAAGAGCCTGATGAGGGCAAATCCTAGATCTATCCCACACCTAACTTGCGTTATCCTCTAAAATATTGATCGAAACCAGGTTTAATTGACTGTTTCAGTGTGGTACCACATTACTACATGATCCAATCCAGAAATAGCCCAGGATCTAGCCATGAAGTATTAGAAATATGCGATAGTAAGAGCCTGATGAGGGCAAATCCTAGATCTATCCCACACCTAACTTGCGTTATCCTCTAAAATACTGATCGAAACCAGGTTTAATTGACTGTTTCAGTGTGGTACCACATTACTACATGATCCAATCCAGAAATAGCCCAGGATCTAGCCATGAAGTATGAGAAATATGCGATAGTAAGAGCCTGATGAGGGCAAATCCTAGATCTATCCCAGACCTAACTTGCGTTATCCTCTAAAATATTGATCGCAACCTGGTTTAATGGACTGTTTCTGTGTGGTACCACACAACTACGTGATCCAAACCAGAAAAAACCGAGGATCCGTTCAACAAGTATGTGAAGAATGCGAAAGTATGGGTCTGATGAGTGAAAATCCCAGACCTAACCTAGACCTAACATGCGTTATCCTCTAATATATTGATGGAAACCAGGTTTAATGGACCGTTTCAGTGTTGTACTTCATTACTACGTGATGCAATCCAGAAAAAGCCCAGGATCTAGCCATCAAGTATGAGAAGTATGCGAAAGAATGAGCCTGATGAGAGCAAATCCCAGACCTAACCCAGGCCTAACATGCGTTAGCCTCAAAAATATTGATCGAAACCTGGTTTAATCGACTGTTTCAGTATGGTACCACATTACTATGTGATCCAAACCAGAAAATAACGCAGTATCTGTTCAACGAGTATGTGAAGTGTGCGAAAGTATGAGCCTGATGAGGGCAAATCCCAGACCTATCCCAGACCTAACATGCGCTATCCACTAAAATATTGATCCAAACCAGGTTTAATGGACTGTTTCAGTGTGGCACCACATTACTACGTGATCCAAACCAGAAAAAACCCAGGATCCGTTCAACAAGTATGTGAAAAACGCGAAAGTATGAGTCTGATGAGGTCAAATCCCAGACCTATCCCAGACCTAACTTGTGTTATCCTCTAAAATATTGATCGAAACCAGGCTTAGTCGACTGTTTCAGTGTGGTACCACATTACTACGTGATCCAAACCAGAAAAAACCCAGGATCCGTTCAAGAAGTATGTGAAGTGTGCGAAAGTATGAGTCTGATTAGGGCAAATCGCAGACCTATCCCAGACCTAACATGCGCTATCCACTAAAATATTGATCCAAACCAGGTTTAATGGACTGTTTCAGTGTGGCACCACATTACTACGTGATCCAAACCAGAAAAAACCCAGGATCCGTTCAACAAGTATGTGAAGAATGCGAAAGTATGAGTCTGATGAGTGAAAATCCCATGCCTAACCTAGACCTAACATGCGTTATCCTCAAAAATATTGATCGAAACCTGTTTTAGTCGACAGTTTCAGTGAGGTGCCACATTACTATGTGATCCAAACCAGAAAATAACCCAGGATCTGTTCAACGAGTATGTGAAGTGTGCGAAAGTATGAGTCTGATGAGGGCAAATCCCATGCCTAACCTAGACCCAACATGCGTTATCCTTAAAAATATTGATCGAAACCTGGTTTAATCGGCTGTTTCAGAGTGGTACCATATTACTATGTGATCCAAACCGGAAAATAACCCAGGATCTGTTCAACGAGTATGTGAAGTGTGCGAAAGTATGAGTCTGATGAGGGCAAATCCCAGACCGATCCCAGACCTAACATGCGTTATCCTCTAAAATATTTATCAAGACCAGGTTTAATTGATTGTTTCAGTGTGGGCCCACATTACGACGTGATCCAAACCAGAAAAAACCCAGGATCCGTTCAACAAGTATGTGAAGAATGCGAAAGTATGGGTCTGATGAGTGAAAAAACCAGGCCTGACCTAGACCTAACATGCGTTATCCTCTAAAATATTGAGCGAAACCAGGTTTAATTGACTGTTTCAGTGTTGTACTTCATTACTACGTGATGCAATCCAGAAAAAGCCCAGGATCTGTTCAACAAGTATATGAAAAACGCGAAAGTATGAGCCTGATGAGGGCAAATCCCAGACCTATCCCAGACCTAACTTGCGTTATCCTCTAAAATATTTATCCAGACCAGGTTTCATTGAATGTTTCAGTGTGGTACCACTTTACTACGTGAACCAATCCAGAAATAGCCCAGGATCTAGCCATGAAGTATGAGAAATATGCGATAGTAAGAGCCTGATGAGGGCAAATCCTAGACCTATCCCAGACCTAACTTGCGCTATCCTCTAAAATATTGATCGCAACCAGGTTTAATGGACTGTTTCTGTGTGGTACCACACAACTACGTGATCCAAACCAGAAAAAACCCAGGATCTGTTCAACAAGTATGTGAAAAACGCGAAAGTATGAGCCTGATGAGGGCAAATCCCAGACCTATCCCAGACCTAACTTGCGTTATCCTCTAAAATATTGATCGAAACCAGGTTTAATTGACTGTTTCAGTGTGGTACCACATTACTACATGATCCAATCCAGAAATAGCCCAGGATCTAGCCATGAAGTATGAGAAATATACGATAGTAAGAGCCTGATGAGGGCAAATCCTAGATCTATCCCAGACCTAACTTGCGTTATCCTCTAAAATATTGATCCAAACCAGGTTTAATTGAATGTTTCAGTGTGGTACCACATTACTACGTGACCCAACCCAGAAAAAACCCAGGATCTGTTCAACAAGTATGTGAAAAACGCGAAAGTATGAGCCTGATGAGGGCAAATCCCAGACCTATCCCAGCCCTAACTTGCGTTATCCTCTAAAATGTTGATCGAAACCAGGTTTAGTCGACTGTTTCAGTGTGGTACCACATTACTACGTGATCCAAACCAGAAAAAACCCAGGATCCGTTCAACAAGTATGTGAAGAATGCGAAAGTATGAGTCTGATGAGTGAAAATCCCAGACCTAACATGCGTTATCCTCTAAAATATTTATCAAGACCAGGTTTAATTGAATGTTTCAGTGTGGTACCACATTACTACGTGACCCAACCCAGAAAAAACCCAGGATCTGTTCAACAAGTATGTGAAGAATGCGAAAGTATGAGTCTGATGAGTGAAAATCCCAGACCTAACCTAGACCTAACATGCGTTATCCTCTAAAATATTTATCAAGACCAGGTTTAATTGAATGTTTCAGTGTGGTACCACATTACTACGTGACCCAAACCAGAAAAAACCCAGGATCTGTTCAACAAGTATATGAAAAAGGCGAAAGTATGAGCCTGATGAGGGCAAATCCCAGACCTATCCCAGACGTAACTTGCGTTATCCTCTAAAATATTGATCGAAACAAGGTTTAATTGAATGATTCAGTGTGGTACCACATTGCTACGTGATGCAATCCAGAAACAGCCCAGGATCTAGCCATGAAGTATGAGAAGTATGCGAAAGTATGAGCCAGATGAGGGCAAATCCTAGACCTAACCCAAACCTAACATGCGTTATCCTCTAAAATATTTATCATGAACAGGTTTAATTGAATGTTTCAGTGTGGTACCACATTACTACGTGAACCAAATCAGAAAAAACCCAGGATCCGTTCAACAAGTATGTTAAAACTGCGACGCTATGACCCTGATGAGGGCAAATCCCAGGCCTAAACTAGACCTAACATGCGTTGTCCTCTAAAATATTGATCCAAACCAGGTTTAATGGACTGTTTCAGTGTGGCACCACATTACTACGTGATCCAAACCAGAAAAAACCCAGGATCCGTTCAACAAGTATGTGAAGAATGCGAAAGTATGAGTCTGATGAGTGAAAATCCCATGCCTAACCTAGACCTAACATGCGTTATCCTCAAAAATATTGATCGAAACCTGGTTTAATCGACTGTTTCAGTGTGGTACCACATTACTATGTGATCCAAACCAGAAAATAACCCAGGATCTGTTCAACGAGTATGTGAAGTGTGCGAAAGTATGAGTCTGATGAGGGCAAATCCCATGCCTAACCTAGACTTAACATGCGTTATCCTTAAAAATATTGATCGAAACCTGGTTTAATCGACTGTTTCAGAGTGGTACCATATTACTATGTGATCCAAACCAGAAAATAACCCAGGATCTGTTCAACGAGTATGTGAAGTGTGCGAAAGTATGAGTCTGATGAGGGCAAATCGCAGACCTATCCCAGACCTAACATGCGTTATCCTCTAAAATATTTATCAAGACCAGGTTTAATTGATTGTTTCAGTGTGGGCCCACATTACGACGTGATCCAAACCAGAAAAAACCCAGGATCCGTTCAACAAGTATGTGAAGAATGCGAAAGTATGAGTCTGATGAGTGAAAATCCCATGCCTAACCTAGACCTAACATGCGTTATCCTCAAAAATATTGATCGAAACCTGGTTTAATCGACTGTTTCAGTGTGGTACCACATTACTATGTGATCCAAACCAGAAAATAACCCAGGATCTGTTCAACGAGTATGTGAAGTGTGCGAAAGTATGAGTCTGATGAGGGCAAATCCCAGTCCTATCCCAGACCTAACATGCGTTATCCTCTAAAATATTTATCAAGACCAGGTTTAGTTGATTGTATCAGTGTGGACCCATATTACTACGTGATCCAAACCAGAAAAAACCCAGGATCCGTTCAACAAGTATGTGAAGAATGCGAAAGTATGAGTCTGATGAGTGAAAAAACCAGGCCTGACCTAGACCTAACATGCGTTATCCTCTAAAATATTGAGCGAAACCAGGTTTAATTGACTGTTTCAGTGTTGTACTTCATTACTACGTGATGCAATCCAGAAAAAGCCCAGGATCTGTTCAACAAGTATATGAAAAACGCGAAAGTATGAGCCGGATGAGGGCAAATCCCAGACCTATCCCAGACCAAACTTGCGTTATCCTCTAAAATATTGATCGAAACCAGGTTTAATCGACTGTTTCAGTGTGAAAACACATTACTACGTGATCCAAACCAGAAAAAAACCCAGGATCTTGTCATCCAGTATGTGAAGTTTGCGAAAGTATGATTCTGATGAGGGCTAATCCCAGACCTATCCCAGACCTATCCCAGACCTAACTTGCGTTATCCTCTAAAATATTGATCGAAACCAGGTTTAATTGATTGTTTTAGTGTGGTAACACATTACTACGTGACCCAACCCAGAAAAAACCCAGGATCTGTTCAACAAGTACGTGAAGGGTGCGAAAGTATGAGTCTGATGAGGTCAAATCCCAGACCTATCCCAGATCTAACTTGCGTTATCCTCTAAGATATTGATCGAAACCAGGTTTAATCGACTGTTTCAGTGTGGTACCACATTACTACGTGATCCAAACCAGAAAAGACCCAGGATCAGTTCAACAAGTACGTGAAAAACGTGAAAGTATGAGCCTGATTAGGGCGAATCCCAGACCTATCCCAGACCTAACATGTGCTATCCTCTAAAATATTTATCAAGACGAGGTTTAATTGATTGTTTCAGTGTGGTCCCACATGACGACGTGATCCAATCCAGAAAAAGCCCAGGATCTAGCCATCAAGTGTGAGTAATATGCGAAAGAATGAGCCTGATGAGAGTAAATCCCAGACCTAACCTAGACCTAACATGAATTATTCTCTAAAATATTGATCGAAACCAGGTTTGATTGACTGTTTCAGCGTGGTACCACATTACTACGTGATACAATCCAGAAACAGCCCAGGATCCAGCCATGAGGTATGAGAAATATGCGAAAGTATGAGCCTGATGAGGGCAAATCCTAGACCTAACCCAGACCTAACATGCGTTATCCTCTAAAATATTCATCGAAACCTGGTTTAATGCACTGTTGCAGTGTGGTACCACACTACTACGTGATCCGAACCAGAAAAAACCCAGGTTCTGTTCAACAAGTATGTGAAAAACGCGAAAGTATGAGTCTGATGAGGTCAAATCCCAGACCTATCCCAGACCTAACTTGTGTTATCCTCTAAAATATTGATCGAAACCAGGTTTAGTCGACTGTTTCAGTGTGGTACCACATTACTACGTGATCCAAACCAGAAAAAACCCAGGAACCGTTCAACAAGTATGTGAAGTGAGCGAAAGTATGAGTCTGATGAGGGCAAATCCCATGCCTAACCTAGACTTAACATGCGTTATCCACTAAAATATATATCAAGACCAGGTTTAATTGATTGTTTCAGTGTGGTCCCACATTACTACGTGATACAATCCAGAAACAGCCCAGGATCCAGGCATGAAGTATGAGAAATATGCGAAAGTATGAGTCTGATGAGTGAAAATCCCAGACCTAACCTAGACCTAACATGCGTTATCCTCTAAAATATTGATGGAAACCAGGTTTAATGGACCGTTTCAGTGTTGTACTTCATTACTACGTGATGCGATCCAGAAAAAGCCCAGGATCTAGCCATCAAGTATGAGAAATATGCGAAAGAATGAGCCTGATGAGAGCAAATCCCAGACCTAACCCAGACCTAACATGCGTTAGCCTCTAAAATATTGATCGAAACCTGGTTTAATCGACTGTTTCAGTGTGGTACCACATTACTATGTGATCCAAACCAGAAAATAACCCAGGATCAGTTGAACGAGTATGTCAAGTGTGCGAAAGAATGAGCCTGATGAGAGTAAATCCCAGACCTAACCTAGACCTAACATGCGCTATCCTCTAAAATATTTATCAAGACGAGGTTTAATTGATTGTTTCAGTGTGGTCCCACATTACTATGTGATCCAAACCAGAAAATATCCCAGGATCTGTTCAACAAGTATGTGAAGAATGCGAAAGTATGAGTCTGATGAGTGAAAATCCCGGACCTAACCCAGACCTAACATGCGTTATCCTCTAAAATATTTATCCAGACCAGGTTTCATTGAATGTTTCAGTGTGGTACCACTTTACTATGTGATCCAATCCAGAAATAGCCCAGCATCTAGCCATGAAGTATGAGAAATATGCGAAAGTAAGAGCCTGATGAGGGCAAATCCTAGACCTAACCCAGACCTAACATGCGTTATCCTCTAAAATATTTATCAAGACCAGGTTTAATTGAATGTTTCAGTGTGGTACCACATGACTACGTGACCCAACCCAGAAAAAACCCAGGATCTGTTCAACAAGTATGTGAAAAACGCGAAGGTATGAGCCTGATGCGGGCAAATCCCAGACCTATCCCAGCCCTAACTTGCGTTATCCTCTAAAATATTGATCGAAACCAGGTTTAGTCGACTGTTTCAGTGTGGTACCACATTACTACGTGATCCAAACCAGAAAAAACCCAGGATCCGTTCAACAAGTATGTGAAGAATGCGAAAGTATGAGTCTGATGAGTGAAAATCCCAGACCTAACCTAGACCTAACATGCGTTATCCTCTAAAATATTTATCAAGACCAGGTTTAATTGAATGTTTCAGTGTGGTACCACATTACTACGTGACCCAAACCAGAAAAAACCCAGGATCTGTTCAACAAGTATATGAAAAAGGCGAAAGTATGAGCCTGATGAGGGCAAATCCCAGACCTATCCCAGACGTAACTTGCGTTATCCTCTAAAATATTGATCGAAACAAGGTTTAATTGAATGTTTCAGTGTGGTACCACATTGCTACGTGATGCAATCCAGAAACAGCCCAGGATCTAGCCATGAAGTATGAGAAGTATGCGAAAGTATGAGCCAGATGAGGGCAAATCCTAGACCTAACCCAAACCTAACATGCGTTATCCTCTAAAATATTTATCATGAACAGGTTTAATTGAATGTTTCAGTGTGGTACCACATTACTACGTGAACCAAATCAGAAAAAACCCAGGATCCGTTCAACAAGTATGTTAAAACTGCGACAGTATGACCCTGATGAGGGCAAATCCCAGGCCTAACCTAGACCTAACATGCGTTGTCCTCTAAAATATTGATCCAAACCAGGTTTAATGGACTGTTTCAGTGTGGCACCACATTGCTACGTGATCCAAACCAGAAAAAACCCAGGATCTGTTCAACAAGTATGTGAAAAACGCGAAAGTATGAGTCTGATGAGGTCAAATCCCAGACCTATCCCAGACTTAACTTGCGTTATCCTCTAAAATATTGATCGAAACCAGGTTTAATCGGCTGTTTCAGCGTGGTACCACATTACTACGTGATACAATCCAGAAACAGCCCAGGAGCTAGCCATCAAGTATGAGAAATATGCGAAAGAGTGAGCCTGATAAGAGCAAATACCAGACCTAACCTAGACCTAACATGAATTATTCTCTAAAATATTGATCGAAACCAGGTTTAACTGACTGTTTCAGTGTGGTCCCACATTACTACGTGATCCAAACCAGAAAAAACCCAGGATCCGTCCAACAAGTATGTGAAGAATGCGAAAGTATGAGTCTGATGAGTGAAAATCCCAGGCCTAACCTAGACCTAACATGCGTTATCCTCAAAAATATTGATCGAAACCTGGTTTAATCGACTGTTTCAGTGTGGTACCACATTACTATGTGATCCAAACCAGAAAATAACCCAGGATCTGTTCAACGAGTATGTGAAGGGTGCGAAAGTATGAGTCTGATGAGGTCAAATCCCAGACCTATCCCAGATCTGACTTGCGTTATCCTCTAAAATATTGATCGAAACCAGGTTTAATCGACTGTTTCAGTGTGGTACCACATTACTACGTGATCCAAACCAGAAAAGACCCAGGATCAGTTCAACAAGTAAGTGAAAAACGCGAAAGTATGAGGCTGATGAGTGAAAATCCCAGACCTAACCTAGACCTAACATGCGTTATCCTCTAAAATATTTATCAAGACCAGGTTTAATTGAATGTTTCAGTGTGGTACCACATTACTACGTGACCCAAACCAGAAAAAACCCAGGATCTGTTCAACAAGTATATGAAAAAGGCGAAAGTATGAGCCTGATGAGGGCAAATCCCAGACCTATCCCAGACGTAACTTGCGTTATCCTCTAAAATATTGATCGAAACAAGGTTTAATTGAATGTTTCAGTGTGGTACCACATTGCTACGTGATGCAATCCAGAAACAGCCCAGGATCTAGCCATGAAGTATGAGAAGTATGCGAAAGTATGAGCCAGATGAGGGCAAATCCTAGACCTAACCCAAACCTAACATGCGTTATCCTCTAAAATATTTATCATGAACAGGTTTAATTGAATGTTTCAGTGTGGTACCACATTACTACGTGAACCAAATCAGAAAAAACCCAGGATCCGTTCAACAAGTATGTTAAAACTGCGACAGTATGACCCTGATGAGGGCAAATCCCAGGCCTAACCTAGACCTAACATGCGTTGTCCTCTAAAATATTGATCCAAACCAGGTTTAATGGACTGTTTCAGTGTGGCACCACATTGCTACGTGATCCAAACCAGAAAAAACCCAGGATCTGTTCAACAAGTATGTGAAAAACGCGAAAGTATGAGTCTGATGAGGTCAAATCCCAGACCTATCCCAGACTTAACTTGCGTTATCCTCTAAAATATTGATCGAAACCAGGTTTAATCGGCTGTTTCAGCGTGGTACCACATTACTACGTGATACAATCCAGAAACAGCCCAGGAGCTAGCCATCAAGTATGAGAAATATGCGAAAGAGTGAGCCTGATAAGAGCAAATACCAGACCTAACCTAGACCTAACATGAATTATTCTCTAAAATATTGATCGAAACCAGGTTTAACTGACTGTTTCAGTGTGGTCCCACATTACTACGTGATCCAAACCAGAAAAAACCCAGGATCCGTCCAACAAGTATGTGAAGAATGCGAAAGTATGAGTCTGATGAGTGAAAATCCCAGGCCTAACCTAGACCTAACATGCGTTATCCTCAAAAATTTTGATCGAAACCTGGTTTAATCGACTGTTTCAGTGTGGTACCACATTACTATGTGATCCAAACCAGAAAATAACCCAGGATCTGTTCAACGAGTATGTGAAGGGTGCGAAAGTATGAGTCTGATGAGGTCAAATCCCAGACCTATCCCAGATCTGACTTGCGTTATCCTCTAAAATATTGATCGAAACCAGGTTTAATCGACTGTTTCAGTGTGGTACCACATTACTACGTGATCCAAACCAGAAAAGACCCAGGATCAGTTCAACAAGTAAGTGAAAAACGCGAAAGTATGAGGCTGATGAGGGCAAATCCTAGACCTAACTCAAACCTAACATGCGTTATCCTCTAAAATATTTATCAAGACCAGGTTTAATTGACTGTTTCAGCGTGGTACCACATTACTACGTGATACAATCCAGAAACAGCCCAGGATCTAGCCATGAAGTATGAGAGATATGCGAAAGTATGAGCCTGATGAGGGCAAATCCTAGGCCTAACCCAAACCTAACATGCGTTATCCTCTAAAATATTTATCATGACCAGGTTTAATTGAATGTTTCAGTGTGGCACCACATTACTACGTGATCCAATCCAGAAATAGCCCAGGATCTAGCCATGAAGTATGAGAAATATGCGCAAGTATGAGCCTGACGAGAGCAAATCCTAGACCTAACCCAGACCTAACATGCGTTATCCTCAAAACAATTGATCGAACCTGGTTTAATCGACTGTTTCAGTGTGGTACCACATTACTATGTGATCCAAACCAGAAAATAACCCAGGATGAGTTCAACGAGTATGTGAAGTGTGCGAAAGTATGAGTCTGATTAGGGCAAATCCCAGACATATCCCAGACCTAACATGCGCTATCCTCTAAGATATTTATCAAGACCAGGTTTAATTGATTGTTTCAGTGTGGTCCCACATTACTACGTGATCCAATCCAGAAAAAGCCCAGGATCTAGCCATCAAGTATGAGTAATATGCGAAAGAATGAGCCTGATGAGAGTAAATCCCAGACCTAACCTAGACCTAACATGAATTATTCTCTAAAATATTGATCGAAACCAGGTTTAATTGACTGTTTCAGCGTGGTACCACATTAGTACGTGATACAATCCAGAAACAGCCCAGGATCCAGCCATGAAGTATGAGAAATATGCGAAAGTATGAGCCTGATGAGGGCAAATCCTAGACCTAACCCAGACCTAACATGCGTTATCCTCTAAAATATTGATCGAAACCTGGTTTAATGCACTGTTTCAGTGTGGTACCACACTACTACGTGATCCAAACCAGAAAAAACCCAGGATCTGTTCCACAAGTATGTGAAAAACGCGAAAGTATGAGTCTGATGAGGTCAAATCCCAGACCTATCCCAGACCTAACTTGTGTTATCCTCTAAAATATTGATCGAAACCAGGTTTAGTCGACTGTTTCAGTGTGGTACCACATTACTACGTGATCCAAACCAGAAAAAACCCAGGATCTGCTCAACGAGTATGTGAAGGGTGCGAAAGTATGAGTCTGATGAGGTCAAATCCCAGACCTATCCCAGATCTGACTTGCGTTATCCTCTAAAATATTGATCGAAACCAGGTTTAATCGACTGTTTCAGTGTGGTACCACATTGCTACGTGATCCAAACCAGAAAAAACCCAGGATCTGTTCAACAAGTATGTGAAAAACGCGAAAGTATGAGTCTGATGAGGTCAAATCCCAGACCTATCCCAGACTTAACTTGCGTTATCCTCTAAAATATTGATCGAAACCAGGTTTAATCGGCTGTTTCAGCGTGGTACCACATTACTACGTGATACAATCCAGAAACAGCCCAGGAGCTAGCCATCAAGTATGAGAAATATGCGAAAGAGTGAGCCTGATAAGAGCAAATACCAGACCTAACCTAGACCTAACATGAATTATTCTCTAAAATATTGATCGAAACCAGGTTTAACTGACTGTTTCAGTGTGGTCCCACATTACTACGTGATCCAAACCAGAAAAAACCCAGGATCCGTCCAACAAGTATGTGAAGAATGCGAAAGTATGAGTCTGATGAGTGAAAATCCCAGGCCTAACCTAGACCTAACATGCGTTATCCTCAAAAATATTGATCGAAACCTGGTTTAATCGACTGTTTCAGTGTGGTACCACATTACTATGTGATCCAAACCAGAAAATAACCCAGGATCTGTTCAACGAGTATGTGAAGGGTGCGAAAGTATGAGTCTGATGAGGTCAAATCCCAGACCTATCCCAGATCTGACTTGCGTTATCCTCTAAAATATTGATCGAAACCAGGTTTAATCGACTGTTTCAGTGTGGTACCACATTACTACGTGATCCAAACCAGAAAAGACCCAGGATCAGTTCAACAAGTAAGTGAAAAACGCGAAAGTATGAGGCTGATGAGTGAAAATCCCAGACCTAACCTAGACCTAACATGCGTTATCCTCTAAAATATTTATCAAGACCAGGTTTAATTGAATGTTTCAGTGTGGTACCACATTACTACGTGACCCAAACCAGAAAAAACCCAGGATCTGTTCAACAAGTATATGAAAAAGGCGAAAGTATGAGCCTGATGAGGGCAAATCCCAGACCTATCCCAGACGTAACTTGCGTTATCCTCTAAAATATTGATCGAAACAAGGTTTAATTGAATGTTTCAGTGTGGTACCACATTGCTACGTGATGCAATCCAGAAACAGCCCAGGATCTAGCCATGAAGTATGAGAAGTATGCGAAAGTATGAGCCAGATGAGGGCAAATCCTAGACCTAACCCAAACCTAACATGCGTTATCCTCTAAAATATTTATCATGAACAGGTTTAATTGAATGTTTCAGTGTGGTACCACATTACTACGTGAACCAAATCAGAAAAAACCCAGGATCCGTTCAACAAGTATGTTAAAACTGCGACAGTATGACCCTGATGAGGGCAAATCCCAGGCCTAACCTAGACCTAACATGCGTTGTCCTCTAAAATATTGATCCAAACCAGGTTTAATGGACTGTTTCAGTGTGGCACCACATTGCTACGTGATCCAAACCAGAAAAAACCCAGGATCTGTTCAACAAGTATGTGAAAAACGCGAAAGTATGAGTCTGATGAGGTCAAATCCCAGACCTATCCCAGACTTAACTTGCGTTATCCTCTAAAATATTGATCGAAACCAGGTTTAATCGGCTGTTTCAGCGTGGTACCACATTACTACGTGATACAATCCAGAAACAGCCCAGGAGCTAGCCATCAAGTATGAGAAATATGCGAAAGAGTGAGCCTGATAAGAGCAAATACCAGACCTAACCTAGACCTAACATGAATTATTCTCTAAAATATTGATCGAAACCAGGTTTAACTGACTGTTTCAGTGTGGTCCCACATTACTACGTGATCCAAACCAGAAAAAACCCAGGATCCGTCCAACAAGTATGTGAAGAATGCGAAAGTATGAGTCTGATGAGTGAAAATCCCAGGCCTAACCTAGACCTAACATGCGTTATCCTCAAAAATATTGATCGAAACCTGGTTTAATCGACTGTTTCAGTGTGGTACCACATTACTATGTGATCCAAACCAGAAAATAACCCAGGATCTGTTCAACGAGTATGTGAAGGGTGCGAAAGTATGAGTCTGATGAGGTCAAATCCCAGACCTATCCCAGATCTGACTTGCGTTATCCTCTAAAATATTGATCGAAACCAGGTTTAATCGACTGTTTCAGTGTGGTACCACATTACTACGTGATCCAAACCAGAAAAGACCCAGGATCAGTTCAACAAGTAAGTGAAAAACGCGAAAGTATGAGGCTGATGAGGGCAAATCCTAGACCTAACTCAAACCTAACATGCGTTATCCTCTAAAATATTTATCAAGACCAGGTTTAATTGACTGTTTCAGCGTGGTACCACATTACTACGTGATACAATCCAGAAACAGCCCAGGATCTAGCCATGAAGTATGAGAGATATGCGAAAGTATGAGCCTGATGAGGGCAAATCCTAGGCCTAACCCAAACCTAACATGCGTTATCCTCTAAAATATTTATCATGACCAGGTTTAATTGAATGTTTCAGTGTGGCACCACATTACTACGTGATCCAATCCAGAAATAGCCCAGGATCTAGCCATGAAGTATGAGAAATATGCGCAAGTATGAGCCTGACGAGAGCAAATCCTAGACCTAACCCAGACCTAACATGCGTTATCCTCAAAACAATTGATCGAACCTGGTTTAATCGACTGTTTCAGTGTGGTACCACATTACTATGTGATCCAAACCAGAAAATAACCCAGGATGAGTTCAACGAGTATGTGAAGTGTGCGAAAGTATGAGTCTGATTAGGGCAAATCCCAGACATATCCCAGACCTAACATGCGCTATCCTCTAAGATATTTATCAAGACCAGGTTTAATTGATTGTTTCAGTGTGGTCCCACATTACTACGTGATCCAATCCAGAAAAAGCCCAGGATCTAGCCATCAAGTATGAGTAATATGCGAAAGAATGAGCCTGATGAGAGTAAATCCCAGACCTAACCTAGACCTAACATGAATTATTCTCTAAAATATTGATCGAAACCAGGTTTAATTGACTGTTTCAGCGTGGTACCACATTAGTACGTGATACAATCCAGAAACAGCCCAGGATCCAGCCATGAAGTATGAGAAATATGCGAAAGTATGAGCCTGATGAGGGCAAATCCTAGACCTAACCCAGACCTAACATGCGTTATCCTCTAAAATATTGATCGAAACCTGGTTTAATGCACTGTTTCAGTGTGGTACCACACTACTACGTGATCCAAACCAGAAAAAACCCAGGATCTGTTCCACAAGTATGTGAAAAACGCGAAAGTATGAGTCTGATGAGGTCAAATCCCAGACCTATCCCAGACCTAACTTGTGTTATCCTCTAAAATATTGATCGAAACCAGGTTTAGTCGACTGTTTCAGTGTGGTACCACATTACTACGTGATCCAAACCAGAAAAAACCCAGGATCTGCTCAACGAGTATGTGAAGGGTGCGAAAGTATGAGTCTGATGAGGTCAAATCCCAGACCTATCCCATATCTAACTTGCGTTATCCTCTAAAATATTGATCGAAACCAGGTTTAATCGACTGTTTCAGTGTGGTACCACATTACTACGTGATCCAAGCCAGAAAAGACCCAGGATCAGTTCAACAAGTACGTGAAAAACGTGAAAGTATGAGCCTGATTAGGGCGAATCCCAGACCTATCCCAGACCTAACATGCGCTATCCTCTAAAATATTTATCAAGACGAGGTTTATTTGATTGTTTCAGTGTGTTCCCACATTACTACGTGATCCAATCCAGAATCAGCCCAGGATCTAGCCATCAAGTGTGAGTAATATGCGAAAGAATGAGCCTGATGAGAGTAAATCCTAGACCTAACCTAGACATAACATGAATTATTCTCTAAAATATTCATCGAAACCAGGTTTAATTGACTGTTTCAGCGTGGTACCACATTACTACGTGATACAATCCAGAAACAGCCCAGGATCCAGCCATGAGGTATGAGAAATATGCGAAAGTATGAGCCTGACGAGAGCAAATCCTAGACCTAACCCAGACCTAACATGCGTTATCCTCAAAAATATTGATCGAAACCTGGTTTAATTGACTGTTTCAGTGTGGTACCACATTACTACGTGATACAATCCAGAAACAGCCCACGATCCAGCCATGAGGTATGAGAAATATGCGAAAGTATGAGCCTGGCGAGAGCAAATCCTAGACCTAACCCAGACCTAACATGCGTTATCCTCAAAAATATTGATCGAAACCTGGTTTAATCGACTGCTTCAGTGTGGTACCACACTACTACGTGATCCAAACCAGAAAAAACCCAGGATCTGTTGAACAAGTATGTGAAAAACGCGGAAGTATGAGCCTGATGAGGTCAAATCCCAGACCTATCCCAGACCTAATTTGTGTTATCCTCTAAAATATTGATCGAAACCAGGTTTAGTCTACTGTTTCAGTGCGGTACCACATTACTACGTGATCCAAACCAGAAAAATCCCAGGATCCGTTCAACAAGTATGTGAAGTGTGCGAAAGTATGAGTCTGATAAGGGCAAATCGCAGACCTATCCCAGACCTAACATGCGCTATCCATTAAAATATTTATCAAGACCAGGTTTAATTGATTGTTTCAGTGTGGTCCCACATTACTACGGGATACAATCCAGAAACAGCCCAGGATCCAGCCATGAAGTATGAGAAATATGCGAAAGTATGAGTCTGATGAGAGTAAATCCTAGACCTAACCTAGACATAACATGAATTATTCTCTAAAATATTCATCGAAACCAGGTTTAATTGACTGTTTCAGCGTGGTACCACATTACTACGTGATACAATCCAGAAACAGCCCAGGATCCAGCCATGAGGTATGAGAAATATGCGAAAGTATGAGCCTGACGAGAGCAAATCCTAGACCTAACCTAGACATAACATGAATTATTCTCTAAAATATTCATCGAAACCAGGTTTAATTGACTGTTTCAGCGTGGTACCACATTACTACGTGATACAATCCAGAAACAGCCCAGGATCCAGCCATGAGGTATGAGAAATATGCGAAAGTATGAGCCTGACGAGAGCAAATCCTAGACCTAACCCAGACCTAACATGCGTTATCCTCTAAAATATTGATGGAAACCTGGTTTAATTGACTGTTTCAGTGTTGTACTTCATTACCACGTGATGCGATCCAGAAAAAGCCCAGGATCTAGCCATCAAGTATGAGAAATATGGGAAAGAATGAGCCTGATGAGAGCAAATCCCAGACCTAACCCAGACCTAACATGCGTTATCCTCAAAAATATTGATCGAAACCTGGTTTAATCGACTGTTTCTACGTGATGCGATCCAGAAAAAGCCCAGGATCTAGCCATCAAGTATGAGAAATATGTGAAAGTATGAGTCTGATTAGGGCAAATCCCAGACCTATCCCAGACCTAACTTGCGCTATCCTCTAAAATATTTATCAAGACCCGGTTTAATTGATTGTTTCAGTGTGGTCCCACATTACTACGTGATCCAATCCAGAAAAAGCCCAGGATCTAGCCATCAAGTATGAGTAATATAAGAAAGAATGAGCCTGATGAGAGTAAATCCCAGACCTAACCTAGACCTAACATGAATTATTCTCTAAGATATTGATCGAAACCTGGTTTAATCGACTGTCCCAGAGTGGTACCACATTACTATGTGATCCAAACCAGAAAATATCCCAGCATCTGTTCAACAAGTATGTGAAGAATGTGAAAGTATGAGTCTGATGAGTGAAAATCCCAGACCTAACCCAGACCTAACTTGCGTTATCCTCTAAAATATTTATCCAGACCATGTTTCATTGAATGTTTCAGTGTGGTACCACTTTACTATGTGATCCAATCCAGAAATAGCCCAGCATCTAGCCATGAAGTATGAGAAATATTGCGAAAGTAGAAGCATGATGAGGGCAAATCCTAGACCTAACCCAGACCTAACAAGCGTTATCCTCTAAAATATTTATCAAGACTAGGTTTAATTGAATGTTTCAGTGTGGTACCACATTACTACGTGATCCACACCAGAAAAAACCCAGGATCCGTTCAACAAGTATGTGAAGAATGCGAAAGTAGAAGCATGATGAGGGCAAATCCTAGACCTAACCCAGACCTAACAAGCGTTATCCTCTAAAATATTTATCAAGACTAGGTTTAATTGAATGTTTCAGTGTGGTACCACATTACTTCGCGATCCACACCAGAAAAAACCCAGGATCCGTTCAACAAGTATGTGAAGAATGCGAAAGTAGAAGCATGATGAGGGCAAATCCTAGACCTATCCCAGACCTAACTTGCGCTATCCTCTAAAATATTTATCAAGACCCGGTTTAATTGATTGTTTCAGTGTGGTCCCACATTACTACGTGATCCAATCCAGAAAAAGCCCAGGATCTAGCCATCAAGTATGAGTAATATAAGAAAGAATGAGCCTGATGAGAGTAAATCCCAGACCTAACCTAGACCTAACATGAATTATTCTCTAAGATATTGATCGAAACCTGGTTTAATCGACTGTCCCAGAGTGGTACCACATTACTATGTGATCCAAACCAGAAAATATCCCAGCATCTGTTCAACAAGTATGTGAAGAATGTGAAAGTATGAGTCTGATGAGTGAAAATCCCAGACCTAACCTAGACCTAACATGCGTTATCCTCTAAACTATTCATCCAAACCAGGTTTAATGGACTGTTTCAGTGTGGTACCACACTACTACGTGATCCACACCAGAAAAAACCCAGGATCCGCTCAACAAGTATGTGAAAAACGCGAAAGTATGAGCCTGATGAGGGCAAATCCCAGACCTATCCCAGTCCTAACTAACGTTATCCTTTAAAATATTGATCGAAACCAGGTTTAATTGACTGTTTCAGTGTTGTACTTCATTACTACGTGATGCAATCCATAAAAAGCCCAGGATCTAGCCATCAAGTATGAGAAATATGCGAAAGTATGAGCCTGATGATGGCAAATCCTAGACCTAACCCAGACCTAACATGCGTTCTCCTCTAAAATATTTATCAAGAGCAGGTTTAATTGATTGTTTCAGTGTGGTCCCACATTACTACGTGATACAATCCAGAAACAGCCCAGGATCTAGCCATGAAGTATGAGCAATATGCGAAAGTATGAGCGTGATGATGGCAAATCCTAGACCTAACCCAGACCTAACATGCGTTATCCTCTAAAATATTTATCAAGACCAGGTTTAATTGATTATTTCAGTGTGGTGCCACATTACTACGTGATACAATCCAGAAACAGCCCAGGATCTGTTCAACAAGTATGTGAAAAACGCAAAAGTATGAGCCTGATGAGGGCAAATCCCAGACCTATCCCAGACCTAACTTGCGTTATCCTCTAAGATATTGATCGAAACCAGGTTTAATTGACTGTTTCAGCGTGGTACCACATTACTACGTGATACAATCCAGAAACAGCCCAGGATCTAGCCATGAAGTATGAGCAATATGCGAATGTATGAGCCTGATGATGGCAAATCCTAGACCTAACCCAGACCTAACATGCGTTCTCCTCCAAAATATTTATCAAGACCAGGTTTAATTGATTGTTTCAGTGTGGTCCCACATTACTACGTGATCCAAAACAGAAAAAACCCAGGATCTGTTCTACATGTATGAGAAATATGCGAAAGAATGAGCCTGATGAGAGCAAATCCCAGACCTAACCTAGACCTAACATGAATTATTCTCTAAAATATTGATCGAAACCAGGTTTAATTGACTGTTTCAGTGAGGTCCCACATTACTACGTGATGCAATCCAGAAAAAGACCAGGATCTAGCCATCAAGTATGAGAAATATGCGAAAGAATGAGCGTGATGAGAGCAAATCGCAGACCTAACCTAGACCTAACATGAATTATTCTCTAAAATATTGATCGAAACCAGGTTTAGTTGACTGTTTCAGTGTTGTACTTCATTACTACGTGATGCAGTCCAGAAAAAGCCCAGGATCTAGCCATGAAGTATGAGCAATATGCGAAAGTATGAGCGTGATGATGGCAAATCCTAGACCTAACCCAGACCTAACATGCGTTATCCTCTAAAATATTTATCAAGACCAGGTTTAATTGATTATTTCAGTGTGGTGCCGCATTACTACGTGATACAATCCAGAAACAGCCCAGGATCTGTTCAACAAGTATGTGATAAACGCAAAAGTATGAGCCTGATGAGGGCAAATCCCAGACCTATCCCAGACCTAACTTGCGTTATCCTCTAAGATATTGATCGAAACCAGGTTTAATTGACAGTTTCAGTGTGGTACCACATTACTACGTGATCCAATCCAGAAATAGCCCAGGATCTAGCCATGAAGTATGAGAAATATGCGAAAGTATGAGCCTGATGAGGGCAAATCCTAGACCAAACCCAAACCTAACATGCGTTATCCTCTAAAATATTTATCAAGACCAGGTTTAATTGAATGTTTCAGTGTGGTACCACATTACTACGTGATCCAAACCAGAAAAGACCCAGGATCCGTTCAACAAGTATGTGAAAAATGCGAAAGTATGAGTCTGATGAGTGAAAATCCCAGACCTAACCTAGACCTAACATGCGTTATCCTCTAAAATATTGATGGAAACCTGGTTTAATTGACTGTTTCAGTGTTGTACTTCATTACTGCGTGATGCGATCCAGAAAAAGCCCAGGATCTAGCCATGAAGTATGAGAAATATGCGAAAGAATGAGCCTGATAAGAGCAAATCCGAGACCTAACCTAGACCTAACATGAATTATTCTCTAAAATATTGATCGAAACCAGGTTTAATTGACTGTTTCAGCGTGGTACCACATTACTACGTGATACAATCCAGAAACAGCCCAGGATCCAGCCATGAGGTATGAGAAATATGCGAAAGTATGAGCCTGACGAGAGCAAATCCTAGACCTAACCCAGACCTAACATGCGTTATCCTCAAAAATATTGATCGAAACCTGGTTTAATTGACTGTTTCAGTGTGGTACCACATTACTACGTGATACAATCCAGAAACAGCCCAGGATCCAGCCATGAGGTATGAGAAATATGCGAAAGTATGAGCCTGACGAGAGCAAATCCTAGACCTAACCCAGACCTAACTTGCGTTATCCTCAAAAATATTGATCGAGACCTGGTTTAATCGACTGTTTCAGTGTGGTACCACACTACTACGTGATCCAAACCAGAAAAAACCCAGGATCTGTTCAACAAGTATGTGAAAAACGCGAAAGTATGAGTCTGATGAGGTCAAATCCCAGACCTATCCCAGACCTAATTTGTGTTATCCTCTAAAATATTGATCGAAACCAGGTTTAGTCGACTGTTTCAGTGCGGTACCACATTACTACGTGATCCAAACCAGAAAAATCCCAGGATCCGTTCAACAAGTATGTGAAGTGTGCGAAAGTATGAGTCTGATTAGGGCAAATCGCAGACCTATCCCAGACCTAACATGCGCTATCCATTAAAATATTTATCAAGACCAGGTTTAATTGATTGTTTCAGTGTGGTCCCACATTACTACGGGATACAATCCAGAAACAGCCCAGGATCCAGCCATGAAGTATGAGAAATATGCGAAAGTATGAGTCTGATGAGTGAAAATCCCAGACCTAACCTAGACCTAACATGCGTTATCCTCTAAAATATTGATGGAAACCTGGTTTAATTGACTGTTTCAGTGTTGTTCTTCATTACCACGTGATGCGATCCAGAAAAAGCCCAGGATCTAGCCATCAAGTATGAGAAATATGCGAAAGAATGAGCCTGATGAGAGCAAATCCTAGACCTAACCCAGACCTAACATGCGTTATCCTCAAAAATATTCATCGAAACCTGGTTTAATTGACTGTTTCAGCGTGGTACCACATTACTACGTGATCCAATCCAGAAACAGCCCAGGATCTATCCATGAAGTATGAGAAATATGCGAAAGTATCAGCCTGATGAGGGCAAATCCTAGACCTAACTCAAACCTAACATGCGTTATCCTCTAAAATATTTATCAAGACCAGGTTTAATTGAATGTTTCAGTGTGGTACCACATTACTACGTGATCCAATCCAGAAATAGCCCAGGATCTAGCCATGAAGTATGAGAAATATGCGAAAGTATGAGCCTGACGAGAGCAAATCCTAGACCTAACCCAAACCTAACATGCGTTATCCTCAAAAATATTGATCGAAACCTGGTTTAATCGACTGTTTCAGTGTGGTACCACACTTCTATGTGATCCAAACCAGAAAATAACCCAGGATCAGTTCAACGAGTATGTGAAGTGTGCGAAAGTATGAGTCTGATTAGGGCACATCCCAGACCTACCCCAGACCTAACATGCGCTATCCTCTAAAATATTTATCAAGACGAGGTTTATTTGATTGTTTCAGTGTGGTCCCACATTACTACGTGATCCAATCCAGAAAAAGCCCAGGATCTAGCCATCAAGTGTGAGTAATATGCGAAAGAATGAGCCTGATGAGAGTAAATCCTAGACCTAACCTAGACATAACATGAATTATTCTCTAAAATATTGATCGAAACCAGGTTTAATTGACAGTTTCAGCGTGGTACCACATTACTACGTGATACAATCCAGAAACAGCCCAGGATCCAGCCATGAGGTATGAGAAATATGCGAAAGTATGAGCCTGACGAGAGCAAATCCTAGACCTAACCCAGACCTAACATGCGTTATCCTCAAAAATATTCATCGAAACCAGGTTTAATTGACTGTTTCAGCGTGGTACCACATTAGTACGTGATACAATCCAGAAACAGCCCAGGATCTGCTCAACGAGTATGTGAAGGGTGCGAAAGTATGAGTCTGATGAGGTCAAATCCCAGACCTATCCCATATCTAACTTGCGTTATCCTCTAAAATATTGATCGAAACCAGGTTTAGTCGACTGTTTCAGTGTGGTACCACATTACTACGTGATCCAAACCAGAAAAAACCCAGGATCTGCTCAACGAGTATGTGAAGGGTGCGAAAGTATGAGTCTGATGAGGTCAAATCCCAGACCTATCCCATATCTAACTTGCGTTATCCTCTAAAATATTGATCGAAACCAGGTTTAATCGACTGTTTCAGTGTGGTACCACATTACTACGTGATCCAAGCCAGAAAAGACCCAGGATCAGTTCAACAAGTACGTGAAAAACGTGAAAGTATGAGCCTGATTAGGGCGAATCCCAGACCTATCCCAGACCTAACATGCGCTATCCTCTAAAATATTTATCAAGACGAGGTTTATTTGATTGTTTCAGTGTGTTCCCACATTACTACGTGATCCAATCCAGAATCAGCCCAGGATCTAGCCATCAAGTGTGAGTAATATGCGAAAGAATGAGCCTGATGAGAGTAAATCCTAGACCTAACCTAGACATAACATGAATTATTCTCTAAAATATTCATCGAAACCAGGTTTAATTGACTGTTTCAGCGTGGTACCACATTACTACGTGATACAATCCAGAAACAGCCCAGGATCCAGCCATGAGGTATGAGAAATATGCGAAAGTATGAGCCTGACGAGAGCAAATCCTAGACCTAACCCAGACCTAACATGCGTTATCCTCAAAAATATTGATCGAAACCTGGTTTAATTGACTGTTTCAGTGTGGTACCACATTACTACGTGATACAATCCAGAAACAGCCCACGATCCAGCCATGAGGTATGAGAAATATGCGAAAGTATGAGCCTGGCGAGAGCAAATCCTAGACCTAACCCAGACCTAACATGCGTTATCCTCAAAAATATTCATCGAAACCAGGTTTAATTGACTGTTTCAGCGTGGTACCACATTAGTACGTGATACAATCCAGAAACAGCCCAGGATCTGCTCAACGAGTATGTGAAGGGTGCGAAAGTATGAGTCTGATGAGGTCAAATCCCAGACCTATCCCATATCTAACTTGCGTTATCCTCTAAAATATTGATCGAAACCAGGTTTAGTCGACTGTTTCAGTGTGGTACCACATTACTACGTGATCCAAACCAGAAAAAACCCAGGATCTGTTGAACAAGTATGTGAAAAACGCGAAAGTATGAGCCTGATGAGGTCAAATCCCAGACCTATCCCAGACCTAATTTGTGTTATCCTCTAAAATATTGATCGAAACCAGGTTTAGTCTACTGTTTCAGTGCGGTACCACATTACTACGTGATCCAAACCAGAAAAATCCCAGGATCCGTTCAACAAGTATGTGAAGTGTGCGAAAGTATGAGTCTGATAAGGGCAAATCGCAGACCTATCCCAGACCTAACATGCGCTATCCATTAAAATATTTATCAAGACCAGGTTTAATTGATTGTTTCAGTGTGGTCCCACATTACTACGGGATACAATCCAGAAACAGCCCAGGATCCAGCCATGAAGTATGAGAAATATGCGAAAGTATGAGTCTGATGAGTGAAAATCCCAGACCTAACCTAGACCTAACATGCGTTATCCTCTAAAATATTGATGGAAACCTGGTTTAATTGACTGTTTCAGTGTTGTACTTCATTACCACGTGATGCGATCCAGAAAAAGCCCAGGATCTAGCCATCAAGTATGAGAAATATGCGAAAGAATGAGCCTGATGAGAGCAAATCCCAGACCTAACCCAGACCTAACATGCGTTATCCTCAAAAATATTGATCGAAACCTGGTTTAATCGACTGTTTCTACGTGATGCGATCCAGAAAAAGCCCAGGATCTAGCCATCAAGTATGAGAAATATGTGAAAGTATGAGTCTGATTAGGGCAAATCCCAGACCTATCCCAGACCTAACTTGCGCTATCCTCTAAAATATTTATCAAGACCCGGTTTAATTGATTGTTTCAGTGTGGTCCCACATTACTACGTGATCCAATCCAGAAAAAGCCCAGGATCTAGCCATCAAGTATGAGTAATATAAGAAAGAATGAGCCTGATGAGAGTAAATCCCAGACCTAACCTAGACCTAACATGAATTATTCTCTAAGATATTGATCGAAACCTGGTTTAATCGACTGTCCCAGAGTGGTACCACATTACTATGTGATCCAAACCAGAAAATATCCCAGCATCTGTTCAACAAGTATGTGAAGAATGTGAAAGTATGAGTCTGATGAGTGAAAATCCCAGACCTAACCCAGACCTAACTTGCGTTATCCTCTAAAATATTTATCCAGACCATGTTTCATTGAATGTTTCAGTGTGGTACCACTTTACTATGTGATCCAATCCAGAAATAGCCCAGCATCTAGCCATGAAGTATGAGAAATATTGCGAAAGTAGAAGCATGATGAGGGCAAATCCTAGACCTAACCCAGACCTAACAAGCGTTATCCTCTAAAATATTTATCAAGACTAGGTTTAATTGAATGTTTCAGTGTGGTACCACATTACTTCGCGATCCACACCAGAAAAAACCCAGGATCCGTTCAACAAGTATGTGAAGAATGCGAAAGTAGAAGCATGATGAGGGCAAATCCTAGACCTATCCCAGACCTAACTTGCGCTATCCTCTAAAATATTTATCAAGACCCGGTTTAATTGATTGTTTCAGTGTGGTCCCACATTACTACGTGATCCAATCCAGAAAAAGCCCAGGATCTAGCCATCAAGTATGAGTAATATAAGAAAGAATGAGCCTGATGAGAGTAAATCCCAGACCTAACCTAGACCTAACATGAATTATTCTCTAAGATATTGTTCGAAACCTGGTTTAATCGACTGTCCCAGAGTGGTACCACATTACTATGTGATCCAAACCAGAAAATATCCCAGCATCTGTTCAACAAGTATGTGAAGAATGTGAAAGTATGAGTCTGATGAGTGAAAATCCCAGACCTAACCTAGACCTAACATGCGTTATCCTCTAAACTATTCATCCAAACCAGGTTTAATGGACTGTTTCAGTGTGGTACCACACTACTACGTGATCCACACCAGAAAAAACCCAGGATCCGCTCAACAAGTATGTGAAAAACGCGAAAGTATGAGCCTGATGAGGGCAAATCCCAGACCTATCCCAGTCCTAACTAACGTTATCCTTTAAAATATTGATCGAAACCAGGTTTAATTGACTGTTTCAGTGTTGTACTTCATTACTACGTGATGCAATCCATAAAAAGCCCAGGATCTAGCCATCAAGTATGAGAAATATGCGAAAGTATGAGCCTGATGATGGCAAATCCTAGACCTAACCCAGACCTAACATGCGTTCTCCTCTAAAATATTTATCAAGAGCAGGTTTAATTGATTGTTTCAGTGTGGTCCCACATTACTACGTGATACAATCCAGAAACAGCCCAGGATCTAGCCATGAAGTATGAGCAATATGCGAAAGTATGAGCGTGATGATGGCAAATCCTAGACCTAACCCAGACCTAACATGCGTTATCCTCTAAAATATTTATCAAGACCAGGTTTAATTGATTATTTCAGTGTGGTGCCACATTACTACGTGATACAATCCAGAAACAGCCCAGGATCTGTTCAACAAGTATGTGAAAAACGCAAAAGTATGAGCCTGATGAGGGCAAATCCCAGACCTATCCCAGACCTAACTTGCGTTATCCTCTAAGATATTGATCGAAACCAGGTTTAATTGACTGTTTCAGCGTGGTACCACATTACTACGTGATACAATCCAGAAACAGCCCAGGATCTAGCCATGAAGTATGAGCAATATGCGAATGTATGAGCCTGATGATGGCAAATCCTAGACCTAACCCAGACCTAACATGCGTTCTCCTCCAAAATATTTATCAAGACCAGGTTTAATTGATTGTTTCAGTGTGGTCCCACATTACTACGTGATCCAAAACAGAAAAAACCCAGGATCTGTTCTACATGTATGAGAAATATGCGAAAGAATGAGCCTGATGAGAGCAAATCCCAGACCTAACCTAGACCTAACATGAATTATTCTCTAAAATATTGATCGAAACCAGGTTTAATTGACTGTTTCAGTGTGGTCCCACATTACTACGTGATGCAATCCAGAAAAAGACCAGGATCTAGCCATCAAGTATGAGAAATATGCGAAAGAATGAGCGTGATGAGAGCAAATCGCAGACCTAACCTAGACCTAACATGAATTATTCTCTAAAATATTGATCGAAACCAGGTTTAGTTGACTGTTTCAGTGTTGTACTTCATTACTACGTGATGCAGTCCAGAAAAAGCCCAGGATCTAGCCATGAAGTATGAGCAATATGCGAAAGTATGAGCGTGATGATGGCAAATCCTAGACCTAACCCAGACCTAACATGCGTTATCCTCTAAAATATTTATCAAGACCAGGTTTAATTGATTATTTCAGTGTGGTGCCGCATTACTACGTGATACAATCCAGAAACAGCCCAGGATCTGTTCAACAAGTATGTGATAAACGCAAAAGTATGAGCCTGATGAGGGCAAATCCCAGACCTATCCCAGACCTAACTTGCGTTATCCTCTAAGATATTGATCGAAACCAGGTTTAATTGACAGTTTCAGTGTGGTACCACATTACTACGTGATCCAATCCAGAAATAGCCCAGGATCTAGCCATGAAGTATGAGAAATATGCGAAAGTATGAGCCTGATGAGGGCAAATCCTAGACCAAACCCAAACCTAACATGCGTTATCCTCTAAAATATTTATCAAGACCAGGTTTAATTGAATGTTTCAGTGTGGTACCACATTACTACGTGATCCAAACCAGAAAAGACCCAGGATCCGTTCAACAAGTATGTGAAAAATGCGAAAGTATGAGTCTGATGAGTGAAAATCCCAGACCTAACCTAGACCTAACATGCGTTATCCTCTAAAATATTGATGGAAACCTGGTTTAATTGACTGTTTCAGTGTTGTACTTCATTACTGCGTGATGCGATCCAGAAAAAGCCCAGGATCTAGCCATGAAGTATGAGAAATATGCGAAAGAATGAGCCTGATAAGAGCAAATCCGAGACCTAACCTAGACCTAACATGAATTATTCTCTAAAATATTGATCGAAACCAGGTTTAATTGACTGTTTCAGCGTGGTACCACATTACTACGTGATACAATCCAGAAACAGCCCAGGATCCAGCCATGAGGTATGAGAAATATGCGAAAGTATGAGCCTGACGAGAGCAAATCCTAGACCTAACCCAGACCTAACATGCGTTATCCTCAAAAATATTGATCGAAACCTGGTTTAATTGACTGTTTCAGTGTGGTACCACATTACTACGTGATACAATCCAGAAACAGCCCAGGATCCAGCCATGAGGTATGAGAAATATGCGAAAGTATGAGCCTGACGAGAGCAAATCCTAGACCTAACCCAGACCTAACATGCGTTATCCTCAAAAATATTGATCGAAACCTGGTTTAATCGACTGTTTCAGTGTGGTACCACACTACTACGTGATCCAAACCAGAAAAAACCCAGGATCTGTTCAACAAGTATGTGAAAAACGCGAAAGTATGAGTCTGATGAGGTCAAATCCCAGACCTATCCCAGACCTAATTTGTGTTATCCTCTAAAATATTGATCGAAACCAGGTTTAGTCGACTGTTTCAGTGCGGTACCACATTACTACGTGATCCAAACCAGAAAAATCCCAGGATCCGTTCAACAAGTATGTGAAGTGTGCGAAAGTATGAGTCTGATTAGGGCAAATCGCAGACCTATCCCAGACCTAACATGCGCTATCCATTAAAATATTTATCAAGACCAGGTTTAATTGATTGTTTCAGTGTGGTCCCACATTACTACGTGATCCAATCCAGAAATAGCCCAGGATCTAGCCATGAAGTATGAGAAATATGCGAAAGTATGAGCCTGACGAGAGCAAATCCTAGACCTAACCCAAACCTAACATGCGTTATCCTCAAAAATATTGATCGAAACCTGGTTTAATCGACTGTTTCAGTGTGGTACCACACTTCTATGTGATCCAAACCAGAAAATAACCCAGGATCAGTTCAACGAGTATGTGAAGTGTGCGAAAGTATGAGTCTGATTAGGGCAAATCCCAGACCTACCCCAGACCTAACATGCGCTATCCTCTAAAATATTTATCAAGACGAGGTTTATTTGATTGTTTCAGTGTGGTCCCACATTACTACGTGATCCAATCCAGAAAAAGCCCAGGATCTAGCCATCAAGTGTGAGTAATATGCGAAAGAATGAGCCTGATGAGAGTAAATCCTAGACCTAACCTAGACATAACATGAATTATTCTCTAAAATATTGATCGAAACCAGGTTTAATTGACAGTTTCAGCGTGGTACCACATTACTACGTGATACAATCCAGAAACAGCCCAGGATCCAGCCATGAGGTATGAGAAATATGCGAAAGTATGAGCCTGACGAGAGCAAATCCTAGACCTAACCCAGACCTAACATGCGTTATCCTCAAAAATATTGATCGAAACCTGGTTTAATTGACTGTTTCAGCGTGGTACCACATTACTACGTGATACAATCCAGAAACAGCCCAGGATCCAGCCATGAGGTATGAGAAATATGCGAAAGTATGAGCCTGACGAGAGCAAATCCTAGACCTAACCCAGACCTAACATGCGTTATCCTCAAAAATATTGATCGAAACCTGGTTTAATCGACCGTTTCAGTGTGGTACCACAGTACTACGTGATCCAAACCAGAAAAAACCCAGGATCTGTTCAACAAGTATGTGACAAACGCGAAAGTATGAGTCTGATGAGGTCAAATCCCAGACCTATCCCAGACCTAACTTGTGTTATCCTCTAAAATATTGATCGAAACCAGGTTTAGTCGACTGTTTCAGTGCGGTACCACATTACTACGTGATCCAAACCAGAAAAATCCCAGGATCCGTTCAACAAGTATGTGAAGTGTGCGAAAGTATGAGTCTGATTAGGGCAAATCGCAGACCTATCCCAGACCTAACATGCGCTATCCACTAAAATATTTATCAAGACCAGGTTTAATTGATTGTTTCAGTGTGGCCCCACATTACTACGGGATACAATCCAGAAACAGCCCAGGATCCAGCCATGAAGTATGAGAAATATGCGAAAGTATGAGTCTGATGAGTGAAAATCCCAGACCTAACCTAGACCTAACATGCGTTATCCTCTAAAATATTGATGGAAACCTGGTTTAATTGACTGTTTCAGTGTTGTACTTCATTACCACGTGATGCGATCCAGAAACAGCCCAGGATCTAGCCATGAAGTATGAGAAATATTGCGAAAGTAGAAGCATGATGAGGGCAAATCCTAGATCTATCCCAGACCTAACATGCGTTATCCTCTAAAGTATTGATCGAAACCAGGTTTAATTGACTGTTTCAGCGTGGTACCACTTTACTACGTGATACAATCCAGAAACAGCCCAGGATCTAGCCATGAAGTATGAGAAATATTGCGAAAGTAGAAGCATGATGAGGGCAAATCCTAGACCTAACCCAGACCTAACAAGCGTTATCCTCTAAAATATTTATCAAGACTAGGTTTAATTTGAATGTTTCAGTGTGGTACCACATTACTACGCGATCCACACCAGAAAAAACCCAGGATCCGTTCAACAAGTATGTGAAGAATGCGAAAGTATGAGTCTGATGAGTGAAAATCCCAGACCTAACCTAGACCTAACATGCGTTATCCTCTAAACTATTCATCCAAACCAGGTTTAATGGACTGTTTCAGTGTGGTACCACACTACTACGTGATCCACACCAGAAAAAACCCAGGATCTGCTCAACAAGTATGTGAAAAACGCGAAAGTATGAGCCTGATGAGGGCAAATCCCAGACCTATCCCAGTCCTAACTTGCGTTATCCTCTAAAATATTGATCGAAACCAGGTTTAATTGACTGTTTCAGAATTGTACTTCAATACTACGTGATGCGATCCAGAAAAAGCCCAGGATCTAGCCACCAAGTATGAGAAATATGCGAAAGAATGAGCCTGATGAGAGCAAATCCCAGACCTAACCTAGACCTAACATGAATTATTCTCTAAAATATTGATCGAAACCAGGTTTAATTGACTGTTTCAGTGTTGTACTTCATTACTACGTGATGCAATCCATAAAAAGCCCAGGATCTAGCCATCAAGTATGAGAAATATGCGAAAGTATGAGCCTGATGAGGGCAAATCCTAGACCTAACCCAGACCTAACATGCGTTATCCTCTAAAATATTTATCAAGACCAGGTTTAATTGATTGTTTCAGTGTGGTCCCACATTACTACGTGATACAATCCAGAAACAGCCCAGGATCTAGCCATAAAGTATGAGCAATATGCGAAAGTATGAGCCTGATGATGGCAAATCCTAGACCTAACCCAGACCTAACATGCGTTATCCTCTAAAATATTTATCAAGACCAGGTTTAATTGATTATTTCAGTGTGGTGCCACATTACTACGTGATACAATCCAGAAACAGCCCAGGATCTGTTCAACAACTATGTGAAAAACGCAAAAGTATGAGCCTGATGAGGGCAAATCCCAGACCTATCCCAGACCTAACTTGCGTTATCCTCTAAAATATTGATCGAAACCAGGTTTAATTGACTATTTCAGTGTTGTACTTCATTACTACGTTATGCAATCCAGAAAAAGCCCAGGATCTAGCCATCAAGTATGAGAAATATGCGAAAGAATGAGCCTGATAAGAGCAAATCCCAGACCTAACCTAGACCTAACATGAATTATTCTCTAAAATATTGATCGAAACCAGGTTTAATTGACTGTTTCAGTGTTGTACTTCATTACTACGTGATCCAAAACAGAAAAAACCCAGGATCTGTTCTACATGTATGAAAAATATGCGAAAGAATGAGCCTGATGAGAGCAAATCCCAGACCTAACCTAGACCTAACATGAATTATTCTCTAAAATATTGATCGAAACCAGGTTTAATTGACAGTTTCAGTGTGGTACCACATTACTACGTGATCCAATCCAGAAATAGCCCAGGATCTAGCCATGAAGTATGAGAAATATGCGAAAGTATGAGCCTGATGAGGGCAAATCCTAGACCAAACCCAAACCTAACATGCGTTATCCTCTAAAATATTTATCAAGACCAGGTTTAATTGAATGTTTCAGTGTGGTACCACATTACTACGTGATCCAAACCAGAAAAGACCCAGGATCCGTTCAACAAGTATGTGAAAAATGCGAAAGTATGAGTCTGATGAGTGAAAATCCCAGACCTAACCTAGACCTAACATGCGTTATCCTCTAAAATATTGATGGAAACCTGGTTTAATTGACTGTTTCAGTGTTGTACTTCATTACTACGTGATGCGATCCAGAAAAAGCCCAGGATCTAGCCATGAAGTATGAGAAATATGCGAAAGAATGAGCCTGATAAGAGCAAATCCGAGACCTAACCTAGACCTAACATGAATTATTCTCTAAAATATTGATCGAAACCAGGTTTAATTGACTGTTTCAGTGTGGTCCCACATTACTACGTGATCCAAAGCAGAAAAAACCCTCGATCAGGTCAACATGTATGTTAAAACTGCGAAAGTATGACCCTGATGAGGGCAAATCCCAGGCCTAACCTAGACCTAACATGCGTTGTCCTCTAAAATATTGATGGAAACCAGGTTTAATTGACTATTTCAGTGTTGTACTTCATTACTACGTTATGCAATCCAGAAAAAGCCCAGGATCTAGCCATCAAGTATGAGAAATATGCGAAAGAATGAGCCTGATAAGAGCAAATCCCAGACCTAACCTAGACCTAACATGAATTATTCTCTAAAATATTGATCGAAACCAGGTTTAATTGACTGTTTCAGTGTGGTCCCACATTACTACGTGATCCAAACCAGAAAAAACCCAGGATCCGTTCAACAAGTATGTGAAGAATGCGAAAGTATGAGTCTGATGTGGGCAAATCCTAGACCTAACCCAGACCTAACATGCGTTATCCTCTAAAATATTTATCAAGACCAGGTTCAATTGAATGTTTCAGTGTGGTGCCACATTACTACGTGATGCAATCCAGAAAAAGCCCAGGATCTAGCCACCAAGTTTCAGAAATATGCGAAAGAATGAGCCTGATGAGGGCAAATCCTAGACCTAACCCAGACCTAACATGCGCTATCCTCTAGAATATTGATCGCAACCAAGTTTAATGGACTGTTTCAGTGTGGTACCACACTACTACGTGATCCAAACCAGAAAAAAACCCAGGATCTGATCAACGAGTATGTCAAGTGTGCGAAAGTATGAGTCAGATGAGGGAAAATCCCAGGCCTAACCTAGACATAACATGTGTTATCCTCTAAAATATTGATCGAAACCAGGTTTAGTCGACTGTTTCAGTGTGGTCCCACATTACTACGTGATCCACACCAGAAAAAACCCAGGATCCGTTCAACAAGTATGTGAAGAATGCGAAAGTATGAGTCTGATGAGGTCAAATCCCAGACCTATCCCAGACATAACTTGCGTTATCCTCTAAAATATTGATCGAAACCAGGTTTAATCGACTGTTTCAGCGTGGTACCACATTACTACGTGATACAATCCAGAAACAGCCCAGGATCTAGCCATGAAGTATGAGAAATATGCGAAAGTATGAGCCTGATGAGGGCAAATCCTAGACCTAACCCAAACCTAACAAGAATTATTCTCTAAAATATTGATCGAAACCAGGTTTAATTGACTGTTTCAGTGTTGTTCTTCATTACTACGTGATGCAATCCAGAAAAAGACCAGGATCTAGCCATCAAGTATGAGAAATATGCGAAAGAATGAGCCTGATGAGAGCAAATCCCAGACCTAACCTAGACCTAACATGAATTATTCTCTAAAATATTGATCGAAACCAGGTTTAGTTGACTGTTTCAGTGTTGTACTTCATTACTACGTGATGCAATCCAGAAAAAGCCCAGGATCTAGCCATGAAGTATGAGAAATATGCGAAAGAATGAGCCTGATGAGGGCAAATCCTAGACCTAACCCAGACCTAACATGCGTTATTCCGTAATATATTGATGGAAACCAGGTTTAATTGACTGTTTCAGTGTTGTACTTCATTACTACGTGATCCAAAACAGAAAAAACCCAGGATCTGTTCTACATGTATGAAAAATATGCGAAAGAATGAGCCTGATGAGAGCAAATCCCAGACCTAACCTAGACCTAACATGAATTATTCTCCAAAATATTGATCGAAACCAGGTTTAATTGACTGTTTCAGTGTGGTACCACATTACTACGTGATCCAATCCAGAAATAGCCCAGGATCTAGCCATGAAGTATGAGAAATATGCGAAAGTATGAGCCTGATGAGGGCAAATCCTAGACCTAACCCAGACCTAACATGCGTTATTCTGTAAAATTTTTATCAAGACCAGGTTTAATTGAATGTTTCATTGTGGTACCTCATTACTACGTGATCAAAACCAGAAAAAACCCTGGATCCGTTCTACAAGTATGTGAAGAATGCGAAAGTATGAGTCTGATCAGTGAAAATCTCAGGCCTTACCTAGACCTAACTTGCGTTGCCCTCTAAAATATTGATGGAAACCAGGTTTAATCGACTGTTTCAGCGTGGTACCACATTACTACGTGACACAATCCAGAAACAGTCCAGGATCTAGCCATGAAGTATGAGAAATATGCGAAAGTATGAGCCTGATGAGGGCAAATCCTAGACCTAACCCAAACCTAACATGAATTATTCTCTAAAATATTGATCGAAACCAGGTTTAATTGACTATTTCAGTGTTGTACTTCATTACTACGTGATGCAATCCAGAAAAAGACCTGGATCTAGCCATCAAGTATGAGAAATATGCGAAAGAATGAGCCTGACGAGAGCAAATCCCAGACCTAACCTAGACCTAACATGAATTATTCTCTAAAATATTGATCGAAACCAGGTTTAGTTGACTGTTTCAGTGTTGTACTTCATTACTACGTGATGCAATCCAGAAAAAGCCCAGGATCTAGCCATCAAGTATGAGAAATATGCGAAACAATGAGCCTGATGAGAGCAAATCCCAGACCTAACCTAGACCTAACATGAATTATTCTTTAAAATATTGATCGAAACCAGGTTTAATTGACTGTTTCAGTGTTGTCCCACATTACTACGTGAACCAAACCAGAAAAAACCCAGAATCCGTTCAACAAGTATGTGAAGAATGCGAAAGTATGAGTCTGATGAGGTCAAATCCCAGGCCTAACCTAGACCTAACATGCGTTATCCTCAAAAATATTGATCGAAACCTGGTTTAATCGACTGTTTCAGTGAGGTACCACATTACTATGTGATCCAAACCAGAAAATAACCCAGGATCTGTTCAACGAGTATGTGAAGTGTGCGAAAGTATGAGTCTGATGAGGTCAAATCCCGGACCATTCCCAGACTTAAGTTGCGTTATCCTCTAAAATATTGATCGAAACCAGATTTAATCGACTGTTTCAGTGTGGTACCACATTACTACGTGATCCAAACCAGAAAAAACCCAGGATCAGTTCAACAAGTATGTGAAGAATGCGAAAGTATGAGCCTGATGAGGGCAAATCCCAGACCTATCCCAGACCTAACTTGCGTTATCCTCTAAAATATTGATCGAAACCAGGTTTAATTGACCGTTTCAGTGTGGTACCACATTACTACGTGATCCAAACCAGAAAAAACCCAGGATCCGTTCAACAAGTATGTGAAGAATGCGAAAGTATGAGTCTGATGAGTGAAAATCCCAGGCCTAACCTAGACCTAACATGCGTTATCCTCTAAAATATTGATCGAAACCTGGTTTAATCGACTGTTTCAGTGTGGTACCACTTTACTACGTGATCCAATCCAGAAATAGCCCAGGATCTAGCCATGAAGTATGAGAAATATGCGAAAGTAAGAGCCTGATGAGGGCAAATCCTAGACCTATCCCAGACCTAACTTGCGTTATTCTCTAAAATATTGATCGAAACCAGGTTTAATTGACTGTTTCAGCGTGGTACCACATTACTACGTGATACAATCCAGAAACAGCCCAGGATCTAGCCATGAAGTATGAGAAATATGCGAAAGAATGAGCCTGATGAGAGCAAATCCCAGACCTAACCTAGACCTAACATGAATTATTCTCTAAAATATTGATCGAAACCAGGTTTAATTGACTGTTTAAGTGTGGTCCCACATTACTACGTGATCCAAACCAGAAAAAACCCAGGATCCGTTCAACAAGAATGTGATGAATGCGAAAGTATGAGTGTGATGAGTGAAAATCCCAGGCCTAACCTAGACCTAACATGCGTTCTCCTCTAAAATATTGATCGAAACCTGGTTTAATCGACTGTTTCAGTGTGGTACCACATTACTATGTGATCCAAACCTGAAAATAACCCAGGATCTGTTCAACGAGTATGTGTAGTGTGCGAAAGCTTGAGTCTGATGAGGTCAAATCCCAGACCTATCCCAGACCTAACTTGCGTTATCCTCTAAAATATTGATCGGTACCAGGTTTAATTGACCGTTTCAGTGTGGTACCACATTACTACGTGATCCAAACCTGAAAAAACCCAGGATCAGTTCAACAAGTATGTGAAGAATGCGAAAGTATGAGCCTGATGAGGGCAAATCACAGACCCATCCCAGACATAACTTGCCTTATCCTCTAAAATATTGATCGAAACCAGGTTTAATTGACCGTGTCAGTGTGGTACTTCATTACTACGTGATCCAAACCAGAAAAAACCCAGGATCCGTTCAACAAGTATGTGAAGAATGCGAAAGTATGAGTCTGGTGAGTGAAAATCCCAGGCCTGACCTAGACCTAACATGCGTTATCCTCAATAATATTGATCGAAACCTAGTTTAATCGACTGTTTCAGTGTGGTACCACATTACTATGTGATCCCAACCAGAAAATAACCCAGGATCTGTTCAACGAGTATGTGAAGTGTGCGAAAGTATGAGTCTGATGAGGTCAAATCCCAGACCAATCCCAGACTTAACTTGCGTTATCCTCTAAAATATTGATCGAAACCAGGTTTAATCGACTGTTTCAGTGTGGTACCACATTACTACGTGATCCAAACCAGAAATAACCCAGGATCTAGCCATCAAGTATGAGAAATATGCGAAAGTATGAGCCTGTTGAGGGCAAATCCTAATCCTAACACAGACCTAGCATGCGTTATCCTCTAAAATATTTATCAAGACCAGGTTTAATTGATTGTTTCAGTGTGGTCCCACATTACTACGTGATCCAAACCAGAAAAAGCCCAGGATCTAGCCATCAAGTATGAGAAATATGCGAAAGAATGAGCCTGATGAGAGCAAATCCCAGACCTAACCTAGACCTGACATGGATTATTCTCTAAAATATTGATCGAAACCAGGTTTAATTGACTGCTTCAGTGTGGTCCCACATTACTACGTGATCCAAACCAGAAAAAACCAAGGATCCGTTCAACAAGTATGTGAAGAATGCGAAAGTATGAGTCCGATGAGTGAAAATCCCAGGCCTAACCTAGACCTAACATGCGTTATCCTCAAAAATATTGATCGAAGCCTGGTTTAATCGACTGTTTCTGTGTGGTACCATATTACTATGTGATCAAAACCAGAAAATAACCCAGGATCTGTTCAACAAGTATGTGAAAAACGCGAAAGTATGAGTCTGATGAGTTCAAATCCCTGACCTATCCCAGACTTAACTTGTGTTATCCTCTAAAATATTGATCGAAACCAGGTTTAATCGACTGTTTCAGCGTGGTACCACATTACTACGTGATACAATACAGAAACAGCCCAGGATCTAGCCATGAAGTATGAGAAATATGCGAAAGTATGAGCCTGATGAGGGCAAATCCTAGACCTAACCTAGACCTAACATGCGTTATCCTCTAAAATATTGAGCGAAACCAGGTTTAGTGGACTGTTTCAGTGTGGTACCACACTACTTCGTGATCCAAACCAGAGAAAGCCCAGGATCTGTTTTAGAAGTATGTGAAAAACGCTAAACTGTGAGCCTGACGAGGGCAAATCTTAGACCTAACCCAGACCTAAGATGCGTTATCCTCTAAAATTTTTATCCAGACCAGGTTTCATTGAATGTTTCAGTGTGGTACCACTTTACTACGTGATCCAATCCATAAATAGCCCAGGATCTAGCCATGAAGTATGAGAAATATGCGAAAGTAAGAGCCTGATGAGGGCAAATCCTAGACCTATCCCAGACCTAATTTGCGTTATCCTCTAAAATATTGATCGAAACCAGGTTTAATTGACCGTTTCAGCGTGGTACCACATTACTACGTGATACAATCCAGAAACAGCCCAGGATCTAGCCATGAAGTATGAGAAATATGCGAAAGTATGAGCCTGATGAGAGCAAATCCTAGACCTAACCCGGACCTAACATGCGTTATCCTCTAAAATATTTATCAAGATCATGTTTAATTGATTGTTTCAGTGTGGTACCACATTACTACGTGATCCAAACCAGAAAAAAGCCAGGACCCGTTCAACAAGTATGTGAAGAATGCGAAAGTATGAGTCTGATGAGTGAAAATCCCAGACCTAACCTAGACCTAACATGAATTATTCTCTAAAATATTGATCGAAACCAGGTTTAATTGACTGTTTCAGTGTGGTCCCACATTACTACGTGATGCAATCCAGAAAAAGACCAGGATCTAGCCATCAAGTATGAGAAATATGCGAAAGAATGAGCCTGATGAGAGCAAATCCCAGACCTAACCTAGACCTAACATGCGTTATCCTCAAAAATATTGATCGAAACCTGGTTTAATCGACTGTTTCAGTGTGGTACCACAGTACTACGTGATCCAAACCAGAAAAAACCCAGGATCTGTTCAACAAGTATGTGAAAAACGCGAAAGTATGAGTCTGATGAGGTCAAATCCCAGACCTATCCCAGACCTAACTTGTGTTATCCTCTAAAATATTGATCGAAACCAGGTTTAGTCGACTGTTTCAGTGCGGTACCACATTACTACGTGATCCAAACCAGAAAAATCCCAGGATCCGTTCAACAAGTATGTGAAGTGTGCGAAAGTATGAGTCTGATTAGGGCAAATCGCAGACCTATCCCAGACCTAACATGCGCTATCCACTAAAATATTTATCAAGACCAGGTTTAATTGATTGTTTCAGTGTGGCCCCACATTACTACGGGATACAATCCAGAAACAGCCCAGGATCCAGCCATGAAGTATGAGAAATATGCGAAAGTATGAGTCTGATGAGTGAAAATCCCAGACCTAACCTAGACCTAACATGCGTTATCCTCTAAAATATTGATGGAAACCTGGTTTAATTGACTGTTTCAGTGTTGTACTTCATTACCACGTGATGCGATCCAGAAAAAGCCCAGGATCTAGCCATCAAGTATGAGAAATATGCGAAAGAATGAGCCTGATGAGAGCAAATCCCAGACCTAACCCAGACCTAACATGCGTTATCCTCAAAAATATTGATCGAAACCTGGTTTAATCGACTGTTTCAGTGTGGTACCACATTACTATGTGATCTAAACCAGAAAATAACCCAGGATCAGTTCAACGAGTATGTGAAGTGTGCGAAAGTATGAGTCTGATTAGGGCAAATCCCAGACCTATCCCAGTCCTAACTTGCGTTATCCTCTAAAATATTTATCCAGACCATGTTTCATAGAATGTTTCAGTGTGGTACCACTTTACTATGTGATCCAATCCAGAAATAGCCCAGCATCTAGCCATGAAGTATGAGAAATGTGCGAAAGTAAGAGCCTGATGAGGGCAAATCCTAGATCTATCCCAGACCTAACATGCGTTATCCTCTAAAGTATTGATCGAAACCAGGTTTAATTGACTGTTTCAGCGTGGTACCACTTTACTACGTGATACAATCTAGAAACAGCCCAGGATCTAGCCATGAAGTATGAGAAATATTGCGAAAGTAGAAGCATGATGAGGGCAAATCCTAGACCTAACCCAGACCTAACAAGCGTTATCCTCTAAAATATTTATCAAGACTAGGTTTAATTGAATGTTTCAGTGTGGTACCACATTACTACGCGATCCACACCAGAAAAAACCCAGGATCCGTTCAACAAGTATGTGAAGAATGCGAAAGTATGAGTCTGATGAGTGAAAATCCCAGACCTAACCTAGACCTAACATGCGTTATCCTCTAAACTATTCATCCAAACCAGGTTTAATGGACTGTTTCAGTGTGGTACCACACTACTACGTGATCCACACCAGAAAAAACCCAGGATCTGCTCAACAAGTATGTGAAAAACGCGAAAGTATGAGCCTGATGAGGGCAAATCCCAGACCTATCCCAGTCCTAACTTGCGTTATCCTCTAAAATATTGATCGAAACCAGGTTTAATTGACTGTTTCAGTGTTGTACTTCAATACTACGTGATGCGATCCAGAAAAAGCCCAGGATCTAGCCACCAAGTATGAGAAATATGCGAAAGAATGAGCCTGATGAGAGCAAATCCCAGACCTAACCTAGACCTAACATGAATTATTCTCTAAAATATTGATCGAAACCAGGTTTAATTGACTGTTTCAGTGTTGTACTTCATTACTACGTGATGCAATCCATAAAAAGCCCAGGATCTAGCCATCAAGTATGAGAAATATGCGAAAGTATGAGCCTGATGAGGGCAAATCCTAGACCTAACCCAGACCTAACATGCGTTATCCTCTAAAATATTTATCAAGACCAGGTTTAATTGATTGTTTCAGTGTGGTCCCACATTACTACGTGATACAATCCAGAAACAGCCCAGGATCTAGCCATGAAGTATGAGCAATATGCGAAAGTATGAGCCTGATGATGGCAAATCCTAGACCTAACCCAGACCTAACATGCGTTATCCTCTAAAATATTTATCAAGACCAGGTTTAATTGATTATTTCAGTGTGGTGCCACATTACTACGTGATACAATCCAGAAACAGCCCAGGATCTGTTCAACAACTATGTGAAAAACGCAAAAGTATGAGCCTGATGAGGGCAAATCCCAGACCTATCCCAGACCTAACTTGCGTTATCCTCTAAGATATTGATCGAAACCAGGTTTAATTGACTGTTTCAGCGTGGTACCACATTACTACGTGATACAATCCAGAAACAGCCCAGGATCTAGCCATGAAGTATGAGCAATATGCGAATGTATGAGCCTGATGATGGCAAATCCTAGACCTAACCCAGACCTAACATGCGTTATCCTCTAAAATATTTATCAAGACCAGGTTTAATTGATTGTTTCAGTGTGGTCCCACATTACTACGTGATCCAGAACAGAAAAAACCCAGGATCTGTTCTACATGTATGAGAAATATGCGAAAGAATGAGCCTGATGAGAGCAAATCCCAGACCTAACCTAGACCTAACATGAATTATTCTCTAAAATATTGATCGAAACCTGGTTTAATTGACTGTTTCAGTGTGGTCCCACATTACTACGTGATGCAATCCAGAAAAAGACCAGGATCTAGCCATCAAGTATGAGAAATATGCGAAAGAATGAGCCTGATGAGAGCAAATCCCAGACCTAACCTAGACCTAACATGAATTATTCTCTAAAATATTGATCGAAACCAGGTTTAGTTGACTGTTTCAGTGTTGTACTTCATTACTACGTGATGCAATCCAGAAAAAGCCCAGGATCTAGCCATGAAGTATGAGAAATATGCGAAAGAATGAGCCTGATGAGGGCAAATCCTAGACCTAACCCAGACTTAACATGCGTTACTCTGTAAAATATTGATGGAAACCAGGTTTAATTGACTGTTTCAGTGTTGTACTTCATTACTACGTGATCCAAAACAGAAAAAACCCAGGATCTGTTCTACATGTATGAAAAATATGCGAAAGAATGAGCCTGATGAGAGCAAATCCCAGACCTAACCTAGACCTAACATGAATTATTCTCTAAAATATTGATCGAAACCAGGTTTAATTGACAGTTTCAGTGTGGTACCACATTACTACGTGATCCAATCCAGAAATAGCCCAGGATCTAGCCATGAAGTATGAGAAATATGCGAAAGTATGAGCCTGATGAGGGCAAATCCTAGACCAAACCCAAACCTAACATGCGTTATCCTCTAAAATATTTATCAAGACCAGGTTTAATTGAATGTTTCAGTGTGGTACCACATTACTACGTGATCCAAACCAGAAAAGACCCAGGATCCGTTCAACAAGTATGTGAAAAATGCGAAAGTATGAGTCTGATGAGTGAAAATCCCAGACCTAACCTAGACCTAACATGCGTTATCCTCTAAAATATTGATGGAAACCTGGTTTAATTGACTGTTTCAGTGTTGTACTTCATTACTACGTGATGCGATCCAGAAAAAGCCCAGGATCTAGCCATGAAGTATGAGAAATATGCGAAAGAATGAGCCTGATAAGAGCAAATCCGAGACCTAACCTAGACCTAACATGAATTATTCTCTAAAATATTGATCGAAACCAGGTTTAATTGACTGTTTCAGTGTGGTCCCACATTACTACGTGATCCAAAGCAGAAAAAACCCTCGATCAGGTCAACATGTATGTTAAAACTGCGAAAGTATGACCCTGATGAGGGCAAATCCCAGGCCTAACCTAGACCTAACATGCGTTGTCCTCTAAAATATTGATGGAAACCAGGTTTAATTGACTATTTCAGTGTTGTACTTCATTACTACGTTATGCAATCCAGAAAAAGCCCAGGATCTAGCCATCAAGTATGAGAAATATGCGAAAGAATGAGCCTGATAAGAGCAAATCCCAGACCTAACCTAGACCTAACATGAATTATTCTCTAAAATATTGATCGAAACCAGGTTTAATTGACTGTTTCAGTGTGGTCCCACATTACTACGTGATCCAAACCAGAAAAAACCCAGGATCCGTTCAACAAGTATGTGAAGAATGCGAAAGTATGAGTCTGATGTGGGCAAATCCTAGACCTAACCCAGACCTAACATGCGTTATCCTCTAAAATATTTATCAAGACCAGGTTTAATTGAATGTTTCAGTGTGGTGCCACATTACTACGTGATGCAATCCAGAAAAAGCCCAGGATCTAGCCACCAAGTTTGAGAAATATGCGAAAGAATGAGCCTGATGAGGGCAAATCCTAGACCTAACCCAGACCTAACATGCGCTATCCTCTAGAATATTGATCGCAACCAAGTTTAATGGACTGTTTCAGTGTGGTACCACACTACTACGTGATCCAAACCAGAAAAAAACCCAGGATCTGATCAACGAGTATGTCAAGTGTGCGAAAGTATGAGCCTGATGAGGGCAAATCCTAGACCTAACCCAAACCTAACAAGAATTATTCTCTAAAATATTGATCGAAACCAGGTTTAATTGACTGTTTCAGTGTTGTTCTTCATTACTACGTGATGCAATCCAGAAAAAGACCAGGATCTAGCCATCAAGTATGAGAAATATGCGAAAGAATGTGCCTGATGAGAGCAAATCCCAGACCTAACCTAGACCTAACATGAATTATTCTCTAAAATATTGATCGAAACCAGGTTTAGTTGACTGTTTCAGTGTTGTACTTCATTACTACGTGATGCAATCCAGAAAAAGACCAGGATCTAGCCATCAAGTATGAGAAATATGCGAAAGAATGAGCCTGATGAGGGCAAATCCTAGACCTAACCCAGACCTAACATGCGTTATTCCGTAATATATTGATGGAAACCAGGTTTAATTGACTGTTTCAGTGTTGTACGACATTACTACGTGATCCAAAACAGAAAAAACCCAGGATCTGTTCTACATGTATGAAAAATATGCGAATGAATGAGCCTGATGAGAGCAAATCCCAGACCTAACCTAGACCTAACATGAATTATTCTCCAAAATATTGATCGAAACCAGGTTTAATTGACTGTTTCAGTGTGGTACCACATTACTACGTGATCCAATCCAGAAATAGCCCAGGATCTAGCCATGAAGTATGAGAAATATGCGAAAGTATGAGCCTGATGAGGGCAAATCCTAGACCTAACCCAGACCTAACATGCGTTATTCTGTAAAATTTTTATCAAGACCAGGTTTAATTGAATGTTTCATTGTGGTACCTCATTACTACGTGATCAAAACCAGAAAAAACCCTGGATCCGTTCTACAAGTATGTGAAGAATGCGAAAGTATGAGTCTGATCAGTGAAAATCTCAGGCCTTACCTAGACCTAACTTGCGTTGCCCTCTAAAATATTGATGGAAACCAGGTTTAATCGACTGTTTCAGCGTGGTACCACATTACTACGTGACACAATCCAGAAACAGTCCAGGATCTAGCCATGAAGTATGAAAAATATGCGAAAGTATGAGCCTGATGAGGGCAAATCCTAGACCTAACCCAAACCTAACATGAATTATTCTCTAAAATATTGATCGAAACCAGGTTTAATTGACTATTTCAGTGTTGTACTTCATTACTACGTGATGCAATCCAGAAAAAGACCAGGATCTAGCCATCAAGTATGAGAAATATGCGAAAGAATGAGCCTGATGAGAGCAAATCCCAGACCTAACCTAGACCTAACATGAATTATTCTCTAAAATATTGATCGAAACCAGGTTTAGTTGACTGTTTCAGTGTTGTACTTCATTACTACGTGATGCAATCCAGAAAAAGCCCAGGATCTAGCCATCAAGTATGAGAAATATGCGAAACAATGAGCCTGATGAGAGCAAATCCCAGACCTAACCTAGACCTAACATGAATTATTCCTTAAAATATTGATCGAAACCAGGTTTAATTGACTGTTTCAGTGTTGTCCCACATTACTACGTGAACCAAACCAGAAAAAACCCAGAATCCGTTCAACAAGTATGTGAAGAATGCGAAAGTATGAGTCCGATGAGGTCAAATCCCAGGCCTAACCTAGACCTAACATGCGTTATCCTCAAAAATATTGATCGAAACCTGGTTTAATCGACTGTTTCAGTGAGGTACCACATTACTATGTGATCCAAACCAGAAAATAACCCAGGATCTGTTCAACGAGTATGTGAAGTGTGCGAAAGTATGAGTCTGATGAGGTCAAATCCCGGACCATTCCCAGACTTAAGTTGCGTTATCCTCTAAAATATTGATCGAAACCAGATTTAATCGACTGTTTCAGTGTGGTACCACACTACTACGTGATCCAAACCAGAAAAAACCCAGGATCTGTTCAACAAGTATGTGAAAAACGCGAAAGTATGAGCCTGATGAGGGCAAATCCAAGACCTATCCCAGACCTAACTTGCGTTGTCCTCTAAGATATTGATGGAAACCAGGTTTAATTGACTGTTTCCGTGTTGTACTTCATTACTACGTGATGCAATCCAGAAAAAGCCCAGGATCTAGCCATCAAGTTTGAGAAATATGCGAAAGAATGAGCCTGATGGGGGCAAATCCCAGACCTAACCTAGACCTAACATGAATTATTCTCTAAAATATTGATCGAAACCAGGTTTAATTGACTGTTTCAGTGTGGTCCCACATTACTACGTGAACCAAACCAGAAAAAACCCAGGATCCGTTCAACAAGTATGTGAAGAATGCGAAAGTATGAGTCTGATGAGTGAAAATCCCAGGCCTAACCTAGACCTAACATGCGTTATCCTCTAAAATATTGATCGAAACAAGGTTTAATCGACTGTTTCAGTGACGTACGACATTACTATGTGATGCAAACCAGAAAATATACCCAGGATCTGTTCAAGGAGTATGTGAAGTGTGCGAAAGTATGAGTCTGATGAGGTCAAATGCCAGACCTATCCCAGACCTAACTTTTTTTTTTTTTTTTTTTTTTTTTTTTTGTCGTGGGGAAAATCTTCGAAAGACTCCCTCCCACCTCCTTGGGGAGAGGTGGGAGGGGTGTGTGGGATTCCCCGCGCCCGTACAACGACAGGCGCGCGACCTACCCACTAAAAACCCCACGGTGACCCTTCGGCACGCTTTGGGAGGATACCGGGAATGGCTCGAAGCATTCTTCCGGTATCCTCCCCGTGCCCGCGCTTTCGCGCCCATCCCCCGGGGCGACAATCGGTCCCACCAGTAGACACACTGCCTCATAGCGGCGGGACGGGGCCACTCCATCCCGCCGCTATCCGTCCCGGGGCATTCCAGACCTAACTTGCGTTATCCTCTAAAATATTGATCGAAACCAGGTTTAATCGACTGTTTCAGTGTGGTACCACATTACTACGTGATCCAAACCAGAAAAAACCCAGGATCAGTTCAACAAGTATGTGAAGAATGCGAAAGTATGAGCCTGATGAGGGCAAATCCCAGACCTATCCCAGACCTAACTTGCGTTATCCTCTAAAATATTGATCGAAACCAGGTTTAATTGACCGTTTCAGTGTGGTACCACATTACTACGTGATCCAAACCAGAAAAAACCCAGGATCCGTTCAACAAGTATGTGAAGAATGCGAAAGTATGAGTCTGATGAGTGAAAATCCCAGGCCTAACCTAGACCTAACATGCGTTATCCTCTAAAATATTGATCGAAACCTGGTTTAATCGACTGTTTCAGTGTGGTACCACTTTACTACGTGATCCAATCCAGAAATAGCCCAGGATCTAGCCATGAAGTATGAGAAATATGCGAAAGTAAGAGCCTGATGAGGGCAAATCCTAGACCTATCCCAGACCTAACTTGCGTTATTCTCTAAAATATTGATCGAAACCAGGTTTAATTGACTGTTTCAGCGTGGTACCACATTACTACGTGATACAATCCAGAAACAGCCCAGGATCTAGCCATGAAGTATGAGAAATATGCGAAAGAATGAGCCTGATGAGAGCAAATCCCAGACCTAACCTAGACCTAACATGAATTATTCTCTAAAATATTGATCGAAACCAGGTTTAATTGACTGTTTAAGTGTGGTCCCACATTACTACGTGATCCAAACCAGAAAAAACCCAGGATCCGTTCAACAAGAATGTGAAGAATGCGAAAGTATGAGTGTGATGAGTGAAAATCCCAGGCCTAACCTAGACCTAACATGCGTTCTCTTCTAAAATATTGATCGAAACCTGGTTTAATCGACTGTTTCAGTGTGGTACCACATTACTATGTGATCCAAACCTGAAAATAACCCAGGATCTGTTCAACGAGTATGTGTAGTGTGCGAAAGTATGAGTCTGATGAGGTCAAATCCCAGACCTATCCCAGACCTAACTTGCGTTATCCTCTAAAATATTGATCGGTACCAGGTTTAATTGACCGTTTCAGTGTGGTACCACATTACTACGTGATCCAAACCTGAAAAAACCCAGGATCAGTTCAACAAGTATGTGAAGAATGCGAAAGTATGAGCCTGATGAGGGCAAATCACAGACCCATCCCAGACATAACTTGCCTTATCCTCTAAAATATTGATCGAAACCAGGTTTAATTGACCGTTTCAGTGTGGTACTTCATTACTACGTGATCCAAACCAGAAAAAACCCAGGATCCGTTCAACAAGTATGTGAAGAATGCGAAAGTATGAGTCTGATGAGTGAAAATCCCAGACCTATCCTAGACCTAACGTGCGTTATCCTCTAAAATATTGATCGAAACCTGGTTTAATCGACTGTTTCAGTGTGGTGCCACATTACTATGTGATGCAATCCAGAAAAAGCCCAGGATCTAGCCATCAAGTATGAGAAATATGCGAAAGAATGAGCCTGATGAGAGCAAATCCCAGACCTAACGTAGACCTAACATGCGTTATCCTCTAAAATATTGAGCGAAACCAGGTTTAATGGACTGTTTCAGTGTGGTACCACACTACTTCGTGATCCAAACCAGAAATAACCCAGGATCCGTTCAACAAGTATGTGAAGAATGCGAAAGTATGAGTCTGGTGAGTGAAAATCCCAGGCCTAACCTAGACCTAACATGCGTTATCCTCAATAATATTGATCGAAACCTAGTTTAATCGACTGTTTCAGTGTGGTACCACATTACTATGTGATCCCAACCAGAAAATAACCCAGGATCTGTTCAACGAGTATGTGAAGTGTGCGAAAGTATGAGTCTGATGAGGTCAAATCCCAGACCAATCCCAGACTTAACTTGCGTTATCCTCTAAAATATTGGTCGAAACCAGGTTTAATCGACTGTTTCAGTGTGGTACCACATTACTACGTGATCCAAACCAGAAAAAACCCAGGATCTAGCCATCAAGTATGAGAAATATGCGAAAGTATGAGCCTGTTGAGGGCAAATCCTAATCCTAACACAGACCTAGCATGCGTTATCCTCTAAAATATTTATCAAGACCAGGTTTAATTGATTGTTTCAGTGTGGTCCCACATTACTACGTGATCCAAACCAGAAAAAACCCAGGATCTGTTCAACATGTATGAGAAATATGCGAAAGAATGAGCCTGATGAGAGAAAATCCCAGACCTAACATAGACCTAACATGAATTATTCTCTAAAATATTGATCGAAACCAGGTTTAATTGACTGTTTCAGTGTGGTCCCACATTACTACGTGATCCAAACCAGAAATAACCCAGGATCCGTTCAACAAGTATGTGAAGAATGCGAAAGTATGAGTCTGATGAGTGAAAATCCCAGGCTTAACCTAGACCTAACATGCGTTATCCTCTAAAATATTGATCCAAACCAGGTTTAATGGACTGTTTCAGCGTGGTACCACACTACTACGTGATCCAAACCAGAAAAAACCCAGGATCTCTTCAACAAGTATGTGAAAAACGCGAAAGTATCAGCCTGATGAGGGCAAATCCCAGACATATCCCAGACCTAACTTGCGTTGTCCTCTAAGATATTGATGGAAACCAGGTTTAATTGACTCTTTCAGTGTTGTACCTCATTACTACGTGATGCAATCCAGAAAAAGCCCAGGATCTAGCCATCAAGTATGAGAAATATGCGAAAGAATGAGCCTGATGAGAGCAAATCCCAGACCTAACCTAGACCTAACATGAATTATTCTCTAAAATATTGATCGAAACCAGGTTTAATTAACTGTTTCAGTGTGGTCCCACATTACTACGTGATCCAAACCAGAAAAAACCAAGGATCCGTTCAACAAGTATGTGAAGAATGCGAAAGTATGAGTCCGATGAGTGAAAATCCCAGGCCTAACCTAGACCTAACATGCGTTATCCTCAAAAATATTGATCGAAGCCTGGTTTAATCGACTGTTTCTGTGTGGTACCATATTACTATGTGATCCAAACCAGAAATAACCCAGGATCAGTTCAACAAGTATGTGAAGAATGCGAAAGTATGAGCCTGATGAGGGCAAATCCCTGACCTATCCCAGACTTAACTTGTGTTATCCTCTAAAATATTGATCGAAACCATGTTTAATCGACTGTTTCAGCGTGGTACCACATTACTACGTGATACAATACAGAAACAGCCCAGGATCTAGCCATGAAGTATGAGAAATATGCGAAAGTATGAGCCTGATGAGGGCAAATCCTAGACCTAACCTAGACCTAACATGCGTTATCCTCTAAAATATTGAGCGAAACCAGGTTTAATGGACTGTTTCAGTGTGGTACCACACTACTTCGTGATCCAAACCAGAGAAAGCCCAGGATCTGTTTTAGAAGTATGTGAAAAACGCTAAACTGTGAGCCTGACGAGGGCAAATCTTAGACCTAACCCAGACCTAAGATGCGTTATCCTCTAAAATTTTTATCCAGACCAGGTTTCATTGAATGTTTCAGTGTGGTACCACTTTACTACGTGATCCAATCCATAAATAGCCCAGGATCTAGCCATGAAGTATGAGAAATATGCGAAAGTAAGAGCCTGATGAGGGCAAATCCTAGACCTATCCCAGACCTAACTTGCGTTATCCTCTAAAATATTGATCGAAACCAGGTTTAATTGACCGTTTCAGCGTGGTACCACATTACTACGTGATACAATCCAGAAACAGCCCAGGATCTAGCCATGAAGTATGAGAAATATGCGAAAGTATGAGCCTGATGAGAGCAAATCCTAGACCTAACCCGGACCTAACATGCGTTATCCTCTAAAATATTTATCAAGATCATGTTTAATTGATTGTTTCAGTGTGGTACCACATTACTACGTGATCCAAACCAGAAAAAAGCCAGGATCCGTTCAACAAGTATGTGAAGAATGCGAAAGTATGAGTCTGATGAGTGAAAATCCCAGACCTAACCTAGACCTAACATGCGTTATCCCCTAAAATATTGATCGAAACCTGGTTTAATCGACTGTTTCAGTGTGGTACCACATTACTACGTGATCCAAACCAGAAAAAACCCAGGATCAGTTCAACAAGTATGTGAAGAATGCGAAAGTATGAGCCTGATGAGGGCAAATCCCAGACCTATCCCAGACCTAACTTGCGTTATCCTCTAAAATATTGATCGAAACCAGGTTTAATTGACCGTTTCAGTGTGGTCCCACATTACTACGTGATCCAAACCAGAAAAAACCCAGGATCCGTTCAACAAGTATGTGAAGAATGCGAAAGTATGAGTCTGATGAGGTCAAATCCCAGACCAATCCCAGACTTAACTTGTGTTATCCTCTAAAATATTGATCGAAACCAGGTTTAATCGACTGTTTCAGTGTGGTACCAGATTACTACGTGATCCAAACCAGAAAAAACCCAGGATCTAGCCTTCAAGTATGAGAAATATGCGAAAGAATGAACCTGATGAGAGCAAATCCCAGACCTAACCTAGACCTTACATGCGTTATCCTCTAAAATATTGAGCGAAACCTGGTTTAATGGACTGTTTCAGTGTGGTACCACACTACTTCGTGATCCAAACCAGAAATAACCCAGGATCCGTTCAACAAGTATGTGAAGAATGCGAAAGTATGAGTCTGGTGAGTGAAAATCCCAGGCCTAACCTAGACCTAACATGCGTTATCCTCTAAAATATTTATCCAGACCAGGTTTCAATGAATGTTTCAGTGTGGTCCCACATTACTATGTGATCCCAACCAGAAAATAACCCAGGATCTGTTCAACGAGTATGTGAAGTGTGCGAAAGTATGAGTCTGATGAGGTCAAATCCCAGACCAATCCCAGACTTAACTTGTGTTATCCTCTAAAATATTGATCGAAACCAGGTTTAATCGACTGTTTCAGTGTGGTACCAGATTACTACGTGATCCAAACCAGAAAAAACCCAGGATCTAGCCTTCAAGTATGAGAAATATGCGAAAGAATGAACCTGATGAGAGCAAATCCCAGACCTAACCTAGACCTTACATGCGTTATCCTCTAAAATATTGAGCGAAACCAGGTTTAATGGACTGTTTCAGTGTGGTACCACACTACTTCGTGATCCAAACCAGAAAAAACCCAGGATCTGTTCAACAATTATGTGAAAAACGCTAAACTGTGAGCCTGATGAGGGCAAATCCTAGACCTATCCCAGACCTAACTTGCGATATTCTCTAAAATATTCATCGAAACCTGGTTTAATTGACTGTTTCAGCGTGGTACCACATTACTACGTGATACAATCCAGAAACAGCCCTGGATCTAGCCTTGAAGTATGAGAAATATGCGAAAGTATGAGCCTGATGAGGGCAAATCCTAATCCTAACACAGACCTAGCATGCGTTACCCTCTAAAATATTTATCAAGACCAGGTTTAATTGATTGTTTCAGTGTGGTCCCACATTACTACGTGATCCAAACCAGAAAAAACCCAGGATCTCTTCAACAAGTATGTGAAAAACGCGAAAGTATGAGCCTGATGAGGGCAAATCCCAGACATTTCCCAGACCTAACTTGCGTTGTGCTCTAAGATATTGATGGAAACCAGGTTTAATTGACTGTTTCAGTGTTGAACCTCATTACTACGTGATGCAATCCAGAAAAAGCCCAGGATCTAGCCATAAAGTATGTGAAGAATGCGAAAGTATGAGTCCGATGAGTGAAAATCCCAGGCCTAACCTAGACCTAACATGCGTTATCCTCAAAAATATTGATCGAAACCTGGTTTAATCGACTGTTTCAGTGTGGTACCACATTATTATGTGATCCAAACCAGAAAATAACCCAGGATCTGTTCAACAAGTATGTGAAAAACGCGAAAGTATGAGTCTGATGAGGTCAAATTCCAGACCTATCCCAGACTTAACTTGTGTTATCCTCTAAAATATTGATCGAAACCAGGTTTAATCGACTGTTTCAGCGTGGTACCACATTACTACGTGATACAACCCAGAAACAGCCCAGGATCTAGCCATGAAGTATGAGAAATATGCGAAAGTATGAGCCTGATGAGGGCAAATCCTAGACCTAACTCAAACCTAACATGCGTTATCCTCTAAAATATTTATCAAGACCAGGTTTAATTGAATGTTTCAGTGTGGTAACACATTACTACGTGAACCAAACCAGAAAAAACCCAGGATCCGTTCAACAAGTATGTTAAAACTGCGACAGTATGACCCTGATGAGGGCAAATCCCAGGCCTAACGTAGACCTAACATGCGTTGTCCTCTAGAATATTGATGGAAACCAGGTTTAATTGACTGTTTCAGTGTTGTACTTCATTACTACGTGATGCAATCCAGAAATAGCCCAGGATCTAGCCATCAAGTATGAGAAATATGCGAAAGAATGAACCTGATGAGAGCAAATCCCAGACCTAACCTAGACCTAACATAAATTATTCTCTAAAATATTGATCGAATTAGGTTTAATTGACTGTTTCAGTGTTGTACTTCATTACTACGTGATGCAATCCAGAAAATGCCCAGGATCTAGCCATCAAGTATGAGAAATATGCGAAAGAATGAGCCTGATGGGAGCAAATCACTGACCTAACCTAGACCTAACATGAATTATTCTCTAAAATATTGATCAAAACCAGGTTTATTTGACTGTTTCAGTGTGGTACCACATTACTACGTGATCCAATCCAGAAATAGCCCAGGATCTAGCCATGAAGTATGAGAAATATGCGAAAGTATGAGCCTGATGAGGGCAAATCCTGACCTAACCTAGACCTAACATGAATTATTCTCTAAAATATTGATCAAAACCAGGTTTATTTGACTGTTTCAGTGTGGTACCACATTACTACGTGATCCAATCCAGAAATAGCCCAGGATCTAGCCATGAAGTATGAGAAATATGCGAAAGTATGAGCCTGATGAGGGCAAATCCTAGACCTAACCCAGACCTAACATGCGTTATTCTCTAAGATATTTATCAAGACCAGGTTTAATTGAATGTTTCAGTGTGGTACCACATTACTACGTGATCAAAACCAGAAAAAACCCAGGATCCGTTCAACAAGTATGTGAAGAATGCGAAAGTATGAGTCTGATCAGTGAAAATCTCAGGCCTTACCTAGACCTAACTTGCGTTGTCCTCTAAAATATTGATGGAAACCAGGTTTCATTGACTGTTTCAGTGTGGTACTACATTACTACGTGATGCAATCCAGAAAAAGCCCAGGATCTAGCCATCAAGTATGAGAAATATGCGAAAGAATGAACCTGATGAGAGCAAATCCCAGACCTAACCTAGACCTAACATAAATTATTCTCTAAAATATTGATCGAATTAGGTTTAATTGACTGTTTCAGTGTTGTACTTCATTACTACGTGATGCAATCCATAAAAAGCCCAGGATCTAGCCATCAAGTATGAGAAATATGCGAAAGAATGAGCCTGATGAGAGCAAATCCCAGACCTAACCTAGACCTAACATGCGTTATCCTCAAAAATATTGATCGAAACCTGGTTTAATCGACTGTTTCAGTGTGGTACCACATTACTATGTGATCCAAACCAGAAAATAACCCAGGATCTGTTCAACAAGTATGTGAAAAACGCGAAAGTATGAGTCTGATGAGGTCAAATTCCAGACCTATCCCAGACTTAACTTGTGTTATCCTCTAAAATATTGATCGAAACCAGGTTTAATCGACTGTTTCAGCGTGGTACCACATTACTACGTGATACAATCCAGAAACAGCCCAGGATCTAGCCATGAAGTATGAGAAATATGCGAAAGTATGAGCCTGATGAGGGCAAATCCCAGACATATCCCGGACCTAACTTGCGTTGTCCTCTAAGATATTGATGGAAACCAGGTTTAATTGACTGTTTCAGTGTTGAACCTCATTACTACGTGATGCAATCCAGAAAAAGCCCAGGATCTAGCCATAAAGTATGAGAAATATGTGAAAGAATAAGCCTGATGAGAGCAAATCACTGACCTAACCTAGACCTAACATGAATTATTCTCTAAAATATTGATCAAAACCAGGTTTATTTGACTGTTTCAGTGTGGTACCACATTACTACGTGATCCAATCCAGAAATAGCCCAGGATCTAGCCATGAAGTATGAGAAATATTCGAAAGTAAGAGCCTGATGAGGGCAAATCCTAGACCTAACCTAGACCTTACATGCGTTATCCTCTAAAATATTGAGCGAAACCAGGTTTAATGGACTGTTTCAGCGTGGTACCACATTACTACGTGATACAATCCAGAAACAGCCCAGGATCTAGCCATGAAGTATGAGAAATATGCGAAAGTATGAGCCTGATGAGGGCAAATCCTAGACCTAACTCAAACCTAACATGCGTTATCCTCTAAAATATTTATCAAGACCAGGTTTAATTGAATGTTTCAGTGTGGTAACACATTACTACGTGAACCAAACCAGAAAAAACCCAGGATCCGTTCAACAAGTATGTTAAAACTGCGACAGTATGACCCTGATGAGGGCAAATCCCAGGCCTAACGTAGACCTAACATGCGTTGTCCTCTAGAATATTGATGGAAACCAGGTTTAATTGACTGTTTCAGTGTTGTACTTCATTACTACGTGATGCAATCCAGAAAAAGCCCAGGATCTAGCCATCAAGTATGAGAAATATGCGAAAGAATGAACCTGATGAGAGCAAATCCCAGACCTAACCTAGACCTAACATAAATTATTCTCTAAAATATTGATCGAATTAGGTTTAATTGACTGTTTCAGTGTTGTACTTCATTACTACGTGATGCAATCCAGAAAAAGCCCAGGATCTAGCCATCAAGTATGAGAAATATGCGAAAGAATGAGCCTGATGGGAGCAAATCACTGACCTAACCTAGACCTAACATGAATTATTCTCTAAAAGATTGATCAAAACCAGGTTTATTTGACTGTTTCAGTGTGGTACCACATTACTACGTGATCCAATCCAGAAATAGCCCAGGATCTAGCCATGAAGTATGAGAAATATTCGAAAGCAAGAGCCTGATGAGGGCAAATCCTAGACCTAACCCAGACCTAACATGCGTTATTCTCTAAAATATTTATCAAGACCAGGTTTAATTGATTGTTTCAGTGTGGTACCACATTACTACGTGATCAAAACCAGAAAAAACCCAGGATCCGTTCAACAAGTATTTGAAGAATGCGAAAGTATGAGTCTGATCAGTGAAAATCTCAGGCCTTACCTAGACCTAACTTGCGTTGTCCTCTAAAATATTGATGGAAACCAGGTTTCATTGACTGTTTCAGTGTGGTACTACATTACTACGTGATGCAATCCAGAAAAAGCCCAGGATCTAGCCATCAAGTATGAGAAATATGCGAAAGAATGAGCCTGATGAGAGCAAATCCCAGACCTAACCTAGACCTAACATGCGTTATCCTCTAAAATATTGATCAAAACCAGGTTTAATTGACTGTTTCAGTGTTGAACCTCATTACTACGTGATGCAATCCAGAAAAAGCCCAGGATCTAGCCATAAAGTATGAGAAATATGTGAAAGAATAAGCCTGATGAGAGCAACTCCCAGACCTAACCTAGACCTAACTTGCGTTGTCCTCTAAAATATTGATGGAAACCAGGTTTCATTGACTGTTTCAGTGTGGTACTACATTACTACGTGATGCAATCCAGTAAAAGCCCAGGATCTAGCCATCAAGTATGAGAAATATGCGAAAGAATGAGCCTGATGAGAGCAAATCCCAGACCTAACCTAGACCTAACATGCGTTATCCTCTAAAATATTGATCAAAACCAGGTTTAATTGACTGTTTCAGTGTTGAACCTCATTACTACGTGATGCAATCCAGAAAAAGCCCAGGATCTAGCCATAAAGTATGAGAAATATGTGAAAGAATAAGCCTGATGAGAGCAAATCCCAGACCTAACCTAGACCTAACATGAATTATTCTCTAAAATATTGATCGAAACCAGGTTTAATTGACTGTTTCAGTGTGGTCCCACATTACTACGTGATCCAAACCAGAAAAAACCAAGGATCCGTTCAACAAGTATGTGAAGAATGCGAAAGTATGAGTCCGATGAGTGAAAATCCCAGGCCTAACCTAGACCTAACATGCGTTATCCTCAAAAATATTGATCGAAACCTGGTTTAATCGACTGTTTCAGTGTGGTACCACATTACTATGTGATCCAAACCAGAAAATAACCCAGGATCTGTTCAACAAGTATGTGAAAAACGCGAAAGTATGAGTCTGATGAGGTCAAATTCCAGACCTATCCCAGACTTAACTTGTGTTATCCTCTAAAATATTGATCGAAACCAGGTTTAATCGACTGTTTCAGCGTGGTACCACATTACTACGTGATACAATCCAGAAACAGCCCAGGATCTAGCCATGAAGTATGAGAAATATGCGAAACTATGAGCCTGATGAGGGCAAATCCCAGACATATCCCAGACCTAACTTGCGTTGTCCTCTAAGATATTGATGGAAACCAGGTTTAATTGACTGTTTCAGTGTTGAACCTCATTACTACGTGATGCAATCCAGAAAAAGCCCAGGATCTAGCCATAAAGTATGAGAAATATGTGAAAGAATAAGCCTGATGAGAGCAAATCACTGACCTAACCTAGACCTAACATGAATTATTCTCTAAAATATTGATCAAAACCAGGTTTATTTGACTGTTTCAGTGTGGTACCACTTTACTACGTGATCCAATCCAGAAATAGCCCAGGATCTAGCCATGAAGTATGAGAAATATGCGAAAGAATGAGCCTGATGGGAGCAAATCACTGACCTAACCTAGACCTAACATGAATTATTCTCTAAAATATTGATCAAAACCAGGTTTAATTGAATGTTTCAGTGTGGTACCACTTTACTACCTGATACAATCCACAAACAGCCCAGGATCTAGCCATGAAGTATGAGAAATATGCGAAAGAATGAGCCAGATGAGGGCAAATCCTAGACCTAACCCAAACCTAACATGCGTTATCCTCTAAAATATTTATCAAGACCAGGTTTAATTGAATGTTTCAGTGTGGTACCACATTACTACGTGAACCAAACCAGAAAAAACCCAGGATCCGTTCAACAAGTATGTTAAAACTGCGACAGTATGACCCTGATGAGGGCAAATCCCAGGCCTAACCTAGACCTAACATGCGTTGTCCTCTAGAATATTGATGGAAACCAGGTTTAACTGACTGTTTCAGTGTTGTACTTCATTACTACGTGATGCAATCCAGAAAAAGCCCAGGATCTAGCCATCAAGTATGAGAAATATGCGAAAGAATGAGCCTGATGAGAGCAAATCCCAGACCTAACCTAGACCTAACATGAATTATTCTCTAAAATATTGATCGAAACCAGGTTTAATTGACCGTTTCAGTGTTGTACTTCATTACTACGTGATGCAATCCAGAAACAGCCCAGGATCTAGCCATCATGTATGAGAACTATGCGAAAGAATGAGCCTGATGAGAGCATATCCCTCACCTAACCTAGACCTAACATGAATTATTCTCTAAAATATTGATCAAAACCAGGTTCAATTGACTGTTTCAGTGTAGTACCACATTACTACGTGATCCAATCCAGAAATTGCCCAGGATCTAGCCATGAAGTATGAGAAATATGCGAAAGTATGAGCCTGATGAGGGCAAATCCTAGACCTAACCTAGACCTAACATGCGTTATCCTCTAAAATATTGAGCGAAACCAGGTTTAATGGACTGTTTCAGTGTGGTACCACACTACTTCGTGATCCAAACCAGAGAAAGCCCAGGATCTGTTTTAGAAGTATGTGAAAAACGCTAAACTGTGAGCCTGACGAGGGCAAATCTTAGACCTAACCCAGACCTAAGATGCGTTATCCTCTAAAATATTTATCCAGACCAGGTTTCATTGAATGTTTCAGTGTGGTACCACTTTACTACGTGATCCAATCCATAAATAGCCCAGGATCTAGCCATGAAGTATGAGAAATATGCGAAAGTAAGAGCCTGATGAGGGCAAATCCTAGACCTATCCCAGACCTAACTTGCGTTATCCTCTAAAATATTGATCGAAACCAGGTTTAATTGACCGTTTCAGCGTGGTACCACATTACTACGTGATACAATCCAGAAACAGCCCAGGATCTATCCATGAAGTATGAGAAATATGCGAAAGTATGAGCCTGATGAGAGCAAATCCTAGACCTAACCCAGACCTAACATGCGTTATCCTCTAAAATATTTATCAAGATCATGTTTAATTGATTGTTTCAGTGTGGTACCACATTACTACGTGATCCAAACCAGACAAAACCCAGGATCCGTTCAACAAGTATGTGAAGAATGCGAAAGTATGAGTCTGATGAGGGCAAATCCCAGACCTATCCCAGACCTAACTTGCGTTATCCTCTAAAATATTGATCGAAACCAGGTTTAATTGACCGTTTCAGTGTGGTACCACATTACTACGTGATCCAAACCAGACAAAACCCAGGATCCGTTCAACAAGTATGTGAAGAATGCGAAAGTATGAGTCTGATGAGGGCAAATCCTAGACCTATCCCAGACCTAACTTGCGTTATCCTCTAAAATATTGATCGAAACCAGGTTTAATCGACTGTTTCAGTGTGGTACCACATTACTACGTGATCCAAACCATAAAAAACCAAGGATCTAGCCATCAAGTATGAGAAATATGCGAAAGAATGAGCCTGATGAGAGCAAATCCCAGACCTAACCTAGACCTTACATGCGTTATCCTCTAAAGTATTGAGCGAAACCAGGTTTAATGGACTGTTTCAGTGTGGTACCACATTACTTCGTGATCCAAACCAGAAAAAACCCAGGATCTGTTCAACAAGTATGTGAAAAACGCTAAACTGTGAGCCTGATGAGGGCAAATCGTAGACCTAACCCAGACCTAAGATGCGTTAACCTCTAAAATATTTATCCAGACCATGTTTCATTGAATGTTTCAGTGTGGTACCACTTTACTACGTGATGCAATCCAGAAAAAGCCCAGCATCTAGCCATGAAGTATGAGAAATATGCGAAAGTATGAGCCTGATGAGGGCAAATCCAAGACCTAACCCAGACCTAACTTGCGTTAGCCTCTAAACTATTTATCAAGACCTGGTTTAATTGAAAGTTTCAGTGTGGTACCACATTACTACGTGATGCAATCCAGAGAAAGCCCAGGATCTAGCCATCAAGTTTGAGAAATATGCGAAAGAATGTGCCTGATGAGGGCAAATCCCAGACCTAACCTAGACCTAACATGAATTATTCTCTAAAATATTGATCGAAACCAGGTTTAATTGACTGTTTCAGTGTGGTCCCACATTACTACGTGATCCAAACCAGAAAAAACCCAGGATCCGTTCAACAAGTATGTGAAGAATGCGAAAGTATGAGTCTGATGAGTGAAAATCCCAGGCCTAACCTAGACCTAACATGCGTTATCCTCAAAAATATTGATCGAAACCTGGTTTAATCGACTGTTTCAGTGTGGTACCACATTACTATGTGATCCCAACCAGAAAATAACCCAGGATCTGTTCAACGAGTATGTGAAGTGTGCGAAAGTATGAGTCTGATGAGGTCAAATCCCAGACCAATCCCAGACTTAACTTGCGTTATCCTCTAAAATATTGATCGAAACCAGGTTTAATCGACTGTTTCAGTGTGGTACCAGATTACTACGTGATCCAAACCAGAAAAAACCCAGGATCTAGCCTTCAAGTATGAGAAATATGCGAAAGAATGAACCTGATGAGAGCAAATCCCAGACCTAACGTAGACCTTACATGCGTTATCCTCTAAAATATTGAGCGAAACCAGGTTTAATGGACTGTTTCAGTGTGGTACCACACTACTTCGCGATCCAAACCAGAAAAAACCCAGGATCTGTTCAACAAGTATGTGAAAAACGCTAAACTGTGAGCCTGATGAGGGCAAATCCTAGACCTATCCCAGACCTAACTTGCGATATTCTCTAAAATATTCATCGAAACCAGGTTTAATTGACTGTTTCAGCGTGGTACCACATTACTACGTGATACAATCCAGAAACAGCCCAGGATCTAGCCTTGAAGTATGAGAAATATGCGAAAGTATGAGCCTGATGAGGGCAAATCCTAATCCTAACACAGACCTAGCATGCGTTATCCTCTAAAATATTTATCAAGACCAGGTTTAATTGATTGTTTCAGTGTGGTCCCACATTACTACGTGATCCAAACCAGAAATAACCCAGGATCCGTTCAACAAGTATGTGAAGAATGCGAAAGTATGAGTCTGATGAGTGAAAATCCCAGGCTTAACCTAGACCTAACATGCGTTATCCTCTTAAATATTGATCCAAACCAGGTTTAATGGACTGTTTCAGCGTGGTACCACACTACTACGTGATCCAAACCAGAAAAAACCCAGGATCTCTTCAACAAGTATGTGAAAAACGCGAAAGTATGAGCCTGATGAGGGCAAATCCCAGACATATCCCAGACCTAACTTGCGTTGTCCTCTAAGATATTGATGGAAACCAGGTTTAATTGACTGTTTCAGTGTTGAACCTCATTACTACGTGATGCAATCCAGAAAAAGCCCAGGATCTAGCCATAAAGTATGAGAAATATGTGAAAGAATAAGCCTGATGAGAGCAAATCCCAGACCTAACCTAGACCTAACATGAATTATTCTCTAAAATATTGATCGAAACCAGGTTTAATTAACTGTTTCAGTGTGGTCCCACATTACTACGTGATCCAAACCAGAAAAAACGAAGGATCCGTTCAACAAGTATGTGAAGAATGCGAAAGTATGAGTCCGATGAGTGAAAATCCCAGGCCTAACCTAGACCTAACATGCGTTATCCTCAAAAATATTGATCGAAACCTGGTTTAATCGACTGTTTCAATGTGGTACCACATTACTATGTGATCCAAACCAGAAAATAACCCAGGATCTGTTCAACAAGTATGTGAAAAACGCGAAAGTATGAGTCTGATGAGGTCAAATTCCAGACCTATCCCAGAGTTAACTTGTGTTATCCTCTAAAATATTGAGCGAAACCAGGTTTAATGGACTGTTTCAGTGTGGTACCACATTACTTCGTGATCCAAACCAGAAAAAACCCAGGATCTGTTCAACAAGTATGTGAAAAACGCTAAACTGTGAGCCTGATGAGGGCAAATCGTAGACCTAACCCAGACCTAAGATGCGTTAACCTCTAAAATATTTATCCAGACCATGTTTCATTGAATGTTTCAGTGTGGTACCACTTTACTACGTGATGCAATCCAGAAAAAGCCCAGGATCTAGCCATGAAGTATGAGAAATATGCGAAAGTATGAGCCTGATGAGGGCAAATCCTAGACCTAACCCAGACCTAACATGCGTTAGCCTCTAAACTATTTATCAAGACCTGGTTTAATTGAAAGTTTCAGTGTGGTACCACATTACTACGTGATGCAATCCAGAGAAAGCCCAGGATCTAGCCATCAAGTTTGAGAAATATGCGAAAGAATGTGCCTGATGAGGGCAAATCCCAGACCTAACCTAGACCTAACATGAATTATTCTCTAAAATATTGATCGAAACCAGGTTTAATTGACTGTTTCAGCGTGGTCCCACATTACTACCTGATCCAAACCAGAAATAACCCAGGATCCGTTCAACAAGTATGTGAAGAATGCGAAAGTATGAGTCTGATGAGTGAAGATCCCAGGCCTAACCTAGACCTAACATGCGTTATCCTCAAAAATATTGATCGAAACCTGGTTTAATCGACTGTTTCAGTGTGGTACCACATTACTATGTGATCCCAACCAGAAAATAACCCAGGATCTGTTCAACGAGTATGTGAAGTGTGCGAAAGTATGAGTCTGATGAGGTCAAATCTCAGACCAATCCCAGACTTAACTTGCGTTATCCTCTAAAATATTGATCGAAACCAGGTTTTATCGACTATTTCAGTGTGGTACCACATTACTACGTGATCCAAACCAGAAAAAACCCAGGATCTAGCCATCAAGTATGAGAAATATGCGAAAGAATGAACCTGATGAGAGCAAATCCCAGACCTAACCTAGACCTTACATGCGTTATCCTCTAAAATATTGAGCGAAACCAGGTTTAATGGACTGTTTCAGTGTGGTACCACACTACTTCGTGATCCAAACCAGAAACAGCCCAGGATCTAGCCATGAAGTATGAGAAGTATGCGAAAGTATGAGCCTGATGAGGGCAAATCCTAGACCTAACCCAGACCTAACATGCGTTATCCTATAAAATATTTATCAAGACCAGGTTTAATTGAATGTTTCAGTGTGGTAACACATTACTACGTGAAGCAAACCAGAAAAAACCCAGGATCCGTTCAACAAGTATGTTAAAACTGCGACTGCATGACCCTGATGAGGGCAAATCCCAGGCCTAAGCTAGACCTAACATGAATTATTCTCTAAAATATTGATCGAAACCAGGTTTAATTGACTGTTTCAGTGTTGTACTTCATTACTACGTGATGCAATCCAGAAAAAGCCCAGGATCTAGCCATCAAGTATGAGAAATATGCGAAAGAATGAGCCTGATGAGAGCAAATCCCAGACCTAACCTAGACCTAACATGAATTATTCTCTAAAATATTGATCGAAACCAGGTGTAATTGACTGTTTCAGTGTTGTACTTCATTACTACGTGATGCAATCCAGAAAAAGCCCAGGATCTAGCCATCATGTATGAGAAATATGCGAAAGAATGGGCCTGATGAGAGCAAATCCCTGACCTAACCTAGACCTAACATGGATTATTCTCTAAAATATTGATCAAAACCAGGCTTAATTGACTGTTTCAGTGTAGTACCACATTACTGCGTGATCCAATCCAGAAATAGCCCAGGATCTAGCCATGAAGTATGAGAAATATGCGAAAGTATGAGCCTGATGAGGGCAAATCCTAGACCTAACCTAGACCTAACATGCGTTATCCTCTAAAATATTGAGCGAAACCAGGTTTAATGGACAGTTTCAGTGTGGTACCACACTACTTCGTGATCCAAACCAGAGAAAGCCCAGGATCTGTTTTAGAAGTATGTGAAAAACGCTAAACTGTGAGCCTGACGAGGGCAAATCTTAGACCTAACCCAGACCTAAGATGCGTTATCCTCTAAAATATTTATCCAGACCAGGTTTCATTGAATGTTTCAGTGTGGTACCACTTTACTACGTGATCCAATCCATAAATAGCCCAGGATCTAGCCATGAAGTATGAGAAATATGCGAAAGTAAGAGCCTGATGAGGGCAAATCCTAGACCTATCCCAGACCTAACTTGCGTTATCCTCTAAAATATTGATCGAAACCAGATTTAATTGACTGTTTCAGCGTGGTACCACATTACTACGTGATACAATCCAGAAACAGCCCAGGATCTAGCCATGAAGTATGAGAAATATGCGAAAGTATGAGCCTGATGAGAGCAAATCCTAGACCTAACCCAGACCTAACATGCGTGATCCTCTAAAACATTTATCAAGTTCAGGTTTAATTGATTGTTTCAGTGTGGTCCCACATTACTACGTGATCCAAACCAGAAAAAACCCAGTATCTTTTCAAGATGTATGAGAAATATGCGAAAGAATGAGCCTGATGAGAGCAAATCCCAGACCTAACCTAGACCTAACATGAATTATTCTCTAAAATATTGATCGAAACCAGGTTTACTTGACTGCTTCAGTGTGGTCCCACAATACTACGTGATCCAAACCAGAAAAAGCCCAGGATCCGTCCAAGAAGAATGTGAAGAATGCGAAAGTATGAGTCTGATGAGGGAAAATCCCAGGCCTAACCTGGACCTAACATGCGTTATCCTCTAAGATATTGATCGAAAACAGGTTTAGTCGACTGTTTCAGTGTGGTCCCACATTACTACGTGATCCAAGTCAGAAAAAACCCAGGATCTAGCCATCAAGTTTGAGAAATATGCGAAAGAATGTGGCTGATGAGAGCAAATCCCAGACCTAACCTAGACCTAACATGAATTATTCTCTAAAATATTGATCGAAACCAGGTTTAATTGTCTGTTTCAGTGTGGTCCCACATTACTACGTGATCCAAACGAGAAAAAACCCAGGATCCGTTCAACAAGTATGTGAAGAATGCGAAAGTATGAGTCTGATGAGTGAAATTCCCAGGCCTAACCTAAACCTAACATGCGTTATCCTCAAAAATATTGATCGAAACCTGGTTTAATCGACTGTTTCAGTGTGGTGCCACATTTCTATGTGATCCCAACCAGAAAATAACCCAGGATCTGTTCAACGAGTATGTGAAGTGTGCGAAAGTATGAGTCTGATGAGGTCAAATCCCAGACCAATCCCAGACTTAACTTGCGTTATCCTCTAAAATATTGATCGTAACCAGGTTTAATCGACTGTTTCAGTGTGGTACCACATTACTACGTGATCCAAACCAGAAAAAACCCAGGATCTAGCCATCAAGTATGAGAAATATGCGAAAGAATGAGCTTGATGAGATCAAATACCAGAGCTAACCTAGACCTAACATGCGTTATCCTCTAAAACATTGAGCGAATCCAGGTTTAATAGACTGTTTCTGTGTGGTACCACACTACTTCGTGATCCATAGCAGAAAAAACCCAGGATCTGTTCAACAAGTATGTGAAAAACGCTAAACTGTGAGCCTGGTGAGGGCAAATCTTAGACCTAACCCAGACCTAAGATGCGTTGACCTCTAAAATATTTATCGAGACCAGGTTTCATTGAATGTTTCAGTTTGGTACCACTTTACTACGTGATCCAGTCCAGAAATAGCACAGGATCTAGCCATGAGGTATGAGAAATATGCGAAAGTAAAAGCCTGATGAGGGCAAATCCTAGACCTAACCTAGACCTAACATGAATTATTCTCTAAAATATTGATCGAAACCAGGTTTAATTGACTGTTTCAGTGTGGTCCCACATTACTACGTGATCCAAACCAGAAAAAACCCAGGATCCGTTCTACAAGTATGTGAAGAATGCGAAAGTATGAGTCCGTTGAGTGAAAATCCCAGGCCTAACCTAGATCTAACATGCGTTATCCTCAAAAATATTGACCGAAACCTTGTTTAATCGACTGTTTCAGTGTGGTACCACATTACTATGTGATCCAAACCAGAAAATAACCCAGGATCTGTTCAACAAGTATGTGAAAAACGCGAAAGTATGAGTCTGATGAGGTCAAATCCCAGACCTATCCCAGACTTAAGTTGTGTTATCCTCTAAAATATTGATCGAAACCAGGTTTAATCGACTGTTTCAGCGTGGTACCACATTACTACGTGATACAATCCAGAAACAGCCCAGGATCTAGCCATGAAGTATGTGAAATATGCGAAAGTATGAGCCTGATGCGGGCAAATCCCAGACCTAATCCAAACCTAACATGCGTTATCCTATAAAATATTTATCAAGACCAGGTTTAGTTGAATGTTTCAGTGTGGTAACACATTACTACGTGAACCAAACCAGAAAAAACCCAGGATCCGTTCAACAAGTATGTTAAAACTGCGACAGTATGACCCTGATGAGGGCAAATCCCAGGCCTAACCTAGACCTAACATGCGTTGTCCTCTAGAATATTGATGCAAACCAGGTTTAATTGACTGTTTCAGTGTTGTACTTCATTACTACGTGATGCAATCCAGAAAAAGCCCAGGATCTAGCCATCAAGTATGAGAAATATGCGAAAGAACGAGCCTGATGAGAGCAAATCCCAGACCTAACCTAGACCTAACATGAATTATTCTCTAAAATATTGATCGAAACCAGGTTTAATTGTCTGTTTCAGTGTGGTCCCACATTACTACGTGATCCAAACGAGAAAAAACCCAGGATCCGTTCAACAAGTATGTGAAGAATGCGAAAGTATGAGTCTGATGAGTGAAATTCCCAGGCCTAACCTAAACCTAACATGCGTTATCCTCAAAAATATTGATCGAAACCTGGTTTAATCGACTGTTTCAGTGTGGTGCCACATTTCTATGTGATCCCAACCAGAAAATAACCCAGGATCTGTTCAACGAGTATGTGAAGTGTGCGAAAGTATGAGTGTGATGAGGTCAAATCCCAGACCAATCCCAGACTTAACTTGCGTTTTCCTCTAAAATATTGATCGTAACCAGGTTTAATCGACTGTTTCAGTGTGGTACCACATTACTACGTGATCCAAACCAGAAAAGCCCAGGATCTAGCCATCAAGTATGAGAAATATGCGAAAGAATGAGCCTGATGAGATCAAATACCAGAGCTAACCTAGACCTAACATGCGTTATCCTCTAAAACATTGAGCGAATCCAGGTTTAATAGACTGTTTCAGTGTGGTACCACACTACTTCGTGATCCATAGCAGAAAAAACCCAGGATCTGTTCAACAAGTATGTGAAAAACGCTAAACTGTGAGCCTGGTGAGGGCAAATCTTAGACCTAACCCAGACCTAAGATGCGTTGACCTCTAAAATATTTATCCAGACCAGGTTTCATTGAATGTTTCAGTGTGGTACCACTTTACTACGTGATCCAGTGCAGAAATAGCACAGGATCTAGCCATGAAGTATGAGAAATATGCGAAAGTAAGAGCCTGATGAGGGCAAATCCTAGACCTATCCCAGACCTAACTTACGTTATCCTCTAAAATATTGATCGATACCAGGTTTAATTGACTGTTTCAGCGTGGTACCACATTACTACGTGATACAATCCAGAAACAGCCCAGGATCTAGCCTTGAAGTATGAGAAATATGCGAAAGTATGAGCCTGATGAGGGCAAATCCTAGACCTAACCCAGACCTAACATGCGTTATCCTCTAAAATATTTATCAAGACCAGGTTTAATAGATTGTTTCAGTGTGGTCCCACATTACTACGTGATCCAAATCGGAAAAAACCCAGGATCTGTTCAAAATGTATGAGGAATATGCGAAAGAATGAGCCTGATGAGAGCAAATCCCAGACCTAACATAGACCTAACATGAATTAATCTCTAAAATATTGATCGAAACCTGGTTTAATTGACTGTTTCAGTGTGGTCCCACATTACTACGTGATACAAACCAGAAATAACCCAGGATCCGTTCAACAAGTATGTGAAGAATGCGAAAGTATGAGTCTGATGAGTGAAAATCCCAGGCCTAACCTAGACCTAACATGCGTTATCCTCTAAAATATTGATCCAAACCAGGTTTAATGGACTGTTTCAGCGTGGTACCACACCACTACGGGATCCAAACCAGAAAAAACCCAGGATCTGTTCAACAAGTATGTGAAAAACGCGAAAGTATGAGCCTGATGAGGGCAAATCCCAGACATATCCCAGACCTAACTTGCGTTGGCCTCTAAGATATTGATGGAAACCAGGTTTAATTGACTGTTTCAGTGTTGTACTTCATTACTACCTGATGCAATCCAGAAAAAGCCCAGGATCTAGCCATCAAGTATGAGAAATATGCGAAAGAATGAGCCTGATGAGAGCAAATCCCAGACCTAACCTAGACCTAACATGAATTATTCTCTAAAATATTGATCGAAACCAGGTTTAATTGACTGTTTCAGTGTGGTCCCACATTACTACGTGATCCAAACCAGAAAAAACCCAGGATCCGTTCTACAAGTATGTGAAGAATGCGAAAGTATGAGTCCGTTGAGTGAAAATCCCAGGCCTAACCTAGATCTAACATGCGTTATCCTCAAAAATATTGACCGAAACCTTGTTTAATCGACTGTTTCAGTGTGGTACCACATTACTATGTGATCCAAACCAGAAAATAACCCAGGATCTGTTCAACAAGTATGTGAAAAACGCGAAAGTATGAGTCTGATGAGGTCAAATCCCAGACCTATCCCAGACTTAACTTGTGTTATCCTCTAAAATATTGATCGAAACCAGGTTTAATCGACTGTTTCAGCGTGGTACCACATTACTACGTGATACAATCCAGAAACAGCCCAGGATCTAGCCATGAAGTATGTGAAATATGCGAAAGTATGAGCCTGATGAGGGCAAATCCCAGACCTAATCCAAACCTAACATGCGTTATCCTATAAAATATTTATCAAGACCAGGTTTAGTTGAATGTTTCAGTGTGGTAACACATTACTACGTGAACCAAACCAGAAAAAACCCAGGATCCGTTCAACAAGTATGTTAAAACTGCGACAGTATGACCCTGATGAGGGCAAATCCCAGGCCTAACCTAGACCTAACATGCGTTGTCCTCTAGAAAATTGATGCAAACCAGGTTTAATTGACTGTTTCAGTGTTGTACTTCATTACTACGTGATGCAATCCAGAAAAAGCCCAGGATCTGGCCATCAAGTATGAGAAATATGCGAAAGAATGAGCCTGATGAGAGCAAATCCCAGACCTAACCTAGACCTAACATGAATTATTCTCTAAAATATTGATCGAAACCAGGTTAAAGTGACTGTTTCAGTGTTGTACTTCATTACTACGTGATGCAATCCAGAACAAGCCCAGGATCTTGCCATCAAGTATGAGAAATATGCGAAAGAATGAGCCTGATGGGAGCAAATCACTGACCTAACCTAGACCTAACATGAATTATTCTCTAAAATATTGATCAAAACCAGGTTTATTTGACTGTTTCAGTGTGGTACCACATTACTACGTGATCCAATCCAGAAATAGCCCAGGATCTAGCCATGAAGTATGAGAAATATGCGAAAGTATGAGCCTGATGAGGGCAAATCCTAGACCTAACCCAGACCTAACATGCGTTATTCTCTAAAATATTTATCAAGACCAGGTTTAATTGAATGTTTCAGTGTGGTACCACATTACTACGTGATCAAAACCAGAAAAAACCCAGGATCCGTTCAACAAGTATGTGAAGAATGCGAAAGTATGAGTCTGATCAGTGAAAATCTCAGGCCTTACCTAGTCCTAACTTGCGTTGTCCTCTAAAATATTGATGGAAACCAGGTTTAATTGACTGTTTCAGTGTGGTCCCACATTACTACGTGATCCAAACCAGAAAAAACCCAGGATCCGTTCAACAAGTATGTGAAGAATGCGAAAGTATGAGTCTGATGAGGTCAAATCCCAGACCTATCCCCGACTTAACTTGCGTTATCCTCTAAAATATTGATCGAAACCAGGTTTAATCGACTGTTTCAGCGTGGTACCACATTACTACGTGATACAATCCAGAAACAGCCCAGGATCTAGCCATGAAGTATGAGAAATATGTGAAAGTATGAGCCTGATGAGGGCAAATCCTAGACCTAACCCAGACCTAACATGCGTTATTCTGTAAAATTTTTATCAAGACCAGGTTTAATTGAATGTTTCATTGTGGTACCTAATTACTACGTGATCAAAACCAGAAAAAACCCAGGATCCGTTCAACAAGTATGTGAAGAATGCGAAAGTATGAGTCTGATCAGTGAAAATCTCAGGCCTTACCTAGACCAAACTTGCGTTGTCCTCTAAAATATTGATGGAAACCAGGTTTCATTGACTGTTTCAGCGTGGTACCACATTACTACGTGATGCAATCCAGAAAAAGCCCAGGATCTAGCCATGAAGTATGAGAAATATGCGAAAGTAAGAGCCTGATGAGGGCAAATCCTAGACCTATCCCAGACCTAACTTGCGTTATCCTCTAAAATATTGATCGAAACCAGGTTTAATTGACCGTTTCAGCGTGGTACCACATTACTACGTGATACAATCCAGAAACAGCCCAGGATCTAGCCATGATGAATGAGAAATATGCGAAAGTATGAGCCTGATGAGAGCAAATCCTAGACCTAACCCAGACCTAACATGCGTTATCCTCTAAAATATTTATCAAGATCATGTTTAATTGATTGTTTCAGTGTGGTACCACATTACTACGTGATACTATCCAGAGACAGCCCAGGATCTAGCCATGAAGTATGAGAAATATGCGAAAGAATGAGCCTGATGAGGGCAAATCCTAGACCTAACCCAGACCTAACATGCGTTATCCTATAAAATATTTATCAAGACCAGGTTTAATTGAATGTTTCAGTGTGGTAACACATTACTACGTGAACCAAACCAGCAAAAACCCAGGATCTGTTCAACAAGTATGTGAAAAACGCTAAACTGTGAGCCTGGTGAGGGCAAATCTTAGACCTAACCCAGACATAAGATGCGTTATCCTCTAAAATATTCATCCAGACCAGGTTTCATTGAATATTTCAGTGTGGTACCACATTACTACGTGATCAAAACCAGAAAAAACCCAGGATCCGTTCAACAAGTATGTGAAGAATGCGAAAGTATGAGTCTGATCAGTGAGAATCTCAGGCCTTACCTAGACCTAACTTGCGTTGCCCTCTAAAATATTGATGGAAACCAGGTTTCATTGACTGTTTCAGCGTGGTACCACATTACTACGTGATCCAATCCAGAAACAGCCCAGGATCTAGCCATGAAGTATGAGAAATATGCGGAAGTATGAGCCTGATGAGGGCAAATCCTAGACCTGACCCAGACCTAACATGCGTTATCCTATAAAATATTTATCAAGACCAGGTTTAATTGAATGTTTCAGTGTGGTAACACATTACTACGTGAACCAAACCAGAAAAAACCCAGGATCTGTTCAACAAGTATGTGAAAAACGCTAAACTGTGAGCCTGATGAGGGCAAATCTTAGACCTAACCCAGACATAAGATGCGTTATCCTCTAAGATATTGATCGAAACCATGTTTAATTGACTGCTTCTGCGTGGTACCACATTACTACGTGATCCAATCCAGAAACAGCCCAGGATCTAGCCATGAAGTATGAGAAATATGCGAAAGTATGAGCCTGATGAGGGCAAATCCTAGACCTAACCCAGACCTAACATGCGTTATCCTATAAAATATTTATCAAGACCAGGTTTAACTGAATGTTTCAGAGTGGTAACACATTACTACGTGAACCAAACCAGAAAAAACCCAGGATCCGTTCAACAAGTATGTTAAAACTGCGACAGTATGACCCTGATGAGTGCAAATCCCAGGCCTAACCTAGACCTAACATGCGTTGTCCTCTAGAATATTGATGGAAACCAGGTTTAATTGACTGTTTCAGTGTTGTACTTCATTACTACCTGATGCAATCCAGAAAAAGCCCAGGATCTAGCCATCAAGTATGAGAAATATGCGAAAGAATGAGCCTGATGAGAGCAAATCCCAGACCTAACCTAGACCTAACATGAATTATTCTCTAAAATATCGATCGAAACCAGGTTAAATTGACTGTTTCAGTGTTGTACTTCAATACTACGTGATGCAATCCAGAACAAGCCCAGGATCTAGCCATCAAGTATGAGAAATATGCGAAAGAATGAGCCTGATGGGATCAAATCCCTGACCTAACCTAGACCTAACATGAATTATTCTCTAAAATGTTGATCAAAACCAGGTTTAATTGACTGTTTCAGTGTAGTACCACATTACTACGTGATCCAATCCAAAAATAGCCCAGGATCTAGCCATGAAGTATGAGAAATATGCGAAGGTATGAGCCTGATGAGGGCAAATCCTAGACCTAACCCAGACCTAACATGCGTTATTCTCTAAAATATTTATCAAGACCAGGTTTAATTGAATGTTTCAGTGTGGTACCACATTACTACGTGATCAAAACCAGAAAAAACCCAGGATCCGTTCAACAAGTATGTGAAGAATGCGAAAGTATGAGTCTGATGAGGTCAAATCCCAGACCTATCCCCGACTTAACTTGCGTTATCCTCTAAAATATTGATCGAAACCAGGTTTAATCGACTGTTTCAGCGTGGTACCACATTACTACGTGATACAATCCAGAAACAGCCCAGGATCTAGCCATGAAGTATGAGAAATATGCGAAAGTATGAGCCTGATGAGGGCAAATCCTAGACCTAACCCAAACCTAACATGCGTTATCCTCTAAAATATTTATCAAAACCAGGTTTAATTGAATGTTTCAGTGTGGTACCACATTACTACGTGAACCGAACCAGAAAAAACCCAGTATCCGTTCAACAAGTATGTTAAAACTGCGACAGTGTGACACTGATGAGGGCAAATCCCAGGCCTAACCTAGACCTAACATGCGTTGTCCTCTAAAATATTGATGGAAACCAGGTTTAATCGACTGTTTCAGTGTTGTACTTCATTACTACGTGATGCAATCCAGAAGAAGCCCAGGATCTAGCCATCAAGTATGAGAAATATGCGAAACAATGAGCCTGATGAGAGCAAATCCCAAACCTAACCTAGACCTAACAAGAATTATTCTCTAAAATATTGATCGAAACCAGGTGTAATTGACTGTTTCAGTGTTGTACTTCATTACTACGTGATGCAATCCAGAAAAAGCCCAGGATCTAGCCATCAAGTATGAGAAATATGCGAAAGAATGAGCCTGATGAGAGCAAATCCCTGACCTAACCTAGACCTAACATGAATTATTCTCTAAAATATTGATCAAAACCAGGTTTAATTGACTGTTTCAGTGTGGTACCACATTACTACGTGATCCAATCCAGAAATAGCCCAGGATCTAGCCATGAAGTATGAGAAATATGCGAAAGTATGAGCCTGATGAGGGCAAATCCTAGACCTAACCCAGACGTAACATGCGTCATCCTGTAAAATTTTTATCAAGACCAGGTTTAATTGGATGTTTCATTGTGGTACCTCATTACTACGTGATCAAAACCAGAAAAAACCCAGGATCCGTTCAACAAGTATGTGAAGAATGCGAAAGTATGAGTCTGATCAGTGAAAATCTCAGGCCTTACCTAGACCTAACTTGCGATGCCCTCTAAAATATTGATGGAAACCAGGTTTCATTGACTGTTTCAGTGTGGTACTACATTACTACGTGATGCAATCCAGAAAAAGCCCAGGATCTAGCCATCAAGTATGAGAAATATGCGAAAGAATGAGCCTGATGAGAGCAAATCCCAGACCTAACCTAGACCTAACATGCGTTATCCTCTAAAATATTGAGCGAAACCAGGTTTAATGGACTGTTTCAGTGTGGTACCACACTACTTCGTGATCCAAACCAGAAAATAACCCAGGATCCGTTCAACAAGTATGTGAAGAATGCGAAAGTATGAGTCTGATCAGTGAAAATCTCAGGCCTTACCTAGACCTAACTTGCGATGCCCTCTAAAATATTGATGGAAACCAGGTTTCATTGACTGTTTCAGTGTAGTACCACATTACTACGTGATCCAATCCAGAAATTGCCCAGGATCTAGCCATGAAGTATGAGAAATATGCGAAAGTATGAGCCTGATGAGGGCAAATCCTAGACCTAACCTAGACCTAACATGCCTTATCCTCTAAAATATTGAGCGAAACCAGGTTTAATGGACTGTTTCAGTGTGGTACCACACTACTTCGTGATCCAAACCAGAGAAAGCCCAGGATCTGTTTTAGAAGTATGTGAAAAACGCTAAAATGTGAGCCTGACGAGGGCAAATCTTAGACCTAACCCAGACCTAAGATGCGTTATCCTCTAAAATATTTATCCAGACCAGGTTTCATTGAATGTTTCAGTGTGGTACCACTTTACTACGTGATCCAATCCATAAATAGCCCAGGATCTAGCCATGAAGTATGAGAAATATGCGAAAGTAAGAGCCTGATGAGGGCAAATCCTAGACCTATCCCAGACCTAACTTGCGTTATCCTCTAAAATATTGATCGAAACCAGGTTTAATTGACCGTTTCAGCGTGGTACCACATTACTACGTGATACAATCCAGAAACAGCCCAGGATCTATCCATGAAGTATGAGAAATATGCGAAAGTATGAGCCTGATGAGAGCAAATCCTAGACCTAACCCAGACCTAACATGCGTTATCCTCTAAAATATTTATCAAGATCATGTTTAATTGATTGTTTCAGTGTGGTACCACATTACTACGTGATCCAAACCAGACAAAACCCAGGATCCGTTCAACAAGTATGTGAAGAATGCGAAAGTATGAGTCTGATGAGGGCAAATCCCAGACCTATCCCAGACCTAACTTGCGTTATCCTCTAAAATATTGATCGAAACCAGGTTTAATTGACCGTTTCAGTGTGGTACCACATTACTACGTGATCCAAACCAGACAAAACCCAGGATCCGTTCAACAAGTATGTGAAGAATGCGAAAGTATGAGTCTGATGAGGGCAAATCCTAGACCTATCCCAGACCTAACTTGCGTTATCCTCTAAAATATTGATCGAAACCAGGTTTAATCGACTGTTTCAGTGTGGTACCACATTACTACGTGATCCAAACCATAAAAAACCAAGGATCTAGCCATCAAGTATGAGAAATATGCGAAAGAATGAGCCTGATGAGAGCAAATCCCAGACCTAACCTAGACCTTACATGCGTTATCCTCTAAAGTATTGAGCGAAACCAGGTTTAATGGACTGTTTCAGTGTGGTACCACATTACTTCGTGATCCAAACCAGAAAAAACCCAGGATCTGTTCAACAAGTATGTGAAAAACGCTAAACTGTGAGCCTGATGAGGGCAAATCGTAGACCTAACCCAGACCTAAGATGCGTTAACCTCTAAAATATTTATCCAGACCATGTTTCATTGAATGTTTCAGTGTGGTACCACTTTACTACGTGATGCAATCCAGAAAAAGCCCAGCATCTAGCCATGAAGTATGAGAAATATGCGAAAGTATGAGCCTGATGAGGGCAAATCCAAGACCTAACCCAGACCTAACTTGCGTTAGCCTCTAAACTATTTATCAAGACCTGGTTTAATTGAAAGTTTCAGTGTGGTACCACATTACTACGTGATGCAATCCAGAGAAAGCCCAGGATCTAGCCATCAAGTTTGAGAAATATGCGAAAGAATGTGCCTGATGAGGGCAAATCCCAGACCTAACCTAGACCTAACATGAATTATTCTCTAAAATATTGATCGAAACCAGGTTTAATTGACTGTTTCAGTGTGGTACCACATTACTATGTGATCCCAACCAGAAAATAACCCAGGATCTGTTCAACGAGTATGTGAAGTGTGCGAAAGTATGAGTCTGATGAGGTCAAATCCCAGACCAATCCCAGACTTAACTTGCGTTATCCTCTAAAATATTGATCGAAACCAGGTTTAATCGACTGTTTCAGTGTGGTACCAGATTACTACGTGATCCAAACCAGAAAAAACCCAGGATCTAGCCTTCAAGTATGAGAAATATGCGAAAGAATGAACCTGATGAGAGCAAATCCCAGACCTAACGTAGACCTTACATGCGTTATCCTCTAAAATATTGAGCGAAACCAGGTTTAATGGACTGTTTCAGTGTGGTACCACACTACTTCGCGATCCAAACCAGAAAAAACCCAGGATCTGTTCAACAAGTATGTGAAAAACGCTAAACTGTGAGCCTGATGAGGGCAAATCCTAGACCTATCCCAGACCTAACTTGCGATATTCTCTAAAATATTCATCGAAACCAGGTTTAATTGACTGTTTCAGCGTGGTACCACATTACTACGTGATACAATCCAGAAACAGCCCAGGATCTAGCCTTGAAGTATGAGAAATATGCGAAAGTATGAGCCTGATGAGGGCAAATCCTAATCCTAACACAGACCTAGCATGCGTTATCCTCTAAAATATTTATCAAGACCAGGTTTAATTGATTGTTTCAGTGTGGTCCCACATTACTACGTGATCCAAACCAGAAATAACCCAGGATCCGTTCAACAAGTATGTGAAGAATGCGAAAGTATGAGTCTGATGAGTGAAAATCCCAGGCTTAACCTAGACCTAACATGCGTTATCCTCTTAAATATTGATCCAAACCAGGTTTAATGGACTGTTTCAGCGTGGTACCACACTACTACGTGATCCAAACCAGAAAAAACCCAGGATCTCTTCAACAAGTATGTGAAAAACGCGAAAGTATGAGCCTGATGAGGGCAAATCCCAGACATATCGCAGACCTAACTTGCGTTGTCCTCTAAGATATTGATGGAAACCAGGTTTAATTGACTGTTTCAGTGTTGAACCTCATTACTACGTGATGCAATCCAGAAAAAGCCCAGGATCTAGCCATAAAGTATGAGAAATATGTGAAAGAATAAGCCTGATGAGAGCAAATCCCAGACCTAACCTAGACCTAACATGAATTATTCTCTAAAATATTGATCGAAACCAGGTTTAATTAACTGTTTCAGTGTGGTCCCACATTACTACGTGATCCAAACCAGAAAAAACGAAGGATCCGTTCAACAAGTATGTGAAGAATGCGAAAGTATGAGTCCGATGAGTGAAAATCCCAGGCCTAACCTAGACCTAACATGCGTTATCCTCAAAAATATTGATCGAAACCTGGTTTAATCGACTGTTTCAATGTGGTACCACATTACTATGTGATCCAAACCAGAAAATAACCCAGGATCTGTTCAACAAGTATGTGAAAAACGCGAAAGTATGAGTCTGATGAGGTCAAATTCCAGACCTATCCCAGAGTTAACTTGTGTTATCCTCTAAAATATTGAGCGAAACCAGGTTTAATGGACTGTTTCAGTGTGGTACCACATTACTTCGTGATCCAAACCAGAAAAAACCCAGGATCTGTTCAACAAGTATGTGAAAAACGCTAAACTGTGAGCCTGATGAGGGCAAATCGTAGACCTAACCCAGACCTAAGATGCGTTAACCTCTAAAATATTTATCCAGACCATGTTTCATTGAATGTTTCAGTGTGGTACCACTTTACTACGTGATGCAATCCAGAAAAAGCCCAGGATCTAGCCATGAAGTATGAGAAATATGCGAAAGTATGAGCCTGATGAGGGCAAATCCTAGACCTAACCCAGACCTAACATGCGTTAGCCTCTAAACTATTTATCAAGACCTGGTTTAATTGAAAGTTTCAGTGTGGTACCACATTACTACGTGATGCAATCCAGAGAAAGCCCAGGATCTAGCCATCAAGTTTGAGAAATATGCGAAAGAATGTGCCTGATGAGGGCAAATCCCAGACCTAACCTAGACCTAACATGAATTATTCTCTAAAATATTGATCGAAACCAGGTTTAATTGACTGTTTCAGCGTGGTCCCACATTACTACCTGATCCAAACCAGAAATAACCCAGGATCCGTTCAACAAGTATGTGAAGAATGCGAAAGTATGAGTCTGATGAGTGAAGATCCCAGGCCTAACCTAGACCTAACATGCGTTATCCTCAAAAATATTGATCGAAACCTGGTTTAATCGACTGTTTCAGTGTGGTACCACATTACTATGTGATCCCAACCAGAAAATAACCCAGGATCTGTTCAACGAGTATGTGAAGTGTGCGAAAGTATGAGTCTGATGAGGTCAAATCTCAGACCAATCCCAGACTTAACTTGCGTTATCCTCTAAAATATTGATCGAAACCAGGTTTTATCGACTATTTCAGTGTGGTACCACATTACTACGTGATCCAAACCAGAAAAAACCCAGGATCTAGCCATCAAGTATGAGAAATATGCGAAAGAATGAACCTGATGAGAGCAAATCCCAGACCTAACCTAGACCTTACATGCGTTATCCTCTAAAATATTGAGCGAAACCAGGTTTAATGGACTGTTTCAGTGTGGTACCACACTACTTCGTGATCCAAACCAGAAACAGCCCAGGATCTAGCCATGAAGTATGAGAAGTATGCGAAAGTATGAGCCTGATGAGGGCAAATCCTAGACCTAACCCAGACCTAACATGCGTTATCCTATAAAATATTTATCAAGACCAGGTTTAATTGAATGTTTCAGTGTGGTAACACATTACTACGTGAAGCAAACCAGAAAAAACCCAGGATCCGTTCAACAAGTATGTTAAAACTGCGACTGCATGACCCTGATGAGGGCAAATCCCAGGCCTAAGCTAGACCTAACATGAATTATTCTCTAAAATATTGATCGAAACCAGGTTTAATTGACTGTTTCAGTGTTGTACTTCATTACTACGTGATGCAATCCAGAAAAAGCCCAGGATCTAGCCATCAAGTATGAGAAATATGCGAAAGAATGAGCCTGATGAGAGCAAATCCCAGACCTAACCTAGACCTAACATGAATTATTCTCTAAAATATTGATCGAAACCAGGTGTAATTGACTGTTTCAGTGTTGTACTTCATTACTACGTGATGCAATCCAGAAAAAGCCCAGGATCTAGCCATCATGTATGAGAAATATGCGAAAGAATGGGCCTGATGAGAGCAAATCCCTGACCTAACCTAGACCTAACATGGATTATTCTCTAAAATATTGATCAAAACCAGGCTTAATTGACTGTTTCAGTGTAGTACCACATTACTGCGTGATCCAATCCAGAAATAGCCCAGGATCTAGCCATGAAGTATGAGAAATATGCGAAAGTATGAGCCTGATGAGGGCAAATCCTAGACCTAACCTAGACCTAACATGCGTTATCCTCTAAAATATTGAGCGAAACCAGGTTTAATGGACAGTTTCAGTGTGGTACCACACTACTTCGTGATCCAAACCAGAGAAAGCCCAGGATCTGTTTTAGAAGTATGTGAAAAACGCTAAACTGTGAGCCTGACGAGGGCAAATCTTAGACCTAACCCAGACCTAAGATGCGTTATCCTCTAAAATATTTATCCAGACCAGGTTTCATTGAATGTTTCAGTGTGGTACCACTTTACTACGTGATCCAATCCATAAATAGCCCAGGATCTAGCCATGAAGTATGAGAAATATGCGAAAGTAAGAGCCTGATGAGGGCAAATCCTAGACCTATCCCAGACCTAACTTGCGTTATCCTCTAAAATATTGATCGAAACCAGATTTAATTGACTGTTTCAGCGTGGTACCACATTACTACGTGATACAATCCAGAAACAGCCCAGGATCTAGCCATGAAGTATGAGAAATATGCGAAAGTATGAGCCTGATGAGAGCAAATCCTAGACCTAACCCAGACCTAACATGCGTGATCCTCTAAAACATTTATCAAGTTCAGGTTTAATTGATTGTTTCAGTGTGGTCCCACATTACTACGTGATCCAAACCAGAAAAAACCCAGTATCTTTTCAAGATGTATGAGAAATATGCGAAAGAATGAGCCTGATGAGAGCAAATCCCAGACCTAACCTAGACCTAACATGAATTATTCTCTAAAATATTGATCGAAACCAGGTTTACTTGACTGCTTCAGTGTGGTCCCACAATACTACGTGATCCAAACCAGAAAAAGCCCAGGATCCGTCCAAGAAGAATGTGAAGAATGCGAAAGTATGAGTCTGATGAGGGAAAATCCCAGGCCTAACCTAGACCTAACATGCGTTATCCTCTAAGATATTGATCGAAAACAGGTTTAGTCGACTGTTTCAGTGTGGTCCCACATTACTACGTGATCCAAGTCAGAAAAAACCCAGGATCTAGCCATCAAGTTTGAGAAATATGCGAAAGAATGTGGCTGATGAGAGCAAATCCCAGACCTAACCTAGACCTAACATGAATTATTCTCTAAAATATTGATCGAAACCAGGTTTAATTGTCTGTTTCAGTGTGGTCCCACATTACTACGTGATCCAAACGAGAAAAAACCCAGGATCCGTTCAACAAGTATGTGAAGAATGCGAAAGTATGAGTCTGATGAGTGAAATTCCCAGGCCTAACCTAAACCTAACATGCGTTATCCTCAAAAATATTGATCGAAACCTGGTTTAATCGACTGTTTCAGTGTGGTGCCACATTTCTATGTGATCCCAACCAGAAAATAACCCAGGATCTGTTCAACGAGTATGTGAAGTGTGCGAAAGTATGAGTCTGATGAGGTCAAATCCCAGACCAATCCCAGACTTAACTTGCGTTATCCTCTAAAATATTGATCGTAACCAGGTTTAATCGACTGTTTCAGTATGGTACCACATTACTACGTGATCCAAACCAGAAAAAACCCAGGATCTAGCCATCAAGTATGAGAAATATGCGAAAGAATGAGCTTGATGAGATCAAATACCAGAGCTAACCTAGACCTAACATGCGTTATCCTCTAAAACATTGAGCGAATCCAGGTTTAATAGACTGTTTCTGTGTGGTACCACACTACTTCGTGATCCATAGCAGAAAAAACCCAGGATCTGTTCAACAAGTATGTGAAAAACGCTAAACTGTGAGCCTGGTGAGGGCAAATCTTAGACCTAACCCAGACCTAAGATGCGTTGACCTCTAAAATATTTATCGAGACCAGGTTTCATTGAATGTTTCAGTGTGGTACCACTTTACTACGTGATCCAGTCCAGAAATAGCACAGGATCTAGCCATGAGGTATGAGAAATATGCGAAAGTAAAAGCCTGATGAGGGCAAATCCTAGACCTAACCTAGACCTAACATGAATTATTCTCTAAAATATTGATCGAAACCAGGTTTAATTGACTGTTTCAGTGTGGTCCCACATTACTACGTGATCCAAACCAGAAAAAACCCAGGATCCGTTCTACAAGTATGTGAAGAATGCGAAAGTATGAGTCCGTTGAGTGAAAATCCCAGGCCTAACCTAGATCTAACATGCGTTATCCTCAAAAATATTGACCGAAACCTTGTTTAATCGACTGTTTCAGTGTGGTACCACATTACTATGTGATCCAAACCAGAAAATAACCCAGGATCTGTTCAACAAGTATGTGAAAAACGCGAAAGTATGAGTCTGATGAGGTCAAATCCCAGACCTATCCCAGACTTAAGTTGTGTTATCCTCTAAAATATTGATCGAAACCAGGTTTAATCGACTGTTTCAGCGTGGTACCACATTACTACGTGATACAATCCAGAAACAGCCCAGGATCTAGCCATGAAGTATGTGAAATATGCGAAAGTATGAGCCTGATGCGGGCAAATCCCAGACCTAATCCAAACCTAACATGCGTTATCCTATAAAATATTTATCAAGACCAGGTTTAGTTGAATGTTTCAGTGTGGTAACACATTACTACGTGAACCAAACCAGAAAAAACCCAGGATCCGTTCAACAAGTATGTTAAAACTGCGACAGTATGACCCTGATGAGGGCAAATCCCAGGCCTAACCTAGACCTAACATGCGTTGTCCTCTAGAATATTGATGCAAACCAGGTTTAATTGACTGTTTCAGTGTTGTACTTCATTACTACGTGATGCAATCCAGAAAAAGCCCAGGATCTAGCCATCAAGTATGAGAAATATGCGAAAGAACGAGCCTGATGAGAGCAAATCCCAGACCTAACCTAGACCTAACATGAATTATTCTCTAAAATATTGATCGAAACCAGGTTTAATTGTCTGTTTCAGTGTGGTCCCACATTACTACGTGATCCAAACGAGAAAAAACCCAGGATCCGTTCAACAAGTATGTGAAGAATGCGAAAGTATGAGTCTGATGAGTGAAATTCCCAGGCCTAACCTAAACCTAACATGCGTTATCCTCAAAAATATTGATCGAAACCTGGTTTAATCGACTGTTTCAGTGTGGTGCCACATTTCTATGTGATCCCAACCAGAAAATAACCCAGGATCTGTTCAACGAGTATGTGAAGTGTGCGAAAGTATGAGTGTGATGAGGTCAAATCCCAGACCAATCCCAGACTTAACTTGCGTTTTCCTCTAAAATATTGATCGTAACCAGGTTTAATCGACTGTTTCAGTGTGGTACCACATTACTACGTGATCCAAACCAGAAAAGCCCAGGATCTAGCCATCAAGTATGAGAAATATGCGAAAGAATGAGCCTGATGAGATCAAATACCAGAGCTAACCTAGACCTAACATGCGTTATCCTCTAAAACATTGAGCGAATCCAGGTTTAATAGACTGTTTCAGTGTGGTACCACACTACTTCGTGATCCATAGCAGAAAAAACCCAGGATCTGTTCAACAAGTATGTGAAAAACGCTAAACTGTGAGCCTGGTGAGGGCAAATCTTAGACCTAACCCAGACCTAAGATGCGTTGACCTCTAAAATATTTATCCAGACCAGGTTTCATTGAATGTTTCAGTGTGGTACCACTTTACTACGTGATCCAGTGCAGAAATAGCACAGGATCTAGCCATGAAGTATGAGAAATATGCGAAAGTAAGAGCCTGATGAGGGCAAATCCTAGACCTATCCCAGACCTAACTTACGTTATCCTCTAAAATATTGATCGATACCAGGTTTAATTGACTGTTTCAGCGTGGTACCACATTACTACGTGATACAATCCAGAAACAGCCCAGGATCTAGCCTTGAAGTATGAGAAATATGCGAAAGTATGAGCCTGATGAGGGCAAATCCTAGACCTAACCCAGACCTAACATGCGTTATCCTCTAAAATATTTATCAAGACCAGGTTTAATAGATTGTTTCAGTGTGGTCCCACATTACTACGTGATCCAAATCGGAAAAAACCCAGGATCTGTTCAAAATGTATGAGGAATATGCGAAAGAATGAGCCTGATGAGAGCAAATCCCAGACCTAACATAGACCTAACATGAATTAATCTCTAAAATATTGATCGAAACCTGGTTTAATTGACTGTTTCAGTGTGGTCCCACATTACTACGTGATACAAACCAGAAATAACCCAGGATCCGTTCAACAAGTATGTGAAGAATGCGAAAGTATGAGTCTGATGAGTGAAAATCCCAGGCCTAACCTAGACCTAACATGCGTTATCCTCTAAAATATTGATCCAAACCAGGTTTAATGGACTGTTTCAGCGTGGTACCACACCACTACGGGATCCAAACCAGAAAAAACCCAGGATCTGTTCAACAAGTATGTGAAAAACGCGAAAGTATGAGCCTGATGAGGGCAAATCCCAGACATATCCCAGACCTAACTTGCGTTGGCCTCTAAGATATTGATGGAAACCAGGTTTAATTGACTGTTTCAGTGTTGTACTTCATTACTACCTGATGCAATCCAGAAAAAGCCCAGGATCTAGCCATCAAGTATGAGAAATATGCGAAAGAATGAGCCTGATGAGAGCAAATCCCAGACCTAACCTAGACCTAACATGAATTATTCTCTAAAATATTGATCGAAACCAGGTTTAATTGACTGTTTCAGTGTGGTCCCACATTACTACGTGATCCAAACCAGAAAAAACCCAGGATCCGTTCTACAAGTATGTGAAGAATGCGAAAGTATGAGTCCGTTGAGTGAAAATCCCAGGCCTAACCTAGATCTAACATGCGTTATCCTCAAAAATATTGACCGAAACCTTGTTTAATCGACTGTTTCAGTGTGGTACCACATTACTATGTGATCCAAACCAGAAAATAACCCAGGATCTGTTCAACAAGTATGTGAAAAACGCGAAAGTATGAGTCTGATGAGGTCAAATCCCAGACCTATCCCAGACTTAACTTGTGTTATCCTCTAAAATATTGATCGAAACCAGGTTTAATCGACTGTTTCAGCGTGGTACCACATTACTACGTGATACAATCCAGAAACAGCCCAGGATCTAGCCATGAAGTATGTGAAATATGCGAAAGTATGAGCCTGATGAGGGCAAATCCCAGACCTAATCCAAACCTAACATGCGTTATCCTATAAAATGTTTATCAAGACCAGGTTTAGTTGAATGTTTCAGTGTGGTAACACATTACTACGTGAACCAAACCAGAAAAAACCCAGGATCCGTTCAACAAGTATGTTAAAACTGCGACAGTATGACCCTGATGAGGGCAAATCCCAGGCCTAACCTAGACCTAACATGCGTTGTCCTCTAGAAAATTGATGCAAACCAGGTTTAATTGACTGTTTCAGTGTTGTACTTCATTACTACGTGATGCAATCCAGAAAAAGCCCAGGATCTGGCCATCAAGTATGAGAAATATGCGAAAGAATGAGCCTGATGAGAGCAAATCCCAGACCTAACCTAGACCTAACATGAATTATTCTCTAAAATATTGATCGAAACCAGGTTAAAGTGACTGTTTCAGTGTTGTACTTCATTACTACGTGATGCAATCCAGAACAAGCCCAGGATCTTGCCATCAAGTATGAGAAATATGCGAAAGAATGAGCCTGATGGGAGCAAATCACTGACCTAACCTAGACCTAACATGAATTATTCTCTAAAATATTGATCAAAACCAGGTTTATTTGACTGTTTCAGTGAGGTACCACATTACTACGTGATCCAATCCAGAAATAGCCCAGGATCTAGCCATGAAGTATGAGAAATATGCGAAAGTATGAGCCTGATGAGGGCAAATCCTAGACCTAACCCAGACCTAACATGCGTTATTCTCTAAAATATTTATCAAGACCAGGTTTAATTGAATGTTTCAGTGTGGTACCACATTACTACGTGATCAAAACCAGAAAAAACCCAGGATCCGTTCAACAAGTATGTGAAGAATGCGAAAGTATGAGTCTGATCAGTGAAAATCTCAGGCCTTACCTAGTCCTAACTTGCGTTGTCCTCTAAAATATTGATGGAAACCAGGTTTAATTGACTGTTTCAGTGTGGTCCCACATTACTACGTGATCCAAACCAGAAAAAACCCAGGATCCGTTCAACAAGTATGTGAAGAATGCGAAAGTATGAGTCTGATGAGGTCAAATCCCAGACCTATCCCCGACTTAACTTGCGTTATCCTCTAAAATATTGATCGAAACCAGGTTTAATCGACTGTTTCAGCGTGGTACCACATTACTACGTGATACAATCCAGAAACAGCCCAGGATCTAGCCATGAAGTATGAGAAATATGTGAAAGTATGAGCCTGATGAGGGCAAATCCTAGACCTAACCCAGACCTAACATGCGTTATTCTGTAAAATTTTTATCAAGACCAGGTTTAATTGAATGTTTCATTGTGGTACCTAATTACTACGTGATCAAAACCAGAAAAAACCCAGGATCCGTTCAACAAGTATGTGAAGAATGCGAAAGTATGAGTCTGATCAGTGAAAATCTCAGGCCTTACCTAGACCAAACTTGCGTTGTCCTCTAAAATATTGATGGAAACCAGGTTTCATTGACTGTTTCAGCGTGGTACCACATTACTACGTGATGCAATCCAGAAAAAGCCCAGGATCTAGCCATGAAGTATGAGAAATATGCGAAAGTAAGAGCCTGATGAGGGCAAATCCTAGACCTATCCCAGACCTAACTTGCGTTATCCTCTAAAATATTGATCGAAACCAGGTTTAATTGACCGTTTCAGCGTGGTACCACATTACTACGTGATACAATCCAGAAACAGCCCAGGATCTAGCCATGATGAATGAGAAATATGCGAAAGTATGAGCCTGATGAGAGCAAATCCTAGACCTAACCCAGACCTAACATGCGTTATCCTCTAAAATATTTATCAAGATCATGTTTAATTGATTGTTTCAGTGTGGTACCACATTACTACGTGATACTATCCAGAGACAGCCCAGGATCTAGCCATGAAGTATGATAAATATGCGAAAGAATGAGCCTGATGAGGGCAAATCCTAGACCTAACCCAGACCTAACATGCGTTATCCTATAAAATATTTATCAAGACCAGGTTTAATTGAATGTTTCAGTGTGGTAACACATTACTACGTGAACCAAACCAGCAAAAACCCAGGATCTGTTCAACAAGTATGTGAAAAACGCTAAACTGTGAGCCTGGTGAGGGCAAATCTTAGACCTAACCCAGACATAAGATGCGTTATCCTCTAAAATATTCATCCAGACCAGGTTTCATTGAATATTTCAGTGTGGTACCACATTACTACGTGATCAAAACCAGAAAAAACCCAGGATCCGTTCAACAAGTATGTGAAGAATGCGAAAGTATGAGTCTGATCAGTGAGAATCTCAGGCCTTACCTAGACCTAACTTGCGTTGCCCTCTAAAATATTGATGGAAACCAGGTTTCATTGACTGTTTCAGCGTGGTACCACATTACTACGTGATCCAATCCAGAAACAGCCCAGGATCTAGCCATGAAGTATGAGAAATATGCGGAAGTATGAGCCTGATGAGGGCAAATCCTAGACCTGACCCAGACCTAACATGCGTTATCCTATAAAATATTTATCAAGACCAGGTTTAATTGAATGTTTCAGTGTGGTAACACATTACTACGTGAACCAAACCAGAAAAAACCCAGGATCTGTTCAACAAGTATGTGAAAAACGCTAAACTGTGAGCCTGATGAGGGCAAATCTTAGACCTAACCCAGACATAAGATGCGTTATCCTCTAAGATATTGATCGAAACCATGTTTAATTGACTGTTTCTGCGTGGTACCACATTACTACGTGATCCAATCCAGAAACAGCCCAGGATCTAGCCATGAAGTATGAGAAATATGCGAAAGTATGAGCCTGATGAGGGCAAATCCTAGACCTAACCCAGACCTAACATGCGTTATCCTATAAAATATTTATCAAGACCAGGTTTAACTGAATGTTTCAGAGTGGTAACACATTACTACGTGAACCAAACCAGAAAAAACCCAGGATCCGTTCAACAAGTATGTTAAAACTGCGACAGTATGACCCTGATGAGTGCAAATCCCAGGCCTAACCTAGACCTAACATGCGTTGTCCTCTAGAATATTGATGGAAACCAGGTTTAATTGACTGTTTCAGTGTTGTACTTCATTACTACCTGATGCAATCCAGAAAAAGCCCAGGATCTAGCCATCAAGTATGAGAAATATGCGAAAGAATGAGCCTGATGAGAGCAAATCCCAGACCTAACCTAGACCTAACATGAATTATTCTCTAAAATATCGATCGAAACCAGGTTAAATTGACTGTTTCAGTGTTGTACTTCAATACTACGTGATGCAATCCAGAACAAGCCCAGGATCTAGCCATCAAGTATGAGAAATATGCGAAAGAATGAGCCTGATGGGATCAAATCCCTGACCTAACCTAGACCTAACATGAATTATTCTCTAAAATGTTGATCAAAACCAGGTTTAATTGACTGTTTCAGTGTAGTACCACATTACTACGTGATCCAATCCAAAAATAGCCCAGGATCTAGCCATGAAGTATGAGAAATATGCGAAGGTATGAGCCTGATGAGGGCAAATCCTAGACCTAACCCAGACCTAACATGCGTTATTCTCTAAAATATTTATCAAGACCAGGTTTAATTGAATGTTTCAGTGTGGTACCACATTACTACGTGATCAAAACCAGAAAAAACCCAGGATCCGTTCAACAAGTATGTGAAGAATGCGAAAGTATGAGTCTGATGAGGTCAAATCCCAGACCTATCCCCGACTTAACTTGCGTTATCCTCTAAAATATTGATCGAAACCAGGTTTAATCGACTGTTTCAGCGTGGTACCACATTACTACGTGATACAATCCAGAAACAGCCCAGGATCTAGCCATGAAGTATGAGAAATATGCGAAAGTATGAGCCTGATGAGGGCAAATCCTAGACCTAACCCAAACCTAACATGCGTTATCCTCTAAAATATTTATCAAAACCAGGTTTAATTGAATGTTTCAGTGTGGTACCACATTACTACGTGAACCGAACCAGAAAAAACCCAGTATCCGTTCAACAAGTATGTTAAAACTGCGACAGTGTGACACTGATGAGGGCAAATCCCAGGCCTAACCTAGACCTAACATGCGTTGTCCTCTAAAATATTGATGGAAACCAGGTTTAATCGACTGTTTCAGTGTTGTACTTCATTACTACGTGATGCAATCCAGAAAAAGCCCAGGATCTAGCCATCAAGTATGAGAAATATGCGAAACAATGAGCCTGATGAGAGCAAATCCCAAACCTAACCTAGACCTAACAAGAATTATTCTCTAAAATATTGATCGAAACCAGGTGTAATTGACTGTTTCAGTGTTGTACTTCATTACTACGTGATGCAATCCAGAAAAAGCCCAGGATCTAGCCATCAAGTATGAGAAATATGCGAAAGAATGAGCCTGATGAGAGCAAATCCCTGACCTAACCTAGACCTAACATGAATTATTCTCTAAAATATTGATCAAAACCAGGTTTAATTGACTGTTTCAGTGTGGTACCACATTACTACGTGATCCAATCCAGAAATAGCCCAGGATCTAGCCATGAAGTATGAGAAATATGCGAAAGTATGAGCCTGATGAGGGCAAATCCTAGACCTAACCCAGACCTAACATGCGTTATTCTGTAAAATTTTTATCAAGACCAGGTTTAATTGAATGTTTCATTGTGGTACCTAATTACTACGTGATCAAAACCAGAGAAAACCCAGGATCCGTTCAACAAGTATGTGAAGAATGCGAAAGTATGAGTCTGATCAGTGAAAATCTCAGACCTTACCTAGACCTAACTTGCGTTGTCCTCTAAAATATTGATGGAAACCAGGTTTCATTGACTGTTTCAGTGTGGTACTACATTACTACGTGATGCAATCCGGAAAAAGCCCAGGATCTAGCCATCAAGTATGAGAAATATGCGAAAGAATGAGCCTGATGAGAGCAAATCCCAGACCTAACCTAGACCTAACATGCGTTATCCTCTAAAATATTGAGCGAAACCAGGTTTAATGGACTGTTTCAGTGTGGTACCACACTACTTCGTGATCCAAACCAGAAAAAACCCAGGATCCGTTTAACAAGTATGTGAAGAATGCGAAAGTATGAGTCTGATCAGTGAAAATCTCAGGCCTTACCTAGACCTAACTTGCGTTGTCCTCTAAAATATTGATGGAAACCAGGTTTCATTGACTGTTTCAGCGTGGTACGACATTACTACGTGATCCAATCCAGAAACAGCCCAGGATCTAGCCATGAAGTACGAGAAATATGCGAAAGAATGAGCCTGATGAGGGCAAATCCTCGACCTAACCCAGACCTAACATGCGTTATCCTATAAAATATTTATCAAGACCAGGTTTAATTGAATGTTTCAGTGTGGTAACACATTACTACGTGAACCAAACCAGAAAAAACCCAGGATCCGTTCAACAAGTATGTTAACACTGCGACAGTATGACCCTGATGAGGGCAAACCCCAGGCCTAACCTAGACCTAACATGCGTTGTCCTCTAAAATATTGATGGAAACCAGGTTTAATTGACTGTTTCAGTGTTGTACTTCATTACTACGTGATGCAATCCAGAAAAAGCCCAGGATCTAGCCATCAAGTATGTTAAATATGCGAAAGACTGAGCCTGATGAGAGCAAATCCCTGACCTAACCTAGACCTAACATGAATTACTCTCTAAAATATTGATCAAAACCAGGTTTAATTGACTGTTTCAGTGTGGTACCACATTACTACGTGATCCAATCCAGAAATAGCCCAGGATCTAGCCATGAAGTATGAGAAATATGCGAAAGTATGAGCCTGATGAGGGCAAATCCTAGACCTAACCCAGACGTAACATGCGTCATCCTGTAAAATTTTTATCAAGACCAGGTTTAATTGGATGTTTCATTGTGGTACCTCATTACTACGTGATCAAAACCAGAAAAAACCCAGGATCCGTTCAACAAGTATGTGAAGAATGCGAAAGTATGAGTCTGATCAGTGAAAATCTCAGGCCTTACCTAGACCTAACTTGCGATGCCCTCTAAAATATTGATGGAAACCAGGTTTCATTGACTGTTTCAGTGTGGTACTACATTACTACGTGATGCAATCCAGAAAAAGCCCAGGATCTAGCCATCAAGTATGAGAAATATGCGAAAGAATGAGCCTGATGAGAGCAAATCCCAGACCTAACCTAGACCTAACATGCGTTATCCTCTAAAATATTGAGCGAAACCAGGTTTAATGGACTGTTTCAGTGTGGTACCACACTACTTCGTGATCCAAACCAGAAAATAACCCAGGATCAGTTCAACGAGTATGTAAAGTGTGCGAAAGTATGAGTCTGATGAGGTCAAATCCCAGCCCAATCCCAGACTTAACATGCGTTATCCTCTAAAATATTGAGCGAAACCAGGTTTAATGGACTGTTTCAGTGTGGTCCCACATTACTACGTGATCCAAACCAGAAAAAACCCAGGATCTGTTCAACATGTATGAGAAATATGCGAAAGAATGAGCCTGATGAGAGCAAATCCCAGACCTAACCTAGACCTTACATGCGTTATCCTCTAAAATATTGATCGAAACCAGGTTTAATTGACTGTTTCAGCGTGGTACCACATTACTACGTGATCCAATCGAGAAACAGCCCAGGGTCTAGCCATGAAGTATGAGAAATATGCGAAAGTATGAGCATGATGAGGGCAAATCCTAGACCTAACCCAGACCTAACATGCGTTATCCTCTAAAATATTTATCAAGACCAGGTTTAATTGAATGTTTCAGTGTGGTACCACATTACTACGTGAACCAAACCAGAAAAAACCCAGGATCCGTTCAACAAGTATGTTAAAACTGCGACAGTATGACCCTGATGAGGGCAAATCCCAGGCCTAACCTAGACCTAACATGCGTTGTCCTCTAAAATATTGATGGAAACCTGGTTTAATTGACTGTTTCAGTGTTGTACTTCATTACTACGTGATGCAATCCAGAAAAAGCCCAGGATCTAGCCATCAAGTGTGAGAAATATGCGAAAGAATGAGCCTGATGAGAGCAAATCCCAGACCTAACCTAGACCTAACATGAATTATTCTCTAAAATATTGATCGAAACCAGGTTTAATTGACTGTTTCAGTGTTGTACTTCATTACTACGTGATGCAATCCAGAAAAAGCCCAGGATCTAGCCATCAAGTATGAGAAATATGCGAAAGAATGAGCCTGATGAGAGCAAATCCCAGACCTAACCTAGACCTAACATGCGTTATCCTCTAAAATATTGAGCGAAACCAGGTTTAATGGACTGTTTCAGTGTGGTACCACACTACTTCGTGATCCAAACCAGAAAAAACCCAGGATCTGTTCAACAAGTATGTGAAAAACGCTAAACTGTGAGCCTGATGAGGGCAAATCTTAAACCTAACCCAGACCTAAGATGCGTTATCCTCTAAAATATTTATCCAGACCAGGTTTAATGGACTGTTTCAGTGTGGTACCACACTACTTCGTGATCCAAACCAGAAAAAAACCAGGATCTGTTCAACAAGTATGTGAAAAACGCTAAACTGTGAGCCTGATGAGGGCAAATCTTAGACCTAACCCAGACCTAAGATGCGTTATCCTCTAAAATATTTATCCAGACCAGGTTTTATTGAATGTTTCAGTGTGGTCCCACATTACTACGTGATCCAAACCAGAAAAAACCCAGGATCCGTTCAACAAGTATGTGAAGAATGCGAAAGTATGAGTCTGATCAGTGAAAATCTCAGGCCTTACCTAGACCTAACTTGCGTTGCCCTCTAAAATATTGATGGAAACCAGGTTTCATTGACTGTTTCAGTATGGTACTACATTACTACGTGATGCAATCCAGAAAAAGCCCAGGATCTAGCCATCAAGTATGAGAAATATGCGAAAGAATGAGCCTGATGAGAGCAAATCCCAGACCTAACCTAGACCTAACATGCGTTATCCTCTAAAATATTGAGCGAAACCAGGTTTAATGGACTGTTTCAGTGTGGTACCACACTACTTCGTGATCCAAACCAGAAAAAACCCAGGATCTGTTCAACAAGTATGTGAAAAACGCTAAACTGTGAGCCTGATGAGGGCAAATCTTAGACCTAACCCAGACCTAAGATGCGTTATCCTCTAAAATATTTATCCAGACCAGGTTTAATGGACTGTTTCAGTGTGGTACCACACTACTTCGTGATCCAAGCCAGAAAAAACCCAGGATCTGTTCAACAAGTATGTGAAAAACGCTAAACTGTGAGCCTGATGAGGGCAAATCTTAGACCTAACCCAGACCTAAGATGCGTTATCCTCTAAAATATTTATCCAGACCAGGTTTCATTGAATGTTTCAGTGTGGTCCCACATTACTACGTGATCCAAACCAGAAAAAACCCAGGATCCGTTCAACAAGTATGTGAAGAATGCGAAAGTATGAGTCTGATGAGTGAGAATCCCAGGCCTAACCTAGACCTAACATGCGTTATCCTCTAAAATATTGATCGAAACCAGGTTTCATTGAATGTTTCAGTGTGGTACCACTTTACTACGTGATGCAATCCAGAAAAAGCCCAGGATCTAGCCATGAAGTATGAGAAATATGCGAAAGTATGAGCCTGATGAGGGCAAATACTAGACCTAACCCAGACCTAACATGCGTTAGCCTCTAAAATATTTATCAAGACCTGGTTTAATTGAAAGTTTCAGTGTGGTACCACATTACTACGTGATGCAATCCAGATAAAGCCCAGGATCTAGCCATCAAGTTTGAGAAATATGCGAAAGAATGTGCCTGATGAGAGCAAATCCCAGACCTAACCTAGATCTAACATGCGTTATCCTCAAAAATATTGATGGAAACCAGGTTTAATTGACTGTTTCAGTGTGGTACCACATTACAACATGATCCAATCCAGAAAAAAACCCAGGATCTGTACAACAAGTATGCGAAGAATGCGAAAGTATGAGCCTGACGAGGGCAAATTCCGGACCTATACCAGACATAACTTGCGTTATCCTCAAAAATATTGATCGAAACCTGGTTTCATCGACAGTTTCAGTGTGGTACCACATTACTATGTGATCCAAACCAGAAAATAACCCAGGATCAGTTCAACGAGTATATAAAGTGTGCGAAAGTATGAGTCTGATGAGGTTGTGGCGCTGCTTCGCTGCGACGGAGGGGCTGCTCGTGTGATTTCTTTAGGACAGACGGACAGGCTAGGAAAGGAGGGGGCGCGTTTCGTCCGGGCCTGCTAGTGGACTCATCAGTAAGGCTTTCTAGCAGGCCCTGCCTTAGACGACGGGATATTGGGAAGTCGTTCGAGGAGTGTATATATAGGAACTGAGGGGTCGGTCGAGCGCTTGCGAGAGCGCGACCCCTCTGGTGGCGAGCATGGGAGGTGACGCCACATTACCCCCCTGCCAGTGCCTAACGATACCGGATTAAGCCTACTATATACAGGACTTATCGAATACTATTTACATTCTTCTATTTACAATGCTCCGTTCCTCTTGGACTTTGTCGTCGTCGTGTCTTCGTCTAGCGCCTCTATCTCGATTGACGATCTCTGGAGTTTTTTCGATCCTGGCCTAGAACTTCGGTTCTATTTCGCCGTAGGATATGCTGCGTGGTCGTTCTCTGATCATCTGGCGTTATTTAGCCGCGGCGAGTCTTTTTCCTCGAGCCTTGCGTTGCTGTAGCCATCGAGCGTATATGCTGCTGTCCTACCTGTGGCCCCACTATGCGGTTGGTTGCTTGCTGCTGCTCCGAATCCTGCGAATCTATGTTCTCCTGGAGACGACGGCCTCGACAGGTAGATTTTTGTCAGGACGAGCGATTGAGTGATCGAAAGGCCACCTTAGGAGAGGGATTACGAAAGAGCTATTTTACTAGTACGATTAGTAGACACGTTTCCTGGCGCTGCCTCCTTCGTCCTACGCTGCGTGCGGTCTGCGTTTTCCTGAAAATTTTCTCGAGAGCTGCCATCCTAGTTGCGTGTCCTTATCACGTCGGGGTCACCAATTGTGGCGCTGCTTCGCTGCGACGGAGGGGCTGCTCGTGTGATTTCTTTAGGACAGACGGACAGGCTAGGAAAGGAGGGGGCGCGTTTCGTCCGGGCCTGCTAGTGGACTCATCAGTAAGGCTTTCTAGCAGGCCCTGCCTTAGACGACGGGATATTGGGAAGTCGTTCGAGGAGTGTATATATAGGAACTGAGGGGTCGGTCGAGCGCTTGCGAGAGCGCGACCCCTCTGGTGGCGAGCATGGGAGGTGACGCCACAAGGTCAAATCCCAGCCCAATCCCAGACTTAACTTGCGTTATCCTCTAAAATATTGATCGAAACCAGGTTTAATCGACTGTTTCAGAGTGGTACCACATTACTACGTGATCCAAACCAGAAAAAACCCAGGATCTAGCCATCAAGTATGAGAAATATGCGAAAGAATGAGCCTGATGAGAGCAAATCCCAGACCTAACCTAGACCTTACATGCGTTATCCTCTATAATATTGAGCGAAACCAGGTTTAATGGACTGCTTCAGTGTGGTACCACACTACTTCGTGATCCAAACCAGAAAAAACCCAGGATCTGTTCAACAAGTATGTGAAAAACGCTAAACTGTGAGCCTGATGAGGGCAAATCTTAGACCTAACCCAGACATAAGATGCGTTATCCTCTAAAATATTTATCCAGACCAGGTTTCGTTGAATGTTTCAGTGTGGTACCACTTTACTACGTGATCCAATCCAGAAGTAGCCCAGGATCTTAGGCTGGAAGTATGAGAAATATGCGAAAGTAAGAGCCTGATGAGGGCAAATCCTAGACCTATCCCAGACGTAACTTACGTTATCCTCTAAGATATTGATCGAAACCAGGTTTAATTGACTGTTTCAGCGTGGTACCACATTACTACGTGATCCAATCCAGAAACAGCCCAGGATCTAGCCATGAAGTATGAGAAATATGCGAAAGTATGAGCCTGATGAGGGCAAATCCTAGACCTAACCCAGACCTAACATGCGTTATCCTCTAAAATATTTATCAAGATCAGGTTTAATTGATTGTTTCAGTGTGGTCCCACATTACTACGTGATCCAAACCAGAAAAAACCCAGGATCTGTTCAACATGTATGAGAAATATGCGAAAGAATGAGCCTGATGAGAGCAAATCCCAGACCTAACCTAGACCTAACATGAATTATTCTCTAAAATATTGATCGAAACCTGGTTTACTTGACTGTTTCAGTGTGGTCCCACATTACTACGTGATCCAATCCAGAAATAACCCAGGATCTAGCCATGAAGTATGAGAAATATGCGAAAGTATGAGCCTGATGAGGGCAAATCCCAGACCTATCCCAGACCTAACTTGCGTTATCCTCTAAAATATTGATCGAAACCAGGTTTAATTGACTGTTTCAGCGTGGTACCACATTACTACGTGATCCAATCCAGAAACAGCCCAGGATCTAGCCATGAAGTATGAGAAATATGCGAAAGTATGAGCCTGATGAGGGCAAATCCTAGACCTAACCCAGACCTAACATGCGTTATCCTATAAAATATTTATCAAGACCAGGTTTAATTGAATGTTTCAGTGTGGTAACACATTACTACGTGAACCAAACCAGAAAAAACCCAGGATCCGTTCAACAAGTATGTTAAAACTGCGACAGTATGACCCTGATGAGGGCAAATCCCAGGCCTAACCTAGACCTAACATGCGTTGTCCTCTAAAATATTGATGGAAACCAGGTTTAATTGACTGTTTCAGTGTTGTACTTCATTACTACGTGATGCAATCCAGAAAAAGCCCAGGATCTAGCCATCAAGTATGAGAAATATGCGACAGAATGAGCCTGATGAGAGCAAATCCCAGACCTAACCTAGACCTAACATGCGTTGTCCTCTAAAATATTGATGGAAACCAGGTTTAATTGACTGTTTCAGTGTTGTACGTCATTACTACGTGATGCAATCCAGAAAAAGCCCAGGATCTAGCCATCAAGTTTGTTAAATATGCGAAAGACTGAGCCTGATGAGAGCAAATCCCTGACCAAACCTAGACCTAACATGAATTACTCTCTAAAATATTGATCAAAACCAGGTTTAATTGACTGTTTCAGTGTGGTACCACATTACTACGTGATCCAATCCAGAAATAGCCCAGGATCTAGCCATGAAGTATGAGAAATATGCGAAAGTATGAGCCTGATAAGGGCAAATCCTAGACCTAACCCAGACGTAACATGCGTCATTCTGTAAAATTTTTATCAAGACCAGGTTTAATTGGATGTTTCATTGTGGTACCTCATTACTACGTGATCAAAACCAGAAAAAACCCAGGATCCGTTCAACAAGTATGTGAAGAATGCGAAAGGATGAGTCTGATCAGTGAAAATCTCAGGCCTTACCTAGACCTAACTTGCGTTGCCCTCTAAAATATTGATGGAAACCAGGTTTCATTGACTGTTTCAGTGTGGTACTACATTACTACGTGATGCAATCCAGAAAAAGCCCAGGATCTAGCCATCAAGTATGAGAAATATGCGAAAGAATGAGCCTGATGAGAGCAAATCCCAGACCTAACCTAGACCTAACATGCGTTATCCTCTAAAATATTGAGCGAAACCAGGTTTAATGGACTGTTTCAGTGTGGTACCACACTACTTCGTGATCCAAACCAGAAAAAACCCAGGATCTGTTCAACAAGTATGTGAAAAACGCTAAACTGTGAGCCTGATGAGGGCAAATCTTAGACCTAACCCAGACCTAAGATGCGTTATCCTCTAAAATATTTATCCAGACCAGGTTTAATGGACTGTTTCAGTGTGGTACCACACTACTTCGTGATCCAAACCAGAAAAAACCCAGGATCTGTTCAACAAGTATGTGAAAAACGCTAAACTGTGAGCCTGATGAGGGCAAATCTTAGACCTAACCCAGACCTAAGATGCGTTATCCTCTAAAATATTTATCCAGACCAGGTTTCATTGAATGTTTCAGTGTGGTCCCACATTACTACGTGATCCAAACCAGAAAAAACCCAGGATCCGTTCAACAAGTATGTGAAGAATGCGAAAGTATGAGTCTGATGAGTGAAAATCCCAGGCCTAACCTAGACCTAACATGCGTTATCCTCTAAAATATTGATCGAAACCAGGTTTCATTGAATGTTTCAGTGTGGTACCACTTTACTACGTGATGCAATCCAGAAAAAGCCCAGGATCTAGCCATGAAGTATGAGAAATATGCGAAAGTATGAGCCTGATGAGGGCAAATCCTAGACCTAACCCAGACCTAACATGCGTTAGCCTCTAAAATATTTATCAAGACCTGGTTTAATTGAAAGTTTCAGTGTGGTACCACATTACTACGTGATGCAATCCAGATAAAGCCCAGGATCTAGCCATCAAGTTTGAGAAATATGCGAAAGAATGTGCCTTATGAGAGCAAATCCCAGACCTAACCTAGATCTAACATGCGTTATCCTCAAAAATATTGATGGAAACCAGGTTTAATTGACTGTTTCAGTGTGGTACCACATTACAACATGATCCAATCCAGAAAAAAACCCAGGATCTGTACAACAAGTATGCGAAGAATGCGAAAGTATGAGTCTGATGTGGTCAAATCCCAGACCAATCCCAGACTTAACTTGCGTTATCCTCTAAAATATTGATCGAAACCAGGTTTAATCGACTGTTTCAGTGTGGTACCACATTACTACGTGATCCAAACCAGAAAAAAACCCAGGATCTAGCCATCAAGTATGAGAAATATGCGAAAGAATGAGCCTGATGAGAGCAAATCCCAGACCTAACCTAGACCTTACATGCGTTATCCTCTATAATATTGAGCGAAACCAGGTTTAATGGACTGCTTCAGTGTGGTACCACACTACTTCGTGATCCAAACCTGAAAAAACCCAGGATCTGTTCAACAAGTATGTGAAAAACGCTAAACTGTGAGCCTGATGAGGGCAAATCTTAGACCTAACCCAGACATAAGATGCGTTATCCTCTAAAATATTTATCCAGACCAGGTTTCGTTGAATGTTTCAGTGTGGTACCACTTTACTACGTGATCCAATCCAGAAATAGCCCAGGATCTAGGCTTGAAGTATGAGAAATATGCGAAAGTAAGAGCCTGATGAGGGCAAATCCTAGACCTATCCCAGACGTAACTTGCGTTATCCTCTAAGATATTGTTCGAAACCAGGTTTAATTGACTGTTTCAGCGTGGTACCACATTACTACGTGATCCAATCCAGAAACAGCCCAGGATCTAGCCATGAAGTATGAGAAATATGCGAAAGAATGAGCCTGATGAGAGCAAATCCCAGACCTAACCTAGACCTTACATGCGTTATCCTCTATAATATTGAGCGAAACCAGGTTTAATGGACTGCTTCAGTGTGGTACCACACTACTTCGTGATCCAAACCAGAAAAAACCCAGGATCTGTTCAACAAGTATGAGAAATATGCGAAAGTATGAGCCTGATGAGGGCAAATCCCAGACCTATCCCAGACCTAACTTGCGTTATCCTCTAAAATATTGATCGAAACCAGGTTTAATTGACTGTTTCAGCGTGGTACCACATTACTACGTGATCCAATCCAGAAACAGCCCAGGATCTAGCCATGAAGTATGAGAAATATGCGAAAGTATGAGCCTGTTGAGGGCAAACCCTAGACCTAACCCAGACCTAACATGCGTTATCCTCTAAAATATTTATCAAGACCAGGTTTAATTGAATGTTTCAGTGTGGTACCACATTACTACGTGCACCAAACCAGAAAAAACCCAGGATCCGTTCAACAAGTATGTTAAAACTGCGACAGTATGACCCTGGTGAGGGCAAATCCCAGGCCTAACCTAGACCTAACATGCGTTGTCCTCTAAAATATTGATGGAAACCTGGTTTAATTGACTGTTTCAGTGTTGTACTTCATTACTACGTGATGCAATCCAGAAAAAGCCCAGGATCTAGCCATCAAGTATGAGAAATATGCGAAAGAATGAGCCTGATGAGAGCAAATCCCAGACCTAACCTAGACCTAACATGAATTATTCTCTAAAATATTGATCGAAACCAGGTTTAATTGACTGTTTCAGTGTTGTACTTCATTACTACGTGATGCAATCCAGAAAAAGCCCAGGATCTAGCCATCAAGTATGAGAAATATGCGAAAGAATGAGCCTGATGAGAGCAAATCCCTGACCTAACCTAGACCTAACATGAATTATTCTCTAAAATATTGATCAAAACCAGGTTTAATTGACTGTTTCAGTGTGGTACCACATTACTACGTGATCCAATCCAGAAATAGCCCAGGATCTAGACATGAAGTATGAGAAATATGCGAAAGTATGAGCCTGATGAGGGCAAATCCCAGACCTATCCCAGACCTAACTTGCGTTGTCCTCTAAGATATTGATGGAAACCAGGTTTAATTGACTGCTTCAGTGTTGTACTTCATTACTACGTGATCCAAACCCGAAAAAACCCAGGATCTGTTCAACATGTATGAGAAATATGCGAAAGAATGAGCCTGATGAGAGCAAATCCCAGACCTATCCTAGACCTAACATGAATTATTCTCTAAAATATTGATCGAAAACAGGTTTACTTGACTGTTTCAGTGTGGTCCTACATTACTACGTGATCCAAACCAGAAGAAACCCAGGATCCGTTCAACAAGTATGTGAAGAATGCGATAGTATGAGTCTGATGAGTGAAAATCCCAGACCTAACCTAGACCAAACATGCGTTATCCTCTAAAATATTGATCCAAACCAGGTTTAATGGACTGTTTCAGCGTGGTACCACACTACTACGTGATCCAAACCAGAAAAAACCCAGGATCTGTTCAACAAGTGTGTGAAAAACGCGAAAGAATGAGCCTGATGAGAGCAAATCCCAGACCTGACCTAGACCTAACATGAATTATTCTCTAAAATATTGATCGAAACCAGGTTTAATTGACTGTTTCAGTGTGGTCCAACATTACTACGTGATCCAAACCAGAAAAAACCCAGGATCCGTTCAACAAGTATGTGAAGAATGCGAAAGTATGAGTCTGATGAGTGAAAATCCCAGGCCTAACCTAGACCTAACATGCGTTATCCTCTAAAATATTGATCCAAACCAGGTTTAATGGACTGTTTCAGCGTGGTACCACACTACTACGTGATTCAAACCAGAAAAAACCTAGGATCTGCTCAACAAGTATGTGAAAAACGCGAAAGTATGAGCCTAATGAGGGCAAATCCCAGACATATCCCAGACCTAACTTGCGTTGTCCTCTAAGATATTGATGGAAACCAGGTTTAATTGACTGTTTCAGTGTTGTACTTCGTTACTACGTGATGCAATCCAGAAAAAGCCCAGGATCTAGCCATCAAGTATGAGAAATATGCGAAAGAATGAGCCTGATGAGAGCAAATCCCAGACCTGACCTAGACCTAATATGCGTTATCCTCTAAAGTATTGAGCGAAACCAGGTTTAATGGACTGTTTCAGTGTGGTGCCACACTACTTCGTGATCCAAACCAGAAAAAACCCAGGATCTGTTCAACAAGTATGTGAAAAACGCTAACCTGTGAGCCTGATGAGGGCATATCTTAGACCTAACCCAGACCTAAGATGCGTTAACCTCTAAAATATTTATCCAGACCAGGTTTCATTGAATGTTTCAGTGTGGTACCACTTTACTACGTGATCCAATCCAGAAATAGCCCAGGATCTAGCCATGAAGTATGAGAAATATGCGAAAGTAAGAGCCTGATGAGGGCAAATCCTAGACCTATCCCAGACCTAACTTGCGTTATCCTCTAAAATATTTATCAAAACCAGGTTTAATTGAATGTTTCAGTGTGGTACCACACTACTTCGTGATCCAAACCAGAAAAAACCCAGGATCTGTTCAACAAGTATGAGAAAAACGCTAAACTGTGTGCCGGATGAGGGCAAATCTTAGACCTAACCCAGACCTAAGATGCGTTAACCTCTAAAATATTTATCTAGACCAGGTTTAATTGAATGTTTCAGTGTGGTACCACGTTACTACGTGATCCATACTTGAAAAAACCCAGGATTCGTTCAACAAGTATGTGAAGAATGCAATGGTATGAGTCTGATGAGTGAAAATCCCAGGCCTAATCTAGTCCTAACATGCGTTATCCTCTAAAATATTGATCGAAACCTGGTTTAATCGACTGTTTCAGTGTGGTACCACATTACTATGTGATCCAAACCAGAAAATAACCCAGGATCTGTTCAAGGAGTATGTGAAGTGTGCGAAAGTATGAGTCTGATGAGATCAAATCCCAGACCTCTCCCAGACCTAACTTGCGTTATCCTCTGAAATATTGTTCGAAACCAGGTTTAATCGACTGTTTCAGTGTGGTACCACATTACTACGTGATCCAAACCAGAAAAAACCCAGGATCCGTTCAACAAGTATGTGAAGAATGCGAAAGTATGAGTCTGATGGGTGAAAACCCTAGTCCTAACCTAGACCTAACATGCGTTATCCTCAAAAATATTGATCGAAACCTGGTTCAATCGACTGTTTCAGTGTGGTACCACATTACTATGTGATCCAAACCAGAAAATAACCCTGTATCTGTTCAACGAGTATGTGAAGTGTGCGAAAGTATGAGTCTGATGAGGTCAAATCCCAGACCATTCCCAGACTTAACTTGCGTTATCCTCTAAAATATTGATCGAAACCAGGTTTAATCGACTGTTTCAGTGTGGCACCACATTACTACGTGATCCAAACCAGAAAAATTCCAGGATCTAGCCATCAAGTATGTGAAGAATGCGAAAGTATGAGTCTGATTAGTGAAAATCCCAGGCCTAACCTAGACCTAACATGCGTTATCCTCTAAAATATTGATCCAAACCAGGTTTAATGGACTGTTTCAGCGTGGTACCACACTACTACGTGATCCAAACCAGAAAAAACCCAGGATCTGTTCAACAAGTATGTGAAAAACGCGAAAGTATTGGCCTGATGAGGGCAAATCCCAGACATATCCCAGACCTAACTTGCGTTGTCCTCTAAGATATTGATGGAAGCCAGGTTTAATTGACTGTTTCAGTGTTGTACTTCGTTACTACGTGATGCAATCCAGAAAAAGCCCAGGATCTAGCCATCAAGTATGAGAAATATGCGAAAGAATGAGCCTGATGAGAGCAAATCCCAGACCTGACCTAGACCTAACATGAATTATTCTCTAAAATATTGATCCAAACCAGGTTTAACGGACTGTTTCAGCGTGGTACCACACTTCTACGTGATCCAAACCAGAACGAACCCAGGATCTGTTCAACAAGTATGTGAAAAACGCGAAAGTATGAGTCTGATGAGTGAAAATCCCAGGCCTAACCTAGACCTAACATGCGTTATCCTATAAAATATTGATCAAAACCTGGTTTAATCGACTGTTTCAGTGTGGTACCACATTACTATGTGATCCAAACCAGAAAATAACCCAGGATCCGTTCAACAAGTATGTGAAGAATGCGAAAGTATGAGTCTGATGAGGTCAAATCCCAGGCCTAACCTAGACCTAACATGCGTTATCCTCTAAAATATTGATCCAAACCAGGTTTAATCGACTGTTTCAGTGCGGTACCACATTACTACGTGATCCAATCCAGAAAAAACCCAGGATCCGTTCAACAGGTATGTGAAGACTGCGAAAGTATGAGTCTGATGAGTGAAAATCCCAGACCTAACCTAGACTTAACATGCGTTGTCCTCTAAGATATTGATGGAAACCAGGTTTAATTGACTGTTTCAGTGATGTACTTCATTACTACGTGATGCAATCCAGAAAAAGCCCAGGATCTAGCCATGAAGTATGAGAAATATGCGAAAGTATGAGCCTGATGAGGGCAAATCCTAGACCTAACCCAGACCTAACATGCGTTAGCCTCTAAAATATTTATCAAGACCAGGTTTAATTGAATGTTTCAGTGTGGTACCACATTACTACGTGATGCAATCCAGAAAAAGCCCAGTATCTAGCCATCAAGTTTGAGAAATATGCGAAAGAATGAGCCTGATGAGGGCAAATCCCAGACCTAACCTAGACCTAACATGAATTATTCTCTAAAATATTGATCGAAACCAGGCTTAATTGACTGTTTCAGTGTGGTCCCACATTACTACGTGATCCAAACCAGAAAAAACCCAGGATCCGTTCAACAAGTATGTGAAGAATGCGAAAGTATGAGTCTGATGAGTGAAAATCCCAGGCCTGACCTAGACCTAACATGCGTTATCCTCAAAAATATTGATCGAAACCTGGTTTAATCGACTGTTTCAGTGTGGTACCACATTACTATGTGATCCAAACCAGAAAAAACCCAGGATCTGTTCAACAAGTATGTGAAAAACGCTAAACTGTGAGCCTGATGAGGGCATATCTTAGACCTAACCCAGACCTAAGATGCGTTAACCTCGAAAATATTTATCCAGACCAGGTTTCGTTGAATGTTTCAGTGTGGTACCACTTTACTACGTGATCCAATCCAGAAATAGCCCAGGATCTAGCCATGAAGTATGAGAAATATGCGAAAGTAAGGGCCTGATGAGGGCAAATCCTAGACCAATCCCAGACCTATTTTGCGTTAGCCTCTAAAATATTTATCAAGACCAGGTTTAATTGAATGTTTCAGTGTGGTGCCACATTACTACGTGATGCAATCCAGAAAAAGCCCAGTATCTAGCCATCAAGTTTGAGAAATATGCGAAAGAATGAGCCTGATGAGGGCAAATCCCAGACCTAACCTAGACCTAACATGAATTATTCTCTAAAATATTGATCGAAACCAGGTTTAATTGACTGTTTCAGTGTGGTCCCACATTACTACGTGATCCAAACCAGAAAAAACCCAGGATCCGTTCAACAAGTATGTGAAGAATGCGAAAGTATGAGTCTGATGAGTGAAAATCCCAGGCCTGACCTAGACCTAACATGCGTTATCCTCAAAAATATTGATCGAAACCTGGTTTAATCGACTGTTTCAGTGTGGTACCACATTACTATGTGATCCAAACCAGAAAAAACCCAGGATCTGTTCAACAAGTATGTGAAAAACGCTAAACTGTGAGCCTGATGAGGGCATATCTTAGACCTAACCCAGACCTAAGATGCGTTAACCTCGAAAATATTTATCCAGACCAGGTTTCATTGAATGTTTCAGTGTTGTACCACTTTACTACGTGATCCAATCCAGAAATAGCCCAGGATCTAGCCATGAAGTATGAGAAATATGCGAAAGTAAGGGCCTGATGAGGGCAAATCCTAGACCTATCCCAGACCTATCTTGCGTTATCCTCTAAAATATTTATCAAGACCAGGTTTAATTGAATGTTTCAGTGTGGTACCACATTACTACGTGATCCAAACTAGAAAAAACCCAGGATCCGTTCAACAAGTATGTGAAGAATGCGAAAGTATGAGTCTGATCAGTGAAAATCTTAGGCCTTACCTAGACCTAACTTGCGTTGTCCTCTAAAATATTGATGGAAACCAGGTTTCATTGACTGTTTCAGTGTGGGACTACATTACTACGTGATGCAATCCAGCAAAAGCCCAGGATCTAGCCATCAAGTATGAGAAATATGCGAAAGAATGAGCCTGATGAGAGCAAATCCCAGACCTAACCTAGACCTAACATGCGTTATCCTCTAAAATATTGAGCGAAACCAGGTTTAATGGACTGTTTCAGTGTGGTACCACACTACTTCGTGATCCAAACCAGAAAAAACCCAGTATCTGTTCAACAAGTATGTGAAAAACGCTAAACTGTGAGCCTGATGAGGGCATATCTTAGACCTAACCCAGACCTAAGATGCGTTAACCTCTAAAATATTTATCCAGATCAGGTTTCATTAAATGTTTCAGTGTGGTATCACTTTACTACGTGATCCAATCCAGAAATAGCCCAGGATCTAGCCATGAAGTATGAGAAATATGCGAAAGTAAGAGCCTGATGAGGGCAAATCCTAGACCTATCCCAGACCTAACTTGCGTTATCCTCTAAAATATTGATCGAAACCAGGTTTAATTGACTGTTTCAGTGTGGTCCCACATTACTACGTGATCCAAACCAGAAAAAACCCAGGATCCGTTCAACAAGTATGTGAAGAATGCGATAGTATGAGTCTGATGAGTGAAAATCCCAGACCTAACCTAGACCTAGCATGCGTTATCCTCTAAAATATTGATCCAAACCAGGTTTAATGGACTGTTTCAGCGTGGTACCACACTACTACGTGATCCAAACCAGAAAAAACCCAGGATCTGTTCACAAGTATGTGAAAAACGCGAAAGTATGAGCCTGATGAGGGCAAATACCAGACATATCCCAGACCTAACTTGCGTTGTCCTCTAAGATATTGATGGAAACCAGGTTTAATTGACTGTTTCAGTGTTGTACTTCATTACTACGTGATGCAATCCAGAAAAAGCCCAGGAGCTAGCCATCAAGTATGAGAAATATGCGAAAGAATGAGCCTGATGACAGCAAATCCCAGGCCTAACCTAGACCTAACATGAATTATTCTCTAAAATATTGATCGAAACCAGGTATAATTGACTGTTTCAGTGTGGTCCCACATTACTACGTGATCCAAACCAGAAAAAACCCAGGATCCGTTCAACAAGTATGTGAAGAATGCGAAAGTATGAGTCTGATGAGGTCAAATCCCAGGCCTAACCTAGACCTAACATGCGTTATCCTCAAAAATATTGATCGAAACCTGGTTTAATCGACTGTTTCAGTGTGGTACCACATTACTATGTGATCCATTCCAGAAAATAACCCAGGATCTGTTCAACGAGTATGTGAAGTGTGCGAAAGTATGAGTCTGATGAGGTCAAATCCCAGACCATTCCCAGACTTAACTTGCGTTATCCTCTAAAATATTGATCGAAACCAGGTTTAATCGACTGTTTCAGTGTGGTACCACATTGCTACGTGATCCAAACCAGAAAAAACCCAGGATCTAGTCATCAAGTATGAGAAATATGCGAAAGAATGAGCCTGATGACAGCAAATCCCAGACCTAACCTAGACCTTACATACGTTATCCTCTAAAATATTGAGCGAAACCAGGTTTAATGGACTGTTTCAGTGTGGTACCACACTACTTCGTGATCCAAACCAGAAAAAACCCAAGATCTGTTCAACAAGTATGTGAAAAACGCTAAACTGTGAGCCTGATGAGGGCAAATCTAAGACCTAACCCAGACCTAAGATGCGTTATCCTCTAAAATATTTATCCAGACCAGGTTTCATTGAATGTTTCAGTGTGGTACCACTATACTACGTGATCCAATCCAGAAATAGCCCAGGATCTAGCCATGAAGTATGAGAAATATGCGAAAGTAAGAGCCTGATGAGGGCAAATCCTAGAGCTATCCCAGACCTAACTTGCGTTATCCTCTAAAATATTGATCGAAACCAGGTTTAATTGACTGTTTCAGCGTCGTACCACATTACTACGTGATACAATCCAGAAACAGCCCAGGGTCTAGCCTTGAAGTATGAGAAATATGCGAAAGTATGAGCCTGATGAGGGCAAATCCTAGACCTAACCCAGACCTAACATGCGTTATCCTCTAAAATATTTATCAAGACCAGGTTTAATTGATTGTTTCAGTGTGGTCCCACATTACTACGTGATCCAAACCAGAAAAAACCCAGGATCTGTTCAACATGTATGAGAAATATGCGAAAGAATGAGCCTGATGAGAGCAAATCCCAGAACTAACCTAGACCTAGCATGAATTATTCTCTAAAATATTGATCGAAACCAGGTTTAATGGACTGTTTCAGCGTGGTACCACACTACTACGTGATCCAAACCAGAAAAAACCCAGGATCTGTTCAACAAGTATGTGAAATACGCGAAAGTATGAGCCTGATGAGGGCAAATCCCAGACATATCCCAGACCTAACTTGCGTTATCCTCAAAAATATTGATCGAAACCAGGTTTAATCGACTGTTTCAGTGCGGTACCACATTACTACGTGATCCAAACCAGAAAAGACCCAGGATCTGTTCAACAAGTATGTGAAAAACGCGAAAGTAGGAGCCTGATGAGGGCAAATCCAAGACCTATCCCAGACCTAACTTGCGTTGTCCTCTAAGATATTGATGGAAACCAGGTTTAATTGACTGTTTCAGTGTTGTACTTCATTACTACGTGATGCAATCCAGAAAAAGCCCAGGATCTAGCCATGAAGTATGAGAAATATGCGAAAGTATGAGCCTGATGAGGGCAAAGCCTAGACCTAACCCAGACCTAACATGCGTTAGCCTTTAAATTATTTATCAAGACCAGGTTTAATTGAAAGTTTCAGTGTGGTACCACATTACGACGTGATGCAACCCAGAAAAAGCCCAGGATCTAGCCATCAAGTTTGAGAAATATGCGAAAGAATGTGCCTGATGAGAGCAAATCCCAGACCTAACCTAGACCTAACATGAATTATTCTCTAAACTATTGATCGAAACCAGGTTTAATTGACTGTTTCAGTGTGGTCCCACGTTACTACGTGATCCAAACAAGAAAAAACCCAGGATCCGTTCAACAAGTATGTGAAGAATGCGGAAGTATGAGTCTGATGAGTGAAAATCCCAGGCCTAACCTAGACCTAACATGCGTTATCCTCAAAAATATTGATCGAAACCTGGTTTAATCGACTGTTTCAGTGTGGTACCACATTACTATGTGATCCAAAACAGAAAATAACCCAGGCTCTGTTCAACGAGTATGTGAAGTGTGCGAAAGTATGAGTCTGATGAGGTCAAATCCCAGACCAATCCCAGACTTAACTTGCGTTATCCTCTAAAATATTGATCGAAAGCATGTTTAATCGACTGTTTCAGTGTGGTACCACATTACTACGTGATCCAAACCAGAAAAAAACCAGGATCTAGCCATCAAGTATGAGAAATATGCGAAAGAATGAGCCTGATGAGAGCAAATCCCAGACCTAACCTAGACCTTACATGCGTTATCCTCTAAAATATTGAGCGAAACCAGGTTTAATGGACTGTTTCAGTGTGGTACCACACTACTTCGTGATCCAAACCAGAAAAAACCCAGGATCTGTTCAACAAGTATGTGAAAAACGCTAATCTGTGAGCCTGATGAGGGCAAATCTTAGACCTAACCCAGACCTAAGATGCGTTAACCTCTAAAATATTTATCCAGACCAGGTTTCATTGAACGTTTCAGTGTGGTACCACTTTACTACGTGATCCAATCCAGAAATAGCACAGGATCTAGCCATGAAGTATGAGAAATATGCGAAAGTAAGAGCCTGATGAGGGCAAATCCTAGACCTATCCCATGCCTAACTTGCGTTATCCTCTAAAATATTGATCGAATCCAGGTGTAATTGACTGTTTCAGCGTGGTACCACATTACTACGTGATACAATCCAGAAACAGCCCAGGATCTAGCCTCGAAGTATGAGAAATATGCGAAAGTATGAGCCTGATGAGGGCAAATCCTAGACCTAACCCAGACCTAACATGCGTTATCCTCTAAAATATTTATCAAGACCAGGTTTAATTGATTGTTTCAGTGTGGTCCCACATTACTACGTGATCCAAACCAGAAAAAACCCAGGATCTGTTCAACATGTATGAGAAATATGCGAAAGAATGAGCCTGATGAGAGCAAATCCCAGACCTAACCTAGACCTAACATGAATTATTCTCTAAAATATTGATCGAAACCAGGTTTAATTGACTGTTTCAGTGTGGTCCCACATTACTACGTGATCCAAACCAGAAAAAACCCAGGATCCGTTCAACAAGTATGTGAAGAATGCGAAAGTATGAGTCTGATGAGTGAAACTCCCAGGCCTAACCTCGACCTAACATGCGTTATCCTCAAAAATATTGATCGAAACCTGGTTTAATCGACTGTTTCAGTGTGGTACCACATTACTACGTAATCCAAACCAGAAAAAACCCAGGATCCGTTCAACAAGTAAGTGAAGACTGCGAAAGTATGAGTCTGATGAGTGAAAATCCCAGACCTAACCTAGACCTAACATGCGTCATCCTCTAAAATATTGTTCGAAACCAGGTATAATGGACTGTTTCAGTGTGGTACCACAATACTACGTGATCCAAACCAGAAAAAACCAGGGATCCGTTCAACAAGTATCTGAAAAACGCAACAGTATGAGCCTGATGTGGGCAAATCCAAGACCTATCCCAGACCTAACTTGCGTTGTCCTCTAAGATATTGATGGAAACCAGGTTTAATTGACTGTTTCAGTGTTGTACTTCATTACTACGTGATGCAATCCAGAAAAAGCCCAGGATCTAGCCATGAAGTATGAGAAATATGCGAAAGTATGAGCCTGATGATGGCAAATCCTAGACCTAACCCAGACCTAACATGCGTTAGCCTCTAAAATATTTATCAAGACCAGGTTTAATTGAATGTTTCAGTGTGGTACCACATTACTACGTGATGCAATCTAGAAAAAGCCCAGGATCTAGCCATCAAGTTTGAGAAATATGCGAAAGAATGAGCCTGATGAGGGCAAATCCTAGACCTAACCCAGACCAAACATGCGTTATCCTCTAAAATATTGATCCAAACCAGGTTTAATGGACTGTTTCAGTGTGGTACCACACTACAACGTGATCCAAACCTGAAAAAACCAGGATCTGTTCAACAAGTATGTGAAAAACGCGAAAGTATGAGCCTGATGAGGGCAAATCCCAGACATATCCCAGACCTAACTTGCGTTGTCCTCTAAGATATTGATGGAAACCAGGTTTAATTGACTGTTTCAGTGTTGTACTTCATTACTACGTGATGCAATCCAGAAAAAGCCCAGGATCTAGCCATCAAGTATGAGAAATATGCGAAAGAATGAGCCTGATGAGAGCAAATCCCAGACCTAACCTAGACCTAACATGCGTTATCCTCTAAAATATTGAGCGAAACCAGGTTTAATGGACTGTTTCAGTGTGGTACCACACTACTTCGTGATCCAAACCAGAAAAAACCCAGGATCTGTTCAACAAGTATGTGAAAAACGCGAAACTGTGAGCCTGATGAGGGCAAATCTTAGACCTTACCCAGACCTAAGATGCGTTATCCACTAAAATATTTATCCAGACCAGGTATCATTGAATGTTTCAGTGTGGTACAACTTTACTACGTGATCCACTCCAGAACTAGCCCAGGATCTAGCCATGAAGTATGAGAAATATGCGAAAGTAAGAGCCTGAGGAGGGCAAATCCTAGACCTATCCCAGACCTAACTTGCGTTATCCTCTAAAATATTGATCGAAACCAGGTTTGATTGACTGTTTCAGCGTGGTACCACATTACTACGTGATACAATCCAGAAACAGCCCAGGATCTAGCCATGAAGTATGAGAAATATGCGAAAGTATGAGCCTGATGAGGGCAAATCCTAGACCTAACCTAGCCTTACATGAATTATTCTCTAAAATATTTATCAAAACCAGGTTTAATTGACTGTTTCAGTGTGGTACCACATTACTACGTGATCCAATGCAGAAATAGCCCAGGATCTAGCCATGAAGTATGAGAAATATGCGAAAGTATGAGCCTGATGAGGGCAAATCCTAGACCTAACGCAGACCTAACATGCGTTATCCTCTAAAATATTGATCGCAACCAGGTTTAATGGACTGTTTCAGTGTGGTACCACATTACTACGTGATCCAAACCAGAAAATACCCAGGATCCGTTCAACAAGTATGTGAAGAATGCGAAAGTATGAGTCTGATGAGTGAAAATCCCAGACCTAACCTAGACCTAACATGCGTTATCCTCTAAAATAATGATCCAAACCAGGTTTAATGGACTGTTTCAGTGTGGTTCCACACTACTACGTGATCCAAACCAGAAAAAACCCAGGATCAGTTCAACAAGTATGTGAAGAATGCGAAAGTATGAGTCTGATGAGTGAAAATCCCAGACCTAACCTAGACCTAGCATGCGTTATCCTCAAAAATATTGATCGAAACCTGGATTAATCGCCTGTTTCAGTGTGGTACCACATTACAATGTGATCCAAACCAGAAAATAACCCAGGATCTGTTCAACGAGTATGTTAAGTGTGCGAAAGTATGAGTCTGATGAGGTCAAATCCCAGACCAATCCCAGACTTAACTTGCGCTATCCTCTAAAATATTGATCGAGACCAGGTTTAATCGACTGTTTCAGTGTGGTACCACATTACTACGTGATCCAAACCAGAAAAAACCCATGATCCGTTCAACAAGTATGAGAAGAATGCGAAAGTATGAGTCTGATGAGAGAAAATCCCAGACCTAACCTATACCTAACGTGCGTTATCCTCTAAAATATTGATCCAAACCAGGTTTAATGGACTGTTTCAGTGTGGTACCACACTACTACGTGATCCACACCAGAAAAAACCCAAGATCCGTTCAACAAGTATGTGAAGAATGCGAAAGTATGAGTCTGATGAGAGAAAATCCCAGGCCTAACCTAGACCTAACATGCGTTATCCTCAATAATATTGATGGAAACCAGGTTTAATTGAGTGTTTCAGTGTTGTACTTCATTACTACGTGATGCAATCCAGAAAAAGCCCAGGATCTGTTCAACAAGTATGTGAAAAACGCGAAAGTATGAGCCTGGTGAGGGCAAATCCCAGACATACCCCAGACCTAACATGCGTTATCCTCAATAATATTGATGGAGACCAGGTTTAATTGACTGTTTCAGTGTGGTCCCACATTACTACGTGATCCAAACCAGAAAAAACCCAGGATCAGTTCAACAAGTATGTGAAGAATGCGAAAGTATGAGTCTGATGAGTGAAAATCCCAGACCTAACCTACACCTAACATGCGTTATCCTCTAAAATATTGATCCAAACCAGGTTTAATGGACTGTCTCAGTGTGGTACCACACTACTACGTGATCCAAACCAGAAGAAACCCAGGATCTGTTCAACAAGTATGTGAAAAACGCGAAAGTATGAGCCTGATGAGGGCAAATCCCAGACCTAACCTAGACCTAACATGCGTTATCCTCTAAAATATTGAGCGAAACCAGGTTTAATCGACTGTTTCAGTGTGGTATCACACTACTACGTGACCCAAACCAGAAATAACCCATGATCTGTTCAACAAGTATGTGAAAAACGCGAAAGTATGAGCCTGATGAGGGCAAATCCCAGACCTAACCTAGACCTAACATGCGTTATCCTCTAAAATATTGAGCGAAACCAGGTTTAATGGACTGTTTCAGTGTGGTACCACACTACTTCGTGATCCAAACCAGAAAAAACCCAGGATCTGTTCAACAAGTATGTGAAGAATGCGAAAGTATGAGTCTGATCTGTGAAAATCTCAGGCCTTACCTAGACCTAACTTGCGTTGTCCTCTAAAATAGTGATGGAAACCAGGTTTCATTGACTGTTTCAGTGTGGTACTACATTACTACGTGATGGAATCCAGAAAAAGCCCAGGATCTAGCCATCAAGTATGAGAAATATGCGAAAGAATGAGCCTGATGAGAGCAAATCCCAGACCTAACCTAGGCCTAACATGCGTTATCCTCTAAAATATTGAGCGAAACCAGGTTTAATTGACTGTTTCAGTGTTGTACTTCATTACTACGTGATGCAATCCAGAAAAAGCCCAGGATCTACCCTTCAAGTATGAGAAATATGCGAAAGAATGAGCCTGATGAGAGCAAATCCCAGACCTAACCTAGACCTAACATGAATTATTCTCTAAAATATTGATCGAAACCAGGTTTAATCGACTGTTTCAGTGTGGTACCACATTACTACGTGATCCAAACCAGAAAAAACCCAGGATCCGTTAAACAAGTATGTGAAGAATGCGAAAGTATGAGTCTGATGAGTGAAAATCCCAGGGCTAACCTAGCCCTAACATGCGTTATCCACTAAAATATTGATCGAAACCAGGTTTAATCGACTGTTTCAGTGTGGTATCATACTACTACGTGACCCAAACCAGAAAAAACCCATGATCTGTTCAACAAGTATGTGAAAAACGCGAAAGTATGAGCCTGATGAGGGCAAATCCCAGACCTATCCCAGACCTAACTTGCGTTATCCTCTAAAATATTGATCGAAACTAGGTTTAATTGACCGTTTCAGTGTGGTACCTCATTACTACGTGATCCAAACCAGAAAAAACCCAGGATCCGTTCAACAAGTATGTGAAGAATGCGAAAGTATGAGTCTGATGAGTGAAAATCCCAGGGCTAACCTAGACCTAACATGCGTCATCCTCTAAAATATTGATCAAAACCAGGTTTAATGGACTGTTTCAGTGTGGTACCACACTACAACGTGATCCAAACCTGAAAAAACCCAGGATCTGTTCAACAAGTATGTGAAAAACGCGAAAGTATGAGCCTGGTGAGGGCAAGTCCAAGACCTATCCCAGACCTAACTTGCGTTGTCCTCTAAGATATTGATGGAAACCAGGTTTAATTGACTGTTTCAGTGTTGTACTTCATTACTACGTGATGCAATCCAGAAAAAGCCCAGGATCTAGCCATCAAGTATGAGAAATATGCGAAAGAATGAGCCTGATGAGAGCAAATCCCAGACCTAACCTAGACCTAACATGCGTTATCCTCTAAAATATTGAGCGAAACCAGGTTTAATGGACTGTTTCAGTGTGGTACCACACTACTTCGTGATCCAAACCAGAAAAAACCCAGGATCTGTTCAACAAGTATGTGAAAAACGCGAAACTGTGAGCCTGATGAGGGCAAATCTTAGACCTTACCCAGACCTAAGATGCGTTATCCACTAAAATATTTATCCAGACCAGGTATCATTGAATGTTTCAGTGTGGTACAACTTTACTACGTGATCCACTCCAGAACTAGCCCAGGATCTAGCCATGAAGTATGAGAAATATGCGAAAGTAAGAGCCTGATGAGGGCAAATCCTAGACCTATCCCAGACCTAACTTGCGTTATCCTCTAAAATATTGATCGAAACCAGGTTTGATTGACTGTTTCAGCGTGGTACCACATTACTACGTGATACAATCCAGAAACAGCCCAGGATCTAGCCATGAAGTATGAGAAATATGCGAAAGTATGAGCCTGATGAGGGCAAATCCTAGACGTAACCTAGACCTAACATGAATTATTCTCTAAAATATTTATCAAAACCAGGTTTAATTGACTGTTTCAGTGTGGTACCACATTACTACGTGATCCAATCCAGAAATAGCCCAGGATCTAGCCATGAAGTATGAGAAATATGCGAAAGTATGAGCCTGATGAGGGCAAATCCTAGACCTAACCCAGACCTAACATGCGTTATCCTCTAAAATATTGATCGCAACCAGGTTTAATGGACTGTTTCAGTGTGGTACCACATTACTACGTGATCCAAACCAGAAAAAACCCAGGATCCGTTCAACAAGTATGTGAAGAATGCGAAAGTATGAGTCTGATGAGTGAAAATCCCAGACCTAACCTAGACCTAACATGCGTTATCCTCTAAAATATTGATCCAAACCAGGTTTAATGGACTGTTTCAGTGTGGTTCCACACTACTACGTGATCCAAACCAGAAAAAACCCAGGATCTGTTCAACAAGTATGTGAAAAACGCGAAAGTATGAGCCTGATGAGGGCAAATCCCAGACATACCCCAGACCTAACATGCGTTATCCTCAATAATATTGATGGAAACCAGGTTTAATTGACTGTTTCAGTGTGGTCCCACATTACTACGTGATCCAAACCAGAAAAAACCCAGGATCAGTTCAACAAGTATGTGAAGAATGCGAAAGTATGAGTCTGATGAGTGAAAATCCCAGACCTAACCTAGACCTAGCATGCGTTATCCTCAAAAATATTGATCGAAACCTGGTTTAATCGTCTGTTTCAGTGTGGTACCACATTACAATGTGATCCAAACCAGAAAATAACCGAGGATCTGTTCAACGAGTATGTTAAGTGTGCGAAAGTATGAGTCTGATGAGGTCAAATCCCAGACCAATCCCAGACTTAACTTGCGCTATCCTCTAAAATATTGATCGAGACCAGGTTTAATCGACTGTTTCAGTGTGGTACCACATTACTACGTGATCCAAACCAGAAAAAACCCATGATCCGTTCAACAAGTATGTGAAGAATGCGAAAGTATGAGTCTGATGAGAGAAAATCCCAGACCTAACCTAGACCTAACGTGCGTTATCCACTAAAATATTGATCCAAACCAGGTTTAATGGACTGTTTCAGTGTGGTACCACACTACTACGTGATCCACACCAGAAAAAACCCAAGATCCGTTCAACAAGTATGTGAAGAATGCGAAAGTATGAGCCTGGTGAGGGCAAGTCCAAGACCTATCCCAGACCTAACTTGCGTTGTCCTCTAAGATATTGATGGAAACCAGGTTTAATTGACTGTTTCAGTGTTGTACTTCATTACTACGTGATGCAATCCAGAAAAAGCCCAGGATCTAGCCATCAAGTATGAGAAATATGCGAAAGAATGAGCCTGATGAGAAGCAAATCCCAGACCTAACCTAGACCTAACATGAATTATTCTCTAAAATATTGATCGAAACCAGGTTTAATTGACTGTTTCAGTGTAATCCCACATTACTACGTGATCCAAACCAGAAAAAACCCATGATCGGTTCAACAAGTATGTGAAGAATGCGAAAGTATGAGTCTGATGAGTGAAAATCCCAGACCTAACCTAGACCTAGCATGCGTTATCCTCAAAAATATTGATCGAAACCTGGTTTAATCGACTGTTTCAGTGTGGTACCACATTACAATGTGAGCCAAACCAGAAAATAACCCAGGATCTGTTCAACGAGTATGTGAAGTGTGCGAAAGTATGAGTCTGATGAGGTCAAATTCCAAACCAATCCCAGACTTAACTTGCGTTATCCTCTAAAATATTTATCGAGACCAGGTTTAATCGACTGTTTCAGTGTGGTACCACATTACTACGTGATCCAAACCAGAAAAAACCCATGATCCGTTCAACAAGTATGTGAAGAATGCGAAAGTATGAGTCTGATGAGTGAAAATCCCAGGGCTAACCCAGGCCTAACATGAATTATTCTCTAAAATATTGATCGAAACCAGGTTTAATTGACTGTTTCAGTGTGGTCCCACATTACTTCGTGATCCAAACCAGAAAAAACCCATGATCCGTTCAAAAAGTATGTGAAGAATGCGAAAGTATGAGTCTGATCTGTGAAAATCTCAGGCCTTACCTAGACCTAACTTGCGTTGTCCTCTAAAATAGTGATGGAAACCAGGTTTCATTGACTGTTTCAGTGTGGTACTACATTACTACGTGATGGAATCCAGAAAAAGCCCAGGATCTAGCCATCAAGTATGAGAAATATGCGAAAGAATGAGCCTGATGAGAGCAAATCCCAGACCTAACCTAGGCCTAACATGCGTTATCCTCTAAAATATTTAGCCAGACCAGGTTTCATTGAATGTTTCAGTGTGGTACCACTTTACTACGTGATCCAATCCAGAAATAGCCCAGGATCTAGCCATGAAGTATGAGAAATATGCGAAAGTATGAGCCTGATGAGGGCAAATCCCAGACATATCCCAGTCCTAACTTGCGTTGTCCTCTAAGATATTGATGGAAACCAGGTTTAATTGATTGTTTCAGTGTTGTACTTCATTACTACGTGATGCAATCCAGAAAAAGCCCAGGATCTACCCATCAAGTATGAGAAATATGCGAAAGAATGAGCCTGATGAGAGCAAATCCCAGACCTAACCTAGACCTAACATGAATTATTCTCTAAAATATTGATCGAAACCAGGTTTAATCGACTGTTTCAGTGTGGTACCACATTACTACGTGATCCAAACCAGAAAAAACCCATGATCCGTTCAACAAGTATGTGAAGAATGCGAAAGTATGAGTCTGATGAGTGAAAATCCCAGACCTAACCTAGACCTAACATGCGTTATCCTCTAAAATATTGATCCAAACCAGGTTTAATGGACTGTTTCAGTGTGGTTCCACACTACTACGTGATCCAAACCAGAAAAAACCCAGGATCTGTTCAACAAGTATGTGAAAAACGCGAAAGTATGAGCCTGATGAGGGCAAATCCCAGACATACCCCAGACCTAACATGCGTTATCCTCAATAATATTGATGGAAACCAGGTTTAATTGACTGTTTCAGTGTGGTCCCACATTACTACGTGATCCAAACCAGAAAAAACCCAGGATCAGTTCAACAAGTATGTGAAGAATGCGAAAGTATGAGTCTGATGAGTGAAAATCCCAGACCTAACCTAGACCTAACATGCGTTATCCTCTAAAATATTGATCCAAACCAGGTTTAATGGACTGTCTCAGTGTGGTACCACACTACTACGTGATCCAAACCAGAAGAAACCCAGGATCTGTTCAACAAGTATGTGAAAAACGCGAAAGTATGAGCCTGATGAGGGCAAATCCCAGACATATCCCAGACCTAACTTGCGTTGTCCTCTAAGATATTGATGGAAACCAGGTTTAATTGACTGTTTCAGTGTAATCCCACATTACTACGTGATCCAAACCAGAAAAAACCCATGATCCGTTCAACAAGTATGTGAAGAATGCGAAAGTATGAGTCTGATGAGTGAAAATCCCAGACCTAACCTAGACCCAACATGCGTTATCCTCTAAAATATTGATCCAAACCAGGTTTAATGGACTGTTTCAGTGTGGTTCCACACTACTACGTGATCTAAACCAGAAAAAACCCAGGATCTGCTCAACAAGTATGTGAAAAACGCGAAAGTATGAGCCTGATGAGGGCAAATCCCAGACATACCCCAGACCTAACATGCGTTATCCTCAATAATATTGATGGAAACCAGGTTTAATTGACTGTTTCAGTGTGGTCCCACATTACTACGTGATCCAAACCAGAAAAAACCCGGGATCAGTTCAACAAGTATGTGAAGAATGCGAAAGTATGAGTCTGATGAGTGAAAATCCCAGACCTAACCTAGACCTAGCATGCGTTATCCTCAAAAATATTGATCGAAACCTGGTTTAATCGTCTGTTTCAGTGTGGTACCACATTACAATGTGATCCAAACCAGAAAATAACCCAGGATCTGTTCAACGAGTATGTTAAGTGTGCGAAAGTATGAGTCTGATGAGGTCAAATCCCAGACCAATCCCAGACTTAACTTGCGCTATCCTCTAAAATATTGATCGAGACCAGGTTTAATCGACTGTTTCAGTGTGGTACCACATTACTACGTGATCCAAACCAGAAACAACCCATGATCCGTTCAACAAGTATGTGAAGAATGCGAAAGTATGAGTCTGATGAGAGAAAATCCCAGACCTAACCTAGACCTAACGTGCGTTATCCTCTAAAATATTGATCCAAACCAGGTTTAATGGACTGTTTCAGTGTGGTACCACACTACTACGTGATCCACTCCAGAAAAAACCCAAGATCCGTTCAACAAGTATGTGAAGAATGCGAAAGTATGAGTCTGATGAGTGAAAATCCCAGGCCTGACCTAGACCTAACATGCGTTATCCTCAATAATATTGATGGAAACCAGGTTTAATTGAGTGTTTCAGTGTTGTACTTCATTACTACGTGATGCAATCCAGAAAAAGCCCAGGATCTGTTCAACAAGTATGTGAAAAACGCGAAAGTATGAGCCTGATGAGGGCCAATCCAAGACCTAACCCAGGCCTAACATGAATTATTCTCTAAAATATTGATCGAAACCAGGTTTAATTGACTGTTTCAGTGTGGTCCCAGATTACTTCGTGATCCAAACCAGAAAAAACCCAGGATCCGTTAAACAAGTATGTGAAGAATGCGAAAGTATGAGCCTGATGAGTGAAAATCCCAGGCCTAACCTAGACCTAACATGCGTTATCCTCTAAAATATTGATCGAAACCTGGTTTAATCGACTGTTTCAGTGTGGTACCACATTACTACGTGATCCAAACCAGAAAAGACCCAGGATCCGTTCAACAAGTATGTGAAGAATGCGAAAGTATGAGTCTGATGAGTGAAAATCCCAGACCTAACATACACCTAACATGCGTTATCCTCTAAAATATTGATCCAAACCAGGTTTAATGGACTGTCTCAGTGTGGTACCACACTACTACGTGATCCAAACCAGAAGAAACCCAGGATCTGTTCAACAAGTATGTGAATAACGCGAAAGTATGAGCCTGATGAGGGCAAATCCCAGACATATCCCAGACCTAACTTGCGTTGTCCTCTAAGATATTGATGGAAACCAGGTTTAATTGACTGTTTCAGTGTGGTCCCACATTACTACGTGATCCAAACCAGAAAAAACCCAGGATCAGTTCAACAAGTATGTGAAGAATGCGAAAGTATGGCTCTGATGAGTGAAAATCCCTGTGCTAACCTAAACCTAACATGCGTTATCCACTAAAATATTGATCGAAGCCAGGTTTAATCGACTGTTTCAGTGTGGTATCACACTACTACGTGACCCAAACCAGAAATAACCCATGATCTGTTCAACAAGTATGTGAAAAACGCGAAAGTATGAGCCTGATGAGGGCAAATCCCAGACCTATCCCAGACCTAACTTGCGTTATCCTCTAAAATATTGATCGAAACCTGGTTTAATTGACCGTTTCAGTGTGGTACCACATTACTACGTGATCCAAACCAGAACAAACCCAGGATCTGTTCAACAAGTATGTGAAAAACGCGAAAGTATGAGCCTGGTGAGGGCAAGTCCAAGACCTATCCCAGACCTAACTTGCGTTGTCCTCTAAGATATTGATGGAAACCAGGTTTAATTGACTGTTTCAGTGTTGTACTTCATTACTACGTGATGCAATCCAGAAAAAGCCCAGGATCTAGCCATCAAGTATGAGAAATATGCGAAAGAATGAGCCTGATGAGAGCAAATCCCAGACCTAACCTAGACCTAACATGAATTATTCTCTAAAATATTGATCGAAACCAGGTTTAATTGACTGTTTCAGTGTAATCCCACATTACTACGTGATCCAAACCAGAAAAAACCCATGATCCGTTCAACAAGTATGTGAAGAATGCGAAAGTATGAGTCTGATGAGTGAAAATCCCAGACCTAACCTAGACCTAGCATGCGTTATCCTCAAAAATATTGATCGAAACCTGGTTTAATCGACTGTTTCAGTGTGGTACCACATTACAATGTGAGCCAAACCAGAAAATAACCTAGGATCTGTTCAACGAGTATGTGAAGTGTGCGAAAGTATGAGTCTGATGAGGTCAAATCCCAAACCAATCCCAGACTTAACTTGCGTTATCCTCTAAAATATTGATCGAGACCAGGTTTAATCGACCGTTTCAGTGTGGTACCTCATTACTACGTGATCCAAACCAGAAAAAACCCAGGATCCGTTCAACAAGTATGTGAAGAAAGCGAAAGTATGAGTCTGATCAGTGAAAATCTCAGGCCTTACCTGGTCCTAACTTGCGTTGTCCTCTAAAATAGTGATGGAAACCAGGTTTCATTGACTGTTTCAGTGTGGTACTACATTACTACGTGATGGAATCCAGAAAAAGCCCAGGATCTAGCCATCAAGTATGAGGAATATGCGAAAGAATGAGCCTGATGAGAGCAAATCCCAGACCTAACCTAGACCTAACTTGCGTTGTCCTCTAAGATATTGATGGAAACCAGGTTTAATTGACTGTTTCAGTGTTGTACTTCATTACTACGTGATGCAATCCAGAAAAAGCCCAGGATCTACCCATCAAGTATGAGAAATATGCGAAAGAATGAGCCTGATGAGAGCAAATCCCAGACCTAACCTAGACCTAACATGAATTATTCTCTAAAATATTGATCGAAACCAGGTTTAATCGACTGTTTCAGTGTGGTACCACATTACTACGTGATCCAAACCAGAAAAAACCCAGGATCCGTTAAACAAGTATGTGAAGAATGCGAAAGTATGAGTCTGATGAGGTCAAATCCCAGAACAATCCCAGACTTAACTTGCGTTATCCTCTAAAATATTGATCGAGACCAGGTTTAATCGACTGTTTCAGTGTGGTACCACATTACTACGTGATCCAAACCAGAAAAAACCCAGGATCTGTTCAACAAGTATGTGAAAAACGCGAAAGTATGAGCCTGATGAGGGCAAATCCCAGACCTATCCCAGACCTAACTTGCGTTATCCTCTAAAATATTGATCGAAACCAGGTTTAATTGACCGTTTCAGTGTGGTACCTCATTTCTACGTGATCCAAACCAGAAAAAACCCAGGATCCGTTCAACAAGTATGTGAAGAATGCGAAAGTATGAGTCTGATCAGTGAAAATCTCAGGCCTTACCCAGACCTAACTTGCGTTGTCCCCTAAAATAGTGATGGAAACCAGGTTTCATTGACTGCTTCAGTGTGGTACTGCATTATTACGTGATGCAATCCAGAAAAAGCCCAGGATCTAGCCATCAAGTATGAGAAATATGCGAAAGAAAGAGCCTGATGGGAGCAAATCCCAGACCTAACCTAGACCTAACATGAATTATTCTCTAAAATATTGATCGAAACCAGGTTTAATTGACTGTTTCAGTGTGGTCCCACATTACTACGTGATCCAAACCAGAAAAAACCCAGGATCCGTTCAACAAGTATGTGAAGAATGCGAAAGTATGAGTCTGATGAGTGAAAATCCCAGGCCTAACCTAGACCTAACATGCGTTATCCTCTAAAATATTGATCAAAACCTGGTTTAATCGACTGTTTCAGTGTGGTACCACATTACTGTGTGGTCCAAACCAGTAAATAACCCAGGATCTGTTCAAGGAGTATGTGAAGTGTGCGAAAGTATGAGTCTGATGAGGTCAAATCCCAGACCTATCCCAGACCTAACTTGCGTTATCCTCTAATATTTTGATCGAAACCAGGTTTAATCGACTGTTTCAGTGTGGTACCACATTACTACGTGTTCCAAACCAGAAAAAACCCAGGATCCGTTCAACAAGTATGTGAAGAATGCGAAAGTATGAGTCTGATCAGTGAAAATCCCAGACCTAACCTAGACCTAACATGCGTTATCCTCTAAAATATTGATCGAAACCAGGTTTAATCGACTGTTTCAGTGTGGTACCACATTACTACGTGACCCAAACCAGAAAAAACCCATGATCTGTTCAACAAGTATGTGAAAAACGCGAAAGTATGAGCCTGATGAGGGCAAATCCCAGACCTATCCCAGACCTAACTTGCGTTATCCTCTAAAATATTGATCGAAACCAGGTTTAATTGACCGTTTCAGTGTGGTACCTCATTACTACGTGATCCAAACCAGAAAAAACCCAGGATCCGTTCAACAAGTATGTGAAGAATGCGAAAGTATGAGTCTGATGAGTGAAAATCCCAGGCCTAACCTAGACCTAACTTGCGTTATCCTCTAAAATTTTGATCGATACCAGGTTTAATGGACTGTTTCAGTGTGGTACCACACCACTTCGTGATCCAAACCAGACACAACCCAGGATCTGTTCATGAAGAATGTGAAAAACGCGAAACTGTGAGCCTGATGAGGGCAAATCTTACACCTAACCCAGACCTAAGATGCGTTATCCTCTAAAATACTTATCCAGACCAGGTTTCATTGAATGTTTCAGTGTGGTACCACTTTACTACGTGATCCAAACCAGAACAAACCCAGGATCTGTTCAACAAGTATGTGAAAAACGCGAAAGTATGAGTCTGATGAGGTCAAATCCCAAACCAATCCCAGACTTAACTTGCGTTATCCTCTAAAATATTTATCGAGACCAGGTTTAATCGACTGTTTCAGTGTGGTACCACATTACTACGTGATCCAAACCAGAAAAAACCCATGATCCGTTCAACAAGTATGTGAAGAATGCGAAAGTATGAGTCTGGTGAGTGAAAATCCCAGGGCTAACCTAGACCTAACATACGTTATCCACTAAAATATTGATCGAAACCAGGTTTAATCGACTGTTTCAGTGTGGTATCACACTACTACGTGACCCAAACCAGAAAAATCCCATGATCTGTTCAACAAGTATGTGAAAAACGCGGAAGTATGAGCCTGATGAGGGCAAATCCCAAACCAATCCCAGACTTAACTTGCGTTATCCTCTAAAATATTGATCGAGACCAGGTTTAATCGACCGTTTCAGTGTGGTACCTCATTACTACGTGATCCAAACCAGAAAAAACCCAGGATCCGTTCAACAAGTATGTGAAGAAAGCGAAAGTATGAGTCTGATCAGTGAAAATCTCAGGCCTTACCTAGTCCTAACTTGCGTTGTCCTCTAAAATAGTGATGGAAACCAGGTTTCATTGACTGTTTCAGTGTGGTACTACATTACTACGTGATGGAATCCAGAAAAAGCCCAGGATCAAGCCATCAAGTATGAGGAATATGCGAAAGAATGAGCCTGATGAGAGCAAATCCCAGACCTAACCTAGACCTAACATGAATTATTCTCTAAAATATTGATCGAAACCAGGTTTAATCGACTGTTTCAGTGTGGTACCACATTACTACGTGATCCAAACCAGAAAAAACCCAGGATCCGTTAAACAAGTATGTGAAGAATGCGAAAGTATGAGCCTGATGAGGGCAAATCCCAGACCTATCCCAGACCTAACTTGCGTTATCCTCTAAAATTTGATCGAAATCAGGTTTAATTGACCGTTTCAGTGTGGTACCTCATTACTACGTGATCCAAACCAGAAAAAACCCAGGATCTGTTCAACAAGTATGTGAAGAATGCGAAAGTATGAGTCTGATCAGTGAAAATCCCAGGCCAAACCTAGACCTAACATGAGTTATACTCTAAAATATTGATCGAAACCTGGTTTAATCGACTGTTTCAGTGTGGTACCACATTACTATGTGATCCAAACCAGAAAATAACCCAGGATCTAGCCATCAAGTATGAGAAATATGCGAAAGAATGAGCCTGATGAGAGCAAATCCCAGACCTAACCTAGACCTAACATGAATTATTCTCTAAAATATTGATCGAAACCAGGTTTAATTGACTGTTTCAGTGTGGTACCACACTACTTCGTGATCCAAACCAGTCAAAACCCAGGATCTGTTCAACAAGAATGTGAAAAACGCGAAACTGTGAGCCTGATGAGGGCAAATCTTAGACCTAACCCAGACCTAAGATGCGTTATCCTCTAAAATATTTATCCAGACCAGGGTTCATTGAATGTTTCAGTGTGGTACCACTTTACTACGTGATCCAATCCAGAAAAAGCCCAGGATCTAGCCATGAAGTATGAGAAATATGCGAAAGTAAGAGCCTGATGAGGGCAAATCTTACACCTAACCCAGACCTAAGATGCGTTATCCTCTAAAATATATATCCAGACCAGGTTTCATTGAATGTTTCAGTGTGGTACCACTTTACTACGTGATCCAATCCAGAAATAGCCCAGGATCTAGCCATGAAGTATGAGAAATATGCGAAAGTAAGAGCCTGATGAGGGCAAATCCTAGACCTATCCCAGACCTAACTTGCGTTATCCTCTAAAATATTGATCGAAACCAGGTTTAATTGACTGTTTCAGCGTGGTACCACATTACTACGTGATACAATCCAGAAACAGCCCAGGATCTGTTCAACATGTATGAGAAAAATGCGAAAGAAAGAGCCTGATAAGAGCAAATCCCAGACCTAACCTAGACCTAACATGAATTATTTTCTAAAATATTGATCGAAACCAGGTTTAATCGACTGTTTCAGTGTGGTACCACATTACTGTGTGATCCAAACCAGAAAATATCCCAGGATCTGTTCAAGGAGTATGTGAAGTGTGCGAAAGTATGAGTCTGATGAGGTCAAATCCCAGACCTATCCCAGACCTAACTTGCGTTATCCTCTAAAATTTTGATCGAAACCAGGTTTAATCGACTGTTTCAGTGTGGTACCACATTACTACGTGATCCAAACCAGAAAAAACCCAGGATCCGTTCAACAAGTATGTGAAGAATGCGAAAGTATGAGTCTGATCAGTGAAAATCCCAGGCCTAACCTAGACCTAACATGAGTTATACTCTAAAATATTGATCGAAACCTGGTTTAATCGACTGTTTCAGTGTGTTACCACATTACTATGTGACCCAAACCAGAAAATAACCCAGGATCTAGCCATCAACTATGAGAAATATGCGAAAGAATGAGCCTGATGAGAGCAAATCCCAAACCTAACCTAGACCTAACTTGCGTTATCCTCTAAAATTTTGATCGAAACCAGGTTTAATCGACTGCTTAAGTGTGGTACCACATTACTACGTGATCCAAACCAGAAAAAACCCAGGATCAGTTCAACAAGTATGTGAGGAATGCGAAAGTATGAGTCTAATGAGTGAAAATCCCAGTGCTAACCTAAACCTAACATGCGTTATCCACTAAAATATTGATCGAAGCCAGGTTTAATCGACTGTTTCAGTGTGGTATCACACTACTACGTGACCCAAACCAGAAATAACCCATGATCTGTTCAACAAGTATGTGAAAAACGCGAAAGTATGAGCCTGATGAGGGCAAATCCCAGACCTATCCCAGACCTAACTTGCGTTATACTCTAAAATCTTGATCGAAACTAGGTTTAATTGACCGTTTCAGTGTGGTACCACATCACTACGTGATGCAAACCAGAAAAAACCCAGGATCCGTTCAACAAGTATGTGAAGGATGCGAAAGTATGAGTCTGATGAGTGAAAATCCCAAACCTAACCTAGACCTAACATGCGTTATCCTCTAAAATATTGATCGAAACCAGGTTTAATCGACTGTTTCAGTGTGGTACCACATTACTACGTGACCCAAACCAGAAAAAACCCATGATGTGTTCAACAAGTATGTGAAAAACGCGAAAGTATGAGCCTGATGAGGGCAAATCCCAGACCTATCCCAGACCTAACTTGCGTTATCCTCTAAAATATTGATCGAAACCAGGTTTAATTGACCGTTTCAGTGTGGTACCTCATTTCTACGTGATCCAAACCAGAAAAAACCCAGGATCCGTTCAACAAGTATGTGAAGAATGCGAAAGTATGAGTCTGATCAGTGAAAATCTCAGGCCTTACCCAGACCTAACTTGCGTTGTCCCCTAAAATAGTGATGGAAACCAGGTTTCATTGACTGCTTCAGTGTGGTACTACATTATTACGTGATGCAATCCAGAAAAAGCCCAGGATCTAGCCATCAAGTATGAGAAATATGCGAAAGAATGAGCCTGATGAGAGCAAATCCCAGACCTAACCTAGACCTAACATGCGTTATCCTCTAAAATATTGATCGAAACCAGGTTTAATTGACTGTTTCAGTGTGGTCCCACATTACTACGTGATCCAAACCAGAAAAAACCCAGGATCCGTTCAACAAGTATGAGAAAAATGCGAAAGAAAGAGCCTGATAAGAGCAAATCCCAGACCTAACCTAGACCTAACATGAATTATTTTCTAAAATATTGATCGAAACCAGGTTTAATTGACTGTTTCAGTGTGGTCCCACATTACTACGTGATCCAAACCAGAAAAAACCCAGGATCCGTTCAACAAGTATGTGAAGAATGCGCAAGTATGAGTCTGATGAGTGAAAATCCCAGACCTAACCTAGACCTAACATGCGTTATCCTCTATAATATTGATCGAAACCAGGTTTAATCGACTGTTTCAGTGTGGTACCACATTACTGTGTGATCCAAACCAGAAAATATCCCAGGATCTGTTCAAGGAGTATGTGAAGTGTGCGAAAGTAAGAGCCTGATGAGGGCAAATCCTAGACCTATCCCAGACCTAACTTGCGTTATCCTCTAAAATATTGACCGAAACCAGGTTTAACTGACTGTTTCAGCGTGGTACCACATTACTACGTGATACAATCCAGAAACAGCCCAGGATCTATTCAACATGTATGAGAAATATGCGAAAGAAAGAGCCTGATGGGAGCAAATCCCAGACCTAACCTAGACCTAACATGAATTATTCTCTAAAATATTGATCGAAACCAGGTTTAATTGACTGTTTCAGTGTGGTCCCACATTACTACGTGATCCAAACCAGAAAAAACCCAGGATCCGTTCAACAAGTATGAGAAAAATGCGAAAGAAAGAGCCTGATAAGAGCAAATCCCAGACCTAACCTAGACCTAACATGAATTATTTTCTAAAATATTGATCGAAACCAGGTTTAATTGACTGTTTCAGTGTGGTCCCACATTACTACGTGATCCAAACCAGAAAAAACCCAGGATCCGTTCAACAAGTATGTGAAGAATGCGCAAGTATGAGTCTGATGAGTGAAAATCCCAGACCTAACCTAGACCTAACATGCGTTATCCTCTATAATATTGATCGAAACCAGGTTTAATCGACTGTTTCAGTGTGGTACCACATTACTGTGTGATCCAAACCAGAAAATATCCCAGGATCTGTTCAAGGAGTATGTGAAGTGTGCGAAAGTATGAGTCTGATGAGGTCAAATCCCAGACCTATCCCAGACCTAACTTGCGTTATCCTCTAAAATTTTGATCGAAACCAGGTTTAATCGACTGTTTCAGTGTGGTACCACATTACTACGTGATCCAAACCAGAAAAAACCCAGGATCCGTTCAACAAGTATGTGAAGAATGCGAAAGTATGAGTCTGATCAGTGAAAATCCCAGGCCTAACCTAGACCTAACATCAGTTATACTCTAAAATATTGATCGAAACCTGGTTTAATCGACTGTTTCAGTGTGTTACCACATTACTATGTGACCCAAACCAGAAAATAACCCAGGATCTAGCCATCAACTATGAGAAATATGCGAAAGAATGAGCCTGATGAGAGCAAATCCCAAACCTAACCTAGACCTAACTTGCGTTATCCTCTAAAATTTTGATCGAAACCAGGTTTAATCGACTGCTTCAGTGTGGTACCACATTACTACGTGATCCAAACCAGAAAAAACCCAGGATCAGTTCAACAAGTATGTGAGGAATGCGAAAGTATGAGTCTAATGAATGAAAATCCCAGTGCTAACCTAAACCTAACATGCGTTATCCACTAAAATATTGATCGAAGCCAGGTTTAATCGACTGTTTCAGTGTGGTATCACACTACTACGTGACCCAAACCAGAAATAACCCATGATCTGTTCAACAAGTATGTGAAAAACGCGAAAGTATGAGCCTGATGAGGGCAAATCCCAGACCTATCCCAGACCTAACTTGCGTTATCCTCTAAAATCTTGATCGAAACTAGGTTTAATTGACCGTTTCAGTGTGGTACCACATCACTACGTGATCCAAACCAGAAAAAACCCAGGATCCGTTCAACAAGTATGTGAAGGATGCGAAAGTATGAGTCTGATGAGTGAAAATCCCAAACCTAACCTAGACCTAACATGCGTTATCCTCTAAAATATTGATCGAAACCAGGTTTAATCGACTGTTTCAGTGTGGTACCACATTACTACGTGACCCAAACCAGAAAAAACCCATGATCTGTTCAACAAGTATGTGAAGAATGCGCAAGTATGAGTCTGATGAGTGAAAATCCCAGACCTAACCTAGACCTAACATGCGTTATCCTCTAAAATCTTGATCGAAACTAGGTTTAATTGACCGTTTCAGTGTGGTACCACATCACTACGTGATCCAAACCAGAAAAAACCCAGGATCCGTTCAACAAGTATGTGAAGGATGCGAAAGTATGAGTCTGATGAGTGAAAATCCCAAACCTAACCTAGACCTAACATGCGTTATCCTCTAAAATATTGATCGAAACCAGGTTTAATCGACTGTTTCAGTGTGGTACCACATTACTACGTGACCCAAACCAGAAAAAACCCAGGATCTGTTCAACAAGTATGTGAAGAATGCGAAAGTATGAGTCTGATCAGTGAAAATCTCAGGCCTTACCCAGACCTAACTTGCGTTGTCCCCTAAAATAGTGATGGAAACCAGGTTTCATTGACTGCTTCAGTGTGGTACTACATTATTACGTGATGCAATCCAGAAAAAGCCCAGGATCTAGCCATCAAGTATGAGAAATATGCGAAAGAATGAGCCTGATGAGAGCAAATCCCAGACCTAACCTAGACCTAACATGCGTTATCCTCTAAAATATTGATCCAAACCAGGTTTAATGGACTGTTTCAGTGTGGTACCACGTTACTACGTGATCCAATCCAGAAATAGCCCAGGATCTAGCCATGAAGTATGAGAAATATGCGAAAGTAAGAGCCTGATGAGGGCAATTCCTAGACCTATCCCAGACCTAACTTGCGTTATCCCCTAAAATATTGATCGAAACCAGGTTTAATTGACTGTTTCAGCGTGGTACCACATTACTACGTGATACAATCCAGAAACAGCCCAGGATCTGTTCAACATGTATGAGAAATATGCGAAAGAAAGAGCCTGATGAGAGCAAATCCCAGACCTAACCTAGACCTAACATGAATTATTCTCTAAAATATTGATCGAAACCAGGTTTAATTGACTGTTTCAGTGTGGTACCACACTACTTCGTGATCCAAACCAGTCAAAACCCAGGATCTGTTCAACAAGAATGTGAAAAACGCGAAACTGTGAGCCTGATGAGGGCAAATCTTAGACCTAACCCAGACCTAAGATGCGTTATCCTCTAAAATATTAATCCAGACCAGGGTTCATTGAATGTTTCAGTGTGGTACCACTTAACTACGTGATCCAATCCAGAAATAGCCCAGCATCTAGCCATGAAGTATGAGAAATATGCGAAAGTAAGAGCCTGATGAGGGCAAATCCTAGACCTATCCCAGACCTAACTTGCGTTATCCTCTAAAATATTGACCGAAACCAGGTTTAATTGACTGTTTCAGCGTGGTACCACATTACTACGTGATACAATCCAGAAACAGCCCAGGATCTGTTCAACATGTATGAGAAATATGCGAAAGAAAGAGCCTGATGGGAGCAAATCCCAGACCTAACCTAGACCTAACATGAATTATTCTCTAAAATATTGATCGAAACCAGGTTTAATTGACTGTTTCAGTGTGGTCCCACATTACTACGTGATCCAAACCAGAAAATACCCAGGATCCGTTCAACAAGTATGTGAAGAATGCGAAAGTATGAGTCTGATGAGTGAAAATCCCAGGCCTAACCTAGACCTAACATGCGTTATCCTCTAAAATATTGATCAAAACCTGGTTTAATCGACTGTTTCAGTGTGGTACCACATTACTGTGTGATCCAAACCAGAAAATAACCCAGGATCTGTTCAAGGAGTATGTGAAGTGTGCGAAAGTATGAGTCTGATAGGCCAACCTCAACCACTGCCGCGCGGCACAGGACTTGATGTCCCAAGTCCTCGCGGAGTGGGGGGTTGGCCTGGCGGTCGCCGCCGAGCCGTACCGCGTCCCTGATCACCCTCATTGGGTGGGCGACGCGGACGGCTTGGTGGCGACGGTATGGGGAGGGGGCGACGGGTCCCCACCGTTCTCCTTGTTGGAGCGCGGTCGGGGATTCGTCGCCGTGGACTGGGGGGGAGTCGCTGTGGTGGGGTGCTACATTTCGCCCCGTAGCGGTCACGCTGCGTTCGAGCTGTACTTGGCCGAGGTCGCGGCATGCGTGCAGCGCTACGCGGCCCTGCCGGTGCTGGTCCTGGGGGATTTTAATGCCAAGTCGGTGGCTTGGGGATCCCCCAGGACCTCCGTTCGCGGCGGGATCCTGGGCGATTGGGCGGCGGGGCTCGACCTCCGGGTATTGAACCGGGGGTCGGAGCACACGTGCGTGCGGCGATATGGGGGGTCCATCGTGGATGTTGGATTCGCGACCCCCAACGCCGTGCGCATGGTGTCGGGTTGGCACGTGGTCGCGGGGGCAGAGACACTCTCCGATCACCGGTACATCCGGATGGAGGTCTCTGCCGCCGCGAGTGCATCCCGACACGGCCGCCTGCGTGGCACCCCACCACGCCGCTGGGCGCTTCGGCGCCTGGACAAGGACGCCCTGATGGCAGCTGCCCTCGCTGCAACTTGGCCGCAGGGAGCGGCCGAGTTGCCGAGCATAGAGGAGGAGGTCGCCCGGCTCGGAGCATTGGTCGCGGGTATTTGCGACGCGGCGATGCCTCGGGTCGGGCGGGCTTCTCCTCGCCGGGCGGTGTACTGGTGGTCGGACGCGATCGCGGAGTTGCGAGTCGCGACTGTCCGCGCCCGACGTCAGTACACCCGCGCGCGCCGTCGTCAACGTACAGGCGACGGCGTGGCGCGAGCGAGGGCAGCTGATGACCTGTATGGAGCATACCGCGTGGCGCGGGTTGCTCTGCAGGTCGCCATCAAACGGGCCAAGACCCAGGCATGGAAGGAGCTCCTCCAGACCCTTGATGACGATCCATGGGGGCGCCCATATAAGGTGGTGCTGAATAAGCTCCGCCCGTGGGCGCCCCCCGTCACCGAGGGTCTTGACCCCCGGCTGCTGGAGGACGTGGTCAATACACTCTTCCCAATTGGGGAGAGGGGACCGCGTCCTCCGGCGGCGGCGGCTGTCCCAGTGGAGTGGACGGCCGAGCTGGGGGTCACGCAGGAGGAGCTGGCAGCGGCCATCAGACGGCTCGGGGTTCGTAACACGGCCCCGGGTCCGGATGGTGTGCCCGGCCGGGTTTGGGTCTTGACCCAGGGCGTCCTTGGGGCCGACCTCAGGCGGTTGTTCGACCGCTGCCTGAGGGACGGGCGATTCCCCCCCAGTTGGAAGGTGGCGAGGATGGTCCTCCTCCGGAAGGAGGGTCGGCCCGCGGAGTCTCCCTCCGCATACCGGCCCATTTGTCTCCTCGACGAGGTGGGCAAGCTCTTCGAGCGTGTGATTGCTGCCCGCCTCGTCGAGCACCTGTCGCGGGGTGATCCCGGTCTGGCCGACTGCCAGTTCGGTTTCCGGGGGGGCCGATCGACTATCGACGCGATAGGTCGTGTGAGGGCCCTCTCGGAGGCGGCCGTCTCCCGGGGAGGGGTGGCATTGGCAATATCCTTGGATATTGCCAATGCCTTTAACACCCTCCCCTGGGAAGAGATAAGGAGGGGACTCGAATATCATCGAGTCCCCCCTTGTCTCAGGGCGGTCGTCGGGGATTATCTCCGCGGCAGGTGGATCGAGTATCCGGGCCGGGATGGTGATATGCGGAGGGAGGTGTACTGCGGTGTTCCGCAGGGGTCGGTCCTCGGGCCACTCCTGTGGAACATCGCGTACGACTCGGTGTTGCGGGCCGGCCTCCCCGACGGCGTCAGCACGGTGTGTTATGCGGATGACACACTGGTGCTGGCCGTCGGGGCGCACTGGGGGAGGGCCATGCATCGCGCGGAGGAGGGGTCGCAACGCGTCGTCGACCGGATCAGGGGGATGGGGATGACGGTGGCGGTCCATAAGACCGAGGTGATTGCGTTTCATTCACCTCGGCAGGATCCGCCACCCCCTCTGATTCGGGTGGGTGGGGCTGACATCGAGGTGAAGCCCCAGATCAGGTATCTGGGGCTGATCCTCGATAGCCACTGGCGTTTCGAGAAGCATTTCCGCTGCCTGGTCCCCCGGTTGGAAAGGATGGTTGCGGCTCTGGGCCGGATCCTGCCCAACCTGGGGGGCCCGGCGGGCCGAGTTCGTCGCCTCTATGTGGCAATGGTCCAGTCGGTGGCCCTATACGGGGCCCCCGTCTGGGCGGATGACCTGGCTGCCTCCCGGCGCAGCATGACTATGCTGCGTCGGGTGCAGAGGCGCATGGCGCTCAGGGTCGTCCGCGGGTATCGGACCATGTCACATGAGGCGGCGACGGTTCTAGCGGGGATGCCGCCCATGGACCTGCTCGCGCGGTCGCACGCGGTGATGTACCGGCACCGCGTCGACCGTCGCGCGGGGGTGGGGGCGGTCCCGGGCGGGCAGGAACCTGCTTGGGGCGATTTGAAGCGCCAGGCCCGGCAGTCCGTGTTGCTCGCGTGGCAGGAGCGGCTGGCTCTGCCAACCGCGGGGCACCGGACTGTCGGGGCTGTTCGGCCACTCCTGAAGGAGTGGCTGGACAGAGGCCATGGCAGCCTCACCTACCGGCTGGCACAGGTATTTTCCGGGCATGGCAGCTTCGGAAGATACCTGTGCCGGATAGGGAAGGAGCCGACGGCGCGTTGCTGCCACTGCGACGCTGAGCAGGACACGGCGGATCATACCCTGGAGGTATGCCCCGCGTGGGAGGGGGAGCGCCGTGTCCTGGTCGGCGTCGTCGGGCGGGATGTCTCGCTGCCGGGCGTGGTGCGCGCCATGCTCGGCAGCGAGGAGAAGTGGAGGGCCGTGGCCTCCTTCTGCGAGAACGTAATGTTGCAGAAGGAGGCCGCGGGGAGGGAGCGCGAGCTTCAGCGGCGTGCTGAAGCGCGCGCTCGTGCGGTGGCCCGAGGTCGTCGCCCGGTCGCGAGGCGTCGCGGGCGGCCGCCTCGGCGTGGCGGATGACCTAGGCTGGGAGGGGGGTCCTGAGGGGACCCTCCTCCCGCCAGGCGGCGCCGGGTTGGACCGGTTGGGGGTAGGAGTGCCTTCCCCTACCGGTCCGACGCAAGGGGAGGCACCCTCGGCGGTCTGGTGCGGCCATGAACGCCCGGCCGCCGAGGGATGGAAACGGGGTCGCGGGCGGTTGCGAGTTGGGGTTCGCAGCCGCCACTAAACGCGGCCCCGGGACGGATAGCGGCGGGATGGAGTGGCCCCGTCCCGCCGCTATGAGGCAGTGTGTCTACTGGGGGGACCGATTGTCCCCCCGGGGGATGGGCGCGAAAGCGCGGGCACGGGGAGGATACCGGAAGAATGCTTCGAGCGATTCCCGGTATCCTCCCAAAGCGTGCCGAAGGGTCACCGTGGGGTTTTTAGTGGGTAGGTCCCGCGCCTGTCGTTGTACGGGCGCGGGGAATCCCACACACGCCTCCCACCTCTCCCCAAGGAGGTGGGAGGGAGTCTTTCGAAGATTTTCCCCACGACAAAAAAAAAAAAAAAAAAAAAAAAAAAAAGTATGAGTCTGATGAGGTCAAATCCCAGACCTATCCCAGACCTAACTTGCGTTATCCTCTAATATTTTGATCGAAACCAGGTTTAATCGACTGTTTCAGTGTGGTACCACATTACTACGTGTTCCAAACCAGAAAAAACCCAGGATCCGTTCAACAAGTATGTGAAGAATGCGAAAGTATGAGTCTGATCAGTGAAAATCCCAGACCTAACCTAGACCTAACATGCGTTATCCTCTAAAATATTGATCGAAACCAGGTTTAATCGACTGTTTCAGTGTGGTACCACATTACTACGTGACCCAAACCAGAAAAAACCCATGATCTGTTCAACAAGTATGTGAAAAACGCGAAAGTATGAGCCTGATGAGGGCAAATCCCAGACCTATCCCAGACCTAACTTGCGTTCTCCTCTAAAATATTGATCGAAACCAGGTTTAATTGACCGTTTCAGTGTGGTACCTCATTACTACGTGATCCAAACCAGAAAAAACCCAGGATCCGTTCAACAAGTATGTGAAGAATGCGAAAGTATGAGTCTGATGAGTGAAAATCCCAGGCCTAACCTAGACCTAACTTGCGTTATCCTCTAAAATTTTGATCAATACCAGGTTTAATGGACTGTTTCAGTGTGGTACCACACCACTTCGTGATCCAAACCAGACACAACCCAGGATCTGTTCATGAAGAATGTGAAAAACGCGAAAATGTGAGCCTGATGAGGGCAAATCTTACACCTAACCCAGACCTAAGATGCGTTATCCTCTAAAATACTTATCCAGACCAGGTTTCATTGAATGTTTCAGTGTGGTACCACTTTACTACGTGATCCAATCCAGAAATAGCCCAGGATCTAGCCATGAAGTATGAGAAATATGCGAAAGTAAGAGCCTGATGAGGGCAAATCCTAGACCTAACCCAGACCTAAGATGCGTTATCCTCTAAAATATTTATCCAGACCAGGTTTCATTGAATGTTTCAGTGTGGTACCACTTTACTACGTGATCCAATCCAGGAATAGCCCAGGATCTAGCCATGAAGTGTGAGAAATATGCGAAAGTAAGAGCCTGATGAGGGCAAATCCTAGACCTATCCCAGACCTAACTTGCGTTATCCTCTAAAATATTGATCGAAACCAGGTTTAATTGACTGTTTCAGTGTGGTCCCACATTATTACGTGATCCAAACCAGAAACAACCCATGATCCGTTCAACAAGTATGTGAAGAATGCGAAAGTATGAGTCTGATGAGAGAAAATCCCAGACCTAACCTAGACCTAACGTGCGTTATCCTCTAAAATATTGATCCAAACCAGGTTTAATGGACTGTTTCAGTGTGGTACCACACTACTACGTGATCCACACCAGAAAAAACCCAAGATCCGTTCAACAAGTATGTGAAGAATGCGAAAGTATGAGTCTGATGAGTGAAAATCCCAGGCCTAACCTAGACCTAACATGCGTTATCCTCAATAATATTGATGGAAACCAGGTTTAATTGAGTGTTTCAGTGCTGTACTTCATTACTACGTGATGCAATCCAGAAAAAGCCCAGGATCTGTTCAACAAGTATGTGAAAAACGCGAAAGTATGAGCCTGATGAGGGCCAATCCAAGACCTAACCCAGGCCTAACATGAATTATTCTCTAAAATATTGATCGAAACCAGGTTTAATTGACTGTTTCAGTGTGGTCCCACATTACTTCGTGATCCAAACCAGAAAAAACCCAGGATCCGTTAAACAAGTATGTGAAGAATGCGAAAGTATGAGCCTGATGAGTGAAAATCCCAGGCCTAACCTAGACCTAACATGCGTTATCCTCTAAAATATTGATCGAAACCTGGTTTAATCGACTGTTTCAGTGTGGTACCACATTACTACGTGATCCAAACCAGAAAAGACCCAGGATCCGTTCAACAAGTATGTGAAGAATGCGAAAGTATGAGTCTGATGAGTGAAAATCCCAGACCTAACCTACACCTAACATGCGTTATCCTCTAAAATATTGATCCAAACCAGGTTTAATGGACTGTCTCAGTGTGGTACCACACTACTACGTGATCCAAACCAGAAGAAACCCAGGATCTGTTCAACAAGTATGTGAAAAACGCGAAAGTATGAGCCTGATGAGGGCAAATCCCAGACATATCCCAGACCTAACTTGCGTTGTCCTCTAAGATATTGGTGGAAACCAGGTTTAATTGACTGTTTCAGTGTGGTCCCACATTACTACGTGATCCAAACCAGAAAAAACCCAGGATCAGTTCAACAAGTATGTGAAGAATGCGAAAGTATGGCTCTGATGAGTGAAAATCCCTGTGCTAACCTAAACCTAACATGCGTTATCCACTAAAATATTGATCGAAGCCAGGTTTAATCGACAGTTTCAGTGTGGAATCACACTACTACGTGACCCAAACCAGAAATAACCCATGATCTGTTCAACAAGTATGTGAAAAACGCGAAAGTATGAGCCTGATGAGGGCAAATCCCAGACCTATCCCAGACCTAACTTGCGTTATCCTCTAAAATATTGATCGAAACCAGGTTTAATTGACCGTTTCAGTGTGGTACCACATTACTACGTGATCCAAACCAGAACAAACCCAGGATCTGTTCAACAAGTATGTGAAAAACGCGAAAGTATGAGCCTGGTGAGGGCAAGTCCAAGACCTATCCCAGACCTAACTTGCGTTGTCCTCTAAGATATTGATGGAAACCAGGTTTAATTGACTGTTTCAGTGTTGTACTTCATTACTACGTGATGCAATCCAGAAAAAGCCCAGGATCTAGCCATCAAGTATGAGAAATATGCGAAAGAATGAGCCTGATGAGAGCAAATCCCAGACCTAACCTAGACCTAACATGAATTATTCTCTAAGATATTGATCGAAACCAGGTTTAATTGACTGTTTCAGTGTAATCCCACATTACTACGTGATCCAAACCAGAAAAAACCCATGATCCGTTCAACAAGTATGTGAAGAATGCGAAAGTATGAGTCTGATGAGTGAAAATCCCAGACCTAACCTAGACCTAGCATGCGTTATCCTCAAAAATATTGATCGAAACCTGGTTTAATCGACTGTTTCAGTGTGGTACCACATTACAATGTGAGCCAAACCAGAAAATAACCCAGGATCTGTTCAACGAGTATGTGAAGTGTGCGAAAGTATGAGTCTGATGAGGTCAAATCCCAAACCAATCCCAGACTTAACTTGCGTTATCCTCTAAAATATTTATCGAGACCAGGTTTAATCGACTGTTTCAGTGTGGTACCACATTACTACGTGATCCAAACCAGAAAAAACCCATGATCCGTTCAACAAGTATGTGAAGAATGCGAAAGTATGAGTCTGATGAGTGAAAATCCCAGGGCTAACCTAGACCTAACATACGTTATCCACTAAAATATTGATCGAAACCAGGTTTAATCGACTGTTTCAGTGTGGTATCACACTACTACGTGACCCAAACCAGAAAAATCCCATGATCTGTTCAACAAGTATGTGAAAAACGCGGAAGTATGAGCCTGATGAGGGCAAATCCCAAACCAATCCCAGACTAAACTTGCGTTATCCTCTAAAATATTGATCGAGACCAGGTTTAATCGAGCGTTTCAGTGTGGTACCTCATTACTACGTGATCCAAACCAGAAAAAACCCAGGATCCGTTCAACAAGTATGTGAAGAAAGCGAAAGTATGAGTCTGATCAGTGAAAATCTCAGGCCTTACCTAGTCCTAACTTGCGTTGTCCTCTAAAATAGTGATGGAAACCAGGTTTCATTGACTGTTTCAGTGTGGTACTACATTACTACGTGATGGAATCCAGAAAAAGCCCAGGATCTAGCCATCAAGTATGAGGAATATGCGAAAGAATGAGCCTGATGAGAGCAAATCCCAGACCTAACCTAGGCCTAACATGCGTTATCCTCTAAAATATTGAGCGAAACCAGGTTTAATGGACTGTTTCAGTGTGGTACCACACTACTTCGTGATCCAAACCAGACAAAACCCAGGATCTGTTCAACAAGAATGTGGAAAACGCGAAACTGTGAGCCTGATGAGGGCAAATCTTAGACCTAACCCAGACCTAAGATGCGTTATCCTCTAAAATATTTAGCCAGACCAGGTTTCATTGAATGTTTCAGTGTGGTACCACTTTACTACGTGATCCAATCCAGAAATAGCCCAGGATCTAGCCATGAAGTATGAGAAATATGCGAAAGTATGAGCCTGATGAGGGCAAATCCCAGACATATCCCAGTCCTAGCTTGCGTTGTCCTCTAAGATATTGATGGAAACCAGGTTTAATTGACTGTTTCAGTGTTGTACTTCATTACTACGTGATGCAATCCAGAAAAAGCCCAGGATCTACCCATCAAGTATGAGAAATATGCGAAAGAATGAGCCTGATGAGAGCAAATCCCAGACCTAACCTAGACCTAACATGAATTATTCTCTAAAATATTGATCGAAACCAGGTTTAATCGACTGTTTCAGTGTGGTACCACATTACTACGTGATCCAAACCAGAAAAAACCCAGGATCCGTTAAACAAGTATGTGAAGAATGCGAAAGTATGAGTCTGATGAGGTCAAATCCCAGAACAATCCCAGACTTAACTTGCGTTATCCTCTAAAATATTGATCGAGACCAGGTTTAATCGACTGTTTCAGTGTGGTACCACATTACTACGTGATCCAAACCAGAAAAAACCCAGGATCTGTTCAACAAGTATGTGAAAAACGCGAAAGTATGAGCCTGATGAGGGCAAATCCCAGACCTATCCCAGACCTAACTTGCGTTATCCTCTAAAATATTGATCGAAACCAGGTTTAATTGACCGTTTCAGTGTGGTACCTCATTACTACGTGATCCAAACCAGAAAAAACCCAGGATCTGTTCAACAAGTATGTGAAGAATGCGAAAGTATGAGTCTGATCAGTGAAAATCCCAGGCCAAACCTAGACCTAACATGAGTTATACTCTAAAATATTGATCGAAACCTGGTTTAATCGACTGTTTCAGTGTGGTACCACATTACTATGTGATCCAAACCAGAAAATAACCCAGGATCTAGCCATCAAGTATGAGAAATATGCGAAAGAATGAGCCTGATGAGAGCAAATCCCAGACCTAACCTAGACCTAACATGAATTATTCTCTAAAATATTGATCGAAACCAGGTTTAATTGACTGTTTCAGTGTGGTACCACACTACTTCGTGATCCAAACCAGTCAAAACCCAGGATCTGTTCAACAAGAATGTGAAAAACGCGAAACTGTGAGCCTGATGAGGGCAAATCTTAGACCTAACCCAGACCTAAGATGCGTTATCCTCTAAAATATTTATCCAGACCAGGGTTCATTGAATGTTTCAGTGTGGTACCACTTTACTACGTGATCCAATCCAGAAAAAGCCCAGGATCTAGCCATCAAGTATGAGAAATATGCGAAAGAATGAGCCTGATGAGGGCAAATCCCAGACCTATCCCAGACCTAACTTGCGTTATCCTCTAAAATTTTGATCGAAACCAGGTTTAATCGACTGTTTCAGTGTGGTACCACATTACTACGTGATCCAAACCAGAAAAAACCCAGGATCCGTTCAACAAGTATGTGAAGAATGCGAAAGTATGAGTCTGATCAGTGAAAATCCCAGACCTAACCTAGACCTAGCATGCGTTATCCTCTAAAATATTGATCCAAACCAGGTTTAATGGACTGTTTCAGTGTGGTACCACACCACTTCGTGATCCAAACCAGACACAACCCAGGATCTGTTCATGAAGAATGTGAAAAACGCGAAAATGTGAGCCTGATGAGGGCAAATCTTACACCTAACCCAGACCTAAGATGCGTTATCCTCTAAAATATTTATCCAGACCAGGTTTCATTGAATGTTTCAGTGTGGTACCACTTTACTACGTGATCCAATCCAGAAATAGCCCAGGATCTAGCCATGAAGTATGAGAAATATGCGAAAGTAAGAGCCTGATGAGGGCAAATCTTAGACCTAACCCAGACCTAAGATGCGTTATCCTCTAAAATATTTATCCAGACCAGGTTTCATTGAATGTTTCAGTGTGGTACCACTTTACTACGTGACCCAATCCAGAAATAGCCCAGGATCTAGCCATGAAGTATGAGAAATATGCGAAAGTAAGAGCCTGATGAGGGCAAATCCTAGACCTATCCCAGACCTAACTTGCGTTATCCTCTAAAATATTGATCGAAACCAGGTTTAATTGACTGTTTCAGCGTGGTACCACATTACTACGTGATACAATCCAGAAACAGCCCAGGATCTGTTCAACATGTATGAGAAAAATGCGAAAGAAAGAGCCTGATAAGAGCAAATCCCAGACCTAACCTAGACCTAACTTGCGTTATCCTCTAAAATTTTGATCGAAACCAGGTTTAATCGACTGTTTCAGTGTGGTACCACATTACTACGTGATCCAAACCAGAAAAAACCCAGGATCAGTTCAACAAGTATGTGAGGAATGCGAAAGTATGAGTCTAATGAGTGAAAATCCCAGTGCTAACCTAAACCTAACATGCGTTATCCACTAAAATATTGATCGAAGCCAGGTTTAATCGACTGTTTCAGTGTGGTATCACACTACTACGTGACCCAAACCAGAAATAACCCATGATCTGTTCAACAAGTATGTGAAAAACGCGAAAGTATGAGCCTGATGAGGGCAAATCCCAGACCTATCCCAGACCTAACTTGCGTTATCCTCTAAAATCTTGATCGAAACTAGGTTTAATTGACCGTTTCAGTGTGGTACCACATCACTACGTGATCCAAACCAGAAAAAACCCAGGATCCGTTCAACAAGTATGTGAAGGATGCGAAAGTATGAGTCTGATGAGTGAAAATCCCAAACCTAACCTAGACCTAACATGCGTTATCCTCTAAAATATTGATCGAAACCAGGTTTAATCGACTGTTTCAGTGTGGTACCACATTACTACGTGACCCAAACCAGAAAAAACCCATGATCTGTTCAACAAGTATGTGAAAAACGCGAAAGTATGAGCCTGATGAGGGCAAATCCCAGACCTATCCCAGACCTAACTTGCGTTATCCTCTAAAATATTGATCGAAACCAGGTTTAATTGACCGTTTCAGTTGTGGTACCTCATTTCTACGTGATCCAAACCAGAAAAAACCCAGGATCCGTTCAACAAGTATGTGAAGAATGCGAAAGTATGAGTCTGATCAGTGAAAATCTCAGGCCTTACCCAGACCTAACTTGCGTTGTCCCCTAAAATAGTGATGGAAACCAGGTTTCATTGACTGCTTCAGTGTGGTACTACATTATTACGTGATGCAATCCAGAAAAAGCCCAGGATCTAGCCATCAAGTATGAGAAATATGCGAAAGAATGAGCCTGATGAGAGCAAATCCCAGACCTAACCTAGACCTAACATGCGTTATCCTCTAAAATATTGATCCAAACCAGGTTTAATGGACTGTTTCAGTGTGGTACCACTTTACTACGTGATCCAATCCAGAAATAGCCCAGGATCTAGCCATGAAGTATGAGAAATATGCGAAAGTAAGAGCCTGATGAGGGCAAATCCTAGACCTATCCCAGACCTAACTTGCGTTATCCTCTAAAATATTGATCGAAACCAGGTTTAATTGAATGTTTCAGCGTGGTACCACATTACTACGTGATACAATCCAGAAACAGCCCAGGATCTGTTCAACATGTATGAGAAATATGCGAAAGAAAGAGCCTGATGAGAGCAAATCCCAGACCTATCCCAGACCTAACATGCGTTATCCTCTAAAATATTTATCAAGACCAGGTTTAATTGATTGTTTCAGTGTGGACCCACATTACTACGTGACCCAAACCAGAAAAAACCCATGATCCGTTCAACAAGTATGTGAAAAACGCGAAAGTATGAGCCCGATGAGGGCAAATCCCAGACCTATCCTAGACCTAACTTGCGTTATCCTCTAAAATATTGATCGAAACCAGGTTTAATTGACCGTTTCAGTGTGGTACCTCATTACTACGTGATCCAAACCAGAAAAAACCCAGGATCCGTTCAACAAGCATGTGAAGAATGCGAAAGTATGAGTCTGATCAGTGAAAATCTCAGGCCTTACCTAGACCTAACTTGCGTTGTCCCCTAAAATAGTGATGCAAACCAGGTTTCATTGACTGTTTCAGTGTGGTACTACATTATTACGTGATGCAATCCAGAAAAAGGCCAGGATCTAGCCATCAAGTATGAGAAATATGCGAAAGAATGAGCCTGATGAGGGCAAATCCCAGACCTATCCCAGACCTAACTTGCGTTATCCTCTAAAATTTTGATCGAAACCAGGTTTAATCGACTGTTTCAGTGTGGTACCACATTACTACGTGATCCAAACCAGAAAAAACCCAGGATCAGTTCAACAAGTATGTGAGGAATGCGAAAGTATGAGTCTAATGAGTGAAAATCCCAGTGCTAACCTAAACCTAACATGCGTTATCCACTAAAATATTGATCGAAGCCAGGTTTAATCGACTGTTTCAGTGTGGTATCACACTACTACGTGACCCAAACCAGAAATAACCCATGATCTGTTCAACAAGTATGTGAAAAACGCGAAAGTATGAGCCTGATGAGGGCAAATCCCAGACCTATCCCAGACCTAACTTGCGTTATCCTCTAAAATCTTGATCGAAACCAGGTTTAATTGACCGTTTCAGTGTGGTACCACATCACTACGTGATCCAAACCAGAAAAAACCCAGGATCCGTTCAACAAGTATGTGAAGAATGCGAAAGTATGAGTCTGATCAGTGAAAATCCCAGACCTAACCTAGACCTAGCATGCGTTATCCTCTAAAATATTGATCCAAACCAGGTTTAATGGACTGTTTCAGTGTGGTACCACACCACTTCGTGATCCAAACCAGACACAACCCAGGATCTGTTCATGAAGAATGTGAAAAACGCGAAACTGTGAGCCTGATGAGGGCAAATCTTACACCTAACCCAGACCTAAGATGCGTTATCCTCTAAAATATTTATCCAGACCAGGTTTCATTGAATGTTTCAGTGTGGTACCACTTTACTACGTGATCCAATCCAGAAATAGCCCAGGATCTAGCCATGAAGTATGAGAAATATGCGAAAGTAAGAGCCTGATGAGGGCAAATCTTAGACCTAACCCAGACCTAAGATGCGTTATCCTCTAAAATATTTATCCAGACCAGGTTTCATTGAATGTTTCAGTGTGGTACCACTTTACTACGTGATCCAATCCAGAAATAGCCCAGGATCTAGCCATGAAGTATGAGAAATATGCGAAAGTAAGAGCCTGATGAGGGCAAATCCTAGACCTATCCCAGACCTAACTTGCGTTATCCTCTAAAATATTGATCGAAACCAGGTTTAATTGACTGTTTCAGCGTGGTACCACATTACTACGTGATACAATCCAGAAACAGCCCAGGATCTGTTCAACATGTATGAGAAAAATGCGAAAGAAAGAGCCTGATAAGAGCAAATCCCAGACCTAACCTAGACCTAACTTGCGTTATCCTCTAAAATTTTGATCGAAACCAGGTTTAATCGACTGTTTCAGTGTGGTACCACATTACTACGTGATCCAAACCAGAAAAAACCCAGGATCAGTTCAACAAGTATGTGAGGAATGCGAAAGTATGAGTCTAATGAGTGAAAATCCCAGTGCTAACCTAAACCTAACATGCGTTATCCACTAAAATATTGATCGAAGCCAGGTTTAATCGACTGTTTCAGTGTGGTATCACACTACTACGTGACCCAAACCAGAAATAACCCATGATCTGTTCAACAAGTATGTGAAAAACGCGAAAGTATGAGCCTGATGAGGGCAAATCCCAGACCTATCCCAGACCTAACTTGCGTTATCCTCTAAAATCTTGATCGAAACTAGGTTTAATTGACCGTTTCAGTGTGGTACCACATCACTACGTGATCCAAACCAGAAAAAACCCAGGATCCGTTCAACAAGTATGTGAAGGATGCGAAAGTATGAGTCTGATGAGTGAAAATCCCAAACCTAACCTAGACCTAACATGCGTTATCCTCTAAAATATTGATCGAAACCAGGTTTAATCGACTGTTTCAGTGTGGTACCACATTACTACGTGACCCAAACCAGAAAAAACCCATGATCTGTTCAACAAGTATGTGAAAAACGCGAAAGTATGAGCCTGATGAGGGCAAATCCCAGACCTATCCCAGACCTAACTTGCGTTATCCTCTAAAATATTGATCGAAACCAGGTTTAATTGACCGTTTCAGTTGTGGTACCTCATTTCTACGTGATCCAAACCAGAAAAAACCCAGGATCCGTTCAACAAGTATGTGAAGAATGCGAAAGTATGAGTCTGATCAGTGAAAATCTCAGGCCTTACCCAGACCTAACTTGCGTTGTCCCCTAAAATAGTGATGGAAACCAGGTTTCATTGACTGCTTCAGTGTGGTACTACATTATTACGTGATGCAATCCAGAAAAAGCCCAGGATCTAGCCATCAAGTATGAGAAATATGCGAAAGAATGAGCCTGATGAGAGCAAATCCCAGACCTAACCTAGACCTAACATGCGTTATCCTCTAAAATATTGATCCAAACCAGGTTTAATGGACTGTTTCAGTGTGGTACCACTTTACTACGTGATCCAATCCAGAAATAGCCCAGGATCTAGCCATGAAGTATGAGAAATATGCGAAAGTAAGAGCCTGATGAGGGCAAATCCTAGACCTATCCCAGACCTAACTTGCGTTATCCTCTAAAATATTGATCGAAACCAGGTTTAATTGAATGTTTCAGCGTGGTACCACATTACTACGTGATACAATCCAGAAACAGCCCAGGATCTGTTCAACATGTATGAGAAATATGCGAAAGAAAGAGCCTGATGAGAGCAAATCCCAGACCTATCCCAGACCTAACATGCGTTATCCTCTAAAATATTTATCAAGACCAGGTTTAATTGATTGTTTCAGTGTGGACCCACATTACTACGTGACCCAAACCAGAAAAAACCCATGATCCGTTCAACAAGTATGTGAAAAACGCGAAAGTATGAGCCCGATGAGGGCAAATCCCAGACCTATCCTAGACCTAACTTGCGTTATCCTGTAAAATATTGATCGAAACCAGGTTTAATTGACCGTTTCAGTGTGGTACCTCATTACTACGTGATCCAAACCAGAAAAAACCCAGGATCCGTTCAACAAGCATGTGAAGAATGCGAAAGTATGAGTCTGATCAGTGAAAATCTCAGGCCTTACCTAGACCTAACTTGCGTTGTCCCCTAAAATAGTGATGCAAACCAGGTTTCATTGACTGTTTCAGTGTGGTACTACATTATTACGTGATGCAATCCAGAAAAAGGCCAGGATCTAGCCATCAAGTATGAGAAATATGCGAAAGAATGAGCCTGATGAGGGCAAATCCCAGACCTATCCCAGACCTAACTTGCGTTATCCTCTAAAATTTTGATCGAAACCAGGTTTAATGGACTGTTTCAGTGTGGTACCACACCACTTCGTGATCCAAACCAGACACAACCCAGGATCTGTTCATGAAGAATGTGAAAAACGCGAAACTGTGAGCCTGATGAGGGCAAATCTTACACCTAACCCAGACCTAAGATGCGTTATCCTCTAAAATATTTATCCAGACCAGGTTTCATTGAATGTTTCAGTGTGGTACCACTTTACTACGTGATCCAATCCAGAAATAGCCCAGGATCTAGCCATGAAGTATGAGAAATATGCGAAAGTAAGAGCCTGATGAGGGCAAATCTTAGACCTAACCCAGACCTAAGATGCGTTATCCTCTAAAATATTTATCCAGACCAGGTTTCATTGAATGTTTCAGTGTGGTACCACTTTACTACGTGATCCAATCCAGAAATAGCCCAGGATCTAGCCATGAAGTATGAGAAATATGCGAAAGTAAGAGCCTGATGAGGGCAAATCCTAGACCTATCCCAGACCTAACTTGCGTTATCCTCTAAAATATTGATCGAAACCAGGTTTAATTGACTGTTTCAGCGTGGTACCACATTACTACGTGATACAATCCAGAAACAGCCCAGGATCTAGCCATGAAGTATGAGAAATATGCGAAAGTAAGAGCCTGATGAGGGCAAATCCTAGACCTATCCCAGACCTAACTTGCGTTATCCTCTAAAATATTGATCGAAACCAGGTTTAATTGACTGTTTCAGCGTGGTACCACATTACTACGTGATACAATCCAGAAACAGCCCAGGATCTGTTCAACATGTATGAGAAAAATGCGAAAGAAAGAGCCTGATAAGAGCAAATCCCAGACCTAACCTAGACCTAACTTGCGTTATCCTCTAAAATTTTGATCGAAACCAGGTTTAATCGACTGTTTCAGTGTGGTACCACATTACTACGTGATCCAAACCAGAAAAAACCCAGGATCAGTTCAACAAGTATGTGAGGAATGCGAAAGTATGAGTCTAATGAGTGAAAATCCCAGTGCTAACCTAAACCTAACATGCGTTATCCACTAAAATATTGATCGAAGCCAGGTTTAATCGACTGTTTCAGTGTGGTATCACACTACTACGTGACCCAAACCAGAAATAACCCATGATCTGTTCAACAAGTATGTGAAAAACGCGAAAGTATGAGCCTGATGAGGGCAAATCCCAGACCTATCCCAGACCTAACTTGCGTTATCCTCTAAAATCTTGATCGAAACTAGGTTTAATTGACCGTTTCAGTGTGGTACCACATCACTACGTGATCCAAACCAGAAAAAACCCAGGATCCGTTCAACAAGTATGTGAAGGATGCGAAAGTATGAGTCTGATGAGTGAAAATCCCAAACCTAACCTAGACCTAACATGCGTTATCCTCTAAAATATTGATCGAAACCAGGTTTAATCGACTGTTTCAGTGTGGTACCACATTACTACGTGACCCAAACCAGAAAAAACCCATGATCTGTTCAACAAGTATGTGAAAAACGCGAAAGTATGAGCCTGATGAGGGCAAATCCCAGACCTATCCCAGACCTAACTTGCGTTATCCTCTAAAATATTGATCGAAACCAGGTTTAATTGACCGTTTCAGTTGTGGTACCTCATTTCTACGTGATCCAAACCAGAAAAAACCCAGGATCCGTTCAACAAGTATGTGAAGAATGCGAAAGTATGAGTCTGATCAGTGAAAATCTCAGGCCTTACCCAGACCTAACTTGCGTTGTCCCCTAAAATAGTGATGGAAACCAGGTTTCATTGACTGCTTCAGTGTGGTACTACATTATTACGTGATGCAATCCAGAAAAAGCCCAGGATCTAGCCATCAAGTATGAGAAATATGCGAAAGAATGAGCCTGATGAGAGCAAATCCCAGACCTAACCTAGACCTAACATGCGTTATCCTCTAAAATATTGATCCAAACCAGGTTTAATGGACTGTTTCAGTGTGGTACCACTTTACTACGTGATCCAATCCAGAAATAGCCCAGGATCTAGCCATGAAGTATGAGAAATATGCGAAAGTAAGAGCCTGATGAGGGCAAATCCTAGACCTATCCCAGACCTAACTTGCGTTATCCTCTAAAATATTGATCGAAACCAGGTTTAATTGAATGTTTCAGCGTGGTACCACATTACTACGTGATACAATCCAGAAACAGCCCAGGATCTGTTCAACATGTATGAGAAATATGCGAAAGAAAGAGCCTGATGAGAGCAAATCCCAGACCTATCCCAGACCTAACATGCGTTATCCTCTAAAATATTTATCAAGACCAGGTTTAATTGATTGTTTCAGTGTGGACCCACATTACTACGTGACCCAAACCAGAAAAAACCCATGATCCGTTCAACAAGTATGTGAAAAACGCGAAAGTATGAGCCCGATGAGGGCAAATCCCAGACCTATCCTAGACCTAACTTGCGTTATCCTCTAAAATATTGATCGAAACCAGGTTTAATTGACCGTTTCAGTGTGGTACCTCATTACTACGTGATCCAAACCAGAAAAAACCCAGGATCCGTTCAACAAGCATGTGAAGAATGCGAAAGTATGAGTCTGATCAGTGAAAATCTCAGGCCTTACCTAGACCTAACTTGCGTTGTCCCCTAAAATAGTGATGCAAACCAGGTTTCATTGACTGTTTCAGTGTGGTACTACATTATTACGTGATGCAATCCAGAAAAAGGCCAGGATCTAGCCATCAAGTATGAGAAATATGCGAAAGAATGAGCCTGATGAGGGCAAATCCCAGACCTATCCCAGACCTAACTTGCGTTATCCTCTAAAATTTTGATCGAAACCAGGTTTAATCGACTGTTTCAGTGTGGTACCACATTACTACGTGATCCAAACCAGAAAAAACCCAGGATCAGTTCAACAAGTATGTGAGGAATGCGAAAGTATGAGTCTAATGAGTGAAAATCCCAGTGCTAACCTAAACCTAACATGCGTTATCCACTAAAATATTGATCGAAGCCAGGTTTAATCGACTGTTTCAGTGTGGTATCACACTACTACGTGACCCAAACCAGAAATAACCCATGATCTGTTCAACAAGTATGTGAAAAACGCGAAAGTATGAGCCTGATGAGGGCAAATCCCAGACCTATCCCAGACCTAACTTGCGTTATCCTCTAAAATCTTGATCGAAACCAGGTTTAATTGACCGTTTCAGTGTGGTACCACATCACTACGTGATCCAAACCAGAAAAAACCCAGGATCCGTTCAACAAGTATGTGAAGAATGCGAAAGTATGAGTCTGATCAGTGAAAATCCCAGACCTAACCTAGACCTAGCATGCGTTATCCTCTAAAATATTGATCCAAACCAGGTTTAATGGACTGTTTCAGTGTGGTACCACACCACTTCGTGATCCAAACCAGACACAACCCAGGATCTGTTCATGAAGAATGTGAAAAACGCGAAACTGTGAGCCTGATGAGGGCAAATCTTACACCTAACCCAGACCTAAGATGCGTTATCCTCTAAAATATTTATCCAGACCAGGTTTCATTGAATGTTTCAGTGTGGTACCACTTTACTACGTGATCCAATCCAGAAATAGCCCAGGATCTAGCCACGAAGTATGAGAAATATGCGAAAGTAAGAGCCTGATGAGGGCAAATCTTAGACCTAACCCAGACCTAAGATGCGTTATCCTCTAAAATATTTATCCAGACCAGGTTTCATTGAATGTTTCAGTGTGGTACCACTTTACTACGTGATCCAATCCAGAAATAGCCCAGGATCTAGCCATGAAGTATGAGAAATATGCGAAAGTAAGAGCCTGATGAGGGCAAATCCTAGACCTATCCCAGACCTAACTTGCGTTATCCTCTAAAATATTGATCGAAACCAGGTTTAATTGACTGTTTCAGCGTGGTACCACATTACTACGTGATACAATCCAGAAACAGCCCAGGATCTGTTCAACATGTATGAGAAAAATGCGAAAGAAAGAGCCTGATAAGAGCAAATCCCAGACCTAACCTAGACCTAACTTGCGTTATCCTCTAAAATTTTGATCGAAACCAGGTTTAATCGACTGTTTCAGTGTGGTACCACATTACTACGTGATCCAAACCAGAAAAAACCCAGGATCAGTTCAACAAGTATGTGAAGAATGCGAAAGTATGAGTCTGATCAGTGAAAATCTCAGGCCTTACCCAGACCTAACTTGCGTTGTCCCCTAAAATAGTGATGGAAACCAGGTTTCATTGACTGCTTCAGTGTGGTACTACATTATTACGTGATGCAATCCAGAAAAAGCCCAGGATCTAGCCATCAAGTATGAGAAATATGCGAAAGAATGAGCCTGATGAGAGCAAATCCCAGACCTAACCTAGACCTAACATGCGTTATCCTCTAAAATATTGATCCAAACCAGGTTTAATGGACTGTTTCAGTGTGGTACCACTTTACTACGTGATCCAATCCAGAAATAGCCCAGGATCTAGCCATGAAGTATGAGAAATATGCGAAAGTAAGAGCCTGATGAGGGCAAATCCTAGACCTATCCCAGACCTAACTTGCGTTATCCTCTAAAATATTGATCGAAACCAGGTTTAATTGAATGTTTCAGCGTGGTACCACATTACTACGTGATACAATCCAGAAACAGCCCAGGATCTGTTCAACATGTATGAGAAATATGCGAAAGAAAGAGCCTGATGAGAGCAAATCCCAGACCTATCCCAGACCTAACATGCGTTATCCTCTAAAATATTTATCAAGACCAGGTTTAATTGATTGTTTCAGTGTGGACCCACATTACTACGTGACCCAAACCAGAAAAAACCCATGATCCGTTCAACAAGTATGTGAAAAACGCGAAAGTATGAGCCCGATGAGGGCAAATCCCAGACCTATCCTAGACCTAACTTGCGTTATCCTGTAAAATATTGATCGAAACCAGGTTTAATTGACCGTTTCAGTGTGGTACCTCATTACTACGTGATCCAAACCAGAAAAAACCCAGGATCCGTTCAACAAGCATGTGAAGAATGCGAAAGTATGAGTCTGATCAGTGAAAATCTCAGGCCTTACCTAGACCTAACTTGCGTTGTCCCCTAAAATAGTGATGCAAACCAGGTTTCATTGACTGTTTCAGTGTGGTACTACATTATTACGTGATGCAATCCAGAAAAAGGCCAGGATCTAGCCATCAAGTATGAGAAATATGCGAAAGAATGAGCCTGATGAGGGCAAATCCCAGACCTATCCCAGACCTAACTTGCGTTATCCTCTAAAATTTTGATCGAAACCAGGTTTAATCGACTGTTTCAGTGTGGTACCACATTACTACGTGATCCAAACCAGAAAAAACTCAGGATCAGTTCAACAAGTATGTGAGGAATGCGAAAGTATGAGTCTAATGAGTGAAAATCCCAGTGCTAACCTAAACCTAACATGCGTTATCCACTAAAATATTGATCGAAGCCAGGTTTAATCGACTGTTTCAGTGTGGTATCACACTACTACGTGACCCAAACCAGAAATAACCCATGATCTGTTCAACAAGTATGTGAAAAACGCGAAAGTATGAGCCTGATGAGGGCAAATCCCAGACCTATCCCAGACCTAACTTGCGTTATCCTCTAAAATCTTGATCGAAACCAGGTTTAATTGACGGTTTCAGTGTGGTACCACATCACTACGTGATCCAAACCAGAAAAAACCCAGGATCCGTTCAACAAGTATGTGAAGGATGCGAAAGTATGAGTCTGATGAGTGAAAATCCCAGACCTAACCTAGACCTAACATGCGTTATCCTCTAAAATATTGATCGAAACCAGGTTTAATCGACTGTTTCAGTGTGGTACCACATTACTACGTGATCCAAACCAGAAAAAACCCATGATCTGTTCAACAAGTATGTGAAAAACGCGAAAGTATGAGCCTGATGAGGGCAAATCCCAGACCTATCCCAGACCTAACTTGCGTTATCCTCTAAAATATTGATCGAAACCAGGTTTAATTGACCGTTTCAGTGTGGTACCTCATTTCTACGTGATCCAAACCAGAAAAAACCCAGGGTCCGTTCAACAAGTATGTGAAGAATGCGAAAGTATGAGTTTGATCAGTGAAAATCTCAGGCCTTACCCAGACCTAACTTGCGTTGTCCCCTAAAATAGTGATGGAAACCAGGTTTCATTGACTGTTTCAGTGTGGTACTACATTATTACGTGATGCAATCCAGAAAAAGCCCAGGATCTAGCCATCAAGTATGAGAAATATGCGAAAGAATGAGCCTGATGAGAGCAAATCCCAGACCTAACCTAGACCTAACATGCGTTATCCTCTAAAATATTGATCCAAACCAGGTTTAATGGACTGTTTCAGTGTGGTACCACTTTACTACGTGATCCAATCCAGAAATAGTCCAGGATCTAGCCATGAAGTATGAGAAATATGCGAAAGTAAGAGCCTGATGAGGGCAAATCCTAGACCTATCCCAGACCTAACTTGCGTTATCCCCTAAAATATTGATCGAAACCAGGTTTAATTGACTGTTTCAGCGTGGTACCACATTACTACGTGATACAATCCAGAAACAGCCCAGGATCTGTTCAACATGTATGAGAAATATGCGGAAGAAAGAGCCTGATGAGAGCAAATCCCAGACCTAACCTAGACCTAACATGAATTATTTTCTAAAATATTGGTCGAAACCTGGTTTAATTGACTGTTTCAGTGTGGTCCCACATTACTACGTGATCCAAACCAGAAAAAACCCATGATCCGTTCAACAAGTATGTGAAGAATGCGAAAGTATGAGTCTGATGAGTGAAAATCCCAGGCCTAACCTAGACCTAACATGCGTTATCCTCTAAAATATTGATCAAAACCTGGTTTAATCGACTGTTTCAGTGTGGTACCACATTACTGTGTGATCCAAACCTGAAAATAACCCAGGACCTGTTCAAGGAGTATGTGAATGTGCGAAAGTATGAGTCTGATGAGGTCAAATCCCAGACCTATCCCTGACCTAACTTGCGTTATCCTCTAAAATTTTGATCGAAACCAGGTTTAATCGACTGTTTCAGTGTGGTACCTCATTACTACGTGATCCAAACCAGAAAAACCCCAGGATCCCTTCAACAAGTATGTGAAGAATGCGAAAGTATGAGTCTGATGAGTGAAAATCCCAGTGCTAACCTAGACCTAACATGCGTTATCCACTAAAATATTGATCGAAACCAGGTTTAATTGACTGTTTCAGTGTGGTCCCACATTACTACGTGATCCAAACCAGAAAAACCCCAGGATCCCTTCAACAAGTATGTGAAGAATGCGAAAGTATGAGTCTGATGAGTGAAAATCCCAGGCCTAACCTAGACCTAACTTGCGTTATCCTCAAAAATATTGATCGAAACTTGGTTTAATCGACTGTTTCAGTGTGCTACCACATTACTATGTGATCCAAATCAGAAAATAACCCAGGATCTGTTCAACGAGTATGTGACGTGTGCGAAAGTATGAGTCTGATGAGGGCAAATCTTACACCTAACCCAGACCTAAGATGCGTTACCCTCTAAAATATTTATCCAGACCAGGTTTCATTGAATGTTTCAGTGTGGTACCACTTTACTACGTGATCCAATCCAGAAATAGCCCAGGATCTAGCCATGAAGTATGAGAAATATGGGAAAGTAAGAGCCTGATGAGGGCAAATCTTAGACCTAACCCAGACCTAAGATGCGATATCCGCTAAAATATTTATCCAGACCAGGTTTCATTGAGTGTTTCAGTGTGGTACCACTTTACTACGTGATCCACTCCAGAACTAGCCCAGGATCTAGCCATGAAGTATGAGAAATATGCGAAAGTAAGAGCCTGATGAGGGCAAATCCTAGACCTATCCCAGACCTAACTTGCGTTATCCTCTAAAATATTGATCGAAACCAGGTTTAATTGACTGTTTCAGCGTGGTACCACATTACTACGCGATACAATCCAGAAACAGCCCAGGATCTAGCCATGAAGTATGAGAAATATGCGAAAGTATGAGCCTGATGAGGGCAAATCCTAGACCTAACCCAGACCTAACATGCGTTATCCTCTAAAATATTTATCAAGACCAGGTTTAATTGATTGTTTCAGTGTGGTCCCACATTACTACGGGTTATATACCAGAAAAATCCCAGGATCTGTTCAACATGTATGAGAAATATGCGAAAGAAAGAGCCAGATGAGAGCAAATCCCAGACCTAACCTAGACCTAACATGAATTATTCTCTAAAATATTGATCGAAACCAGGTTTAATTGACTGTTTCAGTGTGGTCCCACATTACTACGTGATCCAAACCAGAAAAAACCCAGGATCCGTTCAACAAGTATGTGAAGAATGCGAAAGTATGAGTCTGATGAGTGAAAATCCCAGACCTAACCTAGACCTTACATGCGTCATCCTCTAAAATATTGATCGAAACCAGGTTTAGTCGACTGTTTCAGTGTGGTACCACATTACTACGTGATCCAAACCAGAAAAAACCCAGGATCAGTTCAACAAGTATGTGAAGAATGCGAAAGTATGAGTCTGATCAGTGAAAATCTCAGGCCTTACCCAGACCTAACTTGCGTTGTCCCCTAAAATAGTGATGGAAACCAGGTTTCATTGACTGCTTCAGTGTGGTACTACATTATTACGTGATGCAATCCAGAAAAAGCCCAGGATCTAGCCATCAAGTATGAGAAATATGCGAAAGAATGAGCCTGATGAGAGCAAATCCCAGACCTAACCTAGACCTAACATGCGTTATCCTCTAAAATATTGATCCAAACCAGGTTTAATGGACTGTTTCAGTGTGGTACCACTTTACTACGTGATCCAATCCAGAAATAGCCCAGGATCTAGCCATGAAGTATGAGAAATATGCGAAAGTAAGAGCCTCATGAGGGCAAATCCTAGACCTATCCCAGACCTAACTTGCGTTATCCTCTAAAATATTGATCGAAGCCAGGTTTAATTGACTGTTTCAGCGTGGTACCACATTACTACGTGATACAATCCAGAAACAGCCCAAGATCTAGCCATCAAGTATGAGAAATATGCGAAAAAATGAGCCTGATGAGAGCAAATCCCAGACCTAACCTAGACCTAACATGCGTTATCCTCTAAAATATTGAGCGAAACCAGGTTTAATCGACTGTTTCAGTGTGGTACCACATTACTACGTGATCCAAACCAGAAAAACCCAGGATCCGTTTACAAGTATGTGAAGAATGCGAAAGTATGTGTCTGATCAGTGAAAATCCCAGGCCTAACCTAGACCTAACATGAGTTATACTCTAAAATATTGATCGAAACCTGGTTTAATCGACTGTTTCAGTGTGGTACCACATTACTATGTGATCCAAACCAGAAAATAACCCAGGATCTAGCCATCAAGTATGAGAAATATGCGAAAGAATGAGCCTGATGAGAGCAAATTCCAGACCTAACCTAGACCTAACATGAATTATTCTCTAAAATATTGATCGAAACCAGGTTTAATTGACTGTTTCAGTGTGGTCCCACATTACTACGTGATCCAAACCAGAAAAAACCCAGGATCAGTTCAACAAGTATGTGAGGAATGCGAAAGTATGAGTCTGATGAGTGAAAATCCCAGTGCTAACCTAAACCTAACATGCGTTATCCATTAAAATATTGATCGAAGCCGGGTTTAATCGACTGTTTCAGTGTGGTATCACACTACTACGTGACCCAAACCAGAAATAACCCATGATCTGTTCAACAAGTATGTGAGAAACGCGAAAGTATGAGCCTGATGAGGGCAAATCCCAGACCTATCCCAGACCTAACATGAATTATTCTCTAAGATATTGATCGAAACCAGGTATCATTGACTGTTTCAGTGTGGTCCCACATTACTACGTGATCCAAACCAGAAAAAATCCATGATCCGTTCAACAAGTATGTGAAGAATGCGAAAGTATGAGTCTGATGAGTGAAAATCCCAGACCTAACCTAGACCTAACATGCGTTATCCTCAAAAATATTGATCGAAACCTGGTTTAATCGACTGTTTCAGTGTGCTACCACATTACAATGTGATCCAAACCAGAAAATAACCCAGGATCTGTTCAACGAGTATGTGAAGTGTGCGAAAGTATGAGTCTGATGAGGGCAAATCCCAGACCTAACCCAGACCTAACATGCGTTATCCTCTAAAATATTAATCAAGACCAGGTTTAATGGAATGTTTCAGTGTGGTACCACATTACTACGTGATCCAAACCAGTAAAAACCCAGGATCCGTTCAACAAGTATGTGAAGAATGCGAAAGTATGAGTCTGATGAGTGAAAATCCCAGGCCTAACCTAGACCTAACATGCGTTGTCCTCAAAAATATTGATCGAAACCTGGTTTAATCGACCGTTTCTGTGTGGTACCACATTACTATGTGATCCAAACCAGAAAATAACCCAGGATCTGTTCCACAAGTATGTGAAGTGTGCGAAAGAATGAGTCTTTTGAGGGCAAATCCCAGACCTATCCCAGACCTAACATGCGTTATCCTCTAAAATATTAATCAAGACCAGGTTTAATTGATTGTTTCAGTGTGGTCCCACATTACTACGTTATCCAAACCAGAAAAAACCCAGGATCCGTTCAACAAGTATGTGAAGAATGCGAATGTATGAGCCTGATGTGGGCAAATCCCAGACCTAACCTAGGCCTAACATGCGTTATCCTCTAAAATATTGATCCAAGCCAGGTTTAATGGACTGTTTCAGTGTGGTACCACACTACTACGTAATACAAACCAGAAAAAACCCAGGATCTGTTGAACAAGTATGTGAAAAACGCGAAAGTATGAGCCTGATGTGGGCAAATCCCAGACCTATCCCAGACCTAACTTGCGCTGTCCTCTAAGATATTGATGGAAACCAGGTTTAATTGACTGTTTCAGTGTTGTACTTCATTACTACGTGATGCAATCCAGAAAAAGCCCAGGATCTAGCCATCAAGTATGAGAAATATGCGAAAGAATGAGCCTGATGAGAGCAAATCCCAGACCTAACCTAGACCTAACATGAATTATTCTCTAATATATTGATCGAAACCAGGTTTAGTTGACTGTTTCAGTGTGGTCCCACATTACTACGTGATCCAAACCAGAAAGAACCCAGGATCCGTTCAACAAGTATGTGAAGAATGCGAAAGTATGAGTCTGATGAGTGAAAATCCCAGGCCTAACCTAGACCATACATGCGTTATCCTCTAAAATATTGATCGAAACCAGGTTAAATCGACTGTTTCAGTGTGGTACCACATTACTACGTGATCCAAACCAGAAAAAACCCAGGATCAGTTCAAGAAGTATGTGAAAAACGCGATAGTACGAGCCTGGGGAGGGCGAACCCTGACCTATCCCATACCTAACTCGCGTTATCCTCTAAAATATTGATCGAAACTAGGTTTAATCGACTGTTTCAGTGTGGTACCACATTACTACGTGATCCAAACCAGAAAAAACCCAAGATCCGTTCAACAAGTATTTGAAGAATGCGAAAGTATGAGTCTGATGAGTGAATATCCCAGGCCTAACCTAGACCTAACATGAGTTATCCTCTTAAATATTGACCGATACCAGGTTTAATGGACTGTTTCAGTGTGGTACCACTTTACTACGTGATCCAAAGCAGAAAAAACCCTCGATCAGGTCAACATGTATGTTAAAACTGCGAAAGTATGACCCTGATGAGGGCAAATCCCAGACCTATCCCAGACCTAACTTGCGTTGTCCTCTAAGATATTGATGGAAATCAGGTTTAATTGACTGTTTCAGTGTTGTACTTCATTACTACGTGATGCTATCCAGAAAAAGCCCATGATCTAGCCATCAAGTATGAGAAATATGCGAAAGAATGAGCCTGATGAGAGCAAATCCCAGACCTAACCTAGACCTAACATGAATTGTTCTCTAAAATATTGATCAAAACCAGGTTTAATTGACTGTTTCGGTGTGGTACCACATTACTACGTGATCCAAACCAGAAAAAAACCCAGGATCTGTTCAACGAGTATGTGAAGTGTGCGAAAGTATGAGTCCGATGAGGGCAAATCTCAGACCTATCCCGGACCTAACTTGCGTTATCCTCTAAAATATTGATCGAAACCATGTTTAATTGACTGTTTCAGTGTGGTACCACTTTACTACGTGATCCAAACCAGAAAAAACCCAGGATCCGTTCAACAAGTATGTGAAAAATGCGAAGGTATGACCCTGATGAGGGCAAATCCCAGACCTATCCCAGACCTAACTTGCGTTGTCCTCTAAAATATTGATGGAAACCAGGTTTCATTGACTGTTTCAGTGTGGTACCACATTACTACGTGATCCAAACCAGAAAAAAACCCGGGTTCTGTTCAACAAGTATGTGAAAAACGCGAAAGTATGAGCCTGATGTGGGCAAATCCTAGACCTAACCCAGACCTAACATGCGTTATCCTCTAAAATATTGATCGAAACCAGGTTTAATGGACTGTATCAGTGTGGTACCACACTACTACGTGATCCAAACCAGAAAAAAACCCAGGATCTGTTCATCAAGTATGTGAAAAACGCGAAAGTATGAGCCTGATGAGGGCAAATCCCAGACCTATCCCAGACCTAACTTGCGTTATCCTCTAAAATATTGATCGAAACCAGGTTTAATTGACTGTTTCAGTGTGGTACCACAATACTACGTGATCCAATCCAGAAATAGCCCAGGATCTATCCATGAAGTATAAGAAATATGCGGAAGTATGAGCCTGATGAGAGCAAATCCTAGACCTAACCCAGACCTAACATGCGTTATCCTCTAAAATAATTATCAAGACCAGGTTTAATTATTTGCTTCAGTGTGGTCCCACATTACTACGTGATCCAAACCAGAAAATAACCCAGGATCTGTTCAACGAGTATGAGAAGTGTGCGAAAGTTTGAGTCTGATGAGGGCAAATCCCAGACCTATCCCAGACCTAACTTGCGGTATCCTCTAAAATATTGATCGAAACCAGGTTTAATTGACTGTTTCAGCGTGGTACCACATTACTACGTGACACAATCCTGAAATAGCCCAGGATCTAGCCATGAAGTATGAGAAATATGCGAAAGTATGAGCCTGATGAGGGCAAATCCTAGACGTAACCCGGACCTAACATACGTTATCCTCTAAAATATTTATCATGACCAGGTTTAATTGAATGTTTCAGTGTGGTACCACATTACTACGTGTACCAAACCGGAAAAAACCCAGGATCCGTTCAACAAGTATGTGAAGAATGCGAAAGTACGAGTCTGATGAGTGAAAATCCCAGGCCTAACCTAAACCTAACATGCGTTATCCTCTAAAATATTGATCGATACCAGGTTTAATTGACTGTTTCAGTGTGGTACCACAATACTACGTGATGCAAACCAGGGAATACCCAGGATCTGTTAAACGAGTATGTGAAGTGTGCGAAAGTATGAGCCTGATGAGGGCGAATCCCAGACCTATCCCAGACCTAACTTGCGTTATCCTCTAAAATATTGATCGAAACCAGGTTTAATTGACTGTTTTAGTGTGGTACCACTTTACTACGTGATCCAAAGCAGAAAAAACCCTCGATCAGGTCAACATGCATGTTAAAACTGCGAAAGTATGACCCTGATGAGGGCAAATCCCAGACCTATCCCAGACCTAACTTGCGTTGTCCTCTAAGATATTGATGGAAATCAGGTTTAATTGACTGTTTCAGTGTTGTACTTCATTACTACGTGATGCTATCCAGAAAAAGCCCATGATCTAGCCATCAAGTATGAGAAATATGCGAAAGAATGAGTCTGATGAGTGTAAATCCCAGACCTAACCTAGACCTAACATGAATTATTCTCTAAAATATTGATCGAAACCAGGTTTAATTGACTGTTTCAGTGTGGCACCACATTACTACGTGATCCAATCCAGTAAAACCCCAGGATCCGTTCAACAAGTATGTGAAGAATGCGAAAGTATGAGTCTGATGAGTGAAAATCCTCGGCCTAACCTAGACCTAACATGCGTTATCCTCAAAAATATTGATCGAAACCAGGTTTAATGGACAGTTTCAGTGTGGTACCACACTACTACGTGATCCAAACCAGAAAAAAACCCAGGATCTGTTCAACCAGTATGTGAAAAAAGCGAAAGTATGAGCCTGATGAGGGCAAATCCCAGACCGATCCCAGACCTAACTTGCGTTTTCCTCTAAAATATTGATCGAAACCAGGTTTAATTGACTGTTTCAGTGTGGTACCACATTACTACGTGATACAATCCAGAAATAGCCCAGGATCTAGCCATGAGGTATGAGAAATATGCGAAAGTATGAGCCTGACGAGAGCAAATCCTAGACCTAACCCAGACCTAACATGCGTTATCCTCTAAAATATTTATCAAGACCAGGTTTAATTGATTGTTTCAGTGTGGTCCCACATTACTACGTGATCCAAAGCAGAAAAAACCCAGGATCCGTTCAACAAGTATGTGAAGAATGCGAAAGAATGAGTCTGATGAGTGAAAATCCCAGGCCTAACCTAGACATAACATGCGTTATCCTCTAAAATATTGATCGAAACCAGGTTTAATTGACTGTTTCAGTGTGGTACCACATTACTACGTGATACAATCCAGAAATAGCCCAGGATCTAGCCATGAGGTATGAGAAATATGCGAAAGTATGAGGCTGACGAGAGCAAATCCTAGACCTAACCCAGACCTAACATGCGTTATCCTCTAAAATATTTATCAAGACCAGGTTTAATTGATTGTTTCAGTGTGGTCCCACATTACTACGTGATCCAAACCAGAAAAAATCCAAGATCCGTTCAACAAGTATGTGAAGAATGCGAAAGTATGAGTCTGTTGAGTGAAAATCCCAGGCCTAACCTAGACCTAACATGCGTTATCCCCAAAAATATTGATCGAAACCTGGTTTAATCGACAGTTTCAGTGTGGTACCACAATACTACGTGATGCAAACCAGGGAATACCCAGGATCTGTTAAACGAGTATGTGAAGTGTGCGAAAGTATGAGCCTGATGAGGGCGAATCCCAGACCTATCCCAGACCTAACTTGAGTTATCCTCTAAAATATTGATCGAAACCAGGTTTAATCGACTGTTTCAGCGTGGTACCACATTACTATGTGATACAATCCAGAAACAGCCCAGGATCTATCCATGAAGTATAAGAAATATGCGAAAGTAAGAGCCTGATGAGGGCAAATCCTAGACATAACCCAGACCTAACATGCGTTATCCTCAAAAATATTTATCAAGACCAGGTTTAACTGAATGTTTCAGTGTGGTACCAGATTACTACGTGATACATTCCTGAAACAGCCCAGGATCTAGCCATGAAGTATGAGAAATATGCGAAAGTTTGAGCCTGACGAGGGCAAATCCTAGACCTAACCCAAACCTAACATGAATTATTCTCTAAAATATTGATCGAAACCAGGTTTAATGGACAGTTTCAGTGTGGTACCACACTACTACGTGATCCAAACCAGAAAAAAACCCAGGATCTGTTCATCAAGTATGTGAAATACGCGAGAGTATGAGCCTGATGAGGGCAAATCCCAGACCTATCCCAGACCTAACTTGCGTTATCCTCTAAAATATTGATCGAAACCAGGTTTAATCGACTGTTTCAGCGTGGTACCACATTACTATGTGATACAATCCAGAAACAGCCCAGGATCTAGCCATGAAGTATGAGAAATATGCGAAAGTATGAGCCTGATGAGGGCAAACCCTAGACCTAACCCAAACCTAACATGCGTTATCCTCTAAAATATTTATCAAGACCAGGTTTAATCGAATGTTTCAGTGTGGTACCACATTACTACGTGAACGAAACCAGAAAAAACCCAGGATCCGTTCAACAAGTAAGTTAAAACTGCGACAGTACGATCCTGATGAGAGCAAATCCCAGATCTAACCTAGACCTGACATGCGTTGTCCTCTAAAATATTGATGGAAACCAGGTTTAATTGACTGTTTCAGTGTTGTACTTCATTACTTCGTGATGCAATCCAAAAAAAGCCCAGGATCTAGCCATCAAGTATGAGAAATATGCGAAAGAATGGGCCTGATGGGAGCAAATCCCTGACCTAACCTAGACCTAACATGAATTATTCTCTAAAATATTCATCAAAACCAGGTTTAGTTGACTGTTTCAGTGTGGTACCACATTACTACGTGATCCAATCCAGAAATAGCCCAGGATCCAGCCATGAAGTATGAGAAATATGCGAAAGTATGAGCCTGATGAGGGCAAATCCCAGACCTATCCCAGACTTAACTTGCGTTATCCTCTAAAATATTGATCGAAACCAGGTTTAATCGACTGTTTCAGCGTGGTACCACATTACTATGTGATACAATCCAGAAACAGACCAGGATCCAGCCATGAAGTATGAGAAATATGCGAAAGTATGCGCCTGATGAGGGCAAATCCTAGACCTAACCCAGACCTAACATGCGTTATCCTCTAAAATATTAATCAAGACCAGGTTTATTGGAATGTTTCAGTGTGGTACCACATTACTACGTGATCCAAACCAGTAAAAACCCAGGATCCGTTCAACAAGTATGTGAAGAATGCGAAAGTATGAGTCTGATGAGGTCAAATCCCAGACCTATCCCAGACTTAACTTGCGTTATCCTCTAAAATATTGATCGAAACCAGGTTTAATCGACTGTTTCAGCGTGGTACCACATTACTATGTGATACAATCCAGAAACAGACCAGGATCCAGCCATGAAGTATGAGAAATATGCGAAAGTATGCGCCTGATGAGGGCAAATCCTAGACCTAACCCAGACCTAACATGCGTTATCCTCTAAAATATTAATCAAGACCAGGTTTATTGGAATGTTTCAGTGTGGTACCACATTACTACGTGATCCAAACCAGTAAAAACCCAGGATCCGTTCAACAAGTATGTGAAGAATGCGAAAGTACGAGTCTGATGAGTGAAAATCCCAGGCCTAACCTAGACCTAACATGCGTTATCCTCAATAATATCGATCGAAACCAGGTTTAATTGAGTGTTTCAGTGTTGTACTTCATTACTACGTGATGCAATCCAGAAAAAGCCCAGGATCTAGCTATCTAGTATGAGAAATATGCGAAAGAATGAGCCTGATGAGAGCAAATCCCAGGCCTAACCTAGACCTAACATGAATTATTCTCTAAAATATTCATCAAAACCAGGTTTAGTTGACTGTTTCAGTGTGGTACCACATTACTACGTGATCCAATCCAGAAATAGCCCGGGATCCAGCCATGAAGTATGAGAAATATGCGAAAGTATGAGCCTGATGAGGGCAAATCCCAGACCTATCCCAGACCTAACTTGCGTTGTCCTCTAAGATACTGATGGAAACCAGGTTTAATTGACTGTTTCAGTGTTGTACTTCATTACTACGTGATGCTATCCAGAAAAAGCCCATGATCTAGCCATCAAGTATGAGAAATATGCGAAAGAATGAGTCTGATGAGTGCAAATCCCAGACCTAACCTAGACCTAACATGAATTATTCTCTAAAATATTGATCGAAACCAGGTTTAATTGACTGTTTCAGTGTGGCACCACATTACTACGTGATCCAATCCAGTAAAACCCCAGGATCCGTTCAACAAGTATGTGAAGAATGCGAAAGTATGAGTCTGATGAGTGAAAATCCTCGGCCTAACCTAGACCTAACATGCGTTATCCTCAAAAATATTGATCGAAACCAGGTTTAATGGACAGTTTCAGTGTGGTACCACACTACTACGTGATCCAAACCAGAAAAAAACCCAGGATCTGTTCAACCAGTATGTGAAAAACGCGAAAGTATGAGCCTGATGAGGGCAAATCCCAGACCGATCCCAGACCTAACGTGCGTTTTCCTCTAAAATATTGATCGAAACCAGGTTTAATTGACTGTTTCAGTGTGGTACCACATTACTACGTGATACAATCCAGAAATAGCCCAGGATCTAGCCATGAGGTATGAGAAATATGCGAAAGTATGAGCCTGACGAGAGCAAATCCTAGACCTAACCCAGACCTAACATGCGTTATCCTCTAAAATATTTATCAAGACCAGGTTTAATTGATTGTTTCAGTGTGGTCCCACATTACTACGTGATCCAAAGCAGAAAAAACCCAGGATCCGTTCAACAAGTATGTGAAGAATGCGAAAGAATGAGTCTGATGAGTGAAAATCCCAGGCCTAACCTAGACATAACATGCGTTATCCTCTAAAATATTGATCGAAACCAGGTTTAATTGACTGTTTCAGTGTGGTACCACATTACTACGTGATACAATCCAGAAATAGCCCAGGATCTAGCCATGAGGTATGAGAAATATGCGAAAGTATGAGGCTGACGAGAGCAAATCCTAGACCTAACCCAGACCTAACATGCGTTATCCTCTAAAATATTTATCAAGACCAGGTTTAATTGATTGTTTCAGTGTGGTCCCACATTACTACGTGATCCAAACCAGAAAAAACCCAAGATCCGTTCAACAAGTATGTGAAGAATGCGAAAGTATGAGTCTGTTGAGTGAAAATCCCAGGCCTAACCTAGACCTAACATGCGTTATCCCCAAAAATATTGATCGAAACCTGGTTTAATTGACTGTTTCAGTGTGGCACCACATTACTACGTGATCCAATCCAGTAAAACCCCAGGATCCGTTCAACAAGTATGTGAAGAATGCGTAAGTATGAGTCTGATGAGTGAAAATCCTCGGCCTAACCTAGACCTAACATGCGTTATCCTCAAAAATATTGATCGAAACCAGGTTTAATGGACAGTTTCAGTGTGGTACCACACTACTACGTGATCCAAACCAGAAAAAAACCCAGGATCTGTTCAACGAGTATGTGAAAAACGCGAAAGTATGAGCCTGATGAGGGCAAATCCCAGACCGATCCCAGACCTAACTTGCGTTTTCCTCTAAAATATTGATCGAAACCAGGTTTAATTGACTGCTTCAGTGTGGTACCACATTACTACGTGATACAATCCAGAAATAGCCCAGGATCTAGCCATGAGGTATGAGAAATATGCGAAAGTATGAGCCTGACGAGAGCAAATCCTAGACCTAACCCAGACCTAACATGCGTTATCCTCTAAAATATTTATCAAGACCAGGTTTAATTGATTGTTTCAGTGTGGTCCCACATTACTACGTGATCCAAAGCAGAAAAAACCCAGGATCCGTTCCAACAAGTATGTGCAGAATGCGAAAGAATGAGTCTGATGAGTGAAAATCCCAGGCCTAACCTAGACATAACATGCGTTATCCTCTAAAATATTGATCGAAACCAGGTTTAATTGACTGTTTCAGTGTGGTACCACATTACTACGTGATACAATCCAGAAATAGCCCAGGATCTAGCCATGAGGTATGATAAATATGCGAAAGTATGAGGCTGACGAGAGCAAATCCTAGACCTAACCCAGACCTAACATGCGTTATCCTCTAAAGTATTTATCAAGACCAGGTTTAATTGATTGTTTCAGTGTGGTCCCACATTACTACGTGATCCAAACCAGATAAAACCCAAGATCCGTTCAACAAGTATGTGAAGAATGCGAAAGTATGAGTCTGTTGAGTGAAAATCCCAGGCCTAACCTATACCTAACATGCGTTATCCCCAAAAATATTGATCGAAACCTGGTTTAATCGACAGTTTCAGTGTGGTACCACAATACTACGTGATGCAAACCAGGGAATACCCAGGATCTGTTAAACGAGTATGTGAAGTGTGCGAAAGTATGAGCCTGATGAGGGCGAATCCCAGACCTATCCCAGACCTAACTTGCGTTATCCTCTAAAATATTGATCGAAACCAGGTTTAATCGACTGTTTCAGCGTGGTACCACATTACTATGTGATACAATCCAGAAACAGCCCAGGATCTATCCATGAAGTATAAGAAATATGCGAAAGTAAGAGCCTGATGAGGGCAAATCCTAGACATAACCCAGACCTAACATGCGTTATTCTCAAAAATATTTATCAAGACCAGGTTTAACTGAATGTTTCAGTGTGGTACCAGATTACTACGTGATACATTCCTGAAACAGCCCAGGATCTAGCCATGAAGTATGAGAAATATGCGAAAGTTTGAGCCTGACGAGGGCAAATCCTAGACCTAACCCAAACCTAACATGAATTATTCTCTAAAATATTGATCGAAACCAGGTTTAATGGACAGTTTCAGTGTGGTACCACACTACTACGTGATCCAAACCAGAAAAAAACCCAGGATCTGTTCATCAAGTATGTGAAATACGCGAAAGTATGAGCCTGATGAGGGCAAATCCCAGACCTATCCCAGACCTAACTTGCGTTATCCTCTAAAATATTGATCGAAACCAGGTTTAATCGACTGTTTCAGCGTGGTACCACATTACTATGTGATACAATCCAGAAACAGCCCAGGATCTAGCCATGAAGTATGAGAAATATGCGAAAGTATGAGCCTGATGAGGGCAAACCCTAGACCTAACCCAAACCTAACATGCGTTATCCTCTAAAATATTTATCAAGACCAGGTTTAATCGAATGTTTCAGTGTGGTACCACATTACTACGTGAACGAAACCAGAAAAAACCCAGGATCCGTTCAACAAGTAAGTTAAAACTGCGACAGTACGATCCTGATGAGAGCAAATCCCAGATCTAACCTAGACCTGACATGCGTTGTCCTCTAAAATATTGATGGAAACCAGGTTTAATTGACTGTTTCAGTGTTGTACTTCATTACTTCGTGATGCAATCCAAAAAAAGCCCAGGATCTAGCCATCAAGTATGAGAAATATGCGAAAGAATGGGCCTGATGGGAGCAAATCCCTGACCTAACCTAGACCTAACATGAATTATTCTGTAAAATATTTATCAAGACCAGGTTTAATTGAATTTTTCAGTGTGGTACCACATTACTACGTGATCCAAACCAGTAAAAACCCAGGATCCGTTCAACAAGTATGTGAAGAATGCGAAAGTATGAGTCTGATGAGGTCAAATCCCAGACCTATCCCAGACTTAACTTGCGTTATCCTCTAAAATATTGATCGAAACCAGGTTTAATCGACTGTTTCAGCGTGGTACCACATTACTATGTGATACAATCCAGAAACAGACCAGGATCCAGCCATGAAGTATGAGAAATATGCGAAAGTATGCGCCTGATGAGGGCAAATCCTAGACCTAACCCAGACCTAACATGCGTTATCCTCTAAAATATTAATCAAGACCAGGTTTATTGGAATGTTTCAGTGTGGTACCACATTACTACGTGATCCAAACCAGTAAAAACCCAGGATCCGTTCAACAAGTATGTGAAGAATGCGAAAGTACGAGTCTGATGAGTGAAAATCCCAGGCCTAACCTAGACCTAACATGCGTTATCCTCAATAATATCGATCGAAACCAGGTTTAATTGAGTGTTTCAGTGTTGTACTTCATTACTACGTGATGCAATCCACAAAAAGCCCAGGATCTAGCTATCTAGTATGAGAAATATGCGAAAGAATGAGCCTGATGAGAGCAAATCCCAGGCCTAACCTAGACCTAACATGAATTATTCTCTAAAATATTCATCAAAACCAGGTTTAGTTGACTGTTTCAGCGTGGTACCACATTACTACGTGATCCAATCCAGAGATAGCCCAGGATCCAGCCATGAAGTATGAGAAATATGCGAAAGTATGAGCCTGATGAGGGCAAATCCTAGACCTAACCCAGACCTAAAATGCGTTATTCTCTAAAATATTTATCAAGACCAGGTTTAATGGAATGTTTCAGTGTGGTACCACATTACTACGTGATCCAAACCAGCAAAAACCCAGGATCCGTTCAACAAGTATGAGAAGAATGCGAAAGTATGAGTCTGATGAGTGAAAATCCCAGGCCTAACCTAGACCTAACATGCGTTGTCCTCAAAAATATTGATCGAAACCTGGTTTAATCGACCGTTTCTGTGTGGTACCACATTACTATGTGATCCAAACCAGAAAATAACCCAGGATCTGTTCAACAAGTATGTGAAGTGTGCGAAAGAATGAGTCTGATGAGGGCAAATCCCAGACCTATCCCAGACCTAACATGCGTTATCCTCTAAAATATTTATCAAGACCAGGTTTAATTGATTGTTTCAGTGTGGTACCACACTACAACGTAATACAAACCAGAAAAAACCCAGGATCTGTTCTACAAGTATGTGAAAAACGCGAAAGTATGAGCCTGATGTGGGCAAATCCCAGACCTATCCCAGACCTAACTTGCGTTGTCCTCTAAGATATTGATGGAAAACAGGTTTAATTGACTGTTTCAGTGTTGTACTTCATTACTACGTGATGCAATCCAGAAAAAGCCCAGGAGCTAGCCATCAAGTATGTGAAAAATGCGAAAGCATGAGTCTGATGAGGGCAAATCCCTGGCCTAACCTAGACATAACTTTCGTTATCCTCTAAAATATTGGTCGAAACCAGGTTCAGTGGGCTGTTTCAGTGTGGTCCCACATTACTACGTGATCCAAACCAGAAAAAACCCAGGATCCGTTCAACAAGTATGTGAAGAATGCGAAAGTATGAGTCTGATGAGTGAAAATCCCTGGCCTAACCTAGACCTTACATGCGTTATCCCCTAAAATATTGATCGAAACCAGGTTAAATCGACTGTTTCAGTGTGGTACCACATTACTACGTGATCCAAACCAGAAAAAACCCAGGATCAGTTCAAGAAGTATGTGAAAAACGCGATAGTATGAGCCTGGGGAGGGCGAACCCTGACCTATCCCAGACCTAACTTGCGTTATCCTCTAAAATATTGATCGAAACCAGGTTTAATCGACTGTTTTAGTGAGGTACCACATTACTACGTGATCCAAACCAGAAAAAACCCAAGATCCTTTCAACAAGTATTTGAAGAATGCGAAAGTATGAGTCTGATGAGTGAATATCCCAGGCCTAATCTAGACATAACATGCGTTATCCTCTTAAATATTGACCGATACCACGTTTAATGGACAGTTTCAGTGTGGTACCACTTTACTACGTGATCCAAAGCAGAAAAAACCCTCGATCAGGTCAACATGTATGTTAAAACTGCGAAAGCATGAGTCTGATGAGTGAAAATCCCAGGCCTAACGTAGACCTAACATGCGTTATCCTCAATAATATTGACCGAAACCAGGTTTAATCGACTGTCTCAGCGTGGTACCACATTACTACGTGATCCAAGCCAGAAAAAAACCCAGGATCTGTTCAACGAGTATGTGAAGTGTGCGGAAGTATGAGCCTGATGAGAGCAAATACTAGACCTAACCCAGACCTAACATGCGTTATCCTCTAAAATATTTATCAAGACCAGGTTTAATTATTTGTTTCAGTGCGGTCCCACATTACTACGTGATCCAAACCAGAAAAAAACCCAGGATCCGTTCAACAAGTATGTGAAGAATGCAAAAGTATGAGTCTGATGAATGAAAATCCCAGGCCTAACCTATACCTAACATGCGTTATCCTCAAAAACATTGATCGAAACCTGGTTTAATCGACTGTTTCAGTGTGGTACCACATTACTATGTGATCCAAACCAGAAAATAGCCCAGGATCTATCCATGAAGTCTAAGAAATATGCGAAAGTATGAGCCTGATGATGGCAAATCCTAGACCTAACCCAGACCTAACATGCGTTATCCTCAAAAATATTTATCAAGACCAGGTTTAACTGAATGTTTCAGTGTGGTACCACATTACTACGTGATCCATACCAGAAAAAGCCCAGGATCTGTTCAACAAGTATGTGAAAAATGCGAAAGCATGAGTCTGATGAGGGCAAATCCCAGGCCTAACCTAGACATAACTTTCGTTATCCTCTAAAATATTGATCGAAACCAGGTTCAGTGGGCTGTTTCAGTGTGGTACCACATTACTGCGCGATCCAAACCAGAAAAAACCCAGGATCTGTTCAACAAGTATGTGAGAAATGCGAAAGTATGACCCTGATGTGGGCAAATCCCAGACCTAACCCAGACCTAACTTGCATCGTCCTCTAAAATATTGATCGAAACCAGGTTTAATTGACTGTTCCAGTGTGGTACCACATTACTACGTGACCCAATCAAGAAATAGCCCAGGATCTAGCCATGAAGTATGAGAAATATGCGAAAGTATGAGCCTGATGAGGGCAAATCCTAGACCTAACCCAGACCTAACATGCGTTATCATCTAAAATATTTATCAAGACCAGGTTTAATTGATTGTTTCAGTGTGGTACCACATTACTACGTGAACCATACCAGAAAAAACCCAGGATCCGTTCAACAAGTATCTGAAGAATGCGAAAGTATGAGTCTGATGAGCGAAAATCTCAGGGCTAACCTAGACCTAACATGCATTATCCTCTAAAATATTGATCCAAACCAGGTTTAGTGGACTGTTTCAGTGTGGTACCACTTTACTACGTGATACAAAGCAGAAAAAACCCTCGATCAGGTCAACATGTATGTTAGAACTGCGAAAGTATGACCCTGATGAGGGCAAATCCCAGGCCTAACCTAGACCTAACATGAATTATTCTCTAAAATATTGATCGAAACCAGGTTTAATTGACTGTTTCAGTGTTGTACATCATTACTACGTGATGCAATCCAGGAAAAGCCTAGGATCTAGCCATCAAGTATGAGAAATATGCGAAAGAATGAGCCTGATGAGAGCAAATCCCAGACCTAACCTAGACATAACATGAATTATTCTCTAAAATATTTATCGAAACCAGGTTTAATTGACTGTTTCAGTGTGGTACCACATTACTACATGATCCAATCCAGTAAAACCCCAGGATCCGTTCAACAAGTATGTGCAGAATGCGAAAGTATGAGTCTGATGAGTGAAAATCTTCGGCCTAACCTAGACCTAACATGCGTTATCCTCAAAAATATTGATCGAAACCAGGTTTAATGGACAGTTTCAGTGTGGTACCACACTACTACGTGATCCAAACCAGAAAAAAACCCAGGATCTGTTCAACCAGGATGTGAAAAACGCGAAAGTATGAGCCTGATGAGGGCAAATCCCAGACCGATCCCAGACCTAACTTGCGTTATCCTCTAAAATATTGATCGAAACCAGGTTTAATTGACTGTTTCAGTGTGGTACCACATTACTACGTGATCCAATCCAGAAATAGCCCAGGATCTAGCCATGAGGTATGAGGAATATGCGAAAGTATGAGCCTGACGAGAGCAAATCCTACACCTAACCCAGAACTAACATGCGTTATCCTCTAAAATATTTATCAAGACCAGGTTTAATTGATTGTTTCAGTGTGGTCCCACATTACTACGTGATCCAAACCAGAAAAAACCCAGGATCCCTTCAACAAGTCTGTGAAGAATGCGAAAGAATGACTCTGATGAGTGAAAATCCCAGGCCTAACCTAGACCTAACATGCGTTATCCTCAAAAATATTGATCGAAACCTGGTTTAATCGACTGTTTCAGTGTGGTACCACATTACTATGTGATCCAAACCAGAAAATAGCCCAGGATCTATCCATGAAGTATAAGAAATATGCGAAAGTATGAGCCTGGTGAGGGCAAATCCTAGACCTAACCCAGACCTAACATGCGTTATCCTCAAAAATATTTATCAAGACCAGGTTTAACTGAGCGTTTCAGTGTGGTACCACATTACTACGTGATCCATACCAGAAAAAACCCAGGATCTGTTCAACAAGTCAGTGAAAAATGCGAAAGCATGAGTCTGATGAGGGCAAATCCCAGGCCTAACCTAGACATAACTTTCGTTATCCTCTAAAATATTGATCGAAACCGGGTTCAGTGGGCTGTTTCAGTGTGGTACCACATTACTGCGCGATCCAAACCAGAAAAAACCCAGGATCTGTTCAACAAGTATGTGAAAAATGCGAAAGTATGACCCTGATGTGGGCAAATCCCAGACCTAACCCAGACCTAACTTGCATTGTCCTCTAAAATATTGATCGAAACCAGGTTTAATTGACTGTTCCAGTGTGGTACCACATTACTACGTGATCCAATCCAGAAATAGCCCAGGATCTAGCCATGAAGTATGAGAAATATGCGAAAGTATGGGCCTGATGAGGGCAAATCCTAGACCTAACCCAGACCTAACATGCGTTATCCTCTAAAATATTTATCAAGACCAGGTTTAATTGATTGTTTCAGTGTGGTCCCACATTACTACGTGATCCAAACCAGAAAAAACCCAGGATCCCTTCAACAAGTCTGTGAAGAATGCGAAAGAATGAACCTGATGAGGGCGAATCCCAGACCTATCCCAGACCTACCTTGCGTTATCCTCTAAAATATTGATCGAAACCAGGTTTAATTGACTGTTTCAGCGTGGTACCACGTTACTACGTGATACAATCCTGAAACAGCCCAGGATCTAGCCATGAAGTATGAGAAATATGCGAAAGTATGAGCCTGACGAGGGCAAATCCTAGACCTAACCCAAACCTAACATGCGTTATCCTCTAAAATATTGATCCAAACCAGGTTTAATGGACAGCTTCAGTGTGATACCACTTTACTACGCGATCCAAAGCAGAAAAAACCCTCGATCAGGTCAACATGTATGTTAAAACTGCGAAAGTATGACCCTGATGAGGGCAAATCCCAGGCCTAACCTAGACATAACTTTCGTTATCCTCTAAAATATTGATCGAAACCGGGTTCAGTGGGCTGTTTCAGTGTGGTACCTCATTACTACGTGATCCAAACCAGAAAAAACCCAGGATCCGTTCAACAAGTATGTGAAGAAAGCGAAAGTATGAGTCTGATCAGTGAAAATCTCAGGCCTTACCTAGTCCTAACTTGCGTTGTCCTCTAAAATAGTGATGGAAACCAGGTTTCATTGACTGTTTCAGTGTGGTACTACATTACTACGTGATGGAATCCAGAAAAAGCCCAAGATCTAGCCATCAAGTATGAGGAATATGCGAAAGAATGAGCCTGATGAGAGCAAATCCCAGACCTAACCTAGGCCTAACATGCGTTATCCTCTAAAATATTGAGCGAAACCAGGTTTAATGGACTGTTTCAGTGTGGTACCACACTACTTCGTGATCCAAACCAGACAAAACCCAGGATCTGTTCAACAAGAATGTGGAAAACGCGAAACTGTGAGCCTGATGAGGGCAAATCTTAGACCTAACCCAGACCTAAGATGCGTTATCCTCTAAAATATTTAGCCAGACCAGGTTTCATTGAATGTTTCAGTGTGGTACCACTTTACTACGTGATCCAATCCAGAAATAGCCCAGGATCTAGCCATGAAGTATGAGAAATATGCGAAAGTATGAGCCTGATGAGGGCAAATCCCAGACATATCCCAGTCCTAGCTTGCGTTGTCCTCTAAGATATTGATGGAAACCAGGTTTAATTGACTGTTTCAGTGTTGTACTTCATTACTACGTGATGCAATCCAGAAAAAGCCCAGGATCTACCCATCAAGTATGAGAAATATGCGAAAGAATGAGCCTGATGAGAGCAAATCCCAGACCTAACCTAGACCTAACATGAATTATTCTCTAAAATATTGATCGAAACCAGGTTTAATCGACTGTTTCAGTGTGGTACCACATTACTACGTGATCCAAACCAGAAAAAACCCAGGATCCGTTAAACAAGTATGTGAAGAATGCGAAAGTATGAGTCTGATGAGGTCAAATCCCAGAACAATCCCAGACTTAACTTGCGTTATCCTCTAAAATATTGATCGAGACCAGGTTTAATCGACTGTTTCAGTGTGGTACCACATTACTACGTGATCCAAACCAGAAAAAACCCAGGATCTGTTCAACAAGTATGTGAAAAACGCGAAAGTATGAGCCTGATGAGGGCAAATCCCAGACCTATCCCAGACCTAACTTGCGTTATCCTCTAAAATATTGATCGAAACCAGGTTTAATTGACCGTTTCAGTGTGGTACCTCATTACTACGTGATCCAAACCAGAAAAAACCCAGGATCTGTTCAACAAGTATGTGAAGAATGCGAAAGTATGAGTCTGATCAGTGAAAATCCCAGGCCAAACCTAGACCTAACATGAGTTATACTCTAAAATATTGATCAAAACCTGGTTTAATCGACTGTTTCAGTGTGGTACCACACCACTTCGTGATCCAAACCAGACACAACCCAGGATCTGTTCATGAAGAATGTGAAAAACGCGAAACTGTGAGCCTGATGAGGGCAAATCTTACACCTAACCCAGACCTAAGATGCGTTATCCTCTAAAATATTTATCCAGACCAGGTTTCATTGAATGTTTCAGTGTGGTACCACTTTACTACGTGATCCAATCCAGAAATAGCCCAGGATCTAGCCATGAAGTATGAGAAATATGCGAAAGTAAGAGCCTGATGAGGGCAAATCTTAGACCTAACCCAGACCTAAGATGCGTTATCCTCTAAAATATTTATCCAGACCAGGTTTCATTGAATGTTTCAGTGTGGTACCACTTTACTACGTGATCCAATCCAGAAATAGCCCAGGATCTAGCCATGAAGTATGAGAAATATGCGAAAGTAAGAGCCTGATGAGGGCAAATCCTAGACCTATCCCAGACCTAACTTGCGTTATCCTCTAAAATATTGATCGAAACCAGGTTTAATTGACTGTTTCAGCGTGGTACCACATTACTACGTGATACAATCCAGAAACAGCCCAGGATCTGTTCAACATGTATGAGAAAAATGCGAAAGAAAGAGCCTGATAAGAGCAAATCCCAGACCTAACCTAGACCTAACTTGCGTTATCCTCTAAAATTTTGATCGAAACTAGGTTTAATTGACCGTTTCAGTGTGGTACCACATCACTACGTGATCCAAACCAGAAAAAACCCAGGATCCGTTCAACAAGTATGTGAAGGATGCGAAAGCATGAGTCTGATGAGTGAAAATCCCAAACCTAACCTAGACCTAACATGCGTTATCCTCTAAAATATTGATCGAAACCAGGTTTAATCGACTGTTTCAGTGTGGTACCACATTACTACGTGACCCAAACCAGAAAAAACCCATGATCTGTTCAACAAGTATGTGAAAAACGCGAAAGTATGCGCCTGATGAGGGCAAATCCCAGACCTATCCCAGACCTAACTTGCGTTATCCTCTAAAATATTGATCGAAACCAGGTTTAATTGACCGTTTCAGTTGTGGTACCTCATTTCTACGTGATCCAAACCAGAAAAAACCCAGGATCCGTTCAACAAGTATGTGAAGAATGCGAAAGTATGAGTCTGATCAGTGAAAATCTCAGGCCTTACCCAGACCTAACTTGCGTTGTCCCCTAAAATAGTGATGGAAACCAGGTTTCATTGACTGCTTCAGTGTGGTACTACATTATTACGTGATGCAATCCAGAAAAAGCCCAGGATCTAGCCATCAAGTATGAGAAATATGCGAAAGAATGAGCCTGATGAGAGCAAATCCCAGACCTAACCTAGACCTAACATGCGTTATCCTCTAAAATATTGATCCAAACCAGGTTTAATGGACTGTTTCAGTGTGGTACCACTTTACTACGTGATCCAATCCAGAAATAGCCCAGGATCTAGCCATGAAGTATGAGAAATATGCGAAAGTAAGAGCCTGATGAGGGCAAATCCTAGACCTATCCCAGACCTAACTTGCGTTATCCTCTAAAATATTGATCGAAACCAGGTTTAATTGAATGTTTCAGCGTGGTACCACATTACTACGTGATACAATCCAGAAACAGCCCAGGATCTGTTCAACATGTATGAGAAATATGCGAAAGAAAGAGCCTGATGAGAGCAAATCCCAGACCTATCCCAGACCTAACATGCGTTATCCTCTAAAATATTTATCAAGACCAGGTTTAATTGATTGTTTCAGTGTGGACCCACATTACTACGTGACCCAAACCAGAAAAAACCCATGATCCGTTCAACAAGTATGTGAAAAACGCGAAAGTATGAGCCCGATGAGGGCAAATCCCAGACCTATCCTAGACCTAACTTGCGTTATCCTCTAAAATATTGATCGAAACCAGGTTTAATTGACCGTTTCAGTGTGGTACCTCATTACTACGTGATCCAAACCAGAAAAAACCCAGGATCCGTTCAACAAGCATGTGAAGAATGCGAAAGTATGAGTCTGATCAGTGAAAATCTCAGGCCTTACCTAGACCTAACTTGCGTTGTCCCCTAAAATAGTGATGCAAACCAGGTTTCATTGACTGTTTCAGTGTGGTACTACATTATTACGTGATGCAATCCAGAAAAAGGCCAGGATCTAGCCATCAAGTATGAGAAATATGCGAAAGAATGAGCCTGATGAGGGCAAATCCCAGACCTATCCCAGACCTAACTTGCGTTATCCTCTAAAATTTTGATCGAAACCAGGTTTAATCGACTGTTTCAGTGTGGTACCACATTACTACGTGATCCAAACCAGAAAAAACCCATGATCCGTTCAACAAGTATGTGAAGAATGCGAAAGTATGAGTCTGATGAGTGAAAATCCCAGGCCTAACCTAGACCTAACATGCGTTATCCTCTAAAATATTGATCAAAACCTGGTTTAATCGACTGTTTCAGTGTGGTACCACATTACTGTGTGATCCAAACCAGAAAATAACCCAGGACCTGTTCAAGGAGTATGTGAATGTGCGAAAGTATGAGTCTGATGAGGTCAAATCCCAGACCTATCCCTGACCTAACTTGCGTTATCCTCTAAAATTTTGATCGAAACCAGGTTTGATCGACTGTTTCAGTGTGGTACCTCATTACTACGTGATCCAAACCAGAAAAACCCCAGGATCCCTTCAACAAGTATGTGAAGAATGCGAAAGTATGAGTCTGATGAGTGAAAATCCCAGGCCTAACCTAGACCTAACTTGCGTTATCCTCAAAAATATTGATCGAAACTTGGTTTAATCGACTGTTTCAGTGTGCTACCACATTACTATGTGATCCAAATCAGAAAATAACCCAGGATCTGTTCAACGAGTATGTGAAGTGTGCGAAAGTATGAGTCTGATGAGGGCAAATCTTACACCTAACCCAGACCTAAGATGCGTTACCCTCTAAAATATTTATCCAGACCAGGTTTCATTGAATGTTTCAGTGTGGTACCACTTTACTACGTGATCCAATCCAGAAATAGCCCAGGATCTAGCCATGAAGTATGAGAAATATGCGAAAGTTTGAGCCTGACGAGGGCAAATCCTAGACCTAACCCAAACCTAACATGAATTATTCTCTAAAATATTGATCGAAACCAGGTTTAATGGACAGTTTCAGTGTGGTACCACACTACTACGTGATCCAAACCAGAAAAAAACCCAGGATCTGTTCATCAAGTATGTGAAATACGCGAAAGTATGAGCCTGATGAGGGCAAATCCCAGACCTATCCCAGACCTAACTTGCGTTATCCTCTAAAATATTGATCGAAACCAGGTTTAATCGACTGTTTCAGCGTGGTACCACATTACTATGTGATACAATCCAGAAACAGCCCAGGATCTAGCCATGAAGTATGAGAAATATGCGAAAGTATGAGCCTGATGAGGGCAAACCCTAGACCTAACCCAAACCTAACATGCGTTATCCTCTAAAATATTTATCAAGACCAGGTTTAATCGAATGTTTCAGTGTGGTACCACATTACTACGTGAACGAAACCAGAAAAAACCCAGGATCCGTTCAACAAGTAAGTTAAAACTGCGACAGTACGATCCTGATGAGAGCAAATCCCAGATCTAACCTAGACCTGACATGCGTTGTCCTCTAAAATATTGATGGAAACCAGGTTTAATTGACTGTTTCAGTGTTGTACTTCATTACTTCGTGATGCAATCCAAAAAAAGCCCAGGATCTAGCCATCAAGTATGAGAAATATGCGAAAGAATGGGCCTGATGGGAGCAAATCCCTGACCTAACCTAGACCTAACATGAATTATTCTGTAAAATATTTATCAAGACCAGGTTTAATTGAATTTTTCAGTGTGGTACCACATTACTACGTGATCCAAACCAGTAAAAACCCAGGATCCGTTCAACAAGTATGTGAAGAATGCGAAAGTATGAGTCTGATGAGGTCAAATCCCAGACCTATCCCAGACTTAACTTGCGTTATCCTCTAAAATATTGATCGAAACCAGGTTTAATCGACTGTTTCAGCGTGGTACCACATTACTATGTGATACAATCCAGAAACAGACCAGGATCCAGCCATGAAGTATGAGAAATATGCGAAAGTATGCGCCTGATGAGGGCAAATCCTAGACCTAACCCAGACCTAACATGCGTTATCCTCTAAAATATTAATCAAGACCAGGTTTATTGGAATGTTTCAGTGTGGTACCACATTACTACGTGATCCAAACCAGTAAAAACCCAGGATCCGTTCAACAAGTATGTGAAGAATGCGAAAGTACGAGTCTGATGAGTGAAAATCCCAGGCCTAACCTAGACCTAACATGCGTTATCCTCAATAATATCGATCGAAACCAGGTTTAATTGAGTGTTTCAGTGTTGTACTTCATTACTACGTGATGCAATCCACAAAAAGCCCAGGATCTAGCTATCTAGTATGAGAAATATGCGAAAGAATGAGCCTGATGAGAGCAAATCCCAGGCCTAACCTAGACCTAACATGAATTATTCTCTAAAATATTCATCAAAACCAGGTTTAGTTGACTGTTTCAGCGTGGTACCACATTACTACGTGATCCAATCCAGAAATAGCCCAGGATCCAGCCATGAAGTATGAGAAATATGCGAAAGTATGAGCCTGATGAGGGCAAATCCTAGACCTAACCCAGACCTAAAATGCGTTATTCTCTAAAATATTTATCAAGACCAGGTTTAATGGAATGTTTCAGTGTGGTACCACATTACTACGTGATCCAAACCAGCAAAAACCCAGGATCCGTTCAACAAGTATGAGAAGAATGCGAAAGTATGAGTCTGATGAGTGAAAATCCCAGGCCTAACCTAGACCTAACATGCGTTGTCCTCAAAAATATTGATCGAAACCTGGTTTAATCGACCGTTTCTGTGTGGTACCACATTACTATGTGATCCAAACCAGAAAATAACCCAGGATCTGTTCAACAAGTATGTGAAGTGTGCGAAAGAATGAGTCTGATGAGGGCAAATCCCAGACCTATCCCAGACCTAACATGCGTTATCCTCTAAAATATTTATCAAGACCAGGTTTAATTGATTGTTTCAGTGTGGTACCACACTACAACGTAATACAAACCAGAAAAAACCCAGGATCTGTTCTACAAGTATGTGAAAAACGCGAAAGTATGAGCCTGATGTGGGCAAATCCCAGACCTATCCCAGACCTAACTTGCGTTGTCCTCTAAGATATTGATGGAAAACAGGTTTAATTGACTGTTTCAGTGTTGTACTTCATTACTACGTGATGCAATCCAGAAAAAGCCCAGGAGCTAGCCATCAAGTATGTGAAAAATGCGAAAGCATGAGTCTGATGAGGGCAAATCCCTGGCCTAACCTAGACATAACTTTCGTTATCCTCTAAAATATTGGTCGAAACCAGGTTCAGTGGGCTGTTTCAGTGTGGTCCCACATTACTACGTGATCCAAACCAGAAAAAACCCAGGATCCGTTCAACAAGTATGTGAAGAATGCGAAAGTATGAGTCTGATGAGTGAAAATCCCTGGCCTAACCTAGACCTTACATGCGTTATCCCCTAAAATATTGATCGAAACCAGGTTAAATCGACTGTTTCAGTGTGGTACCACATTACTACGTGATCCAAACCAGAAAAAACCCAGGATCAGTTCAAGAAGTATGTGAAAAACGCGATAGTATGAGCCTGGGGAGGGCGAACCCTGACCTATCCCAGACCTAACTTGCGTTATCCTCTAAAATATTGATCGAAACCAGGTTTAATCGACTGTTTTAGTGAGGTACCACATTACTACGTGATCCAAACCAGAAAAAACCCAAGATCCTTTCAACAAGTATTTGAAGAATGCGAAAGTATGAGTCTGATGAGTGAATATCCCAGGCCTAATCTAGACATAACATGCGTTATCCTCTTAAATATTGACCGATACCACGTTTAATGGACAGTTTCAGTGTGGTACCACTTTACTACGTGATCCAAAGCAGAAAAAACCCTCGATCAGGTCAACATGTATGTTAAAACTGCGAAAGCATGAGTCTGATGAGTGAAAATCCCAGGCCTAACGTAGACCTAACATGCGTTATCCTCAATAATATTGACCGAAACCAGGTTTAATCGACTGTCTCAGCGTGGTACCACATTACTACGTGATCCAAGCCAGAAAAAAACCCAGGATCTGTTCAACGAGTATGTGAAGTGTGCGAAAGTATGAGTCTGATGAGGGCAAATCCCAGACCTATCCCAGACCTAACATGCGTTATCCTCAAAAATATTTATCAAGACCAGGTTTAACTGAGTGTTTCAGTGTGGCACCACATTACTACGTGATCCATACCAGAAAAAGCCCAGGATCTGTTCAACAAGTATGTGAAAAATGCGAAAGCATGAGTCTGATGAGGGCAAATCCCTGGCCTAACCTAGACATAACTTTCGTTATCCTCTAAAATATTGGTCGAAACCAGGTTCAGTGGGCTGTTTCAGTGTGGTACCACATTACTGCGCGATCCAAACCAGAAAAAACCCAGGATCTGTTCAACAAGTATGTGAAGTGTGTGAAAGTATGAGTCTGATGACTGAAAATCCCAGGCCTAACCTAGACCTAACATGCGTTATCCTCTAAAATATTGATCGAAACCAGGTTTAATTGACTGTTTCAGTGTGGTACCACAATACTACGTGATCCAATCCAGAAATAGCCCAGGATCTATCCATGAAGTATAAGAAATATGCGGAAGTATGAGCCTGATGAGAGCAAATACTAGACCTAACCCAGACCTAACATGCGTTATCCTCTAAAATATTTATCAAGACCAGGTTTAATTATTTGTTTCAGTGCGGTCCCACATTACTACGTGATCCAAACCAGAAAAAAACCCAGGATCCGTTCAACAAGTATGTGAAGAATGCAAAAGTATGAGTCTGATGAATGAAAATCCCAGGCCTAACCTATACCTAACATGCGTTATCCTCAAAAACATTGATCGAAACCTGGTTTAATCGACTGTTTCAGTGTGGTACCACATTACTATGTGATCCAAACCAGAAAATAGCCCAGGATCTATCCATGAAGTCTAAGAAATATGCGAAAGTATGAGCCTGATGATGGCAAATCCTAGACCTAACCCAGACCTAACATGCGTTATCCTCAAAAATATTTATCAAGACCAGGTTTAACTGAATGTTTCAGTGTGGTACCACATTACTACGTGATCCATACCAGAAAAAGCCCAGGATCTGTTCAACAAGTATGTGAAAAATGCGAAAGCATGAGTCTGATGAGGGCAAATCCCAGGCCTAACCTAGACATAACTTTCGTTATCCTCTAAAATATTGATCGAAACCAGGTTCAGTGGGCTGTTTCAGTGTGGTACCACATTACTGCGCGATCCAAACCAGAAAAAACCCAGGATCTGTTCAACAAGTATGTGAGAAATGCGAAAGTATGACCCTGATGTGGGCAAATCCCAGACCTAACCCAGACCTAACTTGCATCGTCCTCTAAAATATTGATCGAAACCAGGTTTAATTGACTGTTCCAGTGTGGTACCACATTACTACGTGACCCAATCAAGAAATAGCCCAGGATCTAGCCATGAAGTATGAGAAATATGCGAAAGTATGAGCCTGATGAGGGCAAATCCTAGACCTAACCCAGACCTAACATGCGTTATCATCTAAAATATTTATCAAGACCTGGTTTAATTGATTGTTTCAGTGTGGTACCACATTACTACGTGAACCATACCAGAAAAAACCCAGGATCCGTTCAACAAGTATCTGAAGAATGCGAAAGTATGAGTCTGATGAGCGAAAATCTCAGGGCTAACCTAGACCTAACATGCATTATCCTCTAAAATATTGATCCAAACCAGGTTTAGTGGACTGTTTCAGTGTGGTACCACTTTACTACGTGATACAAAGCAGAAAAAACCCTCGATCAGGTCAACATGTATGTTAGAACTGCGAAAGTATGACCCTGATGAGGGCAAATCCCAGGCCTAACCTAGACCTAACATGAATTATTCTCTAAAATATTGATCGAAACCAGGTTTAATTGACTGTTTCAGTGTTGTACATCATTACTACGTGATGCAATCCAGGAAAAGCCTAGGATCTAGCCATCAAGTATGAGAAATATGCGAAAGAATGAGCCTGATGAGAGCAAATCCCAGACCTAACCTAGACCTAACATGAATTATTCTCTAAAATATTTATCGAAACCAGGTTTAATTGACTGTTTCAGTGTGGTACCACATTACTACATGATCCAATCCAGTAAAACCCCAGGATCCGTTCAACAAGTATGTGCAGAATGCGAAAGTATGAGTCTGATGAGTGAAAATCTTCGGCCTAACCTAGACCTAACATGCGTTATCCTCAAAAATATTGATCGAAACCAGGTTTAATGGACAGTTTCAGTGTGGTACCACACTACTACGTGATCCAAACCAGAAAAAAACCCAGGATCTGTTCAACCAGGATGTGAAAAACGCGAAAGTATGAGCCTGATGAGGGCAAATCCCAGACCGATCCCAGACCTAACTTGCGTTATCCTCTAAAATATTGATCGAAACCAGGTTTAATTGACTGTTTCAGTGTGGTACCACATTACTACGTGATCCAATCCAGAAATAGCCCAGGATCTAGCCATGAGGTATGAGGAATATGCGAAAGTATGAGCCTGACGAGAGCAAATCCTACACCTAACCCAGAACTAACATGCGTTATCCTCTAAAATATTTATCAAGACCAGGTTTAATTGATTGTTTCAGTGTGGTCCCACATTACTACGTGATCCAAACCAGAAAAAACCCAGGATCCCTTCAACAAGTCTGTGAAGAATGCGAAAGAATGACTCTGATGAGTGAAAATCCCAGGCCTAACCTAGACCTAACATGCGTTATCCTCAAAAATATTGATCGAAACCTGGTTTAATCGACTGTTTCAGTGTGGTACCACATTACTATGTGATCCAAACCAGAAAATAGCCCAGGATCTATCCATGAAGTATAAGAAATATGCGAAAGTATGAGCCTGGTGAGGGCAAATCCTAGACCTAACTCAGACCTAACATGCGTTATCCTCAAAAATATTTATCAAGACCAGGTTTAACTGAACGTTTCAGTGTGGTACCACATTACTACGTGATCCATACCAGAAAAAACCCAGGATCTGTTCAACAAGTCAGTGAAAAATGCGAAAGCATGAGTCTGATGAGGGCAAATCCCAGGCCTAACCTAGACATAACTTTCGTTATCCTCTAAAATATTGATCGAAACCGGGTTCAGTGGGCTGTTTCAGTGTGGTACCACATTACTGCGCGATCCAAACCAGAAAAAACCCAGGATCTATTCAACAAGTATGTGAAAAATGCGAAAGTATGACCCTGATGTGGGCAAATCCCAGACCTAACCCAGACCTAACTTGCATTGTCCTCTAAAATATTGATCGAAACCAGGTTTAATTGACTGTTCCAGTGTGGTACCACATTACTACGTGATCCAATCCAGAAATAGCCCAGGATCTAGCCATGAAGTATGAGAAATATGCGAAAGTATGGGCCTGATGAGGGCAAATCCTAGACCTAACCCAGACCTAACATGCGTTATCCTCTAAAATATTTATCAAGACCAGGTTTAATTGATTGTTTCAGTGTGGTCCCACATTACTACGTGATCCAAACCAGAAAAAACCCAGGATCCCTTCAACAAGTCTGTGAAGAATGCGAAAGAATGAACCTGATGAGGGCGAATCCCAGACCTATCCCAGACCTACCTTGCGTTATCCTCTAAAATATTGATCGAAACCAGGTTTAATTGACTGTTTCAGCGTGGTACCACGTTACTACGTGATACAATCCTGAAACAGCCCAGGATCTAGCCATGAAGTATGAGAAATATGCGAAAGTATGAGCCTGACGAGGGCAAATCCTAGACCTAACCCAAACCTAACATGCGTTATCCTCTAAAATATTGATCCAAACCAGGTTTAATGGACAGCTTCAGTGTGATACCACTTTACTACGCGATCCAAAGCAGAAAAAACCCTCGATCAGGTCAACATGTATGTTAAAACTGCGAAAGTATGACCCTGATGAGGGCAAATCCCAGGCCTAACCTAGACATAACTTTCGTTATCCTCTAAAATATTGATCGAAACCGGGTTCAGTGGGCTGTTTCAGTGTGGTACCTCATTACTACGTGATCCAAACCAGAAAAAACCCAGGATCCGTTCAACAAGTATGTGAAGAAAGCGAAAGTATGAGACTGATCACTGAAAATCTCAGGCCTTACCTAGTCCTAACTTGCGTTGTCCTCTAAAATAGTGATGGAAACCAGGTTTCATTGACTGTTTCAGTGTGGTACTACATTACTACGTGATGGAATCCAGAAAAAGCCCAGGATCTAGCCATCAAGTATGAGGAATATGCGAAAGAATGAGCCTGATGAGAGCAAATCCCAGACCTAACCTAGGCCTAACATGCGTTATCCTCTAAAATATTGAGCGAAACCAGGTTTAATGGACTGTTTCAGTGTGGTACCACACTACTTCGTGATCCAAACCAGACAAAACCCAGGATCTGTTCATGAAGAATGTGAAAAACGCGAAACTGTGAGCCTGATGAGGGCAAATCTTACACCTAACCCAGACCTAAGATGCGTTATCCTCTAAAATATTTATCCAGACCAGGTTTCATTGAATGTTTCAGTGTGGTACCACTTTACTACGTGATCCAATCCAGAAATAGCCCAGGATCTAGCCATGAAGTATGAGAAATATGCGAAAGTAAGAGCCTGATGAGGGCAAATCTTAGACCTAACCCAGACCTAAGATGCGTTATCCTCTAAAATATTTATCCAGACCAGGTTTCATTGAATGTTTCAGTGTGGTACCACTTTACTACGTGATCCAATCCAGAAATAGCCCAGGATCTAGCCATGAAGTATGAGAAATATGCGAAAGTAAGAGCCTGATGAGGGCAAATCCTAGACCTATCCCAGACCTAACTTGCGTTATCCTCTAAAATATTGATCGAAACCAGGTTTAATTGACTGTTTCAGCGTGGTACCACATTACTACGTGATACAATCCAGAAACAGCCCAGGATCTGTTCAACATGTATGAGAAAAATGCGAAAGAAAGAGCCTGATAAGAGCAAATCCCAGACCTAACCTAGACCTAACTTGCGTTATCCTCTAAAATTTTGATCGAAACCAGGTTTAATCGACTGTTTCAGTGTGGTACCACATTACTACGTGATCCAAACCAGAAAAAACCCAGGATCAGTTCAACAAGTATGTGAGGAATGCGAAAGTATGAGTCTAATGAGTGAAAATCCCAGTGCTAACCTAAACCTAACATGCGTTATCCACTAAAATATTGATCGAAGCCAGGTTTAATCGACTGTTTCAGTGTGGTATCACACTACTACGTGACCCAAACCAGAAATAACCCATGATCTGTTCAACAAGTATGTGAAAAACGCGAAAGTATGAGCCTGATGAGGGCAAATCCCAGACCTATCCCAGACCTAACTTGCGTTATCCTCTAAAATCTTGATCGAAACTAGGTTTAATTGACCGTTTCAGTGTGGTACCACATCACTACGTGATCCAAACCAGAAAAAACCCAGGATCCGTTCAACAAGTATGTGAAGGATGCGAAAGTATGAGTCTGATGAGTGAAAATCCCAAACCTAACCTAGACCTAACATGCGTTATCCTCTAAAATATTGATCGAAACCAGGTTTAATCGACTGTTTCAGTGTGGTACCACATTACTACGTGACCCAAACCAGAAAAAACCCATGATCTGTTCAACAAGTATGTGAAAAACGCGAAAGTATGAGCCTGATGAGGGCAAATCCCAGACCTATCCCAGACCTAACTTGCGTTATCCTCTAAAATCTTGATCGAAACCAGGTTTAATTGACCGTTTCAGTTGTGGTACCTCATTTCTACGTGATCCAAACCAGAAAAAACCCAGGATCCGTTCAACAAGTATGTGAAGAATGCGAAAGTATGAGTCTGATCAGTGAAAATCTCAGGCCTTACCCAGACCTAACTTGCGTTGTCCCCTAAAATAGTGATGGAAACCAGGTTTCATTGACTGCTTCAGTGTGGTACTACATTATTACGTGATGCAATCCAGAAAAAGCCCAGGATCTAGCCATCAAGTATGAGAAATATGCGAAAGAATGAGCCTGATGAGAGCAAATCCCAGACCTAACCTAGACCTAACATGCGTTATCCTCTAAAATATTGATCCAAACCAGGTTTAATGGACTGTTTCAGTGTGGTACCACTTTACTACGTGATCCAATCCAGAAATAGCCCAGGATCTAGCCATGAAGTATGAGAAATATGCGAAAGTAAGAGCCTGATGAGGGCAAATCCTAGACCTATCCCAGACCTAACTTGCGTTATCCTCTAAAATATTGATCGAAACCAGGTTTAATTGAATGTTTCAGCGTGGTACCACATTACTACGTGATACAATCCAGAAACAGCCCAGGATCTGTTCAACATGTATGAGAAATATGCGAAAGAAAGAGCCTGATGAGAGCAAATCCCAGACCTATCCCAGACCTAACATGCGTTATCCTCTAAAATATTTATCAAGACCAGGTTTAATTGATTGTTTCAGTGTGGACCCACATTACTACGTGACCCAAACCAGAAAAAACCCATGATCCGTTCAACAAGTATGTGAAAAACGCGAAAGTATGAGCCCGATGAGGGCAAATCCCAGACCTATCCTAGACCTAACTTGCGTTATCCTCTAAAATATTGATCGAAACCAGGTTTAATTGACCGTTTCAGTGTGGTACCTCATTACTACGTGATCCAAACCAGAAAAAACCCAGGATCCGTTCAACAAGCATGTGAAGAATGCGAAAGTATGAGTCTGATCAGTGAAAATCTCAGGCCTTACCTAGACCTAACTTGCGTTGTCCCCTAAAATAGTGATGCAAACCAGGTTTCATTGACTGTTTCAGTGTGGTACTACATTATTACGTGATGCAATCCAGAAAAAGGCCAGGATCTAGCCATCAAGTATGAGAAATATGCGAAAGAATGAGCCTGATGAGGGCAAATCCCAGACCTATCCCAGACCTAACTTGCGTTATCCTCTAAAATTTTGATCGAAACCAGGTTAAATCGACTGTTTCAGTGTGGTACCACATTACTACGTGATCCAAACCAGAAAAAACCCATGATCCGTTCAACAAGTATGTGAAGAATGCGAAAGTATGAGTCTGATGAGTGAAAATCCCAGGCCTAACCTAGACCTAACATGCGTTATCCTCTAAAATATTGATCAAAACCTGGTTTAATCGACTGTTTCAGTGTGGTACCACATTACTGTGTGATCCAAACCAGAAAATAACCCAGGACCTGTTCAAGGAGTATGTGAATGTGCGAAAGTATGAGTCTGATGAGGTCAAATCCCAGACCTATCCCTGACCTAACTTGCGTTATCCTCTAAAATTTTGATCGAAACCAGGTTTAATCGACTGTTTCAGTGTGGTACCTCATTACTACGTGATCCAAACCAGAAAAACCCCAGGATCCCTTCAACAAGTATGTGAAGAATGCGAAAGTATGAGTCTGATGAGTGAAAATCCCAGGCCTAACCTAGACCTAACTTGCGTTATCCTCAAAAATATTGATCGAAACTTGGTTTAATCGACTGTTTCAGTGTGCTACCACATTACTATGTGATCCAAATCAGAAAATAACCCAGGATCTGTTCAACGAGTATGTGAAGTGTGCGAAAGTATGAGTCTGATGAGGGCAAATCTTACACCTAACCCAGACCTAAGATGCGTTACCCTCTAAAATATTTATCCAGACCAGGTTTCATTGAATGTTTCAGTGTGGTACCACTTTACTACGTGATCCAATCCAGAAATAGCCCAGGATCTAGCCATGAAGTATGAGAAATATGGGAAAGTAAGAGCCTGATGAGGGCAAATCTTAGACCTAACCCAGACCTAAGATGCGATATCCGCTAAAATATTTATCCAGACCAGGTTTCATTGAGTGTTTCAGTGTGGTACCACTTTACTACGTGATCCACTCCAGAACTAGCCCAGGATCTAGCCATGAAGTATGAGAAATATGCGAAAGTAAGAGCCTGATGAGGGCAAATCCTAGACCTATCCCAGACCTAACTTGCGTTATCCTCTAAAATATTGATCGAAACCAGGTTTAATTGACTGTTTCAGCGTGGTACCACATTACTACGCGATACAATCCAGAAACAGCCCAGGATCTAGCCATGAAGTATGAGAAATATGCGAAAGTATGAGCCTGATGAGGGCAAATCCTAGACCTAACCCAGACCTAACATGCGTTATCCTCTAAAATATTTATCAAGACCAGGTTTAATTGATTGTTTCAGTGTGGTCCCACATTACTACGGGTTATATACCAGAAAAATCCCAGGATCTGTTCAACATGTATGAGAAATATGCGAAAGAAAGAGCCAGATGAGAGCAAATCCCAGACCTAACCTAGACCTAACATGAATTATTCTCTAAAATATTGATCGAAACCAGGTTTAATTGACTGTTTCAGTGTGGTCCCACATTACTACGTGATCCAAACCAGAAAAAACCCAGGATCCGTTCAACAAGTATGTGAAGAATGCGAAAGTATGAGTCTGATGAGTGAAAATCCCAGACCTAACCTAGACCTTACATGCGTCATCCTCTAAAATATTGATCGAAACCAGGTTTAGTCGACTGTTTCAGTGTGGTACCACATTACTACGTGATCCAAACCAGAAAAAACCCAGGATCAGTTCAACAAGTATGTGAAGAATGCGAAAGTATGAGTCTGATGAGTGAAAATCCCAGACCTAACCTAGACCTAACATGCGTTATCCTCTAAAATATTGATCCAAACCAGGTTTAATGGACTGTTTCAGTGTGGTACCACACTACTACGTGTTCCAAACCAGAAAAAACCCAGGATCTGTTCAACAAGTATGTGAAGAATGCGAAAGTATGAGTCTGATCAGTGAAAATCTCAGGCCTTACCTAGACCTAACTTGCGTTGTCCCCTAAAATAGTGATGGAAACCAGGTTTCATTGACTGTTTCAGTGTGGTACTACATTATTACGTGATGCAATCCAGAAAAAGCCCAGGATCTAGCCATGAAGTATGAGAAATATGCGAAAGTAAGAGCCTCATGAGGGCAAATCCTAGACCTATCCCAGACCTAACTTGCGTTATCCTCTAAAATATTGATCGAAGCCAGGTTTAATTGACTGTTTCAGCGTGGTACCACATTACTACGTGATACAATCCAGAAACAGCCCAAGATCTAGCCATCAAGTATGAGAAATATGCGAAAAAATGAGCCTGATGAGAGCAAATCCCAGACCTAACCTAGACCTAACATGCGTTATCCTCTAAAATATTGAGCGAAACCAGGTTTAATCGACTGTTTCAGTGTGGTACCACATTACTACGTGATCCAAACCAGAAAAACCCAGGATCCGTTTACAAGTATGTGAAGAATGCGAAAGTATGTGTCTGATCAGTGAAAATCCCAGGCCTAACCTAGACCTAACATGAGTTATACTCTAAAATATTGATCGAAACCTGGTTTAATCGACTGTTTCAGTGTGGTACCACATTACTATGTGATCCAAACCAGAAAATAACCCAGGATCTAGCCATCAAGTATGAGAAATATGCGAAAGAATGAGCCTGATGAGAGCAAATTCCAGACCTAACCTAGACCTAACATGAATTATTCTCTAAAATATTGATCGAAACCAGGTTTAATTGACTGTTTCAGTGTGGTCCCACATTACTACGTGATCCAAACCAGAAAAAACCCAGGATCAGTTCAACAAGTATGTGAGGAATGCGAAAGTATGAGTCTGATGAGTGAAAATCCCAGTGCTAACCTAAACCTAACATGCGTTATCCATTAAAATATTGATCGAAGCCGGGTTTAATCGACTGTTTCAGTGTGGTATCACACTACTACGTGACCCAAACCAGAAATAACCCATGATCTGTTCAACAAGTATGTGAGAAACGCGAAAGTATGAGCCTGATGAGGGCAAATCCCAGACCTATCCCAGACCTAACATGAATTATTCTCTAAGATATTGATCGAAACCAGGTTTCATTGACTGTTTCAGTGTGGTCCCACATTACTACGTGATCCAAACCAGAAAAAATCCATGATCCGTTCAACAAGTATGTGAAGAATGCGAAAGTATGAGTCTGATGAGTGAAAATCCCAGACCTAACCTAGACCTAACATGCGTTATCCTCAAAAATATTGATCGAAACCTGGTTTAATCGACTGTTTCAGTGTGCTACCACATTACAATGTGATCCAAACCAGAAAATAACCCAGGATCTGTTCAACGAGTATGTGAAGTGTGCGAAAGTATGAGTCTGATGAGGGCAAATCCCAGACCTAACCCAGACCTAACATGCGTTATCCTCTAAAATATTAATCAAGACCAGGTTTAATGGAATGTTTCAGTGTGGTACCACATTACTACGTGATCCAAACCAGTAAAAACCCAGGATCCGTTCAACAAGTATGTGAAGAATGCGAAAGTATGAGTCTGATGAGTGAAAATCCCAGGCCTAACCTAGAACTAACATGCGTTATCCTCAATAATATCGATCGAAACCAGGTTTAATTGAGTGTTTCAGTGTTGTACTTCATTACTACGTGATGCAATCCAGAAAAAGCCCAGGATCTAGCAATCTAGTATGAGAAATATGCGAAAGAATGAGCCTGATGAGAGCAAATCCCAGGCCTAACCTAGACCTAACATGAATTATTCTCTAAAATATTCATCAAAACCAGGTTTAATTGACTGTTTCACTGTGGTACCACATTACTACGTGATCCAATCCAGAAATAGCCCAGGATCCAGCCATGAAGTATGTGAAATATGCGGAAGTATGAGCCTGACGAGGATAATCCTAGACCTAACCCAGACCTAACATGCGTTATCCTCTAAAATATTTATCAAGACCAGGTTTAATGGAATGTTTCAGTGTGGTACCACATTACTACGTGATCCAAACCAGCAAAAACCCAGGATCCGGTCAACAAGTATGAGAAGAATGCGAAAGTATGAGTCTGATGTGTGAAAATCCCAGGCCTAACCTAGACCTAACATGCGTTGTCCTCAAAAATATTGATCGAAACCTGGTTTAATCGACCGTTTCTGTGTGGTACCACATTACTATGTGATCCAAACCAGAAAATAACCCAGGATCTGTTCCACAAGTATGTGAAGTGTGCGAAAGAATGAGTCTTTTGAGGGCAAATCCCAGACCTATCCCAGACCTAACATGCGTTATCCTCTAAAATATTAATCAAGACCAGGTTTAATTGATTGTTTCAGTGTGGTCCCACATTACTACGTTATCCAAACCAGAAAAAACCCAGGATCCGTTCAACAAGTATGTGAAGAATGCGAATGTATGAGCCTGATGTGGGCAAATCCCAGACCTAACCTAGGCCTAACATGTGTTATCCTCTAAAATATTGATCCAAGCCAGGTTTAATGGACTGTTTCAGTGTGGTACCACACTACTACGTAATACAAACCAGAAAAAACCCAGGATCTGTTGAACAAGTATGTGAAAAACGCGAAAGTATGAGCCTGATGTGGGCAAATCCCAGACCTATCCCAGACCTAACTTGCGCTGTCCTCTAAGATATTGATGGAAACCAGGTTTAATTGACTGTTTCAGTGTTGTACTTCATTACTACGTGATGCAATCCAGAAAAAGCCCAGGATCTAGCCATCAAGTATGAGAAATATGCGAAAGAATGAGCCTGATGAGAGCAAATCCCAGACCTAACCTAGACCTAACATGAATTATTCTCTAATATATTGATCGAAACCAGGTTTAGTTGACTGTTTCAGTGTGGTCCCACATTACTACGTGATCCAAACCAGAAAGAACCCAGGATCCGTTCAACAAGTATGTGAAGAATGCGAAAGTATGAGTCTGATGAGTGAAAATCCCAGGCCTAACCTAGACCATACATGCGTTATCCTCTAAAATATTGATCGAAACCAGGTTAAATCGACTGTTTAAGTGTGGTACCACATTACTACGTGATCCAAACCAGAAAAAACCCAGGATCAGTTCAAGAAGTATGTGAAAAACGCGATAGTACGAGCCTGGGGAGGGCGAACCCTGACCTATCCCATACCTAACTCGCGTTATCCTCTAAAATATTGATCGAAACTAGGTTTAATCGACTGTTTCAGTGTGGTACCACATTACTACGTGATCCAAACCAGAAAAAACCCAAGATCCGTTCAACAAGTATTTGAAGAATGCGAAAGTATGAGTCTGATGAGTGAATATCCCAGGCCTAACCTAGACCTAACATGAGTTATCCTCTTAAATATTGGCCGATACCAGGTTTAATGGACCGTTTCAGTGTGGTACCACTTTACTACGTGATCCAAAGCAGAAAAAACCCTCGATCAGGTCAACATGTATGTTAAAACTGCGAAAGTATGACCCTGATGAGGGCAAATCCCAGACCTATCCCAGACCTAACTTGCGTTGTCCTCTAAGATATTGATGGAAATCAGGTTTAATTGACTGTTTCAGTGTTGTACTTCATTACTACGTGATGCTATCCAGAAAAAGCCCATGATCTAGCCATCAAGTATGAGAAATATGCGAAAGAATGAGCCTGATGAGAGCAAATCCCAGACCTAACCTAGACCTAACATGAATTGTTCTCTAAAATATTGATCAAAACCAGGTTTAATTGACTGTTTCGGTGTGGTACCACATTACTACGTGATCCAAACCAGAAAAAAACCCAGGATCTGTTCAACGAGTATGTGAAGTGTGCGAAAGTATGAGTCCGATGAGGGCAAATCTCAGACCTATCCCGGACCTAACTTGCGTTATCCTCTAAAATATTGATCGAAACCATGTTTAATTGACTGTTTCAGTGTGGTACCACTTTACTACGTGATCCAAACCAGAAAAAACCCAGGATCCGTTCAACAAGTATGTGAAAAATGCGAAGGTATGACCCTGATGAGGGCAAATCCCAGACCTATCCCAGACCTAACTTGCGTTGTCCTCTAAAATATTGATGGAAACCAGGTTTCATTGACTGTTTCAGTGTGGTACCACATTACTACGTGATCCAAACCAGAAAAAAACCCGGGTTCTGTTCAACAAGTATGTGAAAAACGCGAAAGTATGAGCCTGATGTGGGCAAATCCTAGACCTAACCCAGACCTAACATGCGTTATCCTCTAAAATATTGATCGAAACCAGGTTTAATGGACTGTATCAGTGTGGTACCACACTACTACGTGATCCAAACCAGAAAAAAACCCAGGATCTGTTCATCAAGTATGTGAAAAACGCGGAAGTATGAGCCTGATGAGGGCAAATCCCAGACCTATCCCAGACCTAACTTGCGTTATCCTCTAAAATATTGATCGAAACCAGGTTTAATTGACTGTTTCAGTGTGGTACCACAATACTACGTGATCCAATCCAGAAATAGCCCAGGATCTATCCATGAAGTATAAGAAATATGCGGAAGTATGAGCCTGATGAGAGCAAATCCTAGACCTAACCCAGACCTAACATGCGTTATCCTCTAAAATAATTATCAAGACCAGGTTTAATTATTTGCTTCAGTGTGGTCCCACATTACTACGTGATCCAAACCAGAAAATAACCCAGGATCTGTTCAACGAGTATGAGAAGTGTGCGAAAGTTTGAGTCTGATGAGGGCAAATCCCAGACCTATCCCAGACCTAACTTGCGGTATCCTCTAAAATATTGATCGAAACCAGGTTTAATTGACTGTTTCAGCGTGGTACCACATTACTACGTGACACAATCCTGAAATAGCCCAGGATCTAGCCATGAAGTATGAGAAATATGCGAAAGTATGAGCCTGATGAGGGCAAATCCTAGACGTAACCCGGACCTAACATACGTTATCCTCTAAAATATTTATCATGACCAGGTTTAATTGAATGTTTCAGTGTGGTACCACATTACTACGTGTACCAAACCGGAAAAAACCCAGGATCCGTTCAACAAGTATGTGAAGAATGCGAAAGTACGAGTCTGATGAGTGAAAATCCCAGGCCTAACCTAACCCAACATGCGTTATCCTCTAAAATATTGATCGATACCAGGTTCAATTGACTGTTTCAGTGTGGTACCACATTACTACGTGATCCAATCCAGAAATAGCCCAGGATCTAGCCATGAAGTATGAGAAATATGCGAAAGTATGAGTCTGATGTGGGCAAATTCCAGACCTATCCCAGACCTAACTTGCATTGTCCTCTAAAATATTGATCGAAACCTGGTTTAATCGACAGTTTCAGTGTGGTACCACAATACTACGTGATGCAAACCAGGGAATACCCAGGATCTGTTAAACGAGTATGTGAAGTGTGCGAAAGTATGAGCCTGATGAGGGCGAATCCCAGACCTATCCCAGACCTAACTTGCGTTATCCTCTAAAATATTGATCGAAACCAGGTTTAATTGACTGTTTTAGTGTGGTACCACTTTACTACGTGATCCAAAGCAGAAAAAACCCTCGATCAGGTCAACATGCATGTTAAAACTGCGAAAGTATGACCCTGATGAGGGCAAATCCCAGACCTATCCCAGACCTAACTTGCGTTGTCCTCTAAGATATTGATGGAAATCAGGTTTAATTGACTGTTTCAGTGTTGTACTTCATTACTACGTGATGCTATCCAGAAAAAGCCCATGATCTAGCCATCAAGTATGAGAAATATGCGAAAGAATGAGTCTGATGAGTGTAAATCCCAGACCTAACCTAGACCTAACATGAATTATTCTCTAAAATATTGATCGAAACCAGGTTTAATTGACTGTTTCAGTGTGGCACCACATTACTACGTGATCCAATCCAGTAAAACCCCAGGATCCGTTCAACAAGTATGTGAAGAATGCGAAAGTATGAGTCTGATGAGTGAAAATCCTCGGCCTAACCTAGACCTAACATGCGTTATCCTCAAAAATATTGATCGAAACCAGGTTTAATGGACAGTTTCAGTGTGGTACCACACTACTACGTGATCCAAACCAGAAAAAAACCCAGGATCTGTTCAACCAGTATGTGAAAAACGCGAAAGTATGAGCCTGATGAGGGCAAATCCCAGACCGATCCCAGACCTAACTTGCGTTTTCCTCTAAAATATTGATCGAAACCAGGTTTAATTGACTGTTTCAGTGTGGTACCACATTACTACGTGATACAATCCAGAAATAGCCCAGGATCTAGCCATGAGGTATGAGAAATATGCGAAAGTATGAGCCTGACGAGAGCAAATCCTAGACCTAACCCAGACCTAACATGCGTTATCCTCTAAAATATTTATCAAGACCAGGTTTAATTGATTGTTTCAGTGTGGTCCCACATTACTACGTGATCCAAAGCAGAAAAAACCCAGGATCCGTTCAACAAGTATGTGAAGAATGCGAAAGAATGAGTCTGATGAGTGAAAATCCCAGGCCTAACCTAGACATAACATGCGTTATCCTCTAAAATATTGATCGAAACCAGGTTTAATTGACTGTTTCAGTGTGGTACCACATTACTACGTGATACAATCCAGAAATAGCCCAGGATCTAGCCATGAGGTATGAGAAATATGCGAAAGTATGAGGCTGACGAGAGCAAATCCTAGACCTAACCCAGACCTAACATGCGTTATCCTCTAAAATATTTATCAAGACCAGGTTTAATTGATTGTTTCACTGTGGTCCCACATTACTACGTGATCCAAACCAGAAAAAATCCAAGATCCGTTCAACAAGTATGTGAAGAATGCGAAAGTATGAGTCTGTTGAGTGAAAATCCCAGGCCTAACCTAGACCTAACATGCGTTATCCCCAAAAATATTGATCGAAACCTGGTTTAATCGACAGTTTCAGTGTGGTACCACAATACTACGTGATGCAAACCAGGGAATACCCAGGATCTGTTAAACGAGTATGTGAAGTGTGCGAAAGTATGAGCCTGACGAGGGCGAATCCCAGACCTATCCCAGACCTAACTTGCGTTATCCTCTAAAATATTGATCGAAACCAGGTTTAATCGACTGTTTCAGCGTGGTACCACATTACTATGTGATACAATCCAGAAACAGCCCAGGATCTATCCATGAAGTATAAGAAATATGCGAAAGTAAGAGCCTGATGAGGGCAAATCCTAGACATAACCCAGACCTAACATGCGTTATCCTCTAAAATATTTATCAAGACCAGGTTTAATGGAATGTTTCAGTGTGGTACCACATTACTACGTGATCCAAACCAGCAAAAACCCAGGATCCGGTCAACAAGTATGAGAAGAATGCGAAAGTATGAGTCTGATGTGTGAAAATCCCAGGCCTAACCTAGACCTAACATGCGTTGTCCTCAAAAATATTGATCGAAACCTGGTTTAATCGACCGTTTCTGTGTGGTACCACATTACTATGTGATCCAAACCAGAAAATAACCCAGGATCTGTTCCACAAGTATGTGAAGTGTGCGAAAGAATGAGTCTTTTGAGGGCAAATCCCAGACCTATCCCAGACCTAACATGCGTTATCCTCTAAAATATTAATCAAGACCAGGTTTAATTGATTGTTTCAGTGTGGTCCCACATTACTACGTTATCCAAACCAGAAAAAACCCAGGATCCGTTCAACAAGTATGTGAAGAATGCGAATGTATGAGCCTGATGTGGGCAAATCCCAGACCTAACCTAGGCCTAACATGTGTTATCCTCTAAAATATTGATCCAAGCCAGGTTTAATGGACTGTTTCAGTGTGGTACCACACTACTACGTAATACAAACCAGAAAAAACCCAGGATCTGTTGAACAAGTATGTGAAAAACGCGAAAGTATGAGCCTGATGTGGGCAAATCCCAGACCTATCCCAGACCTAACTTGCGCTGTCCTCTAAGATATTGATGGAAACCAGGTTTAATTGACTGTTTCAGTGTTGTACTTCATTACTACGTGATGCAATCCAGAAAAAGCCCAGGATCTAGCCATCAAGTATGAGAAATATGCGAAAGAATGAGCCTGATGAGAGCAAATCCCAGACCTAACCTAGACCTAACATGAATTATTCTCTAATATATTGATCGAAACCAGGTTTAGTTGACTGTTTCAGTGTGGTCCCACATTACTACGTGATCCAAACCAGAAAGAACCCAGGATCCGTTCAACAAGTATGTGAAGAATGCGAAAGTATGAGTCTGATGAGTGAAAATCCCAGGCCTAACCTAGACCATACATGCGTTATCCTCTAAAATATTGATCGAAACCAGGTTAAATCGACTGTTTAAGTGTGGTACCACATTACTACGTGATCCAAACCAGAAAAAACCCAGGATCAGTTCAAGAAGTATGTGAAAAACGCGATAGTACGAGCCTGGGGAGGGCGAACCCTGACCTATCCCATACCTAACTCGCGTTATCCTCTAAAATATTGATCGAAACTAGGTTTAATCGACTGTTTCAGTGTGGTACCACATTACTACGTGATCCAAACCAGAAAAAACCCAAGATCCGTTCAACAAGTATTTGAAGAATGCGAAAGTATGAGTCTGATGAGTGAATATCCCAGGCCTAACCTAGACCTAACATGAGTTATCCTCTTAAATATTGGCCGATACCAGGTTTAATGGACCGTTTCAGTGTGGTACCACTTTACTACGTGATCCAAAGCAGAAAAAACCCTCGATCAGGTCAACATGTATGTTAAAACTGCGAAAGTATGACCCTGATGAGGGCAAATCCCAGACCTATCCCAGACCTAACTTGCGTTGTCCTCTAAGATATTGATGGAAATCAGGTTTAATTGACTGTTTCAGTGTTGTACTTCATTACTACGTGATGCTATCCAGAAAAAGCCCATGATCTAGCCATCAAGTATGAGAAATATGCGAAAGAATGAGCCTGATGAGAGCAAATCCCAGACCTAACCTAGACCTAACATGAATTGTTCTCTAAAATATTGATCAAAACCAGGTTTAATTGACTGTTTCGGTGTGGTACCACATTACTACGTGATCCAAACCAGAAAAAAACCCAGGATCTGTTCAACGAGTATGTGAAGTGTGCGAAAGTATGAGTCCGATGAGGGCAAATCTCAGACCTATCCCGGACCTAACTTGCGTTATCCTCTAAAATATTGATCGAAACCATGTTTAATTGACTGTTTCAGTGTGGTACCACTTTACTACGTGATCCAAACCAGAAAAAACCCAGGATCCGTTCAACAAGTATGTGAAAAATGCGAAGGTATGACCCTGATGAGGGCAAATCCCAGACCTATCCCAGACCTAACTTGCGTTGTCCTCTAAAATATTGATGGAAACCAGGTTTCATTGACTGTTTCAGTGTGGTACCACATTACTACGTGATCCAAACCAGAAAAAAACCCGGGTTCTGTTCAACAAGTATGTGAAAAACGCGAAAGTATGAGCCTGATGTGGGCAAATCCTAGACCTAACCCAGACCTAACATGCGTTATCCTCTAAAATATTGATCGAAACCAGGTTTAATGGACTGTATCAGTGTGGTACCACACTACTACGTGATCCAAACCAGAAAAAAACCCAGGATCTGTTCATCAAGTATGTGAAAAACGCGAAAGTATGAGCCTGATGAGGGCAAATCCCAGACCTATCTCAGACCTAACTTGCGTTATCCTCTAAAATATTGATCGAAACCAGGTTTAATTGACTGTTTCAGTGTGGTACCACAATACTACGTGATCCAATCCAGAAATAGCCCAGGATCTATCCATGAAGTATAAGAAATATGCGGAAGTATGAGCCTGATGAGAGCAAATCCTAGACCTAACCCAGACCTAACATGCGTTATCCTCTAAAATAATTATCAAGACCAGGTTTAATTATTTGCTTCAGTGTGGTCCCACATTACTACGTGATCCAAACCAGAAAATAACCCAGGATCTGTTCAACGAGTATGAGAAGTGTGCGAAAGTTTGAGTCTGATGAGGGCAAATCCCAGACCTATCCCAGACCTAACTTGCGGTATCCTCTAAAATATTGATCGAAACCAGGTTTAATTGACTGTTTCAGCGTGGTACCACATTACTACGTGACACAATCCTGAAATAGCCCAGGATCTAGCCATGAAGTATGAGAAATATGCGAAAGTATGAGCCTGATGAGGGCAAATCCTAGACGTAACCCGGACCTAACATACGTTATCCTCTAAAATATTTATCATGACCAGGTTTAATTGAATGTTTCAGTGTGGTACCACATTACTACGTGTACCAAACCGGAAAAAACCCAGGATCCGTTCAACAAGTATGTGAAGAATGCGAAAGTACGAGTCTGATGAGTGAAAATCCCAGGCCTAACCTAACCCAACATGCGTTATCCTCTAAAATATTGATCGATACCAGGTTCAATTGACTGTTTCAGTGTGGTACCACATTACTACGTGATCCAATCCAGAAATAGCCCAGGATCTAGCCATGAAGTATGAGAAATATGCGAAAGTATGAGTCTGATGTGGGCAAATTCCAGACCTATCCCAGACCTAACTTGCATTGTCCTCTAAAATATTGATCGAAACCAGGTTTAATTGACTGTTTCAGTGTGGTACCACATTACTACGTGATCCAATCCAGAAATAGCCCAGGATCCAGCCATGAAGTATGAGAAATATGCGAAAGTATGAGTCTGATGAGGGCAAATCCTAGTCCTAACCCAGACCTAACATGCGTTATCCTCTAAAATATTTATCAAGACCAGGTTTAATTGATTGTTTCAGTGTGGTACCACATTACTACGTGATCCGCACCAGAAAAAACCCAAGATCCGTTCAACAAGTATGTGAAGAATGCGAAAGTATGAGTCTGTTGAGTGAAAATCCCAGGCCTAACCTAGACCTAACATGCGTTATCCCCAAAAATATTGATCGAAACCTGGTTTAATCGACAGTTTCAGTGTGGTACCACAATACTACGTGATGCAAACCAGGGAATACCCAGGATCTGTTAAACGAGTATGTGAAGTGTGCGAAAGTATGAGCCTGATGAGGGCGAATCCCAGACCTATCCCAGACCTAACTTGCGTTATCCTCTAAAATATTGATCGAAACCAGGTTTAATTGACTGTTTTAGTGTGGTACCACTTTACTACGTGATCCAAAGCAGAAAAAACCCTCGATCAGGTCAACATGCATGTTAAAACTGCGAAAGTATGACCCTGATGAGGGCAAATCCCAGACCTATCCCAGACCTAACTTGCGTTGTCCTCTAAGATATTGATGGAAATCAGGTTTAATTGACTGTTTCAGTGTTGTACTTCATTACTACGTGATGCTATCCAGAAAAAGCCCATGATCTAGCCATCAAGTATGAGAAATATGCGAAAGAATGAGTCTGATGAGTGTAAATCCCAGACCTAACCTAGACCTAACATGAATTATTCTCTAAAATATTGATCGAAACCAGGTTTAATTGACTGTTTCAGTGTGGCACCACATTACTACGTGATCCAATCCAGTAAAACCCCAGGATCCGTTCAACAAGTATGTGAAGAATGCGAAAGTATGAGTCTGATGAGTGAAAATCCTCGGCCTAACCTAGACCTAACATGCGTTATCCTCAAAAATATTGATCGAAACCAGGTTTAATGGACAGTTTCAGTGTGGTACCACACTACTACGTGATCCAAACCAGAAAAAAACCCAGGATCTGTTCAACCAGTATGTGAAAAACGCGAAAGTATGAGCCTGATGAGGGCAAATCCCAGACCGATCCCAGACCTAACTTGCGTTTTCCTCTAAAATATTGATCGAAACCAGGTTTAATTGACTGTTTCAGTGTGGTACCACATTACTACGTGATACAATCCAGAAATAGCCCAGGATCTAGCCATGAGGTATGAGAAATATGCGAAAGTATGAGCCTGACGAGAGCAAATCCTAGACCTAACCCAGACCTAACATGCGTTATCCTCTAAAATATTTATCAAGACCAGGTTTAATTGATTGTTTCAGTGTGGTCCCACATTACTACGTGATCCAAAGCAGAAAAAACCCAGGATCCGTTCAACAAGTATGTGAAGAATGCGAAAGAATGAGTCTGATGAGTGAAAATCCCAGGCCTAACCTAGACATAACATGCGTTATCCTCTAAAATATTGATCGAAACCAGGTTTAATTGACTGTTTCAGTGTGGTACCACATTACTACGTGATACAATCCAGAAATAGCCCAGGATCTAGCCATGAGGTATGAGAAATATGCGAAAGTATGAGGCTGACGAGAGCAAATCCTAGACCTAACCCAGACCTAACATGCGTTATCCTCTAAAATATTTATCAAGACCAGGTTTAATTGATTGTTTCACTGTGGTCCCACATTACTACGTGATCCAAACCAGAAAAAATCCAAGATCCGTTCAACAAGTATGTGAAGAATGCGAAAGTATGAGTCTGTTGAGTGAAAATCCCAGGCCTAACCTAGACCTAACATGCGTTATCCCCAAAAATATTGATCGAAACCTGGTTTAATCGACAGTTTCAGTGTGGTACCACAATACTACGTGATGCAAACCAGGGAATACCCAGGATCTGTTAAACGAGTATGTGAAGTGTGCGAAAGTATGAGCCTGACGAGGGCGAATCCCAGACCTATCCCAGACCTAACTTGCGTTATCCTCTAAAATATTGATCGAAACCAGGTTTAATCGACTGTTTCAGCGTGGTACCACATTACTATGTGATACAATCCAGAAACAGCCCAGGATCTATCCATGAAGTATAAGAAATATGCGAAAGTAAGAGCCTGATGAGGGCAAATCCTAGACATAACCCAGACCTAACATGCGTTATCCTCAAAAATATTTATCAAGACCAGGTTTAACTGAATGTTTCAGTGTGGTACCAGATTACTACGTGATACATTCCTGAAACAGCCCAGGATCTAGCCATGAAGTATGAGAAATATGCGAAAGTTTGAGCCTGACGAGGGCAAATCCTAGACCTAACCCAAACCTAACATGAATTATTCTCTAAAATATTGATCGAAACCAGGTTTAATGGACAGTTTCAGTGTGGTACCACACTACTACGTGATCCAAACCAGAAAAAAACCCAGGATCTGTTCATCAAGTATGTGAAATACGCGAGAGTATGAGCCTGATGAGGGCAAATCCCAGACCTATCCCAGACCTAACTTGCGTTATCCTCTAAAATATTGATCGAAACCAGGTTTAATCGACTGTTTCAGCGTGGTACCACATTACTATGTGATACAATCCAGAAACAGCCCAGGATCTAGCCATGAAGTATGAGAAATATGCGAAAGTATGAGCCTGATGAGGGCAAACCCTAGACCTAACCCAAACCTAACATGCGTTATCCTCTAAAATATTTATCAAGACCAGGTTTAATCGAATGTTTCAGTGTGGTACCACATTACTACGTGAACGAAACCAGAAAAAACCCAGGATCCGTTCAACAAGTAAGTTAAAACTGCGACAGTACGATCCTGATGAGAGCAAATCCCAGATCTAACCTAGACCTGACATGCGTTGTCCTCTAAAATATTGATGGAAACCAGGTTTAATTGACTGTTTCAGTGTTGTACTTCATTACTTCGTGATGCAATCCAAAAAAAGCCCAGGATCTAGCCATCAAGTATGAGAAATATGCGAAAGAATGGGCCTGATGGGAGCAAATCCCTGACCTAACCTAGACCTAACATGAATTATTCTGTAAAATATTTATCAAGACCAGGTTTAATTGAATTTTTCAGTGTGGTACCACATTACTACGTGATCCAAACCAGTAAAAACCCAGGATCCGTTCAACAAGTATGTGAAGAATGCGAAAGTATGAGTCTGATGAGGTCAAATCCCAGACCTATCCCAGACTTAACTTGCGTTATCCTCTAAAATATTGATCGAAACCAGGTTTAATCGACTGTTTCAGCGTGGTACCACATTACTATGTGATACAATCCAGAAACAGACCAGGATCCAGCCATGAAGTATGAGAAATATGCGAAAGTATGCGCCTGATGAGGGCAAATCCTAGACCTAACCCAGACCTAACATGCGTTATCCTCTAAAATATTAATCAAGACCAGGTTTATTGGAATGTTTCAGTGTGGTACCACATTACTACGTGATCCAAACCAGTAAAAACCCAGGATCCGTTCAACAAGTATGTGAAGAATGCGAAAGTACGAGTCTGATGAGTGAAAATCCCAGGCCTAACCTAGACCTAACATGCGTTATCCTCAATAATATCGATCGAAACCAGGTTTAATTGAGTGTTTCAGTGTTGTACTTCATTACCACGTGATGCAATCCAGAAAAAGCCCAGGATCTAGCTATCTAGTATGAGAAATATGCGAAAGAATGAGCCTGATGAGAGCAAATCCCAGGCCTAACCTAGACCTAACATGAATTATTCTCTAAAATATTCATCAAAACCAGGTTTAGTTGACTGTTTCAGTGTGGTACCACATTACTACGTGATCCAATCCAGAAATAGCCCAGGATCCAGCCATGAAGTATGAGAAATATGCGAAAGTATGAGCCTGATGAGGGCAAATCCCAGACCTATCCCAGACCTAACTTGCGTTGTCCTCTAAGATATTGATGGAAACCAGGTTTAATTGACTGTTTCAGTGTTGTACTTCATTACTACGTGATGCTATCCAGAAAAAGCCCATGATCTAGCCATCAAGTATGAGAAATATGCGAAAGAATGAGTCTGATGAGTGCAAATCCCAGACCTAACCTAGACCTAACATGAATTATTCTCTAAAATATTGATCGAAACCAGGTTCAATTGACTGTTTCAGTGTGGCACCACATTACTACGTGATCCAATCCAGTAAAACCCCAGGATCCGTTCAACAAGTATGTGAAGAATGCGAAAGTATGAGTCTGATGAGTGAAAATCCTCGGCCTAACCTAGACCTAACATGCGTTATCCTCAAAAATAATGATCGAAACCAGGTTTAATGGACAGTTTCAGTGTGGTACCACACTACTACGTGATCCAAACCAGAAAAAAACCCAGGATCTGTTCAACCAGTATGTGAAAAACGCGAAAGTATGAGCCTGATGAGGGCAAATCCCAGACCGATCCCAGACCTAACTTGCGTTTTCCTCAAAAATATTGATCGAAACCAGGTTTAATTGACTGTTTCAGTGTGGTACCACATTACTACGTGATACAATCCAGAAATAGCCCAGGATCTAGCCATGAGGTATGAGAAATATGCGAAAGTATGAGCCTGACGAGAGCAAATCCTAGACCTAACCCAGACCTAACATGTGTTATCCTCTAAAATATTTATCAAGACCAGGTTTAATTGATTGTTTCAGTGTGGTCCCACATTACTACGTGATCCAAAGCAGAAAAAACCCAGGATCCGTTCAACAAGTATGTGAAGAATGCGAAAGAATGAGTCTGATGAGTGAAAATCCCAGGCCTAACCTAGACATAACATGCGTTATCCTCTAAAATATTGATCGAAACCAGGTTTAATTGACTGTTTCAGTGTGGTACCACATTACTACGTGATACAATCCAGAAATAGCCCAGGATCTAGCCATGAGGTATGAGAAATATGCGAAAGTATGAGGCTGACGAGAGCAAATCCTAGACCTAACCCAGACCTAACATGCGTTATCCTCTAAAATATTTATCAAGACCAGGTTTAATTGATTGTTTCAGTGTGGTCCCACATTACTACGTGATCCAAACCAGAAAAAACCCAAGATCCGTTCAACAAGTATGTGAAGAATGCGAAAGTATGAGTCTGTTGAGTGAAAATCCCAGGCCTAACCTAGACCTAACATGCGTTATCCCCAAAAATATTGATCGAAACCTGGTTTAATTGACTGTTTCAGTGTGGCACCACATTACTACGTGATCCAATCCAGTAAAACCCCAGGATCCGTTCAACAAGTATGTGAAGAATGCGTAAGTATGAGTCTGATGAGTGAAAATCCTCGGCCTAACCTAGACCTAACATGCGTTATCCTCAAAAATATTGATCGAAACCAGGTTTAATGGACAGTTTCAGTGTGGTACCACACTACTACGTGATCCAAACCAGAAAAAAACCCAGGATCTGTTCAACGAGTATGTGAAAAACGCGAAAGTATGAGCCTGATGAGGGCAAATCCCAGACCGATCCCAGACCTAACTTGCGTTTTCCTCTAAAATATTGATCGAAACCAGGTTTAATCGACTGTTTCAGCGTGGTACCACATTACTATGTGATACAATCCAGAAACAGCCCAGGATCTATCCATGAAGTATAAGAAATATGCGAAAGTAAGAGCCTGATGAGGGCAAATCCTAGACATAACCCAGACCTAACATGCGTTATTCTCAAAAATATTTATCAAGACCAGGTTTAACTGAATGTTTCAGTGTGGTACCAGATTACTACGTGATACATTCCTGAAACAGCCCAGGATCTAGCCATGAAGTATGAGAAATATGCGAAAGTTTGAGCCTGACGAGGGCAAATCCTAGACCTAACCCAAACCTAACATGAATTATTCTCTAAAATATTGATCGAAACCAGGTTTAATGGACAGTTTCAGTGTGGTACCACACTACTACGTGATCCAAACCAGAAAAAAACCCAGGATCTGTTCATCAAGTATGTGAAATACGCGAAAGTATGAGCCTGATGAGGGCAAATCCCAGACCTATCCCAGACCTAACTTGCGTTATCCTCTAAAATATTGATCGAAACCAGGTTTAATCGACTGTTTCAGCGTGGTACCACATTACTATGTGATACAATCCAGAAACAGCCCAGGATCTAGCCATGAAGTATGAGAAATATGCGAAAGTATGAGCCTGATGAGGGCAAACCCTAGACCTAACCCAAACCTAACATGCGTTATCCTCTAAAATATTTATCAAGACCAGGTTTAATCGAATGTTTCAGTGTGGTACCACATTACTACGTGAACGAAACCAGAAAAAACCCAGGATCCGTTCAACAAGTAAGTTAAAACTGCGACAGTACGATCCTGATGAGAGCAAATCCCAGATCTAACCTAGACCGGACATGCGTTGTCCTCTAAAATATTGATGGAAACCAGGTTTAATTGACTGTTTCAGTGTTGTACTTCATTACTTCGTGATGCAATCCAAAAAAAGCCCAGGATCTAGCCATCAAGTATGAGAAATATGCGAAAGAATGGGCCTGATGGGAGCAAATCCCTGACCTAACCTAGACCTAACATGAATTATTCTGTAAAATATTTATCAAGACCAGGTTTAATTGAATTTTTCAGTGTGGTACCACATTACTACGTGATCCAAACCAGTAAAAACCCAGGATCCGTTCAACAAGTATGTGAAGAATGCGAAAGTATGAGTCTGATGAGGTCAAATCCCAGACCTATCCCAGACTTAACTTGCGTTATCCTCTAAAATATTGATCGAAACCAGGTTTAATCGACTGTTTCAGCGTGGTACCACATTACTATGTGATACAATCCAGAAACAGACCAGGATCCAGCCATGAAGTATGAGAAATATGCGAAAGTATGCGCCTGATGAGGGCAAATCCTAGACCTAACCCAGACCTAACATGCGTTATCCTCTAAAATATTAATCAAGACCAGGTTTATTGGAATGTTTCAGTGTGGTACCACATTACTACGTGATCCAAACCAGTAAAAACCCAGGATCCGTTCAACAAGTATGTGAAGAATGCGAAAGTACGAGTCTGATGAGTGAAAATCCCAGGCCTAACCTAGACCTAACATGCGTTATCCTCAATAATATCGATCGAAACCAGGTTTAATTGAGTGTTTCAGTGTTGTACTTCATTACTACGTGATGCAATCCACAAAAAGCCCAGGATCTAGCTATCTAGTATGAGAAATATGCGAAAGAATGAGCCTGATGAGAGCAAATCCCAGGCCTAACCTAGACCTAACATGAATTATTCTCTAAAATATTCATCAAAACCAGGTTTAGTTGACTGTTTCAGTGTGGTACCACATTACTACGTGATCCAATCCAGAAATAGCCCAGGATCCAGCCATGAAGTATGAGAAATATGCGAAAGTATGAGCCTGATGAGGGCAAATCCTAGACCTAACCCAGACCTAACATGCGTTATTCTCTAAAATATTTATCAAGACCAGGTTTAATGGAATGTTTCAGTGTGGTACCACATTACTACGTGATCCAAACCAGCAAAAACCCAGGATCCGTTCAACAAGTATGAGAAGAATGCGAAAGTATGAGTCTGATGAGTGAAAATCCCAGGCCTAACCTAGACCTAACATGCGTTGTCCTCAAAAATATTGATCGAAACCTGGTTTAATCGACCGTTTCTGTGTGGTACCACATTACTATGTGATCCAAACCAGAAAATAACCCAGGATCTGTTCAACAAGTATGTGAAGTGTGCGAAAGAATGAGTCTGATGAGGGCAAATCCCAGACCTATCCCAGACCTAACATGCGTTATCCTCTAAAATATTTATCAAGACCAGGTTTAATTGATTGTTTCAGTGTGGTACCACACTACAACGTAATACAAACCAGAAAAAACCCAGGATCTGTTCTACAAGTATGTGAAAAACGCGAAAGTATGAGCCTGATGTGGGCAAATCCCAGACCTATCCCAGACCTAACTTGCGTTGTCCTCTAAGATATTGATGGAAAACAGGTTTAATTGACTGTTTCAGTGTTGTACTTCATTACTACGTGATGCAATCCAGAAAAAGCCCAGGAGCTAGCCATCAAGTATGTGAAAAATGCGAAAGCATGAGTCTGATGAGGGCAAATCCCTGGCCTAACCTAGACATAACTTTCGTTATCCTCTAAAATATTGGTCGAAACCAGGTTCAGTGGGCTGTTTCAGTGTGGTCCCACATTACTACGTGATCCAAACCAGAAAAAACCCAGGATCCGTTCAACAAGTATGTGAAGAATGCGAAAGTATGAGTCTGATGAGTGAAAATCCCTGGCCTAACCTAGACCTTACATGCGTTATCCCCTAAAATATTGATCGAAACCAGGTTAAATCGACTGTTTCAGTGTGGTACCACATTACTACGTGATCCAAACCAGAAAAAACCCAGGATCAGTTCAAGAAGTATGTGAAAAACGCGATAGTATGAGCCTGGGGAGGGCGAACCCTGACCTATCCCAGACCTAACTTGCGTTATCCTCTAAAATATTGATCGAAACCAGGTTTAATCGACTGTTTTAGTGAGGTACCACATTACTACGTGATCCAAACCAGAAAAAACCCAAGATCCTTTCAACAAGTATTTGAAGAATGCGAAAGTATGAGTCTGATGAGTGAATATCCCAGGCCTAATCTAGACATAACATGCGTTATCCTCTTAAATATTGACCGATACCACGTTTAATGGACAGTTTCAGTGTGGTACCACTTTACTACGTGATCCAAAGCAGAAAAAACCCTCGATCAGGTCAACATGTATGTTAAAACTGCGAAAGCATGAGTCTGATGAGTGAAAATCCCAGGCCTAACGTAGACCTAACATGCGTTATCCTCAATAATATTGACCGAAACCAGGTTTAATCGACTGTCTCAGCGTGGTACCACATTACTACGTGATCCAAGCCAGAAAAAAACCCAGGATCTGTTCAACGAGTATGTGAAGTGTGCGAAAGTATGAGTCTGATGAGGGCAAATCCCAGACCTATCCCAGACCTAACATGCGTTATCCTCAAAAATATTTATCAAGACCAGGTTTAACTGAGTGTTTCAGTGTGGCACCACATTACTACGTGATCCATACCAGAAAAAGCCCAGGATCTGTTCAACAAGTATGTGAAAAATGCGAAAGCATGAGTCTGATGAGGGCAAATCCCTGGCCTAACCTAGACATAACTTTCGTTATCCTCTAAAATATTGGTCGAAACCAGGTTCAGTGGGCTGTTTCAGTGTGGTACCACATTACTGCGCGATCCAAACCAGAAAAAACCCAGGATCTGTTCAACAAGTATGTGAAGTGTGTGAAAGTATGAGTCTGATGACTGAAAATCCCAGGCCTAACCTAGACCTAACATGCGTTATCCTCTAAAATATTGATCGAAACCAGGTTTAATTGACTGTTTCAGTGTGGTACCACAATACTACGTGATCCAATCCAGAAATAGCCCAGGATCTATCCATGAAGTATAAGAAATATGCGGAAGTATGAGCCTGATGAGAGCAAATACTAGACCTAACCCAGACCTAACATGCGTTATCCTCTAAAATATTTATCAAGACCAGGTTTAATTATTTGTTTCAGTGCGGTCCCACATTACTACGTGATCCAAACCAGAAAAAAACCCAGGATCCGTTCAACAAGTATGTGAAGAATGCAAAAGTATGAGTCTGATGAATGAAAATCCCAGGCCTAACCTATACCTAACATGCGTTATCCTCAAAAACATTGATCGAAACCTGGTTTAATCGACTGTTTCAGTGTGGTACCACATTACTATGTGATCCAAACCAGAAAATAGCCCAGGATCTATCCATGAAGTCTAAGAAATATGCGAAAGTATGAGCCTGATGATGGCAAATCCTAGACCTAACCCAGACCTAACATGCGTTATCCTCAAAAATATTTATCAAGACCAGGTTTAACTGAATGTTTCAGTGTGGTACCACATTACTACGTGATCCATACCAGAAAAAGCCCAGGATCTGTTCAACAAGTATGTGAAAAATGCGAAAGCATGAGTCTGATGAGGGCAAATCCCAGGCCTAACCTAGACATAACTTTCGTTATCCTCTAAAATATTGATCGAAACCAGGTTCAGTGGGCTGTTTCGGTGTGGTACCACATTACTGCGCGATCCAAACCAGAAAAAACCCAGGATCTGTTCAACAAGTATGTGAGAAATGCGAAAGTATGACCCTGATGTGGGCAAATCCCAGACCTAACCCAGACCTAACTTGCATCGTCCTCTAAAATATTGATCGAAACCAGGTTTAATTGACTGTTCCAGTGTGGTACCACATTACTACGTGACCCAATCAAGAAATAGCCCAGGATCTAGCCATGAAGTATGAGAAATATGCGAAAGTATGAGCCTGATGAGGGCAAATCCTAGACCTAACCCAGACCTAACATGCGTTATCATCTAAAATATTTATCAAGACCTGGTTTAATTGATTGTTTCAGTGTGGTACCACATTACTACGTGAACCATACCAGAAAAAACCCAGGATCCGTTCAACAAGTATCTGAAGAATGCGAAAGTATGAGTCTGATGAGCGAAAATCTCAGGGCTAACCTAGACCTAACATGCATTATCCTCTAAAATATTGATCCAAACCAGGTTTAGTGGACTGTTTCAGTGTGGTACCACTTTACTACGTGATACAAAGCAGAAAAAACCCTCGATCAGGTCAACATGTATGTTAGAACTGCGAAAGTATGACCCTGATGAGGGCAAATCCCAGGCCTAACCTAGACCTAACATGAATTATTCTCTAAAATATTGATCGAAACCAGGTTTAATTGACTGTTTCAGTGTTGTACATCATTACTACGTGATGCAATCCAGGAAAAGCCTAGGATCTAGCCATCAAGTATGAGAAATATGCGAAAGAATGAGCCTGATGAGAGCAAATCCCAGACCTAACCTAGACCTAACATGAATTATTCTCTAAAATATTTATCGAAACCAGGTTTAATTGACTGTTTCAGTGTGGTACCACATTACTACATGATCCAATCCAGTAAAACCCCAGGATCCGTTCAACAAGTATGTGCAGAATGCGAAAGTATGAGTCTGATGAGTGAAAATCTTCGGCCTAACCTAGACCTAACATGCGTTATCCTCAAAAATATTGATCGAAACCAGGTTTAATGGACAGTTTCAGTGTGGTACCACACTACTACGTGATCCAAACCAGAAAAAAACCCAGGATCTGTTCAACCAGGATGTGAAAAACGCGAAAGTATGAGCCTGATGAGGGCAAATCCCAGACCGATCCCAGACCTAACTTGCGTTATCCTCTAAAATATTGATCGAAACCAGGTTTAATTGACTGTTTCAGTGTGGTACCACATTACTACGTGATCCAATCCAGAAATAGCCCAGGATCTAGCCATGAGGTATGAGGAATATGCGAAAGTATGAGCCTGACGAGAGCAAATCCTACACCTAACCCAGAACTAACATGCGTTATCCTCTAAAATATTTATCAAGACCAGGTTTAATTGATTGTTTCAGTGTGGTCCCACATTACTACGTGATCCAAACCAGAAAAAACCCAGGATCCCTTCAACAAGTCTGTGAAGAATGCGAAAGAATGACTCTGATGAGTGAAAATCCCAGGCCTAACCTAGACCTAACATGCGTTATCCTCAAAAATATTGATCGAAACCTGGTTTAATCGACTGTTTCAGTGTGGTACCACATTACTATGTGATCCAAACCAGAAAATAGCCCAGGATCTATCCATGAAGTTTAAGAAATATGCGAAAGTATGAGCCTGGTGAGGGCAAATCCTAGACCTAACCCAGACCTAACATGCGTTATCCTCAAAAATATTTATCAAGACCAGGTTTAACTGAACGTTTCAGTGTGGTACCACATTACTACGTGATCCATACCAGAAAAAACCCAGGATCTGTTCAACAAGTCAGTGAAAAATGCGAAAGCATGAGTCTGATGAGGGCAAATCCCAGGCCTAACCTAGACATAACTTTCGTTATCCTCTAAAATATTGATCGAAACCGGGTTCAGTGGGCTGTTTCAGTGTGGTACCACATTACTGCGCGATCCAAACCAGAAAAAACCCAGGATCTGTTCAACAAGTATGTGAAAAATGCGAAAGTATGACCCTGATGTGGGCAAATCCCAGACCTAACCCAGACCTAACTTGCATTGTCCTCTAAAATATTGATCGAAACCAGGTTTAATTGACTGTTCCAGTGTGGTACCACATTACTACGTGATCCAATCCAGAAATAGCCCAGGATCTAGCCATGAAGTATGAGAAATATGCGAAAGTATGGGCCTGATGAGGGCAAATCCTAGACCTAACCCAGACCTAACATGCGTTATCCTCTAAAATATTTATCAAGACCAGGTTTAATTGATTGTTTCAGTGTGGTCCCACATTACTACGTGATCCAAACCAGAAAAAACCCAGGATCCCTTCAACAAGTCTGTGAAGAATGCGAAAGAATGAACCTGATGAGGGCGAATCCCAGACCTATCCCAGACCTACCTTGCGTTATCCTCTAAAATATTGATCGAAACCAGGTTTAATTGACTGTTTCAGCGTGGTACCACGTTACTACGTGATACAATCCTGAAACAGCCCAGGATCTAGCCATGAAGTATGAGAAATATGCGAAAGTATGAGCCTGACGAGGGCAAATCCTAGACCTAACCCAAACCTAACATGCGTTATCCTCTAAAATATTGATCCAAACCAGGTTTAATGGACAGCTTCAGTGTGATACCACTTTACTACGCGATCCAAAGCAGAAAAAACCCTCGATCAGGTCAACATGTATGTTAAAACTGCGAAAGTATGACCCTGATGAGGGCAAATCCCAGGCCTAACCTAGACCTAACATGCGTTGTCCTCTAAAATATTGATGGAAACTTGGTTTAATTGACTGTTTCAGTGTTGTACTTCATTACTACGTGATACAATCCAGAAACCCCAGGATCTAGCCATCAAGTATGAGATATATGCGAAAGAATGAGCCTGATGAGAGCAAATCCCAGACCTAACCTAGACCTAACATGGATTATTCTCTAAAATATTGATCGAAACCAGGTTTAATTGACTGTTTCAGTGTGGTACCACATTACTACGTGATCCAAACCAGTAAAACCCCAGGATCCGTTCAACAAGTATGTGAAGAATGCGAAAGTATGAGTCTGATGAGTGAAAATCCTCGGCCTAACCTAGACCTAACATGCGTTATCCTCAAAAATATTGATCGAAACCAGGTTTAATGGACAGTTTCAGTGTGCTACCACACCACCACGTGATCCAAACTAGAAAAAAACCCAGGATCTGTTCAACCAGTATGTGAAAAACGCGAAAGTATGAGCCTGATGAGGGCAAATCTCAGACCGATCCCAGACCTAACTTGCGTTATCCTCTAAAATATTGTTCGAAACCAGGTTTAATTGACTGTTTCAGTGTGGTACCACATTACTACGTGATCCAATCCATAAATAGCCCAGGATCTAGCCATGAGGTATGAGAAATATGCGAAAGTATGAGTCTGACGAAAGCAAATCCCTGGCCTAACCCAGACCTAACATGCGTGATCCTCTAAAATATTTATCAAGACCAGGTTTAATTGATTGTTTAAGTGTGGTCCCACATTACTACGTGATCCAAACCACAAAAAACCCAGGATCCGTTCAACAAGTATGTGAAGAATGCGAAAGAATGAGTCTGATGAGTGAAAATCCCAGGCCTAACCTAGACCTAACATGCGTTATCCTCAACAATATTGATCGAAACCTGGTTTAATCGACTGTTTCAGTGTGGTACCACATTACTATGTGATCCAAACCAGAAAATAGCCCAGGATCTATCCATGAAGTATAAGAAATATGCGAAAGTATGAGCCTGATGAGGGCAAATCCTAGACCTAACCCAAACCTAACATGCGTTATCCTCTAAAATATTGATCCAAACCAGGTTTAATGGACTGCTTCGGTGTGGTACCACTTTACTACGTGATCCAAAGCAGAAAAAACCCTCGATCAGGTCAACATGTATGTTAAAACTGCGACAGTATGACCCTGATGAGGGCAAATCCCAGGCCTAACCTAGACCTAACATGCGTTGTCCTCTAAAATATTGATCGAAACCTGGTTTAATTGACTGTTTCAGTGTTGTACTTCATTACTACGTGATGCAATCCGGAAAAAGCCCAGGATCTAGCCATCAAGTATGAGAAATATGCGAAAGAATGGGCCTGATGAGAGCAAATCCCAGACCTAACCTAGACCTAACATGAATTATTCTCTAAAATATTGACCGAAACCAGGTTTAATTGACTGTTTCAGTGTGGTACCACATTACTACGTGATCCAAACCAGGAAAACCCCAGGATCCGTTCAACAAGTATGTGAAGAATGCGAAAGTATGAGTCCGATGAGTGAAAATCCTCGGCCTAACCTAGACCTAACATGCGTTATCCTCAAAAATATTGGTCGAAACCAGGTTTAATGGACAGTTTCAGTGTGGTACCACACTACTACGTGATCCAAACCAGAAAAAAACCCAGGATCTGTTCAACAAGTATGTGAAATACGCGAAAGTATGAGTCTGATGAGTGAAAATCCCAGACCTAACCTAGACCTAACATGCGTTATCAACTAAAATATTGATCCAAACCAGGTTTAATGGACTGTTTCAGTGTGGTACCACACTACTACGTGATCCAAACCAGAAAAAAACCCAGGTTCTGTTCAACCAGTATGTGAAAAACGCGAAAGTATGAGCCTGATGAGGGCAAATCCCAGACCGATCCCAGACCTAACTTGCGTTATCCTCTAAAATATTAATCGAAACCAGGTTTAATTGACTGTTTCAGTGTGGTACCACGTTACTACGTGATCCAATCCAGAAATAGCGCAGGATCTATCCATGAAGTATAAGAAATATGCGAAAGTATGAGCCTGATGAGGGCAAATCCTAGACCTAACCCAGACCTAACATGCGTTATCCTCAAAAATATTTATCAAGACCAGGTTTAACTGAATGTTTCAGTGTGGTACCACATTACTGCGTGAACCATACCAGAAAAAACCCAGGATCCGTTCAACAAGTATCTGAGGTATGCGAAAGTATGAGTCTGATGGGTGAAAATCTCAGGGCTAACCTAGACATAACATGCATTATCCTCTAAAATATTGACCCAAACCTGGTTTAATCGACTGTTTCAGTGTGGTACCACAATACTGCGTGATGCAATCCAGAAAAAGCCCAGGATCTAGCCATCAAGTATGTGAAAAATGCGAAAGTATGACCCAGATGAGGGCAAATCCCAGGCCTAACCTAGACCTAACATGAATTATTCTCTAAAATATTGATCGAAACGAGGTTTAATTGACTGTTTCAGTATTGTACTTCATTACTACGTGACGCAATCCAGAAAAAGCCCCGGATCTAGCCATCAAGTATGAGAAATATGCGAAAGAATGAGCCTGATGAGAGCAAATCCCAGACCTAACCCAGACCTAACATGAATTATTCTCTAAAATATTGATCGAAACCAGGTTTAATTGACTGTTTCAGTGTGGTACCACATTACTACGTGATCCAATCCAGTAATAGCGCAGGATCCAGCCATGAAGTATGAGAAATATGCGAAAGTATGAGCCGGATGAGGGCAAATCCTAGACCTAACCCAGACCTAACATGCGTTATCCTCAAAAATATTGATCGAAACCAGGTTTAATGGACAGTTTCAGTGTGGTACCACACTACTACGTGATCCAAACCAGAAAAAAACCCAGGATCTGTTCAAGAAGTATGTGAAAAACGCGATAGTATGAGCCTGGGGAGGGCGAACCCTGACCTATCCCAGACCTAACTTGCGTTATCCTCTAAAATATTGATCGAAACCAGGTTTAATTGACTGTTTCAGCGTGGTACCACGTTACTACGTGATACAATCCTGAAACAGCCCAGGATCTAGCCATGAAGTATGAGAAATATGCGAAAGTATGAGCCTGACGAGGGCAAATCCTAGACCTAACCCAGACCTAACATGCGTTATCCTCTAAAATATTTATCAAGACCAGGTTTAACTGAATGTTTCAGTGTGGTACCACATTACTACGTGATCCAAACCAGAAAAAACGCAGGATCCGTTCAACAAGTATGTGAAGAATGCGAAAGTATGAGTCTGATGAGGGCAAATCCCAGGCCTAACCTAGACATAACTTTCGTTATCCTCTAAAATATTGATCGAAACCTGGCTTAATCGACTGTTTCAGTGTGCTACCACAATACTACGTGATGTAATCCAGAAAAAGCCCAGGACCTAGCCATCAAGTATGAGAAATATGCGAAAGAATGAGCCTGATGAGGGCAAATCCCAGACCTATCCCAGACCTAACTTGCGTTATCCTCTAAAATATTGATCGAAACAAGGTTTAATTGACTGTTTCAGTGTGGTACCACATTACTACGTGATCCAAACCAGTAAAACCCCAGGATCCGTTCAACAAGTATGTGAAGGATGTGAAAGTATGAGTCTGATGAGTGAAAATCCTCGGCCTAACCTAGACCTAACATGCGTTATCCTCAAAAATATTGATCGAAACCAGGTTTAATGGACAGTTTCAGTGTGGTACCACACTACTACGTGATCCAAACCAGAAAAAACCCAGGATCTGTTCATCAAGTATGTGAAATACGCGAAAGTAAAAGCCTGATGAGGGCAAATCCCAGACCTATCCCAGACCTAACATGCGTTATCCTCAAAAATATTTATCGAAACCAGGTTTAATCGACTGTTTCAGTGTGGTCCCACATTACTACGTGATCCAAACCAGAAAAAACGCAGGATCCGTTCAACAAGTATGAGAAGAATGCGAAAGTATGAGTCTGATGAGGGCAAATCCCAGACCGATCCCAGACCTAACTTGCGTTATCCTCTAAAATATTGATCGAAACCAGGTTTAATTGACTGTTTCAATGTGGTACCACGTTACTACGTGATCCAATCCAGAAATAGCCCAGGATCTAGCCATGAGGTATGAGAAATATGCGAAAGTATGAGCCTGACGAGAGCAAATCCTAGACCTAACCCAGACCTAACATGCGTTATCCTCTAAAATATTTATCAAGAACAGGTTTAATTGATTGTTTCAGTGTTTTCCCACATTACTACGTGATCCAAACCAGGAAAAACCCAGGATCCGTTCAACAAGTATGTGAAGAATGCGAAAGAATGAGTCTGATGAGTGAAAATCCCAGGCCTAACCTAGACATAACATGCGTTATCCTCAAAAATATTGATCGAAACCTGGTTTAATCGACTGTTTCAGTGTGGTACCACATTACTATGTGTTCCAAACCAGAAAATAGCCCAGGATCTATCCATGAAGTATGAGAAATATGCGAAAGTATGAGCCTGATGAGGGCAAATCCTAGACCTAACCCAGACCTAACATGCGTAATCTTCAAAAATATTTATCAAGACCAGGTTTAACTGAATGTTTCAGTGTGGTACCACATTACTACGTGATCCATACCAGAAAAAACCCAGGATCTGTTCAACAAGAATGTGAAAAATGCGAAAGTATGAGCCTGATGAGGGCAAATCCTAGACCTAACCCAGACCTAACATGCGTTATCCTCTAAAATGCTTATCAAGACCAGGTTTAATTGATTGATTCAGTGTGGTACCAGATTACTACGTGATCCAAACCAGAAAAAACCCAGGATCCGTTCAACAAGTATGTGAAGAATGCGAAAGTATGAGCCTGATGAGGGCAAATCCTAGACCTATCCCAGACCTAACTTGCGTTATCCTCTAAAATATTGATCGACACCAGCTTCAGTGGGCTGTCTCAGTGTGGTACCACATTACTGCGCGATCCAAACCAGAAAAAACCCAGGATCTGTTCAACAAGAATGTGAAAATTGCGAAAGTATGACCCTGATGTGGGCAAATCCCAGACCTAACCCAGACCTAACTTGCATTGTCCTCTAAAATATTGATCGAAACCAGGTTTAATTGACTGTTCCAGTGTGGTACCACATTACTACGTGATCCAATCCAGAAATAGCCCAGGATCTAGCCATGAAGTATGAGAAATATGCGAAAGTATGAGCCTGATGAGGGCAAATCCTAGACCTAACCCAGACCTAACTTGCATTGTCCTCTAAAATATTGATCGAAACCTGGTTTAATGGACTGTTTCAGTGTGGTACCACATTACTACGTGAACCAAACCAGAAACAACCCAGGATCAGTTCAACAAGTATGTGAAAAACGCGAAAGTATGAGCCTGATGAGGGCAAATCCTAGACCTAACCCAGACCTAACATGCGTTATCCTCTAAAATGCTTATCAAGACCAGGTTTAATTGATTGTTTCAGTGTGGTACCAGATTACTACGTGATCCACACCAGAAAAAACCCAAGATCCGTTCAACAAGTATGTGAAGAATGCGAAAGTATGAGTCTGATGAGTGAAAATCCCAGGCCTAGCGTAGACCTAACATGCGTTATCCTCAAAAATATTGATCGAAACCTGGTTTAATCGACTGTTTCAGTGTGGTACCACATTACTACGTGAACCAAACCAGAAAAAACCCAGGATCAGTTCAACAAGTATGTGAAAAACGCGAAAGTATGAGCCTGATGAGGGCAAATCCTAGACCTAATCCAGTCCTAACATGCGTTATCCTCTAAAATGTTTATCAAGACCAGGTTTAATTGATTGTTTCAGTGTGGTACCACATTACTACGTGCTCCAAAGCAGAAAAAACCCTCGATCAGGTCAACATGCATGTTAAAACTGCGAAAGTATGACCCTGATGAGGGCAAATCCCAGGACTAGCCTAGACCTAACATGCGTTGTCCTCTAAAATATTGATGGAAACCAGGTTTAATTGACTGTTTCTGTGTTGTACTTCATTACTACGTGATGCAATCCAGAAAAAGCCCAGGATCTAGCCATCAAGTATGAGAAATATGCGAAGGAATGAGCCTGATGAGAGCAAATCCCAGACCTAACCTAGACCTAACATGAATTATTCTCTAAAATATTGATCGAAACCAGGTTTAATTGACTGTTTCAGTGTGGTACCACATTACTACGTGATCCAAACCAGTAAAACCCCAGGATCCGTCCAACAAGTATGTGAAGAATGCGAAAGTATGAGTCTGATGAGTGAAAATCCTCGGCCTAACCTAGACCTAACATGCGTTATCCTCAAAAATATTGATCGAAACCAGGTTTAATGGACAGTTTCAGTGTGGTACCACACTACTACGTGATCCAAACCAGAAAAAAACCCAGGATCTGTTCAACAAGTATGTGAAATACGCGAAAGTATGAGCCTGATGGAGGCAAATTCCAGACCTATCCCAGACCTAACTTGCGTTATCCTCTAAAATATTGATCGAAACCAGGTTTAATTGACTGTTTCAGTGTGGTACCACATTACTACGTGATCCAAACCAGAAAAAAACCCATGATCTGTTCAACAAGTACGTGAAGTATGCGAATGTATGAGTCTGATGAGGACAAATCCCAGGCCTAAACTAGACATAGCTTTCGTTATCCTCTAAAATGTTGATCGAAACCAGGTTTAATTGACTGTTTTAGTGTGGTACCACTTTACTACGTGATCCAATGCAGAAAAAACCCTCGATCAGGTCAACATGCATGTTAAAACTGCGAAAGTATGAGCCTGATGAGGGCAAATCCCAGACCTATCCCAGACCTAACATGCGTTATCCTCAAAAATATTTATCGAAACTAGGTTTAATCGACTGTTTCAGTGTGGTCCCACATTACTACGTGATCCAAACCAAAAAAAACCCAGGATCCGTTCAACAAGTATGTGAAGAATGCGAAAGTATGAGTCTGATGAGTGTAAATCCCAGGCCTAACCTAGACCTAACACCCGTTATCCTCAAAATATTGATCGAAACCTGGTTTAATTGACTGTTTCAGTGCTGTACTTCATTACTACGTGATGCAATCCAGAAAAAGCCCAGGATCTATCCATGAAGTATAAGAAATATGCGAAAGAATGAGCCTGATGAGAGCAAATCCCAGACCTAACCTAGACCTAACATGAATTATTCTCTAAAATATTGATCGAAACCAGGTTTAATTGACTGTTTCAGTGTGGTACCACATTACTACGTGATCCAAACCAGTAAATCCCCAGGATCCGTTCAACAAGTATGTGAAGAATGCGAAAGTATGAGTCCGATGAGTGAAAATCCTCGGCCTAACCTAGACCTAACATGCGTTATCCTCAAAAATATTGATCGAAACCAGGTTTAATGGACAGTTTCAGTGTGGTACCACACTACTACGTGATCCAAACCAGAAAAAAACCCAGGATCTGTTCAAGAAGTATGTGAAATACGCGAAAGTATGAGCCTGATGAGGGCAAATCCTAGACCTAACCCAGTCCTAACATGCGTTGTCCTCTAAAATATTGAGCGAAACCAGGTTTAATGGACTGTTTCAGTGTGGTACCACATTACTACGTGAACCAAACCAGAAAAAACCCAGAATCAGTTCAACAAGTATGTGAAAAACGCGTAAGTATGAGCCTGATGAGGGCGTATCCCAGACCTATCCCAGACCTAACTTGCGTTATCCTCTAAAATATTGATCGAAACCAGGTTTAATGGACTGTTTCAGTGTGGTACCACATTACTACGTGCTCCAAAGCAGAAAAAACCCTCGATCAGGTCAACATGCACGTTAAAACTGCGAAAGTATGACCCTGATGAGGGCAAATCCCAGGCCTAGCCTAGACCTAACATGCGTTGTCCTCTAAAATATTGATGGAAACCAGGTTTAATTGACTGTTTCTGTGTTGTACTTCATTACTACGTGATGCAATCCAGAAAAAGCCCAGGATCTAGCCATCAAGTATGAGAAATATGCGAAAGAATGAGCCTGATGAGAGCAAATCCCAGACCTAACCTAGACCTAACATGAATTATTCTCTAAAATATTGATCGAAACCAGGTTTGATTGACTGTTTCAGTGTGGTACCACATTACTACGTGATCCAAACCAGAAGAAACCCAGGATCAGTTCAACAAGTATGTGAAGAATGCGAAAGTATGAGTCCGATGAGTGAAAATCCTCGGCCTAACCTAAACTTAACATGCGTTATCCTCAAAAATATTGATCGAAACCAGGTTTAATGGACAGTTTCAGTGTCGTACCACACTACTACGTGATCCAAACCTGAAAAAAACCCAGGATCTGTTCAACAAGTATGTGAAATACGCGAAAGTATGAGCCTGATGGAGGCAAATTCCAGACCTATCCCAGACCTAACTTGCGTTATCCTCTAAAATATTGATCGAAACCTGGTTTAATTGACTGTTTCAGTGTGGTACCACATTACTACGTGATCCAAACCAGAAAAAAACCCATGATCTGTTCAACAAGTACGTGAAGTATGCGAATGTATGAGTCTGATGAGGGCAAATCCCAGGCCTAAACTAGACATAGCTTTCGTTATCCTCTAAAATGTTGATCGAAACCAGGTTTAATTGACTGTTTTAGTGTGGTACCACTTTACTACGTGATCCAATGCAGAAAAAACCCTCGATCAGGTCAACATGCATGTTAAAACTGCGAAGGTATGAGCCTGATGAGGGCAAATCTCAGACCTATCCCAGACCTAACATGCGTTATCCTCAAAAATATTTATCGAAACTAGGTTTAATCGACTGTTTCAGTGTGGTCCCACATTACTACGTGATCCAAACCAGAAAAAACCCAGGATCCGTTCAACAAGTATGTGAAGAATGCGAAAGTATGAGTCTGATGAGTGTAAATCCTCGGCCTAACCTAGACCTAACATGCGTTATCCTCAAAATATTGATCGAAACCAGGTTTAATGGACAGTTTCAGTGTGGTACCACACTACTACGTGATCCAAACCAGAAAAAAACCCAGGATCTGTTCAACAAGTATGTGAAATACGCGAAAGTATGAGCCTGATGGAGGCAAATTCCAGACCTATCCCAGACCTAACTTGCGTTATCCTCTAAAATATTGATCGAAACCAGGTTTAATTGACTGTTTCAGTGTGGTACCACATTACTACGTGATCCAAACCAGAAAAAAACCCATGATCTGTTCAACAAGTACGTGAAGTATGCGAATGTATGAGTCTGATGAGGACAAATCCCAGGCCTAAACTAGACATAGCTTTCGTTATCCTCTAAAATGTTGATCGAAACCAGGTTTAATTGACTGCTTTAGTGTGGTACCACTTTACTACGTGATCCAATGCAGAAAAAACCCTCGATCAGGTCAACATGCATGTTAAAACTGCGAAAGTATGAGCCTGATGAGGGCAAATCCCAGACCTATCCCAGACCTAACATGCGTTATCCTCAAAAATATTTATCGAAACTAGGTTTAATCGACTGTTTCAGTGTGGTCCCACATTACTACGTGATCCAAACCAAAAAAAACCCAGGATCCGTTCAACAAGTATGTGAAGAATGCGAAAGTATGAGTCTGATGAGTGTAAATCCCAGGCCTAACCTAGACCTAACAGCCGTTATCCTCAAAATATTGATCGAAACCTGGTTTAATTGACTGTTTCAGTGCTGTACTTCATTACTACGTGATGCAATCCAGAAAAAGCCCAGGATCTATCCATGAAGTATAAGAAATATGCGAAAGAATGAGCCTGATGAGAGCAAATCCCAGACCTAACCTAGACCTAACATGAATTATTCTCTAAAATATTGATCGAAACCAGGTTTAATTGACTGTTTCAGTGTGGTACCACATTACTACGTGATCCAAACCAGTAAAACCCCAGGATCCGTCCAACAAGTATGTGAAGAATGCGAAAGTATGAGTCTGATGAGTGAAAATCCCAGACCTAACCTAGACCTAACATGCGTTATCCTCTAAAATAGTGATCCAAACCAGGTTTAATGGACTGTTTCAGTGTGGTACCACACTACTACGTGATCCAAACCAGAAAAAACCCGGGATCTGTTCAACAAGTATGTGAAAATCGCGAAAGTATGAGCCTGATGTGGGCAAATCCCAGACCTATCCCAGACCAAACTTGCGTTATCCTCTAAAATATTGATCGAAACCAGGTTTAATCGACAGTCTCAGTGTGGTACCACATTGCTACGTGATCCAAACCAGAAAAAACCCAGGATCAGTTCAACAAGTATGTGAAAAACGCGAAAGTATGAGCCTGATGAGGGCGTATCCCAGACCTATCCCAGACCTAACTTGCGTTATCCTCTAAAATATTGATGGAAACCAGGTTTAATTGACTGTTTCCGTGTTGTACTTCATTACTACGTGATGCAATCCAGAAAAAGCCCAGGATCTAGCCATCGAGTATGAGAAATATGCGAAAGAATGAGCCTGATGAGAGCAAATCCCAGACCTAACCTAGACCTAACATGAAATATTCTCCAAAACATTGATCGAAACCAGGTTTAATTGACTGTTTCAGTGTGGTCCCACATTACTACGTGATCCAAATCAGAAAAAACCCAGGATCCGTTCAACAAGTATGTGAAGAATGCGAAAGTATGTGTCTGATGAGTGAAAATTCCAGGCCTAACCTAGACCTAACATGCGTTATCCTCTAAAATAGTGATCGAAACCAGGTTTAATTGACTGTTTTAGTTGTGGTACCACTTTACTACGTGATCCAAAGCAGAAAAAACCCTCGATCAGGTCAACATGCATTAAAACTGCGAAAGTATGACCCTGATGAGGGCAAATCCCAGGCCTAACCTAGACCTAACATGCGTCATCTTCTAAAATATTGAGCGAAACCAGGTTTAATTGACTGTTTCAATGTGGTACCACATTACCACGTGATGCAATCCAGAAATATCCCAGGATATAGCCATGAAGTATAAGAAATATGCGAAAGTATGAGTCTGATGGGGGCAAATCCCAGACCTATCCCAGACCAAACTTGCGTTATCCTCTAAAATATTTATCAAGACCAGGTTTAATTGATTGTTTCAGTGTGGTCCCACATTACTACGTGATCCAAATCAGAAAAAACCCAGGATCCGTTCAACAAGTATGTGAAGAATGCGAAAGTATGTGTCTGATGAGTGAAAATCCCAGGCCTAACCTAGACCTAACATGCGTTATCCTCAAAAATATTGATCGAAACCTGGTTTAATCGACTGTTTCAGTGTGGTACCACATTACTACGTGATCCAATCCAGAAATAGCCCAGGATCTAGCCATGAAGTATGAGAAATATGCGAAAGTATGAGCCTGATGAGGGCAAATCCTAGACCTAACCCAAACCTAACATGCGTTATCCTCTAAAATATTTATCAAGACCAGGTTTAGTTGAATGTTTCAGTGTGGCACCACACTACTACGTGACCCAAGCCGGAAAAAACCCAGGATCTGTTCAAGAAGTATGTGAAAAACGCGAAAGTATGAGCCTGATGAGGGCAAATCCCAGACCTATCCCAGACCTAACTTGCGTTATCCTCTAAAATATTGATCGAAACCAGGTTTAATTGACTGTTTCAGTGTGGTACCACATTACTACGTGATCCAATCCAGAAATAGCCCAGGATCTAGCCATGAAGTATGAGAAATATGCGAAAGTATGAGCCTGATGAGGGCAAATCCTAGACCTAACCCAAACCTAACATGCGTTATCCTCTAAAATATTTATCAAGACCAGGTTTAGTTGAATGTTTCAGTGTGGCACCACACTACTACGTGACCCAAGCCGGAAAAAACCCAGGATCTGTTCAAGAAGTATGTGAAAAACGCGAAAGTATGAGCCTGATGAGGGCAAATCCCAGACCTATCCCAGACCTAACTTGCGTTATCCTCTAATATATTTATCAAGACCAGGTTTAATTCATTGTTTCAGTGTGGTCCCACATTACTACGTGATCCAAACCAGAAAAAACCCATGATCCGTTCAACAAGTATGTGAAGAATGCGAAAGTATGAGTCTGATGAGTGAAAGTCCCTGGCCTAACCTAGACCTAACATGCGTTATCCTCAAAAATATTCATCGAAACCTGGTTTAATCGACTGTTTCAGTGTGGTACCACATTACTACCGGACCCAAACCAGAAAAAACCCAGGATCAGTTCAACAAGTATGTGAAAAACGCGAAAGTATGAGCCTGATGAGGGCGAATCCCAGACCTAACTTGCGTTGTCCTCTAAGATATTGATGGAAACCAGGTTTAATTGACTGTTTCAGTGTTGTACTTCATTACTACGTGATGCAATCCTGAAAAAGCCCAGGATCTAGCCATGAAGTATGAGAAACATGCGAAAGTATGAGCCTGACGAGGGCAAAGCCTAGACCTAACCCAGACCTAAGATGCGTTATCCTCTAAAATATTTATCATGACCAGGTTTAATTGATTGTTTCAGTGCGGCCCCACATTACTACGTGGTCCAAGCCAGAAAAAACCCAGGATCCGTTCATCAAGTATGTGAAGAATGCGAAAGTATGAGTCTGATGTGTGAAAATCCCAGGCCTAACCTAGACCTAACATGCGTTATCCTCAAAATTATTGATCGAAACCAGGTTTAATCAACTGTTTCAGTGTGGTACCATTTTTATGGTACGTGATCCAAACCAGAAAAAACCCAGGATCAGTTCAACAAGTACGTGAAAAACGCGAAAGTATCAGCCTGATGAGGGCGAATCCCAGACCTAACCCAGACCTAACTTGCGTTATCCTCTAAAATATTGATCGAACCCAGGTTTAATTGACTGTTTCAGCGTGGTACCGCATTACTACGTGATATAATCCAGAAACAGCCCAGGATCTAGCCATGAAGTATGAGAAATATGCGAAAGTATGAGCCTGGTGAGGGCAAATCCTAGACCTAACCCGAACCTAACATGCGTTATCCTCTAAAATATTGATCCAAACCAGGTTTAATGGACTGCTTCAGTGTGGTACCATTTTACTACGTGATGCAAAGCAGAAAAAACCCTCGATCAGGTCAACATGTATGTTAAAACTGCGAAAGTATGATCCTGATGAGGGCAAATCCCAGGCCTATCCCAGACCTAACATGCGTTGTCCTCTAAAATATTGATGGAAACCAGGTTTAATTGACTGTTTCAGTGTGGTACCACATTACTACGTGATACAATCCAGAAAAACTCCAGGATCTAGCCATCAAGTATGAGAAATATGCGAAAGAATGAGCCTGATGAGAGCAAATCTCAGACCTAACCTAGACCTAACATGAATTATACTCTAAAATATTTATCAAGACCAGGTTTAATTGAATGTTTCAGTCTGGTCCCACATTACTACGTGATGCAAACCAGAAAAAACCCAGGCTCCGTTCAACAAGTATGTGAAAAACGCGAAAGTATGAGCCTGATGAAGGCAAATCCCAGACCTATCTCAGACCTAACTTGCGTTGTCCTCTAAGATATTGATGGAAACCAGGTTTAATTGACTGTTTCAGTGTTGTACTTCATTATTACGTGATGCAATCCAGAAAAAGCCCAGAATCTAGCCATGAAGTATGAGAAATATGCGAAAGTATGAGCCTGACAAGGGCAAATCCTAGACCTAACCCAGACCTAACATGCGTTATCCTCTAAAATATTTATCAACACCAGGTTTAATTGATTGTTTCAGTGTGGTCCCACATTACTACGTGATCCAATCCAGAAATAGCCCAGGATCTAGCCATGAAGTATGAAAAATATGCGAAAGTATGAGCCTGACAAGGGCAAATCCTAGACCTAACCCAGACCTAACATGCGTTATCCTCAAAAATATTGATCGAAACCGGGTTTAATCAACTGTTTCAGTGTGGTACCACATTACTACCTGACACAAACCAGAAAAAACCCAGGATCTGTTCAACAAGTATGTGAAGAATGCGAAAGTATGAGTCTGATGAGTGAAAATCCCAGACCTATCCCAGACCAAACTTGCGTTATCCTCTAAACTATTGATCGAAACCAGGTTTAATGGACTGCTTCAGTGTGGTACCACTTTACTACGTGATCCAAAGCAGTAAAAACCCTCGATCAGGCCAACATGTATGTTAAAACTGCGAAAGTATGACCCTGATGAGGGCAAATCCCAGGCCTAACCTAGACCTAACATGCGTTATCTTCTAAAATATTGATCGAAACCAGGTTTAATCGACTGTTTCAGTGTTGTACTTCATTACTACGTGATGCAATCCAGAAAAAGCCCAGGAACTAGTCATCTAGTATGAGAAATATGCGAAAGTATGAGCCTGATGAGAGCAAATCCCAGACCTAACCTAGACCTAACATGAATTATTCTCTAAAATATTGATCGAAACCAGTTTTAATTGACTGTTTCTGCGTGGTACCACATTACTACGTGATCCAAACCAGTAAAAACCCAGGATCCGTTCAACAAGCATGTGAAGAATGCGAAAGTATGAGTCTGATGAGTGAAAAACCCCGGCCTAACCTAGACCTAACATGCGTTATCCTCAAAAATATTGATCGAAACCTGGTTTAATCGACTGTTTCAGTGTGTTACCACATTACTATGTGATCCAAACCAGAAAATAACCCAGGTTCTGTTCAACGAGTATGTGAAGTGTGCGAAAGTATGAGTCTGATGAGGGCAAATCCCAGACCTATCCCAGACCTAACATGCGTTATCCTCTAAAATATTTATCAATACCAGGTTTAATTGATTGTTTCAGTGTGGTCCCACATTACTACGTGATCCAAACCAGAAAAAACCCAGGATCCGTTCAACAAGTATGTGAAGAATGCGAAAGTATGAGTCTGATGAGTGAAAATCCCAGACCTAACCTAGACCTAACATGCGTTATCCTCTAAAATAGTGATCCAAACCAGGTTTAATGGACTGTTTCAGTGTGGTACCACACTACTACGTGATCCAAACCAGAAAAAACCCAGGATCTGTTCAACAAGTATGTGAAAATCGCGAAAGTATGAGCCTGATGTGGGCAAATCCCAGACCTATCCCAGACCAAACTTGCGTTATCCTCTAAAATATTGATCGAAACCAGGTTCAATCGACAGTCTCAGTGTGGTACCACATTGCTACGTGATCCAAACCAGAAAAAACCCAGGATCAGTTCAACAAGTATGTGAAAAACGCGAAAGTATGAGCCTGATGAGGGCGTATCCCAGACCTATCCCAGACCTAACTTGCGTTATCCTCTAAAATATTGATGGAAACCAGGTTTAATTGACTGTTTCCGTGTTGTACTTCATTACTACGTGATGCAATCCAGAAAAAGCCCAGGATCTAGCCATCGAGTATGAGAAATATGCGAAAGAATGAGCCTGATGAGAGCAAATCCCAGACCTAACCTAGACCTAACATGAAATATTCTCCAAAACATTGTTCGAAACCAGGTTTAATTGACTGTTTCAGTGTGGTCCCACATTACTACGTGATCCAAATCAGAAAAAACCCAGGATCAGTTCAACAAGTATGTGAAAAACGCGAAAGTATGAGCCTGATGAGGGCGAATCCCAGACCTAACATGCGTTGTCCTCTAAAATATTGATGGAAACCAGGTTTAATTGACTGTTTCAGTGTGGTACCACATTACTACGTGATACAATCCAGAAAAACTCCAGGATCTAGCCATCAAGTATGAGAAATATGCGAAAGAATGAGCCTGATGAGAGCAAATCTCAGACCTAACCTAGACCTAACATGAATTATACTCTAAAATATTTATCAAGACCAGGTTTAATTGAATGTTTCAGTCTGGTCCCACATTACTACGTGATGCAAACCAGAAAAAACCCAGGATCCGTTCAACAAGTATGTGAAAAACGCGAAAGTATGAGCCTGATGAAGGCAAATCCCAGACCTATCTCAGACCTAACTTGCGTTGTCCTCTAAGATATTGATGGAAACCAGGTTTAATTGACTGTTTCAGTGTTGTACTTCATTATTACGTGATGCAATCCAGAAAAAGCCCAGAATCTAGCCATGAAGTATGAGAAATATGCGAAAGTATGAGCCTGACAAGGGCAAATCCTAGACCTAACCCAGACCTAACATGCGTTATCCTCTAAAATATTTATCAACACCAGGTTTAATTGATTGTTTCAGTGTGGTCCCACATTACTACGTGATCCAATCCAGAAATAGCCCAGGATCTAGCCATGAAGTATGAGAAATATGCGAAAGTATGAGCCTGACAAGGGCAAATCCTAGACCTAACCCAGACCTAACATGCGTTATCCTCAAAAATATTGATCGAAACCGGGTTTAATCGACTGTTTCAGTGTGGTACCACATTACTACCTGACACAAACCAGAAAAAACCCAGGATCTGTTCAACAAGTATGTGAAGAATGCGAAAGTATGAGTCTGATGAGTGAAAATCCCAGACCTATCCCAGACCAAACTTGCGTTATCCTCTAAACTATTGATCGAAACCAGGTTTAATGGACTGCTTCAGTGTGGTACCACTTTACTACGTGATCCAAAGCAGTAAAAACCCTCGATCAGGCCAACATGTATGTTAAAACTGCGAAAGTATGACCCTGATGAGGGCAAATCCCAGGCCTAACCTAGACCTAACATGCGTTATCTTCTAAAATATTGATCGAAACCAGGTTTAATCGACTGTTTCAGTGTTGTACTTCATTACTACGTGATGCAATCCAGAAAAAGCCCAGGAACTAGTCATCTAGTATGAGAAATATGCGAAAGTATGAGCCTGATGAGAGCAAATCCCAGACCTAACCTAGACCTAACATGAATTATTCTCTAAAATATTGATCAAAACCAGGTTTAATTGACTGTTTCAGTGTGGTACCACATTACTACGTGATCCAATCCAGAAATAGCCCAGGATCCAGCCATGAAGTACGAGAAATATACGAAAGAATGAGCCTGATGAGGGCAAATACCAGACCTAACCTAGACCTAACATGCGTTGTCCTCTAAAATATTAATGGAAACCAGGTTTAATTGACTGTTTCAGTGTTGTACTTCATTACTACGTGATGCAATCCAGAAAAAGCCCAGGATCTAGCCGTTAAGTATGAGAAATATGCGAAAGAATGAGCCTGATGAGAGCAAATCCCAGACCTAACCTAGACCTAACATGAATTATTCTCTAAAATATTGATCAAAACCAGGTTTAATTGACTGTTTCAGTGTGGTACCACATTACTACGTGATCCAATCCAGAAATAGCCCAGGATCCAGCCATGAAGTACGAGAAATATACGAAAGAATGAGCCTGAGGAGAGCAAATCCCAGACCTAACCTAGACCTAACATGAATTATTCTCTAAAATATTGTTCAAAACCAGGTTTAATTGACTGTTTCAGTGTGGTACCACATTACTACGTGATCCAATCCAGAAATAGCCCAGGATCCAGCCATGAAGTATGAGAAATATGCGAAAGTATGAGCCTGATGAGGGCAAATACCAGACCTAACCTGGACCTAACATGAATTATTCTCTAAAATATTGATAAAACCAGGTTTAATTGACTGTTTCAGTGTTGTACTTCATTACTACGTGATGCAATCCAGAAAAAGCCCAGGATCTAGCCGTTAAGTATGAGAAATATGCGAAAGAATGAGCCTGATGAGAGCAAATCCCACACCTAACCTAGACCTAACATGAATTATTCTCTAAAAGATTGATCAAAACCAGGTTTAATGGACTGTTTCTGTGTGGTACCACACTACTACGTGATCCAAACCAGAAAAAACCCAGGATCTGTTCAACAAGTATGTGAAAAACGCGAAATTATGAGTCTGATGAGGTCAAATCCCGGACCTATCCCAGACTTAACTTTTTTTTTTTTTTTTTTTTTTGTCGTGGGGAAAATCTTCGAAAGACTCCCTCCCACCTCCTTGGGGAGAGGTGGGAGGGGTGTGTGGGATTCCCCGCGCCCGTACAACGACAGGCGCGGGACCTACCCACTAAAAACCCCACGGTGACCCTTCGGCACGCTTTGGGAGGATACTGGGAATCGCTCGAAGCATTCTTCCGGTATCCTCCCCGTGCCCGCGCTTTCGCGCCCATCCCCCGGGGGGACAATCGGTCCCCCCAGTAGACACACTGCCTCATAGCGGCGGGACGGGGCCACTCCATCCCGCCGCTATCCGTCCCGGGGCCGCGTTTGGTGGCGGCTGCGAGCCCCAACTCGCAACCGCCCGCGACCCCGTTTCCACCCCTCGGCGGCCGGGCGTTCATGGCCGCACCAGACCGCCGAGGGTGCCTCCCCTTGCGTCGGACCGGTAGGGGGAGGCACTCCTACCCCCAGCCGGTCCGACCCGGCGCCGCCTGGCGGGAGGAGGGTCCCCTCAGGACCCCCCTCCCAGCCTAGGTCATCCGCCACGCCGAGGCGGCCGCCCGCGACGCCTCGCGACCGGGCGACGACCTCGGGCCACCGCACGAGCGCGAGCTTCAGCGCGCCGCTGAAGCTCGCGCTCCCTTCCCGCGGCCTCCTTCTGCAACATTACGTTCTCGCAGAAGGAGGCCACGGCCCTCCACTTCTCCTCGCTGCCGAGCATGGCGCGCACCACGCCCGGCAGCGAGACATCCCGCCCGACGACGCCGACCAGGACACGGCGCTCCCCCTCCCACGCGGGGCATACCTCCAGGGTGTGATCCGCCGTGTCCTGCTCGGCGTCGCAGTGGCAGCAACGCGCCGTCGGCTCCTTCCCTATCCGGCACAGGTATCTTCCGAAGCTGCCATGCCCGGAAAATACCTGTGCCAGCCGGTAGGTGAGGCTGCCATGGCCTCTGTCCAGCCACTCCTTCAGGAGTGGCCGAACAGCCCCGACAGTCCGGTGCCCCGCGGTTGGCAGAGCCAGCCGCTCCTGCCACGCGAGCAACACGGACTGCCGGGCCTGGCGCTTCAAATCGCCCCAAGCAGGTTCCTGCCCGCCCGGGACCGCCCCCACCGCCGCACGACGGTCGACGCGGTGCCGGTACATCACCGCGTGCGACCGCGCGAGCAGGTCCATGGGCGGCATCCCCGCTAGAACCGTCGCCGCCTCATGTGACATGGTCCGATACCCGCGGACGACCCTGAGCGCCATGCGCCTCTGCACCCGACGCAGCATAGTCATGCTGCGCCGGGAGGCAGCCAGGTCGTCCGCCCAGACGGGGGCCCCGTATAGGGCCACCGACTGGACCATTGCCACATAGAGGCGACGAACTCGGCCCGCCGGGCCCCCCAGGTTGGGCAGGATCCGGCCCAGAGCCGCAACCATCCTTTCCAACCGGGGGACCAGGCAGCGGAAATGCTTCTCGAAACGCCAGTGGCTATCGAGGATCAGCCCCAGATACCTGATCTGGGGCTTCACCTCGATGTCAGCCCCACCCACCCGAATCAGAGGGGGTGGCGGATCCTGCCGAGGTGAATGAAACGCAATCACCTCGGTCTTATGGACCGCCACCGTCATCCCCATCCCCCTGATCCGGTCGACGACGCGTTGCGACCCCTCCTCCGCGCGACGCATGGCCCTCCCCCAGTGCGCCCCGGCGGCCAGCACCAGTGTGTCATCCGCATAACACACCGTGCTGACGCCGTCGGGGAGGCCGGCCCGCAACACCGAGTCGTACGCGATGTTCCACAGGAGTGGCCCGAGGACCGACCCCTGCGGAACACCGCAGTACACCTCCCTCCGCATATCACCATCCCGGCCCGGATACTCGATCCACCTGCCGCGGAGATAATCCCCGACGACCGCCCTCAGACAAGGGGGGACTCGATGATATTCGAGCCCCCTCCTTATCTCTTCCCAGGGGAGGGTGTTAAAGGCATTGGCAATATCCAAGGATATTGCCAATGCCACTCCTCCCCGGGAGACGGCCGCCTCCGAGAGGGCCCTCACACGACCTATCGCGTCGATAGTCGATCGGCCCCCCCGGAAACCGAACTGGCAGTCGGCCAGACCGGGATCACCCCGCGACAGGTGCTCGACGAGGCGGGCAGCAATCACACGCTCGAAGAGCTTGCCCACCTCGTCGAGGAGACAAATGGGCCGGTATGCGGAGGGAGACTCCGCGGGCCGACCCTCCTTCCGGAGGAGGACCATTCTCGCCACCTTCCAACTGGGGGGGAATCGCCCGTCCCTCAGGCAGCGGTCGAACAACCGCCTGAGGTCGGCCCCAAGGACGCCCTGGGTCAAGACCCAAACCCGGCCGGGCACACCATCCGGACCCGGGGCCGTGTTACGAACCCCGAGCCGTCTGATGGCCGCTGCCAGCTCCTCCTGCGTGACCCCCAGCTCGGCCGTCCACTCCACTGGGACAGCCGCCGCCGCCGGAGGACGCGGTCCCCTCTCCCCAATTGGGAAGAGTGTATTGACCACGTCCTCCAGCAGCCGGGGGTCAAGACCCTCGGTGACGGGGGGCGCCCACGGGCGGAGCTTATTCAGCACCACCTTATATGGGCGCCCCCATGGATCGTCATCAAGGGTCTGGAGGAGCTCCTTCCATGCCTGGGTCTTGGCCCGTTTGATGGCGACCTGCAGAGCAACCCGCGCCACGCGGTATGCTCCATACAGGTCATCAGCTGCCCTCGCTCGCGCCACGCCGTCGCCTGTACGTTGACGACGGCGCGCGCGGGTGTACTGGCGCCGGGCGCGGACAGTCGCGACTCGCAACTCCGCGATCGCGTCCGACCACCAGTACACCGCCCGGCGAGGAGAAGTCCGCCCGACCCGAGGCATCGCCGCGTCACAAATACCCGCGACCAATGCTCCGAGCCGGCCGACCTCTTCCTCTATGCTCGGCAACTCGGCCGCTCCCTGCGGCCAAGTTGCAGCGAGGGCAGCTGCCATCAGGGCGTCCTTGTCCAGGCGCCGAAGCGCCCAGCGGCGTGGTGGGGTGCCACGCAGGCGGCCGTGTCGGGATGCACTCGCGGCGGCAGAGACCTCCATCCGGATGTACCGGTGATCGGAGAGTGTCTCTGCCCCCGCGACCACGTGCCAACCCGACACCATGCGCACGGCGTTGGGGGTCGCGAATCCAACATCCACGATGGACCCCCCATATCGCCGCACGCATGTGTGCTCCGACCCCCGGTTCAATACCCGGAGGTCGAGCCCCGCCGCCCAATCGCCCAGGATCCCGCCGCGAACGGAGGTCCTGGGGGATCCCCAAGCCACCGACTTGGCATTAAAATCCCCCAGGACCAGCACCGGCCGCGCCGCGTAGCGCTGCACGCATGCCGCGACCTCGGCCAAGTACAGCTCGAACGCAGCGTGACCGCTACGGGGCGAAATGTAGCACCCCACCACAGCGACTCCCCCCCAGTCCACGGCGACGAATCCCCGACCGCGCTCCAACAAGGAGAACGGTGGGGACCCGTCGCCCCCTCCCCATACCGTCGCCACCAAGCCGTCCGCGTCGCCCACCCAATGAGGGTGATCAGGGACGCGGTACGGCTCGGCGGCGACCGCCAGGCCAACCCCCCACTCTGCGAGGACTTGGGACATCAAGTCCTGTGCCGCGCGGCAGTGGTTGAGGTTGGCCTGGAGGAGGAGGCGGGGCGGCATTAATTAATGGCCGCGCCAGCCTCCTCCCGGCCGTCCGTCCCCGTAGCACCGTCCACCTCCATGGAGGACGATGCCACCGCCCTCGGCACCGGAGCCGGTGCAGCCCGCCTCTTCCTCTCCTTCCGGGAGGGGGGGGAGCACTTCTTGCTCCCCACCCTGTGATCGGCTGGCCTCCCCATGTCCGCACACAGCGGGCAGTGGGGGGCCGCCGAGCACTGGCTCGCACGGTGCTCTTTGGCACCGCAGCGGTAACACTGACCGCTGCGGTCCACCGGCGAGGTGCACCACTGCCTCACGTGCCCCAATTCGAGGCAGCGGTGACACTGGAGCGGGCGCGGCGCGAGGATTTCCACTCGCGCCGAAACCCACCCCACCAACACCCTCCCGGATTCCACCACCTTACGGGCGGCGGAGAGGGGGCACCGGGCCCACACCGACCCGAGGCCGGAGGGCGACCTGCGGATCTCTCCGATCCGCAGGTCCTCCACAGGACAGTCCCCCGCCCTCGCAAGGGCACGGGACACATCCTGTGCGCTGACCGAGTCGTCCAGCCCACAAACGCGCATCTCCGTGCGCTTCGTGGGCCGGGCGACCCGGACACCTCGCTCGCCCAGCTGCTCCCGGAGCCTCTGGGCGAGACGATCCGCCTTCGCGCCGCCTTCTGCACCGGGGATCTCCAGCAAGAGACCCCCGGTCACGGCCCTCTTCGCCCTCACGGAGGCGATGCCCAGCTCTTCCAGGGAGATATTCTCCCTGGCGAGCCGCATCGCCTCCGCGAGGGTCAGGTCGCCCCCCTGCGCAACGGTCAGCGTCACCGCTGCCGTTTTTGGGGGACGACCTGGTCGTGCCTTCCCGACCTTCGCGGCCTTTACCTTGGCCGCCGCCGGCGGAGGCGGAGGCTGCGGTTGCGAGGCCTTCCTCGCCGCCCGCTTCGCCTTCCGCCCCACCACCTCACTCCACGCCACCCCCCCTTGGGAGGGTGCTGTGGAGGACGCGACCACCGCGACCACGGGTACACCACCCCCCTTGGGGGTCGCGACCCGGGGCCCTGGTGGCGCAACGCTGGGCGGAGCCTTCACTCCGCCCTTCTTTGCCTTCCCCGACTGTACCGGAACAGGTCGGGGAGGCACCGCCTTCCTGCTGACCGCTCTTCCGGCGAGGAGCTCCTCCCGGAAGGCGGCCAGCTTGCCATCAATCATGTCCCCAATCCTCCTCAGAAGATCGTCTTCTGAGGAGGACGGGGACTTCTTCACGGGCGGAGTGCGGGTGGAGGGGCCCGCGGTGCCCCGCACCACTGCCGCCGCACTCCGCTTATTTACCTCCGCCGAGGGACGCGGCGGTGGAGGAGGATGGAGGATGGGAGGGAGGGCCGCGCTGTTCCACAGCGCCTCTGCCCTCCTCCTCCCCTGTCGCTCCTCCTCCAACAGGAGCTGCAGACGGGCGTTCCGCCCTCTGAGCTCCCGCGCCGCCTCCCTCATTTCCTCCGCCGCGGCCTTCAGGGCCTCCGCGCCACCGCTTTTCTGCCCCTTAAGGGCGCAGGCAGCGGCGACTTTCTCCACCCGCCTCAGGGACGAGGAGATCCTCTCCGATATCTCCTCGGTCACCTCGTCCCTGAGGCAACTCACCCTCACCGACGGGCTCATCGCCCCGCCCACCTCGACGACGGCCTGCCCCGTCCTCTTCCTCTTAGAGCCTATGTGGCTCGTGCTGGAGGAGAAGGACGAGACCGACGCCGTCTCGTCGTCCTCCTCCACCCTCCACGAAGCCGGACCTGGCGCTGAGTGGGGCGCGAGCGCCGCCACCCTAACCCCAACCCCGTCTCCGTCCTCCCCAACCGACAAAACCCGCCCCATCCCCATTTTATTTTCTGTGTCCATAATAGTCCCACGAGATGGTCGGAAATAAAGGTCCACCCGGGCAGAGCCGCCTTACCCGGGTAAGCCTAATACTCCGGGGGTTCGGCAGGTTCCCCGGAGGTGGTCGCTTGGGATTGGGCCTCCTCCCCCAACCATGCATCCCATCGCCGCGCACCATAGCTTAGGATTAGAGGGCGATTTTATAGAGTCGCCATACTCGTGGCCCAGGCGGTTAAGCCAAGACCCCCGTTCCTCCTGCCGTCACGTACCATTCACAAAACCAATAGGGAATTGTGAATGGGTCGTTGTGACGACCAACAGGAGGCTTACGGTGTGTGTATGACTCGGGTACCCCGGGTTCGTTAAGCCCGTACTGCAGCTGAAAGGCTGGCAGCCCCTGAGGGAATCCCAGACTTAACTTGCGTTATCCTCTAAAATATTGATCGAAACCAGGTTTAATCGACTGTTTCAGCGTGGTACCACATTACTATGTGATACAATCCAGAAACAGCCCAGGATCCAGCCATGAAGTATGAGAAATATGCGAAAGTATGAGCCTGATGAGAGCAAATCCCAGACCTAACCTAGACCTAACATGCGTTATCCTGTAAAATGTTGATCTAAACCAGGTTTAATGGGCTGTTTCAGTGTGGTACCACACTACTACGTGATCCAAACCAGAAAAAACCCACGATCTGTTCAACAAGTATGTGAAAAACGCGAAAGTATGAGCCTGATGTGGGCAAATCCCAGACCTATCCCAGACCTAACTTGCGTTATCCTCTAAAATATTGATCGAAACCAGGTTTAATTGACTGTTTCAGCGTGGTACCACGTTACTACGTGATGCATTCCAGAAATAGTCCAGGATCCAGCCATCAAGTATGAGAAATATGCGAAAGAATGAGCCTGATGAGAGCAAATCCCAGACCTAACCTAGACCTAACATGAATTATTCTCTAAAATATTGATCCGAACCAGGTTTAATGGACTGTTTCAGTGTGGTCCCACATTACTACGTGATCCAAACCAGAAAAAACCCAGGATCCGTTCAACAAGTATGTGAAGAATGCGAAAGTATGAGCCTGATGAGTGAAAATCCCAGGCCTAACCTAGACCTAACACGCGTTATCCTCAAAAATATTGATCGAAACCTGGTTTAATCGACTGTTCCAGTGTGGTACCACATTACTATGCGATCCAAACCAGAAAATAACCCAGGATCCGTCCAACGAGTATGTGAAGTGTGCGAAAGTATGAGCCTGATGAGAGCAAACCCCAGACCTAACCTAGACCTATCATGCGTTATCCTCTAAAATATTGATCCAAACCAGGTTTAATGGACTGTTTTAGTGTGGTACCACACTACTACGTGATCCAAACCAGAAAAAACCCAGGATCTGTTCAACAAGTATGTGAAAAACGCGAAAGTATGAGCCTGATGAGGGCAAGTCCAAGACCTAACCCAGACCTAACATGCGTTATCCTCTAAAATATTTATCAAGACCAGGTTTAATTGAATGTTTCAGTGTGGTACCACATTACTACGTGATGCAATCCTGAAAAAGCCCAGGATCTAGCCATCAAGTTTGAGAAATATGCGAAAGAATGAGCCTGATGAGGGCAAATCCTAAACCTAACCCAGTCCTAACATGCGTTATCCTCTAAAATATTGATCGCAAGCAGGTTTAATGGACTGTTTCAGTGTGGTATCACACTACTACGTGATCCAAACCAGAAAAAACCCAGGATCCGTTCAACAAGTATGTGAAGAATGCGAAAGTATGAGCCTGATGAGTGAAAATCCCAGGCCTAACATAGACCTAACATGCGTTATCCTCAAAAATATTGGTCGAAACCTGGTTTAATCGACTGTTCCAGTGTGGTACCACATTACTATGCGATCCAAACCAGAAAATAACCCAGGATCTGTCCAACGAGTATGTGAAGTGTGCGAAAGTATGGGCCTGATGAGAGCAAACCCCAGACCTAACCTAGACCTAACATGAATTATTTTCTAAAATATTGATCGAAACCAGGTTTAATTGACTGTTTCAGTGTGGTACCACATTACTACGTGATCCAAACCAGAAAAAACCCTGGATCCGTTCAACAAGTATCTGAAGAATGCGAAAGTATGAGCCTGATGAGTGAAAATCCCAGGCCTAACCTAGACCTAACATGCGTTATCCTCAAAAATATTGATCGATACCTGGTTTAATCGACTGTTCCAGTGTGGTACCACATTACTATGCGATCCAAACCAGAAAATAACCCAGGACCTGTCCAACGAGTATGTGAAGTGTACGAAAGTATGAGCCTGATGAGAGCAAACCCCAGACCTAACCTAGACCTAACATGAATTATTTTCTAAAATATTGATCGAAACCAGGTTTAATTGACTGTTTCAGTGTGGTACCACATTACTACGTGATCCAAACCAGAAAAAACCCAGGATCCGTTCAACAAGTATGTGAAGAATGCGAAAGTATGAGTCTGATGAGTGAAAATCCCAGACCAAACCTAGACCTATCATGCGTTATCCTCTAAAATATTGATCCAAACCAGGTTTAATGGACTGTTTTAGTGTGGTATCACACTACTACGTGATCCAAACCAGAAAAAACCCAGGATCTGTTCAACAAGTATGTGAAAAACGCGAAAGTATGAGCCTGATGAGGGCAAGTCCAAGACCTAACCCAGACCTAACATGCGTTATCCTCTAAAATATTTATCAAGACCAGGTTTAATTGAATGTTTCAGTGTGGTACCACATTGCTACGTGATGCAATCCTGAAAAAGCCCAGGATCTAGCCATCAAGTTTGAGAAATATGCGAAAGAATGAGCCTGATGAGGGCAAATCCTAAACCTAACCCAGTCCTAACATGCGTTATCCTCTAAAATATTGATCGCAAGCAGGTTTAATGGACTGTTTCAGTGTGGTACCACACTACTACGTGATCCAAGCCAGAAAAAACCCAGGATCTGTTCAACAAGTATATGAAAAACGCGAAAGTATGAGTCTGATGAGGTCAAATCCCAGACCTATCCCAGACTTATGTTGCGTTATCCTCTAAAATACTGATCGAAACCAGGTTTAATCGACTGTTTCAGTGTGGTACCACATTACTACGTGATCCAAACCACAAAAAACCCAGGATCCGTTCAACAAGTATGTGAAGAATGCGAAAGTATGAGTCTGATGAGTGAAAATTCCCAACCTAACCTAGACCTAACATGCGTTATCCTCTAAAATATTGATCCAAACCAGGTTTAATGGACTGTTTCAGTGTGGTACCACACTACTACGTGATCCAAACCAGAAAAGACCCAGGATCTGTTCAACAAGTATGTGAAATACGCGAAAGTATGAGCCTGATGAGGGCAAGTCCCAGACCTATCCCAGACCTAACTTGCGTTGTCCTCTAAGATATTGATGGAAACCAGGTTTAATTGACTGTTTCAGTGTTGCACCTCATTACTACGTGATGCAATCCAGAAAAAGCCCAGGATCTAGCCATCAAGTATGAGAAATAAGCGAAAGAATGAGGCTGATGTGAGCAAATCCCAGACCTAACCTAGACCTAACATGAATTATTCTCTAAAATATTGATCGGAACCAGGTTTAATTGACTGTTTCAGTGTGGTCCCACATTACTACGTGATCCAAACCAGAAAAAACCCAGGATCCGTTCAACAAGTATGTGAAGAATGCGAAAGTATGAGTCTGATGAGTGAAAATCCCAGGCCTAACCAAGACCTAACGTGCGTTATCCTCAATAATATTGATCGAAACCAGGTTTAATTGAGTGTTTCAGTGTTGTACTTCATTACTACGTGATGCAATCCAGAAAAAGCCCAGGAACTAGCCATCTAGTATGAGAAATATGCGAAAGTATGAGCCTGATGAGAGCAAATCCCAGACCTAACCTAGACCTAACATGAATTATTCTCTAAAATATTGATCGAAACCAGGTTTAATTGACTGTTTCAGTGTGGTACCACATTACTACGTGATCCAAACCAGAAAAAGCCCAGGATCAGTTCAACAAGTATGTGAAAAACGCGAAAGTATGAGTCTGATGAGGGCGAATCCCAGACCTATGCCAGACCTAACTTGCGTTATCCTCTAAAATATTGATCGAAACCAGGTTTAATTGACTGTTTCAGCGTGGTACCACATTACTACGTGATACAATCCAGAAACAGCCCAGGATCTAGCCATGAAGTATGAGAAATATGCGAAAGTATGAGCCTGATGAGGGTAAATCCTAGACCTAACCCAGACCTAACATGCGTTATACTCTAAAATATTTATCAAGATCAGGTTTAATTGAATGCTTCAGTGTGGTACCACATTACTACGTGAACCAAACCAGAAAAAACCCAGGATCCGTTCAACAAGTATGTGAAGAATGCGAAAGTATGAGTCTGATGAGGTCAAATCCCAGACCTATCCCAGACTTAACTTGCGTTATCCTCTAAAATATTGATCCAAACCGGGTTTAATGGACTATTTCAGTGTGGTACCACTTTACTACGTGATCCAAAGCAGAAAAAACCCTCGATCAGGTCAACATGTATGTTAAAACTGCGAAAGTATGACCCTGATGAGGGCAAATCCCAGGCCTAACCTAGACCTAACATGCGTTGTCCTCTAAAATATTGATGGAAACCAGGTTTAATTGACTGTTCCAGTGTGGTACCACATTACTACGTGATCCAATAAAGAAATAGCCCAGGATCCAGCCATGAAGTATGAGAAATATGCGAAAGTATGAGCCTGATGAGGGCAAATCCTAGACCTAACCCAGACCTAACATGCGTTATCCTCTAAAATATTGATCGCAACCAGGTTTAATGGACTGTTTCAGTGTGGTACCACACTACTACGTGATCCAAGCCAGAAAAAACCCAGGATCTGTTCAACAAGTATGTGAAAAACGCGAAAGTATGAGTCTGATGAGGTCAAATCCCAGACCTATCCCAGACTTAACTTGCGTTACCCTCTAAAATATTGATCGAAACCAGATTTAATCGACTGTTTCAGCGTGGTACCACATTACTATGTGATACAATCCAGAAACAGCCCAGGATCCAGCCATGAAGTATGAGAAATATGCGAAAGTATGAGCCTGATGAGAGCAAATCCCAGACCTAATCTAGACCTAACATGCGTTATCCTGTAAAATGTTGATCCAAACCAGGTTTAATGGGCTGTTTCAGTGTGGTACCACACTACTACGTGATCCAAACCAGAAAAAACCCACGATCTGTTCAACAAGTATGTGAAAAACGCGAAAGTATGAGCCTGATGTGGGCAAATCCCAGACCTATCCCAGACCTAACTTGCGTTGTCCTCTAAGATATTGATGGAAACCAGGTTTAATTGGCAGTTTCGGTGTTGTACTTCATTACTACGTGATGCAATCCAGAAAAAGCCCAGGATCTAGCCATCAAGTATGAGAAATGTGCGAAAGAATGAGCCTGATGAGAGCAAATCCCAGACCTAACCTAGACCTAACATGAATTATTCTCTAAAATATTGATCCGAACCAGGTTTAATGGACTGTTTCAGTGTGGTACCACTTTACTACGTGATCCAAAGCAGAAAAAACCCTCGATCAGGTCAACATGTATGTTAACATTGCGAAAGTATGACCCTGATGAGGGCAAATCCCAGGCCTAACCTAGACCTAACATGCGTTGTCCTCTAAAATATTGATGGAAACCAGGTTTAATTGACCGTTTCAGTGTTGTACTTCATTACTACGTGATGCAATCCAGAAAAAGCCCAGGATCTAGCCATCAAGTATGAGAAATATGCGAAAGAATGAGCCTGATGAGAGCAAACCCCAGACCTAACCTAGACCTAACATGAATTATTCTCTAAAATATTGATCAGAACCAGGTTTAATTGACTGTTTCAGTGTGGTACCACATTACTACGTGATCCATTCTAGAAATAGCCCAGGATCCAGCCATGAAGTATGAGAAATATGCGAAAGTATGAGCCTGATGAGGGCAAATCCTGGACCTAACCTAGACCTAACATGCGTTATCCTCTAAAATATTGATCGCAACCAGGTTTAATGGACTGTTTCAGCGTGGTACCACATTACTATGTGATACAATCCAGAAACAGCACAGGATCCAGCCATGAAGTATGAGAAATATGCGAAAGTATGAGCCCGATGAGGGCAAATCCTAGACCTAACCCAGACCTAACATGCGTTATCCTCTAAAATATTGATCGCAACCAGGTTTAATGGACTGTTTCAGTGTGGTTCCACACTACTACGTGATCCAAACCAGAAAAAACCCAGGATCTGTTCAACAAGTATGTGAAAAACGCGAAAGTATGAGCCTGATGTGGGCAAATCCCAGACATATCCCAGACCTAACTTGCGTTGTCCTCTAAGATATTGATGGAAACCAGGTTTAATTGGCTGTTTCGGTGTTGTACTTCATTACTACGTGATGCAATCCAGAAAAAGCCCAGGATCTAGCCATCAAGTATGAAAAATATGCGAAAGAATCAGCCTGATGAGAGCAAATCCCAGACCTAACCTAGACCTAACATGAATTATTCTCTAAAATATTGATCCGAACCAGGTTTAATTGACTGTTTCAGTGTGGTACCACATTACTACGTGATCCAATCCAGAAATAGCCCAGGATCCAGCCATGAAGTATGAGAAATATGCGAAAGTATGAGCCCGATGAGGGCAAATCCTAGACCTAACCCAGACCTAACATGCGTTATCCTCTAAAATATTGATCGCAACCAGGTTTAATGGACTGTTTCAGTGTGGTTCCACACTACTACGTGATCCAAACCAGAAAAAACCCAGGATCTGTTCAACAAGTATGTGAAAAACGCGAAAGTATGAGCCTGATGAGGGCAAATCCCAGACCTAACCTAGACCTAACATGAATAATTCTCTAAAATATTGATCAAAACCAGGTTTAATTGACTGTTTCAGTGTGGTACCACATTACTACGTGATCCATTCCAGAAATCGCCCAGGATCCGTTCAACAAGTATGAGAAGAATGCGAAAGTATGAGCCTGGTGAGTGAAAATCCCAGGCCTAACCTAGACCTAACATGCGTTATCCTCAAAAATATTGATCGAAACCTGGTTTAATCGACTGTTTCAGTGTGGTACCACATTACTATGTGCTCCAAACCAGAAAATAACCCAGGATCTGTTCAACGAGTATGTGAAGTGTGCGAAAGTATGAGTCTGATGAGGGCAAATCCCAGACCTATCCCAGACCTAACATGCGTTATCCTCTAAAATATTTATCAAGAGCAGGTTTAATTGATTGTTTCAGTGTGGTCCCACATTACTACGTGATCCAAACCAGAAAAAACCCAGGATCCGTTCAGCAAGTATGTGAAGAATGCGTAAGTATGAGCCTGATGAGGGCAAATCCCAGACCTAACCCAGACCTAACATGCGTTATCCTCTAAAATATTGATCGCAACCAGGTTTAATGGACTGTTTCAGTGTCGTTCCACACTACTACGTGATCCAAACCAGAAAAAACCCAGGATCTGTTCAACAAGTATGTGAAAAACGCGAAAGTATGAGCCTGATGAGGGCAAATCCCAGACCTAACATAGCCCTAACATGAATTATTCTCTAAAATATTGATCAAAACCAGGTTTAATTGACTGTTTCAGTGTGGTACCACATTACTACGTGATCCATTCCAGAAATAGCCCAGGATCTAGCCGTTAAGTATGAGAAATATGCGAAAGAATGAGCCTGATGAGAGCAAATCCCAGACCTAACCTAGACCTAACATGAATTATTCTCTAAAATATTGATCAAAACCAGGTTAAATTGACTGTTTCAGTGTGGTACCACATTACTACGTGATCCAATCCAGAAATAGCCCAGGATCCAGCCATGAAGTACGAGAAATATACGAAAGAATGAGCCTGAGGAGAGCAAATCCCAGACCTAACCTAGACCTAACATGAATTATTCTCTAAAATATTGATCAAAACCAGGTTTAATTGACTGTTTCAGTGTGGTACCACATTACTACGTGATCCAATAAAGAAATAGCGCAGGATCCAGCCATGAAGTATGAGAAATATGCGAAAGTATGAGACGGATGAGGGCAAATCCTAGACCTAACCCAGACCTAACTTGCGTTACCCTCTAAAATATTGATCGAAACCAGGTTTAATCGACTGTTTCAGCGTGGTACCACATTACTATGTGATACAATCCAGAAACAGCCCAGGATCCAGCCATGAAGTATGAGAAATATGCGAAAGTATGAGCCTGATGAGAGCAAATCCCAGACCTAATCTAGACCTAACATGCGTTATCCTGTAAAATGTTGATCCAAACCAGGTTTAATGGGCTGTTTCAGTGTGGTACCACACTACTACGTGATCCAAACCAGAAAAAACCCACGATCTGTTCAACAAGTATGTGAAAAACGCGAAAGTATGAGCCTGATGTGGGCAAATCCCAGACCTATCCCAGACATAACTTGCGTTGTCCTCTAAGATATTGATGGAAACCAGGTTTAATTGGCAGTTTCGGTGTTGTACTTCATTACTACGTGATGCAATCCAGAAAAAGCCCAGGATCTAGCCATCAAGTATGAGAAATGTGCGAAAGAATGAGCCTGATGAGAGCAAATCCCAGACCTAACCTAGACCTAACATGAATTATTCTCTAAAATATTGATCCGAACCAGGTTTAATGGACTGTTTCAGTGTGGTACCACTTTACTACGTGATCCAAAGCAGAAAAAACCCTCGATCAGGTCAATATGTATGTTAACACTGCGAAAGTATGACCCTGATGAGGGCAAATCCCAGGCCTAACCTAGACCTAACATGCGTTGTCCTCTAAAATATTGATGGAAACCAGGTTTAATTGACCGTTTCAGTGTTGTACTTCATTACTACGTGATGCAATCCAGAAAAAGCCCAGGATCTAGCCATCAAGTATGAGAAATATGTGAAAGAATGAGCCTGATGAGAGCAAACCCCAGACCTAACCTAGACCTAACATGAATTATTCTCTAAAATATTGATCAGAACCAGGTTTAATTGACTGTTTCAGTGTGGTACCACATTACTACGTGATCCATTCTAGAAATAGCCCAGGATCCAGCCATGAAGTATGAGAAATATGCGAAAGTATGAGCCTGATGAGGGCAAATCCTGGACCTAACCTAGACCTAACATGCGTTATCCTCTAAAATATTGATCGCAACCAGGTTTAATGGACTGTTTCAGCGTGGTACCACATTACTATGTGATACAATCCAGAAACAGCACAGGATCCAGCCATGAAGAATGAGAAATATGCGAAAGTATGAGCCCGATGAGGGCAAATCCTAGACCTAACCCAGACCTAACATGCGTTATCCTCTAAAATATTGATCGCAACCAGGTTTAATGGACTGTTTCAGTGTGGTTCCACACTACTACGTGATCCAAACCAGAAAAAACCCAGGATCTGTTCAACAAGTATGTGAAAAACGCGAAAGTATGAGCCTGATGAGGGCAAATCCCAGACCTAACCTAGACCTAACATGAATTATTCTCTAAAATATTGATCAAAACCAGGTTTAATTGACTGTTTCAGTGTGGTACCACATTACTACGTGATCCATTCCAGAAATCGCCCAGGATCCGTTCAACAAGTATGAGAAGAATGCGAAAGTATGAGCCTGATGAGTGAAAATCCCAGGCCTAACCTAGACCTAACATGCGTTATCCTCAAAAATATTGATCGAAACCTGGTTTAATCGACTGTTTCAGTGTGGTACCACATTACTATGTGATCCAAACCAGAAAATAACCCAGGATCTGTTCAACGAGTATGTGAAGTGTGCGAAAGTATGAGTCTGATGAGGGCAAATCCCAGACCTATCCCAGACCTAACATGCGTTATCCTCTAAAATATTTATCAAGAGCAGGTTTAATTGATTGTTTCAGTGTGGTCCCACATTACTACGTGATCCAAACCAGAAAAAACCCAGGATCCGTTCAGCAAGTATGTGAAGAATGCGAAAGTATGAGCCTGATGAGGGCAAATCCCAGACCTAACCCAGACCTAACATGCGTTATCCTCTAAAATATTGATCGCAACCAGGTTTAATGGACTGTTTCAGTCTCGTTCCACACTACTACGTGATCCAAACCAGAAAAAACCCAGGATCTGTTCAACAAGTATGTGAAAAACGCGAAAGTATGAGCCTGATGAGGGCAAATCCCAGACCTAACATAGACCTAACATGAATTATTCTCTAAAATATTGATCAAAACCAGGTTTAATTGACTGTTTCAGTGTGGTACCACATTACTACGTGATCCATTCCAGAAATAGCCCAGGATCCAGCCATGAAGTATGAGAAATATGCGAAAGTATGAGCCAGATGAGGGCAAATCCTAGACCTAACCCAGACCTAACATGCGTTATCCTCTAAAATATTGATCGAAACCAGGTTTAATTGACAGTTTCAGCGTGGTACCACATTACTATGTGATACAATCCAGGAACAGCCCAGGATCTAGCCATGAAGTATGAGAAATATGCGAAAGTATGAGCCTGATGAGTGAAAATCCCCGGCCTAACATAGACCTAACATGCGTTATCCTCAAAAATATTGATCCAAACCAGGTTTAATGGACTGTTTCAGTGTGGTACCACTTTACTACGTGATCCAAAGCAGAAAAAACACTCGATCAGGGCAACATGTATGTTAAAACTGCGAAAGTATGACCCTGATGAGAGCAAATCCCAGGCCTAACCTAGACCTAACATGCGTTGTCCTCTAAAATATTGATGGAAACCAGGTTTAATTGACTGTTTCAGTGTTGTACTTCATTACTACGTGATGCAATCCAGAGAAAGCCCAGGATCTAGCCATCAAGTATGAGAAATATGCGAAAGAATGAGCCTGATGAGGGCAAATCCTAGACCTAACCCAGACCTAACATGCGTTATCCTCTAAAATATTTATCAACATCAGGTTTAATTGATTGTTTCAGTGTGGTACCACACTACTACGTGACCCAATCCAGAAAAAACCCAGGATCTGTTCAACAAGCATGTGAAAAACGCGAAATTATGAGCCTGATGAGGGAAAATCCCAGACCTATCCCAGACCTAACTTGCGTTATGCTCTAAAATATTGATCGAAACCAGGTTTAATTGACTGTTTCTGTGTGGTACCACATTACTACGTGATACAATCCAGAAATAGCCCAGGATCTAGCCATGAAGTATGAGAAATATGCGAAAGTATGAGCCTGACGAGGGCAAATCCTAGACCTAACCCAGACCTAACATGCGTTATCCTCTAAAATATTTTTCAAGATCAGGTTTAATTGATTGTTTCAGTGTGGTACCACATTACTACGTGATCCACACCAGAAAAAACCCAAGATCCGTTCAACAAATATGTGAAGAACGCGAAAGTATGAGTCTGATGAGTGAAAATCCCAGGGCTAACCTAGACCTAACATGCGTTATCCTCTAAAATATTGATCGAAACCAGGTTTAATCGACTGTTTCAGTGTGGTACCACACTACTACGTGATCCAAACCAGAAAAGACCCAGGATCTGTTCAACAAGTATGTGAAAAACGCGAAAGTATGAGCCTGATGAGGGCAAGTCCCAGACCTATCCCAGACCTAACTTGCGTTGTCCTCTAAGATATTGATGGAAACCAGGTTTAATTGACTGTTTCAGTGTTGCACCTCATTACTACGTGATGCAATCCAGAAAAAGCCCAGGATCTAGCCATCAAGTATGAGAAATATGCGAAAGAATGAGCCTGATGAGAGCAAATCCCAGACCTAACCTAGACCTAACATGAATTATTCTCTAAAATATTGATCGGAACCAGGTTTAATTGACTGTTTCAGGGTGGTCCCACATTACTACGTGATCCAAACCAGAAAAAACCCAGGATCCGTTCAACAAGTATGTGAAGAATGCGAAAGTATGAGTCTGATGAGTGAAAATCCCAGGCCTAACCTAGACCTAACGTGCGTTATCCTCAATAATATTGATCGAAACCAGGTTTAATTGAGTGTTTCAGTGTTGTACTTCATTACTACGTGATGCAATCCAGAAAAAGCCCAGGAACTAGCCATCTAGTATGAGAAATATGCGAAAGTATGAGCCTGATGAGAGCAAATCCCAGACCTAACCTAGACCTAACATGAATTATTCTCTAAAATATTGATCAAAACCAGGTTTAATTGACTGTTTCAGTGTGGTACCACATTACTACGTGATCCAATCCAGAAATAGCCCAGGATCCAGCCATGAAGTACGAGAAATATACGAAAGAATGAGCCTGATGAGGGCAAATACCAGACCTAACCTAGACCTAACATGCGTTGTCCTCTAAAATATTAATGGAAACCAGGTTTAATTGACTGTTTCAGTGTTGTACTTCATTACTACGTGATGCAATCCAGAAAAAGCCCAGGATCTAGCCGTTAAGTATGAGAAATATGCGAAAGAATGAGCCTGATGAGAGCAAATCCCAGACCTAACCTAGGCCTAACATGAATTATTCTCTAAAATATTGATCAAAACCAGGTTTAATGGACTGTTTCAGTGTGGTACCACACTACTACGTGATCCAAACCATAAAAAACCCAGGATCTGTTCAACAAGTATGTGAAAAGCGCGAAATTATGAGTCTGATGAGGTCAAATCCCAGACCTATCTCAGACTTAACTTGCGTTATCCTCTAAAATATTGATCGAAACCAGGTTTAATCGACTGTTTCAGCGTGGTACCACATTACTATGTGATACAATCCAGAAACAGCCCAGGATCCAGCCATGAAGTATGAGAAATATGCGAAAGTATGAGCCTGATGAGAGCAAATCCCAGCCCTAACCTAGACCTAACATGCGTTATCCTGTAAAATGTTGATCCAAACCAGGTTTAATGGGCTGTTTCAGTGTGGTACCACACTACTACGTGATCCAAACCAGAAAAAACCCACGATCTGTTCAACAAGTATGTGAAAAACGCGAAAGTATGAGCCTGATGTGGGCAAATCCCAGACCAATCCCAGACCTAACTTGCGTTATCCTCTAAAATATTGATCGAAACCAGGTTTAATTGACTGTTTCAGCGTGGTACCACGTTACTACGTGATGCATTCCAGAAATAGTCCAGGATCCAGCCATCAAGTATGAGAAATATGCGAAAGAATGAGCCTGATGAGAGCAAATCCCAGACCTAACCTAGACCTAACATGAATTATTCTCTAAAATATTGATCCGAACCAGGTTTAATGGACTGTTTCAGTGTGGTCCCACATTACTACGTGATCCAAACCAGAAAAAACCCAGGATCCGTTCAACAAGTATGTGAAGAATGCGAAAGTATGAGCCTGATGAGTGAAAATCCCAGGCCTAACCTAGACCTAACATGCGTTATCCTCAAAAATATTGATCGAAACCTGGTTTAATCGACTGTTCCAGTGTGGTACCACATTACTATGCGATCCAAACCAGAAAATAACCCAGGATCCGTCCAACTAGTATGTGAAGTGTGCGAAAGTATGAGCCTGATGAGAGCAAACCCCAGACCTAACCTAGACCTAACATGAATTATTTTCTAAAATATTGATCGAAACCAGGTTTAATTGACTGATTCAGTGTGGTACCACATTACTACGTGATCCAAACCAGAAAAAACCCAGGATCCGTTCAACAAGTATGTGAAGAATGCGAAAGTATGAGTCTGATGAGTGAAAATCCCAGACCTAACCTAGACCAATCATGCGTTATCCTCTAAAATATTGATCCAAACCAGGTTTAATGGACTGTCTTAGTGTGGTACCACACTACTACGTGATCCAAACCAGAAAAAACCCAGGATCTGTTCAACAAGTATGTGAAAAACGCGAAAGTATGAGCCTGATGAGGGCAAGTCCAAGACCTAACCCAGACCTAACATGCGTTATCCTCTAAAATATTTATCAAGACCAGGTTTAATTGAATGTTTCAGTGTGGTACCACATTACTACGTGATGCAATCCTGAAAAAGCCCAGGATCTAGCCATCAAGTTTGAGAAATATGCGGTAGAATGAGCCTGATGAGGGCAAATCCTAAACCTAACCCAGTCCTAACATGCGTTATCCTCTAAAATATTGATCGCAAGCAGGTTTAATGGACTGTTTCAGTGTGGTACCACACTACTACGTGATCCAAACCAGAAAAAACCCAGGATCCGTTCAACAAGTATGTGAAGAATGCGAAAGTATGAGCCTGATGAGTGAAAATCCCAGGCCTAACCTAGACCTAACATGCGTTATCCTCAAAAATATTGATCGAAACCTGGTTTAATCGACTGTTCCAGTGTGGTACCACATTACTATGCGATCCAAACCAGAAAATAACCCAGGATCAGTCCAACGAGTATGTGAAGTGTGCGAAAGTATGAGCCTGATGAGAGCAAACCCCAGACCTAACCTAGACCTAACATGAATTATTTTCTAAAATATTGATCGAAACCAGGTTTAATTGACTGTTTCAGTGTGGTACCACATTACTACGTGATCCAAACCAGAAAAAACCCAGGATCCGTTCAACAAGTATGTGAAGAATGCGAAAGTATGAGTCTGATGAGTGAAAATCCCAGACCAAACCTAGACCTATCATGCGTTATCCTCTAAAATATTGATCCAAACCAGGTTTAATGGACTGTTTTAGTGTGGTATCACACTACTACATGATCCAAACCAGAAAAAACCCAGGATCTGTTCAACAAATATGTGAAAAACGCGAAAGTATGAGCCTGATGAGGGCAAGTCCAAGACCTAACCCAGACCTAACATGCGTTATCCTCTAAAATATTTATCAAGACCAGGTTTAATTGAATGTTTCAGTGTGGTACCACATTGCTACGTGATGCAATCCTGAAAAAGCCCAGGATCTAGCCATCAAGTTTGAGAAATATGCGAAAGAATGAGCCTGATGAGGGCAAATCCTAAACCTAACCCAGTCCTAACATGCGTTATCCTCTAAAATATTGATCGCAAGCAGGTTTAATGGACTGTTTCAGTGTGGTACCACACTACTACGTGATCCAAACCAGAAAAAACCCAGGGTCTGTTCAACAAGTATGTGAAAAACGCGAAAGTATGAGTCTGATGAGGTCAAATCCCAGACCTATCCCAGACTTATGTTGCGTTATCCTCTAAAATACTGATCGAAACCAGGTTTAATCGACTGTTTCAGTGTGGTACCACATTACTACGTGATCCAAACCACAAAAAACCCAGGATCCGTTCAACAAGTATGTGAAGAATGCGAAAGTATGAGTCTGATGAGTGAAAATTCCCGACCTAACCTAGACCTAACATGCGTTATCCTCTAAAATATTGATCCAAACCAGGTTTAATGGACTGTTTCAGTGTGGTACCACACTACTACGTGATCCAAACCAGTAAAGACCCAGGATCTGTTCAACAAGTATGTGAATTACGCGAAAGTATGAGCCTGATGAGGGCAAGTCCCAGACCTATCCCAGACCTAACTTGCGTTATCCTCTAAAATATTGATCGAAACCAGGTTTAATTGACTGTTTCAGCGTGGTACCACATTACTACGTGATACAATCCAGAAACAGCCCAGGATCTAGCCATGAAGTATGAGAAATATGCGAAAGTATGAGCCTGATGAGGGCAAATCCTAGACCTAACCTAGACCTAACATGAATTATTCTCTAAAATATTGATCGAAACCAGGTTTAATTGACTGTTTCAGTGTGGTACCACATTACCACGTGATCCAAACCAGAAAAAGCCCAGGATCAGTTCAAGAAGTATGTGAAAAACGCGAAAGTATGAGTCTGATGAGGGCGAATCCCAGACCTATGCCAGACCTAACTTGCGTTATCCTCTAAAATATTGATCGAAACGAGGTTTAATTGACTGTTTCAGCGTGGTACCACATTACTACGTGATACAATCCAGAAACAGCCCAGGATCTAGCCATGAAGTATGAGAAATATGCGAAAGTATGAGCCTGATGAGGGCAAATCCTAGACCTAACCCAGACCTAACATGCGTTATACTCTAAAATATTTATCAAGATCAGGTTTAATTGAATGCTTCAGTGTGGTACCACATTACTACGTGAACCAAACCAGAAAAAACCCAGGATCCGTTCAACAAGTATGTGAAGAATGCGAAAGTATGAGTCTGATGAGGTCAAATCCCAGACCTATCCCAGACTTAACTTGCGTTATCCTCTAAAATATTGATCCAAACCGGGTTTAATGGACTATTTCAGTGTGGTACCACTTTACTACGTGATCCAAAGCAGAAAAAACCCTCGATCAGGTCAACATGTATGTTAAAACTGCGAAAGTATGACCCTGATGAGGGCAAATCCCAGGCCTAACCTAGACCTAACATGCGTTGTCCTCTAAAATATTGATGGAAGCCAGGTTTAATTGACTGTTCCAGTGTTGTACTTCGTGACTACGGGATGCAATCCAGAAAAAGCCCAGGATATAGCCGTTAAGTATGAGAAATATGCGAAAGAATGAGCCTGATGAGAGCAAATCCCAGACCTAACCTAGACCTAACATGAATTATTCTCTAAAATATTGATCAAAACCAGGTTTAATTGACTGTTTCAGTGTGGTACCACATTACTACGTGATCCAATCCAGAAATAGCCTAGGATCCAGCCATGAAGTACGAGAAATATACGAAAGAATGAGCCTGAGGACAGCAAATCCCAGACCTAACCTAGACCTAACATGAATTATTCTCTAAAATATTGATCAAAACCAGGTTTAATTGACTGTTTCAGTGTGGTACCACATTACTACGTGATCCAATAAAGAAATAGCCCAGGATCCAGCCATGAAGTATGAGAAATATGCGAAAGTATGAGCCTGATGAGGGCAAATCCTAGACCTAACCCAGACCTAACATGCGTTATCCTCTAAAATATTGATCGCAACCAGGTTTAATGGACTGTTTCAGTGTGGTACCACACTACTACGTGATCCAAGCCAGAAAAAACCCAGGATCTGTTCAACAAGTATGTGAAAAACGCGAAAGTATGAGTCTGATGAGGTCAAATCCCAGACCTATCCCAGACTTAACTTGCGTTACCCTCTAAAATATTGATCGAAACCAGGTTTAATCGACTGTTTCAGCGTGGTACCACATTACTATGTGATACAATCCAGAAACAGCCCAGGATCCAGCCATGAAGTATGAGAAATATGCGAAAGTATGAGCCTGATGAGAGCAAATCCCAGACCTAACCTAGACCTAACATGCGTTATCCTGTAAAATGTTGATCCAAACCAGGTTTAATGGGCTGTTTCAGTGTGGTACCACACTACTACGTGATCCAAACCAGAAAAAACCCACGATCTGTTCAACAAGTATGTGAAAATCGCGAAAGTATGAGCCTGATGTGGGCAAATCCCAGACCTATCCCAGACCTAACTTGCGTTGTCCTCTAAGATATTGATGGAAACCAGGTTTAATTGGCAGTTTCGGTGTTGTACTTCATTACTACGTGATGCAATCCAGAAAAAGCCCAGGATCTAGCCATCAAGTATGAGAAATATGCGAAAGAATGAGCCTGATGAGAGCAAACCCCAGACCTAACCTAGACCTAACATGAATTATTCTCTAAAATATTGATCAGAACCAGGTTTAATTGACTGGTTCAGTGTGGTACCACATTACTACGTGATCCATTCCAGAAATAGCCCAGGATCCAGCCATGAAGTATGAGAAATATGCGAAAGTATGAGCCTGATGAGGGCAAATCCTAGACCTAACCTAGACCTAACATGCGTTATCCTCTAAAATATTGATCGCAACCAGGTTTAATGGACTGTTTCAGCGTGGTACCACATTACTATGTGATACAATCCAGAAACAGCACAGGATCCAGCCATGAAGTATGAGAAATATGCGAAAGTATGAGCCTGATGAGCGCAAATCCCAGATCTAACCTAGACCTAACATGCGTTATCCCGTAAAATGTTGATCCAAACCAGGTTTAATGGGCTGTTTCAGTGTCGTACCACACTACTACGTGATCCAAACCAGAAAAAACCCACGATCTGTTCAACAAGTATGTGAAAAACGCGAAAGTATGAGCCTGATGTGGGCAAATCCCAGACATATCCCAGACCTAACTTGCGTTGTCCTCTAAGATATTGATGGAAACCAGGTTTAATTGGCTGTTTCGGTGTTGTACTTCATTACTACGTGATGCAATCCAGAAAAAGCCCAGGATCTAGCCATCAAGTATGAAAAATATGCGAAAGAACGAGCCTGATGAGAGCAAATCCCAGACCTAACCTAGACCTAACATGAATTATTCTCTAAAATATTGATCCGAACCAGGTTTAATTGACTGTTTCAGTGTGGTACCACATTACTACGTGATCCAATCCAGAAATAGCCCAGGATCCAGCCATGAAGTATGAGAAATATGCGAAAGTATGAGCCTGATGAGGGCAAATCCTAGACCTAACCCAGACCTAACATGCGTTATCCTCTAAAATATTGATCGCAACCAGGTTTAATGGACTGTTTCAGTGTGGTTCCACACTACTACGTGATCCAAACCAGAAAAAACCCAGGATCTGTTCAACAAGTATGTGAAAAACGCGAAAGTATGAGCCTGATGAGGGCAAATCCCAGACCTAACCTAGACCTAACATGAATTATTCTCTAAAATATTGATCAAAACCAGGTTTAATTGACTGTTTCAGTGTGGTACCACATTACTACGTGATCCATTCCAGAAATAGCCCAGGATCCGTTCAACAAGTATGAGAAGAATGCGAAAGTATGAGCCTGATGAGTGAAAATCCCAGGCCTAACCTAGACCTAACATGCGTTATCCTCAAAAATATTGATCGAAACCTGGTTTAATCGACTGTTTCAGTGTGGTACCACATTACTATGTGATCCAAATCAGAAAATAACCCAGGATCTGTTCAACGAGTATGTGAAGTGTGCGAAAGTATGAGTCTGATGAGGGCAAATCCCAGACCTATCCCAGACCTAACATGCGTTATCCTCTAAAATATTTATCAAGAGCAGGTTTAATTGATTGCTTCAGTGTGGTCCCACATTACTACGTGATCCAAACCAGAAAAAACCCAGGATCCGTTCAGCAAGTATGTGAAGAATGCGAAAGTATGAACCTGATGAGGGCAAATCCCAGACCTAACCCAGACCTAACATGCGTTATCCTCTAAAATATTGATCGCAACCAGGTTTAATGGACTGTTTCAGTGTCGTTCCACACTACTACGTGATCCAAACCAGAAAAAACCCAGGATCTGTTCAACAAGTATGTGAAAAACGCGAAAGTATGAGCCTGATGAGGGCAAATCCCAGACCTAACATAGACCTAACATGAATTATTCTCTAAAATATTGATCAAAACCAGGTTTAATTGACTGTTTCAGTGTGGTACCACATTACTACGTGATCCATTCCAGAAATAGCCCAGGATCCAGCCATGAAGTATGAGAAATATGCGAAAGTATGAGCCTGATGAGGGCAAATCCTAGACCTAACCCAGACCTAACATGCGTTATCCTCTAAAATATTGATCGAAACCAGGTTTAATTGACTGTTTCAGCGTGGTACCACATTACTATGTGATACAATCCAGAAACAGCCCAGGATCTAGCCATGAAGTATGAGGAATATGCGAAAGTATGAGCCTGATGAGTGAAAATCCCCGGCCTAACCTAGACCTAACGTGCGTTATCCTCAAAAATATTGATCCAAACCAGGTTTAATGGACCGTTTCAGTGTGGTACCACTTTACTACGTGATCCAAAGCAGAAAAAACACTCGATCAGGGCAACATGTATGTTAAAACTGCGAAAGTATGACCCTGATGAGAGCAAATCCCAGGCCTAACCTAGACCTAACATGCGTTGTCCTCTAAAATATTGATGGAAACCAGGTTTAATCGACTGTTTCAGTGTTGTACTTCATTACTACGTGATGCAATCCAGAAAAAGCCCAGCATCTAGCCATCAAGTATGAGAAATATGCGAAAGAATGAGCCTGATGAGAGCAAATCCCAGACCTAACCTAGACATAACATGAATTATTCTCTAAAATATTGATCGAAACCAGGTTTAATTGACTGTTTCAGTGTGGTCCCACATTACTACGTGATCCAAACCAGAAAATAACCCAGGATCTGTTCAACAAGTATGTGAAGAATGCGAAAGTATGAGTCTGATGAGTGAAAATCCCAGGCCTAACCTAGACCTAACATGCGTTGTCCTCTAAAATATTGATGGAAACTAGGTTTAATTGACTGTTTCAGTGTTGTACTTCATTACTACGTGATGCAATCGAGAAAAAGCCCAGGATCTAGCCGTCAAGTATGAGAAATATGCGAAAGAATGAGCCTGATGAGAGCAAATCCCAGACCTAACCTAGACATAACATGAATTATTCTCTAAAATATTGATCGAAACCAGGTTTAATTGACTGTTTCAGTGTGGTCCCACATTACTACGTGATCCAAACCAGAAAATAACCCAGGATCTGTCAAAGGAGTATGTGAAGTGTGCGAAAGTATGAGCCTGATGAGTGCAAATCCCAGACCTAACCTAGACCTAACATGAATTATTCTCTAAAATATTGATCGATACTAGGTTTAATTGACTGTTTCAGTGTGGTCCCACATTACTACGTGATCCAAACCAGAAAATAACCCAGGATCTGTTCAACAAGTATGTGAAGAATGCGAAAGTATGAGCCTGATGAGTGCAAATCCCAGACCTATCCCAGACCTAACATGCGTTATCCTCTAAAATATTTATCAAGATCAGGTTTAATGGACTGTTTCAGTGTGGTACCACACTACTACGTGATCCAAACCAGAAAAAACCCACGATCTGTTCAACAAGTATGTGAAAATCGCGAAAGTATGAGCCTGATGTGGGCAAATCCCAGACCTATCCCAGACCTAACTTGCGTTGTCCTCTAAGATATTGATGGAAACCAGGTTTAATTGGCAGTTTCGGTGTTGTACTTCATTACTACGTGATGCAATCCAGAAAAAGCCCAGGATCTAGCCATCAAGTATGAGAAATATGCGAAAGAATGAGCCTGATGAGAGCAAATCCAAGACCTAACCTAGACCTAACATGAATTATTCTCTAAAATATTGATCCGAACCAGGTTTAATGGACTGCTTCAGTGTGGTACCACTTTACTACGTGATCCAAAGCAGAAAAAACCCTCGATCAGGTCAACATGTATGTTAACACTGCGTAGGTATGACCCTGATGAGGGCAAATCCCAGGCCTAACCTAGACCTAACATGCGTTGTCCTCTAAAATATTGATGGAATCCAGGTTTAATTGACCGTTTCAGTGTTGTACTTCATTACTACGTGATGCAATCCAGAAAAAGCCCAGGATCTAGCCATCAAGTATGAGAAATATGCGAAAGAATGAGCCTGATGAGAGCAAACCCCAGACCTAACCTAGACCTAACATGAATTATTCTCTAAAATATTGATCAGAACCAGGTTTAATTGACTGTTTCAGTGTGGTACCACATTACTATGTGATCCAAACCAGAAAATAACCCAGGATCTGTTCAACGAGTATGTGAAGTGTGCGAAAGTATGAGTCTGATGAGGGCAAATCCCAGACCTATCCCAGACCTAACATGCGTTATCCTCTAAAATATTTATCAAGAGCAGGTTTAATTGATTGCTTCAGTGTGGTCCCACATTACTACGTGATCCAAACCAGAAAAAACCCAGGATCCGCTCAGCAAGTATGTGAAGAATGCGAAAGTATGAGCCTGATGAGGGCAAATCCCAGACCTAACCCAGACCTAACATGCGTTATCCTGTAAAATATTGATCCCAACCAGGTTTAATGGACTGTTTCAGTGTCGTTCCACACTACTACGTGATCCAAACCAGAAAAAACCCAGGATCTGTTCAACAAGTATGTGAAAAACGCGAAAGTATGAGCCTGATGAGGGCAAATCCCAGACCTAACATAGACCTAACATGAATTATTCTCTAAAATATTGATCAAAACCAGGTTTAATTGACTGTTTCAGTGTGGTACCACATTACTACGTGATCCATTCCAGAAATAGCCCAGGATCCAGCCATGAAGTATGAGAAATATGCGAAAGTATGAGCCTGATGAGGGCAAATCCTAGACCTAACCCAGACCTAACATGCGTTATCCTCTAAAATATTGATCGAAACCAGGTTTAATTGACTGTTTCAGCGTGGTACCACATTACTATGTGATACAATCCAGCAACAGCCCAGGATCTAGCCATGAAGTATGAGAAATATGCGAAAGTATGAGCCTGATGAGTGAAAATCCCCGGCCTAACCTAGACCTAACGTGCGTTATGCTCTAAAATATTGATCGAAACCAGGTTTAATTGACTGTTTCTGTGTGGTACCACATTACTACGTGATACAATCCAGAAATAGCCCAGGATCTAGCCATGAAGTATGAGAAATATGCGAAAGTATGAGCCTGACGAGGGCAAATCCTAGACCTAACCCAGACCTAACATGCGTTATCCTCTAAAATATTTATCAAGATCAGGTTTAATTGATTGTTTCAGTGTGGTACCACATTACTACGTGATCCACACCAGAAAAAACCCAAGATCCGTTCAACAAATATGTGAAGAACGCGAAAGTATGAGTCTGATGAGTGAAAATCCCAGGGCTAACCTAGACCTAACATGCGTTATCCTCTAAAATATTGATCGAAACCAGGTTTAATCGACTGTTTCAGTGTGGTACCACATTACTACGTGATCCAAACCAGAAAAAACCCAGGATCCGTTCAACAAGTATGTGAAGAATGCGAAAGTATGAGTCTGATGAGTGAAAATCCCCGACCTAACCTAGACCTAACATGCGTTATCCTCTAAAATATTAATCCAAACCAGGTTTAATGGACTGTTCCAGTGTGGTACCACACTACTACGTGATCCAAACCAGAAAAAACACAGGATCTGTTCAACAAGTATGTGAAAAACGCGAAAGTATGAGCCTGATGAGGGCAAATCCCAGACCTATCCCAGACCTAACTTGCGTTGTCCTCTAAGATATTGATGGAATCAGGTTTAATTGACTGTTTCAGTGTGGTACCACATTACTACGTGATCTAATCCAGAAATAGCCCAGGATCTAGCCATGAAGTATGAGAAATATGCGGAAGTATGAGCCTGACGAGGGCAATTCCTAGACCTAACCCAGACCTAACATGCGTTATCCTCTAAAATATTTATCAAGACCAGGTTTAATTGATTGTTTCAGTGTAGTTCCACATTACTACGTGATCCAAACCAGAAAAAACCCAGGATCTGATCAACGAGTATGTGAAGTGTGCGAAAGTATGAGTCTGATGAGGGCAAATCCCCGACCTATCCCAGACCTAACATGCGTTATCCTCTAAAATATTTATCAAGACCAGGTTTAATTGATTGTTTCAGTGTGGTCCCACACTACTACGTGATCCAAACCAGAAAAAACCCAGGATCTGTTCAAAATGTATGTGAAAAACGCGAAAGTATGAGCCTGATGAGGGCAAATCCAAGACCTATCCCAGACCTAACTTGCGTTGTCCTCTAAGATATTGATGGAAACCAGGTTTAATTGACTGTTTCAGTGTGGTACCACATTACTACGTGATCTAATCCAGAAATAGCCCAGGATCTAGCCATGAAGTATGAGAATTATGCGGAAGTATGAGCCTGATGAGTGAAAATCCCAGGGCTAACCTAGACCTAACATGCGTTATCCTCTAAAATATTGATCCAAACCAGGTTTAATGGACTGTTTCAGTGTGGTACCACTTTACTACGTGATCCAAAGCAAAAAAAACCCAGGATCCGTACAACGAGTATGTGAAGAATGCGAAAGTATGAGTCTGATGAGTGAAAATCCCAGGCCTAACCTAGACCTAACATGCGTTATCCTCAAAAATATTGATCGAAACCTGGTATAATCGACTGTTTCAGTGTGGTACCACATTACTATGTGATCCAAACCAGAAAATAACCCAGGATCTGTTCAACGAGTATGTGAAGTGTGCGAAAGTATGAGTCCGATGAGTGAAATTCCCAGACCTAACCCAGACCTAACATGCGTTATCCTCTAAAATATTGATCCTACCAGGTTTAATGGACTGTTTCAGTGTGGTACCACACTACTACGTGATCCAAACCAGAAAAAACCCAGGATCTGTTCAAAATGTATGTGAAAAACGCGAAAGTATGAGCCTGATGAGGGCAAATCCAAGACCTATCCCAGACCTAACTTGCGTTGTCCTCTAAGATATTGATGGAAACCAGGTTTAATTGACTGTTTCAGTGTGGTACCACATTACTACGTGATCTAATCCAGAAATAGCCCAGGATCTAGCCATGAAGTATGAGAAATATGCGGAAGTATGAGCCTGACGAGGGCAAATCCTAGACCTAACCCAGACCTAACATGCGTTATCCTCTAAGATATTTATCAAGACCAGGTTTAATTGACTGTTTCAGTGTGGTACCACATTACTACGTGATCCAAACCAGAAAAAGCCGAGGATCAGTTCAACAAGTATATGAAAAACGCGAAAGTATGAGTCTGATGAGGGCGAATCCCAGACCTATGCCAGACATAACTTGCGTTATCCTGTAAAATATTGATCGAAACCAGGTTTAATTGACTGTTTCAGCGTGGTACCAAATTACTACGTGATCCAAACCAGAAAAAACCCAGGATCTGATCAACAAGTATGTGAAAAACGCGGAAAGTTTGAGCCTGATGAGGGCAATTCCCAGACCTATCCCAGACCTAACTTGCGTTGTCCTCTAAGATATTGATGGAAACCAGGTTTAATTGACTGTTTCAGTGTTGTACTTCATTACTACGTGATGCAATCCAGAAAAAGCCCAGCTTCTAGCCATCAAGTATGAGAAATATGCGAAAGAATGAGCCTGATGAGATTAAATCCCAGACCTAACCTAGACCTAACATGAATTATTCTCTAAAATATTGATCGAAACCAGGTTTAATTGACTGTTTCAGTGTGGTACCACATTACTACGTGATCCAAACCAGAAAAAGCCGAGGATCAGTTCAACAAGTATATGAAAAACGCGAAAGTATGAGTCTGATGAGGGCGAATCCCAGACCTATGCCAGACATAACTTGCGTTATCCTGTAAAATATTGATCGAAACCAGGTTTAATTGACTGTTTCAGCGTGGTACCAAATTACTACGTGATACTATCCAGAAACGGCCCAGGATCTACCAATGAAGTATGCGAAATTTGCGAAAGTATGAGTCTGATGAGTGAAAATCCCAGGGCTAACCTAGACCTAACATGCGTTATCCTCTAAAACATTGATCCAAACCAGGTTTAATGGACTGTTTCAGTGTGGTACCACTTTACTACGTGATCCAAAGCAGAAAAAACCCTCGATCAGGTCAACATGTATGTTAATACTGCGAAAGTATGACCCTGATGAGGGCAAATCCCAGGCCTAACCTAGACCTAACATGCGTTGTCCTCTAAAATATTGATGGAAACCAGGTTTAATTGACTGTTTCAGTGTTGTACTTCATTACTACGTGATGCAATCGAGAAAAAGCCCAGGATCTAGCCGTCAAGTATGAGAAATATGCGAAAGAATGAGCCTGATGAGAGCAAATCCCAGACCTAACCTAGACCTAACATGAATTATTCTCTAAAATATTGATCAAAACCAGGTTTAATTGACTGTTTCAGTGTGGTACCACACTACTACGTGATCCAAACCAGAAAAAACCCCGGATCTGTTCAAAAAGTATGTGAAAAACGCGAAAGTATGAGTCTGATGTGATCAAATCCCAGACCTATCCCAGACTTAACATGCGTTATCCTCTAAAATATTGATCGAAACCAGGTTTAATCGACTGTTTCACCGTGGTACCACATTACTATGTGATACAATCCAGAAACAGCCCAGGATCTAGCCATGAAGTATGAGAAATATGCGAAAGTATGAGTCTGATGAGTGAAAATCCCCGGCCTAACCTAGACCTAACATGCGTTATCCTCAAAAATATTGATCCAAACCAGGTTTAATGGACTGTTTCAGTGTGGTACCACCTTACTACGTGATCCAAAGCAGAAAATACCCTCGATCAGGTCAACATGTATGTTAAAACTGCGAAAGTATGACCCTGATGAGAGCCAATCCCAGGCCTAACCTAGACCTGACATGCGTTGTCCTCTAAAATAGTGATGGAAACCAGGTTTAATTGACTGTTTCAGTGTTGTACTACATTACTACGTGATGCAATCCAGGGAAAGCCCAGGATCTAGCCGTCAAGTATGAGAAATATGCGAAAGAATGAGCCTGATGAGAGCAAATCCCAGACCTAACCTAGACCTGACATGCGTTGTCCTCTAAAATATTGATGGAAACCAGGTTTAATTGACTGTTTCAGTGTTGTACTTCATTACTACGTGATGCAATCCAGAGAAAGCCCAGGATCTAGCCGTCAAGTATGAGAAATATGCGAAAGAATGAGCCTGATGAGAGCAAATCCCAGACCTAACCTAGACCTAACATGCGTTATCCTCTAAAATATTTATCAAGATCAGGTTTAATTGATTGTTTCAGTGTGGTACCACATTACTACGTGATCCACACCAGAAAAAACCCAAGATCCGTTCAACAAATATGTGAAGAACGCGAAAGTATGAGTCTGATGAGTGAAAATCCCAGGCCTAACCTAGACCTAACATGCGTTATCCTCAATAATATTGATCGAAACCAGGTTTAATTGAGTGTTTCAGTGTTGTACTTCATTACAACGTGATGCAATCCAGAAAAAGCACAGGATCTAGCCATCTAGTATGAGAAATATGCGAAAGTATGAGTCTGATGAGTGAAAATCCCAGACGTAACCAAGACCTAACATGCGTTATCCTCAAAAATATTGATCGAAACCTGGTTTAATCGACTGTTTCAGTGTGGTACCACATTACTATGTGATCCAAACCAGAAAATAACCCAGGATCTGTTCAACGAGTATGTGAACTGTGCGAAAGTATGAGTCTGATGAGGGCAAATCCCAGACCTATCCCAGACCTAACATGCGTTATCCTCTAAAATATTTATCAAGATCAGGTTTAATTGATTGTTTCAGTGTGGTCCCACACTACTACGTGATCCAAACCAGAAAAAACCCAGGATCTGTTCAACAAGTATGTGAAAAACGCGGAAAGTATGAGCCTGATGAGGGCAAATCCCAGACCTATCCCAGACCTAACTTGCGTTGTCCTCTAAGATAATGATGGAAACCAGGTTTAATTGACTGTTTCAGTGTTGTACTTCATTACTACGTGATGCAATCCAGAAAAAGCCCAGCATCTAGCCATCAAGTATGAGAAATATGCGAAAGAATGAGCCTGATGAGAGCAAATCCCAGACCTAACCTAGACATAACATGAATTATTCTCTAAAATATTGATCGAAACCAGGTTTAATTGACTGTTTCAGTGTGGTCCCACATTACTACGTGATCCAAACCAGAAAATAACCCAGGATCTGTTCAACAAGTATGTGAAGAATGCGAAAGTATGAGTCTGATGAGTGAAAATCCCAGGCCTAACCTAGACCTAACATGCGTTGTCCTCTAAAATATTGATGGAAACTAGGTTTAATTGACTGTTTCAGTGTTGTACTTCATTACTACGTGATGCAATCGAGAAAAAGCCCAGGATCTAGCCGTCAAGTATGAGAAATATGCGAAAGAATGAGCCTGATGAGAGCAAATCCCAGACCTAACCTAGACATAACATGAATTATTCTCTAAAATATTGATCGAAACCAGGTTTAATTGACTGTTTCAGTGTGGTCCCACATTACTACGTGATCCAAACCAGAAAATAACCCAGGATCTGTCAAACGAGTATGTGAAGTGTGCGAAAGTATGAGCCTGATGAGTGCAAATCCCAGACCTAACCTAGACCTAACATGAATTATTCTCTAAAATATTGATCGATACTAGGTTTAATTGACTGTTTCAGTGTGGTCCCACATTACTATGTGATCCAAACCAGAAAATAACCCAGGATCTGTTCAACGAGTATGTGAAGTGTGCGAAAGTATGAGTCTGATACCCTCAGGGGCTGCCAGCCTTTCAGCTGCAGTACGGGCTTAACGAACCCGGGGTACCCGAGTCATACACACACCGTAAGCCTCCTGTTGGTCGTCACAACGACCCATTCACAATTCCCTATTGGTTTTGTGAATGGTACGTGACGGCAGGAGGAACGGGGGTCTTGGCTTAACCGCCTGGGCCACGAGTATGGCGACTCTATAAAATCGCCCTCCAATCCTAAGCTATGGTGCGCGGCGATGGGATGCATGGTTGGGGGAGAAGGCCCAATCCCAAGCGACCACCTCCGGGGAACCTGCCGAACCCCCGGAGTATATAGGCTTACCCGGGTAAGGCGGCTCTGCCCGGGCGGACCTTTTCTTCCGACCTGCTCGTGGGAATATTATGGAGTTCAATATTAAAACGGGGATGGGACGGGGTAAGTCAGAGGGGGAGGACGAAGGCGGTGTTGGGACTGGAGTGACGGCGCTCGCGCCGCCTCCATCGCCTGGCCCGGCTTCGTGGAAGGTGGAGGAGGACGACGAGACTGCGTCAGTCTCGTCCTTCTCCTCCACCAGGAGCCTCATAGGCTCTAAGAGGAAGAGGGCGGGGCAGGCCGTCGTCGAGGTGGGCGTGGCGATGAGCCCGTCGGTGAGGCTGAGTTGCCTCAGGGACGAGGTGACCGAGGAGATATCGGAGAGGATCTCCTCGTCCCTGAGGCGGGTGGAGAAAGTCGCCGCTGCCTGCGCCTTTAAGGGGCAGAAAAGCGGTGGCGCGGAGGTCCTGAAGGCCGCGGCGGAGGAAATGTGTGAGGCGGCGCGGGAGCTCAGAGGGCGGAACGCCCGTCTGCAGCTCCTGTTGGAGGAGGAGCGACAGGGGAGGAGGAGGGCAGAGGCGCTGTGGAACAGCGCGGCCCTCCCTCCCATCCTCCCTCCTCCTCCACCGTCGCGTCCCTCGGCGGAGGTAAATAAGCGGAGTGCGGCGGCAGTGGTGCGGGGCACCGCGGGCCCCTCCACCCGCACTCCGCCCGTGAAGAAGTCCCCGTCCTCCTCAGAAGACGATCTTCTGAGGAGGATTGGGGACATGATTGTTGGCAAGCTGGCCGCCTTCCGGGAGGCGCTCCTCGCCGGAAGAGCGGTCAGCAGGAAGGCGGTGCCTCCCCGACCTGTTCCGGTACAGTCGGGGAAGGCAAAGAAGGGCGGAGTGAGGGCTCCGCCCAGCGTTGCGGCACCAGGGCCCCGGGTCGCGACCCCCACGGGGGGTGGTGTACCCGTGGTCGCGGTGGTCGCGTCCTCCACGGCACCCTCCCAAGGGGGGGTGGCGTGGAGTGAGGTGGTGGGGCGGAAGGCGAAGCGCGCGGCGAGGAAGGCCTCGCAACCGCGGCCTCCGCCTCCGCCGCCGGCGGCCAAGGTAAAGGCCGCGAAGGTCGGGAAGGCACGACCAGGTCGTCCCCCAAAAACGGCAGCGGTGACGCTGACCGTTGCGCAGGGGGGCGACCTGACCCTCGCGGAGGCGATGCGGCTCGCCAGGGAGAATATCTCCCTGGAAGAGCTGGGCATCGCCTCCGTGAGGGCGAAGAGGGCCGTGACCGGGGGTCTCTTGCTGGAGATCCCCGGTGCAGAAGGCGGCGCGAAGGCGGATCGTCTCGCCCAGAGGCTCCGGGAGCAGCTGGGCGAGCGAGGTGTCCGGGTCGCCCGGCCCACGAAGCGCACGGAGATGCGCGTTTGTGGGCTGGACGACTCGGTCAGCGCACAGGATGTGTCCCGTGCCCTTCCGAGGGCGGGGGACTGTCCTGTGGAGGACCTGCGGATCGGAGAGATCGGCAGGTCGCCCTCCGGCCTCGGGTCGGTGTGGGCCCGGTGCCCCCTCTCCGCCGCCCGTAAGGTGGCGGAATCCGGGAGGGTGTTGGTGGGGTGGGTTTCGGCGCGAGTGGAAATCATCGCGCCGCGCCCGCTCCAGTGTCACCGCTGCCTCGAATTGGGGCACGTGAGGCAGTGGTGCACCTCGCCGGTGGACCGCAGCGGTCAGTGTTACCGCTGCGGTGCCAAAGAGCACCGTGCGAGCCAGTGCTCGGCGGCCCCCCACTGCCCGCTGTGTGCGGACATGGGGAGCCCAGCCGATCACAGGGTGGGGAGCAAGGAGTGCTCCCCCCCCCCTCCCGGAAGGAGAGGAAGAGGCGGGCTGCACCGGCTCCGGTGCCGAGGGCGGTGGCATCGTCCTCCATGGAGGTGGACGGTGCTACGGGGACGGACGGCCGGGAGGAGGCTGGCGCGGCCATTAATTAATGCCGCCCCGCCTCCTCCTTCAGGCCAACCTCAACCACTGCCGCGCGGCACAGGACTTGATGTCCCAAGTCCTCGCGGAGTGGGGGGTTGGCCTGGCGGTCGTCGCCGAGCCGTACCGCGTCCCTGATCACCCTCATTGGGTGGGCGACGCGGACGGCTTGGTGGCGACGGTATGGGGAGGGGGCGACGGGTCCCCACCGTTCTCCTTGTTGGAGCGCGGTCGGGGATTCGTCGCCGTGGACTGGGGGGGAGTCGCTGTGGTGGGGTGCTACATTTCGCCCCGTAGCGGTCACGCTGCGTTCGAGCTGTACTTGGCCGAGGTCGCGGCATGCGTGCAGCGCTACGCGGCCCGGCCGGTGCTGGTCCTGGGGGATTTTAATGCCAAGTCGGTGGCTTGGGGATCCCCCAGGACCTCCGTTCGCGGCGGGATCCTGGGCGATTGGGCGGCGGGGCTCGACCTCCGGGTATTGAACCGGGGGTCGGAGCACACATACGTGCGGCGATATGGGGGGTCCATCGTAGATGTTGGATTCGCGACCCCCAACGCCGTGCGCATGGTGTCGGGTTGGCACGTGGTCGCGGGGGCAGAGACACTCTCCGATCACCGGTACATCCGGATGGAGGTCTCTGCCGCCGCGAGTGCATCCCGACACGGCCGCCTGCGTGGCACCCCACCACGCCGCTGGGCGCTTCGGCGCCTGGACAAGGACGCCCTGATGGCAGCTGCCCTCGCTGCAACTTGGCCGCAGGGAGCGGCCGAGTTGCCGAGCATAGAGGAGGAGCTCGCCCGGCTCGGAGCATTGGTCGCGGGTATTTGCGACGCGGCGATGTCTCGGGTCGGGCGGGCTTCTCCTCGCCGGGCGGTGTACTGGTGGTCGGACGCGATCGCGGAGTTGCGAGTCGCGACTGTCCGCGCCCGACGCCAGTACACCCGCGCGCGCCGTCGTCAACGTACAGGCGACGGCGTGGCGCGAGCGAGGGCAGCTGATGACCTGTATGGAGCATACCGCGTGGCGCGGGTTGCTCTGCAGGTCGCCATCAAACGGGCCAAGACCCAGGCATGGAAGGAGCTCCTCGAGACCCTTGATGACGATCCATGGGGGCGCCCATATAAGATGGTGCTGAATAAGCTCCGCCCGTGGGCGCCCCCCGTCAACCGAGGGTCTTGACCCCCGGCTGCTTGAGGACGTGGTCAATACACTCTTCCCAATTGGGGAGTGGGGACCGCGTCCTCCGGCGGCGGCGGCTGTCCCAGTGGAGTGGACGGCCGAGCTGGGGGTCACGCAGGAGGAGCTGGCAGCGGCCATCAGACGGCTCGGGGTTCGTAACACGGCCCCGGGTCCGGATGGTGTGCCCGGCCGGGTTTGGGTCTTGACCCAGGGCGTCCTTGGGGCCGACCTCAGGCGGTTGTTCGACCGCTGCCTGAGGGACGGGCGATTCCCCCCCAGTTGGAAGGTGGCGAGGATGGTCCTCCTCCGGAAGGAGGGTCGGCCCGCGGAGTCTCCCTCCGCATACCGGCCCATTTGTCTCCTCGACGAGGTGGGCAAGCTCTTCGAGCGTGTGATTGCTGCCCGCCTCGTCGAGCACCTGTCGCGGGGTGATCCCGGTCTGGCCGACTGCCAGTTCGGTTTCCGGGGGGGCCGATCGACTATCGATCGACACCGGGATGGTGATATGCGGAGGGAGGTGTACTGCGGTGTTCCGCAGGGGTCGGTCCTCGGGCCACTCCTGTGGAACATCGCGTACGACTCGATGTTGCGGGCCGGCCTCCCCGACGGCGTCAGCACGGTGTGTTATGCGGATGACACACTGGTGCTGGCCGTCGGGGCGCACTGGGGGAGGGCCATGCGTCGCGCGGAGGAGGGGTCGCAACGCGTCGTCGACCGGATCAGGGGGATGGGGATGACGGTGGCGGTCCATAAGACCGAGGTGATTGCGTTTCATTCACCTCGGCAGGATCCGCCACCCCCTCTGATCCGGGTGGGTGGGGCTGACATCGAGGTGAAGCCCCAGATCAGGTATCTAGGGCTGATCCTCGATAGCCACTGGCGTTTCGAGGAGCATTTCCGCTGCCTGGTCCCCCGGTTGGAAAGGATGGTTGCGGCTCTGGGCCGGATCCTGCCCAACCTGGGGGGCCCGGCGGGCCGAGTTCGTCGCCTCTATGTGGCAATGGTCCAGTCGGTGGCCCTATACGGGGCCCCCGTCTGGGCGGACGACCTGGCTGCCTCCCGGCGCAGCATGACTATGCTGCGTTGGGTGCAGAGGCGCATGGCGCTCAGGGTCGTCCGCGGGTATCGGACCATGTCACATGAGGCGGCGACGGTTCTAGCGGGGATGCCGCCCATGGACCTGCTCGCGCGGTCACACGCGGTGATGTACCGGCACCGCGTCGACCGTCGCGCGGGGGTGGGGGCGGTCCCGGGCGGGCAGGAACCTGCTTGGGGCGATTTGAAGCGCCAGGCCCGGCAGTCCGTGTTGCTCGCGTGGCAGGAGCGGCTGGCTCTGCCAACCGCGGGGCACCGGACTGTCGGGGTGGTTCGGCCACTCCTGAAGGAGTGGCTGGACAGAGGCCATGGCAGCCTCACCTACCGGATGGCACAGGTATTTTCCGGGCATGGCAGCTTCGGAAGATACCTGTGCCGGATAGGGAAGGAGCCGACGGCGCGTTGCTGCCACTGCGACGCTGAGCAGGACACGGCGGATCATACCCTGGAGGTATGCCCCGCGTGGCAGGGGGAACGCCGAGTCCTGGTCGGCGTCGTCGGGCGGGATGTCTCGCTGCCGGGCGTGGTGCGCGCCATGCTCGGCAGCGAGGAGAAGTGGGGGGCCGTGGCCTCCTTCTGCGAGAACGTAATGTTGCAGAAGGAGGCCGCGGGGAGGGAGCGCGAGCTTCAGCGGCTGAAGCTCGCGCTCGTGCGGTGGCCCGAGGTCGTCGCCCGGTCGCGAGGCGTCGCGGACGGCCGCCTCGGCGTGGCGGATGACCTAGGCTGGGAGGGGGGTCCTGAGGGGACCCTCCTCCCGCCAGGCGGCGCCGGGTCGGACCGGTTGGGGGTAGGAGTGCCTCCCCCTACCGGTCCGACGCAAGGGGAGGCACCCTCGGCGGTCTGGTGCGGCCATGAACGCCCGGCAGCCGAGGGGTGGAAACGGGGTCGCGGGCGGTTGCGAGTTGGGGCTCGCAGCCGCCACTAAACGCGGCCCCGGGATGGATAGCGGCGGGATGGAGTGGCCCCGTCCCGCCGCTATGAGGCAGTGTGTCTACTAGGGGGACCGATTGTCCCCCCGGGGGATGCGCGCGAAAGCGCGGGCACGGGGAGGATACCGGAAGAATGCTTCGAGCGATTCCCGGTATCCTCCCAAAGCGTGCCGAAGGGTCACCGTGGGGTTTTTAGTGGGTAGGTCCCGCGCTTGTCGTTGTACGGGCGCGGGGAATCCCACACACCCCTCCCACCTCTCCCCAAGGAGGTGGGAGGGAGTCTTTCGAAGATTTTCCCCACGACAAAAAAAAAAAAAAAAAAAAAAAAAAAAGTATGAGTCTGATGAGGTCAAATCCCAAGCCAATCCCAGACTTAACTTGCGTTATCCTCTAAAATATTGATCGAAACCAGGTTTAATCGACTGTTTCAGTGTGGTACCACATTACTACGTGATCCAAACCAGAAAAAACCCAGGATCCGTTCAACAAGTATGTGAAGAATGCGAAAGTATGAGTCTGATCAGTGAAAATCTCAGGCCTTACCTAGACCTAACTTGCGTTGTCCTCTAAAATATTGATCAAAACCAGGTTTCATTGACTGTTTCAGTGTGGTACTACATTACTACGTGATGCAATCCAGAAAAAGCCCAGGATCTAGCCATCAAGTATGAGAAATATGCGAAAGAATGAGCCTGATGAGAGCAAATCCCAGACCTAACCTAGACCTAACATGCGTTATCCTCTAAAATATAGAGCGAAACCAGGTTTAATGAACTGTTTCAGTGTGGTCCCACATTACTACGTGATCCAAACCAGAAAAAACCCAGGATCCGTTCAACAAGTATGTGAAGAATGCGAAAGTAAGAGTCTGATGAGTGAAAATCCCAGACCTAACCGAGGCCTAACATGCGTTATCCTCTAAAATATTGATTGAAACCAGGTTTAATTGACTGTTTCAGCGTGGTACCACATTACTACGTGATACAATCCAGAAACAGCCCAGGATCTAGCCATGAAGTATGAGAAATATGCGAAAGTATGAGCCTGATGAGGGCAAGTCCTAGACCTAACCCAGACCTAACATGTGTTATCCTCTAAAATATTTATCAAGACCAGGTTTAATTGATTGTTTCAGTGTGGTCCCACATTACTAAGTGATCCAAACCAGAAAAAACCCAGGATCTGTTCAACATGTATGAGAAATATGCGAAAGAATGAGCCTGATGAGAGCAAATCCCAGACCTAACCTAGACATCACATGAATTATTCTCTAAAATATTGATCGAAACCTGGTTTAATCGACTGTTTCAGTGTGGTACCACATTACTATGTGATCCAAACCAGAAAATAACCCAGGATCTGTTCAACGAGTATGTGAAGTGTGCGAAAGTATGAGTCTGATGAGGTCAAATCCCAAGCCAATCCCAGACTTAACTTGCGTTATCCTCTAAAATATTGATCGAAACCAGGTTTAATCGACTGTTTCAGTGTGGTACCACATTACTACGTGATCCAAACCAGAAAAAACCCAGGATCAGTTCAACAAGTATGTGAAGAATGCTAAAGTATGAGTCTGATGAGTGAAAATCCCAGGGCTAACCTAGACCTAACATGCGTTATCCTCTAAAATATTGATCCAAACCAGGTTTAATGGACTCTTTCAGTGTGGTACCATACTACTACGTGATCCAAACCAGAAAAAACCCAGGATCTGTTCAAAAAGTATGTGAAAAACGCGAAAGTATGAGCCTGATGAGGGCAAATCCAAGACCTATCCCAGACCTAACTTTTTTTTTTTTTTTTTTTTTTTGTCGTGGGGAAAATCCTCGAAAGACTCCCTCCCACCTCCTTGGGGAGAGGTGGGAGGGGTGTGTGGGATTCCCCGCGCCCGTACAACGACAGGCGCGGGACCTATCCACTAAAAACCCCACGGTGACCCTTCGGCACGCTTTGGGAGGATACCGGGAATCGCTCGAAGCATTCTTCCGGTATCCTCCCCGTGCCCGCGCTTTCGCGCCCATCCCCCGGGGGAACAATCGGTCCCCCCAGTAGACACACTGCCTCATAGCGGCGGGACGGGGCCACTCCATCCCGCCGCTATCCGTCCCGGGGCCGCGTTTAGTGGCGGCTGCGAGCCCCAACTCGCAACCGCCAGCGACCCCGTTTCCACCCCTCGGCGGCCGGGCGTTCATGGCCGCACCAGACCGCCGAGGGTGCCTCCCCTTGCGTCGGACCGGTAGGGGGAGGCACTCCTACCCCCAACCGGTCCGACCCGGCGCCGCCTGGCGGGAGGAGGGTCCCCTCAGGACCCCCTCCCAGCCTAGGTCATCCGCCACGCCGAGGCGGCCGCCCGCGACGCCTCGCGACCGGGCGACGACCTCGGGCCACCGCACGAGCGCGAGCTTCAGCGCGCCGCTGAAGCTCGCGCTCCCTCCCCGCGGCCTCCTTCTGCAACATTACGTTCTCGCAGAAGGAGGCCACGGCCCTCCACTTCTCCTCGCTGCCGAGCATGGCGCGCACCACGCCCGGCAGCGAGACATCCCGCCCGACGACGCCGACCAGGACACGGCGCTCCCCCTCCCACGCGGGGCATACCTCCAGGGTATGATCCGCCGTGTCCTGCTCAGCGTCGCAGTGGCAGCAACGCGCCGTCGGCTCCTGCCCTATCCGGCACAGGTATCTTCCGAAGCTGCCATGCCCGGAAAATACCTGTGCCAGCCGGTAGGTGAGGCTGCCATGGCCTCTGTCCAGCCACTCCTTCAGGAGTGGCCGAACAGCCCCGACAGTCCGGTGCCCCGCGGTTGGCAGAGCCAGCCGCTCCTGCCACGCGAGCAACACGGACTGCCGGGCCTGGCGCTTCAAATCGCCCCAAGCAGGTTCCTGCCCGCCCGGGACCGCCCCCACCCCCGCGCGACGGTCGACGCGGTGCCGGTACATCACCGCGTGTGACCGCGCGAGCAGGTCCATGGGCGGCATCCCCGCTAGAACCGTCGCCGCCTCATGTGACATGGTCCGATACCCGCGGACGACCCTGAGCGCCATGCGCCTCTGCACCCGACGCAGCATAGTCATGCTGCGCCGGGAGGCAGCCAGGTCGTCCGCCCAGACGGGGGCCCCGTATAGGGCCACCGACTGGACCATTGCCACATAGAGGCGACGAACTCGGCCCGCCGGGCCCCCCAGGTTGGGCAGGATCCGGCCCAGAGCCGCAACCATCCTTTCCAACCGGGGGACCAGGCAGCGGAAATGCTCCTCGAAACGCCAGTGGCTATCGAGGATCAGCCCTAGATACCTGATCTGGGGCTTCACCTCGATGTCAGCCCCACCCACCCGGATCAGAGGGAGTGGCGGATCCTGCCGAGGTGAATGAAACGCAATCACCTCGGTCTTATGGACCGCCACCGTCATCCCCATCCCCCTGATCCGGTCGACGACGCGTTGCGACCCCTCCTCCGCGCGACGCATGGCCCTCCCCCAGTGCGCCCCGACGGCCAGCACCAGTGTGTCATCCGCATAACACACCGTGCTGACGCCGTCGGGGAGGCCGGCCCGCAACACCGAGTCGTACGCGATGTTCCACAGGAGTGGCCCGAGGACCGACCCCTGCGGAACACCGCAGTACACCTCCCTCCGCATATCACCATCCCGGCCCGGATACTCGATCCACCTGCCGCGGAGATAATCCCCGACGACCGCCCTGAGACAAGGGGGGACTCGATGATATTCGAGTCCCCTCCTTATCTCTTCCCAGGGGAGGGTGTTAAAGGCATTGGCAATATCCAAGGATATTGCCAATGCCACCCCTCCCCGGGAGACGGCCGCCTCCGAGAGGGCCCTCACACGACCTATCGCGTCGATAGTCGATCGGCCCCCCCGGAAACCGAACTGGCAGTCGGCCAGACCGGGATCACCCCGCGATCCCAGACCTAACTTGCGTTGTCCTTTAAGATATTGATGGAAACCAAGCTTAATTGACTGTTTCAGTGTGGTACCACATTACTACGTGATCCAAACCAGAAAAAACCCAGGATCCGTTCAACACGTATGTGAAGAATGCGAAAGTATGAGTTTGATGAGTGAAAATCCCAGACCTAACCTAGCCCTAACATGCGTTATCCTCAAAAATATTGATCGAAACCTGGTTTAATCGACTGTTTCAGTGTGGTACCACATTACTATGTGATCCAAACCAGAAAATAACCCAGGATCTGTTCAACGAGTATGTGAAGTGTGCGAAAGTACGAGTCTGATGAGGTCAAATCCCAAACCAATCCCAGACTTAACTTGCGTTATCCTCTAAAATATTGATCGAAACCAGGTTTAATCGACTGTTTCAGTGTGGTACCACATTACTACGTGATCCAAACCAGAAAAAACCCAGGATCCGTTCAACAAGTATGTGAAGAATGCGAAAGTATGAGTCTGATCAGTGAAAATCTCAGGCCTTACCTACACCTAACTTGCGTTGTCCTCTAAAATATTGATGAAAACCAGGTTTCATTGGCTGTTTCAGTGTGGTACTACAAAACTACGTGATGCAATCCAGAAAAAGCCCAGGATCTAGCCATCAAGTATGAGAAATATGCGAAAGAATGAGCCTGATGAGTGAAAATCCCAGACCTAACCGAGGCCTAACATGCGTTATCCTCAATAATATTGATCGAAACCAGGTTTAATTGAGTGTTTCAGTGTTGTACTTCATTACAACGTGATGCAATCCAGAAAAAGCACAGGATCTAGCCATCTAGTATGAGAAATATGCGAAAGTATGAGTCTGATGAGTGAAAATCCTAGACCTAACCAAGACCTAACATGCGTTATCCTCAAAAATATTGATCGAAACCTGGTTTAATCGACTGTTTCAGTGTCGTACCACATTACTATGTGATCCAAACCAGAAAATAACCCAGGATCTGTTCCAAAAGTATGTGAAGTGTGCGAAAGTATGAGTCTGATGAGGGCAAATCCCCGACCTATCCCAGACCTAACTTGCGTTGTCCTCTAAGATATTGATGGAAACCAGGTTTAATTGACTGTTTCAGTGTTGTACATCATTACTACGTGATGCAATCCAGAAAAAGCCCAGGATCTAGATATCAAGTATGAGAAATATGCGAATGAATGAGCCTGATGAGAGCAAATCCCAGACCTAACCTAGACCTAACATGAATTATTCTCTAAAATATTGATCGAAACCAGGTTCAATTGACTGTTTCAGTGTGGTCCCACATTACTACGTGATCCAAACCAGAAAAAACCCAGGATCCGTTCAACAAGTATGTGAAGAATGCGAAAGTATGAGCCTGATGAGTGAAGACCCCAGGCCTAACCTAGACCTAACATGCGTTATCCTCAAAAATATTGATCGAAACCTGGTTTAATCGACTGTTTCAGTGTGGTACCACATTACTACGTGATCCAAACCAGAAAAAACCCAGGATCTGTTCAACGAGTATGTGTAGTGTGCGAAAGTATGAGTCTGATGAGGGCAAATCCCAGACCTATCCCAGACCTAAAATGCGTGATCCTCTAAAATATTTATCAAGACCAGGTTTAATTGATTGTTTCAGAGTGGACACACATTACTACGTGATCCAAACCAGAAAAAACCCAGGATCCGTTCAACAAGTATGTGAAGAATGCGAAAGTATGAGTCTGATGAGTGAAAATCCCAGACCTAACCTAGACCTAACATGCGTTATGCTCTAAAATATTAATCCAAACCAGGTTTAATGGACTGTTTCAGTGTGGTACCACACTACTACGTGATCCAAACCAGAAAAAACCCAGGATCTGTTCAACAAGTATGTGAAAAATGCGAAAGTATGAGTCTGATGAGGTCAAATCCCAGACCTATCCCAGACTTAACTTGCGTTATCCTCTAAAATATTGATCGAAACCAGGTTTAATCTACTGTTTCAGCGTGGTACCACATTACTATGTGATACAATCCAGAAACAGCCCAGGATCTAGGCATGAAGTATGAGCGATATGCGAAAGTATGAGCCTGATGAGGGCAAATCCTAGACCTAACCCAAACCTAACATGCGTTATCCTCTAAAATATTTATCAAGACCAGGTTTAATTGAATGTTTCAGTGTGGTACCACATTACTACGTGAACCAAACCAGAAAAAACCCAGGATCCGTTCAACAAGTAAGTTAAAACTGCGACAGTATGACCCTTATGAGAGTAAATCCCAGACCTAACCTAGACCTGACATGCGTTGTCCTCTAAAATATTGATGGAAACCAGGTTTAATTGACTGTTTCAGTGTTGTGCTTCATTGCTACGTGAAGCAATCCAGAAAATGCCCAGGATCTAGCCATCAAGTATGAGAAATATGCGAAAGAATGTGCCTGATGAGAGCAAATCCCTGACCGAACCTAGACCTAACATGAATTATTCTCTAAAATATTGATCAAAACCAGGTTTAATTGACTGTTTCAGTGTGGTACCACATTACCATGTGATCCAATCCAGAAATAGCCCAGGAACCAGCCATGAAGTATGAGAAATATGCGAAAGGAGGAGCCTGATGAGGGCAAATCCTAGACCTAACCCAGACCTAACATGCGTTATCCTCTAAAATATTTATCAAGACCAGGTTTAATTGAATGTTTCAGTGTGGTACCACATTACTACGTGATCCAAACCAGTAAAAACCCAGGATCCGTTCAACAAGTATGTGAAGAATGCGAAAGTATGAGCCTGATGAGTGAAAATCCCCGGCCTAACCTAGACCTAACATGCGTTATCCTCAAAAATATTGATCAAGACCAGGTTTAACTGAATGTTTCAGTGTGGTACCACACTACTACGTGATCCAAACCAGAAAAAAACCCAGGATCTGTTCAACTAGTATGTGAAAAATGCGAAAGTATGACCCTGATGTGGGCAAATCCCAGACCTATCCCAGACCTAACTTGCATTGTCCTCTTAAATATTGATCGAAACCAGGTTTAATTGACTGTTTCAGTGTGGTACCACATTACTACGTGATCCAATCCAGAAATAGCCCAGGATCTAGCCATGAAGTATGAGAAATATGCGAAAGTATGAGCCTGATGAGGGCAAATCCTAGACCTAACCCAGACCCAACATGCGTTATCATCTAAAATATTTATCAAGACCTGGTTTAATTGAATGTTTCAGTGTGGTACCACATTACTACGTGATCCAAACCAGTAAAAACCCAGGATCCGTTCAACAAGTATGTGAAGAATGCGAAAGTATGAGCCTGATGAGTGAAAATCCCCGGCCTAACCTAGACCTAACATGCGTTATCCTCAAAAATATTGATCAAGACCAGGTTTAACTGAATGTTTCAGTGTGGTACCACACTACTACGTGATCCAAACCAGAAAAAAACCCAGGATCTGTTCAACAAGTATGTGAAAAATGCGAAAGTATGACCCTGATGTGGGCAAATCCCAGACCTATCCCAGACCTAACTTGCATTGTCCTCTAAAATATTGATCGAAACCAGGTTTAATTGACTGTTTCAGTGTGGTACCACATTACTATGTGATCCAACCCAGAAAATAGCCCAGGATCTATCCACGAAGTATAAGAAATATGCGAAAGTATGAGCCTGATCAGTGAAAATCTCAGGCCTTACCTACACCTAACTTGCGTTGTCCTCTAAAATATTGATGAAAACCAGGTTTCATTGGCTGTTTCAGTGTGGTACTACAAAACTACGTGATGCAATCCAGAAAAAGCCCAGGATCTAGCCATCAAGTATGAGAAATATGCGAAAGAATGAGCCTGATGAGAGCAAATCCCAGACCTAACCTAGACCTAACATGCGTTATCCTCTAAAATATTGAGCGAAACCAGGTTTAATGAACTGTTTCAGTGTGGTCCCACATTACTACGTGATCCAAACCAGAAAAAACCCAGGATCAGTTCAACAAGTATGTGAAGAATGCGAAAGTATGAGTCTGATGAGTGAAAATCCCAGACCTAACCGAGGCCTAACATGCGTTATCCTCTAAAATATTGATTGAAACCAGGTTTAATTGACTGTTTCAGCGTGGTTCCACATTACTACGTGATACAATCCAGAAACAGCCCAGGATCTAGCCATGAAGTATGAGAAATATGCGAAAGTATGAGCCTGATGAGGGCAAATCCTAGACCTAACCCAGACCTAACATGCGTTATCCTCTAAAATATTTATCAGGACCAGGTTTAATCGACTGTTTCAGTGTGGTACCACATTGCTATGTTATCCAAACCAGAAAATAACCCAGGATCTGTTCAACGAGTATGTGAAGTGTGCGAAAGTATGAGTCTGATGGGGTCAAATCCCAGACCTATCCCAGACCTAACTTGCGTTATCCTCTAAAATATTGATTGAAACCAGGTTTAATCGACTGTTTCAGTGTGGTACCACATTACTACGTGATCCAAACCAGAAAAAACCCAGGATCAGTTCAACAAGTATGTGAAGAATGCGAAAGTATGAGTCTGATGAGTGAAAATCCCAGGCCTAACCTAGCCCTAACATGCGTTATCCTCTAAAATATTGATTGAAACCAGGTTTAATCGACTGTTTCAGTGTGGTACCACACCACTACGTGATCCAAACCAGAAAATACCCAGGATCTGTTCAACGAGTATCTGAAGTGTGCGAAAGTGTGAGTCTGATGAGGTCAAATCCCAGACCAATCCCAGACCTAACATGCGTTATCCTCTAAAATATTTATCAAGATCAGGTTTAATTGATTGTTTCAGTGTGGTACCACATTACTACGTGATCCACACCAGAAAAAACCCAAGATCCGTTCAACAAATATGTGAAGAATGCGAAAGTATGAGTCTGATGAGTGAAATCCCAGGCCTAACCTAGACCTAACATGCGTTATCCTCAATAATATTGATCGAAACCAGGTTTAATTGAGTGTTTCAGTGTTGTACTTCATTACAACGTGATGCAATCCAGAAAAAGCACAGGATCTAGCCATCTAGTATGAGAAATATGCGAAAGTATGAGTCTGATGAGTGAAAATCCTAGACCTAACCAAGACCTAACATGCGTTATCCTCAAAAATATTGATCGAAACCTGGTTTAATCGACTGTTTCAGTGTCGTACCACATTACTATGTGATCCAAACCAGAAAATAACCCAGGATCTGTTCCAAAAGTATGTGAAGTGTGCGAAAGTATGAGTCTGATGAGGGCAAATCCCCGACCTATCCCAGACCTAACTTGCGTTGTCCTCTAAGATATTGATGGAAACCAGGTTTAATTGACTGTTTCAGTGTTGTACATCATTACTACGTGATGCAATCCAGAAAAAGCCCAGGATCTAGATATCAAGTATGAGAAATATGCGAATGAATGAGCCTGATGAGAGCAAATCCCAGACCTAACCTAGACCTAACATGAATTATTCTCTAAAATATTGATCGAAACCAGGTTCAATTGACTGTTTCAGTGTGGTCCCACATTACTACGTGATCCAAACCAGAAAAAACCCAGGATCCGTTCAACAAGTATGTGAAGAATGCGAAAGTATGAGCCTGATGAGTGAAGACCCCAGGCCTAACCTAGACCTAACATGCGTTATCCTCAAAAATATTGATCGAAACCTGGTTTAATCGACTGTTTCAGTGTGGTACCACATTACTACGTGATCCAAACCAGAAAAAACCCAGGATCTGTTCAACGAGTATGTGTAGTGTGCGAAAGTATGAGTCTGATGAGGGCAAATCCCAGACCTATCCCAGACCTAAAATGCGTGATCCTCTAAAATATTTATCAAGACCAGGTTTAATTGATTGTTTCAGAGTGGACACACATTACTACGTGATCCAAACCAGAAAAAACCCAGGATCCGTTCAACAAGTATGTGAAGAATGCGAAAGTATGAGTCTGATGAGTGAAAATCCCAGACCTAACCTAGACCTAACATGCGTTATGCTCTAAAATATTAATCCAAACCAGGTTTAATGGACTGTTTCAGTGTGGTACCACACTACTACGTGATCCAAACCAGAAAAAACCCAGGATCTGTTCAACAAGTATGTGAAAAATGCGAAAGTATGAGTCTGATGAGGTCAAATCCCAGACCTATCCCAGACTTAACTTGCGTTATCCTCTAAAATATTGATCGAAACCAGGTTTAATCTACTGTTTCAGCGTGGTACCACATTACTATGTGATACAATCCAGAAACAGCCCAGGATCTAGGCATGAAGTATGAGCGATATGCGAAAGTATGAGCCTGATGAGGGCAAATCCTAGACCTAACCCAAACCTAACATGCGTTATCCTCTAAAATATTTATCAAGACCAGGTTTAATTGAATGTTTCAGTGTGGTCCCACATTACTACGTGATCCAAACCAGAAAAAACCCAGGATCCGTTCAACAAGTATGTGAAGAATGCGAAAGTATGAGCCTGATGAGTGAAGACCCCAGACCTAACCAAGACCTAACATGCGTTATCCTCAAAAATATTGATCGAAACCTGGTTTAATCGACTGTTTCAGTGTCGTACCACATTACTATGTGATCCAAACCAGAAAATAACCCAGGATCTGTTCCAAAAGTATGTGAAGTGTGCGAAAGTATGAGTCTGATGAGGGCAAATCCCAGACCTATCCCAGACCTAACTTGCATTGTCCTCTAAAATATTGATCGAAACCAGGTTTAATTGACTGTTTCAGTGTGGTACCACATTACTACGTGATCCAATCCAGAAATAGCCCAGGATCTAGCCATGAAGTATGAGAAATATGCGAAAGTATGAGCCTGATGAGGGCAAATCCTAGACCTAACCCAGACCTAACATGCGTTATCATCTAAAATATTTATCAAGACCTGGTTTAATTGAATGTTTCAGTGTGGTACCACATTACTACGTGATCCAAACCAGTAAAAACCCAGGATCCGTTCAACAAGTATGTGAAGAATGCGAAAGTATGAGCCTGATGAGTGAAAATCCCCGGCCTAACCTAGACCTAACATGCGTTATCCTCAAAAATATTGATCAAGACCAGGTTTAACTGAATGTTTCAGTGTGGTACCACACTACTACGTGATCCAAACCAGAAAAAAACCCTGGATCTGTTCAACAAGTATGTGAAAAATGCGAAAGTATGACCCTGATGTGGGCAAATCCCAGACCTATCCCAGACCTAACTTGCATTGTCCTCTAAAATATTGATCGAAACCAGGTTTAATTGACTGTTTCAGTGTGGTACCACATTACTATGTGATCCAACCCAGAAAATAGCCCAGGATCTATCCACGAAGTATAAGAAATATGCGAAAGTATGAGCCTGATGAGGGCAAATCCTAGACCTAACCCAGACCTAACATGCGTTATCCTCAAAAATATTTATCAAGACCAGGTTTAACTGAATGTTTCAGTGTGGCACCACATTACTACGTGATCCATACCAGAAAAAACCCAGGATCTGTTCAACAAGTATGTGAAAAATGCGAAAGCACGAGTTTGATGAGAGCAAATCCCAGGCGTAACCTAGACATAACTTTCGTTATCCTCTAAAATATTGATCGAAACCAGGTTTAGTGGGCTGTTTCAGTGTGGTACCACATTACTGCCCGATCCAAACCAGAAAAAACCCAGGATCTGATCAACAAGTATGTGAAGAATGCGAAAGTATGAGCCTGATGGGGGCAAATCCCAGACCTGTCCCAGACCTAACTTGCGTTATCCTCAAAAATATTGATCGAAACCAGGTTTAATTGACTGTTTCAGCGTGGTACCACACTACTACGTGATACAATCCAGAAAAAGCCCAGGATCTAGCCATGAAGCATGAGAAATATGCGAAAGTATGACCCTGATGAGGGCAAATCCCAGGCCTAACCTAGACCTAACATGCGTTGTCCTGTAAAATATTGTTGGAAACCAGGTTTAATTGACTGTTTCAGTGTTGTACTTCATTACTACGTGATGCAATCCAGAAAAAGCCCAGGATCTAGACATCAAGTATGAGAAATATGCGAAAGAATGAGCCTGATGAGAGCAAATCCCAGACCTAACATAGACCTAACATGAATTATTCTCTAAAATATTGATCGAAACCAGGTTTAGTGGACTGTTTCAGTGTGGTACCACTTTACTACGTGATCCAAAGCAGAAAAAACCCTCGATCAGGTCAACATGTATGTTAGAACTGCGAAAGTATGACCCGGATGAGGGCAAATCACAGGCCTAACCCAGACCTAACATGCGTTATCCTCTAAAATATTTATCAAGACCAGGTTTAATTGATTGTTTCAGTGTGGTCCCACATTACTACGTGATCCAAACCAGAAAAAACACAGGATCCGTTCAACAAGTATGTGAAGAATGCGAAAGAATGAGTCTGATAAGTGAAAATCCCAGGCCTAACCTAGACCTAACATGCATTATCCTCAAAAATATTGATCGAAACCTGGTTTAATCGACTGTTTCAGTGTGGTACCACATTACTACGTGATCCAATCCAGAAATAGCCCAGGATCTAGCCATGAAGTATGAGAAATATGCGAAAGTATGAGCCTGATGAGGGCAAATCCTAGACCTAACCCAGACCTAACATCCGTTATCATCTAAAATATTTATCAAGACCTGGTTTAATTGATTGTTTCAGTGTGGTACCACATTACTACGTGAACCATACCAGAAAAAACCCAGGATCCGTTCAACAAGTATCTGAAGAATGCGAAAGTATGAGTCTGATGAGTGAAAATCTCAGGGCTAACCTAGACCTAACATGCATTATCCTCTAAAATATTGATCCAAACCAGGTTTAGTGTACTGTTTCTGTGTGGTACCACTTTACTACGTGATCCAAAGCAGAAAAAACCCTCGATCAGGTCAACACGTATGTTAGAACTGCGAAAGTATGACCCTGATGAGGGCAAATCCCAGGCCTAACCTAGGCCTAACATGCGTTATCCTCTAAAATATTTATCACGACCAGGTTTAATTGATTGTTTCAGTGTGGTCCCACATTACTACGTGATCCAAACCAGAAAAAACCTAGGATCCGTTCAACAAGTATGTGAAGTATGCGAAAGAATGAGTCTGATGAGTGAAAATCCCAGGCCTAACCTAGACCTAACATGCGTTATCCTCAAAAATATTGATCGAAACCTGGTTTAATCGACTGTTTCAGTGTGGTACCACATTACTATGTGATCCAAACCAGAAAATAGCCCAGGATCTGTCCATGAAGTATAAGAAATATGCGAAAGTATGAGCCTGATGAGGGCAAATCCTAGACCTAACCCAGACCTAACATGCGTTATCCTCAAAAATATTTATCAAGACCAGGTTTAACTGAATGTTTCAGTATGGTACCACATTACTACGTGATCCATACCAGAAAAATCCCAGGATCTGTTCAACAAGTCTGTGAAAAATGCGAAAGTATGAGCCTGATGTGGGCAAATCCTAGACCTAACCCAAACCTAACATGCGTTATCCTCTAAAATATTGATCAAGACCAGGTTTAATTGAATGTTTCAGTTTGGTACCACATTACTACGTGAACCAAACCAGAAATAACCCAGGATCTGTTAAACGAGTCTGTGAAGTGTACGAAAGTATGAGCCTGATGAGGGCGAATCCCAGACCTATCCCAGACCTAACTTGCGTTATCCTCTAAAATATTGATCGAAACAAGGTTTAATTGACTGTTTCAGCGTGGTACCACATTACTACGTGATACAATCCAGAAACAGCCCAGGAAGTATGAGAAATATGCGAAAGTATGAGCCTGATATGGACAAATCCTAGACCTAACCCAAACCTAACATGCGTTATCCTCTAAAATATTTATCAAGACCAGGTTTATTTGAATGTTTCAGTGTGGTACCACATTACTACGTGATCCAAACCAGAAAGAACCCAGGATCCGTTCAACAAGTATGTGAAAAACGCGAACGTATGAGTCTGATGAGGGCAAATCCCAGACCTATCCCAGACCTAACTTGCGTTGTCCTCTAAGATATTGATGGAAGCCAGGTTTATTTGACTGTTTCAGTGTTGTACCACGTTACTATGTGATCCAAACCAGAAAATAGCCCAGGATCTATCCATGAAGTATAAGAAATATGCGAAAGTATGAGCCTGATGAGGGCAAATCCTAGACCTAACCCAGACCTAACATGCGTTATCCTCAAAAATATTTATCAAGACCAGGTTTAACTGAATGTTTCAGTGTGGTACCACATTACTGCGTGATCCATACCAGAAAAAGCCCAGGATCTGTTCAACAAGTATGTGAAAAATGCGAAAGCATGAGTCTGATCAGAGCAAATCCCAGGCCTAACCTAGACATAACTTTCGTTATCCTCTAAAATATTGATCGCAACCAGGTTTAGTGGGCTGTTTCAGTGTGGTACCACATTACTGCGCGATCCAAACCAGAAAAACCCAGGATCTGTTCAACAAGTATGTGAAAAATGCGAAAGTATGACCCTGATGTGGGCAAATCCCAGACCTATCCCAGACCTAACTTGCATTGTTCTCTAAAATATTGATCGAAACCAGGTTTAATTGACTGTTTCAGTGTGGTACCACATTACTACGTGATCCAATCCAGAAATAGCCCAGGATCTAGCCATGAAGTATGAGAAATATGCGAAAGTATGAGCCTGATGAGGGCAAATCCTAGACCTAACCCAGACCTAACATGTGTTATCATCTAAAATATTTATCAAGACCTGGTTTATTTGAATGTTTCAGTGTGGTACCACATTACTACGTGATCCAAACCACAAAAAACCCAGGATCCGTTCAACAAGTATGTGAAAAACGCGAACGTATGAGTCTGATGAGGGCAAATCCCAGACCTATCGCAGACCTAACTTGCGTTGTCCTCTAAGATATTGATGGAAACCAGGTTTAATTGACTGTTTCAGTGTTGTACTTCATTACTACGTGATGCAATCCAGAAAAAGCCCAGGATCTAGCCATCAAGTATGAGAAATATGCGAAAGTATGAGCCTGACGAGAGCAAATCCTAGACCTAACCCAGACCTAACATGCGTTATCCCCTAAAATATTTATCAAGACCAGGTTTAATTGATTGCTTCAGTGTGGTCCCACATTACTACGTGATCCAAACCAGAAAAAACCCAGGATCCGTTCAACAGGTATGTGAAGAATGCGAAAGAATGAGTCTGATGAGTGAAAATCCCTGGACTTACCTAGACCTAACATGCGTTATCCTCAAGAATATTGATCGAAACCTGGTTTAATCGACTGTTTCAGTGTGGTACCACATTACTATGTGATCCAAACCAGAAAATAGCCCAGGATCTATCCATGAAGTATAAGAAATATGCGAAAGTATGAGCCTGATGAGGGCAAATCCTAGACCTAACCCAGACCTAACATGCGTTATCCTCAAAAATATTTATCAAGACCAGGTTTAACTGAATGTTTCAGTGTGGTACCACATTACTACGTGATCCATACCAGAAAAAACCCAGGATCTGTTCCACAAGTATGTGAAAAATGCGAAAGCATGAGTCTCATGAGAGCAAATCCCAGGCCTAACCTAGACATAACTTTCGTTATCCTGTAAAATATTGATCGGAACCAGGTTTAGTGGGCTGTTTCAGTGTGGTACCACATTACTACGTGATCCAATCCAGAAATAGCCCAGGATCTAGCCATGAAGTATGAGAAATATGCGAAAGTATGAGCGTGATGAGGGCAAATCCTAGACCTAACCCAGACCTAACATGCGTTATCATCTAAAATATTTATCAAGACCTGGTTTAATTGATTGTTTCAGTGTGGTACCACATTACTACGTGAACCATACCAGAAAAAACCCAGGATCCGTTCAACAAGTATCTGAAGAATGCGAAAGTATGAGTCTGATGAGTGATAATCTCAGGGCTGACCTAGACCTAACATGCATTATCCTCTAAAATATTGATCCAAACCAGGTTTAGTGGACTGTTTCAGTGTGGTACCACTTTACTACGTGATCCAAAGCAGAAAAAACCCTCGATCAGGTCAACATGTATGTTAGAACTGCGAAAGTATGACCCTGATGAGGGCAAATCCCAGGCCTAACTTAGACCTAACATGAATTGTTCTCTAAAATATTTATCGAAACCAGGTTTAATTGACTGTTTCAGTGTTGTACTTCATTTCTACGTGATGCAATCCAGAAAAAGCCCAGGATCTAGCCATCAAGTATGAGAAATATGCGAAAGAATGAGCCTGATGAGAGCAAATCCCAGACCTAACCCAGACCTAACATGAATTATTCTCTAAAATATTGATCGAAACCAGGTTTAATTGACTGTTTCAGTGTGGTACCACATTACTACGTGATCCAAACCAGTAATAGTCCAGGATCCAGCCATGAAGTATGAGAAATATGCGAAAGTATGAGCCTGATGAGGGCAAATCCTAGACCTAACCCAGACCTAACATGCGTTATCCTCTAAAATATTTATCAAGACCAGGTTTAATTGATTGTATCAGTGTGGTGCCACATTACTACGTGATCCACACCAGAAAAAACCCAAGATCCGTTCAACATGTATGTTAGAACTGCGAAAGTATGACCCTGATGAGGGCAAATCCCAGGCCTAACCTAGACCTAACATGAATTGTTCTCTAAAATATTTATCGAAACCAGGTTTAATTGACTGTTTCAGTGTTGTACTTCATTTCTACGTGATGCAATCCAGAAAAAGCCCAGGATCTAGCCATCAAGTATGCGAAAAACGCGAAAGTATGAGCCTGACGAGAGCAAATCCTAGACCTAACCCAGACCTAACATGCGTTATCCTCTAAAATATTTATCAAGACCAGGTTTAATTGATTGCTTCAGTGTGGTCCCACATTACTACGTGATCCAAACCAGAAAAAACCCAGGATCCGTTCAACAGGTATGTGAAGAATGCGAAAGAATGTGTCTGATGAGTGAAAATCTCAGGGCTAACCTAGACCTAACATGCGTTATCCTCAAGAATATTGATCGAAACCTGGTTTAATCAACTGTTTCAGTGTGGTACCACATTACTATGTGATCCAAACCAGAAAATAGCCCAGGATCTATCCATGAAGTATAAGAAATATGCGAAAGTATGAGCCTGATGAGAGCAAATCCCAGACCTAACCCAGACCTAACATGAATTACTCTCTAAAATATTGATCGAAACCAGGTTTAATTGACTGTTTCAGTGTGGTACCACATTACTACGTGATCCAAACCAGTAATAGTCCAGGATCCAGCCATGAAGTATGAGAAATATGCGAAAGAATGAGCCTGATGACGGCAAATCCTAGACCTATCCCAGGCCTAACTTGCGTTATCCTCTAAAATATTGATCGAAACCAGGTTTAATTGACTGTTTTAGTGTGGTACCACTTTACTACGTGATCCAAAGCAGAAAAAACCCTCGATCAGGTCAACATGCATGTTAAAACTGCGAAAGTATGACCCTGATGAGGGCAAATCCCAGGCCTAACCTAGACCTAACATGCGTTATCTTCTAAGATATTGAGCGAAACCAGGTTTAATGGACTGTTTCAGTGTGGTACCTCACTAATTCGTGATCCAAACCAGAGAACACCCAGGATCTGTTCAACAAGTATGTGAAGAATGTGAGAGAATGAGTCTGATGAGTGAAAATCCCAGGACTTACCTAGACCTAACATGCGTTATCCTCAAGAATATTGACCGAAACCTGGTTTAATCGACTGTTTCAGTGTGGTACCACATTACTATGTGATCCAAACCAGAAAATAGCCCAGGATCTATCCATGAAGTATAATAAATATGCGAAAGTATGAGCCTGATGAGGGCAAATCCTAGACCTAACCCAGACCTAACATGCGTTATCCTCAAAAATATTTATCAAGACCAGGTTTAACTGAATGTTTCAGTGTGGTACCGCATTACTACGTGAACCAAACCAGAAAAAACCCAGGATCTGTTAAGCGAGTCTGTGAAGTGTGCGAAAGTATGAGCCTGATGAGTGAAAATCCCAGACCTAACCTAGACCTAACATGCGTTATCCTCTAAAATATTGATGGAAACCTGGTTTAATTGACTGTTTCAGTGTTGTACTTCATTACTACGTGATGCGATCCAGAAAAAGCCCAGGATCTAGCCATCAAGTATGAGAAATATGCGAAAGTATGAGCCTGACGAGAGCAAATCCTAGACCTAACCCAGACCTAATATGCGTTATCCTCTAAAATATTTATCAAGACCAGGTTTAATTGATTGTTTCAGTGTGGTCCCACATTACTACGTGATCCAAACCAGAAAAAACCCAGGATCCGTTCAACAGGTATGTGAAGAATGCGAAAGATTGAGTCTGATGAGTGAAAATCCCAGGCCTTACCTGGACCTAACATGCGTTATCCTCAAAAATATTGATCGAAACCTGGTTTAATCGACTGTTTCAGTGTGGTACCACATTACTACGTGACTCAAACCAGAAAAAACCCAGGATCTGTTCAACAAGTATGTGAAAAACGCGAAAGTATGAGCCTGATGAGGGCAAATCCCAGACCTGTCCCAGACCAAACTTGCGTTATCCTCTAAAGTATTGATCGAAACCAGGTTTAATCGACTGTTTCAGTGTGGTACCACATTGCTACGTGATCCAAACCAGAAAAAACCCAGGATCAGTTCAACAAGTATGTGAAGAATGCGAAAGTATGAGTCTGGTGAGTGAAAATCCTCGGCCTAACCTAGACCTAACATGCGTTATCCTCAAAAATATTGATCGAAACCAGGTTTAATCGACTGTTTCAGTGTGGTACCACATTACTACGTGATACAATCCAGAAATAGCCCAGGAACCAGCCATGAAGTATGAGAAATATGCGAAAGGAGGAGCCTGATGAGGGCAAATCCTAGACCTAACCCAGACCTAACATGCGTTATCCTCTAAAATATTTATCAAGACCAGGTTTAATTGATTGCTTCAGTGTGGTCCCACATTACTACGTGATCCAAACCAGAAAAAACCCAGGATCCGTTCAACAGGTATGTGAAGAATGCGAAAGAATGTGTCTGATGAGTGAAAATCTCAGGGCTAACCTAGACCTAACATGCGTTATCCTCAAGAATATTGATCGAAACCTGGTTTAATCAACTGTTTCAGTGTGGTACCACATTACTATGTGATCCAAACCAGAAAATAGCCCAGGATCTATCCATGAAGTATAAGAAATATGCGAAAGTATGAGCCTGATGAGAGCAAATCCCAGACCTAACCCAGACCTAACATGAATTACTCTCTAAAATATTGATCGAAACCAGGTTTAATTGACTGTTTCAGTGTGGTACCACATTACTACGTGATCCAAACCAGTAATAGTCCAGGATCCAGCCATGAAGTATGAGAAATATGCGAAAGAATGAGCCTGATGACGGCAAATCCTAGACCTATCCCAGGCCTAACTTGCGTTATCCTCTAAAATATTGATCGAAACCAGGTTTAATTGACTGTTTTAGTGTGGTACCACTTTACTACGTGATCCAAAGCAGAAAAAACCCTCGATCAGGTCAACATGCATGTTAAAACTGCGAAAGTATGACCCTGATGAGGGCAAATCCCAGGCCTAACCTAGACCTAACATGCGTTATCTTCTAAGATATTGAGCGAAACCAGGTTTAATGGACTGTTTCAGTGTGGTACCTCACTAATTCGTGATCCAAACCAGAGAACACCCAGGATCTGTTCAACAAGTATGTGAAGAATGTGAGAGAATGAGTCTGATGAGTGAAAATCCCAGGACTTACCTAGACCTAACATGCGTTATCCTCAAGAATATTGACCGAAACCTGGTTTAATCGACTGTTTCAGTGTGGTACCACATTACTATGTGATCCAAACCAGAAAATAGCCCAGGATCTATCCATGAAGTATAATAAATATGCGAAAGTATGAGCCTGATGAGGGCAAATCCTAGACCTAACCCAGACCTAACATGCGTTATCCTCAAAAATATTTATCAAGACCAGGTTTAACTGAATGTTTCAGTGTGGTACCGCATTACTACGTGAACCAAACCAGAAAAAACCCAGGATCTGTTAAGCGAGTCTGTGAAGTGTGCGAAAGTATGAGCCTGATGAGGGCGAATCCCAGACCTATCCCAGACCTAACTTGCGTTGTCCTCTAAGATATTGATGGAAACCAGGTTTAATTGACTGTTTCAGTGTTGTACTTCATTACTACGTGATGGAATCCAGAAAAAGCCCAGGATCTAGCCATCAAGTATGAGAAATATGCGAAAGTATGAGCCTGACGAGAGCAAATCCTAGACCTAACCCAGACCTAATATGCGTTATCCTCTAAAATATTTATCAAGACCAGGTTTAATTGATTGTTTCAGTGTGGTCCCACATTACTACGTGATCCAAACCAGAAAAAACCCAGGATCCGTTCAACAGGTATGTGAAGAATGCGAAAGATTGAGTCTGATGAGTGAAAATCCCAGGCCTTACCTGGACCTAACATGCGTTATCCTCAAAAATATTGATCGAAACCTGGTTTAATCGACTGTTTCAGTGTGGTACCACATTACTACGTGACTCAAACCAGAAAAAACCCAGGATCTGTTCAACAAGTATGTGAAAAACGCGAAAGTATGAGCCTGATGAGGGCAAATCCCAGACCTGTCCCAGACCAAACTTGCGTTATCCTCTAAAGTATTGATCGAAACCAGGTTTAATCGACTGTTTCAGTGTGGTACCACATTGCTACGTGATCCAAACCAGAAAAAACCCAGGATCAGTTCAACAAGTATGTGAAGAATGCGAAAGTATGAGTCTGGTGAGTGAAAATCCTCGGCCTAACCTAGACCTAACATGCGTTATCCTCAAAAATATTGATCGAAACCAGGTTTAATCGACTGTTTCAGTGTGGTACCACATTACTACGTGATACAATCCAGAAAAAGCCCAGGATCTAGCCATGAAGCATGAGAAATATGCGAAAGTATGACCCTGATGAGGGCAAATCCCAGGCCTAACCTAGACCTAACATGCGTTGTCCTGTAAAATATTGTTGGAAACCAGGTTTAATTGACTGTTTCAGTGTTGTACTTCATTACTACGTGATGCAATCCAGAAAAAGCCCAGGATCTAGACATCAAGTATGAGAAATATGCGAAAGAATGAGCCTGATGAGAGCAAATCCCAGACCTAACATAGACCTAACATGAATTATTCTCTAAAATATTGATCGAAACCAGGTTTAATTGACTGTTTCAGTGTGGTATCACATTACTACGTGATCCAAACCAGTAAAAACCCAGGATCCGTTCAACAAGTATGTGAAGAATGCGAAAGTATGAGTCTGATGAGTGAAAATCCTCGGCCTAACCTAGACCTAACATGCGTTATCCTCAAAAATATTGATCGAAACCAGGTTTAATCGACTGTTTCAGTGTGGTACCACATTACTACGTGATCCAAACCAGAAAAAAAACCCAGGATCTGTTCAACAAGTATGTGAAGTATGCGAAAGTATGAGTCTGATAAGGGCAAATCCCAGGCCTAAACTAGACATAACTTTCGTTATCCTCTAAAATATTGATCGAAACCAGGTTTAATTGACTGTTTTAGTGTGGTACCACTTTACTACGTGATCCAAAGCAGAAAAAACCCTCGATCAGGTCAACATGCATGTTAAAACTGCGAAAGTATGAGCCTGACGAGAGCAAATCCTAGACCTATCCCAGACCTAACATGCGTTATCCTCTAAAATATTTATCAAGACCAGGTTTAATTGATTGCTTCAGTGTGGTCCCACATTACTACGTGATCCAAACCAGAAAAAACCCAGGATCCGTTCAACAGGTATGTGAAGAATGCGAAAGAATGAGTCTGATGAGTGAAAATCCCAGGGCTAACCTAGACCTAACATGCAGTATCCTCTAAAATATTGATCCAAACCAGGTTTGGTGGACTGTTTTAGTGTGGTACCACTTTACTACGTGATCCAAAGCAGAAAAAACCCTCGATCCGTTCAACAGGTATGTGAAGAATGCGAAAGAATGATTCTGATGAGTGAAAGTGCCAGGGCTAACCTAGCCCTAACATGCGTTATCCGCTAAAATATTTATCAAGACCAGGTTTATTTGAATGTTTCAGTGTGGTACCACATTACTACGTGACTCAAACCAGAAAAAACCCAAGATCTGTTCAACAAGTATGTGAAAAACGCGAAAGTATGAGCCTGATGAGGGCAAATCCCAGATCTATCCCAGGCCAAACTTGCGTTATCCTCTAAAATATTGATCGAAACCAGGTTTAATCGACTGTTTCAGTGTGGTGCCACATTGCTACGTGATCCAAACCAGAAAAAACCCAGGATCAGATCAACAAGTATGTGAAAAACGCGAAAGTATGAGCCTGATGAGGGCGAATCCCAGACCTATCCCAGACCTAACTTGCGTTATCCTCTAAAATATTGATCGAAACCAGGTTTAATTGACTGTTTCAGCGTGGTACCACATTACTACGTGAAACAATCCAGAAAAAGCCCAGGATCTAGCCATGAAGTATGAGAAATATGCGAAAGTATGAGCCTGATGAGGGCAAATCCTAGACCTAACCCAAACCTAACATGCGTTATCCTCTAAAATATTGATCCAAACCGGGTTTAATGGATTGCTTCAGTGTGGTACCACTTTACTACGTGATCCAAAGCGGAAAAAACCCTCGATCAGGTCAACGTGTATGTTAAAACTGCGAAAGTATGACCCTGATGAGGGCAAATCCCAGGCCTAACCTAGACCTAACATGCGTTGTCCTCTAAAATATTGATGGAAACCAGGTTTAATTGACTGTTTCAGTGTTGTACTTCATTACTACGTGATGCAATCCAGAAAAAGCCCAGGATCTAGCCATGAAGTATGAGAAATATGCGAAAGTATGAGCCTGATGAGGGCAAATCCTAGACCTAACCCAAACCTAACATGCGTTATCCTCTAAAATATTGATCCAAACCGGGTTTAATGGACTGCTTCAGTGTGGTACCACTTTACTACGTGATCCAAAGCGGAAAAAACCCTCGATCAGGTCAACATGTATGTTAAAACTGCGAAAGTATGACCCTGATGAGGGCAAATCCCAGGCCTAACCTAGACCTAACATGCGTTGTCCTGTAAAATATTGATGGAAACCAGGTTTAATTGACTGTTTCAGTGTTGTACTTCATTACTACGTGATGCAATCCAGAAAAAGCCCAGGATCTAGACATCAAGTATGAGAAATATGCGAAAGAATGAGCCAGATGAGAGCAAATCCCAGACCTAACCTAGACCTAACATGAATTACTCTCTAAAGTATTGATCGAAACCAGGTTTAATTGACTGTGTCAGTGTGGTACCACATTACTACGTGATCCAAACCAGTAAAAACCCAGGATCCGATCAACAAGTATGTGAAGAATGCGAAAGTATGAGTCTGATGAGTGAAAATCGCAGACCTAACCTAGACCTAACATGCGTTATTCTCTAAAATATTGATCCAAACCAGGTTTAATGGACTGTTTCAGTGTGGTACCACTTTACTACGTGATCCAAAGCAGAAAAAACCCTCGATGAGGTCAACATGCATGTTAAAACTGCGAAAGTATGACCCTGATGAGGGCAAATCCCAGGCCTTACCTAGACCTAACATGCGTTGTCCTCTAAAATATTGATGGAAACCAGGTTTAATGGACTGTTTCAGTGTGGTACCACTCTACTACGTGATCCAAAGCAGAAAAAACCCTCGATCACGTCAACATGTATGTTAAAACTGCGAAAGAATGAGCCTGATGAGAGCAAACACCAGACCTAACCTAGACCTAACATGAATTATTCTCTAAAATATTGATCAAAACCAGGTTTAATCGACTGTTTCAGTGTGGTACCACACTACTACTTGACCCAAACCGGAAAAAACCCATGATCCGTTCAACAAGTATGTGATGAATGCGAAAGTATGAGTCTGATGAGGGAAAATCCCCGGCCTAACCTAGACCTAACATGCGTTATCCTCAAAAATATTGATCGAAACCAGGTTTAATGGACTGTTTCAGTGTGGTACCACTTTACTACGTGATCCAAAGCAGAAAAAACACTCGATCAGGTCAACATGTATGTTAGAACTGCGAAAGTATGACCCTGATGAGGGCAAATCCCAGACCTATCCCAGACCTAACTTGCGTTGTCCTCTAAGATATTGATGGAAACCAGGTTTAATTGACTGTTTCAGTGTTGTACTTCATTACTACGTGATGCAATCCAGAAAAAGCCCAGGATCTAGCCATCAAGTATGAGAAATATGCGAAAGAATGAGCCTCATGAGGGCAAATCCCAGGCCTATCCCAGACCTAACTTGCGTTATCCTCTAAAATATTGAACGAAACCAGGTTTAATTGACTGCTTCAGCGTGGTACCACATTACTACGTGGTACAATCCAGAAACAGCCCAGGATCTAGCCATGAAGTATGAGAAATATGCGAAAGTATGAGCCTGATGAGGGCAAATCCTAGACCTAACCCAAACCTAACATGCGTTATCCTCTAAAATATTTATCAAGACCACGTTTAATTGAATGTTCCAGTGTGGTACCACATTACTACGTGAACCAAACCAGAAAAAAGCCAGGATCCATTCAACAAGTATGTGAGGAATGCGAAAGCATGAGTCTGATGAGGGCTAATCCCAGACCTATCCCAGACCTAACTTGCGTTGTCCTCTAAGATATTGATGGAAACCAGGTTTAATTGACTGTTTCAGTGTTGTACTTCATTACTACGTGATGCAATCCAGAAAAAGCCCAGGATCTAGCCATCAAGTATGAGAAATATGCGAAAGAATGAGCCTGATGAGAGCAAATCCCACACCTAACCTAGACCAAACATGAATTATTCTCTAAAATATTGATCGAATCCAGGTTTAATTGACTATTTCAGTGTGGTCCCACATTACTACGTGATCCAAACCAGAAAAAACCCAGGATCCGTTCAACAAGTATGTGAAGAATGCGAAAGTATGAGTCTGATGAGTGAAAATCCCAGGCCTAACCTAGACCTAACACGCGTTATCCTCAAAAATATTGATCGAAACCTGGTTTAATCTGCTGTTTCAGTGTGGTACCACATTACTATGTGATCCAAACCTGAAAATAACCCAGGATCTGTTCAACGAGTATGTGAAGTGTGCGAAAGTATGAGTCTGTTGAGGTCAAATCCCAGACCTATCCCAGACTTAACTTGCGTTATCCTCTAAAATATTGATCGAAACCGGGTTTAATCGACTGTCTCAGTGTGGTACCACATTAATACGTGATCCAAACCAGAAAAAACCCAGGATCAGTTCAACAAGTATGTGAAAAACGCGAAAGTATGAGCCTGATGAGGGCGAATCCCAGACCTATCCCAGACCTAACTTGCGTTATCCTCTAAAATATTGATCGAAACCAGGTTTAATTGACTGTTTCAGCGTGGTACCACATTACTACCTGATCCAATCCAGAAATAGCCCAGGATCCAGCCATGAAGTATGAGAAATATGCGAAAGTATGAGCCTGATGGGGGCAAATCCTAGACCTAACCCAGACCTAACATGCGTTATCCTCTAAAATATTTATCTAGACCAGGTTTAATTGAATGTTTCAGTGTGGTACCACATTACTATGTGATCCAAACCAGTAAAAACCCAGGATCCGTTCAACGAGTATGTGAAGAATGCGAAAGTACGAGTCTGCTGAGTGAAAATCCCCGGCCTAACCTAGACCTAACATGCGTTATCCTCAAAAATATTGATCGAAACCAGGTTTAATAGACTGTTTCAGTGTGGTACCACACTACTACGTGACCCAAACCGGAAAAACCCAGGATCTGTTGAACAAGTATGTGATAAACGCGAAAGTATGAGCCTGACGAGGGCAAATCCCAGACCTATCCCAGACCTAAGTTGCGTTATCCTCAAAAATATTGATCGAAACCTGGTTTAATCGACTGTTTCAGTGTGGTACCACATTACTACGTGATCCAATCCAGAAATAGCCCAGGATCTAGCCATGACGTATTTGAAATATGCGAAAGTATGGGCCTGACGAGGGCAAATCCTAGACCTAACGAAGACCTAACATGCTTTATCCTCTAAAATATTTATCAAGACCAGGTTTATTTGATTACTTCAGTGTGGTCCCTCATTACTACGTAATCCAAACCAGAAAAAACCCAGGATCCGTTCAACAAGTATGTGAAGAATACGAAAGTATGAGTCTGATGAGTGAAAATCCCAGGCCTAACCTAGACCTAACATGCGTTATCCTCAAAAATATTGATCCAAACAAGGTTTAATGGACTGTTTCAGTGTGGTACCACACTACTACGTGATCCAAACTAGAAAAAACACAGGATCTGTTCAACAAGTATGTGAAAAACGCGAAAGTATGAGCCTGATGAGGGCAAATCCCAGACTTATCCCAGACCTAACTTGCGTTGTCCACTAAGATATTGATGGAAACCAGGTTTAATTGACTGCTTCAGTGTTGTACTTCATTACTGCGTGATGCAATCCAGGAAAAGCCCAGGATCTAGCCATCAAGTATGAGAAATATGCGAAGGTATGAGCCTGATGAGGGCGAATCCCAGACCTATCCCAGACCTAACTTGCGTTATCCTCTAAAATATTCATCGAAATCAGGCTTAATTGACTGTTTCAGCGTGGTACCACATTACTACGTGAGACAATCCAGAAACAGCCCAGGATCTAGCCATGAAGTATGAGAAATATGCGAAAGTATCAGCCTGATGAGGGCATATCCTAGACCTAACCCAAACCTAACATGCGTTATCCTCTAAAATATTTATCAAGACCAGGTTTAATTGAATGTTCCAGTGTGGTACCACATTACTACGTGAACCAAACCAGAAAAAACACAGGATCCGTTCAACAAGTATGTGAAGAATGCGAAAGTATGAGTCTGACGAGTGAAAATCCCTGACCTAACCTAGACCAAACTTGCGTTATCCTCTAAAATATTGATCCAAACCAGGTTTAATGGACTGTTTCAGTGTGGTACCACTTTACTACGTGATCCAAAGCAGAAAAAACCCTCGATGAGGTCAACATGCATGTTAAAACTGCGAAAGTATGACCCTGATGAGGGCAAATCCCAGGCCTTACCTAGACCTAACATGCGTTGTCCTCTAAAATATTGATGGAAACCAGGTTTAATTGACTGTTTCAGTGTTGTACTTCATTACTACGTGATGCAATCCAGAAAAAGCCCAGGATCTAGCCATGAAGTATGAGAAATATGCGAAAGTATGAGCCTGATGAGGGCAAATCCTAGACCTAACCCAAACCTAACATGCGTTATCCTCTAAAATATTGATCCAAACCGGGTTTAATGGACTGCTTCAGTGTGGTACCACTTTACTACGTGATCCAAAGCGGAAAAAACCCTCGATCAGGTCAACATGTATGTTAAAACTGCGAAAGTATGACCCTGATGAGGGCAAATCCCAGGCCTAACCTAGACCTAACATGCGTTGTCCTGTAAAATATTGATGGAAACCAGGTTTAATTGACTGTTTCAGTGTTGTACTTCATTACTACGTGATGCAATCCAGAAAAAGCCCAGGATCTAGACATCAAGTATGAGAAATATGCGAAAGAATGAGCCAGATGAGAGCAAATCCCAGACCTAACCTAGACCTAACATGAATTACTCTCTAAAGTATTGATCGAAACCAGGTTTAATTGACTGTGTCAGTGTGGTACCACATTACTACGTGATCCAAACCAGTAAAAACCCAGGATCCGATCAACAAGTATGTGAAGAATGCGAAAGTATGAGTCTGATGAGTGAAAATCGCAGACCTAACCTAGACCTAACATGCGTTATTCTCTAAAATATTGATCCAAACCAGGTTTAATGGACTGTTTCAGTGTGGTACCACTTTACTACGTGATCCAAAGCAGAAAAAACCCTCGATGAGGTCAACATGCATGTTAAAACTGCGAAAGTATGACCCTGATGAGGGCAAATCCCAGGCCTTACCTAGACCTAACATGCGTTGTCCTCTAAAATATTGATGGAAACCAGGTTTAATGGACTGTTTCAGTGTGGTACCACTCTACTACGTGATCCAAAGCAGAAAAAACCCTCGATCACGTCAACATGTATGTTAAAACTGCGAAAGAATGAGCCTGATGAGAGCAAACACCAGACCTAACCTAGACCTAACATGAATTATTCTCTAAAATATTGATCAAAACCAGGTTTAATCGACTGTTTCAGTGTGGTACCACACTACTACTTGACCCAAACCGGAAAAAACCCATGATCCGTTCAACAAGTATGTGATGAATGCGAAAGTATGAGTCTGATGAGGGAAAATCCCCGGCCTAACCTAGACCTAACATGCGTTATCCTCAAAAATATTGATCGAAACCAGGTTTAATGGACTGTTTCAGTGTGGTACCACTTTACTACGTGATCCAAAGCAGAAAAAACACTCGATCAGGTCAACATGTATGTTAGAACTGCGAAAGTATGACCCTGATGAGGGCAAATCCCAGACCTATCCCAGACCTAACTTGCGTTGTCCTCTAAGATATTGATGGAAACCAGGTTTAATTGACTGTTTCAGTGTTGTACTTCATTACTACGTGATGCAATCCAGAAAAAGCCCAGGATCTAGCCATCAAGTATGAGAAATATGCGAAAGAATGAGCCTCATGAGGGCAAATCCCAGGCCTATCCCAGACCTAACTTGCGTTATCCTCTAAAATATTGAACGAAACCAGGTTTAATTGACTGCTTCAGCGTGGTACCACATTACTACGTGGTACAATCCAGAAACAGCCCAGGATCTAGCCATGAAGTATGAGAAATATGCGAAAGTATGAGCCTGATGAGGGCAAATCCTAGACCTAACCCAAACCTAACATGCGTTATCCTCTAAAATATTTATCAAGACCACGTTTAATTGAATGTTCCAGTGTGGTACCACATTACTACGTGAACCAAACCAGAAAAAAGCCAGGATCCATTCAACAAGTATGTGAGGAATGCGAAAGCATGAGTCTGATGAGGGCTAATCCCAGACCTATCCCAGACCTAACTTGCGTTGTCCTCTAAGATATTGATGGAAACCAGGTTTAATTGACTGTTTCAGTGTTGTACTTCATTACTACGTGATGCAATCCAGAAAAAGCCCAGGATCTAGCCATCAAGTATGAGAAATATGCGAAAGAATGAGCCTGATGAGAGCAAATCCCACACCTAACCTAGACCAAACATGAATTATTCTCTAAAATATTGATCGAATCCAGGTTTAATTGACTATTTCAGTGTGGTCCCACATTACTACGTGATCCAAACCAGAAAAAACCCAGGATCCGTTCAACAAGTATGTGAAGAATGCGAAAGTATGAGTCTGATGAGTGAAAATCCCAGGCCTAACCTAGACCTAACACGCGTTATCCTCAAAAATATTGATCGAAACCTGGTTTAATCTGCTGTTTCAGTGTGGTACCACATTACTATGTGATCCAAACCTGAAAATAACCCAGGATCTGTTCAACGAGTATGTGAAGTGTGCGAAAGTATGAGTCTGTTGAGGTCAAATCCCAGACCTATCCCAGACTTAACTTGCGTTATCCTCTAAAATATTGATCGAAACCGGGTTTAATCGACTGTCTCAGTGTGGTACCACATTAATACGTGATCCAAACCAGAAAAAACCCAGGATCAGTTCAACAAGTATGTGAAAAACGCGAAAGTATGAGCCTGATGAGGGCGAATCCCAGACCTATCCCAGACCTAACTTGCGTTATCCTCTAAAATATTGATCGAAACCAGGTTTAATTGACTGTTTCAGCGTGGTACCACATTACTACCTGATCCAATCCAGAAATAGCCCAGGATCCAGCCATGAAGTATGAGAAATATGCGAAAGTATGAGCCTGATGGGGGCAAATCCTAGACCTAACCCAGACCTAACATGCGTTATCCTCTAAAATATTTATCTAGACCAGGTTTAATTGAATGTTTCAGTGTGGTACCACATTACTATGTGATCCAAACCAGTAAAAACCCAGGATCCGTTCAACGAGTATGTGAAGAATGCGAAAGTACGAGTCTGCTGAGTGAAAATCCCCGGCCTAACCTAGACCTAACATGCGTTATCCTCAAAAATATTGATCGAAACCAGGTTTAATAGACTGTTTCAGTGTGGTACCACACTACTACGTGACCCAAACCGGAAAAACCCAGGATCTGTTGAACAAGTATGTGATAAACGCGAAAGTATGAGCCTGACGAGGGCAAATCCCAGACCTATCCCAGACCTAAGTTGCGTTATCCTCAAAAATATTGATCGAAACCTGGTTTAATCGACTGTTTCAGTGTGGTACCACATTACTACGTGATCCAATCCAGAAATAGCCCAGGATCTAGCCATGACGTATTTGAAATATGCGAAAGTATGGGCCTGACGAGGGCAAATCCTAGACCTAACGAAGACCTAACATGCTTTATCCTCTAAAATATTTATCAAGACCAGGTTTATTTGATTACTTCAGTGTGGTCCCTCATTACTACGTAATCCAAACCAGAAAAAACCCAGGATCCGTTCAACAAGTATGTGAAGAATACGAAAGTATGAGTCTGATGAGTGAAAATCCCAGGCCTAACCTAGACCTAACATGCGTTATCCTCAAAAATATTGATCCAAACAAGGTTTAATGGACTGTTTCAGTGTGGTACCACACTACTACGTGATCCAAACTAGAAAAAACACAGGATCTGTTCAACAAGTATGTGAAAAACGCGAAAGTATGAGCCTGATGAGGGCAAATCCCAGACTTATCCCAGACCTAACTTGCGTTGTCCACTAAGATATTGATGGAAACCAGGTTTAATTGACTGCTTCAGTGTTGTACTTCATTACTGCGTGATGCAATCCAGGAAAAGCCCAGGATCTAGCCATCAAGTATGAGAAATATGCGAAGGTATGAGCCTGATGAGGGCGAATCCCAGACCTATCCCAGACCTAACTTGCGTTATCCTCTAAAATATTCATCGAAATCAGGCTTAATTGACTGTTTCAGCGTGGTACCACATTACTACGTGAGACAATCCAGAAACAGCCCAGGATCTAGCCATGAAGTATGAGAAATATGCGAAAGTATCAGCCTGATGAGGGCATATCCTAGACCTAACCCAAACCTAACATGCGTTATCCTCTAAAATATTTATCAAGACCAGGTTTAATTGAATGTTCCAGTGTGGTACCACATTACTACGTGAACCAAACCAGAAAAAACACAGGATCCGTTCAACAAGTATGTGAAGAATGCGAAAGTATGAGTCTGACGAGTGAAAATCCCTGACCTAACCTAGACCAAACTTGCGTTATCCTCTAAAATATTGATCCAAACCAGTTTTAATGGACTGTTTCAGTGTGGTCCCACATTACTACGTGATCCAAGCCAGAAAAAACCCAGGATCTGCTCAAAAAGTGTGTGAAAAACGCGAAAGTATGAGCCTGATGAGGGCGAATCCCAGACCTATCCCAGACCTAACTTGCGTTATCCTCTAAAATATTGATCGAAACCAGTTTTAATTGACTGCTTCAGCGTGGTACCACATTACTACGTGAGACAATCCAGAAACAGCCCAGGATCTAGCCATCAAGTATGAGAAATATGCGAAAGAATGAGCCTGATGAGAGCAAATCCCAGACCTAACCTAGACATAACATGAATTATTCTCTAAAATATTGATCATGACCAGGTATAATCGACTGTTTCAGTGTGGTACCACACTACTACGTGACCCAAACAGGAAAAAACCCAGGATCCGTTCAACAAGTATGTTAAGAATGCGAAAGTATGAGCCTGATGAGGGCAAATCCCAGACCTATCCCAGACCTAAGTTGCGTTATCCTCAAAAATATTGATCGAAACCTGGTTTAATCGACTGTTTCAGTGTGGTACCACATTACTACGTGATCCAATCCAGAAATAGCCCAGGATCTAGCCATGAAGTATGAGAAATATGCGAAAGTATGAGCCTGACGATGGCAAATCCTAGACCTAACGAAGACCTAACATGCTTTATCCTCTAAAATATTTATCAAGACCAGGTTTATTTGATTGTTTCAGTGTGGTCCCTCATTACTACGTAATCCAAACCAGAAAAAACCCAGGATCCGTTCAACAAGTACGTGAAGAATACGAAAGTATGAGTCTGATGAGTGAAAATCCCAGGCCTAACCTAGACCTAACATGCGTCATCCTCAAAAATATTGATCGAAACCTGGTTTAATCGACTGTTTCAGTGTGGTACCACATTACTATGTGATCCAAACCAGAAAATAACCCAGGATCTGTTCAACGAGTATGTGAAGTGTGCGAAAGTATGAGTCTGATGAGGGCAAATCCCAGGCCTAACCTAGACCTAACATGCGTTATCCTCTAAAATATTGATCCAAACCAGGTTTAATGGACTGTTTCAGTGTGGTACCACTTTACTACGTGATCCAAAGCAGAAAAAACCCTCGTTCACGTCAACATGTATGTTAAAGCTGCGAAAGTATGACCCTGATGGGGGCAAATCCCAGGCCTAACCTAGACCTAACATGCACTGTCCTCTAAAATATTGATGGAAACCAGGTTGAGTTGACTGTTTCAGTGTTGTACTTCATTACTACGTGATGCAAACCGGAAAAAGCCCAGGATCTAGCCATCAAGTGTGAGAAATATGCGAAAGAATGAGCCTGATGAGAGCAAATCCCAGACCTAACCTAGACCTGACATGAATTATTCTCTAAAATATTGATCAAAACCAGGTTTAATTGACTGTTTCAGTGTGGTACCACATTACTACGTGATCCAAACCAGAAATAGCCCAGGATCCAGCCATGAAGTATGAGAAATATGCGAAAGTATGAGCCTGATGTGGGCAAATCCTAGTCCTAACCCAGACCTAACATGCGTTATCCTCTAAAATATTTATCAAGACCAGGTTTAATGGACTGTTTCGGTGTTGTACTTCATTACTACGTGATGCAATCCAGAAAAAGCCCAGGATCTAGCCATCATGTATGAGAAACATGCGAAAGAATGAGCCTGATGAGAGCAAATCCCAGACCTAACCTAGACATAACATGAATTATTCTCTAAAATATTGATCATGGCCAGGTTTAATTGATTGTTTCAGTGTGGTCCCACATTACTACGTGATCCAAACCAGAAAAAACCCAGGATCCGTTCAACAAGTATGTGAAGAATGCGAAAGTATGAGCCTAATGAGGGCAAATCCCAGACCAATCCCAGACCAAACTTGCGTTATCCTCTAAAATATTGATCGAAACCAAGGTTAACCGACTGCTTCAGTGTGGTACCACATTGCTACGTGATCCAAACCAGAAAAAACCGAGGACCAGTTCAACAAGTATGTGAAAATCGCGAAAGTATGAGCCTGATGCGGGCAAATCCCAGACCTATCCCAGACCAAACTTGCGTTATCCTCTAAAATATTGATCGAAACCAGTTTTAATTGACTGTTTCAGCGTGGTACCACATTACTACGTGATACAATCCTGAAACAGCCCAGGATCTAGCCATGAAGTATGAGAAATATGCGAAAGTATGAGCCTGATAAGTGCAAATCCTAGACCTAACCCAAACCAAACATGCGTTATCCTCTAAAATATTGATCCAAACCAGGTTTAATGGTCTGCTTCAGTGCGGTACCACTTCACTACGTGATCCAAAGCAGAAAAAACCCTCGATCAGGTCAACATGTATGTTAAAACTGCGGAAGTATGATCCTGATGAGGGCATATCCCAGGCCTAACCTAGACCTAACATGCGTTTTCCTCTAAAACATTGATGGAAACCAGGTTTAATTGACTGTTTCAGTGTGGTACCACATTACCACGTGATCCAATCCAGAAATAGCCCAGGATCCAGCCATGAAGTATGAGAAATATGCGAAAGTATGAGCCTGATGGGGGCAAATCCTAGACCTAACCCAAGCCTAACATGCGTTATCCTCTAAATTATTTATCAAGACCAGGTTTAATTGAATGTTCCAGTGTGGTACCACATTACTACCTGATCCAAACCAGGAAAAACCCAGGATCCGTTCAACAAGTATGTGAAGAATGCGAAAATATGTGTCTGATGAGTGAAAATCCCAGGCCCAACCTAGACCTAACATGCGTTATCCTCTCAAATATTGATCCAAACCAGGATTAATGGTCTGCTTCAGTGCGGTACCACTTCACTACGTGATCCAAAGCAGAAAAAACCCTCGATCAGGCCAACATGTATGTTAAAACTGCGAAAGTATGACCCTGATGAGGGCAAATCCCAGGCCTAACCTAGGCCTAACATGAGTTATCTTCTAAAATACTGAGCGAAACCAGGTTTAATTGACTGTTTCAGTGTGGTACCACATTACTACGTGATACAATCCAGAAATAGCCCAGGATCTAGCCATGAAGTATGAGAAAAATGCGAAAGTATGAGCCTGATGAGTGAAAATCCCAGACCTAACCTAGACCTAACATGCGTTATCCTCAAAAATATTGATCGAAACCAGGTTTAATCGACTGTTTCAGTGTGGTACCACACTACTACGTGACCCAAACAGGAAAAAACCCAGGATCTGTTCAACAACTATGTGAAAAACGCGAAAGTATGAGCCTGATGAGGGCAAATCCCAGACCTATCCCAGACCTAACTTGCGTTATCCTCAAAAATATTGATAGAAACCTGGTTTAATCGACTGTTTCAGTGTGGTACCACATTACTACGTGATCCAATCCAGAAATAGCCCAGGATCTAGCCATGAAGTATGAGAAATATGCGAAAGTATGAGCCTGATGAGGGCGAATCCCAGACCTATCCCAGACCTAACATGCGTTATCCTCTAAAATATTAATCGAAACCAGGTTTAATCGACTGTTTCAGTGTGGTACCACATTACTACGTGATCCAAACAAGAAAAAAACCCAGGATCTTGTCAACGAGTATGTAAAGTGTGCGAAAGTATGTGTCTGATGAGGGCTAATCCCAGATCTAACCTAGACCTAACTTGCGTTATCCTCTAAAATAGTGATCGAAACCAGGTTTAATTGACTGTTTTAGTTGTGGTACCACTTTACTACGAGATCCAAAGCAGAAAAAACACTCGATCAGGTCAACATGCATGTTAAAACTGCGAAAGTATGACCCTGATGAGGGCAAATCCCAGGCCTAACCTAGGCCTAACATGCGTTATCTTCTAAAATATTGAGCGAAACCAGGTTTAATTGACTGTTTCAGTGTGGTACCACATTACTACGTGATACAATCCAGAAATAGCCCAGGATCTAGCCATGAAGTATGAGAAAAATGCGAAAGTATGAGCCTGATGAGTGAAAATCCCAGACCTAACTTAGACCTAACATGCGTTATCCTCAAAAATATTGATCGAAACTAGGTTTAATCGACTGTTTCAGTGTGGTACCACACTACTACGTGACCCAAACAGGAAAAAACCCAGGATCTGTTCAACAAGTATGTGAAAAACGCGAAAGTATGAGCCTGATGAGGGCAAATCCCAGACCTATCCCAGACCTAACTTGCGTTATCCTCAAAAATATTGATAGAAACCTGGTTTAATCGACTGTTTCAGTGTGGTACCACATTACTACGTGATCCAATCCAGAAATAGCCCAGGATCTAGCCATGAAGTATGAGAAATATGCGAAAGTATGAGCCTGATGAGGGCGAATCCCAGACCTATCCCAGACCTATCATGCGTTATCCTCTAAAATATTAATCGAAACCAGGTTTAATCGACTGTTTCAGTGTGGTACCACTTCACTACGTGATCCAAAGCAGAAAAAACCCTCGATCAGGCCAACATGTATGTTAAAACTGCGAAAGTATGACCCTGATGAGGGCAAATCCCAGGCCTAACCTAGGCCTAACATGAGTTATCTTCTAAAATACTGAGCGAAACCAGGTTTAATTGACTGTTTCAGTGTGGTACCACATTACTACGTGATACAATCCAGAAATAGCCCAGGATCTAGCCATGAAGTATGAGAAAAATGCGAAAGTATGAGCCTGATGAGTGAAAATCCCAGACCTAACCTAGACCTAACATGCGTTATCCTCAAAAATATTGATCGAAACCAGGTTTAATCGACTGTTTCAGTGTGGTACCACACTACTACGTGACCCAAACAGGAAAAAACCCAGGATCTGTTCAACAACTATGTGAAAAACGCGAAAGTATGAGCCTGATGAGGGCAAATCCCAGACCTATCCCAGACCTAACTTGCGTTATCCTCAAAAATATTGATAGAAACCTGGTTTAATCGACTGTTTCAGTGTGGTACCACATTACTACGTGATCCAATCCAGAAATAGCCCAGGATCTAGCCATGAAGTATGAGAAATATGCGAAAGTATGAGCCTGATGAGGGCGAATCCCAGACCTATCCCAGACCTAACATGCGTTATCCTCTAAAATATTAATCGAAACCAGGTTTAATCGACTGTTTCAGTGTGGTACCACATTACTACGTGATCCAAACAAGAAAAAAACCCAGGATCTTGTCAACGAGTATGTAAAGTGTGCGAAAGTATGTGTCTGATGAGGGCTAATCCCAGATCTAACCTAGACCTAACATGAATTATTCTCTAAAATATTGATCGAAACCAGGTTTAATTGACTGTTTTAGTTGTGGTACCACTTTACTACGTGATCCAAAGCAGAAAAAACCCTCGATCAGGTCAACATGCATGTTAAAACTGCGAAAGCATGAGCCTGATGAGGGCTAATCCCAGACCTATCCCAGACCTAACTTGCGTTATCCTCTAAAATAGTGATCGAAACCAGGTTTAATTGACTGTTTTAGTTGTGGTACCACTTTACTACGAGATCCAAAGCAGAAAAAACACTCGATCAGGTCAACATGCATGTTAAAACTGCGAAAGTATGACCCTGATGAGGGCAAATCCCAGGCCTAACCTAGGCCTAACATGCGTTATCTTCTAAAATATTGAGCGAAACCAGGTTTAATTGACTGTTTCAGTGTGGTACCACATTACTACGTGATACAATCCAGAAATAGCCCAGGATCTAGCCATGAAGTATGAGAAAAATGCGAAAGTATGAGCCTGATGAGTGAAAATCCCAGACCTAACTTAGACCTAACATGCGTTATCCTCAAAAATATTGATCGAAACTAGGTTTAATCGACTGTTTCAGTGTGGTACCACACTACTACGTGACCCAAACAGGAAAAAACCCAGGATCTGTTCAACAAGTATGTGAAAAACGCGAAAGTATGAGCCTGATGAGGGCAAATCCCAGACCTATCCCAGACCTAACTTGCGTTATCCTCAAAAATATTGATAGAAACCTGGTTTAATCGACTGTTTCAGTGTGGTACCACATTACTACGTGATCCAATCCAGAAATAGCCCAGGATCTAGCCATGAAGTATGAGAAATATGCGAAAGTATGAGCCTGACGAGGGCAAATCCTAGACCAAACCCAGACCTAACATGCGTTATCCTCTAAAATATTTATCAAGACCAGGTTTAATTGAATGTTTCAGTGTGGTACCACATTACTACGTGATCCAAACCAGAAAAAACCCAGGATCCGTTCAACAAGTATGTGAAGAATGCGAATGTATGAGTCTGATCAGTGAAAATCTTAGACCTAACCCAGACCTAAGATGCGTTATCCTCTAAAATATTTATCCAGAACAGGTTTCATTGAATGTTTCAGTGTGGTACCACTTTACTACGTGATCCAATCCAGAAATAGCCCAGGATCTAGCCATGAAGTATGAGAAATATGCGATAGTAAGAGCCTGATGAGGGCAAATCCTAGACCTATCCCAGACCTAACTTGCGTTGTCCTCTAAAATATTGATGGAAACCAGGTTTCATTGACTGTTTCAGTATGGTACTACATTACTACGTGATGCAATCCAGATAAAGCCCAGGATCCGTTCAACAAGTATGAAGAAAGCGAAAGTATGAGTCTGATGAGGGCTAATCCCAGACCTATCCCAGACCTAACATGCGTTATCCTCAAAAATATTGATCGAAACCAGGTTTAATCGACTGTTTCAGTGTGGAACCACATTACTACGTGATCCAAACCAGAAAAAACCCAGGATCCGTTCAACAAGTATGTGAAGAATGCGAATGTATGAGTCTGATCAGTGAAAATCTCAGGCCTTACCTAGACCTAACTTGCGTTGTCCTCTAAAATATTGATGGAAACCAGGTTTCATTGACTGTTTCAGTGTGGTACTACATTACTACGTGATGCAATCCAGAAAAAGCTCAGGATCTAGCCATCAAGTATGAGAAATATGCGAAAGAATGAGCCTGATGAGAGCAAATCCCAGACCTATCCCAGACCTAACTTGCGTTATCCTCCAAAATATTGATCGAAACCTGGTTTAATTGACTGTTTTAGTGTGGTACCACATTACTACGTGATCCATACCAGAAAAAACCCAGGATCTGTTCAACAAGTATGTGAAAAACGCGAAACTGTGAGCCTGATGAGGGCAAATCTTAGACCTAACCCAGACCTAAGATGCGTTATCCTCTAAAATATTGATCGGAGCCAAGTCTAATCGACTGTTTCAATGTGGTACCACATTACTATGTGATCCAAACCAGAAAATAACCCAGGATCTGTTCAACGAGTATGTGTAGTGTGCGAAAGTATGAGTCTGATGAGGGCAAATCCCAGACCTATCCCAGACCTAACATGCGTTATCCTCTAAAATATTTATCAAGACCAGGTTTAATTGATTGTTTCAGTGTGGACCCACATTACTACGTGATCCAAACCAGAAAAAACCCAGGATCCGTTCAACAAGTATGTGAAGAATGCGAAAGTATGAGTCTGATGAGTGAAAATCCCAGGCCTAACCTAGACCTAACATGCGTTATCCTCAAAAATATTGATCGAAACCTGGTTTAAACGACTGTTTCAGTGTGGTACCACATTACTATGTGATCCAAACCAGAAAATAACCCAGGATCTGTTCAACGAGTATGTGAAGTGTGCGAAAGTATGAGTCTGATGAGGGCAAATCCCAGACCTATCCCAGACCTAACACGCGTTATCCTCTAAAATATTTATCAAGACCAGGTTTAATTGATTGTTTCAGTGTGGACCCACATAACTACGTGATCCAAACCAGAAAAAACCCAGGATCCGTTCAACAAGTATGTGAAGAATGCGAATGTATGAGTCTGATCAGTGAAAATCTTAGGCCTTACCTAGACCTAACTTGCGTTGTCCTCTAAAATATTGATGGAAACCAGGTTTCATTGACTGTTTCAGTGTGGTACTACATTACTACGTGATGCAATCCAGAAAAAGCTCAGGATCTAGCCATCAAGTATGAGAAATATGCGAAAGAATGAGCCTGATGAGAGCAAATCCCAGACCTATCCCAGACCTAACTTGCGTTATCCTCCAAAATATTTATCAAGGCCAGGTTTAATTGAATGTTTCAGTGTGGTACCACATTACTACGTGATCCAAACAAGAAAAAACCAAGGATCCGTTCAACAAGTATGTGAAGAATGCGAAAGTATGAGTCTGATGAGTGAAAATCCCAGGCCTGACCTAGACCTAACATGAATTATTCTCTAAAATATTCATCGAAACCAGGTTTAATCGACTGTTTCAGTGTGGTACCACATTACTATGTGATCCAAACCAGAAAATAACCCAGGATCTGTTCAACAAGTATGTGAATTGTGCGAAAGTATGAGTCTGATGAGGTCAAATCCCAGACCAATCCCAGACTTAACTTGCGTTATCCTCTAAAATATTGATCGGAACCAGGTTTAATCGACTGTTTCAGCGTGGAACCACATTACTACGTGATACAATCCAGGAACAGCCCAGGATCTAGCCATCAAGTATGAGAAATATGCGAAAGAATGAGCCTGATTAGAGCAAATCCCAGACCAAACCTAGACCTAACATGAATTATTCTCTAAAATATTCATCGAAACCAGGTTTAATCGACTGTTTCAGTGTGGTACCACATTACTATGTGATCCAAACCAGAAAATAACCCAGGATCTGTTCAACGAGTATGTGAAGTGTGCGAAAGTATGAGTCTGATGAGGTCAAATCCCAGATCAATCCCAGACTTAACTTGCGTTATCCTCTAAGATATTGGTCGAAACCAGGTTTAATCGACTGTTTCAGTGTGGTACCACATTACTACGTGATCCAAACCAGAAAAACCCCAGGATCCGTTCAACAAGTATGTGAAGAATGCGAAAGTATGAGTCTGATGAGTGAAAATCCCAGGCCTGACCTAGACCTAACATGCGTTATCCTCTAAAATATTGATCCAAACCAGGTTTAATGGACTGTTTCAGTGTGGTACCACACTACTACGTGATCCAAACCAGAGAAAACCCAGGATCTGTTCAACAAGTATGTGAAAAACGCGAAAGTATGAGCCTGATGAGGGCAAATCCCAGACCTATCCCAGACCTAACTTGCGTTGTCCTCTAAGATATTGATGGAAACCAGGTTTAATTGACTGTTTCAGTGTTGTACTTCATTACTACGTGATGCAATCCAGAAAAAGCCCAGGATCTAGCCATCAAGTATGAGAAATATGCGAAAGAACGAGCCTGATGAGAGCAAATCCCAGACCTAACCTAGACCTAACATGAATTATTCTCTAAAATATTGATCGAAACCAGGTTTAATCGACTGTTTCAGTGTGGTACCACATTACTATGTGATCCAAACCAGAAAATAACCCAGGATCTGTTCAACGAGTATGTGAAGTGTGCGAAAGTATGAGTCTGATGAGGTCGAATCCCAGACCTATCCCAAACCTAACTATGCGTTATCCTCTAAAATATTGATCATAACCAGGTTTAATCGACTGTTTCAGTGTGGTACCACATTACTACGTGATCCAAACCAGAGAAAACCCAGGATCAGTTCAACAAGTATGAGAAGAATGCGAAAGTATGAGTCTGATGAGTGAAAATCCCAGGGCTAACCTAGACCTAACATGCGTTATCCTCTAAACAATTGATCCAAACCAGGTTTAATGGACTGTTTCAGTGTGGTACCACACTACTACGTGTTACAAACCAGAAAAAAACCCAGGATCTGTTCAACGAGTATGAGAAGAATGCGAAAGTATGAGTCTGATGAGTGAAAATCCCAGGGCTAACCTAGACCTAACATGCGTTATCCTCTAAACAATTGATCCAAACCAGGTTTAATGGACTGTTTCAGTGTGGTACCACTTTACTACGTGATCCAAAGCAGAAAAAACCCTCGATCAGGTCAACATGTATGTTAAAACTGCGAAGGTATGACCCTGATCAGGGCAAATCCCAGGCCTAACCTAGACCTAACATGCGCTGTCCTCTAAAATATTGATGGAAACCAGGTTTAATTGACTGTTTCAGTGTTGTACTTCATTACTACGTGATCCACTCCAGAAAAAACCCAGGATCTGTTCAACGAGTATGTGAAGTGTGCGTAGGTATGAGTCTGATGAGGGCAAATCCCAGACCTATCCCAGACCTAACTTGCGTTATCCACTAAAATATTGATCGAAACCAGGTTTAACCGACTGTTTCAGTGTGGAACCACATTACTACGTGATCCAAACCAGAAAAAACCCAGTTTCAGTTCAACAAGTATGTGAAGAATGCGAAAGTATGAGTCTGATGAGTGAAAATCCCAGGCCTAACCTAGACCTAACATGCGTTGTCCTCAAAAATAGTGATCGAAACCTGGTTTAATCGACTGTTTCAGTGTGGTACCACATTACTATGTGATCCAAACCAGAAAATAACCCAGGATCTGTTCAACGAGTATGTGAAGTGTGCGAAAGTATGAGTCTGATGAGGGCAAATCCCAGACCTATCCCAGACCTAACATGCGTTATCCTCTAAAATATTTATCAAGACCAGGTTTAATTGATTGTTTCAGTGTGGACCCACATAACTACGTGATCCAAACCAGAAAAAACCCAGGATCCGTTCAACAAGTATGTGAAGAATGCGAATGTATGAGTCTGATCAGTGAAAATCTCAGACCTTACCTAGACCTAACTTGCGTTGTCCTCTAAAATATTGATGGAAACCAGGTTTCATTGACTGTTTCAGTGTGGTACTACATTACTACGTGATGCAATCCAGAAAAAGCTCAGGATCTAGCCATCAAGTACGAGAGATATGCGAAAGAATGAGCCTGATGAGAGCAAATCCCAGACCTATCCCAGACCTAACTTGCGTTATCCTCCAAAATATTTATCAAGGCCAGGTTTAATTGAATGTTTCAGTGTGGTACCACATTACTATGTGATCCAAACCAGAAAATAATGCAGGATCCGTTCAACAAGTATGTGAAAAACGCGAAAGTATGAGCCTGATGAGGGCAAATCCCAGACCTGTCCCAGACCTAACTTGCGTTATCCTCTAAAATATTGATCGAAACCAAGTTTAATCGACTGGATCAGTGTGGAACCACATTACTACGTCATCCAAGCCAGAAAAAAACCCAGGATCATGTCAACGAGTATGTGAAGTGTGCGAAAGTATGAGTCTGATGAGGGCTAATCCCAGACCTATCCCAGACCTAGCTTGCGTGATCCTGTAAAATATTGATCGAAACCAGGTTTAATTGACTGTTTTAGTGTGGTACCACATTACTACGAGATACAATGCAGAAACAGCCCAGGATCTAGCCATGAAGTATGAGAAATATGCGAAAGTATGAGCCTGATGAGGGAAAATCCTAGACGTAACCCAGACCTAACATGCGTTATCCTCTAAAATATTTATCAAGACCAGGTTTAATTGAATGTTTCAGTGTGGTACCACAATACTACGTCATCCAAACCACAAAAAACCCAGGATCCGTTCAACAAGTATGTGAAAAACGCGAAAGTATGAGCCTGATGAGGGCAAATCCCAGACCTGTCCCAGACCTAACTTGCGTTATCCTCTAAAATATTGATCGAAACCAAGTTTAATCGACTGGATCAGTGTGGAACCACATTACTACGTCATCCAAGCCAGAAAAAAACCCAGGATCATGTCAACGAGTATGTGAAGTGTGCGAAAGTATGAGTCTGATGAGGGCTAATCCCAGACCTATCCCAGACCTAGCTTGCGTGATCCTGTAAAATATTGATCGAAACCAGGTTTAATTGACTGTTTTAGTGTGGTACCACATTACTACGAGATACAATGCAGAAACAGCCCAGGATCTAGCCATGAAGTATGAGAAATATGCGAAAGTATGAGCCTGATGAGGGAAAATCCCAGGCCTAACCTAGACCTAACATGCGCTGTCCTCTAAAATATTGATGGAAACCAGGTTTAATTGACTGTTTCAGTGTTGTACTTCATTACTACGTGATCCACTCCAGAAAAAACCCAGGATCTGTTCAACGAGTATGTGAAGTGTGCGTAGGTATGAGTCTGATGAGGTCGAATCCCAGACCTATCCCAAACCTAACTATGCGTTATCCTCTAAAATATTGATCATAACCAGGTTTAATCGACTGTTTCAGTGTGGTACCACATTACTACGTGATCCAAACCAGAGAAAACCCAGGATCAGTTCAACAAGTATGAGAAGAATGCGAAAGTATGAGTCTGATGAGTGAAAATCCCAGGGCTAACCTAGACCTAACATGCGTTATCCTCTAAACAATTGATCCAAACCAGGTTTAATGGACTGTTTCAGTGTGGTACCACACTACTACGTGTTACAAACCAGAAAAAAACCCAGGATCTGTTCAACAAGTATGAGAAGAATGCGAAAGTATGAGTCTGATGAGTGAAAATCCCAGGGCTAACCTAGACCTAACATGCGTTATCCTCTAAACAATTGATCCAAACCAGGTTTAATGGACTGTTTCAGTGTGGTACCACTTTACTACGTGATCCAAAGCAGAAAAAACCCTCGATCAGGTCAACATGTATGTTAAAACTGCGAAGGTATGACCCTGATCAGGGCAAATCCCAGGCCTAACCTAGACCTAACATGCGCTGTCCTCTAAAATATTGATGGAAACCAGGTTTAATTGACTGTTTCAGTGTTGTACTTCATTACTACGTGATCCACTCCAGAAAAAACCCAGGATCTGTTCAACGAGTATGTGAAGTGTGCGTAGGTATGAGTCTGATGAGGGCAAATCCCAGACCTATCCCAGACCTAACTTGCGTTATCCACTAAAATATTGATCGAAACCAGGTTTAACCGACTGTTTCAGTGTGGAACCACATTACTACGTGATCCAAACCAGAAAAAACCCAGTTTCAGTTCAACAAGTATGTGAAGAATGCGAAAGTATGAGTCTGATGAGTGAAAATCCCAGGCCTAACCTAGACCTAACATGCGTTGTCCTCAAAAATAGTGATCGAAACCTGGTTTAATCGACTGTTTCAGTGTGGTACCACATTACTATGTGATCCAAACCAGAAAATAACCCAGGATCTGTTCAACGAGTATGTGAAGTGTGCGAAAGTATGAGTCTGATGAGGGCAAATCCCAGACCTATCCCAGACCTAACATGCGTTATCCTCTAAAATATTTATCAAGACCAGGTTTAATTGATTGTTTCAGTGTGGACCCACATAACTACGTGATCCAAACCAGAAAAAACCCAGGATCCGTTCAACAAGTATGTGAAGAATGCGAATGTATGAGTCTGATCAGTGAAAATCTCAGACCTTACCTAGACCTAACTTGCGTTGTCCTCTAAAATATTGATGGAAACCAGGTTTCATTGACTGTTTCAGTGTGGTACTACATTACTACGTGATGCAATCCAGAAAAAGCTCAGGATCTAGCCATCAAGTACGAGAGATATGCGAAAGAATGAGCCTGATGAGAGCAAATCCCAGACCTATCCCAGACCTAACTTGCGTTATCCTCCAAAATATTTATCAAGGCCAGGTTTAATTGAATGTTTCAGTGTGGTACCACATTACTATGTGATCCAAACCAGAAAATAATGCAGGATCCGTTCAACAAGTATGTGAAAAACGCGAAAGTATGAGCCTGATGAGGGCAAATCCCAGACCTGTCCCAGACCTAACTTGCGTTATCCTCTAAAATATTGATCGAAACCAAGTTTAATCGACTGGATCAGTGTGGAACCACATTACTACGTCATCCAAGCCAGAAAAAAACCCAGGATCATGTCAACGAGTATGTGAAGTGTGCGAAAGTATGAGTCTGATGAGGGCTAATCCCAGACCTATCCCAGACCTAGCTTGCGTGATCCTGTAAAATATTGATCGAAACCAGGTTTAATTGACTGTTTTAGTGTGGTACCACATTACTACGAGATACAATGCAGAAACAGCCCAGGATCTAGCCATGAAGTATGAGAAATATGCGAAAGTATGAGCCTGATGAGGGAAAATCCTAGACGTAACCCAGACCTAACATGCGTTATCCTCTAAAATATTTATCAAGACCAGGTTTAATTGAATGTTTCAGTGTGGTACCACAATACTACGTCATCCAAACCACAAAAAACCCAGGATCTGTTCGACAAGTATGTGAGAAACGCGAAACTGTGAGCCTGATGAGGGCAAATCTTAGACCTAACCTTGACCTAACATGCGTTATCCTTTAAAATTTTTATCCAGACCAGGTTTCATTGAATGTTTCAGTGTGGTACCACTTTACTACGTGATCCAATCCAGAAATAGCCCAGGCTCTAGCCATGAAGTATGAGAAATATGCGAAAGTATGAGTCTGATGAGGGCTAATCCCAGACCTATCCCAGACCTAACTTGCGTTATCCTCTAAAATATTTATCCAGACCAGGTTTGATTGGATGTTTCAGTGTGGTACCACATTACTACGTGATCCAATCCAGAAAAAACAAAGGATCCGTTCAACAAGTATGTGAGGATGCGAAAGTATGAGCCTGATGAGGGCAAATCCCAGACCTATCCCAGACCTAACATGCGTTATCCTCTAAAATATTGATCGAAACCTGGTTTAACCGACTGTTTCAGAGTGGTACCACATTGCTATGTGATCCAAACCAGAAAATAACCCAGGATCTGTTCAAGGAGTATGTGAAGTGTGCGAAAGTATGAGTCTGATGAGGTCAAATCCCAGACCAATCCCAGACTTAACTTGCGTTATCCTCTAAAATATTGATCGAAACCAGGTTTAATCGACTGTTTCAGTGTGGTACCACATTACTACGTGATCCAAACCAGAAAAAACCCAGGATCAGTTCAACAAGTGTGAGAAGAATGCGAAAGTATGAGTCTAATGAATGAAAATCCGAGGGCTAACCTAGCCCTAACATGCGTTATCCTCTAAAATATTGATCCAAACCAGGTTTAATGGACTGTTCCAGTGTGGTACCACACTACTACGTGATACAAACCAGAAAAAACCCAGGATCTGTTCAACAAGTATGTGAAAAACGCGAAAGTATGAGCCTGATGAGGGCGAATCCCAGACCTATGCTAGACCTAACTTGCGTTATCCTCTAAAATATTGATCGAAACCAGGTTTAATTGACTGTTTCAGCGTGGTACCACATTACTACGTGATACAATCCAGAAACAGCCCAGGATCTAGCCATGAAGTATGAGATATATGCGAAAGTATGAGCCTGCTGAGTGCAAATCCTAGACCTAACCCAAGCCTAACATGCGTTATCCTCTAAAATATTTATCAAGACAAGGTTTAATTGATTGTTTCAGTGTGGTCCCACATTACAACATGATACAAACCAGAAAAAACCCAGGGTCAGTTCAACAAGTATGTGAAGAATGCGAAAGTATGAGTCTGATGAGGGCAAATCCCATACCTATCCCAGACCTAACATGCGTTATCCTCTAAAATATTTATCAAGACCAGGTTTAATTGATTGTTTCAGTGTGGACCCACATTCCTACGTGATCCAAACCAGAAAAAACCCAGCATCCGTTCAACAAGTATGTGAAAAATGCGAAAGTATGAGTCTGATGAGTGAAAATCCCAGGCCTGACCTAGACCTAACATGCGTTATCCTCTAAAATATTGAGCGAAACCAGGTTTAATGGACTGTTTCAGTGTGGTACCACACTACTACGGGATCCAAACCAGAAAAAACCCAGGATCTGTTCAACAAGTATGTGAAGTGTGCGAAACTATGAGTCTGATGAGGTCAAATCCCAGACCAATCCCAGACTTAACTTGCGTTATCCTCTAAAATATTGATCGAAACCAGGTTTAATCGACTGTTTCAGCGTGGTACCACATTACTACGTGATACAATCCAGAAATAGCCCAGGATCTAGCCATGATGTATGAGAAAGATGCGAAAGTATGAGCATGATGAGGGCAAATTCAAGAGCTGACCCAGACCTAACATGCGTTATCCTCTAAAATATTTATCAAGACCAGGTTTAATTGACTGTTTCAGTGTGGTCCCACATTACTACGTGATCCAAACCAGAAAAAACCCAGGATCCGTTCTACAAGTACGTGAAGAATGCGAAAGTATGAGTCTGATGAGTGAGAATCCCAGGCCTAGCCTAGACCTAACATGCGTTATCCTCAAAAATATTGATCGAAACCTGGTTTAATCGACTGTTTCAGTGTGGTACCACATTACTATGTGATCCAAACCAGAAAGTAACCCAGGATCTGTTCAACGAGTATGTGAAGTGTGCGAAAGTATGAGTCTGATGAGGGCAAATCCCAGACCTATCCCAGACCTAACATGCGTTATCCTCTAAAATATTTATCAAGACCAGGTTTAATTGATTGTTTCAGTGTGGACCCACATTACTACGTCATACAATCCAGAAACAGCCCAGAATCTAGCCATCAAGTATGAGAAATATGCGAAAGAATGAGCCGGATGAGAGCAAATCCCAGACCTAACCTAGACCTAACATGAATTATTCTCTAAAATATTGATCGAAACCAGGTTTAATCGACTGTTTCAGTGTGGTACCACATTACTATGTGATCCAAACCAGAAAATAACCCAGGATCTGTTCAACGAGTATGTGAAGTGTGCGAAAGTATGAGTCTGATGAGGTCAAATCCCAGACCTATCCCAAACCTAACTATGCGTTATCCTCGAAAATATTGATCATAACCAGGTTTAATCGACTGTTTCAGTGTGGTACCACATTACTACCTGATCCAAACCAGAAAAAACCCAGGATCCGTTCAACAAGTATGTGAAGAATGCGAAAGTATGAGTCTGATGAGTGAAAATCCCAGGCCTAACCTAGTCCTAACATGCGTTATCCTCAAAAATATTGATCGAAACCTGGTTTAATCGACTGTTTCAGTGTGGTACCACATTACTATGTGATCCAAACCAGAAAATAACCCAGGATCTGTTCAACGAGTATGTGAAGTGTGCGAAAGTATGAGTCTGATGAGGTCAAATCCCAGACCAATCCCAGACTTAACTTGCGTTATCCTCTAAGATATTGATCGAAACCAGGTTTACTCGACTGTTTCAGTGTGGTACCACATTACTACGTGATCCAAACCAGAAAAACCCCAAGATCAGTTCAACATGTATGAGAAGAATGCGAAAGTATGAGTCTGATGAGTGAAAATCCCAGGGCTAACCTAGACCTAACATGCGTTATCCTCTAAACAATTGATCCAAACCAGGTTTAATGGACTGTTTCAGTGTGGTACCACACTACTACGTGATACAAACCAGAAAAAACCCAGGATCTGTTCAACAAGTATGAGAAGAATGCGAAAGTATGAGTCTGATGAGTGAAAATCTCAGGGCTAACCTAGACCTAACATGCGTTATCCTCTAAACAATTGATCCAAACTAGGTTTAATGGACTGTTTCAGTGTGGTACCACTTTACTACGTGATCCAAAGCAGAAAAAACCCTCGATCAGGTCAACATGTATGTTAAAACTGCGAAAGTATGACCCTGATCAGGGCAAATCCCAGGCCTAACCTAGACCTAACATGCGCTGTCCTCTAAAATATTGATGGAAACCAGGTTTAATTGACTGTTTCAGTGTTGTACTTCATTACTACGTGATCCAATCCAGAAAAAGCCCAGGTTCTAGCCATCAAGTATGAGAAATATGCGAAAGAATGAGCCTGATGAGAGAAAATCCCAGACCTAACCTAGACCTAACATGAATTATTCTCTAAAATATTGGTCGAAACCAGGTTTAATTGACTGATTCAGTGTGGTCCCACATTACTACGTGATCTAAACCAGAAAAAACCCAGGATCCGTTCAACAAGTATGTGAAGAATGCGAAAGTATGAGTCTGATGTGTGAAAATCCCAGGCCTAACCTAGACCTAACATGCGTTATCCTCTAAAATATTGATCCAAACCAGGTTTAATGGACTGTTTCAGTGTGGTACCACACTACTACGTGATCCAAACCAGAGAAAACCCAGGATCTGTTCAACAAGTATGTGAAAAACGCGAAAGTATGAGCCTGATGAGGGCAAATCCCAGACCTATCCCAGACCTAACTTGCGTTGTCCTCTAAGATATTGATGGAAACCAGGTTTAATTGACTGTTTCAGTGTTGTACTTCATTACTACGTGATGCAATCCAGAAAAAGCCCAGGATCTAGCCATCAAGTATGAGAAATATGCGAAAGAACGAGCCTGATGAGAGCAAATCCCAGACCTAACCTAGACCTAACATGAATTATTCTCTAAAATATTGATCGAAACCAGGTTTAATCGACTGTTTCAGTGAGGTACCACATTACTATGTGATCCAAACCAGAAAATAACCCAGGATCTGTTCAACGAGTATGTGAAGTGTGCGAAAGTATGAGTCTGATGAGGTCGAATCCCAGACCTATCCCAAACCTAACTATGCGTTATCCTCTAAAATATTGATCATAACCAGGTTTAATCGACTGTTTCAGTGTGGTACCACATTACTACGTGATCCAAACCAGAGAAAACCCAGGATCAGTTCAACAAGTATGAGAAGAATGCGAAAGTATGAGTCTGATGAGTGAAAATCCCAGGGCTAACCTAGACCTAACATGCGTTATCCTCTAAACAATTGATCCAAACCAGGTTTAATGGACTGTTTCAGTGTGGTACCACACTACTACGTGTTACAAACCAGAAAAAAACCCAGGATCTGTTCAACAAGTATGAGAAGAATGCGAAAGTATGAGTCTGATGAGTGAAAATCCCAGGGCTAACCTAGACCTAACATGCGTTATCCTCTAAACAATTGATCCAAACCAGGTTTAATGGACTGTTTCAGTGTGGTACCACTTTACTACGTGATCCAAAGCAGAAAAAACCCTCGATCAGGTCAACATGTATGTTAAAACTGCGAAAGTATGACCCTGATCAGGGCAAATCCCAGGCCTAACCTAGACCTAACATGCGCTGTCCTCTAAAATATTGATGGAAACCAGGTTTAATTGACTGTTTCAGTGTTGTACTTCATTACTACGTGATCCACTCCAGAAAAAACCCAGGATCTGTTCAACGAGTATGTGAAGTGTGCGTAGGTATGAGTCTGATGAGGGCAAATCCCAGACCTATCCCAGACCTAACTTGCGTTATCCACTAAAATATTGATCGAAACCAGGTTTAACCGACTGTTTCAGTGTGGAACCACATTACTACGTGATCCAAACCAGAAAAAACCCAGTTTCAGTTCAACAAGTATGTGAAGAATGCGAAAGTATGAGTCTGATGAGTGAAAATCCCAGGCCTAACCTAGACCTAACATGCGTTGTCCTCAAAAATAGTGATCGAAACCTGGTTTAATCGACTGTTTCAGTGTGGTACCACATTACTATGTGATCCAAACCAGAAAATAACCCAGGATCTGTTCAACGAGTATGTGAAGTGTGCGAAAGTATGAGTCTGATGAGGGCAAATCCCAGACCTATCCCAGACCTAACATGCGTTATCCTCTAAAATATTTATCAAGACCAGGTTTAATTGATTGTTTCAGTGTGGACCCACATAACTACGTGATCCAAACCAGAAAAAACCCAGGATCCGTTCAACAAGTATGTGAAGAATGCGAATGTATGAGTCTGATCAGTGAAAATCTCAGGCCTTACCTAGACCTAACTTGCGTTGTCCTCTAAAATATTGATGGAAACCAGGTTTCATTGACTGTTTCAGTGTGGTACTACATTACTACGTGATGCAATCCAGAAAAAGCACAGGATCTGGCCATCAAGTACGAGAGATATGCGAAAGAATGAGCCTGATGAGAGCAAATCCCAGACCTATCCCAGACCTAACTTGCGTTATCCTCCAAAATATTTATCAAGGCCAGGTTTAATTGAATGTTTCAGTGTGGTACCACATTACTATGTGATCCAAACCAGAAAATAATGCAGGATCCGTTCAACAAGTATGTGAAAAACGCGAAAGTATGAGCCTGATGAGGGCAAATCCCAGACCTGTCCCAGACCTAACTTGCGTTATCCTCTAAAATATTGATCGAAACCAAGTTTAATCGACTGTATCAGTGTGGAACCACATTACTACGTCATCCAAGCCAGAAAAAAACCCAGGATCATGTCAACGAGTATGTGAAGTGTGCGAAAGTATGAGTCTGATGAGGGCTAATCCCAGACCTATCCCAGACCTAGCTTGCGTGATCCTGTAAAATATTGATCGAAACCAGGTTTAATTGACTGTTTTAGTGTGGTACCACATTACTACGAGATACAATGCAGAAACAGCCCAGGATCTAGCCATGAAGTATGAGAAATATGCGAAAGTATGAGCCTGATGAGGGAAAATCCTAGACGTAACCCAGACCTAACATGCGTTATCCTCTAAAATATTTATCAAGACCAGGTTTAATTGAATGTTTCAGTGTGATACCACAATACTACGTGATCCAAACCACAAAAAACCCAGGATCTGTTCGACAAGTATGTGAAAAACGCGAAACTGTGAGCCTGATGAGGGCAAATCTTAGACCTAACCTTGACCTAACATGCGTTATCCTTTAAAATTTTTATCCAGACCAGGTTTCATTGAATGTTTCAGTGTGGTACCACTTTACTACGTGATCCAATCCAGAAATAGCCCAGGCTCTAGCCATGAAGTATGAGAAATATGCGAAAGTATGAGTCTGATGAGGGCTAATCCCAGACCTATCCCAGACCTAACTTGCGTTATCCTCTAAAATATTTATCCAGACCAGGTTTCATTGGATGTTTCAGTGTGGTACCACATTACTACGTGATCCAATCCAGAAAAAACAAAGGATCCGTTCAACAAGTATGTGAAGAATGCGAAAGTATGAGCCTGATGAGGGCAAATCCCAGACCTATCCCAGACCTAACATGCGTTATCCTCTAAAATATTGATCGAAACCTGGTTTAACCGACTGTTTCAGAGTGGTACCACATTGCTATGTGATCCAAACCAGAAAATAACCCAGGATCTGTTCAAGGAGTATGTGAAGTGTGCGAAAGTATGAGTCTGATGAGGTCAAATCCCAGACCAATCCCAGACTTAACTTGCGTTATCCTCTAAAATATTGATCGAAACCAGGTTTAATCGACTGTTTCAGTGTGGTACCACATTACTACGTGATCCAAACCAGAAAAAACCCAGGATCAGTTCAACAAGTATGAGAAGAATGCGAAAGTATGAGTCTAATGAGTGAAAATCCGAGGGCTAACCTAGCCCTAACATGCGTTATCCTCTAAAATATTGATCCAAACCAGGTTTAATGGACTGTTTCAGTGTGGTACCACACTACTACGTGATACAAACCAGAAAAAACCCAGGATCTGTTCAACAAGTATGTGAAAAACGCGAAAGTATGAGCCTGATGAGGGCGAATCCCAGACCTATGCCAGACCTAACTTGCGTTATCCTCTAAAATATTGATCGAAACCAGGTTTAATTGACTGTTTCAGCGTGGTACCACATTACTACGTGATACAATCCAGAAACAGCCCAGGATCTAGCCATGAAGTATGAGATATATGCGAAAGTATGAGCCTGCTGAGTGCAAATCCTAGACCTAACCCAAGCCTAACATGCGTTATCCTCTAAAATATTTATCAAGACAAGGTTTAATTGATTGTTTCAGTGTGGTCCCACATTACAACCTGATACAAACCAGAAAAAACCCAGGGTCAGTTCAACAAGTATGTGAAGAATGCGAAAGTATGAGTCTGATGAGGGCAAGTCCCATACCTATCCCAGACCTAACATGCGTTATCCTCTAAAATATATATCAAGACCAGGTTTAATTGATTGTTTCAGTGTGGACCCACATTCCTACGTGATCCAAACCAGAAAAAACCCAGCATCCGTTCAACAAGTATGTGAAGAATGCGAAAGTATGAGTCTGATGAGTGAAAATCCCAGGCCTGACCTAGACCTAACATGCGTTATCCTCTAAAATATTGAGCGAAACCAGGTTTAATGGACTGTTTCAGTGTGGTACCACACTACTACGGGATCCAAACCAGAAAAAACCCAGGATCTGTTCAACAAGTATGTGAAGTGTGCGAAACTATGAGTCTGATGAGGTCAAATCCCAGACCAATCCCAGACTTAACTTGCGTTATCCTCTAAAATATTGATCGAAACCAGGTTTAATCGACTGTTTCAGCGTGGTACCACATTACTACGTGATACAATCCAGAAATAGCCCAGGATCTAGCCATGATGTATGAGAAAGATGCGAAAGTATGAGCATGATGAGGGCAAATTCTAGAGCTGACCCAGACCTAACATGCGTTATCCTCTAAAATATTTATCAAGACCAGGTTTAATTGACTGTTTCAGTGTGGTCCCACATTACTACGTGATCCAAACCAGAAAAAACCCAGGATCCGTTCTACAAGTACGTGAAGAATGCGAAAGTATGAGTCTGATGAGTGAGAATCCCAGGCCTAACCTAGACCTAACATGCGTTATCCTCAAAAATATTGATCGAAACCTGGTTTAATCGACTGTTTCAGTGTGGTACCACATTACTATGTGATCCAAACCAGAAAGTAACCCAGGATCTGTTCAACGAGTATGTGAAGTGTGCGAAAGTATGAGTCTGATGAGGGCAAATCCCAGACCTATCCCAGACCTAACATGCGTTATCCTCTAAAATATTTATCAAGACCAGGTTTAATTGATTGTTTCACTGTGGACCCACATTACTACGTCATACAATCCAGAAACAGCCCAGAATCTAGCCATCAAGTATGAGAAATATGCGAAAGAATGAGCCGGATGAGAGCAAATCCCAGACCTAACCTAGACCTAACATGAATTATTCTCTAAAATATTGATCGAAACCAGGTTTAATCGACTGTTTCAGTGTGGTACCACATTACTATGTGATCCAAACCAGAAAATAACCCAGGATCTGTTCAACGAGTATGTGAAGTGTGTGAAAGTATGAGTCTGATGAGGTCAAATCCCAGACCTATCCCAAACCTAACTATGCGTTATCCTCTAAAATATTGATCATAACCAGGTTTAATCGACTGTTTCAGTGTGGTACCACATTACTACCTGATCCAAACCAGAAAAAACCCAGGATCCGTTCAACAAGTATGTGAAGAATGCGAAAGTATGAGTCTGATGAGTGAAAATCCCAGGCCTAACCTAGTCCTAACATGCGTTATCCTCAAAAATATTGATCGAAACCTGGTTTAATCGACTGTTTCAGTGTGGTACCACATTACTATGTAATCCAAACCAGAAAATAACCCAGGATCTGTTCAACGAGTATGTGAAGTGTGCGAAAGTATGAGTCTGATGAGGTCAAATCCCAGACCAATCCCAGACTTAACTTGCGTTATCCTCTAAGATATTGATCGAAACCAGGTTTACTCGACTGTTTCAGTGTGGTACCACATTACTACGTGATCCAAACCAGAAAAACCCCAAGATCAGTTCAACATGTATGAGAAGAATGCGAAAGTATGAGTCTGATGAGTGAAAATCCCAGGGCTAACCTAGACCTAACATGCGTTATCCTCTAAACAATTGATCCAAACCAGGTTTAATGGACTGTTTCAGTGTGGTACCACACTACTACGTGATACAAACCAGAAAAAACCCAGGATCTGTTCAACAAGTATGAGAAGAATGCGAAAGTATGAGTCTGATGAGTGAAAATCTCAGGGCTAACCTAGACCTAACATGCGTTATCCTCTAAACAATTGATCCAAACTAGGTTTAATGGACTGTTTCAGTGTGGTACCACTTTACTACGTGATCCAAAGCAGAAAAAACCCTCGATCAGGTCAACATGTATGTTAAAACTGCGAAAGTATGACCCTGATCAGAGCAAATCCCAGGCCTAACCTAGACCTAACATGCGCTGTCCTCTAAAATATTGATGGAAACCAGGTTTAATTGACTGTTTCAGTGTTGTACTTCATTACTACGTGATCCAATCCAGAAAAAGCCCAGGTTCTAGCCATCAAGTATGAGAAATATGCGAAAGAATGAGCCTGATGAGAGAAAATCCCAGACCTAACCTAGACCTAACATGAATTATTCTCTAAAATATTGGTCGAAACCAGGTTTAATTGACTGATTCAGTGTGGTCCCACATTACTACGTGATCTAAACCAGAAAAAACCCAGGATCCGTTCAACAAGTATGTGAAGAATGCGAAAGTATGAGTGTGATGTGTGAAAATCCCAGGCCTAACCTAGACCTAACATGCGTTATCCTCAAAAATATTGATCGAAACGTGGTTTAATCGACTGTTTCAGTGTGGTGCCACATTACTATGTGATCCAAACCAGAAAATAACCCAGGATCTGTTCAACGAGTATGTGAAGTGTGCGAAAGTATGAGTCTGATGAGGTCAAATCCCAGACCAATCCCAGACTTAACTTGCGTTATCCTCTAAAATATTGATCGAAACCAGGTTTAATCGACTGTTTCAGTGTGGTACCACATTACTACGTGATTCAAACCAGAAAAAACCCAGGATCAGTTCAACAAGTATAAGAAGAATGCGAAAGTATGAGTCTGATGAGTGAAAATCCCAGGCCTAACCTAGACCTAACATGCGTTATCCTCAAAAATATTGATCGAAACCTGGTTTAATCGACTGTTTCAGTTTGGTACCACATTACTATGTGATCCAAACCAGAAAATAACCCAGGATCTGTTCAACGAGTATGTGAAGTGTGCGTAGGTATGAGTCTGATGAGGGCAAATCCCAGACCTATCCCAGACCTAACTTGCGTTATCCACTATAATATTGATCGAAACCAGGTTTAACCGACTGTTTCAGTGTGGAACCACATTGCTACGTGATCCAAACCAGAAAAAAACCCAGTTTCAGTTCAACAAGTATGTGAAGAATGCGAAAGTATGAGTCTGATGAGTGAAAATCCCAGGCCTAACCTAGACCTAACATGCGTTGTCCTCAAAAATATTGATCGAAACCTGGTTTAATCGACAGTTTCAGTGTGGTACCACATTACTATGTGATCCAAACCAGAAAATAACCCAGGATCTGTTCAACGAGTATCTGAAGTGTGCGAAAGTATGAGTCTGATGAGGGCAAATCCCAGACCTATCCCAGACCTAACATGCGTTATCCTCTAAAATATTTATCAAGACCAGGTTTAATTGATTGTTTCAGTGTGGACCCACATTACTACGTGATCCAAACCAGAAAAAACCCAGGATCCGTTCAACAAGTATGTGAAGAATGCGAAAGTATGAGTCTGATGAGTGAAAATCCCAGGCCTAACCTAGACCTAATATGCGTTATCCTCAAAAATATTGATCGAAACCTGGTTTAATCGACTGTTTCAGTGTGGTACCACATTACTATGTGATCCAAACCAGAAAATAACCCAGGATCTGTTCAACGAGTATGTGAAGTGTGCGAAAGTATGAGTCTGATGAGGGCAAATCCCAGACCTATCCCAGACCTAACTTGCGTTATCCACTAAAATATTGATCGAAACCAGGTTTAACCGACTGTTTCAGTGTGGAACCACATTGCTACGTGATCCAAACCAGAAAAAAACCCAGTTTCAGTTCAACAAGTATGTGAAGAATGCGAAAGTATGAGTCTGATGAGTGAAAATCCCAGGCCTAACCTAGACCTAACATGCGTTGTCCTCAAAAATATTGATCGAAACCTGGTTTAATCGACAGTTTCAGTGTGGTACCACATTACTATGTGATCCAAACCAGAAAATAACCCAGGATCTGTTCAACGAGTATGTGAAGTGTGCGAAAGTATGAGTCTGATGAGGGCAAATCCCAGACCTATCCCAGACCTAACATGCGATATCCTCTAAAATATTTATCAAGACCAGGTTTAATTGATTGTTTCAGTGTGGACCCACATTACTACGTGATCCAAACCAGAAAAAACCCAGGATCCGTTCAACAAGTATGTGAAGAATGCGAAAGTATGAGTCTGATGAGTGAAAATCCCAGGCCTAACCTAGACCTAACATGCGTTGTCCTCAAAAATATTGATCGAAACCTGGTTTAATCGACAGTTTCAGTGTGGTACCACATTACTATGTGATCCAAACCAGAAAATAACCCAGGATCTGTTCAACGAGTATGTGAAGTGTGCGAAAGTATGAGTCTGATGAGGGCAAATCCCAGACCTATCCCAGACCTAACATGCGATATCCTCTAAAATATTTATCAAGACCAGGTTTAATTGATTGTTTCAGTGTGGACCCACATTACTACGTGATCCAAACCAGAAAAAACCCAGGATCCGTTCAACAAGTATGTGAAGAATGCGAAAGTATGAGTCTGATGAGTGAAAATCCCAGGCCTAACCTAGACCTAATATGCGTTATCCTCAAAAATATTGATCGAAACCTGGTTTAATCGACTGTTTCAGTGTGGTACCACATTACTATGTGATCCAAACCAGAAAATAACCCAGGATCTGTTCAACGAGTATGTGAAGTGTGCGAAAGTATGAGTCTGATGAGGGCAAATCCCAGACCTATCCCAGACCTAACACGCGTTATCCTCTAAAATATTTATCAAGACCAGGTTTAATTGATTGTTTCAGTGTGGACCCACATAACTACGTGATCCAAACCAGAAAAAACCCAGGATCCGTTCAACAAGTATGTGAAGAATGCGAATGTATGAGTCTGATCAGTGAAAATCTCAGGCCTTACCTAGACCTAACTTGCGTTGTCCTCTAAAATATTGATGGAAACCAGGTTTCATTGACTGTTTCAGTGTGGTACTACATTACTACGTGATGCAATCCAGAAAAAAACCCAGTTTCAGTTCAACAAGTATGTGAAGAATGCGAAAGTATGAGTCTGATGAGTGAAAATCCCAGGCCTAACCTAGACCTAACATGCGTTAACCTCCAAAATATTTATCAAGGCCAGGTTTAATTGAATGTTTCAGTGTGGTACCACATTACTATGTGATCCAAACCAGAAAATAATGCAGGATCTGTTCAACGAGTACGTGAAGTGTGCGAAAGTATGAGTCTGATGAGGGCAAATCCCAGACCTATCCCGGACCTAACATGCGTTATCCTCTAAAATATTTATCAAGACCAGGTTTAATTGATTGTTTCAGTGTGGACCCACATTACTACGTGAACCAAACCAGAAAAAAACCCAGGATCCGTTCAACAAGTATGTGAAAAACGCGAAAGTATGAGCCTGATGAGGGCAAATCCCAGACCTGTCCCAGACCTAACTTGCGTTATCCTCTAAAATATTGATCGAAGCCAAGTTTAATCGACTGTATCAGTGTGGAACCACATTACTACGTGATCCAAGCCAGAAAAAAACCCAGGATCTTGTCAACGAGTATGTGAAGTGTGCGAAAGTATGGGTCTGATGAGGGCTAATCCCAGACCTATCCCAGACCTAGCTTGCGTGATCCTGTAAGATATTGATCGAAACCAGGTTTAATTGACTGTTTTAGTGTGGTACCACATTACTACGTGATCCAAACCAGAAAATAATGCAGGATCTGTTCAACGAGTATGTGAAGTGTGCGAAAGTATGAGCCTGCTGAGGGCAAATCCTAGACCTAACCCAAACCTAACACGCGTTATCCTCTAAAATATTTATCAAGACCAGGTTTAATTGATTGTTTCATTGTGGACCCACATTACTACGTGATCCAAACCCGAAAAAACCCAGGATCCGTTCAACAAGTATGTGAAGAATGCGAAAGAATGAGTCTGATGAGTGAAAATCCCAGACCTATCCCAGACCTAACTTGCGTTGTCCTCTAAAATATTGAGCGAAACCAGGTTTAATGGACTGTTTCAGTGTGGTACCACACTACTACGGGATCCAAACCAGAAAAAACCCAGGATCTGTTCAACAAGTATGTGAATTGTGCGAAAGTATGAGTCTGATGAGGTCAAATCCCAGACCAATCCCAGACTTAACTTGCGTTATCCTCTAAAATATTGATCGGAACCAGGTTTAATCGACTGTTTCAGCGTGGTACCACATTACTACGTGATACAATCCAGGAACAGCCCAGGATCTAGCCATCAAGTATGAGAAATATGCGAAAGAATGAGCCTGATGAGAGCAAATCTCAGACCTAGCCTAGACCTAACATGAATTATTCTCTAAAATATTGATCGAAACCAGGTTTAATCGACAGTTTCAGTGTGGTACCACATTACTATGTGATCCAAACCAGAAAATAACCCAGGATCTGTTCAACGAGTATGTGAAGTGTGCGAAAGTATGAGTCTGATGAGGTCAAATCCCAGACCTATCCCAAACCTAACTATGCGTTATCCTCTAAAATATTGATCAAAACCACGTTTAATGGACTGTTTCAGTGTGGTACCACATTAGTACGTGATCCATACCAGAAAAAACCCAGCATCCGTTCAACAAGTATGTGAAGAATGCGAAAGTATGAGTCTGAAGGGTGAAAATCCCAGACCTAACCTAGACCTAACATGCGTTATCCTCTAAAATATTGATCCAAACCAGGTTTAATGGACTGTTTCAGTGTGGTACCACACTACTACGTGATCCAAACCAGAGAAAACCCAGGATCTGTTCAACAAGTATGTGAAAAACGCGAAAGTATGAGCCTGATGAGGGCAAATCCCAGACCTATCCCAGACCTAACTTGCGTTGTTCTCTAAGATATTGATGGAAACCAGGTTTAATTGACTGTTTCAGTGTTGTACTTCATTACTACGTGATGCAATTCAGAAAAAGCCCAGGATCTAGCCATCAAGTATGAGAAATATGCGAAAGAACGAGCCTGATGAGAGCAAATCCCAGACCTAACCTAGACCTAACATGAATTATTCTCTAAAATATTGATCGAAACCAGGTTTAATTGACTGTGTCAGCGTGGTACCACATTACTACGTGATACAATCCAGAAACAGCCCAGGATCTAGCCATGAAGTATGAGAGATATGCGAAAGTATGAGCCTGCTGAGGGCAAATCCTAGACCTAACCCAAACCTAACAGGCGTTATCCTCTAAAATATTTATCAAGACCAGGTTTAATTGATTGTTTCAGTGTGGTCCCACACTACAACGTGATGCAAACCAGAAAAAACCCAGGATCAGTTCAACAAGTATGTGAAGAATGCGAAAGTATGAGTCTGATGAGTGAAAATCCCAGGCCTAACCTAGCCCTAACATGCGTTATCCTCAAAAATATTGATCGAAACCTGGTTTAATCAACTGTTTCAGTGTGGTACCACATTACTATGCGATCCAAACCAGAAAATAACCCAGGATCTGTTCAACGAGTATGTGAAGTGTGCGAAAGTATGAGTCCGATGAGGGCAAATCCCATACCTATCCCAGACTTAACATGCGTTATCCTCTAAAATATTTATCAAGACCAGGTTTAATTGATTGTTTCAGTGTGGACCCACATTACTACGTGATCCAAACCCGAAAAATCCCAGGATCCGTTCAACAAGTATGTGAAGAATGCGAAAGTATGAGTCTGATGAGTGAAAATCCCAGGCCTGACCTAGACCTAACATGCGTTATTCTCTAAAATATTGAGCGAAACCAGGTTTAATGGACTGTTTCAGTGTGGTACCACACTACTACGGGATCCAAACCAGAAAAAACCCAGGATCTGTTCAACAAGTATGTGAATTGTGCGAAAGTATGAGTCTGATGAGGTCAAATCCCAGACCAATCCCAGACTTAACTTGCGTTATCCTCTAAAATATTGATCGGAACCAGGTTTAATCGACTGTTTCAGCGTGGTACCACATTACTACGTGATACAATCCAGGAACAGCCCAGGATCTAGCCATCAAGTATGAGAAATATGCGAAAGAATGAGCCTGATGAGAGCAAATCTCAGACCTAACCTAGACCTAACATGAATTATTCTCTAAAATATTCATCGAAACCAGGTTTAATCGTTTGTTTCAGTGTGGTACCACATTACTATGTGATCCAAACCAGAAAATAACCCAGGATCTGTTCAACGAGTATGTGAAGTGTGCGAAAGTATGAGTTTGATGAGGTCAAATCCCAGACCTATCCCAAACCTAACTATGCGTTATCCTCTAAAATATTGATCAAAACCACGTTTAATCGACTGTTTCAGTGTGGTACCACATTAGTACGTGATCCATACCAGAAAAAACCCAGGATCCGTTCAACAAGTATGTGAAGAATGCGAAAGTATGAGTCTGAAGGGTGAAAATACCAGACCTAACCTGGACCTAACATGCGTTATCCTCTAAAATATTGATCCAAACCAGGTTTAATGGACTGTTTCAGTGTGGTACCACACTACTACGTGATCCAAACCAGAGAAAACCCAGGATCTGTTCAACAAGTATGTGAAAAACGCGAAAGTATGAGCCTGATGAGGTTAAATCCCAGACCTATCCCAGACCTAACTTGCGTTGTCCTCTAAGATATTGATGGAAACCAGGTTTAATTGACTGCTTCAGTGTTGTACTTCATTACTACGTGATGCAATCCAGAAAAAGCCCAGGATCTAGCCATCAAGTATGAGAAATATGCTAAAGAACGAGCCTGATGAGAGCAAATCCCAGACCTAACCTAGACCTAACATGAATTATTCTCTAAAATATTGATCGAAACCAGGTTTAATCGACTCTTTCAGTGTGGTACCACATTACTATGTGATCCAAACCAGAAAAAACCCAGGATCCGTTCAACAAGTATGTGAAGAATGCGAAAGTATGAGTCTGATGAGTGAAAATCCCAGGGCTAACCTAGACCTAACTTGCGTTGTCCTCTAAGATATTGATGGAAACCAGGTTTAATTGACTGTTTCAGTGTTGTACTTCATTACTACGTGATACAGACCAGAAAAAACACAGGATCTGTTCAACAAGTATGTGAAAAACGCGAAAGAACGAGCCTGATGAGAGCAAATCCCAGACCTAACCTAGACCTAACATGAATCATTCTCTAAAATATTGATCGAAACCAGGTTTAATCGACTGTTTCAGTGTGGTACCACATTACTATGTGATCCAAACCAGAAAATAACCCTGGATCTGTTCAACGAGTATGTGAAGTGTGCGAAAGTATGAGTCTGATGAGGTCAAATCCCAGGCCTATCCCAAACCTAACATGCGTTATCCTCTAAAATATTGATCCAAACCAGGTTTAATGGACTGTTTCAGTGTGGTACCACACTACTACGTGATCCAAACCAGAAAAAACCCAGGATCTGTTCAACAAGTATGTGAAAAACGCGAAAGTATGAGCCTGATGAGGGCAAATCCCAGACCAATCCCAGACCTAACTTGCGTTGTCCTCTAAGATATTGATGGAAACCAGGTTTAATTGACTGTTTCAGTGTTGTACTTCATTACTACCTGATGCAATCCAGAAAAAGCCCAGGATCTAGCCATCAAGTATGAGAAATATGCGAAAGAATGAGCCTGATGAGAGCAAATCTCAGACCTAACCTAGACCTAACATGAATTATTCTCTAAAATATTCATCGAAACCAGGTTTAATCGACTGTTTCAGTGTGGTACCACACTACTGCGTGATACAAACCAGAAAATAACCCAGGATCTGTTCAACGAGTATGTGAAGTGTGCGAAAGTATGAGTCTGATGAGGTCAAATCCCAGACCAATCCCAGACTTAACTTGCGTTATCCTCTAAAATATTGATCGAAACCAGGTTTAATCGACTGTTTCAGTGTGGTACCACATTACTACGTGATCCAAACCAGAAAAAACCCAGGATCAGTTCAACAAGTATAAGAAGAATGCGAGAGTATGAGTCTGATGAGTGAAAATCCCAGGCCTAACCTAGACCTAACATGCGTTATCCTCAAAAATATTGATCGAAACCTGGTTTAATCGACTGTTTCAGTTTGGTACCACATTACTATGTGATCCAAACCACAAAATAACCCAGGATCTGCTCAACGAGTATGTGAAGTGTGCGAAAGTATGAGTCTGATGAGTGAAAATCCCAGGCCTAACCTAGACCTAACATGCGTTGTCCTCAAAAATATTGATCGAAACCTGGTTTAATCGACAGTTTCAGTGTGGTACCACATTACTATGTGATCCAAACCAGAAAATAACCCAGGATCTGTTCAACGAGTATGTGAAGTGTGCGAAAGGATGAGTCTGATGAGGGCAAATCCCAGACCTATCCCAGACCTAACATGCGTTATCCTCTAAAATATTTATCAAGACCAGGTTTAATTGATTGTTTCAGTGTGGACCCACATTACTACATGATCCAAACCAGAAAAAACCCAGGATCCGTTCAACAAGTATGTGAAGAATGCGAAAGTATGAGTCTGATGAGTGAAAATCCCAGGCCTAACCTAGACCTAATATGCGTTATCCTCAAAAATATTGATCGAAACCTGGTTTAATCGACTGTTTCAGTGTGGTACCACATTACTATGTGATCCAAACCAGAAAATAACCCAGGATCTGTTCAACGAGTATGTGAAGTGTGCGAAAGTATGAGTCTGATGAGGGCAAATCCCAGACCTATCCCAGACCTAACTTGCGTTATCCACTAAAATATTGATCGAAACCAGGTTTAACCGACTGTTTCAGTGTGGAACCACATTGCTACGTGATCCAAACCAGAAAAAAACCCAGTTTCAGTTCAACAAGTATGTGAAGAATGCGAAAGTATGAGTCTGATAAATGAAAATCCCAGGCCTAACCTAGACCTAACATGCGTTGTCCTCAAAGATATTGATCGAAACCTGGTTTAATCGACATTTTCAGTGTGGTACCACATTACTATGTGATCCAAACCAGAAAATAACCCAGGATCTGTTCAACGAGTATGTGAAGTGTGCGAAAGTATGAGTCTGATGAGGGCAAGTCCCAGACCTATCCCAGACCTTTCATGCGTTATCCTCAAAAATATTGATCGAAACCTGGTTATAATCGACTGTTTCAGTGTGGTACCACATTACTATGTGATCCAAACCAGAAAATAACCCAGGATCTGTTCAACGAGTATGTGAAGTGTGCGAAAGTATGAGTCTGATGAGGGCAAATCCCAGACCTATCCCAGACCTAACACGCGTTATCCTCTAAAATATTTATCAAGACCAGGTTTAATTGAATGTTTCAGTGTGGTACCACATTACTACGTGATCCAAACCAGAAAAAACCCAGGATCCGTTCAACAAGTATGTGAAGAATGCGAAAGTATGAGTCTGATGAGTGAAAATCCCAAGGTTAACCTAGACCTAACTTGCGTTGTCCTCTAAGATATTGATGGAAACCAGGTTTAATTGACTGTTTCAGTGTTCTACTTCATTACTACGTGATACAGACCAGAAAAAACCCAGGATCTGTTCAACATGTATGTGAAAAACGCGAAAGAACGAGCCTGATGAGAGCAAATCCCAGACCTAACCTAGACCTAACATGAATTATTCTCTAAAATATTGATCGAAACCAGGTTTAATCGACTGTTTCAGTGTGGTACCACATTACTATGTGATCCAAACCAGAAAATAACCCAGGATCTGTTCAACGAGTATGTGAAGTGTGCGAAAGTATGAGTCTGATGAGGTCAAATCCCAGACCAATCCCAGACATAACTTGCGTTATCCTCTAAAATATTGATCGGAACCAGGTTTAATCGATTGTTTCAGTGTGGACCCACATTACTACGTGATCCAATCCAGGAACAGCCCAGGATCTAGCCATCAAGTATGAGAAATATGCGAAAGAATGAGCCTGATGAGAGCAAATCTCAGACCTAACCTAGACCTAACATGAATTATTCTCTAAAATATTCATCCAAACCAGGTTTAATCGACTGTTTCAGTGTGGTACCACATTACTACGTGATCCAAACCAGAAAAAACCCAGGATCCGTTCAACAAGTATGTGAAGAATGCGAAAGTATGAGTCTGATGAGTGAAAATCCCAGGGTTAACCTAGACCTAACTTGCGTTGTCCTCTAAGATATTGATGGAAACCAGGTTTAATTGACTGTTTCAGTGTTCTACTTCATTACTACGTGATACAGACCAGAAAAAACCCAGGATCTGTTCAACATGTATGTGAAAAACGCGAAAGAACGAGCCTGATGAGAGCAAATCCCAGACCTAACCTAGACCTAACATGAATTATTCTCTAAAATATTGATCGAAACCAGGTTTAATCGACTGTTTCAGTGTGGTACCACATTACTATGTGATCCAAACCAGAAAATAACCCAGGATCTGTTCAACGAGTATGTGAAGTGTGCGAAAGTATGAGTCTGATGAGGTCAAATCCCAGACCAATCCCAGACTTAACTTGCGTTATCCTCTAAAATATTGATCGGAACCAGGTTTAATCGATTGTTTCAGTGTGGACCCTCATTACTACGTGATCCAATCCAGGAACAGCCCAGGATCTAGCCATCAAGTATGAGAAATATGCGAAAGAATGAGCCTGATGAGAGCAAATCTCAGACCTAACCTAGACCTAACATGAATTATTCTCTAAAATATTCATCCAAACCAGGTTTAATCGACTGTTTCAGTGTGGTACCACATTACTATGTGATCCAAACTAGAAAATAACCCAGGATCTGTTCAACGAGTATGTGAAGTGTGCGAAAGTATGAGTCTGATGAGGTCAAATCCCAGACCTATCCCAAACCTAACTATGCGTTATCCTCTAAAATATTGATCAAAACCACGTTTAATGGACTGTTTCAGTGTGGTACCACATTAGTACGTGATCCATACCAGAAAAAACCCAGCATCCGTTCAACAAGTATGTGAAGAATGCGAAAGTATGAGTCTGAAGGGTGAAAATCCCAGACCTAACCTAGACCTAACATGCGTTATCCTCTAAAATATTGATCCAAACCAGGTTTAATGGACTGTTTCAGTGTGGTACCACACTACTACGTGATCCAAACCAGAGAAAACCCAGGATCTGTTCAACAAGTATGTGAAAAACGCGAAAGTATGAGCCTGATGAGGGCAAATCCCAGACCTATCCCAGACCTAACTTGCGTTGTCCTCTAAGATATTGATGGAAACCAGGTTTAATTGACTGTTTCAGTGTTGTACTTCATTACTACGTGATGCAATCCAGAAAAAGCCCAGGATCTAGCCATCAAGTATGAGAAATATGCGAAAGAACGAGCCTGATGAGAGCAAATCCCAGACCTAACCTAGACCTAACATGAATTATTCTCTAAAATATTGATCGAAACCAGGTTTAATCGACTGTTTCAGTGTGGTACCACGTTACTATGTGATCCAAACCAGAAAATAACCCAGGATCTGTTCAACAAGTATGTGAAAAACGCGAAAGTATGAGCCTGATGAGGGCGAATCCCAGACCTATGCCAGACCTAACTTGCGTTATCCTCTAAAATATTTATCAAGACCAGGTTTAATTGAATGTTTCAGTGTGGTACCACATTACTACCTGAACCAAACCAGAAAAAACCCAGGATCTGTTCAACGAGTATGTGAAGTGTGCGAAAGTATGAGTCTGATGAGGTCAAATCCCAGACCTATCCCAAACCTAACTATGCGTTATCCTCTAAAATATTGATCAAAACCAGGTTGAATCGACTTTTTCAGTGTGGCACCACACTACTACGTGATCCAAACCAGAAAAAACCCAGGATCCGTTCAACAAGTATGTGAAGAATGCGAAAGTATGAGTCTGATGAGTGAAAATCCCAGGGCTAACCTAGACCTAACATGCGTTATCCTCTAAACAATTCATCCAAACCAGGTTTAATGGACTGTTTCAGTGTGGTACCACACTACTACGTGATACAGACCAGGAAAAACCCAGGATCTGTTCAACAAGTATGTGAAAAACGCGAAAGTATGAGCCTGATGAGGGCGAATCCCAGACCTATGCCAGACCTAACATGCGTTATCCTCTAAAATATTTATCAAGACCAGGTTTAATAGAATGTTTCAGTGTGGTACCACATTACTACCTGAACCAAACCAGAAAAAACCCAGGATCTGTTCAACGAGTATGTGAAGTGTGCGAAAGTATGAGTCTGATGAGGTCAAATCCCAGACCTATCCCAGACCTAACATGCGTTATCCTCTAAAATATTTATCAAGACCAGGTTTAATTGATTGTTTCAGTGTGGACCCACATTACTACGTGATCCAAACCAGAAAAAACCCAGGATCCGTTCAACAAGTATGTGAAGAATGCGAAAGTATGAGTCTGATGAGTGAAAATCCCAGGCCTAACCTAGACCTAATATGCGTTATCCTCAAAAATATTGATCGAAACCTGGTTTAATCGACTGTTTCAGTGTGGTACCACATTACTATGTGATCCAAACCAGAAAATAACCCAGGATCTGTTCAACGAGTATGTGAAGTGTGCGAAAGTATGAGTCTGATGAGGGCAAATCCCAGACCTATCCCAGACCTAACTTGCGTTATCCACTAAAATATTGATCGAAACCAGGTTTAACCGACTGTTTCAGTGTGGAACCACATTGCTACGTGATCCAAACCAGAAAAAAACCCAGTTTCAGTTCAACAAGTATGTGAAGAATGCGAAAGTATGAGTCTGATGAATGAAAATCCCAGGCCTAACCTAGACCTAACATGCGTTGTCCTCAAAAATATTGATCGAAACCTGGTTTAATCGACAGTTTCAGTGTGGTACCACATTACTATGTGATCCAAACCAGAAAATAACCCAGGATCTGTTCAACGAGTATGTGAAGTGTGCGAAAGTATGAGTCTGATGAGGGCAAATCCCAGACCTATCCCAGACCTATCATGCGTTATCCTCTAAAATATTTATCAAGACCAGGTTTAATTGATTGTTTCAGTGTGGACCCACATTACTACGTGATCCAAACCAGAAAAAACCCAGGATCCGTTCAACAAGTATGTGAAGAATGCGAAAGTATGAGTCTGATGAGTGAAAATCCCAGGCCTAACCTAGACCTAATATGCGTTATCCTCAAAAATATTGATCGAAACCTGGTTATAATCGACTGTTTCAGTGTGGTACCACATTACTATGTGATCCAAACCAGAAAATAACCCAGGATCTGTTCAACGAGTATGTGAAGTGTGCGAAAGTATGAGTCTGATGAGGGCAAATCCCAGACCTATCCCAGACCTAACACGCGTTATCCTCTAAAATATTTATCAAGACCAGGTTTAATTGATTGTTTCAGTGTGGACCCACATAACTACGTGTTCCAAACCAGAAAAAACCCAGGATCCGTTCAACAAGTATGTGAAGAATGCGAATGTATGAGTCTGATCAGTGAAAATCTCAGGACTTACCTAGACCTAACTTGCGTTGTCCTCTAAAATATTGATGGAAACCAGGTTTTATTGACTGTTTCAGTGTGGTACTACATTACTACGTGATGCAATCCAGAAAAAGCTCAGGATCTAGCCATCAAGTATGAGAAATATGCGAAAGAATGAGCCTGATGAGAGCAAATCCCAGACCTATCCCAGACCTAACTTGCGTTAACCTACAAAATATTTATCAAGGCCAGGTTTAATTGAATGTTTCAGTGTGGTACCACACTACTACGTGATCCAAACCAGAGAAAACCCAGGATCTGTTCAACAAGTATGTGAAAAACGCGAAAGTATGAGCCTGATGAGGGCAAATCCCAGACCTATCCCAGACCTAACTTGCGTTGTCCTCTAAGATATTGATGGAAACCAGGTTTAATTGACTGTTTCAGTGTTGTACTTCATTACTACGTGATGCAATCCAGAAAAAGCCCAGGATCTAGCCATCAAGTATGAGAAATATGCGAAAGAACGAGCCTGATGAGAGCAAATCCCAGACCTAACCTAGACCTAACATGAATTATTCTCTAAAATATTGATCGAAACCAGGTTTAATGGACTGTTTCAGTGTGGTACCACATTAGTACGTGATCCATACCAGAAAAAACCCAGCATCCGTTCAACAAGTATGTGAAGAATGCGAAAGTATGAGTCTGAAGGGTGAAAATCCCAGACCTAACCTAGACCTAACATGCGTTATCCTCTAAAATATTGATCCAAACCAGGTTTAATGGACTGTTTCAGTGTGGTACCACACTACTACGTGATCCAAACCAGAGAAAACCCAGGATCTGTTCAACAAGTATGTGAAAAACGCGAAAGTATGAGCCGGATGAGGGCAAATCCCAGACCTATCCCAGACCTAACTTGCGTTGTCCTCTAAGATATTGATGGAAACCAGGTTTAATTGACTGTTTCAGTGTTGTACTTCATTACTACGTGATGCAATCCAGAAAAAGCCCAGGATCTAGCCATCAAGTATGAGAAATATGCGAAAGAACGAGCCTGATGAGAGCAAATCCCAGACCTAACCTAGACCTAACATGAATTATTCTCTAAAATATTGATCGAAACCAGGTTTAATCGACTGTTTCAGTGTGGTACCACATTACTATGTGATCCAAACCAGAAAATAACCCAGGATCTGTTCAACAAGTATGTGAAAAACGCGAAAGTATGAGCCTGATGAGGGCGAATCCCAGACCTATGCCAGACCTAACTTGCGTTATCCTCTAAAATATTTATCAAGACCAGGTTTAATTGAATGTTTCAGTGTGGTACCACATTACTACCTGAACCAAACCAGAAAAAACCCAGGATCTGTTCAACGAGTATGTGAAGTGTGCGAAAGTATGAGTCTGATGAGGTCAAATCCCAGACCTATCCCAAACCTAACTATGCGTTATCCTCTAAAATATTGATCAAAACCAGGTTGAATCGACTGTTTCAGTGTGGCACCACACTACTACGTGATCCAAACCAGAAAAAACCCAGGATCCGTTCAACAAGTATGTGAAGAATGCGAAAGTATGAGTCTGATGAGTGAAAATCCCAGGGCTAACCTAGACCTAACATGCGTTATCCTCTAAACAATTCATCCAAACCAGGTTTAATGGACTGTTTCAGTGTGGTACCACACTACTACGTGATACAGACCAGAAAAAACCCAGGATCTGTTCAACAAGTATGTGAAAAACGCGAAAGTATGAGCCTGATGAGGGCGAATCCCAGACCTATGCCAGACCTAACTTGCGTTATACTCTAAAATATTTATCAAGACCAGGTTTAATTGAATGTTTCAGTGTGGTACCACATTACTACGTGATCCAAACCAGAAAAAACCCAGGATCCGTTCAACAAGTATGTGAAGAATGCGAAAGTATGAGTCTGATGAGTGAAAATCCCAGGGTTAACCTAGACCTAACTTGCGTTGTCCTCTAAGATATTGATGGAAACCAGGTTTAATTGACTGTTTCAGTGTTGTACTTCATTACTACGTGATACAGACCAGAAAAAACCCAGGATCTGTTCAACATGTATGTGAAAAACGCGAAAGAACGAGCCTGATGAGAGCAAATCCCAGACCTAACCTAGACCTAACATGAATTATTTTCTAAAATATTGATCGAAACCAGGTTTAATCGACTGTTTCAGTGTGGTACCACATTACTATGTGATCCAAACCAGAAAATAACCCAGGATCTGTTCAACGAGTATGTGAAGTGTGCGAAAGTATGAGTCTGATGAGGTCAAATCCCAGACCAATCCCAGACTTAACTTGCGTTATCCTCTAAAATATTGATCGGAACCAGGTTTAATCGACTGTTTCAGTGTGGTACCACATTACTATGTGATCCAAACCAGAAAATAACCCAGGATCTGTTTAACGAGTATGTGAAGTGTGCGAAAGTATGAGTCTGATGAGGTCAAATCCCAGACCAATCCCAGACTTAACTTGCGTTATCCTCTAAAATATTGATCGGAACCAGGTTTAATCGACTGTTTCAGCGTGGTACCACATTACTACGTGATACAATCCAGGACCAGCCCAGGATCTAGCCATCAAGTATGAGAAATATGCGAAAGAATGAGCCTGATGAGAGCAAATCTCAGACCTAACCTAGACCTAACATGAATTATTCTCTAAAATATTCATCCAAACCAGGTTTAATCGACTGTTTCAGTGTGGTACCACATTACTATGTGATCCAAACCAGAAAATAACCCAGGATCTGTTCAACGAGTATGTGAAGTGTGCGAAAGTATGAGTCTGATGAGGTCAAATCCCAGACCTATCCCAAACCTAACTATGCGTTATCCTCTAAAATATTGATCAAAACCACGTTTAATGGACTGTTTCAGTGTGGTACCACATTAGTACGTGATCCATACCAGAAAAAACCCAGCATCCGTTCAACAAGTTTGTGAAGAATGCGAAAGTATGAGTCTGAAGGGTGAAAATCCCAGACCTAACCTAGACCTAACATGCGTTATCCTCTAAAATATTGATCCAAACCAGGTTTAATGGACTGTTTCAGTGTGGTACCACACTACTACGTGATCCAAACCAGAGAAAACCCAGGATCTGTTCAACAAGTATGTGAAAAACGCGAAAGTATGAGCCTGATGAGGGCAAATCCCAGACCTATCCCAGACCTAACTTGCGTTGTCCTCTAAGATATTGATGGAAACCAGGTTTAATTGACTGTTTCAGTGTTGTACTTCATTACTACGTGATGCAATCCAGAAAAAGCCCAGGATCTAGCCATCAAGTATGAGAAATATGCGAAAGAACGAGCCTGATGAGAGCAAATCCCAGACCTAACCTAGACCTAACATGAATTATTCTCTAAAATATTGATCGAAACCAGGTTTAATCGACTGTTTCAGTGTGGTACCACATTACTATGTGATCCAAACCAGAAAATAACCCAGGATCTGTTCAACAAGTATGTGAAAAACGCGAAAGTATGAGCCTGATGAGGGCGAATCCCAGACCTATGCCAGACCTAACTTGCGTTATCCTCTAAAATATTTATCAAGACCAGGTTTAATTGAATGTTTCAGTGTGGTACCACATTACTACCTGAACCAAACCAGAAAAAACCCAGGATCTGTTCAACGAGTATGTGAAGTGTGCGAAAGTATGAGTCTGATGAGGTCAAATCCCAGACCTATCCCAGACCTAACTTGCGTTATCCACTAAAATATTGATCGAAACCAGGTTGAATCGACTGTTTCAGTGTGGCACCACATTACTACGTGATCCAAACCAGAAAAAACCCAGGATCCGTTCAACAAGTATGTGAAGAATGCGAAAGTATGAGTCTGATGAGTGAAAATCCCAGGGCTAACCTAGACCTAACTTGCGTTGTCCTCTAAGATATTGATGGAAACCAGGTTTAATTGACTGTTTCAGTGTTGTACTTCATTACTACGTGATACAGACCAGAAAAAACCCAGGATCTGTTCAACAAGTATGTGAAAAACGCGAAAGAACGAGCCTGATGAGAGCAAATCCCAGACCTAACCTAGACCTAACATGAATTATTCTCTAAAATATTGATCGAAACCAGGTTTAATCGACTGTTTCAGTGTGGTACCACATTACTATGTGATCCAAACCAGAAAATAACCCAGGATCTGTTCAACGAGTATGTGAAGTGTGCGAAAGTATGAGTCTGATGAGGTCAAATCCCAGGCCTATCCCAAACCTAACATGCGTTATCCTCTAAAATATTGATCCAAACCAGGTTTAATGGACTGTTTCGGTGTGGTACCACACTACTACGTGATCCAAACCAGAAAAAACCCAGGATCTGTTCAACAAGTATGTGAAAAACGCGAAAGTATGAGCCTGATGAGGGCAAATCCCAGACCAATCCCAGACCTAACTTGCGTTTCCTCTAAGATATTGATGGAAACCAGGTTTAATTGACTGTTTCAGTGTTGTACTTCATTACTACCTGATGCAATCCAGAAAAAGCCCAGGATCTAGCCATCAAGTATGAGAAATATGCGAAAGAATGAGCCTGATGAGAGCAAATCTCAGACCTAACCTAGACCTAACATGAATTATTCTCTAAAATATTCATCGAAACCAGGTTTAATCGACTGTTTCAGTGTGGTACCACACTACTGCGTGATACAAACCAGAAAATAACCCAGGATCTGTTCAACGAGTATGTGAAGTGTGCGAAAGTATGAGTCTGATGAGGTCAAATCCCAGACCAATCCCAGACTTAACTTGCGTTATCCTCTAAAATATTGATCGAAACCAGGTTTAATCGACTGTTTCAGTGTGGTACCACATTACTACGTGATCCAAACCAGAAAAAACCCAGGATCAGTTCAACAAGTATAAGAAGAATGCGAAAGTATGAGTCTGATGAGTGAAAATCCCAGGCCTAACCTAGACCTAACATGCGTTATCCTCAAAAATATTGATCGAAACCTGGTTTAATCGACTGTTTCAGTTTGGTACCACATTACTATGGGATCCAAACCAGAAAATAACCCAGGATCTGTTCAACGAGTATGTGAAGTGTGCGTAGGTATGAGTCTGATGAGGGCAAATCCCAGACCTATCCCAGACCTAACTTGCGTTATCCACTAAAATATTGATCGAAACCAGGTTTAACCGACTGTTTCAGTGTGGAACCACATTGCTACGTGATCCAAACCAGAAAAAAACCCAGTCTCAGTTCAACAAGTATGTGAAGAATGCGAAAGTATGAGTCTGATGAGTGAAAATCCCAGGCCTAACCTAGACCTAACATGCGTTGTCCTCAAAAATATTGATCGAAACCTGGTTTAATCGACAGTTTCAGTGTGGTACCACATTACAATGTGATCCAAACCAGAAAATAACCCAGGATCTGTTCAACGAGTATGTGAAGTGTGCGAAAGTATGAGTCTGATGAGGGCAAATCCCAGACCTATCCCAGACCTAACATGCGTTATCCTCTAAAATATTTATCAAGACCAGGTTTAATTGATTGATTCAGTGTGGACCCACATTACTACGTGATCCAAACCAGAAAAAACCCAGGATCCGTTCAACAAGTATGTGAAGAATGCGAAAGTATGAGTCTGATGAGTGAAAATCCCAGGCCTAACCTAGACCTAATATGCGTTATCCTCAAAAATATTGATCGAAACCTGGTTTAATCGACTGTTTCAGTGTGGTACCACATTACTATGTGATCCAAACCAGAAAATAACCCAGGATCTGTTCAACGAGTATGTGAAGTGTGCGAAAGTATGAGTCTGATGAGGGCAAATCCCAGACCTATCCCAGACCTAACTTGCGTTATCCACTAAAATATTGATCGAAACCAGGTTTAACCGACTGTTTCAGTGTGGAACCACATTGCTACGTGATCCAAACCAGAAAAAAACCCAGTTTCAGTTCAACAAGTATGTGAAGAATGCGAAAGTATGAGTCTGATGAGTGAAAATCCCAGGCCTAACCTAGACCTAACATGCGTTGTCCTCAAAAATATTGATCGAAACCTGGTTGAATCGACAGTTTCAGTGTGGTACCACATTACTATGTGATCCAAACCAGAAAATAACCCAGGATCTGTTCAACGAGTATGTGAAGTTTGCGAAAGTATGAGTCTGATGAGGGCAAATCCCAGACCTATCCCAGACCTAACATGCGTTATCCTCTAAAATATTTATCAAGACCAGGTTTAATTGATTGTTTCAGTGTGGACCCACATTACTACGTGATCCAAACCAGAAAAAACCCAGGATCCGTTCAACAAGTATGTGAAGAATGCGAAAGTATGAGTCTGATGAGTGAAAATCCCAGGCCTAACCTAGACCTAATATGCGTTATCCTCAAAAATATTGATCGAAACCTGGTTTAATCGACTGTTTCAGTGTGGTACCACATTACTATGTGATCCAAACCAGAAAATAACCCAGGATCTGTTCAACGAGTATGTGAAGTGTGCGAAAGTATGAGTCTGATGAGGGCAAATCCCAGACCTATCCCAGACCTAACACGCGTTATCCTCTAAAATATTTATCAAGACCAGGTTTAATTGATTGTTTCAGTGTGGACCCACATAACTACGTGATCCAAACCAGAAAAAACCCAGGATCCGTTCAACAAGTATGTGAAGAATGCGAATGTATGAGTCTGATCAGTGAAAATCTCAGGGCTTACCTAGACCTAACTTGCGTTGTCCTCTAAAATATTGATGGAAACCAGGTTTCATTGACTGTTTCAGTGTGGTACTACATTACTACGTGATGCAATCCAGAAAAAGCTCAGGATCTAGCCATCAAGTATGAGAAATATGCGAAAGAATGAGCCTGATGAGAGCAAATCCCAGACCTATCCCAGACCTAACTTGCGTTAACCACCAAAATATTTATCAAGGCCAGGTTTAATTGAATGTTTCAGTGTGGTACCACATTACTATGTGATCCAAACCAGAAAATAATGCAGGATCTGTTCAACGAGTACGTGAAGTGTGCGAAAGTATGAGTCTGATGAGGGCAAATCCCAGACCTATCCCGGACCTAACATACGTTATCCTCTAAAATATTTATCAAGACCAGGTTTAATTGATTGTTTCAGTGTGGACCCACATTACTACGTGAACCAAACCAGAAAAAAACCCAGGATCCGTTCAACAAGTATGTGAAAAACGCGAAAGTATGAGCCTGATGAGGGCAAATCCCAGACCTGTCCCAGACCTAACTTGCGTTATCCTCTAAAATATTGATCGAAGCCAAGTTTAATCGACTGTATCAGTGTGGAACCACATTACTACGTGATCCAAGCCAGAAAAAAACCCAGGATCTTGTCAAGGAGTATGTGAAGTGTGCGAAAGTATGGGTCTGATGAGGGCTAATCCCAGACCTATCCCAGACCTAGCTTGCGTGATCCTGTAAGATATTGATCGAAACCAGGTTTAATTGACTGTTTTAGTGTGGTACCACATTACTACGTGATCCAAACCAGAAAATAATGCAGGATCTGTTCAACGAGTATGTGAAGTGTGCGAAAGTATGAGCCTGCTGAGGGCAAATCCTAGACCTAACCCAAACCTAACACGCGTTATCCTCTAAAATATTTATCAAGACCAGGTTTAATTGATTGTTTCATTGTGGACCCACATTACTACGTGATCCAAACCCGAAAAAACCCAGGATCCGTTCAACAAGTATGTGAAGAATGCGAAAGTATGAGTCTGATGAGTGAAAATCCCAGGCCTGACCTAGACCTAACATGCGTTATTCTCTAAAATATTGAGCGAAACCAGGTTTAATGGACTGTTTCAGTGTGGTACCACACTACTACGGGATCCAAACCAGAAAAAACCCAGGATCTGTTCAACAAGTATGTGAATTGTGCGAAAGTATGAGTCTGATGAGGTCAAATCCCAGACCAATCCCAGACTTAACTTGCGTTATCCTCTAAAATATTGATCGGAACCAGGTTTAATCGACTGTTTTAGCGTGGTACCACATTACTACGTGATACAATCCAGGAACAGCCCAGGATCTAGCCATCAAGTATGAGAAATATGCGAAAGAATGAGCCTGATGAGAGCAAATCTCAGACCTAACCTAGACCTAACATGAATTATTCTCTAAAATATTCATCGAAACCAGGTTTAATCGACTGTTTCAGTGTGGTACCACATTACTATGTGATCCAAACCAGAAAATAACCCAGGATCTGTTCAACGAGTATGTGAAGTGTGCGAAAGTATGAGTCTGATGAGGTCAAATCCCAGACCTATCCCAAACCTAACTATGCGTTATCCTCTAAAATATTGATCAAAACCACGTTTAATGGACTGTTTCAGTGTGGTACCACATTAGTACGTGATCCATACCAGAAAAAACCCAGCATCCGTTCAACAAGTATGTGAAGAATGCGAAAGTATGAGTCTGAAGGGTGAAAATCCCAGACCTAACCTAGACCTAACATGCGTTATCCTCTAAAATATTGATCCAAACCAGGTTTAATGGACTGTTTCAGTGTGGTACCACACTACTACGTGATCCAAACCAGAGAAAACCCAGGATCTGTTCAACAAGTATGTGAAAAACGCGAAAGTATGAGCCTGATGAGGGCAAATCCCAGACCTATCCCAGACCTAACTTGCGTTGTCCTCTAAGATATTGATGGAAACCAGGTTTAATTGACTGTTTCAGTGTTGTACTTCATTACTACGTGATGCAATCCAGAAAAAGCCCAGGATCTAGCCATCAACTATGAGAAATATGCGAAAGAACGAGCCGGATGAGAGCAAATCCCAGACCTAACCTAGACCTAACATGCATTATTCTCTAAAATATTGATCGAAACCAGGTTTAATCGACTGTTTCAGTGTGGTACCACATTACTATGTGATCCAAACCAGAAAATAACCCAGGATCTGTTCAACGAGTATGTGAAGTGTGCGAAAGTATGAGTCTGATGAGGTCAAATCCCAGACCTATCCCAAACCTAACTATGCGTTATCCTCTAAAATATTGATCAAAACAAAGTTGAATCGACTGTTTCAGTGTGGCACCACACGACTACGTGATCCAAACCAGAAAAAACCCAGGATCCGTTCAACAAGTATGTGAAGAATGCGAAAGTATGAGTCTGATGAGTGAAAATCCCAGGGCTAACCTAGACCTAACATGCGTTATCCTCTAAACAATTCATCCAAACCAGGTTTAATGGACTGTTTCAGTGTGGTACCACACTACTACGTGATACAGACCAGAAAAAACCCAGGATCTGTTCAACAAGTATGTGAAAAACGCGAAAGTATGAGCCTGATGAGGGCGAATCCCAGACCTATGCCAGACCTAACTTGCGTTATCCTCTAAAATATTTATCAAGACCAGGTTTAATTGAATGTTTCAGTGTGGTACCACATTACTACCTAAACCAAACCAGAAAAAACCCAGGATCCGTTCAACAAGTATGTGATGAATGCGAAAGTATGAGTCTCATGAGCGAAAATCCCAGACCTAACCTAGACCTAACATGCGTTATCCTCTAAAATATTGATCCAAACCAGGTTTAATGGACTATTTCAGTGTGGTACCACACTACTACGTGATCCAAACCAGAAAAAACCTAGGATCTGTTCAACAAGTATGTGAAAAATGCGAAAGTATGAGCCTGATGAGGGCAAAACCAAGACCAATCCCAGACCTAACTTGCGTTGTCCTCTAAGATATTGATGGAAACCAGGTTTAATTGACTGTTTCAGTGTTGTACTTCATTACTACATGATGCAATCCAGAAAAAGCCCAGGATCTAGCCATCAAGTATGAGAAATATGCGAAAGAACGAGCCTGATGAGAGCAAATCCCAGACCTAACCTAGACCTAACATGAATTATTCTCTAAAATATTGATCGAAACCAGGTTTAATCGACTGTTTCAGTGTGGTACCACATTACTATGTGATCCAAACCAGAAAATAACCCAGGATCTGTTCAACGAGTATGTGAAGTGTGCGAAAGTATGAGTCTGATGAGGTCAAATCCCAGACCTATCCCAAACCTAACTATGCGTCATCCTCTAAAATATTGATCAAAACCAGGTTGAATCGACTGTTTCAGTGTGGCACCACATTACTACGTGATCCAAAGCAGAAAAAACCCTCGATCAGGTCAACATGTATGTTAAAACTGCGAAAGTATGGCCCTGATGAGGGCAAATCCCAGGCCTAACCTAGACCTAACTTGCGTTATCCTCTAAAATATTGATCGAAACCAGGTTTAATTCGCTGTTTCAGCGTGGTACCACATTACTACGTCATACAATCCAGAAACAGCCCAGGATCTAGCCATCAAGTATGAGAAATATGCGAAAGAATGAGCCTGATGAGAGCAAATCCCAGACCTAACCTAGACCTAACATGAATTATTCTCTAAAATATTGTTCGACACCAGGTTTAATCGACTGTTTCAGTGTGGTACCACTTTACTACGTGATCCAATCCAGAAATAGCCCAGGATCTAGCCATGAAGTATGAGAAATATGCGAAAGTATGAGCCTAATGAGAGCAAATCCCAGACCCAACCTAGACCTAACATGCGTTATCCTCTAAAATATTGAGCGAAACCAGGTTTGATGGACTGTTTCAGTGTGGTACTACACTACTACGTGATCCAAACCAGAAAAAACCCAGGATCAGTTCAACAAGTATGAGAGGAATGCGAAAGTATGAGCCTGATGAGGGCGAATCCCAGACCTATGCCAGACCTAACTTGCGTTATCCTCTAAAATATTGATCGAAACCAGGTTTAATTGACTGTGTCAGCGTGGTACCACATTACTACGTGATACAATCCAGAAGCAGCCCAGGATCTAGCCATGAAGTATGAGAGATATGCGAAAGTATGAGCCTGCTGAGGGCAAATCCTAGACCTAACCCAAACCTAACAGGCGTTATCCTCTAAAATATTTATCAAGACCAGGTTTAATTGATTGTTTCAGTGTGGTCCCACACTACAACGTGATCCAAACCAGAAAAAACCCAGGATCAGTTCAACAAGTATGTGAAGAATGGGAAAGTATGAGTCTGATGAGTGAAAATCCCAGGCCTGACCTAGACCTAACATGCGTTATCCTCTAAAATATTGAGCGAAACCAGGTTTAATGGACTGTTTCAGTGTGGTACCACACTACTACGGGATCCAAACCAGAAAAAACCCAGGATCTGTTCAACAAGTACGTGAAGGGTGCGAAAGTATGAGTCTGATGAGGTCAAATCCCAGACCAATCCCAGACTTAACTTGCGTTATCCTCTAAAATATTGATCGGAAGCAGGTTTAATCGACTGTTTCAGCGTGGTACCACATTACTACGTGATACAATACAGAAATAGCCCAGGATCTAGCCATGATGTATGAGACAGATGCGAAAGTATGAGCATGATGAGGGCAAATTCTAGACCTGACCCAGACCTAACATGCGTTATCCTCTAAGATATTTATCAAGCCCAGGATTAATTGACTGTTTCAGTGTGGCCCCACATTACTACGTGATCCAAACCAGAAAAAACCCAGGATCCGTTCTACAAGTATGTGAAGAATGCGAAAGTATGAGTCTGATGAGTGAAAATCCCAGGCCTAACCTATACCTAACATGCGTTATCCTCAAAAATATTGATCGAAACCTGGTTTAATCGACTGTTTCAGTGTGGTACCACGTTACTATGTGATCCAAACCAGAAAGTAACCCAGGATCTGTTCAACGAGTATGTGAAGTGTGCGAAAGTATAAGTCTGATGAGGTCAAATCCCAGACCAATCCCTGACATAACTTGCGTTATCCTCTAAAATATTGATCGAAACCAGGTTTAATCGACTGTTTCAGTGTGGTACCACACTACTACGTGATCCAAACCACAAAAAACCCAGGATCTGTTCGACAAGTATGTGAAAAACGCGAAACTGTGAGCCTGATGAGGGCAAATCCTAGACCTAACCCAAACCTAACATGCGTTATCCTCTAAAATATTTATCAAGACCAGGTTTAATTGAATGTTTCAGTGTGGTACCACTTTACTACGTGATCCAAAGCAGAAAAAACCCTCGATCAGGTCAACATGTATGTTAAAACTGCGAAAGTATGGCCCTGATGAGGGCAAATCCCAGGCCTAACCTAGACCTAACTTGCGTTATCCTCTAAAATATTGATCGAAACCAGGTTTAATTCGCTGTTTCAGCGTGGTACCACATTACTACGTCATACAATCCAGAAACAGCCCAGGATCTAGCCATCAAGTATGAGAAATATGCGAAAGAATGAGCCTGATGAGAGCAAATCCCAGACCTAACCTAGACCTAACATGAATTATTCTCTAAAATATTGTTCGACACCAGGTTTAATCGACTGTTTCAGTGTGGTACCACATTACTACGTGATCCAAACCAGTAAAAACCCAGGATCCGTTTAATAAGTATGTGAAAAACGCGAAAGTATGAGCCTGATGAGGGCAAATCCCAGACCTATCCCAGACCTAACTTGCGTTATCCTCTAAAATATTGATCGAAACCAGGTTTAATCGACTGTTTCAGTGTGGAACCACATTACTACGTGATTCAAACCAGAAAAAAACCCAGGATCTTGTCAACGAGTATGTGAAGTGTGCGAAAGTATGAGCCTGACGAGGGCAAATCCTAGACCTAACCCAGGCCTAACATGCGTTATCCTCTAAAATATTTATCAAGACCAGGTATAATTGAATGTTTCAGTGTGGTACCACATTACTACGTGAACTAAACCAGAAAAAAACCCAGGATCTGATCAACGAGTATGTGAAGTGTGCGAAAGTATGAGTCTGATGAGGGCAAATCACAGACCTATCCCAGACCTAACTTGCGATATCCTCTAAAATATTGATCGAAACCAGGTTTAATTGACAGTTTTAGTGTGGTACCACTTTACTACGTGATCCAAAGCAGAAAAAACCCTCGATCAGGTCAGCATGCATGTTAAAACTGCGAAAGTATGAGCCTGATGATGGCAAATCCCACACCTATCCCAGACCTAACATGCGTTATCCTCTAAAATATTTATCAAGACCAGGTTTAATTGAATGTTTCAGTGTGGTACCACATTACTACGTGATGCAATCCAGAAAAAGCCTAGGATCTAGGCATCAAGTATAAGAAATATGCGAAAGAATGAGCCTGATGAGGGCAAATCCTAGACCTAACCCAGACCTAACATGCGTTATCCTCTAAAATATTGATCGCAACCAGGTTTAATGGACTGTTTCTGTGTGGTACCACACTACTACGTGATCCAAACCAGAAAAAACCCAGGATCTGTTCAACGAGTATGTGAAGAATGCGAAAGTATGGGTCTGATGAGTGAAAATCCCAGACCTAACCTAGACCTAACATGCGTTATCCTCTAAAATATTGATCCAAACCAGGTTTAATGGACTGTTTCAGTGTGGAACCACACTACTACGTGATCCAAACCAGAAAAAACCCAGGATCTGTTCAACAAGGATGTGAAAAACGCGAAAGTATGAGCCTGATGAGGGCAAATCCCTGACCTATCCCAGACCTAACTTGCGTTGTCCTCTAAGATACTGATGGAAACCAGGTTTAATTGACTGTTTCAGTGTTGTACTTCATTACTACGTGATGCAATCCAGAAAAAGCCCAGGATCTAGCCATCAAGTTTGAGAAATATGCGAAAGAATGAGCCTGATGAGAGCAAATCCCAGATCTAAACTAGACCTAACATGAATTATTCTCTTAAATATTGATCGAAACCAGGTGTAATTGATTGTTTCAGTGTGGTCCCACATTACTACGTGATCCAAACCAGAAAAAACCTAGGATCCGTTCAACAAGTATGTGAAGAATGCGAAAGTATGAGTCTGATGAGTGAAAATACCAGACCTAACCTAGACCTAACATGCGTTATCCTCAAAAATTCTGATCGGAACCTGGTTTAATCGACTGTTTCAGTGTGGTACCACATTACTATGTGATCCAAACCAGAAAGTAACCCAGGATCTGTTCAACGAGTATGTGAAGTGTGCGAAAGTATGAGTCTGATGAGGGCAAATCCCAGACCTATACCAGACCTAACTTGCGTTATCCTCAAAAATATTGATCGAAACCTGGTTTAATCGACTGTTTCACTGTGGTCCCACATTACTACGTGATGCAATCTAGAAAAAGCCCAGGATCTAGCCATCAAGTATGAGAAATATGCGAAAGAATGAGCCTGATGACAGCAAATCCCAGACCTAACCTAGACCTAACATGCGTTATCCTCTAAAATATTGAGCGAAACCAGGTTTAATGGACTGTTTCAGTATGGTACCACATTACTACGTGATCCAAACCAGAAACAACCCAGGATCTGTTCAACAAGTATGTGAAAAACGCGAAAATGTGAGCCTGATGAGGGCAAATCTTAGACCTAACCTTGACCTAACATGCGTTATCCTCTAAACTATTTATCCAGACCAGGTTTCATTTAATGTTTCGGTGTGGTACCACTTTACTACGTGATCCAATCCAGAAATAGCCCAGGATCTAGCCATGAAGTATGAGAAATATGCGAAAGTATGAGCCTGATGAGGGCAAATCCTAGACCTAACCCAGACCTAACATGCGTTATCCTCTAAAATATTTATCAAGACCAGGTTTAATTGATTGTTTCAGTGTGGTCCCACATTACTACATGATCCAAAACAGAAAAAACCCAGGATCTGTTCTACATGTATGAGAAATATGCGAAAGAATGAGCCTGATGAGAGCAAATCCCAGAACTAACCTAGACCTAACATGAATTATTCTCTAAACTATTGATCGAAACCAGGTTTAATTGACTGTTTCAGTGTGGTCCCACATTACTACGTGATCCAAACCAGAAAAAACCCAGGATCCGTTCAACAAGTATGTGAAGAATGCGAAAGTATGAGTCTGATGAGTGAAAATCCCAGGCCTAACCTAGACCTAACATGAATTATTCTCTAAAATATTGATCAAAACCAGATTTAATTGACTGTTTCAGTGTGGTCCCACATTACTACGTGATCCAAACCAGAAAAAACCCTCGATCAGGTCAACATGCATGTTAAAACTGCGAAAGTATGAGCCTGACGAGGGCAAATCACAGACCTAACCCAGACCTAACATGCGTTATCCTCTAAAATATTTATCAAGACCAGGTTTAATTTAATGTTTCAGTGTGATACCACATTACTACGTGATCCAAACCAGAAAAAACCCTGGATCTGTTCAACAAGTATGTGAAAAACGCGAGACTGTGAGCCTGATGAGGGCAAATCTTAGACCTAACCTTGACCTAACATGCGTTATCCTCTAAAATATTTATCCAGACCAGGTTTCATTGAATGTTTCAGTGTGGTACCACTTTACTACGTGATCCAATCCAGAAATAGCCCAGGATCTAGCCATGAAGTATGAGAAATATGCGAAAGTATGAGCCCGATGAGGGCAAATCCTAGACCTAACCCAGTCGTAACATGCGTTATTCTCTAAAATATTTATCAAGACCAGTTTTAATTGAATGTTTCAGTGTGGTACCACATTACTACGTGATCCAAACCAGGAAAAACCCAGGGTCAGTTCAACAAGAATGTGAAAAACGCGAAAGTATGAGCCTGATTAGGGCGAATCCCAGACCTATCCCAGACCTAACTTGCGTTATCCTCTAAAATATTGATCGAAACCAGGTTTAATTGACTGTTTCAGCGTGGTACCACATTACTACCTGATACAATCCAGAAACAGCCCAGGATCTAGCCATGAAGTATGAGAAATATGCGAAAGTATGAGCCTGATGAGGGCAAATCCTAGACCTAACCCAAACCTAACATACGTTATCCTCTAAAATATTTATCAAGGCCAGGTTTAATTGAATGTTTCAGTGTGGTACCACATTACTACGTGAAACAAACCAGAAAAAAACAAGGATCAGTTCAACAAGTATGTGAAGAATGCGAAAGTATGAGTCTGATGAGTGAAGACCCCAGGGCTAACCTAGACCTAACATGAATTGTTCTCTAAAATAGTGATCGAAACCAGGTTTAATTGACTGTTTCAGTGTGGTCCCACATTACTACGTGATCCAAACCAGAAAAAACCCAGGATCCGTTCAACAAGTATGTGAAGAATGCGAAAGTATGAGTCTGATGAGGGCAAATTCTAGACATGACCCAGACCTAACATGCGTTATCCTCTAAAATATTTATCAAGACCAGGTTTAATTGAATGTTTCAGTGTGGTACCACATTACTACGTGAACCAAACCAGAAAATAACCCAGGATCTGTTCAACAAGTATGTGAAGACTGCGAAAGTATGAGTCTGATGAGGGCAAATCCCAGACATAACCCAGACCTAACATGCGTTATCCTCTAAAATATTTATCAAGACCAGGTTTAATTGAATGTTTCAGTGTGGTACCACATTACTACGTGATCCAATCCAGAAAAAGCCCAGGATCAGTTCAACAAGTACGTGAAAAACGCGAATGTATGAGCCTGATTAGGGCGAATCCCAGACCTATCCCAGACCTAACTTGCGTTATCCTCTAAAATATTGAGCGAAACCATGTTTAATGGACTGTTTCAGTGTGGTACCACATTACTACGTGATACAATCCTGAAACAGCCCAGGATCTAGCCATGAAGTATGAGAAATATGCGAAAGGATGAGCCTGATGAGTGCAAATCCTAGACCTAACCCAAACCTAACATGCGTTATCCTCTAAAATATTTATCAAGACCAGGTTTAATTGAATGTTTCAGTGTGGTACCACATTACTACGTGATCCAAACCAGAAAAAACCGAGGATCCGTACAACAGGTATGCGAAGAATGCGAAAGTATGAGTCTGAGCAGTGAAAATCTCAGGCCTTACCTAGACCTAACTTGCGTTGTCTTCTAAAATATTGATGCAAACCTGGTTTCATTGACTGTTTCAGTGTGGTACTACATTACTACATGATGCAATCTAGAAAAAGCCCAGGATCTAGCCATCAAGTATGAGAAATATGCGAAAGAATGAGCCTGATGACAGCAAATCCCAGACCTAACCTAGACCTAACATGCGTTATCCTCTAAAATATTGAGCGAAACCTGGTTTAATGGACAGTTTCAGTATGGTACCACAGTACTACGTAAACCAAACCAGAAAAAACCCAGGATCTGTTCAAAAAGTATGTGAAAAATTCGAAAATGTGAGCCTGATGAGGGCAAATCTTAGACCTAACCTTAACCTAACATGCGTTATCCTCTAAAATATTTATCCAGACCAGGTTTCATTGAATGTTTCAGTGTGGTACCACTCTACTACGTGATCCAATCCAGAAATAGCCCAGGATCTAGCCATGAAGTATGGGAAATATGCGAAAGTAAGAGCCTGATGAGGGCAATTCCTAGACCTATCCCAGACCTAACTTGCGTTATCCTCTAAAATATTTATCAAGACCATGTTTAATTGAATGTTTCAGTGTGGTACCACATTACTACGTGATACAATCCTGAAACAGCCCAGGATCTAGCCATGAAGTATGAGAAATATGCGAAAGTATGAGCCTGATGAGGGCAAATCCTAGACCTAACCCAAACCTAACATACGTTATCCTCTAAAATATTTATCCAGACCAGGTTTCATTGAATGTTTCAGTGTGGTACCACATTACTACGTGATACAATCCTGAAACAGCCCAGGATCTAGCCATGAAGTCTGAGCAATATTCGAAAGTATGAGCCTGATGAGGGCAAATCCTGGACCTAACCCAGACCTAACATGCGTTATCCTCTAAAATATTTATCAAGACCAGGTTTAATTGAATGTTTCAGTGTGGTACCGCATTACTACGTGATGCAAACCAGGAAAAACCCAGGGTCAGTTCAACAAGAATGTGAAAAACGCGAAAGTATGAGCCTGATTAGGGCGAATCCCAGACCTATCCCAGACCTAACTTGCGTTATCCTCTAAAATATTGATCGAAACCAGGTTTCATTGAATGTTTCAGTGTGGTACCACTTTACTACGTGATGCAATCCAGAAAAAGCCCAGGATCTAGCCATGAAGTATGTGAAATATGCGAAAGTATGAGCCTGATGAGGGCAAATCCTAGACCTAACCCAAACCTAACATACGTTATCCTCTAAAATATTTATCCAGACCAGGTTTCATTGAATGTTTCAGTGTGGTACCACATTACTACGTGATACAATCCTGAAACAGCCCAGGATCTAGCCATGAAGTCTGAGCAATATTCGAAAGTATGAGCCTGATGAGGGCAAATCCTGGACCTAACCCAGACCTAACATGCGTTATCCTCTAAAATATTTATCAAGACCAGGTTTAATTGAATGTTTCAGTGTGGTACCGCATTACTACGTGATGCAATCCAGAAATAGCCCAGGATCTAGCCATGAAGTATGAGAAATATGCGAAAGTATGAGCCTGATGAGGGCAGATCCTAGACCTAACCCAGACCTAACATGCGTTATCCTCTAAAATATTTATCAAGACCATGTTTAACTGAATGTTTCAGTGTGGTACCACATTACTACGTGATGCAATCCAGAAAAAGCCCAGTACCAAGCCATCAAGTTTGAGAAATATGCGAAAGAATGAGCCTGATGAGGGCAAATACTAGACCTAACCCAGACCTAACATGCGTTATCCTCTAAAATATTGATCGCAACCAGGTTTAATGGACTCTCTCAGTGTGGTACCACACTACTACGTGATCCAAACCAGAAAAAACCCAGGATCTGTTCAACAAGTATGTGAAAAACGCGAAAGTATGAGTCTGATGAGGTCAAATCCCAGACCTATCCCAGACTTAACTTGTGTTATCCTCTAAAATAATGATCGAAACCAGGTTTCATTGAATGTTTCAGTGTGGTACCACTTTACTACGTGATGCAATCCAGAAAAAGCCCAGGATCTAGCCATGAAGTATGTGAAATATGCGAAAGTATGAGCCTGATGAGGGCAAATCCTAGAACTAACCCAAACCTAACATGCGTTATCCTCTAAAATATTTATCAAGACCAGGTTTAATTGAACGTTTCAGTGTGGTACCACATTACTACGAGAACCAAACCAGAAAAAACCCAGGATCCGTTCAACAAGTATGTGAAGACTGCGAAAGTATGAGTCTGATGAGGTCAAATCCCAGACCTATCCCAGACTTAACTTGCGTTATCATCTAAAATATTGATCGAAACCAGGTTTAATCGACTGTTTCAGCGTGGTACCACATTACTACGTGGTACAATCCAGAAACAGCCCAGGATCTAGCCATGAAGTATGAGAAATATGCGAAAGTATGAGCCTGATGAGGGCAAATCCTAGACCTAACCCAAACCTAACATGCGTTATCCTCCAAAATATTTATCAAGACCAGGTGTAATTGAATGATTCAGTGTGGTACCACATTACTACGTGAACCAAACCAGAAAAATCCCAGGATCCGTTCAACAAGTATGTTAAAACTGCGACAGTATGACCCTGATAAGGGCAAATCCCAGGCCTAACCTAGACCTAACATGCGTTGTCCTCTAAAATATTGATGGAAACAAGGTTTAATTGACTGTTTCAGTGTTGTACTTCATTACTACGTGATGCAATCCAGAAAAAGCCCAGGATCTAGCCATGAAGTATGAGAAATATGCGAAAGTAAGAGCCTGATGAGGGTAAATCCTAGACCTATCCCAGACCTAACTTGCGTTATCCTCTAAAATATTGATCGAAATCAGGTTTAATTGACAGTTTCAGCGTGGTACCACATTACTACGTGATACAATCCAGAAACAGCCGAGGATCTAGCCATGAAGTCTGAGCAATATGCGAAAGTATGAGCCTGATGAGGGCAAATCCTAGACCTATCCCAGACCTAACTTGCGTTATCCTCTAAAATATTGATCGAAATCAGGTTTAATTGACTGTTTCAGCGTGGTGCCACATTACTACGTGATACAATCCAGAAACAGCCCAGGATCTAGCCATGAAGTCTGAGCAATATGCGAAAGTATGAGCCTGATGAGGGCAAATCCTGGACCTAACCCAGACCTAACATGCGTTATCCTCTAAAATATTTATCAAGACCAGGTTTAATTGAATGTTTCAGTGTGGTACCGCATTACTACGTGATGCAATCCAGAAATAGCCCAGGATCTAGCCATGAAGTATGAGAAATATGCGAAAGTATGAGCCTGATGAGGGCAGATCCTAGACCTAACCCAGACCTAACATGCGTTATCCTCTAAAATATTTATCAAGACCATGTTTAATTGAATGTTTCAGTGTGGTACCACATTACTACGTGATGCAATCCAGAAAAAGCCCAGTACCAAGCCATCAAGTTTGAGAAATATGCGAAAGAATGAGCCTGATGAGGGCAAATACTAGACCTAACCCAGACCTAACATGCGTTATCCTGTAAAATATTGATCGCAACCAGGTTTAATGGACTCTCTCAGTGTGGTACCACACTACTACGTGATCCAAACCAGAAAAAACCCAGGATCTGTTCAACAAGTATGTGAAAAACGCGAAAGTATGAGTCTGATGAGGTCAAATCCCAGACCTATCCCAGACTTAACTTGTGTTATCCTCTAAAATAATGATCGAAACCAGGTTTCATTGAATGTTTCAGTGTGGTACCACTTTACTACGTGATGCAATCCAGAAAAAGCCCAGGATCTAGCCATGAAGTATGTGAAATATGCGAAAGTATGAGCCTGATGAGGGCAAATCCTAGAACTAACCCAAACCTAACATGCGTTATCCTCTAAAATATTTATCAAGACCAGGTTTAATTGAACGTTTCAGTGTGGTACCACATTACTACGAGAACCAAACCAGAAAAAACCCAGGATCCGTTCAACAAGTATGTGAAGACTGCGAAAGTATGAGTCTGATGAGGTCAAATCCCAGACCTATCCCAGACTTAACTTGCGTTATCATCTAAAATATTGATCGAAACCAGGTTTAATCGACTGTTTCAGCGTGGTACCACATTACTACGTGGTACAATCCAGAAACAGCCCAGGATCTAGCCATGAAGTATGAGAAATATGCGAAAGTATGAGCCTGATGAGGGCAAATCCTAGACCTAACCCAAACCTAACATGCGTTATCCTCTAAAATATTTATCAAGACCAGGTGTAATTGAATGATTCAGTGTGGTACCACATTACTACGTGAACCAAACCAGAAAAATCCCAGGATCCGTTCAACAAGTATGTTAAAACTGCGACAGTATGACCCTGATAAGGGCAAATCCCAGGCCTAACCTAGACCTAACATGCGTTGTCCTCTAAAATATTGATGGAAACAAGGTTTAATTGACTGTTTCAGTGTTGTACTTCATTACTACGTGATGCAATCCAGAAAAAGCCCAGGATCTAGCCATGAAGTATGAGAAATATGCGAAAGTAAGAGCCTGATGAGGGTAAATCCTAGACCTATCCCAGACCTAACTTGCGTTACCCTCTAAAATATTGATCGAAATCAGGTTTAATTGACAGTTTCAGCGTGGTACCACATTACTACGTGATACAATCCAGAAACAGCCCAGGATCTAGCCATGAAGTCTGAGCAATATGCGAAAGTATGAGCCTGATGAGGGCAAATCCTAGACCTAACCCAGACCTAACATGCGTTATCCTCTAAAATATTTATCAAGACCAGGTTTAATTGATTGTTTCAGTGTGGTCCCACATTACTACGTGATACAAAACAGAAAAAACCCAGGATCTGTTCTACATGTATGAGAAATATGCGAAAGAATGAGCCCGATGAGAGCAAATCCCAGACCTAACCTAGACCTAACATGAACTATTTTCTAAAATATTGATCGAAACCAGGTTTAATTGACTGTTTCAGTGTGGTCCCACATTGCTACGTGATCCAAACCAGAAAAAACCCAGGATCCGTTCAAAAAGTATGTGAAGAATGCGAAAGTATGTGTCTGATCAGTGAAAATCCCAGGCCTAACCTAGACCTAACTTGCGTTATCCTCCAAAATATTGATCGAAACGAGGTTTAATCGACTGTTTCAGTGTGGTACCACATTACTACGTGATCCAAACCAGAAAAAACCCAGGATCAGTTCAACAAGTACGTGAAAAACGCGAATGTATGAGCCTGATTAGGGCGAATCCCAGACCTATCCCAGACCTAACTTGCGTTATCCTCTAAAATATTGAGCGAAACCATGTTTAATGGACTGTTTCAGTGTGGTACCACATTACTACGTGATACAATCCTGAAACAGCCCAGGATCTAGCCATGAAGTATGAGAAATATGCGAAAGGATGAGCCTGATGAGTGCAAATCCTAGACCTAACCCAAACCTAACATGCGTTATCCTTTAAAATATTTATCAAGACCAGGTTTAATTGAATGTTTCAGTGTTGTACCACATTACTACGTGATCCAAACCAGAAAAAACCGAGGATCCGTACAACAGGTATGCGAAGATTGCGAAAGTATGAGTCTGAGCAGTGAAAATCTCAGGCCTTACCTAGACCTAACTTGCGTTGTCTTCTAAAATATTGATGGAAACCTGGTTTCATTGACTGTTTCAGTGTGGTACTACATTACTACGTGATGCAATCTAGAAAAAGCCCAGGATCTAGCCATCAAGTATGAGAAATATGCGAAAGAATGAGCCTGATGACAGCAAATCCCAGACCTAACCTAGACCTAACATGCGTTATCCTCTAAAATTTGAGCGAAACCTGGTTTAATGGACAGTTTCAGTATGGTACCACAGTACTACGTAAACCAAACCAGAAAAAACCCAGGATCTGTTCAAAAAGTATGTGAAAAATTCGAAAATGTGAGCCTGATGAGGGCAAATCTTAGACCTAACCTTAACCTAACATGCGTTATCCTCTAAAATATTTATCCAGACCAGGTTTCATTGAATGTTTCAGTGTGGTACCACTTTACTACGTGATCCAATCCAGAAATAGCCCAGGATCTAGCCATGAAGTATGAGAAATATGCGAAAGTAAGAGCCTGATGAGGGCAAATCCTAGACCTATCCCAGACCTAACTTGCGTTATCCTCTAAAATATTGATCGAAATCAGGTTTAATTGACTGTTTCAGCGTGGTGCCACATTACTACGTGATACAATCCAGAAACAGCCCAGGATCTAGCCATGAAGTCTGAGCAATATGCGAAAGTATGAGCATGATGAGGGCAAATCCTGGACCTAACCCAGACCTAACATGCGTTATCCTCTAAAATATTTATCAAGACCAGGTTTAATTGAATGTTTCAGTGTGGTACCGCATTACTACGAGATGCAATCCAGAAATAGCCCAGGATCTAGCCATGAAGTATGAGAAATATGCGAAAGTATGAGCCTGATGAGGGCAAATACTAGACCTAACCCAGACCTAACATGCGTTATCCTCTAAAATATTGATCGCAACCAGGTTTAATGCACTCTCTCAGTGTGGTACCACACTACTACGTGATCCAAACCAGAAAAAACCCAGGATCTGTTCAACAAGTATGTGAAAAACGCGAAAGTATGAGTCTGATGAGGTCAAATCCCAGACCTATCCCAGACTTAACTTGTGTTATCCTCTAAAATAATGATCGAAACCAGGTTTCATTGAATGTTTCAGTGTGGTACCACTTTACTACGTGATGCAATCCAGAAAAAGCCCAGGATCTAGCCATGAAGTATGTGAAATATGCGAAAGTATGAGCCTGATGAGGGCAAATCCTAGAACTAACCCAAACCTAACATGCGTTATCCTCTAAAATATTTATCAAGACCAGGTTTAATTGAACGTTTCAGTGTGGTACCACATTACTACGAGAACCAAACCAGAAAAAACCCAGGATCCGTTCAACAAGTATGTGAAGACTGCGAAAGTATGAGTCTGATGAGGTCAAATCCCAGACCTATCCCAGACTTAACTTGCGTTATCATCTAAAATATTGATCGAAATCAGGTTTAATCGACTGTTTCAGCGTGGTACCACATTACTACGTGGTACAATCCAGAAACAGCCCAGGATCTAGCCATGAAGTATGAGAAATATGCGAAAGTATGAGCCTGATGAGGGCAAATCCTAGACCTAACCCAAACCTAACATGCGTTATCCTCTAAAATATTTATCAAGACCAGGTGTAATTGAATGATTCAGTGTGGTACCACATTACTACGTGAACCAAACCAGAAAAATCCCAGGATCCGTTCAACAAGTATGTTAAAACTGCGAAAGTATGTGTCTGATGAGTGAAAATCCCAGGCCTAACCTAGACCTAACATGCGTTATCCTCTAAAATACTGATGGAAAGCAGGTTTAATTGACTGTTTCAGTGTTGTACTTCATTACTACGTGATGCAATCCAGAAAAAGCCCAGGATCTAGCAATCAAGTATGAGAAATATGCGAAAGAATGAGCATGATGAGAGCAAATCCCAGACCTGACCTAGACCTAACATGAATTATTCTCTAAAATATTGATCGAAACCAGGTTTAATTCGCTGTTTCAGTGTGGTCCCACATTACTACGTGATCCAAACCAGAAAAAACCCAGGATCCGTTCAACAAGTATGTGAAGAATGCGAAAGTATGAGTCTGATGAGTGAAAATCCCAGGCCTAACCTAGACCTAACATGCGTTATCCTCAAAAATATTGATCGAAACCTGGTTTAATCGTCTGTTTCAGTGTGGTGCCACATTACTATGTGATCCAAACCAGAAAATAACCCAGGATCTGTTCAACGAGTATGTGAAGTGTGCGAAAGTATGAGTCTGATGAGGTCAAATCCCAGACCAATCCCAGACTTAACATGCGTTATCCTCTAAAATATTGATCGAAACCTGGTTTAATCGACTGTTTCAGTGTGGTACCACATTACTACGTGATCCAAACCAGAAAAAACCCAGGATCTGTTCAACAAGTATGTGAAAAACGCTAAACTATGAGCCTGATGAGGGCAAATCCTAGACCTATCCCAGACCTAACTTGCGTTATCCTCTAAAATATTGATCGAAACCAGGTTTAATTGACTGTTTCAGCGTGGTACCACATTACTACGTAATACAATCCAGAAACAGCCCAGGATCTAGCCTTGAAGTATGAGAAATATGCGAAAGTATGAGCCTGATGAGGACAAATCCTAGACCTATCCCAGGCCTAACTTGCGTTATCCTCTAAAATATTGATCGAAACCTGGTTTAATAGACTGTTTTAGTGTGGTACCACTTTACTGCGTGATCCAAAGCAGAAAAAACCCTCGATCAGGTCAACATGCATGTTAAAACTGCGAAAGTATGACCCTGATGAGGGCAAATCCCAGGCCTAACCTAGACCTAACATGCGTTATCTTGTAAGATATTGAGCGAAACCAGGTTTAATGGACTGTTTCAGTGTGGTACCTCACTACTTCGTGATCCAAACCAGAGAAAACCCAGGATCTGTTCAACAAGTATGCGAAAAACGCGAAACTGTGAGCCTGAGGAGGGCAAATCTTAGACCTCACACAGACCTAAGATGCGTTATCCTCTAAAATATTTATCCAGACCAGGTTTCATTGAATGTTTCAGTGTGGTACCACATTACTACGTAATCCAATCCAGAAATAGCCCAGGATCTAGCCATGAAGTATGAGAAATATGCGAAAGTATGAGCCTGATGAGGGCAAATCCTAGACCTAACCCAGACCTAACATGCGTTATCCTCAAAAATATTTATCAAGACCAGGTTTAACTGAATGTTTCAGTATGGTACCACATTACTACGTGATCCATACCAGAAAAATCCCAGGATCTGTTCAACAAGTATGTGAAAAATGCGAAAGCATGAGTCTGATGAGGGCAAATCCCAGGCCTAACCTAGACATAACTTTCGTTATCCTCTAAAATATTGATCGAAACCAGGTTTAGAGGGCTGTTTCAGTGTGGTACCACATTACTGCGCGATCCAAACCAGAAAAAGCCAGGATCTGTTCAACAAGTATGTGAAAAATGCGATAGTATGAGCCTGATGTGGGCAAATCCTAGACCTAACCCAAACCTAACATGCGTTATCCTCAAAAATATTGATCAAGACCAGGTTTAATTGAATGTTTCAGTGTGGTACCACATTACTACGTGAACCAAACCAGTAAAAACCCAGGATCTGTTAAACGAGTCTGTGAAGTGTGCGAAAGTATGAGCCTGATGAGGGCGAATCCCAGACCTATCCCAGACCTAACTTGCGTTATCCTCTAAAATATTGATCGAAACAAGGTTTAATTGACTGTTTCAGCGTGGTACCACATTACTACGTGATACAATCCAGAAACAGCCCAGGAAGTATGAGAAATATGCGAAAGTATGAGCCTGATGTGGGCAAATCCTAGACCTAACCCAAACCTAACATGCGTTATCCTCTAAAATATTTATCAAGACCAGGTTTATTTGAATGTTTCAGTGCGGTACAACATTACTACGTGATCCAAACCAGAAAAAACCCAGGATCCGTTCAACAAGTATGTGAAAAACGCGAACGTATGGGTCTGATGAGGGCAAATCCCAGACCTATCCCAGACCTAACTTGCGTTGTCCTCTAAGATATTGATGGAAACCAGGTTTAATTGACTGTTTCAGTGTTGTACTTCATTACTACGTGATGCAATCCAGAAAAAGCCCAGGATCTAGCCATCAAGTATGAGAAATATGCGAAAGTATGAGCCTGACGAGAGCAAATCCTAGACCTAACCCAGACCTAACATGCGTTATCCTCTAAAATATTGTCAAGACCTGGTTTAATCGACTGTTTCAGTGTGGTACCACATTACTACGTGAACCATACCAGAAAAAACCCAGGATCCGTTCAGCAAGTATCTGAAGAATGCGAAAGTATGAGTCTGATGAGTGAAAATCTCAGGGCTAACCTAGACCTAACATGCATTATCCTCTAAAATATTGATCCAAACCAGGTTTAGTGGACTGTTTCAGTGTGGTACCACATTACTATGTGATCCAAACCAGGAAATACCCAAGATCCGTTCAACAAGTATGTGAAGAATGCGAAAGTATGAGTCTGATGAGTGAAAATCCCAGGCCTAACCTAGACCTAACATGCGTTATCCTCAAAAATATTGATCGAAACCTGGTTTAATCGACTGTTTCAGTGTGGTACCACAATACTACGTGATGCAATCCAGAAAATGCCCAGGATCTAGCCATCAAGTATGAGAAATATGCGAAAGAATGAGCCAGATGAGGGCAAATCCTAGACCTATCCCAGGCCTAACTTGCGTTATCCTCTAAAATATTGATCGATGCCAGGTTTAATTGACTGTTTTAGTGTGGTACCACTTTACTGCGTGATACAAAGCAGAAAAAACCCTCGATCAGGTCAACATGCATGTTAAAACTGCGAAAGTATGACCCTGATGAGAGCAAATCCCAGGCCTAACCTAGACCTAACATGCGTTATCTTCTAAGATATTGATCGAAACCAGGTTTAATGGACTGTTTCAGTGTGGTACCTCACTACTTCGTGATCCAAACCAGAGAAAACCCAGGATCTGTTCAACAAGTATGCGAAAAACGCGAAACTGTGAGCCTGAGGAGGGCAAATCTTAGACCTAACACAGACCTAAGATGCGTAATCCTCTAAAATATTTATCCAGACCAGGTTTCATTGAATGTTTCAGTGTGGTACCACATTACTACGTGATCCATGCCAGAAAAATCCCAGGATCTGTTCAACAAGTATGTGAAAAATGCGAAAGCATGAGTCTGATGAGTGATAATCTCAGGGCTGACCTAGACCTAACATGCATTATCCTCTAAAATATTGATCCAAACCAGGTTTAGTGGACTGTTTCAGTGTGGTACCACTTTACTACGTGATCCATAGCAGAAAAAACCCTCGATCAGGTCAACATGTATGTTAGAACTGCGAAAGTATGACCCTGATGAGGGCAAATCCCAGGCCTAACCTAGACCTAACATGAATTGTTCTCTAAAATATTTATCGAAACCAGGTTTAATTGACTGTTTCAGTGTTGTACTTCATTTCTACGTGATGCAATCCAGAAAAAGCCCAGGATCTAGCCATCAAGTATGAGAAATATGCGAAAGAATGAGCCTGATGAGAGCAAATCCCAGACCTAACCCAGACCTAACATGAATTATTCTCTAAAATATTGATCGAAACCAGGTTTAATTGACTGTTTCAGTGTGGTACCACATTACTACGTGATCCAAACCAGTAATAGTCCAGGATCCAGCCATGAAGTATGAGAAATATGCGAAAGTATGAGCCTGATGAGGGCAAATCCTAGACCTAACCCAGACCTAACATGCGTTATCCTCTAAAATATTTATCAAGACCAGGTTTAATTGATTGTAACAGTGTGGTGCCACATTACTACGTGATCCACACCAGAAAAAACCCAAGATCCGTTCAACATGTATGTTAGAACTGCGAAAGTATGACCCTGATGAGGGCAAATCCCAGGCCTAACCTAGACCTAACATGAATTGTTCTCTAAAATATTTATCGAAACCAGGTTTAATTGACTGTTTCAGTGTTGTACTTCATTTCTACGTGATGCAATCCAGAAAAAGCCCAGGATCTAGCCATCAAGTATGCGAAAAACGCGAAAGTATGAGCCTGACGAGAGCAAATCCTAGACCTAACCCAGACCTAACATGCGTTATCCTCTAAAATATTTATCAAGACCAGGTTTAATTGATTGCTTCAGTGTGGTCCCACATTACTACGTGATCCAAACCAGAAAAAACCCAGGATCCGTGCAACAGGTATGTGAAGAATGCGAAAGAATGTGTCTGATGAGTGAAAATCTCAGGGCTAACCTAGACCTAACATGCGTTATCCTCAAGAATATTGATCGAAACCTGGTTTAATCAACTGTTTCAGTGTGGTACCACATTACTATGTGATCCAAACCAGAAAATAGCCCAGGATCTATCCATGAAGTATAAGAAATATGCGAAAGTATGAGCCTGATGAGAGCAAATCCCAGACCTAACCCAGACCTAACATGAATTACTCTCTAAAATATTGATCGAAACCAGGTTTAATTGACTGTTTCAGTGTGGTACCACATTACTACGTGATCCAAACCAGTAATAGTCCAGGATCCAGCCATGAAGTATGAGAAATATGCGAAAGAATGAGCCTGAAGACGGCAAATCCTAGACCTATCCCAGGCCTAACTTGCGTTATCCTCTAAAATATTGATCGAAACCAGGTTTAATTGACTGTTTTAGTGTGGTACCACTTTACTACGTGATCCAAAGCAGAAAAAACCCTCGATCAGGTCAACATGCATGTTAAAACTGCGAAAGTATGACCCTGATGAGGGCAAATCCCAGGCCTAACCTAGACCTAACATGCGTTATCTTCTAAGATATTGAGCGAAACCAGGTTTAATGGACTGTTTCAGTGTGGTACCTCACTAATTCGTGATCCAGACCAGAGAACACCCAGGATCTGTTCAACAAGTATGTGAAGAATGCGAAAGAATGAGTCTGATGAGTGAAAATCCCAGGCCTTACCTAGACCTAACATGCGTTATCCTCAAGAATATTGACCGAAACCTGGTTTAATCGACTGTTTCAGTGTGGTACCACATTACTATGTGATCCAAACCAGAAAATAGCCCAGGATCTATCCATGAAGTATAACAAATATGCGAAAGTATGAGCCTGATGAGGGCAAATCCTAGACCTAACCCAGACCTAACATGCGTTATCCTCAAAAATATTTATGAAGACCTGGTTTAACTGAATGTTTCAGTGTGGTACCACATTACTACGTGAACCAAACCAGAAAAAACCCAGGATCTGTTAAGCGAGTCTGTGAAGTGTGCGAAAGTATGAGCCTGATGAGGGCGAATCCCAGACCTATCCCAGACCTAACTTGCGTTGTCCTCTAAGATATTGATGGAAACCAGGTTTAATTGACTGTTTCAGTGTTGTACTTCATTACTACGTGATGGAATCCAGAAAAAGCCCAGGATCTAGCCATCAAGTATGAGAAATATGCGAAAGTATGAGCCTGACGAGAGCAAATCCTAGACCTAACCCAGACCTAATATGCGTTATCCTCTAAAATATTTATCAAGACCAGGTTTAATTGATTGTTTCAGTGTGGTACCACATTACTGCGTGATCCATACCAGAAAAAACCCAGGATCCGTTCAACAGGTATGTGAAGAATGCGAAAGAATGAGTCTGATGAGTGAAAATCCCAGGCCTTACCTAGACCTAACATGCGTTATCCTCAAGAATATTGATCGAAACCTGGTTTAATCAACTGTTTCAGTGTGGTACCACATTACTATGTGATCCAAACCAGAAAATAGCCCAGGATCTATCCATGAAGTATAAGAAATATGCGAAAGTATGAGCCTGATGAGGGCAAATCCTAGACCTAACCCAGACCTAACATGCGTTATCCTGAAAAATATTTATCAAGACCAGGTTTAACTGAATGTTTCAGTGTGGTACCACATTACTGCGTGATCCATACCAGAAAAAACCCAGGATCCGTTCAACAGGTATGTGAAGAATGCGAAAGAATGAGTCTGATGAGTGAAAATCCCAGGCCTTACCTAGACCTAACATGCGTTATCCTCAAGAATATTGATCGAAACCTGGTTTAATCAACTGTTTCAGTGTGGTACCACATTACTATGTGATCCAAACCAGAAAATAGCCCAGGATCTATCCATGAAGTATAAGAAATATGCGAAAGTATGAGCCTGATGTGGGCAAATCCCAGACCTATCCCAGACCTAACTTGCATTGTCCTCTAAAATATTGATGGAAACCAGGTTTAATTGACTGTTTCAGTGTGGTACCACATTACTACGTGATCCAATCCAGAAAAAACCCAGGATCTGTTCAACAAGTATGAGAAATATGCGAAAGTATGAGCCTGACGAGAGCAAATCCTAGACCTAACCCAGACCTAACATGCGTTATCCTCTAAAATATTTATCAAGACCAGGTTTAATTGATTGCTTCAGTGTGGTCCCACATTACTACGTGATCCAAACCAGAAAAAACCCAGGATCCGTTCAACAGGTATGTGAAGAATGCGAAAGAATGTGTCTGATGAGTGAAAATCTCAGGGCTGACCTAGACCTAACATGCATTATCCTCTAAAATATTGATCCAAACCAGGTTTAGTGGACTGTTCCAGTGTGGTACCACTTTACTACGTGATCCAAAGCAGAAAAAACCCTCGATCAGGTCAACATGTATGTTAGAACTGCGAAAGTATGACCCTGATGAGGGCAAATCCCAGGCCTAACCTAGACCTAACATGAATTGTTCTCTAAAATATTTATCGAAACCAGGTTTAATTGACTGTTTCAGTGTTGTACTTCATTTCTACGTGATGCAATCCAGAAAAAGCCCAGGATCTAGCCATCAAGTATGAGAAATATGCGAAAGAATGAGCCTGATGAGAGCAAATCCCAGACCTAACCCAGACCTAACATGAATTATTCTCTAAAATATTGATCGAAACCAGGTTTAATTGACTGTTTCAGTGTAGTACCACATTACTACGTGATCCAAACCAGTAATAGTCCAGGATCCAGCCATGAAGTATGAGAAATATGCGAAAGTATGAGCCTGATGAGGGCAAATCCTAGACCTAACCCAGACCTAACATGCGTTATCCTCTAAAATATTTATCAAGACCAGGTTTAATTGATTGTATCAGTGTGGTGCCACATTACTACGTGATCCACACCAGAAAAAACCCAAGATCCGTTCAACAAGTATGTGAAGAATGCGAAAGTATGAGTCTGATGAGTGAAAATCCCAGGCCTAACCTAGACCTAACATGCGTTATCCTCAAAAATATTGATCGAAACCTGGTTTAATCGACTGTTTCAGTGTGGTACCACAATACTACGTGATGCAATCCAGAAAAAGCCCAGGATCTGTTCAACAAGTATGCGAAAAACGCGAAAGTTTGAGAGCCTGACGAGAGCCTGACGAGAGCAAATCCTAGACCTAACCCAGACCTAACATGCGTTATCCTCTAAAATATTTATCAAGACCAGGTTTAATTGATTGCTTCAGTGTGGTCCCACATTACTACGTGATCCAAACCAGTAATAGTCCAGGATCCAGCCATGAAGCATGAGAAATATGCGAAAGAATGAGCCTGATGAGGGCAAATCCTAGACCTATCCCAGGCCTAACTTGCGTTATCCTCTAAAATATTGATCGAAACCAGGTTTAATTGACTGTTTTAGTGTGGTACCACTTTACTACGTGATCCAAAGCAGAAAAAACCCTCGATCAGGTCAACATGCATGTTAAAACTGCGAAAGTATGACCCTGATGAGGGCAAATCCCAGGCCTAACCTAGACCTAACATGCGTTATCTTCTAAGATATTGAGCTAAACCAGGTTTAATGGACTGTTTCAGTGTGGTACCTCACTACTTCGTGATCCAAACCAGAGAAAACCCAGGATCTGTTCAACAAGTATGCGAAAAACGCGAAACTGTGAGCCTGAGGAGGGCAAATCTTAGACCTAACACAGACCTAAGATGCGTTATCCTCTAAAATATTTATCCAGACCAGGTTTAATTGACTGTTTCAGCGTGGTACCACATTACTACGTGATACAATCCAGAAACAGCCCAGGATCTGGCCATGAAGTATGAGAAATATGCGAAAGCATGAGCCTGATGTGGGCAAATCCTAGACCTAACCCAAACCTAACATGCGTTATCCTCTAAAATATTTATCAAGACCAGGTTTATTTGAATGTTTCAGTGTGGTACCACATTACTACGTGATCCAAGCCAGAAAAAACCCAGGATCCGTTCAACTAGTATGTGAAGAATGCGAAAGTATGAGTCTGATGAGGGCAAATCCCAGACCTATCCCAGACCTAACTTGCGTTGTCCTCTAAGATATTGATGGAAACCAGGTTTAATTGACTGTTTCAGTGTTGTACTTCATTACTACGTGATGCAATCCAGAAAAAGCCCAGGATCCGTCCAACAAGTATGTGAAGAATGCGAAAGTATGAGTCTGATGAGTGAAAATCCCAGGCCTAACCTGGACCTAACATGCGTTATCCTCAAAAATATTGATCGAAACCTGGTTTAATCGACTGTTTCAGTGTGGTACCACATTACTACGTGACTCAAACCAGAAAAAACCCAGGATCTGTTCAACAAGTATGTGAAAAACGCGAAAGTATGAGCCTGATGAGGGCAAATCCCAGACCTGTCCCAGACCAAACTTGCGTTATCCTCTAAAATATTGATCGAAACCAGGTTTAATCGACTGTTTCAGTGTGGTACCACATTGCTACGTGATCCAAACCAGAAAAAACCCAGGATCAGTTCAACAAGTATGTGAAGAATGCGAAAGTATGAGCCTGATGGGGGCAAATCCCAGACCTGTCCCAGACCTAACTTGCGTTATCCTCAAAAATATTGATCGAAACCAGGTTTAATTGACTGTTTCAGCGTGGTACCACACTACTACGTGATACAATCCAGAAAAAGCCCAGGATCTAGCCATGAAGCATGAGAAATATGCGAAAGTATGACCCTGATGAGGGCAAATCCCAGGCCTAACCTAGACCTAACATGCGTTGTCCTGTAAAATATTGTTGGAAACCAGGTTTAATTGACTGTTTCAGTGTTGTACTTCATTACTACGTGATGCAATCCAGAAAAAGCCCAGGATCTAGACATCAAGTATGAGAAATATGCGAAAGAATGAGCCTGATGAGAGCAAATCCCAGACCTAACATAGACCTAACATGAATTATTCTCTAAAATATTGATCGAAACCAGGTTTAATTGACTGTTTCAGTGTGGTATCACATTACTACGTGATCCAAACCAGTAAAAACCCAGGATCCGTTCAATAAGTATGTGAAGAATGCGAAAGTATGAGTCTGATGAGTGAAAATCCTCGGCCTAACCTAGACCTAACATGCGTTATCCTCAAAAATATTGATCGAAACCAGGTTTAATCGACTGTTTCAGTGTGGTACCACATTACTACGTGATCCAAACCAGAAAAAAACCCAGGATCTGTTCAACAAGTATGTGAAGTATGCGAAAGTATGAGTCTGATGAGGGCAAATCCCAGGCCTAAACTAGACATAACTTTCGTTATCCTCTAAAATATTGATCGAAACCAGGTTTAATTGACTGTTTTAGTGTGGTACCACTTTACTACGTGATCCAAAGCAGAAAAAACCCTCGATCAGGTCAACATGCATGTTAAAACTGCGAAAGTATGAGCCTGACGAGAGCAAATCCTAGACCTATCCCAGACCTAACATGCGTTATCCTCTAAAATATTTATCAAGACCAGGTTTAATTGATTGCTTCAGTGTGGTCCCACATTACTACGTGATGCAAACCAGAAAAAACCCAGGATCCGTTCAACAGGTATGTGAAGAATGCGAAAGAATGAGTCTGATGAGTGAAAATCCCAGGGCTAACCTAGACCTAACATGCAGTATCCTCTAAAATATTGATCCAAACCAGGTTTGGTGGACTGTTTTAGTGTGGTACCACTTTACTACGTGATCCAAAGCAGAAAAAACCCTCGATCCGTTCAACAGGTATGTGAAGAATGCGAAAGAATGATTCTGATGAGTGAAAGTGCCAGGGCTAACCTAGCCCTAACATGCGTTATCCTCTAAAATATTTATCAAGACCAGGTTTATTTGAATGTTTCAGTGTGGTACCACATTACTACGTGACTCAAACCAGAAAAAACCCAGGATCTGTTCAACAAGTATGTGAAAAACGCGAAAGTATGAGCCTGATGAGGGCAAATCCCAGACCTATCCCAGGCCAAACTTGCGTTATCCTCTAAAATATTGATCGAAACCAGGTTTAATCGACTGTTTCAGTGTGGTGCCACATTGCTACGTGATCCAAACCAGAAAAAACCCAGGATCAGATCAACAAGTATGTGAAAAACGCGAAAGTATGAGCCTGATGAGGGCGAATCCCAGACCTATCCCAGACCTAACTTGCGTTATCCTCTAAAATATTGATCGAAACCAGGTTTAATTGACTGTTTCAGCGTGGTACCACATTACTACGTGAAACAATCCAAAAAAAGCCCAGGATCTAGCCATGAAGTATGAGAAATATGCGAAAGTATGAGCCTGATGAGGGCAAATCCTAGACCTAACCCAAACCTAACATGCGTTATCCTCTAAAATATTGATCCAAACCGGGTTTAATGGATTGCTTCAGTGTGGTACCACTTTACTACGTGATCCAAAGCGGAAAAAACCCTCGATCAGGTCAACGTGTATGTTAAAACTGCGAAAGTATGACCCTGATGAGGGCAAATCCCAGGCCTAACCTAGACCTAACATGCGTTGTCCTCTAAAATATTGATGGAAACCAGGTTTAATTGACTGTTTCAGTGTTGTACTTCATTACTACGTGATGCAATCCAGAAAAAGCCCAGGATCTAGCCATGAAGTATGAGAAATATGCGAAAGTATGAGCCTGATGAGGGCAAATCCTAGACCTAACCCAAACCTAACATGCGTTATCCTCTAAAATATTGATCCAAACCGGGTTTAATGGACTGCTTCAGTGTGGTACCACTTTACTACGTGATCCAAAGCGGAAAAAACCCTCGATCAGGTCAACATGTATGTTAAAACTGCGAAAGTATGACCCTGATGAGGGCGAATCCCAGACCTATCCCAGACCTAACTTGCGTTATCCTCTAAAATATTGATCGAAACCAGTTTTAATTGACTGTTTCAGCGTGGTACCACATTACTACGTGATACAATCCAGAAACAGCCCAGGATCTAGCCATGAAGTATGAGAAATATGCGAAAGTATGAGCCTGATGAGGGCAAACCCTAGACCTAACCCAAACCTAACATGCGTTATCCTCTAAAATATTTATCAAGACCAGGTTTAATTGACTGTTTCAGTGTTGTACTTCATTACTACGTGATGCAAACCGGAAAAAGCCCAGGATCTAGCCATCAAGTGTGAGAAATATGCGAAAGAATGAGCCTGATGAGAGCAAATCCCAGACCTAACCTAGACCTGACATGAATTATTCTCTAAAATATTGATCAAAACCAGGTTTAATTGACTGTTTCAGTGTGGTACCACATTACTACGTGATCCAAACCAGAAATAGCCCAGGATCCAGCCATGAAGTATGAGAAATATGCGAAAGTATGAGCCTGATGTGGGCAAATCCTAGTCCTAACCCAGACCTAACATGCGTTATCCTCTAAAATATTTATCAAGACCAGGTTTAATTGACTGTTTCAGTGTTGTACTTCATTACTACGTGATGCAAACCGGAAAAAGCCCAGGATCTAGCCATCAAGTGTGAGAAATATGCGAAGGAATGAGCCTGATGAGAGCAAATCCCAGACCTAACCTAGACATAACATGAATTATTCTCTAAAATATTGATCATGACCAGGTTTAATTGATTGTTTCAGTGTGGTCCCACATTACTACGTGATCCAAACCAGAAAAAACCCAGGATCCGTTCAACAAGTATGTGAAGAATGCGAAAGTATGAGCCTAATGAGGGCAAATCCCAGACCTATCCCAGACCAAACTTGCGTTATCCTCTAAAATATTGATCGAAACCAAGTTTAACCGACTGCTTCAGTGTGGTACCACATTGCTACGTGATCCAAACCAGAAAAAACCGAGGACCAGTTCAACAAGTATGTGAAAATCGCGAAAGTATGAGCCTGATGAGGGCAAATCCCAGACCTATCCCAGACCAAACTTGCGTTATCCTCTAAAATATTGATCGAAACCAGTTTTAATTGACTGTTTCAGCGTGGTACCACATTACTACGTGATACAATCCTGAAACAGCCCAGGATCTAGCCATGAAGTATGAGAAATATGCGAAAGTACGAGCCTGATAAGTGCAAATCCTAGACCTAACCCAAACCAAACATGCGTTATCCTCTAAAATATTGATCCAAACCAGGTTTAATGGTCTGCTTCAGTGCGGTACCACTTCACTACGTGATCCAAAGCAGAAAAAACCCTCGATCAGGTCAACATGTATGTTAAAACTGCGGAAGTATGACCCTGATGAGGGCATATCCCAGGCCTAACCTAGACCTAACATGCGTTTTCCTCTAAAACATTGATGGAAACCAGGTTTAATTGACTGTTTCAGTGTGGTACCACATTACCACGTGATCCAATCCAGAAATAGCCCAGGATCCAGCCATGAAGTATGAGAAATATGCGAAAGTATGAGCCTGATGGGGGCAAATCCTAGACCTAACCCAAGCCTAACATGCGTTATCCTCTAAAATATTTATCAAGACCAGGTTTAATTGACTGTTTCAGTGTTGTACTTCATTACTACGTGATGCAATCCAGAAAAAGCCCAGGATCTAGCCATCAAGTATGAGAAATATGCGAAAGAATGAGCCTGATGAGAGCAAATCCCAGACCTAACCTAGACCTAACATGAAATAGTCTCCAAAACATTGATCGAAACCAGGCTTAATTGACTGTTTCAGCGTGGTACCACATTACTACGTGATACAATCCAGAAACAGCCCAGGATCTAGCCGTGAAGTATGAGAAATATGCGAAAGTATCAGCCTGATGAGGGCAAATCCTAGATCTAACCCAAACCTAACATGCGTTATCCTCTAAATTATTTATCAAGACCAGGTTTAATTGAATGTTCCAGTGTGGTACCACATTACTACCTGATCCAAACCAGGAAAAACCCAGGATCCGTTCAACAAGTATGTGAAGAATGCGAAAGTATGAGTCTGATGAGTGAAAATCCGTGGGCTAACCTAGACCTTACATGCGTTATCCTCAAAAATATTGATCAAAACCAGGCTTAATTGACTGTTTCAGTGTGGTACCACATTACTACGAGACCCAATCCAGAAATAGCCCAGGATCCAGCCATGAAGTATGAGAAATATGCGAAAGTATAAGCCTGATGGGGGCAAATCCTAGACCTAACCCAGACCTAACATGCGTTATCCTCTAAAATATTTATCAAGACCAGGTTTAATTGAATGTTTCAGTGTGGTACCACATTACTACGTGATCCAAACCAGACAAAACCCAGGATCCGTTCAACAAGTATGTGAAGAATGCGAAAGTATGAGTCTGATGAGTGAGAATCCCCGGCCTAACCTAGACCTAACATACGTTATCCTCAAAAATATTGATCGAAACCAGGTTTAATGTACTGTTTCCGTGTGGTACCACACTACTACGTGATCCAAACCAGAAAAAACCCAGGATCTGTTCAACAAGTATGTGAAAAACGCGAAAGTATGAGCCTGATGAGGGCAAATCCCAGACCTATCCCAGACCTAACTTGCGTTGTCCTCTAAGATATTGATGGAAACCAGGTTTAATTGACTGTTTCAGTGTTGTACTTCATGACTACATGATGCAATCCAGGAAAAGCCCAGGATCTAGCCATCAAGTATGAGAAATATGCGAAAGCATGAGCCTGATGAGGGCGAATCCCAGACCTATCCCAGACCTAACATGCGTTATCCTCTAAAATATTAATCGAAACCAGGTTTAATCGACTGTTTCAGTGTGGTACCACATTACTACGTGATCCAAACAAGAAAAAAACCCAGGATCTTGTCAACGAGTATGTAAAGTGTGCGAAAGTATGTGTCTGATGAGGGCTAATCCCAGACCTAACCTAGACCTAACATGAATTATTCTCTAAAATATTGATCGAAACCAGGTTTAATTGACTGTTTTAGTTGTGGTACCACTTTACTACGTGATCCAAAGCAGAAAAAACCCTCGATCAGGTCAACATGCATGTTAAAACTGCGAAAGCATGAGCCTGATGAGGGCAAACCCTAGACCTAACCCAAACCTAACATGCGTTATCCTCTAAAATATTTATCAAGACCAGGTTTAATTGACTGTTTCAGTGTTGTACTTCATTACTACGTGATGCAAACCGGAAAAAGCCCAGGATCTAGCCATCAAGTGTGAGAAATATGCGAAAGAATGAGCCTGATGAGAGCAAATCCCAGACCTAACCTAGACCTGACATGAATTATTCTCTAAAATATTGATCAAAACCAGGTTTAATTGACTGTTTCAGTGTGGTACCACATTACTACGTGATCCAAACCAGAAATAGCCCAGGATCCAGCCATGAAGTATGAGAAATATGCGAAAGTATGAGCCTGATGTGGGCAAATCCTAGTCCTAACCCAGACCTAACATGCGTTATCCTCTAAAATATTTATCAAGACCAGGTTTAATTGACTGTTTCAGTGTTGTACTTCATTACTACGTGATGCAAACCGGAAAAAGCCCAGGATCTAGCCATCAAGTGTGAGAAATATGCGAAGGAATGAGCCTGATGAGAGCAAATCCCAGACCTAACCTAGACATAACATGAATTATTCTCTAAAATATTGATCATGACCAGGTTTAATTGATTGTTTCAGTGTGGTCCCACATTACTACGTGATCCAAACCAGAAAAAACCCAGGATCCGTTCAACAAGTATGTGAAGAATGCGAAAGTATGAGCCTAATGAGGGCAAATCCCAGACCTATCCCAGACCAAACTTGCGTTATCCTCTAAAATATTGATCGAAACCAAGTTTAACCGACTGCTTCAGTGTGGTACCACATTGCTACGTGATCCAAACCAGAAAAAACCGAGGACCAGTTCAACAAGTATGTGAAAATCGCGAAAGTATGAGCCTGATGAGGGCAAATCCCAGACCTATCCCAGACCAAACTTGCGTTATCCTCTAAAATATTGATCGAAACCAGTTTTAATTGACTGTTTCAGCGTGGTACCACATTACTACGTGATACAATCCGGAAACAGCCCAGGATCTAGCCATGAAGTATGAGAAATATGCGAAAGTATGAGCCTGATAAGTGCAAATCCTAGACCTAACCCAAACCAAACATGCGTTATCCTCTAAAATATTGATCCAAACCAGGTTTAATGGTCTGCTTCAGTGCGGTACCACTTCACTACGTGATCCAAAGCAGAAAAAACCCTCGATCAGGTCAACATGTATGTTAAAACTGCGGAAGTATGACCCTGATGAGGGCATATCCCAGGCCTAACCTAGACCTAACATGCGTTTTCCTCTAAAACATTGATGGAAACCAGGTTTAATTGACTGTTTCAGTGTGGTACCACATTACCACGTGATCCAATCCAGAAATAGCCCAGGATCCAGCCATGAAGTATGAGAAATATGCGAAAGTATGAGCCTGATGGGGGCAAATCCTAGACCTAACCCAAGCCTAACATGCGTTATCCTCTAAAATATTTATCAAGACCAGGTTTAATTGACTGTTTCAGTGTTGTACTTCATTACTACGTGATGCAATCCAGAAAAAGCCCAGGATCTAGCCATCAAGTATGAGAAATATGCGAAAGAATGAGCCTGATGAGAGCAAATCCCAGACCTAACCTAGACCTAACATGAAATAGTCTCCAAAACATTGATCGAAACCAGGCTTAATTGACTGTTTCAGCGTGGTACCACATTACTACGTGATACAATCCAGAAACAGCCCAGGATCTAGCCGTGAAGTATGAGAAATATGCGAAAGTATCAGCCTGATGAGGGCAAATCCTAGATCTAACCCAAACCTAACATGCGTTATCCTCTAAATTATTTATCAAGACCAGGTTTAATTGAATGTTCCAGTGTGGTACCACATTACTACCTGATCCAAACCAGGAAAAACCCAGGATCCGTTCAACAAGTATGTGAAGAATGCGAAAGTATGAGTCTGATGAGTGAAAATCCGTGGGCTAACCTAGACCTTACATGCGTTATCCTCAAAAATATTGATCAAAACCAGGCTTAATTGACTGTTTCAGTGTGGTACCACATTACTACGAGACCCAATCCAGAAATAGCCCAGGATCCAGCCATGAAGTATGAGAAATATGCGAAAGTATAAGCCTGATGGGGGCAAATCCTAGACCTAACCCAGACCTAACATGCGTTATCCTCTAAAATATTTATCAAGACCAGGTTTAATTGAATGTTTCAGTGTGGTACCACATTACTACGTGATCCAAACCAGACAAAACCCAGGATCCGTTCAACAAGTATGTGAAGAATGCGAAAGTATGAGTCTGATGAGTGAGAATCCCCGGCCTAACCTAGACCTAACATACGTTATCCTCAAAAATATTGATCGAAACCAGGTTTAATGTACTGTTTCCGTGTGGTACCACACTACTACGTGATCCAAACCAGAAAAAACCCAGGATCTGTTCAACAAGTATGTGAAAAACGCGAAAGTATGAGCCTGATGAGGGCAAATCCCAGACCTATCCCAGACCTAACTTGCGTTGTCCTCTAAGATATTGATGGAAACCAGGTTTAATTGACTGTTTCAGTGTTGTACTTCATGACTACATGATGCAATCCAGGAAAAGCCCAGGATCTAGCCATCAAGTATGAGAAATATGCGAAAGTATGAGCCTGATGAGGGCGAATCCCAGACCTATCCCAGACCTAACATGCGTTATCCTCTAAAATATTAATCGAAACCAGGTTTAATCGACTGTTTCAGTGTGGTACCACATTACTACGTGATCCAAACAAGAAAAAAACCCAGGATCTTGTCAACGAGTATGTAAAGTGTGCGAAAGTATGTGTCTGATGAGGGCTAATCCCAGATCTAACCTAGACCTAACATGAATTATTCTCTAAAATATTGATCGAAACCAGGTTTAATTGACTGTTTTAGTTGTGGTACCACTTTACTACGTGATCCAAAGCAGAAAAAACCCTCGATCAGGTCAACATGCATGTTAAAACTGCGAAAGCATGAGCCTGATGAGGGCTAATCCCAGACCTATCCCAGACCTAACTTGCGTTATCCTCTAAAATAGTGATCGAAACCAGGTTTCATTGACTGTTTTAGTTGTGGTACCACTTTACTACGAGATCCAAAGCAGAAAAAACACTCGATCAGGTCAACATGCATGTTAAAACTGCGAAAGTATGACCCTAATGAGGGCAAATCCCAGGCCTAACCTAGGCCTAACATGCGTTATCTTCTAAAATATTGAGCGAAACCAGGTTTAATTGACTGTTTCAGTGTGGTACCACATTACTACGTGATACAATCCAGAAATAGCCCAGGATCTAGCCATGAAGTATGAGAAAAATGCGAAAGTATGAGCCTGATGAGTGAAAATCCCAGACCTAACTTAGACCTAACATGCGTTATCCTCAAAAATATTGATCGAAACTAGGTTTAATCGACTGTTTCAGTGTGGTACCACACTACTACGTGACCCAAACAGGAAAAAACCCAGGATCTGTTCAACAAGTATGTGAAAAACGCGAAAGTATGAGCCTGATGAGGGCAAATCCCAGACCTATCCCAGACCTAACTTGCGTTATCCTCAAAAATATTGATAGAAACCTGGTTTAATCGACTGTTTCAGTGTGGTACCACATTACTACGTGATCCAATCCAGAAATAGCCCAGGATCTAGCCATGAAGTATGAGAAATATGCGAAAGTATGAGCCTGACGAGGGCAAATCCTAGACCAAACCCAGACCTAACATGCGTTATCCTCTAAAATATTGATCGAAACCAAGTTTAACCGACTGCTTCAGTGTGGTACCACATTGCTACCTGATCCAAACCAGAAAAAACCGAGGACCAGTTCAACAAGTATGTGAAAATCGCGAAAGTATGAGCCTGATGAGGGCAAATCCCAGACCTATCCCAGACCAAACTTGCGTTATCCTCTAAAATATTGATCGAAACCAGTTTTAATTGACTGTTTCAGCGTGGTACCACATTACTACGTGATACAATCCTGAAACAGCCCAGGATCTAGCCATGAAGTATGAGAAATATGCGAAAGTATGAGCCTGATAAGTGCAAATCCTAGACCTAACCCAAACCAAACATGCGTTATCCTCTAAAATATTGATCCAAACCAGGTTTAATGGTCTGCTTCAGTGCGGTACCACTTCACTACGTGATCCAAAGCAGAAAAAACCCTCGATCAGGTCAACATGTATGTTAAAACTGCGGAAGTATGACCCTGATGAGGGCATATCCCAGGCCTAACCTAGACCTAACATGCGTTTTCCTCTAAAACATTGATGGAAACCAGGTTTAATTGACTGTTTCAGTGTGGTACCACATTACCACGTGATCCAATCCAGAAATAGCCCAGGATCCAGCCATGAAGTATGAGAAATATGCGAAAGTATGAGCCTGATGGGGGCAAATCCTAGACCTAACCCAAGCCTAACATGCGTTATCCTCTAAAATATTTATCAAGACCAGGTTTAATTGACTGTTTCAGTGTTGTACTTCATTACTACGTGATGCAATCCAGAAAAAGCCCAGGATCTAGCCATCAAGTATGAGAAATATGCGAAAGAATGAGCCTGATGAGAGCAAATCCCAGACCTAACCTAGACCTAACATGAAATAGTCTCCAAAACATTGATCGAAACCAGGCTTAATTGACTGTTTCAGCGTGGTACCACATTACTACGTGATACAATCCAGAAACAGCCCAGGATCTAGCCGTGAAGTATGAGAAATATGCGAAAGTATCAGCCTGATGAGGGCAAATCCTAGATCTAACCCAAACCTAACATGCGTTATCCTCTAAATTATTTATCAAGACCAGGTTTAATTGAATGTTCCAGTGTGGTACCACATTACTACCTGATCCAAACCAGGAAAAACCCAGGATCCGTTCAACAAGTATGTGAAGAATGCGAAAGTATGAGTCTGATGAGTGAAAATCCGTGGGCTAACCTAGACCTTACATGCGTTATCCTCAAAAATATTGATCAAAACCAGGCTTAATTGACTGTTTCAGTGTGGTACCACATTACTACGAGACCCAATCCAGAAATAGCCCAGGATCCAGCCATGAAGTATGAGAAATATGCGAAAGTATAAGCCTGATGGGGGCAAATCCTAGACCTAACCCAGACCTAACATGCGTTATCCTCTAAAATATTTATCAAGACCAGGTTTAATTGAATGTTTCAGTGTGGTACCACATTACTACGTGATCCAAACCAGACAAAACCCAGGATCCGTTCAACAAGTATGTGAAGAATGCGAAAGTATGAGTCTGATGAGTGAGAATCCCCGGCCTAACCTAGACCTAACATACGTTATCCTCAAAAATATTGATCGAAACCAGGTTTAATGTACTGTTTCCGTGTGGTACCACACTACTACGTGATCCAAACCAGAAAAAACCCAGGATCTGTTCAACAAGTATGTGAAAAACGCGAAAGTATGAGCCTGATGAGGGCAAATCCCAGACCTATCCCAGACCTAACTTGCGTTGTCCTCTAAGATATTGATGGAAACCAGGTTTAATTGACTGTTTCAGTGTTGTACTTCATGACTACATGATGCAATCCAGGAAAAGCCCAGGATCTAGCCATCAAGTATGAGAAATATGCGAAAGTATGAGCCTGATGAGGGCGAATCCCAGACCTATCCCAGACCTAACATGCGTTATCCTCTAAAATATTCATCGAAACCAGGTTTAATCGACTGTTTCAGTGTGGTACCACATTACTACGTGATCCAAACAAGAAAAAAACCCAGGATCTTGTCAACGAGTATGTAAAGTGTGCGAAAGTATGTGTCTGATGAGGGCTAATCCCAGATCTAACCTAGACCTAACATGAATTATTCTCTAAAATATTGATCGAAACCAGGTTTAATTGACTGTTTTAGTTGTGGTACCACTTTACTACGTGATCCAAAGCAGAAAAAACCCTCGATCAGGTCAACATGCATGTTAAAACTGCGAAAGCATGAGCCTGATGAGGGCTAATCCCAGACCTATCCCAGACCTAACTTGCGTTATCCTCTAAAATAGTGATCGAAACCAGGTTTCATTGACTGTTTTAGTTGTGGTACCACTTTACTACGAGATCCAAAGCAGAAAAAACACTCGATCAGGTCAACATGCATGTTAAAACTGCGAAAGTATGACCCTAATGAGGGCAAATCCCAGGCCTAACCTAGGCCTAACATGCGTTATCTTCTAAAATATTGAGCGAAACCAGGTTTAATTGACTGTTTCAGTGTGGTACCACATTACTACGTGATACAATCCAGAAATAGCCCAGGATCTAGCCATGAAGTATGAGAAAAATGCGAAAGTATGAGCCTGATGAGTGAAAATCCCAGACCTAACTTAGACCTAACATGCGTTATCCTCAAAAATATTGATCGAAACTAGGTTTAATCGACTGTTTCAGTGTGGTACCACACTACTACGTGACCCAAACAGGAAAAAACCCAGGATCTGTTCAACAAGTATGTGAAAAACGCGAAAGTATGAGCCTGATGAGGGCAAATCCCAGACCTATCCCAGACCTAACTTGCGTTATCCTCAAAAATATTGATAGAAACCTGGTTTAATCGACTGTTTCAGTGTGGTACCACATTACTACGTGATCCAATCCAGAAATAGCCCAGGATCTAGCCATGAAGTATGAGAAATATGCGAAAGTATGAGCCTGACGAGGGCAAATCCTAGACCAAACCCAGACCTGACATGCGTTATCCTCTAAAATATTTATCAAGACCAGGTTTAATTGAATGTTTCAGTGTGGTACCACATTACTACGTGATCCAAACCAGAAAAAACCCAGGATCCGTTCAACAAGTATGTGAAGAATGCGAATGTATGAGTCTGATCAGTGAAAATCTTAGACCTAACCCAGACCTAAGATGCGTTATCCTCTAAAATATTTATCCAGAACAGGTTTCATTGAATGTTTCAGTGTGGTACCACTTTACTACGTGATCCAATCCAGAAATAGCCCAGGATCTAGCCATGAAGTATGAGAAATATGCGATAGTAAGAGCCTGATGAGGGCAAATCCTAGACCTATCCCAGACCTAACTTGCGTTGTCCTCTAAAATATTGATGGAAACCAGGTTTCATTGACTGTTTCAGTATGGTACTACATTACTACGTGATGCAATCCAGATAAAGCCGAGGATCCGTTCAACAAGTATGAAGAAAGCGAAAGTATGAGTCTGATGAGGGCTAATCCCACACCTATCCCAGACCTAACATGCGTTATCCTCAAAAATATTGATCGAAACCAGGTTTAATCGACTGTTTCAGTGTGGTACCACATTACTGCGTGATCCAAACTAGAAAAAAACCCAGGATCTCGTCAACGAGTATGTGAAGTGTGCGAAAGTATGAGCCTGATGAGGGCAAATCCTAGACCTAACCCAGACCTAACATGCGTTATTCTCTAAAATATTTATCAAGGCCAGGTTTAATTGAATGTTTCAGTGTGGTACCACATTACTACGTGTTCCAAACCAGAAAAAACTCAGGATCCGTTCAACAAGTATGTGAAGAAGGCGAAAGTATGAGTCTGATCAGTGAAAATCTCAGGCCTTAAATAGACCTAACTTGCGTTGTACTCTAAAATATTAATCGAAACCAGGTTTAATTGACTGTTTCAGTGTGGTACCACATTACTACGTGATCCAATCCAGAAATAGCCCAGGATCCAGCCATGAAGTATGAGAAATATGAGAAAGTATGAGCCTGATGAGGGCAAATCCTAGACCTGACCTAGACCTAACATGCGTTATCCTCAATAATATTGATCGAAACCAGGTTTAATCGACTGTTTCAGTGTGTTACCACATTACTACGTGATCCAAACCAGAAAAAAACCCAGGATCTGTTCAACGAGTATGTGAAGTGTGCGAAAGTATGAGTCTGATGAGGGCTAATCCCAGACCTACCCCAGACCTAACTTGCGTTATCCTCTAAAATATTTATCCAGACCAGGTTTCATTGAATGTTTCAGTGTGGTACCACATTACTACGTGATCCAATCCAGAAAAAACCCAGGATCCGTTCAACAAGTATGTGAAGAATGCGAAAGTATGAGTCTGATGAGTGAAAATCCCAGACCTGACCTAGACCTAACATGCGTTATCCTCAAAAATATTGATCGAAACCTGGTTTAATCCACTGTTCCAGTGTGGTACCACATTACTATGTGATCCAAACCAGAAAATAACACAGGATCTGTTCAACGAGTATGTGAAGAAAGCGAAAGTATGAGTCTGATGAGGGCTAATCCCAGACCTATCCCAGACCTAACTTGCGTTATCCTCTAAAATATTTATCCAGACCAGGTTTCATTGAATGTTTCAGTGTGGTACCACATTACTACGTGATCCAATCCAGAAAAAACACAGGATCCGTTCAACAAGTATGTGAAGAATGCGAAAGTATGAGTCTGATGAGTGAAAATCCCAGACCTATGCCAGACCTAACTTGCGATATCCTCTAAAATATTGATCGAAACCAGGTTTAATTGACTGCTTTATTGTGGTACCACACTACTACGGGATCCAAACCAGAAAAAACCCAGGATCTGTTCAACAAGTATGTGAAAAACGCGATAGTATGAGCCTGATGAGGGCAAATCCCAGACCTATCCCAGACCTAACTTGCGTTGTCCTCTAAAATATTGATGGAAACCAGGTTTAATTGACTGCTTCAGTGTGGTCCCACATTACTACGTGATCCAAACCAGAAAAAACCCAGGATCCGTTCAACAAGTATGTGAAGAATGCGAAAGTATGAGTCTGATGAGTGAAAATCCCAGGCCTAACCTAGACCTAACATGCGTTATCCTCTAAAATATTGATCGAAACCTGGTTTAATCGACTGTTTCAGTGTGGTACCACATTACTATGTGATCCAAACCAGAAAATAACCCTGGATCTATCCAACGAGTATGTGAAGTGTGCGAAAGTATGAGTCTGATGAGGTCAAATCCCAGACCAATCCCAGACTTAACTTGCGTTATCCTCTAAGATATTGATCGAAACCAGGTTTAATCGTCTGTTTCAGTGTGGTACCACGTTACTACGTGATCCAAACCAGAAAAAACCCAGGATCAGTTCAACAAGTATGAGAAGAATGCGAAAGTATGAGTCTGATGAGTGGAAATCCCAGGGCTAACCTAGACCTTACATGCGTTATCCTCTAAAATATTCATCCAAACCAGCTTTAATGGACTGTTTCAGTGTGGTACCACACTACTACGTGATACAAACCAGAAAAAACCCAGGATCTGTTCAACAAGTATGTGAAAAACGCGAAAGTATGAGCCTGATGAGGGCGTATCCCAGACATATGCCAGACCTAACTTGCGTTATCCTCTAAAATATTGATCGAAACCAGGTTTAATTGACTGTTTCAGCGTGGTACCACATTACTACGTGATACAATCCAGAAACAGCCCAGGATCTAGCCATCAAGTATGAGAGATATGCGAAAGTATGAGCCTGCTGAGTGCAAATCCTAGACCTAACCCAAGCCTAACATGCGTTATCCTCTAAAATATTTATCAAGACAAGGTTTAATTGATTGTTTCAGTGTGGTCCCTCATTACAACGTGATCCAAACCAGAAAAAACCCAGGATCCGTTCAACAGGTATGTGAAGAATGCGAAAGTATGAGTCTGATGAGTGAAAATCCCAGGCCTGACCTAGACCTAACATGTGTTATCCTCTAAAATATTGAGCGAAACCAGGTTTAATGGACTGTTTCAGTGTGGTACCACACTACTACGGGATCCAAACCAGAAAAAACCCAGGATCTGTTCAACAAGTATGTGAAGTGTGCGAAAGTATGAGTCTGATGAGGTCAAATCCCAGACCAATCCCAGACTTAACTTGCGTTATCCTCTAAAATATTGATCGAAACCAGGTTTAATCGACTGTTTCAGTGTGGTACCACACTACTACGTGATACAAACCAGAAAAAACCCAGGATCTGTTCAACAAGTATGAGAAGAATGCGAAAGTATGAGTCTGATGAGTGAAAATCTCAGGGCTAACCTAGACCTAACATGCGTTATCCTCTAAACAATTGATCCAAACTAGGTTTAATGGACTGTTTCAGTGTGGTACCACTTTACTACGTGATCCAAAGCAGAAAAAACCCTCGATCAGGTCAACATGTATGTTAAAACTGCGAAAGTATGACCCTGATCAGGGCAAATCCCAGGCCTAACCTAGACCTAACATGCGTTATCCTCTAAACAATTGATCCAAACCAGGTTTAATCGACTGTTTCAGTGTGGTACCACATTACTACGTGATCCAAACCAGTAAAAACCCAGGATCAGTTCAACAAGTATAAGAAGAATGCGAAAGTATGAGTCTGATGAGTGAAAATCCCAGGGCTAACCTAGACCTAACATGCGTTATCCTCTAAAATATTGATCCAAACCAGGTTTAATGGACTGTTTCAGTGTGGTACCACATTACTACGTGATACAAGCCAGACAAAACACAGGATCCGTTCAACAAGTATGTGAGGAATGCGAAAGTATGAGTCTGATGAGTGAAAATCCCAGGCCTAACCTAGACCTAACATGCGTTATCCTCAAAAATATTGATCGAAACCTGGTTTAATCGACTGCTTCAGTTTGGTACCACATTACTATGTGATCCAAACCAGAAAATAACCCAGGATCTGTTCAACGAGTATGTGACGTGTGCGTAGGTATGAGTCTGATGAGGGCAAATCCCAGACCTATCCCAGACCTAACTTGCGTTATCCACTAAAATATTGATCGAAACCAGGTTTAACCGACTGTTTCAGTGTGGAACCACATTACTACGTGATCCAAACCAGAAAAAACCCAGGATCCGTTCAACAAGTATGTGAAGAATGCGAATGTATGAGTCTGATCAGTGAAAATCTCAGGCCTTACCTAGACCTAACTTGCGTTGTCCTCTAAAATATTGATGGAAACCAGGTTTCATTGACTGTTTCAGTGTGGTACTACATTACTACGTGATGCAATCCAGAAAAAGCTCAGGATCTAGCCATCAAGTATGAGAAATATGCGAAAGAATGAGCCTGATGAGAGCAAATCCCAGACCTATCCCAGACCTAACTTGCGTTATCCTCCAAAATATTTATCAAGGCCAGGTTTAATTGAATGTTTCAGTGTGGTACCACATTACTACGTGATCCAAACAAGAAAAAACCAAGGATCCGTTCAACAAGTATGTGAAGAATGCGAAAGTATGAGTCTGATGAGTGAAAATCCCAGGCCTGACCTAGACCTAACATGAATTATTCTCTAAAATATTCATCGAAACCAGGTTTAATCGACTGTTTCAGTGTGGTACCACATTACTATGTGATCCAAACCAGAAAATAACCCAGGATCTGTTCAACAAGTATGTGAATTGTGCGAAAGTATGAGTCTGATGAGAGCAAATCCCAGACCAAACCTAGACCTAACATGAATTATTCTCTAAAATATTCATCGAAACCAGGTTTAATCGACTGTTTCAGTGTGGTACCACATTACTATGCGATCCAAACCAGAAAAACCCCAGGATCCGTTCAACAAGTATGTGAAGAATGCGAAAGTATGAGTCTGATGAGTGAAAATCCCAGGCCTGACCTAGACCTAACATGCGTTATCCTCTAAAATATTGATCCAAACCAGGTTTAATGGACTGTTTCAGTGTGGTACCACACTACTACGTGATCCAAACCAGAAAAACCCCAGGATCCGTTCAACAAGTATGTGAAGAATGCGAAAGTATGAGTCTGATGAGTGAAAATCCCAGGCCTGACCTAGACCTAACATGCGTTATCCTCTAAAATATTGATCCAAACCAGGTTTAATGGACTGTTTCAGTGTGGTACCACACTACTACGTGATCCAAACCAGAGAAAACCCAGGATCTGTTCAACAAGTATGTGAAAAACGCGAAAGTATGAGCCTGATGAGGGCAAATCCCAGACCTATCCCAGACCTAACTTGCGTTGTCCTCTAAGATATTGATGGAAACCAGGTTTAATTGACTGTTTCAGTGTTGTACTTCATTACTACGTGATGCAATCCAGAAAAAGCCCAGGATCTAGCCATCAAGTATGAGAAATATGCGAAAGAACGAGCCTGATGAGAGCAAATCCCAGACCTAACCTAGACCTAACATGAATTATTCTCTAAAATATTGATCGAAACCAGGTTTAATCGACTGTTTCAGTGTGGTACCACATTACTATGTGATCCAAACCAGAAAATAACCCAGGATCTGTTCAACGAGTATGTGAAGTGTGCGAAAGTATGAGTCTGATGAGGTCGAATCCCAGACCTATCCCAAACCTAACTATGCGTTATCCTCTAAAATATTGATCATAACCAGGTTTGATCGACTGTTTCAGTGTGGTACCACATTACTACGTGGTCCAAACCAGAGAAAACCCAGGATCAGTTCAACAAGTATGAGAAGAATGCGAAAGTATGAGTCTGATGAGTGAAAATCCCAGGGCTAACCTAGACCTAACATGCGTTATCCTCTAAACAATTGATCCAAACCAGGTTTAATGGACTGTTTCAGTGTGGTACCACACTACTACGTGTTACAAACCAGAAAAAAACCCAGGATCTGTTCAACAAATATGAGAAGAATACGAAAGTATGAGTCTGATGGGTGAAAATCCCAGGGCTAACCTAGACCTAACATGCGTTATCCTCTAAACAATTGATCCAAACCAGGTTTAATGGACTGTTTCAGTGTGGTACCACTTTACTACGTGATCCAAAGCAGAAAAAACCCTCGATCAGGTCAACATGTATGTTAAAACTGCGAAAGAATGACCCTGATCAGGGCAAATCCCAGGCCTAACCTAGACCTAACATGCGCTGTCCTCTAAAATATTGATGGAAACCAGGTTTAATTGACTGTTTCAGTGTTGTACTTCATTACTACGTGATCCACTCCAGAAAAAACCCAGGATCTGTTCAACGAGTATGTGAAGTGTGCGTAGGTATGAGTCTGATGAGGGCAAATCCCAGACCTATCCCAGACCTAACTTGCGTTATCCACTAAAATATTGATCGAAACCAGGTTTAGCCGACTGTTTCAGTGTGGACCCACATAACTACGTGATCCAAACCAGAAAAAACCCAGGATCCGTTCAACAAGTATGTGAAGAATGCGAATGTATGAGTCTGATCAGTGAAAATCTCAGGCCTTACCTAGACCTAACTTGCGTTGTCCTCTAAAATATTGATGGAAACCAGGTTTCATTGACTGTTTCAATGTGGTACTACATTACTACGTGATGCAATCCAGAAAAAGCTCAGGATCTAGCCATCAAGTACGAGAGATATGCGAAAGAATGAGCCTGATGAGAGCAAATCCCAGACCTATCCCAGACCTAACTTGCGTTATCCTCCAAAATATTTATCAAGGCCAGGTTTAATTGAATGTTTCAGTGTGGTACCACATTACTATGTGATCCAAACCAGAAAATAATGCAGGATCCGTTCAACAAGTATGTGAAAAACGCGAAAGTATGAGCCTGATGAGGGCAAATCCCAGACCTGTCCCAGACCTAACTTGCGTTATCCTCTAAAATATTGATCGAAACCAAGTTTAATCGACTGTATCAGTGTGGAACCACATTACTACGTCATCCAAGCCAGAAAAAAACCCAGGATCATGTCAACGAGTATGTGAAGTGTGCGAAAGTATGAGTCTGATGAGGGCTAATCCCAGACCTATCCCAGACCTAGCTTGCGTGATCCTGTAAAATATTGATCGAAACCAGGTTTAATTGACTGTTTTAGTGTGGTACCACATTACTACGAGATACAATGCAGAAACAGCCCAGGATCTAGCCATGAAGTATGAGAAATATGCGAAAGTATGAGCCTGATGAGGGAAAATCCTAGACGTAACCCAGACCTAACATGCGTTATCCTCTAAAATATTTATCAAGACCAGGTTTAATTGAATGTTTCAGTGTGGTACCACATTACTACGTGATCCAAACCAGAAAAAACCCAGGATCCGTTCAACAAGTATGTGAAGAATGCGAATATATGAGTCTGATCAGTGAAAATCTCAGGCTTTACCTAGACCTAACTTGCGTTGTCCTCTAAAATATTGATGGAAACCAGGTTTCATTGACTGTTTCAGTATGGTACTACATTACTACGTGATGCAATCCAGAAAAAGCCCAGGATCCGTTCAACAAGTATGAAGAAAGCGAAAGTATGAGTCTGATGAGGGCTAATCCCAGACCTATCCCAGACCTAACATGCGTTATCCTCAAAAATATTGATCGAAACCAGGTTTAATCGACTGTTTCAGTGTGGTACCACATTACTGCGTGAGCCAAACTAGAAAAAAACCCAGGACCTCGACAACGAGTATGTGAAGTGTGCGAAAGTATGAGTCTGATGAGGGCTAATCCCAGACCTATCCCAGACCTAACATGCGTTATCCTCTAAAATATTTATCAAGACCAGGTTTAATTGAATGTTTCAGTGTGGTACCACAATACTACGTGATCCAAACCACAAAAAACCCAGGATCTGTTCGACAAGTATGTGAAAAACGCGAAACTGTGAGCCTGATGAGGGCAAATCTTAGACCTAACCTTGACCTAACATGCGTTATCCTTTAAAATTTTTATCCAGACCAGGTTTCATTGAATGTTTCAGTGTGGTACCACTTTACTACGTGATCCAATCCAGAAATAGCCCAGGCTCTAGCCATGAAGTATGAGAAATATGCGAAAGTATGAGTCTGATGAGGGCTAATCCCAGACCTATCCCAGACCTAACTTGCGTTATCCTCTAAAATATTTATCCAGACCAGGTTTCATTGGATGTTTCAGTGTGGTACCACATTACTACATGATCCAATCCAGAAAAAACAAAGGATCCGTTCAACAAGTATGTGAAGAATGCGAAAGTATGAGCCTGATGAGGGCAAATCCCAGACCTATCCCAGACCTAACATGCGTTATCCTCTAAAATATTGATCGAAACCTGGTTTAACCGACTGTTTCAGAGTGGTACCACATTGCTATGTGATCCAAACCAGAAAATAACCCAGGATCTGTTCAACGAGTATGTGAAGTGTGCGAAAGTATGAGTCTGATGAGGTCAAATCCCGGACCAATCCCAGACTTAACTTGCGTTATCCTCTAAAATATTGATCGAAGCCAGGTTTAATCGACTGTTTCAGTGTGGTACCACATTACTATGTGATCCAAACCAGAAAATAACCCAGGATCTGTTCAACGAGTATGTGAAGTGTGCGTAGGTATGAGTCTGATGAGGGCAAATCCCAGACCTATCCCAGACCTAACTTGCGTTATCCACTAAAATATTGATCGAAACCAGGTTTAATCGACTGTTTCAGTGTGGTACCACATTACTACGTGATCCAAACCAGAAAAAACCCAGGATCAGTTCAACAAGTATAAGAAGAATGCGAAAGTATGAGTCTGATGAGTGAAAATCCCAGGCCTAACCTAGACCTAACATGCGTTGTCCTCAAAAATATTGATCGAAACCTGGTTTAATCGACAGTTTCAGTGTGGTACCACATTACAATGTGATCCAAACCAGAAAATAACCCAGGATCTGTTCAACGAGTATGTGAAGTGTGCGAAAGTATGAGTCTGATGAGGGCAAATCCCAGACCTATCCCAGACCTAACATGCGTTATCCTCTAAAATATTTATCAAGACCAGGTTTAATTGATTGTTTCAGTGTGGACCCACATTACTACGTGATCCAAACCAGAAAAAACCCAGGATCCGTTCAACAAGTATGTGAAGAATGCGAAAGTATGAGTCTGATGAGTGAAAATCCCAGGCCTAACCTAGACCTAATATGCGTTATCCTCAAAAATATTGATCGAAACCTGGTTTAATCGACTGTTTCAGTGTGGTACCACATTACTATGTGATCCAAACCAGAAAATAACCCAGGATCTGTTCAACGAGTATGTGAAGTGTGCGAAAGTATGAGTCTGATGAGGGCAAATCCCAGACCTATCCCAGACCTAACATGCGTTATCCACTAAAATATTGATCGAAACCAGGTTTAACCGACTGTTTCAGTGTGGAACCACATTGCTACGTGATCCAAACCAGAAAAAAACCCAGTTTCAGTTCAACAAGTATGTGAAGAATGCGAAAGTATGAGTCTGATGAGTGAAAATCCCAGGCCTAACCTAGACCTAACATGCGTTGTCCTCAAAAATATTGATCGAAACCTGGTTGAATCGACAGTTTCAGTGTGGTACCACATTACTATGTGATCCAAACCAGAAAATAACCCAGGATCTGTTCAACGAGTATGTGAAGTGTGCGAAAGTATGAGTCTGATGAGGGCAAATCCCAGACCTATCCCAGACCTAACATGCGTTATCCTCTAAAATATTTATCAAGACCAGGTTTAATTGATTGTTTCAGTGTGGACCCACATAACTACGTGATCCAAACCAGAAAAAACCCAGGATCCGTTCAACAAGTATGTGAAGAATGCGAATGTATGAGTCTGATCAGTGAAAATCTCAGGCCTTACCTAGACCTAACTTGCGTTGTCCTCTAAAATATTGATGGAAACCAGGTTTCATTGACTGTTTCAGTGTGGTACTACATTACTACGTGATGCAATCCAGAAAAAGCTCAGGATCTAGCCATCAAGTATGAGAAATATGCGAAAGAATGAGCCTGATGAGAGCAAATCCCAGACCTATCCCAGACCTAACTTGCGTTAACCTCCAAAATATTTATCAAGGCCAGGTTTAATTGAATGTTTCAGTGTGGTACCACATTACTATGTGATCCAAACCAGAAAATAATGCAGGATCTGTTCAACGAGTACGTGAAGTGTGCGAAAGTATGAGTCTGATGAGGGCAAATCCCAGACCTATCCCGGACCTAACATACGTTATCCTCTAAAATATTTATCAAGACCAGGTTTAATTGATTGTTTCAGTGTGGACCCACATTACTACGTGAACCAAACCAGAAAAAAACCCAGGATCCGTTCAACAAGTATGTGAAAAACGCGAAAGTATGAGCCTGATGAGGGCAAATCCCAGACCTGTCCCAGACCTAACTTGCGTTATCCTCTAAAATATTGATCGAAGCCAAGTTTAATCGACTGTATCAGTGTGGAACCACATTACTACGTGATCCAAGCCAGAAAAAAACCCAGGATCTTGTCAAGGAGTATGTGAAGTGTGCGAAAGTATGGGTCTGATGAGGGCTAATCCCAGACCTATCCCAGACCTAGCTTGCGTGATCCTGTAAGATATTGATCGAAACCAGGTTTAATTGACTGTTTTAGTGTGGTACCACATTACTACGTGATCCAAACCAGAAAATAATGCAGGATCTGTTCAACGAGTATGTGAAGTGTGCGAAAGTATGAGCCTGCTGAGGGCAAATCCTAGACCTAACCCAAACCTAACACGCGTTATCCTCTAAAATATTTATCAAGACCAGGTTTAATTGATTGTTTCATTGTGGACCCACATTACTACGTGATCCAAACCCGAAAAAACCCAGGATCCGTTCAACAAGTATGTGAAGAATGCGAAAGTATGAGTCTGATGAGTGAAAATCCCAGGCCTGACCTAGACCTAACATGCGTTATTCTCTAAAATATTGAGCGAAACCAGGTTTAATGGACTGTTTCAGTGTGGTACCACACTACTACGGGATCCAAACCAGAAAAAACCCAGGATCTGTTCAACAAGTATGTGAATTGTGCGAAAGTATGAGTCTGATGAGGTCAAATCCCAGACCAATCCCAGACTTAACTTGCGTTATCCTCTAAAATATTGATCGGAACCAGGTTTAATCGACTGTTTTAGCGTGGTACCACATTACTACGTGATACAATCCAGGAATAGCCCAGGATCTAGCCATCAAGTATGAGAAATATGCGAAAGAATGAGCCTGATGAGAGCAAATCTCAGACCTAACCTAGACCTAACATGAATTATTCTCTAAAATATTCATCGAAACCAGGTTTAATCGACTGTTTCAGTGTGGTACCACATTACTATGTGATCCAAACCAGAAAATAACCCAGGATCTGTTCAACGAGTATGTGAAGTGTGCGAAAGTATGAGTCTGATGAGGTCAAATCCCAGACCTATCCCAAACCTAACTATGCGTTATCCTCTAAAATATTGATCAAAACCACGTTTAATGGACTGTTTCAGTGTGGTACCACATTAGTACGTGATCCATACCAGAAAAAACCCAGCATCCGTTCAACAAGTATGTGAAGAATGCGAAAGTATGAGTCTGAAGGGTGAAAATCCCAGACCTAACCTAGACCTAACATGCGTTATCCTCTAAAATATTGATCCAAACCAGGTTTAATGGACTGTTTCAGTGTGGTACCACACTACTACGTGATCCAAACCAGAGAAAACCCAGGATCTGTTCAACAAGTATGTGAAAAACGCGAAAGTATGAGCCTGATGAGGGCAAATCCCAGACCTATCCCAGACCTAACTTGCGTTGTCCTCTAAGATATTGATGGAAACCAGGTTTAATTGACTGTTTCAGTGTTGTACTTCATTACTACGTGATGCAATCCAGAAAAAGCCCAGGATCTAGCCATCAAGTATGAGAAATATGCGAAAGAACGAGCCTGATGAGAGCAAATCCCAGACCTAACCTAGACCTAACATGAATTATTCTCTAAAATATTGATCGAAACCAGGTTTAATCGACTGTTTCAGTGTGGTACCACATTACTATGTGATCCAAACCAGAAAATAACCCAGGATCTGTTCAACGAGTATGTGAAGTGTGCGAAAGTATGAGTCTGATGAGGTCAAATCCCAGACCTATCCCAAACCTAACTATGCGTTATCCTCTAAAATATTGATCAAAACCAGGTTGAATCGACTGTTTCAGTGTGGCACCACACTACTACGTGATCCAAACCAGAAAAAACCCAGGATCCGTTCAACAAGTATGTGAAGAATGCGAAAGTATGAGTCTGATGAGTGAAAATCCCAGGGCTAACCTAGACCTAACATGCGTTATCCTCTAAACAATTCATCCAAACCAGGTTTAATGGACTGTTTCAGTGTGGTACCACACTACTACGTGATACAGACCAGAAAAAACCCAGGATCTGTTCAACAAGTATGTGAAAAACGCGAAAGTATGAGCCTGATGAGGGCGAATCCCAGACCTATGCCAGACCTAACTTGCGTTATCCTCTAAAATATTTATCAAGACCAGGTTTAATTGAATGTTTCAGTGTGGTACCACATTACTACCTAAACCAAACCAGAAAAAACCCAGGATCCGTTCAGCAAGTGTGTGAAGAATGCGAAGGTATGAGTCTCATGAGCGAAAATCCCAGACCTAACCTAGACCTAACATGCGTTATCCTCTAAAATATTGATCCAAACCAGGTTTAATGGACTGTTTCAGTGTGGTACCACACTACTACGTGATCCAAACCAGAAAAAACCCAGGATCTGTTCAACAAGTATGTGAAAAACGCGAAAGTATGAGCCTGATGAGGGCAAAACCAAGACCAATCCCAGACCTAACTTGCGTTGTCCTCTAAGATATTGATGGAAACCAGGTTTAATTGACTGTTTCAGTGTTGTACTTCATTACTACGTGATGCAATCCAGAAAAAGCCCAGGATCTAGCCATCAAGTATGAGAAATATGCGAAAGAACGAGCCTGATGAGAGCAAATCCCAGACCTAACCTAGACCTAACATGAATTATTCTCTAAAATATTGATCGAAACCAGGTTTAATCGACTGTTTCAGTGTGGTACCACATTACTATGTGATCCAAACCAGAAAATAACCCAGGATCTGTTCAACGAGTATGTGAAGTGTGCGAAAGTATGAGTCTGATGAGGTCAAATCCCAGACCTATCCCAAACCTAACTATGCGTGATCCTCTAAAATATTGATCAAAACCAGGTTGAATCGACTGTTTCAGTGTGGCACCACATTACTACGTGATCCAAAGCAGAAAAAACCCTCGATCAGGTCAACATGTATGTTAAAACTGCGAAAGTATGGCCCTGATGAGGGCAAATCCCAGGCCTAACCTAGACCTAACTTGCGTTATCCTCTAAAATATTGATCGAAACCAGGTTTAATTCGCTGTTTCAGCGTGGTACCACATTACTACGTCATACAATCCAGAAACAGCCCAGGATCTAGCCATCAAGTATGAGAAATATGCGAAAGAATGAGCCTGATGAGAGCAAATCCCAGACCTAACCTAGACCTAACATGAATTATTCTCTAAAATATTGTTCGACACCAGGTTTAATCGACTGTTTCAGTGTGGTACCACATTACTACGTGATCCAAACCAGTAAAAACCCAGGATCCGTTTAATAAGTATATGAGGAATGCGAATGAATGAGTCTGATGAGTGAAAATCCCAGGCCTAACCTAGACCTAGCATGCGTTATCCTCAAAAATATTGATCGAAACCTGGTTTAATCGACTGTTTCAGTGTGGTACCATATTACTATGTAATCCAAACCAGAAACTAACCCAGGATCTGTTCAACAAGTATGTGAAAAACGCGAAAGTATGAGCCTGATCAGGGCAAATCCCAGACCAATCCCAGACCTAACTTGCGTTGTCCTCTAAGATATTGATGGAAACCAGGTTTAATTGACTGTTTCAGTGTTGTACTTCATTACTACCTGATGCAATCCAGAAAAAGCCCAGGATCTAGCCATCAAGTATGAGAAATATGCGAAAGAATGAGCCTGATGAGAGCAAATCTCAGACCTAACCTAGACCTAACATGAATTATTCACTAAAATATTCATCGAAACCAGGTTTAATCGACTGTTTCAGTGTGGTACCACACTACTGCGTGATACAAACCAGAAAAACCCCAGGATCTGTTCAAGAAGTATGTGAAAAACGCGAAACTGTGAGCCTGATGAGGGCAAATCTTAGACCTAACCTTGACCTAACATGCGTAATTCTCTAAAATTTTTATCCAGACCAGGTTTCATAGAATGTTTCAGTGTGGTACCACTTTACTACGTGATCCAATCCAGAAATAGCCCAGGATCTAGCCATGAAGTATGAGAAATATGCGAAAGTATGAGCCTAATGAGAGCAAATCCCAGACCCAACCTAGACCTAACATGCGTTATCCTCTAAAATATTGAGCGGAACCAGGTTTGATGGACTGTTTCAGTGTGGTACTACACTACTACGTGATCCAAACCAGAAAAAACCCAGGATCAGTTCAACAAGTATGAGAGGAATGCGAAAGTATGAGCCTGATGAGGGCGAATCCCAGACCTATGCCAGACCTAACTTGCGTTATCCTCTAAAATATTGATCGAAACCAGGTTTAATTGACTGTGTCAGCGTGGTACCACATTACTACGTGATACAATCCAGAAGCAGCCCAGGATCTAGCCATGAAGTATGAGAGATATGCGAAAGTATGAGCCTGCTGAGGGCAAATCCTAGACCTAACCCAAACCTAACAGGCGTTATCCTCTAAAATATTTATCAAGACCAGGTTTAATTGATTGTTTCAGTGTGGTCCCACACTACAACGTGATCCAAACCAGAAAAAACCCAGGATCAGTTCAACAAGTATGTGAAGAATGCGAAAGTATGAGTCTGATGAGTGAAAATCCCAGGCCTGACCTAGACCTAACATGCGTTATCCTCTAAAATATTGAGCGAAACCAGGTTTAATGGACTGTTTCAGTGTGGTACCACACTACTACGGGATCCAAACCAGAAAAAACCCAGGATCTGTTCAACAAGTATGTGAAGGGTGCGAAAGTATGAGTCTGATGAGGTCAAATCCCAGACCAATCCCAGACTTAACTTGCGTTATCCTCTAAAATATTGATCGGAACCAGGTTTAATCGACTGTTTCAGCGTGGTACCACATTACTACGTGATACAATACAGAAATCGCCCAGGATCTAGCCATGATGTATGAGACAGATGCGAAAGTATGAGCATGATGAGGGCAAATTCTAGACCTGACCCAGACCTAACATGCGTTATCCTCTAAAATATTTATCAAGACCAGGATTAATTGACTGTTTCAGTGTGGCCCCACATTACTACGTGATCCAAACCAGAAAAAACCCAGGATCCGTTCTACAAGTATGTGAAGAATGCGAAAGTATGAGTCTGATGAGTGAAAATCCCAGGCCTAACCTATACCTAACATGCGTTATCCTCAAAAATATTGATCGAAACCTGGTTTAATCGACTGTTTCAGTGTGGTACCACGTTACTATGTGATCCAAACCAGAAAGTAACCCAGGATCTGTTCAACGAGTATGTGAAGTGTGCGAAAGTATAAGTCTGATGAGGTCAAATCCCAGACCAATCCCTGACATAACTTGCGTTATCCTCTAAAATATTGATCGAAACCAGGTTTAATCGACTGTTTCAGTGTGGTACCACACTACTACGTGATCCAAACCACAAAAAACCCAGGATCTGTTCGACAAGTATGTGAAAAACGCGAAACTGTGAGCCTGATGAGGGCAAATCCTAGACCTAACCCAAACCTAACATGCGTTATCCTCTAAAATATTTATCAAGACCAGGTTTAATTGAATGTTTCAGTGTGGTACCACTTTACTACGTGATCCAAAGCAGAAAAAACCCTCGATCAGGTCAACATGTATGTTAAAACTGCGAAAGTATGGCCCTGATGAGAGCAAATCCCAGACCTAACCTAGACCTAACATGAATTATTCTCTAAAATATTGTTCGACACCAGGTTTAATCGACTGTTTCAGTGTGGTACCACATTACTACGTGATCCAAACCAGTAAAAACCCAGGATCCGTTTAATAAGTATGTGAGGAATGCGAATGAATGAGTCTGATGAGTGAAAATCCCAGGTCTAACCTAGACCTAACATGCGTTATCCTCAAAAATATTGATCGAAACCTGGTTTAATCGACTGTTTCAGTGTGGTACCATATTACTATGTAATCCAAACCAGAAAATAACCCAGGATCCGTTCAACAAGTATGTGAAGAATGCGAAAGTATGAGTCTGATGGGTGAAAATCCCAGGCCTAACCTAGACCTAACATGCGTTATCCTGAAAAATATTGATCGAAACCTGGTTCAATCGACTGTTTCAGTGTGGTACCACATTACTATGTGATCCAAACCAGAAAATAACCCAGGATCTGTTCAACGAGTATGTGAAGTGTGCGAAAGTATGAGTCTGATGAGGTCAAATCCCAGACCAATCCCTGACTTAACTTGCGTTATCCTCTAAAATATTGATCGAAACCAGGTTTAATCGACTGTTTCAGTGTGGTACCACATTACTACGTGATCCAAACCAGAAAAAACCCAGGATCAGTTCAACAAGTATCAGAAGAATGCGAAAGTATGAGTCTGATGAGTGAAAATCCCAGGGCTAACCTAGACCTAACATGCGTTATCCTCTAAAATATTGATCCAAACCAGGTTTAATGGACTGTTTCAGTGTGGTACCACACTACTACGTGATACAAACCAGAAAAAACCCAGGATCCGTTCAACAAGTATGTGAAGAATGCGAAAGTATGAGTCTGATGAGTGAAAAAACCAGGCCTGACCTAGACCTAACATGCGTTATCCTCTAAAATATTGAGCGAAACCAGGTTTAATGGACTGTTTCAGTGTGGTACCACACTACTACGGGATCCAAACCAGAAAAAACCCGGGATCTGTTCAACTAGTATGTGAAAAACGCGAAAGTATGAGCCTGATGAGGGCAAATCCCAGACCTATCCCAGACCTAACTTGCGTTATCCTCTAAAATATTGATCGAAACCAGGTTTAATCGACTGTTTCAGTGTGGAACCACATTACTACGTGATTCAAACCAGAAAAAAACCCAGGATCTTGTCAACGAGTATGTGAAGTGTGCGAAAGTATGAGCCTGACGAGGGCAAATCCTAGACCTAACCCAGGCCTAACATGCGTTATCCTCTAAAATATTTATCAAGACCAGGTATAATTGAATGTTTCAGTGTGGTACCACATTACTACGTGAACTAAACCAGAAAAAAACCCAGGATCTGATCAACGAGTATGTGAAGTGTGCGAAAGTATGAGTCTGATGAGGGCAAATCACAGACCTATCCCAGACCTAACTTGCGATATCCTCTAAAATATTGATCGAAACCAGGTTTAATTGACAGTTTTAGTGTGGTACCACTTTACTACGTGATCCAAAGCAGAAAAAACCCTCGATCAGGTCAGCATGCATGTTAAAACTGCGAAAGTATGAGCCTGATGATGGCAAATCCCACACCTATCCCAGACCTAACATGCGTTATCCTCTAAAATATTTATCAAGACCAGGTTTAATTGAATGTTTCAGTGTGGTACCACATTACTACGTGATGCAATCCAGAAAAAGCCTAGGATCTAGGCATCAAGTATAAGAAATATGCGAAAGAATGAGCCTGATAAGGGCAAATCCTAGACCTAACCCAGACCTAACATGCGTTATCCTCTAAAATATTGATCGCAACCAGGTTTAATGGACTGTTTCTGTGTGGTACCACACTACTACGTGATCCAAACCAGAAAAAACCCAGGATCTGTTCAACGAGTATGTGAAGAATGCGAAAGTATGGGTCTGATGAGTGAAAATCCCAGACCTAACCTAGACCTAACATGCGTTATCCTCTAAAATATTGATCCAAACCAGGTTTAATGGACTGTTTCAGTGTGGAACCACACTACTACGTGATCCAAACCAGAAAAAACCCAGGATCTGTTCAACAAGGACGGGAAAAACGCGAAAGTATGAGCCTGATGAGGGCAAATCCCTGACCTATCCCAGACCTAACTTGCGTTGTCCTCTAAGATACTGATGGAAACCAGGTTTAATTGACTGTTTCAGTGTTGTACTTCATTACTACGTGATGCAATCCAGAAAAAGCCCAGGATCTAGCCATCAAGTTTGAGAAATATGCGAAAGAATGAGCCTGATGAGAGCAAATCCCAGATCTAAACTAGACCTAACATGAATTATTCTCTTAAATATTGATCGAAACCAGGTGTAATTGATTGTTTCAGTGTGGTCCCACATTACTACGTGATCCAAACCAGAAAAAACCTAGGATCCGTTCAACAAGTATGTGAAGAATGCGAAAGTATGAGTCTGATGAGTGAAAATACCAGACCTAACCTAGACCTAACATGCGTTATCCTCAAAAATACTGATCGGAACCTGGTTTAATCGACTGTTTCAGTGTGGTACCACATTACTATGTGATCCAAACCAGAAAGTAACCCAGGATCTGTTCAACGAGTATGTGAAGTGTGCGAAAGTATGAGTCTGATGAGGGCAAATCCCAGACCTATCCCAGACCTAACTTGCGTTATCCTCAAAAATATTGATCGAAACCTGGTTTAATCGACTGTTTCACTGTGGTCCCACATTACTACGTGATGCAATCTAGAAAAAGCCCAGGATCTAGCCATCAAGTATGAGAAATATGCGAAAGAATGAGCCTGATGACAGCAAATCCCAGACCTAACCTAGACCTAGCATGCGTTATCCTCTAAAATATTGAGCGAAACCAGGTTTAATGGACTGTTTCAGTATGGTACCACATTACTACGTGATCCAAACCAGAAACAACCCAGGATCTGTTCAACAAGTATGTGAAAAACGCGAAAATGTGAGCCTGATGAGGGCAAATCTTAGACCTAACCTTGACCTAACATGCGTTATCCTCTAATCTATTTATCCAGACCAGGTTTCATTTAATGTTTCGGTGTGGTACCACTTTACTACGTGATCCAATCCAGAAATAGCCCAGGATCTAGCCATGAAGTATGAGAAATATGCGAAAGTAAGAGCCTGATGAGGGCAAATCCTAGACCTATCCCAGACCTAACTTGCGTTATCCTCTAAAATATTGATCGAAATCAGGTTTAATTGACTGTTTCAGCGTGGTACCACATTACTACGTGATACAATCCAGAAACAGCCCAGGATCTAGCCATGAAGTATGAGCAATATGCGAAAGTATGAGCCTGATGAGGGCAAATCCTAGACCTAACCCAGACCTAACATGCGTTATCCTCTAAAATATTTATCAAGACCAGGTTTAATTGATTGTTTCAGTGTGGTCCCACATTACTACGTGATCCAAAACAGAAAAAACCCAGGATCTGTTCTACATGTATGAGAAATATGCGAAAGAATGAGCCTGATGAGAGCAAATCCCAGACCTAACCTAGACCTAACATGAATTATTCTCTAAAATATTGATCGAAACCAGGTTTAATTGACTGTTTCAGTGTGGTCCCACATTACTACGTGATCCAAACCAGAAAAAACCCAGGATCCGTTCAACAAGTAGGTGAAGAATGCGAAAGTATGAGTCTGATGAGTGAAAATCCCAGGCCTAACCTAGACCTAACATGAATTATTCTCTAAAATATTGATCAAAACCAGATTTAATTGACTGTTTCAGTGTGGTCCCACATTACTACGTGATCCAAACCAGAAAAAACCCTCGATCAGGTCAACATGCATGTTAAAACTGCGAAAGTATGAGCCTGACGAGGGCAAATCACAGACCTAACCCAGACCTAACATGCGTTATCCTCTAAAATATTTATCAAGACCAGGTTTAATTTAATGTTTCAGTGTGATACCACATTACTACGTGATCCAAACCAGAAAAAACCCTGGATCTGTTCAACAAGTATGTGAAAAACGCGAGACTGTGAGCCTGATGAGGGCAAATCTTAGACCTAACCTTGACCTAACATGCGTTATCCTCTAAAATATTTATCCAGACCAGGTTTCATTGAATGTTTCAGTGTGGTACCACTTTACTACGTGATCCAATCCAGAAATAGCCCAGGATCTAGCCATGAAGTATGAGAAATATGCGAAAGTATGAGCCCGATGAGGGCAAATCCTAGACCTAACCCAGTCGTAACATGCGTTATTCTCTAAAATATTTATCAAGACCAGTTTTAATTGAATGTTTCAGTGTGGTACCACATTACTACGTGATCCAAACCAGGAAAAACCCAGGGTCAGTTCAACAAGTATGTGAAAAACGCGAAAGTATGAGCCTGATTAGGGCGAATCCCAGACCTATCCCAGACCTAACTTGCGTTATCCTCTAAAATATTGATCGAAACCAGGTTTAATTGACTGTTTCAGCGTGGTACCACATTACTACCTGATACAATCCAGAAACAGCCCAGGATCTAGCCATGAAGTATGAGAAATATGCGAAAGTATGAGCCTGATGAGGGCAAATCCTAGACCTAACCCAAACCTAACATGCGTTATCCTCTAAAATATTTATCAAGGCCAGGTTTAATTGAATGTTTCAGTGTGGTACCACATTACTACGTGAAACAAACCAGAAAAAAACAAGGATCAGTTCAACAAGTATGTGAAGAATGCGAAAGTATGAGTCTGATGAGTGAAAACCCCAGGGCTAACCTAGACCTAACATGAATTGTTCTCTAAAATAGTGATCGAAACCAGGTTTAATTGACTGTTTCAGTGTGGTCCCACATTACTACGTGATCCAAACCAGAAAAAACCCAGGATCCGTTCAACAAGTATGTGAAGAATGCGAAAGTATGAGTCTGATGAGGGCAAAATTCTAGACATGACCCAGACCTAACATGCGTTATCCTCTAAAATATTTATCAAGACCAGGTTTAATTGAATGTTTCAGTGTGGTACCACATTACTACGTGAACCAAACCAGAAAATAACACAGGATCTGTTCAACAAGTATGTGAAGACTGCGAAAGTATGAGTCTGATGGGGGCAAATCCCAGACCTATCCCAGACCTAACTTGCGTTATCCTCTAAAATATTGAGCGAAACCATGTTTAATGGACTGTTTCAGTGTGGTACCACATTACTACGTGATACAATCCTGAAACAGCCCAGGATCTAGCCATGAAGTATGAGAAATATGCGAAAGGATGAGCCTGATGACAGCAAATCCCAGACCTAACCTAGACCTAACATGCGTTATCCTCTAAAATATTGAGCGAAACCTGGTTTAATGGACAGTTTCAGTATGGTACCACAGTACTACGTAAACCAAACCAGAAAAAACCCAGGATCTGTTCAAAAAGTATGTGAAAAACGCGAAAGTATGAGTCTGATGAGGTCAAATCCCAGACCTATCCCAGACTTAACTTGTGTTATCCTCTAAAATAATGATCGAAACCAGGTTTCATTGAATGTTTCAGTGTGGTACCACTTTACTACGTGATGCAATCCAGAAAAAGCCCAGGATCTAGCCATGAAGTATGTGAAATATGCGAAAGTATGAGCCTGATGAGGGCAAATCCTAGAACTAACCCAAACCTAACATGCGTTATCCTCTAAAATATTTATCAAGACCAGGTTTAATTGAACGTTTCAGTGTGGTACCACATTACTACGAGAACCAAACCAGAAAAAACCCAGGATCCGTTCAACAAGTATGTGAAGACTGCGAAAGTATGAGTCTGATGAGGTCAAATCCCAGACCTATCCCAGACTTAACTTGCGTTATCATCTAAAATATTGATCGAAACCAGGTTTAATCGACTGTTTCAGCGTGGTACCACATTACTACGTGGTACAATCCAGAAACAGCCCAGGATCTAGCCATGAAGTATGAGAAATATGCGAAAGTATGAGCCTGATGAGGGCAAATCCTAGACCTAACCCAAACCTAACATGCGTTATCCTCTAAAATATTTATCAAGACCAGGTGTAATTGAATGATTCAGTGTGGTACCACATTACTACGTGAACCAAACGAGAAAAATCCCAGGATCCGTTCAACAAGTATGTTAAAACTGCGACAGTATGACCCTGATAAGGGCAAATCCCAGGCCTAACCTAGACCTAACATGCGTTGTCCTCTAAAATATTGATGGAAACAAGGTTTAATTGACTGTTTCAGTGTTGTACTTCATTACTACGTGATGCAATCCAGAAAAAGCCCAGGATCTAGCCATGAAGTATGAGAAATATGCGAAAGTAAGAGCCTGATGAGGGTAAATCCTAGACCTATCCCAGACCTAACTTGCGTTATCCTCTAAAATATTGATCGAAATCAGGTTTAATTGACAGTTTCAGCGTGGTACCACATTACTACGTGATACAATCCAGAAACAGCCCAGGATCTAGCCATGAAGTCTGAGCAATATGCGAAAGTATGAGCCTGATGAGGGCAAATCCTGGACCTAACCCAGACCTAACATGCGTTATCCTCTAAAATATTTATCAAGACCAGGTTTAATTGAATGTTTCAGTGTGGTACCGCATTACTACGTGATGCAATCCAGAAATAGCCCAGGTTCTAGCCATGAAGTATGAGAAATATGCGAAAGTATGAGCCTGATGAGGGCAGATCCTAGACCTAACCCAGACCTAACATGCGTTATCCTCTAAAATATTTATCAAGACCAGGTTTAATTGAATGTTTCAGTGTGGTACCACATTACTACGTGATGCAATCCAGAAAAAGCCCAGTACCAAGCCATCAAGTTTGAGAAATATGCGAAAGAATGAGCCTGATGACAGCATATCCCAGACCTAACCTAGACCTAACATGCGTTATCCTCTAAAATATTGAGCGAAACCTGGTTTAATGGACAGTTTCAGTATGGTACCACAGTACTACGTAAACCAAACCAGAAAAAACCCAGGATCTGTTCAAAAAGTATGTGAAAAATTCGAAAATGTGAGCCTGATGAGGGCAAATCTTAGACCTAACCTTAACCTAACATGCGTTATCCTCTAAAATATTTATCCAGACCAGGTTTCATTGAATGTTTCAGTGTGGTACCACTTTACTACGTGATCCAATCCAGAAATAGCCCAGGATCTAGCCATGAAGTATGAGAAATATGCGAAAGTATGAGCCTGATGAGGGCAGATCCTAGACCTAACCCAGACCTAACATGCGTTATCCTCTAAAATATTTATCAAGACCAGGTTTAATTGAATGTTTCAGTGTGGTACCACATTACTACGTGATGCAATCCAGAAAAAGCCCAGTACCAAGCCATCAAGTTTGAGAAATATGCGAAAGAATGAGCCTGATGAGGGCAAATACTAGACCTAACCCAGACCTAACATGCGTTATCCTCTAAAATATTGATCGCAACCAGGTTTAATGGACTCTCTCAGTGTGGTACCACACTACTACGTGATCCAAACCAGAAAAAACCCAGGATCTGTTCAACAAGTATGTGAAAAACGCGAAAGTATGAGTCTGATGAGGTCAAATCCCAGACCTATCCCAGACTTAACTTGTGTTATCCTCTAAAATAATGATCGAAACCAGGTTTCATTGAATGTTTCAGTGTGGTACCACTTTACTACGTGATGCAATCCAGAAAAAGCCCAGGATCTAGCCATGAAGTATGTGAAATATGCGAAAGTATGAGCCTGATGAGGGCAAATCCTAGAACTAACCCAAACCTAACATGCGTTATCCTCTAAAATATTTATCAAGACCAGGTTTAATTGAACGTTTCAGTGTGGTACCACATTACTACGAGAACCAAACCAGAAAAAACCCAGGATCCGTTCAACAAGTATGTGAAGACTGCGAAAGTATGAGTCTGATGAGGTCAAATCCCAGACCTATCCCAGACTTAACTTGCGTTATCATCTAAAATATTGATCGAAATCAGGTTTAATCGACTGTTTCAGCGTGGTACCACATTACTACGTGGTACAATCCAGAAACAGCCCAGGATCTAGCCATGAAGTATGAGAAATATGCGAAAGTATGAGCCTGATGAGGGCAAATCCTAGACCTAACCCAAACCTAACATGCGTTATCCTCTAAAATATTTATCAAGACCAGGTGCAATTGAATGATTCAGTGTGGTACCACATTACTACGTGAACCAAACCAGAAAAATCCCAGGATCCGTTCAACAAGTATGTTAAAACTGCGACAGTATGACCCTGATAAGGGCAAATCCCAGGCCTAACCTAGACCTAACATGCGTCGTCCTCTAAAATATTGATGGAAACAAGGTTTAATTGACTGTTTCAGTGTTGTACTTCATTACTACGTGATGCAATCCAGAAAAAGCCCAGGATCTAGCCATCAAGTATGAGAAATATGCGAAAGAATGAGCCTGATGAGAGCAAATCCCAGACCTAACCTAGATCTAACATGAATTATTCTCTAAAATATTGATCGAAACCAGTTTTAATTGACTGTTTCAGTGTTGTACTTCATTACTACGTGACGCAATCCAGAAAAAGCCCAGGATCTAGCCATGAAGTATGAGAAATATGCGAAAGTATGAGCCTGATGAGGGCAAATCCTAGACCTAACCCAGACCTAACATGCGTTATTCTGTAAAATTTTTATCAAGACCAGGTTTAATTGAATGATTCATTGTGGTACCTCATTACTGCGTGATCAAAACCAGAAAAAACCCAGGATCCGTTCAACAAGTATGTGAAGAATGCGAAAGTATGAGTCTGATCAGTGAAAATCTCAGGACTTACCTAGACCCAACTTGCGTTGTCCTCTAAAATATTGATGGAAACCAGGTTTCATTGACTGTTTCAGTGTGGTACTACATTACTACGTGATGCAATCCAGAAAAAGCCCAGGATCTAGCCATCAAGTATGAGAAATATGCGAAAGAATGAGACTTATGAGAGCAAATCCCAGACCTAACCTAGACCTAACATGCGTTATCCTCTAAAATATTGAGCGAAACCAGGTTTAATGGACTGTTTCAGTGTGGTACCACACTACTTCGTGATCCAAGCCAGAAAAAACCCAGGATCTGTTCAACAAGTATGTGAAAAACGCGAAAGAATGAGCCTGATGAGAGCAAATCCCAGACCTAACCTAGACCTAACATGAATTATTCTCTAAAATATTCATCCAAACCAGGTTTAATGGTCTGTTTCAGCGTGGTACCACACTACTACGTGATCCAAACCAGAAAAAACCCAGGATCTGTTCAACAAGTATGTGAAAAACGCTAAACTGTGAGCCTGATGAGGGCAAATCTTACACCTAACCCAGACCTAAGATGCGTTATCCTCTAAAATATTTATCCAGACCAGGTTTCATTGAATGTTTCAGTGTGGCACCACTTTCCTACGTGATCCAATCCAGAAATAGCCCAGGATCTAGCCATCAAGTATGAGAAATATGCGAAAGAATGAGCCTTATGAGAGCAAATCCCAGACCTAACCTAGACCTAACATGCGTTATCCTCTAAAATATTGAGCGAAACCAGGTTTAATGGACTGTTTCAGTGAGGTACCACACTACTTCGTGATCCAAACCAGAAAAAGCCCAGGATCTGTTCAACAAGTATGTGAAAAACGCTAAACTGTGAGCCTGATGAGAGCAAATCCCAGACCTAACCTAGACCTTACATGCGTTATCCTCTAAAATATTGAGCGAAACCAGGTTTAATGGACTGTTTCAGTGTGGTCCCACATTACTACGTGATCCGAACCAGAAATAACCCAGGGTCCGTTCAACAAGTATGTGAAGAATGCGAAAGTATGAGTCTGATGAGTGAAAATCCCAGACCTATCCCAGACCTAACTTGCGTTATCCTCTAAAATATTGATCGAAACCAGGTTTAATCGACTGTTTCAGTGCGGTACCACATTGCTGCGTGATCCAAACCAGAAAAACCCAGGATCTGTTCAACAAGTATGTGAAAAACGCTAAACTGTGAGCCTGATGGGGGCAAATCTTAGACCTAACCCAGACATAAGATGCGTTATCCTCTAAAATATTTATCCAGACCAGGTTTCATTGAATGTTTCAGTGTGGCACCACTTTCCTACGTGATCCAATCCAGAAATAGCCCAGGATCTAGCCACGAAGTATGAGAAATATGCGAAAGTAAGAGCCTGATGAGAGCAAATCCCGGACCTAACCTAGACCTAACATGCGTTATCCTCTAAAATATTGAGCGAAACCAGGTTTAATGGACTGTTTCAGTGGGGTACCACACTACTTCGTGATCCAAACCAGAAAATGCCCAGGATCTGTTCAACAAGTATGTGAAAAACGCTAAACTGTGAGCCTGATGAGGGCAAATCTTAGACCTAACCCAGACATAAGATGCGTTATCCTCTAAAATATTTATCCAGACCAGGTTTCATTGAATGTTTCAGTGTGGCACCACTTTCCTACGTGATCCAATCCAGAAATAGCCCAGGATCTAGCCACGAAGTATGAGAAATATGCGAAAGTAAGAGCCTGATGAGGGCAAATCCTAGACCTATCCCAGACCTAACTTGCGTTATCCTCTAAAATATTGATCGAAACCAGGTTTAATCGACTGTTTCAGCGTGGTGCCACATTACTACGTGATACAATCCAGAAACAGCCCAGGATCTAGCCATGAAGTATGAGAAATATGCGAAAGTATGAGCCTGATGAGGGCAAATCCTAGACCTAACCCAAACCTAACATGCGTTATCCTCTAAAATATTTATCAAGACCAGGTTTAATAAAATGTTTCAGTGTGAAACCACATTACTACCTGAACCAAACCAGAAAAAACCCAGGATCCGTTCAACAAGTATGTTAAAACTGCGACAGTATGACCCTGATGAGGGCAAATCCCAGGCCTAACCTAGACCTAACATGCGTTGTCCTCTAGAATATTGATGGAAACCAGGTTTAATTGACTGTTTCAGTGTTGTACTTCATTACTACGTGATGCAATCCAGAAAAAGCCCAGGATCTAGCCATCAAGTATGAGAAATATGCGAAAGAATGAACCTGATGAGAGCAAATCCCAGACCTAACCTAGACCTAACATGAATTATTCTCTAAAATATTGATCGAAACCAGGTTTAATTGACTGTTTCAGTGTTGTACTTCATTACTACGTGATGCAATCCAGAAAAAGCCCAGGATCTTGCCATCAAGTATGAGAAATATGCGAAAGAATGAGCCTGATGGGAGCAAATCCCTGACCTAACCTAGACCTAACATGAATTATTCTCTAAAATATTGATCAAAACCAGGTTTATTTGACTATTTCAGTGTGGTACCACATTACTACGTGATCCAATCCAGAAACAACCCAGGATCTAGCCATGAACTATGAGAAATATGCGAAATTATGAGCCTGATGAGGGCAAATCCTAGACCTAACCCAAACCTAACACGCGTTATCCTCTAAAATATTTATCAAGACCAGGTTTAATTGATTGTTTCATTGTGGACCCACATTACTACGTGATCCAAACCCGAAAAAACCCAGGATCCGTTCAACAAGTATGTGAAGAATGCGAAAGTATGAGTCTGATGAGTGAAAATCCCAGGCCTGACCTAGACCTAACATGCGTTATTCTCTAAAATATTGAGCGAAACCAGGTTTAATGGACTGTTTCAGTGTGGTACCACACTACTACGGGATCCAAACCAGAAAAAACCCAGGATCTGTTCAACAAGTATGTGAATTGTGCGAAAGTATGAGTCTGATGAGGTCAAATCCCAGACCAATCCCAGACTTAACTTGCGTTATCCTCTAAAATATTGATCGGAACCAGGTTTAATCGACTGTTTTAGCGTGGTACCACATTACTACGTGATACAATCCAGGAATAGCCCAGGATCTAGCCATCAAGTATGAGAAATATGCGAAAGAATGAGCCTGATGAGAGCAAATCTCAGACCTAACCTAGACCTAACATGAATTATTCTCTAAAATATTCATCGAAACCAGGTTTAATCGACTGTTTCAGTGTGGTACCACATTACTATGTGATCCAAACCAGAAAATAACCCAGGATCTGTTCAACGAGTATGTGAAGTGTGCGAAAGTATGAGTCTGATGAGGTCAAATCCCAGACCTATCCCAAACCTAACTATGCGTTATCCTCTAAAATATTGATCAAAACCACGTTTAATGGACTGTTTCAGTGTGGTACCACATTAGTACGTGATCCATACCAGAAAAAACCCAGCATCCGTTCAACAAGTATGTGAAGAATGCGAAAGTATGAGTCTGAAGGGTGAAAATCCCAGACCTAACCTAGACCTAACATGCGTTATCCTCTAAAATATTGATCCAAACCAGGTTTAATGGACTGTTTCAGTGTGGTACCACACTACTACGTGATCCAAACCAGAGAAAACCCAGGATCTGTTCAACAAGTATGTGAAAAACGCGAAAGTATGAGCCTGATGAGGGCAAATCCCAGACCTATCCCAGACCTAACTTGCGTTGTCCTCTAAGATATTGATGGAAACCAGGTTTAATTGACTGTTTCAGTGTTGTACTTCATTACTACGTGATGCAATCCAGAAAAAGCCCAGGATCTAGCCATCAAGTATGAGAAATATGCGAAAGAACGAGCCTGATGAGAGCAAATCCCAGACCTAACCTAGACCTAACATGAATTATTCTCTAAAATATTGATCGAAACCAGGTTTAATCGACTGTTTCAGTGTGGTACCACATTACTATGTGATCCAAACCAGAAAATAACCCAGGATCTGTTCAACGAGTATGTGAAGTGTGCGAAAGTATGAGTCTGATGAGGTCAAATCCCAGACCTATCCCAAACCTAACTATGCGTTATCCTCTAAAATATTGATCAAAACCAGGTTGAATCGACTGTTTCAGTGTGGCACCACACTACTACGTGATCCAAACCAGAAAAAACCCAGGATCCGTTCAACAAGTATGTGAAGAATGCGAAAGTATGAGTCTGATGAGTGAAAATCCCAGGGCTAACCTAGACCTAACATGCGTTATCCTCTAAACAATTCATCCAAACCAGGTTTAATGGACTGTTTCAGTGTGGTACCACACTACTACGTGATACAGACCAGAAAAAACCCAGGATCTGTTCAACAAGTATGTGAAAAACGCGAAAGTATGAGCCTGATGAGGGCGAATCCCAGACCTATGCCAGACCTAACTTGCGTTATCCTCTAAAATATTTATCAAGACCAGGTTTAATTGAATGTTTCAGTGTGGTACCACATTACTACCTAAACCAAACCAGAAAAAACCCAGGATCCGTTCAGCAAGTGTGTGAAGAATGCGAAAGTATGAGTCTCATGAGCGAAAATCCCAGACCTAACCTAGACCTAACATGCGTTATCCTCTAAAATATTGATCCAAACCAGGTTTAATGGACTGTTTCAGTGTGGTACCACACTACTACGTGATCCAAACCAGAAAAAACCCAGGATCTGTTCAACAAGTATGTGAAAAACGCGAAAGTATGAGCCTGATGAGGGCAAAACCAAGACCAATCCCAGACCTAACTTGCGTTGTCCTCTAAGATATTGATGGAAACCAGGTTTAATTGACTGTTTCAGTGTTGTACTTCATTACTACGTGATGCAATCCAGAAAAAGCCCAGGATCTAGCCATCAAGTATGAGAAATATGCGAAAGAACGAGCCTGATGAGAGCAAATCCCAGACCTAACCTAGACCTAACATGAATTATTCTCTAAAATATTGATCGAAACCAGGTTTAATCGACTGTTTCAGTGTGGTACCACATTACTATGTGATCCAAACCAGAAAATAACCCAGGATCTGTTCAACGAGTATGTGAAGTGTGCGAAAGTATGAGTCTGATGAGGTCAAATCCCAGACCTATCCCAAACCTAACTATGCGTGATCCTCTAAAATATTGATCAAAACCAGGTTGAATCGACTGTTTCAGTGTGGCACCACATTACTACGTGATCCAAAGCAGAAAAAACCCTCGATCAGGTCAACATGTATGTTAAAACTGCGAAAGTATGGCCCTGATGAGGGCAAATCCCAGGCCTAACCTAGACCTAACTTGCGTTATCCTCTAAAATATTGATCGAAACCAGGTTTAATTCGCTGTTTCAGCGTGGTACCACATTACTACGTCATACAATCCAGAAACAGCCCAGGATCTAGCCATCAAGTATGAGAAATATGCGAAAGAATGAGCCTGATGAGAGCAAATCCCAGACCTAACCTAGACCTAACATGAATTATTCTCTAAAATATTGTTCGACACCAGGTTTAATCGACTGTTTCAGTGTGGTACCACATTACTACGTGATCCAAACCAGTAAAAACCCAGGATCCGTTTAATAAGTATATGAGGAATGCGAATGAATGAGTCTGATGAGTGAAAATCCCAGGCCTAACCTAGACCTAGCATGCGTTATCCTCAAAAATATTGATCGAAACCTGGTTTAATCGACTGTTTCAGTGTGGTACCATATTACTATGTAATCCAAACCAGAAACTAACCCAGGATCTGTTCAACAAGTATGTGAAAAACGCGAAAGTATGAGCCTGATCAGGGCAAATCCCAGACCAATCCCAGACCTAACTTGCGTTGTCCTCTAAGATATTGATGGAAACCAGGTTTAATTGACTGTTTCAGTGTTGTACTTCATTACTACCTGATGCAATCCAGAAAAAGCCCAGGATCTAGCCATCAAGTATGAGAAATATGCGAAAGAATGAGCCTGATGAGAGCAAATCTCAGACCTAACCTAGACCTAACATGAATTATTCTCTAAAATATTCATCGAAACCAGGTTTAATCGACTGTTTCAGTGTGGTACCACACTACTGCGTGATACAAACCAGAAAAACCCCAGGATCTGTTCAAGAAGTATGTGAAAAACGCGAAACTGTGAGCCTGATGAGGGCAAATCTTAGACCTAACCTTGACCTAACATGCGTAATTCTCTAAAATTTTTATCCAGACCAGGTTTCATAGAATGTTTCAGTGTGGTACCACTTTACTACGTGATCCAATCCAGAAATAGCCCAGGATCTAGCCATGAAGTATGAGAAATATGCGAAAGTATGAGCCTAATGAGAGCAAATCCCAGACCCAACCTAGACCTAACATGCGTTATCCTCTAAAATATTGAGCGGAACCAGGTTTGATGGACTGTTTCAGTGTGGTACTACACTACTACGTGATCCAAACCAGAAAAAACCCAGGATCAGTTCAACAAGTATGAGAGGAATGCGAAAGTATGAGCCTGATGAGGGCGAATCCCAGACCTATGCCAGACCTAACTTGCGTTATCCTCTAAAATATTGATCGAAACCAGGTTTAATTGACTGTGTCAGCGTGGTACCACATTACTACGTGATACAATCCAGAAGCAGCCCAGGATCTAGCCATGAAGTATGAGAGATATGCGAAAGTATGAGCCTGCTGAGGGCAAATCCTAGACCTATCCCAAACCTAACAGGCGTTATCCTCTAAAATATTTATCAAGACCAGGTTTAATTGATTGTTTCAGTGTGGTCCCACACTACAACGTGATCCAAACCAGAAAAAACCCAGGATCAGTTCAACAAGTATGTGAAGAATGCGAAAGTATGAGTCTGATGAGTGAAAATCCCAGGCCTGACCTAGACCTAACATGCGTTATCCTCTAAAATATTGAGCGAAACCAGGTTTAATGGACTGTTTCAGTGTGGTACCACACTACTACGGGATCCAAACCAGAAAAAACCCAGGATCTGTTCAACAAGTATGTGAAGGGTGCGAAAGTATGAGTCTGATGAGGTCAAATCCCAGACCAATCCCAGACTTAACTTGCGTTATCCTCTAAAATATTGATCGGAACCAGGTTTAATCGACTGTTTCAGCGTGGTACCACATTACTACGTGATACAATACAGAAATAGCCCAGGATCTAGCCATGATGTATGAGACAGATGCGAAAGTATGAGCATGATGAGGGCAAATTCTAGACCTGACCCAGACCTAACATGCGTTATCCTCTAAAATATTTATCAAGACCAGGATTAATTGACTGTTTCAGTGTGGCCCCACATTACTACGTGATCCAAACCAGAAAAAACCCAGGATCCGTTCTACAAGTATGTGAAGAATGCGAAAGTATGAGTCTGATGAGTGAAAATCCCAGGCCTAACCTATACCTAACATGCGTTATCCTCTAAAATATTGATCGAAACCAGGTTTAATCGACTGTTTCAGTGTGGTACCACACTACTACGTGATCCAAACCACAAAAAACCCAGGATCTGTTCGACAAGTATGTGAAAAACGCGAAACTGTGAGCCTCATGAGGGCAAATCCTAGACCTAACCCAAACCTAACATGCGTTATCCTCTAAAATATTTATCAAGACCAGGTTTAATTGAATGTTTCAGTGTGGTACCACTTTACTACGTGATCCAAAGCAGAAAAAACCCTCGATCAGGTCAACATGTATGTTAAAACTGCGAAAGTATGGCCCTGATGAGAGCAAATCCCAGACCTAACCTAGACCTAACATGAATTATTCTCTAAAATATTGTTCGACACCAGGTTTAATCGACTGTTTCAGTGTGGTACCACATTACTACGTGATCCAAACCAGTAAAAACCCAGGATCCGTTTAATAAGTATGTGAGGAATGCGAATGAATGAGTCTGATGAGTGAAAATCCCAGGTCTAACCTAGACCTAACATGCGTTATCCTCAAAAATATTGATCGAAACCTGGTTTAATCGACTGTTTCAGTGTGGTACCATATTACTATGTAATCCAAACCAGAAAATAACCCAGGATCCGTTCAACAAGTATGTGAAGAATGCGAAAGTATGAGTCTGATGGGTGAAAATCCCAGGCCTAACCTAGACCTAACATGCGTTATCCTGAAAAATATTGATCGAAACCTGGTTCAATCGACTGTTTCAGTGTGGTACCACATTACTATGTGATCCAAACCAGAAAATAACCCAGGATCTGTTCAACGAGTATGTGAAGTGTGCGAAAGTATGAGTCTGATGAGGTCAAATCCCAGACCAATCCCTGACTTAACTTGCGTTATCCTCTAAAATATTGATCGAAACCAGGTTTAATCGACTGTTTCAGTGTGGTACCACATTACTACGTGATCCAAACCAGAAAAAACCCAGGATCAGTTCAACAAGTATCAGAAGAATGCGAAAGTATGAGTCTGATGAGTGAAAATCCCAGGGCTAACCTAGACCTAACATGCGTTATCCTCTAAAATATTGATCCAAACCTGGTTTAATGGACTGTTTCAGTGTGGTACCACACTACTACGTGATACAAACCAGAAAAAACCCAGGATCCGTTCAACAAGTATGTGAAGAATGCGAAAGTATGAGTCTGATGAGTGAAAAAACCAGGCCTGACCTAGACCTAACATGCGTTATCCTCTAAAATATTGAGCGAAACCAGGTTTAATGGACTGTTTCAGTGTGGTACCACACTACTACGGGATCCAAACCAGAAAAAACCCGGGATCTGTTCAACTAGTATGTGAAAAACGCGAAAGTATGAGCCTGATGAGGGCAAATCCCAGACCTATCCCAGACCTAACTTGCGTTATCCTCTAAAATATTGATCGAAACCAGGTTTAATCGACTGTTTCAGTGTGGAACCACATTACTACGTGATTCAAACCAGAAAAAAACCCAGGATCTTGTCAACGAGTATGTGAAGTGTGCGAAAGTATGAGCCTGACGAGGGCAAATCCTAGACCTAACCCAGGCCTAACATGCGTTATCCTCTAAAATATTTATCAAGACCAGGTATAATTGAATGTTTCAGTGTGGTACCACATTACTACGTGAACTAAACCAGAAAAAAGCCAGGATCTGATCAACGAGTATGTGAAGTGTGCGAAAGTATGAGTCTGATGAGGGCAAATCACAGACCTATCCCAGACCTAACTTGCGATATCCTCTAAAATATTGATCGAAACCAGGTTTAATTGACAGTTTTAGTGTGGTACCACTTTACTACGTGATCCAAAGCAGAAAAAACCCTCGATCAGGTCAGCATGCATGTTAAAACTGCGAAAGTATGAGCCTGATGATGGCAAATCCCACACCTATCCCAGACCTAACATGCGTTATCCTCTAAAATATTTATCAAGACCAGGTTTAATTGAATGTTTCAGTGTGGTACCACATTACTACGTGATGCAATCCAGAAAAAGCCTAGGATCTAGGCATCAAGTATAAGAAATATGCGAAAGAATGAGCCTGATAAGGGCAAATCCTAGACCTAACCCAGACCTAACATGCGTTATCCTCTAAAATATTGATCGCAACCAGGTTTAATGGACTGTTTCTGTGTGGTACCACACTACTACGTGATCCAAACCAGAAAAAACCCAGGATCTGTTCAACGAGTATGTGAAGAATGCGAAAGTATGGGTCTGATGAGTGAAAATCCCAGACCTAACCTAGACCTAACATGCGTTATCCTCTAAAATATTGATCCAAACCAGGTTTAATGGACTGTTTCAGTGTGGAACCACACTACTACGTGATCCAAACCAGAAAAAACCCAGGATCTGTTCAACAAGGATGGGAAAAACGCGAAAGTATGAGCCTGATGAGGGCAAATCCCTGACCTATCCCAGACCTAACTTGCGTTGTCCTCTAAGATACTGATGGAAACCAGGTTTAATTGACTGTTTCAGTGTTGTACTTCATTACTACGTGATGCAATCCAGAAAAAGCCCAGGATCTAGCCATCAAGTTTGAGAAATATGCGAAAGAATGAGCCTGATGAGAGCAAATCCCAGATCTAAACTAGACCTAACATGAATTATTCTCTTAAATATTGATCGAAACCAGGTGTAATTGATTGTTTCAGTGTGGTCCCACATTACTACGTGATCCAAACCAGAAAAAACCTAGGATCCGTTCAACAAGTATGTGAAGAATGCGAAAGTATGAGTCTGATGAGTGAAAATACCAGACCTAACCTAGACCTAACATGCGTTATCCTCAAAAATACTGATCGGAACCTGGTTTAATCGACTGTTTCAGTGTGGTACCACATTACTATGTGATCCAAACCAGAAAGTAACCCAGGATCTGTTCAACGAGTATGTGAAGTGTGCGAAAGTATGAGTCTGATGAGGGCAAATCCCAGACCTATCCCAGACCTAACTTGCGTTATCCTCAAAAATATTGATCGAAACCTGGTTTAATCGACTGTTTCACTGTGGTCCCACATTACTACGTGATGCAATCTAGAAAAAGCCCAGGATCTAGCCATCAAGTATGAGAAATATGCGAAAGAATGAGCCTGATGACAGCAAATCCCAGACCTAACCTAGACCTAGCATGCGTTATCCTCTAAAATATTGAGCGAAACCAGGTTTAATGGACTGTTTCAGTATGGTACCACATTACTACGTGATCCAAACCAGAAACAACCCAGGATCTGTTCAACAAGTATGTGAAAAACGCGAAAATGTGAGCCTGATGAGGGCAAATCTTAGACCTAACCTTGACCTAACATGCGTTATCCTCTAAACTATTTATCCAGACCAGGTTTCATTTAATGTTTCGGTGTGGTACCACTTTACTACGTGATCCAATCCAGAAATAGCCCAGGATCTAGCCATGAAGTATGAGAAATATGCGAAAGTAAGAGCCTGATGAGGGCAAATCCTAGACCTATCCCAGACCTAACTTGCGTTATCCTCTAAAATATTGATCGAAATCAGGTTTAATTGACTGTTTCAGCGTGGTACCACATTACTACGTGATACAATCCAGAAACAGCCCAGGATCTAGCCATGAAGTATGAGCAATATGCGAAAGTATGAGCCTGATGAGGGCAAATCCTAGACCTAACCCAGACCTAACATGCGTTATCCTCTAAAATATTTATCAAGACCAGGTTTAATTGATTGTTTCAGTGTGGTCCCACATTACTACGTGATCCAAAACAGAAAAAACCCAGGATCTGTTCTACATGTATGAGAAATATGCGAAAGAATGAGCCTGATGAGAGCAAATCCCAGACCTAACCTAGACCTAACATGAATTATTCTCTAAAATATTGATCGAAACCAGGTTTAATTGACTGTTTCAGTGTGGTCCCACATTACTACGTGATCCAAACCAGAAAAAACCCAGGATCCGTTCAACAAGTATGTGAAGAATGCGAAAGTATGAGTCTGATGAGTGAAAATCCCAGGCCTAACCTAGACCTAACATGAATTATTCTCTAAAATATTGATCAAAACCAGATTTAATTGACTGTTTCAGTGTGGTCCCACATTACTACGTGATCCAAACCAGAAAAAACCCTCGATCAGGTCAACATGCATGTTAAAACTGCGAAAGTATGAGCCTGACGAGGGCAAATCACAGACCTAACCCAGACCTAACATGCGTTATCCTCTAAAATATTTATCAAGACCAGGTTTAATTTAATGTTTCAGTGTGATACCACATTACTACGTGATCCAAACCAGAAAAAACCCTGGATCTGTTCAACAAGTATGTGAAAAACGCGAGACTGTGAGCCTGATGAGGGCAAATCTTAGACCTAACCTTGACCTAACATGCGTTATCCTCTAAAATATTGATCGAAACCAGGTTTAATTGACTGTTTCAGCGTGGTACCACATTACTACCTTATACAATCCAGAAACAGCCCAGGATCTAGCCATGAAGTATGAGAAATATGCGAAAGTATGAGCCTGATGAGGGCAAATCCTAGACCTAACCCAAACCTAACATGCGTTATCCTCTAAAATATTTATCAAGGCCAGGTTTAATTGAATGTTTCAGTGTGGTACCACATTACTACGTGAAACAAACCAGAAAAAAACAAGGATCAGTTCAACAAGTATGTGAAGATTGCGAAAGTATGAGTCTGATGAGTGAAAACCCCAGGGCTAACCTAGACCTAACATGAATTGTTCTCTAAAATAGTGATCGAAACCAGGTTTAATTGACTGTTTCAGTGTGGTCCCACATTACTACGTGATCCAAACCAGAAAAAACCCAGGATCCGTTCAACAAGTATGTGAAGAATGCGAAAGTATGATTCTGATGAGGGCAAATTCTAGACATGACCCAGACCTAACATGCGTTATCCTCTAAAATATTTTTCAAGACCAGGTTTAATTGAATGTTTCAGTGTGGTACCACATTACTACGTGAACCAAACCAGAAAATAACCCAGGATCTGTTCAACAAGTATGTGAAGACTGCGAAAGTATGAGTCTGATGGGGGCAAATCCCAGACCTATCCCAGACCTAACTTGCGTTATCCTCTAAAATATTGAGCGAAACCATGTTTAATGGACTGTTTCAGTGTGGTACCACATTACTACGTGATACAATCCTGAAACAGCCCAGGATCTAGCCATGAAGTATGAGAAATATGCGAAAGGATGAGCCTGATGACAGCAAATCCCAGACCTAACCTAGACCTAACATGCGTTATCCTCTAAAATATTGAGCGAAACCTGGTTTAATGGACAGTTTCAGTATGGTACCACAGTACTACGTAAACCAAACCAGAAAAAACCCAGGATCTGTTCAAAAAGTATGTGAAAAACGCGAAAGTATGAGTCTGATGAGGTCAAATCCCAGACCTATCCCAGACTTAACTTGTGTTATCCTCTAAAATAATGATCGAAACCAGGTTTCATTGAATGTTTCAGTGTGGTACCACTTTACTACGTGATGCAATCCAGAAAAAGCCCAGGATCTAGCCATGAAGTATGTGAAATATGCGAAAGTATGAGCCTGATGAGGGCAAATCCTAGAACTAACCCAAACCTAACATGCGTTATCCTCTAAAATATTTATCAAGACCAGGTTTAATTGAACGTTTCAGTGTGGTACCACATTACTACGAGAACCAAACCAGAAAAAACCCAGGATCCGTTCAACAAGTATGTGAAGACTGCGAAAGTATGAGTCTGATGAGGTCAAATCCCAGACCTATCCCAGACTTAACTTGCGTTATCATCTAAAATATTGATCGAAACCAGGTTTAATCGACTGTTTCAGCGTGGTACCACATTACTACGTGGTACAATCCAGAAACAGCCCAGGATCTAGCCATGAAGTATGAGAAATATGCGAAAGTATGAGCCTGATGAGGGCAAATCCTAGACCTAACCCAAACCTAACATGCGTTATCCTCTAAAATATTTATCAAGACCAGGTGTAATTGAATGATTCAGTGTGGTACCACATTACTACGTGAACCAAACGAGAAAAATCCCAGGATCCGTTCAACAAGTATGTTAAAACTGCGACAGTATGACCCTGATAAGGGCAAATCCCAGGCCTAACCTAGACCTAACATGCGTTGTCCTCTAAAATATTGATGGAAACAAGGTTTAATTGACTGTTTCAGTGTTGTACTTCATTACTACGTGATGCAATCCAGAAAAAGCCCAGGATCTAGCCATGAAGTATGAGAAATATGCGAAAGTAAGAGCCTGATGAGGGTAAATCCTAGACCTATCCCAGACCTAACTTGCGTTATCCTCTAAAATATTGATCGAAATCAGGTTTAATTGACAGTTTCAGCGTGGTACCACATTACTACGTGATACAATCCAGAAACAGCCCAGGATCTAGCCATGAAGTCTGAGCAATATGCGAAAGTATGAGCCTGATGAGGGCAAATCCTAGACCTAACCCAGACCTAACATGCGTTATCCTCTAAAATATTTATCAAGACCAGGTTTAATTGATTGTTTCAGTGTGGTCCCACATTACTACGTGATACAAAACAGAAAAAACCCAGGATCTGTTCTACATGTATGAGAAATATGCGAAAGAATGAGCCCGATGAGAGCAAATCCCAGACCTAACCTAGACCTAACATGAACTATTTTCTAAAATATTGATCGAAACCAGGTTTAATTGACTGTTTCAGTGTGGTCCCACATTGCTACGTGATCCAAACCAGAAAAAACCCAGGATCCGTTCAAAAAGTATGTGAAGAATGCGAAAGTATGTGTCTGATCAGTGAAAATCCCAGGCCTAACCTAGACCTAACATGCGTTATCCTCAAAAATATTGATCGAATCCTGGTTTAATCGACTGTTTCAGTGTGGTACCACATTACTATGTGATCCAAACCAGAAAATAACCCAGGATCTGTTCAACGAGTATGTGAAGGGTGCGAAGGTATGAGTCTGATGAGGTCAAATCCCAGACCTATCCCAGACCTAACTTGCGTTATCCTCCAAAATATTGATCGAAACGAGGTTTAATCGACTGTTTCAGTGTGGTACCACATTACTACGTGATCCAAACCAGAAAAAACCCAGGATCAGTTCAACAAGTACGTGAAAAACGCGAATGTAAGAGCCTGATCAGGGCAAATCCTAGACCTATCCCAGACCTAACTTGCGTTATCCTCTAAAATATTGATCGAAATCAGGTTTAATTGACTGTTTCAGCGTGGTGCCACTTTACTACGTGATCCAATCCAGAAATAGCCCAGGATCTAGCCATGAAGTATGAGAAATATGCGAAAGTAAGAGCCTGATCAGGGCAAATCCTAGACCTATCCCAGACCTAACTTGCGTTATCCTCTAAAATATTGATCGAAATCAGGTTTAATTGACTGTTTCAGCGTGGTGCCACATTACTACGTGATACAATCCAGAAACAGCCCAGGATCTAGCCATGAAGTCTGAGCAATATGCGAAAGTATGAGCCTGATGTGGGCAAATCCTGGACCTAACCCAGACCTAACATGCGTTATCCTCTAAAATATTTATCAAGACCAGGTTTAATTGAATGTTTCAGTGTGGTACCGCATTACTACGTGATGCAATCCAGAAATAGCCCAGGATCTAGCCATGAAGTATGAGAAATATGCGAAAGTATGAGCCTGATGAGGGCAGATCCTAGACCTAACCCAGACCTAACATGCGTTATCCTCTAAAATATTTATCAAGACCAGGTTTAATTGAATGTTTCAGTGTGGTACCACATTACTACGTGATGCAATCCAGAAAAAGCCCAGTACCAAGCCATCAAGTTTGAGAAATATGCGAAAGAATGAGCCTGATGAGGGCAAATACTAGACCTAACCCAGACCTAACATGCGTTATCCTCTAAAATATTGATCGCAACCAGGTTTAATGGACTCTCTCAGTGTGGTACCACACTACTACGTGATCCAAACCAGAAAAAACCCAGGATCTGTTCAACAAGTATGTGAAAAACGCGAAAGTATGAGTCTGATGAGGTCAAATCCCAGACCTATCCCAGACTTAACTTGTGTTATCCTCTAAAATAATGATCGAAACCAGGTTTCATTGAATGTTTCAGTGTGGTACCACTTTACTACGTGATGCAATCCAGAAAAAGCCCAGGATCTAGCCATGAAGTATGTGAAATATGCGAAAGTATGAGCCTGATGAGGGCAAATCCTAGAACTAACCCAAACCTAACATGCGTTATCCTCTAAAATATTTATCAAGACCAGGTTTAATTGAACGTTTCAGTGTGGTACCACATTACTACGAGAACCAAACCAGAAAAAACCCAGGATCCGTTCAACAAGTATGTGAAGACTGCGAAAGTATGAGTCTGATGAGGTCAAATCCCAGACCTATCCCAGACTTAACTTGCGTTATCATCTAAAATATTGATCGAAATCAGGTTTAATCGACTGTTTCAGCGTGGTACCACATTACTACGTGGTACAATCCAGAAACAGCCCAGGATCTAGCCATGAAGTATGAGAAATATGCGAAAGTATGAGCCTGATGAGGGCAAATCCTAGACCTAACCCAAACCTAACATGCGTTATCCTCTAAAATATTTATCAAGACCAGGTGCAATTGAATGATTCAGTGTGGTACCACATTACTACGTGAACCAAACCAGAAAAATCCCAGGATCCGTTCAACAAGTATGTTAAAACTGCGACAGTATGACCCTGATAAGGGCAAATCCCAGGCCTAACCTAGACCTAACATGCGTTGTCCTCTAAAATATTGATGGAAACAAGGTTTAATTGACTGTTTCAGTGTTGTACTTCATTACTACGTGATGCAATCCAGAAAAAGCCCAGGATCTAGCCATCAAGTATGAGAAATATGCGAAAGAATGAGCCTGATGAGAGCAAATCCCAGACCTAACCTAGATCTAACATGAATTATTCTCTAAAATATTGATCGAAACCAGTTTTAATTGACTGTTTCAGTGTTGTACTTCATTACTACGTGACGCAATCCAGAAAAAGCCCAGGATCTAGCCATGAAGTATGAGAAATATGCGAAAGTATGAGCCTGATGAGGGCAAATCCTAGACCTAACCCAGACCTAACATGCGTTATTCTGTAAAATTTTTATCAAGACCAGGTTTAATTGAATGATTCATTGTGGTACCTCATTACTGCGTGATCAAAACCAGAAAAAACCCAGGATCCGTTCAACAAGTATGTGAAGAATGCGAAAGTATGAGTCTGATCAGTGAAAATCTCAGGACTTACCTAGACCCAACTTGCGTTGTCCTCTAAAATATTGATGGAAACCAGGTTTCATTGACTGTTTCAGTGTGGTACTACATTACTACGTGATGCAATCCAGAAAAAGCCCAGGATCTAGCCATCAAGTATGAGAAATATGCGAAAGAATGAGACTTATGAGAGCCAATCCCAGACCTAACCTAGACCTAACATGCGTTATCCTCTAAAATATTGAGCGAAACCAGGTTTAATGGACTGTTTCAGTGTGGTACCACACTACTTCGTGATCCAAGCCAGAAAAAACCCAGGATCTGTTCAACAAGTATGTGAAAAACGCGAAAGAATGAGCCTGATGAGAGCAAATCCCAGACCTAACCTAGACCTAACATGAATTATTCTCTAAAATATTCATCCAAACCAGGTTTAATGGTCTGTTTCAGCGTGGTACCACACTACTACGTGATCCAAACCAGAAAAAACCCAGGATCTGTTCAACAAGTATGTGAAAAACGCTAAACTGTGAGCCTGATGAGGGCAAATCTTACACCTAACCCAGACCTAAGATGCGTTATCCTCTAAAATATTTATCCAGACCAGGTTTCATTGAATGTTTCAGTGTGGCACCACTTTCCTACGTGATCCAATCCAGAAATAGCCCAGGATCTAGCCATCAAGTATGAGAAATATGCGAAAGAATGAGCCTTATGAGAGCAAATCCCAGACCTAACCTAGACCTAACATGCGTTATCCTCTAAAATATTGAGCGAAACCAGGTTTAATGGACTGTTTCAGTGAGGTACCACACTACTTCGTGATCCAAACCAGAAAAAGCCCAGGATCTCTTCAACAAGTATGTGAAAAACGCTAAACTGTGAGCCTGATGAGAGCAAATCCCAGACCTAACCTAGACCTTACATGCGTTATCCTCTAAAATATTGAGCGAAACCAGGTTTAATGGACTGTTTCAGTGTGGTCCCACATTACTACGTGATCCGAACCAGAAATAACCCAGGGTCCGTTCAACAAGTATGTGAAGAATGCGAAAGTATGAGTCTGATGAGTGAAAATCCCAGACCTATCCCAGACCTAACTTGCGTTATCCTCTAAAATATTGATCGAAACCAGGTTTAATCGACTGTTTCAGTGCGGTACCACATTGCTGCGTGATCCAAACCAGAAAAACCCAGGATCTGTTCAACAAGTATGTGAAAAACGCTAAACTGTGAGCCTGATGGGGGCAAATCTTAGACCTAACCCAGACATAAGATGCGTTATCCTCTAAAATATTTATCCAGACCAGGTTTCATTGAATGTTTCAGTGTGGCACCACTTTCCTACGTGATCCAATCCAGAAATAGCCCAGGATCTAGCCACGAAGTATGAGAAATATGCGAAAGTAAGAGCCTGATGAGAGCAAATCCCGGACCTAACCTAGACCTAACATGCGTTATCCTCTAAAATATTGAGCGAAACCAGGTTTAATGGACTGTTTCAGTGGGGTACCACACTACTTCGTGATCCAAACCAGAAAATGCCCAGGATCTGTTCAACAAGTATGTGAAAAACGCTAAACTGTGAGCCTGATGAGGGCAAATCTTAGACCTAACCCAGACATAAGATGCGTTATCCTCTAAAATATTTATCCAGACCAGGTTTCATTGAATGTTTCAGTGTGGCACCACTTTCCTACGTGATCCAATCCAGAAATAGCCCAGGATCTAGCCACGAAGTATGAGAAATATGCGAAAGTAAGAGCCTGATGAGGGCAAATCCTAGACCTATCCCAGACCTAACTTGCGTTATCCTCTAAAATATTGATCGAAACCAGGTTTAATCGACTGTTTCAGCGTGGTGCCACATTACTACGTGATACAATCCAGAAACAGCCCAGGATCTAGCCATGAAGTATGAGAAATATGCGAAAGTATGAGCCTGATGAGGGCAAATCCTAGACCTAACCCAAACCTAACATGCGTTATCCTCTAAAATATTTATCAAGACCAGGTTTAATAAAATGTTTCAGTGTGAAACCACATTACTACGTGAACCAAACCAGAAAAAACCCAGGATCCGTTCAACAAGTATGTTAAAACTGCGACAGTATGACCCTGATGAGGGCAAATCCCAGGCCTAACCTAGACCTAACATGCGTTGTCCTCTAGAATATTGATGGAAACCAGGTTTAATTGACTGTTTCAGTGTTGTACTTCATTACTACGTGATGCAATCCAGAAAAAGCCCAGGATCTAGCCATCAAGTATGAGAAATATGCGAAAGAATGAACCTGATGAGAGCAAATCCCAGACCTAACCTAGACCTAACATGAATTATTCTCTAAAATATTGATCGAAACCAGGTTTAATTGACTGTTTCAGTGTTGTACTTCATTACTACGTGATGCAATCCAGAAAAAGCCCAGGATCTTGCCATCAAGTATGAGAAATATGCGAAAGAATGAGCCTGATGGGAGCAAATCCCTGACCTAACCTAGACCTAACATGAATTATTCTCTAAAATATTGATCAAAACCAGGTTTATTTGACTATTTCAGTGTGGTACCACATTACTACGTGATCCAATCCAGAAACAACCCAGGATCTAGCCATGAACTATGAGAAATATGCGAAATTATGAGCCTGATGAGGGCAAATCCTAGACCTAACCCAAACCTAACATGCGTTATCCTCTAAAATATTTATCAAGACCAGGTTTAATTGAATGTTTCAGTGCGGTACCACATTACTACGTGAACCAAACCAGAAAAAACACAGGATCCGTTCAACAAGTATGTTAAAACTGCGACAGTATGACCCTGATGAGGGCAAATCCCAGGCCTAACCTAGACCTAACATGCGTTGTCCTCTAAAATATTGATGGAAACCAGGTTTAATTGACTGTTTCAGTGTTGTACTTCATTACTACGTGATGCAATCCAGAAAAAGCCCAGGATCTAGCCATGCAGTGTGAGAAATATGCGAAAGTAAGAGCCTGATGAGGGCAAATCCCAGACCTAACCTAGACCTAGCATGTATAATTCTCTAAAATATTGATCGAAACCAGGTTTAATTGACTGTTTCAGTGTTGTACTTCATTATTACGTGATGCAATCCAGAAAAAGCCCAGGATCTAGCCATCAAGTATGAGAAATATGCGAAAGAATGAGCCTGACGAGGGCAAATCCCAGACCTAACCTAGACCTAACATGAATTATTCTCTAAAATATTGATCGAAATCAGGTTTACTTGCCTGTTTCAGTGTGGCCCCACATTACTACGTGATCCAAACCAGAGAAAAACCCGGGGTCTGTTCAACAAGTATGTGAAAAGCGCGAAAGTATGAGTCTGATGAGGTCAAATCCCAGACCTATCCCAGACTTAAATTGCGTTATCCTCTAAAATATTGAACGAAACCAGGTTTAATCGACTGTTTCAGCGTGGTGCCACATTACTACGTGATACAATCCAGAAACAGCCCAGGATCTAGCCATCAAGTATGAGAAATATGCGAAAGTATGAGCCTGATGAGGGCAAATCCTAGACCTAACCCAAACCTAACATGCGTTTTCCTCTAAAATATTTATCAAGACCAGGTTTAATTGAATGTTTCAGTGTGGTACCACATTACTACGTGAACCAAGCCTGAAAAAACCCAGGATCCGTTCAACAAGTATGTTAAAACTGCGACAGTATGACCCTGATGCGGGCAAATCCCAGGCCTAACCTAGACCTAACATGCGTTGTCCTCTAGAATATTGATGGAAACCAGGTTTAATTGACTGTTTCAGTGTTGTACTTCATTACAACGTGATGCAACCCAGAAAAAGCCCAGGATCTAGCCATGAAGTATGAGAAATATGCGAAAGTAAGAGCCTGATGAGGGCAAATCCTAGACCTATCCCAGACGTAACTTGCGTTATCCTCTAAAATATTGATCGAAACCAGGTTTAATTGACTGTTTCAGCGTGGTACCACATTACTGCGTGATACAATCCAGAAACAGCCCAGGGTCTAGCCTTGAAGTATGAGAAATATGCAAAAGTATGAGCCTGATGAGGGCAAATCCCAGACCTAACCTGGACCTAACATGAATTATTCTCTAAAATATTCATCGAAACCAGGTTTAATTGACTGTTTCAGTGTGGTCCCACATTACTACGTGATCCAAACCAGAAATAACCCAGGATCCGTTCAACAAGTATGTGAAGAATGCGAAAGTATGTGTCTGATGAGTGAAAATCCCAGGCCTAACCTAGACCTAACATGCGTTATCCTCTAAAATATTGATGGAAGGCAGGTTTAATTGACTGTTTCAGTGTTGTACTTCATTACTACGTGATGCAATCCAGAAAAAGCCCAGGATCTAGCAATCAAGTATGAGAAATATGCGAAAGAATGAGCCTGATGAGAGCAAATCCCAGACCTGACCTAGACCTAACATGAATTATTCTCTAAAATATTGATCGAAACCAGGTTTAATTCGCTGTTTCAGTGTGGTCCCACATTACTACGTGATCCAAACCAGAAAAAACCCAGGATCCGTTCAACAAGTATGTGAAGAATGCGAAAGTATGAGTCTGATGAGTGAAAATCCCAGGCCTAACCTAGACCTAACATGCGTTATCCTCAAAAATATTGATCGAAACCTGGTTTAATCGTCTGTTTCAGTGTGGTGCCACATTACTATGTGATCCAAACCAGAAAATAACCCAGGATCTGTTCAACGAGTATGTGAAGTGTGCGAAAGTATGAGTCTGATGAGGTCAAATCCCAGACCAATCCCAGACTTAACATGCGTTATCCTCTAAAATATTGATCGAAACCTGGTTTAATCGACTGTTTCAGTGTGGTACCACATTACTATGTGATCCAAACCAGAAAATAACCCAGGATCTGTTCAAGGAGGTTGTGAAGTGTGCGAAAGTATGAGTCTGATGAGGTCAAATCCCAGACCTATCCCAGACCTAACTTGCGTTATCCTCAAAAATATTGATCGAAACCAGGTTTAATCGACTGTTTCAGTGTGGTACCACATTACTACGTGATCCAAACCAGGAAAAACCCAGGATCCGTTCAACAAGTATGTGAAGAATGCGAAAGTATGAGTCTGTTGAGGTCAAATCCCAGACCTATCCCAGACCTAACTTGCGTTATCCTCAAAAATATTGATCGAAACCAGGTTTAATCGACTGTTTCAGTGTGGTACCACATTACTACGTGATCCAAGCCAGAAAATACCCAGGATCTAGCCATCAAGTATGAGAAATATGCGAAAGAATGAGCCTGATGAGAGCAAATCCCAGACCTAACCTAGACCTTACATGCGTTATCCTCTAAAATATTGAGCGAAACCAGGTTTAATGGACTGTTTCAGTGTGGTACCACACTGCTTCGTGATCCAAACCAGAAAAAACCCAGGATCTGTTCAACAAGTATGTGAAGAATGCGAAAGTATGAGTCTGATGAGAGCAAATCCCAGACCTAACCTAGACCTAACATGAATTATTCTCTAAAATATTGATCGACACCAGGTTTAATTGACTGTTTCAGTGTGGTCCCACATTACTACATGATCCAAACCAGAAATAACCCAGGGTCTAGCCTTGAAGTATGAGAAATATGCGAAAGTATGAGCCTGATGAGGGCAAATCCTAGACCTAACCCAGACCTAACATGCGTTATCCTCTAAAATATTGAGCGAAACCAGGTTTAATGGACTGTTTCAGCGTGGTACCACATTACTACGTGATACAATCCAGAAACAGCCCAGGGTCTAGCCTTGAAGTATGAGAAATATGCGAAAGTATGAGCCTGATGAGGGCAAATCCTAGACCTAACCCAGACCTAACATGCGTTATCCTCTAAAATATTTATCAAGACCAGGTTTAATTGATTGTTTCAGTGTGGTCCCGCATTACTACGTGATCCAAACCAGAAAAAACCCAGGATCTGTTCAACATGTATGAGAAATATGCGAAAGAATGAGCCTGATGAGAGCAAATCCCAGACCTAACCTAGACCTAACATGAATTATTCTCTAAAATATTGATCGACACCAGGTTTAATTGACTGTTTCAGTGTGGTCCCACATTACTACATGATCCAAACCAGAAATAACCCAGGATCCGTTCAACAAGTATGTGAAGAATGCGAAAGTATGAGTCTGATGAGGGCAAATCCTAGACCTATCCCAGACCTAATATGCGTTATCCTCTAAAATATTTATCAAGACCAGGTTTAATTGAATGTTTCAGTGTGGTACCACATTACTGCGTGATCCAAACTAGAAAAAACCCAGGATCCGTTCAACAAGTATGTGAAGAATGCGAAAGTATGAGTCTGTTCAGTGAAAATCTCAGGCCTTACCTAGACCTAACTTGCGTCGTCCTCTAAAACATTGATGGAAACCAGGTTTCATTGACTGTTTCAGTGTGGTACTACATTACTACGTGATGCAATCCAGGAAAAGCCCAGGATCTAGCCATCAAGTATGAGAAATATGCGAAAGAATGAGCCTGATGAGAGCAAATCCCAGACCTAACCTAGACCTAACATGCGTTATCCTCCAAAATATTGATCGAAACAAGGTTTAATTGACTGTTTCAGCATGGTACCACATTACTACGTGATACAATCCAGAAACAGCCCAGGATCTAGCCATGAAGTATGAGAAACATGCGAAAGTATGAGCCTGATGAGTGAAAATCCCAGGCCTAACCTAGACCTAACATGCGTTATCCTCTAAAATATTGATCGAAACCCGGTTTAATCGACTGTTTCAGTGTGGTACCATATAACTATGTGATCCAAACCAGAAAATAACCCAGGATCTGTTCAAGGAGTATGTGAAGTGTGCGAAAGTATGAGTCTGATGAGGTCAAATCCCAGACCTATCCCAGACCTAACTTGCGTTATCCTCTAAAATATTTATCCAGACCAGGTTTCATTGAATGTTTCAGTGTGGTCCCACATTACTACGTGATCCAAACCAGAAAAAACCCAGGATCCGTTCAACAAGTATGTGAAGAATGCGATAGTATGAGTCTGATGAGTGAAAATCCCAGGCCTAACCTAGACCTAACATGCGTTATCCTCTAAAATATTGATCGAAACCCGGTTTAATCGACTGTTTCAGTGTGTTACCACATTACTATGTGATCCAAACCAGAAAATAACCCAGGATCTGTTCTAGGAGTATGTGAAGTGTGCGAAAGTATGAGTCTGATGAGGTCAAATCCCAGACCAATCCCAGACTTAACTTGCGTTATCCTCTAAAATATTGATCGAAACCAGGTTTAATCGACTGTTTCAGTGTGGTACCACATTAGTACGTGATCCAAACCAGAAAAAGCCCAGGATCTAGCCATCAAGTATGAGAAATATGCGAAAGAATGAGCCTGGTGAGAGCAAATACCAGACCTAACCTAGACCTTACATGCGTTATCCTCTAAAATATTGAGCGAAACCAGGTTTAATGGACTGTTTCAGTGTGGTACCACACTACTTCGTGATCCAAACCAGAAAAATCCCAGGATCTGTTCAACAAGTATGTGAAAAACGCTAAACTGTGAGCCTGATGAGGGCAAATCTTAGACCTAACCCAGACCTAAGATGCGTTAACCTCTAAAATATTTATCAAGACCAGGTTTAATTGATTGTTTCAGTGTGGTCCCACATTACTACGTGATCCAAACCAGAAAAAACCCAGGATCTGTTCAACATGTATGAGAAATATGCGAAAGAATGAGCCTGATGAGGGCAAATCCTAGACCTAACCCAGACCTAACATGCGTTATCCTCTAAAATATTTATCAAGACCAGGTTTAATTGATTGTTTCAGTGTGGTCCCACATTACTACGTGATCCAAACCAGAAACAGCCCAGGATCTAGCCTTGAAGTATGAGAAATATGCGAAAGTATGAGCCTGATGAGGGCAAATCCTAAACCTAACCCAGACCTAACATGCGTTATCCTCTAAAATATTGATCGAAACCAGGTTTAATTGACTGTTTCAGCGTGGTACCACATTACTACGTAATACAATCCAGAAACAGCCCAGGATCTAGCCTTGAAGTATGAGAAATATGCGAAAGTATGAGCCTGATGAGGGCAAATCCTAGACCTAACCCAGACCTAACATGCGTTATCCTCTAAAATATTTATCAAGACCAGGTTTAATTGATTGTTTCAGTGTGGTCCCACATTACTACGTGATCCAAACCAGAAAAAACCCAGGATCTGTTCAACATGTATGAGAAATATGCGAACGAATGAGCCTGATGAGAGCAAATCCCAGACCTAACATAGACCTAACATGAATTATTCTCTAAAATATTGATCGAAACCAGGTTTAATTGACTGTTTCAGTGTGGTCCCACATTACTACGTGATCCAAACCAGAAATAACCCAGGATCCGTTCAACAAGTATGTGAAGAATGCGAAAGTATGAGTCTGATGAGTGAAAATCCCAGGCCTAACCTAGACCTAACATGCGTTATCCTCTAAAATATTGATCCAAACCAGGTTTAATGGACTGTTTCAGCGTGGTACCACACTACTACGTGATCCAAACCAGAAAAAACCCAGGATCTGTTCAACAAGTATGTGAAAAACGCGAAAGTATGAGCCTGATGAGGGCAAATCCCAGACATATCCCAGACCTAACTTGCGTTGTCCTCTAAGATATTGATGGAAACCAGGTTTCATTGACTGTCTCAGTGTTGTACTTCAATACTACGTGATGCGATCCAGAAAAAGCCCAGGATCTAGCCATCAAGTATGAGAAATATGCGAAAGAATGAGCCTGATGAGAGCAAATCCCAGACCTAACCTAGACCTAACATGCGCTATCCGCAAAAATATTGATCGAAACCTGGTTTAATCGACTGTTTCAGTGTGGTGCCACATTACTATGTGATCCAAACCTGAAAAAACCCAGGATCTGTTCACCAAGTATGTGAAAAACGCGAAAGTATGAGTCTGATGAGGTCAAATCCCAGACCTATCCCAGACTTAACTTGCGTTATCCTCTAAAATATTTATCAAGACCAGGTTTAATTGAATGTTTCAGTGTGGTACCACATTACTATGAGAAACAAACCAGAAAATACCCAGGATCCGTTCAACAAGCATGTGAAGAATGCGAAAGTATGAGTCTGATCAGTGAAAATCTCAGGCCTTACCTAGACCTAACTTGCGTTGTCCTCTAAAATATTGATGGAAACCAGGTTTCATTGACTGTTTCAGTGTGGTGCTACATTACTACGTGATGTAATCCAGAAAAAGCCCAGGATCTAGCCATCAAGTATGAGAAATATGCGAAAGAATGAGCCTGATGAGAGCAAATCCCAGACCTAACCTAGACCTAACATGCGTTATCCTCTAAAATATTGAGCGAAACCAGGTTTAATGGACTGTTTCAGTGAGGTACCACACTACTTCGTGATCCAAACCAGAAAAAGCCCAGGATCTGTTCAACAAGTATGTGAAAAACGCTAAACTGTGAGCCTGATGAGGGCAAATCTTAGACCTAACCCAGACATAAGATGCGTTATCCTCTAAAATATTTATCCAGACCAGGTTTCATTGAATGTTTCAGTGTGGTACCACTTTGCTACGTGATCCAATCCAGAAATAGCCCAGGATCTAGCCATGAAGTATGAGAAATATGCGAAAGTATGAGCCTGATGTGGGCAAATCCTAGACCTAACCCAGACCTAACATGCGTTATCCTCTAAAGTATTTATCAAGATCAGGTTTAATTGATTGTTTCAGTGTGGTCCCACATTACTACGTGATCCAAACCAGAAATAACCCAGGATCCGTTCAACAAGTATGTGAAGAATGCGAAAGTATGAGTCTGATGAGGGCAAATCCTAGACCTATCCCAGACCTAACTTGCGTTATCCTCTAAAATATTTATCAAGACCAGGTTTAATTGAATGTTTCAGTGTGGTACCACATTACTGCGTGATCCAAACTAGAAAAAACCCAGGATCCGCTCAACAAGTATGTGAAGAATGCGAAAGTATGAGTCTGTTCAGTGAAAATCTCAGGCCTTACCTAGACCTAACTTGCGTCGTCCTCTAAAACATTGATGGAAACCAGGTTTCATTGACTGTTTCAGTGTGGTACTACATTACTACGTGATGCAATCCAGGAAAAGCCCAGGATCTAGCCATCAAGTATGAGAAATATGCGAAAGAATGAGCCTGATGAGAGCAAATCCCAGACCTAACCTAGACCTAACATGCGTTATCCTCCAAAATATTGATCGAAACAAGGTTTAATTGACTGTTTCAGCGTGGTACCACATTACTACGTGATACAATCCAGAAACAGCCCAGGATCTAGCCATGAAGTATGAGAAACATGCGAAAGTATGAGCCTGATGAGTGAAAATCCCAGGCCTAACCTAGACCTAACATGCGTTATCCTCTAAAATATTGATCGAAACCCGGTTTAATCGACTGTTTCAGTGTGGTACCATATAACTATGTGATCCAAACCAGAAAATAACCCAGGATCTGTTCAAGGAGTATGTGAAGTGTGCGAAAGTATGAGTCTGATGAGGTCAAATCCCAGACCTATCCCAGACCTAACTTGCGTTATCCTCTAAAATATTTATCCAGACCAGGTTTCATTGAATGTTTCAGTGTGGTCCCACATTACAACGTGATCCAAACCAGAAAAAACCCAGGATCCGTTCAACAAGTATGTGAAGAATGCGATAGTATGAGTCTGATGAGTGAAAATCCCAGGCCTAACCTAGACCTAACATGCGTTATCCTCTAAAATATTGATCGAAACCCGGTTTAATCGACTGTTTCAGTGTGTTACCACATTACTATGTGATCCAAACCAGAAAATAACCCAGGATCTGTTCAAGGAGTATGTGAAGTGTGCGAAAGTATGAGTCTGATGAGGTCAAATCCCAGACCAATCCCAGACTTAACTTGCGTTATCCTCTAAAATATTGATCGAAACCAGGTTTAATCGACTGTTTCAGTGTGGTACCACATTAGTACGTGATCCAAACCAGAAAAAGCCCAGGATCTAGCCATCAAGTATGAGAAATATGCGAAAGAATGAGCCTGGTGAGAGCAAATACCAGACCTAACCTAGACCTTACATGCGTTATCCTCTAAAATATTGAGCGAAACCAGGTTTAATGGACTGTTTCAGTGTGGTACCACACTACTTCGTGATCCAAACCAGAAAAATCCCAGGATCTGTTCAACAAGTATGTGAAAAACGCTAAACTGTGAGCCTGATGAGGGCAAATCTTAGACCTAACCCAGACCTAAGATGCGTTAACCTCTAAAATATTTATCAAGACCAGGTTTAATTGATTGTTTCAGTGTGGTCCCACATTACTACGTGATCCAAACCAGAAAAAACCCAGGATCTGTTCAACATGTATGAGAAATATGCGAAAGAATGAGCCTGATGAGGGCAAATCCTAGACCTAACCCAGACCTAACATGCGTTATCCTCTAAAATATTTATCAAGACCAGGTTTAATTGATTGTTTCAGTGTGGTCCCACATTACTACGTGATCCAAACCAGAAACAGCCCAGGATCTAGCCTTGAAGTATGAGAAATATGCGAAAGTATGAGCCTGATGAGGGCAAATCCTAAACCTAACCCAGACCTAACATGCGTTATCCTCTAAAATATTGATCGAAACCAGGTTTAATTGACTGTTTCAGCGTGGTACCACATTACTACGTAATACAATCCAGAAACAGCCCAGGATCTAGCCTTGAAGTATGAGAAATATGCGAAAGTATGAGCCTGATGAGGGCAAATCCTAGACCTAACCCAGACCTAACATGCGTTATCCTCTAAAATATTTATCAAGACCAGGTTTAATTGATTGTTTCAGTGTGGTCCCACATTACTACGTGATCCAAACCAGAAAAAACCCAGGATCTGTTCAACATGTATGAGAAATATGCGAAAGAATGAGCCTGATGAGAGCAAATCCCAGACCTAACATAGACCTAACATGAATTATTCTCTAAAATATTGATCGAAACCAGGTTTAATTGACTGTTTCAGTGTGGTCCCACATTACTACGTGATCCAAACCAGAAATAACCCAGGATCCGTTCAACAAGTATGTGAAGAATGCGAAAGTATGAGTCTGATGAGTGAAAATCCCAGGCCTAACCTAGACCTAACATGCGTTATCCTCTAAAATATTGATCCAAACCAGGTTTAATGGACTGTTTCAGCGTGGTACCACACTACTACGTGATCCAAACCTGAAAAAACCCAGGATCTGTTCACCAAGTATGTGAAAAACGCGAAAGTATGAGTCTGATGAGGTCAAATCCCAGACCTATCCCAGACTTAACTTGCGTTATCCTCTAAAATATTTATCAAGACCAGGTTTAATTGAATGTTTCAGTGTGGTACCACATTACTACGAGAAACAAACCAGAAAAAACCCAGGATCCGTTCAACAAGCATGTGAAGAATGCGAAAGTATGAGTCTGATCAGTGAAAATCTCAGGCCTTACCTAGACCTAACTTGCGTTGTCCTCTAAAATATTGATGGAAACCAGGTTTCATTGACTGTTTCAGTGTGGTGCTACATTACTACGTGATGTAATCCAGAAAAAGCCCAGGATCTAGCCATCAAGTATGAGAAATATGCGAAAGAATGAGCCTGATGAGAGCAAATCCCAGACCTAACCTAGACCTAACATGCGTTATCCTCTAAAATATTGAGCGAAACCAGGTTTAATGGACTGTTTCAGTGAGGTACCACACTACTTCGTGATCCAAACCAGAAAAAGCCCAGGATCTGTTCAACAAGTATGTGAAAAACGCTAAACTGTGAGCCTGATGAGGGCAAATCTTAGACCTAACCCAGACATAAGATGCGTTATCCTCTAAAATATTTATCCAGACCAGGTTTCATTGAATGTTTCAGTGTGGTACCACTTTGCTACGTGATCCAATCCAGAAATAGCCCAGGATCTAGCCATGAAGTATGAGAAATATGCGAAAGTATGAGCCTGATGTGGGCAAATCCTAGACCTAACCCAGACCTAACATGCGTTATCCTCTAAAGTATTTATCAAGATCAGGTTTAATTGATTGTTTCAGTGTGGCCCCACATTACTACGTGATCCAAACCAGAAAAAACCCAGGATCTGTTCAACATGTATGAGAAATATGCGAAAGAATGAGCCTGATGAGAGCAAATCCCAGACCTAACCTAGACCTAACATGAATTATTCTCTAAAATATTGATCGAAACCAGGTTTACTTGACTGTTTCAGTGTGGTCCCACATTACTACGTGATCCAAACCAGAAGAAACCCAGGATCTGTTCACCAAGTATGTGAAAAACGCGAAAGTATGAGTCTGATGAGGTCAAATCCCAGACCTATCCCAGACTTAGCTTGCGTTATCCTCTAAAATATTGATCGAAACCAGATTTAATCGACTGTTTCAGCGTGGTGCCACATTACTACGTGATACAATCCAGAAACAGCCCACGATCTAGCCATCAAGTATGAGAAATATGCGAAAGAATGAGCCTGATGAGAGCAAATCCCAGACCTAACATAGACCTAACATGAATTATTCTCTAAAATATTGATCGAAACCAGGTTTAATTGACTGTTTCAGTGTGGACCCACATTACTACGTGATCCAAACCAGAAATGACCCAGGATCCGTTCAACAAGTATGTGAAGAATGCGAAAGTATGAGTCTGATGAGTGAAAATCCCAGGCCTAACCTAGACCTAACATGCGTTATCCTCTAAAATATTGATCCAAACCAGGTTTAATGGACTGTTTCGGCGTGGTACCACACTACTACGTGATCCAAACCAGAAAAAACCCAGGATCTGTTCAACAAGTATGTGAAAAACGCGAAAGTATGAGCCTGATGAGGGCAAATCCCAGACATATCCCAGACCTAACTTGCGCTGTCCTCTAAGATATTGATGGAAACCAGGTTTCATTGACTGTTTCAGTGTGGTACTACATTACTACGTGATGCAATCCAGAAAAAGCCCAGGATCTAGCCATCAAGTATGAGAAATATGCGAAAGAATGAGCCTGATGACAGCAAATCCCAAACCTAACATAGACCTAACATGAATTATTCTCTAAAATATTGATCGAAACCAGGTTTAATTGACTGTTTCAGTGTGGTCCCACATTACTACGTGATCCAAACCAGAAATAACCCAGGATCCGTTCAACAAGTATGTGAAGAATGCGAAAGTATGAGTCTGATGAGTGAAAATCCCAGGCCTAACCTAGACCCAACATGCGTTATCCTCAAAAATATTGATCGAAACCTGGTTTAATCGACTGTTTCAGTGTGGTACCACATTACTATGTGATCCAAACCTGAAAATAACCCAGGATCTGTTCAACAAGTATGTGAAACACGCGAAAGTATGAGTCTGATGAGGTCAAATCCCAGACCTATCCCAGACTTAACTTGTGTTATCTCTCCACATTACTACGTGATACAATCCAGAAACAGCCCAGGATCTAGCCACGAAGTATGTGAAATATGCGAAAGTATGAGCCTGATGAGGGCAGTCCTAGACCTAACCCAAACCTAACATGCGTTATCCTCTAAAATATTTATCAAGACCAGGTTTAATGGACTGTTTCAGTGTGGTACCACACTACTACGTGATACAAACCAGAAAAAGCCCAGGATCTAGCCATCAAGTATAAGAAATATGCGAAAGAATGAGCCTGATGAGAGCAAATCCCAGACCTAACCTAGACAAAACATGAATTATTCTCTAAAATATTGATCAAAACCAGGATTAATTGACTGTTTCAGTGTGGCACCACATTACTGCGTGATCCAATCCAGAAATAGCCCAGGATCCAGCCATGAAGTATGAGAAATATGCGAAAGAATGAGCCTGACGAGGGCAAATCCCAGACCTAACCTAGACCTAACATGAATTATTCTCTAAAATATTGATCGAAACCAGGTTTGCTTGACTGTTTCAGTGTGGCCCCACATTACTACGTGATCCAAACAAGAAAAAACCCAGGATCTAGCCATCAAGTATGAGAAATATGCGAAAGTATGAGCCTGATGAGGGCAAATCCTAGACCTAACCCAAACCTAACATGCGTTATCCTCTAAAATATTTATCAAGACCAGTATTAATTGAATGTTTCAGTGTGGTACCACATTACTACGTGAACCAAGCCTGAAAAAACCCGGGATCCGTTCAACAAGTACGTGAAGAATGCGAAAGTATGAGTCTGATGAGTGAAAATCCCAGGCCTAACCTAGACCTAACATGCGCTATCCTCAAAAATATTGATCGAAACCTGGTTTAATCGTCTGTTTCAGTGTGGTGCCACATTACTATGTGATCCAAACCAGAAAATAACCCAGGATCTGTTCAACGAGTATGTGAAGTGTGCGAAAGTATGAGTCTGATGAGGTCAAATCCCAGACCAATCCCAGACTTAACATGCGTTATCCTCTAAAATATTGATCGAAACCAGGTTTAATCGACTGTTTCAGTGTGGTACCACATTACTACGTGATCCAAACCAGAAAAAACCCAGGATCTAGCCATCAAGTATGAGAAATATGCGAAAGAATGAGCCTGATGAGAGCAAATCCCAGACCTAACCTAGACCTTACATGCGTTATCCTCTAAAATATTGAGCGAAACCAGGTTTAATTGATTGTTTCAGTGTGGTCCCACATTACTACGTGATCCAAACCAGAAATAACCCAGGATCCGTTCAACAAGTATGTGAAGAATGCGAAAGTATGAGTCTGATGAGGGCAAATCCTAGACCTATCCCAGACCTAACTTGCGTTATCCTCTAAAATATTTATCAAGACCAGGTTTAATTGAATGTTTCAGTGTGGTACCACATTACTGCGTGATCCAAACTAGAAAAAACCCAGGATCCGCTCAACAAGTATGTGAAGAATGCGAAAGTATGAGTCTGTTCAGTGAAAATCTCAGGCCTTACCTAGACCTAACTTGCGTCGTCCTCTAAAACATTGATGGAAACCAGGTTTCATTGACTGTTTCAGTGTGGTACTACATTACTACGTGATGCAATCCAGGAAAAGCCCAGGATCTAGCCATCAAGTATGAGAAATATGCGAAAGAATGAGCCTGATGAGAGCAAATCCCAGACCTAACCTAGACCTAACATGCGTTATCCTCCAAAATATTGATCGAAACAAGGTTTAATTGACTGTTTCAGCGTGGTACCACATTACTACGTGATACAATCCAGAAACAGCCCAGGATCTAGCCATGAAGTATGAGAAACATGCGAAAGTATGAGCCTGATGAGTGAAAATCCCAGGCCTAACCTAGACCTAACATGCGTTATCCTCTAAAATATTGATCGAAACCCGGTTTAATCGACTGTTTCAGTGTGGTACCATATAACTATGTGATCCAAACCAGAAAATAACCCAGGATCTGTTCAAGGAGTATGTGAAGTGTGCGAAAGTATGAGTCTGATGAGGTCAAATCCCAGACCTATCCCAGACCTAACTTGCGTTATCCTCTAAAATATTTATCCAGACCAGGTTTCATTGAATGTTTCAGTGTGGTCCCACATTACAACGTGATCCAAACCAGAAAAAACCCAGGATCCGTTCAACAAGTATGTGAAGAATGCGATAGTATGAGTCTGATGAGTGAAAATCCCAGGCCTAACCTAGACCTAACATGCGTTATCCTCTAAAATATTGATCGAAACCCGGTTTAATCGACTGTTTCAGTGTGTTACCACATTACTATGTGATCCAAACCAGAAAATAACCCAGGATCTGTTCAAGGAGTATGTGAAGTGTGCGAAAGTATGAGTCTGATGAGGTCAAATCCCAGACCAATCCCAGACTTAACTTGCGTTATCCTCTAAAATATTGATCGAAACCAGGTTTAATCGACTGTTTCAGTGTGGTACCACATTAGTACGTGATCCAAACCAGAAAAAGCCCAGGATCTAGCCATCAAGTATGAGAAATATGCGAAAGAATGAGCCTGGTGAGAGCAAATACCAGACCTAACCTAGACCTTACATGCGTTATCCTCTAAAATATTGAGCGAAACCAGGTTTAATGGACTGTTTCAGTGTGGTACCACACTACTTCGTGATCCAAACCAGAAAAATCCCAGGATCTGTTCAACAAGTATGTGAAAAACGCTAAACTGTGAGCCTGATGAGGGCAAATCTTAGACCTAACCCAGACCTAAGATGCGTTAACCTCTAAAATATTTATCAAGACCAGGTTTAATTGATTGTTTCAGTGTGGTCCCACATTACTACGTGATCCAAACCAGAAAAAACCCAGGATCTGTTCAACATGTATGAGAAATATGCGAAAGAATGAGCCTGATGAGGGCAAATCCTAGACCTAACCCAGACCTAACATGCGTTATCCTCTAAAATATTTATCAAGACCAGGTTTAATTGATTGTTTCAGTGTGGTCCCACATTACTACGTGATCCAAACCAGAAACAGCCCAGGATCTAGCCTTGAAGTATGAGAAATATGCGAAAGTATGAGCCTGATGAGGGCAAATCCTAAACCTAACCCAGACCTAACATGCGTTATCCTCTAAAATATTGATCGAAACCAGGTTTAATTGACTGTTTCAGCGTGGTACCACATTACTACGTAATACAATCCAGAAACAGCCCAGGATCTAGCCTTGAAGTATGAGAAATATGCGAAAGTATGAGCCTGATGAGGGCAAATCCTAGACCTAACCCAGACCTAACATGCGTTATCCTCTAAAATATTTATCAAGACCAGGTTTAATTGATTGTTTCAGTGTGGTCCCACATTACTACGTGATCCAAACCAGAAAAAACCCAGGATCTGTTCAACATGTATGAGAAATATGCGAAAGAATGAGCCTGATGAGAGCAAATCCCAGACCTAACATAGACCTAACATGAATTATTCTCTAAAATATTGATCGAAACCAGGTTTAATTGACTGTTTCAGTGTGGTCCCACATTACTACGTGATCCAAACCAGAAATAACCCAGGATCCGTTCAACAAGTATGTGAAGAATGCGAAAGTATGAGTCTGATGAGTGAAAATCCCAGGCCTAACCTAGACCTAACATGCGTTATCCTCTAAAATATTGATCCAAACCAGGTTTAATGGACTGTTTCAGCGTGGTACCACACTACTACGTGATCCAAACCAGAAAAAACCCAGGATCTGTTCAACAAGTATGTGAAAATCGCGAAAGTATGAGCCTGATGAGGGCAAATCCCAGACATATCCCAGACCTAACTTGCGTTGTCCTCTAAGATATTGATGGAAACCAGGTTTCATTGACTGTCTCAGTGTTGTACTTCAATACTACGTGATGCGATCCAGAAAAAGCCCAGGATCTAGCCATCAAGTATGAGAAATATGCGAAAGAATGAGCCTGATGAGAGCAAATCCCAGACCTAACCTAGACCTAACATGCGCTATCCTCAAAAATATTGATCGAAACCTGGTTTAATCGACTGTTTCAGTGTGGAGCCACATTACTATGTGATCCAAACCTGAAAAAACCCAGGATCTGTTCACCAAGTATGTGAAAAACGCGAAAGTATGAGTCTGATGAGGTCAAATCCCAGACCTATCCCAGACTTAACTTGCGTTATCCTCTAAAATATTTATCAAGACCAGGTTTAATTGAATGTTTCAGTGTGGTACCACATTACTACGAGAAACAAACCAGAAAAAACCCAGGATCCGTTCAACAAGCATGTGAAGAATGCGAAAGTATGAGTCTGATCAGTGAAAATCTCAGGCCTTACCTAGACCTAACTTGCGTTGTCCTCTAAAATATTGATGGAAACCAGGTTTCATTGACTGTTTCAGTGTGGTGCTACATTACTACGTGATGTAATCCAGAAAAAGCCCAGGATCTAGCCATCAAGTATGAGAAATATGCGAAAGAATGAGCCTGATGAGAGCAAATCCCAGACCTAACCTAGACCTAACATGCGTTATCCTCTAAAATATTGAGCGAAACCAGGTTTAATGGACTGTTTCAGTGAGGTACCACACTACTTCGTGATCCAAACCAGAAAAAGCCCAGGATCTGTTCAACAAGTATGTGAAAAACGCTAAACTGTGAGCCTGATGAGGGCAAATCTTAGACCTAACCCAGACATAAGATGCGTTATCCTCTAAAATATTTATCCAGACCAGGTTTCATTGAATGTTTCAGTGTGGTACCACTTTGCTACGTGATCCAATCCAGAAATAGCCCAGGATCTAGCCATGAAGTATGAGAAATATGCGAAAGTATGAGCCTGATGTGGGCAAATCCTAGACCTAACCCAGACCTAACATGCGTTATCCTCTAAAGTATTTATCAAGATCAGGTTTAATTGATTGTTTCAGTGTGGCCCCACATTACTACGTGATCCAAACCAGAAAAAACCCAGGATCTGTTCAACATGTATGAGAAATATGCGAAAGAATGAGCCTGATGAGAGCAAATCCCAGACCTAACCTAGACCTAACATGAATTATTCTCTAAAATATTGATCGAAACCAGGTTTACTTGACTGTTTCAGTGTGGTCCCACATTACTACGTGATCCAAACCAGAAGAAACCCAGGATCTGTTCACCAAGTATGTGAAAAACGCGAAAGTATGAGTCTGATGAGGTCAAATCCCAGACCTATCCCAGACTTAGCTTGCGTTATCCTCTAAAATATTGATCGAAACCAGATTTAATCGACTGTTTCAGCGTGGTGCCACATTACTACGTGATACAATCCAGAAACAGCCCACGATCTAGCCATCAAGTATGAGAAATATGCGAAAGAATGAGCCTGATGAGAGCAAATCCCAGACCTAACATAGACCTAACATGAATTATTCTCTAAAATATTGATCGAAACCAGGTTTAATTGACTGTTTCAGTGTGGACCCACATTACTACGTGATCCAAACCAGAAATGACCCAGGATCCGTTCAACAAGTATGTGAAGAATGCGAAAGTATGAGTCTGATGAGTGAAAATCCCAGGCCTAACCTAGACCTAACATGCGTTATCCTCTAAAATATTGATCCAAACCAGGTTTAATGGACTGTTTCGGCGTGGTACCACACTACTACGTGATCCAAACCAGAAAAAACCCAGGATCTGTTCAACAAGTATGTGAAAAACGCGAAAGTATGAGCCTGATGAGGGCAAATCCCAGACATATCCCAGACCTAACTTGCGCTGTCCTCTAAGATATTGATGGAAACCAGGTTTCATTGACTGTTTCAGTGTGGTACTACATTACTACGTGATGCAATCCAGAAAAAGCCCAGGATCTAGCCATCAAGTATGAGAAATATGCGAAAGAATGAGCCTGATGACAGCAAATCCCAAACCTAACATAGACCTAACATGAATTATTCTCTAAAATATTGATCGAAACCAGGTTTAATTGACTGTTTCAGTGTGGTCCCACATTACTACGTGATCCAAACCAGAAATAACCCAGGATCCGTTCAACAAGTATGTGAAGAATGCGAAAGTATGAGTCTGATGAGTGAAAATCCCAGGCCTAACCTAGACCCAACATGCGTTATCCTCAAAAATATTGATCGAAACCTGGTTTAATCGACTGTTTCAGTGTGGTACCACATTACTATGTGATCCAAACCTGAAAATAACCCAGGATCTGTTCAACAAGTATGTGAAACACGCGAAAGTATGAGTCTGATGAGGTCAAATCCCAGACCTATCCCAGACTTAACTTGTGTTATCTCTCCACATTACTACGTGATACAATCCAGAAACAGCCCAGGATCTAGCCACGAAGTATGTGAAATATGCGAAAGTATGAGCCTGATGAGGGCAGTCCTAGACCTAACCCAAACCTAACATGCGTTATCCTCTAAAATATTTATCAAGACCAGGTTTAATGGACTGTTTCAGTGTGGTACCACACTACTACGTGATACAAACCAGAAAAAGCCCAGGATCTAGCCATCAAGTATGAGAAATATGCGAAAGAATGAGCCTGATGAGAGCAAATCCCAGACCTAACCTAGACAAAACATGAATTATTCTCTAAAATATTGATCAAAACCAGGATTAATTGACTGTTTCAGTGTGGCACCACATTACTGCGTGATCCAATCCAGAAATAGCCCAGGATCCAGCCATGAAGTATGAGAAATATGCGAAAGAATGAGCCTGACGAGGGCAAATCCCAGACCTAACCTAGACCTAACATGAATTATTCTCTAAAATATTGATCGAAACCAGGTTTGCTTGACTGTTTCAGTGTGGCCCCACATTACTACGTGATCCAAACAAGAAAAAACCCAGGATCTAGCCATCAAGTATGAGAAATATGCGAAAGTATGAGCCTGATGAGGGCAAATCCTAGACCTAACCCAAACCTAACATGCGTTATCCTCTAAAATATTTATCAAGACCAGTATTAATTGAATGTTTCAGTGTGGTACCACATTACTACGTGAACCAAGCCTGAAAAAACCCGGGATCCGTTCAACAAGTACGTGAAGAATGCGAAAGTATGAGTCTGATGAGTGAAAATCCCAGGCCTAACCTAGACCTAACATGCGTTATCCTCAAAAATATTGATCGAAACCTGGTTTAATCGTCTGTTTCAGTGTGGTGCCACATTACTATGTGATCCAAACCAGAAAATAACCCAGGATCTGTTCAACGAGTATGTGAAGTGTGCGAAAGTATGAGTCTGATGAGGTCAAATCCCAGACCAATCCCAGACTTAACATGCGTTATCCTCTAAAATATTGATCGAAACCAGGTTTAATCGACTGTTTCAGTGTGGTACCACATTACTACGTGATCCAAACCAGAAAAAACCCAGGATCTAGCCATCAAGTATGAGAAATATGCGAAAGAATGAGCCTGATGAGAGCAAATCCCAGACCTAACCTAGACCTTACATGCGTTATCCTCTAAAATATTGAGCGAAACCAGGTTTAATGGACTGTTTCAGTGTGATACCACACTGCTTCGTGATCCAAACCAGAAAAAACCCAGGATCTGTTCAACAAGTATGTGAAAAACGCTAAACTGTGAGCCTGATGAGGGCAAATCTTAGACCTAACCCAGACCTAAGATGCGTTATCCTCTAAAATAATTATCCAGACCAGGTTTCATTGAATGTTTCAGTGTGGTACCACTTTACTACGTGATCCAATCCAGAAAAAGCCCAGGATCTAGCCATCAAGTATGAGAAATATGCGAAAGTAGGAGCCTGATAAGGCCAAATCCTAGACCTATCCCAGACCTAACTTGCGTTATCCTCTAAAATATTGATCGAAACCAGGTTTAATTGACTGTTTCAGCGTGGTACCACATTACTACGTGATCCAATCCAGAAAAAGCCCAGGATCTAGCCATCAAGTATGAGAAATATGCGAAAGTAGGAGCCTGATAAGGCCAAATCCTAGACCTATCCCAGACCTAACTTGCGTTATCCTCTAAAATATTTATCAAGACCAGGTTTAATTGATTGTTTCAGTGTGGTCCCACATTACTACGTGATCCAAACCAGAAAAAACCCAGGATCTGTTCAACATGTATGAGAAATATGCGAAAGAATGAGCCTGATGAGGGCAAATCCTAGACCTAACCCAGACCTAACATGCGTTATCCTCTAAAATATTGATCGAAACCAGGTTTAATTGACTGTTTCAGCGTGGTACCACATTACTACGTAATACAATCCAGAAACAGCCCAGGATCTAGCCTTGAAGTATGAGCAATATGCGAAAGTATGAGCCTGATGAGGGCAAATCCCAGACCTAACCTAGACCTAACATGAATTATCCTCTAAAATATTTATCAAGACCAGGTTTAATTGATTGTTTCAGTGTGGTCCCACATTACTACGTGATCCAAACCAGAAAAAACCCAGGATCCGTTCAACAAGTATGTGAAGAATGCGAAAGTATGAGTCTGATGAGTGAAAATCCCAGGCCTAACCTAGACCTAACATGCGTTATCCTCTAAAATATTGATCCAAACCAGGTTTAATGGACTGTTTCAGCGTGGTACCACACTACTACGTGATCCAAACCAGAAAAAACCCAGGATCTGTTCAACAAGTATGTGAAAAACGCGAAAGTATGAGCCTGATGAGGGCAAATCCCAGACATATCCCAGACCTAGCTTGCGTTGTCCTCTAAGATATTGATGGAAACCAGGTTTCATTGACTGTCTCAGTGTTGTACTTCAATACTACGAGATGCGATCCTGAAAAAGCCCAGGATCTAGCCATCAAGTATGAGAAATATGCGAAAGAATGAGCCTGATGAGAGCAAATCCCAGACCTAACCTAGACCTAACATGAATTATTCTCTAAGATATTGATCGAAACCAGGTTTAATTGACTGTTTCAGTGTGGTCCCACATTACTACGTGATCCAAACCAGAAAAAAACCAGGATCCGTTCAACAAGTATGTGAAGAATGCGAAAGTATGAGTCCGATGAGTGAAAATCCCAGGCCTAACCTAGACCTAACATGCGCTATCCTCAAAAATATTGATCGAAACCTGGTTTAATCGACTGTTTCAGTGTGGTACGACATTACTATGTGATCCAAACCTGAAAAAACCCAGGATCTGTTCACCAAGTATGTGAAAAACGCGAAAGTATGAGTCTGATGAGGTCAAATCCCAGACCTATCCCAGACTTAACTTGCGTTATCCTCTAAAATATTTATCAAGACCAGGTTTAATTGAATGTTTCAGTGTGGTACCACATTACTACGAGAAACAAACCAGAAAAAACCCAGGATCCGTTCAACAAGCATGTGAAGAATGCGAAAGTATGAGTCTGATCAGTGAAAATCTCAGGCCTTACCTAGACCTAACTTGCGTTGTCCTCTAAAATATTGATGGAAACCAGGTTTCATTGACTGTTTCAGTGTGGTACTACATTACTACGTGATGCAATCCAGAAAAAGCCCAGGATCTAGCCATCAAGTATGAGAAATATGCGAAAGAATGAGCCTGATGAGAGCAAATCCCAGACCTAACCTAGACCTAACATGAATTATTCTCTAAAATATTGATCGAAACCAGGTTTACTTGACTGTTTCAGTGTGGTCCCACATTACTACGTGATCCAAACCAGAAGAAACCCAGGATCTGTTCACCAAGTATGTGAAAAACGCGAAAGTATGAGTCTGATGAGGTCAAATCCCAGACCTATCCCAGACTTAGCTTGCGTTATCCTCTAAAATATTGATCGAAACCAGGTTTAATCGACTGTTTCAGCGTGGTGCCACATTACTACGTGATACAATCCAGAAACAGCCCACGATCTAGCCATCAAGTATGAGAAATATGCGAAAGAATGAGCCTGATGAGAGCAAATCCCAGACCTAACATAGACCTAACATGAATTATTCTCTAAAATATTGATCGAAACCAGGTTTAATTGACTGTTTCAGTGTGGACCCACATTACTACGTGATCCAAACCAGAAATAACCCAGGATCCGTTCAACAAGTATGTGAAGAATGCGAAAGTATGAGTCTGATGAGTGAAAATCCCAGGCCTAACCTAGACCTAACATGCGTTATCCTCTAAAATATTGATCCGAACCAGGTTTAATGGACTGTTTCAGCGTGGTACCACACTACTACGTGATCCAAACCAGAAAAAACCCAGGATCTGTTCAACAAGTATGTGAAAAACGCGAAAGTATGAGCCTGATGAGGGCAAATCCCAGACATATCCCAGACCTAACTTGCGCTGTCCTCTAAGATATTGATGGAAACCAGGTTTCATTGACTGTTTCAGTGTGGTACTACATTACTACGTGATGCAATCCAGAAAAAGCCCAGGATCTAGCCATCAAGTATGAGAAATATGCGAAAGAATGAGCCTGATGACAGCAAATCCCAAACCTAACATAGACCTAACATGAATTATTCTCTAAAATATTGATCGAAACCAGGTTTAATTGACTGTTTCAGTGTGGTCCCACATTACTACGTGATCCAAACCAGAAATAACCCAGGATCCGTTCAACAAGTATGTGAAGAATGCGAAAGTATGAGTCTCATGAGTGAAAATCCCAGGCCTAACCTAGACCCAACATGCGTTATCCTCAAAAATATTGATCGAAACCTGGTTTAATCGACTGTTTCAGTGTGGTACCACATTACTATGTGATCCAAACCTGAAAATAACCCAGGATCTGTTCAACAAGTATGTGAAACACGCGAAAGTATGAGTCTGATGAGGTCAAATCCCAGACCTATCCCAGACTTAACTTGTGTTATCTCTCCACATTACTACGTGATACAATCCAGAAACAGCCCAGGATCTAGCCACGAAGTATGTGAAATATGCGAAAGTATGAGCCTGATGAGGGCAGTCCTAGACCTAACCCAAACCTAACATGCGTTATCCTCTAAAATATTTATCAAGACCAGGTTTAATGGACTGTTTCAGTGTGGTACCACACTACTACGTGATACAAACCAGAAAAAGCCCAGGATCTAGCCATCAAGTATGAGAAATATGCGAAAGAATGAGCCTGATGAGAGCAAATCCCAGACCTAACCTAGACCAAACATGAATTATTCTCTAAAATATTGATCAAAACCAGGTTTAATTGACTGTTTCAGTGTGGCACCACATTACTGCGTGATCCAATCCAGAAATAGCCCAGGATCCAGCCATGAAGTATGAGAAATATGCGAAAGAATGAGCCTGACGAGGGCAAATCCCAGACCTAACCTAGACCTAACATGAATTATTCTCTAAAATATTGATCGAAACCAGGTTTGCTTGACTGTTTCAGTGTGGCCCCACATTACTACGTGATCCAAACCAGAAAAAACCCAGGATCTAGCCATCAAGTATGAGAAATATGCGAAAGTATGAGCCTGATGAGGGCAAATCCTAGACCTAACCCAAACCTAACATGCGTTATCCTCTAAAATATTTATCAAGACCAGTATTAATTGAATGTTTCAGTGTGGTACCACATTACTACGTGAACCAAGCCTGAAAAAACCCGGGATCCGTTCAACAAGTATGTGAAGAATGCGAAAGTATGAGTCTGATGAGTGAATATCCCAGGCCTAACCTAGACCTAACATGCGTTATCCTCAAAAATATTGATCGAAACCTGGTTTAATCGTCTGTTTCAGTGTGGTGCCACATCACTATGTGATCCAAACCAGAAAATAACCCAGGATCTGTTCAACGAGTATGTGAAGTGTGCGAAAGTATGAGTCTGATGAGGTCAAATCCCAGACCAATCCCAGACTTAACATGCGTTATCCTCTAAAATATTGATCGAAACCTGGTTTAATCGACTGTTTCAGTGTGGTACCACATTACTACGTGATCCAAACCAGAAAAAACCCAGGATCTAGCCATCAAGAATGAGAAATATGCGAAAGAATGAGCCTGATGAGAGCAAATCCCAGACCTAACCTAGACCTTACATGCGTTATCCTCTAAAATATTGAGCGAAACCAGGTTTAATGGACTGTTTCAGTGTGATACCACACTGCTTCGTGATCTAAACCAGAAAAAACCCAGGATCTGTTCAACAAGTATGTGAAAAACGCTAAACTGTGAGCCTGATGAGGGCAAATCTTAGACCCAACCCAGACCTAAGATGCGTTATCCTCTAAAATATTTATCCAGACCAGGTTTCATTGAATGTTTCAGTGTGGTACCACTTTACTACGTGATCCAATCCAGAAAAAGCCCAGGATCTAGCCATCAAGTATGAGAAATATGCGAAAGTAGGAGCCTGATGAGGGCAAATCCTAGACCTATCCCAGACCTAACTTGCGTTATCCTCTAAAATATTGATCGAAACCAGGTTTAATTGACTGTTTCAGCGTGGTACCACATTACTACGTGATACAATCCAGAAACAGCCCAGGGTCTAGCCTTGAAGTATGAGAAATATGCGAAAGTATGAGCCTGATGAGGGCAAATCCTAGACCTAACCCAGACCTAACATGCGTTATCCTCTAAAATATTTATCAAGACCAGGTTTAATTGATTGTTTCAGTGTGGTCCCACATTACTACGTGATCCAAACCAGAAAAAACCCAGGATCTGTTCAACATGTATGAGAAATATGCGAAAGAATGAGCCTGATGAGAGCAAATCCCAGGCCTAACCTAGACCTAACATGAATTATTCTCTAAAATATTGATCGAAACCAGGTTTAATTGACTGTTTCAGTGTGGTCCCACATTACTACATGATCCAAACCAGAAATAACCCAGGATCCGTTCAACAAGTGTGTGAAGAATGCGAAAGTATGAGTCTGATGAGTGAAAATCCCAGACCTAACCTAGACCTAACATGCGTTATCCTCTAAAATATTGATCGAAACCTGGTTTAATCGACTGTTTCAGTGTGGTACTACATTACTACGTGATGCAATCCAGAAACAGCCCAGGATCTAGCCATCAAGTATGAGAAATATGCGAAAGAATGAGCCTGATGAGAGCAAATCCCAGACCTAACCTAGACCTAACATGCGTTATCCTCTAAAATATTGAGCGAAACCAGGTTTAATGGACTGTTTCAGTGTGGTACCACACTACTTCGTGATGCAAACCAGAAAAAACCCAGGATCTGTTCAACAAGTATGTGAAAAACGCTAAACTGTGAGCCTGATGAGGGCAAATCTTAGACCTAACCCAGACCTAAGATGCGTTATCCTCTAAAATATTTATCCAGACCAGGTTGCATTGAATGTTTCGGTGTGGTCCCACATTACTACGTGATCCAAACCAGAAAAAACCCAGGATCCGTTCAACAAGTATGTGAAGAATGCGAAAGTATGAGTCTGATGAGTGAAAATCCCAGGCCTAACCTAGACCTAACATGCGTTATCCTCAAAAATATTGATCGAAACCTGGTTTAATCGTCTGTTTCAGTGTGGTGCCACATTACTATGTGATCCAAACCAGAAAATAACCCAGGATCTGTTCAACGAGTATGTGAAGTGTGCGAAAGTATGAGTCTGATGAGGTCAAATCCCAGACCAATCCCAGACTTAACATGCGTTATCCTCTAAAATATTGATCGAAACCAGGTTTAATCGACTGTTTCAGTGTGGTACCACATTACTACGTGATCCAAACCAGAAAAAACCCAGGATCTAGCCATCAAGTATGAGAAATATGCGAAAGAATGAGCCTGATGAGAGCAAATCCCAGACCTAACCTAGACCTTACATGCGTTATCCTCTAAAATATTGAGCGAAACCAGGTTTAATGGACTGTTTCAGTGTGATACCACACTGCTTCGTGATCCAAACCAGAAAAAACCCAGGATCTGTTCAACAAGTATGTGAAAAACGCTAAACTGTGAGCCTGATGAGGGCAAATCTTAGACCTAACCCAGACCTAAGATGCGTTATCCTCTAAAATAATTATCCAGACCAGGTTTCATTGAATGTTTCAGTGTGGTACCACCTTACTACGTGATCCAATCCAGAAAAAGCCCAGGATCTAGCCATCAAGTATGAGAAATATGCGAAAGTAGGAGCCTGATAAGGCCAAATCCTAGACCTATCCCAGACCTAACTTGCGTTATCCTCTAAAATATTGATCGAAACCAGGTTTAATTGACTGTTTCAGCGTGGTACCACATTACTACGTGATCCAATCCAGAAAAAGCCCAGGATCTAGCCATCAAGTATGAGAAATATGCGAAAGTAGGAGCCTGATAAGGCCAAATCCTAGACCTATCCCAGACCTAACTTGCGTTATCCTCTAAAATATTGATCGAAACCAGGTTTAATTGACTGTCTCAGCGTGGTACCACATTACTACGTGATACAATCCAGAAACAGCCCAGGGTCTAGCCTTGAAGTATGAGAAATATGCGAAAGTATGAGCCTGATGAGGGCAAATCCTAGACCTAACCCAGACCTAACATGCGTTATCCTCTAAAATATTAATCGAAACCTGGTTTAATCGACTGTTTCAGTGTGGTACCACATTACTATGTGATCCAAACCAGAAAAAGCCCAGGATCTAGCCATCAAGTATGAGAAATATGCGAAAGAATGAGCCTGGTGAGAGCAAATACCAGACCTAACCTAGACCTTACATGCGTTATCCTCTAAAATATTGATCGAAACCAGGTTTAATTGACTGTCTCAGCGTGGTACCACATTACTACGTGATACAATCCAGAAACAGCCCAGGGTCTAGCCTTGAAGTATGAGAAATATGCGAAAGTAGGAGCCTGATAAGGCCAAATCCTAGACCTATCCCAGACCTAACTTGCGTTATCCTCTAAAATATTGATCGAAACCAGGTTTAATTGATTGTTTCAGTGTGGTCCCACATTACTACGTGATCCAAACCAGAAAAACCCAGGATCTGTTCAACATGTATGAGAAATATGCGAAAGAATGAGCCTGATGTGAGCAAATCCCAGACCTAACCTAGACCTAACATGCGTTATCCTCTAAAATATTGATCGAAACCTGGTTTAATCGACTGTTTCAGTGTGGTACCACATTACTATGTGATCCAAACCAGAAAATAACCCAGGATCTGTTCAAGGAGGTTGTGAAGTGTGCGAAAGTATGAGTCTGATGAGGTCAAATCCCAGACCTATCCCAGACCTAACTTGCGTTATCCTCAAAAATATTGATCGAAACCAGGTTTAATCGACTGTTTCAGTGTGGTACCACATTACTACGTGATCCAAACCAGGAAAAACCCAGGATCCGTTCAACAAGTATGTGAAGAATGCGAAATTATGAGTCTGATGAGTGAATATCCCAGGCCTAACCTAGACCTAACATGCGTTATCCTCTAAAATATTGATCGAAACCAGGTTTAATCGACTGTTTCAGTGTGGTACCACATTACTACGTGATCCAAGCCAGAAAAAACCCAGGATCTAGCCATCAAGTATGAGAAATATGCGAAAGAATGAGCCTGATGAGAGCAAATCCCAGACCTAACCTAGACCTTACATGCGTTATCCTCTAAAATATTGAGCGAAACCAGGTTTAATGGACTGTTTCAGTGTGGTACCACACTGCTTCGTGATCCAAACCAGAAAAAACCCAGGATCTGTTCAACAAGTATGTGAAGAATGCGAAAGTATGAGTCTGATGAGTGAAAATCCCAGACCCAACCTAGACCTTACATGCGTTATCCTCTAAAATATTGAGCGAAACCAGGTTTAATGGACTGTTTCAGCGTGGTACCACATTACTACGTGATACAATCCAGAAACAGCCCAGGGTCTAGCCTTGAAGTATGAGAAATATGCGAAAGTATGAGCCTGATGAGGGCAAATCCTAGACCTAACCAAGACCTAACATGCGTTATCCTCTAAAATATTTATCAAGACCAGGTTTAATTGATTGTTTCAGTGTGGTCCCACATTACTACGTGATCCAAACCAGAAAAAACCCAGGATCTGTTCAACATGTATGAGAAATATGCGAAAGAATGAGCCTGATGAGAGCAAATCCCAGACCTAACCTAGACCTAACATGAATTATTCTCTAAAATATTGATCGAAACCAGGTTTAATTGACTGTTTCAGTGTGGTCCCACATTACTACATGATCCAAACCAGAAATAACCCAGGATCCGTTCAACAAGTATGTGAAGAATGCGAAAGTATGAGTCTGATGAGGGCAAATCCTAGACCTATCCCAGACCTAACTTGCGTTATCCTCTAAAATATTTATCAAGACCAGGTTTAATTGAATGTTTCAGTGTGGTACCACATTACTGCGTGATCCAAACTAGAAAAAACCCAGGATCCGTTCAACAAGTATGTGAAGAATGCGAAAGTATGAGTCTGTTCAGTGAAAATCTCAGGCCTTACCTAGACCTAACTTGCGTCGTCCTGTAAAACATTGATGGAAACCAGGTTTCATTGACTGTTTCAGTGGGGTACTACATTACTACGTGATGCAATCCAGGAAAAGCCCAGGATCTAGCCATCAAGTATGAGAAATATGCGAAAGAATGAGCCTGATGAGAGCAAATCCCAGACCTAACCTAGACCTAACATGCGTTATCCTCCAAAATATTGATCGAAACCAGGTTTAATTGACTGTTTCAGCGTGGTACCACATTACTACGTGATACAATCCAGAAACAGCCCAGGATCTAGCCATGAAGTATGAGAAACATGCGAAAGTATGAGCCTGATGAGTGAAAATCCCAGGCCTAACCTAGACCTAACATGCGTTATCCTCTAAAATATTGATCGAAACCCGGTTTAATCGACTGTTTCAGTGTGGTACCATATAACTATGTGATCCAAACCAGAAAATAACCCAGGATCTGTTCAAGGAGTATGTGAAGTGTGCGAAAGTATGAGTCTGATGAGGTCAAATCCCAGACCTATCCCAGACCTAACTTTTTTTTTTTTTTTTTTTTTTTGTCGTGGGGAAAATCTTCGAAAGACTCCCTCCCACCTCCTTGGGGAGAGGTGGGAGGTGTGTGTGGGATTCCCCGCGCCCGTACAACGACAGGCGCGGGACCTACCCACTAAAAACCCCACGGTGACCCTTCGGCACGCTTTGGGAGGATACCGGGAATCGCTCGAAGCATTCTTCCGGTATCCTCCCCGTGCCCGCGCTTTCGCGCCCATCCCCCAGGGGGACAATCGGTCCCCCCAGTAGACACACTGCCTCATAGCGGCGGCACGGGGCCACTCCATCCCGCCGCTATCCGTCCCGGGGCCGCGTTTAGTGGCGGCTGCGAGCCCCAACTCGCAACCGCCCGCGACCCCGTTTCCATCCCTCGGCGGCCGGGCGTTCATGGCCGCACCAGACCGCCGAGGGTGCCTCCCCTTGCGTCGGACCGGTAGGGGAAGGCACACCTACCCCCAACCGGTCCGACCCGGCGCCGCCTGGCGGGAGGAGGGTCCCCTCAGGACCCCCCTCCCAGCCTAGGTCATCCGCCACGCCGAGGCGGCCGCCCGCGACGCCTCGCGACCGGGCGACGACCTCGGGCCACCGCACGAGCGCGCGCTTCAGCACGCCGCTGAAGCTCGCGCTCCCTCCCCGCGGCCTCCTTCTGCAACATTACGTTCTCGCAGAAGGAGGCCACGGCCCTCCACTTCTCCTCGCTGCCGAGCATGGCGCGCACCACGCCCGGCAGCGAGACATCCCGCCCGACAACGCCGACCAGGACACGGCGCTCCACCTCCCACGCGGGGCATACCTCCAGGGTATGATCCGCCGTGTCCTGCTCAGCGTCGCAGTGGCAGCAACGCGCCGTCGGCTCCTTCCCTATCCGGCACAGGTATCTTCCGAAACTGCCATGCCCGGAAAATACCTGTGCCAGCCGGTAGGTGAGGCTGCCATGGCCTCTGTCCAGCCACTCGTTCAGGAGCGGCCGAACAGCCCCGACAGTCCGGTGCCCCGCGGTTGGCAGAGCCAGCCGCTCCTGCCACGCGAGCAACACGGACTGCCGGGCCTGGCGCTTCAAATCGCCCCAAGCAGGTTCCTGCCCGCCCGGGACCGCCCCCACCCCCGCGCGACGGTCGACGCGGTGCCGGTACATCACCGCGTGCGACCGCGCGAGCAGGTCCATGGGCGGCATCCCCGCTAGAACCGTCGCCGCCTCATGTGATATGGTCCGATACCCGCGGACGACCCTGAGCGCCATGCGCCTCTGCACCCGACGCAGCATAGTCATGCTGCGCCGGGAGGCAGCCAGGTCGTCCGCCCAGACGGGGGCCCCGTATAGGGCCACCGACTGGACCATTGCCACATAGAGGCGACGAACTCGGCCCGCCGGGCCCCCCAGGTTGGGCAGGATCCGGCCCAGAGCCGCAACCATCCTTTCCAACCGGGGGACCAGGCAGCGGAAATGCTTCTCGAAACGCCAGTGGCTATCGAGGATCAGCCCCAGATACCTGATCTGGGGCTTCACCTCGATGTCAGCCCCACCCACCCGAATCAGAGGGGGCGGCGGATCCTGCCGAGGTGAATGAAACGCAATCACCTCGGTCTTATGGACCGCCACCGTCATCCCCATCCCCCTGATCCGGTCGACGACGCGTTGCGACCCCTCCTCCGCGCGACGCATGGCCCTCCCCCAGTGCGCCCCGACGGCCAGCACCAGTGTGTCATCCGCATAACACACCGTGCTGACGCCGTCGGGGAGGCCGGCCCGCAACACCGAGTCGTACGCGATGTTCCACAGGAGTGGCCCGAGGACCGACCCCTGCGGAACACCGCAGTACACCTCCCTCCGCATATCACCATCCCGGCCCGGATACTCGATCCACCTGCCGCGGAGATAATCCCCGACGACCGCCCTGAGACAAGGGGGGACTCGATGATATTCGAGCCCCCTCCTTATCTCTTCCCAGGGGAGGGTGTTAAAGGCATTGGCAATATCCAAGGATATTGCCAATGCCACCCCTCCCCGGGAGACGGCCGCCTCCGAGAGGGCCCTCACACGACCTATCGCGTCGATAGTCGATCGGCCCCCCCGGAAACCGAACTGGCAGTCGGCCAGACCGGGATCACCCCGCGACAGGTGCTCGACGAGGCGGGCAGCAATCACACGCTCGAAGAGCTTGCCCACCTCGTCGAGGAGACAAATGGGCCGGTATGCGGAGGGAGACTCCGCGGGCCGACCCTCCTTCCGGAGGAGGACCATCCTCGCCACCTTCCAACTGGGGGGGAATCGCCCGTCCCTCAGGCAGCGGTCGAACAACCGCCTGAGGTCGGCCCCAAGGACGCCCTGGGTCAAGACCCAAACCCGGCCGGGCACACCATCCGGACCCGGGGCCGTGTTACGAACCCCGAGCCGTCTGATGGCCGCTGCCAGCTCCTCCTGCGTGACCCCCAGCTCGGCCGTCCACTCCACTGGGACAGCCGCCGCCGCCGGAGGACGCGGTCCCCTCTCCCCAATTGGGAAGAGTGTATTGACCACGTCCTCCAGCAGCCGGGGGTCAAGACCCTCGGTGACGGGGGGCGCCCACGGGCGGAGCTTATTCAGCACCACCTTATATGGGCGCCCCCATGGATCGTCATCAAGGGTCTGGAGGAGCTCCTTCCATGCCTGGGTCTTGGCCCGTTTGATGGCGACCTGCAGAGCAACCCGCGCCACGCGGTATGCTCCATACAGGTCATCAGCTGCCCTCGCTCGCGCCACGCCGTCGCCTGTACGTTGACGACGGCGCGCGCGGGTGTACTGGCGTCGGGCGCGGACAGTCGCGACTCGCAACTCCGCGATCGCGTCCGACCACCAGTACACCGCCCGGCGAGGAGAAGCCCGCCCGACCCGAGGCATCGCCGCGTCGCAAATACCCGCGACCAATGCTCCGAGCCGGGCGACCTCCCCCTCTATGCTCGGCAACTCGGCCGCTCCCTGCGGCCAAGTTGCAGCGAGGGCAGCTGCCATCAGGGCGTCCTTGTCCAGGCGCCGAAGCGCCCAGCGGCGTGGTGGGGTGCCACGCAGGCGGCCGTGTCGGGATGCACTCGCGGCGGCAGAGACCTCCATCCGGATGTACCGGTGATCGGAGAGTGTCTCTGCCCCCGCGACCACGTGCCAACCCGACACCATGCGCACGGCGTTGGGGGTCGCGAATCCAACATCCACGATGGACCCCCCATATCGCCGCACGCATGTGTGCTCCGACCCCCGGTTCAATACCCGGAGGTCGAGCCCCGCCGCCCAATCGCCCAGGATCCCGCCGCGAACGGAGGTCCTGGGGGATCCCCACGCCACCGACTTGGCATTAAAATCCCCCAGGACCAGCACCGGCCGGGCCGCGTAGCGCTGCACGCATGCCGCGACCTCGGCCAAGTACAGCTCGAACGCAGCGTGACCGCTACGGGGCGAAATGTAGCACCCCACCACAGCGACTCCCCCCCAGTCCACGGCGACGAATCCCCGACCGCGCTCCAACAAGGAGAACGGTGGGGACCCGTCGCCCCCTCCCCATACCGTCGCCACCAAGCCGTCCGCGTCGCCCACCCAATGAGGGTGATCAGGGACGCGGTACGGCTCGGCGGCGACCGCCAGGCCAACCCCCCACTCCGCGAGGACTTGGGACATCAAGTCCTGTGCCGCGCGGCAGTGGTTGAGGTTGGCCTGGAGGAGGAGGCGGGGCGGCATTAATTAATGGCCGCGCCAGCCTCCTCCCGGCCGTCCGTCCCCGTAGCACCGTCCACCTCCATGGAGGACGATGCCACCGCCCTCGGCACCGGAGCCGGTGCAGCCCGCCTCTTCCTCTCCTTCCGGGAGGGGGGGGAGCACTTCTTGCTCCCCACCCTGTGATCGGCTGGCCTCCCCATGTCCGCACACAGCGGGCAGTGGGGGGCCGCCGAGCACTGGCTCGCACGGTGCTCTTTGGCACCGCAGCGGTAACACTGACCGCTGCGGTCCACCGGCGAGGTGCACCACTGCCTCACGTGCCCCAATTCGAGGCAGCGGTGACACTGGAGCGGGCGCGGCGCGAGGATTTCCACTCGCGCCGAAACCCACCCCACCAACACCCTCCCGGATTCCGCCACCTTACGGGCGGCGGAGAGGGGGCACCGGGCCCACACCGACCCGAGGCCGGAGGGCGACCTGCGGATCTCTCCGATCCGCAGGTCCTCCACAGGACAGTCCCCCGCCCTCGCAAGGGCACGGGACACATCCTGTGCGCTGACCGAGTCGTCCAGCCCACAAATGCGCATCTCCGTGCGCTTCGTGGGCCGGGCGACCCGGACACCTCGCTCGCCCAGCTGCTCCCGGAGCCTCTGGGCGAGACGATCCGCCTTCGCGCCGCCTTCTGCACCGGGGATCTCCAGCAAGAGACCCCCGGTCACGGCCCTCTTCGCCCTCACGGAGGCGATGCCCAGCTCTTCCAGGGAGATATTCTCCCTGGCGAGCCGCATCGCCTCCGCGAGGGTCAGGTCGCCCCCCTGCGCAACGGTCAGCGTCACCGCTGCCGTTTTTGGGGGACGACCTGGTCGTGCCTTCCCGACCTTCGCGGCCTTTACCTTGGCCGCCGGCGGCGGAGGCGGAGGCCGCGGTTGCGAGGCCTTCCTCGCCGCCCGCTTCGCCTTCCGCCCCACCACCTCACTCCACGCCACCCCCCCTTGGGAGGGTGCTGTGGAGGACGCGACCACCGCGACCACGGGTACACCACCCCCCTTGGGGGTCGCGACCCGGGGCCCTGGTGCCGCAACGCTGGGCGGAGCCTTCACTCCGCCCTTCTTTGCCTTCCCCGACTGTACCGGAACAGGTTGGGGAGGCACCGCCTTCCTGCTGACCACTCTTCCGGCGAGGAGCTCCTCCCGGAAGGCGGCCAGCTTGCCATCAATCATGTCCCCAATCCTCCTCAGAAGATCGTCTTCTGAGGAGGACGGGGACTTCTTCACGGGCGGAGTGCGGGTGGAGGGGCCCGCGGTGCCCCGCACCACTGCCGCCGCACCCCGTTTATTTACCTCCGCCGAGGGACGCGGCGGTGGAGGAGGAGGGAGGATGGGAGGGAGGGCCGCGCTGTTCCACAGCGCCTCTGCCCTCCTCCTCCCTTGTCGCTCCTCCTCCAACAGGAGCTGCAGACGGGCGTTCCGCCCTCTGAGCTCCCGCGCCGCCTCCCTCATTTCCTCCGCCGCGGCCTTCAGGGCCTCCGCGCCACCGCTTTTCTGCCCCTTAAAGGCGCAGGCAGCGGCGACTTTCTCCACCCGCCTCAGGGACGAGGAGATCCTCTCCGATATCTCCTCGGTCACCTCGTCCCTGAGGCAACTCAGCCTCACCGACGGGCTCATCGCCCCGCCCACCTCGACGACGGCCTGCCCCGTCCTCTTCCTCTTAGAGCCTATGTGGCTCGTGCTGGAGGAGAAGGACGAGACCGACGCCGTCTCGTCGTCCTCCTCCACCCTCCACGAAGCCGGACCTGGCGCTGAGTGGGGCGCGAGCGCCGCCACCCTAACCCCAACCCCGTCTCCGTCCTCCCCAACCGACAAAACCCGCCCCATCCCCATTTTATTTTCTGTGTCCATAATAGTCCCACGAGATGGTCGGAAATAAAGGTCCACCCGGGCAGAGCCGCCTTACCCGGGTAAGCCTAATACTCCGGGGGTTCGGCAGGTTCCCCGGAGGTGGTCGCTTGGGATTGGGCCTTCTCCCCCAACCATGCATCCCATCGCCGCGCACCATAGCTTAGGATTGGAGGGCGATTTTATAGAGTCGCCATACTCGTGGCCCAGGCGGTTAAGCCAAGACCCCCGTTCCTCCTGCCGTCACGTACCATTCACAAAACCAATAGGGAATTGTGAATGGGTCGTTGTGACGACCAACAGGAGGCTTACGGTGTGTGTATGACTCGGATACCCCGGGTTCGTTAAGCCCGTACTGCAGCTGAAAGGCTGGCAGCCCCTGAGGGAATCCCAGACCTAACTTGCGTTATCCTCTAAAATATTTGTCCAGACCAGGTTTCATTGAATGTTTCAGTGTGGTCCCACATTACTACGTGATCCAAACCAGAAAAAACCCAGGATCCGTTCAACAAGTATGTGAAGAATGCGATAGTATGAGTCTGATGAGTGTAAATCCCAGGCCTAACCTAGACCTAACATGCGTTATCCTCTAAAATATTGATCGAAACCCGGTTTAATCGACTGTTTCAGTGTGTTACCACATTACTATGTGATCCAAACCAGAAAATAACCCAGGATCTGTTCAAGGGGTATGTGAAGTGTGCGAAAGTATGAGTCTGATGAGGTCAAATCCCAGACCAATCCCGGACTTAACTTGCGTTATCCTCTAAAATATTGATCGAAACCAGGTTTAATCGACTGTTTCAGTGTGGTCCCACATTACTACGTGATCCAAACCAGAAAAAAACCAGGATCCGTTCAACAAGTATGTGAAGAATGCGAAAGTATGAGTCCGATGAGTGAAAATCCCAGGCCTAACCTAGACCTAACATGCGCTATCCTCAAAAATATTGATCGAAACCTGGTTTAATCAACTGTTTCGGTGTGGTACCACATTACTATGAGATCCAAACCTGAAAAAACCCAGGATCTGTTCAACAAGTATGTGAAAAACGCTAAACTGTGAGCCTGATGAGGGCAAATCTTAGACCTAACCCAGACCTAAGATGCGTTAACCTCTAAAATATTTATCCAGACCAGGTTTCATTGAATGTTTCAGTGTGGTACCACTTTACTACGTGATCCAATCCAGAAATAGCACAGGATCTAGCCATGAAGTATGAGAAATATGCGAAACTGAGAGCCTGATGAGGGCAAATCCTAGACCTATCCCAGACCTAACTTGCGTTATCCTCTAAAATATTGATCGAAACCAGGTTTAATTGACTGTTTCAGCGTGGTACCACATTACTACGTAATACAATCCAGAAACAGCCCAGGATCTAGCCTTGAAGTATGAGAAATATGCGAAAGTATGAGCCTGATGAGGGCAAATCCTAGACCTAACCCAGACCTAACATGCGTTATCCTCTAAAATATTTATCAAGACCAGGTTTAATTGATTGTTTCAGTGTGGTCCCACATTACTACGTGATCCAAACCAGAAAACACCCAGGATCTGTTCAACATGTATGAGAAATATGCGAAAGAATGAGCCTGATGAGAGCAAATCCCAGACCTGACATAGACCTAACATGAATTATTCTCTAAAATATTGATCGAAACCAGGTTTAATTGACTGTTTCAGTGTGGTCCCACATTACTACGTGATCCAAACCAGAAATAACCCAGGATCCGTTCAACAAGTATGTGATGAATGCGAAAGTATGAGTCTGATGAGTGAAAATCCCAGGCCTAACCTAGACCTAACATGCGTTATCCTCTAAAATATTGATCCAAACCAGGTTTAATGGACTGTTTCAGGGTGGTACCACACTACTACGTGATCCAAACCAGAAAAAACCCAGGATCTGTTCAACAAGTATGTGAAAAACGCGAAAGTATGAGCCATATGAGGGCAAATCCCAGACATATCCCAGACCTAACTTGCGTTGTCCTCTAAGATATTGATGGAAACCAGGTTTCATTGACTGTCTCAGTGTTGTACTTCAATACTACGTGATGCGATCCAGAAAAAGCCCAGGATCTAGCCATCAAGTATGAGAAATATGCGAAAGAATGAGCCTGATGAGAGCAAATCCCAGACCTAACCTAGACCTAACATGAATTATTCTCTAAAATATTGATCGAAACCAGGTTTAATTGACTGTTTCAGTGTGGTCCCACATTACTACGTGATCCAAACCAGAAAAAAACCAGGATCCGTTCAACAAGTATGTGAAGAATGCGAAAGTATGAGTCCGATGAGTGAAAATCCCAGGCCTAACCTAGACCTAACATGCGCTATCCTCAAAAATATTGATCGAAACCTGGTTTAATCAACTGTTTCGGTGTGGTACCACATTACTATGTGATCCAAACCTGAAAAAACCCAGGATCTGTTCACCAAGTATGTGAAAAACGCGAAAGTATGAGTCTGATCAGTGAAAATCTCAGGCCTAACCCAGACATAAGATGCGTTATCCTCTAAAATATTTATCCAGACCAGGTTTCATTGAATGTTTCAGTGTGGTACCACTTTGCTACGTGATCCAATCCAGAAACAGCCCAGGATCTAGCCATGAAGTATGAGAAATATGCGAAAGTAAGTGCCTGATGAGGTCAAATCCCAGACCTATCCCAGACTTAACTTGTGTTATCCTCTAAAATATTGATCGAAACCAGGTTTAATCGACTGTTTCAGCGTGGTACCACATTTCTACGTGATCCATTCCAGAAACAGCCCAGGATCTAGCCATGAAGTATGAGAAATATGCGAAAGTAAGAGCCTGATGAGGGCAAATCCTAGACCTATCCCAGACGTAACTTGCGTTATCCTCTAAAATATTGATCGAAACCAGGTTTAATCGACTGTTTCAGCGTGGTACCACATTACTACGTGATACAATCCAGAAACAGCCCAGGATCTAGCCACGAAGTATGTGAAATATGCGAAAGTATGAGCCTGATGGGGGCAAATCCTAGACCTAACCCAAACCTAACAAGCGTTATCCTCTAAAATATTTATCAAGACCAGGTTTAATTGACTGTTTCAGTGTTGTACTTCATTACTACGTGATCCAATCCAGAAACAGCCCAGGATCTAGCCATGCAGTATGAGAAATATGCGAAAGTATGAGCCTGATGAGGGCAAATCCCAGACCTCACCTAGACCTAGCATGTATTATTCTCTAAAATATTGATCGAAACCAGGTTTAATTGACTGTTTCAGTGTTGTACTTCGCTACTACGTGATGCAATCCAGAAAAAGCCCAGGATCTGTTCAACAAGTATGTGAAAAACGCTAAACTGTGAGCCTGATGAGGGCAAATCTTAGACCTAACCAAGACATAAGATGCGTTATCCTCTAAAATATTTATCCAGACCAGGTTTCATTGAATGTTTCAGTGTGGTACCACTTTGCTACGTGATCCAATCCAGAAATAGCCCAGGATCTAGCCATGAAGTATGAGAAATATGCGAAAGTAAGAGCCTGATGAGGGCAAATCCTAGACCTATCCCAGACCTAACTTGCGTTATCCTCTAAAATATTGATCGAAACCAGGTTTAATTGACTGTTTCAGCGTGGTACCACATTACTACGTGATCCAATCCAGAAACAGCCCAGGATCTAGCCATGCAGTATGAGAAATATGCGAAAGTATGAGCCTGATGAGGGCAAATCCCAGACCTAACCTAGACCTAGCATGTATTATTCTCTAAAATATTGATCGAAACCAGGTTTAATTGACTGTTTCAGTGTTGTACTTCATTACTACGTGATGCAATCCAGAAAAAGCCCAGGATCTAGCCATCAAGTATGAGAAATATGCGAAAGAATGAGCCTGACGAGGGCAAATCCCAGACCTAACCTAGACCTAACATGAATTATTCTCTAAAATATTGATCGAAACCAGGTTTGCTTGACTGTTTCAGTGTGGCCCCACATTACTACGTGATCCAAACCAGAAAAAACCCAGGATCTGTTCAACAAGTATGTGAAAAACGCGAAAGTATGAGTCTGATGAGGTCAAATCCCAGACCTATCCCAGACTTAAATTGCGTTATCCTCTAAAATATTGATCGAAACCAGGTTTAATCAACTGTTTCAGCGTGGTGCCACATTACTACGTGATACAATCCAGAAACAGCCCAGGATCTAGCCATCAAGTATGAGAAATATGCGAAAGTATGAGCCTGATGAGGGCAAATCCTAGACCTAACCCAAACCTAACATGCGTTATCCTCTAAAATATTTATCAAGACCAGTATTAATTGAATGTTTCAGTGTGGTACCACATTACTACGTGAACCAAGCCTGAAAAAACCCGGGATCCGTTCAACAAGTATGTTAAAACTGCGACAGTATGACCCTGATGAGGGCAAATCCCAGGCCTAACCTAGACCTAACATGCGTTGTCCTCTAGAATATTGATGGAAACCAGGTTTAATTGACTGTTTCAGTGTTGTACTTCATTACTACGTGATGCAATCCAGAAAAAGCCCAGGATCTAGCCATCAAGTATGAGAAACATGCGAAAGAATGAGCCTGATGGGAGCAAATCCCAGACCTAACCTAGACCTAACATGCGTTATCCTCTAAAATATTGAGCGAAACCAGGTTTAATGGACTGTTTCAGTGTGGTACCACACTACTTCGTGATCCAAACCAGAGAAAGCCCAGGATCTGTTCAAGAAGTATGTGAAAAACGCTAAACTGTGAGACTGATGAGGGCAAATCTTAGACCTAACCCAGACCTAAGATGCGTTATCCTCTAAAATATTTATCCAGACCAGGTTTCATTGAATGTTTCTGTGTGGTACCACTTTACTACCTGATACAATCCAGAAACAGCCCAGGATCTAGCCATGAAGTATGAGATATATGCGAAAGTATGAGCCTGATGAGGGCAAATCCTAGACCTAACCCAAACCTAACATGCGTTATCCTCTAAAATATTTATCAAGAAAAGGTTTAATTGAATGTTTCAGTGTGGTACCACATTACTACGTGAACCAAACCCGAAAAAACCCAGGATCTGTTCAACATGTATGAGAAATATGCGAAAGAATGAGCCTGATGAGAGCAAATCCCAGACCTATCCTAGACATAACATGAATTATTCTCTAAAATATTGATCGAAAACAGGTTTACTTGAATGTTTCAGTGTGGTACCACATTACTACGTGATCCAAACCAGAAAAAACCCAGGATCCGTTCAACAAGTATGTGAAGAATGCGAAAGTATGAGTCTGATGGGTGAAAATCCCAGGCCTACGCTAGACCTAACATGCGTTATCCTCTAAAATATTGTTCGAAACCTGGTTTAATCGACTGTTTCAGTGTGGTACCACATTACTATGTGATCCAAACCAGAAAATAACCCAGGATCTGTTCAAGGAGTATGTGAAGTGTGCGAAAGTATGAGTCTGATGAGGTCTAATCCCAGACCTATCCCAGACCTAGCTTGCGTTATCCTCTAAAATATTGATCGAAACCAGGTTTAATCGACTGTTGCAGTGTGGTACCACATTACTACGTGATCCAAACCAGAAAAAGCCCAGGATCTAGCCATCAAGTATGAGAAATATGCGAAAGAATGAGCCTGATGACAGCAAATCCCAAACCTAACATAGACCTAACATGAATTATTCTCTAAAATATTGATCGAAACCAGGTTTAATTGACTGTTTCAGTGTGGTACCACATTACTATGTGATCCAAACCAGAAAATAACCCAGGATCTGTTCAACGAGTATGTGAAGTGTGCGAAAGAATGAGTCTGATGAGGTCAAATCCCAGACCATTCCCAGACTTAACTTGCGTTATCCTCTAAAATATTGATCGAAACCAGGTTTAATCGACTGTTCCACTGTGGTACCACATTACTACGTGATCCAAACCAGAAAAAACCCAGGATCTAGCCATCAAGTATGAGAAATATGCGAAAGAATGAGCCTGATGGGAGCAAATCCCAGACCTAACCTAGACCTTACATGCGTTATCCTCTAAAATATTGAGCGAAACCAGGTTTAATCGTCTGTTTCAGTGTGGTACCACATTACTGCGTGATCCAAACTAGAAAAAACCCAGGATCCGTTCAACAAGTATGTGAAGAATGCGAAAGTATGAGTCTGATCAGTGAAAATCTCAGGCCTTACCTAGACCTAACTTGCGTCGTCCTCTAAAACATTGATGGAAACCAGGTTTCATTGACTGTTTCAGTGTGGTACTACATTACTACGTGATGCAATCCAGGAAAAGCCCAGGATCTAGCCATCAAGTATGAGAAATATGCGAAAGAATGAGCCTGATGAGAGCAAATCCCAGACCTAACCTAGACCTAACATGCGTTATCCTCTAAAATATTGATCGAAACCAGGTTTAATTGACTGTTTCAGCGTGGTACCACATTACTACGTGATACAATCCAGAAACAGCCCAGGATCTAGCCATGAAGTATGAGAAACATGCGAAAGTATGAGCCTGATGAGGGCAAATCTTAGACCTAACCCAGACCTAAGATGCGTTATCCTCTAAAATATTTATCCAGTCCAGGTTTCATTGAATGTTTCAGTGTGGTACCACTTTACTACGTGATCCAATCCAGAAATAGCCCAGGATCTAGCCATGAAGTATGAGAAATATGCGAAAGTGAGAGCCTGATGAGGGCAAATCCTAGACCTATCCCAGACGTAACTTGCGTTATCCTCTAAAATATTGATCGAAACCAGGTTTAATTGACTGTTTCAGCGTGGTACCACATTACTACGTGATACAATCCAGAAACAGCCCAGGGTCTAGCCTTGAAGTATGAGAAATATGCAAAAGTATGAGCCTGATGAGGGCAAATCCTAGACCTAACCCAGACCTAACATGCGTTATCCTCTAAAATATTTATCATGAACAGGTTTAATTGATTGTCTCAGTGTGGTCCCACATTACTACGTGATCCAAACCAGAAAAAACCCAGGATCTGTTCAACATGTGTGAGATATATGCGAAAGAATGAGCCTGATGAGAGCAAATCCCAGACCTAACCTGGACCTAACATGAATTATTCTCTAAAATATTGATCGAAACCAGGTTTAATTGACTGTTTCAGTGTGGTCCCACATTACTACGTGATCCAAACCAGAAATAACCCAGGATCCGTTCAACAAGTATGTGAAGAATGCGAAAGTATGTGTCTGATGAGTGAAAATCCCAGGCCTAACCTAGACCTAACATGCGTTTTCCTCTAAAATATTGATGGAAAGCAGGTTTAATTGACTGTTTCAGTGTTGTACTTCATTACTACGTGATGCAATCCTGAGAAAGCCCAGGATCTAGCAATCAAGTATGAGAAATATGCGAAAGAATGAGCCTGATGAGAGCAAATCCCAGACCTGACCTAGACCTAACATGAATTATTCTCTAAAATATTGATCGAAACCAGGTTTAATTCGTTGTTTCAGTGTGGTCCCACATTACTACGTGATCCAAACCAGAAAAAACCCAGGATCCGTTCAACAAGTATGTGAAGAATGCGAAAGTATGAGTCTGATGAGTGAAAATCCCAGGCCTAACCTAGACCTAACATGCGTTATCCTCAAAAATATTGATCGAAACCTGGTTTAATCGTCTGTTTCAGTGTGGTGCCACATTACTATGTGATCCAAACCAGAAAATAACCCAGGATCTGTTCAACGAGTATGTGAAGTTTGCGAAAGTATGAGTCTGATGAGGTCAAATCCCAGACCAATCCCAGACTTAACATGCGTTATCCTCTAAAATATTGATCGAAACCAGGTTTAATCGACTGTTTCAGTGTGGTACCACATTACTACGTGATCCAAACCAGAAAAAACCCAGGATCTAGCCATCAAGTATGAGAAATATGCGAAAGAATGAGCCTGATGAGAGCAAATCCCAGACCTAACCTAGACCTTACATGCGTTATCCTCTAAAATATTGAGCGAAACCAGGTTTAATGGACTGTTTCAGTGTGATACCACACTGCTTCGTGATCCAAACCAGAAAAAACCCAGGATCTGTTCAACAAGTATGTGAAAAACGCTAAACTGTGAGCCTGATGAGGGCAAATCTTAGACCTAACCCAGACCTAACATGCGTTATCCTCTAAAATATTTATCAAGACCAGGTTTAATTGATTGTTTCAGTGTGGTCCCACATTACTACGTGATCCAAACCAGAAAAACCCAGGATCTGTTCAACATGTATGAGAAATATGCGAAAGAATGAGCCTGATGTGAGCAAATCCCAGACCTAACCTAGACCTAACATGAATTATTCTCTAAAATATTGATCGAAACCAGGTTTAATTGACTGTTTCAGTGTGGTCCCACATTACTACATGATCCAAACCAGAAATAACCCAGGATCCGTTCAACAAGTATGTGAAGAATGCGAAAGTATGAGTCTGATGAGGTCAAATCCCAGGCCTAACCCAGACCTAACATGCGTTATCCTCAAAAATATTGATCGAAACCTGGTTTAATCGACTGTTTCCGTGTGGTACCACATTACTATGTGATCCAAACCAGAAAATAACCCAGGATCTGTTCAACGAGTATGTGAAGTGTGCGAAAGAATGAGTCTGATGAGGTCAAATCCCAGACCATTCCCAGACTTAACTTGCGTTATCCTCTAAAATATTGATCGAAACCAGGTTTAATCGACTGTTTCAGTGTGGTACCACATTACTACGTGATCCAAACCAGAAAAAACCCAGGATCTAGCCATCAAGTATGAGAAATATGCGAAAGAATGAGCCTGATGGGAGCAAATCCCAGACCTAACCTAGACCTTACATGCGTTATCCTCTAATATATTGAGCGAAACCAGGTTTAATCGACTGTTTCAGTGTGGTACCACATTACTACGTGATCCAAACCAGAAAAAACCCAGGATCTAGCCATCAAGTATGAGAAATATGCGAAAGAATGAGCCTGATGGGAGCAAATCCCAGACCTAACCTAGACCTAACATGCGTTATCCTCTAAAATATTGATGGAAAGCAGGTTTAATTACTGTTTCAGTGTTGTACTTCATTACTACGTGATGCAATCCAAAAAACGCCCAGGATCTAGCAATCAAGTATGAGAAATATGCGAAAGAGTGAGCCTGATGAGAGCAAATCCCAGACCTGACCTAGACCTAACATGAATTATTCTCTAAAATATTGATCGAAACCAGGTTTAATTCGCTGTTTCAGTGTGGTCCCACATTACTACGTGATCCAAACCAGAAAAAACCCAGGATCTGTTCAACAAGTATGTGAACAATGCGAAAGTATGAGTCTGATGAGTGAAAATCCCAGGCCTAACCTAGACCTAACATGCGTTATCCTCAAAAATATTGATCGAAACCTGGTTTAATCGTCTGTTTCAGTGTGGTACCACATTACTGCGTGATCCAAACTAGAAAAAACCCAGGATCCGTTCAACAAGTATGTGAAGAATGCGAAAGTATGAGTCCGATGAGTGAAAATCCCAGACCTAACCTAGACCTTACATGCGTTATCCTCTAAAATATTGATCAAAACCAGGTTTAATTGACAGTTTCAGCGTGGTACCACATTACTACGTGATACAATCCAGAAACAGCCCAGGGTCTAGCCATGAAGTATGATAAACATGCGAAAGTATGAGCCTGATGAGGGCAAATCCCAGGCCTAACCCAGACCAAAGATGCGTTATCCTCTAAAATATTTATCCAGACCAGGTTTCATTGAATGTTTCAGTGAGGTACCACACTACTTCGTGATGCAAACCAGAAAAAACCCAGGATCTGTTCAACAAGTATGTGAAAAACGCTAAACTGTGAGCCTGATGAGGGCAAATCTTAGACCTAACCCAGACCTAAGATGCGTTATCCTCTAAAATATTTATCCAGACAAGGTTGCATTGAATGTTTCGGTGTGGTCCCACATTACTACGTGATCCAAACCAGGAAAAACCCAGGATCCGTTCAACAAGTATGTGAAGAATGCGAAATTATGAGTCTGATGAGTGAAAATCCCAGACCTAACCTAGACCTAACATGCGTTATCCTCTAAAATATTGATCGAAACCTGGTTTAATCGACTGTTTCAGTGTGGTACCACATTACTATGTGATCCAAACCAGAAAATAACCCAGGATCTGTTCAACGAGTATGTGAAGTGTGCGAAAGTATGAGTCTGATGAGGTCAAATCCCAGACCAATCCCAGACATAACATGCGTTATCCTCTAAAATATTGATCGAAACCAGGTTTAATCGACTGTTTCAGTGTGGTACCACATTACTACGTGATCCAAACCAGAAAAAACCCAGGATCAGTTCAACAAGTATGTGAAGAATGCGAAAGTATGAGTCTGATGAGTGAAAATCCCAGACCTAACCTAGACCTTACATGCGTTATCCTCTAAAATATTGAGCGAAACCAGGTTTAATGGTCTGTTTCAGCGTGGTAGCACATTACTACGTGGTACAATCCAGAAACAGCCCAGGGTCTAGCCTTGAAGTATGAGAAATATGCGAAAGTATGAGCCTGATGAGAGCAAATCCCAGACCTAACCTAGACCTAACATGCGTTATCCTCTAAAATATTGATCGAAACCTGGTTTAATCGACTGTTTCAGTGTGGTACCACATTACTACGTGATCCAAACCAGAGAAAACCCAGGATCTGTTCAACAAGTATGTGAAAAACGCTAAACTGTGAGCCTGATGAGGGCAAATCTTAGACCTAACCCAGACCTAAGATGCGTTATCCTCTAAAATATTTATCCAGACCAGGTTGCATTGAATGTTTCGGTGTGGTCCCACATTACTACGTGATCCAAACCAGGAAAAACCCAGGATCCGTTCAACAAGTATGTGAAGAATGCGAAATTATGAGTCTGATGAGTGAAAATCCCAGACCTAACCTAGACCTAACATGCGTTATCCTCTAAAATATTGATCGAAACCAGGTTTAATGGACTGTTTCAGCGTGGTAGCACATTACTACGTGGTACAATCCAGAAACAGCCCAGGGTCTAGCCTTGAAGTATGAGAAATATGCGAAAGTATGAGCCTGATGAGAGCAAATCCCAGACCTAACCTAGACCTAACATGCGTTATCCTCCAAAATATTGATCGAAACCAGGTGTAATTGACTGTTTCAGCGTGGTACCACATTACTACGTGATACAATCCAGAAACAGCCCAGGATCTAGCCATGAAGTATGAGAAACATGCGAAAGTATGAGCCTGATGAGTGAAAATCCCAGGCCTAACCTAGACCTAACATGCGTTATCCTCTAAAATATTGATCGAAACCCCGTTTAATCGACTGTTTCAGTGTGTTACCACATTACTATGTGATCCAAACCAGAAAAAAACCAGGATCCGTTCAACAAGTATGTGAAGAATGCGAAAGTATGAGTCCGATGAGTGAAAATCCCAGGCCTAACCTAGACCTAACATGCGCTATCCTCAAAAATATTGATCGAAACCTGGTTTAATCAACTGTTTCGGTGTGGTACCACATTACTATGTGATCCAAACCTGAAAAAACCCAGGATCTGTTCAACAAGTATGTGAAAAACGCTAAACTGTGAGCCTGATGAGGGCAAATCTTAGACCTAACCCAGACCTAAGATGCGTTAACCTCTAAAATATTTATCCAGACCAGGTTTCATTGAATGTTTCAGTGTGGTACCACTTTACTACGTGATCCAATCCAGAAATAGCACAGGATCTAGCCATGAAGTATGAGAAATATGCGAAACTGAGAGCCTGATGAGGGCAAATCCTAGACCTATCCCAGACCTAACTTGCGTTATCCTCTAAAATATTGATCGAAACCAGGTTTAATTGACTGTTTCAGCGTGGTACCACATTACTACGTAATACAATCCAGAAACAGCCCAGGATCTAGCCTTGAAGTATGTGAAGAATGCGAAATTATGAGTCTGATGAGTGAAAATCCCAGACCTAACCTAGACCTAACATGCGTTATCCTCTAAAATATTGATCGAAACCAGGTTTAATGGACTGTTTCAGCGTGGTAGCACATTACTACGTGGTACAATCCAGAAACAGCCCAGGGTCTAGCCTTGAAGTATGAGAAATATGCGAAAGTATGAGCCTGATGAGAGCAAATCCCAGACCTAACCTAGACCTAACATGCGTTATCCTCCAAAATATTGATCGAAACCAGGTTTAATTGATTGTTTCAGTGTGGTCCCACATTACTACGTGATCCAAACCAGAAGACACCCAGGATCTGTTCAACATGTATGAGAAATATGCGAAAGAATGAGCCTGATGAGAGCAAATCCCAGACCTGACATAGACCTAACATGAATTATTCTCTAAAATATTGATCGAAACCAGGTTTAATTGACTGTTTCAGTGTGGTCCCACATTACTACGTGATCCAAACCAGAAATAACCCAGGATCCGTTCAACAAGTATGTGATGAATGCGAAAGTATGAGTCTGATGAGTGAAAATCCCAGGCCTAACCTAGACCTAACATGCGTTATCCTCTAAAATATTTATCCAGACCAGGTTTCATTGAATGTTTCAGTGTGGTACCACTTTGCTACGTGATCCAATCCAGAAACAGCCCAGGATCTAGCCATGAAGTATGAGAAATATGCGAAAGTAAGTGCCTGATGAGGTCAAATCCCAGACCTATCCCAGACTTAACTTGTGTTATCCTCTAAAATATTGATCGAAACCAGGTTTAATCGACTGTTTCAGCGTGGTACCACATTTCTACGTGATCCAATCCAGAAACAGCCCAGGATCTAGCCATGAAGTATGAGAAATATGCGAAAGTAAGAGCCTGATGAGGGCAAATCCTAGACCTATCCCAGACGTAACTTGCGTTATCCTCTAAAATATTGATCGAAACCAGGTTTAATCGACTGTTTCAGCGTGGTACCACATTACTACGTGATACAATCCAGAAACAGCCCAGGATCTAGCCACGAAGTATGTGAAATATGCGAAAGTATGAGCCTGATGGGGGCAAATCCTAGACCTAACCCAAACCTAACAAGCGTTATCCTCTAAAATATTTATCAAGACCAGGTTTAATTGACTGTTTCAGTGTTGTACTTCATTACTACGTGATCCAATCCAGAAACAGCCCAGGATCTAGCCATGCAGTATGAGAAATATGCGAAAGTATGAGCCTGATGAGGGCAAATCCCAGACCTCACCTAGACCTAGCATGCATTATTCTCTAAAATATTGATCGAAACCAGGTTTAATTGACTGTTTCAGTGTTGTACTTCGCTACTACGTGATGCAATCCAGAAAAAGCCCAGGATCTGTTCAACAAGTATGTGAAAAACGCTAAACTGTGAGCCTGATGAGGGCAAATCTTAGACCTAACCAAGACATAAGATGCGTTATCCTCTAAAATATTTATCCAGACCAGGTTTCATTGAATGTTTCAGTGTGGTACCACTTTGCTACGTGATCCAATCCAGAAATAGCCCAGGATCTAGCCATGAAGTATGAGAAATATGCGAAAGTAAGAGCCTGATGAGGGCAAATCCTAGACCTATCCCAGACCTAACTTGCGTTATCCTCTAAAATATTGATCGAAACCAGGTTTAATTGACTGTTTCAGCGTGGTACCACATTACTACGTGATCCAATCCAGAAACAGCCCAGGATCTAGCCATGCAGTATGAGAAATATGCGAAAGTATGAGCCTGATGAGGGCAAATCCCAGACCTAACCTAGACCTAGCATGTATTATTCTCTAAAATATTGATCGAAACCAGGTTTAATTGACTGTTTCAGTGTTGTACTTCATTACTACGTGATGCAATCCAGAAAAAGCCCAGGATCTAGCCATCAAGTATGAGAAATATGCGAAAGAATGAGCCTGACGAGGGCAAATCCCAGACCTAACCTAGACCTAACATGAATTATTCTCTAAAATATTGATCGAAACCAGGTTTGCTTGACTGTTTCAGTGTGGCCCCACATTACTACGTGATCCAAACCAGAAAAAACCCAGGATCTGTTCAACAAGTATGTGAAAAACGCGAAAGTATGAGTCTGATGAGGTCAAATCCCAGACCTATCCCAGACCTAACTTGCGTTATCCTCTAAAATATTGATCGAAACCAGGTTTAATTGACTGTTTCAGCGTGGTACCACATTACTACGTGATACAATCCAGAAACAGCCCAGGATCTAGCCATCAAGTATGAGAAATATGCGAAAGTATGAGCCTGATGAGGGCAAATCCTTGACCTAACCCAAACCTAACATGCGTTATCCTCTAAAATATTTATCAAGACCAGTATTAATTGAATGTTTCAGTGTGGTACCACATTACTACGTGAACCAAGCCTGAAAAAACCCGGGATCCGTTCAACAAGTATGTTAAAACTGCGACAGTATGACCCTGATGAGGGCAAATCCCAGGCCTAACCTAGACCTAACATGCGTTGTCCTCTAGAATATTGATGGAAACCAGGTTTAATTGACTGTTTCAGTGTTGTACTTCATTACTACGTGATGCAATCCAGAAAAAGCCCAGGATCTAGCCATCAAGTATGAGAAACATGCGAAAGAATGAGCCTGATGGGAGCAAATCCCAGACCTAACCTAGACCTAACATGCGTTATCCTCTAAAATATTGAGCGAAACCAGGTTTAATGGACTGTTTCAGTGTGGTACCACACTACTTCGTGATCCAAACCAGAGAAAGCCCAGGATCTGTTCAAGAAGTATGTGAAAAACGCTAAACTGTGAGACTGATGAGGGCAAATCTTAGACCTAACGCAGACCTAAGATGCGTTATCCTCTAAAATATTTATCCAGACCAGGTTTCATTGAATGTTTCTGTGTGGTACCACTTTACTACCTGATACAATCCAGAAACAGCCCAGGATCTAGCCATGAAGTATGAGATATATGCGAAAGTATGAGCCTGATGAGGGCAAATCCTAGACCTAACCCAAACCTAACATGCGTTATCCTCTAAAATATTTATCAAGAAAAGGTTTAATTGAATGTTTCAGTGTGGTACCACATTACTACGTGAACCAAACCCGAAAAAACCCAGGATCTGTTCAACATGTATGAGAAATATGCGAAAGAATGAGCCTGATGAGAGCAAATCCCAGACCTATCCTAGACATAACATGAATTATTCTCTAAAATATTGATCGAAAACAGGTTTACTTGAATGTTTCAGTGTGGTACCACATTACTACGTGATCCAAACCAGAAAAAACCCAGGATCCGTTCAACAAGTATGTGAAGAATGCGAAAGTATGAGTCTGATGGGTGAAAATCCCAGGCCTACCCTAGACCTAACATGCGTTATCCTCTAAAATATTGTTCGAAACCTGGTTTAATCGACTGTTTCAGTGTGGTACCACATTACTATGTGATCCAAACCAGAAAATAACCCAGGATCTGTTCAAGGAGTATGTGAAGTGTGCGAAAGTATGAGTCTGATGAGGTCTAATCCCAGACCTATCCCAGACCTAGCTTGCGTTATCCTCTAAAATATTGATCGAAACCAGGTTTAATCGACTGTTGCAGTGTGGTACCACATTACTACGTGATCCAAACCAGAAAAAGCCCAGGATCTAGCCATCAAGTATGAGAAATATGCGAAAGAATGAGCCTGATGACAGCAAATCCCAAACCTAACATAGACCTAACATGAATTATTCTCTAAAATATTGATCGAAACCAGGTTTAATTGACTGTTTCAGTGTGGTACCACATTACTATGTGATCCAAACCAGAAAATAACCCAGGATCTGTTCAACGAGTATGTGAAGTGTGCGAAAGAATGAGTCTGATGAGGTCAAATCCCAGACCATTCCCAGACTTAACTTGCGTTATCCTCTAAAATATTGATCGAAACCAGGTTTAATCGACTGTTCCACTGTGGTACCACATTACTACGTGATCCAAACCAGAAAAAACCCAGGATCTAGCCATCAAGTATGAGAAATATGCGAAAGAATGAGCCTGATGGGAGCAAATCCCAGACCTAACCTAGACCTTACATGCGTTATCCTCTAATATATTGAGCGAAACCAGGATTAATGGACTGTTTCAGTGTGGTACCACACTACTTCGTGATCCAAACCAGAAATAACCCAGGATCCGTTCAACAAGTATGTGAAGAATGCGAAAGTATGAGTCTGATGAGTGAAAATCCCAGGCCTAACCTAGACCTAACATGCGTTATCCTCTAAAATATTGATGGAAAGCAGGTTTAATTACTGTCTCAGTGTTGTACTTCATTACTACGTGATGCAATCCAGAAAAAGCCCAGGATCTAGCCATCAAGTATGAGAAATATGTGAAAGAATGAGCCTGATGAGAGCAAATCCTAGACCTGACCTAGACCTAACATGAATTATTCTCTAAAATATTGATCGAAACCAGGTTTAATTGGCTGTTTCAGTGTGGTCCCACATTACTACGTGATCCAAGCCAGAAAAAACCCAGGATCCGTTCAACAACTATGTGAAGAATGCGAAAGTATGAGTCTGATGAGTGAAAATCCCAGGCCTAACCTAGACCTAACATGCGTTATCCTCAAAAATATTGATCGAAACCTGGTTTAATCGTCTGTTTCAGTGTGGTACCACATTACTATGTGATCCAAACCAGAAAATAACACAGGATCTGTTCAACGAGTATGTGAAGTGTGCGAAAGTATGAGTCTGATGAGGTCAAATCCCAGACCAATCCCAGACTTAACATGCGTTATCCTCTAAAATATTGATCGAAACCAGGTTGAATCGACTGTTTCAGTGTGGTACCACATTACTACGTGATCCAAACCAGAAAAAACCCAGGATCTAGCCATCAAGTATGAGAAATATGCGAAAGAATGAGCCTGATGAGAGCAAATCCCAGACCTAACCTAGACCTTACATGCGTTATCCTCTAAAATACTGAGCGAAACCAGGTTTAATCGTCTGTTTCAGTGTGGTACCACATTACTGCGTGATCCAAACTAGAAAAAACCCAGGATCCGTTCAACAAGTATGTGAAGAATGCGAAAGTATGAGTCTGATCAGTGAAAATCTCAGGCCTTACCTAGACCTAACTTGCGTCGTCCTCTAAAACATTGATGGAAACCAGGTTTCATTGACTGTTTCAGTGTGGTACTACATTACTACGTGATGCAATCCAGGAAAAGCCCAGGATCTAGCCATCAAGTATGAGAAATATGCGAAAGAATGAGCCTGATGAGAGCAAATCCCAGACCTAACCTAGACCTAACATGCGTTATCCTCTAAAATATTGATCGAAACCAGGTTTAATTGACTGTTTCAGCGTGGTACCACATTACTACGTGATACAATCCAGAAACAGCCCAGGATCTAGCCATGAAGTATGAGAAACATGCGAAAGTATGAGCCTGATGAGGGCAAATCCCAGGCCTAACCCAGACCTAAGATGCGTTATCCTCTAAAATATTTATCCAGACCAGGTTTCATTGAATGTTTCAGTGTGGTCCCACATTACTACGTGATCCAAACCAGAAAAAATCCAGGATCCGTTCAACAAGTATGTGAAAGACGCTAAACTGTGAGCCTGATGAGGGCAAATCTTAGACCTAACCCAGACCTAAGATGCGTTATCCTCTAAAATATTTATCCAGTCCAGGTTTCATTGAATGTTTCAGTGTGGTACCACTTTACTACGTGATCCAATCCAGAAATAGCCCAGGATCTAGCCATGAAGTATGAGAAATATGCGAAAGTGAGAGCCTGATGAGGGCAAATCCTAGACCTATCCCAGACGTAACTTGCGTTATCCTCTAAAATATTGATCGAAACCAGGTTTAATTGACTGTTTCAGCGTGGTACCACATTACTACGTGATACAATCCAGAAACAGCCCAGGGTCTAGCCTTGAAGTATGAGAAATATGCAAAAGTATGAGCCTGATGAGGGCAAATCCTAGACCTAACCCAGACCTAACATGCGTTATCCTCTAAAATATTTATCATGAACAGGTTTAATTGATTGTCTCAGTGTGGTCCCACATTACTACGTGATCCAAACCAGAAAAAACCCAGGATCTGTTCAACATGTGTGAGATATATGCGAAAGAATGAGCCTGATGAGAGCAAATCCCAGACCTAACCTGGACCTAACATGAATTATTCTCTAAAATATTGATCGAAACCAGGTTTAATTGACTGTTTCAGTGTGGTCCCACATTACTACGTGATCCAAACCAGAAATAACCCAGGATCCGTTCAACAAGTATGTGAAGAATGCGAAAGTATGTGTCTGATGAGTGAAAATCCCAGGCCTAACCTAGACCTAACATGCGTTTTCCTCTAAAATATTGATGGAAAGCAGGTTTAATTGACTGTTTCAGTGTTGTACTTCATTACTACGTGATGCAATCCTGAGAAAGCCCAGGATCTAGCAATCAAGTATGAGAAATATGCGAAAGAATGAGCCTGATGAGAGCAAATCCCAGACCTGACCTAGACCTAACATGAATTATTCTCTAAAATATTGATCGAAACCAGGTTTAATTCGTTGTTTCAGTGTGGTCCCACATTACTACGTGATCCAAACCAGAAAAAACCCAGGATCCGTTCAACAAGTATGTGAAGAATGCGAAAGTATGAGTCTGATGAGTGAAAATCCCAGGCCTAACCTAGACCTAACATGCGTTATCCTCAAAAATATTGATCGAAACCTGGTTTAATCGTCTGTTTCAGTGTGGTGCCACATTACTATGTGATCCAAACCAGAAAATAACCCAGGATCTGTTCAACGAGTATGTGAAGTGTGCGAAAGTATGAGTCTGATGAGGTCAAATCCCAGACCAATCCCAGACTTAACATGCGTTATCCTCTAAAATATTGATCGAAACCAGGTTGAATCGACTGTTTCAGTGTGGTACCACATTACTACGTGATCCAAACCAGAAAAAACCCAGGATCTAGCCATCAAGTATGAGAAATATGCGAAAGAATGAGCCTGATGAGAGCAAATCCCAGACCTAACCTAGACCTTACATGCGTTATCCTCTAAAATATTGAGCGAAACCAGGTTTAATGGACTGTTTCAGTGTGATACCACACTGCTTCGTGATCCAAACCAGAAAAAACCCAGGATCTGTTCAACAAGTATGTGAAAAACGCTAAACTGTGAGCCTGATGAGGGCAAATCTTAGACCTAACCCAGACCTAACATGCGTTATCCTCTAAAATATTTATCAAGACCAGGTTTAATTGATTGTTTCAGTGTGGTCCCACATTACTACGTGATCCAAACCAGAAAAACCCAGGATCTGTTCAACATGTATGAGAAATATGCGAAAGAATGAGCCTGATGTGAGCAAATCCCAGACCTAACCTAGACCTAACATGAATTATTCTCTAAAATATTGATCGAAACCAGGTTTAATTGACTGTTTCAGTGTGGTCCCACATTACTACATGATCCAAACCAGAAATAACCCAGGATCCGTTCAACAAGTATGTGAAGAATGCGAAAGTATGAGTCTGATGAGGTCAAATCCCAGGCCTAACCCAGACCTAACATGCGTTATCCTCAAAAATATTGATCGAAACCTGGTTTAATCGACTGTTTCCGTGTGGTACCACATTACTATGTGATCCAAACCAGAAAATAACCCAGGATCTGTTCAACGAGTATGTGAAGTGTGCGAAAGAATGAGTCTGATGAGGTCAAATCCCAGACCATTCCCAGACTTAACTTGCGTTATCCTCTAAAATATTGATCGAAACCAGGTTTAATCGACTGTTTCAGTGTGGTACCACATTACTACGTGATCCAAACCAGAAAAAACCCAGGATCTAGCCATCAAGTATGAGAAATATGCGAAAGAATGAGCCTGATGGGAGCAAATCCCAGACCTAACCTAGACCTTACATGCGTTATCCTCTAATATATTGAGCGAAACCAGGTTTAATCGACTGTTTCAGTGTGGTACCACATTACTACGTGATCCAAACCAGAAAAAACCCAGGATCTAGCCATCAAGTATGAGAAATATGCGAAAGAATGAGCCTGATGGGAGCAAATCCCAGACCTAACCTAGACCTAACATGCGTTATCCTCTAAAATATTGATGGAAAGCAGGTTTAATTACTGTTTCAGTGTTGTACTTCATTACTACGTGATGCAATCCAAAAAACGCCCAGGATCTAGCAATCAAGTATGAGAAATATGCGAAAGAGTGAGCCTGATGAGAGCAAATCCCAGACCTGACCTAGACCTAACATGAATTATTCTCTAAAATATTGATCGAAACCAGGTTTAATTCGCTGTTTCAGTGTGGTCCCACATTACTACGTGATCCAAACCAGAAAAAACCCAGGATCTGTTCAACAAGTATGTGAACAATGCGAAAGTATGAGTCTGATGAGTGAAAATCCCAGGCCTAACCTAGACCTAACATGCGTTATCCTCAAAAATATTGATCGAAACCTGGTTTAATCGTCTGTTTCAGTGTGGTACCACATTACTGCGTGATCCAAACTAGAAAAAACCCAGGATCCGTTCAACAAGTATGTGAAGAATGCGAAAGTATGAGTCTGATCAGTGAAAATCTCAGGCCTTTCCTAGACCCAACATGCGTTATCCTCTAAAATATTGATCAAAACCAGGTTTAATTGACAGTTTCAGCGTGGTACCACATTACTACGTGATACAATCCAGAAACAGCCCAGGGTCTAGCCATGAAGTATGATAAACATGCGAAAGTATGAGCCTGATGAGGGCAAATCCCAGGCCTAACCCAGACCAAAGATGCGTTATCCTCTAAAATATTTATCCAGACCAGGTTTCATTGAATGTTTCAGTGAGGTACCACACTACTTCGTGATGCAAACCAGAAAAAACCCAGGATCTGTTCAACAAGTATGTGAAAAACGCTAAACTGTGAGCCTGATGAGGGCAAATCTTAGACCTAACCCAGACCTAAGATGCGTTATCCACTAAAATATTTATCCAGACCAGGTTGCATTGAATGTTTCGGTGTGGTCCCACATTACTACGTGATCCAAACCAGGAAAAACCCAGGATCCGTTCAACAAGTATGTGAAGAATGCGAAATTATGAGTCTGATGAGTGAAAATCCCAGACCTAACCTAGACCTAACATGCGTTATCCTCTAAAATATTGATCGAAACCTGGTTTAATCGACTGTTTCAGTGTGGTACCACATTACTATGTGATCCAAACCAGAAAATAACCCAGGATCTGTTCAACGAGTATGTGAAGTGTGCGAAAGTATGAGTCTGATGAGGTCAAATCCCAGACCAATCCCAGACATAACATGCGTTATCCTCTAAAATATTGATCGAAACCAGGTTTAATCGACTGTTTCAGTGTGGTACCACATTACTACGTGATCCAAACCAGAAAAAACCCAGGATCAGTTCAACAAGTATGTGAAGAATGCGAAAGTATGAGTCTGATGAGTGAAAATCCCAGACCTAACCTAGACCTTACATGCGTTATCCTCTAAAATATTGAGCGAAACCAGGTTTAATGGTCTGTTTCAGCGTGGTAGCACATTACTACGTGGTACAATCCAGAAACAGCCCAGGGTCTAGCCTTGAAGTATGAGAAATATGCGAAAGTATGAGCCTGATGAGAGCAAATCCCAGACCTAACCTAGACCTAACATGCGTTATCCTCTAAAATATTGATCGAAACCTGGTTTAATCGACTGTTTCAGTGTGGTACCACATTACTACGTGATCCAAACCAGAAAAAACCCAGGATCTGTTCAACAAGTATGTGAAAAACGCTAAACTGTGAGCCTGATGAGGGCAAATCTTAGACCTAACCCAGACCTAAGATGCGTTATCCTCTAAAATATTTATCCAGACCAGGTTGCATTGAATGTTTCGGTGTGGTCCCACATTACTACGTGATCCAAACCAGGAAAAACCCAGGATCCGTTCAACAAGTATGTGAAGAATGCGAAATTATGAGTCTGATGAGTGAAAATCCCAGACCTAACCTAGACCTAACATGCGTTATCCTCTAAAATATTGATCGAAACCAGGTTTAATGGACTGTTTCAGCGTGGTAGCACATTACTACGTGGTACAATCCAGAAACAGCCCAGGGTCTAGCCTTGAAGTATGAGAAATATGCGAAAGTATGAGCCTGATGAGAGCAAATCCCAGACCTAACCTAGACCTAACATGCGTTATCCTCTAAAATATTGATCGAAACCTGGTTTAATCGACTGTTTCAGTGTGGTACCACATTACTATGTGATCCAAACCAGAAAATAACCCAGGATCTGTTCAACGAGTATGTGAAGTGTGCGAAAGTATGAGTCTGATGAGGTCAAATCCCAGACCAATCCCAGACATAACATGCGTTATCCTCTAAAATATTGATCGAAACCAGGTTTAATCGACTGTTTTAGTGTGGCACCACATTACTACGTGATCCAAACCAGAAAAAACCCAGGATCTAGCCATCAAGTATGAGAAATATGCGAAAGAATGAGCCTGATGAGAGCAAATCCCAGACCTAACCTAGACCTAACATGCGTTATCCTCTAAAATATTGATCGAAACCTGGTTTAATCGACCGTTTCAGTGTGGTACCACATTACTATGTGATCCAAACCAGAAAATAACCCAGGATCTGTTCAACGAGTATGTGAAGTGTGCGAAAGTATGAGTCTGATGAGGTCAAATCCCAGACCAATCCCAGACATAACATGCGTTATCCTCTAAAATATTGATCGAAACCAGGTTTAATCGACTGTTTCAGTGTGGCACCACATTACTACGTGATCCAAACCAGAAAAAACCCAGGATCTAGCCATCAAGTATGAGAAATATGCGAAAGAATGAGCCTGATGAGAGCAAATCCCAGACCTAACCTAGACCTAACATGCGTTATCCTCTAAAATATTGATCGAAACCTGGTTTAATCGACTGTTTCAGTGTGGTACCACATTACTATGTGATCCAAACCAGAAAATAACCCAGGATCTGTTCAACGAGTATGTGAAGTGTGCGAAAGTATGAGTCTGATGAGGTCAAATCCCAGACCAATCCCAGACATAACATGCGTTATCCTCTAAAATATTGATCGAAACCAGGGTTAATCGACTGTTTCAGTGTGGTACCACATTACTACGTGATCCAAACCAGAAAAAACCCAGGATCTAGCCATCAAGTATGAGAAATATGCGAAAGAATGAGCCTGATGAGAGCAAATCCCAGACCTAACCTAGACCTTACATGCGTTATCCTCTAAAATATTGAGCGAAACCAGGTTTAATGGACTGTTTCAGTGTGGTACCACACTGCTTCGTGATCCAAACCAGAACAAACCCAGGATCTGTTCAACAAGTATGTGAAGAATGCGAAAGTATGAGTCTGATGAGTGAAAATCCCAGACCTAACCTAGACCTTACATGCGTTATCCTCTAAAATATTGAGCGAAACCAGGTTTAATTGACTGTTTCAGTGTGGTCCCACATTACAACATGATCCAAACCAGAAATAACCCAGGATCCGTTCAACAAGTATGTGAAGAATGCGAAAGTATGAGTCTGATGAGGGCAAATCCTAGACCTATCCCAGACCTAACTTGCGTTATCCTCTAAAATATTTATCAAGACCAGGTTTAATTGAATGTTTCAGTGTGGTACCACATTACTGCGTGATCCAAACTAGAAAAAACCCAGGATCCGTTCAACAAGTATGTGAAGAATGCGAAAGTATGAGTCTGATCAGTGAAAATCTCAGGCCTTACCTAGACCTAACTTGCGTCGTCCTCTAAAACATTGATGGAAACCAGGTTTCATTGACTGTTTCAGTGTGGTACTACATTACTACGTGATGCAATCCAGGAAAAGCCCAGGATCTAGCCATCAAGTATGAGAAATATGCGAAAGAATGAGCCTGATGAGAGCAAATCCCAGACCTAACCTAGACCTAACATGCGTTATCCTCTAAAATATTGATCGAAACCAGGTTTAATTGACTGTTTCAGCGTGGTACCACATTACTACGTGATACAATCCAGAAACAGCCCAGGATCTAGCCATGAAGTATGAGAAACATGCGAAAGTGTGAGCCTGATGAGGGCAAATCCCAGGCCTAACCCAGACCCAATATGCGTTATCCTCTAAAATATTTATCCAGACCAGGTTTCATTGAATGTTTCAGTGTGGTCCCACATTACTACGTGATCCAAACCAGAAAAAACCCAGGATCCGTTCAACAAGTATGTGAAGAATGCGATAGTATGAGTCTGATGAGTGAAAATCCCAGGCCTAACCTAGACCTAACATGCGTTATCCTCTAAAATATTGATCGAAACCAGGTTTAATCGACTGTTTCAGTGCGGTACCACATTACTACGTGATCCAAACCAGAAAAAACCCAGGATCAGTTCAACAAGTATGTGAAGAATGCGAATGTATGCGCCTGATGAGGGCAAATCCCAGACCTATCCCAGACCTTACTTGCGTTATCCTCTAAAATATTGATCGAAACCAGGTTTAATCGACTGTTTCAGTGCGGTACCACATTACTACGTGATCCAAACCAGAAAAAACCCAGGATCAGTTCAACAAGTATGTGAAGAATGCGAAAGTATGAGTCTGATGAGTGAGAATCCCAGGGCTAACATAGACCTAACATGCGTTATACTCTAAAATATTGATCGAAACCAGGTTTAATCGACTGTTTCAGTGTGGTACCACATTGCTACGTGATCCAAACCAGAAAAAACCCAGGATCAGTTCAACAAGTATGTGAAGAATGCGAAAGTATGAGTCTGATGAGTGAAATTCCCAGGGCTAACCTAGACCTGACATGCGTTATCCTCTAAAATATTGATGGAAACCAGGTTTAATTGACTGTTTCAGTGTGGTACCACATTACTATGTGATCCAAACCAGAAAATAACCCAGGATCTGTTCAACGAGTATGTGAAGTGTGCGCAAGTATGAGTCTGATGAGGTCAAATCCCAGACCTATCCCAGACCTAACTTGCGTTATCCTCTAAAATATTGATCGAAACCAGGTTTAATTGACCGTTTCAGTGTGGTACCACATTACTACGTGATTCAAACCAGAAAAAACCCAGGATCAGTTCAACAAGTATGTGAAGAATGCGAATGTATGCGCCTGATGAGGGCAAATCCCAGACCTATCCCAGACCTAACTTGCGTTATCCTCTAAAATATTGATCGAAACCAGGTTTAATTGACCGTTTCAGTGTGGTGCCACATTACTACGTGATCCAAACCAGAAAAAACCCAGGATCTGTTCAACGAGTATGTGAAGTGTGCGAAAGAATGAGCCTGATGAGAGCAAATCCCAGACCTAACCTAGACCTTATATGCGTTATCCTCTAAAATATAGATGGAAACCAGGTTTCATTGACTGTTTCAGTGTGGTACCACATTGTTACGTGATCCAAACCAGAAAAAACCCAGGATCTGTTCAACAAGTATGTGAAAAACGCGAAACTGTGAGCCTGATGAGGGCAAATCTTAGACCTAACCCAGACCTAAGATGCGTTATCCTCTAAAATATTTATCCAGACCAGGTTTCATTGAATGTTTCAGTATGGTACCACTTTACTACGTGATCCAAACCAGAAATAGCCCAGGATCTAGCCATGAAGTATGAGAAATATGCGATAGTAAGAGCCTGATGAGGGCAAATCCTAGACCTATACCAGACCTTACTTGCGTTATCCTCTAAAATATTGATCGAAACCAGGTTTAATTGACTGTTTCAGCGTGGTACCACATTACTACGTGATACAATGCAGAAACAGCCCAGGATCTAGCCATGAAGTATGAGAAATATGCGAAAATATGAGCCTGATGAGGGCAAATCCTAGACGTAACCCAGACCTAACATGCGTTATCCCCTAAAATATTTATGAAGACCAGGTTTAATTGAATGTTTCAGTGTGGTGCCACATTACTACGTGATACAAACCAGAAAAAACCCAGGATCCGTTCAACAAGTATGTGAAAAACGCGAAAGTATGAGCCTGATGAGGGCGAATCCCAGAACTATGCCAGACCTAACTTGCGTTGTCCTCTAAGATATTGATGGAAACCAGGTTTAATTGACTGTTTCAGTGTTGTACTTCATTACTACGTGATACAAACCAGAAAAAACCCAGGATCTGTTCAACAAATATGTGAAAAACGCGAAAGTATGAGCCTGATGAGGGCGAATCCCAGACCTATGCCAGACCTAACTTGCGTTGTCCTCTAAAATATTGATGGAAACCAGGCTTAATTGACTGTTTCAGTGTTGTACTTCATTACTACGTGATACAAACCAGAAAAAACCCAGGATCTGTTCAACAAATATGTGAAAAACGCGAAAGTATGAGCCTGATGAGGGCGAATCCCAGTCCTATGCCAGACCTAACTTGCGTTGTCCTCTAAGATATTGATGGAAACCAGGTTTAATTGACTATTTCAGTGTTGTACTTCATTACTACGTGATGCAGTCCAGAAAAAGCCCAGGATATAGCCATCAAGTATGAGAAATATGCGAAAGAATGAGTCTGATGAGGGCAAATCCCAGACCTATCCCAGACCTAACTTGCGTTATCCTCCAAAATATTGATCGAAACCAGGTTTAATCGACTGTTTCAGTGTGGTACCACATTACTACGTGATCCAAACCAGGAAAAACCCAGGATCCGTTCAACAAGTATGTGAAGAATGCGAAATTATGAGTCTGATGAGGTCATATCCCAGACCTAACCTAGACGTAACATGCGTTATCCTCTAAAATATTGATCGAAACCTGGTTTAATCGACTGTTTCAGTGTGGTACCACATTACTATGTGATCCAAACCACAAAATAACCCACGATCTGTTCAACGAGTATGTGAAGTGTGCGAAAGTATGAGTCTGATGAGGTCATATCCCAGACCAATCCCAGACTTAACATGCGTTATCCTCTAAAATATTGATCGAAACCAGGTTTAATCGACTGTTTCAGTGTGGTACCACATTACTACGTGATCCAAACCAGAAAAAACCCAGGATCTAGCCATCAAGTATGAGAAATATGCGAAAGAATGAGCCTGATGAGAGCAAATCCCAGACCTAACCTAGACCTTACATGCGTTATCCTCTAAAATATTGAGCGAAACCAGGTTTAATGGACTGTTTCAGTGTGGTACCACACTGCTTCGTGATCCAAACCAGAAAAAACCCAGGATCTGTTCAACAAGTATGTGAAGAATGCGAAAGTATGAGTCTGATGAGTGAAAATCCCAGGCCTAACCTAGACCTAACATGCGTTATCCTCAAAAATATTGATCGAAACCTGGTTTAATCGTCTGTTTCAGCGTGGTACCACATTACTACGTGATCCAAACCAGGAAAAACCCAGGATCCGTTCAACAAGTATGTGAAAAACGCTAAACTGTAAGCCTGATGAGGGCAAATCTTAGACCTAACCCAGACCTAAGATGAGTTATCCTCTAAAATATTTATCCAGACCAGGTTGCATTGAATGTTTCGGTGTGGTCCCACATTACTACGTGATCCAAACCAGAAAAGCCCAGGATCCGTTCAACAAGTATGTGAAGAATGCGACAGTATGAGTCTGATGAGTGAAAATCCCAGGCCTAACCTAGACCTAACATGCGTTATCCTCTAAAATATTGATCGAAACCTGGTTTAATCGACTGTTTCAGTGTGGTACCACGTTACTATGTGATCCAAACCAGAAAATAACCCAGGATCTGTTCAAGGAGGTTGTGAAGTGTGCGAAAGTATGAGTCTGATGAGGTCAAATCCCAGACCTATCCCAGACCTAACTTGCGTTATCCTCAAAAATATTGATCGAAACCAGGTTTAATCGACTGTTTCAGTGTGGTACCACATTACTAGGTGATCCAAACCAGGAAAAACCCAGGATCCGTTCAACAAGTATGTGAAGAATGCGAAATTATGAGTCTGATGAGGTCATATCCCAGACCTATCCCAGACCTAACTTGCGTTATCCTCAAAAATATTGATCGAAACCAGGTTTAATCGACTGCTTCAGTGTGGTACCACATTACTACGTGATCCAAACCAGGAAAAACCCAGGATCCGTTCAACAAGTATGTGAAGAATGCGAAATTATGAGTCTGATGAGTGAAAATCCCAGACCTAACCTAGACGTAACATGCGTTATCCTCTAAAATATTGATCGAAACCTGGTTTAATCGACTGTTTCAGTGTGGTACCACATTACTATGTGATCCAAACCACAAAATAACCCACGATCTGTTCAACGAGTATGTGAAGTGTGCGAAAGTATGAGTCTGATGAGGTCATATCCCAGACCAATCCCAGACGTAACATGCGTTATCCTCTAAAATATTGATCGAAACCTGGTTTAATCGACTGTTTCAGTGTGGTACCACGTTACTATGTGATCCAAACCAGAAAATAACCCAGGATCTGTTCAAGGAGGTTGTGAAGTGTGCGAAAGTATGAGTCTGATGAGGTCAAATCCCAGACCTATCCCAGACCTAACTTGCGTTATCCTCAAAAATATTGATCGAAACCAGGTTTAATCGACTGTTTCAGTGTGGTACCACATTACTAGGTGATCCAAACCAGGAAAAACCCAGGATCCGTTCAACAAGTATGTGAAGAATGCGAAATTATGAGTCTGATGAGGTCATATCCCAGACCTATCCCAGACCTAACTTGCGTTATCCTCAAAAATATTGATCGAAACCAGGTTTAATCGACTGCTTCAGTGTGGTACCACATTACTACGTGATCCAAACCAGGAAAAACCCAGGATCCGTTCAACAAGTATGTGAAGAATGCGAAATTATGAGTCTGATGAGTGAAAATCCCAGACCTAACCTAGACCTAACATGCGTTATCCTCAAAAATATTGATCGAAACCTGGTTTAATCGTCTGTTTCAGCGTGGTCCCACATTACTACGTGATGCAATCTAGAAAAAGCCCAGGATCTAGCCATCAAGTATGAGAAATATGCGAAAGAATGAGCCTGATGACAGCAAATCCCAGACCTAACCTAGACCTAACATGCGTTATCCTCTAAAATATTGAGCGAAACCAGGTTTAATGGACTGTTTCAGTGTGGTACCACATTACTACGTGATCCAAACCAGAAACAACCCAGGATCTGTTCAACAAGTATGTGAAGAATGCGAAAGTATGAGTCTGATGAGTGAAAATCCCAGGCCTAACCTAGACCTAACATGCGTTATCCTCAAAAATATTGATCGAAACCTGGTTTAATCGTCTGTTTCAGCGTGGTACCACATTACTACGTGATACAATCCAGAAACAGCCCAGGGTCTAGTCTTGAAGTATGGGAAATATGCGAAAGTATGAGCCTGATGAGGGCAAATCCTAGACCTAACCCAGACCTAACATGCGTTATCCTCTAAAATATTTATCAAGACCAGGTTTAATTGATTGTTTCAGTGTGGTCCCACATTACTACGTGATCCAAACCAGAAAAAACCCAGGATCTGTTCAACATGTATGAGAAATATGCGAAAGAATGAGCCTGATGAGAGCAAATCCCAGACCTAACCTAGACCTAACATGAATTATTCTCTAAAATATTGATCGAAACCAGGTTTAATTGACTGTTTCAGTGTGGCCCCACATTACTACATGATCCAAACCAGAAATAACCCAGGATCCGTTCAACAAGTATGTGAAGAATGCGAAAGTATGAGTCTGATGAGGGCAAATCCTAGACCTATCCCAGACCTAACTTGCGTTATCCTCTAAAATATTTATCAAGACCAGGTTTAATTGAATGTTTCAGTGTGGTACCACATTACTGCGTGATCCAAACTAGAAAAAACCCAGGATCCGTTCAACAAGTATGTGAAGAATGCGAAAGTATGAGTCTGATCAGTGAAAATCTCAGGCCTTACCTAGACCTAACTTGCGTCGTCCTCTAAAACATTGATGGAAACCAGGTTTCATTGACTGTTTCAGTGTGGTACTACATTACTACGTGATGCAATCCAGGAAAAGCCCAGGATCTAGCCATCCAGTATGAGAAATATGCGAAAGAATGAGCCTGATGAGAGCAAATCCCAGACCTAACCTAGACCTAACATGCGTTATCCTCTAAAATATTGATCGAAACCAGGTTTAATTGACTGTTTCAGCGTGGTACCACATTACTACGTGATACAATCCAGAAACAGCCCATGATCTAGCCATGAAGTATGAGAAACATGCGAAAGTATGAGCCTGATGAGGGCAAATCCCAGGCCTAACCCAGACCTAAGATGCGTTAGCCTCTAAAATATTTATCCAGACCAGGTTTCATTGAATGTTTCAGTGTGGTCCCACATTACTACGTGATCCAAACCAGAAAAAACCCAGAATCCGTTCAACAAGTATGTGAAAAACGCTAAACTGTGAGCCTGATGAGGGCAAATCTTAGACCTAACCCAGACCTAAGATGCGTTATCCTCTAAAATATTTATCCAGTCCAGGTTTCATTGAATGTTTCAGTGTGGTACCACTTTACTACGTGATCCAATCCAGAAATAGCCCAGGATCTAGCCATGAAGTAAGAGAAATATGCGAAAGTAAGGGCCTGATGAGGGCAAATCCTAGACCTATCCCAGACGTAACTTGCGTTATCCTCTAAAATATTGATCGAAACCAGGTTTAATTGACTGTTTCAGCGTGGTACCACATTACTACGTGATACAATCCAGAAACAGCCCAGGGTCTAGCCTTGAAGTATGAGAAATATGCGAAAGTATGAGCCTGATGAGGGCAAATCCCAGGCCTAACCCAGACCTAAGATGCGTTATCCTCTAAAATATTTATCCAGTCCAGGTTTAATTGACTGTCTCAGCGTGGTACTACATTACTACGTGATGCAATCCAGAAAAAGCCCAGGATCTAGCCATCAAGTGTGAGAAATATGCGAAAGAATGAGCCTGATGAGAGCAAATCCCAGACCTAACCTAGACCTTACATGCGTTATCCTCTAAAATATTGAGCGAAACCAGGTTTAATGGACTGTTTCAGTGTGGTACCACACTGCTTCGTGATCCAAACCAGAAAAAACCCAGGATCTGTTCAACAAGTATGTGAAAAACGCTAAACTGTGAGCCTGATGAGGGCAAATCTTAGACCTAACCCAGACCTAAGATGCATTACCCTCTAAAATATTTATCCAGACCAGGTTGCATTGAATGTTTCGGTGTGGTCCCACATTACTACGTGATCCAAACCAGAAAAAACCCAGGATCCGTTCAACAAGTATGTGAAGAATGCGAAAGTATGAGTCTGATGAGTGAAAATCCCAGGCCTAACCTAGACCTAACATGCGTTATCCTCAAAAATATTGATCGAAACCTGGTTTAATCGTCTGTTTCAGCGTGGTACCACATTACTACGTGATCCAAACCAGAAATAACCCAGGATCCGTTCAACAAGTATGTGAAGAATGCGAAAGTATGAGTCTGATGAGGGCAAATCCTAGACCTATCCCAGACCTAACTTGCGTTATCCTCTAAAATATTTATCAAGACCAGGTTTAATTGAATGTTTCAGTGTGGTACCACATTACTGCGTGATCCAAACTAGAAAAAACCCAGGATCCGTTCAACAAGTATGTGAAGAATGCGAAAGCATGAGTCTGATGAGTGAAAATCCCAGACCTAACCTAGACCTAACATGCGTTATCCTCTAAAATATTGATCGAAACCTGGTTTAATCGACTGTTTCAGTGTGGTACTACATTACTACGTGATGCAATCCAGAAAAAGCCCAGGATCTAGCCATCAAGTATGAGAAATATGCGAAAGAATGAGCCTGATGAGAGCAAATCCCAGACCTAACCTAGACCTAACATGCGTTATCCTCTAAAATATTGAGCGAAACCAGGTTTAATGGACTGTTTCAGTGTGGTACCACACTACTTCGTGATGCAAACCAGAAAAAACCCAGGATCTGTTCAACAAGTATGTGAAAAACGCTAAACTGTGAGCCTGATGAGGGCAAATCTTAGACCTAACCCAGACCTAAGATGAGTTATCCTCTAAAATATTTATCCAGACCAGGTTGCATTGAATGTTTCGGTGTGGTCCCACATTACTACGTGATCCAAACCAGAAAAAACCCAGGATCCGTTCAACAAGTATGTGAAGAATGCGACAGTATGAGTCTGATGAGTGAAAATCCCAGGCCTAACCTAGACCTAACATGCGTTATCCTCTAAAATATTGATCGAAACCTGGTTTAATCGACTGTTTCAGTGTGGTACCACATTACTATGTGATCCAAACCAGAAAATAACCCAGGATCTGTTCAAGGAGGTTGTGAAGTGTGCGAAAGTATGAGTCTGATGAGGTCAAATCCCAGACCTATCCCAGACCTAACTTGCGTTATCCTCAAAAATATTGATCGAAACTAGGTTTAATCGACTGTTTCAGTGTGGTACCACATTACTACGTGATCCAAACCAGGAAAAACCCAGGATCCGTTCAACAAGTATGTGAAGAATGCGAAATTATGAGTCTGATGAGGTCATATCCCAGACCTAACCTAGACGTAACATGCGTTATCCTCTAAAATATTGATCGAAACCTGGTTTAATCGACTGTTTCAGTGTGGTACCACATTACTATGTGATCCAAACCACAAAATAACCCACGATCTGTTCAACGAGTATGTGAAGTGTGCGAAAGTATGAGTCTGATGAGGTCATATCCCAGACCAATCCCAGACTTAACATGCGTTATCCTCTAAAATATTGATCGAAACCAGGTTTAATCGACTGTTTCAGTGTGGTACCACATTACTACGTGATCCAAACCAGAAAAAACCCAGGATCTAGCCATCAAGTATGAGAAATATGCGAAAGAATGAGCCTGATGAGAGCAAATCCCAGACCTAACCTAGACCTTACATGCGTTATCCTCTAAAATATTGAGCGAAACCAGGTTTAATGGACTGTTTCAGTGTGGTACCACACTGCTTCGTGATCCAAACCAGAAAAAACCCAGGATCTGTTTAACAAGTATGTGAAGAATGCGAAAGTATGAGTCTGATGAGTGAAAATCCCAGGCCTAACCAAGACCTAACATGCGTTATCCTCAAAAATATTGATCGAAACCTGGTTTAATCGTCTGTTTCAGCGTGGTACCACATTACTACGTGATCCAAACCAGGAAAAACCCAGGATCCGTTCAACAAGTATGTGAAGAATGCGAAATTATGAGTCTGATGAGGTCATATCCCAGACCTATCCCAGACCTAACTTGCGTTATCCTCAAAAATATTGATCGAAACCAGGTTTAATCGACTGTTTCAGTGTGGTACCACACTACTTCGTGATGCAAACCAGAAAAAACCCAGGATCTGTTCAACAAGTATGTGAAAAACGCTAAACTGTGAGCCTGATGAGGGCAAATCTTAGACCTAACCCAGACCTAAGATGAGTTATCCTCTAAAATATTTATCCAGACCAGGTTGCATTGAATGTTTCGGTGTGGTCCCACATTACTACGTGATCCAAACCAGAAAAAACCCAGGATCCGTTCAACAAGTATGTGAAGAATGCGACAGTATGAGTCTGATGAGTGAAAATCCCAGGCCTAACCTAGACCTAACATGCGTTATCCTCTAAAATATTGATCGAAACCTGGTTTAATCGACTGTTTCAGTGTGGTACCACATTACTATGTGATCCAAACCAGAAAATAACCCAGGATCTGTTCAAGGAGGTTGTGAAGTGTGCGAAAGTATGAGTCTGATGAGGTCAAATCCCAGACCTATCCCAGACCTAACTTGCGTTATCCTCAAAAATATTGATCGAAACCAGGTTTAATCGACTGTTTCAGTGTGGTACCACATTACTAGGTGATCCAAACCAGGAAAAACCCAGGATCCGTTCAACAAGTATGTGAAGAATGCGAAATTATGAGTCTGATGAGGTCATATCCCAGACCTATCCCAGACCTAACTTGCGTTATCCTCAAAAATATTGATCGAAACCAGGTTTAATCGACTGTTTCAGTGTGGTACCACATTACTACGTGATCCAAACCAGGAAAAACCCAGGATCCGTTCAACAAGTATGTGAAGATTGCGAAATTATGAGTCTGATGAGTGAAAATCCCAGACCTAACCTAGACGTAACATGCGTTATCCTCTAAAATATTGATCGAAACCTGGTTTAATCGACTGTTTCAGTGTGGTACCACATTACTATGTGATCCAAACCACAAAATAACCCAGGATCTGTTCAACGAGTATGTGAAGTGTGCGAAAGTATGAGTCTGATGAGGTCAAATCCCAGACCAATCCCAGACTTAACATGCGTTATCCTCTAATATATTGATCGAAACCAGGTTTAATCGACTGTTTCAGTGTGGTACCACATTACTACGTGATCCAAACCAGAAAAAACCCAGGATCTAGCCATCAAGTATGAGAAATATGCGAAAGAATGAGCCTGATGAGAGCAAATCCCAGACCTAACCTAGACCTAACATGCGTTATCCTCTAAAATATTGAGCGAAACCAGGTTTAATGGACTGTTTCAGTGTGGTACCACACTACTTCGTGATGCAAACCAGAAAAAACCCAGGATCTGTTCAACAAGTATGTGAAAAACGCTAAACTGTGAGCCTGATGAGAGCAAATCTTAAACCTAACCCAGACCTAAGATCAGTTATCCTCTAAAATATTTATCCAGACCAGGTTGCATTGAATGTTTCAGTGTGGTACCACATTTCTGCGTGATCCAAACTAGAAAAAACCCAGGATCCGTTCAACAAGTATGTGAAGAATGCGAAAGTATGAGCCTGATGAGTGAAAATCCCAGGCCTAACCTAGACCTAACATGCGTTATCCTCTAAAATATTGATCGAAACCTGGTTTAATCGACTGTTTCAGTGTGGTACCACATTACTATGTGATCCAAACCAGAAAATAACCCAGGATCTGTTCAAGGAGGTTGTGAAGTGTGCGAAAGTATGAGTCTGATGAGGTCAAATCCCAGACCTATCCCAGACCTAACTTGCGTTATCCTCAAAAATATTGATCGAAACCAGGTTTAATCGACTGTTTCAGTGTGGTACCACATTACTACGTGATCCAAACCAGAAAAAACCCAGGATCTAGCCATCAAGTATGAGAAATATGCGAAAGAATGAGCCTGATGAGAGCAAATCCCAGACCTAACCTAGACCTTACATGCGTTATCCTCTAAAATATTGATCGAAACCTGGTTTAATCGACTGTTTCAGTGTGGTACCACATTACTACGTGATCCAAACCAGGAAAAACCCAGGATCCGTTCAACAAGTATGTGAAGAATGCGAAAGTATGAGTCTGATGAGTGAAAATCCCAGGCCTAACCTAGACGTAACATGCGTTATCCTCTAAAATATTGATCGAAACCTAGTTTAATCGACTGTTTCAGTGTGGTACCACATTACTACGTGATCCAAACCAGAAAAAACCCAGGATCTAGCCATCAAGTATGAGAAATATGCGAAAGAATGAGCCTGATGAGAGCAAATCCCAGACCTAACCTAGACCTTACATGCGTTATCCTCTAAAATATTGAGCGAAACCAGGTTTAATGGACTGTTTCAGTGTGGTACCACACTGCTTCGTGATCCAAACCAGAAAAACCCAGGATCTGTTCAACAAGTATGTGAAGAATGCGAAAGTATGAGTCTGATGAGTGAAAATCCCAGGCCTAACCTAGACCTAACATGCGTTATCCTCAAAAATATTGATCGAAACCTGGTTTAATCGTCTGTTTCAGCGTGGTACCACATTACTATGTGATCCAAACCACAAAATAACCCAGGATCTGCTCAACGAGTATGTGAAGTGTGCGAAAGTATGAGTCTGATGAGGTCAAATCCCAGACCAATCCCAGACTTAACATGCGTTATCCTCTAAAATATTGATCGAAACCAGGTTTAATCGACTGTTTCAGTGTGGTACCACATTACTACGTGATCCAAACCAGAAAAAACCCAGGCTCTAGCCATCAAGTATAAGAAATATGCGAAAGAATGAGCCTGATGAGAGCAAATCCCAGACCTAACCTAGACCTTACATGCGTTATCCTCTAAAATATTGAGCGAAACCAGGTTTAATGGACTGTTTCAGTGTGGTACCACACTGCTTCGTGATCCAAACCAGAAAAAACCCAGGATCTGTTCAACAAGTATGTGAAGAATGCGAAAGTATGAGTCTGATGAGTGAAAATCCCAGGCCTAACCTAGACCTAACATGCGTTATCCTCAAAAATATTGATCGAAACCTGGTTTAATCGTCTGTTTCAGCGTGGTACCACATTACTACGTGATACAATCCAGAAACAGCCTAGGGTCTAGCCTTGAAGTATGAGAAATATGCGAAAGTATGAGCCTGATGAGGGCAAATCCTAGACCTAACCCAGGCCTAACATGCGTTATCCTCTAAAATATTTATCAAGACCAGGTTTAATTGATTGTTTCAGTGTGGTCCCACATTACTACGTGATCCAAACCAGAAAAAACCCAGGATCTGTTCAACATGTATGAGAAATATGCGAAAGAATGAGCCTGATGAGAGCAAATCCCAGACCTAACCTAGACCTAACATGAATTATTCTCTAAAATATTGATCGAAACCAGGTTTAATTGACTGTTTCAGTGTGGTCCCACATTACTACATGATCCAAACCTGAAATAACCCAGGATCCGTTCAACAAGTATGTGAAGAATGCGAAAGTATGAGTCTGATGAGGGCAAATCCTAGACCTATCCCAGACCTAACTTGCGTTATCCTCTAAAATATTTATCAAGACCAGGTTTAATTGAATGTTTCAGTGTGGTACCACATTACTGCGTGATCCAAACTAGAAAAAACCCAGGATCTAGCCATCAAGTATGAGAAATATGCGAAAGAATGAGCCTGATGAGAGCAAATCCCAGACCTAACCTAGACCTTAGTTGCGTTATCCTCTAAAATATTGAGCGAAACCAGGTTTAATGGACTGTTTCAGTGTGGTACCACACTGCTTCGTGATCCAAACCAGAAAAAACCCAGGATCTGTTCAACAAGTATGTGAAGAATGCGAAAGTATGAGTCTGATGAGTGAAAATCCCAGGCCTAACCTAGACCTAACATGCGTTATCCTCTAAAATATTGATCGAAACCTGGTTCAATCGACTGTTTCAGTGTGGTACCACATTACTATGTGATCCAAACCAGAAATAACCCAGGATCCGTTCAACAAGTATGTGAAGAATGCGAAAGTATGAGTCTGATGAGTGAAAATCCCAGGCCTAACCTAGACCTAACATGCGTTATCCTCTAAAATATTGATCGAAACCTGGTTTAATCGACTGTTTCAGTGTGGTACCACATTACTATGTGATCCAAACCAGAAAATAACCCAGGATCTGTTCAAGGAGGTTGTGAAGTGTGCGAAAGTATGAGTCTGATGAGGTCAAATCCCAGACCTATCCCAGACCTAACTTGCGTTATCCTCAAAAATATTGATCGAAACCAGGTTTAATCGACTGTTTCAGTGTGGTACCACATTACTACGTGATCCAAACCAGGAAAAACCCAGGATCCGTTCAACAAGTATGTGAAGAATGCGAAATTATGAGTCTGATGAGTGAAAATCCCAGACCTAACCTAGACGTAACATGCGTTATCCTCTAAAATATTGATCGAAACCTGGTTTAATCGACTGTTTCAGTGTGGTACCACATTACTACGTGATCCAAACCAGAAAAAACCCAGGCTCTAGCCATCAAGTATGAGAAATATGCGAAAGAATGAGCCTGATGAGAGCAAATCCCAGACCTAACCTAGACCTTACATGCGTTATCCTCTAAAATATTGAGCGAAACCAGGTTTAATGGACTGTTTCAGTGTGGTACCACACTGCTTCGTGATCCAAACCAGAAAAAACCCAGGATCTGTTCAACAAGTATGTGAAGAATGCGAAAGTATGAGTCTGATGAGTGAAAATCCCAGGCCTAACCTAGACCTAACATGCGTTATCCTCAAAAATATTGATCGAAACCTGGTTTAATCGTCTGTTTCAGCGTGGTACCACATTACTACGTGATACAATCCAGAAACAGCCTAGGGTCTAGCCTTGAAGTATGAGAAATATGCGAAAGTATGAGCCTGATGAGGGCAAATCCTAGACCTAACCCAGGCCTAACATGCGTTATCCTCTAAAATATTTATCAAGACCAGGTTTAATTGATTGTTTCAGTGTGGTCCCACATTACTACGTGATCCAAACCAGAAAAAACCCAGGATCTGTTCAACATGTATGAGAAATATGCGAAAGAATGAGCCTGATGAGAGCAAATCCCAGACCTAACCTAGACCTAACATGAATTATTCTCTAAAATATTGATCGAAACCAGGTTTAATTGACTGTTTCAGTGTGGTCCCACATTACTACATGATCCAAACCTGAAATAACCCAGGATCCGTTCAACAAGTATGTGAAGAATGCGAAAGTATGAGTCTGATGAGGGCAAATCCTAGACCTATCCCAGACCTAACTTGCGTTATCCTCTAAAATATTTATCAAGACCAGGTTTAATTGAATGTTTCAGTGTGGTATCACATTACTGCGTGATCGAAACTAGAAAAAACCCAGGATCCGTTCAACAAGTATGTGAAGAATGCGAAAGTATGAGTCTGATGAGGTCAAATCCCAGACCTATCCCAGACCTAACTTGCGTTATCCTCAAAAATATTGATCGAAACCAGGTTTAATCGACTGTTTCAGTGTGGTACCACATTACTACGTGATCCAAACCAGGAAAAACCCAGGATCCGTTCAACAAGTATGTGAAGAATGCGAAATTATGAGTCTGATGAGTGAAAATCCCAGACCTAACCTAGACGTAACATGCGGTATCCTCTAAAACATTGATCGAAACCTGGTTTAATCGACTGTTTCAGTGTGGTACCACATTACTACGTGGTCCAAACCAGAAAAACCCCAGGATCTAGCCATCAAGTATGAGAAATATGCGAAAGAATGAGCCTGATGAGAGCAAATCCCAGACCTAACCTAGACCTTAGTTGCGTTATCCTCTAAAATATTGAGCGAAACCAGGTTTAATGGACTGTTTCAGTGTGGTACCACACTGCTTCGTGATCCAAACCAGAAAAAACCCAGGATCTGTTCAACAAGTATGTGAAGAATGCGAAAGTATGAGTCTGATGAGAGAAAATCCCAGGCCTAACCTAGACCTAACATGCGTTATCCTCAAAAATATTCATCGAAACCTGGTTTAATCGTCTGTTTCAGCGTGGTACCACATTACTACGTGATACAATCTAGAAACAGCCCAGGGTCTAGCCTTGAAGTATGAGAAATATGCGAAAGTATGAGCCTGATGAGGGCAAATCCTAGACCTAACCCAGGCCTAACATGCGTTATCCTCTAAAATATTTATCAAGACCAGGTTTAATTGATTGTTTCAGTGTGGTCCCACATTACTACGTGATCCAAACCAGAAAAAACCCAGGATCTGTTCAACATGTATGAGAAATATGCGAAAGAATGAGCCTGATGAGAGCAAATCCCAGACCTAACCTAGACCTAACATGAATTATTCTCTAAAATATTGATCGAAACCAGGTTTAATTGACTGTTTCAGTGTGGTCCCACATTACTACATGATCCAAACCTGAAATAACCCAGGATCCGTTCAACAAGTATGTGAAGAATGCGAAAGTATGAGTCTGATGAGGGCAAATCCTAGACCTATCCCAGACCTAACTTGCGTTATCCTCTAAAATATTTATCAAGACCAGGTTTAATTGAATGTTTCAGTGTGGTACCACATTACTGCGTGATCCAAACTAGAAAAAACCCAGGATCTAGCCATCAAGTATGAGAAATATGCGAAAGAATGAGCCTGATGAGAGCAAATCCCAGACCTAACCTAGACCTTAGTTGCGTTATCCTCTAAAATATTGAGCGAAACCAGGTTTAATGGACTGTTTCAGTGTGGTACCACACTGCTTCGTGATCCAAACCAGAAAAAACCCAGGATCTGTTCAACAAGTATGTGAAGAATGCGAAAGTATGAGTCTGATGAGTGAAAATCCCAGGCCTAACCTAGACCTAACATGCGTTATCCTCTAAAATATTGATCGAAACCTGGTTTAATCGACTGTTTCAGTGTGGTACCACATTACTATGTGATCCAAACCAGAAAATAACCCAGGATCTGTTCAAGGAGTATGTGAAGTATGCGAAAGTATGAGTCTGATGAGGTCAAATCCCAGACCTATCCCAGACCTAACTTGCGTTATCCTCTAAAATATTGATCGAAACCAGGTTTAATCGACTGTTTCAGTGCGGTACCACATTACTACGTGATCCAAACCAGAAAAAACCCAGGATCAGTTCAACAAGTATGTGAAGAATGCGAAAGTATGAGTCTGATGAGTGAGAATCCCAGGGCTAACATAGACCTAACATGCGTTATACTCTAAAATATTGATCGAAACCAGGTTTAATCGACTGTTTCAGTGTGGTACCACATTGCTACGTGATCCAAACCCGAAAAAACCCAGGATCTAGCCATCAAGTATGAGTAATATGCGAAAGAATGAGCCTGATGAGAGTAAATCCCGGACCTAAACTAGACCTAACATGAATTATTCTCTAAAATATTGATCGAAACCAGGTTTAATTGACTGTTTCAGTGTGGTCCCACATTACTACGTGATCCAAACCAGAAAAAACCCAGGATCCGTTCAACAAGTATGTGAAGAATGCGAAAGTATGAGTCTGATGAGGTCAAATCCCAGACCTATCCCAGACCTAACTTGCGTTATCCTCTAAAATATTGAACGAAACCAGGTTTAATCGACCGTTTCAGTGTGGTACCACATTACTACGTGATCCAAACCAGAAAAAACCCAGGATCCGTTGAACAAGTATGTGAAGAATGCGAAAGTATGAGTCTGATGAGTGAAAATCCCAGTCCTAACCTAGACCTAACATGCGCTATCCTCTAAAATATTGATAGAAACCTGGTTTAATCGACTGTTTCAGTGTGGTACCACATTACTACGTGATGCAAACCAGAAAATAACCCAGGATCTGTTCAAGGAGTATGTGAAGTGTGCGAAAGTATGAGTCTGATTAGGTCAAATCCCAGACCTATCCCAGACCTAACTTGCATTATCCTCTAAAATATTGAACGAAACCAGGTTTAATCGACTGTTTCAGTGTGGTACCACATTACTACGTGATGCAAACCAGAAAATAACCCAGGATCTGTTCAAGGAGTATGTGAAGTGTGCGAAAGTATGAGTCTGATGAGGTCAAATCCCAGACCTATCCCAGACCTAACTTGCGTTATCCTCTAAAATATTGATCGAAACCAGGTTTAATCGACTGTTTCAGTGCGGTACCTCACCACTACGTGATCCAAACCAGAAAACACCCAGGATCAGTTCAACAAGTATGTGAAGAATGCGAAAGTATGAGTCTGATGAGTGAAATTCCCAGGGCTTACCTAGACCTAACATGCGTTATCCTCTAAAATATTGATCGAAACCAGGTTTAATCGACTGTTTCAGTGTGGTACCACATATGTGATCCAAACCAGAAAATAACCCAGGATCTGTTCAACGAGTATGTGAAGTGTGCGAAAGTATGAGTCTGATGAGGTCAAATCCCAGACCTATCCCAGACCTAACTTGCGTTATCCTCTAAAATATTGATCGAAACCAGGTTAAATTGACCGTTTCAGTGTGGTCCCACATTACTACGTGATCCAAACCAGAAAAAACCCAGGATCCGTTCAACAAGTATGTGAAGAATGCGAAAGTATGAGTCTGATGAGGTCAAATCCCAGACCTATCCCAGACCTAACTTGCGTTATCCTCTAAAATATTGATCGAAACCTGGTTTAATCGACTGTTTCAGTGTGGTACCACATTACTATGTGATCCAAACCAGAAAATAACCCAGGATCTGTTCAAGGAGTATGTGAAGTGTGCGAAAGTATGAGTCTGATGAGGTCAAATCCGAGACCTATCCCAGACCTAACTTGCGTTATCCTCTAAAATATTGAACGAAACCAGGTTTAATCGACCGTTTCAGTGTGGTACCACATTACTACGTGATCCAAACCAGAAAAAACCCAGGATCCGTTCAACAAGTATGTGAAGAATGCGACAGTATGAGTCTGATGAGTGAAAATCCCAGTCCTAACCTAGACCTAACATGCGCTATCCTCTAAAATATTGATCGAAACCTGGTTTAATCGACTGTTTCAGTGTGGTACCACATTACTACGTGATGCAAACCAGAAAATAACCTAGGATCTGTTCAAGGAGTATGTGAAGTGTGCGAAAGTATGAGTCTGATGAGGTCAAATCCCAGACCTATCCCAGACCTAACTTGCGTTATCCTCTAAAATATTGATCGAAACCAGGTTTAATGGACTGTTTCAGTGTGGTACCACACTGCTTCGTGATCCAAACCAGAAAAAACCCAGGATCTGTTCAACAAGTATGTGAAGAATGCGAAAGTATGAGTCTGATGAGTGAAAATCCCAGGCCTAACCTAGACCTAACATGCGTTATCCTCAAAAATATTGATCGAAACCTGGTTTAATCGTCTGTTTCAGCGTGGTACCACATTACTACGTGATACAATCTAGAAACAGCCCAGGGTCTAGGCTTGAAGTATGAGAAATATGCGAAAGTATGTGCCTGATGAGGGCAAATCCTAGACCTAACCCAGGCCTAACATGCGTTATCCTCTAAAATATTTATCAAGACCAGGTTTAATTGATTGTTTCAGTGTGGTCCCACATTACTACGTGATCCAAACCAGAAAAAACCCAGGATCTGTTCAACATGTATGAGAAATATGCGAAAGAATGAGCCTGATGAGAGCAAATCCCAGACCTAACCTAGACCTAACATGAATTATTCTCTAAAATATTGATCGAAACCAGGTTTAATTGACTGTTTCAGTGTGGTCCCACATTACTACATGATCCAAACCTGAAATAACCCAGGATCCGTTCAACAAGTATGTGAAGAATGCGAAAGTATGAGTCTGATGAGGGCAAATCCTAGACCTATCCCAGACCTAACTTGCGTTATCCTCTAAAATATTTATCAAGACCAGGTTTAATTGAATGTTTCAGTGTGGTACCACATTACTGCGTGATCCAAACTAGAAAAAACCCAGGATCTAGCCATCAAGTATGAGAAATATGCGAAAGAATGAGCCTGATGAGAGCAAATCCCAGACCTAACCTAGACCTTAGTTGCGTTATCCTCTAAAATATTGAGCGAAACCAGGTTTAATGGACTGTTTCAGTGTGGTACCACACTGCTTCGTGATCCAAACCAGAAAAAACCCAGGATCTGTTCAACAAGTATGTGAAGAATGCGAAAGTATGAGTCTGATGAGTGAAAATCCCAGGCCTAACCTAGACCTAACATGCGTTATCCTCTAAAATATTGATCGAAACCTGGTTTAATCGACTGTTTCAGTGTGGTACCACATTACTATGTGATCCAAACCAGAAAATAACCCAGGATCTGTTCAAGGAGTATGTGAAGTGTGCGAAAGTATGAGTCTGATGAGGTCAAATCCCAGACCTATCCCATACCTAACTTGCGTTATCCTCTAAAATATTGATCGAAACCAGGTTTAATCGACTGTTTCAGTGCGGTACCACATTACTACGTGATCCAAACCAGAAAAAACCCAGGATCAGTTCAACAAGTATGTGAAGAGTGCGAAAGTATGAGTCTGATGAGTGAAAATCCCAGGCCTAACCTAGACCTAACATGCGTTATCCTCAAAAATATTGATCGAAACCTGGTTTAATCGTCTGTTTCAGCGTGGTACCACATTACTATGTGATCCAAACCACAAAATAACCCAGGATCTGCTCAACGAGTATGTGAAGTGTGCGAAAGTATGAGTCTGATGAGGTCAAATCCCAGACCAATCCCAGACTTAACATGCGTTATCCTCTAAAATATTGATCGAAACCAGGTTTAATCGACTGTTTCAGTGTGGTACCACATTACTACGTGATCCAAACCAGAAAAAACCCAGGCTCTAGCCATCAAGTATGAGAAATATGCGAAAGAATGAGCCTGATGAGAGCAAATCCCAGACCTAACCTAGACCTTACATGCGTTATCCTCTAAAATATTGATCGAAACCTGGTTTAATCGACTGTTTCAGTGTGGTACCACATTACTATGTGATCCAAACCAGAAAATAACCCAGGATCTGTTCAAGGAGGTTGTGAAGTGTGCGAAAGTATGAGTCTGATGAGGTCAAATCCCAGACCTATCCCAAACCTAACTTGCGTTATCCTCAAAAATATTGATCGAAACCAGGTTTAATCGACTGTTTCAGTGTGGTACCACATTACTACGTGATCCAAACCAGGAAAAACCCAGGATCCGTTCAACAAGTATGTGAAGAATGCGAAATTATGAGTCTGATGAGTGAAAATCCCAGACCTAACCTAGACGTAACATGCGTTATCCTCTAAAATATTGATCGAAACCTGGTTTAATCGACTGTTTCAGTGTGGTACCACATTACTACGTGATCCAAACCAGAAAAAACCCAGGCTCTAGCCATCAAGTATGAGAAATATGCGAAAGAATGAGCCTGATGAGAGCAAATCCCAGACCTAACCTAGACCTTACATGCGTTATCCTCTAAAATATTGAGCGAAACCAGGTTTAATGGACTGTTTCAGTGTGGTACCACACTGCTTCGTGATCCAAACCAGAAAAAACCCAGGATCTGTTCAACAAGTATGTGAAGAATGCGAAAGTATGAGTCTGATGAGTGAAAATCCCAGGCCTAACCTAGACCTAACATGCGTTATCCTCAAAAATATTGATCGAAACCTGGTTTAATCGTCTGTTTCAGCGTGGTACCACATTACTACGTGATACAATCCAGAAACAGCCTAGGGTCTAGCCTTGAAGTATGAGAAATATGCGAAAGTATGAGCCTGATGAGGGCAAATCCTAGACCTAACCCAGGCCTAACATGCGTTATCCTCTAAAATATTTATCAAGACCAGGTTTAATTGATTGTTTCAGTGTGGTCCCACATTACTACGTGATCCAAACCAGAAAAAACCCAGGATCTGTTCAACATGTATGAGAAATATGCGAAAGAATGAGCCTGATGAGAGCAAATCCCAGACCTAACCTAGACCTAACATGAATTATTCTCTAAAATATTGATCGAAACCAGGTTTAATTGACTGTTTCAGTGTGGTCCCACATTACTACATGATCCAAACCTGAAATAACCCAGGATCCGTTCAACAAGTATGTGAAGAATGCGAAAGTATGAGTCTGATGAGGGCAAATCCTAGACCTATCCCAGACCTAACTTGCGTTATCCTCTAAAATATTTATCAAGACCAGGTTTAATTGAATGTTTCAGTGTGGTACCACATTACTGCGTGATCCAAACTAGAAAAAACCCAGGATCTAGCCATCAAGTATGAGAAATATGCGAAAGAATGAGCCTGATGAGAGCAAATCCCAGACCTAACCTAGACCTTAGTTGCGTTATCCTCTAAAATATTGAGCGAAACCAGGTTTAATGGACTGTTTCAGTGTGGTACCACACTGCTTCGTGATCCAAACCAGAAAAAACCCTGGATCTGTTCAACAAGTATGTGAAGAATGCGAAAGTATGAGTCTGATGAGTGAAAATCCCAGGCCTAACCTAGACCTAACATGCGTTATCCTCTAAAATATTGATCGAAACCTGGTTTAATCGACTGTTTCAGTGTGGTACCACATTACTATGTGATCCAAACCAGAAATAACCCAGGATCCGTTCAACAAGTATGTGAAGAATGCGAAAGTATGAGTCTGATGAGTGAAAATCCCAGGCCTAACCTAGACCTAACATGCGTTATCCTCTAAAATATTGATCGAAACCTGGTTTAATCGACTGTTTCAGTGTGGTACCACATTACTATGTGATCCAAACCAGAAAATAACCCAGGATCTGTTCAAGGAGGTTGTGAAGTGTGCGAAAGTATGAGTCTGATGAGGTCAAATCCCAGACCTATCCCAGACCTAACTTGCGTTATCCTCAAAAATATTGATCGAAACCAGGTTTAATCGACTGTTTCAGTGTGGTACCACATTACTACGTGATCCAAACCAGGAAAAACCCAGGATCCGTTCAACAAGTATGTGAAGAATGCGAAATTATGAGTCTGATGAGTGAAAATCCCAGACCTAACCTAGACGTAACATGCGTTATCCTCTAAAATATTGATCGAAACCTGGTTTAATCGACTGTTTCAGTGTGGTACCACATTACTACGTGATCCAAACCAGAAAAAACCCAGGCTCTACCCATCAAGTATGAGAAATATGCGAAAGAATGAGCCTGATGAGAGCAAATCCCAGACCTAACCTAGACCTTACATGCGTTATCCTCTAAAATATTGAGCGAAACCAGGTTTAATGGACTGTTTCAGTGTGGTACCACACTGCTTCGTGATCCAAACCAGAAAAAACCCAGGATCTGTTCAACAAGTATGTGAAGAATGCGAAAGTATGAGTCTGATGAGTGAAAATCCCAGGCCTAACCTAGACCTAACATGCGTTATCCTCAAAAATATTGATCGAAACCTGGTTTAATCGTCTGTTTCAGCGTGGTACCACATTACTACGTGATACAATCCAGAAACAGCCTAGGGTCTAGCCTTGAAGTATGAGAAATATGCGAAAGTATGAGCCTGATGAGGGCGAATCCTAGACCTAACCCAGGCCTAACATGCGTTATCCTCTAAAATATTTATCAAGACCAGGTTTAATTGATTGTTTCAGTGTGGTCCCACATTACTACGTGATCCAAACCAGAAAAAACCCAGGATCTGTTCAACATGTATGAGAAATATGCGAAAGAATGAGCCTGATGAGAGCAAATCCCAGACCTAACCTAGACCTAACATGAATTATTCTCTAAAATATTGATCGAAACCAGGTTTAATTGACTGTTTCAGTGTGGTCCCACATTACTACATGATCCAAACCTGAAATAACCCAGGATCCGTTCAACAAGTATGTGAAGAATGCGAAAGTATGAGTCTGATGAGGGCAAATCCTAGACCTATCCCAGACCTAACTTGCGTTATCCTCTAAAATATTTATCAAGACCAGGTTTAATTGAATGTTTCAGTGTGGTATCACATTACTGCGTGATCCAAACTAGAAAAAACCCAGGATCCGTTCAACAAGTATGTGAAGAATGCGAAAGTATGAGTCTGATGAGGTCAAATCCCAGACCTATCCCAGACCTAACTTGCGTTATCCTCAAAAATATTGATCGAAACCAGGTTTAATCGACTGTTTCAGTGTGGTACCACATTACTACGTGATCCAAACCAGGAAAAACCCAGGATCCGTTCAACAAGTATGTGAAGAATGCGAAATTATGAGTCTGATGAGTGAAAATCCCAGACCTAACCTAGACGTAACATGCGGTATCCTCTAAAATATTGATCGAAACCTGGTTTAATCGACTGTTTCAGTGTGGTACCACATTACTACGTGATCCAAACCAGAAAAACCCCAGGATCTAGCCATCAAGTATGAGAAATATGCGAAAGAATGAGCCTGATGAGAGCAAATCCCAGACCTAACCTAGACCTTAGTTGCGTTATCCTCTAAAATATTGAGCGAAACCAGGTTTAATGGACTGTTTCAGTGTGGTACCACACTGCTTCGTGATCCAAACCAGAAAAAACCCAGGATCTGTTCAACAAGTATGTGAAGAATGCGAAAGTATGAGTCTGATGAGGGCAAATCCTAGACCTATCCCAGACCTAACTTGCGTTATCCTCTAAAATATTTATCAAGACCAGGTTTAATTGAATGTTTCAGTGTGGTACCACATTACTGCGTGATACAATCTAGAAACAGCCCAGGGTCTAGCCTTGAAGTATGAGAAATATGCGAAAGTATGAGCCTGATGAGGGCAAATCCTAGACCTAACCCAGGCCTAACATGCGTTATCCTCTAAAATATTTATCAAGACCAGGTTTAATTGATTGTTTCAGTGTGGTCCCACATTACTACGTGATCCAAACCAGAAAAAACCCAGGATCTGTTCAACATGTATGAGAAATATGCGAAAGAATGAGCCTGATGAGAGCAAATCCCAGACCTAACCTAGACCTAACATGAATTATTCTCTAAAATATTGATCGAAACCAGGTTTAATTGACTGTTTCAGTGTGGTCCCACATTACTACATGATCCAAACCTGAAATAACCCAGGATCCGTTCAACAAGTATGTGAAGAATGCGAAAGTATGAGTCTGATGAGGGCAAATCCTAGACCTATCCCAGACCTAACTTGCGTTATCCTCTAAAATATTTATCAAGACCAGGTTTAATTGAATGTTTCAGTGTGGTACCACATTACTGCGTGATCCAAACTAGAAAAAACCCAGGATCTAGCCATCAAGTATGAGAAATATGCGAAAGAATGAGCCTGATGAGAGCAAATCCCAGACCTAACCTAGACCTTAGTTGCGTTATCCTCTAAAATATTGAGCGAAACCAGGTTTAATGGACTGTTTCAGTGTGGTACCACACTGCTTCGTGATCCAAACCAGAAAAAACCCAGGATCTGTTCAACAAGTATGTGAAGAATGCGAAAGTATGAGTCTGATGAGTGAAAATCCCAGGCCTAACCTAGACCTAACATGCGTTATCCTCTAAAATATTGATCGAAACCTGGTTTAATCGACTGTTTCAGTGTGGTACCACATTACTATGTGATCCAAACCAGAAAATAACCCAGGATCTGTTCAAGGAGTATGTGAAGTATGCGAAAGTATGAGTCTGATGAGGTCAAATCCCAGACCTATCCCAGACCTAACTTGCGTTATCCTCTAAAATATTGATCGAAACCAGGTTTAATCGACTGTTTCAGTGCGGTACCACATTACTACGTGATCCAAACCAGAAAAAACCCAGGATCAGTTCAACAAGTATGTGAAGAATGCGAAAGTATGAGTCTGATGAGTGAGAATCCCAGGGCTAACATAGACCTAACATGCGTTATACTCTAAAATATTGATCGAAACCAGGTTTAATCGACTGTTTCAGTGTGGTACCACATTGCTACGTGATCCAAACCCGAAAAAACCCAGGATCTAGCCATCAAGTATGAGTAATATGCGAAAGAATGAGCCTGATGAGAGTAAATCCCGGACCTAAACTAGACCTAACATGAATTATTCTCTAAAATATTGATCGAAACCAGGTTTAATTGACTGTTTCAGTGTGGTCCCACATTACTACGTGATCCAAACCAGAAAAAACCCAGGATCCGTTCAACAAGTATGTGAAGAATGCGAAAGTATGAGTCTGATGAGGTCAAATCCCAGACCTATCCCAGACCTAACTTGCGTTATCCTCTAAAATATTGAACGAAACCAGGTTTAATCGACCGTTTCAGTGTGGTACCACATTACTACGTGATCCAAACCAGAAAAAACCCAGGATCCGTTGAACAAGTATGTGAAGAATGCGAAAGTATGAGTCTGATGAGTGAAAATCCCAGTCCTAACCTAGACCTAACATGCGCTATCCTCTAAAATATTGATAGAAACCTGGTTTAATCGACTGTTTCAGTGTGGTACCACATTACTACGTGATGCAAACCAGAAAATAACCCAGGATCTGTTCAAGGAGTATGTGAAGTGTGCGAAAGTATGAGTCTGATTAGGTCAAATCCCAGACCTATCCCAGACCTAACTTGCATTATCCTCTAAAATATTGAACGAAACCAGGTTTAATCGACTGTTTCAGTGTGGTACCACATTACTACGTGATGCAAACCAGAAAATAACCCAGGATCTGTTCAAGGAGTATGTGAAGTGTGCGAAAGTATGAGTCTGATGAGGTCAAATCCCAGACCTATCCCAGACCTAACTTGCGTTATCCTCTAAAATATTGATCGAAACCAGGTTTAATCGACTGTTTCAGTGCGGTACCTCACCACTACGTGATCCAAACCAGAAAACACCCAGGATCAGTTCAACAAGTATGTGAAGAATGCGAAAGTATGAGTCTGATGAGTGAAATTCCCAGGGCTTACCTAGACCTAACATGCGTTATCCTCTAAAATATTGATCGAAACCAGGTTTAATCGACTGTTTCAGTGTGGTACCACATATGTGATCCAAACCAGAAAATAACCCAGGATCTGTTCAACGAGTATGTGAAGTGTGCGAAAGTATGAGTCTGATGAGGTCAAATCCCAGACCTATCCCAGACCTAACTTGCGTTATCCTCTAAAATATTGATCGAAACCAGGTTAAATTGACCGTTTCAGTGTGGTCCCACATTACTACGTGATCCAAACCAGAAAAAACCCAGGATCCGTTCAACAAGTATGTGAAGAATGCGAAAGTATGAGTCTGATGAGGTCAAATCCCAGACCTATCCCAGACCTAACTTGCGTTATCCTCTAAAATATTGATCGAAACCTGGTTTAATCGACTGTTTCAGTGTGGTACCACATTACTATGTGATCCAAACCAGAAAATAACCCAGGATCTGTTCAAGGAGTATGTGAAGTGTGCGAAAGTATGAGTCTGATGAGGTCAAATCCGAGACCTATCCCAGACCTAACTTGCGTTATCCTCTAAAATATTGAACGAAACCAGGTTTAATCGACCGTTTCAGTGTGGTACCACATTACTACGTGATCCAAACCAGAAAAAACCCAGGATCCGTTCAACAAGTATGTGAAGAATGCGACAGTATGAGTCTGATGAGTGAAAATCCCAGTCCTAACCTAGACCTAACATGCGCTATCCTCTAAAATATTGATCGAAACCTGGTTTAATCGACTGTTTCAGTGTGGTACCACATTACTACGTGATGCAAACCAGAAAATAACCTAGGATCTGTTCAAGGAGTATGTGAAGTGTGCGAAAGTATGAGTCTGATGAGGTCAAATCCCAGACCTATCCCAGACCTAACTTGCGTTATCCTCTAAAATATTGATCGAAACCAGGTTTAATGGACTGTTTCAGTGTGGTACCACACTGCTTCGTGATCCAAACCAGAAAAAACCCAGGATCTGTTCAACAAGTATGTGAAGAATGCGAAAGTATGAGTCTGATGAGTGAAAATCCCAGGCCTAACCTAGACCTAACATGCGTTATCCTCAAAAATATTGATCGAAACCTGGTTTAATCGTCTGTTTCAGCGTGGTACCACATTACTACGTGATACAATCTAGAAACAGCCCAGGGTCTAGGCTTGAAGTATGAGAAATATGCGAAAGTATGTGCCTGATGAGGGCAAATCCTAGACCTAACCCAGGCCTAACATGCGTTATCCTCTAAAATATTTATCAAGACCAGGTTTAATTGATTGTTTCAGTGTGGTCCCACATTACTACGTGATCCAAACCAGAAAAAACCCAGGATCTGTTCAACATGTATGAGAAATATGCGAAAGAATGAGCCTGATGAGAGCAAATCCCAGACCTAACCTAGACCTAACATGAATTATTCTCTAAAATATTGATCGAAACCAGGTTTAATTGACTGTTTCAGTGTGGTCCCACATTACTACATGATCCAAACCTGAAATAACCCAGGATCCGTTCAACAAGTATGTGAAGAATGCGAAAGTATGAGTCTGATGAGGGCAAATCCTAGACCTATCCCAGACCTAACTTGCGTTATCCTCTAAAATATTTATCAAGACCAGGTTTAATTGAATGTTTCAGTGTGGTACCACATTACTGCGTGATCCAAACTAGAAAAAACCCAGGATCTAGCCATCAAGTATGAGAAATATGCGAAAGAATGAGCCTGATGAGAGCAAATCCCAGACCTAACCTAGACCTTAGTTGCGTTATCCTCTAAAATATTGAGCGAAACCAGGTTTAATGGACTGTTTCAGTGTGGTACCACACTGCTTCGTGATCCAAACCAGAAAAAACCCAGGATCTGTTCAACAAGTATGTGAAGAATGCGAAAGTATGAGTCTGATGAGTGAAAATCCCAGGCCTAACCTAGACCTAACATGCGTTATCCTCTAAAATATTGATCGAAACCTGGTTTAATCGACTGTTTCAGTGTGGTACCACATTACTATGTGATCCAAACCAGAAAATAACCCAGGATCTGTTCAAGGAGTATGTGAAGTGTGCGAAAGTATGAGTCTGATGAGGTCAAATCCCAGACCTATCCCATACCTAACTTGCGTTATCCCCTAAAATATTGATCGAAACCAGGTTTAATCGACTGTTTCAGTGCGGTACCACATTACTACGTGATCCAAACCAGAAAAAACCCAGGATCAGTTCAACAAGTATGTGAAGAGTGCGAAAGTATGAGTCTGATGAGTGAAATTCCCAGGGCTAACCTAGACCTAACATGCGTTATCCTCTAAAATATTGATCGAAACCAGGTTTAATCGACTGTTTCAGTGCGGTACCTCATCACTACGTGATCCAAACCAGAAAACACCCAGGATCAGTTCAACAAGTATGTGAAGAATGCGAAAGTATGAGTCTGATGAGTGAGAATCCCAGGGCTAACATAGACCTAACATGCGTTATCCTCTAAAATATTGATCGAAACCAGGTTTAATCGACTGTTTCAGTGCGGTACCTCATCACTACGTGGTCCAAACCAGAAAACACCCAGGATCAGTTCAACAAGTATGTGAAGAATGCGAAAGTATGAGTCTGATGAGTGAGAATCCCAGGGCTAACATAGACCTAACATGCGTTATCCTCTAAAATATTGATCGAAACCAGGTTTAATCGACTGTTTCAGTGTGGTACCACATTACTACGTGATCCAAACCAGAAAAAACCCAGGATCAGTTCAACAAGTATGTGAAGAGTGCGAAAGTATGAGTCTGATGAGTGAAATTCCCAGGGCTAACCTAGACCTAACATGCGTTATCCTCTAAAATATTGATCGAAACCAGGTTTAATCGACTGTTTCAGTGCGGTACCTCATCACTACGTGATCCAAACCAGAAAACACCCAGGATCAGTTCAACAAGTATGTGAAGAATGCGAAAGTATGAGTCTGATGAGTGAGAATCCCAGGGCTAACATAGACCTAACATGCGTTATCCTCTAAAATATTGATCGAAACCAGGTTTAATCGACTGTTTCAGTGTGGTACCACATTACTACGTGATCCAAACCAGAAAATAACCCAGGATCTGTTCAAGGAGTATGTGAAGTGTGCGAAAGTATGAGTCTGATGAGGTCAAATCCCAGACCTATCCCAGACCTAACTTGCGTTATCCTCTAAAATATTGAACGAAACCAGGTTTAATCGACCGTTTCAGTGTGGTACCACATTACTACGTGATCCAAACCAGAAAAAACCCAGGATGCGTTCAACAAGTATGTGAAGAATGCGACAGTATGAGTCTGATGAGTGAAAATCCCAGTCCTAACCTAGACCTAACATGCGCTATCCTCTAAAATATTGATCGAAACCTGGTTTAATCGACTGTTTCAGTGTGGTACCACATTACTACGTGATGCAAACCAGAAAATAACCCAGGATCTGTTCAAGGAGTATGTGAAGTGTGCGAAAGTATGAGTCTGATGAGGTCAAATCCCAGACCTATCCCAGACCTAACTTGCGTTATCCTCTAAAATATTGATCGAAACCAGGTTTAATGGACCGTTTCAGTGTGGTACCACACTGCTTCGTGATCCAAACCAGAAAAAACCCAGGATCTGTTCAACAAGTATGTGAAGAATGCGAAAGTATGAGTCTGATGAGTGAAAATCCCAGCCCTAACCTAGACCTAACATGCGTTATCCTCAAAAATATTGATCGAAACCTGGTTTAATCGTCTGTTTCAGCGTGGTACCACATTACTACGTGATACAATCTAGAAACAGCCCAGGGTCTAGCCTTGAAGTATGAGAAATATGCGAAAGTATGAGCCTGATGAGGGCAAATCCTAGACCTAACCCAGGCCTAACATGCGTTATCCTCTAAAATATTTATCAAGACCAGGTTTAATTGATTGTTTCAGTGTGGTCCCACATTACTACGTGATCCAAACCTGAAATAACCCAGGATCCGTTCAACAAGTATGTGAAGAATGCGAAAGTATGAGTCTGATGAGGGCAAATCCTAGACCTATCCCAGACCTAACTTGCGTTATCCTCTAAAATATTTATCAAGACCAGGTTTAATTGAATGTTTCAGTGTGGTACCACATTACTGCGTGATCCAAACTAGAAAAAACCCAGGATCTAGCCATCAAGTATGAGAAATATGCGACAGAATGAGCCTGATGAGAGCAAATCCCAGACCTAACCTAGACCTTAGTTGCGTTATCCTCTAAAATATTGAGCGAAACCAGGTTTAATGGACTGTTTCAGTGTGGTACCACACTGCTTCGTGATCCAAACCAGAAAAAACCCAGGATCAGTTCAACAAGTATGTGAAGAATGCGAAAGTATGAGTCTGATGAGTGAGAATCCCAGGGCTAACATAGACCTAACATGCGTTATGCTCTAAAATATTGATCGAAACCAGGTTTAATTGACTGTTTCAGTGTGGTCCCACATTACTACGTGATCCAAACCAGAAAAAACCCAGGATCCGTTCAACAAGTATGTGAAGAATGCGAAAGTATGAGTCTGATGAGGTCAAATCCCAGACCTATCCCAGACCTAACTTGCGTTATCCTCTAAAATATTGAACGAAACCAGGTTTAATCGACCGTTTCAGTGTGGTACCACATTACTACGTGATCCAAACCAGAAAAAACCCAGGATCCGTTCAACAAGTATGTGAAGAATGCGAAAGTATGAGTCTGATGAGTGAAAATCCCAGTCCTATCCTAGACCTAACATGCGCTATCCTCTAAAATATTGATAGAAACCTGGTTTAATCGACTGTTTCAGTGTGGTACCACATTACTACGTGATGCAAACCAGAAAATAACCCAGGATCTGTTCAAGGAGTATGTGAAGTGTGCGAAAGTATGAGTCTGATTAGGTCAAATCCCAGACCTATCCCAGACCTAACTTGCGTTATCCTCTAAAATATTGAACGAAACCAGGTTTAATCGACCGTTTCAGTGTGGTACCACATTACTATGTGATCCAAACCACAAAATAACCCAGGATCTGTTCAACGAGTATGTGAAGTGTGCGAAAGTATGAGTCTGATGAGGTCAAATCCCAGACCTATCCCAGACCTAACTTGCGTTATCCTCTAAAATATTGAACGAAACCAGGTTTAATCGACCGTTTCAGTGTGGTACCACATTACTACGTGATCCAAACCAGAAAAAACCTAGGATCCGTTCAACAAGTATGTGAAGAATGCGAAAGTATGAGTCTGATGAGTGAGAATCCCAGGGCTAACATAGACCTAACATGCGTTATCCTCTAAAATATTGATCGAAACCAGGTTTAATCGACTGTTTCAGTGTGGTACCACATTACTACGTGATCCAAACCAGAAAAAACCCAGGATCCGTTCAACAAGTATGTGAAGAATGCGAAAGTATGAGTCTGATGAGGTCAAATCCCAGACCTATCCCAGACCTAACTTGCGTTATCCTCTAAAATATTGATCGAAACCTGGTTTAATCGACTGATTCAGTGTGGTACCACATTACTATGTGATCCAAACCAGAAAATAACCCAGGATCTGTTCAAGGAGTATGTGAAGTGTGCGAAAGTATGAGTCTGATGAGGTCAAATCCCAGACCTATCCCAGACCTAACTTGCGTTATCCTCTAAAATATTGAACGAAACCAGGTTTAATCGACCGTTTCAGTGTGGTACCACATTACTACGTGATCCAAACCAGAAAAAACCTAGGATCCGTTCAACAAGTATGTGAAGAATGCGACAGTATGAGTCTGATGAGTGAAAATCCCAGTCCTAACCTAGACCTAACATGCGCTATCCTCTAAAATATTGATCGAAACCTGGTTTAATCGACTGTTTCAGTGTGGTACCACATTACTACGTGATGCAAACCAGAAAATAACCCAGGATCTGTTCAAGGAGTATGTGAAGTGTGCGAAAGTATGAGTCTGATGAGGTCAAATCCCAGACCTATCCCAGACCTAACTTGCGTTATCCTCTAAAATATTGATCGAAACCAGGTTTAATCGACTGTTTCAGTGCGGTACCTCATTACTACGTGATCCAAAGCAAAGAAAACCCTCGATCATGTCAACATGCATGTTAAAACTGCGAAAGTATGACCCTGATGAGTGAAAATCCCAGACGTAACCTAGACCTAACATGCGTTATCCTCTAAAATATTGATCCAAACCAGGTTTAATGGACTGTTTCAGTGTGGTACCACACTACTACGTGATCCAAACCAGAAAAAACCCAGGATCTGTTCAACAAGTATGTGAAAAACGCGAAAGTATGAGCCTGATGAGGGCAAATCCCAGACATATCCCAGACCTAACTTGTGTTGTCCTCTAAGATATTGATGGAAACCAGGTTTAATTGACTGTTTCAGTGCTGTACTTCATTACTACGTGATGCAATCCAGAAAAAGCCCAGGATCTAGCCATCAAGTATGAGAAATATGCGGAAGAATGAGCCTGATGAGTGAAAATCCCAGGCCTAACCTAGACCTAACATGCGTTATCCTCAAAAATATTGATCGAAACCTGGTTTAATCGTCTGTTTCAGCGTGGTACCACATTACTACGTGATACAATCTAGAAACAGCCCAGGGTCTAGGCTTGAAGTATGAGAAATATGCGAAAGTATGTGCCTGATGAGGGCAAATCCTAGACCTAACCCAGGCCTAACATGCGTTATCCTCTAAAATATTTATCAAGACCAGGTTTAATTGATTGTTTCAGTGTGGTCCCACATTACTACGTGATCCAAACCAGAAAAAACCCAGGATCTGTTCAACATGTATGAGAAATATGCGAAAGAATGAGCCTGATGAGAGCAAATCCCAGACCTAACCTAGACCTAACATGAATTATTCTCTAAAATATTGATCGAAACCAGGTTTAATTGACTGTTTCAGTGTGGTCCCACATTACTACATGATCCAAACCTGAAATAACCCAGGATCCGTTCAACAAGTATGTGAAGAATGCGAAAGTATGAGTCTGATGAGGGCAAATCCTAGACCTATCCCAGACCTAACTTGCGTTATCCTCTAAAATATTTATCAAGACCAGGTTTAATTGAATGTTTCAGTGTGGTACCACATTACTGCGTGATCCAAACTAGAAAAAACCCAGGATCTAGCCATCAAGTATGAGAAATATGCGAAAGAATGAGCCTGATGAGAGCAAATCCCAGACCTAACCTAGACCTTAGTTGCGTTATCCTCTAAAATATTGAGCGAAACCAGGTTTAATGGACTGTTTCAGTGTGGTACCACACTGCTTCGTGATCCAAACCAGAAAAAACCCAGGATCTGTTCAACAAGTATGTGAAGAATGCGAAAGTATGAGTCTGATGAGTGAAAATCCCAGGCCTAACCTAGACCTAACATGCGTTATCCTCTAAAATATTGATCGAAACCTGGTTTAATCGACTGTTTCAGTGTGGTACCACATTACTATGTGATCCAAACCAGAAAATAACCCAGGATCTGTTCAAGGAGTATGTGGAGTGTGCGAAAGTATGAGTCTGATGAGTGAAAATCCCCGGCCTCACCTAGACCTAATATGCGTTATCCTCAAAAATATTGATCGAAACCAGGTTTAATCGACTGTTTCAGTGTGGTACCACACTACTACGTGACCCAATCCAGAAGTAGCCCAGGATCTAGCCATCAAGTATGAGAAATATGCGAAAGAATGAGCCTGATGAGAGCAAATCCCTGACCTTACCTAGACCTAACATGAATTATTCTCAAAAATATTTATCAAGACCAGGTTTAATTGAATGTTTCAGTGTGGTACCACATTACTACGTGATCCAAACCAGTAAAAACCCAGGATCCGTTCAACAAGTATGTGAAGAATGCGAAAGTATGAGTCTGATGAGTGAAAATCCCCGGCCTAACCTAGACCTAACATGCGTTATCCTCAAAAATATTGATCCAAACCAGGTTTAATGGACTGTTTCAGTGTGGTACCACATTACTACGTGCTCCAATCCAGAAGTAGCCCAGGATCCAGCCATGAAGTATGAGAAATATGCGAAAGTATGCGCCTGATGAGCGCAAATCCTAGACCTAACCTAGACCTAACATGCGTTATCCTCTAAAATATTTATCGAGATCAGGTTTAATTGGTTGTTTCAGTGTGGTACCACATTACTACGTGATCCAATCCAGAAATAGCCCAGGATCCAGCCATGAAGTATGAGAAATATGCGAAAGTATGAGCCTGATGAGGGCAAATCCTAGACCTAACCCAGACCTAACATGCGTTATCCTCTAAAATATTTATCAAGACCAGGTTTAATTGAATGTTTCAGTGTGGTACCACATTACTACGTGATCCAAACCAGCAAAAACCCAGGATCCGTTCAACAAGTATGTGAAGAATGCGAAAGTATGAGTCTGATGAGGGCAAATCCCAGACGTATCCCAGACCTAACATGCGTTATCCTCTAAAATATTTATCAAGACCAGGTTTAATTGATTGTTTCAGTGTGGTACCACATTACTATGTGATCCAAACCAGAAAATAACCCAGGATCTGTTCAACGAGTATGTGAAGTGTGCGAAAGTTTGAGTCTGATGAGGGCAAATCCCAGACCTATCCCAGACCTAACTTGCGTTATCCTCTAAAATATTGATCGAAACCAGGTCTAATTGACTGTTTCAGCGTGGTACCACATAACTACGTGACACAATCCAGAAAAAGCCCAGGGTCTAGCCATTTAGTATGAGAAATATGCGAAAGAATGAGCCTGATGAGAGCAAATCCCAGGCCTAACCTAGACCTAACATGAATTATTCTCTAAAATATTCATCAAAACCAGGTTTAATTGACTGTTTCAGTGTGGTACCACATTACTACGTGATCCAAACCAGTAAAAACCCAGGATCCGTTCAACAAGTTTGTGAAGAATGCGAAAGTATGAGTCTGATGAGTGAAAATCCCCGGCCTAACCTAGACCTAACATGCGTTATCTTCAAAAATATTCATCCAAACCAGGTTTAATGGACTGTTTCAGTGTGGTACCACATTACTACGTGCTGCAATCCAGAAATAGCCCGGGATCCAGCCATGAAGTATGAGGAATATGCGAAAGTATGCGCCTGATGAGTGCAAATCCTAGACCTAACCCAGACCTAACATACGTTATCCTCTAAAATATTTATCGAGATCAGGTTTAATTGATTGTTTCAGTGTGGTACCACATTACTACGTGATCCACACCAGAAAAAACCCAAGATCCGTTCAACAAGTATGTGAAGAATGCGAAAGTATGAGTCTGATGAGTGAAAATCCCAGGCCTAACCTGGACCTAACATGCGTTGTCCTCAATAATATTGATCGAAACCAGGTTTAATTGAGTGTTTCAGTGTTGTACTTCATTACTACGTGATGCAATCCAGAAAAAGCCCAGGATCTAGCCATCTAGTATGAGAAATATGCGAAAGAATGAGCCTGATGAGAGCAAATCCCAGGCCTAACCTAGACCTAACATGAATTATTCTCTAAAATATTCATCAAAACCAGGTTTAATTGACTGTTTCAGTGTGGTACCACATTACTACGTGATCCAATCCAGAAATAGCCCAGGATCCAGCCATGAAGTATGAGAAATATGCGAAAGGATGAGCCTGATGAGGGCAAATCCTAGACCTAACCCAGACCTAACATGCGTTATCCTCTAAAATTTTTATCAAGACCAGGTTTAATTGAATGTTTCAGTGTGGTACCACATTCCTACGTGATCCAAACCAGCAAAAACCCAGGATCCGTTCAACAAGTATGTGAAGAATGCGAAAGTATGAGTCTGATGAGTGAAAATCCCCGGCCTAACCTAGACCTAACATGCGTTATCCTCAAAAATATTGATCGAAACCACGTTTAATCGACTGTTTCAGTGTGGTACCACACTGCTACGTGACCCAAACCAGAAAAAACCCAGGATCTGTTCAACAAGTATGTGAAAAACGCGAAAGTATGAGCCTGATGAGGGCAAATCCTAGACCTAACCCAGACCTAACATGCGTTATCTTGTAAAATATTGATCGCAACCAGGTTTAATGGACTGTTTCAGTGTGGTACCACGTTACTACGTGATACAATCCAGAAATAGCCCAGGATCTAGCCATGAAGTATGAGAAATATCTGAAGTATGAACCTGACGAGGGCAAATCCTAGACCTAACCCAGACCTAACATGCGTTATCCTCTAAAATATTTATCAAGACCAGGATTAATTGATTGCTCCTGTGTGGTCCCACATTACTACGTGATCCAAACCAGACATAACCCAGGATCCGTCCAACAAGTATGTGAAGAATGCGAAAGTATGAGCCTGATGAGAGCAAATCCCTGACCTTACCTAGACCTAACATGAATTATTCTCTAAAATATTTATCAAGACCAGGTTTAATTGAATGTTTCAGTGTGGTACCACATTACTGCGTGATCCAATCCAGAAATAGCCCAGGATCCAGCCATGAAGTATGAGAAATATGCGTAAGTATGAGCCTGATGAGGGCAAATCCTAGAACTAACTCAGACCTAACATGCGTTATCCTGTAAAATATTGATCGCAACCAGGTTTAGTGGACTGTTTCAGTGTGGTACCACAATACTACGTGATCCAAACCAGAAAAAACCCAGGATCTGTTCAACAAGTATGTGATAAACGCGAAAGTATGAGTCTGATGAGGTCAAAGCCTGGACCTAACCCAAACCTAACATGCGTTATCCTCTAAAATATTTATCAAGGCCAGGTTTAATTGAATGTTTCAGTGTGGTACCACATTACTACGTGAACCAAACCAGAAAAAACCCAGGATCCGTTCAACAAGTAAGTTAAAACTGCGACAGTATGACCCTGATGAGAGCAAATCCCAGACCTAACCTAGACCTGACATGCGTTGTCCTCTAAAATATTGATGGAAACCAGGTTTAATTGACAGTTTCAATGTTGAACTTCATTACTACGTGATGCAATCCAAAAAAAGCCCAGGATCTAGCCATCAAGTATGAGAAATATGCGAAAGAGTGAGCCTGATGAGAGCAAATCCCTGACCTAACCTAGACCTAACATGAATTATTCTCTAAAATATTGATGGAAACCAGGTTTAATTGACTGCTTCAGTGTTGTACATCATTACTACGTGATGCAATCCAAAAAAAGCCCAGGATCTAGCCATCAAGTATGAGAAATATGCGAAAGAATGAGCCTGATGAGAGCAAATCCCTGACCTTACCTAGACCTAACATGAATTATTCTCTAAAATATTTATCAAGACCAGGTTTAATTGAATGTTTCAGTGTGGTACCACATTACTACGTGATCCAAACCAGTAAAAACCCAGGATCCGTTCAACAAGTATGTGAAGAATGCGAAAGTATGAGTCTGATGAGCGAAAATCCCAGACCTAACCTAGACCTAACATGCGTTATCCTCTAAAATGTCGATCCAAACCAGGTTTAATGGACTGGTTCAGTGTGGTACCACACTACTACGTGATCCAAACCAGAAAAAACCCAGGATCTGTTCAACAAGTATGTGAAAAACGCGAAAGTATGAGCCTGATGTGGGCAAATCCCATACCTATCCCAGACCTAACTTGCGTTGTCCTCTAAGATATTGATGGAAACCAGGTTTAATTGACTGTTTCAGTGTGGTCCCACATTACTACGTGATGCAATCCAGAAAAAGCCCAGGATCTAGCCATCAAGTTTGAGAAATATGCGAAAGAATGAGCCTGATGAGGGCAAATCCTAGACCTAACCCAGACCTAACATGCGTTATCCTCAAAAATATTGATCGAAACCAGGTTTAATCGACTGTTTCAGTGTGGTACCACACTACTACGTGACCCAATCCAGAAAAAACCCGGGATCTGTTCAACAAGTATGTGAAAAACGCGAAAGTATGAGCCTGATGAGGGCAAATCCTAGACCTAACCCAGACCTAACATGCGTTATCCTCTAAAATATTGATCGAAACCTGGTTTAATCGACTGTTTCAGTGTGGTACCACATTACTATGCGATCCAAAGCAGAAAAAACCCTCGATCAGGTCAACATGTATGTTAAAACTGCGAAAGTATGACCCTGATGAGAGCAAATCCCAGACCTAACCTAGACCTAACATGAATTATTCTCTAATATATTGATCGAAACCAGGTTTAATTGACTGTCTCAGTGTTGTACTTCATTACTACGTGATGCAATCCAGAAAAAGCCCAGGATCTAGCCATCAAGTATGAGAAATATGCGAAAGAATGAGCCTGATGAGAGCAAATCCCAGACCTAACCTAGACCTAACATGAATTATTCTCTAAAATATTGATGGAAACCAGGTTTAATTGACTGCTTCAGTGTTGTACATCATTACTACGTGATGCAATCCAAAAAAAGCCCAGGATCTAGCCATCAAGTATGAGAAATATGCGAAAGAATGAGCCTGATGAGAGCAAATCCCTGACCTTACCTAGACCTAACATGAATTATTCTCAAAAATATTTATCAAGACCAGGTTTAATTGAATGTTTCAGTGTGGTACCACATTACTACGTGATCCAAACCAGTAAAAACCCAGGATCCGTTCAACAAGTATGTGAAGAATGCGAAAGTATGAGTCTGATGAGTGAAAATCCCCGGCCTAACCTAGACCTAACATGCGTTATCCTCAAAAATATTGATCCAAACCAGGTTTAATGGACTGTTTCAGTGTGGTACCACATTACTACGTGCTCCAATCCAGAAGTAGCCCAGGATCCAGCCATGAAGTATGAGAAATATGCGAAAGTATGCGCCTGATGAGCGCAAATCCTAGACCTAACCTAGACCTAACATGCGTTATCCTCTAAAATATTTATCGAGATCAGGTTTAATTGGTTGTTTCAGTGTGGTACCACATTACTACGTGATCCAATCCAGAAATAGCCCAGGATCCAGCCATGAAGTATGAGAAATATGCGAAAGTATGAGCCTGATGAGGGCAAATCCTAGACCTAACCCAGACCTAACATGCGTTATCCTCTAAAATATTTATCGAGATCAGGTTTAATTGATTGTTTCAGTGTGGTACCACATTACTACGTGATCCACACCAGAAAAAACCCAAGATCCGTTCAACAAGTATGTGAAGAATGCGAAAGTATGAGTCTGATGAGTGAAAATCCCAGGCCTAACCTGGACCTAACATGCGTTGTCCTCAATAATATTGATCGAAACCAGGTTTAATTGAGTGTTTCAGTGTTGTACTTCATTACTACGTGATGCAATCCAGAAAAAGCCCAGGATCTAGCCATCTAGTATGAGAAATATGCGAAAGAATGAGCCTGATGAGAGCAAATCCCAGGCCTAACCTAGACCTAACATGAATTATTCTCTAAAATATTCATCAAAACCAGGTTTAATTGACTGTTTCAGTGTGGTACCACATTACTACGTGATCCAATCCAGAAATAGCCCAGGATCCAGCCATGAAGTATGAGAAATATGCGAAAGGATGAGCCTGATGAGGGCAAATCCTAGACCTAACCCAGACCTAACATGCGTTATCCTCTAAAATTTTTATCAAGACCAGGTTTAATTGAATGTTTCAGTGTGGTACCACATTCCTACGTGATCCAAACCAGCAAAAACCCAGGATCCGTTCAACAAGTATGTGAAGAATGCGAAAGTATGAGTCTGATGAGTGAAAATCCCCGGCCTAACCTAGACCTAACATGCGTTATCCTCAAAAATATTGATCGAAACCACGTTTAATCGACTGTTTCAGTGTGGTACCACACTGCTACGTGACCCAAACCAGAAAAAACCCAGGATCTGTTCAACAAGTATGTGAAAAACGCGAAAGTATGAGCCTGATGAGGGCAAATCCTAGACCTAACCCAGACCTAACATGCGTTATCTTGTAAAATATTGATCGCAACCAGGTTTAATGGACTGTTTCAGTGTGGTACCACGTTACTACGTGATACAATCCAGAAATAGCCCAGGATCTAGCCATGAAGTATGAGAAATATCTGAAGTATGAACCTGACGAGGGCAAATCCTAGACCTAACCCAGACCTAACATGCGTTATCCTCTAAAATATTTATCAAGACCAGGATTAATTGATTGCTCCTGTGTGGTCCCACATTACTACGTGATCCAAACCAGACATAACCCAGGATCCGTCCAACAAGTATGTGAAGAATGCGAAAGTATGAGCCTGATGAGAGCAAATCCCTGACCTTACCTAGACCTAACATGAATTATTCTCTAAAATATTTATCAAGACCAGGTTTAATTGAATGTTTCAGTGTGGTACCACATTACTGCGTGATCCAATCCAGAAATAGCCCAGGATCCAGCCATGAAGTATGAGAAATATGCGTAAGTATGAGCCTGATGAGGGCAAATCCTAGAACTAACTCAGACCTAACATGCGTTATCCTGTAAAATATTGATCGCAACCAGGTTTAGTGGACTGTTTCAGTGTGGTACCACAATACTACGTGATCCAAACCAGAAAAAACCCAGGATCTGTTCAACAAGTATGTGATAAACGCGAAAGTATGAGTCTGATGAGGTCAAATCCTGGACCTAACCCAAACCTAACATGCGTTATCCTCTAAAATATTTATCAAGGCCAGGTTTAATTGAATGTTTCAGTGTGGTACCACATTACTACGTGAACCAAACCAGAAAAAACCCAGGATCCGTTCAACAAGTAAGTTAAAACTGCGACAGTATGACCCTGATGAGAGCAAATCCCAGACCTAACCTAGACCTGACATGCGTTGTCCTCTAAAATATTGATGGAAACCAGGTTTAATTGACAGTTTCAGTGTTGAACTTCATTACTACGTGATGCAATCCAAAAAAAGCCCAGGATCTAGCCATCAAGTATGAGAAATATGCGAAAGAGTGAGCCTGATGAGAGCAAATCCCTGACCTAACCTAGACCTAACATGAATTATTCTCTAAAATATTGATGGAAACCAGGTTTAATTGACTGCTTCAGTGTTGTACATCATTACTACGTGATGCAATCCAAAAAAAGCCCAGGATCTAGCCATCAAGTATGAGAAATATGCGAAAGAATGAGCCTGATGAGAGCAAATCCCTGACCTTACCTAGACCTAACATGAATTATTCTCTAAAATATTTATCAAGACCAGGTTTAATTGAATGTTTCAGTGTGGTACCACATTACTACGTGATCCAAACCAGTAAAAACCCAGGATCCGTTCAACAAGTATGTGAAGAATGCGAAAGTATGAGTCTGATGAGCGAAAATCCCAGACCTAACCTAGACCTAACATGCGTTATCCTCTAAAATGTCGATCCAAACCAGGTTTAATGGACTGGTTCAGTGTGGTACCACACTACTACGTGATCCAAGCCAGAAAAAACCCAGGATCTGTTCAACAAGTATGTGAAAAACGCGAAAGTATGAGCCTGATGTGGGCAAATCCCATACCTATCCCAGACCTAACTTGCGTTGTCCTCTAAGATATTGATGGAAACCAGGTTTAATTGACTGTTTCAGTGTGGTCCCACATTACTACGTGATGCAATCCAGAAAAAGCCCAGGATCTAGCCATCAAGTTTGAGAAATATGCGAAAGAATGAGCCTGATGAGGGCAAATCCTAGACCTAACCCAGACCTAACATGCGTTATCCTCAAAAATATTGATCGAAACCAGGTTTAATCGACTGTTTCAGTGTGGTACCACACTACTACGTGACCCAATCCAGAAAAAACCCGGGATCTGTTCAACAAGTATGTGAAAAACGCGAAAGTATGAGCCTGATGAGGGCAAATCCTAGACCTAACCCAGACCTAACATGCGTTATCCTCTAAAATATTGATCGAAACCTGGTTTAATCGACTGTTTCAGTGTGGTACCACATTACTATGCGATCCAAAGCAGAAAAAACCCTCGATCAGGTCAACATGTATGTTAAAACTGCGAAAGTATGACCCTGATGAGAGCAAATCCCAGACCTAACCTAGACCTAACATGAATTATTCTCTAATATATTGATCGAAACCAGGTTTAATTGACTGTCTCAGTGTTGTACTTCATTACTACGTGATGCAATCCAGAAAAAGCCCAGGATCTAGCCATCAAGTATGAGAAATATGCGAAAGAATGAGCCTGATGAGAGCAAATCCCAGACCTAACCTAGACCTAACATGAATTATTCTCTAAAATATTGATGGAAACCAGGTTTAATTGACTGCTTCAGTGTTGTACATCATTACTACGTGATGCAATCCAAAAAAAGCCCAGGATCTAGCCATCAAGTATGAGAAATATGCGAAAGAATGAGCCTGATGAGAGCAAATCCCTGACCTTACCTAGACCTAACATGAATTATTCTCAAAAATATTTATCAAGACCAGGTTTAATTGAATGTTTCAGTGTGGTACCACATTACTACGTGATCCAAACCAGTAAAAACCCAGGATCCGTTCAACAAGTATGTGAAGAATGCGAAAGTATGAGTCTGATGAGTGAAAATCCCCGGCCTAACCTAGACCTAACATGCGTTATCCTCAAAAATATTGATCCAAACCAGGTTTAATGGACTGTTTCAGTGTGGTACCACATTACTACGTGCTCCAATCCAGAAGTAGCCCAGGATCCAGCCATGAAGTATGAGAAATATGCGAAAGTATGCGCCTGATGAGCGCAAATCCTAGACCTAACCTAGACCTAACATGCGTTATCCTCTAAAATATTTATCGAGATCAGGTTTAATTGGTTGTTTCAGTGTGGTACCACATTACTACGTGATCCAATCCAGAAATAGCCCAGGATCCAGCCATGAAGTATGAGAAATATGCGAAAGTATGAGCCTGATGAGGGCAAATCCTAGACCTAACCCAGACCTAACATGCGTTATCCTCTAAAATATTTATCAAGACCAGGTTTAATTGAATGTTTCAGTGTGGTACCACATTACTACGTGATCCAAACCAGCAAAAACCCAGGATCCGTTCAACAAGTATGTGAAGAATGCGAAAGTATGAGTCTGATGAGGGCAAATCCCAGACGTATCCCAGACCTAACATGCGTTATCCTCTAAAATATTTATCAAGACCAGGTTTAATTGATTGTTTCAGTGTGGTACCACATTACTATGTGATCCAAACCAGAAAATAACCCAGGATCTGTTCAACGAGTATGTGAAGTGTGCGAAAGTTTGAGTCTGATGAGGGCAAATCCCAGACCAATCCCAGACCTAACTTGCGTTATCCTCTAAAATATTGATCGAAACCAGGTCTAATTGACTGTTTCAGCGTGGTACCACATAACTACGTGACACAATCCAGAAAAAGCCCAGGGTCTAGCCATTTAGTATGAGAAATATGCGAAAGAATGAGCCTGATGAGAGCAAATCCCAGGCCTAACCTAGACCTAACATGAATTATTCTCTAAAATATTCATCAAAACCAGGTTTAATTGACTGTTTCAGTGTGGTACCACATTACTACGTGATCCAAACCAGTAAAAACCCAGGATCCGTTCAACAAGTATGTGAAGAATGCGAAAGTATGAGTCTGATGAGTGAAAATCCCCGGCCTAACCTAGACCTAACATGCGTTATCTTCAAAAATATTCATCCAAACCAGGTTTAATGGACTGTTTCAGTGTGGTACCACATTACTACGTGCTGCAATCCAGAAATAGCCCGTGATCCAGCCATGAAGTATGAGCAATATGCGAAAGTATGCGCCTGATGAGGGCAAATCCTAGACCTAACCCAGACCTAACATACGTTATCCTCTAAAATATTTATCGAGATCAGGTTTAATTGATTGTTTCAGTGTGGTACCACATTACTACGTGATCCACACCAGAAAAAACCCAAGATCCGTTCAACAAGTATGTGAAGAATGCGAAAGTATGAGTCTGATGAGTGAAAATCCCAGGCCTAACCTGGACCTAACATGCGTTGTCCTCAATAATATTGATCGAAACCAGGTTTAATTGAGTGTTTCAGTGTTGTACTTCATTACTACGTGATGCAATCCAGAAAAAGCCCAGGATCTAGCCATCTAGTATGAGAAATATGCGAAAGAATGAGCCTGATGAGAGCAAATCCCAGGCCTAACCTAGACCTAACATGAATTATTCTCTAAAATATTCATCAAAACCAGGTTTAATTGACTGTTTCAGTGTGGTACCACATTACTACGTGATCCAATCCAGAAATAGCCCAGGATCCAGCCATGAAGTATGAGAAATATGCGAAAGGATGAGCCTGATGTGGGCAAATCCTAGACCTAACCCAGACCTAACATGCGTTATCCTCTAAAATTTTTATCAAGACCAGGTTTAATTGAATGTTTCAGTGTGGTACCACATTCCTACGTGATCCAAACCAGCAAAAACCCAGGATCCGTTCAACAAGTATGTGAAGAATGCGAAAGTATGAGTCTGATGAGTGAAAATCCCCGGCCCAACCTAGACCTAACATGCGTTATCCTCAAAAATATTGATCGAAACCACGTTTAATCGACTGTTTCAGTGTGGTACCACACTGCTACGTGACCCAAACCAGAAAAAACCCAGGATCTGTTCAACAAGTATGTGAAAAACGCGAAAGTATGAGCCTGATGAGGGCAAATCCTAGACCTAACCCAGACCTAACATGCGTTATCTTGTAAAATATTGATCGCAACCAGGTTTAATGGACTGTTTCAGTGTGGTACCACGTTACTACGTGATACAATCCAGAAATAGCCCAGGATCTAGCCATGAAGTATGAGAAATATCTGAAGTATGAACCTGACGAGGGCAAATCCTAGACCTAACCCAGACCTAACATGCGTTATCCTCTAAAATATTTATCAAGACCAGGATTAATTGATTGCTCCTGTGTGGTCCCACATTACTACGTGATCCAAACCAGAAAAAACCCAGGATCCGTCCAACAAGTATGTGAAGAATGCGAAAGTATGAGCCTGATGAGAGCAAATCCCTGACCTTACCTAGACCTAACATGAATTATTCTCTAAAATATTTATCAAGACCAGGTTTAATTGAATGTTTCAGTGTGGTACCACATTACTACGTGATCCAAACCAGTAAAAACCCAGGATCCGTTCAACAAGTATGTGAAGAATGCGAAAGTATGAGCCTGATGAGAGCAAATCCCTGACCTTACCTAGACCTAACATGAATTATTCTCTAAAATATTTATCAAGACCAGGTTTACTGGACTGTTTCAGTGTTGTACTTCATTACTACGTGATGCAATCCAGAAAAAGCCCAGGATCTAGCCGTCAAGTATGAGAAATATGCGAAAGAATGAGCCTGATGAGAGCAAATCCCAGACCTAACCCAGACCTAACATGCGTTATCCTTTAAAATATTGATCGCAACCAGGTTTAATTGACTGTATCAGTGTTGTACTTCATTACTACGTGATGCAATCCAGAAAAAGCCCAGGATCTAGCCGTCAAGTATGAGAAATATGCGAAAGAATGAGCCTGATGAGAGCAAATCCCAGACCTAACCCAGACCTAACATGAATTATTCTCTAAAATATTCATCAAAACCAGGTTTAATTGATTGTTTCAGTGTGGTCCCACAGTACTTCGTGATCCAAACCAGAGAAAACCCAGGATCCGTTCGACAAGTATGTGAAGAATGCGAAAGTATGAGTCTGATGAGTGAAAATCCCAGACCTAACCTAGACCTAACATGCGTTATCCTCAAAAATATTGATCCAAACCAGGTTTACTGGACTGTTTCAGTGTTGTACTTCATTACTACGTGATGCAATCCAGAAAAAGCCCAGGATCTAGCCGTCAAGTATGAGAAATATGCGAAAGAATGAGCCTGATGAGAGCAAATCCCAGACCTAACCCAGACCTAACATGCGTTATCCTCTAAAATATTTATCAAGATCAGGTTTAATTGATTGTTTCAGTGTGGTACCACATTACTACGTGATCCACACCAGAAAAAACCCAAGATCCGTTCAGCAAGTATGTGAAGAATGCGAAAGTATGAGTATGATGAGTGAAAATCCCAGGCCTAACCTAGACCTAACATGCGTTATCCTCTAAAATATTTATCAAGACCAGGTTTAATTGATTGTTTCAGTGTGGTCCCACATTACTACGTTATCCAAACCAGAAAAAACCTAGGATCCGTTCAACAAGTATGTGAAGAATGCGAAAGTATGAGTCTGATGAGTGAAAATCCCAGACCTAACCTAGGCCTAACATGCGTTATCCTCTAAAATATTGATCCAAACCAGGTTTAATGGACTGTTTCAGTGTGGTACCACACTACTACGTGATACAAACCAGAAAAAGCCCAGGATCTAGCCATCAAGTATGAGAAATATGCGAAAGAATGAGCCTGATGAGAGCAAATCCCAGACCTAACCTAGACCAAACATGAATTATTCTCTAAAATATTGATCAAAACCAGGTTTAATTGACTGTTTCAGTGTGGTACCACATTACTGCGTGATCCAATCCAGAAATAGCCCAGGATCCAGCCATGAAGTATGAGAAATATGCGTAAGTATGAGCCTGATAAGGGCAAATCCTAGAACTAACTCAGACCTAACATGCGTTATCCTGTAAAATATTGATCGCAACCAGGTTTAGTGGACTGTTTCAGTGTGGTACCACAATACTACGTGATCCAAACCAGAAAAAACCCAGGATCTGTTCAACAAGTATGTGATAAACGCGAAAGTATGAGCCTGATGAGAGCAAATCCCAGACCTAACCCAGACCTAACATGCGTTATCCTCTAAAATATTTATCAAGATCAGGTTTAATTGATTGTTTCAGTGTGGTACCACATTACTACGTGATCCACACCAGAAAAAACCCAAGATCCGTTCAGCAAGTATGTGAAGAATGCGAAAGTATGAGTCTGATGAGTGAAAATCCCAGGCCTAACCTAGACCTAACATGCGTTATCCTCAATAATATTGATGGAAACCAGGTTTAAGTGAGTGTTTCAGTGTTGTACTTCATTACTACGTGATGCAATCCAGAAAAAGCCCAGGATCTATCCATCAAGTATGAGAAATATGCGAAAGAATGAGCCTGATGAGAGCAAATCCCAGACCTAACCCAGACCTAACATGAATTATTCTCTAAAATATTCATCAAAACCAGGTTTAATTGATTGTTTCAGTGTGGTCCCACAGTACTTCGTGATCCAAACCAGAGAAAACCCAGGATCCGTTCGACAAGTATGTGAAGAATGCGAAAGTATGAGTCTGATGAGTGAAAATCCCAGACCTAACCTAGACCTAACATGCGTTATCCTCAAAAATATTGATCCAAACCAGGTTTACTGGACTGTTTCAGTGTTGTACTTCATTACTACGTGATGCAATCCAGAAAAAGCCCAGGATCTAGCCGTCAAGTATGAGAAATATGCGAAAGAATGAGCCTGATGAGAGCAAATCCCAGACCTAACCCAGACCTAACATGCGTTATCCTCTAAAATATTTATCAAGATCAGGTTTAATTGATTGTTTCAGTGTGGTACCACATTACTACGTGATCCACACCAGAAAAAACCCAAGATCCGTTCAGCAAGTATGTGAAGAATGCGAAAGTATGAGTATGATGAGTGAAAATCCCAGGCCTAACCTAGACCTAACATGCGTTATCCTCTAAAATATTTATCAAGACCAGGTTTAATTGATTGTTTCAGTGTGGTCCCACATTACTACGTTATCCAAACCAGAAAAAACCTAGGATCCGTTCAACAAGTATGTGAAGAATGCGAAAGTATGAGTCTGATGAGTGAAAATCCCAGACCTAACCTAGGCCTAACATGCGTTATCCTCTAAAATATTGATCCAAACCAGGTTTAATGGACTGTTTCAGTGTGGTACCACACTACTACGTGATACAAACCAGAAAAAGCCCAGGATCTAGCCATCAAGTATGAGAAATATGCGAAAGAATGAGCCTGATGAGAGCAAATCCCAGACCTAACCTAGACCAAACATGAATTATTCTCTAAAATATTGATCAAAACCAGGTTTAATTGACTGTTTCAGTGTGGTACCACATTACTGCGTGATCCAATCCAGAAATAGCCCAGGATCCAGCCATGAAGTATGAGAAATATGCGTAAGTATGAGCCTGATAAGGGCAAATCCTAGAACTAACTCAGACCTAACATGCGTTATCCTGTAAAATATTGATCGCAACCAGGTTTAGTGGACTGTTTCAGTGTGGTACCACAATACTACGTGATCCAAACCAGAAAAAACCCAGGATCTGTTCAACAAGTATGTGATAAACGCGAAAGTATGAGTCTGATGAGGGCAAATCCTAGAACTAACTCAGACCTAACATGCGTTATCCTGTAAAATATTGATCGCAACCAGGTTTAGTGGACTGTTTCAGTGTGGTACCACAATACTACGTGATCCAAACCAGAAAAAACCCAGGATCTGTTCAACAAGTATGTGATAAACGCGAAAGTATGAGTCTGATGAGGTCAAATCCTAGACCTAACCCAAACCTAACATGCGTTATCCTCTAAAATATTTATCAAGGCCAGGTTTAATTGAATGTTTCAGTGTGGTACCATATTACTACGTGAACCAAACCAGAAAAAACCCAGGATCCGTTCAACAAGTAAGTTAAAACTGCGACAGTATGACCCTGATGAGAGCAAATCCCAGACCTAACCTAGACCTGACATGCGTTGTCCTCTAAAATATTGATGGAAACCAGGTTTAATTGACAGTTTCAGTGTTGAACTTCATTACTACGTGATGCAATCCAAAAAAAGCGCAGGATCTAGCCATCAAGTATGAGAAATATGCGAAAGAGTGAGCCTGATGAGAGCAAATCCCTGACCTAACCTAGACCTAACATGAATTATTCTCTAAAATATTGATGGAAACCAGGTTTAATTGACTGCTTCAGTGTTGTACATCATTACTACGTGATGCAATCCAAAAAAAGCCCAGGATCTAGCCATCAAGTATGAGAAATATGCGAAAGAATGAGCCTGATGAGAGCAAATCCCTGACCTTACCTAGACCTAACATGAATTATTCTCTAAAATATTTATCAAGACCAGGTTTAATTGAATGTTTCAGTGTGGTACCACATTACTACGTGATCCAAACCAGTAAAAACCCAGGATCCGTTCAACAAGTATCTGAAGAATGCGAAAGTATGAGTCTGATGAGCGAAAATCCCAGACCTAACCTAGACCTAACATGCGTTATCCTCTAAAATGTCGATCCAAACCAGGTTTAATGGACTGGTTCAGTGTGGTACCACACTACTACGTGATCCAAACCAGAAAAAACCCGGGATCTGTTCAACAAGTATGTGAAAAACGCGAAAGTATGAGCCTGATGAGGGCAAATCCTAGACCTAACCCAGACCTAACATGCGTTATCCTCTAAAATATTGATCGAAACCTGGTTTAATCGACTGTTTCAGTGTGGTACCACATTACTATGCGATCCAAAGCAGAAAAAACCCTCGATCAGGTCAACATGTATGTTAAAACTGCGAAAGTATGACCCTGATGAGAGCAAATCCCAGACCTAACCTAGACCTAACATGAATTATTCTCTAATATATTGATCGAAACCAGGTTTAATTGACTGTTTCAGTGTTGTACTTCATTACTACGTGATGCAATCCAGAAAAAGCCCAGGATCTAGCCATCAAGTATGAGAAATATGCGAAAGAATGAGCCTGATGAGAGCAAATCCCTGACCTAACCTAGACCTAACATGAATTATTCTCTAAAATATTGATGGAAACCAGGTTTAATTGACTGCTTCAGTGTTGTACATCATTACTACGTGATGCAATCCAAAAAAAGCCCAGGATCTAGCCATCAAGTATGAGAAATATGCGAAAGAATGAGCCTGATGAGAGCAAATCCCTGACCTTACCTAGACCTAACATGAATTATTCTCAAAAATATTTATCAAGACCAGGTTTAATTGAATGTTTCAGTGTGGTACCACATTACTACGTGATCCAAACCAGTAAAAACCCAGGATCCGTTCAACAAGTATGTGAAGAATGCGAAAGTATGAGTCTGATGAGTGAAAATCCCCGGCCTAACCTAGACCTAACATGCGTTATCCTCAAAAATATTGATCCAAACCAGGTTTAATGGACTGTTTCAGTGTGGTACCACATTACTATGTGATCCAAACCAGAAAATAGCCCAGGATCTATCCATGAAGTATAAGAAATATGCGAAAGTATGAGCCTGATGAGGGCAAATCCTAGACCTATCCCAGACCTAACTTGCGTTATCCTCTAAAATATTGATCGAAACCAGGTTTAATTGACTGTTTCAGTGTCGTACTTCATTACTACGTGATGCAATCCAGAAAAAGCCCCGGATCTAGCCATCAAGTATGAGAAATATGCGAAAGAATGAGCCTGATGAGAGCAAATCCCAGACGTATCCCAGACCTAACATGCGTTATCCTCTAAAATATTTATCAAGACCAGGTTTAATTGATTGTTTCAGTGTGGTACCACATTACTATGTGATCCAAACCAGAAAATAACCCAGGATCTGTTCAACGAGTATGTGAAGTGTGCGAAAGTTTGAGTCTGATGAGGGCAAATCCCAGACCTATCCCAGACCTAACTTGCGTTATCCTCTAAAATATTGATCGAAACCAGGTCTAATTGACTGTTTCAGCGTGGTACCACATTACTACGTGACACAATCCAGAAATAGCCCAGGATCTAGCCATGAAGTATGAGAAATATGCGAAGGTATGAGCCTGATGAGGGCAAATCCTAGACCTAACCCAGACCTAACATGCGTTATCCTCTAAAATATTTATCAAGACCAGGTTTAATTGAATGTTTCAGTGTGGTACCACATTACTACGTGATCCAAACCAGCAAAAACCCAGGATCCGTTCAACAAGTATGTGAAGAATGCGAAAGTATGAGTCTGATGAGGGCAAATCCCAGACGTATCCCAGACCTAACATGCGTTATCCTCTAAAATATTTATCAAGACCAGGTTTAATTGATTGTTTCAGTGTGGTACCACATTACTATGTGATCCAAACCAGAAAATAACCCAGGATCTATTCAACGAGTATGTGAAGTGTGCGAAAGTTTGAGTCTGATGAGGGCAAATCCCAGACCTATCCCAGACCTAACTTGCGTTATCCTCTAAAATATTGATCGAAACCAGGTCTAATTGACTGTTTCAGCGTGGTACCACATTACTACGTGACACAATCCAGAAATAGCCCAGGATCTAGCCATGAAGTATGAGAAATATGCGAAAGTATGAGCCTGATGAGGGCAAATCCTAGACGTAACCCGGACCTAACATACGTTATCCTCTAAAATATTTATCAAGACCAGGTTTAATTGAATGTTTCAGTGTGGTACCACATTACTACGTGTACCAAACCGGAAAAAACCCAGGATCCGTTCAACAAGTATGTGAAGAATGCGAAAGTATGAGTCTGATGAGTGAAAATCCCAGGCCTAACCTAGACCTAACATGCGTTATCCTCTAAAATATTGATCGATACCAGGTTTAATTGACTGTTTCAGTGTCGTACTTCATTACTACGTGATGCAATCCAGAAAAAGCCCCGGATCTAGCCATCAAGTATGAGAAATATGCGAAAGAATGAGCCTGATGAGAGCAAATCCCAGGCCTAACCTAGACCTAACATGCGTTATCCTCAAAAATATTGATCGAAACCTGGTTTAATCGACTGTTTCAGTGTGGTACCACATTACTGCGCGATCCAATCCAGAAAAAACCCAGGATCTGTTCAACAAGTATGTGAAAAATGCGAAAGTATGACCCTGATGTGGGCAAATCCCAGACCTATCCCAGACCTAACTTGCATTGTCCTCTAAAATATTGATCGAAACCAGGTTTAATTGACTGTTTCAGTGTGGTACCACATTACTACGTGATCCAATCCAGAAATAGCCCAGGATCTAGCCATGAAGTATGAGAAATATGCGAAAGTATGAGCCTGATGAGGGCAAACCTAGACCTAACCCAGACCTAACATGTGTTATCACCTAAAATATTTATCAAGACCTGGTTTAATTGATTGTTTCAGTGTGGTACCACATTACTACGTGAACCATACCAGAAAAAACCCAGGATCTGTTCAACAAGTATGTGAAAAACGCGAAAGTATGAGCCTGATGAGAGCAAATCCCAGACCTATCCCAGACCTAACTTGCGTTATCCACTAAAATATTGATCGAAACCAGGTTTAATTGACTGTTTCTGTGTGGTACCACATTACTACGTGATACAATCCAGAAATAGCCCAGGATCTAGCCATGAAGTATGAGAAATATCTGAAGTATGAACCTGACGAGGGCAAATCCTAGACCTAACCCAGACCTAACATGCGTTATCCTCTAAAATATTTATCAAGACCAGGTTTAATTGATTGCTCCTGTGTGGTCCCACATTACTACGTGATCCAAACCAGAAAAAACCCAGGATCCGTTCAACAAGTATGAGAAGAATGCGAAAGTATGAGTATGATGAGTGAAAATCCCAGGCCTAACCTAGACCTAACATGCGTTATCCACAAAAATATTGATCGAAACCTGGTTTAATCGACTGTTTCAGTGTGGTACCACATTACTATGTGATCCAAAACAGAAAATAACCCAGGATCTGTTCAACAAGTATGTGAAGTGTGCGAAAGTATGAGTCTGATGAGGGCAAATCCCAGACCTATCCCAGACCTAACATGCGTTATCCTCTAAAATATTTATCAAGACCAGGTTTAATTGATTGTTTCAGTGTGGTCCCACATTACTACGTTATCCAAACCAGAAAAAACCCAGGATCCGTTCAACAAGTATGTGAAGAATGCGAAAGTATGAGTCTGATGAGTGAAAATCCCAGACCTAACCTAGGCCTAACATGCGTTATCCTCTAAAATATTGATCCAAACCAGGTTTAATGGACTGTTTCAGTGTGGTACCACACTACTACGTGATACAAACCAGAAAAAACCCAGGATCTGTTCAACAAGTATGTGAAAAACGCGAAAGTATGAGCCTGATGTGGGCAAATCCCAGACCTACCCCAGACCTAACTTGCGCTGTCCTCTAAGATATTGATGGAAACCAGGTTTAATTGACTGTTTCAGTGTTGTACTTCATTACTACGTGACACAATCCAGAAATAGCCCAGGATCTAGCCATGAAGTATGAGAAATATGCGAAGGTATGAGCCTGATGAGGGCAAATCCTAGACCTAACCCAGACCTAACATGCGTTATCCTCTAAAATATTTATCAAGACCAGGTTTAATTGAATGTTTCAGTGTGGTACCACATTACTACGTGATCCAAACCAGCAAAAACCCAGGATCCGTTCAACAAGTATGTGAAGAATGCGAAAGTATGAGTCTGATGAGGGCAAATCCCAGACGTATCCCAGACCTAACATGCGTTATCCTCTAAAATATTTATCAAGACCAGGTTTAATTGATTGTTTCAGTGTGGTACCACATTACTATGTGATCCAAACCAGAAAATAACCCAGGATCTATTCAACGAGTATGTGAAGTGTGCGAAAGTTTGAGTCTGATGAGGGCAAATCCCAGACCTATCCCAGACCTAACTTGCGTTATCCTCTAAAATATTGATCGAAACCAGGTCTAATTGACTGTTTCAGCGTGGTACCACATTACTACGTGACACAATCCAGAAATAGCCCAGGATCTAGCCATGAAGTATGAGAAATATGCGAAAGTATGAGCCTGATGAGGGCAAATCCTAGACGTAACCCGGACCTAACATACGTTATCCTCTAAAATATTTATCAAGACCAGGTTTAATTGAATGTTTCAGTGTGGTACCACATTACTACGTGTACCAAACCGGAAAAAACCCAGGATCCGTTCAACAAGTATGTGAAGAATGCGAAAGTATGAGTCTGATGAGTGAAAATCCCAGGCCTAACCTAGACCTAACATGCGTTATCCTCTAAAATATTGATCGATACCAGGTTTAATTGACTGTTTCAGTGTCGTACTTCATTACTACGTGATGCAATCCAGAAAAAGCCCCGGATCTAGCCATCAAGTATGAGAAATATGCGAAAGAATGAGCCTGATGAGAGCAAATCCCAGGCCTAACCTAGACCTAACATGCGTTATCCTCAAAAATATTGATCGAAACCTGGTTTAATCGACTGTTTCAGTGTGGTACCACATTACTGCGCGATCCAATCCAGAAAAAACCCAGGATCTGTTCAACAAGTATGTGAAAAATGCGAAAGTATGACCCTGATGTGGGCAAATCCCAGACCTATCCCAGACCTAACTTGCATTGTCCTCTAAAATATTGATCGAAACCAGGTTTAATTGACTGTTTCAGTGTGGTACCACATTACTACGTGATCCAATCCAGAAATAGCCCAGGATCTAGCCATGAAGTATGAGAAATATGCGAAAGTATGAGCCTGATGAGGGCAAACCTAGACCTAACCCAGACCTAACATGTGTTATCACCTAAAATATTTATCAAGACCTGGTTTAATTGATTGTTTCAGTGTGGTACCACATTACTACGTGAACCATACCAGAAAAAACCCAGGATCTGTTCAACAAGTATGTGAAAAACGCGAAAGTATGAGCCTGATGAGAGCAAATCCCAGACCTATCCCAGACCTAACTTGCGTTATCCACTAAAATATTGATCGAAACCAGGTTTAATTGACTGTTTCTGTGTGGTACCACATTACTACGTGATACAATCCAGAAATAGCCCAGGATCTAGCCATGAAGTATGAGAAATATCTGAAGTATGAACCTGACGAGGGCAAATCCTAGACCTAACCCAGACCTAACATGCGTTATCCTCTAAAATATTTATCAAGACCAGGTTTAATTGATTGCTCCTGTGTGGTCCCACATTACTACGTGATCCAAACCAGAAAAAACCCAGGATCCGTTCAACAAGTATGAGAAGAATGCGAAAGTATGAGTATGATGAGTGAAAATCCCAGGCCTAACCTAGACCTAACATGCGTTATCCACAAAAATATTGATCGAAACCTGGTTTAATCGACTGTTTCAGTGTGGTACCACATTACTATGTGATCCAAAACAGAAAATAACCCAGGATCTGTTCAACAAGTATGTGAAGTGTGCGAAAGTATGAGTCTGATGAGGGCAAATCCCAGACCTATCCCAGACCTAACATGCGTTATCCTCTAAAATATTTATCAAGACCAGGTTTAATTGATTGTTTCAGTGTGGTCCCACATTACTACGTTATCCAAACCAGAAAAAACCCAGGATCCGTTCAACAAGTATGTGAAGAATGCGAAAGTATGAGTCTGATGAGTGAAAATCCCAGACCTAACCTAGGCCTAACATGCGTTATCCTCTAAAATATTGATCCAAACCAGGTTTAATGGACTGTTTCAGTGTGGTACCACACTACTACGTGATACAAACCAGAAAAAACCCAGGATCTGTTCAACAAGTATGTGAAAAACGCGAAAGTATGAGCCTGATGTGGGCAAATCCCAGACCTACCCCAGACCTAACTTGCGCTGTCCTCTAAGATATTGATGGAAACCAGGTTTAATTGACTGTTTCAGTGTTGTACTTCATTACTACGTGATGCAATCCAGAAAAAGCACAGGATCTAGCCATCAAGTATGAGAAATATGCGAAAGAATGAGCCTGATGAGAGCAAATCCTAGACCTATCCCAGACCTAACATGCGTCATCCTGTAAAATATTGATCGCAACCAGGTTTAATGGACTGTTTCAGTGTGGTACCACACTACTACGTGATCCAAACCAGAAAAAACCCAGGATCTGTTCAACAAGTATGTGAAAAACGCGAAAGTATGAGTCTGATGTGGTCAAATCCTAGACCTAACCCAAACCTAACATGCGTTATCCTCTAAAATATTTATCAAGGCCAGGTTTAATTGAATGTTTCAGTGTGGTACCACATTACTACGTGAAACAAACCAGAAAAAACCCAGGATCCCTTCAACAAGTAAGTTAAAACTGCGACAGTATGACCCTGATGAGAGCAAATCCCAGACCTAACCTATACCTGACATGCGTTGTCCTCTAAAATATTGATGGAAACCAGGTTTAATCGACAGTTTCAGTGTTGAACTTCATTACTACGTGATGCAATCCAAAAAAAGCCCAGGATCTAGCCATCAAGTATGAGAAATATGCGAAAGAATGAGCCTGATGAGAGCAAATCCCTGACCTTACCTAGACCTAACATGAATTATTCTCTAAAATATTTATCATGACCAGGCTTAATTGAATGTTTCAGTGTGGTGCCACATTACTACGTGATCCAAACCAGTAAAAACCCGGGATCCGTTCAACAAGTATGTGAAGAATGCGAAAGTATGAGTCTGATGAGTGAAAATCCCCGGCCTAACCTAGACCTAACATGCGTTATCCTCAAAAATATTGATCCAAACCAGGTTTAATGGACTGTTTCAGTGTGGTACCACATTACTACGTGCTCCAATCCAGAAATAGCCCAGGATCCAGCCATGAAGTATGAGAAATATGCGAAAGTATGCGCCTGATGAGGGCAAATCCTAGACCTAACCCAGACCTAACATGCGTTATCCTCTAAAATATTTATCGAGATCAGGTTTAATTGATTGTTTCAGTGTGGTACCACATTACTACGTGATCCACACCAGAAAAAACCCAAGATCCGTTCAACAAGTATGTGAAGAATGCGAAAGTATGAGTCTGATGGGTGAAAATTCCAGGCCTAACCTGGACCTAGCATGCGTTATCCTCAATAATATTGATCGAAACCAGGTTTAATTGAGTGTTTCAGTGTTGTACTTCATTACTACGTGATGCAATCCAGAAAATGCCCAGGATCTAGCCATCTAGTATGAGAAATATGCGAAAGAATGAGCCTGATGAGGGCAAATCCTAGACCTAACCCAGACCTAACATGCGTTATCCTCTAAAATATTTATCAAGACCAGGTTTAATTGAATGTTTCACTGTGGTACCACATTACTACGTGATCCAAACCAGCAAAAACCCAGGATCCGTTCAACAAGTATGTGAAGAATGCGAAAGTATGAGTCTGATGAGTGAAAATGCCCGGCCTAACCTAGACCTAACATGCGTTATCCTCAAAAATATTGATCGAAACCACGTTTAATCGATTGTTTCAGTGTGGTACCACACTAGTACGTGACCCAAACCAGAAAAAACCCAGGATCTGTTCAACAAGTATGTGAAAAACGCGAAAGTATGAGCCTGATGAGGGCAAATCCCAGACCTATCCCAGACCTAACTTGCGTTATCCACTAAAATATTGATCGAAACCAGGTTTAATTGACTGTTTCTGTGTGGTACCACATTACTACGTGACACAATCCAGAAATAGCCCAGGATCTAGCCATGAAGTATGAGAAATATCTGAAGTATGAACCAGACGAGGGCAAATCCTAGACCTAACCCAGACCAAACATGCGTTATCCTCTAAAATATTTGTCAAGACCAGGTTTAATTGATTGCTCCTGTGTGGTCCCACATTACTACGTGATCCAAACCAGAAAAAACCCAGGATCCGTTCAACAAGTATGAGAAGAATGCGAAAGTATGAGTATGATGAGTGATAATCCCAGGACTAACCTAGACCTAACATGCGTTATCCTCAAAAATATTGATCGAAACCTGGTTTAATCGACTGTTTCAGTGTGGTACCACATTACTATGTGATCCAAACCAGAAAATAACCCAGGATCTGTTCAACAAGTATGTGAAGTGTGCGAAAGTATGAGTCTGATGAGGGCAAATCCCAGACCTATCCCAGACCTAACATGCGTTATCCTCTAAAATATTTATCAAGACCAGGTTTAATTGATTGTTTCAGTGTGGTCCCACATTACTACGTTATCCAAACCAGAAAAAACCCAGGATCCGTTCAACAAGTATGTGAAGAATGCGAAAGTATGAGTCTGATGAGTGAAAATCCCTGACCTAACCTAGGCCTAACATGCGTTATCCTCTAAAATATTGATCCAAACCAGGTTTAATGGACTGTTTCAGTGTGGTACCACACTACTACGTGATACAAACCAGAAAAAACCCAGGATCTGTTCAACAAGTATGTGAAAAACGCGAAAGTATGAGCCTGATGTGGGCAGATCCCAGACCTAACCTAGACCTAACATGAATTGTTCTCTAAAATATTGATCAAAACCAGGTTTAATTGAATGCTTCCGTGTGGTACCACATTACTACGTGTACCAAACCGGAAAAAACCCAGGATCCGTTCAACAAGTATGTGAAGAATGCGAAAGTATGAGTCTGATGAGTGAAAATCCCAGGCCTAACCTAGACCTAACATGCGTTATCCTCTAAAATATTGATCGATACCAGGTTTAATCGACTGTTTCAGTGTGGTACCACATTACTATGTGATCCAAACCAGAAAATAGCCCAGGATCTATCCATGAAGTATAAGAAATATGCGAGAGTATGAGCCTGATGAGGGCAAATCCTAGACCTATCCCAGACCTAACTTGCGTTATCCTCTAAAATATTGATCGAAACCAGGTTTAATTGACTGTTTCAGTGTCGTACTTCATTACTACGTGATGCAATCCAGAAAAAGCCCCGGATCTAGCCATCAAGTATGAGAAATATGCGAAAGAATGAGCCTGATGAGAGCAAATCCCAGGCCTAACCTAGACCTAACATGCGTTATCCTCAAAAATATTGATCGAAACCTGGTTTAATCGACTGTTTCAGTGTGGTACCACATTACTATGTGATCCAAACCAGAAAATAACCCAGGATCTGTTCAACAAGTGTGTGAAGTGTGCGAAAGTATGAGTCTGATGAGGGCAAATCCCAGACCTATCCCAGACCTAACATGCGTTATCCTCTAAAATACTTATCAAGACCAGGTTTAATTGATTGTTTCAGTGTGGTCCCACATTACTACGTTATCCAAACCAGAAAAAACCCAGGATCCGTTCAACAAGTATGTGAAGAATGCGAAAGTATGAGTCTGATGAGTGAAAATCCTTGACCTAACCTAGGCCTAACATGCGTTATCCTCTAAAATATTGATCCAAACCAGGTTTAATGGACTGTTTCAGTGTGGTACCACACTACTACGTGATACAAACCAGAAAAAACCCAGGATCTGTTCAACAAGTATGTGAAAAACGCGAAAGTATGAGCCTGATGTGGGCAGATCCCAGACCTAACCTAGACCTAACATGAATTGTTCTCTAAAATATTGATCAAAACCAGGTTTAATTGAATGTTTCAGTGTGGTACCACATTACTACGTGTACCAAACCGGAAAAAACCCAGGATCCGTTCAACAAGTATGTGAAGAATGCGAAAGTATGAGTCTGATGAGTGAAAATCCCAGGCCTAACCTAGACCTAACATGCGTTATCCTCTAAAATATTGATCGATACCAGGTTTAATCGACTGTTTCAGTGTGGTACCACATTACTATGTGATCCAAACCAGAAAATAGCCCAGGATCTATCCATGAAGTATAAGAAATATGCGAAAGTATGAGCCTGATGAGGGCAAATCCTAGACCTATCCCAGACCTAACTTGCGTTATCCTCTAAAATATTGATCGAAACCAGGTTTAATTGACTGTTTCAGTGTCGTACTTCATTACTACGTGATGCAATCCAGAAAAAGCCCCGGATCTAGCCATCAAGTATGAGAAATATGCGAAAGAATGAGCCTGATGAGAGCAAATCCCAGGCCTAACCTAGACCTAACATGCGTTATCCTCAAAAATATTGATCGAAACCTGGTTTAATCGACTGTTTCAGTGTGGTACCACATTACTATGTGATCCAAACCAGAAAATAGCCCAGGATCTATCCATGAAGTATAAGAAATATGCGAAAGTATGAGCCTGATGAGGGCAAATCCTAGACCTAGCCCAGACCTAACATGCGTTATCCTCAAATATATTTATCAAGACCAGGTTTAACTGAATGTTTCAGTGTGGTACCACATTACTACGTGATCCATACCAGAAAAAACCCAGGATCTGTTCAACAAGTATGTGAAAAATGCGAAAGCATGAGTCTGATGAGGGCAAATCCCAGGCCAAACCTAGACATAACTTTCGTTATCCTCTAAAATATTGATCGAAACCAGGTTTAGTGGGCTGTTTCAGTGTGGTACCACATTACTGCACGATCCAATCCAGAAAAAACCCAGGATCTGTTCAACAAGTATGTGAAAAATGCGAAAGTATGACCCTGTTGTGGGCAAATCCCAGACCTATCCCAGACCTAACTTGCATTGTCCTCTAAAATATTGATCGAAACCAGGTTTAATTGACTGTTTCAGTGTGTTACCACATTACTACGTGATCCAATCCAGAAATAGCCCAGGATCTAGCCATGAAGTATGAGAAATATGCGAAAGTATGAGCCTGATGAGGGCAAACCTAGACCTTACCCAGACCTAACATGCGTTATCACCTAAAATATTTATCAAGACCTGGTTTAATTGATTGTTTCAGTGTGGTACCACATTACTACGTGAACCATACCAGAAAAAGCCAGGATCCGTTCAACATGTATCTGAAGAATGCGAAAGTATGAGTCTGATGAGTGAAAATCTCAGGGCTAACCTAGACCTAACATGCACTATCCTCTAAAATATTGATCCAAACCAGGTTTAGTGGACTGTTTCAGTGTGGTACCACTTTACTACGTGATCCAAAGCAGAAAAAACTCTCGATCAGGTCAACATGTATGTTAGAACTGCGAAAGTATGCCCCTGATGAGGGCAAATCCCAGGCCTAACCTAGACCTAACATGAATTATTCTCTAAAATATTGATCGAAACCAGGTTTAATTGACAGTTTCAGTGTGGTACCTCAATACTACGTGATGCAAACCAGAGAAAACCCAGGATCTGTTAAACGAGTATGTGAAGTGTGCGAAAGTATGAGCCTGATGAGGGCAAATCCCAGACCTATCCCAGATCTAACTTGCGTTATCCTCTAAAATATTGATCGAAACCAGGTTTAATTGACTGTTTCTGTGTGGTACCACATTACTACGTGATACAATCCAGAAATAGCCCAGGATCTAGCCATGAAGTATGAGAAATATGCGAAAGTATGAGCCTGACGAGGGCAAATCCTAGACCTAACCCAGACCTAACATGCGTTATCCTCTAAAATATTTATCAAGACCAGGTTTAATTGATTGCTCCTGTGTGGTCCCACATTACTACGTGATCCAAACCAGAAAAAACCCAGGATCCGGTCAACAAGTATGAGAAGAATGCGAAAGTATCAGTATGATGAGTGAATATCCCAGGCCTAACCTAGACCTAACATGCGTTATCCTCAAAAATATTGATCGAAACCTGGTTTAATCGACTGTTTCAGTGTGGTACCACATTACTATGTGATCCAAACCAGAAAATAACCCAGGATCTGATCAACAAGTATGTGAAGTGTGCGAAAGTATGAGTCTGATGAGGGCAAATCCCAGACCTATCCCAGACCTAACATGCGTTATCCTCTAAAATATTTATCAAGACCAGGTTTAATTGATTGTTTCAGTGTGGTCCCACATTACTACGTTATCCAAACCAGAAAAAACCCAGGATCCGTTCAACAAGTATGTGAAGAATGCGAAAGTATGAGTCTGATGAGTGAAAATCCCTGACCTAACCTAGGCCTAACATGCGTTATCCTCTAAAATATTGATCCAAACCAGGTTTAATGGACTGTTTCAGTGTGGTACCACACTACTACGTGATACAAACCAGAAAAAACCCAGGATCTGTTCAACAAGTATGTGAAAAACGCGAAAGTATGAGCCTGATGTGGGCAGATCCCAGACCTAACCTAGACCTAACATGAATTGTTCTCTAAAATATTGATCAAAACCAGGTTTAATTGACTGTTTCGGTGTGGTACCACATTACTACGTGATCCAAACCAGAAAATAACCCAGGATCTGATCAAGGAGTATGTGAAGCGTGCGATAGTATGAGTCTGATGAGTGAAAATCCCAGGACTAACCTAGACCTAACATGCGTTATCCTCAATAATATTGATCGAAACCAGGTTTAATCGACTGTTTCAGCGTGGTACCACATTACTACGTGATCCAAACCAGAAAAAAACCCAGTATCTGTTCAACGAGTATGTGAAGTGTGCGAAAGTATGAGTCTGATGAGGGCAAATCACAGACCTATCCCGGACCTAACTTGCGTTATCCTCTAAAATATTGATCGAAACCAGGTTTAATTGACTGTTAAAGTGTGGTACCACTTTTCTACGTGATCCAAACCAGAAAAATCCCAGGATCCGTTCAACAAGTATGTGAAAAATGCGAAAGTATGACCCTGATGAGGGCAAATCCCAGGCCTAACCTATACCTAACATGCGTTATCCTCAAAAATATTGATCGAAACCTGGTTTGATCGACTGTTTCAGTGTGGTACCACATTACTATGTGATCCAAACCAGAAAATAACCCAGGATCTGTTCAACGAGTATGTGAAGTGTGCGAAAGTTTGAGTCTGATGAGGGCAAATCCTAGACCTATCCCAGACCTAACTTGCGTTATCCTCTAAAATATTGATCGAAACCAGGTTTAATTGACTGTTTCAGCGTGGTACCACATTACTACGTGACACAATCCAAAAATAGCCCAGGATCTAGCCATGAAGTATGAGAAATATGCGAAAGTATGAGCCTGATGAGGGCAAATCCTAGACGTAACCCGGACCTAACATACGTTATCCTCTAAAATATTTATCAAGACCAGGTTTAATTGAATGTTTCAGTGTGGTACCACATTACTACGTGTACCAAACCGGAAAAAACCCAGGATCCGTTCAACAAGTATGTGAAGAATGCGAAAGTATGAGTCTGATGTGTGAAAATTCCAGGCCTAACCTGGACCTAGCATGCGTTATCCTCAATAATATTGATCGAAACCAGGTTTAATTGAGTGTTTCAGTGTTGTACTTCATTACTACGTGATGCAATCCAGAAAATGCCCAGGATCTAGCCATCTAGTATGAGAAATATGCGAAAGAATGAGCCTGATGAGGGCAAATCCCAGACCTAACCCAGACCTAACATGCGTTATCCTCTAAAATATTTATCAAGACCAGGTTTAATTGAATGTTTCACTGTGGTACCACATTACTACGTGATCCAAACCAGCAAAAACCCAGGATCCGTTCAACAAGTATGTGAAGAATGCGAAAGTATGAGTCTGATGAGTGAAAATGCCCGGCCTAACCTAGACCTAACATGCGTTATCCTCAAAAATATTGATCGAAACCACGTTTAATCGATTGTTTCAGTGTGGTACCACACTAGTACGTGACCCAAACCAGAAAAAACCCAGGATCTGTTCAACAAGTATGTGAAAAACGCGAAAGTATGAGCCTGATGAGGGCAAATCCCAGACCTATCCCAGACCTAACTTGCGTTATCCACTAAAATATTGATCGAAATCAGGTTTAATTGACTGTTTCTGTGTGGTACCACATTACTACGTGACACAATCCAGAAATAGCCCAGGATCTAGCCATGAAGTATGAGAAATATCTGAAGTATGAACCAGACGAGGGCAAATCCTAGACCTAACCCAGACCTAACATGCGTTATCCTCTAAAATATTTGTCAAGACCAGGTTTAATTGATTGCTCCTGTGTGGTCCCACATTACTACGTGATCCAAACCAGAAAAAACCCAGGATCCGTTCAACAAGTATGAGAAGAATGCGAAAGTATGAGTATGATGAGTGATAATCCCAGGACTAACCTAGACCTAACATGCGTTATCCTCAAAAATATTGATCGAAACCTGGTTTAATCGACTGTTTCAGTGTGGTACCACATTACTATGTGATCCAAACCAGAAAATAACCCAGGATCTGTTCAACAAGTATGTGAAGTGTGCGAAAGTATGAGTCTGATGAGGGCAAATCCCAGACCTATCCCAGACCTAACATGCGTTATCCTCTAAAATATTTATCAAGACCAGGTTTAATTGATTGTTTCAGTGTGGTCCCACATTACTACGTTATCCAAACCAGAAAAAACCCAGGATCCGTTCAACAAGTATGTGAAGAATGCGAAAGTATGAGTCTGATGAGTGAAAATCCCTGACCTAACCTAGGCCTAACATGCGTTATCCTCTAAAATATTGATCCAAACCAGGTTTAATGGACTGTTTCAGTGTGGTACCACACTACTACGTGATACAAACCAGGAAAAACCCAGGATCTGTTCAACAAGTATGTGAAAAACGCGAAAGTATGAGCCTGATGTGGGCAGATCCCAGACCTAACCTAGACCTAACATGAATTGTTCTCTAAAATATTGATCAAAACCAGGTTTAATTGAATGCTTCAGTGTGGTACCACATTACTACGTGTACCAAACCGGAAAAAACCCAGGATCCGTTCAACAAGTATGTGAAGAATGCGAAAGTATGAGTCTGATGAGTGAAAATCCCAGGCCTAACCTAGACCTAACATGCGTTATCCTCTAAAATATTGATCGATACCAGGTTTAATCGACTGTTTCAGTGTGGTACCACATTACTATGTGATCCAAACCAGAAAATAGCCCAGGATCTATCCATGAAGTATAAGAAATATGCGAAAGTATGAGCCTGATGAGGGCAAATCCTAGACCTATCCCAGACCTAACTTGCGTTATCCTCTAAAATATTGATCGAAACCAGGTTTAATTGACTGTTTCAGTGTCGTACTTCATTACTACGTGATGCAATCCAGAAAAAGCCCCGGATCTAGCCATCAAGTATGAGAAATATGCGAAAGAATGAGCCTGATGAGAGCAAATCCCAGGCCTAACCAAAGACCTAACATGCGTTATCCTCAAAAATATTGATCGAAACCTGGTTTAATCGACTGTTTCAGTGTGGTACCACATTACTATGTGATCCAAACCAGAAAATAACCCAGGATCTGTTCAACAAGTATGTGAAGTGTGCGAAAGTATGAGTCTGATGAGGGCAAATCCCAGACCTATCCCAGACCTAACATGCGTTATCCTCTAAAATATTTATCAAGACCAGGTTTAATTGATTGTTTCAGTGTGGTCCCACATTACTACGTTATCCAAACCAGAAAAAACCCAGGATCCGTTCAACAAGTATGTGAAGAATGCGAAAGTATGAGTCTGATGAGTGAAAATCCTTGACCTAACCTAGGCCTAACATGCGTTATCCTCTAAAATATTGATCCAAACCAGGTTTAATGGACTGTTTCAGTGTGGTACCACACTACTACGTGATACAAACCAGAAAAAACCCAGGATCTGTTCAACAAGTATGTGAAAAACGCGAAAGTATGAGCCTGATGTGGGCAGATCCCAGACCTAACCTAGACCTAACATGAATTGTTCTCTAAAATATTGATCAAAACCAGGTTTAATTGAATGTTTCAGTGTGGTACCACATTACTACGTGTACCAAACCGGAAAAAACCCAGGATCCGTTCAACAAGTATGTGAAGAATGCGAAAGTATGAGTCTGATGAGTGAAAATCCCAGGCCTAACCTAGACCTAACATGCGTTATCCTCTAAAATATTGATCGATACCAGGTTTAATCGACTGTTTCAGTGTGGTACCACATTACTATGTGATCCAAACCAGAAAATAGCCCAGGATCTATCCATGAAGTATAAGAAATATGCGAAAGTATGAGCCTGATGAGGGCAAATCCTAGACCTATCCCAGACCTAACTTGCGTTATCCTCAAAAATATTGATCGAAACCAGGTTTAATTGACTGTTTCAGTGTCGTACTTCATTACTACGTGATGCAATCCAGAAAAAGCCCCGGATCTAGCCATCAAGTATGAGAAATATGCGAAAGAATGAGCCTGATGAGAGCAAATCCCAGCCTAACCTAGACCTAACATGCGTTATCCTCAAAAATATTGATCGAAACCTGGTTTAATCGACTGTTTCAGTGTGGTACCACATTACTATGTGATCCAAACCAGAAAATAGCCCAGGATCTATCCATGAAGTATAAGAAATATGCGAAAGTATGAGCCTGATGAGGGCAAATCCTAGACCTAGCCCAGACCTAACATGCGTTATCCTCAAATATATTTATCAAGACCAGGTTTAACTGAATGTTTCAGTGTGGTACCACATTACTACGTGATCCATACCAGAAAAAACCCAGGATCTGTTCAACAAGTATGTGAAAAATGCGAAAGCATGAGTCTGATGAGGGCAAATCCCAGGCCAAACCTAGACATAACTTTCGTTATCCTCTAAAATATTGATCGAAACCAGGTTTAGTGGGCTGTTTCAGTGTGGTACCACATTACTGCACGATCCAATCCAGAAAAAACCCAGGATCTGTTCAACAAGTATGTGAAAAATGCGAAAGTATGACCCTGTTGTGGGCAAATCCCAGACCTATCCCAGACCTAACTTGCATTGTCCTCTAAAATATTGATCGAAACCAGGTTTAATTGACTGTTTCAGTGTGTTACCACATTACTACGTGATCCAATCCAGAAATAGCCCAGGATCTAGCCATGAAGTATGAGAAATATGCGAAAGTATGAGCCTGATGAGGGCAAACCTAGACCTTACCCAGACCTAACATGCGTTATCACCTAAAATATTTATCAAGACCTGGTTTAATTGATTGTTTCAGTGTGGTACCACATTACTACGTGAACCATACCAGAAAAAGCCAGGATCCGTTCAACATGTATCTGAAGAATGCGAAAGTATGAGCCTGATGAGTGAAAATCTCAGGGCTAACCTAGACCTAACATGCACTATCCTCTAAAATATTGATCCAAACCAGGTTTAGTGGACTGTTTCAGTGTGGTACCACTTTACTACGTGATCCAAAGCAGAAAAAACTCTCGATCAGGTCAACATGTATGTTAGAACTGCGAAAGTATGCCCCTGATGAGGGCAAATCCCAGGCCTAACCTAGACCTAACATGAATTATTCTCTAAAATATTGATCGAAACCAGGTTTAATTGACAGTTTCAGTGTGGTACCTCAATACTACGTGATGCAAACCAGAGAAAACCCAGGATCTGTTAAACGAGTATGTGAAGTGTGCGAAAGTATGAGCCTGATGAGGGCAAATCCCAGACCTATCCCAGATCTAACTTGCGTTATCCTCTAAAATATTGATCGAAACCAGGTTTAATTGACTGTTTCTGTGTGGTACCACATTACTACGTGATACAATCCAGAAATAGCCCAGGATCTAGCCATGAAGTATGAGAAATATGCGAAAGTATGAGCCTGACGAGGGCAAATCCTAGACCTAACCCAGACCTAACATGCGTTATCCTCTAAAATATTTATCAAGACCAGGTTTAATTGATTGCTCCTGTGTGGTCCCACATTACTACGTGATCCAAACCAGAAAAAACCCAGGATCCGGTCAACAAGTATGAGAAGAATGCGAAAGTATGAGTATGATGAGTGAATATCCCAGGCCTAACCTAGACCTAACATGCGTTATCCTCAAAAATATTGATCGAAACCTGGTTTAATCGACTGTTTCAGTGTGGTACCACATTACTATGTGATCCAAACCAGAAAATAACCCAGGATCTGTTCAACAAGTATGTGAAGTGTGCGAAAGTATGAGTCTGATGAGGGCAAATCCCAGACCTATCCCAGACCTAACATGCGTTATCCTCTAAAATATTTATCAAGACCAGGTTTAATTGATTGTTTCAGTGTGGTCCCACATTACTACGTTATCCAAACCAGAAAAAACCCAGGATCCGTTCAACAAGTATGTGAAGAATGCGAAAGTATGAGTCTGATGAGTGAAAATCCCTGACCTAACCTAGGCCTAACATGCGTTATCCTCTAAAATATTGATCCAAACCAGGTTTAATGGACTGTTTCAGTGTGGTACCACACTACTACGTGATACAAACCAGAAAAAACCCAGGATCTGTTCAACAAGTATGTGAAAAACGCGAAAGTATGAGCCTGATGTGGGCAGATCCCAGACCTAACCTAGACCTAACATGAATTGTTCTCTAAAATATTGATCAAAACCAGGTTTAATTGACTGTTTCGGTGTGGTACCACATTACTACGTGATCCAAACCAGAAAATAACCCAGGATCTGTTCAAGGAGTATGTGAAGCGTGCGATAGTATGAGTCTGATGAGTGAAAATCCCAGGACTAACCTAGACCTAACATGCGTTATCCTCAATAATATTGATCGAAACCAGGTTTAATCGACTGTTTCAGCGTGGTACCACATTACTACGTGATCCAAACCAGAAAAAAACCCAGGATCTGTTCAACGAGTATGTGAAGTGTGCGATAGTATGAGTCTGATGAGGGCAAATCTCAGACCTATCCCGGACCTAACTTGCGTTATCCTCTAAAATATTGATCGAAACCAGGTTTAATTGACTGTTAAAGTGTGGTACCACTTTTCTACGTGATCCAAACCAGAAAAATCCCAGGATCCGTTCAACAAGTATGTGAAAAATGCGAAAGTATGACCCTGATGAGGGCAAATCCCAGGCCTAACCTATACCTAACATGCGTTATCCTCAAAAATATTGATCGAAACCTGGTTTGATCGACTGTTTCAGTGTGGTACCACATTACTATGTGATCCAAACCAGAAAATAACCCAGGATCTGTTCAACGAGTATGTGAAGTGTGCGAAAGTTTGAGTCTGATGAGGGCAAATCCTAGACCTATCCCTGACCTAACTTGCGTTATCCTCTAAAATATTGTTCGAAACCAGGTTTAATTGACTGTTTCAGCGTGGTACCACATTACTACGTGACACAATCCAAAAATAGCCCAGGATCTAGCCATGAAGTATGAGAAATATGCGAAAGTATGAGCCTGATGAGGGCAAATCCTAGACGTAACCCGGACCTAACATACGTTATCCTCTAAAATATTTATCAAGACCAGGTTTAATTGAATGTTTCAGTGTGGTACCACATTACTACGTGTACCAAACCGGAAAAAACCCAGGATCCGTTCAACAAGTATGTGAAGAATGCGAAAGTATGAGTCTGATGAGTGAAAATCCCAGGCCTAACCTAGACCTAACATGCGTTATCCTCTAAAATATTGATCGATACCAGGTTTAATTGACTGTTTCAGTGTCGTACTTCATTACTACGTGATGCAATCCAGAAAAAGCCCCGGATCTAGCCATCAAGTATCAGAAATATGCGAAAGAATGAGCCTGATGAGAGCAAATCCCAGGCCTAACCTAGACCTAACATGCGTTATCCTCAAAAATATTGATCGAAACCTGGTTTAATCGACTGTTTCAGTGTGGTACCACATTACTATGTGATCCAAACCAGAAAATAGCCCAGGATCTATCCATGAAGTATAAGAAATATGCGAAAGTATGAGCCTGATGAGGGCAAAGCCTAGACCTAGCCCAGGCCTAACATGCGTTATCCTCAAATATATTTATCAAGACCAGGTTTAACTGAATGTTTCAGTGTGGTACCACATTACTACGTGATCCATACCAGAAAAAACCCAGGATCTGTTCAACAAGTATGTGAAAAATGCGAAAGCATGAGTCTGATGAGGGCAAATCCCAGGCCAAACCTAGACATAACTTTCGTTATCCTCTAAAATATTGATCGAAACCAGGTTTAGTGGGCTGTTTCAGTGTGGTACCACATTACTGCGCGATCCAATCCAGAAAAAACCCAGGATCTGTTCAACAAGTATGTGAAAAATGCGAAAGTATGACCCTGTTGTGGGCAAATCCCAGACCTATCCCAGACCTAACTTGCATTGTCCTCTAAAATATTGATCGAAACCAGGTTTAATTGACTGTTTCAGTGTGTTACCACATTACTACGTGATCCAATCCAGAAATAGCCCAGGATCTAGCCATGAAGTATGAGAAATATGCGAAAGTATGAGCCTGATGAGGGCAAACCTAGACCTAACCCAGACCTAACATGCGTTATCACCTAAAATATTTATCAAGACCTGGTTTAATTGATTGTTTCAGTGTGGTACCACATTACTACGTGAGCCATACCAGAAAAAACCCAGGATCCGTTCAACATGTATCTGAAGAATGCGAAAGTATGAGTCTGATGAGTGAAAATCTCAGGGCTAACCTAGACCTAACATGCACTATCCTCTAAAATATTGATCCAAACCAGGTTTAGTGGACTGTTTCAGTGTGGTACCACTTTACTACGTGATCCAAAGCAGAAAAAACCCTCGATCAGGTCAACATGTATGTTAGAACTGCGAAAGTATGCCCCTGATGAGGGCAAATCCCAGGCCTAACCTAGACCTAACATGAATTATTCTCTAAAATATTGATCGAAACCAGGTTTAATTGACAGTTTCAGTGTGGTACCTCAATACTACGTGATGCAAACCAGAGAAAACCCAGGATCTGTTAAACGAGTATGTGAAGTGTGCGAAAGTATGAGCCTGATGAGGGCAAATCCCAGACCTATCCCAGATCTAACTTGCGTTATCCTCTAAAATATTGATCGAAACCAGGTTTAATTGACTGTTTCTGTGTGGTACCACATTACTACGTGATACAATCCAGAAATAGCCCAGGATCTAGCCATGAAGTATGAGAAATATGCGAAAGTATGAGCCTGACGAGGACAAATCCTAGACCTAACCCAGACCTAACATGCGTTATCCTCTAAAATATTTATCAAGACCAGGTTTAATTGATTGCTCCTGTGTGGTCCCACATTACTACGTGATCCAAACCAGAAAAAACCCAGGATCCGGTCAACAAGTATGAGAAGAATGCGAAAGTATGAGCCTGATGAGGGCAAATCCTAGACCTAACCCAAACCTAACATGCGTTATCCTCTAAAATATTTATCAAGACCAGGTTTAATTGAATGTTCCAGTGTGTTCCCACATTACTACGTGATCCAAACCAGAAAAAACCCAGGATCCGTTCAACAAGTATGTGAAGAATGCGAAGGTATGTGTCTGATGAGTGAAAATCCCAGGCCTAACCTAGACCTAACATGCGTTATCCTCAAAAATATTGATCGAAACCTGGTTTAATCGACTGTTTCAGTGTGGTACCACATTACTATGTGATCCAAACCAGAAAATAACCCAGGATCTGTTCAACGAGTATGTGAAGTGTGCGAAAGTATGAGCCTGATGAGGTCAAATCCCAGACCTATCCCAGACCTAACTTGCGTTGTCCTCTAAGATATTGATGGAAACCAGGTTTAATTGACTTTTTCAGTGTTGTACTTCATTACTACGTGATGCAATCCAGATGAAGCCCAGGATCTAGCCATCAAGTATGTGAAATATGCGAAAGAATGAGCCTGATGAGAGCAAATCCTAGACCTAACCCAGACCTAACATGCGTTATCCTCTAAAATATTGATCGAAACCAGGTTTAATTGACTGTTTCAGCGTGGTACCACATTACTACGTGACACAATCCAGAAATAGCCCAGGATCTAGCCATGAAGTATGAGAAATATGCGAAAGTGTGAGCCTGATGAGGGCAAATCCTAGACGTAACCCGGACCTAACATACGTTATCCTCTAAAATATTTATCAAGACCAGGTTTAATTGAATGTTTCAGTGTGGTACCACATTACTACGTGTACCAAACCGGAAAAAACCCAGGATCCGTTCAACAAGTATGTGAAGAATGCGAAAGTATGAGTCTGATGAGTGAAAATCCCAGGCCTAACCTAGACCTAACATGCGTTATCCTCTAAAATATTGATCGATACCAGGTTTAATTGACTGTTTTACTGTCGTACTTCATTACTACGTGATGCAATCCTGAAAAAGCCCCGGATCTAGCCATCAAGTATGAGAAATATGCGAAAGTATGAGCCCGATGAGAGCAAATCCCAGGCCTAACCTAGACCTAACATGCGTTATCCTCTAAAATATTGATCGATACCAGGTTTAATGGACTGTTTTAGTGTCGTACTTCATTACTACGTGATGCAATCCAGAAAAAGCCCCGGATCTAGCCATCAAGTATGAGAAATATGCGAAAGAATGAGCCTGATGAGAGCAAATCCCAGGCCTAACCTAGACCTAACATGAGTTATCCTCAAAAATATTGATCGAAACCTGGTTTAATCGACTGTTTCAGTGTGGTACCACATTACTATGTGATCCAAACCAGAAAATAACCCAGGATCTGTTCAACGAGTATGTGAAGTGTGCGAAAGTATGAGCCTGATGAGGGCAAATCCCAGACCTATCCCAGACCTAACTTGCGTTGTCCTCTAAGATATTGATGGAAACCAGGTTTAATTGACTTTTTCAGTGTTGTACTTCATTACTACGTGATGCAATCCAGATGAAGCCCAGGATCTAGCCATCAAGTATGAGAAATATGCGAAAGAATGAGCCTGATGAGAGCAAATCCCAGACCTAACCTAGACTTAACATGAGTTATTCTCTAAAATATTGATCGAAACCAGGTTTAATTGACTGTTTCAGTGTGGTCCCACATTACTACGTGACCCAATCCAGAAATAGCCAAGGATCTAGTCATGAAGTATGAGAAATATGCGAAAGTATGAGCCTGACGAGGGCAAATCCTAGACCTAACCCAGACCTAACATGCGTTATCCTCTCAAATATTTATCATGACCAGGTTTAATGGACTGCTTCAGTGTGGTACCACTTTACTACGTGGTCCAAAGCAGAAAAAACCCTCGATCAGGCCAACATGTATGTTAAAACTGCGAAAGTATGATCCTGATGAGGGCAAATCCCTGGCCTAACCTAGACCTAACATGCGTTGTCCTCTAAAATATTGATGGAAACCAGGTTTAATTGACTGTTTCAGTGTGGTACCACATTACTACGTGATCCAATCCAGGAATAGCCCAGGATCTAGCCATGAAGTGTGAGAAATATGCGAAAGAATGAGCCTGATGAGAGCAAATCCCAGACCAAACCTAGACCTAACATGAATTATTCTCTAAAATATTGATCGAAACCAGGTTTAATTGACTGTTTCAGTGTGGTCCCACATTACTACGTGATCCATACCAGAAAAAACCCAGGATCTGTTCAACAAGTATGTGAAAAATGCGAAAGCATGAGTCTGATGAGGGCAAATCCCAGGCCAAACCTAGACATAACTTTCGTTATCCTCTAAAATATTGATCGAAACCAGGTTTAGTGGGCTGTTTCAGTGTGGTACCACATTACTGCGCGATCCAATCCAGAAAAAACCCAGGATCTGTTCAACAAGTATGTGAAAAATACGAAAGTATGACCCTGTTGTGGGCAAATCCCAGACCTATCCCAGACCTAACTTGCATTGTCCTCTAAAATATTGATCGAAACCAGGTTTAATTGACTGTTTCAGTGTGTTACCACATTACTACGTGATCCAATCCAGAAATAGCCCAGGATCTAGCCATGAAGTATGAGAAATATGCGAAAGTATGAGCCTGATGAGGGCAAACCTAGACCTTACCCAGACCTAACATGCGTTATCACCTAAAATATTTATCAAGACCTGGTTTAATTGATTGTTTCAGTGTGGTACCACATTACTACGTGAACCATACCAGAAAAAACCCAGGATCCGTTCAACATGTATCTGAAGAATGCGAAAGTATGAGTCTGATGAGTGAAAATCTCAGGGCTAACCTAGACCTAACATGCACTATCCTCTAAAATATTGATCCAAACCAGGTTTAGTGGACTGTTTCAGTGTGGTACCACTTTACTACGTGATCCAAAGCAGAAAAAACTCTCGATCAGGTCAACATGTATGTTAGAACTGCGAAAGTATGCCCCTGATGAGGGCAAATCCCAGGCCTAACCTAGACCTAACATGAATTATTCTCTAACATATTGATCGAAACCAGGTTTAATTGACAGTTTCAGTGTGGTACCTCAATACTACGTGATGCAAACCAGAGAAAACCCAGGATCTGTTAAACGAGTATGTGAAGTGTGCGAAAGTATGAGCCTGATGAGGGCAAATCCCAGACCTATCCCAGATCTAACTTGCGTTATCCTCTAAAATATTGATCGAAACCAGGTTTAATTGACTGTTTCTGTGTGGTACCACATTACTACGTGATACAATCCAGAAATAGCCCAGGATCTAGCCATGAAGTATGAGAAATATGCGAAAGTATGAGCCTGACGAGGGCAAATCCTAGACCTAACCCAGACCTAACATGCGTTATCCTCTAAAATATTTATCAAGACCAGGTTTAATTGATTGCTCCTGTGTGGTCCCACATTACTACGTGATCCAAACCAGAAAAAACCCAGGATCCGGTCAACAAGTATGAGAAGAATGCGAAAGTATGAGTATGATGAGTGAATATCCCAGGCCTAACCTAGACCTAACATGCGTTATCCTCAAAAATATTGATCGAAACCTGGTTTAATCGACTGTTTCAGTGTGGTACCACATTACTATGTGATCCAAACCAGAAAATAACCCAGGATCTGTTCAACAAGTATGTGAAGTGTGCGAAAGTATGAGTCTGATGAGGGCAAATCCCAGACCTATCCCAGACCTAACATGCGTTATCCTCTAAAATATTTATCAAGACCAGGTTTAATTGATTGTTTCAGTGTGGTCCCACATTACTACGTTATCCAAACCAGAAAAAACCCAGGATCCGTTCAACAAGTATGTGAAGAATGCGAAAGTATGAGTCTGATGAGTGAAAATCCCTGACCTAACCTAGGCCTAACATGCGTTATCCTCTAAAATATTGATCCAAACCAGGTTTAATGGACTGTTTCAGTGTGGTACCACACTACTACGTGATACAAACCAGAAAAAACCCAGGATCTGTTCAACAAGTATGTGAAAAACGCGAAAGTATGAGCCTGATGTGGGCAGATCCCAGACCTAACCTAGACCTAACATGAATTGTTCTCTAAAATATTGATCAAAACCAGGTTTAATTGACTGTTTCGGTGTGGTACCACATTACTACGTGATCCAAACCAGAAAATAACCCAGGATCTGTTCAAGGAGTATGTGAAGCGTGCGATAGTATGAGTCTGATGAGTGAAAATCCCAGGACTAACCTAGACCTAACATGCGTTATCCTCAATAATATTGATCGAAACCAGGTTTAATCGACTGTTTCAGCGTGGTACCACATTACTACGTGATCCAAACCAGAAAAAAACCCAGGATCTGTTCAACGAGTATGTGAAGTGTGCGAAAGTATGAGTCTGATGAGGGCAAATCTCAGACCTATCCCGGACCTAACTTGCGTTATCCTCTAAAATATTGATCGAAACCAGGTTTAATTGACTGTTAAAGTGTGGTACCACTTTTCTACGTGATCCAAACCAGAAAAATCCCAGGATCCGTTCAACAAGTATGTGAAAAATGCGAAAGTATGACCCTGATGAGGGCAAATCCCAGGCCTAACCTATACCTAACATGCGTTATCCTCAAAAATATTGATCGAAACCTGGTTTGATCGACTGTTTCAGTGTGGTACCACATTACTATGTGATCCAAACCAGAAAATAACCCAGGATCTGTTCAACGTGTATGTGAAGTGTGCGAAAGTTTGAGTCTGATGAGGGCAAATCCTAGACCTATCCCAGACCTAACTTGCGTTATCCTCTAAAATATTGATCGAAACCAGGTTTAATTGACTGTTTCAGTGTCGTACTTCATTACTACGTGATGCAATCCAGAAAAAGCCCCGGATCTAGCCATCAAGTATGAGAAAGATGCGAAAGAATGAGCCTGATGAGAGCAAATCCCAGGCCTAACCTAGACCTAACATGCGTTATCCTCAAAAATATTGATCGAAACCTGGTTTAATCGACTGTTTCAGTGTGGTACCACATTACTATGTGATCCAAACCAGAAAATAGCCCAGGATCTATCCATGAAGTATAAGAAATATGCGAAAGTATGAGCCTGATGAGGGCAAATCCTAGACCTAGCCCAGACCTAACATGCGTTATCCTCAAATATATTTATCAAGACCAGGTTTAACTGAATGTTTCAGTGTGGTACCACATTACTACGTGATCCATACCAGAAAAAACCCAGGATCTGTTCAACAAGTATGTGAAAAATGCGAAAGCATGAGTCTGATGAGGGCAAATCCCAGGCCAAACCTAGACATAACTTTCGTTATCCTCTAAAATATTGATCGAAACCAGGTTTAGTGGGCTGTTTCAGTGTGGTACCACATTACTGCGCGATCCAATCCAGAAAAAACCCAGGATCTGTTCAACAAGTATGTGAAAAATGCGAAAGTATGACCCTGTTGTGGGCAAATCCCAGACCTATCCCAGACCTAACTTGCATTGTCCTCTAAAATATTGATCGAAACCAGGTTTAATTGACTGTTTCAGTGTGTTACCACATTACTACGTGATCCAATCCAGAAATAGCCCAGGATCTAGCCATGAAGTATGAGAAATATGCGAAAGTATGAGCCTGATGAGGGCAAACCTAGACCTAACCCAGACCTAACATGCGTTATCACCTAAAATATTTATCAAGACCTGGTTTAATTGATTGTTTCAGTGTGGTACCACATTACTACGTGAACCATACCAGAAAAAACCCAGGATCCGTTCAACATGTATCTGAAGAATGCGAAAGTATGAGTCTGATGAGTGAAAATCTCAGGGCTAACCTAGACCTAACATGCACTATCCTCTAAAATATTGATCCAAACCAGGTTTAGTGGACTGTTTCAGTGTGGTACCACTTTACTACGTGATCCAAAGCAGAAAAAACCCTCGATCAGGTCAACATGTATGTTAGAACTGCGAAAGTATGCCCCTGATGAGGGCAAATCCCAGGCCTAACCTAGACCTAACATGAATTATTCTCTAAAATATTGATCGAAACCAGGTTTAATTGACAGTTTCAGTGTGGTACCTCAATACTACGTGATGCAAACCAGAGAAAACCCAGGATCTGTTAAACGAGTATGTGAAGTGTGCGAAAGTATGAGCCTGATGAGGGCAAATCCCAGACCTATCCCAGATCTAACTTGCGTTATCCTCTAAAATATTGATCGAAACCAGGTTTAATTGACTGTTTCTGTGTGGTACCACATTACTACGTGATACAATCCAGAAATAGCCCAGGATCTAGCCATGAAGTATGAGAAATATGCGAAAGCATGAGCCTGACGAGGGCAAATCCTAGACCTAACCCAGACCTAACATGCGTTATCCTCTAAAATATTTATCAAGACCAGGTTTAATTGATTGCTCCTGTGTGGTCCCACATTACTACGTGATCCAAACCAGAAAAAACCCAGGATCCGGTCAACAAGTATGAGAAGAATGCGAAAGTATGAGCCTGATGAGGGCAAATCCTAGACCTAACCCAAACCTAACATGCGTTATCCTCTAAAATATTTATCAAGACCAGGTTTAATTGAATGTTCCAGTGTGTTCCCACATTACTACGTGATCCAAACCAGAAAAAACCCAGGATCCGTTCAACAAGTATGTGAAGAATGCGAAGGTATGTGTCTGATGAGTGAAAATCCCAGGCCTAACCTAGACCTAACATGCGTTATCCTCAAAAATATTGATCGAAACCTGGTTTAATCGACTGTTTCAGTGTGGTACCACATTACTATGTGATCCAAACCAGAAAATAACCCAGGATCTGTTCAACGAGTATGTGAAGTGTGCGAAAGTATGAGCCTGATGAGGTCAAATCCCAGACCTATCCCAGACCTAACTTGCGTTGTCCTCTAAGATATTGATGGAAACCAGGTTTAATTGACTTTTTCAGTGTTGTACTTCATTACTACGTGATGCAATCCAGATGAAGCCCAGGATCTAGCCATCAAGTATGTGAAATATGCGAAAGAATGAGCCTGATGAGAGCAAATCCTAGACCTAACCCAGACCTAACATGCGTTATCCTCTAAAATATTGATCGAAACCAGGTTTAATTGACTGTTTCAGCGTGGTACCACATTACTACGTGACACAATCCAGAAATATCCCAGGATCTAGCCATGAAGTATGAGAAATATGCGAAAGTATGAGCCTGATGAGGGCAAATCCTAGACGTAACCCGGACCTAACATACGTTATCCTCTAAAATATTTATCAAGACCAGGTTTAATTGAATGTTTCAGTGTGGTACCACATTACTACGTGTACCAAACCGGAAAAAACCCAGGATCCGTTCAACAAGTATGTGAAGAATGCGAAAGTATGAGTCTGATGAGTGAAAATCCCAGGCCTAACCTAGACCTAACATGCGTTATCCTCTAAAATATTGATCGATACCAGGTTTAATTGACTGTTTTAGTGTCGTACTTCATTACTACGTGATGCAATCCTGAAAAAGCCCCGGATCTAGCCATCAAGTATGAGAAATATGCGAAAGTATGAGCCCGATGAGAGCAAATCCCAGGCCTAACCTAGACCTAACATGCGTTATCCTCTAAAATATTGATCGATACCAGGTTTAATGGACTGTTTTAGTGTCGTACTTCATTACTACGTGATGCAATCCAGAAAAAGCCCCGGATCTAGCCATCAAGTATGAGAAATATGCGAAAGAATGAGCCTGATGAGAGCAAATCCCAGGCCTAACCTAGACCTAACATGAGTTATCCTCAAAAATATTGATCGAAACCTGGTTTAATCGACTGTTTCAGTGTGGTACCACATTACTATGTGATCCAAACCAGAAAATAACCCAGGATCTGTTCAACGAGTATGTGAAGTGTGCGAAAGTATGAGCCTGATGAGGGCAAATCCCAGACCTATCCCAGACCTAACTTGCGTTGTCCTCTAAGATATTGATGGAAACCAGGTTTAATTGACTTTTTCAGTGTTGTACTTCATTACTACGTGATGCAATCCAGATGAAGCCCAGGATCTAGCCATCAAGTATGAGAAATATGCGAAAGAATGAGCCTGATGAGAGCAAATCCCCTACCTAACCTAGACTTAACATGAGTTATTCTCTAAAATATTGATCGAAACCAGGTTTAATTGACTGTTTCAGTGTGGTCCCACATTACTACGTGATCCAATCCAGAAATAGCCAAGGATCTAGTCATGAAGTATGAGAAATATGCGAAAGTATGAGCCTGACGAGGGCAAATCCTAGACCTAACCCAGACCTAACATGCGTTATCCTCTCAAATATTTATCATGACCAGGTTTAATGGACTGCTTCAGTGTGGTACCACTTTACTACGTGGTCCAAAGCAGAAAAAACCCTCGATCAGGCCAACATGTATGTTAAAACTGCGAAAGTATGATCCTGATGAGGGCAAATCCCTGGCCTAACCTAGACCTAACATGCGTTGTCCTCTCAAATATTGATGGAAACCAGGTTTAATTGACTGTTTCAGTGTGGTACCACATTACTACGTGATCCAATCCAGGAATAGCCCAGGATCTAGCCATGAAGTGTGAGAAATATGCGAAAGAATGAGCCTGATGAGAGCAAATCCCAGACCAAACCTAGACCTAACATGAATTATTCTCTAAAATATTGATCGAAACCAGGTTTAATTGACTGTTTCAGTGTGGTCCCACATTACTACGTGATCCAAACCAGAAAAAACCCCGGATCCGTTCAACAAGTATGTGAAGAATGCGAAAGTATGTGTCTGATGAGTGAAGATCCCAGGCCTAACCTAGACCTAACATGCGTTATCCTCTCAAATATTTATCATGACCAGGTTTAATGGACTGCTTCAGTGTGGTACCACTTTACTACGTGGTCCAAAGCAGAAAAAACCCTCGATCAGGCCAACATGTATGTTAAAACTGCGAAAGTATGATCCTGATGAGGGCAAATCCCAGGCCTATCCCAGACCTAACATGCGTTGTGCTCTAAAATATTGACGGAAACCAGGTTTAATTGAATGTTCCAGTGTGTTCCCACATTACTACGTGATCCAAACCAGAAAAAGCCCAGGATCCGTTCAACAAGTATGTGAAGAATGCGAAGGTATGTGTCTGATGAGTGAAAATCCCAGGCCTAACCTAGACCTAACATGCGTTGTCCTCTAAGATATTGATGGAAACCAGGTTTAATTGACTTTTTCAGTGTTGTACTTCATTACTACGTGATGCAATCCAGATGAAGCCCAGGATCTAGCCATCAAGTATGAGAAATATGCGAAAGAATGAGCCTGATGAGAGCAAATCCCAGACCTAACCTAGACCTAACATGAGTTATTCTCTAAAATATTGATCGAAACCAGGTTTAATTGACTGTTTCAGTGTGGTCCCACATTACTACGTGATCCAATCCAGAAATAGCCAAGGATCTAGTCATGAAGTATGAGAAATATGCGAAAGTATGAGCCTGACGAGGGCAAATCCTAGACCTAACCCAGACCTAACATGCGTTATCCTCTCAAATATTTATCATGACCAGGTTTAATGGACTGCTTCAGTGTGGTACCACTTTACTACGTGGTCCAAAGCAGAAAAAACCCTCGATCAGGCCAACATGTATGTTAAAACTGCGAAAGTATGATCCTGATGAGGGCAAATCCCTGGCCTAACCTAGACCTAACATGCGTTGTCCTCTCAAATATTGATGGAAACCAGGTTTAATTGACTGTTTCAGTGTGGTACCACATTACTACGTGATCCAATCCAGGAATAGCCCAGGATCTAGCCATGAAGTGTGAGAAATATGCGAAAGAATGAGCCTGATGAGAGCAAATCCCAGACCAAACCTAGACCTAACATGAATTATTCTCTAAAATATTGATCGAAACCAGGTTTAATTGACTGTTTCAGTGTGGTCCCACATTACTACGTGATCCAAACCAGAAAAAACCCCGGATCCGTTCAACAAGTATGTGAAGAATGCGAAAGTATGTGTCTGATGAGTGAAGATCCCAGGCCTAACCTAGACCTAACATGCGTTATCCTCTCAAATATTTATCATGACCAGGTTTAATGGACTGCTTCAGTGTGGTACCACTTTACTACGTGGTCCAAAGCAGAAAAAACCCTCGATCAGGCCAACATGTATGTTAAAACTGCGAAAGTATGATCCTGATGAGGGCAAATCCCAGGCCTATCCCAGACCTAACATGCGTTGTGCTCTAAAATATTGACGGAAACCAGGTTTAATTGAATGTTCCAGTGTGTTCCCACATTACTACGTGATCCAAACCAGAAAAAGCCCAGGATCCGTTCAACAAGTATGTGAAGAATGCGAAGGTATGTGTCTGATGAGTGAAAATCCCAGGCCTAACCTAGACCTAACATGCGTTGTCCTCTAAGATATTGATGGAAACCAGGTTTAATTGACTTTTTCAGTGTTGTACTTCATTACTACGTGATGCAATCCAGATGAAGCCCAGGATCTAGCCATCAAGTATGAGAAATATGCGAAAGAATGAGCCTGATGAGAGCAAATCCCAGACCTAACCTAGACCTAACATGAGTTATTCTCTAAAATATTGATCGAAACCAGGTTTAATTGACTGTTTCAGTGTGGTCCCACATTACTACGTGATCCAATCCAGAAATAGCCAAGGATCTAGTCATGAAGTATGAGAAATATGCGAAAGTATGAGCCTGACGAGGGCAAATCCTAGACCTAACCCAGACCTAACATGCGTTATCCTCTCAAATATTTATCATGACCAGGTTTAATGGACTGCTTCAGTGTGGTACCACATTACTACGTGGTCCAAAGCAGAAAAAACCCTCGATCAGGCCAACATGTATGTTAAAACTGCGAAAGTATGATCCTGATGAGGGCAAATCCCTGGCCTAACCTAGACCTAACATGCGTTGTCCTCTAAAATATTGATGGAAACTAGGTTTAATTGACTGTTTCAGTGTGGTACCACATTACTACGTGATCCAATCCAGGAATAGCCCAGGATCTAGCTATGAAGTGTGAGAAATATGCGAAAGAATGAGCCTGATGAGAGCAAATCCCAGACCAAACCTAGACCTAACATGAATTATTCTCTAAAATATTGATCGAAACCAGGTTTAATTGACTGTTTCAGTGTGGTCCCACATTACTACGTGATCCAAACCAGAAAAAACCCCGGATCCGTTCAACAAGTATGTGAAGAATGCGAAAGTATGTGTCTGATGAGTGAAGATCCCAGGCCTAACCTAGACCTAACATGCGTTATCCTCTAAAATATTGATCCAAACCAGGTTTAATGGACTGCTTCAGTGTGGTCCCACATTACTACGAGATCCAAACCAGAAAAAACCCAGGATCCGTCCAACAAGTATGTGAAGAATGCGAAAGTATGAGTCTGATGAGTGAAAATCCCAGGCCTAACCTAGACCTAACATGCGTTATCCTCTAAAATATTGATCGAAACCAGGTTTAATCGACTGTTTCAGTGTGGTACCACATTGCAACGTGATCCAAACCAGAAAAAACCTAGGATCAGTTCAACGAGTATGTGAAAAACGCGAATGTATGAGCCTGATGAGGACGAATCCCAGACCTATCCCAGACCTAACTTGCGTTATCCTCTAAAATATTGATCGAAACCAGGTTTAATTGACTGTTTCAGCGTGGTACCGCATTACTACGTGATACAATCCAGAAACAGCCCAGGATCTAGCCATGAAGTATGAGAAATATGCGAAAGTATGAGCCTGATGAGGGCAAATCCTTGACCTAACCCAGACCTAACATGCGTTATCCTCTAAAATATTGATCCAAACCAGGTTTAATGGACTGCTTCAGTGTGGTACCACTTTACTACGTGATCCAAAGCAGAAAAAACCCTCGATCAGGTCAACATGTATGTTAAAACTGCGAAAGTATGACCCTGATGAGGGCATATCCCAGGCCTAACCTAGACCTAACATGCGTTATCCTCAAAAATATTGATCGAAACCAGGTTTAATTGACTGTTTCAGTGTTGTACTTCATTACTACGTGATGCAATCCAGAAAAAGCCCAGGATCTAGCCATCAAGTATGAGAAATATGCGAAAGAATGAGCCTGATGAGAGCAAATCCCAGACCTAACCTAGACCTAACATGAATTATTCTCTAAAATATTGATGGAAACCAGGTTTAATTGACTGTTTCAGCGTGGTACCGCATTACTACGTGATACAATCCAGAAACAGCCCAGGATCTAGCCATGAAGTATGAGAAATATGCGAAAGTATGAGCCTGATGAGCGCAAATCCCAAGCCTAACCCAAACCTAACATACGTTATCCTCTAAAATATTGATCCAAACCAGGTTTAATGGACTGTTTCAGTGTGGTACCACACTACTACGTGATCCAAACCAGAAAAAAACCCAGGATCAGTTCAACAAGTATGTGAAAAACGCGAAAGTATGAGCCTGATGAGGGCAAATCCCAGACCTATCCCAGACCTAACTTGCGTTATCCTCTAAAATATTGATCGAAACCAGGTTTAATTGACTGCTTCAGTGTTGTACTTCATTACTACGTGATGCAATCCAGAAAAAGCCCAGGATCTAGCCATCAAGTATGAGAAATATGCGAAAGAATGAGCCTGATGCGAGCAAATCCCAGACCTAACCTAGACCTAACATGAATTATTCTCTAAAATATTGATCGAAACCAGGTTTAATTGACTGTTTCAGTGTGGTACCACATTACTACGTGATCCAAACCAGAAAAAGCCCAGGATCCGTTCAACAAGTATGTGAAGAATGCGAAAGTATGAGTCTGATGAGTGAAAATCCCAGGCCTAACCTAGACCTAACATGCGTTATCCTCAAAAATATTGATCGAAACCTGGTTTAATCGACTGTTTCAGTGTGGTACCACATTACTACGTGACCCAAACCAGAACAAACCCAGGATCTGTACAACAAGTATGTGAAGTGTGCGAAAGTATGAGCCTGATGAGGGCAAATCCCAGACCTATCCCAGACCTAACTTGCGTTATCCTCTAAAACATTGATCGAAACCAGGTTTAATCGACTGTTTCAGTGTGGTACCACATTGCTACGTGATCCAAACCAGAAAAAACCCAGGATCAGTACAACAAGTATGTGAAAAACGCGAAAGTATGAGCCTGATGAGGGCGAATCCCAGACCTATCCCAGACCTAACTTGCGTTATCCTCTAAAATATTGATCGGATCCAGGTTTAATTTACTGTTTCAGCGTGGTACCACATTACTACGCGAGACAATCCAGAAACAGCACAGGATCTAGCCATGAAGTATGAGAAATATGCGAAAGTATGAGCCTGATGAGGGCATATCCTAGATCTAACCCAAACCTAACATGCGTTATCCTCTAAAATATTCATCCAAACCAAGTTTAATGGACTGCTTCAGTGTGGTACCACTTTGCTACGTGATTCAAAGCAGAAAAAACCCTCGATCAGGTCAACATGTATGTTAAAACTGCGAAAGTATGACCCTGATGAGGGCAAATCCCAGGCCTAACCTAGACCTGACATGCTTTGTCCTTTGAAATATTGATAGAAACCAGGTTTAATTGACTGTTTCAATGTTGTACTTCATTACTAAGTGATGCAATCCAGAAAAAGCCCAGGATCTAGCCATCAAGTATGACAAATATGCGAAAGAATGAGCCTGATGAGAGCAAATCCCAGACCTAACCTAGACCTAACATGAATTATTCTCTAAAATATTGATCGAAACCAGGTTTAATTGACTGTTTCAGTGTGGTACCACATTACTACGTGATCCAATCCAGAAATACCCCGGGATCCAGCCATGAAGTATGAGAAATATGCGAAAGTATGAGCCTGATGAGGGCAAATCCTAGACCTAACCCAGACCAAATCTACGTTATCCTATAAAATATTTATCAGGACCAGGTTTAATTGATTGTTTCAGTGTGGTAACACATTACTACGTGATACACACCAGAAAAAACCCAAGACCCGTTCAACAAGTATGTGAAAAACGCGAAAGTATGAGCCTGATAAGGGCGAATCCCAGACCTATCCCAGACCTAACATGCGTTGTCCTCTAAAACATTGATGGAAACCAGGTTTAATTGACTGTTTCAGTGTTGTACTTCATTACTACGTGATGCAATCCAGAAAAAGCCCAGGATCTATCCATCAAGTATGAGAAATATGGGAAAGAATGAGCCTGATGAGAGAAAATCCCAGACCTAACCTAGACCTTACAAGAATTATTCTCTAAAATATTGATGGAAACCAGGTTTAATTGACTTTTTCAGTGTTGTACTTCATTACTACGTGATGCAATCCAGATGAAGCCCAGGATCTAGCCATCAAGTATGTGAAATATGCGAAAGAATGAGCCTGATGAGAGCAAATCCTAGACCTAACACAGACCTAACATGCGTTATCCTCTAAAATATTTATCAAGACCAGGTTTAATTGACTGTTTCAGTGTTGTACTTCATTACTACGTGATGCAATCCAGAAAAAGCCCAGGATCTAGCCATGAAGTGTGAGAAATATGCGGAAGTATGAGCCTGATGAGGGCAAATCCCAGGCCTATCCCAGACCTAACATGCGTTGTGCTCTAAAATATTGACGGAAACCAGGTTTAATTGAATGTTTCAGTGTTGTGCTTCATTACTACGTGATGCAATCCAGAAAAAGCCCAGGATCTAGCCATGAAGTATGAGAAATATGCGAATGTATGAGCCTGATGAGGGCAAATCCTAGACCTAACCCAAACCTAACATGCGTTACCCTCTAAAATATTTATCAAGACCAGGTTTAATTGAATGTTCCTGTGTGTTCCCACATTACTACGTGAACCAAACCAGAAAAAACACAGGAGCCGTTCAACAAGTATGTGAAGAATGCGAAAGTATGAGTCTGATGAGTGAAAATCCACGGCCTAACCTAGTCCTAACATGCGTTATCCCCAAAAATATTGATCGAAATCAGGTTTAATCGACTGTATCAGTGTGGTACCACACTACTACGTGTCACAAACCGGAAAAAACCCAGGATCTGTTCAACAGGTATGTGAAAAACGCGAAAGTATGAGCATGATGAGGGCAAATCCCAGACCTATCACAGACCTAACTTGCGTTATCCTCAAAAATATTGATCGAAACCTGGTTTAATCGACTGTTTCAGTGTTGTACTTCATTACTACGTGATGCAATCCAGAAAAAGCCCAGGATCTAGCCATGAAGTATGAGAAATATGCGAATGTATGAGCCTGATGAGGGCAAATCCTAGACCTAACCCAAACCTAACATGCGTTACCCTCTAAAATATTTATCAAGACCAGGTTTAATTGAATGTTCCTGTGTGTTCCCACATTACTACGTGATCCAAACCAGAAAAAACCCAGGATCCGTTCACAAGTATGTGAAGAATGCGAAGGTATGTGTCTGATGAGTGAAAATCCCAGGCCTAACCTAGACCTAACATGCGTTATCCTCAAAAATATTGATCGAAACCAGGTTTAATCGACTGTTTCAGTGTGGTACCACATTACTACGTGATCCAAACCAGAAAAAAACCCAGGATCTGTTCAACAAGTATGTGAAGTATGCGAAAGTATGAGTCTGATGAGGGCAAATCCCAGACCTAAACTAGACATAACGTTCGTTATCCTCTAAAATATTGATCGAAACCAGGTTTGATTGACTGTTTTAGTGTGGTACCACTTTACTACGTGATCCAAAGCAGAAAAAACCCTCGATCAGGTCAACATGCATGTTATAACTGCGAAAGAATGAGCCTGATGAGGGCAAATCCCAGACCTATCCCAGACCTAACATGCGTTATCCTCAAAAATATTAATCGAAACCAGGTTTAATCGACTGTTTCAGTGTGGTACCACATTAATACGTGATCCAAACCAGAAAAAACCCAGGATCTTGTCAACGAGTATGTGAAGTGTGCGAAAGTATGAGTCTGATGAGGGCTAATCACAAACCTATCCCAGACCTAACTTGCGTCATCCTCTAAAATAATGATCGAAACCAGGTTTAATTGACTGTTTTCGTTGTGGTACCATTTTACTACGTGATCCAAAGCAGGAAAAACCCTCGATCAGGTCAACATGCATGTTAAAACTGCGAAAGTATGACCCTGATGAGGGCAAATCCCAGGCCTAACCTAGACCTGACATGCTTTGTCCTTTGAAATATTGACAGAAACCAGGTTTAATTGACTGGTTCAGTGTTGTACTTCATTACTACGTGATGCAATCCAGAAAAAGCCCAGGATCTAGCCATCAAGTATGAGAAATATGCGAAAGAATGAGCCTGATGAGAGCAAATCCCAGACCTAACCTAGACCTAGCATGAATTATTCTCTAAAATATTGATGGAAACCAGGTTTAATTGACTGTTTCAGCGTGGTACCGCATTACTACGTGATACAATCCAGAAACAGCCCAGGATCTAGCCATGAAGTATGAGAAATATGCGAAAGTATGAGCCTGATGAGCGCAAATCCCAAGCCTAACCCAAACCTAACATACGTTATCCTCTAAAATATTGATCCAAACCAGGTTTAATGGACTGTTTCAGTGTGGTACCACACTACTACGTGATCCAAACCAGAAAAAAACCCAGGATCAGTTCAACAAGTATGTGAAAAACGCGAAAGTATGAGCCTGATGAGGGCAAATCCCAGACCTATCCCAGACCTAACTTGCGTTATCCTCTAAAATATTGATCGAAACCAGGTTTAATTGACTGCTTCAGTGTTGTACTTCATTACTACGTGATGCAATCCAGAAAAAGCCCAGGATCTAGCCATCAAGTATGAGAAATATGCGAAAGAATGAGCCTGATGCGAGCAAATCCCAGACCTAACCTAGACCTAACATGAATTATTCTCTAAAATATTGATCGAAACCAGGTTTAATTGACTGTTTCAGTGTGGTACCACATTACTACGTGATCCAAACCAGAAAAAGCCCAGGATCCGTTCAACAAGTATGTGAAGAATGCGAAAGTATGAGTCTGATGAGTGAAAATCCCAGGCCTAACCTAGACCTAACATGCGTTATCCTCAAAAATATTGATCGAAACCTGGTTTAATCGACTGTTTCAGTGTGGTACCACATTACTACGTGACCCAAACCAGAACAAACCCAGGATCTGTACAACAAGTATGTGAAGTGTGCGAAAGTATGAGCCTGATGAGGGCAAATCCCAGACCTATCCCAGACCTAACTTGCGTTATCCTCTAAAACATTGATCGAAACCAGGTTTAATCGACTGTTTCAGTGTGGTACCACATTGCTACGTGATCCAAACCAGAAAAAACCCAGGATCAGTACAACAAGTATGTGAAAAACGCGAAAGTATGAGCCTGATGAGGGCGAATCCCAGACCTATCCCAGACCTAACTTGCGTTATCCTCTAAAATATTGATCGGATCCAGGTTTAATTTACTGTTTCAGCGTGGTACCACATTACTACGCGAGACAATCCAGAAACAGCCCAGGATCTAGCCATGAAGTATGAGAAATATGCGAAAGTATGAGCCTGATGAGGGCATATCCTAGATCTAACCCAAACCTAACATGCGTTATCCTCTAAAATATTCATCCAAACCAAGTTTAATGGACTGCTTCAGTGTGGTACCACTTTGCTACGTGATTCAAAGCAGAAAAAACCCTCGGTCAGGTCAACATGTATGTTAAAACTGCGAAAGTATGACCCTGATGAGGGCAAATCCCAGGCCTAACCTAGACCTGACATGCTTTGTCCTTTGAAATATTGATAGAAACCAGGTTTAATTGACTGTTTCAGTGTTGTACTTCATTACTACGTGATGCAATCCAGAAAAAGCCCAGGATCTAGCCATCAAGTATGAGAAATATGCGAAAGAATGAGCCTGATGAGAGCAAATCCCAGACCTAACCTAGACCTAACATGAATTATTCTCTAAAATATTGATCGAAACCAGGTTTAATTGACTGTTTCAGTGTGGTACCACATTACTACGTGATCCAATCCAGAAATACCCCGGGATCCAGCCATGAAGTATGAGAAATATGCGAAAGTATGAGCCTGATGAGGGCAAATCCTAGACCTAACCCAGACCAAATCTACGTTATCCTATAAAATATTTATCAGGACCAGGTTTAATTGATTGTTTCAGTGTGGTAACACATTACTACGTGATACACACCAGAAAAAACCCAAGACCCGTTCAACAAGTATGTGAAAAACGCGAAAGTATGAGCCTGATAAGGGCGAATCCCAGACCTATCCCAGACCTAACATGCGTTGTCCTCTAAAACATTGATGGAAACCAGGTTTAATTGACTGTTTCAGTGTTGTACTTCATTACTACGTGATGCAATCCAGAAAAAGCCCAGGATCTATCCATCAAGTATGAGAAATATGGGAAAGAATGAGCCTGATGAGAGAAAATCCCAGACCTAACCTAGACCTAACGTGAATTATTCTCTAAAATATTGATCGAAACCAGGTTTAATTGACTGTTTCAGTGTGGTACCACATTACTACGTGACCCAAACCAGAAAAAGGCCAGGATCCGTTCAACAATTATGTGAAGAATGCGAAAGTATGAGACTGATGAGTGAAAATCCCAGGCCTAACCTAGACCTAACATGCGTTATCCTCAAAAATATTGATCGAAACCTGGTTTAATCGACTGTTTCAGTGTGGTACCACATTACTACGTGACCCAAACTAGAACAAACCCAGGATCTGTACAACAAGTATGTGAAAAACGCGAAAGTATGAGCCTGATGAGGGCAAATCCCAGACCTATCCCAGACCTAACTTGCGTTATCCTCTAAAATACTGATCGAAACCAGGTTTAATCGACTGTTTCAGTGTGGTACCACATTGCTACGTGATCCAAACCAGAAAAAACCCTGGATCAGTTCAACAAGTATGTGAAAAACGCGAAAGTATGAGCCTGATGAGGGCGAATCCCAGACCTATCCCAGACCTAACTTGCGTTATCCTCTAAAATATTGATCGAAACCAGGTTTAATCGACTGTTTCAGTGTGGTACCACATTACTACGTGATCCAAACCAGAAGAAAACCCAGGATCTGTTCAACAAGTATGTGAAGTATGCGAAAGTATGAGTCTGATGAGGGCAAATCCCAGACCTAAACTAGACATAACTCTCGTTATCCTCTAAAATATTGATCGAAACCAGGTTTAATTGACTGTTTTAGTGTGGTACCACATTACTACGTGATCCAATCCAGAAATAGCCCAGGATCTAGCCATGAAGTATGAGAAATATGCGAAAGTATGAGCCTGACGAGGGCAAATCCTAGACCTAACCCTGACCTAACATGCGTTATCCTCTAAAATATTTATCATGACCAGGTTTAATTGATTGTTTCAGTGTGGTCCCACAATACTACGTGATCCAAACCAGAAAAAACCCAGGATCCGTCCAACAAGTATGTGAAGAATGCGAAAGTATGAGTCTGATGAGTGAAAATCCCCGGCCTAACCTAGACCTAACATGCGTTATCCGCAAAATTATTGATCGAAACCTGGTTCAATCGACTGTTTCAGTGTGGTACCACATTACTACGTGACCCAAACCAGGAAAAACCCAGGATCTGTTCAACAAGTATGTGAAAAACGCGAAAGTATGAGCCTGATGAGGGCAAATCCCAGACCTATCCCAGACCTAACTTGCGTTACCCTCTAAAATATTTATCAAGACCAGGTTTAATTGAATGTTCCTGTGTGTTCCCACATTACTACGTGAACCAAACCAGAAAAAACACAGGAGCCGTTCAACAAGTATGTGAAGAATGCGAAAGTATGAGTCTGATGAGTGAAAATCCACGGCCTAACCTAGTCCTAACATGCGTTATCCCCAAAAATATTGATCGAAACCAGGTTTAATCGACTGTATCAGTGTGGTACCACACTACTACGTGTCACAAACCGGAAAAAACCCAGGATCTGTTCAACAGGTATGTGAAAAACGCGAAAGTATGAGCATGATGAGGGCAAATCCCAGACCTATCACAGACCTAACTTGCGTTATCCTCAAAAATATTGATCGAAACCTGGTTTAATCGACTGTTTCAGTGTTGTACTTCATTACTACGTGATGCAATCCAGAAAAAGCCCAGGATCTAGCCATGAAGTATGAGAAATATGCGAATGTATGAGCCTGATGAGGGCAAATCCTAGACCTAACCCAAACCTAACATGCGTTACCCTCTAAAATATTTATCAAGACCAGGTTTAATTGAATGTTCCTGTGTGTTCCCACATTACTACGTGATCCAAACCAGAAAAAACCCAGGATCCGTTCAACAAGTATGTGAAGAATGCGAAGGTATGTGTCTGATGAGTGAAAATCCCAGGCCTAACCTAGACCTAACATGCGTTATCCTCAAAAATATTGATCGAAACCAGGTTTAATCGACTGTTTCAGTGTGGTACCACATTACTACGTGATCCAAACCAGAAAAAAACCCAGGATCTGTTCAACAAGTATGTGAAGTATGCGAAAGTATGAGTCTGATGAGGGCAAATCCCAGACCTAAACTAGACATAACGTTCGTTATCCTCTAAAATATTGATCGAAACCAGGTTTGATTGACTGTTTTAGTGTGGTACCACTTTACTACGTGATCCAAAGCAGAAAAAACCCTCGATCAGGTCAACATGCATGTTATAACTGCGAAAGAATGAGCCTGATGAGGGCAAATCCCAGACCTATCCCAGACCTAACATGCGTTATCCTCAAAAATATTAATCGAAACCAGGTTTAATCGACTGTTTCAGTGTGGTACCACATTAATACGTGATCCAAACCAGAAAAAACCCAGGATCTTGTCAACGAGTATGTGAAGTGTGCGAAAGTATGAGTCTGATGAGGGCTAATCACAAACCTATCCCAGACCTAACTTGCGTTATCCTCTAAAATAATGATCGAAACCAGGTTTAATTGACTGTTTTCGTTGTGGTACCATTTTACTACGTGATCCAAAGCAGGAAAAACCCTCGATCAGGTCAACATGCATGTTAAAACTGCGAAAGTATGACCCTGATGAGCGCAAATCCCAGGCCTAACCCAAACCTAACTTGCGTTAACCTCAAAAATATTGATCGAAACCAGGTTTAATTGACTGTTTCAGTGTTGTACTTCATTACTACGTGATGCAATCCAGAAAAAGCCCAGGATCTAGCCATCAAGTATGAGAAATATGCGAAATGATGAGCCTGATGAGAGCAAATCCCAGACCTAACCTAGACCTAACGTGAATTATTCTCTAAAATATTGATCGAAACCAGGTTTAATTGACTGTTTCAGTGTGGTACCACATTACTACGTGACCCAAACCAGAAAAAGGCCAGGATCCGTTCAACAATTATGTGAAGAATGCGAAAGTATGAGACTGATGAGTGAAAATCCCAGGCCTAACCTAGACCTAACATGCGTTATCCTCAAAAATATTGATCGAAACCTGGTTTAATCGACTGTTTCAGTGTGGTACCACATTACTACGTGACCCAAACTAGAACAAACCCAGGATCTGTACAACAAGTATGTGAAAAACGCGAAAGTATGAGCCTGATGAGGGCAAATCCCAGACCTATCCCAGACCTAACTTGCGTTATCCTCTAAAATACTGATCGAAACCAGGTTTAATCGACTGTTTCAGTGTGGTACCACATTGCTACGTGATCCAAACCAGAAAAAACCCTGGATCAGTTCAACAAGTATGTGAAAAACGCGAAAGTATGAGCCTGATGAGGGCGAATCCCAGACCTATCCCAGACCTAACTTGCGTTATCCTCTAAAATATTGATCGAAACCAGGTTTAATCGACTGTTTCAGTGTGGTACCACATTACTACGTGATCCAAACCAGAAGAAAACCCAGGATCTGTTCAACAAGTATGTGAAGTATGCGAAAGTATGAGTCTGATGAGGGCAAATCCCAGACCTAAACTAGACATAACTCTCGTTATCCTCTAAAATATTGATCGAAACCAGGTTTAATTGACTGTTTTAGTGTGGTACCACATTACTACGTGATCCAATCCGGAAATAGCCCAGGATCTAGCCATGAAGTATGAGAAATATGCGAAAGTATGAGCCTGACGAGGGCAAATCCTAGACCTAACCCTGACCTAACATGCGTTATCCTCTAAAATATTTATCATGACCAGGTTTAATTGATTGTTTCAGTGTGGTCCCACATTACTACGTGATCCAAACCAGAAAAAACCCAGGATCCGTCCAACAAGTATGTGAAGAATGCGAAAGTATGAGTCTGATGAGTGAAAATCCCCGGCCTAACCTAGACCTAACATGCGTTATCCGCAAAATTATTGATCGAAACCTGGTTCAATCGACTGTTTCAGTGTGGTACCACATTACTACGTGACCCAAACCAGGAAAAACCCAGGATCTGTTCAACAAGTATGTGAAAAACGCGAAAGTATGAGCCTGATGACGGCAAATCCCAGACCTATCCCAGACCTAACTTGCGTTATCCTCTAAAATATTGATCGAAACCAGGTTTAATTGACTGTTTCAGCGTGGTACCGCATTACTACGTGATACAATCCAGAAACAGCCCAGGATCTAGCCATGAAGTATGAGAAATATGCGAAAGTATGAGCCTGATGAGGGCAAATCCTAGACCTAACCCAAACCTAACATGCGTTATCCTCTAAAATATTGATCGAAACCTGGTTTAATCGACTGTTTCAGTGTGGTACCACATTACTATGTGATCCAAACCAGAAAATAACCCAGGATCTGTTCAACGAGTATGTGAAGTGTGCGAAAGTATGAGCCTGATGAGGGCATATCCCAGGCCTAACCTAGACCTAACATGCGTTGTCCTCTAAAATACTGATGGAAACCAGATTTAATTGACTGTTTCAGTGTTGTACCACATTACTACGTGATGCAATCCAGAAAAAGCCCAGGATCTAGCCATCAAGTATGAGAAATATGCGAAAGAATGAGCCTGATGAGAGCAAATCCCAGACCTAACCTAGACCTAACATGAATTATTCTCTAAACTATTGATCGAAACCAGGTTTAATTGACTGTTTCAGTGTGGTACCACATTACTACGTGATCCAAACCAGTAAAAACCCAGGATCCGTTCAACAAGTATGTGAAGAATGCGAAAGTATGAGTCTGATGAGGGCAAATCCCAGACCTAAACTAGACATAACTTTCGTTATCCTCTAAAATATTGATGGAAACCAGGTTTAATTGACTGTTTTAGTGTGGTACCACTTTACTACGTGATCCAAAGCAGAAAAAACCCTCGATCAGGTCAACATGCATGTCATAACTGCGAAAGAATGAGCCTGATGAGGGCAAATCCCAGACCTATCCCAGACCTAACATGCGTTATCCTCAAAAATATTAATCGAAACCAGGTTTAATCGACTGTTTCAGTGTGGTACCACATTAATACGTGATCCAAACCAGAAAAAACCCAGGATCTTGTCAACGAGTATGTGAAGTGTGCGAAAGTATGAGTCTGATGAGGGCTAATCCCAAACCTATCCCAGACCTAACGTGCGTTATCCTCTAAAATAATGATCGAAACCAGGTTTAATTGACTGTTTTCGTTGTGGTACCACTTTACTACGTGATCCAAAGCAGGAAAAACCCTCGATCAGGTCAACATGCATGTTAAAACTGCGAAAGTATGACCCTGATGAGCGCAAATCCCAAGCCTAACCCAAACCTAACATACGTTATCCTCTAAAATATTGATCCAAACCAGGTTTAATGGACTGTTTCAGTGTGGTACCACACTACTACGTGATCCAAACCAGAAAAAAACCCAGGATCAGTTCAACAAGTATGTGAAAAACGCGAAAGTATGAGCCTGATGAGGGCAAATCCCAGACCTATCCCAGACCTAACTTGCGTTATTCTCTAAAATATTGATCGAAACCAGGTTTAATTGACTGCTTCAGTGTTGTACTTCATTACTACGTGATGCAATCCAGAAAAAGCCCAGGATCTAGCCATCAAGTATGAGAAATATGCGAAAGAATGAGCCTGATGAGAGCAAATCCCAGACCTAACCTAGACCTAACATGAATTATTCTCTAAAATATTGATCGAAACCAGGTTTAATTGACTGTTTCAGTGTGGTACCACATTACTACGTGATCCAAACCAGAAAAAGCCCAGGATCTAGCCATGAAGTAGACCTAACCCAGACCTAACATGCGTTATCCTCTAAAATATTTATCAAGACCAGGTTTAATTGACTGTTTCAGTGTTGTACTTCATTACTACGTGATGCAATCCAGAAAAAGCCCAGGATCTAGCCATGAAGTGTGAGAAATATGCGGAAGTATGAGCCTGATGAGGGCAAATCCCAGGCCTATCCCAGACCTAACATGCGTTGTGCTCTAAAATATTGACGGAAACCAGGTTTAATTGAATGTTTCAGTGTTGTACTTCATTACTACGTGATGCAATCCAGAAAAAGCCCAGGATCTAGCCATGAAGTATGAGAAATATGCGAATGTATGAGCCTGAGGAGGGCAAATCCTAGACCTAACCCAAACCTAACATGCGTTACCCTCTAAAATATTTATCAAGACCAGGTTTAATTGAATGTTCCTGTGTGTTCCCACATTACTACGTGAACCAAACCAGAAAAAACACAGGAGCCGTTCATCAAGTATGTGAAGAATGCGAAAGTATGAGTCTGATGAGTGAAAATCCACGGCCTAACCTAGTCCTAACATGCGTTATCCCCAAAAATATTGATCGAAACCAGGTTTAATCGACTGTATCAGTGTGGTACCACACTACTACGTGTCACAAACCGGAAAAAACCCAGGATCTGTTCAACAGGTATGTGAAAAACGCGAAAGTATGAGCATGATGAGGGCAAATCCCAGACCTATCACAGACCTAACTTGCGTTATCCTCAAAAATATTGATCGAAACCTGGTTTAATCGACTGTTTCAGTGTTGTACTTCATTACTACGTGATGCAATCCAGAAAAAGCCCAGGATCTAGCCATGAAGTATGAGAAATATGCGAATGTATGAGCCAGATGAGGGCAAATCCTAGACCTAACCCAAACCTAACATGCGTTACCCTCTAAAATATTTATCAAGACCAGGTTTAATTGAATGTTCCTGTGTGTTCCCACATTACTACGTGATCCAAACCAGAAAAAACCCAGGATCCGTTCAACAAGTATGTGAAGAATGCGAAGGTATGTGTCTGATGAGTGAAAATCCCAGGCCTAACCTAGACCTAACATGCGTTATCCTCAAAAATATTGATCGAAACCAGGTTTAATCGACTGTTTCAGTGTGGTACCACATTACTACGTGATCCAAACCAGAAAAAAACCCAGGATCTGTTCAACAAGTATGTGAAGTATGCGAAAGTATGAGTCTGATGAGGGCAAATCCCAGACCTAAACTAGACATAACGTTCGTTATCCTCTAAAATATTGATCGAAACCAGGTTTGATTGACTGTTTTAGTGTGGTACCACTTTACTACGTGATCCAAAGCAGAAAAAACCCTCGATCAGGTCAACATGCATGTTATAACTGCGAAAGAATGAGCCTGATGAGGGCAAATCCCAGACCTATCCCAGACCTAACATGCGTTATCCTCAAAAATATTAATCGAAACCAGGTTTAATCGACTGTTTCAGTGTGGTACCACATTAATACGTGATCCAAACCAGAAAAAACCCAGGATCTTGTCAACGAGTATGTGAAGTGTGCGAAAGTATGAGTCTGATGAGGGCTAATCACAAACCTATCCCAGACCTAACTTGCGTTATCCTCTAAAATAATGATCGAAACCAGGTTTAATTGACTGTTTTCGTTGTGGTACCATTTTACTACGTGATCCAAAGCAGGAAAAACCCTCGATCAGGTCAACATGCATGTTAAAACTGCGAAATGATGAGCCTGATGAGAGCAAATCCCAGACCTAACCTAGACCTAACGTGAATTATTCTCTAAAATATTGATCGAAACCAGGTTTAATTGACTGTTTCAGTGTGGTACCACATTACTACGTGATCCAAACCAGAAAAAGGCCAGGATCCGTTCAACAAGTATGTGAAGAATGCGAAAGTATGAGACTGATGAGTGAAAATCCCAGGCCTAACCTAGACCTAACATGCGTTATCCTCAAAAATATTGATCGAAACCTGGTTTAATCGACTGTTTCAGTGTGGTACCACATTACTACGTGACCCAAACTAGAACAAACCCAGGATCTGTACAACAAGTATGTGAAAAACGCGAAAGTATGAGCCTGATGAGGGCAAATCCCAGACCTATCCCAGACCTAACTTGCGTTATCCTCTAAAATACTGATCGAAACCAGGTTTAATCGACTGTTTCAGTGTGGTACCACATTGCTACGTGATCCAAACCAGAAAAAACCCTGGATCAGTTCAACAAGTATGTGAAAAACGCGAAAGTATGAGCCTGATGAGGGCGAATCCCAGACCTATCCCAGACCTAACTTGCGTTATCCTCTAAAATATTGATCGAAACGAGGTTTAATCGACTGTTTCAGTGTGGTACCACATTACTACGTGATCCAAACCAGAAGAAAACCCAGGATCTGTTCAACAAGTATGTGAAGTATGCGAAAGTATGAGTCTGATGAGGGCAAATCCCAGACCTAAACTAGACATAACTCTCGTTATCCTCTAAAATATTGATCGAAACCAGGTTTAATTGACTGTTTTAGTGTGGTACCACATTACTACGTGATCCAATCCAGAAATAGCCCAGGATCTAGCCATGAAGTATGAGAAATATGCGAAAGTATGAGCCTGATGAGGGCAAATCCTAGACCTAACCCAAACCTAACATGCGTTATCCTCTAAAATATTGATCGAAACCTGGTTTAATCGACTGTTTCAGTGTGGTACCACATTACTATGTGATCCAAACCAGAAAATAACCCAGGATCTGTTCAACGAGTATGTGAAGTGTGCGAAAGTATGAGCCTGATGAGGGCATATCCCAGGCCTAACCTAGACCTAACATGCGTTGTCCTCTAAAATACTGATGGAAACCAGATTTAATTGACTGTTTCAGTGTGGTACCACATTACTACGTGATCCAAACCAGAAAAAAACCCAGGATCTGTTCAACAAGTATGTGAAGTATGCGAAAGTATGAGTCTGATGAGGGCAAATCCCAGACCTAAACTAGACAAAACTTTCGTTATCCTCTAAAATATTGATGGAAACCAGGTTTAATTGACTGTTTTAGTGTGGTACCACTTTACTACGTGATCCAAAGCAGAAAAAACCCTCGATCAGGTCAACATGCATGTCATAACTGCGAAAGAATGAGCCTGATGAGGGCAAATCCCAGACCTATCCCAGACCTAACTTGCGTTATCCTCTAAAATATTGATCGAAACCAGGTTTAATTGACTGTTTCAGCGTGGTACCGCATTACTACGTGATACAATCCAGAAACAGCCCAGGATCTAGCCATCAAGTATGAGAAATATGCGAAAGAATGAGCCTGATGAGAGCAAATCCCAGACCTAACCTAGACCTAACATGAATTATTCTCTAAACTATTGATCGAAACCAGGTTTAATTGACTGTTTCAGTGTGGTACCACATTACTACGTGATCCAAACCAGTAAAAACCCAGGATCCGTTCAACAAGTATGTGAAGAATGCGAAAGTATGAGTCTGATGAGTGAAAATCCTTGGCCTAACCTAGACCTAACATGCGTTATCCTCAAAAATATTGATCGAAACCAGGTTTAATCGACTGTTTCAGTGTGGTACCACATTACTACGTGATCCAAACCAGAAAAAAACCCAGGATCTGTTCAACAAGTATGTGAAGTATGCGAAAGTATGAGTCTGATGAGGGCAAATCCCAGACCTAAACTAGACAAAACTTTCGTTATCCTCTAAAATATTGATGGAAACCAGGTTTAATTGACTGTTTTAGTGTGGTACCACTTTACTACGTGATCCAAAGCAGAAAAAACCCTCGATCAGGTCAACATGCATGTCATAACTGCGAAAGAATGAGCCTGATGAGGGCAAATCCCAGACCTATCCCAGACCTAACATGCGTTATCCTCAAAAATATTAATCGAAACCAGGTTTAATCGACTGTTTCAGTGTGGTACCACATTAATACGTGATCCAAACCAGAAAAAACCCAGGATCTTGTCAACGAGTATGTGAAGTGTGCGAAAGTATGAGTCTGATGAGGGCTAATCCCAAACCTATCCCAGACCTAACGTGCGTTATCCTCTAAAATAATGATCGAAACCAGGTTTAATTGACTGTTTTCGTTGTGGTACCACTTTACTACGTGATCCAAAGCAGGAAAAACCCTCGATCAGGTCAACATGCATGTTAAAACTGCGAAAGTATGACCCTGATGAGCGCAAATCCCAAGCCTAACCCAAACCTAACATACGTTATCCTCTAAAATATTGATCCAAACCAGGTTTAATGGACTGTTTCAGTGTGGTACCACACTACTACGTGATCCAAACCAGAAAAAAACCCAGGATCAGTTCAACAAGTATGTGAAAAACGCGAAAGTATGAGCCTGATGAGGGCAAATCCCAGACCTATCCCAGACCTAACTTGCGTTATCCTCTAAAATATTGATCGAAACCAGGTTTAATTGACTGCTTCAGTGTTGTACTTCATTACTACGTGATGCAATCCAGAAAAAGCCCAGGATCTAGCCATCAAGTATGAGAAATATGCGAAAGAATGAGCCTGATGAGAGCAAATCCCAGACCTAACCTAGACCTAACATGAATTATTCTCTAAAATATTGATCGAAAACAGGTTTAATTGACTGTTTCAGTGTGGTACCACATTACTACGTGATCCAAACCAGAAAAAGCCCAGGATCTAGCCATGAAGTAGACCTAACCCAGACCTAACATGCGTTGTCCTCTAAAATATTTATCAAAACCAGGTTTAATTGATTGTTTCAGTGTCGTCCCACATTACTACGTGATGCAATCCAGAAAAAGCCCAGGATCTAGCCATCAAGTATGAGAAATATGCGAAAGAATGAGCCTGATGAGAGCAAATCCCAGACCAAACCTAGACCAAACATGAATTATTCTCTAAAATATTGATCGAAACCAGGTTTAATTGACTGTTTCAGTGTGGTCCCACATTACTACGTGATCCAAACCAGAAAAAACCCAGGATCCGTTCAACAAGTATGTGAAGAATGCGAAAGTATGTGTCTGATGAGTGAAGATCCCAGGCCTAACCTAGCCCTAACATGCGTTATCCTCAAAAATATTGATCGAAACCTGGCTTAATCGACTGTTTCAGTGTGGTACCACATTACTACGTGACCCAAACCAGAAAAAACCCAGGATCTGTTCAACAAGTATGTGAAAATCGCGAAAGTACGAGCCTGATGAGGGCAAATCCCAGACCTATCCCAGACCTAACTTTCGTTGTCCTCTAAGATATTGATGGAAACCAGGTTTAATTGACTTTTTCAGTGTTGTACTTCATTACTACGTGATGCAATCCAGAAAAAGCCCAGGATCTAGCCATCAAGTATGAGAAATATGCGAAAGAATGAGCCTGATGAGAGCAAATCCCAGACCTAACCTAGACCTAACATGCGTTATCCTCTAAAATAATGATCGAAACCAGGTTTAATTGACTGTTTTCGTTGTGGTACCACTTTACTACGTGATCCAAAGCAGGAAAAACCCAGGATCCGTTCAACAAGTATGTGAAGAATGCGAAAGTATGAGTCTGATGAGTGAAAATCCCAGGCCTAACCTAGACCTAACATGCGTTATCCTCAAAAATATTGATCGAAACCTGGTTTAATCGACTGTTTCAGTGTGGTACCACATTACTACGTGACCCAAACCAGAACAAACCCAGGATCTGTACAAGAAGTATGTGAAAAACGCAAAAGTATGAGCCTGATGAGGGCAAATCCCAGACCTATCCCAGAACTAACTTGCGTTATCCTCTAAAACATTGATCGAAACCAGGTTTAATCGACTGTTTCAGTGTGGTACCACATTGCTACGTGATCCAAACCAGAAAAAACCCAGGATCAGTTCAACAAGTATGTGAAAAACGCGAAAGTATGAGCCTGATGAGGGCGAATCCCAGACCTATCCCAGACCTAACTTGCGTTATCCTCTAAAATATTGATCGAAACCAGGTTTAATTTACTGTTTCAGCGTGGTACCACATTACTACGCGAGACAATCCAGAAACAGCCCAGGATCTAGCCATGAAGTATGAGAAATATGCGAAAGTATGAGCCTGATGAGGGCATATCCTAGATCTAACCCAAACCTAACATCCGTTATCCTCTAAAATATTCATCCAAACCAAGTTTAATGGACTGCTTCACTGTGGTACCACTTTGCTACGTGATTCAAAGCAGAAAAAACCCTCGATCAGGTCAACATGTATGTTAAAACTACGAAAGTATGACCCTGATGAGGGCAAATCCCAGGCCTAACCTAGACCTGACATGCTTTGTCCTTTGAAATATTGATAGAAACCAGGTTTAATTGACTGTTTCAGTGTTGTACTTCATTACTACGTGATGCAATCCAGAAAAAGCCCAGGATCTAGCCATCAAGTATGAGAAATATGCGAAAGAATGAGCCTGATGAGAGCAAATCCCAGACCTAACCTAGACCTAACATGAATTATTCTCTAAAATATTGATCGAAACCAGGTTTAATTGACTGTTTCAGTGTGGTACCACATTACTACGTGATCCAATCCAGAAATAGCCCAGGATCCAGCCATGAAGTATGAGAAATATGCGAAAGTATGAGCCTGATGAGGGCAAATCCTAGACCTAACCCAGACCAAATCTACGTTATCCTATAAAATATTTATCAAGACCAGGTTTATTTGACTGCTTCAGTGTGGTACCACATTACTACGTGATCCAATCCAGAAATAGCCCAGGATCTAGCCATGAAGTATGAGAAATATGCGAAAGTATGAGCCTGACGAGGGCAAATCCTAGACCTAACCCAGACCTAACCTGCGTTATCCTCTAAAATATTTATCATGACCAGGTTTAATTGATTGTTTCAGTGTAGTCCCACATTACTACGAGATCCAAACCAGAAAAAACCCAGGATCCGTCCAACGAGTATGTGAAGAATGCGAAAGTATGAGTCTGATGAGTGAAAATCCCAGGCCTAACCTAGACCTAACATGCGTTATCCTCTAAAATATTGATCGAAACCAGGTTTAATCGACTGTTTCAGTGTGGTACCACATTACTACGTGACCCAAACCAGAACAAACCCAGGATCTGTACAAGAAGTATGTGAAAAACGCGAAAGTATGAGCCTGATGAGGGCAAATCCCAGACCTATCCCAGAACTAACTTGCGTTATCCTCTAAAACATTGATCGAAACCAGGTTTAATCGACTGTTTCAGTGTGGTACCACATTGCTACGTGATCCAAACCAGAAAAAACCCAGGATCAGTTCAACAAGTATGTGAAAAACGCGAAAGTATGAGCCTGATGAGGGCGAATCCCAGACCTATCCCAGACCTAACTTGCGTTATCCTCTAAAATATTGATCGAAACCAGGTTTAATTTACTGTTTCAGCGTGGTACCACATTACTACGCGAGACAATCCAGAAACAGCCCAGGATCTAGCCATGAAGTATGAGAAATATGCGAAAGTATGAGCCTGATGAGGGCATATCCTGGATCTAACCCAAACCTAACATGCGTTATCCTCTAAAATATTCATCCAAACCAAGTTTAATGGACTGCTTCACTGTGGTACCACTTTGCTACGTGATTCAAAGCAGAAAAAACCCTCGATCAGGTCAACATGTATGTTAAAACTACGAAAGTATGACCCTGATGAGGGCAAATCCCAGGCCTAACCTAGACCTGACATGCTTTGTCCTTTGAAATATTGATAGAAACCAGGTTTAATTGACTGTTTCAGTGTTGTACTTCATTACTACGTGATGCAATCCAGAAAAAGCCCAGGATCTAGCCATCAAGTATGAGAAATATGCGAAAGAATGAGCCTGATGAGAGCAAATCCCAGACCTAACCTAGACCTAACATGAATTATTCTCTAAAATATTGATCGAAACCAGGTTTAATTGACTGTTTCAGTGTGGTACCACATTACTACGTGATCCAATCCAGAAATAGCCCAGGATCCAGCCATGAAGTATGAGAAATATGCGAAAGTATGAGCCTGATGAGGGCAAATCCTAGACCTAACCCAGACCAAATCTACGTTATCCTATAAAATATTTATCAAGACCAGGTTTATTTGACTGCTTCAGTGTGGTACCACATTACTACGTGATCCAATCCAGAAATAGCCCAGGATCTAGCCATGAAGTATGAGAAATATGCGAAAGTATGAGCCTGACGAGGGCAAATCCTAGACCTAACCCAGACCTAACCTGCGTTATCCTCTAAAATATTTATCATGACCAGGTTTAATTGATTGTTTCAGTGTAGTCCCACATTACTACGAGATCCAAACCAGAAAAAACCCAGGATCCGTCCAACGAGTATGTGAAGAATGCGAAAGTATGAGTCTGATGAGTGAAAATCCCAGGCCTAACCTAGACCTAACATGCGTTATCCTCTAAAATATTGATCGAAACCAGGTTTAATCGACTGTTTCAGTGTGGTACCACATTGCAACGTGATCCAAACCAGAAAAAACCCAGGATCAGTTCAACGAGTATGTGAAAAACGCGAATGTATGAGCCTGATGAGGACGAATCCCAGACCTATCCCAGACCTAACTTGCGTTATCCTCTAAAATATTGATCGAAACCAGGTTTAATTGACTGTTTCAGCGTGGTACCGCATTACTACGTGATACAATCCAGAAACAGCCCAGGGTCTAGCCATGAAGTATGAGAAATATGCGAAAGTATGAGCCTGATGAGAGCAAATCCTTGACCTAACCCAAACCTAACATGCGTTATACTCTAAAATATTGATCCAAACCGGGTTTAATGGACTGCTTCAGTGTGGTACCACTTTACTACGTGATCCAAAGCAGAAAAAACCCTCGATCAGGTCAACATGTATGTTAAAACTGCGAAAGTATGACCCTGATGAGGGCATATCCCAGGCCTAACCAAGACCTAACTTGCGTTGTCCTCTAAAATATTGATGGAAACCAGGTTTAATTGACTGTTTCAGTTTTGTACGTCATTACTACGTGATGCAATCCAGAAAAAGCCCAGGATCTAGCCATCAACTATGAGAAATATGCGAAAGAATGAGCCTGATGAGAGCAAATCCCAGACCTAACCTAGACCTAACATGAATTATTCTCTAAACTATTGATCGAAACCAGGTTTAATTGACTGTTTTAGTGTGGTACCACATTACTACGTGATCCAAACCAGAAAAAAACCCAGGATCTGTTCAACAAGTATGTGAAGTATGCGAAAGTATGAGTCTGATGAGGGCAAATCCCAGACCTAAACTAGACATAACTTTCGTTATCCTCTAAAATATTGATCGAAACCAGGTTTAAATGACTGTTTTAGTGTGGTAACACTTTACTACGTGATCCAAACCAGAAAAAAACCCAGGATCTGTTCAACAAGTATGTGAAGTATGCGAAAGTATGAGTCTGATGAGGGTAAATCCCAGACCTAAACTAGACATAACTTTCGTTATCCTCTAAAATATTGATCGAAACCAGGTTTAGATGACTGTTTTAGTGTGGTACCACTTTACTGCGTGATCCAAAGCAGAAAAAACCCTCGATCAGGTCAACATGCATGTTATAACTGCGAAAGAATGAGCCTGATGAGGGCAAATCCCAGACCTATCCCAGACCTAACATGCGTTATCCTCAAAAATATTAATCGAAACCAGGTTTAATCGACAGTTTCAGTGTGGTACCATATTAATACGTGATCCAAACCAGAAAAAACCCAGGATCTTGTCAACGAGTATGTGAAGTGTGCGAAAGTATGAGTCTGATGAGGGCTAATCCCAAACCTATCCCAGACCTAACTTGCGTTATCCTCTAAAATAATGATCGAAACCAGGTTAGTTGACTGTTTTCGTTGTGGTACCACTTTACTACGTGATCCAAAGCAGGAAAAACCCTCGATCAGGTCAACATGCATGTTAAAACTGCGAAAGTATGACCCTGATGAGGGCATATCCCAGGCCTAACCTAGACCTAACATGCGTTGTCCTCTAAAATATTGATGGAAACCAGGTTTAATTGACTGTTTCAGTGTTGTACTTCATTACTACGTGATGCAATCCAGAAAAAGCCCAGGATCTAGCCATCAACTATGAGAAATATGCGAAAGAATGAGCCTGATGAGAGCAAATCCCAGACCTAACCTAGACCAAACATGAATTATTCTCTAAACTATTGATCGAAACCAGGTTTAATTGACTGTTTCAGTGTGGTACCACATTACTACGTGATCCAAACCAGTAAAAACCCAGGATCCGTTCAACAAGTATGTGAAGAATGCGAAAGTATGAGTCTGATGAGTGAAAATCCTCGGCCCAACCTAGACCTAACATGCGTTGTCCTCAAAAATATTGATCGAAACCAGGTTTAATCGACTGTTTCAGTGTGGTACCACATTACCTCGTGATCCAAACCAGAAAAAAACCCAGGATCTGTTCAACACGTATGTGAAGTATGCGAAAGTATGAGTCTGATGAGGGCAAATCCCAGACCTAAACTAGACATAACTTTCGTTATCCTCTAAAATATTGATCGAAACCAGGTTTAATTTACTGTTTTAGTGTGGTACCACTTTACTACGTGATCCAAAGCAGAAAAAACCCTCGATCAGGTCAACATGCATGTTATAACTGCGATAGAATGAGCCTGATGAGGGCAAATCCCAGACCTATCCCAGACCTAACATGCGTTATCCTCAAAAATATTAATCGAAACCAGGTTTAATCGACTGTTTCAGTGTGGTACCACATTAATACGTGATCCAAACCAGAAAAAACCCAGGATCTTGTCAACGAGTATGTGAAGTGTGCGAAAGTATGAGTCTGATGAGGGCTAATCACAAACCTATCCCAGACCTAACTTGCGTTATCCTCTAAAATAATGATCGAAACCAGGTTTAATTGACTCTTTTCGTTGTGGTACCATTTTACTACGTGATCCAAAGCAGGAAAAACCCTCGATCAGGTCAACATGCATGTTAAAACTGCGAAAGTATGACCCTGATGAGCGCAAATCCCAGGCCTAACCCAAACCTAACTTGCGTTAACCTCTAAAATATTGATCGAAACCAGGTTTAATTGACTGTTTCAGTGTTGTACTTCATTACTACGTGATGCAATCCAGAAAAAGCCCAGGATCTAGCCATCAAGTATGAGAAATATGCAAAATGATGAGCCTTATGAGAGCAAATCCCAGACCTAACCTAGACCTAACGTGAATTATTCTCTAAAATATTGATCGAAAACAGGTTTAATTGACTGTTTCAGTGTGGTACCACATTACTACGTGACCCAAACCAGAAAAAGGCCAGGATCCGTTCAACAATTATGTGAAGAATGCGAAAGTATGAGACTGATGAGTGAAAATCCCAGGCCTAACCTAGACCTAACATGCGTTATCCTCAAAAATATTGATCGAAACCTGGTTTAATCGACTGTTTCAGTGTGGTACCACATTACTACGTGACCCAAACTAGAACAAACCCAGGATCTGTACAACAAGTATGTGAAAAACGCGAAAGTATGAGCCTGATGAGGGCAAATCCCAGACCTATCCCAGACCTAACTTGCGTTATCCTCTAAAATACTGATCGAAACCAGGTTTAATCGACTGTTTCAGTGTGGTACCACATTGCTACGTGATCCAAACCAGAAAAAACCCTGGATCAGTTCAACAAGTATGTGAAAAATGCAAAAGTATGAGCCTGATGAGGGCGAATCCCAGACCTATCCCAGACCTAACTTGCGTTATCCTCTAAAATATTGATCGAAACCAGGTTTAATCGACTGTTTCAGTGTGGTACCACATTACTAAGTGATCCAAACCAGAAGAAAACCCAGGATCTGTTCAACAAGTATGTGAAGTATGCGAAAGTATGAGTCTGATGAGGGCAAATCCCAGACCTAAACTAGACATAACTCTCGTTATCCTCTAAAATATTGATCGAAACCAGGTTTAATTGACTGTTTTAGTGTGGTACCACATTACTACGTGATCCAATCCAGAAATAGCCCAGGATCTAGCCATGAAGTATCAGAAATATGCGAAAGTATGAGCCTGACGAGGGCAAATCCTAGACCTAACCCTGACCTAACATGCGTTATCCTCTAAAATATTTATCATGACCAGGTTTAATTGATTGTTTCAGTGTGGTCCCACATTACTACGTGATCCAAACCAGAAAAAACCCAGGATCCATCCAACAAGTATGTGAAGAATGCGAAAGTATGAGTCTGATGAGTGAAAATCCCCGGCCTAACCTAGACCTAACATGCGTTATCCGCAAAATTATTGATCGAAACCTGGTTCAATCGACTGTTTCAGTGTGGTACCACATTACTACGTGACCCAAACCAGGAAAAACCCAGGATCTGTTCAACAAGTATGTGAAAAACGCGAAAGTATGAGCCTGATGAGGGCAAATCCCAGACCTATCCCAGACCTAACTTGCGTTATCCTCTAAAATATTGATCGAAACCAGGTTTAATTGACTGTTTCAGCGTGGTACCGCATTACTACGTGATACAATCCAGAAACAGCCCAGGATCTAGCCATGAAGTATGAGAAATATGCGAAAGTATGAGCCTGATGAGGGCAAATCCTAGACCTAACCCAAACCTAACATGCGTTATCCTCTAAAATATTGATCGAAACCTGGTTTAATCGACTGTTTCAGTGTGGTACCACATTACTATGTGATCCAAACCAGAAAATAACCCAGGATCTGTTCAACGAGTATGTGAAGTGTGCGAAAGTATGAGCCTGATGAGGGCATATCCCAGGCCTAACCTAGACCTAACATGCGTTGTCCTCTAAAATACTGATGGAAACCAGATTTAATTGACTGTTTCAGTGTTGTACCACATTACTACGTGATGCAATCCAGAAAAAGCCCAGGATCTAGCCATCAAGTATGAGAAATATGCGAAAGAATGAGCCTGATGAGAGCAAATCCCAGACCTAACCTAGACCTAACATGAATTATTCTCTAAACTATTGATCGAAACCAGGTTTAATTGACTGTTTCAGTGTGATACCACATTACTACGTGATCCAAACCAGTAAAAACACAGGATCCGTTCAACAAGTATGTGAAGAATGCGAAAGTATGAGTCTGATGAGTGAAAATCCTTGGCCTAACCTAGACCTAACATGCGTTATCCTCAAAAATATTGATCGAAACCAGGTTTAATCGACTGTTTCAGTGTGGTACCACATTACTACGTGATCCAAACCAGAAAAAAACCCAGGATCTGTTCAACAAGTATGTGAAGTATGCGAAAGTATGAGTCTGATGAGGGCAAATCCCAGACCTAAACTAGACATAACTTTCGTTATCCTCTAAAATATTGATGGAAACCAGGTTTAATTGACTGTTTTAGTGTGGTACCACTTTACTACGTGATCCAAAGCAGAAAAAACCCTCGATCAGGTCAACATGCATGTCATAACTGCGAAAGAATGAGCCTGATGAGGGCAAATCCCAGACCTATCCCAGACCTAACATGCGTTATCCTCAAAAATATTAATCGAAACCAGGTTTAATCGACTGTTTCAGTGTGGTACCACATTAATACGTGATCCAAACCAGAAAAAACCCAGGATCTTGTCAACGAGTATGTGAAGTGTGCGAAAGTATGAGTCTGATGAGGGCTAATCCCAAACCTATCCCAGACCTAACGTGCGTTATCCTCTAAAATAATGATCGAAACCAGGTTTAATTGACTGTTTTCGTTGTGGTACCACTTTACTACGTGATCCAAAGCAGGAAAAACCCTCGATCAGGTCAACATGCATGTTAAAACTGCGAAAGTATGACCCTGATGAGCGCAAATCCCAAGCCTAACCCAAACCTAACATACGTTATCCTCTAAAATATTGATCCAAACCAGGTTTAATGGACTGTTTCAGTGTGGTACCACACTACTACGTGATCCAAACCAGAAAAAAACCCAGGATCAGTTCAACAAGTATGTGAAAAACGCGAAAGTATGAGCCTGATGAGGGCAAATCCCAGACCTATCCCAGACCTAACTTGCGTTATCCTCTAAAATATTGATCGAAACCAGGTTTAATTGACTGTTTCAGTGTTGTACTTCATTACTACGTGATGCAATCCAGAAAAAGCCCAGGATCTAGCCATCAAGTATGAGAAATATGCGAAAGTATGAGTCTGATGAGTGAAAATCCCAGGCCTAACCTAGACCTAACATGCGTTATCCTCAAAAATATTGATCGAAACCTGGTTTAATCGACTGTTTCAGTGTGGTACCACATTACTACGTGACCCAAACCAGAACAAACCCAGGATCTGTACAAGAAGTATGTGAAAAACGCGAAAGTATGAGCCTGATGAGGGCAAATCCCAGACCTATCCCAGAACTAACTTGCGTTATCCTCTAAAACATTGATCGAAACCAGGTTTAATCGACTGTTTCAGTGTGGTACCACATTGCTACGTGATCCAAACCAGAAAAAACCCAGGATCAGTTCAACAAGTATGTGAAAAACGCGAAAGTATGAGCCTGATGAGGGCTAATCCCAAACCTATCCCAGACCTAACGTGCGTTATCCTCTAAAATAATGATCGAAACCAGGTTTAATTGACTGTTTCAGTGTTGTACTTCATTACTACGTGATGCAATCCAGAAAAAGCCCAGGATCTAGCCATCAAGTATGAGAAATATGCGAAAGTATGAGTCTGATGAGTGAAAATCCCAGGCCTAACCTAGACCTAACATGCGTTATCCTCAAAAATATTGATCGAAACCTGGTTTAATCGACTGTTTCAGTGTGGTACCACATTACTACGTGACCCAAACCAGAACAAACCCAGGATCTGTACAAGAAGTATGTGAAAAACGCGAAAGTATGAGCCTGATGAGGGCAAATCCCAGACCTATCCCAGAACTAACTTGCGTTATCCTCTAAAACATTGATCGAAACCAGGTTTAATCGACTGTTTCAGTGTGGTACCACATTGCTACGTGATCCAAACCAGAAAAAACCCAGGATCAGTTCAACAAGTATGTGAAAAACGCGAAAGTATGAGCCTGATGAGGGCGAATCCCAGACCTATCCCAGACCTAACTTGCGTTATCCTCTAAAATATTGATCGAAACCAGGTTTAATTTACTGTTTCAGCGTGGTACCACATTACTACGCGAGACAATCCAGAAACAGCCCAGGATCTAGCCATGAAGTATGAGAAATATGCGAAAGTATGAGCCTGATGAGGGCATATCCTAGATCTAACCCAAACCTAACATGCGTTATCCTCTAAAATATTCGTCCAAACCAAGTTTAATGGACTGCTTCACTGTGGTACCACTTTGCTACGTGATTCAAAGCAGAAAAAACCCTCGATCAGGTCAACATGTATGTTAAAACTACGAAAGTATGACCCTGATGAGGGCAAATCCCAGGCCTAACCTAGACCTGACATGCTTTGTCCTTTGAAATATTGATAGAAACCAGGTTTAATTGACTGTTTCAGTGTTGTACTTCATTACTACGTGATGCAATCCAGAAAAAGCCCAGGATCTAGCCATCAAGTATGAGAAATATGCGAAAGAATGAGCCTGATGAGAGCAAATCCCAGACCTAACCTAGACCTAACATGAATTATTCTCTAAAATATTGATCGAAACCAGGTTTAATTGACTGTTTCAGTGTGGTACCACATTACTACGTGATCCAATCCAGAAATAGCCCAGGATCCAGCCATGAAGTATGAGAAATATGCGAAAGTATGAGCCTGATGAGGGCAAATCCTAGACCTAACCCAGACCAAATCTACGTTATCCTATAAAATATTTATCAAGACCAGGTTTATTTGACTGCTTCAGTGTGGTACCACATTACTACGTGATCCAATCCAGAAATAGCCCAGGATCTAGCCATGAAGTATGAGAAATATGCGAAAGTATGAGCCTGACGAGGGCAAATCCTAGACCTAACCCAGACCTAACCTGCGTTATCCTCTAAAATATTTATCATGACCAGGTTTAATTGATTGTTTCAGTGTAGTCCCACATTACTACGAGATCCAAACCAGAAAAAACCCAGGATCCGTCCAACGAGTATGTGAAGAATGCGAAAGTATGAGTCTGATGAGTGAAAATCCCAGGCCTAACCTAGACCTAACATGCGTTATCCTCTAAAATATTGATCGAAACCAGGTTTAATCGACTGTTTCAGTGTGGTACCACATTGCAACGTGATCCAAACCAGAAAAAACCCAGGATCAGTTCAACGAGTATGTGAAAAACGCGAATGTATGAGCCTGATGAGGACGAATCCCAGACCTATCCCAGACCTAACTTGCGTTATCCTCTAAAATATTGATCGAAACCAGGTTTAATTGACTGTTTCAGCGTGGTACCGCATTACTACGTGATACAATCCAGAAACAGCCCAGGATCTAGCCATGAAGTATGAGAAATATGCGAAAGTATGAGCCTGATGAGGGCAAATCCTTGACCTAACCCAAACCTAACATGCGTTATACTCTAAAATATTGATCCAAACCGGGTTTAATGGACTGCTTCAGTGTGGTACCACTTCACTACGTGATCCAAAGCAGAAAAAACCCTCGATCAGGTCAACATGTATGTTAAAACTGCGAAAGTATGACCTTGATGAGTGAAAATCCCAGGCCTAACCTAGACCTAACTTGCGTTATCCTCTAAAATATTGATCGAAACCAGGTTTAATTGACTGTTTCAGCGTGGTACCGCATTACTACGTGATACAATCCAGAAACAGCCCAGGATCTAGCCATGAAGTATGAGAAATATGCGAAAGAATGAGCCTGATGAGAGCAAATCCCAGACCTAACCTAGACCAAACATGAATTATTCTCTAAACTATTGATCGAAACCAGGTTTAATTGACTGTTTCAGTGTGGTACCACATTACTACGTGATCCAAACAAGTAAAAACCCAGGATCCGTTCAACAAGTATGTGAAGAATGCGAAAGTATGAGTCTGATGAGTGAAAATCCTCGGCCTAACCTAGACCTAACATGCGTTATCCTAAAAAATATTGATCGAAACCAGGTTTAATCGACTGTTTCAGTGTGGTACCACATTACCTCGTGATCCAAACCAGAAAAAAACCCAGGATCTGTTCAACAAGTATGTGAAGTATGCGAAAGTATGAGTCTGATGAGGGCAAATCCCAGACCTAAACTAGACATAACTTTCGTTATCCTCTAAAATATTGATCGAAACCAGGTTTAATTGACTGTTTTAGTGTGGTACCACTTTACTACGTGATCCAAAGCAGAAAAAACCCTCGATCAGGTCAACATGCATGTTATAACTGCGATAGAATGAGCCTGATGAGGGCAAATCCCAGACCTATCCCAGACCTAACATGCATTATCCTCAAAAATATTAATCGAAACCAGGTTTAATCGACTGTTTCAGTCTGGTACCATATTAATACGTGATCCAAACCAGAAAAAACCCAGGATCTTGTCAACGAGTATGTGAAGTGTGCGAAAGTATGAGTCTGATGAGGGCTAATCCCATACCTATCCCAGACCTAACTTACGTTGTCCTCTAAAATAATGATCGAAACCAGGTTTAATTGACTGTTTTCGTTGTGGTACCACTTTACTACGTAATCCAAAGCAGGAAAAACCCTCGATTGGGTCAACATGCATGTTAAAACTGCGAAAGTATGACACTGATGAGCGCAAATCCCAGGCCTAACCCAAACCTAACATACGTTATCCTCCAAAATATTGATCCAAACCAGGTTTAATGGACTGTTTCAGTGTGGTACCACACTACTACGTGATCCAAACCAGAAAAAACCCAGGATCAGTTCAACAAGTATGTGAAAAACGCGAAAGTATGAGCCTGATGAGGACAAATCCCAGACCTGTCCCAGACCTAACTTGCGTTATCCTCTAAAATATTGATCGAAACCAGGTTTAATTGACTGTTTCAGTGTGGTACCACATTACTACGTGATCCAATCCAGAAAAAGCCCAGGATCCGTTCAACAAGTAGGTGAAGAATGCGAAAGTATGAGTCTGATGAGTGAAAATCCCAGGCCTAACCTAGACCTAACATGCGTTATCCTCTAAAATATTGATCGAAACCAGGTTTAATCGACTGTTTCAGCGTGTTACCACATTGCTACGTGATCCAAACCAGAAAAAACCCAGGATCAGTTCAACAAGTATGTGAAAAACGCGAAAGTATGAGCCTGATGAGGGCGAATCCCAGACCTATCCCAGACCTAACTTGCGTTATCCTCTAAAATATTGATCGAAACCAGGTTTAATCGACTGTTTCAGTGTGGTACCACATTGCTACGTGATCCAAACCAGAAAAAACCCAGGATCAGTTCAACAAGTATGTGAAAAACGCGAAAGTATGAGCCTGATGAGGGCGAATCCCAGACCTATCCCAGACCTAACTTGCGTTATCCTCTAAAATATTGATCGAAACCAGGTTTAATTTACTGTTTCAGCGTGGTACCACATTACTACGCGATACAATCCAGAAACAGCCCAGGATCTAGCCATGAAGTATGAGAAATATGCGAAAGTATGAGCCTGATGAGGGCATATCCTAGACCTAACCCAAACCTAACATGCGTTATCCTCTAAAATATTCATCCAAACCAAGTTTAATGGACTGCTTCAGTGTGGTACCACTTTACTACGTGATTCAAAGCAGAAAAAACCCTCGATCAGGTCAACATGTATGTTAAAACTGCGAAAGTATGACCCTGATCAGGGCAAATCCCAGGCCTAACCTAGACCTGACATGCTTTGTCCTTTGAAATATTGATAGAAACCAGGTTTAATTGACTGTTTCAGTGTTGTACTTCATTACTACGTGATGCAATCCAGAAAAAGCCCAGGATCTAGCCATCAAGTATGAGAAATATGAGAAAGAATCAGCCTGATGAGAGCAAATCCCAGACCTAACCTAGACCTAACATGAATTATTCTCTAAAATATTGATCGAAACCAGGTTTAATTGACTGTTTCAGTGTGGTACCACATTACTACGTGATCCAATCCAGAAATAGCCCAGGATCCAGCCATGAAGTATGAGAAATATGCGAAAGTATGAGCCTGATGAGGGCAAATCCTAGACCTAACCCAGACCAAATCTACGTTATCCTATAAAATATTTATCAAGACCAGGTTTAATTGATTGTTTCAGTGTGGTAACACATTACTACGTGATACACACCAGAAAAAACCCAAGACCCGTTCAACAAGTATGTGAAAAACGCGAAAGTATGAGCCTGATGAGGGCAAATCCCAGACCTATCCCAGACATAACTTTTTTTTTTTTTTTTTTTTTTTTTTTTTTTTTTTTTGTCGTGGGGAAAATCTTCGAAAGACTCCCTCCCACCTCCTTGGGGAGAGGTGGGAGGGGTGTGTGGGATTCCCCGCGCCCGTACAACGACAGGCGCGGGACCTACCCACTAAAAACCCCACGGTGACCCTTCGGCACGCTTTGGGAGGATACCGGGAATCGCTCGAAGCATTCTTCCGGTATCCTCCCCGTGCCCGCGCTTTCGCGCCCATCCCCCGGGGGGACAATCGGTCCCCCCAGTAGACACACTGCCTCATAGCGGCGGGACGGGGCCACTCCATCCCGCCGGTATCCGTCCCGGGGCCGCGTTTAGTGGCGGCTGCGAGCCCCAACTCGCAACCGCCCGCGACCCCGTTTCCACCCCTCGGCGGCCGGGCGTTCATGGCCGCACCAGACCGCCGAGGGTGCCTCCCCTTGCGTCGGACCGGTAGAGGGAGGCACTCCTACCCCCAACCGGACCGACCCGGCGCCGCCTGGCGGGAGGAGGGTCCCCTCAGGACCCCCCTCCCAGCCTAGGTCATCCGCCACGCCGAGGCGGCCGCCCGCGACGCCTCGCGACCGGGCGACGACCTCGGGCCACCGCACGAGCGCGAGCTTCAGCGCGGCCTCCTTCTGCAACATTACGTTCTCGCAGAAGGAGGCCACGGCCCTCCACTTCTCCTCGCTGCCGAGCATGGCGCGCACCACGCCCGGCAACGAGACATCCCGCCCGACGACGCCGACCAGGACACGGCGCTCCCCCTCCCACGCGGGGCATACCTCCAGGGTATGATCCGCCGTGTCCTGCTCAGCGTCGCAGTGGCAGCAACGCGCCGTCGGCACCTTCCCTATCCGGCACAGGTATCTCCCGAAGCTGCCATGCCCGGAAAATACCTGTGCCAGCCGGTAGGTGAGGCTGCCATGGCCTCTGTCCAGCCACTCCTTCAGGAGTGGCCGAACAGCCCCGACAGTCCGGTGCCCCGCGGTTGGCAGAGCCAGCCGCTCCTGCCACGCGAGCAACACGGACTTCCCAGACCTAACTTGCGTTATCCTCTAAAATATTGATCGAAACCAGGTTTAATTGACTGTTTCAGCGTGGTACCACATTACTACGTGATCCAAACCAGAAAAAAACCCAGGATCTTGTCAACGAGTATGTGAAGTGTGCGAAAGTATGAGTCTGATGAGGGCAAATCCCAGACCTAACTTAGACCTAACATGCGTTATCCTCAAAAATATTGATGGAAACCAGGTTTAATTGACAGTTTCAGTGTTGTACTTCATTACTACGTGATGCAATCCAGAAAAAGCCCAGGATCTAGCCATCAACTATGAGAAATATGCGAAAGAATGAGCCTGATGAGAGCAAATCCCAGACCTAACCTAGACCTAACATGAATTATTCTCTAAACTATTGATCGAAACCAGGTTTAATTGACTGTTTCAGTGTGGTACCACATTACTACGTGATCCAAACCAGTAAAAACCCAGGATCCGTCCAACAAGTATGTGAAGAATGCGAAAGTATGAGTCTGATGAGGGAAAATCCTCGGCCTAACCTAGACCTAACATGCGTTATCCTCAAAAATATTGATCGAAACCAGGTTTAATCGACTGTTTCAGTGTGGTACCACATTACTACGTGATCCAAACCAGAAAAAAACCCAGGATCTGTTCAACAAGTATGTGAAGTATGCGAAAGTATGAGTCTGATGAGGGCAAATCCCAGACCTAAACTAGACGTAACTTTCGTTATCCTCTAAAATATTGATCGAAACCAGGTTTAATTGACTGTTTTAGTGTGGTACCACTTTACTACGTGATCCAAAGCAGAAAAAACCCTCGATCAGGTCAACATGCATGTCTTAACTGCGAAAGAATGAGCCTGATGAGGGCAAATCCCAGACCTATCCCAAACCTAACATGCGTTATCCTCAAAAATATTAATCGAAACCAGGTTTAATCGACTGTTTCAGTGTGGTACCATATTAATACGTGATCCAAACCAGAAAAAACCCAGGATCTTGTCAACGAGTATGTGAAGTGTGCGAAAGTATGAGTCTGATGAGGGCTAATCCCAAACGTATCCCAGACCTAACTTGCGTTATCCTCTAAAATAATGATCGAAACCAGGTTTAATTGACTGTTTTCGTTGTGGTACCACTTTACTACGTGATCCAAAGCAGGAAAACCCTCGATCAGGTCAACATGCATGTTAAAACTGCGAAAGTATGACCCTGATGAGCGCAAATCCCAGGCCTAACCCAAACCTAACATACGTTATCCTCTAAAATATTGATCCAAACCAGGTTTAATGGACTGTTTCAGTGTGGTACCACACTACTACGTGATCCAAACCAGAAAAAACCCAGGATCAGTTCAACATGTATGTGAAAAACGCGAAAGTATGAGCCTGATGAGGGCAAATCCCAGACCTGTCCCAGACCTAACTTGCGTTATCCTGTAAAATATTGATCGAAACCAGGTTTAATTGACTGTTTCAGTGTGGTACCACATTACTACGTGATCCAATCCAGAAAGAGCCAAGGATCTAGCCATGAAGTATGAGAAATATGCGAAAGTATGAGCCTGATGAGGGCAAATCCTAGACCTAACCCAAACCTAACATGCGTTATCCTCAAAGATATTGATCGAAACCAGGTTTAATCGACTGTTTCAGTGTGGTACCACATTACAACGTGATCCAAACCAGAAAAAAACCCAGGATCTGTTCAACAAGTATGTGAAGTGTGCGAAAGTATGAGTCTGATGACGGCAAATCCCAGGCCTAAACTAGACCTAACATGCGTAATCCACAAAAATATTAATCGAAACCAGGTTCAATCGACTGTTTCAGTATGGTGCCACATTACTACGTGATCCAAACCAGAAAAAAACCCAGGATCTTGTCAACGAGTATGTGAAGTGTGCGAAAGTATGAGTCTGATGAGGGCTAATCCCAGACCTATCCCAGACCTAACTTGCGTTATCCTCTAAAATAATGATCGAAACCAGGTTTAATTGACTGTTTTTGTTGTGGTACCACTTTACTACGTATCCAAAGTAGAAAAAACCCTCGATCAGGTCAACATGTATGTTAAAACTGCGAAAGTATGACCCTGATTAGGGCAAATCCCAGGCCTAACCTAGACCTAACATGCGATATCCTCTAAAATATTTATCCAGACCAGGTTTAATTGAATGTTTCGCTGTGTTACCACATTACTGCGTGATCCGAACCAGAAAAATCCCAGGATATGTTCAACATGTATGTGACAAACGCGAAAGTATGAGCCTGATGAGGGCAAATCCCAGACCTATCCCAGACCTAACTTGCGTTATCCACTAAAATATTGATCGAAACCAGGTTTAATGGACCGCTTCAGTGTGGTACCACATTACTACGTGATCCAATCCAGAAATAGCCCAGGACATAGCCATGAAGTATGAGAAATATGCGAAAGAATGAGCCTGATGAGAGCAAATCCCAGACCTAACCTAGACCTAACATGAATTATTCTCTAAACTATTGATCGAAACCAGGTTTAATTGACTGTTTGAGTGTGGTACCACATTACTACGTGATCCAAACCAGTAAAAACCCAGGATCCGTTCAACAAGTATGTGAAGAATGCGAAAGTATGAGTCTGATGAGTGAAAATCCTCGGCCTAACCTAGACCTAACATGCGTTATCCTCAAAAATATTGATCGAAACCAGGTTTAATCGACTGTTTCAGTGTGGCACCACATTACTACGTGATCCAAACCAGAAAAAAACCCAGGATCTGTTCAACAAGTATGTGAAGTATGCGAAAGTATGAGTCTGATGAGGGCAAATCCCAGACCTAAACTAGACATAACTTTCGTTATCCTCTAAAATATTGATCGAAACCAGGTTTAATTGACTGTTTTAGTGTGGTACCACTTTACTACGTGATCCAAAGCAGAAAAAACCCTCGATCAGGTCAACATGCATGTTATAACTGCGAAAGAATGAGCCTGATGAGGGCAAATCCCAGACCTATCCCAGACCTAACATGCGTTATCCTCAAAAATATTAATCGAAACCAGGTTTAATCGACTGTTTCAGTGTGGTACCATATTAATACGTGATCCAAACAAGAAAAAACGCAGGATCTTGTCAACGAGTATGTGAAGTGTGCGAAAGTATGAGTCTGATGAGGGCTAATCCCAAACCTATCCCAGACCTAACTTGCGTTATCCTCTAAAATAATGATCGAAACCAGGTTTAATTGACTGTTTTCGTTGTGGTACCACTTTACTACGTGATCCAAAGCAGGAAAAACCCTCGATCAGGTCAACATGCGTGTTAAAACTGCGAAAGTATGACCCTGATGAGCGCAAATCCCAGGCCTAACCCAAACCTAACATACGTTATCCTCTAAAATATTGATCCAAACCAGGTTTAATGGACTGTTTCAGTGTGGTACCACACTACTACGTGATCCAAACCAGAAAAAACCCAGGATCAGTTCAACAAGTATGTGAAAAACGCGAAAGTATGAGCCTGATGAGGGCAAATCCCAGACCTGTCCCAGACCTAACTTGCGTTATCCTCTAAAATATTGATCGAAACCAGGTTTAATTGACTGTTTCAGTGTGGTACCACATTACTACGTGATCCAAACCAGAAAAAGCCCAGGATCCGTTCAACATGTATGTGAAGAATGCGAAAGTATGAGTCTGATGAGTGAAAATCCCAGGCCTAACCTAGACCTCACATGCGTTATCCTCTAAAATATTGTTCGAAACCAGGTTTAATCGACTGATTCAGCGTGGTACCACATTGCTACGTGATCCAAACCAGAAAAAACCCAGGATCAGTTCAACAAGTATGTGAAAAACGCGAAAGTATGAGCCTGATGAGGGCGAATCCCAGACCTGTCCCAGACCTAACTTGCGTTATCCTCTAAAATATTGATCGAAACCAGGTTTAATTTACTGTTTCAGCGTGGTACCACATTACTACGCGATACAATCCAGAAACAGCCCAGGATCTAGCCATGAAGTATGAGAAATATGCGAAAGTATGAGCCTGATGAGGGCATATCCTAGACCTAAACCAAACCTAACATGCGTTATCCTCTAAAATATTGTTCCAAACCAGGTTTAATGGACTGCTTCAGTGTGGTACCACTTTACTAAGTGATTCAAAGCAGAAAAAACCCTCGATCAGGTCAACATGTATGTTAAAACTGCGAAAGCGTGACCCTGATGAGGGCAAATCCCAGGCCTAACCTATACCTAACATGCGTTGTCCTCTAAAGTATTGATGGAGACCAAGTTTAATTGACTGTTTCAGTGTCGTACTTCATTACTACGTGATGCAATCCAGAAAAAGCCGTGGATCTAGCCATCAAGTGTGAGAAATATGCGAAAGAATGAGCCTGATGAGAGCAAATCCCAGACCTATACCAGACATAACTTGCGTTATCCTCTAAAATATTGATCGAAACCAGGTTTAATTGACTGTTTCGGTGTGGTACCACATTACTACGTGATCCAATCCAGAAACAGCCCACGATCTATCCATGAAGTATGAGAAATATGCGAAAGTATGACCCTGATTAGGGCAAATCCCAGGCCTAACCTAGACCTAACATGCGATACCCTCTAAAATATTTATCCAGACCAGGTTTAATTGAATGTTTCGCTGTGTTACCACATTACTGCGTGATCCGAACCAGAAAAATCCCAGGATATGTTCAACATGTATGTGACAAACGCGAAAGTATGAGCCTGATGAGGGCAAATCCCAGACCTATCCCAGACCTAACTTGCGTTATCCACTAAAATATTGATCGAAACCAGGTTTAATGGACCGCTTCAGTGTGGTACCACATTACTACGTGATCCTATCCAGAAATAGCCCAGGACATAGCCATGAAGTATGAGAAATATGCGAAAGTATGACCCTGATGAGGGCAAATCCCAGACCTATTCCAGACCTAACTTGCGTTGTCCTCTAAAATATTGTTCGAAACCAGGTTTAATGGACTGTTTCAGTGTGGTACCACACTACTACGTGATCCGAACCAGAAAAAACGCAGGATCCGTTCAACAAGTATGTGAAGAATGCGAAAGTATGAGTCTGATGGGTGAAAATCCCAGGTCTAACCTAGACCTAACATGCGTTATCCTCAAAAATATTGATCGAAACCTGGAGTAACCGACTGTTTCAGTGTGGTACCACATTACTACGTGATCCACACCAGAAAAAACCCAAGATCCGTTCAACAAGTATGTGAAGAATGCGAAAGTATGAGTCTGATGAGTGAAAATCCCAGGCCTAACCTAGACCTAACATGCGTTATCCTCAATAATATTGATCGAAACCAGGTTTAATTGACTGTTTCAGTGTGTTACCACTTTACTACGTGATCCAAAGTAGAAAAAACCCTCGATCAGGTCAACATGTATGTTAAAGCTGCGAAAGTATGACCCTGATTAGGGCAAATCCCAGGCCTAACCTAGACCTAACATGCGATATCCTCTAAAATATTTATCCAGACCAGGTTTAATTGAATGTTTCAGCGCGGTACCACATTACTACGTGATACAATCCAGAAATAGCCCAGGATCTAGCCATGAAGTATGAGAAATATGCGAAAGTATGCGCCTGATGAGGGCTAGTCCTAGACATAACCCAGACCTAACATACGTTATCCTCTAAAATATTTATCAAGACGAGGTTTAATTGAATGTTTCAGTGTGGTACCACTTTACTACGTGAACCAAACCGGAAAAAACCCAGGATCCGTTCAACAAGTATGTGAAGAATGCGAAAGTATGAGCCTGATGAGGGCAAATCCTAGACCTGACCCAGACCTAACATGCGTTATCCTCTAAAATATTGATCGAAACCAGATTTAATTGACTGTTTCACTGTGTTACCACTTTACTACGTGATCCAAAGCAGAAAAAACCCAGGATCTGTTCAACAAGTATGTGAAAAAAGCGAAAGTATGAGCCTGATGAGGGCAAATCCTAGACCTAACCCAGACCTAACATGCGTTATCCTCTAAAATATTGATCGAAACCAGGTTTAATTGACTGTTTCAGTGTGTTACCACTTTACTACGTGATCCAAAGTAGAAAAAACCCTCGATCATGTCAACATGTATGTTAAAACTGCGAAAGTATGACCCTGATTAGGGCAAATCCCAGGCCTAACCCAGACCTAACATGCGTTATCCTCTAAAACATTGATCGAAACCAGGTTTAATTGACTGTTTCAGCGTGGTACCACATTACTACGTGATACAATCCAGAAATAGCCCAGGATCTAGCCATGAAGTATGAGAAATATGCGAACGAATGAGCCTGATGAGGGCAAATCCTAGACCTAACCCAGACCTAACATGCGTTATCCTCTAAAATATTGATCGAAACCAGGTTTAATTGACTGTTTCAGTGTGTTACCACTTTACTACGTGATCCAAAGCAGAAAAAACCATCGATCAGGTCAACATGCATTTTAAAACTGCGAAAGTATGAGCCTGATGAGGGCAAAGCCCAGACCTATCCCAGACCTAACATGCGTTATCCTCAAAAATATTATACGAAACCAAGTTTACCCGACTGTTTCAGTGTGGTACCACATTACTACGTGATCCAAACCAGAAAAAACCCAGGATCCGTTCAACAAGTATGTGAAAAATGCGAAAGTATGAGTCTGATCAGTGAAAATCCCAGGCCTAACCTAGACCTAACATGCGTTATCCTCTAACATATTGATCGAAACCATGTTTAATGGACTGTCTCAGTGTGGTAACACTTTACTACGTGATCCAAAGCAGAAAAAACCCTCGATCAGGTCAACATGTATGTTAAAACTGCGAAAGCATGACACTGATGAGTGCAAATCCCTGGCCTAACTCATACCTAACATGCGTTGTCCTCTAAAATATTGATGGAAACCAGGTTTAATTGACTGTTTCAGTGTCGTACTTCATTACTACGTGATGCAATCCAGAAAAAGCCCTGGATCTAGCCATCATGTATGAGAAATATGCGAAAGAATGAGCCTGATGAGAGCAAATCCCAGACCTATACCAGACATAACTTGCATTATCCTCTAAAATATTGATCGAAACCAGGTTTAATTGACTGTTTCGGTGTGGTACCACATTACTACGTGATCCAATCCAGAAAAAGCCCAGGACCTGTTCAACAAGTATGTGAAAAATGCGAAAGTATGATCCTGATGAGGGCAAATCCCAGACCTATCCCAGACCTAACTTGCGTTGTCCTCTAAAATCTTGATCGAAACCAGGTTTAATGGACTGTTTCAGTGTGGTACCACATTACTACGTGATCCAAACCAGAAAAAACCCAGGATCTGTTCAACAAGTATGTGAAAAACGCGAAAGTATGAGCCTGATGAGGGCTATCCTAGACCTAACCCAGACCTAACATGCGATATCCTCTAAAATTTTGATCGAAACCAGGTTTAATGGACTGTTTCAGTGTGGTACCACACTACTACGTGATCCAAACCAGAAAAAACCCAGGATCTGTTCAACAAGTATGTGAAAAACGCGAAAGTATGAGCCTGATGAGGGCATATCCCAGACCTATCCCAGACCTAACTTCCGTTATCCTATAAAATATTGATCGAAACCAGGTTTAATTGACTGTTTCAGCGTGGTAGCACATTACTACGTGATCCAATGCAGAAATAGCCCAGGATCTAGCCATGAAGTATGAGAAATATGCGAAAGTATGAACCTGATGAGGGCAAATCCTAGACGTAACCCAGACCTAACTTACGTTATCCTCTAAAATGTTTATCAAGACCAGGTGTAATTGAATGTTTCAGTGTGGTACCACATTACTACGTGAACCAAACCAGAAAAAACCCATGATGCGTTCAACAAGTATGTGAAGAATGCGAAAGTATGAGTCTGATGAGTGAAAATCCCAGGCCTAACCTAGACCTAACATGCGTTATCCTCAATAATATTGATCGAAACCAGGTTTAATTGACTGTTTCAGTGTGTTACCACTTTACTACGTGATCCAAAGTAGAAAAAACCCTCGATCAGGTCAACATGTATGTTAAAACTGCGAAAGTATGACCCTGACTAGGGCAAATCCCAGGCCTAACCTAGACCTAACATGCGATATCCTCTAAAATATTTATCCTGACCAGGTTTAATTGAATGTTTCAGCGCGGTACCACATTACTACGTGATACAATCCAGAAATAGCCCAGGATCTAGCCCTGAAGTATGAGAAATATGCGAACGAATGAGCCTGATGAGGGCAAATCCTAGACATAACCCAGGCCTAACATGCGTTGTCCTCTAAAATATTGATCGAAACCAGGTTTAATTGACTGTTTCAGCGTGGTACCACATTACTACGTGATACAATCCAGAAATAGCCCAGGATCTAGCCATGAAGTATGAGAAATATGCGAACGAATGAGCCTGATGAGGGCAAATCCTAGACCTAACCCAGACCTAACATGCGTTATCCTCTAAAATATTGATCGAAACCAGGTTTAATTGACTGTTTCAGTGTGTTACCACTTTACTACGTGATCCAAAGTAGAAAAAACCCTCGATCAGGTCAACATGTATGTTAAAACTGCGAAAGTATGACCCTGATTAGCGCAAATCCCAGACCTAACCTAGACCTAACATGCGATATCCTCTAAAATATTTATCCAGACCAGGTTTAATTGAATGTTTCGGTGTGGTACCACATTACTGCGTGATCCAATCCAGAAAAAACCCGGGATCTGTTCAACATGTATGTGAAAAACGCGAAAGTATGAGCCTGATGAGGGCAAATCCCAGGCCTAACCTAGACCTAACATGCGTTATCCTCAATAATATTTATCAAGACCAGGTTTAATTGTATGTTTCAGTGTGGTACCACATTACTACGTGAACCAAACCGGAAAAAACTCATGATCCGTTCAACAAGTATGTGAAGTATGCGAAAGTATGAGTCTGATGAGGGCAAATCTCTGACCTATCCCGGACCTAACTTGCGTTATCCTCTAAAATATTGACCGAAACCAGGTTTAATTGACTGTTTCAGTGTGGTACCAATTTACTACGTGATCCAAAGTAGAAAAAACCCTCGATCAGGTCAACATGTATGTTAAAACTGCGAAAGTATGACCCTGATTAGGGCAAATCCCAGGCCTAACCTAGACCTAACATGCGATACCCCCTAAAATATTTATCCAGACCAGGTTTAATTGAATGTTTCGGTGTGGTACCACATTACTGCGTGATCCAATCCAGAAAAAACCCGGGAACAGTTCAACAAGTATGTGAAAAACGCGAAAGTACGAGCCTGATGAGGGCAAATCCCAGACCTATCTCAGACCTAACTTGCGTTATCCTCTAAATTATTGATCGAAACCAGGTTTAATTGACTGTTTCAGCGTGGTACCACATTACTACGTGATACAATCCAGAAATAGCCCAGGATCTAGCCATGAAGTATGAGAAATATGCGAAAGTATGAGCCTGATGAGGGCAAATCCTAGACGTAACCCCGACCTAACATACGTTGTCCTCTAAAATATTTATCAAGACCAGGTTTAATTGAATGTTTCAGTGTGGTACCACATTACTACGTGATCCAATCCAGAAAAAACCCCGGATCTGTTCTACAGGTATGTGATAAACGCGAAAGTACGAGCCTGATGAGTGAAAATCCCAGGCCTAACCTAGACCTAACATGCGTTTTCCTCAATAATATTGATCGAAACCTGGTTTAATCGACAGTTTCAGTGTGGTACCACATTACTCCGTGATCCAAACCAGAAAAAAATCCAGGATCTGTTCAACGAGTATGTGAAGTGTGCGAAAGTATGAGTCTGATGGGGGCAAATCTCTGACCTATCCCGGACCTATCATGAGTTATCCTCTAAAATATTGATCGAAACCAGGTTTAATTGACTGTTTTAGTGTGGTACCACTTTACTACGTGATCCAAAGCAGAAAAAACCATCGATCAGGTCAACATGCATTTTAAAACTGCGAAAGTATGAGCCTGATGAGGGCAAAGCCCAGACCTATCCCGGACCTAACATACGTTATCCTCAAAAATATTATACGAAACCAGGTTTACCCGACTGTTTCAGTGTGGTACCACATTACTACGTGATCCAAACCAGAAAAAAACCCAGGATCTTGTCAACGAGTATGTGAAGTGTGCGAAAGTATGAGTCTGATGAGGGCTAATCCCAGACCTATCCCAGACCTAACTTGCGTTATCCTCTAAAATATTGATCGAAACCAGGTTTAATTGACTGTTTTATTTGTGGTACCACTTTACTACGTGATCCAAAAAAGAAAAAACCCTCGATCAGGTCAACATGCATGTTAAAACTGCGAAAGTATGACCCTAATGAGGGCAAATCCCAGGCCTAACCTAGACCTAACATGCGTTATCTTCTAAAATATTGAGCGAAACAAGGTTTAATGGACTGTTTCAGTGTAGTACCACATTACTACGTGATTCAATCCAGAAATAGCACAGGATCTAGCCATGAAGTATGAGAAATATGCGAAAGTATGAGCCTGATGAGGGCAAATCCTAGACGTAACCCCGACCTAACATACGTTATCCTCTAAAATATTTATCAAGACCAGGTTTAATTGAATGTTTCAGTGTGGTGCCACATTACTACGTGATCCAAAGCAGAAAAAACCCTCGATCAGGTCAACATGCATGTTAAAACTGCGAAAGTATGACCCTGATGAGGGCAAATCCCAGGCCTAACCTAGACCTAACATGCGTTATCCTCTAAAATATTGATCGAAACCAGGTATATTGACTGTTTCAGCGTGGTACCACATTACTACGTGATACAATCCAGAAATAGCCCAGGATCTAGCCATGAAGTATGAGAAATATGTGAAAGTATGAGCCTGATGAGGGCAAATCCTAGACGTAACCCCGACCTAACATACGTTATCCTCTAAAATATTTATCAAGACCAGGTTTAATTGAATGTTTCAGTGTGGTACCACATTACTACGTGAACCAAACCGGAAAAAACCCAGGATCCGTTCAACAAGTATGTTAAAACTGCGAAAGCATGACACTGATGAGGGCAAATCCCTGGCCTAACTTATACCTAACATGCGTTGTCCTCTAAAATATTGATGGAAACCAGGTTTAATTGACTGTTTCAGTGTCGTACTTCCTTACTACGTGATGCAATCCAGAAAAAGCCCTGGATCTAGCCATCATGTATGAGAAATATGCGAAAGAATGAGCCTGATGAGAGCAAATCCCAGACCTATACCAGACCTAACTTGCGTTGTCCTCTAAAATCTTGATCGAAACCAGGTTTAATGGACTGTTTCAGTGTGGTACCACATTACTACGTGATGCAATCCAGAAAAAGACCAGGATCTAGCCATCCAGTATGAGAAATATGCGAAAGAATGAGCCTGATGAGAGCAAATCCCAGACCTAACCTAGACCTAACATAAATTATTCTCTAAAATGTTGATCGTAACCAGGTTTAATGGACTGTTTCAGTGTGGTACCACATTACTACGTGATCCAAACCAGAAAAAACCCAGGATCTGTTCAACAAGTATGTGAAAAACGCGAAAGTATGAGCCTGATGAGGGCAAATCCTAGACCTAACCCAGACCTAACATGCGATATCCTCTAAAATATTGATCGAAACCAGGTTTAATGGACTGTTTCAGTGTGGTACCACACTACTACGTGAACCAAACCAGAAAAAACCCAGGATCTGTTCAACAAGTATGTGAAAAACGCGAAAGTATGAGCCTGATGAGGGCATATCCCAGACCTATCCCAGACCTAACTTCCGTTATCCTATAAAATATTGATCGAAACCAGGTTTAATTGACTGTTTCAGCGTGGTACCACATTACTACGTGATCCAATGCAGAAATAGCCCAGGATCTAGCCATGAAGTATGAGAAATATGCGAAAGTATGAACCTGATGAGGGTAAATCCTAGACGTAACCCAGACCTAACTTACGTTATCCTCTAAAATGTTTATCAAGACCAGGTGTAATTGAATGTTTCAGTGTGGTACCACATTACTACGTGAACCAAACCAGAAAATAACCCAGGATCTGTTCAACGAGTATGTGAAGTGTGCGAAAGTATGAGTCTGATGAGGGCAAATCCCAGACCTATCCCAGACCTAACTTGCGTTGTCCTCTAAAATATTGATGGAAACCAGGTTCAATTGACTGTTTCAGCGTGGTACCACATTACTACGTGATCCAATCCAGAAAAAGCCCAGGATCTGGCCATCAAGTATGAGAAATATGCGGAAGTATTACACTGATGAGCGCAAATCCCAGATCTAACCCAGACCTAACATGCGTTTTCCTCCAAAATATTGATCGAACACAGGTTTAATTGACTGTTTCAGTGTGGTACCACTATACTACGTGATCCAAAGTAGAAAAAACCCAGGATCTGTTCAACAAGTATGTGAAGTATGCGAAAGTATGAGTCTGATGAGGGAAAATCCCAGGCCTAACCAGGACATAACATGCGTTATCCTCTAAAATATTGACCGAAGCCAGGTTTAGTGGACTGTTTCAGTGTGGTACCACATTACTACGTGATCCAATCCAGAAAAAGTCCAGGATCTAGCCATCAACTATGAGAAATATGCGAAAGTACGAGCCTGATGAGAGCAAATCCCAGACCTATCCTAGACCTAACATGCGTTATCCTCTAAAATAATGATCGAAACCAGGTTCAATGGACTGTTTCTGTGTGGTACCACATTACTACGTGATCCAGTCCTGAGAAAGTCCAGGATCTAGCCATCAAGTATGAGAAATATGCGAAAGAATGAGCCTGATGAGGGCAAATCCCAGACCTAACCCAGACCTGACATGCGTTATCCTCTAAAATATTGATCGAAACCAGGTTTAATTGACTGTTTCAGTGTGGTACCACATTACTACGTGATCCAAAGTAGAAAAACCCCTCGATCAGGTCAACATGTATGTTAAAACTGCGAAAGTATGACCCTGATTAGGGCAAATCCCAGGCCTAACCTAGACCTAACATGCGATACCCCCTAAAATATTTATCCAGACCAGGTTTAATTGAATGTTTCGGTGTGGTACCACATTACTGCGTGATCCAATCCAGAAAAAACCCGGGAACAGTTCAACAAGTATGTGAAAAACGCGAAAGTATGAGCCTGATGAGGGCGAATCCCAGACCTATCTCAGACCTAACATGCGATACCCCCTAAAATATTTATCCAGACCAGGTTTAATTGAATGTTTCGGTGTGGTACCACATTACTGCGTGATCCAATCCGGAAAAAACCCCGGATCTGTTCTACAGGTATGTGAAAAACGCGAAAGTACGAGCCTGATGAGGGCAAATCCCAGACCTAACCCAGACCTAACTTGCGTTATCCTCTAAAATATTGATCGAAACCAGGTTTGATTGACCGCTTCAGTGTGGTACCACATTACTACGTGATCCAATCCAGAAATAGCCCAGGACATAGCCATGAAGTATGAGAAATATGCGAAAGTATGACCCTGATGAGGGCAAATCCCAGACCTATCCCAGACCTAACTTGCGTTGTCCTCTAAAATATTGATCGAAACCAGGTTTAATGGATTGTTTCAGTGTGGTACCACACTACTACGTGATCCGAACCAGAAAAAACGCAGGATCCGTTCAACAAGTATGTGAAGAATACGAAAGTATGAGTCTGATGGGGGCAAATCTCTGACCTATCCCGGACCTAACTTGCGTTATCCACTAAAATATTGACCGAAACCAGGTTTAATTGACTGTTTTAGTGTGGTACCACTTTACTACGTGATCCAAAGTAGAAAAAACCCTCGATCAGGTCAACATGTATGTTAAAACTGCGAAAGTATGACCCTGATTAGGGCAAATCCCAGGCCTAACCTAGACCTAACATGCGATACCCCCTAAAATGTTTATCCAGACCAGGTTTAATTGAATGTTTCGGTGTGGTACCACATTACTGCGTGATCCAATCCAGAAAAAACCCCGGATCTGTTCTACAGGTATGTGAAAAACGCGAAAGTACGAGCCTGATGAGTGAAAATCCCAGGCCTAACCTAGACCTAACATGCGTTTTCCTCAATAATATTGATCGAAACCTGGTTTAATCGACAGTTTCAGTGTGGTACCACATTACTACGTGATCCAAACCAGAAAAAAATCCAGGATCTGTTCAACGAGTATGTGAAGTGTGCGAAAGTATGAGTCTGATGGGGGCAAATCTCTGACCTATCCCGGACCTAACTTGCGTTATCCACTAAAATATTGATCGAAACCAGGTTTAATTGACTGTTTTAGTGTGGTACCACTTTACTACGTGATCCAAAGCAGAAAAAACCATCGTTCAGGTCAACATGCATTTTAAAACTGCGAAAGTATGAGCCTGATGAGGGCAAAGCCCAGACCTATCCCAGACCTAAAATGCGTTATCCTCAAAAATATTATACGAAACCAGGATTACCCGACTGTTTCAGTGTGGTACCACATTACTACGTGATCCAAACCGGAAAAAAACCCAGGATCTTGTCAACGAGTATGTGAAGTGTGCGAAAGTATGAGTCTGGTGAGGGCTAATCCCAGACCTATCCCAGACCTAACTTGCGTTATCCTCTAAAATATTGATCGAAACCAGGTTTAATTGACTGTTTTATTTGTGGTACCACTTTACTACGTGATCCAAAAAAGAAAAAACCCTCGATCAGGTCAACATGCATGTTACAACTGCGAAAGTATGACCCTAATGAGGGCAAATCCCAGGCCTAACCTAGACCTAACATGCGTTATCTTCTAAAATATTGAGCGAAACAAGGTTTAATGGACTGTTTCAGTGTAGTACCACACTACTTCGTGATCCAAACCAGAAGAAACACAGGATCTAGCCATGAAGTATGAGAAATATGCGAAAGTATGACCCTGATGAGGGCAAATCCCAGACCTATCCCAGACCTAACTTGCGTTGTCTTCTAAAATATTGATCGAAACCAGTATGAGCCTGATGAGGGCGAATCCCAGACCTATCTCAGACCTAACTTGCGTTATCCTCTAAAATATTGATCGAAACCAGGTTTAATGGACTGTTTCAGTGTGGTACCACATTACTACGTGATCCAAACCAGAAAAAACCCAGGATCTGTTCAACAAGTGTGTGAAAAACGCGAAAGTATGAGCCTGATGAGGGCAAATCCTAGACCTAACCCAGACCTAACATGCGATATCCTCTAAAATATTGATCGAAACCAGGTTTACTGGACTGTTTCAGTGTGGTACCACACTACTACGTGAACCAAACCAGAAAAAACCCAGGATCTGTTCAACAAGTATGTGAAAAACGCGAAAGTATGAGCCTGATGAGGGCATATCCCAGACCTATCCCAGACCTAACTTCCGTTATCCTATAAAATATTGATCGAAACCAGGTTTAATTGACTGTTTCAGCGTGGTACCACATTACTACGTGATACAATCCAGAAATAGCCCAGGATCTAGCCATGAAGTATGAGAAATATGCGAAAGTATGAACCTGATGAGGGCAAATCCTAGACGTAACACAGACCTAACACACGTTATTCTCTAAAATATTGATCGAAACCAGGTTTAATTGCCTGTTTCAGTGTTGTACCACATTACTACGTGATCCAACCCAGAAAAAGCCCAGGATCTGGCCATCAAGTATGAGAAATATGCGGAAGTATTACACTGATGAGCGCAAATCCCAGATCTAACCCAGACCTAACATGCGTTTTCCTCCAAAATATTGATCGAACACAGGTTTAATTGACTATTTCAGTGTGGTACCACTATACTACGTGATCCAAAGTAGAAAAAACCCAGGATCTGATCAACAAGTATGTGAAGTATGCGAAAGTATGAGTCTGATGAGGGAAAATCCCAGGCCTAACCAGGACATAACATGCGTTATCCTCTAAAATATTGACCGAAGCCAGGTTTAGTGGACTGTTTCAGTGTGGTACCACATTACTACGTGATCCGAACCAGAAGAAACCCAGGATCTGTTCAACAAGTATGTCAAGAATGCGAAAGTATGAGTCTGATGAGGGAAAATCCCAGACCTATCCCTGACCTAACTTGCGTTATCCTCTAAAATATTGATCGAAACCAGGTTTAATTGACCGCTTCAGTGTGGTACCACATTACTACGTGATCCAATCCAGAAATAGCCCAGGACATAGCCATGAAGTATGAGAAATATGCGAAAGTATGACCCTGATGAGGGCAAATCCCAGACCTATCCCAGACCTAACTTGCGTTGTCCTCTAAAATATTGATCGAAACCAGGTTTAATGGACTGTTTCAGTGTGGTACCACACTACTACGTGATCCGAACCAGAAAAAACGCAGGATCCGTTCAACAAGTATGTCAAGAATGCGAAAGTATGAGTCTGATGAGGGAAAATCTCAGACCTATCCCGGACCTAATTTGCGTTATCCTCTAAAATATTGACCGAAACCAGGTTTAATTGACTGTTTTAGTGTGGTACCACTTTACTACGTGATCCAAAGTAGAAAAAACCCTCGATCATGTCAACATGTATGTTAAAACTGCGAAAGTATGACACTGATTAGGGCAAATCCCAGGCCTAACCTAGACCTAACATGCGATACCCCCTAAAATGTTTATCCAGACCAGGTTTAATTGAATGTTTCGGTGTGGTACCACATTACTGCGTGATCCAATCCAGAAAAAACCCCGGACCTGTTCTACAGGTATGTGAAAAACGCGAAAGTACGAGCCTGATGAGTGAAAATCCCAGGCCTAACCTAGACCTAACATGCGTTTTCCTCAATAATATTGATCGAAACCAGGTTTAATCGACAGTTTCAGTGTGGTACCACATTACTACGTTATCCAAACCAGAAAAAAATCCAGGATCTGTTCAACGAGTATGTGAAGTGTGCGAAAGTATGAGTCTGATGGGGGCAAATCTCTGACCTATCCCGGACCTAACTTGCGTTATCCTCTAAAATATTGATCGAAACCAGGTTTAATTGACTGTTTTAGTGTGGTACCACTTTACTACGTGACCCAAAGCAGAAAAAACAATCGATCAGGTCAACATGCATTTTAAAACTGCGAAAGTATGAGCCTGATGAGGGCAAAGCCCAGACCTATCCCAGACCTAACATGCGTTATCCTCAAAAATATTATACGAAACCAGGATTACCCGACTGTTTCAGTGTGGTACCACATTACTACGTGATCCAAACCGGAAAAAAACCCAGGATCTTGTCAACGAGTATGTGAAGTGTGCGAAAGTATGAGTCTGGTGAGGGCTAATCCCAGACCTATCCCAGACCTAACTTGCGTTATCCTCTAAAATATTGATCGAAACCAGGTTTAATTGACTGTTTTATTTGTGGTACCACTTTACTACGTGATCCAAAAAAGAAAAAACCCTCGATCAGGTCAACATGCATGTTAAAACTGCGAAAGTATGACCCTAATGAGGGCAAATCCCAGGCCTAACCTAGACCTAACATGCGTTATCTTCTACAATATTGAGCGAAACAAGGTTTAATGGACTGTTTCAGTGTAGTACCACACTACTTCGTGATCCAAACCAGAAGAAACACAGGATCTAGCCATGAAGTATGAGAAATTTGCGAAAGTATGACCCTGATGAGGGCAAATCCCAGACCTATCCCAGACCTAACTTGCGTTGTCTTCTAAAATATTGATCGAAACCAGTATGAGCCTGATGAGGGCGAATCCCAGACCTATCTCAGACCTAACTTGCGTTATCCTCTAAAATATTGATCGAAACCAGGTTTAATTGACTGTTTCAGCGTGGTACCACATTACTACGTGATATAATCCAGAAATAGCCCAGGATCTAGCCATGAAGTATGAGAAATATGTGAAAGTATGAGCCTGATGAGGGCAAATCCTAGACGTAACCCCGACCTAACATGAATTATTCTCTAAAATATTGATCGTAACCAGGTTTAATGGACTGTTTCAGTGTGGTACCACATTACTACGTGATCCAAACCAGAAAAAACCCAGGATCTGTTCAACAAGTATGTGAAAAACGCGAAAGTATGAGCCTGATGAGGGCAAATCCTAGACCTAACCCAGACCTAACATGCGATATCCTCTAAAATATTGATCGAAACCAGGTTTACTGGACTGTTTCAGTGTGGTACCACACTACTACGTGAACCAAACCAGAAAAAACCCAGGATCGGTTCAACAAGTATGTGAAAAACGCGAAAGTATGAGCCTGATGAGGGCATATCCCAGACCTATCCCAGACCTAACTTCCGTTATCCTATAAAATATTGATCGAAACCAGGTTTAATTGACTGTTTCAGCGTGGTACCACATTACTACGTGATCCAATGCAGAAATAGCCCAGGATCTAGCCATGAAGTATGAGAAATATGCGAAAGTATGAACCTGATGAGGGTAAATCCTAGACGTAACCCAGACCTAACTTACGTTATCCTCTAAAATGTCTATCAAGACCAGGTGTAATTGAATGTTTCAGTGTGGTACCACATTACTACGTGAACCACACCAGAAAATAACCCAGGATCTGTTCAACGAGTATGTGAAGTGTGCGAAAGTATGAGTCTGATGAGGGCAAGTCCCAGACCTATCCCAGACCTAACTTGCGTTGTCCTCTAAAATATTGATGGAAACCAGGTTTCATTCACTGTTTCAGCGTGGTACCACATTACTACGTGATACAATCCAGAAATAGCCCAGGATCTAGCCATGAAGTATGAGAAGTATGCGAAAGTATGAGCCTGATGAGGGCAAATCCTAGACGTAACACAGACCTAACACACGTTATTCTCTAAAATATTGATCGAAACCAGGTTTAATTGCCTGCTTCTGTGTTGTACCACATTACTACGTGATCCAACCCAGAAAAAGCCCAGGATCTGGCCATCAAGTATGAGAAATATGCGGAAGTATTACACTGATGAGCGCAAATCCCAGATCTAACCCAGACCTAACATGCGTTTTCCTCCAAAATATTGATCGAACACAGGTTTAATTGACTGTTTCAGTGTGGTACCACTATACTACGTGATCCAAAGTAGAAAAAACCCAGGATCTGATCAACAAGTATGTGAAGTATGCGAAAGTATGAGTCTGATGAGGGAAAATCCCAGGCCTAACCAGGACATAACATGCGTTATCCTCTAAAATATTGACCGAAGCCAGGTTTAGTGGACTGTTTCAGTGAGGTACCACATTACTACGTGATCCGAACCAGAAGAAACCCAGGATCTGTTCAACATGTATGTGAAAAACGCGAAAGTATGAGCCTGATGAGGGCAAATCCCAGACCTATCCCTGACCTAACTTGCGTTATCCTCTAAAATATTGATCGAAACCAGGTTTAATTGACCGCTTCAGTGTGGTACCACATTACTACGTGATCCAATCCAGAAATAGCCCAGGACATAGCCATGAAGTATGAGAAATATGCGAAAGTATGACCCTGATGAGGGCAAATCCCAGACCTATCCCAGACCTAACTTGCGTTGTCCTCTAAAATATTGATCGAAACCAGGTGTAATGGACTGTTTCAGTGTGGTACCACACTACTACGTGATCCGAACCAGAAAAAACGCAGGATCCGTTCAACAAGTATGTCAAGAATGCGAAAGTACGAGTCTGATGAGGGAAAATCTCAGACCTATCCCGGACCTAATTTGCGTTATCCTCTAAAATATTGACCGAAACCAGGTTTAATTGACTGTTTTAGTGTGGTACCACTTTACTACGTGATCCAAAGCAGAAAAAACCATCGATCAGGTCAACATGCATTTTAAAACTGCGAAAGTATGAGCCTGATGAGGGCAAAGCCCAGACCTATCCCAGACCTAACATGCGTTATCCTCAAAAATATTATACGAAACCAGGATTACCCGACTGTTTCAGTGTGGTACCACATTACTACGTGATCCAAACCAGAAAATAACCCAGGATCTGTTCAACGAGTATGTGAAGTGTGCGAAAGTATGAGTCTGATGAGGTCAAATCCCAGGCCTATCCCAAACCTAACATGCGTTATCCTCTAAAATATTGATCCAAACCAGGTTTAATGGACTGTTTCAGTGTGGTACCACACTACTACGTGATCCAAACCAGAAAAAACCCAGGATCTGTTCAACAAGTATGTGAAAAACGCGATAGTATGAGCCTGATGAGGGCAAATCCCAGACCAATCCCAGACCTAACTTGCGTTTCCTCTAAGATATTGATGGAAACCAGGTTTAATTGACTGTTTCAGTGTTGTACTTCATTACTACCTGATGCAATCCAGAAAAAGCCCAGGATCTAGCCATCAAGTATGAGAAATATGCGAAAGAATGAGCCTGATGAGAGCAAATCTCAGACCTAACCTAGACCTAACATGAATTATTCTCTAAAATATTCATCGAAACCAGGTTTAATCGACTGTTTCAGTGTGGTACCACACTACTGCGTGATACAGACCAGAAAATAACCCAGGATCTGTTCAACGAGTATGTGAAGTGTGCGAAAGTATGAGTCTGATGAGGTCAAATCCCAGACCAATCCCAGACTTAACTTGCGTTATCCTCTAAAATATTGATCGAAACCAGGTTTAATCGACTGTTTCAGTGTGGTACCACATTACTACGTGATCCAAACCAGAAAAAACCCAGGATCAGTTCAACAAGTATAAGAAGAATGCGAATGTATGAGTCTGATGAGTGAAAATCCCAGGCCTAACCTAGACCTAACATGCGTTATCCTCAAAAATATTGATCGAAACCTGGTTTAATCGACTGTTTCAGTTTGGTACCACAATACTATGTGATCCAAACCAGAAAATAACCCAGGATCTGTTCAACGAGTATGTGAAGTGTGCGTAGGTATGAGTCTGATGAGGGCAAATCCCAGACCTATCCCAGACCTAACTTGCGTTATCCACTAAAATATTGATCGAAACCAGGTTTAACCGACTGTTTCAGTGTGGAACCACATTGCTACGTGATCCAAACCAGAAAAAAACCCAGTTTCAGTTCAACAAGTATGTGAAGAATGCGAAAGTATGAGTCTGATGAGTGAAAATCCCAGGCCTAACCTAGACCTAACATGCGTTGTCCTCAAAAATATTGATCGAAACCTGGTTTAATCGACAGTTTCAGTGTGGTACCACATTACAATGTGATCCAAACCAGAAAATAACCCAGGATCTGTTCAACGAGTATGTGAAGTGTGCGAAAGTATGAGTCTGATGAGGGCAAATCCCAGACCAATCCCAGACCTAACATGCGTTATCCTCTAAAATATTTATCAAGACCAGGTTTAATTGATTGTTTCAGTGTGGACCCACATTACTACGTGATCCAAACCAGAAAAAACCCAGGATCCGTTCAACAAGTATGTGAAGAATGCGAAAGTATGAGTCTGATGAGTGAAAATCCCAGGCCTAACCTAGACCTAATATGCGTTATCCTCAAAAATATTGATCGAAACCTGGTTTAATCGACTGTTTCAGTGTGGTACCACATTACTATGTGATCCAAACCAGAAAATAACCCAGGATCTGTTCAACGAGTATGTGAAGTGTGCGAAAGTATGAGTCTGATGAGGGCAAATCCCAGACATATCCCAGACCTAACTTGCGTTATCCACTAAAATATTGATCGAAACCAGGTTTAACCGACTGTTTCAGTGTGGAACCACATTGCTACGTGATCCAAACCAGAAAAAAACCCAGTTTCAGTTCAACAAGTATGTGAAGAATGCGAAAGTATGAGTCTGATGAGTGAAAATCCCAGGCCTAACCTAGACCTAACATGCGTTGTCCTCAAAAATATTGATCGAAACCTGGTTGAATCGACAGTTTCAGTGTGGTACCACATTACTATGTGATCCAAACCAGAAAATAACCCAGGATCTGTTCAACGAGTATGTGAAGTGTGCGAAAGTATGAGTCTGATGAGGGCAAATCCCAGACCTATCCCAGACCTAACATGCGTTATCCTCTAAAATATTTATCAAGACCAGGTTTAATTGATTGTTTCAGTGTGGACCCACATTACTACGTGATCCAAACCAGAAAAAACCCAGGATCCGTTCAACAAGTATGTGAAGAATGCGAAAGTATGAGTCTGATGAGTGAAAATCCCAGGCCTAACCTAGACCTAATATGCGTTATCCTCAAAAATATTGATCGAAACCTGGTTTAATCGACTGTTTCAGTGTGGTACCACATTACTATGTGATCCAAACCAGAAAATAACCCAGGATCTGTTCAACGAGTATGTGAAGTGTGCGAAAGTATGAGTCTGATGAGGGCAAATCCCAGACCTATCCCAGACCTAACACGCGTTATCCTCTAAAATATTTATCAAGACCAGGTTTAATTGATTGTTTCAGTGTGGACCCACATAACTACGTGATCCAAACCAGAAAAAACCCAGGATCCGTTCAACAAGTATGTGAAGAATGCGAATGTATGAGTCTGATCAGTGAAAATCTCAGGCCTTACCTAGACCTAACTTGCGTTGTCCTCTAAAATATTGATGGAAACCAGGTTTCATTGACTGTTTCAGTGTGGTACTACATTACTACGTGATGCAATCCAGAAAAAGCTCAGGATCTAGCCATCAAGTATGAGAAATATGCGAAAGAATGAGCCTGATGAGAGCAAATCCCAGACCTATCCCAGACCTAACTTGCGTTAACCTCCAAAATATTTATCAAGGCCAGGTTTAATTGAATGTTTCAGTGTGGTACCACATTACTATGTGATCCAAACCAGAAAATAATGCAGGATCTGTTCAACGAGTACGTGAAGTGTGCGAAAGTATGAGTCTGATGAGGGCAAATCCCAGACCTATCCCGGACCTAACATACGTTATCCTCTAAAATATTTATCAAGACCAGGTTTAATTGATTGTTTCAGTGTGGACCCACATTACTACGTGAACCAAACCAGAAAAAAACCCAGGATCCGTTCAACAAGTATGTGAAAAACGCGAAAGTATGAGCCTGATGAGGGCAAATCCCAGACCTGTCCCAGACCTAACTTGCGTTATCCTCTAAAATATTGATCGAAGCCAAGTTTAATCGACTGTATCAGTGTGGAACCACATTACTACGTGATCCAAGCCAGAAAAAAACCCAGGATCTTGTCAAGGAGTATGTGAAGTGTGCGAAAGTATGGGTCTGATGAGGGCTAATCCCAGACCTATCCCAGACCTAGCTTGCGTGATCCTGTAAGATATTGATCGAAACCAGGTTTAATTGACTGTTTTAGTGTGGTACCACATTACTACGTGATCCAAACCAGAAAATAATGCAGGATCTGTTCAACGAGTATGTGAAGTGTGCGAAAGTATGAGCCTGCTGAGGGCAAATCCTAGACCTAACCCAAACCTAACACGCGTTATCCTCTAAAATATTCATCGAAACCAGGTTTAATCGACTGTTTCAGTGTGGTACCACATTACTATGTGATCCAAACCAGAAAATAACCCAGGATCTGTTCAACGAGTATGTGAAGTGTGCGAAAGTATGAGTCTGATGAGGTCAAATCCCAGACCTATCCCAAACCTAACTATGCGTTATCCTCTAAAATATTGATCAAAACCACGTTTAATGGACTGTTTCAGTGTGGTACCACATTAGTACGTGATCCATACCAGAAAAAACCCAGCATCCGTTCAACAAGTATGTGAAGAATGCGAAAGTATGAGTCTGAAGGGTGAAAATCCCAGACCTAACCTAGACCTAACATGCGTTATCCTCTAAAATATTGATCCAAACTAGGTTTAATGGACTGTTTCAGTGTGGTACCACACTACTACGTGATCCAAACCAGAGAAAACCCAGGATCTGTTCAACAAGTATGTGAAAAACGCGAAAGTATGAGCCTGATGAGGGCAAATCCCAGACCTATCCCAGACCTAACTTGCGTTGTCCTCTAAGATATTGATGGAAACCAGGTTTAATTGACTGTTTCAGTGTTGTACCTCATTACTACGTGATGCAATCCAGAAATGCCCAGGATCTAGCCATCAAGTATGAGAAATATGCGAAAGAACGAGCCTGATGAGAGCAAATCCCAGACCTAACCTAGACCTAACATGAATTATTCTCTAAAATATTGATCGAAACCAGGTTTAATCGACTGTTTCAGTGTGGTACCACATTACTATGTGATCCAAACCAGAAAATAACCCAGGATCTGTTCAACGAGTATGTGAAGTGTGCGAAAGTATGAGTCTGATGAGGTCAAATCCCAGACCTATCCCAAACCTAACTATGCGTTATCCTCTAAAATATTGATCAAAACCAGGTTGAATCGACTGTTTCAGTGTGGCACCACACTACTACGTGATCCAAACCAGAAAAAACCCAGGATCCGTTCAACAAGTATGTGAAGAATGCGAAAGTATGAGTCTGATGAGTGAAAATCCCAGGGCTAACCTAGACCTAACATGCGTTATCCTCTAAACAATTCATCCAAACCAGGTTTAATGGACTGTTTCAGTGTGGTACCACACTACTACGTGATACAGACCAGAAAAACCCAGGATCTGTTCAACAAGTATGTGAAAAACGCGAAAGTATGAGCCTGATGAGGGCGAATCCCAGACCTATGCCAGACCTAACTTGCGTTATCCTCTAAAATATTTATCAAGACCAGGTTTAATTGAATGTTTCAGTGTGGTACCACATTACTACCTAAACCAAACCAGAAAAAACCCAGGATCCGTTCAGCAAGTATGTGAAGAATGCGAAAGTATGAGTCTCATGAGCGAAAATCCCAGACCTAACCTAGACCTAACATGCGTTATCCTCTAAAATATTGATCCAAACCAGGTTTAATGGACTGTTTCAGTGTGGTACCACACTACTACGTGATCCAAACCAGAAAAAACCCAGGATCTGTTCAACAAGTATGTGAAAAACGCGAAAGTATGAGCCTGATGAGGGCAAATCCCAGGCCTAACCTAGACCTAACTTGCGTTATCCTCTAAAATATTGATCGAAACCAGGTTTAATTCGCTGTTTCAGCGTGGTACCACATTACTACGTCATACAATCCAGAAACAGCCCAGGATCTAGCCATCAAGTATGAGAAATATGCGAAAGAATGAGCCTGATGAGAGCAAATCCCAGACCTAACCTAGACCTAACATGAATTATTCTCTAAAATATTGTTCGACACCAGGTTTAATCGACTGTTTCAGTGTGGTACCACATTACTACGTGATCCAAACCAGTAAAAACCCAGGATCCGTTTAATAAGTATGTGAGGAATGCGAATGAATGAGTCTGATGCGTGAAAATCCCAGGCCTAACCTAGACCTAGCATGCGTTATCCTCAAAAATATTGATCGAAACCTGGTTTAATCGACTGTTTCAGTGTGGTACCACATTACTATGTGATCCAAACCAGAAAATAACCCAGGATCTGTTCAACAAGTATGTGAAGAATGCGAAAGTATGAGTCTGATGAGTGAAAATCCCAGGCCTAACCTAGACCTAATATGCGTTATCCTCAAAAATATTGATCGAAACCAGGTTTAACCGACTGTTTCAGTGTGGAACCACATTGCTACGTGATCCAAACCAGAAAAAAACCCAGTTTCAGTTCAACAAGTATGTGAAGAATGCGAAAGTATGAGTCTGATGAGTGAAAATCCCAGGCCTAACCTAGACCTAACATGCGTTGTCCTCAAAAATATTGATCGAAACCTGGTTTAATCGACAGTTTCAGTGTGGTACCACATTACAATGTGATCCAATCCAGAAAAAGCCCAGGATCTGTTCAACAAGTATGTGAAGAATGCGAAAGTATGAGTCTGATGAGTGAAAATCCCAGGCCTAACCTAGACCTAATATGCGTTATCCTCAAAAATATTGATCGAAACCAGGTTTAACCGACTGTTTCAGTGTGGAACCACATTGCTACGTGATCCAAACCAGAAAAAAACCCAGTTTCAGTTCAACAAGTATGTGAAGAATGCGAAAGTATGAGTCTGATGAGTGAAAATCCCAGGCCTAACCTAGACCTAACATGCGTTGTCCTCAAAAATATTGATCGAAACCTGGTTTAATCGACAGTTTCAGTGTGGTACCACATTACAATGTGATCCAAACCAGAAAATAACCCAGGATCTGTTCAACGAGTATGTGAAGTGTGCGAAAGTATGAGTCTGATGAGGGCAAATCCCAGACCTATCCCAGACCTAACATGCGTTATCCTCTAAAATATTTATCAAGACCAGGTTTAATTGATTGTTTCAGTGTGGACCCACATTACTACGTGATCCAAACCAGAAAAAACCCAGGATCCGTTCAACAAGTATGTGAAGAATGCGAAAGTATGAGTCTGATGAGTGAAAATCCCAGGCCTAACCTAGACCTAATATGCGTTATCCTCAAAAATATTGATCGAAACCTGGTTTAATCGACTGTTTCAGTGTGGTACCACATTACTATGTGATCCAAACCAGAAAATAACCCAGGATCTGTTCAACGAGTATGTGAAGTGTGCGAAAGTATGAGTCTGATGAGGGCAAATCCCAGACATATCCCAGACCTAACTTGCGTTATCCACTAAAATATTGATCGAAACCAGGTTTAACCGACTGTTTCAGTGTGGAACCACATTGCTACGTGATCCAAACCAGAAAAAAGCCCAGTTTCAGTTCAACAAGTATGTGAAGAATGCGAAAGTATGAGTCTGATGAGTGAAAATCCCAGGCCTAACCTAGACCTAACATGCGTTGTCCTCAAAAATATTGATCGAAACCTGGTTGAATCGACAGTTTCAGTGTGGTACCACATTACTATGTGATCCAAACCAGAAAATAACCCAGGATCTGTTCAACGAGTATGTGAAGTGTGCGAAAGTATGAGTCTGATGAGGGCAAATCCCAGACCTATCCCAGACCTAACATGCGTTATCCTCTAAAATATTTATCAAGACCAGGTTTAATTGATTGTTTCAGTGTGGACCCACATTACTACGTGATCCAAACCAGAAAAAACCCAGGATCCGTTCAACAAGTATGTGAAGAATGCGTAAGTATGAGTCTGATGAGTGAAAATCCCAGGCCTAACCTAGACCTAATATGCGTTATCCTCAAAAATATTGATCGAAACCTGGTTTAATCGACTGTTTCAGTGTGGTACCACATTACTATGTGATCCAAACCAGAAAATAACCCAGGATCTGTTCAACGAGTATGTGAAGTGTGCGAAAGTATGAGTCTGATGAGGGCAAATCCCAGACCTATCCCAGACCTAACACGCGTTATCCTCTAAAATATTTATCAAGACCAGGTTTAATTGATTGTTTCAGTGTGGACCCACATAACTACGTGATCCAAACCAGAAAAAACCCAGGATCCGTTCAACAAGTATGTGAAGAATGCGAATGTATGAGTCTGATCAGTGAAAATCTCAGGCCTTACCTAGACCTAACTTGCGTTGTCCTCTAAAATATTGATGGAAACCAGGTTTCATTGACTGTTTCAGTGTGGTACTACATTACTACGTGATGCAATCCAGAAAAAGCTCAGGATCTAGCCATCAAGTATGAGAAATATGCGAAAGAATGAGCCTGATGAGAGCAAATCCCAGACCTATCCCAGACCTAACTTGCGTTAACCTCCAAAATATTTATCAAGGCCAGGTTTAATTGAATGTTTCAGTGTGGTACCACATTACTATGTGATCCAAACCAGAAAATAATGCAGGATCTGTTCAACGAGTACGTGAAGTGTGCGAAAGTATGAGTCTGATGAGGGCAAATCCCAGACCTATCCCGGACCTAACATACGTTATCCTCTAAAATATTTATCAAGACCAGGTTTAATTGATTGTTTCAGTGTGGACCCACATTACTACGTGAACCAAACCAGAAAAAAACCCAGGATCCGTTCAACAAGTATGTGAAAAACGCGAAAGTATGAGCCTGATGAGGGCAAATCCCAGACCTGTCCCAGACCTAACTTGCGTTATCCTCTAAAATATTGATCGAAGCCAAGTTTAATCGACTGTATCAGTGTGGAACCACATTACTACGTGATCCAAGCCAGAAAAAAACCCAGGATCTTGTCAAGGAGTATGTGAAGTGTGCGAAAGTATGGGTCTGATGAGGGCTAATCCCAGACCTATCCAAGACCTAGCTTGCGTGATCCTGTAAGATATTGATCGAAACCAGGTTTAATTGACTGTTTTAGTGTGGTACCACATTACTACGTGATCCAAACCAGAAAATAATGCAGGATCTGTTCAACGAGTATGTGAAGTGTGCGAAAGTATGAGCCTGCTGAGGGCAAATCCTAGACCTAACCCAAACCTAACACGCGTTATCCTCTAAAATATTTATCAAGACCAGGTTTAATTGATTGTTTCATTGTGGACCCACATTACTACGTGATCCAAACCCGAAAAAACCCAGGATCCGTTCAACAAGTATGTGAAGAATGCGAAAGTATGAGTCTGATGAGTGAAAATCCCAGGCCTGACCTAGACCTAACATGCGTTATTCTCTAAAATATTGAGCGAAACCAGGTTTAATGGACTGTTTCAGTGTGGTACCACACTACTACGGGATCCAAACCAGAAAAAACCCAGGATCTGTTCAACAAGTATGTGAATTGTGCGAAAGTATGAGTCTGATGAGGTCAAATCCCAGACCAATCCCAGACTTAACTTGCGTTATCCTCTAAAATATTGATCGGAACCAGGTTTAATCGACTGTTTTAGCGTGGTACCACATTACTACGTGATACAATCCAGGAACAGCCCAGGATCTAGCCATCAAGTATGAGAAATATGCGAAAGAATGAGCCTGATGAGAGCAAATCTCAGACCTAACCTAGACCTAACATGAATTATTCTCTAAAATATTCATCGAAACCAGGTTTAATCGACTGTTTCAGTGTGGTACCACATTACTATGTGATCCAAACCAGAAAATAACCCAGGATCTGTTCAACGAGTATGTGAAGTGTGCGAAAGTATGAGTCTGATGAGGTCAAATCCCAGACCTATCCCAAACCTAACTATGCGTTATCCTCTAAAATATTGATCAAAACCACGTTTAATGGACTGTTTCAGTGTGGTACCACATTAGTACGTGATCCATACCAGAAAAAACCCAGCATCCGTTCAACAAGTATGTGAAGAATGCGAAAGTATGAGTCTGAAGGGTGAAAATCCCAGACCTAACCTAGACCTAACATGCGTTATCCTCTAAAATATTGATCCAAACCAGGTTTAATGGACTGTTTCAGTGTGGTACCACACTACTACGTGATCCAAACCAGAGAAAACCCAGGATCTGTTCAACAAGTATGTGAAAAACGCGAAAGTATGAGCCTGATGAGGGCAAATCCCAGACCCATCCCAGACCTAACTTGCGTTGTCCTCTAAGATATTGATGGAAACCAGGTTTAATTGACTGTTTCAGTGTTGTACTTCATTACTACGTGATGCAATCCAGAAAAAGCCCAGGATCTAGCCATCAAGTATGAGAAATATGCGAAAGAACGAGCCTGATGAGAGCAAATCCCAGACCTAACCTAGACCTAACATGAATTATTCTCTAAAATATTGATCGAAACCAGGTTTAATCGACTGTTTCAGTGTTGTACCACATTACTATGTGATCCAAACCAGAAAATAACCCAGGATCTGTTCAACGAGTATGTGAAGTGTGCGAAAGTATGAGTCTGATGAGGTCAAATCCCAGACCTATCCCAAACCTAACTATGCGTTATCCTCTAAAATATTGATCAAAACCAGGTTGAATCGACTGTTTCAGTGTGGCACCACACTACTACGTGATCCAAACCAGAAAAAACCCAGGATCCGTTCAACAAGTATGTGAAGAATGCGAAAGTATGAGTCTGATGAGTGAAAATCCCAGGGCTAACCTAGACCTAACATGCGTTATCCTCTAAACAATTCATCCAAACCAGGTTTAATGGACTGTTTCAGTGTGGTACCACACTACTACGTGATACAGACCAGAAAAAACCCAGGATCTGTTCAACAAGTATGTGAAAAACGCGAAAGTATGAGCCTGATGAGGGCGAATCCCAGACCTATGCCAGACCTAACTTGCGTTATCCTCTAAAATATTTATCAAGACCAGGTTTAATTGAATGTTTCAGTGTGGTACCACATTACTACCTAAACCAAACCAGAAAAAACCCAGGATCCGTTCAGCAAGTATGTGAAGAATGCGAAAGTATGAGTCTCATGAGCGAAAATCCCAGACCTAACCTAGACCTAACATGCGTTATCCTCTAAAATATTGATCCAAACCAGGTTTAATGGACTGTTTCAGTGTGGTACCACACTACTACGTGATCCAAACCAGAAAAAACCCAGGATCTGTTCAACAAGTATGTGAAAAACGCGAAAGTATGAGTCTGATGAGGTCAAATCCCAGACCTATCCCAAACCTAACTATGCGTCATCCTCTAAAATATTGATCAAAACCAGGTTGAATCGACTGTTTCAGTGTGGCACCACATTACTACGTGATCCAAAGCAGAAAAAACCCTCGATCAGGTCAACATGTATGTTAAAACTGCGAAAGTATGGCCCTGATAAGGGCAAATCCCAGGCCTAACCTAGACCTAACTTGCGTTATCCTCTAAAATATTGATCGAAACCAGGTTTAATTCGCTGTTTCAGCGTGGTACCACATTACTACGTCATACAATCCAGAAACAGCCCAGGATCTAGCCATCAAGTATGAGAAATATGCGAAAGAATGAGCCTGATGAGAGCAAATCCCAGACCTAACCTAGACCTAACATGAATTATTCTCTAAAATATTGTTCGACACCAGGTTTAATCGACTGTTTCAGTGTGGTACCACATTACTACGTGATCCAAACCAGTAAAAACCCAGGATCCATTTAATAAGTATGTGAGGAATGCGAATGAATGAGTCTGATGAGTGAAAATCCCAGGCCTAACCTAGACCTAGCATGCGTTATCCTCAAAAATATTGATCGAAACCTGGTTTAATCGACTGTTTCAGTGTGGTACCATATTACTATGTAATCCAAACCAGAAAATAACCCAGGATCTGTTCAACAAGTATGTGAAAAACGCGAAAGTATGAGCCTGATCAGGGCAAATCCCAGACCAATCCCAGACCTAACTTGCGTTGTCCTCTAAGATATTGATGGAGACCAGGTTTAATTGACTGTTTCAGTGTTGTACTTCATTACTACCTGATGCAATCCAGAAAAAGCCCAGGATCTAGCCATCATGTATGAGAAATATGCGAAAGAATGAGCCTGATGAGAGCAAATCTCAGACCTAACCTAGACCTAACATGAATTATTCTCTAAAATATTCATCGAAACCAGGTTTAATCGAGTGTTTCAGTGTGGTACCACACTACTGCGTGATACAAACCAGAAAAACCCCAGGATCTGTTCAAGAAGTATGTGAAAAACGCGAAACTGTGAGCCTGATGAGGGCAAATCTTAGACCTATCCTTGACCTAACATGCGTAATTCTCTAAAATTTTTATCCAGACCAGGTTTCATAGAATGTTTCAGTGTGGTACCACTTTACTAAGTGATCCAATCCAGAAATAGCCCAGGATCTAGCCATGAAGTATGAGAAATATGCGAAAGTATGAGCCTAATGAGAGCAAATCCCAGACCCAACCTAGACCTAACATGCGTTATCCTCTAAAATATTGAGCGAAACCAGGTTTGATGGACTGTTTCAGTGTGGTACTACACTACTACGTGATCCAAACCAGAAAAAACCCAGGATCAGTTCAACAAGTATGAGAGGAATGCGAAAGTATGAGCCTGATGAGGGCGAATCCCAGACCTATGCCAGACCTAACTTGCGTTATCCTCTAAAATATTGATCGAAACCAGGTTTAATTGACTGTGTCAGCGTGGTACCACATTACTACGTGATACAATCCAGAAGCAGCCCAGGATCTAGCCATGAAGTATGAGAGATATGCGAAAGTATGAGCCTGCTGAGGGCAAATCCTAGACCTAACCCAAACCTAACAGGCGTTATCCTCTAAAATATTTATCAAGACCAGGTTTAATTGATTGTTTCAGTGTGGTCCCACACTACAACGTGATCCAAACCAGAAAAAACCCAGGATCAGTTCAACAAGTATGTGAAGAATGCGAAAGTATGAGTCTGATGAGTGAAAATCCCAGGCCTGACCTAGACCTAACATGCGTTATCCTCTAAAATATTGAGCGAAACCAGGTTTAATGGACTGTTTCAGTGTGGTACCACACTACTACGGGATCCAAACCAGAAAAAACCCAGGATCTGTTCAACAAGTATGTGAAGGGTGCGAAAGTATGAGTCTGATGAGGTCAAATCCCAGACCAATCCCAGACTTAACTTGCGTTATCCTCTAAAATATTGATCGGAACCAGGTTTAATCGACTGTTTCAGCGTGGTACCACATTACTACGTGATACAATACAGAAATAGCCCAGGATCTAGCCATGATGTATGAGACAGATGCGAAAGTATGAGCATGATGAGGGCAAATTCTAGACCTGACCCAGACCTAACATGCGTTATCCTCTAAAATATTTATCAAGACCAGGATTAATTGACTGTTTCAGTGTGGCCCCACATTACTACGTGATCCAAACCAGAAAAAACCCAGGACCCGTTCTACAAGTATGTGAAGAATGCGAAAGTATGAGTCTGATGAGTGAAAATCCCAGGCCTAACCTATACCTAACATGCGTTATCCTCAAAAATATTGATCGAAACCTGGTTTAATCGACTGTTTCAGTGTGGTACCACGTTACTATGTGATCCAAACCAGAAAGTAACCCAGGATCTGTTCAACGAGTATGTGAAGTGTGCGAAAGTATAAGTCTGATGAGGTCAAATCCCAGACCAATCCCTGACATAACTTGCGTTATCCTCTAAAATATTGATCGAAACCAGGTTTAATCGACTGTTTCAGTGTGGTACCACACTACTACGTGATCCAAACCACAAAAAACCCAGGATCTGTTCGACAAGTATGTGAAAAACGCGAAACTGTGAGCCTGATGAGGGCAAATCCTAGACCTAACCCAAACCTAACATGCGTTATCCTCTAAAATATTTATCAAGACCAGGTTTAATTGAATGTTTCAGTGTGGTACCACTTTACTACGTGATCCAAAGCAGAAAAAACCCTCGATCAGGTCAACATGTATGTTAAAACTGCGAAAGTATGGCCCTGATGAGGGCAAATCCCAGGCCTAACCTAGACCTAACTTGCGTTATCCTCTAAAATATTGATCGAAACCAGGTTTAATTCGCTGTTTCAGCGTGGTACCACATTACTACGTCATACAATCCAGAAACAGCCCAGGATCTAGCCATCAAGTATGAGAAATATGCGAAAGAATGAGCCTGATGAGAGCAAATCCCAGACCTAACCTAGACCTAACATGAATTATTCTCTAAAATATTGTTCGACACCAGGTTTAATCGACTGTTTCAGTGTGGTACCACATTACTACGTGATCCAAACCAGTAAAAACCCAGGATCCGTTTAATAAGTATGTGAGGAATGCGAATGAATGAGTCTGATGAGTGAAAATCCCAGGTCTAACCTAGACCTAACATGCGTTATCCTCAAAAATATTGATCGAAACCTGGTTTAATCGACTGTTTCAGTGTGGTACCATATTACTATGTAATCCAAACCAGAAAATAACCCAGGATCCGTTCAACAAGTATGTGAAGAATGCGAAAGTATGAGTCTGATGGGTGAAAATCCCAGGCCTAACCTAGACCTAACATGCGTTATCCTGAAAAATATTGATCGAAACCTGGTTCAATCGACTGTTTCAGTGTGGTACCACATTACTATGTGATCCAAACCAGAAAATAACCCAGGATCTGTTCAACGAGTATGTGAAGTGTGCGAAAGTATGAGTCTGATGAGGTCAAATCCCAGACCAATCCCTGACTTAACTTGCGTTATCCTCTAAAATATTGATCGAAACCAGGTTTAATCGACTGTTTCAGTGTGGTACCACATTACTACGTGATCCAAACCAGAAAAAACCCAGGATCAGTTCAACAAGTATCAGAAGAATGCGAAAGTATGAGTCTGATGAGTGAAAATCCCAGGGCTAACCTAGACCTAACATGCGTTATCCTCTAAAATATTGATCCAAACCAGGTTTAATGGACTGTTTCAGTGTGGTACCACACTACTACGTGATACAAACCAGAAAAAACCCAGGATCCGTTCAACAAGTATGTGAAGAATGCGAAAGTATGAGTCTGATGAGTGAAAAAACCAGGCCTGACCTAGACCTAACATGCGTTATCCTCTAAAATATTGAGCGAAACCAGGTTTAATGGACTGTTTCAGTGTGGTACCACACTACTACGGGATCCAAACCAGAAAAAACCCGGGATCTGTTCAACTAGTATGTGAAAAACGCGAAAGTATGAGCCTGATGAGGGCAAATCCCAGACCTATCCCAGACCTAACTTGCGTTATCCTCTAAAATATTGATCGAAACCAGGTATAATTGAATGTTTCAGTGTGGTACCACATTACTACGTGAACTAAACCAGAAAAAAACCCAGGATCTGATCAACGAGTATGTGAAGTGTGCGAAAGTATGAGTCTGATGAGGGCAAATCACAGACCTATCCCAGACCTAACTTGCGATATCCTCTAAAATATTGATCGAAACCAGGTTTAATTGACAGTTTTAGTGTGGTACCACTTTACTACGTGATCCAAAGCAGAAAAAACCCTCGATCAGGTCAGCATGCATGTTAAAACTGCGAAAGTATGAGCCTGATGATGGCAAATCCCACACCTATCCCAGACCTAACATGCGTTATCCTCTAAAATATTTATCAAGACCAGGTTTAATTGAATGTTTCAGTGTGGTACCACATTACTACGTGATGCAATCCAGAAAAAGCCTAGGATCTAGGCATCAAGTATAAGAAATATGCGAAAGAATGAGCCTGATGAGGGCAAATCCTAGACCTAACCCAGACCTAACATGCGTTATCCTCTAAAATATTGATCGCAACCAGGTTTAATGGACTGTTTCTGTGTGGTACCACACTACTACGTGATCCAAACCAGAAAAAACCCAGGATCTGTTCAACGAGTATGTGAAGAATGCGAAAGTATGGGTCTGATGAGTGAAAATCCCAGACCTAACCTAGACCTAACATGCGTTATCCTCTAAAATATTGATCCAAACCAGGTTTAATGGACTGTTTCGGTGTGGAACCACACTACTACGTGATCCAAACCAGAAAAAACCCAGGATCTGTTCAACAAGGATGTGAAAAACGCGAAAGTATGAGCCTGATGAGGGCAAATCCCTGACCTATCCCAGACCTAACTTGCGTTGTCCTCTAAGATACTGATGGAAACCAGGTTTAATTGACTGTTTCAGTGTTGTACTTCATTACTACGTGATGCAATCCAGAAAAAGCCCAGGATCTAGCCATCAAGTTTGAGAAATATGCGAAAGAATGAGCCTGATGAGAGCAAATCCCAGATCTAAACTAGACCTAACATGAATTATTCTCTTAAATATTGATCGAAACCAGGTGTAATTGATTGTTTCAGTGTGGTCCCACATTACTACGTGATCCAAACCAGAAAAAACCTAGGATCCGTTCAACAAGTATGTGAAGAATGCGAAAGTATGAGTCTGATGAGTGAAAATACCAGACCTAACCTAGACCTAACATGCGTTATCCTCAAAAATACTGATCGGAACCTGGTTTAATCGACTGTTTCAGTGTGGTACCACATTACTATGTGATCCAAACCAGAAAGTAACCCAGGATATGTTCAACGAGTATGTGAAGTGTGCGAAAGTATGAGTCTGATGAGGGCAAATCCCAGACCTATCCCAGACCTAACTTGCGTTATCCTCAAAAATATTGATCGAAACCTGGTTTAATCGACTGTTTCACTGTGGTCCCACATTACTACGTGATGCAATCTAGAAAAAGCCCAGGATCTAGCCATCAAGTATGAGAAATATGCGAAAGAATGAGCCTGATGACAGCAAATCCCAGACCTAACCTAGACCTAACATGCGTTATCCACTAAAATATTGAGCGAAACCAGGTTTAATGGACTGTTTCAGTGTGGTACCACATTACTACGTGATACAATCCAGAAACAGCCCAGGATCTAGCCATGAAGTATGAGAAATATGCGAAAGGATGAGCCTGATGAGTGCAAATCCTAGACCTAACCCAAACCTAACATACGTTATCCTCTAAAATATTTATCAAGACCAGGTTTAATTGAATGTTTCAGTGTGGTACCACATTACTACGTGATCCAAACCAGAAAAAACCGAGGATCCGTACAACAGGTATGCGAAGAATGCGAAAGTATGAGTCTGAGCAGTGAAAATCTCAGGCCTTACCTAGACCTAACTTGCGTTGTCTTCTAAAATATTGATGGAAACCTGGTTTCATTGACTGTTTCAGTGTGGTACTACATTACTACGTGATGCAATCTAGAAAAAGCCCAGGATCTAGCCATCAAGTATGAGAAATATGCGAAAGAATGAGCCTGATGACAGCAAATCCCAGACCTAACCTAGACCTAACATGCGTTATCCTCTAAAATATTGAGCGAAACCTGGTTTAATGGACAGTTTCAGTATGGTACCACAGTACTACGTAAACCAAACCAGAAAAAACCCAGGATCTGTTCAAAAAGTATGTGAAAAATTCGAAAATGTGAGCCTGATGAGGGCAAATCTTAGACCTAACCTTAACCTAACATGCGTTATCCTCTAAAATATTTATCCAGACCAGGTTTCATTGAATGTTTCAGTGTGGTACCACTTTACTACGTGATCCAATCCAGAAATAGCCCAGGATCTAGCCATGAAGTATGAGAAATATGCGAAAGTAAGAGCCTGATGAGGGCAAATCCTAGACCTATCCCAGACCCAACTTGCGTTATCCTCTAAAATATTGATCGAAATCAGGTTTAATTGACTGTTTCAGCGTGGTGCCACATTACTACGTGATACAATCCAGAAACAGCCCAGGATCTAGCCATGAAGTCTGAGCAATATGCGAAAGTATGAGCCTGATGAGGGCAAATCCTGGACCTAACCCAGACCTAACATGCGTTATCCTCTAAAATATTTATCAAGACTAGGTTTAATTGAATGTTTCAGTGTGGTACCGCATTACTACGTGATGCAATCCAGAAATAGCCCAGGATCTAGCCATGAAGTATGAGAAATATGCGAAAGTATGAGCCTGATGAGGGCAGATCCTAGACCTAACCCAGACCTAACATGCGTTATCCTCTAAAATATTTATCAAGACCAGGTTTAATTGAATGTTTCAGTGTGGTACCACATTACTACGTGATGCAAACCAGAAAAAGCCCAGTACCAAGCCATCAAGTTTGAGAAATATGCGAAAGAATGAGCCTGATGAGGGCAAATACTAGACCTAACCCAGACCTAACATGCGTTATCCTCTAAAATATTGATCGCAACCAGGTTTAATGGACTCTCTCAGTGTGGTACCACACTACTACGTGATCCAAACCAGAAAAAACCCAGGATCTGTTCAACAAGTATGTGAAAAACGCGAAAGTATGAGTCTGATGAGGTCAAATCCCAGACCTATCCCAGACTTAACTTGTGTTATCCTCTAAAATAATGATCGAAACCAGGTTTCATTGAATGTTTCAGTGTGGTACCACTTTACTACGTGATGCAATCCAGAAAAAGCCCAGGATCTAGCCATGAAGTATGTGAAATATGCGAAAGTATGAGCCTGATGAGGGCAAATCCTAGAACTAACCCAAACCTAACATGCGTTATCCTCTAAAATATTTATCAAGACCAGGTTTAATTGAACGTTTCAGTGTGGTACCACATTACTACGAGAACCAAACCAGAAAAAACCCAGGATCCGTTCAACAAGTATGTGAAGACTGCGAAAGTATGAGTCTGATGAGGTCAAATCCCAGACCTATCCCAGACTTAACTTGCGTTATCATCTAAAATATTGATCGAAACCAGGTTTAATCGACTGTTTCAGCGTGGTACCACATTACTACGTGGTACAATCCGGAAACAGCCCAGGATCTAGCCATGAAGTATGAGAAATATGCGAAAGTATGAGCCTGATGAGGGCAAATCCTAGACCTAACCCAAACCTAACATGCGTTATCCTCTAAAATATTTATCAAGACCAGGTGTAATTGAATGATTCAGTGTGGTACCACATTACTACCTGAACCAAACCAGAAAAATCCCAGGATCCGTTCAACAAGTATGTTAAAACTGCGACAGTATGACCCTGACAAGGGCAAATCCCAGGCCTAACCTAGACCTAACATGCGTTGTCCTCTAAAATATTGATGGAAACAAGGTTTAATTGACTCTTTCAGTGTTGTACTTCATTACTACGTGATGCAATCCAGAAAAAGCCCAGGATCTAGCCATGAAGTATGAGAAATATGCGAAAGTAAGAGCCAGATGAGGGTAAATCCTAGACCTATCCCAGACCTAACTTGCGTTATCCTCTAAAATATTGATCGAAATCAGGTTTAATTGACAGTTTCAGCGTGGTACCACATTACTACGTGATACAATCCAGAAACAGCCCAGGATCTAGCCATGAAGTCTGAGCAATATGCGAAAGTATGAGCCTGATGAGGGCAAATCCTAGACCTAACCCAGACCTAACATGCGTTATCCTCTAAAATATTTATCAAGACCAGGTTTAATTGATTGTTTCAGTGTGGTCCCACATTACTACGTGATACAAAACAGAAAAAACCCAGGATCTGTTCTACATGTATGAGAAATATGCGAAAGAATGAGCCCGATGAGAGCAAATCCCAGACCTAACCTAGACCTAACATGAACTATTTTCTAAAATATTGATCGAAACCAGGTTTAATTGACTGTTTCAGTGTGGTCCCACATTGCTACGTGATCCAAACCAGAAAAAACCCAGGATCCGTTCAAAAAGTATGTGAAGAATGCGAAAGTATGTGTCTGATCAGTGAAAATCCCAGGCCTAACCTAGACCTAACATGCGTTATCCTCAAAAATATTGATCGAAACCTGGTTTAATCGACTGTTTCAGTGTGGTACCACATTACTATGTGATCCAAACCAGAAAATAACCCAGGATCTGTTCAACGAGTATGTGAAGGGTGCGAAGGTATGAGTCTGATGAGGTCAAATCCCAGACCTATCCCAGACCTAACTTGCGTTATCCTCCAAAATATTGATCGACACGAGGTTTAATCGACTGTTTCAGTGTGGTACCACAGTACTACGTAAACCAAACCAGAAAAAATCCAGGATCTGTTCAAAAAGTATGTGAAAAATTCGAAAATGTGAGCCTGATGAGGGCAAATCTTAGACCTAACCTTAACCTAACATGCGTTATCCTCTAAAATATTTATCCAGACCAGGTTTCATTGAATGTTTCAGTGTGGTACCACTTTACTACGTGATCCAATCCAGAAATAGCCCAGGATCTAGCCATGAAGTATGAGAAATATGCGAAAGTAAGAGCCTGATGAGGGCAAATCCTAGACCTATCCCAGACCTAACTTGCGTTATCCTCTAAAATATTGATCGAAATCAGGTTTAATTGACTGTTTCAGCGTGGTGCCACATTACTACGTGATACAATCCAGAAACAGCCCAGGATCTAGCCATGAAGTCTGAGCAATATGCGAAAGTATGAGCCTGATGAGGGCAAATCCTGGACCTAACCCAGACCTAACATGCGTTATCCTCTAAAATATTTATCAAGACCAGGTTTAATTGAATGTTTCAGTGTGGTACCGCATTACTACGTGATTCAAACCAGAAAAAAACCCAGGATCTTGTCAACGAGTATGTGAAGTGTGCGAAAGTATGAGCCTGACGAGGGCAGATCCCAGACCTAACCCAGGCCTAACATGCGTTATCCTCTAAAATATTTATCAAGACCAGGTATAATTGAATGTTTCAGTGTGGTACCACATTACTACGTGAACTAAACCAGAAAAAAACCCAGGATCTGATCAACGAGTATGTGAAGTGTGCGAAAGTATGAGTCTGATGAGGGCAAATCACAGACCTATCCCAGACCTAACTTGCGATATCCTCTAAAATATTGATCGAAACCAGGTTTAATTGACTGTTTCAGTGTGGAACCACACTACTACGTGATCCAAACCAGAAAAAACCCAGGATCTGTTCAACAAGGATGTGAAAAACGCGAAAGTATGAGCCTGATGAGGGCAAATCCCTGACCTATCCCAGACCTAACTTGCGTTGTCCTCTAAGATACTGATGGAAACCAGGTTTAATTGACTGTTTCAGTGTTGTACTTCATTACTACGTGATGCAATCCAGAAAAAGCCCAGGATCTAGCCATCAAGTTTGAGAAATATGCGAAAGAATGAGCCTGATGAGAGCAAATCCCAGATCTAAACTAGACCTAACATGAATTATTCTCTTAAATATTGATCGAAACCAGGTCTAATTGATTGTTTCAGTGTGGTCCCACATTACTACGTGATCCAAACCAGAAAAAACCTAGGATCCGTTCAACAAGTATGTGAAGAATGCGAAAGTATGAGTCTGATGAGTGAAAATACCAGACCTAACCTAGACCTAACATGCGTTATCCTCAAAAATACTGATCGGAACCTGGTTTAATCGACTGTTTCAGTGTGGTACCACATTACTATGTGATCCAAACCAGAAAGTAACCCAGGATCTGTTCAACGAGTATGTAAAGTGTGCGAAAGTATGAGTCTGATGAGGGCAAATCCCAGACCTATCCCAGACCTAACTTGCGTTATCCTCAAAAATATTGATCGAAACCTGGTTTAATCGACTGTTTCACTGTGGTCCCACATTACTACGTGATGCAATCTAGAAAAAGCCCAGGATCTAGCCATCAAGTATGAGAAATATGCGAAAGAATGAGCCTGATGACAGCAAATCCCAGACCTAACCTAGACCTAACATGCGTTATCCTCTAAAATATTGAGCGAAACCAGGTTTAATGGACTGTTTCAGTATGGTACCACATTACTACGTGATCCAAACCAGAAACAACCCAGGATCTGTTCAACAAGTATGTGAAAAACGCGAAAATGTGAGCCTGATGAGGGCAAATCTTAGACCTAACCTTGACCTAACATGCGTTATCCTCTAAACTATTTATCCAGACCAGGTTTCATTTAATGTTTCGGTGTGGTACCACTTTACTACGTGATCCAATCCAGAAATAGCCCAGGATCTAGCCATGAAGTATGAGAAATATGCGAAAGTAAGAGCCTGATGAGGGCAAATCCTAGACCTATCCCAGACCTAACTTGCGTTATCCTCTAAAATATTGATCGAAATCAGGTTTAATTGATTGTTTCAGTGTGGTCCCACATTACTACGTGATCCAAAACAGAAAAAACCCAGGATCTGTTCTACATGTATGAGAAATATGCGAAAGAATGAGCCTGATGAGAGCAAATCCCAGACCTAACCTAGACCTAACATGAATTATTCTCTAAAATATTGATCGAAACCAGGATTAATTGACTGTTTCAGTGTGGTCCCACATTACTACGTGATCCAAACCAGAAAAAACCCAGGATCCGTTCAACAAGTATGTGAAGAATGCGAAAGTATGAGTCTGATGAGTGAAAATCCCAGGCCTAACCTAGACCTAACATGAATTATTCTCTAAAATATTGATCAAAACCAGATTTAATTGACTGTTTCAGTGTGGTCCCACATTACTACGTGATCCAAACCAGAAAAAACCCTCGATCAGGTCAACATGCATCTTAAAACTGCGAAAGTATGAGCCTGACGAGGGCAAATCACAGACCTAACCCAGACCTAACATGCGTTATCCTCTAAAATATTTATCAAGACCAGGTTTAATTTAATGTTTCAGTGTGATACCACATTACTACGTGATCCAAACCAGAAAAAACCCTGGATCTGTTCAACAAGTATGTGAAAAACGCGAAAGTATGAGTCTGATGAGGTCAAATCCCAGACCTATCCCAGACTTAACTTGTGTTATCCTCTAAAATAATGATCGAAACCAGGTTTCATTGAATGTTTCAGTGTGGTACCACTTTACTACGTGATGCAATCCAGAAAAAGCCCAGGATCTAGCCATGAAGTATGTGAAATATGCGAAAGTATGAGCCTGATGAGGGCAAATCCTAGAACTAACCCAAACCTAACATGCGTTATCCTCTAAAATATTTATCAAGACCAGGTTTAATTGAACGTTTCAGTGTGGTACCACATTACTACGAGAACCAAACCAGAAAAAACCCAGGATCCGTTCAACAAGTATGTGAAGACTGCGAAAGTATGAGTCTGATGAGGTCAAATCCCAGACCTATCCCAGACTTAACTTGCGTTATCATCTAAAATATTGATCGAAACCAGGTTTAATCGACTGTTTCAGCGTGGTACCACATTACTACGTGGTACAATCCGGAAACAGCCCAGGATCTAGCCATGAAGTATGAGAAATATGCGAAAGTATGAGCCTGATGAGGGCAAATCCTAGACCTAACCCAAACCTAACATGCGTTATCCTCTAAAATATTTATCAAGACCAGGTGTAATTGAATGATTCAGTGTGGTACCACATTACTACCTGAACCAAACCAGAAAAATCCCAGGATCCGTTCAACAAGTATGTTAAAACTGCGACAGTATGACCCTGATAAGGGCAAATCCCAGGCCTAACCTAGACCTAACATGCGTTGTCCTCTAAAATATTGATGGAAACAAGGTTTAATTGACTCTTTCAGTGTTGTACTTCATTACTACGTGATGCAATCCAGAAAAAGCCCAGGATCTAGCCATGAAGTATGAGAAATATGCGAAAGTAAGAGCCTGATGAGGGTAAATCCTAGACCTATCCCAGACCTAACTTGCGTTATCCTCTAAAATATTGATCGAAATCAGGTTTAATTGACAGTTTCAGCGTGGTACCACATTACTACGTGATACAATCCAGAAACAGCCCAGGATCTAGCCATGAAGTCTGAGCAATATGCGAAAGTATGAGCCTGATGAGGGCAAATCCTAGACCTAACCCAGACCTAACATGCGTTATCCTCTAAAATATTTATCAAGACCAGGTTTAATTGATTGTTTCAGTGTGGTCCCACATTACTACGTGATACAAAACAGAAAAAACCCAGGATCTGTTCTACATGTATGAGAAATATGCGAAAGAATGAGCCCGATGAGAGCAAATCCCAGACCTAACCTAGACCTAACATGAACTATTTTCTAAAATATTGATCGAAACCAGGTTTAATTGACTGTTTCAGTGTGGTCCCACATTGCTACGTGATCCAAACCAGAAAAAACCCAGGATCCGTTCAAAAAGTATGTGAAGAATGCGAAAGTATGTGTCTGATCAGTGAAAATCCCAGGCCTAACCTAGACCTAACATGCGTTATCCTCAAAAATATTGATCGAAACCTGGTTTAATCGACTGTTTCAGTGTGGTACCACATTACTATGTGATCCAAACCAGAAAATAACCCAGGATCTGTTCAACGAGTATGTGAAGGGTGCGAAGGTATGAGTCTGATGAGGTCAAATCCCAGACCTATCCCAGACCTAACTTGCGTTATCCTCCAAAATATTGATCGAAACGAGGTTTAATCGACTGTTTCAGTGTGGTACCACAGTACTACGTAAACCAAACCAGAAAAAATCCAGGATCTGTTCAAAAAGTATGTGAAAAATTCGAAAATGTGAGCCTGATGAGGGCAAATCTTAGACCTAACCTTAACCTAACATGCGTTATCCTCTAAAATATTTATCCAGACCAGGTTTCATTGAATGTTTCAGTGTGGTACCACTTTACTACGTGATCCAATCCAGAAATAGCCCAGGATCTAGCCATGAAGTATGAGAAATATGCGAAAGTAAGAGCCTGATGAGGGCAAATCCTAGACCTATCCCAGACCTAACTTGCGTTATCCTCTAAAATATTGATCGAAATCAGGTTTAATTGACTGTTTCAGCGTGGTGCCACATTACTACGTGATACAATCCAGAAACAGCCCAGGATCTAGCCATGAAGTCTGAGCAATATGCGAAAGTATGAGCCTGATGAGGGCAAATCCTGGACCTAACCCAGACCTAACATGCGTTATCCTCTAAAATATTTATCAAGACCAGGTTTAATTGAATGTTTCAGTGTGGTACCGCATTACTACGTGATTCAAACCAGAAAAAAACCCAGGATCTTGTCAACGAGTATGTGAAGTGTGCGAAAGTATGAGCCTGACGAGGGCAGATCCCAGACCTAACCCAGGCCTAACATGCGTTATCCTCTAAAATATTTATCAAGACCAGGTATAATTGAATGTTTCAGTGTGGTACCACATTACTACGTGAACTAAACCAGAAAAAAACCCAGGATCTGATCAACGAGTATGTGAAGTGTGCGAAAGTATGAGTCTGATGAGGGCAAATCACAGACCTATCCCAGACCTAACTTGCGATATCCTCTAAAATATTGATCGAAACCAGGTTTAATTGACAGTTTTAGTGTGGTACCACTTTACTACGTGATCCAAAGCAGAAAAAACCCTCGATCAGGTCAGCATGCATGTTAAAACTGCGAAAGTATGAGCCTGATGATGGCAAATCCCACACCTATCCCAGACCTAACATGCGTTATCCTCTAAAATATTTATCAAGACCAGGTTTAATTGAATGTTTCAGTGTGGTACCACATTACTACGTGATGCAATCCAGAAAAAGCCTAGGATCTAGGCATCAAGTATAAGAAATATGCGAAAGAATGAGCCTGATGAGGGCAAATCCTAGACCTAACCCAGACCTAACATGCGTTATCCTCTAAAATATTGATCGCAACCAGGTTTAATGGACTGTTTCTGTGTGGTACCACACTACTACGTGATCCAAACCAGAAAAAACCCAGGATCTGTTCAACGAGTATGTGAAGAATGCGAAAGTATGGGTCTGATGAGTGAAAATCCCAGACCTAACCTAGACCTAACATGCGTTATCCTCTAAAATATTGATCCAAACCAGGTTTAATGGACTGTTTCAGTGTGGAACCACACTACTACGTGATCCAAACCAGAAAAAACCCAGGATCTGTTCAACAAGGATGTGAAAAACGCGAAAGTATGAGCCTGATGAGGGCAAATCCCTGACCTATCCCAGACCTAACTTGCGTTGTCCTCTAAGATACTGATGGAAACCAGGTTTAATTGACTGTTTCAGTGTTGTACTTCATTACTACGTGATGCAATCCAGAAAAAGCCCAGGATCTAGCCATCAAGTTTGAGAAATATGCGAAAGAATGAGCCTGATGAGAGCAAATCCCAGATCTAAACTAGACCTAACATGAATTATTCTCTTAAATATTGATCGAAACCAGGTCTAATTGATTGTTTCAGTGTGGTCCCACATTACTACGTGATCCAAACCAGAAAAAACCTAGGATCCGTTCAACAAGTATGTGAAGAATGCGAAAGTATGAGTCTGATGAGTGAAAATACCAGACCTAACCTAGACCTAACATGCGTTATCCTCAAAAATACTGATCGGAACCTGGTTTAATCGACTGTTTCAGTGTGGTACCACATTACTATGTGATCCAAACCAGAAAGTAACCCAGGATCTGTTCAACGAGTATGTGAAGTGTGCGAAAGTATGAGTCTGATGAGGGCAAATCCCAGACCTATCCCAGACCTAACTTGCGTTATCCTCAAAAATATTGATCGAAACCTGGTTTAATCGACTGTTTCACTGTGGTCCCACATTACTACGTGATGCAATCTAGAAAAAGCCCAGGATCTAGCCATCAAGTATGAGAAATATGCGAAAGAATGAGCCTGATGACAGCAAATCCCAGACCTAACCTAGACCTAACATGCGTTATCCTCTAAAATATTGAGCGAAACCAGGTTTAATGGACTGTTTCAGTATGGTACCACATTACTACGTGATCCAAACCAGAAACAACCCAGGATCTGTTCAACAAGTATGTGAAAAACGCGAAAATGTGAGCCTGATGAGGGCAAATCATAGACCTAACCTTGACCTAACATGCGTTATCCTCTAAACTATTTATCCAGACCAGGTTTCATTTAATGTTTCGGTGTGGTACCACTTTACTACGTGATCCAATCCAGAAATAGCCCAGGATCTAGCCATGAAGTATGAGAAATATGCGAAAGTAAGAGCCTGATGAGGGCAAATCCTAGACCTATCCCAGACCTAACTTGCGTTATCCTCTAAAATATTGATCGAAATCAGGTTTAATTGACTGTTTCAGCGTGGTACCACATTACTACGTGATACAATCCAGAAACAGCCCAGGATCTAGCCATGAAGTATGAGCAATATGCGAAAGTATGAGCCTGATGAGGGCAAATCCTAGACCTAACCCAGACCTAACATGCGTTATCCTCTAAAATATTTATCAAGACCAGGTTTAATTGATTGTTTCAGTGTGGTCCCACATTACTACGTGATCCAAAACAGAAAAAACCCAGGATCTGTTCTACATGTATGAGAAATATGCGAAAGAATGAGCCTGATGAGAGCAAATCCCAGACCTAACCTAGACCTAACATGAATTATTCTCTAAAATATTGATCGAAACCAGGATTAATTGACTGTTTCAGTGTGGTCCCACATTACTACGTGATCCAAACCAGAAAAAACCCAGGATCCGTTCAACAAGTATGTGAAGAATGCGAAAGTATGAGTCTGATGAGTGAAAATCCCAGGCCTAACCTAGACCTAACATGAATTATTCTCTAAAATATTGATCAAAACCAGATTTAATTGACTGTTTCAGTGTGGTCCCACATTACTACGTGATCCAAACCAGAAAAAACCCTCGATCAGGTCAACATGCATCTTAAAACTGCGAAAGTATGAGCCTGACGAGGGCAAATCACAGACCTAACCCAGACCTAACATGCGTTATCCTCTAAAATATTTATCAAGACCAGGTTTAATTTAATGTTTCAGTGTGATACCACATTACTACGTGATCCAAACCAGAAAAAACCCTGGATCTGTTCAACAAGTATGTGAAAAACGCGAAAGTATGAGTCTGATGAGGTCAAATCCCAGACCTATCCCAGACTTAACTTGTGTTATCCTCTAAAATAATGATCGAAACCAGGTTTCATTGAATGTTTCAGTGTGGTACCACTTTACTACGTGATGCAATCCAGAAAAAGCCCAGGATCTAGCCATGAAGTATGTGAAATATGCGAAAGTATGAGCCTGATGAGGGCAAATCCTAGAACTAACCCAAACCTAACATGCGTTATCCTCTAAAATATTTATCAAGACCAGGTTTAATTGAACGTTTCAGTGTGGTACCACATTACTACGAGAACCAAACCAGAAAAAACCCAGGATCCGTTCAACAAGTATGTGAAGACTGCGAAAGTATGAGTCTGATGAGGTCAAATCCCAGACCTATCCCAGACTTAACTTGCGTTATCATCTAAAATATTGATCGAAACCAGGTTTAATCGACTGTTTCAGCGTGGTACCACATTACTACGTGGTACAATCCGGAAACAGCCCAGGATCTAGCCATGAAGTATGAGAAATATGCGAAAGTATGAGCCTGATGAGGGCAAATCCTAGACCTAACCCAAACCTAACATGCGTTATCCTCTAAAATATTTATCAAGACCAGGTGTAATTGAATGATTCAGTGTGGTACCACATTACTACCTGAACCAAACCAGAAAAATCCCAGGATCCGTTCAACAAGTATGTTAAAACTGCGACAGTATGACCCTGATAAGGGCAAATCCCAGGCCTAACCTAGACCTAACATGCGTTGTCCTCTAAAATATTGATGGAAACAAGGTTTAATTGACTCTTTCAGTGTTGTACTTCATTACTACGTGATGCAATCCAGAAAAAGCCCAGGATCTAGCCATGAAGTATGAGAAATATGCGAAAGTAAGAGCCTGATGAGGGTAAATCCTAGACCTATCCCAGACCTAACTTGCGTTATCCTCTAAAATATTGATCGAAATCAGGTTTAATTGACAGTTTCAGCGTGGTACCACATTACTACGTGATACAATCCAGAAACAGCCCAGGATCTAGCCATGAAGTCTGAGCAATATGCGAAAGTATGAGCCTGATGAGGGCAAATCCTAGACCTAACCCAGACCTAACATGCGTTATCCTCTAAAATATTTATCAAGACCAGGTTTAATTGATTGTTTCAGTGTGGTCCCACATTACTACGTGATACAAAACAGAAAAAACCCAGGATCTGTTCTACATGTATGAGAAATATGCGAAAGAATGAGCCCGATGAGAGCAAATCCCAGACCTAACCTAGACCTAACATGAACTATTTTCTAAAATATTGATCGAAACCAGGTTTAATTGACTGTTTCAGTGTGGTCCCACATTGCTACGTGATCCAAACCAGAAAAAACCCAGGATCCGTTCAAAAAGTATGTGAAGAATGCGAAAGTATGTGTCTGATCAGTGAAAATCCCAGGCCTAACCTAGACCTAACATGCGTTATCCTCAAAAATATTGATCGAAACCTGGTTTAATCGACTGTTTCAGTGTGGTACCACATTACTATGTGATCCAAACCAGAAAATAACCCAGGATCTGTTCAACGAGTATGTGAAGGGTGCGAAGGTATGAGTCTGATGAGGTCAAATCCCAGACCTATCCCAGACCTAACTTGCGTTATCCTCCAAAATATTGATCGAAACGAGGTTTAATCGACTGTTTCAGTGTGGTACCACAGTACTACGTAAACCAAACCAGAAAAAATCCAGGATCTGTTCAAAAAGTATGTGAAAAATTCGAAAATGTGAGCCTGATGAGGGCAAATCTTAGACCTAACCTTAACCTAACATGCGTTATCCTCTAAAATATTTATCCAGACCAGGTTTCATTGAATGTTTCAGTGTGGTACCACTTTACTACGTGATCCAATCCAGAAATAGCCCAGGATCTAGCCATGAAGTATGAGAAATATGCGAAAGTAAGAGCCTGATGAGGGCAAATCCTAGACCTATCCCAGACCTAACTTGCGTTATCCTCTAAAATATTGATCGAAATCAGGTTTAATTGACTGTTTCAGCGTGGTGCCACATTACTACGTGATACAATCCAGAAACAGCCCAGGATCTAGCCATGAAGTCTGAGCAATATGCGAAAGTATGAGCCTGATGAGGGCAAATCCTGGACCTAACCCAGACCTAACATGCGTTATCCTCTAAAATATTTATCAAGACCAGGTTTAATTGAATGTTTCAGTGTGGTACCGCATTACTACGTGATTCAAACCAGAAAAAAACCCAGGATCTTGTCAACGAGTATGTGAAGTGTGCGAAAGTATGAGCCTGACGAGGGCAGATCCCAGACCTAACCCAGGCCTAACATGCGTTATCCTCTAAAATATTTATCAAGACCAGGTATAATTGAATGTTTCAGTGTGGTACCACATTACTACGTGAACTAAACCAGAAAAAAACCCAGGATCTGATCAACGAGTATGTGAAGTGTGCGAAAGTATGAGTCTGATGAGGGCAAATCACAGACCTATCCCAGACCTAACTTGCGATATCCTCTAAAATATTGATCGAAACCAGGTTTAATTGACAGTTTTAGTGTGGTACCACTTTACTACGTGATCCAAAGCAGAAAAAACCCTCGATCAGGTCAGCATGCATGTTAAAACTGCGAAAGTATGAGCCTGATGATGGCAAATCCCACACCTATCCCAGACCTAACATGCGTTATCCTCTAAAATATTTATCAAGACCAGGTTTAATTGAATGTTTCAGTGTGGTACCACATTACTACGTGATGCAATCCAGAAAAAGCCTAGGATCTAGGCATCAAGTATAAGAAATATGCGAAAGAATGAGCCTGATGAGGGCAAATCCTAGACCTAACCCAGACCTAACATGCGTTATCCTCTAAAATATTGATCGCAACCAGGTTTAATGGACTGTTTCTGTGTGGTACCACACTACTACGTGATCCAAACCAGAAAAAACCCAGGATCTGTTCAACGAGTATGTGAAGAATGCGAAAGTATGGGTCTGATGAGTGAAAATCCCAGACCTAACCTAGACCTAACATGCGTTATCCTCTAAAATATTGATCCAAACCAGGTTTAATGGACTGTTTCAGTGTGGAACCACACTACTACGTGATCCAAACCAGAAAAAACCCAGGATCTGTTCAACAAGGATGTGAAAAACGCGAAAGTATGAGCCTGATGAGGGCAAATCCCTGACCTATCCCAGACCTAACTTGCGTTGTCCTCTAAGATACTGATGGAAACCAGGTTTAATTGACTGTTTCAGTGTTGTACTTCATTACTACGTGATGCAATCCAGAAAAAGCCCAGGATCTAGCCATCAAGTTTGAGAAATATGCGAAAGAATGAGCCTGATGAGAGCAAATCCCAGATCTAAACTAGACCTAACATGAATTATTCTCTTAAATATTGATCGAAACCAGGTCTAATTGATTGTTTCAGTGTGGTCCCACATTACTACGTGATCCAAACCAGAAAAAACCTAGGATCCGTTCAACAAGTATGTGAAGAATGCGAAAGTATGAGTCTGATGAGTGAAAATACCAGACCTAACCTAGACCTAACATGCGTTATCCTCAAAAATACTGATCGGAACCTGGTTTAATCGACTGTTTCAGTGTGGTACCACATTACTATGTGATCCAAACCAGAAAGTAACCCAGGATCTGTTCAACGAGTATGTGAAGTGTGCGAAAGTATGAGTCTGATGAGGGCAAATCCCAGACCTATCCCAGACCTAACTTGCGTTATCCTCAAAAATATTGATCGAAACCTGGTTTAATCGACTGTTTCACTGTGGTCCCACATTACTACGTGATGCAATCTAGAAAAAGCCCAGGATCTAGCCATCAAGTATGAGAAATATGCGAAAGAATGAGCCTGATGACAGCAAATCCCAGACCTAACCTAGACCTAACATGCGTTATCCTCTAAAATATTGAGCGAAACCAGGTTTAATGGACTGTTTCAGTATGGTACCACATTACTACGTGATCCAAACCAGAAACAACCCAGGATCTGTTCAACAAGTATGTGAAAAACGCGAAAATGTGAGCCTGATGAGGGCAAATCTTAGACCTAACCTTGACCTAACATGCGTTATCCTCTAAACTATTTATCCAGACCAGGTTTCATTTAATGTTTCGGTGTGGTACCACTTTACTACGTGATCCAATCCAGAAATAGCCCAGGATCTAGCCATGAAGTATGAGAAATATGCGAAAGTAAGAGCCTGATGAGGGCAAATCCTAGACCTATCCCAGACCTAACTTGCGTTATCCTCTAAAATATTGATCGAAATCAGGTTTAATTGACTGTTTCAGCGTGGTACCACATTACTACGTGATACAATCCAGAAACAGCCCAGGATCTAGCCATGAAGTATGAGCAATATGCGAAAGTATGAGCCTGATGAGGGCAAATCCTAGACCTAACCCAGACCTAACATGCGTTATCCTCTAAAATATTTATCAAGACCAGGTTTAATTGATTGTTTCAGTGTGGTCCCACATTACTACGTGATCCAAAACAGAAAAAACCCAGGATCTGTTCTACATGTATGAGAAATATGCGAAAGAATGAGCCTGATGAGAGCAAATCCCAGACCTAACCTAGACCTAACATGAATTATTCTCTAAAATATTGATCGAAACCAGGATTAATTGACTGTTTCAGTGTGGTCCCACATTACTACGTGATCCAAACCAGAAAAAACCCAGGATCCGTTCAACAAGTATGTGAAGAATGCGAAAGTATGAGTCTGATGAGTGAAAATCCCAGGCCTAACCTAGACCTAACATGAATTATTCTCTAAAATATTGATCAAAACCAGATTTAATTGACTGTTTCAGTGTGGTCCCACATTACTACGTGATCCAAACCAGAAAAAACCCTCGATCAGGTCAACATGCATCTTAAAACTGCGAAAGTATGAGCCTGACGAGGGCAAATCACAGACCTAACCCAGACCTAACATGCGTTATCCTCTAAAATATTTATCAAGACCAGGTTTAATTTAATGTTTCAGTGTGATACCACATTACTACGTGATCCAAACCAGAAAAAACCCTGGATCTGTTCAACAAGTATGTGAAAAACGCGAAAGTATGAGTCTGATGAGGTCAAATCCCAGACCTATCCCAGACTTAACTTGTGTTATCCTCTAAAATAATGATCGAAACCAGGTTTCATTGAATGTTTCAGTGTGGTACCACTTTACTACGTGATGCAATCCAGAAAAAGCCCAGGATCTAGCCATGAAGTATGTGAAATATGCGAAAGTATGAGCCTGATGAGGGCAAATCCTAGAACTAACCCAAACCTAACATGCGTTATCCTCTAAAATATTTATCAAGACCAGGTTTAATTGAACGTTTCAGTGTGGTACCACATTACTACGAGAACCAAACCAGAAAAAACCCAGGATCCGTTCAACAAGTATGTGAAGACTGCGAAAGTATGAGTCTGATGAGGTCAAATCCCAGACCTATCCCAGACTTAACTTGCGTTATCATCTAAAATATTGATCGAAACCAGGTTTAATCGACTGTTTCAGCGTGGTACCACATTACTACGTGGTACAATCCGGAAACAGCCCAGGATCTAGCCATGAAGTATGAGAAATATGCGAAAGTATGAGCCTGATGAGGGCAAATCCTAGACCTAACCCAAACCTAACATGCGTTATCCTCTAAAATATTTATCAAGACCAGGTGTAATTGAATGATTCAGTGTGGTACCACATTACTACCTGAACCAAACCAGAAAAATCCCAGGATCCGTTCAACAAGTATGTTAAAACTGCGACAGTATGACCCTGATAAGGGCAAATCCCAGGCCTAACCTAGACCTAACATGCGTTGTCCTCTAAAATATTGATGGAAACAAGGTTTAATTGACTCTTTCAGTGTTGTACTTCATTACTACGTGATGCAATCCAGAAAAAGCCCAGGATCTAGCCATGAAGTATGAGAAATATGCGAAAGTAAGAGCCTGATGAGGGTAAATCCTAGACCTATCCCAGACCTAACTTGCGTTATCCTCTAAAATATTGATCGAAATCAGGTTTAATTGACAGTTTCAGCGTGGTACCACATTACTACGTGATACAATCCAGAAACAGCCCAGGATCTAGCCATGAAGTCTGAGCAATATGCGAAAGTATGAGCCTGATGAGGGCAAATCCTAGACCTAACCCAGACCTAACATGCGTTATCCTCTAAAATATTTATCAAGACCAGGTTTAATTGATTGTTTCAGTGTGGTCCCACATTACTACGTGATACAAAACAGAAAAAACCCAGGATCTGTTCTACATGTATGAGAAATATGCGAAAGAATGAGCCCGATGAGAGCAAATCCCAGACCTAACCTAGACCTAACATGAACTATTTTCTAAAATATTGATCGAAACCAGGTTTAATTGACTGTTTCAGTGTGGTCCCACATTGCTACGTGATCCAAACCAGAAAAAACCCAGGATCCGTTCAAAAAGTATGTGAAGAATGCGAAAGTATGTGTCTGATCAGTGAAAATCCCAGGCCTAACCTAGACCTAACATGCGTTATCCTCAAAAATATTGATCGAAACCTGGTTTAATCGACTGTTTCAGTGTGGTACCACATTACTATGTGATCCAAACCAGAAAATAACCCAGGATCTGTTCAACGAGTATGTGAAGGGTGCGAAGGTATGAGTCTGATGAGGTCAAATCCCAGACCTATCCCAGACCTAACTTGCGTTATCCTCCAAAATATTGATCGAAACGAGGTTTAATCGACTGTTTCAGTGTGGTACCACAGTACTACGTAAACCAAACCAGAAAAAATCCAGGATCTGTTCAAAAAGTATGTGAAAAATTCGAAAATGTGAGCCTGATGAGGGCAAATCTTAGACCTAACCTTAACCTAACATGCGTTATCCTCTAAAATATTTATCCAGACCAGGTTTCATTGAATGTTTCAGTGTGGTACCACTTTACTACGTGATCCAATCCAGAAATAGCCCAGGATCTAGCCATGAAGTATGAGAAATATGCGAAAGTAAGAGCCTGATGAGGGCAAATCCTAGACCTATCCCAGACCTAACTTGCGTTATCCTCTAAAATATTGATCGAAATCAGGTTTAATTGACTGTTTCAGCGTGGTGCCACATTACTACGTGATACAATCCAGAAACAGCCCAGGATCTAGCCATGAAGTCTGAGCAATATGCGAAAGTATGAGCCTGATGAGGGCAAATCCTGGACCTAACCCAGACCTAACATGCGTTATCCTCTAAAATATTTATCAAGACCAGGTTTAATTGAATGTTTCAGTGTGGTACCGCATTACTACGTGATTCAAACCAGAAAAAAACCCAGGATCTTGTCAACGAGTATGTGAAGTGTGCGAAAGTATGAGCCTGACGAGGGCAGATCCTAGACCTAACCCAGGCCTAACATGCGTTATCCTCTAAAATATTTATCAAGACCAGGTATAATTGAATGTTTCAGTGTGGTACCACATTACTACGTGAACTAAACCAGAAAAAAACCCAGGATCTGATCAACGAGTATGTGAAGTGTGCGAAAGTATGAGTCTGATGAGGGCAAATCACAGACCTATCCCAGACCTAACTTGCGATATCCTCTAAAATATTGATCGAAACCAGGTTTAATTGACAGTTTTAGTGTGGTACCACTTTACTACGTGATCCAAAGCAGAAAAAACCCTCGATCAGGTCAGCATGCATGTTAAAACTGCGAAAGTATGAGCCTGATGATGGCAAATCCCACACCTATCCCAGACCTAACATGCGTTATCCTCTAAAATATTTATCAAGACCAGGTTTAATTGAATGTTTCAGTGTGGTACCACATTACTACGTGATGCAATCCAGAAAAAGCCTAGGATCTAGGCATCAAGTATAAGAAATATGCGAAAGAATGAGCCTGATGAGGGCAAATCCTAGACCTAACCCAGACCTAACATGCGTTATCCTCTAAAATATTGATCGCAACCAGGTTTAATGGACTGTTTCTGTGTGGTACCACACTACTACGTGATCCAAACCAGAAAAAACCCAGGATCTGTTCAACGAGTATGTGAAGAATGCGAAAGTATGGGTCTGATGAGTGAAAATCCCAGACCTAACCTAGACCTAACATGCGTTATCCTCTAAAATATTGATCCAAACCAGGTTTAATGGACTGTTTCAGTGTGGAACCACACTACTACGTGATCCAAACCAGAAAAAACCCAGGATCTGTTCAACAAGGATGTGAAAAACGCGAAAGTATGAGCCTGATGAGGGCAAATCCCTGACCTATCCCAGACCTAACTTGCGTTGTCCTCTAAGATACTGATGGAAACCAGGTTTAATTGACTGTTTCAGTGTTGTACTTCATTACTACGTGATGCAATCCAGAAAAAGCCCAGGATCTAGCCATCAAGTTTGAGAAATATGCGAAAGAATGAGCCTGATGAGAGCAAATCCCAGATCTAAACTAGACCTAACATGAATTATTCTCTTAAATATTGATCGAAACCAGGTCTAATTGATTGTTTCAGTGTGGTCCCACATTACTACGTGATCCAAACCAGAAAAAACCTAGGATCCGTTCAACAAGTATGTGAAGAATGCGAAAGTATGAGTCTGATGAGTGAAAATACCAGACCTAACCTAGACCTAACATGCGTTATCCTCAAAAATACTGATCGGAACCTGGTTTAATCGACTGTTTCAGTGTGGTACCACATTACTATGTGATCCAAACCAGAAAGTAACCCAGGATCTGTTCAACGAGTATGTGAAGTGTGCGAAAGTATGAGTCTGATGAGGGCAAATCCCAGACCTATCCCAGACCTAACTTGCGTTATCCTCAAAAATATTGATCGAAACCTGGTTTAATCGACTGTTTCACTGTGGTCCCACATTACTACGTGATGCAATCTAGAAAAAGCCCAGGATCTAGCCATCAAGTATGAGAAATATGCGAAAGAATGAGCCTGATGACAGCAAATCCCAGACCTAACCTAGACCTAACATGCGTTATCCTCTAAAATATTGAGCGAAACCAGGTTTAATGGACTGTTTCAGTATGGTACCACATTACTACGTGATCCAAACCAGAAACAACCCAGGATCTGTTCAACAAGTATGTGAAAAACGCGAAAATGTGAGCCTGATGAGGGCAAATCTTAGACCTAACCTTGACCTAACATGCGTTATCCTCTAAACTATTTATCCAGACCAGGTTTCATTTAATGTTTCGGTGTGGTACCACTTTACTACGTGATCCAATCCAGAAATAGCCCAGGATCTAGCCATGAAGTATGAGAAATATGCGAAAGTAAGAGCCTGATGAGGGCAAATCCTAGACCTATCCCAGACCTAACTTGCGTTATCCTCTAAAATATTGATCGAAATCAGGTTTAATTGACTGTTTCAGCGTGGTACCACATTACTACGTGATACAATCCAGAAACAGCCCAGGATCTAGCCATGAAGTATGAGCAATATGCGAAAGTATGAGCCTGATGAGGGCAAATCCTAGACCTAACCCAGACCTAACATGCGTTATCCTCTAAAATATTTATCAAGACCAGGTTTAATTGATTGTTTCAGTGTGGTCCCACATTACTACGTGATCCAAAACAGAAAAAACCCAGGATCTGTTCTACATGTATGAGAAATATGCGAAAGAATGAGCCTGATGAGAGCAAATCCCAGACCTAACCTAGACCTAACATGAATTATTCTCTAAAATATTGATCGAAACCAGGATTAATTGACTGTTTCAGTGTGGTCCCACATTACTACGTGATCCAAACCAGAAAAAACCCAGGATCCGTTCAACAAGTATGTGAAGAATGCGAAAGTATGAGTCTGATGAGTGAAAATCCCAGGCCTAACCTAGACCTAACATGAATTATTCTCTAAAATATTGATCAAAACCAGATTTAATTGACTGTTTCAGTGTGGTCCCACATTACTACGTGATCCAAACCAGAAATAACCCTCGATCAGGTCAACATGCATCTTAAAACTGCGAAAGTATGAGCCTGACGAGGGCAAATCACAGACCTAACCCAGACCTAACATGCGTTATCCTCTAAAATATTTATCAAGACCAGGTTTAATTTAATGTTTCAGTGTGATACCACATTACTACGTGATCCAAACCAGAAAAAACCCTGGATCTGTTCAACGAGTATGTGAAAAACGCGAGACTGTGAGCCTGATGAGGGCAAATCTTAGACCTAACCTTGACCTAACATGCGTTATCCTCTAAAATATTTATCCAGACCAGGTTTCATTAAATGTTTCAGTGTGGTACCACTTTACTACGTGATCCAATCCAGAAATAGCCCAGGATCTAGCCATGAAGTATGAGAAATATGCGAAAGTATGAGCCCGATGAGGGCAAATCCTAGACCTAACCCAGTCGTAACATGCGTTATTCTCTAAAATATTTATCAAGACCAGTTTTAATTGAATGTTTCAGTGTGGTACCACATTACTACGTGATCCAAACCAGGAAAAACCCAGGGTCAGTTCAACAAGTATGTGAAAAACGCGAAAGTATGAGCCTGATTAGGGCGAATCCCAGACCTATCCCAGACCTAACTTGCGTTATCCTCTAAAATATTGATCGAAACCAGGTTTAATTGACTGTTTCAGCGTGGTACCACATTACTACCTGATACAATCCAGAAACAGCCCAGGATCTAGCCATGAAGTATGAGAAATATGCGAAAGTATGAGCCTGATGAGGGCAAATCCTAGACCTAACCCAAACCTAACATGCGTTATCCTCTAAAATATTTATCAAGGCCAGGTTTAATTGAATGTTTCAGTGTGGTACCACATTACTACGTGAAACAAACCAGAAAAAAACAAGGATCAGTTCAACAAGTATGTGAAGAATGCGAAAGTATGAGTCTGATGAGTGAAAACCCCCGGGCTAACCTAGACCTAACATGAATTGTTCTCTAAAATAGTGATCGAAACCAGGTTTAATTGACTGTTTCAGTGTGGTCCCACATTACTACGTGATCCAAACCAGAAAAAACCCAGGATCCGTTCAACAAGTATGTGAAGAATGCGAAAGTATGAGTCTGATGAGGGCAAATTCTAGACATGACCCAGACCTAACATGCGTTATCCTCTAAAATATTTATCAAGACCAGGTTTAATTGAATGTTTCAGTGTGGTACCACATTACTACGTGAACCAAACCAGAAAATAACCCAGGATCTGTTCAACAAGTATGTGAAGACTGCGAAAGTATGAGTCTGATGAGGGCAAATCCCAGACATAACCCAGACCTAACATGCGTTATCCTCTAAAATATTTATCAAGACCAGGTTTAATTGAATGTTTCAGTGTGGTACCACATTACTACGTGATCCAATCCAGAAAAAGCCCAGGATCAGTTCAACAAGTACGTGAAAAACGCGAATGTATGAGCCTGATTAGGGCGAATCCCAGACCTATCCCAGACCTAACTTGCGTTATCCTCTAAAATATTGAGCGAAACCAGGTTTAATGGACTGTTTCAGTGTGGTACCACTTTACTACGTGATCCAATCCAGAAATAGCCCAGGATCTAGCCATGAAGTATGAGAAATATGCGAAAGTAAGAGCCTGATGAGGGCAAATCCTAGACCTATCCCAGACCTAACATGCGTTATCCTCTAAAATATTTATCAAGACCAGGTTTAATTGAATGTTTCAGTGTGGTACCACATTACTACGTGATGCAATCCAGAAAAAGCCTAGGATCTAGGCATCAAGTATAAGAAATATGCGAAAGAATGAGCCTGATGAGGGCAAATCCTAGACCTAACCCAGACCTAACATGCGTTATCCTCTAAAATATTGATCGCAACCAGGTTTAATGGACTGTTTCTGTGTGGTACCACACTACTACGTGATCCAAACCAGAAAAAACCCAGGATCTGTTCAACGAGTATGTGAAGAATGCGAAAGTATGGGTCTGATGAGTGAAAATCCCAGGCCTAACCTAGACCTAACATGAATTATTCTCTAAAATATTGATCAAAACCAGATTTAATTGACTGTTTCAGTGTGGTCCCACATTACTACGTGATCCAAACCAGAAAAAACCCTCGATCAGGTCAACATGCATCTTAAAACTGCGAAAGTATGAGCCTGACGAGGGCAAATCACAGACCTAACCCAGACCTAACATGCGTTATCCTCTAAAATATTTATCAAGACCAGGTTTAATTTAATGTTTCAGTGTGATACCACATTACTACGTGATCCAAACCAGAAAAAACCCTGGATCTGTTCAACAAGTATGTGAAAAACGCGAAAGTATGAGTCTGATGAGGTCAAATCCCAGACCTATCCCAGACTTAACTTGTGTTATCCTCTAAAATAATGATCGAAACCAGGTTTCATTGAATGTTTCAGTGTGGTACCACTTTACTACGTGATGCAATCCAGAAAAAGCCCAGGATCTAGCCATGAAGTATGTGAAATATGCGAAAGTATGAGCCTGATGAGGGCAAATCCTAGAACTAACCCAAACCTAACATGCGTTATCCTCTAAAATATTTATCAAGACCAGGTTTAATTGAACGTTTCAGTGTGGTACCACATTACTACGAGAACCAAACCAGAAAAAACCCAGGATCCGTTCAACAAGTATGTGAAGACTGCGAAAGTATGAGTCTGATGAGGTCAAATCCCAGACCTATCCCAGACTTAACTTGCGTTATCATCTAAAATATTGATCGAAACCAGGTTTAATCGACTGTTTCAGCGTGGTACCACATTACTACGTGGTACAATCCGGAAACAGCCCAGGATCTAGCCATGAAGTATGAGAAATATGCGAAAGTATGAGCCTGATGAGGGCAAATCCTAGACCTAACCCAAACCTAACATGCGTTATCCTCTAAAATATTTATCAAGACCAGGTGTAATTGAATGATTCAGTGTGGTACCACATTACTACCTGAACCAAACCAGAAAAATCCCAGGATCCGTTCAACAAGTATGTTAAAACTGCGACAGTATGACCCTGATAAGGGCAAATCCCAGGCCTAACCTAGACCTAACATGCGTTGTCCTCTAAAATATTGATGGAAACAAGGTTTAATTGACTCTTTCAGTGTTGTACTTCATTACTACGTGATGCAATCCAGAAAAAGCCCAGGATCTAGCCATGAAGTATGAGAAATATGCGAAAGTAAGAGCCTGATGAGGGTAAATCCTAGACCTATCCCAGACCTAACTTGCGTTATCCTCTAAAATATTGATCGAAATCAGGTTTAATTGACAGTTTCAGCGTGGTACCACATTACTACGTGATACAATCCAGAAACAGCCCAGGATCTAGCCATGAAGTCTGAGCAATATGCGAAAGTATGAGCCTGATGAGGGCAAATCCTAGACCTAACCCAGACCTAACATGCGTTATCCTCTAAAATATTTATCAAGACCAGGTTTAATTGATTGTTTCAGTGTGGTCCCACATTACTACGTGATACAAAACAGAAAAAACCCAGGATCTGTTCTACATGTATGAGAAATATGCGAAAGAATGAGCCCGATGAGAGCAAATCCCAGACCTAACCTAGACCTAACATGAACTATTTTCTAAAATATTGATCGAAACCAGGTTTAATTGACTGTTTCAGTGTGGTCCCACATTGCTACGTGATCCAAACCAGAAAAAACCCAGGATCCGTTCAAAAAGTATGTGAAGAATGCGAAAGTATGTGTCTGATCAGTGAAAATCCCAGGCCTAACCTAGACCTAACATGCGTTATCCTCAAAAATATTGATCGAAACCTGGTTTAATCGACTGTTTCAGTGTGGTACCACATTACTATGTGATCCAAACCAGAAAATAACCCAGGATCTGTTCAACGAGTATGTGAAGGGTGCGAAGGTATGAGTCTGATGAGGTCAAATCCCAGACCTATCCCAGACCTAACTTGCGTTATCCTCCAAAATATTGATCGAAACGAGGTTTAATCGACTGTTTCAGTGTGGTACCACAGTACTACGTAAACCAAACCAGAAAAAATCCAGGATCTGTTCAAAAAGTATGTGAAAAATTCGAAAATGTGAGCCTGATGAGGGCAAATCTTAGACCTAACCTTAACCTAACATGCGTTATCCTCTAAAATATTTATCCAGACCAGGTTTCATTGAATGTTTCAGTGTGGTACCACTTTACTACGTGATCCAATCCAGAAATAGCCCAGGATCTAGCCATGAAGTATGAGAAATATGCGAAAGTAAGAGCCTGATGAGGGCAAATCCTAGACCTATCCCAGACCTAACTTGCGTTATCCTCTAAAATATTGATCGAAATCAGGTTTAATTGACTGTTTCAGCGTGGTGCCACATTACTACGTGATACAATCCAGAAACAGCCCAGGATCTAGCCATGAAGTCTGAGCAATATGCGAAAGTATGAGCCTGATGAGGGCAAATCCTGGACCTAACCCAGACCTAACATGCGTTATCCTCTAAAATATTTATCAAGACCAGGTTTAATTGAATGTTTCAGTGTGGTACCGCATTACTACGTGATTCAAACCAGAAAAAAACCCAGGATCTTGTCAACGAGTATGTGAAGTGTGCGAAAGTATGAGCCTGACGAGGGCAGATCCTAGACCTAACCCAGGCCTAACATGCGTTATCCTCTAAAATATTTATCAAGACCAGGTATAATTGAATGTTTCAGTGTGGTACCACATTACTACGTGAACTAAACCAGAAAAAAACCCAGGATCTGATCAACGAGTATGTGAAGTGTGCGAAAGTATGAGTCTGATGAGGGCAAATCACAGACCTATCCCAGACCTAACTTGCGATATCCTCTAAAATATTGATCGAAACCAGGTTTAATTGACAGTTTTAGTGTGGTACCACTTTACTACGTGATCCAAAGCAGAAAAAACCCTCGATCAGGTCAGCATGCATGTTAAAACTGCGAAAGTATGAGCCTGATGATGGCAAATCCCACACCTATCCCAGACCTAACATGCGTTATCCTCTAAAATATTTATCAAGACCAGGTTTAATTGAATGTTTCAGTGTGGTACCACATTACTACGTGATGCAATCCAGAAAAAGCCTAGGATCTAGGCATCAAGTATAAGAAATATGCGAAAGAATGAGCCTGATGAGGGCAAATCCTAGACCTAACCCAGACCTAACATGCGTTATCCTCTAAAATATTGATCGCAACCAGGTTTAATGGACTGTTTCTGTGTGGTACCACACTACTACGTGATCCAAACCAGAAAAAACCCAGGATCTGTTCAACGAGTATGTGAAGAATGCGAAAGTATGGGTCTGATGAGTGAAAATCCCAGACCTAACCTAGACCTAACATGCGTTATCCTCTAAAATATTGATCCAAACCAGGTTTAATGGACTGTTTCAGTGTGGAACCACACTACTACGTGATCCAAACCAGAAAAAACCCAGGATCTGTTCAACAAGGATGTGAAAAACGCGAAAGTATGAGCCTGATGAGGGCAAATCCCTGACCTATCCCAGACCTAACTTGCGTTGTCCTCTAAGATACTGATGGAAACCAGGTTTAATTGACTGTTTCAGTGTTGTACTTCATTACTACGTGATGCAATCCAGAAAAAGCCCAGGATCTAGCCATCAAGTTTGAGAAATATGCGAAAGAATGAGCCTGATGAGAGCAAATCCCAGATCTAAACTAGACCTAACATGAATTATTCTCTTAAATATTGATCGAAACCAGGTCTAATTGATTGTTTCAGTGTGGTCCCACATTACTACGTGATCCAAACCAGAAAAAACCTAGGATCCGTTCAACAAGTATGTGAAGAATGCGAAAGTATGAGTCTGATGAGTGAAAATACCAGACCTAACCTAGACCTAACATGCGTTATCCTCAAAAATACTGATCGGAACCTGGTTTAATCGACTGTTTCAGTGTGGTACCACATTACTATGTGATCCAAACCAGAAAGTAACCCAGGATCTGTTCAACGAGTATGTGAAGTGTGCGAAAGTATGAGTCTGATGAGGGCAAATCCCAGACCTATCCCAGACCTAACTTGCGTTATCCTCAAAAATATTGATCGAAACCTGGTTTAATCGACTGTTTCACTGTGGTCCCACATTACTACGTGATGCAATCTAGAAAAAGCCCAGGATCTAGCCATCAAGTATGAGAAATATGCGAAAGAATGAGCCTGATGACAGCAAATCCCAGACCTAACCTAGACCTAACATGCGTTATCCTCTAAAATATTGAGCGAAACCAGGTTTAATGGACTGTTTCAGTATGGTACCACATTACTACGTGATCCAAACCAGAAACAACCCAGGATCTGTTCAACAAGTATGTGAAAAACGCGAAAATGTGAGCCTGATGAGGGCAAATCTTAGACCTAACCTTGACCTAACATGCGTTATCCTCTAAACTATTTATCCAGACCAGGTTTCATTTAATGTTTCGGTGTGGTACCACTTTACTACGTGATCCAATCCAGAAATAGCCCAGGATCTAGCCATGAAGTATGAGAAATATGCGAAAGTAAGAGCCTGATGAGGGCAAATCCTAGACCTATCCCAGACCTAACTTGCGTTATCCTCTAAAATATTGATCGAAATCAGGTTTAATTGACTGTTTCAGCGTGGTACCACATTACTACGTGATACAATCCAGAAACAGCCCAGGATCTAGCCATGAAGTATGAGCAATATGCGAAAGTATGAGCCTGATGAGGGCAAATCCTAGACCTAACCCAGACCTAACATGCGTTATCCTCTAAAATATTTATCAAGACCAGGTTTAATTGATTGTTTCAGTGTGGTCCCACATTACTACGTGATCCAAAACAGAAAAAACCCAGGATCTGTTCTACATGTATGAGAAATATGCGAAAGAATGAGCCTGATGAGAGCAAATCCCAGACCTAACCTAGACCTAACATGAATTATTCTCTAAAATATTGATCGAAACCAGGATTAATTGACTGTTTCAGTGTGGTCCCACATTACTACGTGATCCAAACCAGAAAAAACCCAGGATCCGTTCAACAAGTATGTGAAGAATGCGAAAGTATGAGTCTGATGAGTGAAAATCCCAGGCCTAACCTAGACCTAACATGAATTATTCTCTAAAATATTGATCAAAACCAGATTTAATTGACTGTTTCAGTGTGGTCCCACATTACTACGTGATCCAAACCAGAAAAAACCCTCGATCAGGTCAACATGCATCTTAAAACTGCGAAAGTATGAGCCTGACGAGGGCAAATCACAGACCTAACCCAGACCTAACATGCGTTATCCTCTAAAATATTTATCAAGACCAGGTTTAATTTAATGTTTCAGTGTGATACCACATTACTACGTGATCCAAACCAGAAAAAACCCTGGATCTGTTCAACGAGTATGTGAAAAACGCGAGACTGTGAGCCTGATGAGGGCAAATCTTAGACCTAACCTTGACCTAACATGCGTTATCCTCTAAAATATTTATCCAGACCAGGTTTCATTAAATGTTTCAGTGTGGTACCACTTTACTACGTGATCCAATCCAGAAATAGCCCAGGATCTAGCCATGAAGTATGAGAAATATGCGAAAGTATGAGCCCGATGAGGGCAAATCCTAGACCTAACCCAGTCGTAACATGCGTTATTCTCTAAAATATTTATCAAGACCAGTTTTAATTGAATGTTTCAGTGTGGTACCACATTACTACGTGATCCAAACCAGGAAAAACCCAGGGTCAGTTCAACAAGTATGTGAAAAACGCGAAAGTATGAGCCTGATTAGGGCGAATCCCAGACCTATCCCAGACCTAACTTGCGTTATCCTCTAAAATATTGATCGAAACCAGGTTTAATTGACTGTTTCAGCGTGGTACCACATTACTACCTGATACAATCCAGAAACAGCCCAGGATCTAGCCATGAAGTATGAGAAATATGCGAAAGTATGAGCCTGATGAGGGCAAATCCTAGACCTAACCCAAACCTAACATGCGTTATCCTCTAAAATATTTATCAAGGCCAGGTTTAATTGAATGTTTCAGTGTGGTACCACATTACTACGTGAAACAAACCAGAAAAAAACAAGGATCAGTTCAACAAGTATGTGAAGAATGCGAAAGTATGAGTCTGATGAGTGAAAACCCCCGGGCTAACCTAGACCTAACATGAATTGTTCTCTAAAATAGTGATCGAAACCAGGTTTAATTGACTGTTTCAGTGTGGTCCCACATTACTACGTGATCCAAACCAGAAAAAACCCAGGATCCGTTCAACAAGTATGTGAAGAATGCGAAAGTATGAGTCTGATGAGGGCAAATTCTAGACATGACCCAGACCTAACATGCGTTATCCTCTAAAATATTTATCAAGACCAGGTTTAATTGAATGTTTCAGTGTGGTACCACATTACTACGTGAACCAAACCAGAAAATAACCCAGGATCTGTTCAACAAGTATGTGAAGACTGCGAAAGTATGAGTCTGATGAGGGCAAATCCCAGACATAACCCAGACCTAACATGCGTTATCCTCTAAAATATTTATCAAGACCAGGTTTAATTGAATGTTTCAGTGTGGTACCACATTACTACGTGATCCAATCCAGAAAAAGCCCAGGATCAGTTCAACAAGTACGTGAAAAACGCGAATGTATGAGCCTGATTAGGGCGAATCCCAGACCTATCCCAGACCTAACTTGCGTTATCCTCTAAAATATTGAGCGAAACCAGGTTTAATGGACTGTTTCAGTGTGGTACCACTTTACTACGTGATCCAATCCAGAAATAGCCCAGGATCTAGCCATGAAGTATGAGAAATATGCGAAAGTAAGAGCCTGATGAGGGCAAATCCTAGACCTATCCCAGACCTAACATGCGTTATCCTCTAAAATATTTATCAAGACCAGGTTTAATTGAATGTTTCAGTGTGGTACCACATTACTACGTGATGCAATCCAGAAAAAGCCTAGGATCTAGGCATCAAGTATAAGAAATATGCGAAAGAATGAGCCTGATGAGGGCAAATCCTAGACCTAACCCAGACCTAACATGCGTTATCCTCTAAAATATTGATCGCAACCAGGTTTAATGGACTGTTTCTGTGTGGTACCACACTACTACGTGATCCAAACCAGAAAAAACCCAGGATCTGTTCAACGAGTATGTGAAGAATGCGAAAGTATGGGTCTGATGAGTGAAAATCCCAGACCTAACCTAGACCTAACATGCGTTATCCTCTAAAATATTGATCCAAACCAGGTTTAATGGACTGTTTCAGTGTGGAACCACACTACTACGTGATCCAAACCAGAAAAAACCCAGGATCTGTTCAACAAGGATGTGAAAAACGCGAAAGTATGAGCCTGATGAGGGCAAATCCCTGACCTATCCCAGACCTAACTTGCGTTGTCCTCTAAGATACTGATGGAAACCAGGTTTAATTGACTGTTTCAGTGTTGTACTTCATTACTACGTGATGCAATCCAGAAAAAGCCCAGAATCTAGCCATCAAGTTTGAGAAATATGCGAAAGAATGAGCCTGATGAGAGCAAATCCCAGATCTAAACTAGACCTAACATGAATTATTCTCTTAAATATTGATCGAAACCAGGTCTAATTGATTGTTTCAGTGTGGTCCCACATTACTACGTGATCCAAACCAGAAAAAACCTAGGATCCGTTCAACAAGTATGTGAAGAATGCGAAAGTATGAGTCTGATGAGTGAAAATACCAGACCTAACCTAGACCTAACATGCGTTATCCTCAAAAATACTGATCGGAACCTGGTTTAATCGACTGTTTCAGTGTGGTACCACATTACTATGTGATCCAAACCAGAAAGTAACCCAGGATCTGTTCAACGAGTATGTGAAGTGTGCGAAAGTATGAGTCTGATGAGGGCAAATCCCAGACCTATCCCAGACCTAACTTGCGTTATCCTCAAAAATATTGATCGAAACCTGGTTTAATCGACTGTTTCACTGTGGTCCCACATTACTACGTGATGCAATCTAGAAAAAGCCCAGGATCTAGCCATCAAGTATGAGAAATATGCGAAAGAATGAGCCTGATGACAGCAAATCCCAGACCTAACCTAGACCTAACATGCGTTATCCTCTAAAATATTGAGCGAAACCAGGTTTAATGGACTGTTTCAGTATGGTACCACATTACTACGTGATCCAAACCAGAAACAACCCAGGATCTGTTCAACAAGTATGTGAAAAACGCGAAAATGTGAGCCTGATGAGGGCAAATCTTAGACCTAACCTTGACCTAACATGCGTTATCCTCTAAACCATTTATCCAGACCAGGTTTCATTTAATGTTTCGGTGTGGTACCACTTTACTACGTGATCCAATCCAGAAATAGCCCAGGATCTAGCCATGAAGTATGAGAAATATGCGAAAGTAAGAGCCTGATGAGGGCAAATCCTAGACCTATCCCAGACCTAACTTGCGTTATCCTCTAAAATATTGATCGAAATCAGGTTTAATTGACTGTTTCAGCGTGGTACCACATTACTACGTGATACAATCCAGAAACAGCCCAGGATCTAGCCATGAAGTATGAGCAATATGCGAAAGTATGAGCCTGATGAGGGCAAATCCTAGACCTAACCCAGACCTAACATGCGTTATCCTCTAAAATATTTATCAAGACCAGGTTTAATTGATTGTTTCAGTGTGGTCCCACATTACTACGTGATCCAAAACAGAAAAAACCCAGGATCTGTTCTACATGTATGAGAAATATGCGAAAGAATGAGCCTGATGAGAGCAAATCCCAGACCTAACCTAGACCTAACATGAATTATTCTCTAAAATATTGATCGAAACCAGGATTAATTGACTGTTTCAGTGTGGTCCCACATTACTACGTGATCCAAACCAGAAAAAACCCAGGATCCGTTCAACAAGTATGTGAAGAATGCGAAAGTATGAGTCTGATGAGTGAAAATCCCAGGCCTAACCTAGACCTAACATGAATTATTCTCTAAAATATTGATCAAAACCAGATTTAATTGACTGTTTCAGTGTGGTCCCACATTACTACGTGATCCAAACCAGAAAAAACCCTCGATCAGGTCAACATGCATCTTAAAACTGCGAAAGTATGAGCCTGACGAGGGCAAATCACAGACCTAACCCAGACCTAACATGCGTTATCCTCTAAAATATTTATCAAGACCAGGTTTAATTTAATGTTTCAGTGTGATACCACATTACTACGTGATCCAAACCAGAAAAAACCCTGGATCTGTTCAACAAGTATGTGAAAAACGCGAGACTGTGAGCCTGATGAGGGCAAATCTTAGACCTAACCTTGACCTAACATGCGTTATCCTCTAAAATATTTATCCAGACCAGGTTTCATTAAATGTTTCAGTGTGGTACCACTTTACTACGTGATCCAATCCAGAAATAGCCCAGGATCTAGCCATGAAGTATGAGAAATATGCGAAAGTATGAGCCCGATGAGGGCAAATCCTAGACCTAACCCAGTCGTAACATGCGTTATTCTCTAAAATATTTATCAAGACCAGTTTTAATTGAATGTTTCAGTGTGGTACCACATTACTACGTGATCCAAACCAGGAAAAACCCAGGGTCAGTTCAACAAGTATGTGAAAAACGCGAAAGTATGAGCCTGATTAGGGCGAATCCCAGACCTATCCCAGACCTAACTTGCGTTATCCTCTAAAATATTGATCGAAACCAGGTTTAATTGACTGTTTCAGCGTGGTACCACATTACTACCTGATACAATCCAGAAACAGCCCAGGATCTAGCCATGAAGTATGAGAAATATGCGAAAGTATGAGCCTGATGAGGGCAAATCCTAGACCTAACCCAAACCTAACATGCGTTATCCTCTAAAATATTTATCAAGGCCAGGTTTAATTGAATGTTTCAGTGTGGTACCACATTACTACGTGAAACAAACCAGAAAAAAACAAGGATCAGTTCAACAAGTATGTGAAGAATGCGAAAGTATGAGTCTGATGAGTGAAAACCCCCGGGCTAACCTAGACCTAACATGAATTGTTCTCTAAAATAGTGATCGAAACCAGGTTTAATTGACTGTTTCAGTGTGGTCCCACATTACTACGTGATCCAAACCAGAAAAAACCCAGGATCCGTTCAACAAGTATGTGAAGAATGCGAAAGTATGAGTCTGATGAGGGCAAATTCTAGACATGACCCAGACCTAACATGCGTTATCCTCTAAAATATTTATCAAGACCAGGTTTAATTGAATGTTTCAGTGTGGTACCACATTACTACGTGAACCAAACCAGAAAATAACCCAGGATCTGTTCAACAAGTATGTGAAGACTGCGAAAGTATGAGTCTGATGAGGGCAAATCCCAGACATAACCCAGACCTAACATGCGTTATCCTCTAAAATATTTATCAAGACCAGGTTTAATTGAATGTTTCAGTGTGGTACCACATTACTACGTGATCCAATCCAGAAAAAGCCCAGGATCAGTTCAACAAGTACGTGAAAAACGCGAATGTATGAGCCTGATTAGGGCGAATCCCAGACCTATCCCAGACCTAACTTGCGTTATCCTCTAAAATATTGAGCGAAACCAGGTTTAATGGACTGTTTCAGTGTGGTACCACATTACTACGTGATACAATCCAGAAACAGCCCAGGATCTAGCCATGAAGTATGAGAAATATGCGAAAGGATGAGCCTGATGAGTGCAAATCCTAGACCTAACCCAAACCTAACATACGTTATCCTCTAAAATATTTATCAAGACCAGGTTTAATTGAATGTTTCAGTGTGGTACCACATTACTACGTGATCCAAACCAGAAAAAACCGAGGATCCGTACAACAGGTATGTGAAGAATGCGAAAGTATGAGTCTGATCAGTGAAAATCTCAGGCCTTACCTAGACCTAACTTGCGTTGTCTTCTAAAATATTGATGGAAACCTGGTTTCATTGACTGTTTCAGTGTGGTACCACATTACTACGTGAAACAAACCAGAAAATAACCCAGGATCTGTTCAACAAGTATGTGAAGACTGCGAAAGTATGAGTCTGATGAGGGCAAATCCCAGACATAACCCAGACCTAACATGCGTTATCCTCTAAAATATTTATCAAGACCAGGTTTAATTGAATGTTTCAGTGTGGTACCACATTACTACGTGATCCAATCCAGAAAAAGCCCAGGATCAGTTCAACAAGTACGTGAAAAACGCGAATGTATGAGCCTGATTAGGGCGAATCCCAGACCTATCCCAGACCTAACTTGCGTTATCCTCTAAAATATTGAGCGAAACCATGTTTAATGGACTGTTTCAGTGTGGTACCACATTACTACGTGATACAATCCTGAAACAGCCCAGGATCTAGCCATGAAGTATGAGAAATATGCGAAAGGATGAGCCTGATGAGTGCAAATCCTAGACCTAACCCAAACCTAACATGCGTTATCCTCTAAAATATTGATCGAAATCAGGTTTAATTGACTGTTTCAGCGTGGCGCCACATTACTACGTGATACAATCCAGAAACAGCCCAGGATCTAGCCATGAAGTCTGAGCAATATGCGAAAGTATGAGCCTGATGAGGGCAAATCCTGGACCTAACCCAGACCTAACATGCGTTATCCTCTAAAATATTTATCAAGACCAGGTTTAATTGAATGTTTCAGTGTGGTACCGCATTACTACGTGATGCAATCCAGAAAAAGCCCAGTACCAAGCCATCAAGTTTGAGAAATATGCGAAAGAATGAGCCTGATGAGGGCAAATACTAGACCTAACCCAGACCTAACATGCGTTATCCTCTAAAATATTGATCGCAACCAGGTTTAATGGACTCTCTCAGTGTGGTACCACACTACTACGTGATCCAAACCAGAAAAAACCCAGGATCTGTTCAACAAGTATGTGAAAAACGCGAAAGTATGAGTCTGATGAGGTCAAATCCCAGACCTATCCCAGACTTAACTTGTGTTATCCTCTAAAATAATGATCGAAACCAGGTTTCATTGAATGTTTCAGTGTGGTACCACTTTACTACGTGATGCAATCCAGAAAAAGCCCAGGATCTAGCCATGAAGTATGTGAAATATGCGAAAGTATGAGCCTGATGAGGGCAAATCCTAGAACTAACCCAAACCTAACATGCGTTATCCTCTAAAATATTTATCAAGACCAGGTTTAATTGAACGTTTCAGTGTGGTACCACATTACTACGAGAACCAAACCAGAAAAAACCCAGGATCCGTTCAACAAGTATGTGAAGACTGCGAAAGTATGAGTCTGATGAGGTCAAATCCCAGACCTATCCCAGACTTAACTTGCGTTATCATCTAAAATATTGATCGAAACCAGGTTTAATCGACTGTTTCAGCGTGGTACCACATTACTACGTGGTACAATCCAGAAACAGCCCAGGATCTAGCCATGAAGTATGAGAAATATGCGAAAGTATGAGCCTGATGAGGGCAAATCCTAGACCTATCCCAGACCTAACTTGCGTTATCCTCCAAAATATTTATCAAGGCCAGGTTTAATTGAATGTTTCAGTGTGGTACCACATTACTATGTGATCCAAACCAGAAAATAATGCAGGATCCGTTCAACAAGTATGTGAAAAACGCGAAAGTATGAGCCTGATGAGGGCAAATCCCAGACCTGTCCCAGGCCTAACTTGCGTTATCCTCTAAAATATTGATCGAAACCAAGTTTAATCGACTGTATCAGTGTGGAACCACATTACTACGTCATCCAACCCAGAAAAAAACCCAGGATCATGTCAACGAGTATGTGAAGTGTGCGAAAGTATGAGTCTGATGAGGGCTAATCCCAGACCTATCCCAGACCTAGCTTGCGTGATCCTGTAAAATATTGATCGAAACCAGGTTTAATTGACTGTTTTAGTGTGGTACCACATTACTACGAGATACAATCCAGAAACAGCCCAGGATCTAGCCATGAAGTCTGAGCAATATGCGAAAGTATGAGCCTGATGAGGGCAAATCCTAGACCTAACCCAGACCTAACATGCGTTATCCTCTAAAATATTTATCAAGACCAGGTTTAATTGATTGTTTCAGTGTGGTCCCACATTACTACGTGATACAAAACAGAAAAAACCCAGGATCTGTTCTACATGTATGAGAAATATGCGAAAGAATGAGCCCGATGAGAGCAAATCCCAGACCTAACCTAGACCTAACATGAACTATTTTCTAAAATATTGATCGAAACCAGGTTTAATTGACTGTTTCAGTGTGGTCCCACATTGCTACGTGATCCAAACCAGAAAAAACCCAGGATCCGTTCAAAAAGTATGTGAAGAATGCGAAAGTATGTGTCTGATCAGTGAAAATCCCAGGCCTAACCTAGACCTAACATGCGTTATCCTCAAAAATATTGATCGAAACCTGGTTTAATCGACTGTTTCAGTGTGGTACCACATTACTATGTGATCCAAACCAGAAAATAACCCAGGATCTGTTCAACGAGTATGTGAAGGGTGCGAAGGTATGAGTCTGATGAGGTCAAATCCCAGACCTATCCCAGACCTAACTTGCGTTATCCTCCAAAATATTGATCGAAACGAGGTTTAATCGACTGTTTCAGTGTGGTACCACATTACTACGTGATCCAAACCAGAAAAAACCCAGGATCAGTTCAACAAGTACGTGAAAAACGCGAATGTATGAGCCTGATTAGGGCGAATCCCAGACCTATCCCAGACCTAACTTGCGTTATCCTCTAAAATATTGAGCGAAACCATGTTTAATGGACTGTTTCAGTGTGGTACCACATTACTACGTGATACAATCCTGAAACAGCCCAGGATCTAGCCATGAAGTATGAGAAATATGCGAAAGGATGAGCCTGATGAGTGCAAATCCTAGACCTAACCCAAACCTAACATGCGTTATCCTCTAAAATATTTATCAAGACCAGGTTTAATTGAATGTTTCAGTGTGGTACCACATTACTACGTGATCCAAACCAGAAAAAACCGAGGATCCGTACAACAGGTATGCGAAGAATGCGAAAGTATGAGTCTGAGCAGTGAAAATCTCAGGCCTTACCTAGACCTAACTTGCGTTGTCTTCTAAAATATTGATGGAAACCTGGTTTCATTGACTGTTTCAGTGTGGTACTACATTACTACGTGATGCAATCTAGAAAAAGCCCAGGATCTAGCCATCAAGTATGAGAAATATGCGAAAGAATGAGCCTGATGACAGCATATCCCAGACCTAACCTAGACCTAACATGCGTTATCCTCTAAAATATTGAGCGAAACCTGGTTTAATGGACAGTTTCAGTATGGTACCACAGTACTACGTAAACCAAACCAGAAAAAACCCAGGATCTGTTCAAAAAGTATGTGAAAAATTCGAAAATGTGAGCCTGATGAGGGCAAATCTTAGACCTAACCTTAACCTAACATGCGTTATCCTCTAAAATATTTATCCAGACCAGGTTTCATTGAATGTTTCAGTGTGGTACCACTTTACTACGTGATCCAATCCAGAAATAGCCCAGGATCTAGCCATGAAGTATGAGAAATATGCGAAAGTAAGAGCCTGATGAGGGCAAATCCTAGACCTATCCCAGACCTAACTTGCGTTATCCTCTAAAATATTGATCGAAATCAGGTTTAATTGACTGTTTCAGCGTGGTGCCACATTACTACGTGATACAATCCAGAAACAGCCCAGGATCTAGCCATGAAGTCTGAGCAATATGCGAAAGTATGAGCCTGATGAGGGCAAATCCTGGACCTAACCCAGACCTAACATGCGTTATCCTCTAAAATATTTATCAAGACCAGGTTTAATTGAATGTTTCAGTGTGGTACCGCATTACTACGTGATGCAATCCAGAAATAGCCCAGGATCTAGCCATGAAGTATGAGAAATATGCGAAAGTATGAGCCTGATGAGGGCAGATCCTAGACCTAACCCAGCCCTAACATGCGTTATTCTGTAAAATTTTTATCAAGACCAGGTTTAATTGAATAATTCATTGTGGTACCTCATTACTGCGTGATCAAAACCAGAAAAAACCCAGGATCCGTTCAACAAGTATGTGAAGAATGCGAGAGTATGAGTCTGATCAGTGAAAATCTCAGGACTTACCTAGACCCAACTTGCGTTGTCCTCTAAAATATTGATGGAAGCCAGGTTTCATTGACTGTTTCAGTGTGGTACTACATTACTACGTGATGCAATCCAGAAAAAGCCCAGGATCTAGCCATCAAGTATGAGAAATATGCGAAAGAATGAGACTTATGAGAGCAAATCCCAGACCTAACCTAGACCTAACATGCGTTATCCTCTAAAATATTGAGCGAAACCAGGTTTAATGGACTGTTTCAGTGTGGTACCACACTACTTCGTGATCCAAGCCAGAAAAAACCCAGGATCTGTTCAACAAGTATGTGAAAAACGCGAAAGAATGAGCCTGATGAGAGCAAATCCCAGACCTAACCTAGACCTAACATGAATTATTCTCTAAAATATTCATCCAAACCAGGTTTAATGGTCTGTTTCAGCGTGGTACCACACTACTACGTGATCCAAACCAGAAAAAACCCAGGATCTGTTCAACAAGTATGTGAAAAACGCTAAACTGTGAGCCTGATGAGGGCAAATCTTACACCTAACCCAGACCTAAGATGCGTTATCCTCTAAAATATTTATCCAGACCAGGTTTCATTGAATGTTTCAGTGTGGCACCACTTTCCTACGTGATCCAATCCAGAAATAGCCCAGGATCTAGCCATCAAGTATGAGAAATATGCGAAAGAATGAGCCTTATGAGAGCAAATCCCAGACCTAACCTAGACCTAACATGCGTTATCCTCTGAAATATTGAGCGAAACCAGGTTTAATGGACTGTTTCAGTGAGGTACCACACTACTTCGTGATCCAAACCAGAAAAAGCCCAGGATCTGTTCAACAAGTATGTGAAAAACGCTAAACTGTGAGCCTGATGAGAGCAAATCCCAGACCTAACCTAGACCTTACATGCGTTATCCTCTAAAATATTGAGCGAAACCAGGTTTAATGGACTGTTTCAGTGTGGTCCCACATTACTACGTGATCCAAACCAGAAATAACCCAGGGTCCGTTCAACCAGTATGTGAAGAATGCGAAAGTATGAGTCTGATGAGTGAAAATCCCAGACCTATCCCAGACCTAACTTGCGTTATCCTCTAAAATATTGATCGAAACCAGGTTTAATCGACTGTTTCAGTGCGGTACAACATTACTGCGTGATCCAAACCAGAAAAACCCAGGATCTGTTCAACAAGTATGTGAAAAACGCTAAACTGTGAGCCTGATGGGGGCAAATCTTAGACCTAACCCAGACATAAGATGCGTTATCCTCTAAAATATTTATCCAGACCAGGTTTCATTGAATGTTTCAGTGTGGCACCACTTTCCTACGTGATCCAATCCAGAAATAGCCCAGGATCTAGCCACGAAGTATGAGAAATATGCGAAAGTAAGAGCCTGATGAGAGCAAATCCCGGACCTAACCTAGACCTAACATGAATTATTCTCTAAAATATTCACCGAAACCAGGTTTAATCGACTGTTTCAGCGTGGTGCCACATTACTACGTGATACAATCCAGAAACAGCCCAGGATCTAGCCATGAAGTATGAGAAATATGCGAAAGTATGAGCCTGATGAGGGCAAATCCTAGACCTAACCCAAACCTAACATGCGTTATCCTCTAAAATATTTATCAAGACCAGGTTTAATAAAATGTTTCAGTGTGAAACCACATTACTACGTGAACCAAACCAGAAAAAACCCAGGATCCGTTCAACAAGTATGTTAAAACTGCGACAGTATGACCCTGATGAGGGCAAATCCCAGGCCTAACCTAGACCTAACATGCGTTGTCCTCTAGAATATTGATGGAAACCAGGTTTAATTGACTGTTTCAGTGTTGTACTTCATTACTACGTGATGCAATCCAGAAAAAGCCCAGGATCTAGCCATCAAGTATGAGAAATATGCGAAAGAATGAACCTGATGAGAGCAAATCCCAGACCTAACCTAGACCTAACATGAATTATTCTCTAAAATATTGATCGAAACCAGGTTTAATTGACTGTTTCAGTGTTGTACTTCATTACTACGTGATGCAATCCAGAAAAAGCCCAGGATCTTGCCATCAAGTATGAGAAATATGCGAAAGAATGAGCCTGATGGGAGCAAATCCCTGACCTAACCTAGACCTAACATGAATTATTCTCTAAAATTTTGATCAAAACCAGGTTTATTTGACTATTTCAGTGTGGTACCACATTACTACGTGATCCAATCCAGAAACAACCCAGGATCTAGCCATGAACTATGAGAAATATGCGAAATTATGAGCCTGATGAGGGCAAATCCTAGACCTAACCCAAACCTAACATGCGTTATCCTCTAAAATATTTATCAAGACCAGGTTTAATTGAATGTTTCAGTGCGGTACCACAGTACTACGTGAACCAAACCAGAAAAAACACAGGATCCGTTCAACAAGTATGTTAAAACTGCGACAGTATGACCCTGATGAGGGCAAATCCCAGGCCTAACCTAGACCTAACATGCGTTGTCCTCTAAAATATTGATGGAAACCAGGTTTAATTGACTGTTTCAGTGTTGTACTTCATTACTACGTGATGCAATCCAGAAAAAGCCCAGGATCTAGCCATGCAGTATGAGAAATATGCGAAAGTAAGAGCCTGATGAGGGCAAATCCCAGACCTAACCTAGACCTAGCATGTATAATTCTCTAAAATATTGATCGAAACCAGGTTTAATTGACTGTTTCAGTGTTGTACTTCATTATTACGTGATGCAATCCAGAAAAAGCCCAGGATCTAGCCATCAAGTATGAGAAATATGCGAAAGAATGAGCCTGACGAGGGCAAATCCCAGACCTAACCTAGACCTAACATGAATTATTCTCTAAAATATTGATCGAAATCAGGTTTACTTGCCTGTTTCAGTGTGGCCCCACATTACTACGTGATCCAAACCAGAGAAAAACCCGGGGTCTGTTCAACAAGTATGTGAAAAGCGCGAAAGTATGAGTCTGATGAGGTCAAATCCCAGACCTATCCCAGACTTAAATTGCGTTATCCTCTAAAATATTGATCGAAACCAGGTTTAATCGACTGTTTCAGCGTGGTGCCACATTACTACGTGATACAATCCAGAAACAGCCCAGGATCTAGCCATTAAGTATGAGAAATATGCGAAAGTATGAGCCTGATGAGGGCAAATCCTAGACCTAACCCAAACCTAACATGCGTTATCCTCTAAAATATTTATCAAGACCAGGTTTAATTGAATGTTTCAGTGTGGTACCACATTACTACGTGAACCAAGCCTGAAAAAACCCAGGATCCGTTCAACAAGTATGTTAAAACTGCGACAGTATGACCCTGATGCGGGCAAATCCCAGGCCTAACCTAGACCTAACATGCGTTGTCCTCTAGAATATTGATGGCAACCAGGTTTAATTGACTGTTTCAGTGTTGTACTTCATTACTACGTGATGCAATCCAGAAAAAGCCCAGGATCTAGCCATGAAGTATGAGAAATATGCGAAAGTAAGAGCCTGATGAGGACAAATCCTAGACCTATCCCAGACGTAACTTGCGTTATCCTCTAAAATATTGATCGAAACCAGGTTTAATTGACTGTTTCAGCGTGGTACCACATTACTGCGTGATACAATCCAGAAACAGCCCAGGGTCTAGCCTTGAAGTATGAGAAATATGCAAAAGTATGAGCCTGTTGAGGGCAAATCCCAGACCTAACCTGGACCTAACATGCGTTATCCTCAAAAATATTGATCGAAACCTGGTTTAATCGTCTGTTTCAGTGTGGTGCCACATTACTATGTGATCCAAACCAGAGAATAACCCAGGATCTGTTCAACGAGTATGTGAAGTGTGCGAAAGTATGAGTCTGATGAGGTCAAATCCCAGACCAATCCCAGACTTAACATGCGTTATCCTCTAAAATATTGATCGAAACCTGGTTTAATCGACTGTTTCAGTGTGGTACCACATTACTACGTGATCCAAACCAGAAAAAACCCAGGATCTGTTCAACAAGTATGTGAAAAACGCTAAACTATGAGCCTGATGAGGGCAAATCCTAGACCTATCCCAGACGTAACTTGCGTTATCCTCTAAAATATTGATCGAAACCAGGTTTAATTGACTGTTTCAGCGTGGTACCACATTACTGCGTGATACAATCCAGAAACAGCCCAGGGTCTAGCCTTGAAGTATGAGAAATATGCAAAAGTATGAGCCTGATGAGGGCAAATCCCAGACCTAACCTGGACCTAACATGAATTATTCTCTAAAATATTCATCGAAACCAGGTTTAATTGACTGTTTCAGTGTGGTCCCACATTACTACGTGATCCAAACCAGAAATAACCCAGGATCCGTTCAACAAGTATGTGAAGAATGCGAAAGTATGTGTCTGATGAGTGAAAATCCCAGGCCTAACCTAGACCTAACATGCGTTATCCTCTAAAATATTGATGGAAAGCAGGTTTAATTGACTGTTTCAGTGTTGTACTTCATTACTACGTGATGCAATCCAGAAAAAGCCCAGGATCTAGCAATCAAGTATGAGAAATATGCGAAAGAATGAGCCTGATGAGAGCAAATCCCAGACCTGACCTAGACCTAACATGCGTTATCCTCAAAAATATTGATCGAAACCTGGTTTAATCGTCTGTTTCAGTGTGGTGCCACATTACTATGTGATCCAAACCAGAGAATAACCCAGGATCTGTTCAACGAGTATGTGAAGTGTGCGAAAGTATGAGTCTGATGAGGTCAAATCCCAGACCAATCCCAGACTTAACATGCGTTATCCTCTAAAATATTGATCGAAACCTGGTTTAATCGACTGTTTCAGTGTGGTACCACATTACTACGTGATCCAAACCAGAAAAAACCCAGGATCTGTTCAACAAGTATGTGAAAAACGCTAAACTATGAGCCTGATGAGGGCAAATCCTAGACCTATCCCAGACGTAACTTGCGTTATCCTCTAAAATATTGATCGAAACCAGGTTTAATTGACTGTTTCAGCGTGGTACCACATTACTGCGTGATACAATCCAGAAACAGCCCAGGGTCTAGCCTTGAAGTATGAGAAATATGCAAAAGTATGAGCCTGATGAGGGCAAATCCCAGACCTAACCTGGACCTAACATGAATTATTCTCTAAAATATTCATCGAAACCAGGTTTAATTGACTGTTTCAGTGTGGTCCCACATTACTACGTGATCCAAACCAGAAATAACCCAGGATCCGTTCAACAAGTATGTGAAGAATGCGAAAGTATGTGTCTGATGAGTGAAAATCCCAGGCCTAACCTAGACCTAACATGCGTTATCCTCTAAAATATTGATGGAAAGCAGGTTTAATTGACTGTTTCAGTGTTGTACTTCATTACTACGTGATGCAATCCAGAAAAAGCCCAGGATCTAGCAATCAAGTATGAGAAATATGCGAAAGAATGAGCCTGATGAGAGCAAATCCCAGACCTGACCTAGACCTATCATGAATTATTCTCTAAAATATTGATCGAAACCAGGTTTAATTCGCTGTTTCAGTGTGGTCCCACATTACTACGTGATCCAAACCAGAAAAAACCCATGATCCGTTCAACAAGTATGTGAAGAATGCGAAAGTATGAGTCTGATGAGTGAAAATCCCAGGCCTAACCTAGACCTAACATGCGTTATCCTCAAAAATATTGATCGAAACCTGGTTTAATCGTCTGTTTCAGTGTGGTGCCACATTACTATGCGATCCAAACCAGAAAATAACCCAGGATCTGTTCAACGAGTATGTGAAGTGTGCGAAAGTATGAGTCTGATGAGGTCAAATCCCAGACCAATCCCAGACTTAACATGCGTTATCCTCTAAAATATTGATCGAAACCTGGTTTAATCGACTGTTTCAGTGTGGTACCACATTACTACGTGATCCAAACCAGAAAAAACCCAGGATCTGTTCAACAAGTATGTGAAAAACGCTAAACTATGAGCCTGATGAGGGCAAATCCTAGACCTATCCCAGACCTAACTTGCGTTATCCTCTAAAATATTGATCGAAACCAGGTTTAATTGACTGTTTCAGCGTGGTACCACATTACTACGTAATACAATCCAGAAACAGCCCAGGATCTAGCCTTGAAGTATGAGAAATATGCGAAAGTATGAGCCTGATGAGGGCAAATCCTAGACCTAACCCAGACCTAACATGCGTTATCCTCTAAAATATTGATCGAAACCTAGTTTAATCGACTGTTTCAGTGTGGTACTACATTACTACGTGATGCAATCCAGAAAAAGCCCAGGATCTAGCCATCAAGTATGAGAAATATGCGAAAGAATGAGCCTGATGAGAGCAAATCCCAGACCTAACCTAGACCTAACATGCGTTATCCTCTAAAATATTGAGCGAAACCAGGTTTAATGGACTGTTTCAGTGTGGTACCACACTACTTCGTGATGCAAACCAGAAAAAACCCAGGATCTGTTCAACAAGTATGTGAAAAACGCTAAACTGTGAGCCTGATGAGGGCAAATCTTAGACCTAACCCAGACCTAAGATGCGTTATCCTCTAAAATATTTATCCAGACCAGGTTGCATTGAATGTTTCGGTGTGGTCCCACATTACTACGTGATCCAAACCAGAAAAAACCCAGGATCCGTTCAACAAGTATGTGAAGAATGCGAAAGTATGAGTCTGATGAGTGAAAATCCCAGGCCTAACCTAGACCTAACATGCGTTATCCTCAAAAATATTGATCGAAACCTGGTTTAATCGTCTGTTTCAGTGTGGTGCCACATTACTATGTGAACCAAACCAGAAAATAACCCAGGATCTGTTCAACGAGTATGTGAAGTGTGCGAAAGTATGAGTCTGATGAGGTCAAATCCCAGACCAATCCCAGACTTAACATGCGTTATCCTCTAAAATATTGATCGAAACCAGGTTTAATCGACTGTTTCAGTGTGGTACCACATTACTACGTGATCCAAACCAGAAAAAACCCAGGATCTAGCCATCAAGTATGAGAAATATGCGAAAGAATGAGCCTGATGAGAGCAAATCCCAGACCTAACCTAGACCTTACATGCGTTATCCACTAAAATATTGAGCGAAACCAGGTTTAATGGACTGTTTCAGTGTGATACCACACTGCTTCGTGATCCAAACCAGAAAAAACCCAGGATCTGTTCAACAAGTATGTGAAAAACGCTAAACTGTGAGCCTGATGAGGGCAAATCTTAGACCTGACCCAGACCTAAGATGCGTTATCCTCTAAAATAATTATCCAGACCAGGTTTCATTGAATGTTTCAGTGTGGTACCACTTTACTACGTGATCCAATCCAGAAAAAGCCCAGGATCTAGCCATCAAGTATGAGAAATATGCGAAAGTAGGAGTCTGATAAGGCCAAATCCTAGACCTATCCCAGACCTAACTTGCGTTATCCTCTAAAATATTGATCGAAACCAGGTTTAATTGACTGTTTCAGCGTGGTACCACATTACTACGTGATACAATCCAGAAACAGCCCAGGGTCTGTTCAACATGTATGAGTAATATGCGAAAGAATGAGCCTGATGTGAGCAAATCCCAGACCTAACCTAGACCTAACATGCGTTATCCTCTAAAATATTGATCGAAACCTGGATTAATCGACTGTTTCAGTGTGGTACCACATTACTATGTGATCCAAACCAGAAAATAACCCAGGATCTGTCCAAGGAGGTTGTGAAGTGTGCGAAAGTATGAGTCTGATGAGGTCAAATCCCAGACCTATCCCAGACCTAACTTGCGTTATCCTCAAAAATATTGATCGAAACCAGGTTTAATCGACTGTTTCAGTGTGGTACCACATTACTACGTGATCCAAACCAGGAAAAACCCAGGATCCGTTCAACAAGTATGTGAAGAATGCGAAAGTATGAGTCTGTTGAGGTCAAATCCCAGACCTATCCCAGACCTAACTTGCGTTATCCTCAAAAATATTGATCGAAACCAGGTTTAATCGACTGTTTCAGTGTGGTACCACATTACTACGTGATCCAAGCCAGAAAATACCCAGGATCTAGCCATGAAGTATGAGAAATATGCGAAAGGATGAGCCTGATGAGTGCAAATCCTAGACCTAACCCAAACCTAACATGCGTTATCCTCTAAAATATTTATCAAGACCAGGTTTAATTGAATGTTTCAGTGTGGTACCACATTACTACGTGATCCAAACCAGAAAAAACCGAGGATCCGTACAACAGGTATGCGAAGAATGCGAAAGTATGAGTCTGAGCAGTGAAAATCTCAGGCCTTACCTAGACCTAACTTGCGTTGTCTTCTAAAATATTGATGGAAACCTGGTTTCATTGACTGTTTCAGTGTGGTACTACATTACTACGTGATGCAATCTAGAAAAAGCCCAGGATCTAGCCATCAAGTATGAGAAATATGCGAAAGAATGAGCCTGATGACAGCAAATCCCAGACCTAACCTAGACCTAACATGCGTTATCCTCTAAAATATTGAGCGAAACCTGGTTTAATGGACAGTTTCAGTATGGTACCACAGTACTACGTAAACCAAACCAGAAAAAACCCAGGATCTGTTCAAAAAGTATGTGAAAAATTCGAAAATGTGAGCCTGATGAGGGCAAATCTTAGACCTAACCTAAACCTAACATGCGTTATCCTCTAAAATATTTATCCAGACCAGGTTTCATTGAATGTTTCAGTGTGGTACCACTTTACTACGTGATCCAATCCAGAAATAGCCCAGGATCTAGCCATGAAGTATGAGAAATATGCGAAAGTAAGAGCCTGATGAGGGCAAATCCTAGACCTATCCCAGACCTAACTTGCGTTATCCTCTAAAATATTGATCGAAATCAGGTTTAATTGACTGTTTCAGCGTGGTGCCACATTACTACGTGATACAATCCAGAAACAGCCCAGGATCTAGCCATGAAGTCTGAGCAATATGCGAAAGTATGAGCCTGATGAGGGCAAATCCTGGACCTAACCCAGACCTAACATGCGTTATCCTCTAAAATATTTATCAAGACCAGGTTTAATTGAATGTTTCAGTGTGGTACCGCATTACTACGTGATGCAATCCAGAAATAGCCCAGGATCTAGCCATGAAGTATGAGAAATATGCGAAAGTATGAGCCTGATGAGGGCAGATCCTAGACCTAACCCAGACCTAACATGCGTTATCCTCTAAAATATTTATCAAGACCAGGTTTAATTGAATGTTTCAGTGTGGTACCACATTACTACGTGATGCAATCCAGAAAAAGCCCAGTACCAAGCCATCAAGTTTGAGAAATATGCGAAAGTATGAGCCTGATGAGGGCAAATCCTAGACCTAACCCAGACCTAACATGCGTTATCCTCTAAAATATTTATCAAGACCAGGTTTAATTGATTGTCTCAGTGTGGTCCCACATTACTACGTGATCCAAACCAGAAAAAACCCAGGATCTGTTCAACATGTATGAGAAATATGCGAAAGAATGAGCCTGATGAGAGCAAATCCCAGACCTAACCTAGACCTAACATGAATTATTCTCTAAAATATTGATCGAAACCAGGTTTAATTGACTGTTTCAGTGTGGTCCCACATTACTACATGATCCAAACCAGAAATAACCCAGGATCCGTTCAACAAGTATGTGAAGAATGCGAAAGTATGAGTCTGATGAGGGCAAATCCTAGACCTATCCCAGACCTAACTTGCGTTATCCTCTAAAATATTTATCAAGACCAGGTTTAATTGAATGTTTCAGTGTGGTACCACATTACTGCGTGATCCAAACTAGAAAAAACCCAGGATCCGTTCAACAAGTATGTGAAGAATGCGAAAGTATGAGTCTGTTCAGTGAAAATCTCAGGCCTTACCTAGACCTAACTTGCGTCGTCCTCTAAAACATTGATGGAAACCAGGTTTCATTGACTGTTTCAGTGTGGTACTACATTACTACGTGATGCAATCCAGGAAAAGCCCAGGATCTAGCCATCAAGTATGAGAAATATGCGAAAGAATGAGCCTGATGAGAGCAAATCCCAGACCTAACCTAGACCTAACATGCGTTATCCTCCAAAATATTGATCGAAACAAGGTTTAATTGACTGTTTCAGCGTGGTACCACATTACTACGTGATACAATCCAGAAACAGCCCAGGATCTAGCCATGAAGTATGAGAAACATGCGAAAGTATGAGCCTGATGAGTGAAAATCCCAGGCCTAACCTAGACCCAACATGCGTTATCCTCTAAAATATTGATCGAAACCCGGTTTAATCAACTGTTTCAGTGTGGTACCATATAACTATGTGATCCAAACCAGAAAATAACCCAGGATCTGTTCAAGGAGCATGTGAAGTGTGCGAAAGTATGAGTCTGATGAGGTCAAATCCCAGACCTATCCCAGACCTAACTTGCGTTATCCTCTAAAATATTTATCCAGACCAGGTTTCATTGAATGTTTCAGTGTGGTCCCACATTACTACGTGATCCAAACCAGAAAAAACCCAGGATCCGTTCAACAAGTATGTGAAGAATGCGATAGTATGTGTCTGATGAGTGAAAATCCCAGGCCTAACCTAGACCTAACATGCGTTATCCTCTAAAATATTGATCGAAACCCGGTTTAATCGACTGTTTCAGTGTGTTACCACATTACTATGTGATCCAAACCAGAAAATAACCCAGGATCTGTTCAAGGAGTATGTGAAGTGTGCGAAAGTATGAGTCTGATGAGGTCAAATCCCAGACCAATCCCAGACTTAACTTGCGTTATCCTCTAAAATATTGATCGAAACCAGGTTTAATCGACTGTTTCAGTGTGGTACCACATTAGTACGTGATCCAAACCAGAAAAAGCCCAGGATCTAGCCATCAAGTATGAGAAATATGCGAAAGAATGAGCCTGGTGAGAGCAAATACCAGACCTAACCTAGACCTTACATGCGTTATCCTCTAAAATATTGAGCGAAACCAGGTTTAATGGACTGTTTCAGTGTGGTACCACACTACTTCGTGATCCAAACCAGAAAAATCCCAGGATCTGTTCAACAAGTATGTGAAAAACGCTAAACTGTGAGCCTGATGAGGGCAAATCTTAGACCTAACCCAGACCTAAGATGCGTTAACCTCTAAAATATTTATCAAGACCAGGTTTAATTGATTGTTTCAGTGTGGTCCCACATTACTACGTGATCCAAACCAGAAAAAACCCAGGATCTGTTCAACATGTATGAGAAATATGCGAAAGAATGAGCCTGATGAGGGCAAATCCTAGACCTAACCCAGACCTAACATGCGTTATCCTCTAAAATATTTATCAAGACCAGGTTTAATTGATTGTTTCAGTGTGGTCCCATATTACTACGTGATCCAAACCAGAAACAGCCCAGGATCTAGCCTTGAAGTATGAGAAATATGCGAAAGTATGAGCCTGATGAGAGCAAATCCCAGACCTAACATAGACCTAACATGAATTATTCTCTAAAATATTGATCGAAACCAGGTTTAATTGACTGTTTCAGTGTGGTCCCACATTACTACGTGATCCAAACCAGAAATAACCCAGGATCCGTTCAACAAGTATGTGAAGAATGCGAAAGTATGAGCCTGATGAGGGCAAATCCCAGACATATCCCAGACCTAACTTGCGTTGTCCTCTAAGATAATGATGGAAACCAGGTTTCATTGACTGTCTCAGTGTTGTACTTCAATACTACGTGATGCGATCCAGAAAAAGCCCAGGATCTAGCCATCAAGTATGAGAAATATGCGAAAGAATGAGCCTGATGAGAGCAAATCCCAGACCTAACCTAGACCTAACATGCGCTATCCTCAAAAATATTGATCGAAACCTGGTTTAATCGACTGTTTCAGTGTGGTGCCACTTTACTATGTGATCCAAACCTGAAAAAACCCAGGATCTGTTCACCAAGTATGTGAAAAACGCGAAAGTATGAGTCTGATGTGGTCAAATCCCAGACCTATCCCAGACTTAACTTGCGTTATCCTCTAAAATATTTATCAAGACAAGGTTTAATTGAATGTTTCAGTGTGGTACCACATTACTACGAGAAACAAACCAGAAAAAACCCAGGATCCGTTCAACAAGCATGTGAAGAATGCGAAAGTATGAGTCTGATCAGTGAAAATCTCAGGCCTTACGTAGACCTAACTTGCGTTGTCCTCTAAAATATTGATGGAAACCAGGTTTCATTGACTGTTTCAGTGTGGTGCTACATTACTACGTGATGTAATCCAGAAAAAGCCCAGGATCTAGCCATCAAGTATGAGAAATATGCGAAAGAATGAGCCTGATGAGAGCAAATCCCAGACCTAACCTAGACCTAACATGCGTTATCCTCTAAAATATTGAGCGAAACCAGGTTTAATGGACTGTTTCAGTGAGGTACCACACTACTTCGTGATCCAAACCAGAAAAAGCCCAGGATCTGTTCAACAAGTATGTGAAAAACGCTAAACTGTGAGCCTGATGAGGGCAAATCTTAGACCTAACCCAGACATAAGATGCGTTATCCTCTAAAATATTTATCCAGACCAGGTTTCATTGAATGTTTCAGTGTGGTACCACTTTGCTACGTGATTCAATCCAGAAATAGCCCAGGATCTAGCCATGAAGTATGAGAAATATGCGAAAGTATGAGCCTGATGTGGGCAAATCCTAGACCTAACCCAGACCTAACATGCGTTATCCTCTAAAGTATTTATCAAGATCAGGTTTAATTGATTGTTTCAGTGTGGTCCCACATTACTACGTGATCCAAACCAGAAATAACCCAGGATCTGTTCAACATGTATGAGAAATATGCGAAAGAATGAGCCTGATGAGAGCAAATCCCAGACCTAACCTAGACCTAACATGAATTATTCTCTAAAATATTGATCGAAACCAGGTTTACTTGACTGTTTCAGTGTGGTCCCACATTACTACGTGATCCAAACCAGAAGAAACCCAGGATCTGTTCACCAAGTATGTGAAAAACGCGAAAGTATGAGTCTGATGAGGTCAAATCCCAGACCTATCCCAGACTTAGCTTGCGTTATCCTCTAAAATATTGATCGAAACCAGATTTAATCGACTGTTTCAGCGTGGTGCCACATTACTACGTGATACAATCCAGAAACAGCCCACGATCTAGCCATCAAGTATGAGAAATATGCGAAAGAATGAGCCTGATGAGAGCAAATCCCAGACCTAACATAGACCTAACATGAATTATTCTCTAAAATATTGATCGAAACCAGGTTTAATTGACTGTTTCAGTGTGGACCCACATTACTACGTGATCCAAACCAGAAATAACCCAGGATCCGTTCAACAAGTATGTGAAGAATGCGAAAGTATGAGTCTGATGAGTGAAAATCCCAGGCCTAACCTAGACCTAACATGCGTTATCCTCTAAAATATTGATCCAAACCAGGTTTAATGGACTGTTTCGGCGTGGTACCACACTACTACGTGATCCAAACCAGAAAAAACCCAGGATCTGTTCAACAAGTATGTGAAAAACGCGAAAGTATGAGCCTGATGAGGGCAAATCCCAGACATATCCCAGACCTAATTTGCGCTGTCCTCTAAGATATTGATGGAAACCAGGTTTCATTGACTGTTTCAGTGTGGTACTACATTACTACGTGATGCAATCCAGAAAAAGCCCAGGATCTAGCCATCAAGTATGAGAAATATGCGAAAGAATGAGCCTGATGACAGCAAATCCCAAACCTAACATAGACCTAACATGAATTATTCTCTAAAATATTGATCGAAACCAGGTTTAATTGACTGTTTCAGTGTGGTCCCACATTACTACGTGATCCAAACCAGAAATAACCCAGGATCCGTTCAACAAGTATGTGAAGAATGCGAAAGTATGAGTCTGATGAGTGAAAATCCCAGGCCTAACCTAGACCCAACATGCGTTATCCTCAAAAATATTGATCGAAACCTGGTTTAATCGACAGTTTCAGTGTGGTACCACATTACTGTGTGATCCAAACCTGAAAATAACCCAGGATCTGTTCAACAAGTATGTGAAACACGCGAAAGTATGAGTCTGATGAGGTCAAATCCCAGACCTATCCCAGACTTAACTTGTGTTATCTCTCCACATTACTACGTGACACAATCCAGAAACAGCCCAGGATCTAGCCACGAAGTATGTGAAATATGCGAAAGTATGAGCCTGATGATGGCAGTCCTAGACCTAACCCAAACCTAACATGCGTTATCCTCTAAAATATTTATCAAGACCAGGTTTAATGGACTGTTTCAGTGTGGTACCACACTACTACGTGATACAAACCAGAAAAAGCCCAGGATCTAGCCACAAGTATGAGAAATATGCGAAAGAATGAGCCTGATGAGAGCAAATCCCAGACCTAACCTAGACCAAACATGAATTATTCTCTAAAATATTGATCAAAACCAGGTTTAATTGACTGTTTCAGTGTGGCACCACATTACTGCGTGATCCAATCCAGAAATAGCCCAGGATCCAGCCATGAAGTATGAGAAATATGCGAAAGAATGAGCCTGACGAGGGCAAATCCCAGACCTAACCTAGACCTAACATGAATTATTCTCTAAAATATTGATCGAAACCAGGTTTGCTTGACTGTTTCAGTGTGGCCCCACATTACTACGTGATCCAAACCAGAAAAAACCCAGGATCTAGCCATCAAGTATGAGAAATATGCGAAAGTATGAGCCTGATGAGGGCAAATCCTAGACCTAACCCAAACCTAACATGCGTTATCCTCTAAAATATTTATCAAGACCAGTATTAATTGAATGTTTCAGTGTGGTACCACATTACTACGTGAACCAAGCCTGAAAAAACCCGGGATCCGTTCAACAAGTACGTGAAGAATGCGAAAGTATGAGTCTGATGAGTGAAAATCCCAGGCCTAACCTAGACCTAACATGCGTTATCGTCAAAAATATTGATCGAAACCTGGTTTAATCGTCTGTTTCAGTGTGGTGCCACATTACTATGTGATCCAAACCAGAAAATAACCCAGGATCTGTTCAACGAGTATGTGAAGTGTGCGAAAGTATGAGTCTGATGAGGTCAAATCCCAGACCAATCCCAGACTTAACATGCGTTATCCTCTAAAATATTGATCGAAACCTGGTTTAATCGACTGTTTCAGTGTGGTACCACATTACTACGTGATCCAAACCAGAAAAAACCCAGGATCTAGCCACCAAGAATGAGAAATATGCGAAAGAATGAGCCTGATGAAAGCAAATCCCAGACCTAACCTAGACCTTACATGCGTTATCCTCTAAAATATTGAGCGAAACCAGGTTTAATGGACAGTTTCAGTGTGATACCACACTGCTTCGTGATCCAAACCAGAAAAAACCCAGGATCTGTTCAACAAGTATGTGAAAAACGCTAAACTGTGAGCCTGATGAGGGCAAATCTTAGACCCAACCCAGACCTAAGATGCGTTATCCTCTAAAATATTTATCCAGACCAGGTTTCATTGAATGTTTCAGTGTGGTACGACTTTACTACGTGATCCAATCCAGAAAAAGCCCAGGATCTAGCCATCAAGTATGAGAAATATGCGAAAGTAGGAGCCTGATGAGGGCAAATCCTAGACCTATCCCAGACCTAACTTGCGTTATCCTCTAAAATATTGATCGAAACCAGGTTTAATTGACTGTTTCAGCGTGGTACCACATTACTACGTGATACAATCCAGAAACAGCCCAGGGTCTAGCCTTCAAGTATGAGAAATATGCGAAAGTATGAGCCTGATGAGGGCAAATCCTAGACCTAACCCAGACCTAACATGCGTTATCCTCTAAAATATTTATCAAGACCAGGTTTAATTGATTGTTTCAGTGTGGTCCCACATTACTACGTGATCCAAACCAGAAAAAACCCAGGATCTGTTCAACATGTATGAGAAATATGCGAAAGAATGAGCCTGATGAGAGCAAATCCCAGGCCTAACCTAGACCTAACATGAATTATTCTCTAAAATATTGATCGAAACCAGGTTTAATTGACTGTTTCAGTGTGGTCCCACATTACTACATGATCCAAACCAGAAATAACCCAGGATCCGTTCAACAAGTGTGTGAAGAATGCGAAAGTATGAGTCTGATGAGTGAAAATCCCAGACCTAACCTAGACCTAACATGCGTTATCCTCTAAAATATTGATCGAAACCTGGTTTAATCGACTGTTTCAGTGTGGTACTACATTACTACGTGATGCAATCCAGAAAAAGCCCTGGATCTAGCCATCAAGTATGAGAAATATGTGAAAGAATGAGCCTGATGAGAGCAAATCCCATACCTAACCTAGACCAAACATGCGTTATCCTCTAAAATATTGAGCGAAACCAGGTTTAATGGACTGTTTCAGTGTGGTACCACACTACTTCGTGATGCAAACCAGAAAAAACCCAGGATCTGTTCAACAAGTATGTGAAAAACGCTAAACTGTGAGCCTGATGAGGGCAAATCTTAGACCTAACCCAGACCTAAGATGCGTTATCCTCTAAAATATTTATCCAGACCAGGTTGCATTGAATGTTTCGGTGTGGTCCCACATTACTACGTGATCCAAACCAGAAAAAACCCAGGATCCGTTCAACAAGTATGTGAAGAATGCGAAAGTAGGAGCCTGATAAGGCCAAATCCTAGACCTATCCCAGACCTAACTTGCGTTATCCTCTAAAATATTGATCGAAACCAGGTTTAATTGACTGTTTCAGCGTGGTACCACATTACTACGTGATCCAATCCAGAAAAAGCCCAGGATCTAGCCATCAAGTATGAGAAATATGCGAAAGTAGGAGCCTGATAAGGCCAAATCCTAGACCTATCCCAGACCTAACTTGCGTTATCCTCTAAAATATTGATCCAAACCAGGTTTAATTGACTGTTTCAGCGTGGTACCACATTACTACGTAATACAATCCAGAAACAGCCCAGGGTCTAGCCTTGAAGTATGAGAAATATGCGAAAGTATGAGCCTGATGAGGGCAAATCCTAGACCTATCCCAGACCTAACTTGCGTTATCCTCTAAAATATTGAGCGAAACCAGGTTTAATGGACTGTTTCAGTGTGGTACCACACTACTTCGTGATCCAAACCAGAAAAATCCCAGGATCTGTTCAACAAGTATGTGAAAAACGCTAAACTATGAGCCTGATGAGGGCAAATCTTAGACCTAACCCAGACCTAAGATGCGTTAACCTCTAAAATATTTATCAAGACCAGGTTTAATTCATTGTTTCAGTGTGGTCCCACATTACTACGTGATCCAAACCAGAAAAAACCCAGGATCTGTTCAACATGTATGAGAAATATGCGAAAGAATGAGCCTGATGAGGGCAAATCCTAGACCTAACCCAGACCTAACATGCGTTATCCTCTAAAATATTGATCGAAACCAGGTTTAATTGACTGTTTCAGCGTGGTACCACATTACTACGTAATACAATCCAGAAACAGCCCAGGATCTAGCCTTGAAGTATGAGAAATATGCGAAAGTATGAGCCTGATGAGGGCAAATCCCAGACCTAACCTAGACCTAACATGAATTATCCTCTAAAATATTTATCAAGACCAGGTTTAATTGATTGTTTCAGTGTGGTCCCACATTACTACGTGATCCAAACCAGAAAAAACCCAGGATCTGTTCAACATGTATGAGAAATATGCGAAAGAATGAGCCTGATGAGAGCAAATCCCAGACCTAACATAGACCTAACATGAATTATTCTCTAAAATATTGATCGAAACCAGGTTTAATTGACTGTTTCAGTGTGGTCCCACATTACTACGTGATCCAAACCAGAAATAACCCAGGATCCGTTCAACAAGTATGTGAAGAATGCGAAAGTATGAGTCTGATGAGTGAAAATCCCAGGCCTAACCTAGACCTAACATGCGTTATCCTCTAAAATATTGATCCAAACCAGGTTTAATGGACTGTTTCAGCGTGGTACCACACTACTACGTGATCCAAACCAGAAAAAACCCAGGATCTGTTCAACAAGTATGTGAAAAACGCGAAAGTATGAGTCTGATGAGGTCAAATCCCAGACCTATCCCAGACTTAACTTGCGTTATCCTCTAAAATATTTATCAAGACCAGGTTTAATTGAATGTTTCAGTGTGGTACCACATTACTACGAGAAACAATCCAGAAAAAACCCAGGATCCGTTCAACAAGCATGTGAAGAATGCGAAAGTATGAGTCTGATCAGTGAAAATCTCAGGCCTTACCTAGACCTAACTTGCGTTGTCCTCTAAAATATTGATGGAAACCAGGTTTCATTGACTGTTTCAGTGTGGTACTACATTACTACGTGATGCAATCCAGAAAAAGCCCAGGATCTAGCCATCAAGTATGAGAAATATGCGAAAGAATGAGCCTGATGAGAGCAAATCCCAGACCTAACCTAGACCTAACATGAATTATTCTCTAAAATATTGATCGAAACCAGGTTTACTTGACTGTTTCAGTGTGGTCCCACATTACTACGTGATCCAAACCAGAAGAAACCCAGGATCTGTTCACCAAGTATGTGAAAAACGCGAAAGTATGAGTCTGATGAGGTCAAATCCCAGACCTATCCCAGACTTAGCTTGCGTTATCCTCTAAAATATTGATCGAAACCAGGTTGAATCGACTGTTTCAGCGTGGTGCCACATTACTACGTGATACAATCCAGAAACAGCCCACGATCTAGCCATCAAGTATGAGAAATATGCGAAAGAATGAGCCTGATGAGAGCAAATCCCAGACCTAACATAGACCTAACATGAATTATTCTCTAAAATATTGATCGAAACCAGGTTTAATTGACTGTTTCAGTGTGGACCCACATTACTACGTGATCCAAATCAGAAATAACCCAGGATCCGTTCAACAAGTATGTGAAGAATGCGAAAGTATGAGTCTGATGAGTGAAAATCCCAGGCCTAACCTAGACCTAACATGCGTTATCCTCTAAAATATTGATCCAAACCAGGTTTAATGGACTGTTTCAGCGTGGTACCACACTACTACGTGATCCAAACCAGAAAAAACCCAGGATCTGTTCAACAAGTATGTGAAAAACGCGAAAGTATGAGCCTGATGAGGGCAAATCCCAGACATATCCCAGACCTAACTTGCGCTGTCCTCTAAGATATTGATGGAAACCAGGTTTCATTGACTGTTTCAGTGTGGTACTACATTACTACGTGATGCAATCCAGAAAAAGCCCAGGATCTAGCCATCAAGTATGAGAAATATGCGAAAGAATGAGCCTGATGACAGCAAATCCCAAACCTAACATAGACCTAACATGAATTATTCTCTAAAATATTGATCGAAACCAGGTTTAATTGACTGTTTCAGTGTGGTCCCACATTACTACGTGATCCAAACCAGAAATAACCCAGGATCCGTTCAACAAGTATGTGAAGAATGCGAAAGTATGAGTCTCATGAGTGAAAATCCCAGGCCTAACCTAGACCCAACATGCGTTATCCTCAAAAATATTGATCGAAACCTGGTTTAATCGACTGTTTCAGTGTGGTACCACATTACTATGTGATCCAAACCTGAAAATAACCCAGGATCTGTTCAACAAGTATGTGAAACACGCGAAAGTATGAGTCTGATGAGGTCAAATCCCAGACCTATCCCAGACTTAACTTGTGTTATCTCTCCACATTACTACGTGATACAATCCAGAAACAGCCCAGGATCTAGCCACGAAGTATGTGAAATATGCGAAAGTATGAGCCTGATGAGGGCAGTCCTAGACCTAACCCAAACCTAACATGCGTTATCCTCTAAAATATTTATCAAGACCAGGTTTAATGGACTGTTTCAGTGTGGTACCACACTACTACGTGATACAAACCAGAAAAAGCCCAGGATCTAGCCATCAAGTATGAGAAATATGCGAAAGAATGAGCCTGATGAGAGCAAATCCCAGACCTAACCTAGACCAAACATGAATTATTCTCTAAAATATTGATCAAAACCAGGTTTAATTGACTGTTTCAGTGTGGCACCACATTACTGCGTGATCCAATCCAGAAATAGCCCAGGATCCAGCCATGAAGTATGAGAAATATGCGAAAGAATGAGCCTGACGAGGGCAAATCCCAGACCTAACCTAGACCTAACATGAATTATTCTCTAAAATATTGATCGAAACCAGGTTTGCTTGACTGTTTCAGTGTGGCCCCACATTACTACGTGATCCAAACCAGAAAAAACCCAGGATCTAGCCATCAAGTATGAGAAATATGCGAAAGTATGAGCCTGATGAGGGCAAATCCTAGACCTAACCCAAACCTAACATGCGTTATCCTCTAAAATATTTATCAAGACCAGTATTAATTGAATGTTTCAGTGTGGTACCACATTACTACGTGAACCAAGCCTGAAAAAACCCGGGATCCGTTCAACAAGTATGTGAAGAATGCGAAAGTATGAGTCTGATGAGTGAATATCCCAGGCCTAACCTAGACCTAACATGCGTTATCCTCAAAAATATTGATCGAAACCTGGTTTAATCGTCTGTTTCAGTGTGGTGCCACATCACTATGTGATCCAAACCAGAAAATAACCCAGGATCTGTTCAACGAGTATGTGAAGTGTGCGAAAGTATGAGTCTGATGAGGTCAAATCCCAGACCAATCCCAGACTTAACATGCGTTATCCTCTAAAATATTGATCGAAACCTGGTTTAATCGACTGTTTCAGTGTGGTTCCACATTACTACGTGATCCAAACCAGAAAAAACCCAGGATCTAGCCATCAAGAATGAGAAATATGCGAAAGAATGAGCCTGATGAGAGCAAATCCCAGACCTAACCTAGACCTTACATGCGTTATCCTCTAAAATATTGAGGGAAACCAGGTTTAATGGACTGTTTCAGTGTGATACCACACTGTTTCGTGATCCAAACCAGAAAAAACCCAGGATCTGTTCAACAAGTATGTGAAAAACGCTAAACTGTGAGCCTGATGAGGGCAAATCTTAGACCCAACCCAGACCTAAGATGCGTTATCCTCTAAAATATTTATCCAGACCAGGTTTCATTGAATGTTTCAGTGTGGTACCACTTTACTACGTGATCCAATCCAGAAAAAGCCCAGGATCTAGCCATCAAGTATGAGAAATATGCGAAAGTAGGAGCCTGATGAGGGCAAATCCTAGACCTATCCCAGACCTAACTTGCGTTATCCTCTAAAATATTGATCGAAACCAGGTTTAATTGACTGTTTCAGCGTGGTACCACATTACTACGTGATACAATCCAGAAACAGCCCAGGGTCTAGCCTTGAAGTATGAGAAATATGCGAAAGTATGAGCCTGATGAGGGCAAATCCTAGACCTAACCCAGACCTAACATGCGTTATCCTCTAAAATATTTATCAAGACCAGGTTTAATTGATTGTTTCAGTGTGGTCCCACATTACTACGTGATCCAAACCAGAAAAAACCCAGGATCTGTTCAACATGTATGAGAAATATGCGAAAGAATGAGCCTGATGAGAGCAAATCCCAGGCCTAACCTAGACCTAACATGAATTATTCTCTAAAATATTGATCGAAACCAGGTTTAATTGACTGTTTCAGTGTGGTCCCACATTACTACATGATCCAAACCAGAAATAACCCAGGATCCGTTCAACAAGTGTGTGAAGAATGCGAAAGTATGAGTCTGATGAGTGAAAATCCCAGACCTAACCTAGACCTAACATGCGTTATCCTCTAAAATATTGATCGAAACCTGGTTTAATCGACTGTTTCAGTGTGGTACTACATTACTACGTGATGCAATCCAGAAAAAGCCCAGGATCTAGCCATCAAGTATGAGAAATATGCGAAAGAATGAGCCTGATGAGAGCAAATCCCAGACCTAACCTAGACCTAACATGCGTTATCCTCTAAAATATTGAGCGAAACCAGGTTTAATGGACTGTTTCAGTGTGGTACCACACTACTTCGTGATGCAAACCAGAAAAAACCCAGGATCTGTTCAACAAGTATGTGAAAAACGCTAAACTGTGAGCCTGATGAGGGCAAATCTTAGACCTAACCCAGACCTAAGATGCGTTATCCTCTAAAATATTTATCCAGACCAGGTTGCATTGAATGTTTCGGTGTGGTCCCACATTACTACGTGATCCAAACCAGAAAAAACCCAGGATCCGTTCAACAAGTATGTGAAGAATGCGAAAGTATGAGTCTGATGAGTGAAAATCCCAGGCCTAACCTAGACCTAACATGCGTTATCCTCAAAAATATTGATCGAAACCTGGTTTAATCGTCTGTTTCAGTGTGGTGCCACATTACTATGTGATCCAAACCAGAAAATAACCCAGGATCTGTTCAACGAGTATGTGAAGTGTGCGAAAGTATGAGTCTGATGAGGTCAAATCCCAGACCAATCCCAGACTTAACATGCGTTATCCTCTAAAATATTGATCGAAACCAGGTTTAATCGACTGTTTCAGTGTGGTACCACATTACTACGTGATCCAAACCAGAAAAAACCCAGGATCTAGCCATCAAGTATGAGAAATATGCGAAAGAATGAGCCTGATGAGAGCAAATCCCAGACCTAACCTAGACCTTACATGCGTTATCCTCTAAAATATTGAGCGAAACCAGGTTTAATGGACTGTTTCAGTGTGATACCACACTGCTTCGTGATCCAAACCAGAAAAAACCCAGGATCTGTTCAACAAGTATGTGAAAAACGCTAAACTGTGAGCCTGATGAGGGCAAATCTTAGACCTAACCCAGACCTAAGATGCGTTATCCTCTAAAATAATTATCCAGACCAGGTTTCATTGAATGTTTCAGTGTGGTACCACTTTACTACGTGATCCAATCCAGAAAAAGCCCAGGATCTAGCCATCAAGTATGAGAAATATGCGAAAGTAGGAGCCTGATAAGGCCAAATCCTAGACCTATCCCAGACCTAACTTGCGTTATCCTCTAAAATATTGATCGAAACCAGGTTTAATTGACTGTTTCAGCGTGGTACCACATTACTACGTGATCCAATCCAGAAAAAGCCCAGGATCTAGCCATCAAGTATGAGAAATATGCGAAAGTAGGAGCCTGACAAGGCCAAATCCTAGACCTATCCCAGACCTAACTTGCGTTATCCTCTAAAATATTGATCGAAACCAGGTTTAATTGACTGTCTCAGCGTGGTACCACATTACTACGTGATACAATCCAGAAACAGCCCAGGGTCTAGCCTTGAAGTATGAGAAATATGCGAAAGTATGAGCCTGATGAGGGCAAATCCTAGACCTAACCCAGACCTAACATGCGTTATCCTCTAAAATATTTATCAAGACCAGGTTTAATTGATTGTTTCAGTGTGGTCCCACATTACTACGTGATCCAAACCAGAAAAACCCAGGATCTGTTCAACATGTATGAGAAATATGCGAAAGAATGAGCCTGATGTGAGCAAATCCCAGACCTAACCTAGACCTAACATGCGTTATCCTCTAAAATATTGATCGAAACCTGGTTTAATCGACTGTTTCAGTGTGGTACCACATTACTATGTGATCCAAACCAGAAAATAACCCAGGATCTGTTCAAGGAGGTTGTGAAGTGTGCGAAAGTATGAGTCTGATGAGGTCAAATCCCAGACCTATCCCAGACCTAACTTGCGTTATCCTCAAAAATATTGATCGAAACCAGGTTTAATCGACTGTTTCAGTGTGGTACCACATTACTACGTGATCCAAACCAGGAAAAACCCAGGATCCGTTCAACAAGTATGTGAAGAATGCGAAATTATGAGTCTGATGAGTGAAAATCCCAGACCTAACCTAGACCTAACATGCGTTATCCTCTAAAATATTGATCGAAACCTGGTTTAATCGACTGTTTCAGTGTGGTACCACATTACTATGTGATCCAAACCAGAAAATAAACCAGGATCTGTTCAACGAGTATGTGAAGTGTGCGAAAGTATGAGTCTGATGAGGTCAAATCCCAGACCAATCCCAGACTTAACATGCGTTATCCTCTAAAATATTGATCGAAACCAGGTTTAATCGACTGTTTCAGTGTGGTACCACATTACTACGTGATCCAAGCCAGAAAAAACCCAGGATCTAGCCATCAAGTATGAGAAATATGCGAAAGAATGAGCCTGATGAGAGCAAATCCCAGACCTAACCTAGACCTTACTTGCGTTATCCTCTAAAATATTGAGCGAAACCAGGTTTAATGGACTGCTTCAGTGTGGTACCACACTGCTTCGTGATCCAAACCAGAAAAAACCCAGGATCTGTTCAACAAGTATGTGAAGAATGCGAAAGTATGAGTCTGATGAGTGAAAATCCCAGACCCAACCTAGACCTTACATGCGTTATCCTCTAAAATATTGAGCGAAACCAGGTTTAATGGACTGTTTCAGCGTGGTACCACATTACTACGTGATACAATCCAGAAACAGCCCAGGGTCTAGCCTTGAAGTATGAGAAATATGCGAAAGTATGAGCCTGATGAGGGCAAATCCTAGACCTAACCAAGACCTAACATGCGTTATCCTCTAAAATATTTATCAAGACCAGGTTTAATTGATTGTTTCAGTGTGGTCCCACATTACTACGTGATCCAAACCAGAAAAAACCCAGGATCTGTTCAACATGTATGAGAAATATGCGAAAGAATGAGCCTGATGAGAGCAAATCCCAGACCTAACCTAGACCTAACATGAATTATTCTCTAAAATATTGATCGAAACCAGGTTTAATTGACTGTTTCAGTGTGGTCCCACATTACTACATGATCCAAACCAGAAATAACCCAGGATCCGTTCAACAAGTATGTGAAGAATGCGAAAGTATGAGTCTGATGAGGGCAAATCCCAGGCCTAACCTAGACCTAACATGCGTTATCCTGTAAGATATTGATGGAAACCAGGTTTCATTGACTGTCTCAGTGTTGTACTTCAATACTACGTGATGCGATCCAGAAAAAGCCCAGGATCTAGCCATCAAGTATGAGAAATATGCGAAAGAATGAGCCTGATGAGAGCAAATCCCAGACCTAACCTAGACCTAACATGAATTATTCTCTAAAATATTGATCGAAACCAGGTTTAATTGACTGTTTCAGTGTGGTCCCACATTACTACGTGATCCAAACCAGAAAAAACCCAGGATCTGTTCAACAAGTATGTGAAAAACGCTAAACTGTGAGCCTGATGAGGGCAAATCTTAGACCTAACCCAGACCTAAGATGCGTTAACCTCTAAAATGTTTATCCAGACCAGGTTTCATTGAATGTTTCAGTGTGGTACCACTTTACTACGTGATCCAATCCAGAAATAGCACAGGATCTAGCCATGAAGTATGAGAAATATGCGAAACTGAGAGCCTGATGAGGGCAAATCCTAGACCTATCCCAGACCTAACTTGCGTTATCCTCTAAAATATTGATCGAAACCAGGTTTAATTGACTGTTTCAGCGTGGTACCACATTACTACGTAATACAATCCAGAAACAGCCCAGGATCTAGCCTTGAAGTATGAGAAATATGCGAAAGTATGAGCCTGATGAGGGCAAATCCTAGACCTAACCCAGACCTAACATGCGTTATCCTCTAAAATATTTATCAAGACCAGGTTTAATTGATTGTTTCAGTGTGGTCCCACATTACTACGTGATCCAAACCAGAAAACACCCAGGATCTGTTCAACATGTATGAGAAATATGCGAAAGAATGAGCCTGATGAGAGCAAATCCCAGACCTGACATAGACCTAACATGAATTATTCTCTAAAATATTGATCGAAACCAGGTTTAATTGACTGTTTCAGTGTGGTCCCACATTACTACGTGATCCAAACCAGAAATAACCCAGGATCCGTTCAACAAGTATGTGAAGAATGCGAAAGTATGAGTCTGATGAGTGAAAATCCCAGGCCTAACCTAGACCTAACATGCGTTATCCTCTAAAATATTGATCCAAACCAGGTTTAATGGACTGTTTCAGGGTGGTACCACACTACTACGTGATCCAAACCAGAAAAAACCCAGGATCTGTTCAGCAAGTATGTGAAAAACGCGAAAGTATGAGCCTGATGAGGGCAAATCCCAGACATATCCCAGACCTAACTTGCGTTGTCCTGTAAGATATTGATGGAAACCAGGTTTCATTGACTGTCTCAGTGTTGTACTTCAATACTACGTGATGCGATCCAGAAAAAGCCCAGGATCTAGCCATCAAGTATGAGAAATATGCGAAAGAATGAGCCTGATGAGAGCAAATCCCAGACCTAACCTAGACCTAACATGAATTATTCTCTAAAATATTGATCGAAACCAGGTTTAATTGACTGTTTCAGTGTGGTCCCACATTACTACGTGATCCAAACCAGAAAAAAACCAGGATCCGTTCAACAAGTATGTGAAGAATGCGAAAGTATGAGTCCGATGAGTGAAAATCCCAGGCCTAACCTAGACCTAACATGCGCTATCCTCAAAAATATTGATCGAAACCTGGTTTAATCGACTGTTTCGGTGTGGTACCACATTACTATGTGATCCAAACCTGAAAAAACCCAGGATCTGTTCACCAAGTATGTGAAAAACGCGAAAGTATGAGTCTGATCAGTGAAAATCTCAGGCCTTACCTAGACCTAACTTGCGTTGTCCTCTAAAATATTGATGGAAACCAGGTTTCATTGACTGTTTCAGTGTGGTACTACATTACTACGTGATGCAATCCAGAAAAAGCCCAGGATCTAGCCATCAAGTATGAGAAATATGCGAAAGAATGAGCCTGATGAGAGCAAATCCCAGACCTAACCTAGACCTAACATGCGTTAACCTCTAAAATATTGAGCGAAACCAGGTTTAATGGACTGTTTCAGTGAGGTACCACACTACTTCGTGATCCAAACCAGAAAAAGCCCAGGATCTGTTCAACAAGTATGTGAAAAACGCTAAACTGTGAGCCTGATGAGGGCAAATCTTAGACCTAACCCAGACATAAAATGCGTTATCCTCTAAAATATTTATCCAGACCAGGTTTCATTGAATGTTTCAGTGTGGTACCACTTTGCTACGTGATCCAATCCAGAAATAGGTCAGGATCTAGCCATGAAGTATGAGAAATATGCGAAAGTAAGTGCCTGATGAGGTCAAATCCCAGACCTATCCCAGACTTAACTTGTGTTATCCTCTAAAATATTGATCGAAACCAGGTTTAATCGACTGTTTCAGCGTGGTACCACATTTCTACGTGATCCAATCCAGAAACAGCCCAGGATCTAGCCATGAAGTATGAGAAATATGCGAAAGTAAGAGCCTGATGAGGGCAAATCCTAGACCTATCCCAGACGTAACTTGCGTTATCCTCTAAAATATTGATCGAAACCAGGTTTAATCGACTGTTTCAGCGTGGTACCACATTACTACGTGATACAATCCAGAAACAGCCCAGGATATAGCCACGAAGTATATGAAATATGCGAAAGTATGAGCCTGATGAGGGCAAATCCTAGACCTAACCCAAACCTAACAAGCGTTATCCTCTAAAATATTTATCAAGACCAGGTTTAATTGACTGTTTCAGTGTTGTACTTCATTACTACGTGATCCAATCCAGAAACAGCCCAGGATCTAGCCATGCAGTATGAGAAATATGCGAAAGTATGAGCCTGATGAGGGCAAATCCCAGACCTCACCTAGACCTAGCATGTATTATTCTCTAAAATATTGATCGAAACCAGGTTTAATTGACTGTTTCAGTGTTGTACTTCGCTACTACGTGATGCAATCCAGAAAAAGCCCAGGATCTGTTCAACAAGTATGTGAAAAACGCTAAACTGTGAGCCTGATGAGGGCAAATCTTAGACCTAACCAGGACATAAGATGCGTTATCCTCTAAAATATTTATCCAGACCAGGTTTCATTGAATGTTTCAGTGTGGTACCACTTTGCTACGTGATCCAATCCAGAAATAGCCCAGGATCTAGCCATGAAGTATGAGAAATATGCGAAAGTAAGAGCCTGATGAGGGCAAATCCTAGACCTATCCCAGACCTAACTTGCGTTATCCTCTAAAATATTGATCGAAACCAGGTTTAATTGACTGTTTCAGCGTGGTACCACATTACTACGTGATCCAATCCAGAAACAGCCCAGGATCTAGCCATGCAGTATGAGAAATATGCGAAAGTATGAGCCTGATGAGGGCAAATCCCAGACCTAACCTAGACCTAGCATGTATTATTCTCTAAAATATTGATCGAAACCAGGTTTAATTGACTGTTTCAGTGTTGTACTTCATTACTACGTGATGCAATCCAGAAAAAGCCCAGGATCTAGCCATCAAGTATGAGAAATATGCGAAAGAATGAGCCTGACGAGGGCAAATCCCAGACCTAACCTAGACCTAACATGAATTATTCTCTAAAATATTGATCGAAACCAGGTTTGCTTGACTGTTTCAGTGTGGCCCCACATTACTACGTGATCCAAACCAGAAAAAACCCAGGATCTGTTCAACAAGTATGTGAAAAACGCGAAAGTATGAGTCTGATGAGGTCAAATCCCAGACCTATCCCAGACTTAAATTGCGTTATCCTCTAAAATATTGATCGAAACCAGGTTTAATCGACTGTTTCAGCGTGGTGCCACATTACTGCGTGATACAATCCAGAAACAGCCCAGGATCTAGCCATCAAGTATGAGAAATATGCGAAAGTATGAGCCTGATGAGGGCAAATCCTAGACCTAACCCAAACCTAACATGCGTTATCCTCTAAAATATTTATCAAGACCAGTATTAATTGAATGTTTCAGTGTGGTACCACATTACTACGTGAACCAAGCCTGAAAAAACCCGGGATCCGTTCAACAAGTATGTTAAAACTGCGACAGTATGACCCTGATGAGTGCAAATCCCAGACCTATCCTAGACCTAACATGAATTATTCTCTAAAATATTGATCGAAAACAGGTTTACTTGAATGTTTCAGTGTGGTACCACATTACTACGTGATCCAAACCAGAAAAAACCCAGGATCCGTTCAACAAGTATGTGAAGAATGCGAAAGTATGAGTCTGATGGGTGAAAATCCCAGGCCTACCCTAGACCTAACATGCGTTATCCTCTAAAATATTGATCGAAACCTGGTTTAATCGACTGTTTCAGTGTGGTACCACATTACTATGTGATCCAAACCAGAAAATAACCCAGGATCTGTTCAAGGAGTATGTGAAGTGTGCGAAAGTATGAGTCTGATGAGGTCTAATCCCAGACCTATCCCAGACCTAGCTTGCGTTATCCTCTAAAATATTGATCGAAACCAGGTTTAATCGACTGTTGCAGTGTGGTACCACATTACTACGTGATCCAAACCAGAAAAAGCTCAGGATCTAGCCATCAAGTATGAGAAATATGCGAAAGAATGAGCCTGATGACAGCAAATCCCAAACCTAACATAGACCTAACATGAATTATTCTCTAAAATATTGATCGAAACCAGGTTTAATTGACTGTTTCAGTGTGGTACCACATTACTATCTGATCCAAACCAGAAAATAACCCAGGATCTGTTCAACGAGTATGTGAAGTGTGCGAAAGAATGAGTCTGATGAGGTCAAATCCCAGACCATTCCCAGACTTAACTTGCGTTATCCTCTAAAATATTGATCGAAACCAGGTTTAATCGACTGTTCCACTGTGGTACCACATTACTACGTGATCCAAACCAGAAAAAACCCAGGATCTAGCCATCATGTATGAGAAATATGCGAAAGAATGAGCCTGATGGGAGCAAATCCCAGACCTAACCTAGACCTTACATGCGTTATCCTCTAATATATTGAGCGAAACCAGGTTTAATGGACTGTTTCAGTGTGGTACCACACTACTTCGTGATCCAAACCAGAAATAACCCAGGATCCGTTCAACAAGTATGTGAAGAATGCGAAAGTATGAGTCTGATGAGTGAAAATCCCAGGCCTAACCTAGACCTAACATGCGTTATCCTCTAAAATATTGATGGAAAGCAGGTTTAATTACTGTCTCAGTGTTGTACTTCATTACTACGTGATGCAATCCAGAAAAAGCCCAGGATCTAGCCATCAAGTATGAGAAATATGTGAAAGAATGAGCCTGATGAGAGCAAATCCTAGACCTGACCTAGACCTAACATGAATTATTCTCTAAAATATTGATCGAAACCAGGTTTAATTGGCTGTTTCAGTGTGGTCCCACATTACTACGTGATCCAAACCAGAAAAAACCCAGGATCCGTTCAACAACTATGTGAAGAATGCGAAAGTATGAGTCTGATGAGTGAAAATCCCAGGCCTAACCTAGACCTAACATGCGTTATCCTCAAAAATATTGATCGAAACCTGGTTTAATCGTCTGTTTCAGTGTGGTACCACATTACTATGTGATCCAAACCAGAAAATAACACAGGATCTGTTCAACGAGTATGTGAAGTGTGCGAAAGTATGAGTCTGATGAGGTCAAATCCCAGACCAATCCCAGACTTAACATGCGTTATCCTCTAAAATATTGATCGAAACCAGGTTGAATCGACTGTTTCAGTGTGGTACCACATTACTACGTGATCCAAACCAGAAAAAACCCAGGATCTAGCCATCAAGTATGAGAAATATGCGAAAGAATGAGCCTGATGAGAGCAAATCCCAGACCTAACCTAGACCTTACATGCGTTATCCTCTAAAATATTGAGCGAAACCAGGTTTAATGGACTGTTTCAGTGTGATACCACACTGCTTCGTGATCCAAACCAGAAAAAACCCAGGATCTGTTCAACAAGTATGTGAAAAACGCTAAACTGTGAGCCTGATGAGGGCAAATCTTAGACCTAACCCAGACCTAAGATGTGTTATCCTCTAAAATATTTATCCAGACCAGGTTTCATTGAATGTTTCAGTGTGGTACCACTTTACTACGTGATCCAATCCAGAAAAAGCCCAGGTTCTAGCCATCAAGTATGAGAAATATGCGAAAGTAGGAGCCTGATGAGGCCAAATCCTAGACCTATCCCAGACCTAACTTGCGTTATCCTCTAAAATATTGATCGAAACCAGGTTTAATTGACTGTTTCAGCGTGGTACCACATTACTACGTGATACAATCCAGAAACAGCCCAGGGTCTAGCCTTGAAGTATGAGAAATATGCGAAAGTATGAGCCTGATGAGGGCAAATCCTAGACCTAACCCAGACCTAACATGCGTTATCCTCTAAAATATTTATCAAGACCAGGTTTAATTGATTGTTTCAGTGTGGTCCCACATTACTACGTGATCCAAACCAGAAAAACCCAGGATCTGTTCAACATGTATGAGAAATATGCGAAAGAATGAGCCTGATGTGAGCAAATCCCAGACCTAACCTAGACCTAACATGAATTATTCTCTAAAATATTGATCGAAACCAGGTTTAATTGACTGTTTCAGTGTGGTCCCACATTACTACATGATCCAAACCAGAAATAACCCAGGATCCGTTCAACAAGTATGTGAAGAATGCGAAAGTATGAGTCTGATGAGGTCAAATCCCAGGCCTAACCCAGACCTAACATGCGTTATCCTCAAAAATATTGATCGAAACCTGGTTTAATCGACTGTTTCCGTGTGGTACCACATTACTACGTGATCCAAACCAGAAAAAACCCAGGATCTGTTCAACAAGTATGTGAAAAACGCGAAAGTATGAGTCTGATGAGGTCAAATCCCAGACCTATCCCAGACTTAAATTGCGTTATCCTCTAAAATATTGATCGAAACCAGGTTTAATCGACTGTTTCAGCGTGGTGCCACATTACTACGTGATACAATCCAGAAACAGCCCAGGATCTAGCCATCAAGTATGAGAAATATGCGAAAGTATGAGCCTGATGAGGGCAAATCCTAGACCTAACCCAAACCTAACATGCGTTATCCTCTAAAATATTTATCAAGACCAGTATTAATTGAATGTTTCAGTGTGGTACCACATTACTACGTGAACCAAGCCTGAAAAAACCCGGGATCCGTTCAACAAGTATGTTAAAACTGCGACAGTATGACCCTGATGAGTGCAAATCCCAGACCTATCCTAGACCTAACATGAATTATTCTCTAAAATATTGATCGAAAACAGGTTTACTTGAATGTTTCAGTGTGGTACCACATTACTACGTGATCCAAACCAGAAAAAACCCAGGATCCGTTCAACAAGTATGTGAAGAATGCGAAAGTATGAGTCTGATGGGTGAAAATCCCAGGCCTACCCTAGACCTAACATGCGTTATCCTCTAAAATATTGATCGAAACCAGGTTGAATCGACTGTTTCAGTGTGGTACCACATTACTACGTGATCCAAACCAGAAAAAACCCAGGATCTAGCCATCAAGTATGAGAAATATGCGAAAGTATGAGCCTGATGAGAGCAAATCCCAGACCTAACCTAGACCTAACATGCGTTATCCTCTAAAATATTGATCGAAACCTGGTTTAATCGACTGTTTCAGTGTGGTACCACATTACTACGTGATCCAAACCAGAAAAAACCCAGGATCTGTTCAACAAGTATGTGAAAAACGCTAAACTGTGAGCCTGATGAGGGCAAATCTTAGACCTAACCCAGACCTAAGATGCGTTATCCTCTAAAATATTTATCCAGACCAGGTTGCATTGAATGTTTCGGTGTGGTCCCACATTACTACGTGATCCAAACCAGGAAAAACCCAGGATCCGTTCAACAAGTATGTGAAGAATGCGAAATTATGAGTCTGATGAGTGAAAATCCCAGACCTAACCTAGACCTAACATGCGTTATCCTCTAAAATATTGATCGAAACCAGGTTTAATGGACTGTTTCAGCGTGGTAGCACATTACTACGTGGTACAATCCAGAAACAGCCCAGGGTCTAGCCTTGAAGTATGAGAAATATGCGAAAGTATGAGCCTGATGAGAGCAAATCCCAGACCTAACCTAGACCTAACATGCGTTATCCTCTAAAATATTGATCGAAACCTGGTTTAATCGACTGTTTCAGTGTGGTACCACATTACTATGTGATCCAAACCAGAAAATAACCCAGGATCTGTTCAACGAGTATGTGAAGTGTGCGAAAGTATGAGTCTGATGAGGTCAAATCCCAGACCAATCCCAGACATAACATGCGTTATCCTCTAAAATATTGATCGAAACCAGGTTTAATCGACTGTTTCAGTGTGGCACCACATTACTACGTGATCCAAACCAGAAAAAACCCAGGATCTAGCCATCAAGTATGAGAAATATGCGAAAGAATGAGCCTGATGAGAGCAAATCCCAGACCTAACCTAGACCTAACATGCGTTATCCTCTAAAATATTGATCGAAACCTGGTTTAATCGACTGTTTCAGTGTGGTACCACATTACTATGTGATCCAAACCAGAAAATAACCCAGGATCTGTTCAACGAGTATGTGAAGTGTGCGAAAGTATGAGTCTGATGAGGTCAAATCCCAGACCAATCCCAGACATAACATGCGTTATCCTCTAAAATATTGATCGAAACCAGGTTTAATCGACTGTTTCAGTGTGGTACCACATTACTACGTGATCCAAACCAGAAAAAACCCAGGATCTAGCCATCAAGTATGAGAAATATGCGAAAGAATGAGCCTGATGAGAGCAAATCCCAGACCTAACCTAGACCTTACATGCGTTATCCTCTAAAATATTGAGCGAAACCAGGTTTAATGGACTGTTTCAGTGTGGTACCACACTGCTTCGTGATCCAAACCAGAACAAACCCAGGATCTGTTCAACAAGTATGTGAAGAATGCGAAAGTATGAGTCTGATGAGTGAAAATCCCAGACCTAACCTAGACCTTACATGCGTTATCCTCTAAAATATTGAGCGAAACCAGGTTTAATTGACTGTTTCAGTGTGGTCCCACATTACAACATGATCCAAACCAGAAATAACCCAGGATCCGTTCAACAAGTATGTGAAGAATGCGAAAGTATGAGTCTGATGAGGGCAAATCCTAGACCTATCCCAGACCTAACTTGCGTTATCCTCTAAAATATTTATCAAGACCAGGTTTAATTGAATGTTTCAGTGTGGTACCACATTACTGCGTGATCCAAACTAGAAAAAACCCAGGATCCGTTCAACAAGTATGTGAAGAATGCGAAGGTATGAGTCTGATCAGTGAAAATCTCAGGCCTTACCTAGACCTAACTTGCGTCGTCCTCTAAAACATTGATGGAAACCAGGTTTCATTGACTGTTTCAGTGTGGTACTACATTACTACGTGATGCAATCCAGGAAAAGCCCAGGATCTAGCCATCAAGTATGAGAAATATGCGAAAGAATGAGCCTGATGAGAGCATATCCCAGACCTAACCTAGACCTAACATGCGTTATCCTCTAAAATATTGATCGAAACCAGGTTTAATTGACTGTTTCAGCGTGGTACCACATTACTACGTGATACAATCCAGAAACAGCCCAGGATCTAGCCATGAAGTATGAGAAACATGCGAAAGTGTGAGCCTGATGAGGGCAAATCCCAGGCCTAACCCAGACCCAATATGCGTTATCCTCTAAAATATTTATCCAGACCAGGTTTCATTGAATGTTTCAGTGTGGTCCCACATTACTACGTGATCCAAACCAGAAAAAACCCAGGATCCGTTCAACAAGTATGTGAAGAATGCGATAGTATGAGTCTGATGAGTGAAAATCCCAGGCCTAACCTAGACCTAACATGCGTTATCCTCTAAAATATTGATCGAAACCCGGTTTAATCGACTGTTTCAGTGTGGTACCACATTACTATGTGATCCAAACCAGAAAATAACCCAGGATCTGTTCAAGGAGTATGTGAAGTGTGCGAAAGTATGAGTCTGATGAGGTCAAATCCCAGACCTATCCCAGACCTGACTTGCGTTATCCTCTAAAATATTGATCGAAACCAGGTTTAATCGACTGTTTCAGTGCGGTACCACATTACTACGTGATCCAAACCAGAAAAAACCCAGGATCAGTTCAACAAGTATGTGAAGAATGCGAAAGTATGAGTCTGATGAGTGAGAATCCCAGGGCTAACATAGACCTAACATGCGTTATACTCTAAAATATTGATCGAAACCAGGTTTAATCGACTGTTTCAGTGTGGTACCACATTGCTACGTGATCCAAACCAGAAAAAACCCAGGATCAGTTCAACAAGTATGTGAAGAATGCGAAAGTATGAGTCTGATGAGTGAAATTCCCAGGGCTAACCTAGACCTGACATGCGTTATCCTCTAAAATATTGATGGAAACCAGGTTTAATCGACTGTTTCAGTGTGGTACCACATTACTATGTGATCCAAACCAGAAAATAACCCAGGATCTGTTCAACGAGTATGTGAAGTGTGCGCAAGTATGAGTCTGATGAGGGCAAATCCCAGACCTATCCCAGACCTAACTTGCGTTATCCTCCAAAATATTGATCGAAACCAGGTTTAATTGACTGTTTTAGTGTGGTACCACATTACTACGTGATCCAAACCAGAAAAAACCCAGGATCTGTTCAACAAGTATGTGAAAAACGCGAAACTGTGAGCCTGATGAGGGCAAATCTTAGACCTAACCCAGACCAAAGATGAGTTATCCTCTAAAATATTTCTCCAGACCAGGTTTCATTGAATGATTCAGTGTGGTACCACTTTACTACGTGATCCAATCCAGAAATAGCCCAGGATCTAGCCATGAGGTATGAGAAATATGCGAAAGTATGAGCCTGATGAGGGCAAATCCTAGACCTAACCCAGACCTAACATGCGTTATCCTCTAAAATATTTATCAAGACCAGGTTTAATTGAATGTTTCAGTGTGGTACCACATTACTACGTGATCCAAACCAGAAAAAACCCAGGATCCGTTCAACAAGTATGTGAAGAATGCGAAAGTATGAGTCTGATGAGTGAAAATCCCAGGCCTGGCCTAGACCTAACATGCGTTATCATCTAAAATATTGAGCGAAACCAGGTTTAATCGACTGTTTCAGTCTGGTACCACATTACTATGTGATCCAATCCAGAAAATGCCCAGGATCTAGCCATCAAGTATGAGAAATACGCGACAGAATGAGCCTGATGAGAGCAAATCCCAGACCTAACCTAGACCTAACATGAATTATTCTCTAAAATATTGGTCGAAACCAGGTTTAATTGACTGTTTTAGTGTGGTCCCACTTTACTACGTGATCCAAACCAGAAAAAACGCAGGATCCGTTCAACAAGTATGTGAAGAATGCGAAAGTATGAGTCTGATGAGTGATAGTCCCAGGCCTAACCTAGACCAAACATGCGTTATCCTCAAAAGTATTGATCGAAACCTGGTTTAATCGACTGTTTCAGTTTGGTACCACATTACTATGTGATCCAAAGCAGAAAATAACCCAGGATCTGTTCAACGAGTATGTGAAGTGTGCGTAAGTATGAGTCTGATGAGGGCAAATCCCAGACCTATCCCATACCTAACTTGCGTTATCCTCTAAAATATTTATCAAGACCAGGTTTAATTGAATGTTTCAGCGTGGTACCACATTACTACGTGATACAATCCAGAAATAGCCCAGGATCTAGCCATGAAGTATGAGAAATATGCGAAAGTATGAGCCTGATGAGGGCAAATCCTAGACCTAACCCAGACCTAACATGCGTTATCCTCTAAAATATTTATCAAGACCAGGTTTAAATGAATGTTTCAGTGTGGTACCACATTACTACGTGATGCAATCCAGAAAAAGCCTAGGATCTAGCCATCAAGTATAAGAAATATGCGAAAGAATGAGCCTGATGAGGGCAAATCCTAGACCTAACCCAGACCTAACATGCGTTATCCTCTAAAATATTGATCGCAACCAGGTTTAATGGACTGTTTCTGTGTGGTACCACACTACTACGTGATCCAAACCAGAAAAAAACCCAGGATCTGATCAACGAGTATGTGAAGTGTGCGAAAGTATGAGTCTGATGAGGGCAAATCACAGACCTATCCCAGACCTCACTTGCGATATCCTGTAAAATATTGATCGACACCAGGTTTAATTGACAGTTTTAGTGTGGTACCACTTTACTACGTGATCCAAAGCAGAAAAACCCTCGATCAGGTCAGCATGCATGTTAAAACTGCGAAAGTATGAGCCTGATGATGGCAAATCCCACACCTATCCCAGACCTAACATGCGTTATCCTCTAAAATATTTATCAAGACCAGGTTTAATTGAATGTTTCAGTGTGGTACCGCATTACTACGTGATGCAATCCAGAAAAAGCCTAGGATCTAGCCATCAAGTATAAGAAATATGCGAAAGAATGAGCCTGATGAGGGCAAATCCTAGACCTAACCCAGACCTAACTTGCGTTATCCTCTAAAATATTGATCGAAACCAGGTTTAATTGACTGTTTTAGTGTGGTACCACATTACTACGTGATCCAAACCAGAAAAAACCCAGGATCTGTTCAACAAGTATGTGAAAAACGCGAAACTGTGAGCCTGATGAGGGCAAATCTTAGACCTAACCCAGACCTAAGATGCGTTATCCTCTAAAATATTTATCCAGACCAGGTTTCATTGAATGTTTCAGTGTGGTACCACTTTACTACGTGATCCAATCCAGAAATAGCCCTGGATCTAGCCATGACGTATGAGAAATATGCGATAGTAAGAGCCTGATGAGGGCAAATCCTAGACCTATCCCAGACCTAACTTGCGTTATCCTCTAAAATATTGATCGAAACCAGGTTTAATTGACTGTTTCAGCGTGGTACCACATTACTACGTGATCCAATTCAGAAATAGCCCAGGATCTAGCCTTGATGTATGAGAAATATGCGAAAGTATGAGCCTGATGAGGGCAAATCCTAGACGTAACCCAGACCTAACATGCGTCATCCTGTAAAATATTTATCAAGACAAGGTTTAATTGAATGTTTCAGTGTAGTACCACATTACTATGTGATCCAAACCAGAAAATAACGCAGGATCTGTTCAACGAGTATGTGAAGTGTGCGAAAGTATGAGCCTGATGAGGGCAAATCCCAGACCTATCCCAGACCTAACATGCGTTATCCTCTAAAATATTTATCAAGACCTCGTTTAATTGATTGTTTCAGTGTGGACCCACATTACTACGCGATCCAAACCAGAAAAAACCCAGGATCCGTTCAGCAAGTATGTGAAGAATGCGAAAGTATGAGTCCGATGAGTGAAAATCCCAGGCCTGACCTAGACCTAACATGCGTTATCCTCTAAAATATTGAGCGAAACCAGGTTTAATGGACTGTTTCAGTGTGGTACCACACTACTACGGGATCCCAACCAGAAAAAACCCAGGATCTGTTCAACGAGTATGTGAAGTGTGCGAAAGTATGAGTCTGATGAGGGCAAATCACAGACCTATCCCAGACCTCACTTGCGATATCCTGTAAAATATTGATCGAAACCAGGTTTAATTGACAGTTTTAGTGTGGTACCACTTTACTACGTGATCCAAACCAGAAAATAACCCAGGATCTGTTCAACGAGTATGTGAAGTGTGCGAAAGTATGAGTCTGATGAGAGCAAATCCCAGGCCTGACCTAGACCTAACATGCGTTATCGTCTAAAATATTGAGCGAAACCAGGGTTAATGGACTGTTTCAGTGTGGTACCACACTACTACGTGATCCAAACCAGAAAAAACCCAGGATCCGTTCAACAAGTATGTGAAGAATGCGAAAGTATGAGTCCGATGAGTGAAAATCCCAGGCCTGACCTAGACCTAACATGCGTTATCCTCTAAAATATTGAGCGAAACCAGGTTTAATGGACTGTTTCAGTGTGGTACCACACTACTACGGGATCCCAACCAGAAAAAACCCAGGATCTGTTCAACAAGTATGTGAAAAACGCGAAAGTATGAGTCTGATGAGTGAACATCCCAGGCCTGGCCTAGACCTAACTTGCGTTATCATCTAAAATATTGAGCGAAACCAGGTTTAATCGACTGTTTCAGTGTGGTACCACATTACTATGTGATCCAATCCAGAAAAAGCCCAGGACCTAGCCATCAAGTATGAGAAATATGCGACAGAATGAGCCTGATGAGGGCAAATCCTAGACCTAACCCAGACCTAACATGCGTTATCCTCTAAAATATTGATCGCAACCAGGTTTAATGGACTGTTTCTGTGTGGTACCACACTACTACGTGATCCAAACCAGAAAAAAACCCAGGATCTGATCAACGAGTATGTGAAGTGTGCGAAAGTATGAGTCTGATGAGGGCAAATCACAGACCTATCCCAGACCTCACTTGCGATATCCTGTAAAATATTGATCGAAACCAGGTTTAATTGACAGTTTTAGTGTGGTACCACTTTACTACGTGATCCAAAGCAGAAAAAACCCTCGATCAGGTCAGCATGCATGTTAAAACTGTGAAAGTAAGAGCCTGATGATGGCAAATCCCACACCTATCCCAGACCTAACATGCGTTATCCTCTAAAATATTTATCAAGACCAGGTTTAATTGAATGTTTCAGTGTGGTACCACATTACTACGTGATGCAATCCAGAAAAAGCCTAGGATCTAGCCATCAAGTATAAGAAATATGCGAAAGTATGAGCCTGATGAGGGCAAATCCTAGACCTAACCCAGACCTAACATGCGTCATCCTCTAAAATATTTATCAAGACCAGGTTTAATTGAATGTTTCAGCGTGGTACCATATTACTACGTGATACAATCCAGTAATAGCCCAGGATCTAGCCATGAAGTATGAGAAATATGCGAAAGTATGAGCCTGATGAGGGCAAATCCTAGACCTAACCCAGACCTAACATGCGTCATCCTCTAAAATATTTATCAAGACCAGGTTTAATTGAATGTTTCAGTCTGGTACCACATTACTACGTGAACTAAACCAGAAAAAAACCCAGGATCTGATCAACGAGTATGTGAAGTGTGCGAAAGTATGAGTCTGATGAGGGCAAATCACAAACCTATCCCAGACCTAACTTGCGATATCCTCTAAAATATTGATCGAAACTAGGTTTAATTGACAGTTTTAGTGTGGTACCACTTTACTACATGATCCAAAGCAGAAAAAACCCTCGATCAGGTCAGCATGCATGTTAAAACTGCGAAAGTATGAGCCTGATGATGGCAAATCCCACACCTATCCCAGACCTAACATGCGTTATCCTCTAAAATATTTATCAAGACCAGGTTTAATTGAATGTTTCAGTGTGGTACCACATTACTACGTGATGCAATCCAGAAAAAGCCTAGGATCTAGCCATCAAGTATAAGAAATATGCGAAAGAATGAGCCTGATGAGGGCAAATCCTAGACCTGTCCCAGACCTAATATGCGTTATCCTCTAAAATATTGATCGCAACCAGGTTTAATGGACTGTTTCTGTGTGGTACCACATTACTATGTGATCCAAACCAGAAAATAACCCAGGATCTGTTCAACGAGTATGTGAAGAATGCGAAAGTATGGGACTGATGAGTGAAAATGCCAGACCTAACCTAGACCTAACATGCGTTATCCTCTAAAATATTGATGCAAACCAGGTTTAATGGACTGTTTCAGTGTGGAACCACACTACTGCGTGATCCAAACCAGAAAAAACCCAGGATCTGTTCAACAAGGATGTGAAAAACGCGAAAGTATGAGCCTGATGAGGGCAAATCCCTGACCTATCCCAGACCTAACTTGCGTTGTCCTCTAAGATATTGATGGAAACCAGGTTTAATTGACTGTTTCAGTGTTGTACTTCATTACTACGTGATGCAATCCAGAAAAAGCCCAGGATCTAGCCATCAAGTTTGAGAAATATGCGAAAGAATGAGCCTGATGAGAGCAAATCCCAGACCTAAACTAGACCTAACATGAATTATTCTCTTAAATATTGATCGAAACCAGGTGTAATTGATTGTTTCAGTGTGGTCCCACATTACTACGTGATCCAAACCAGAAAAAACCTAGGATCCGTTCAACAAGTATGTGAAGAATGCGAAAGTATGAGTCTGATGAGGGCAAATCCCAGACCTATCCCAGACCTAACTTGCGTTATCCTCTAAAATATTGATCGAAACCAGGTTTAATTGACTGTTTTAGTGTGGTACCACATTACTACGTGATCCAAACCAGAAAAAACCCAGGATCTGTTCAACAAGTATGTGGAAAACGCGAAACTGTGAGCCTGATGAGGGCAAATCTTAGACCTAACCCAGACCTAAGATGCGTTATCCTCTAAAATATTTATCCAGACCAGGTTTCATTGAATGTTTCAGTGTGGTACCACTTTACTACGTGATCCAATCCAGAAATAGCCCTGGATCTAGCCATGACGTATGAGAAATATGCGATAGTAAGAGCCTGATGAGGGCAAATCCTAGACCTATCCCAGACCTAACTTGCGTTATCCTCTAAAATATTGATCGAAACCAGGTTTAATTGACTGTTTCAGCGTGGTACCACATTACTACGTGATCCAATTCAGAAATAGCCCAGGATCTAGCCTTGATGTATGAGAAATATGCGAAAGTATGAGCCTGATGAGGGCAAATCCTAGACGTAACCCAGACCTAACATGCGTCATCCTGTAAAATATTTATCAAGACAAGGTTTAATTGAATGTTTCAGTGTGGTACCACATTACTATGTGATCCAAACCAGAAAATAACGCAGGATCTGTTCAACGAGTATGTGAAGTGTGCGAAAGTATGAGCCTGATGAGGGCAAATCCCAGACCTATCCCAGACCTAACATGCGTTATCCTCTAAAATATTTATCAAGACCTCGTTTAATTGATTGTTTCAGTGTGGACCCACATTACTACGCGATCCAAACCAGAAAAAACCCAGGATCCGTTCAGCAAGTATGTGAAGAATGCGAAAGTATGAGTCTGATGAGTGAAAATCCCAGGCCTGACCTAGACCTAACATGCGTTATCGTCTAAAATATTGAGTGAAACCAGGGTTAATGGACTGTTTCAGTGTGGTACCACACTACTACGTGATCCAAACCAGAAAAAACCCAGGATCCGTTCAACAAGTATGTGAAGTGTGCGAAAGTATGCGCCTGATGAGAGCAAATCCCAGACCTAACCTAGACCTAACATGAATTATTCTCTAAAATATTGGTCGAAACCAGGTTTAATTGACTGTTTCAGTGTGGTCCCACATTACTACGTGATCCAAACCAGAAAAAACCCAGGATCCGTTCAACAAGTATGTGAAGAATGCGAAAGTATGAGTCCGATGAGTGAAAATCCCAGGCCTGACCTAGACCTAACATGCGTTATCCTCTAAAATATTGAGCGAAACCAGGTTTAATCGACTGTTTCAGTCTGGTACCACATTACTATGTGATCCAATCCAGAAAATGCCCAGGATCTAGCCATCAAGTATGAGAAATACGCGACAGAATGAGCCTGATGAGAGCAAATCCCAGACCTAACCTAGACCTAACATGAATTATTCTCTAAAATATTGGTCGAAACCAGGTTTAATTGACTGTTTCAGTGTGGTCCCACTTTACTACGTGATCCAAACCAGAAAAAACGCAGGATCCGTTCAACAAGTATGTGAAGAATGCGAAAGTATGAGTCTGATGAGTGATAGTCCCAGGCCTAACCTAGACCAAACATGCGTTATCCTCAAAAGTATTGATCGAATCCTGGTTTAATCGACTGTTTCAGTTTGGTACCACATTACTATGTGATCCAAAGCAGAAAGTAACCCAGGATCTGTTCAACGAGTATGTGAAGTGTGCGTAAGTATGAGTCTGATGAGGGCAAATCCCAGACCTATCCCATACCTAACTTGCGTTATCCTCTAAAATATTTATCAAGACCAGGTTTAATTGAATGTTTCAGCGTGGTACCACATTACTACGTGATACAATCCAGAAATAGCCCAGGATCTAGCCATGAAGTATGAGAAATATGCGAAAGTATGAGCCTGATGAGGGCAAATCCTAGACCTAACCCAGACCTAACATGCGTTATCCTCTAAAATATTTATCAAGACCAGGTTTAAATGAATGTTTCAGTGTGGTACCACATTACTACGTGATGCAATCCAGAAAAAGCCTAGGATCTAGCCATCAAGTATAAGAAATATGCGAAAGAATGAGCCTGATGAGGGCAAATCCTAGACCTAACCCAGACCTAACATGCGTTATCCTCTAAAATATTGATCGCAACCAGGTTTAATGGACTGTTTCTGTGTGGTACCACACTACTACGTGATCCAAACCAGAAAAAAACCCAGGATCTGATCAACGAGTATGTGAAGTGTGCGAAAGTATGAGTCTGATGAGGGCAAATCACAGACCTATCCCAGACCTCACTTGCGATATCCTGTAAAATATTGATCGACACCAGGTTTAATTGACAGTTTTAGTGTGGTACCACTTTACTACGTGATCCAAAGCAGAAAAAACCCTCGATCAGGTCAGCATGCATGTTAAAACTGCGAAAGTATGAGCCTGATGATGGCAAATCCCACACCTATCCCAGACCTAACATGCGTTATCCTCTAAAATATTTATCAAGACCAGGTTTAATTGAATGTTTCAGTGTGGTACCGCATTACTACGTGATGCAATCCAGAAAAAGCCTAGGATCTAGCCATCAAGTATAAGAAATATGCGAAAGAATGAGCCTGATGAGGGCAAATCCTAGACCTAACCCAGACCTAACATGCGTTATCCTCTAAAATATTGATCGCAACCAGGTTTAATGGACTGTTTCTGTGTGGTACCACACTACTACGTGATCCAAACCAGAAAAAACCCAAGATCTGTTCAACAAGTATGTGAAAAACGCGAAAGTATGAGCCTGATGAGGGCAAATCCCAGACCTATCCCAGACCTAACTTGCGTTATCCTCCAAAATATTGATCGAAACCAGGTTTAATTGACTGTTTCAGTGTGGTCCCACATTACTACGTGATGCAAACCAGAAAAAACCCAGGATGCGTTCAACAAGTATGTGAAGAATGCGAAAGTATGAGTTTGATGAGTGAAAATCCCAGGCCTAACCTAGACCTAACATGCGTTATCCTCAAAAATATTGTTCGAAACCTGGTTTAATCGACTGTTTCAGTTTGGTACCACATTACTATGTGATCCAAACCAGAAAATAACCCAGGATCTGTTCAACGAGTATGTGAAGTGTGCGTAAGTATGAGTCTGATAAGGGCAAATCCCAGACCTATCCCAGACCTAACTTGCGTTATCCTCTAAAATATTTATCAAGACCAGGTTTAATTGAATGTTTCAGCGTGGTACCATATTACTACGTGATCCAATCAAGAAATAGCCCAGGATCTAGCCATGAAGTATGAGAAATATGCGAAAGTATGAGCCTGATGATGGCAAATCCTAGACCTAACCCAGACCTAACATGCGTTATCCTCTAAAATATTTATCAAGACCAGGTTTAATTGAATGTTTCAGTGTGGTACCACATTACTACGTGATCCAAACCAGAAAAAACCCAGGATCCGTTCAACAAGTATGTGAAGAATGCGAAAGTATGAGTCTGATGAGTGAACATCCCAGGCCTGGCCTAGACCTAACTTGCGTTATCATCTAAAATATTGAGCGAAACCAGGTTTAATCGACTGTTTCAGTGTGGTACCACATTACTATGTGATCCAATCCAGAAAAAGCCCAGGACCTAGCCATCAAGTATGAGAAATATGCGACAGAATGAGCCTGATGAGAGCAAATCCCAGACCTAACCTAGACCTAACATGAATTATTCTCTAAAATATTGGTCGAAACCAGGTTTAATTGACTGTTTCAGTGTGGTCCCACTTTACTACGTGATCCAAACCAGAAAAAACGCAGGATCCGTTCAACAAGTATGTGAAGAATGCGAAAGTATGAGTCTGATGAGTGATAATCCCAGGCCTAACCTAGACCAAACATGCGTTATCCTCAAAAGTATTGATCGAAACCTGGTTTAATCGACTGTTTCAGTTTGGTACCACATCACTATGTGATCCAAAGCAGAAAATAACCCAAGATCTGTTCAACGAGTATGTGAAGTGTGCGTAAGTATGAGTCTGATGAGGGCAAATCCCAGACCTATCCCAGACCTAACTTGCGTTATCCTCTAAAATATTTATCAAGACCAGGTTTAAGTGAATGTTTCAGCGTGGTACCACATTACTACGTGATACAATCCAGAAATAGCCCAGGATCTAGCCATGAAGTACGAGAAATATGCGAAAGTATGAGCCTGATGAGGGCAAATCCTAGACCTAACCCAGACCTAACATGCGTTATCCTCTAAAATATTTATCAAGACCAGGTTTAAATGAATGTTTCAGTGTGGTACCACATTACTACGTGATGCAATCCACAAAAAGCCTAGGATCTAGCCATCAAGTATAAGAAATATGCGAAAGAATGAGCCTGATGAGGGCAAATCCTAGACCTAACCCAGACCTAACATGCGTTATCCTCTAAAATATTGATCGCAACCAGGTTTAATGGACTGTTTCTGTGTGGTACCACACTACTACGTGATCCAAACCAGAAAAAAACCCAGGATCTGATCAACGAGTATGTGAAGTGTGCGAAAGTATGAGTCTGATGAGGGCAAATCACAGACCTATCCCAGACCTAACTTGCGATATCCTCTAAAATATTGATCGAAACTAGGTTTAATTGACAGTTTTAGTGTGGTACCACTTTACTACATGATCCAAAGCAGAAAAAACCCTCGATCAGGTCAGCATGCATGTTAAAACTGCGAAAGTATGAGCCTGATGATGGCAAATCCCACACCTATCCCAGACCTAACATGCGTTATCCTCTAAAATATTTATCAAGACCAGGTTTAATTGAATGTTTCAGTGTGGTACCACATTACTACGTGATGCAATCCAGAAAAAGCCTAGGATCTAGCCATCAAGTATAAGAAATATGCGAAAGAATGAGCCTGATGAGGGCAAATCCTAGACCTAACCCAGACCTAACATGCGTTATCCTCTAAAATATTGATCGCAACCAGGTTTAATGGACTGTTTCTGTGTGGTACCACACTACTACGTGATCCAAACCAGAAAAAACCCAGGATCTGTTCAACAAGTATGTGAAGAATGCGAAAGTATGAGTTTGATGAGTGAAAATCCCAGGCCTAACCTAGACCTAACATGCGTTATCCTCAAAAATATTGATCGAAACCTGGTTTAATCGACTGTTTCAGTGTGGTACCACATTACTATGTGATCCAAACCAGAAAATAACCCAGGATCTGTTCAACGAGTATGTGAACAATGCGAAAGTATGAGTCTGATGAGTGAAAATCCCAGGCCTAACCTAGACCTAACATGCGTTATCCTCTAAAATATTGATCGAAACCTGGTTTAATCGACTGTTTCAGTGTGGTACCACATTACTATGTGATCCAAACCAGAAATAACCCAGGATCCGTTCAACAAGTATGTGAAGAATGCGAAAGTATGAGTCTGATGAGTGAAAATCCCAGACCTAACCTAGACCTAACATGCGTTATCCTCTAAAATATTGATCGAAACCTGGTTTAATCGACTGTTTCAGTGTGGTACTACATTACTACGTGATGCAATCCAGAAAAAGCCCAGGATCTAGCCATCAAGTATGAGAAATATGCGAAAGAATGAGCTTGATGAGAGCAAATCCCAGACCTAACCTAGACCTAACATGCGTTATTCTCTAAAATATTGAGCGAAACCAGGTTTAATGGACTGTTTCAGTGTGGTACCACACTACTTCGTGATGCAAACCAGAAAAAACCCAGGATCTGTTCTACAAGTATGTGAAAAACGCTAAACTGTGAGCCTGATGAGGGCAAATCTTAGACCTAACCCAGACCTAAGATGAGTTATCCTTTAAAATATTTATCCAGACCAGGTTGCATTGAATGTTTCGGTGTGGTCCCACATTACTACGTGATCCAAACCAGAAAAAACCCAGGATCCGTTCAACAAGTATGTGAAGAATGCGAAAGTATGAGTCTGATGAGTGAAAATCCCAGGCCTAACCTAGACCTAACATGCGTTATCCTCTAAAATATTGATCGAAACCTGGTTTAATCGACTGTTTCAGTGTGGTACCACATTACTATGTGATCCAAACCAGAAAATAACCCAGGATCTGTTCAAGGAGGTTGTGAAGTGTGCGAAAGTATGAGTCTGATGAGGTCAAATCCCAGACCTATCCCAGACCTAACTTGCGTTATCCTCAAAAATATTGATCGAAACCAGGTTTAATCGACTGTTTCAGTGTGGTACCACATTACTACGTGATCCAAACCAGGAAAAACCCAGGATCCGTTCAACAAGTATGTGAAGAATGCGAAATTATGAGTCTGATGAGTGAAAATCCCAGACCTAACCTAGACGTAACATGCGTTATCCTCTAAAATATTGATCGAAACCTGGTTTAATCGACTGTTTCAGTGTCGTACCACATTACTACGTGATCCAAACCAGAAAAAACCCAGGATCTAGCCATCAAGTATGAGAAATATGCGAAAGAATGAGCCTGATGAGAGCAAATCACAGACCTAACCTAGACCTTACATGCGTTATCCTCTAAAATATTGAGCGAAACCAGGTTTAATGGACTGTTTCAGTGTGGTACCACACTGCTTCGTGATCCAAACCAGAAAAAACCCAGGATCTGTTCAACAAGTATGTGAAGAATGCGAAAGTATGAGTCTGATGAGTGAAAATCCCAGGCCTAACCTAGACCTAACATGCGTTATCCTCAAAAATATTGATCGAAACCTGGTTTAATCGTCTGTTTCAGCGTGGTACCACATTACTACGTGATACAATCCAGAAACAGCCTAGGGTCTAGCCTTGAAGTATGAGAAATATGCGAAAGTATGAGCCTGATGAGGGCAAATCCTAGACCTAACCCAGGCCTAACATGCGTTATCCTCTAAAATATTTATCAAGACCAGGTTTAATTGATTGTTTCAGTGTGGTCCCACATTACTACGTGATCCAAACCAGAAAAAACCCAGGATCTGTTCAACATGTATGAGAAATATGCGAAAGAATGAGCCTGATGAGAGCAAATCCCAGACCTAACCTAGACCTAACATGAATTATTCTCTAAAATATTGATCGAAACCAGGTTTAATTGACTGTTTCAGTGTGGTCCTACATTACTACATGATCCAAACCTGAAATAACCCAGGATCCGTTCAACAAGTATGTGAAGAATGCGAAAGTATGAGTCTGATGAGGGCAAATCCTAGACCTATCCCAGACCTAACTTGCGTTATCTTCTAAAATATTTATCAAGACCAGGTTTAATTGAATGTTTCAGTGTGGTATCACATTACTGCGTGATCCAAACTAGAAAAAACCCAGGATCCGTTCAACAAGTATGTGAAGAATGCGAAAGTATGAGTCTGATGAGGTCAAATCCCAGACCTATCCCAGACCTAACTTGCGTTATCCTCAAAAATATTGATCGAAACCAGGTTTAATCGACTGTTTCAGTGTGGTACCACATTACTACGTGATCCAAACCAGGAAAAACCCAGGATCCGTTCAACAAGTATGTGAAGAATGCGAAATTATGAGTCTGATGAGTGAAAATCCCAGACCTAACCTAGACGTAACATGCGTTATCCTCTAAAATATTGATCGAAACCTGGTTTAATCGACTGTTTCAGTGTGGTACCACATTACTACGTGATCCAAACCAGAAAAAACCCAGGATCTAGCCATCAAGTATGAGAAATATGCGAAAGAATGAGCCTGATGAGAGCAAATCCCAGACCTAACCTAGACCTTAGTTGCGTTATCCTCTAAAATATTGAGCGAAACCAGGTTTAATGGACTGTTTCAGTGTGGTACCACACTGCTTCGTGATCCAAACCAGAAAAAACCCAGGATCTGTTCAACAAGTATGTGAAGAATGCGAAAGTATGAGTCTGATGAGAGAAAATCCCAGGCCTAACCTAGACCTAACATGCGTTATCCTCAAAAATATTGATCGAAACCTGGTTTAATCGTCTGTTTCAGCGTGGTACCACATTACTACGTGATACAATCTAGAAACAGCCCAGGGTCTAGCCTTGAAGTATGAGAAATATGCGAAAGTATGAGCCTGATGTGGGCAAATCCTAGACCTAACCCAGGCCTAACATGCGTTATCCTCTAAAATATTTATCAAGACCAGGTTTAATTGATTGTTTCAGTGTGGTCCCACATTACTACGTGATCCAAACCAGAAAAAACCCAGGATCTGTTCAACATGTATGAGAAATATGCGAAAGAATGAGCCTGATGAGAGCAAATCCCAGACCTAACCTAGACCTAACATGAATTATTCTCTAAAATATTGATCGAAACCAGGTTTAATTGACTGTTTCAGTGTGGTCCCACATTACTACATGATCCAAACCTGAAATAACCCAGGATCCGTTCAACAAGTATGTGAAGAATGCGAAAGTATGAGTCTGATGAGGGCAAATCCTAGACCTATCCCAGACCTAACTTGCGTTATCCTCTAAAATATTTATCAAGACCAGGTTTAATTGAATGTTTCAGTGTGGTACCACATTACTGCGTGATCCAAACTAGAAAAAACCCAGGATCTAGCCATCAAGTATGAGAAATATGCGAAAGAATGAGCCTGATGAGAGCAAATCCCAGACCTAACCTAGACCTTAGTTGCGTTATCCTCTAAGATATTGAGCGAAACCAGGTTTAATGGACTGTTTCAGTGTGGTACCACACTGCTTCGTGATCCAAACCAGAAAAAACCCAGGATCTGTTCAACAAGTATGTGAAGAATGCGAAAGTATGAGTCTGCTGAGTGAAAATCCCAGGCCTAACCTAGACCTAACATGCGTTATCCTCTAAAATATTGATCGAAACCTGGTTTAATCGACTGTTTCAGTGTGGTACCACATTACTATGTGATCCAAACCAGAAAATAACCCAGGATCTGTTCAAGGAGTATGTGAAGTGTGCGAAAGTATGAGTCTGATGAGGTCAAATCCCAGACCTATCCCAGACCTAACTTGCGTTATCCTCTAAAATATTGATCGAAACCAGGTTTAATCGACTGTTTCAGTGCGGTACCACATTACTACGTGATCCAAACCAGAAAAAACCCAGGATCAGTTCAACAAGTATGTGAAGAATGCGAAAGTATGAGTCTGATGAGTGAGAATCCCAGGGCTAACATAGACCTAACATGCGTTATACTCTAAAATATTGATCGAAACCAGGTTTAATTGACTGTTTCAGTGTGGTACCACATTGCTACGTGATCCAAACCCGAAAAAACCCAGGATCTAGCCATCAAGTATGAGTAATATGCGAAAGAATGAGCCTGATGAGAGTAAATCCCGGACCTAAACTAGACCTAACATGAATTATTCTCTAAAATATTGATCGAAACCAGGTTTAATTGACTGTTTCAGTGTGGTCCCACATTACTACGTGATCCAAACCAGAAAAAACCCAGGATCCGTTCAACAAGTATGTGAAGAATGCGAAAGTATGAGTCTGATGAGGTCAAATCCCAGACCTATCCCAGACCTAACTTGCGTTATCCTCTAAAATATTGATCGAAACCAGGTTTAATCGACTGTTTCAGTGCGGTACCTCATCACTACGTGATCCAAACCAGAAAACACCCAGGATCAGTTCAACAAGTATGTGAAGAATGCGAAAGTATGAGTCTGATGAGTGAGAATCCCAGGGCTAACATAGACCTAACATGCGTTATCCTCTAAAATATTGATCGAAACCAGGTTTAATCGACTGTTTCAGTGTGGTACCACATTACTACGTGATCCAAACCAGAAAAAACCCAGGATCAGTTCAACAAGTATGTGAAGAGTGCGAAAGTATGAGTCTGATGAGTGAAATTCCCAGGGCTAACCTAGACCTAACATGCGTTATCCTCTAAAATATTGATCGAAACCTGGTTTAATCGACTGTTTCAGTGTGGTACCACACTGCTTCGTGATCCAAACCAGAAAAAACCCAGGATCTGTTCAACAAGTATGTGAAGAATGCGAAAGTATGAGTCTGATGAGTGAAAATCCCAGGCCTAACCTAGACCTAACATGCGTTATCCTCTAAAATATTGATCGAAACCTGGTTTAATCGACTGTTTCAGTGTGGTACCACATTACTATGTGATCCAAACCAGAAATAACCCAGGATCCGTTCAACAAGTATGTGAAGAATGCGAAAGTATGAGTCTGATGAGTGAAAATCCCAGACCTAACCTAGACCTAACATGCGTTATCCTCTAAAATATTGATCGAAACCTGGTTTAATCGACTGTTTCAGTGTGGTACTACATTACTACGTGATGCAATCCAGAAAAAGCCCAGGATCTAGCCATCAAGTATGAGAAATATGCGAAAGAATGAGCCTGATGAGAGCAAATCCCAGACCTAACCTAGACCTAACATGCGTTATCCTCTAAAATATTGAGCGAAACCAGGTTTAATGGACTGTTTCAGTGTGGTACCACACTACTTCGTGATGCAAACCAGAAAAAACCCAGGATCTGTTCTACAAGTATGTGAAAAACGCTAAACTGTGAGCCTGATGAGGGCAAATCTTAGACCTAACCCAGACCTAAGATGAGTTATCCTTTAAAATATTTATCCAGACCAGGTTGCATTGAATGTTTCGGTGTGGTCCCACATTACTACGTGATCCAAACCAGAAAAAACCCAGGATCCGTTCAACAAGTATGTGAAGAATGCGAAAGTATGAGTCTGATGAGTGAAAATCCCAGGCCTAACCTAGACCTAACATGCGTTATCCTCTAAAATATTGTTCGAAACCTGGTTTAATCGACTGTTTCAGTGTGGTACCACATTACTATGTGATCCAAACCAGAAAATAACCCAGGATCTGTTCAAGGAGGTTGTGAAGTGTGCGAAAGTATGAGTCTGATGAGGTCAAATCCCAGACCTATCCCAGACCTAACTTGCGTTATCCTCAAAAATATTGATCGAAACCAGGTTTAATCGACTGTTTCAGTGTGGTACCACATTACTACGTGATCCAAACCAGGAAAGACCCAGGATCCGTTCAACAAGTATGTGAAGAATGCGAAATTATGAGTCTGATGAGTGAAAATCCCAGACCTAACCTAGACGTAACATGCGTTATCCTCTAAAATATTGAGCGAAACCAGGTTTAATGGACTGTTTCAGTGTGGTACCACACTGCTTCGTGATCCAAACCAGAAAAAACCCAGGATCTGTTCAACAAGTATGTGAAGAATGCGAAAGTATGAGTCTGATGAGAGAAAATCCCAGGCCTAACCTAGACCTAACATGCGTTATCCTCAAAAATATTGATCGAAACCTGGTTTAATCGTCTGTTTCAGCGTGGTACCACATTACTACGTGATACAATCTAGAAACAGCCCAGGGTCTAGCCTTGAAGTATAAGAAATATGCGAAAGTATGAGCCTGATGTGGGCAAATCCTAGACCTAACCCAGGCCTAACATGCGTTATCCTCTAAAATATTTATCAAGACCAGGTTTAATTGATTGTTTCAGTGTGGTCCCACATTACTACGTGATCCAAACCAGAAAAAACCCAGGATCTGTTCAACATGTATGAGAAATATGCGAAAGAATGAGCCTGATGAGAGCAAATCCCAGACCTAACCTAGACCTAACATGAATTATTCTCTAAAATATTGATCGAAACCAGGTTTAATTGACTGTTTCAGTGTGGTCCCACATTACTACATGATCCAAACCTGAAATAACCCAGGATCCGTTCAACAAGTATGTGAAGAATGCGAAAGTATGAGTCTGATGAGGGCAAATCCTAGACCTATCCCAGACCTAACTTGCGTTATCCTCTAAAATATTTATCAAGACCAGGTTTAATTGAATGTTTCAGTGTGGTACCACATTACTGCGTGATCCAAACTAGAAAAAACCCAGGATCTAGCCATCAAGTATGAGAAATATGCGAAAGAATGAGCCTGATCAGAGCAAATCCCAGACCTAATCTAGACCTTAGTTGCGTTATCCTCTAAAATATTGAGCGAAACCAGGTTTAATGGACTGTTTCAGTGTGGTACCACACTGCTTCGTGATCCAAACCAGAAAAAACCCAGGATCTGTTCAACAAGTATGTGAAGAATGCGAAAGTATGAGTCTGATGAGTGAAAATCCCAGGCCTAACCTAGACCTAACATGCGTTATCCTCTAAAATATTGATCGAAACCTGGTTTAATCGACTGTTTCAGTGTGGTACCACATTACTATGTGATCCAAACCAGAAAATAACCCAGGATCTGTTCAAGGAGTATGTGAAGTGTGCGAAAGTATGAGTCTGATGAGGTCAAATCCCAGACCTATCCCAGACCTAACTTGCGTTATCCTCTAAAATATTGATCGAAACCAGGTTTAATCGACTGTTTCAGTGCGGTACCACATTACTACGTGATCCAAACCAGAAAAACCCAGGATCAGTTCAACAAGTATGTGAAGAATGCGAAAGTATGAGTCTGATGAGTGAGAATCCCAGGGCTAACATAGACCTAACATGCGTTATACTCTAAAATATTGATCGAAACCAGGTTTAATCGACTGTTTCAGTGTGGTACCACATTGCTACGTGATCCAAACCCGAAAAAACCCAGGATCTAGCCATCAAGTATGAGTAATATGCGAAAGAATGAGCCTGATGAGAGTAAATCCCGGACCTAAACTAGACCTAACATGAATTATTCTCTAAAATATTGATCGAAACCAGGTTTAATTGACTGTTTCAGTGTGGTCCCACATTACTACGTGATCCAAACCAGAAAAAACCCAGGATCCGTTCAACAAGTATGTGAAGAATGCGAAAGTATGAGTCTGATGAGGTCAAATCCCAGACCTATCCCAGACCTAACTTGCGTTATCCTCTAAGATATTGAACGAAACCAGGTTTAATCGACCGTTTCAGTGTGGTACCACATTACTACGTGATCCAAACCAGCAAAAACCCAGGATCCGTTGAACAAGTATGTGAAGAATGCGAAAGTATGAGTCTGATGAGTGAAAATCCCAGTCCTAACCTAGACCTAACATGCGCTATCCTCTAAAATATTGATAGAAACCTGGTTTAATCGACTGTTTCAGTGTGGTACCACATTACTACGTGATGCAAACCAGAAAATAACCCAGGATCTGTTCAAGGAGTATGTGAAGTGTGCGAAAGTATGAGTCTGATGAGGTCAAATCCCAGACCTATCCCAGACCTAACTTGCGTTATCCTCTAAAATATTGATCGAAACCAGGTTTAATCGACTGTTTCAGTGCGGTACCACATTACTACGTGATCCAAACCAGAAAAACCCAGGATCAGTTCAACAAGTATGTGAAGAATGCGAAAGTATGAGTCTGATGAGTGAGAATCCCAGGGCTAACATAGACCTAACATGCGTTATACTCTAAAATATTGATCGAAACCAGGTTTAATCGACTGTTTCAGTGTGGTACCACATTGCTACGTGATCCAAACCCGAAAAAACCCAGGATCTAGCCATCAAGTATGAGTAATATGCGAAAGAATGAGCCTGATGAGAGTAAATCCCGGACCTAAACTAGACCTAACATGAATTATTCTCTAAAATATTGATCGAAACCAGGTTTAATTGACTGTTTCAGTGTGGTCCCACATTACTACGTGATCCAAACCAGAAAAAACCCAGGATCCGTTCAACAAGTATGTGAAGAATGCGAAAGTATGAGTCTGATGAGGTCAAATCCCAGACCTATCCCAGACCTAACTTGCGTTATCCTCTAAGATATTGAACGAAACCAGGTTTAATCGACCGTTTCAGTGTGGTACCACATTACTACGTGATCCAAACCAGCAAAAACCCAGGATCCGTTGAACAAGTATGTGAAGAATGCGAAAGTATGAGTCTGATGAGTGAAAATCCCAGTCCTAACCTAGACCTAACATGCGCTATCCTCTAAAATATTGATCGAAACCAGGTTTAATCGACTGTTTCAGTGTGGTACCACATTACTATGTGATCCAAACCAGAAAATAACCCAGGATCTGTTCAACGAGTATGTGAAGTGTGCGAAAGTATGAGTCTGATGAGGTCAAATCCCAGACCTATCCCAGACCTAACTTGCGTTATCCTCTAAAATATTGATCGAAACCAGGTTAAATTGACCGTTTCAGTGTGGTCCCACATTACTACGTGATCCAAACCAGAAAAAACCCAGGATCCGTTCAACAAGTATGAGAAGAATGCGAAAGTATGAGTCTGATGAGGTCAAATCCCAGACCTATCCCAGACCTAACTTGCGTTATCCTCTAAAATATTGATCGAAACCTGGTTTAATCGACTGTTTCAGTGTGGTACCACATTACTATGTGATCCAAACCAGAAAATAACCCAGGATCTGTTCAAGGAGTATGTGAAGTGTGCGAAAGTATGAGTCCGATGAGGTCAAATCCGAGACCTATCCCAGACCTAACTTGCGTTATCCTCTAAAATATTGAACGAAACCAGGTTTAATCGACCGTTTCAGTGTGGTACCACATTACTACGTGATCCAAACCAGAAAAAACCCAGGATCCGTTCAACAAGTATGTGAAGAATGCGACAGTATGAGTCTGATGAGTGAAAATCCCAGTCCTAACCTAGACCTAACATGCGCTATCCTCTAAAATATTGATCGAAACCTGGTTTAATCGACTGTTTCAGTGTGGTACCACATTACTACGTGATGCAAACCAGAAAATAACCTAGGATCTGTTCAAGGAGTATGTGAAGTGTGCGAAAGTATGAGTCTGATGAGGTCAAATCCCAGACCTATCCCAGACCTAACTTGCGTTATCCTCTAAAATATTGATCGAAACCAGGTTTAATGGACTGTTTCTGTGTGGTACCACACTGCTTCGTGATCCAAACCAGAAAAAACCCAGGATCTGTTCAACAAGTATGTGAAGAATGCGAAAGTATGAGTCTGATGAGTGAAAATCCCAGGCCTAACCTAGACCTAACATGCGTTATCCTCAAAAATATTGATCGAAACCTGGTTTAATCGTCTGTTTCAGCGTGGTACCACATTACTACGTGATACAATCTAGAAACAGCCCAGGGTCTAGGCTTGAAGTATGAGAAATATGCGAAAGTATGAGCCTGATGAGGGCAAATCCTAGACCTAACCCAGGCCTAACATGCGTTATCCTCTAAAATATTTATCAAGACCAGGTTTAATTGATTGTTTCAGTGTGGTCCCACATTACTACGTGATCCAAACCAGAAAAAACCCAGGATCTGTTCAACATGTATGAGAAATATGCGAAAGAATGAGCCTGATGAGAGCAAATCCCAGACCTAACCTAGACCTAACATGAATTATTCTCTAAAATATTGATCGAAACCAGGTTTAATTGACTGTTTCAGTGTGGTCCCACATTACTACATGATCCAAACCTGAAATAACCCAGGATCCGTTCAACAAGTATGTGAAGAATGCGAAAGTATGGGTCTGATGAGGGCAAATCCTAGACCTATCCCAGACCTAACTTGCGTTATCCTCTAAAATATTTATCAAGACCAGGTTTAATTGAATGTTTCAGTGTGGTACCACATTACTGCGTGATCCAAACTAGAAAAAACCCAGGATCTAGCCATCAAGTATGAGAAATATGCGAAAGAATGAGCCTGATGAGAGCAAATCCCAGACCTAACCTAGACCTTAGTTGCGTTATCCTCTAAAATATTGAGCGAAACCAGGTTTAATGGACTGTTTCAGTGTGGTACCACACTGCTTCGTGATCCAAACCAGAAAAAACCCAGGATCTGTTCAACAAGTATGTGAAGAATGCGAAAGTATGAGTCTGATGAGTGAAAATCCCAGGCCTAACCTAGACCTAACATGCGTTATCCTCTAAAATATTGATCGAAACCTGGTTTAATCGACTGTTTCAGTGTGGTACCACATTACTATGTGATCCAAACCAGAAAATAACCCAGGATCTGTTCAAGGAGTTTGTGAAGTGTGCGAAAGTATGAGTCTGATGAGGTCAAATCCCAGACCTATCCCAGACCTAACTTGCGTTATCCTCTAAAATATTGATCGAAACCAGGTTTAATCGACTGTTTCAGTGCGGTACCACATTACTACGTGATCCAAACCAGAAAAAACCCAGGATCAGTTCAACAAGTATGTGAAGAATGCGAAAGTATGAGTCTGATGAGTGAGAATCCCAGGGCTAACATAGACCTAACATGCGTTATACTCTAAAATATTGATCGAAACCAGGTTTAATCGACTGTTTCAGTGTGGTACCACATTGCTACGTGATCCAAACCCGAAAAAACCCAGGATCTGTTCAACGAGTATGTGAAGTGTGCGAAAGTATGAGTCTGATCAGGTCAAATCCCAGACCTATCCCAGACCTAACTTGCGTTATCGTCTAAAATATTGATCGAAACCAGGTTTAATCGACTGTTTCAGTGTGGTACCACATTACTACGTGATCGAAACCAGAAAAAACCCAGGATCCGTTGAACAAGTATGTGAAGAATGCGAAAGTATGAGTCTGATGAGTGAAAATCCCAGTCCTAACCTAGACCTAACATGCGCTATCCTCTAAAATATTGATAGAAACCTGGTTTAATCGACTGTTTCAGTGTGGTACCACATTACTACGTGATGCAAACCAGAAAATAACCCAGGATCTGTTCAAGGAGTATGTGAAGTGTGCGAAAGTATGAGTCTGATTAGGTCAAATCCCAGACCTATCCCAGACCTAACTTGCGTTATCCTCTAAAATATTGAACGAAACCAGGTTTAATCGACCGTTTCAGTGTGGTACCACATTACTATGTGATCCAAACCACAAAATAACCCAGGATCTGTTCAACGAGTATGTGAAGTGTGCGAAAGTATGAGTCTGATGAGGTCAAATCCCAGACCAATCCCAGACTTAACATGCGTTATCCTCTAAAATATTGATCGAAACCAGGTTTAATCGACTGTTTCAGTGTGGTACCACATTACTACGTGATGCAAACCAGAAAATAACCCAGGATCTGTTCAAGGAGTATGTGAAGTGTGCGAAAGTATGAGTCTGATGAGGTCAAATCCCAGACCTATCCCAGACCTAACTTGCGTTATCCTCTAAAATATTGATCGAAACCAGGTTTAATCGACTGTTTCAGTGCGGTACCTCATCACTACGTGATCCAAACCAGAAAACACCCAGGATCAGTTCAACAAGTATGTGAAGAATGCGAAAGTATGAGTCTGATGAGTGAGAATCCCAGGGCTAACATAGACCTAACATGCGTTATCCTCTAAAATATTGATCGAAACCAGGTTTAATCGACTGTTTCAGTGTGGTACCACATTACTACGTGATCCAAACCAGAAAAAACCCAGGATCAGTTCAACAAGTATGTGAAGAGTGCGAAAGTATGAGTCTGATGAGTGAAAATCCCAGGGCTAACCTAGACCTAACATGCGTTATCCTCTAAAATATTGATCGAAACCAGGTTTAATCGACTGTTTCAGTGTGGTACCACATTACTATGTGATCCAAACCAGAAAATAACCCAGGATCTGTTCAACGAGTATGTGAAGTGTGCGAAAGTATGAGTCTGATGAGGTCAAATCCCAGACCTATCCCAGACCTAACTTGCGTTATCCTCTAAAATATTGATCGAAACCAGGTTAAATTGACCGTTTCAGTGTGGTCCCACATTACTACGTGATCCAAACCAGAAAAAACCCAGGATCCGTTCAACAAGTATGTGAAGAATGCGAAAGTATGAGTCTGATGAGGTCAAATCCCAGACCTATCCCAGACCTAACTTGCGTTATCCTCTAAAATATTGATCGAAACCTGGTTTAATCGACTGTTTCAGTGTGGTACCACATTACTATGTGATCCAAACCAGAAAATAACCCAGGATCTGTTCAAGGAGTATGTGAAGTGTGCGAAAGTATGAGTCTGATGAGGTCAAATCCCAGACCTATCCCAGACCTAACTTGCGTTATCCTCTAAAATATTGAACGAAACCAGGTTTAATCGACCGTTTCAGTGTGGTACCACATTACTACGTGATCCAAACCAGAAAAAACCCAGGATCCGTTCAACAAGTATGTGAAGAATGCGACAGTATGAGTCTGATGAGTGAAAATCCCAGTCCTAACCTAGACCTAACATGCGCTATCCTCTAAAATATTGATCGAAACCTGGTTTAATCGACTGTTTCAGTGTGGTACCACATTACTACCTGATGCAAACCAGAAAATAACCCAGGATCTGTTCAAGGAGTATGTGAAGTGTGCGAAAGTATGAGTCTGATGAGGTCAAATCCCAGACCTATCCCAGACCTAACTTGCGTTATCCTCTAAAATATTGATCGAAACCAGGTTTAATGGACTGTTTTAGTGTGGTACCACACTGCTTCGTGATCCAAACCAGAAAAAACCCAGGATCTGTTCAACAAGTATGTGAAGAATGCGAAAGTATGAGTCTGATGAGTGAAAATGCCAGGCCTAACCTAGACCTAACATGCGTTATCCTCAAAAATATTGATCGAAACCTGGTTTAATCGTCTGTTTCAGCGTGGTACCACATTACTACGTGATACAATCTAGAAACAGCCCAGGGTCTAGCCTTGAAGTATGAGAAATATGCGAAAGTATGAGCCTGATGAGGGCAAATCCTAGACCTAACCCAGGCCTAACATGCGTTATCCTCTAAAATATTTATCAAGACCAGGTTTAATTGATTGTTACAGTGTGGTCCCACATTACTACGTGATCCAAACCAGAAAAAACCCAGGATCTGTTCAACATGTATGAGAAATATGCGAAAGAATGAGCCTGATGAGAGCAAATCCCAGACCTAACCTAGACCTAACATGAATTATTCTCTAAAATATTGATCGAAACCAGGTTTAATTGACTGTTTCAGTGTGGTCCCACATTACTACATGATCCAAACCTGAAATAACCCAGGATCCGTTCAACAAGTATGTGAAGAATGCGAAAGTATGAGTCTGATGAGGGCAAATCCTAGACCTATCCCAGACCTAACTTGCGTTATCCTCTAAAATATTTATCAAGACCAGGTTTAATTGAATGTTTCAGTGTGGTACCACATTACTGCGTGATCCAAACTAGAAAAAACCCAGGATCTAGCCATCAAGTATGAGAAATATGCGACAGAATGAGCCTGATGAGAGCAAATCCCAGACCTAACCTAGACCTTAGTTGCGTTATCCTCTAAAATATTGAGCGAAACCAGGTTTAATGGACTGTTCAGTGTGGTACCACACTGCTTCGTGATCCAAACCAGAAAAAACCCAGGATCTGTTCAACAAGTATGTGAAGAATGCGAAAGTATGAGTCTGATGAGTGAAAATCCCAGGCCTAACCTAGACCTAACATGCGTTATCCTCTAAAATATTGATCGAAACCAGGTTTAATTGACTGTTTCAGTGTGGTCCCACATTACTACGTGATCCAAACCAGAAAAAACCCAGGATCCGTTCAACAAGTATGTGAAGAATGCGAAAGTATGAGTCTGATGAGGTCAAATCCCAGACCTATCCCAGACCTAACTTGCGTTATCCTCTAAGATATTGAACGAAACCAGGTTTAATCGACCGTTTCAGTGTGGTACCACATTACTACGTGATCCAAACCAGCAAAAACCCAGGATCCGTTGAACAAGTATGTGAAGAATGCGAAAGTATGAGTCTGATGAGTGAAAATCCCAGTCCTAACCTAGACCTAACATGCGCTATCCTCTAAAATATTGATAGAAACCTGGTTTAATCGACTGTTTCAGTGTGGTACCACATTACTACGTGATGCAAACCAGAAAATAACCCAGGATCTGTTCAAGGAGTATGTGAAGTGTGCGAAAGTATGAGTCTGATGAGGTCAAATCCCAGACCTATCCCAGACCTAACTTGCGTTATCCTCTAAAATATTGATCGAAACCAGGTTTAATCGACTGTTTCAGTGCGGTACCACATTACTACGTGATCCAAACCAGAAAAACCCAGGATCAGTTCAACAAGTATGTGAAGAATGCGAAAGTATGAGTCTGATGAGTGAGAATCCCAGGGCTAACATAGACCTAACATGCGTTATACTCTAAAATATTGATCGAAACCAGGTTTAATCGACTGTTTCAGTGTGGTACCACATTGCTACGTGATCCAAACCCGAAAAAACCCAGGATCTAGCCATCAAGTATGAGTAATATGCGAAAGAATGAGCCTGATGAGAGTAAATCCCGGACCTAAACTAGACCTAACATGAATTATTCTCTAAAATATTGATCGAAACCAGGTTTAATTGACTGTTTCAGTGTGGTCCCACATTACTACGTGATCCAAACCAGAAAAAACCCAGGATCCGTTCAACAAGTATGTGAAGAATGCGAAAGTATGAGTCTGATGAGGTCAAATCCCAGACCTATCCCAGACCTAACTTGCGTTATCCTCTAAGATATTGAACGAAACCAGGTTTAATCGACCGTTTCAGTGTGGTACCACATTACTACGTGATCCAAACCAGCAAAAACCCAGGATCCGTTGAACAAGTATGTGAAGAATGCGAAAGTATGAGTCTGATGAGTGAAAATCCCAGTCCTAACCTAGACCTAACATGCGCTATCCTCTAAAATATTGATCGAAACCAGGTTTAATCGACTGTTTCAGTGTGGTACCACATTACTATGTGATCCAAACCAGAAAATAACCCAGGATCTGTTCAACGAGTATGTGAAGTGTGCGAAAGTATGAGTCTGATGAGGTCAAATCCCAGACCTATCCCAGACCTAACTTGCGTTATCCTCTAAAATATTGATCGAAACCAGGTTAAATTGACCGTTTCAGTGTGGTCCCACATTACTACGTGATCCAAACCAGAAAAAACCCAGGATCCGTTCAACAAGTATGAGAAGAATGCGAAAGTATGAGTCTGATGAGGTCAAATCCCAGACCTATCCCAGACCTAACTTGCGTTATCCTCTAAAATATTGATCGAAACCTGGTTTAATCGACTGTTTCAGTGTGGTACCACATTACTATGTGATCCAAACCAGAAAATAACCCAGGATCTGTTCAAGGAGTATGTGAAGTGTGCGAAAGTATGAGTCCGATGAGGTCAAATCCGAGACCTATCCCAGACCTAACTTGCGTTATCCTCTAAAATATTGAACGAAACCAGGTTTAATCGACCGTTTCAGTGTGGTACCACATTACTACGTGATCCAAACCAGAAAAAACCCAGGATCCGTTCAACAAGTATGTGAAGAATGCGACAGTATGAGTCTGATGAGTGAAAATCCCAGTCCTAACCTAGACCTAACATGCGCTATCCTCTAAAATATTGATCGAAACCTGGTTTAATCGACTGTTTCAGTGTGGTACCACATTACTACGTGATGCAAACCAGAAAATAACCTAGGATCTGTTCAAGGAGTATGTGAAGTGTGCGAAAGTATGAGTCTGATGAGGTCAAATCCCAGACCTATCCCAGACCTAACTTGCGTTATCCTCTAAAATATTGATCGAAACCAGGTTTAATGGACTGTTTCTGTGTGGTACCACACTGCTTCGTGATCCAAACCAGAAAAAACCCAGGATCTGTTCAACAAGTATGTGAAGAATGCGAAAGTATGAGTCTGATGAGTGAAAATCCCAGGCCTAACCTAGACCTAACATGCGTTATCCTCAAAAATATTGATCGAAACCTGGTTTAATCGTCTGTTTCAGCGTGGTACCACATTACTACGTGATACAATCTAGAAACAGCCCAGGGTCTAGGCTTGAAGTATGAGAAATATGCGAAAGTATGAGCCTGATGAGGGCAAATCCTAGACCTAACCCAGGCCTAACATGCGTTATCCTCTAAAATATTTATCAAGACCAGGTTTAATTGATTGTTTCAGTGTGGTCCCACATTACTACGTGATCCAAACCAGAAAAAACCCAGGATCTGTTCAACATGTATGAGAAATATGCGAAAGAATGAGCCTGATGAGAGCAAATCCCAGACCTAACCTAGACCTAACATGAATTATTCTCTAAAATATTGATCGAAACCAGGTTTAATTGACTGTTTCAGTGTGGTCCCACATTACTACATGATCCAAACCTGAAATAACCCAGGATCCGTTCAACAAGTATGTGAAGAATGCGAAAGTATGGGTCTGATGAGGGCAAATCCTAGACCTATCCCAGACCTAACTTGCGTTATCCTCTAAAATATTTATCAAGACCAGGTTTAATTGAATGTTTCAGTGTGGTACCACATTACTGCGTGATCCAAACTAGAAAAAACCCAGGATCTAGCCATCAAGTATGAGAAATATGCGAAAGAATGAGCCTGATGAGAGCAAATCCCAGACCTAACCTAGACCTTAGTTGCGTTATCCTCTAAAATATTGAGCGAAACCAGGTTTAATGGACTGTTTCAGTGTGGTACCACACTGCTTCGTGATCCAAACCAGAAAAAACCCAGGATCTGTTCAACAAGTATGTGAAGAATGCGAAAGTATGAGTCTGATGAGTGAAAATCCCAGGCCTAACCTAGACCTAACATGCGTTATCCTCTAAAATATTGATCGAAACCTGGTTTAATCGACTGTTTCAGTGTGGTACCACATTACTATGTGATCCAAACCAGAAAATAACCCAGGATCTGTTCAAGGAGTTTGTGAAGTGTGCGAAAGTATGAGTCTGATGAGGTCAAATCCCAGACCTATCCCAGACCTAACTTGCGTTATCCTCTAAAATATTGATCGAAACCAGGTTTAATCGACTGTTTCAGTGCGGTACCACATTACTACGTGATCCAAACCAGAAAAAACCCAGGATCAGTTCAACAAGTATGTGAAGAATGCGAAAGTATGAGTCTGATGAGTGAGAATCCCAGGGCTAACATAGACCTAACATGCGTTATACTCTAAAATATTGATCGAAACCAGGTTTAATCGACTGTTTCAGTGTGGTACCACATTGCTACGTGATCCAAACCCGAAAAAACCCAGGATCTGTTCAACGAGTATGTGAAGTGTGCGAAAGTATGAGTCTGATCAGGTCAAATCCCAGACCTATCCCAGACCTAACTTGCGTTATCGTCTAAAATATTGATCGAAACCAGGTTTAATCGACTGTTTCAGTGTGGTACCACATTACTACGTGATCGAAACCAGAAAAAACCCAGGATCCGTTGAACAAGTATGTGAAGAATGCGAAAGTATGAGTCTGATGAGTGAAAATCCCAGTCCTAACCTAGACCTAACATGCGCTATCCTCTAAAATATTGATAGAAACCTGGTTTAATCGACTGTTTCAGTGTGGTACCACATTACTACGTGATGCAAACCAGAAAATAACCCAGGATCTGTTCAAGGAGTATGTGAAGTGTGCGAAAGTATGAGTCTGATTAGGTCAAATCCCAGACCTATCCCAGACCTAACTTGCGTTATCCTCTAAAATATTGAACGAAACCAGGTTTAATCGACCGTTTCAGTGTGGTACCACATTACTACGTGATCCAAACCACAAAATAACCCAGGATCTGTTCAACGAGTATGTGAAGTGTGCGAAAGTATGAGTCTGATGAGGTCAAATCCCAGACCAATCCCAGACTTAACATGCGTTATCCTCTAAAATATTGATCGAAACCAGGTTTAATCGACTGTTTCAGTGTGGTACCACATTACTACGTGATGCAAACCAGAAAATAACCCAGGATCTGTTCAAGGAGTATGTGAAGTGTGCGAAAGTATGAGTCTGATGAGGTCAAATCCCAGACCTATCCCAGACCTAACTTGCGTTATCCTCTAAAATATTGATCGAAACCAGGTTTAATCGACTGTTTCAGTGCGGTACCTCATCACTACGTGATCCAAACCAGAAAACACCCAGGATCAGTTCAACAAGTATGTGAAGAATGCGAAAGTATGAGTCTGATGAGTGAGAATCCCAGGGCTAACATAGACCTAACATGCGTTATCCTCTAAAATATTGATCGAAACCAGGTTTAATCGACTGTTTCAGTGTGGTACCACATTACTACGTGATCCAAACCAGAAAAAACCCAGGATCAGTTCAACAAGTATGTGAAGAGTGCGAAAGTATGAGTCTGATGAGTGAAAATCCCAGGGCTAACCTAGACCTAACATGCGTTATCCTCTAAAATATTGATCGAAACCAGGTTTAATCGACTGTTTCAGTGTGGTACCACATTACTATGTGATCCAAACCAGAAAATAACCCAGGATCTGTTCAACGAGTATGTGAAGTGTGCGAAAGTATGAGTCTGATGAGGTCAAATCCCAGACCTATCCCAGACCTAACTTGCGTTATCCTCTAAAATATTGATCGAAACCAGGTTAAATTGACCGTTTCAGTGTGGTCCCACATTACTACGTGATCCAAACCAGAAAAAACCCAGGATCCGTTCAACAAGTATGTGAAGAATGCGAAAGTATGAGTCTGATGAGGTCAAATCCCAGACCTATCCCAGACCTAACTTGCGTTATCCTCTAAAATATTGATCGAAACCTGGTTTAATCGACTGTTTCAGTGTGGTACCACATTACTATGTGATCCAAACCAGAAAATAACCCAGGATCTGTTCAAGGAGTATGTGAAGTGTGCGAAAGTATGAGTCTGATGAGGTCAAATCCCAGACCTATCCCAGACCTAACTTGCGTTATCCTCTAAAATATTGAACGAAACCAGGTTTAATCGACCGTTTCAGTGTGGTACCACATTACTACGTGATCCAAACCAGAAAAAACCCAGGATCCGTTCAACAAGTATGTGAAGAATGCGACAGTATGAGTCTGATGAGTGAAAATCCCAGTCCTAACCTAGACCTAACATGCGCTATCCTCTAAAATATTGATCGAAACCTGGTTTAATCGACTGTTTCAGTGTGGTACCACATTACTACCTGATGCAAACCAGAAAATAACCCAGGATCTGTTCAAGGAGTATGTGAAGTGTGCGAAAGTATGAGTCTGATGAGGTCAAATCCCAGACCTATCCCAGACCTAACTTGCGTTATCCTCTAAAATATTGATCGAAACCAGGTTTAATGGACTGTTTTAGTGTGGTACCACACTGCTTCGTGATCCAAACCAGAAAAAACCCAGGATCTGTTCAACAAGTATGTGAAGAATGCGAAAGTATGAGTCTGATGAGTGAAAATGCCAGGCCTAACCTAGACCTAACATGCGTTATCCTCAAAAATATTGATCGAAACCTGGTTTAATCGTCTGTTTCAGCGTGGTACCACATTACTACGTGATACAATCTAGAAACAGCCCAGGGTCTAGCCTTGAAGTATGAGAAATATGCGAAAGTATGAGCCTGATGAGGGCAAATCCTAGACCTAACCCAGGCCTAACATGCGTTATCCTCTAAAATATTTATCAAGACCAGGTTTAATTGATTGTTACAGTGTGGTCCCACATTACTACGTGATCCAAACCAGAAAAAACCCAGGATCTGTTCAACATGTATGAGAAATATGCGAAAGAATGAGCCTGATGAGAGCAAATCCCAGACCTAACCTAGACCTAACATGAATTATTCTCTAAAATATTGATCGAAACCAGGTTTAATTGACTGTTTCAGTGTGGTCCCACATTACTACATGATCCAAACCTGAAATAACCCAGGATCCGTTCAACAAGTATGTGAAGAATGCGAAAGTATGAGTCTGATGAGGGCAAATCCTAGACCTATCCCAGACCTAACTTGCGTTATCCTCTAAAATATTTATCAAGACCAGGTTTAATTGAATGTTTCAGTGTGGTACCACATTACTGCGTGATCCAAACTAGAAAAAACCCAGGATCTAGCCATCAAGTATGAGAAATATGCGACAGAATGAGCCTGATGAGAGCAAATCCCAGACCTAACCTAGACCTTAGTTGCGTTATCCTCTAAAATATTGAGCGAAACCAGGTTTAATGGACTGTTCAGTGTGGTACCACACTGCTTCGTGATCCAAACCAGAAAAAACCCAGGATCTGTTCAACAAGTATGTGAAGAATGCGAAAGTATGAGTCTGATGAGTGAAAATCCCAGGCCTAACCTAGACCTAACATGCGTTATCCTCTAAAATATTGATCGAAACCTGGTTTAATCGACTGTTTCAGTGTGGTACCACATTACTATGTGATCCAAACCAGAAAATAACCCAGGATCTGTTCAAGGAGTATGTGAAGTGTGCGAAAGTATGAGTCTGATGAGGTCAAATCCCAGACCTATCCCAGACCTAACTTGCGTTATCCTCTAAAATATTGATCGAAACCAGGTTTAATCGACTGTTTCAGTGCGGTACCACATTACTACGTGATCCAAACCAGAAAAAACCCAGGATCAGTTCAACAAGTATGTGAAGAATGCGAAAGTATGAGTCTGATGAGTGAGAATCCCAGGGCTAACATAGACCTAACATGCGTTATACTCTAAAATATTGATCGAAACCAGGTTTAATTGACTGTTTCAGTGTGGTCCCACATTACTACGTGATCCAAACCAGAAAAAACCCAGGATCCGTTCAACAAGTATGTGAAGAATGCGAAAGTATGAGTCTGATGAGGTCAAATCCCAGACCTATCCCAGACCTAACTTGCGTTATCCTCTAAAATATTGAACGAAACCAGGTTTAATCGACCGTTTCAGTGTGGTACCACATTACTACGTGATCCAAACCAGAAAAAACCCAGGATCCGTTCAACAAGTATGTGAAGGATGCGAAAGTATGAGTCTGATGAGTGAAAATCCCAGTCCTATCCTAGACCTAACATGCGCTATCCTCTAAAATATTGATAGAAACCTGGTTTAATCGACTGTTTCAGTGTGGTACCACATTACTACGTGATGCAAACCAGAAAATAACCCAGGATCCCAGACCTAACTTGCGTTATCCTCTAAAATATTGAACGAAACCAGGTTTAATCGACCGTTTCAGTGTGGTACCACATTACTATGTGATCCAAACCACAAAATAACCCAGGATCTGTTCAACGAGTATGTGAAGTGTGCGAAAGTATGAGTCTGATGAGGTCAAATCCCAGACCAATCCCAGACTTAACATGCGTTATCCTCTAAAATATTGATCGAAACCAGGTTTAATCGACTGTTTCAGTGTGGTACCACATTACTACGTGATCCAAACCAGAAAAAACCCAGGATCCGTTCAACAAGTATGTGAAGAATGCGAAAGTATGAGTCTGATGAGGTCAAATCCCAGACCTATCCCAGACCTAACTTGCGTTATCCTCTAAAATATTGATCGAAACCTGGTTTAATCGACTGTTTCAGTGTGGTACCACATTACTATGTGATCCAAACCAGAAAATAACCCAGGATCTGTTCAAGGAGTATGTGAAGTGTGCGAAAGTATGAGTCTGATGAGGTCAAATCCCAGACCTATCCCAGACCTAACTTGCGTTATCCTCTAAAATATTGAACGAAACCAGGTTTAATCGACCGTTTCAGTGTGGTACCACATTACTACGTGATCCAAACCAGAAAAAACCCAGGATCCGTTCAACAAGTATGTGAAGAATGCGACAGTATGAGTCTGATGAGTGAAAATCCCAGTCCTAACCTAGACCTAACATGCGCTATCCTCTAAAATATTGATCGAAACCTGGTTTAATCGACTGTTTCAGTGTGGTACCACATTACTACCTGATGCAAACCAGAAAATAACCCAGGATCTGTTCAAGGAGTATGTGAAGTGTGCGAAAGTATGAGTCTGATGAGGTCAAATCCCAGACCTATCCCAGACCTAACTTGCGTTATCCTCTAAAATATTGATCGAAACCAGGTTTAATGGACTGTTTTAGTGTGGTACCACACTGCTTCGTGATCCAAACCAGAAAAAACCCAGGATCTGTTCAACAAGTATGTGAAGAATGCGAAAGTATGAGTCTGATGAGTGAAAATGCCAGGCCTAACCTAGACCTAACATGCGTTATCCTCAAAAATATTGATCGAAACCTGGTTTAATCGTCTGTTTCAGCGTGGTACCACATTACTACGTGATACAATCTAGAAACAGCCCAGGGTCTAGCCTTGAAGTATGAGAAATATGCGAAAGTATGAGCCTGATGAGGGCAAATCCTAGACCTAACCCAGGCCTAACATGCGTTATCCTCTAAAATATTTATCAAGACCAGGTTTAATTGATTGTTACAGTGTGGTCCCACATTACTACGTGATCCAAACCAGAAAAAACCCAGGATCTGTTCAACATGTATGAGAAATATGCGAAAGAATGAGCCTGATGAGAGCAAATCCCAGACCTAACCTAGACCTAACATGAATTATTCTCTAAAATATTGATCGAAACCAGGTTTAATTGACTGTTTCAGTGTGGTCCCACATTACTACATGATCCAAACCTGAAATAACCCAGGATCCGTTCAACAAGTATGTGAAGAATGCGAAAGTATGAGTCTGATGAGGGCAAATCCTAGACCTATCCCAGACCTAACTTGCGTTATCCTCTAAAATATTTATCAAGACCAGGTTTAATTGAATGTTTCAGTGTGGTACCACATTACTGCGTGATCCAAACTAGAAAAAACCCAGGATCTAGCCATCAAGTATGAGAAATATGCGACAGAATGAGCCTGATGAGAGCAAATCCCAGACCTAACCTAGACCTTAGTTGCGTTATCCTCTAAAATATTGAGCGAAACCAGGTTTAATGGACTGTTCAGTGTGGTACCACACTGCTTCGTGATCCAAACCAGAAAAAACCCAGGATCTGTTCAACAAGTATGTGAAGAATGCGAAAGTATGAGTCTGATGAGTGAAAATCCCAGGCCTAACCTAGACCTAACATGCGTTATCCTCTAAAATATTGATCGAAACCTGGTTTAATCGACTGTTTCAGTGTGGTACCACATTACTATGTGATCCAAACCAGAAAATAACCCAGGATCTGTTCAAGGAGTATGTGAAGTGTGCGAAAGTATGAGTCTGATGAGGTCAAATCCCAGACCTATCCCAGACCTAACTTGCGTTATCCTCTAAAATATTGATCGAAACCAGGTTTAATCGACTGTTTCAGTGCGGTACCACATTACTACGTGATCCAAACCAGAAAAAACCCAGGATCAGTTCAACAAGTATGTGAAGAATGCGAAAGTATGAGTCTGATGAGTGAGAATCCCAGGGCTAACATAGACCTAACATGCGTTATACTCTAAAATATTGATCGAAACCAGGTTTAATTGACTGTTTCAGTGTGGTCCCACATTACTACGTGATCCAAACCAGAAAAAACCCAGGATCCGTTCAACAAGTATGTGAAGAATGCGAAAGTATGAGTCTGATGAGGTCAAATCCCAGACCTATCCCAGACCTAACTTGCGTTATCCTCTAAAATATTGAACGAAACCAGGTTTAATCGACCGTTTCAGTGTGGTACCACATTACTACGTGATCCAAACCAGAAAAAACCCAGGATCCGTTCAACAAGTATGTGAAGGATGCGAAAGTATGAGTCTGATGAGTGAAAATCCCAGTCCTATCCTAGACCTAACATGCGCTATCCTCTAAAATATTGATAGAAACCTGGTTTAATCGACTGTTTCAGTGTGGTACCACATTACTACGTGATGCAAACCAGAAAATAACCCAGGATCCCAGACCTAACTTGCGTTATCCTCTAAAATATTGAACGAAACCAGGTTTAATCGACCGTTTCAGTGTGGTACCACATTACTATGTGATCCAAACCACAAAATAACCCAGGATCTGTTCAACGAGTATGTGAAGTGTGCGAAAGTATGAGTCTGATGAGGTCAAATCCCAGACCAATCCCAGACTTAACATGCGTTATCCTCTAAAATATTGATCGAAACCAGGTTTAATCGACTGTTTCAGTGTGGTACCACATTACTACGTGATCCAAACCAGAAAAAACCCAGGATCCGTTCAACAAGTATGTGAAGAATGCGAAAGTATGAGTCTGATGAGGTCAAATCCCAGACCTATCCCAGACCTAACTTGCGTTATCCTCTAAAATATTGATCGAAACCTGGTTTAATCGACTGTTTCAGTGTGGTACCACATTACTATGTGATCCAAACCAGAAAATAACCCAGGATCTGTTCAAGGAGTATGTGAAGTGTGCGAAAGTATGAGTCTGATGAGGTCAAATCCCAGACCTATCCCAGACCTAACTTGCGTTATCCTCTAAAATATTGAACGAAACCAGGTTTAATCGACCGTTTCAGTGTGGTACCACATTACTACGTGATCCAAACCAGAAAAAACCCAGGATCCGTTCAACAAGTATGTGAAGAATGCGACAGTATGAGTCTGATGAGTGAAAATCCCAGTCCTAACCTAGACCTAACATGCGCTATCCTCTAAAATATTGATCGAAACCTGGTTTAATCGACTGTTTCAGTGTGGTACCACATTACTACGTGATGCAAACCAGAAAATAACCCAGGATCTGTTCAAGGAGTATGTGAAGTGTGCGAAAGTATGAGTCTGATGAGGTCAAATCCCAGACCTATCCCAGACTTAACATGCGTTATCCTCTAAAATATTGATCGAAACCAGGTTTAATCGACTGTTTCAGTGTGGTACCACATTACTACGTGATCCAAACCAGAAAAAACCCAGGATCCGTTCAACAAGTATGTGAAGAATGCGAAAGTATGAGTCTGATGAGGTCAAATCCCAGACCTATCCCAGACCTAACTTGCGTTATCCTCTAAAATATTGATCGAAACCTGGTTTAATCGACTGTTTCAGTGTGGTACCACATTACTATGTGATCCAAACCAGAAAATAACCCAGGATCTGTTCAAGGAGTATGTGAAGTGTGCGAAAGTATGAGTCTGATGAGGTCAAATCCCAGACCTATCCCAGACCTAACTTGCGTTATACTCTAAAATATTGATCGAAACCAGGTTTAATTGACTGTTTCAGTGTGGTCCCACATTACTACGTGATCCAAACCAGAAAAAACCCAGGATCCGTTCAACAAGTATGTGAAGAATGCGAAAGTATGAGTCTGATGAGGTCAAATCCCAGACCTATCCCAGACCTAACTTGCGTTATCCTCTAAAATATTGAACGAAACCAGGTTTAATCGACCGTTTCAGTGTGGTACCACATTACTACGTGATCCAAACCAGAAAAAACCCAGGATCCGTTCAACAAGTATGTGAAGGATGCGAAAGTATGAGTCTGATGAGTGAAAATCCCAGTCCTATCCTAGACCTAACATGCGCTATCCTCTAAAATATTGATAGAAACCTGGTTTAATCGACTGTTTCAGTGTGGTACCACATTACTACGTGATGCAAACCAGAAAATAACCCAGGATCCCAGACCTAACTTGCGTTATCCTCTAAAATATTGAACGAAACCAGGTTTAATCGACCGTTTCAGTGTGGTACCACATTACTATGTGATCCAAACCACAAAATAACCCAGGATCTGTTCAACGAGTATGTGAAGTGTGCGAAAGTATGAGTCTGATGAGGTCAAATCCCAGACCAATCCCAGACTTAACATGCGTTATCCTCTAAAATATTGATCGAAACCAGGTTTAATCGACTGTTTCAGTGTGGTACCACATTACTACGTGATCCAAACCAGAAAAAACCCAGGATCCGTTCAACAAGTATGTGAAGAATGCGAAAGTATGAGTCTGATGAGGTCAAATCCCAGACCTATCCCAGACCTAACTTGCGTTATCCTCTAAAATATTGATCGAAACCTGGTTTAATCGACTGTTTCAGTGTGGTACCACATTACTATGTGATCCAAACCAGAAAATAACCCAGGATCTGTTCAAGGAGTATGTGAAGTGTGCGAAAGTATGAGTCTGATGAGGTCAAATCCCAGACCTATCCCAGACCTAACTTGCGTTATCCTCTAAAATATTGAACGAAACCAGGTTTAATCGACCGTTTCAGTGTGGTACCACATTACTACGTGATCCAAACCAGAAAAAACCCAGGATCCGTTCAACAAGTATGTGAAGAATGCGACAGTATGAGTCTGATGAGTGAAAATCCCAGTCCTAACCTAGACCTAACATGCGCTATCCTCTAAAATATTGATCGAAACCTGGTTTAATCGACTGTTTCAGTGTGGTACCACATTACTACGTGATGCAAACCAGAAAATAACCCAGGATCTGTTCAAGGAGTATGTGAAGTGTGCGAAAGTATGAGTCTGATGAGGTCAAATCCCAGACCTATCCCAGACCTAACTTGCGTTATCCTCTAAAATATTGATCGAGACCAGGTTTAATCGACTGTTTCAGTGCGGTACCTCATTACTACGTGATCGAAAGCAAAGAAAACCCTCGATCATGTCAACATGCATGTTAAAACCGCGAAAGTATGACCCTGATGAGTGAAAATCCCAGACGTAACCTAGACCTAACATGCGTTATCCTCTAAAATATTGATCCAAACCAGGTTTAATGGACTGTTTCAGTGTGGTACCACACTACTACGTGATCCAAACCAGAAAAAACCCAGGATCTGTTCAACAAGTATGTGAGAAACGCGAAAGTATGAGCCTGATGAGGGCAAATCCCAGACATATCCCAGACCTAACTTGTGTTGTCCTCTAAGATATTGATGGAAACCAGGTTTAATTGACTGTTTCAGTGCTGTACTTCATTACTACGTGATGCAATCCAGAAAAAGCCCAGGATCTAGCCATCAAGTATGAGAAATATGCGAAAGAAGGAGCCTGATGAGAGTAAATCCCAGACCTAACCTAGACCTAACATGAATTATTCTCTAAAATATTGATCGAAACCAGGTTTAATTGACTGTTTCAGTGTGGTCCCACATTACTTCGTGATCCAAACCAGGATAAACCCAGGATCCGTTCAACAAGTATGTGAAGAATGCGAAAGTATGAGTCTGATGGAGCTCAGAGGGCGGAACGCCCGTCTGCAGCTCCTGTTGGAGGAGGAGCGACAGGGGAGGAGGAGGGCAGAGGCGCTGTGGAACAGCGCGGCCCTCCCTCCCATCCTCCCTCCTCCTCCACCGCCGCGTCCCTCGGCGGAGGTAAATAAGCGGAGTGCGGCGGCAGTGGTGCGGGGCACCGCGGGCCCCTCCACCCGCACTCCGCCCGTGAAGAAGTCCCCGTCCTCCTCAGAAGACGATCTTCTGAGGAGGATTGGGGACATGATTGATGGCAAGCTGGCCGCCTTCCGGGAGGAGCTCCTCGCCGGAAGAGCGGTCAGCAGGAAGGCGGTGCCTCCCCGACCTGTTCCGGTACAGTCGGGGAAGGCAAAGAAGGGCGGAGTGAAGGCTCCGCCCAGTGTTGCGGCACCAGGGCCCCGGGTCGCGACCCCCAAGGGGGGTGGTGTACCCGTGGTCGCGGTGGTCGCGTCCTCCACAGCACCCTCCCAAGGGGGGGTGGCGTGGAGTGAGGTTGTGGGGCGGAAGGCGAAGCGGGCGGCGAGGAAGGCCTCGCAACCGCAGCCTCCGCCTCCGCCGCCGGCGGCCAAGGTAAAGGCCGCGAAGGTCGGAAAGGCACGACCAGGTCGTCCCCCAAAAACGGCAGCGGTGACGCTGACCGTTGCGCAGGGGGGCGACCTGACCCTCGCGGAGGCGATGCGGCTCGCCAGGGAGAATATCTCCCTGGAAGAGCTGGGCATCGCCTCCGTGAGGGCGAAGAGGGCCGTGACCGGGGGTCTCTTGCTGGAGATCCCCGGTGCAGAAGGCGGCGCGAAGGCGGATCGTCTCGCCCAGAGGCTCCGGGAGCAGCTGGGCGAGCGAGGTGTCCGGGTCGCCCGGCCCACGAAGCGCACGGAGATGCGCGTTTGTGGGCTGGACGACTCGGTCAGCGCACAGGATGTGTCCCGTGCCCTTGCGAGGGCGGGGGACTGTCCTGTGGAGGACCTGCGAATCGGAGAGATCCGCAGGTCGCCCTCCGGCCTCGGGTCGGTGTGGGCCCGGTGCCCCCTCTCCGCTGCCCGTAAGGTGGCGGAATCCGGGAGGGTGTTGGTGGGGTGGGTTTCGGCGCGAGTGGAAATCCTCGCGCCGCGCCCGCTCCAGTGTCACCGCTGCCTCGAATTGGGGCACGTGAGGCAGTGGTGCACCTCGCCGGTGGACCGCAGCGGTCAGTGTTACCGCTGCGGTGCCAAAGAGCACCGTGCGAGCCAGTGCTCGGCGGCCCCCCACTGCCCGCTGTGTGCGGACATGGGGAGGCCAGCCGATCACAGGGTGGGGAGCAAGAAGTGCTCCCCCCCCTCCCGGAAGGAGAGGAAGAGGCGGGCTGCACCGGCTCCGGTGCCGAGGGCGGTGGCATCGTCCTCCATGGAGGTGGACGGTGCTACGGGGACGGACGGCCGGGAGGAGGCTGGCGCGGCCATTAATTAATGCCGCCCCGCCTCCTCCTCCAGGCCAACCTCAACCACTGCCGCGCGGCACAGGACTTGATGTCCCAAGTCCTCGCGGAGTGGGGGGTTGGCCTGGCGGTCGCCGCCGAGCCGTACCGCGTCCCTGATCATCCTCATTGGGTGGGCGACGCGGACGGCTTGGTGGCGACGGTATGGAGAGGGGGCGACGGGTCCCCACCGTTCTCCTTGTTGGAGCGCGGTCGGGGATTCGTCGCCGTGGACTGGGGGGAGTCGCTGTGGTGGGGTGCTACATTTCGCCCCGTAGCGGTCACGCTGCGTTCGAGCTGTACTCGGCCGAGGTCGCGGCATGCGTGCAGCGCTACGCGGCCCGGCCGGTGCTGGTCCTGGGGGATTTTAATGCCAAGTCGGTGGCTTGGGGATCCCCCAGGACCTCCGTTCGCGGCGGGATCCTGGGCGATTGGGCGGCGGGGCTCGACCTCCGGGTATTGAACCGGGGGTCGGAGCACACATGCGTGCGGCGATATGGGGGGTCCATCGTGGATGTTGGATTCGCGACCCCCAACGCCGTGCGCATGGTGTCGGGTTGGCACGTGGTCGCGGGGGCAGAGACACTCTCCGATCACCGGTACATCCGGATGGAGGTCTCTGCCGCCGCGAGTGCATCCCGACACGGCCGCCTGCGTGGCACCCCACCACGCCGCTGGGCGCTTCGGCGCCTGGACAAGGACGCCCTGATGGCAGCTGCCCTCGCTGCAACTTGGCCGCAGGGAGCGGCCGAGATGCCGAGCATAGAGGAGGAGGTCGCCCGGCTCCGGGCATTGGTCGCGGGTATTTGCGACGCGGCGATGCCTCGGGTCGGGCGGGCTTCTCCTCGCCGGGCGGTGTACTGGTGGTCGGACGCGATCGCGGAGTTGCGAGTCGCGACTGTCCGCGCCCGACGCCAGTGCGCCCGCGCGCTCCGTCGTCAACGTACAGGCGACGGCGTGGCGCGAGCGAGGGCAGCTGATGACCTGTATGGAGCATACCGCGTGGCGCGGGTTGCTCTGCAGGTCGCCATCAAACGGGCCAAGACTCAGGCATGGAAGGAGCTCCTCCAGACCCTTGATGACGATCCATGGGGGCGCCCATATAAGGTGGTGCTGAATAAGCTCCGCCCGTGGGCGCCCCCCGTCACCGAGGGTCTTGACCCCCGGCTGCTGGAGGACGTGGTCAATACACTCTTCCCAATTGGGGAGAGGGGACCGCGTCCTCCGGCGGCGGCGGCTGTCCCAGTGGAGTGGACGGCCGAGCTGGGGGTCACGCAGGAGGAGCTGGCAGCGGCCATCAGACGGCTCGGGGTTCGTAACACGGCCCCGGGTCCGGATGGTGTGCCCGGCCGGGTTTGGGTCTTGACCCAGGGCGTCCTTGGGGCTGACCTCAGGCGGTTGTTCGACCGCTGCCTGAGGGACGGGCGATTCCCCCCGAGTTGGAAGGTGGCGAGGATGGTCCTCCTCCGGAAGGAGGGTCGGCCCGCGGAGTCTCCCTCCGCATACCGGCCCATTTGTCTCCTCGACGAGGTGGGCAAGCTCTTCGAGCGTGTGATTGCTGCCCGCCTCGTCGAGCACCTGTCGCGGGGTGATCCCGGTCTGGCCGACTGCCAGTTCGGTTTCCGGGGGGGCCGATCGACTATCGACGCGATAGGTCGTGTGAGGGCCCTCTCGGAGGCGGCCGTCTCCCGGGGAGGGGTGGCATTGGCAATATCCTTGGATATTGCCAATGCCTTTAACACCCTCCCCTGGGAAGGGATAAGGAGGGGGCTCGAATATCATCGAGTCCCCCCTTGTCTCAGGGCGGTCGTCGGGGATTATCTCCGCGGCAGGTGGATCGAGTATCCGGGCCGGGATGGTGATATGCGGAGGGAGGTGTACTGCGGTGTTCCGCAGGGGTCGGTCCTCGGGCCACTCCTGTGGAACATCGCGTACGACTCGGTGTTGCGGGCCGGCCTCCCCGACGGCGTCAGCACGGTGTGTTATGCGGATGACACACTGGTGCTGGCCGTCGGGGCGCACTGGGGGAGGGCCATGCGTCGCGCGGAGGAGGGGTCGCAACGCGTCGTCGACCGGATCAGGGGGATGGGGATGACGGTGGCGGTCCATAAGACCGAGGTGATTGCGTTTCATTCACCTCGGCAGGATCCGCCACCCCCTCTGATTCGGGTGGGTGGGGCTGACATCGAGGTGAAGCCCCAGATCAGGTATCTGGGGCTGATCCTCGATAGCCACTGGCGTTTCGAGAAGCATTTCCGCTGCCTGGTCCCCCGGTTGGAAAGGATGGTTGCGGCTCTGGGCCGGATCCTGCCCAACCTGGGGGGCCCGGCGGGCCGAGTTCGTCGCCTCTATGTGGCAATGGTCCAGTCGGTGGCCCTATACGGGGCCCCCGTCTGGGCGGACGACCTGGCTGCCTCCCGGCGCAGCATGACTATGCTGCGTCGGGTGCAGAGGCGCGTGGCGCTCAGGGTCGTCCGCGGGTATCGGACCATGTCACATGAGGCGGCGACGGTTCTAGCGGGGATGCCGCCCATGGACCTGCTCGCGCGGTCGCACGCGGTGATGTACCGGCACCGCGTCGACCGTCGCGCGGGGGTGGGGGCGGTCCCGGGCGGGCAGGAACCTGCTTGGGGCGATTTGAAGCGCCAGGCCCGGCAGTCCGTGTTGCTCGCGTGGCAGGAGCGGCTGGCTCTGCCAACCGCGGGGCACCGGACTGTCGGGGCTGTTCGGCCACTCCTGAAGGAGTGGCTGGACAGAGGCCATGGCAGCCTCACCTACCGGCTGGCACAGGTATTTTCCGGGCATGGCAGCTTCGGAAGATACCTGTGCCGGATAGGGAAGGAGCCGACGGCGCGTTGCTGCCACTGCGACGCTGAGCAGGACACGGCAGATCATACCCTGGAGGTATGCCCCGCGTGGGAGGGGGAGCGCCGTGTCCTGGTCGGCGTCGTCGGGCGGGATGTCTCGCTGCCGGGCGTGGTGCGCGCCATGCTCGGCAGCGAGGAGAAGTGGAGGGCCGTGGCCTCCTTCTGCGAGAACGTAATGTTGCAGAAGGAGGCCGCGAGGAGGGAGCGCGAGCTTCAGCGGCGCACTGAAGCTCGCGCTCGTGCGCTGGCCGGAGGTCGTCGCCCGGTCGCGAGGCGTCGCGGGCGGCCGCCTCGGCGTGGCGGATGACCTAGGCTGGGAGGGGGGACCTGAGGGGACCCTCCTCCCGCCAGGCAGCGCCGGGTCGGACCGGTTGGGGGTAGGAGTGCCTCCCCCCACCGGTCCGACGCAAGGGGAGGCACCCTCGGCGGTCTGGTGCGGCCATGAACGCCCGGCCGCCGAGGGGTGGAAACGGGGTCGCGGGCGGTTGCGAGTTGGGGCTCGCAGCCGCCACTAAACGCGGCCCCGGGACGGATAGCGGCGGGATGGAGTGGCCCCGTCCCGCCGCTATGAGGCAGAGTGTCTACTGGGGGGACCGATTGTCCCCCCGGGGGATGGGCGCGAACACGCGGGCACGGGGAGGATACCGGAAGAATGCTTCGAGCGATTCCCGGTATCCTCCCAAAGCGTGCCGAAGGGTCACCGTGGGGTTTTTAGTGGGTAGGTCCCGCGCCTGTCGTTGTACGGGCGCGGGGAATCCCACACACCCCTCCCACCTCTCCCCAAGGAGGTGGGAGGGAGTCTTTCGAAGATTTTCCCCACGACAAAAAAAAAAAAAAAAAAAAAAGTATGAGCCTGATGAGGGCAAATCCCAGACCTATCCCAGACCTAATTTGCGTTATCCTCTAAAATATTGATCGAAACTAGGTTTAATTGTCCGTTTCAGTGTGGTGCCTCATTACTACGTGATCCAAACCAGAAAAAACCCAGGATCCGTTCAACAAGTATGTGAAGAATGCGAAAGTATGAGTCTGATCAGTGAAAATCTCAGGCCTTACCTAGACCTAACTTGCGTTGTCCTCTAAAATAGTGATGGAAACCAGGTTTCATTGACTGTTTCAGTGTGGTACTACATTACTCCGTGATGCAATCCAGAAACTGCCCAGGATCTAGCCATCAAGTATGAGAAATATGCGAAAGAATGAGCCTGATGAGAGCATATCCCAGACCTAACCTAGACCTAACATGCGTTATCCTATAAAATATTGAGCGAAACCAGGTTTAATGGACTGTTTCAGTGTGGTACCACACTATCTCGTGATCCAAACCAGACAAAACCCAGGATCTGTTCAACAAGAATGTGAAAAACGCGAAACTGTGAGCCTGATGAGTGAAAATCCCAGACCTAACCTAGACCTAACATGCGTTATCCTCTAAAATATTGATCGATACCAGGTTTAATTGACTGTTTTAGTGTCGTACTTCATTACTACGTGATGCAATCCAGAAAAAGCCCCGGATCTAGCCATCAAGTATGAGAAATATGCGAAAGAATGAGCCTGATGAGAGCAAATCCCAGGCCTAACCTAGACCTAACATGCGTTATCCTCAAAAATATTAATCGAAACCTGGTTTAATCGACTGTTTCAGTGTGGTACCACATTACTATGTGATCCAAACCAGAAAATAGCCCAGGATCTATCCATGGAGTATGAGAAATATGCGAAAGTATGAGCCGGATGAGGGCAAACCTAGACCTAACCCAGACCTAACGTGCGTTATCACCTAAAATATTTATCAAGACCTGGTTTAATTGATTGTTTCACTGTGGTACCACACCACTTCGTGATCCAAACCAGACAAAACCCAGGATCTGTTCATCAAGAATGTGAAAAACGCGAAACTGTGAGCCTGATGAGGGCAAATCTTCCACCTAACCCTGACCTAAGATGCGTTATCCTCTAAAATATTTATCCAGACCAGGTTTCATTGAATGTTTCAGTGTGGTACCACTTTACTACGTGATCCAATCCAGAAATTGCCCAGGATCTAGCCATGAAGTATGAGAAATATGCGAAAGTAAGAGCCTGATGAGGGCAAATCCTAGACCTATCCCAGACCTAACTAGCGTTATCCCCTAAAATATTGATCGAAACCAGGTTTAATTGACTGTTTCAGCGTGGTACCACATTACTACGTGATTCAATCCAGAAACAGCCCAGGATCTAGCCATGAAGTATGAGAAATATGCGAAAGTATGAGCCTGATGAGGGCAAATCCTAGACCTAACCCAGACCTAACATGCGTTATCCGCTAAAATATTTATCAAGACCAGGTTTAATTGAATGTTTCAGTGTGGTACCACATTACTACGTGATGCAATCCAGAAAAAGCCCAGGATCTAGCCATCAAGTTTGAGAAATATGCGAAAGAATGAGCCTGATGAGGGCAAATCCTAGACCTAACCCAGACCTAACATGCGTTATCCTCTAAAATATTGATCGCAAGCAGGTTTAATGGACTGTTTCAGTGTTGTACCACACTACTACGTGATCCAAACCAGAAAAAACCCAGGATCTGTTCAACAAGTATGTGAAAAACGCGAAAGTATGAGTCTGATGAGGTCAAATCCCAGACCTATCCCAGACTTATCTTGCGTTATCCTCGAAAATACTGATCGAAACCAGGTTTAATCGACTGTTTCAGTGTGGTACCACATTACTACGTGATCCAAACCAGAAAAAACCCAGGATCCGTTCAACAAGTATGTGAAGAATGCGAAAGTATCAGTCTGATGAGGGCAAATCCCAGACCTATCCCAGACATAACTTGCGTTATCATCTAAAATATTGATCGAAACCAGGTTTAATCGACTGTTTCAGTGTGGTACCACATTCCTACGTGATCCAAACCAGAAAAAACCCAGGATCAGTTCAACAAGTATGTGAAGAATGCGAAAGTATGAGTCTGATAAATGAAAATCCCAGGCCTAACCCAGACCTAACATGCGTTATCCTCTAAAATATTTATCAAGACCAGGTTTAATTGAATGTTTCAGTGTGGTACCACATTACTACGTGATGCAATCCAGAAAAAGCCCAGGATCTAGCCATCAAGTATGAGAAATATGCGAAAGAAAGAGCCTGATGAGAGCAAATCCCAGACCTAACCTAGACCTAACATGAATTACTCTCTGAAATATTGATCAAAACCAGGTTTAATTGACTGTTTCAGTGTGGTACCACATTACTACGTGATCCAATCCAGAAATAGCCCAGGATCCAGCCATGAAGTATGAGAAATATGCGTAAGTATGAGCCTGATGAGGGCAAATCCTAGAACTAACCCAGACCTAACATGCGTTATCCTGTAAAATACTGATCGAAACCAGGTTTAATCGACTGTTTCAGTGTGGTACCACATTACTACGTGATCCAAACCAGAAAAAACCCAGGATCCGTTCAACAAGTATGTGAAGAATGCGAAAGTATCAGTCTGATGAGTGAAAATCCCCGACCTAACCTAGACCTAACATGCGTCATCCTCTAAAATATTGATCCAAACCAGGTTTAATGTAATGTTTCAGTGTGGTACCACACTACTACGTGATCCAAACCAGAAAAAACCCAGGATCCAGCCATGAAGTATGAGAAATATGCGAAAGTATGAGCCTGATGAGGGCAAATCCCAGACCTATCCCAGACCTAACTTGCGTTGTCGTCTAAGATATTGATGGAAACCAGGTTTAATTGACTGTTTCAGTGTTGTACTTCATTACTACGTGATGCACTCCAGAAAAAGCCCAGAATCTAGCCATCAAGTATGAGAAATATGCGAAAGAATGTGCCTGATGAGAGCAAATCCCAGACCTAACCAAGACCTAACTTGAATTATTCTCTAATATATTGATCGAAACCAGGTTTAATTGACTGTTTCAGTGTGGTCCCACATTACTACGTGATGCAATCCAGAAAAAGCCCAGGATCTAGCCATCAAGTTTGAGAAATATGCGAAAGAATGAGCCTGATGACGGCAAATCCTAGACCCAACCCAGACCTAACATGCGTAATCCTCAAAAATATTGATCGAAACCTGGTTTAATCGACTGTTTCAGTCTGGTACCACATTACTATGCGATCCAAACAAGAAAATAACCCAGGATCTGTCAAACGAGTATGTGAAGTGTGCGAAAGTATGAGTCTGATGAGAGCAAATCCCAGACTTAACCTAGACCTAACATGCGTTATCCTCAAAAATATTGATCGAAACCACGTTTAATCGACTGTTTCAGTGTAGTACCACACTACTACGTGACCCAAACCAGAAAAAACCCAGGATCTGTTCAACAAGTATGTGAAAAACGCGAAAGTATGAGCCTGATGAGGGCAAATCCCAGACCTATCCCAGACCTAACTTGCGTTATCCACTAAAATATTGATCGAAACCAGGTTTAATTGACTGTTTCTGTGTGGTACCACATTACTACGTGATACAATCCAGAAATAGCCCAGGATCTAGCCATGAAGTATGAGAAATATCTGAAGTATGAACCCGACGAGGGCAAATCCTAGACCTAACCCAGACCTAACATGCGTTGTCCTCTAAAATATTTATCAAGACCAGGTTTAATTGATTGCTCCTGTGTGGTCCCACATTACTACGTGATCCAAACCAGAAAAAACCCAGGATCCGTTCAACAAGTATGAGAAGAATGCGAAAGTATGAGTATGATGAGTGAAAATCCCAGGCCTAACCTAGACCTAACATGCGTTATCCTCAAAAATATTGATCGAAACCTGGTTTAATCGACTGTTTCAGTGTGGTACCACATTACTATGTGATCCAAACCAGAAAATAACCCAGGATCTGTTCAACAAGTATGTGAAGTGTGCGAAAGTATGAGTCTGATGAGGGCAAATCCCAGACCTATCCCAGACCTAACATGCGTTATCCTCTAAAATATTTATCGAGACCAGGTTTAATTGATTGTTTCAGTGTGGTCCCACATTACTACGTTATCCAAACCAGAAAAAACCCAGGATCCGTTCAACAAGTATGGGAAAAACGCGAAAGTATGAGTCTGATGAGGTCAAATCCTAGACCTAACCCAAACCTAACATGCGTTATCCTCTAAAATATTTATCAAGGCCAGGTTTAATTGAATGTTTCAGTGTGGAACCACATTACTACGTGAACCAAACCAGAAGAAACCCAGGATCCGTTCAACAAGTAAGTTAAAACTGCGACAGTATGACCCTGATGAGAGCAAATCCCAGACCTAACCTAGACCTGACATGCGTTGTCCTCTAAAATATTGATGGAAACCAGGTTTAATTGACAGTTTTAGTGTTGAACTTCATTACTACGTGATGCAATCCAAAAAAAGCCCAGGATCTAGCCATCAAGTATGAGAAATATGCGAAAGAATGAGCCTGATGAGAGCAAATCCCTGACCTAACCTAGACCTAACATGAATTATTCTCTAAAATATTGATGGAAACCAGGTTTAATTGACTGCTTCAGTGTTGTACATCATTACTACGTGATGCAATCCAAAAAAAGCCCAGGATCTAGCCATCAAGTATGAGAAATATGCGAAAGAATGAGCCTGATGAGAGCAAATCCCTGACCTTACCCAGACCTAACATGCGTTATCCTCTAAAATATTTATCGAGATCAGGTTTAATTGATTGTTTCAGTGTGGTACCACATTACTACGTGATCCACACCAGAAAAAACCCAAGATCCGTTCAACAAGTATGTGAAGAATGCGAAAGTATGAGTCTGATGAGTGAAAATCCCAGGCCTAACCTGGACCTAACATGCGTTGTCCTCAATAATATTGATCGAAACCAGGTTTAATTGAGTGTTTCAGTGTTGTACTTCATTACTACGTGATGCAATCCAGAAAAAGCCCAGGATCTAGCCATCTAGTATGAGTAATATGCGAAAGAATGAGCCTGATGAGAGCAAATCCCAGGCCTAACCTAGACCTAACATGAATTATTCTCTAAAATATTCATCAAAACCAGGTTTAATTGACTGTTTCAGTGTGGTACCACATTACTACGTGATCCAATCCAGAAATAGCCCAGGATCCAGCCATGAAGTATGAGAAATATGCGAAAGTATGAGCCTGATGAGGGCAAATCCTAGACCTAACCCAGACCTAACATGCGTTATCCACTAAAATATTTACCAAGACCAGGTTTAATTGAATGTTTCAGTGTGGTACCACATTCATATGTGATCCAAACCAGCAAAAACCCAGGATCCGTTCAACAAGTATGTGAAGAATGCGAAAGTATGAGTCTGATGAGTGAAAATCCCCGGCCTAACCTAGACCTAACATGCGTTATCCTCAAAAATATTGATCGAAACCACGTTTAATCGACTGTTTCAGTGTGGTACCACACTGCTACGTGACCCAAACCAGAAAAAACCCAGGATCTGTTCAACAAGTATGTGAAAAACGCGAAAGTATGAGCCTGATGAGGGCAAATCCTAGACCTAACCCAGACCTAACATGCGTTATCCTGTAAAATATTGATCGCAACCAGGTTTAATGGACTGTTTCAGTGTGGTACCACATTACTACGTGATACAATCCAGAAATAGCCCAGGATCTAGCCATGAAGTATGAGAAATATCTGAAGTATGAACCTGACGAGGGCAAATCCTAGACCTAACCCAGACCTAACATGCGTTATCCTCTAAAATATTTATCAAGACCAGGATTAATTGATTGCTCCTGTGTGGTCCCACATTACTACGTGATCCAAACCAGAAAAATCCGTCCAACAAGTATGTGAAGAATGCGAAAGTATGAGCCTGATGAGAGCAAATCCCTGACCTTACCTAGACCTAACATGAATTATTCTCTAAAATATTTATCAAGACCAGGTTTAATTGAATGTTTCAGTGTGGTACCACATTACTACGTTATCCAAACCAGTAAAAACCCAGGATCCGTCCAACAAATATGTGAAGAATGCGAAAGTATGAGCCTGATGAGAGCAAATCCCTGACCTTACCGAGACCTAACATGAATTATTCTCTAAAATATTTATCAAGACCAGGTTTACTGGACTGTTTCAGTGTTGTACTTCATTACTACGTGATGCAATCCAGAAAAAGCCCAGGATCTAGCCGTCAAGTATGAGAAATATGCGAAAGAATGAGCCTGATGAGAGCAAATCCCAGACCTAACCCAGACCTAACATGCGTTATCCTTTAAAATATTGATCGCAACCAGGTTTAATTGACTGTTTCAGTGTTGTACTTCATTACTACGTGTTGCAATCCAGAAAAAGCCCAGGATCTAGCCGTCAAGTATGAGAAATATGCGAAAGAATGAGCCTGATGAGAGCAAATCCCAGACCTAACCCAGACCTAACATGAATTATTCTCTAAAATATTCATCAAAACCAGGTTTAATTGATTGTTTCAGTGTGGTCCCACATTACTTCGTGATCCAAACCAGAGAAAACCCAGGATCCGTTCAACAAGTATGTGAAGAATGCGAAAGTATGAGTCTGATGAGTGAAAATCCCAGACCTAACCGAGACCTAACATGCGTTATCCTCAAAAATATTTATCAAGTCCAGGTTTAATTGATTGTTTCAGTGTGGTCCCACATTACTACGGTATCCAAACCAGAAAAAGCCCAGGATCCGTTCAACAAGTATGTGAAGAATGCGAAAGTATGAGTCTGATGAGTGAAAATCCCAGACCTAACCTAGGCCTAACATGCGTTATCCTCTAAAATATTGATCCAAACCAGGTTTAATGGACTGTTTCAGTGTGGTACCACACTACTACGTGATACAAACCAGAAAAAGCCCAGGATCTAGCCATCAAGTATGAGAAATATGCGAAGGAATGAGCCTGATGAGAGCAAATCCCAGACCTAACCTAGACCAAACATGAATTATTCTCTAAAATATTGATCAAAACCAGGTTTAATTGACTGTTTCAGTGTGGCACCACATTACTGCGTGATCCAATCCAGAAATAGCCCAGGATCCAGCCATGAAGTATGAGAAATATGCGTAAGTATGAGCGTGATGAGGGCAAATCGTAGACCTAACCCAGACCTAACATGCGTTATCCTCTAAAATATTTATCAAGGCCAGGTTTAATTGAATGTTTCAGTGTGGTACCACATTACTACGTGAACCAAACCAGAAAAAACCCAGGATCCGTTCAACAAGTAAGTTAAAACTGCGACAGTATGACCCTGATGAGAGCAAATCCCAGACCTAACCTAGACCTGACATGCGTTGTCCTCTAAAATATTGATGGAAACCAGGTTTAATTGACAGTTTCACTGTTGAACTTCATTACTACGTGATGCAATCCAAAAAAAGCCCAGGATCTAGCCATCAAGTATGAGAAATATGCGAAAGAAAGAGCCTGATGAGAGCAAATCCCAGACCTAACCTAGACCTAACATGAATTACTCTCTGAAATATTGATCAAAACCAGGTTTAATTGACTGTTTCAGTGTGGTACCACATTACTACGTGATCCAATCCAGAAATAGCCCAGGATCCAGCCATGAAGTATGAGAAATATGCGTAAGTATGAGCCTGATGAGGGCAAATCCTAGAACTAACCCAGACCTAACATGCGTTATCCTGTAAAATACTGATCGAAACCAGGTTTAATCGACTGTTTCAGTGTGGTACCACATTACTACGTGATCCAAACCAGAAAAAACCCAGGATCCGTTCAACAAGTATGTGAAGAATGCGAAAGTATCAGTCTGATGAGTGAAAATCCCCGACCTAACCTAGACCTAACATGCGTCATCCTCTAAAATATTGATCCAAACCAGGTTTAATGTAATGTTTCAGTGTGGTACCACACTACTACGTGATCCAAACCAGAAAAAACCCAGGATCCAGCCATGAAGTATGAGAAATATGCGAAAGTATGAGCCTGATGAGGGCAAATCCTAGACCTAACCCAGACCTAACATGCGTTATCCTCTAAAATATTAATCAAGACCAGGTTTAATTGAATGTTTCAGTGTGGTACCACACTACTACGTGATCCAAACCAGTAAAAACCCAGGATCCGTTCAACAAGTATGTGAGGAATGCGAAAGTATGAGTCTGATGAGTGAAAATCCCCGGCCTCACCTAGACCTAATATGCGTTATCCTCAAAAATATTGATCGAAACCAGGTTTAATCGACTGTTTCAGTGTGGTACCACACTACTACGTGACCCAATCCAGAAAAAACCCGGGATCTGTTCAACAAGTATGTGAAAAACGCGAAAGTATGTGCCTGATGAGGGCAAATCCCAGACCTATCCCAGACCTAACTTGCGTTGTCGTCTAAGATATTGATGGAAACCAGGTTTAATTGACTGTTTCAGTGTTGTACTTCATTACTACGTGATGCACTCCAGAAAAAGCCCAGAATCTAGCCATCAAGTATGAGAAATATGCGAAAGAATGTGCCTGATGAGAGCAAATCCCAGACCTAACCAAGACCTAACTTGAATTATTCTCTAATATATTGATCGAAACCAGGTTTAATTGACTGTTTCAGTGTGGTCCCACATTACTACGTGATGCAATCCAGAAAAAGCCCAGGATCTAGCCATCAAGTTTGAGAAATATGCGAAAGAATGAGCCTGATGACGGCAAATCCTAGACCTAACCCAGACCTAACATGCGTAATCCTCAAAAATATTGATCGAAACCTGGTTTAATCGACTGTTTCAGTCTGGTACCACATTACTATGCGATCCAAACAAGAAAATAACCCAGGATCTGTCAAACGAGTATGTGAAGTGTGCGAAAGTATGAGTCTGATGAGAGCAAATCCCAGACTTAACCTAGACCTAACATGCGTTATCCTCAAAAATATTGATCGAAACCACGTTTAATCGACTGTTTCAGTGTAGTACCACACTACTACGTGACCCAAACCAGAAAAAACCCAGGATCTGTTCAACAAGTATGTGAAAAACGCGAAAGTATGAGCCTGATGAGGGCAAATCCCAGACCTATCCCAGACCTAACTTGCGTTATCCACTAAAATATTGATCGAAACCAGGTTTAATTGACTGTTTCTGTGTGGTACCACATTACTACGTGATACAATCCAGAAATAGCCCAGGATCTAGCCATGAAGTATGAGAAATATCTGAAGTATGAACCCGACGAGGGCAAATCCTAGACCTAACCCAGACCTAACATGCGTTGTCCTCTAAAATATTTATCAAGACCAGGTTTAATTGATTGCTCCTGTGTGGTCCCACATTACTACGTGATCCAAACCAGAAAAAACCCAGGATCCGTTCAACAAGTATGAGAAGAATGCGAAAGTATGAGTATGATGAGTGAAAATCCCAGGCCTAACCTAGACCTAACATGCGTTATCCTCAAAAATATTGATCGAAACCTGGTTTAATCGACTGTTTCAGTGTGGTACCACATTACTATGTGATCCAAACCAGAAAATAACCCAGGATCTGTTCAACAAGTATGTGAAGTGTGCGAAAGTATGAGTCTGATGAGGGCAAATCCCAGACCTATCCCAGACCTAACATGCGTTATCCTCTAAAATATTTATCGAGACCAGGTTTAATTGATTGTTTCAGTGTGGTCCCACATTACTACGTTATCCAAACCAGAAAAAACCCAGGATCCGTTCAACAAGTATGGGAAAAACGCGAAAGTATGAGTCTGATGAGGTCAAATCCTAGACCTAACCCAAACCTAACATGCGTTATCCTCTAAAATATTTATCAAGGCCAGGTTTAATTGAATGTTTCAGTGTGGAACCACATTACTACGTGAACCAAACCAGAAGAAACCCAGGATCCGTTCAACAAGTAAGTTAAAACTGCGACAGTATGACCCTGATGAGAGCAAATCCCAGACCTAACCTAGACCTGACATGCGTTGTCCTCTAAAATATTGATGGAAACCAGGTTTAATTGACAGTTTTAGTGTTGAACTTCATTACTACGTGATGCAATCCAAAAAAAGCCCAGGATCTAGCCATCAAGTATGAGAAATATGCGAAAGAATGAGCCTGATGAGAGCAAATCCCTGACCTAACCTAGACCTAACATGAATTATTCTCTAAAATATTGATGGAAACCAGGTTTAATTGACTGCTTCAGTGTTGTACATCATTACTACGTGATGCAATCCAAAAAAAGCCCAGGATCTAGCCATCAAGTATGAGAAATATGCGAAAGAATGAGCCTGATGAGAGCAAATCCCTGACCTTACCCAGACCTAACATGCGTTATCCTCTAAAATATTTATCGAGATCAGGTTTAATTGATTGTTTCAGTGTGGTACCACATTACTACGTGATCCACACCAGAAAAAACCCAAGATCCGTTCAACAAGTATGTGAAGAATGCGAAAGTATGAGTCTGATGAGTGAAAATCCCAGGCCTAACCTGGACCTAACATGCGTTGTCCTCAATAATATTGATCGAAACCAGGTTTAATTGAGTGTTTCAGTGTTGTACTTCATTACTACGTGATGCAATCCAGAAAAAGCCCAGGATCTAGCCATCTAGTATGAGTAATATGCGAAAGAATGAGCCTGATGAGAGCAAATCCCAGGCCTAACCTAGACCTAACATGAATTATTCTCTAAAATATTCATCAAAACCAGGTTTAATTGACTGTTTCAGTGTGGTACCACATTACTACGTGATCCAATCCAGAAATAGCCCAGGATCCAGCCATGAAGTATGAGAAATATGCGAAAGTATGAGCCTGATGAGGGCAAATCCTAGACCTAACCCAGACCTAACATGCGTTATCCACTAAAATATTTACCAAGACCAGGTTTAATTGAATGTTTCAGTGTGGTACCACATTCATATGTGATCCAAACCAGCAAAAACCCAGGATCCGTTCAACAAGTATGTGAAGAATGCGAAAGTATGAGTCTGATGAGTGAAAATCCCCGGCCTAACCTAGACCTAACATGCGTTATCCTCAAAAATATTGATCGAAACCACGTTTAATCGACTGTTTCAGTGTGGTACCACACTGCTACGTGACCCAAACCAGAAAAAACCCAGGATCTGTTCAACAAGTATGTGAAAAACGCGAAAGTATGAGCCTGATGAGGGCAAATCCTAGACCTAACCCAGACCTAACATGCGTTATCCTGTAAAATATTGATCGCAACCAGGTTTAATGGACTGTTTCAGTGTGGTACCACATTACTACGTGATACAATCCAGAAATAGCCCAGGATCTAGCCATGAAGTATGAGAAATATCTGAAGTATGAACCTGACGAGGGCAAATCCTAGACCTAACCCAGACCTAACATGCGTTATCCTCTAAAATATTTATCAAGACCAGGATTAATTGATTGCTCCTGTGTGGTCCCACATTACTACGTGATCCAAACCAGAAAAATCCGTCCAACAAGTATGTGAAGAATGCGAAAGTATGAGCCTGATGAGAGCAAATCCCTGACCTTACCTAGACCTAACATGAATTATTCTCTAAAATATTTATCAAGACCAGGTTTAATTGAATGTTTCAGTGTGGTACCACATTACTACGTGATCCAAACCAGTAAAAACCCAGGATCCGTCCAACAAATATGTGAAGAATGCGAAAGTATGAGCCTGATGAGAGCAAATCCCTGACCTTACCGAGACCTAACATGAATTATTCTCTAAAATATTTATCAAGACCAGGTTTACTGGACTGTTTCAGTGTTGTACTTCATTACTACGTGATGCAATCCAGAAAAAGCCCAGGATCTAGCCGTCAAGTATGAGAAATATGCGAAAGAATGAGCCTGATGAGAGCAAATCCCAGACCTAACCCAGACCTAACATGCGTTATCCTTTAAAATATTGATCGCAACCAGGTTTAATTGACTGTTTCAGTGTTGTACTTCATTACTACGTGTTGCAATCCAGAAAAAGCCCAGGATCTAGCCGTCAAGTATGAGAAATATGCGAAAGAATGAGCCTGATGAGAGCAAATCCCAGACCTAACCCAGACCTAACATGAATTATTCTCTAAAATATTCATCAAAACCAGGTTTAATTGATTGTTTCAGTGTGGTCCCACATTACTTCGTGATCCAAACCAGAGAAAACCCAGGATCCGTTCAACAAGTATGTGAAGAATGCGAAAGTATCAGTCTGATGAGTGAAAATCCCAGACCTAACCGAGACCTAACATGCGTTATCCTCAAAAATATTTATCAAGTCCAGGTTTAATTGATTGTTTCAGTGTGGTCCCACATTACTACGGTATCCAAACCAGAAAAAGCCCAGGATCCGTTCAACAAGTATGTGAAGAATGCGAAAGTATGAGTCTGATGAGTGAAAATCCCAGACCTAACCTAGGCCTAACATGCGTTATCCTCTAAAATATTGATCCAAACCAGGTTTAATGGACTGTTTCAGTGTGGTACCACACTACTACGTGATACAAACCAGAAAAAGCCCAGGATCTAGCCATCAAGTATGAGAAATATGCGAAGGAATGAGCCTGATGAGAGCAAATCCCAGACCTAACCTAGACCAAACATGAATTATTCTCTAAAATATTGATCAAAACCAGGTTTAATTGACTGTTTCAGTGTGGCACCACATTACTGCGTGATCCAATCCAGAAATAGCCCAGGATCCAGCCATGAAGTATGAGAAATATGCGTAAGTATGAGCGTGATGAGGGCAAATCATAGACCTAACCCAGACCTAACATGCGTTATCCTCTAAAATATTTATCAAGGCCAGGTTTAATTGAATGTTTCAGTGTGGTACCACATTACTACGTGAACCAAACCAGAAAAAACCCAGGATCCGTTCAACAAGTAAGTTAAAACTGCGACAGTATGACCCTGATGAGAGCAAATCCCAGACCTAACCTAGACCTGACATGCGTTGTCCTCTAAAATATTGATGGAAACCAGGTTTAATTGACAGTTTCACTGTTGAACTTCATTACTACGTGATGCAATCCAAAAAAAGCCCAGGATCTAGCCATCAAGTATGAGAAATATGCGAAAGAATGAGCCTGATGAGGGCAAATCATAGACCTAACCCAGACCTAACATGCGTTATCCTCTAAAATATTTATCGAGATCAGGTTTAATTGATTGTTTCAGTGTGGTACCACATTACTTCGTGATCCACACCAGAAAAAACCCAAGATCCGTTCAACAAGTATGTGAGGAATGCGAAAGTATGAGTCTGATAAGTGAAAATCCCAGGCCTAACCTGGACCTAACATGCGTTATCCTCAATAATATTGATCGAAACCACGTTTAAATGAGTGTTTCAGTGTTGTACTTCATTACTACGTGATGCAATCCAGAAAAAGCCCAGGGTCTAGCCATTTAGTATGAGAAATATGCGAAAGAATGAGCCTGATGAGAGCAAATCCCAGGCCTAACCTAGACCTAACATGAATTATTCTCTAAAATATTCATCAAAACCAGGTTTAATTGACTGTTTCAGTGTGGTACCACATTACTACGTGATCCAAACCAGTAAAAACCCAGGATCCGTTCAACAAGTATGTGAAGAATGCGAAAGTATGAGTCTGATGAGTGAAAATCCCCGGCCTAACCTAGACCTAACATGCGTTATCTTCAAAAATATTCATCCAAACCAGGTTTAATGGACTGTTTCAGTGTGGTACCACATTACTACGTGCTGCAATCCAGAAATAGCCCGGGATCCAGCCATGAAGTATGAGGAATATGCGAAAGTATGCGCCTGATGAGGGCAAATCCTAGACCTAACCCAGACCTAACATACGTTATCCTCTAAAATATTTATCGAGATCAGGTTTAATTGATTGTTTCAGTGTGGTACCACATTACTACGTGATCCACACCAGAAAAAACCCAAGATCCGTTCAACAAGTATGTGAAGAATGCGAAAGTATGAGTCTGATGAGTGAAAATCCCAGGCCTAACCTGGACCTAACATGCGTTGTCCTCAATAATACTGATCGAAACCAGGTTTAATTGAGTGTTTCAGTGTTGTACTTCATTACTACGTGATGCAATCCAGAAAAAGCCCAGGATCTAGCCATCTAGTATGAGAAATATGCGAAAGAATGAGCCTGATGAGAGCAAATCCCAGGCCTAACCTAGACCTAACATGAATTATTCTCTAAAATATTCATCAAAACCAGGTTTAATTGACTGTTTCAGTGTGGTACCACATTACTACGTGATCCAATCCAGAAATAGCCCAGGATCCAGCCATGAAGTATGAGAAATATGCGAAAGGATGAGCCTGATGAGGGCAAATCCTAGACCTAACCCAGACCTAACATGCGTTATCCTCTAAAATTTTTATCAAGACCAGGTTTAATTGAATGTTTCAGTGTGGTACCACATTCCTACGTGATCCAAACCAGCAAAAACCCAGGATCCGTTCAACAAGTATGTGAAGACTGCGAAAGTATGAGTCTGATGAGTGAAAATCCCCGGCCTAACCTAGACCTAACATGCGTTATCCTCAAATATATTGATCGAAACCACGTTTAATCGACTGTTTCAGTGTGGTACCACACTGCTACGTGACCCAAACCAGAAAAAACCCAGGATCTGTTCAACAAGTATGTGAAAAACGCGAAAGTATGAGCCTGATGAGGGCAAATCCTAGACCTAACCCAGACCTAACATGCGTTATCCTGTAAAATATTGATCGCAACCAGGTTTAATGGACTGTTTCAGTGTGGTACCACATTACTACGTGATACAATCCAGAAATAGCCCAGGATCTAGCCATGAAGTATGAGAAATATCTGAAGTATGAACCTGACGAGGGCAAATCCTAGACCTAACCCAGACCTAACATGCGTTATCCTCTAAAATATTTATCAAGACCAGGATTAATTGATTACTCCTGTGTGGTCCCACATTACTACGTGATCCAAACCAGAAAAAACCCAGGATCCGTCCAACAAGTATGTGAAGAATGCGAAAGTATGAGCCTGATGAGAGCAAATCCCTGACCTTACCTAGACCTAACATGAATTATTCTCTAAAATATTTATCAAGACCAGGCTTAATTGAATGTTTCAGTGTGGTACCACATTACTACGTGATCCAAACCAGTAAAAACCCAGGATCCGTTCAACAAGTATGTGAAGAATGCGAAAGTATGAGCCTGATGAGAGCAAATCCCTGACCTTACCTAGACCTAACATGAATTATTCTCTAAAATATTTATCAAGACCAGGTTTACTGGACTGTTTCAGTGTTGTACTTCATTACTACGTGATGCAATCCAGAAAAAGCCCAGGATCTAGCCGTCAAGTATGAGAAATATGCGAAAGAATGAGCCTGATGAGAGCAAATCCCAGACCTAACCCAGACCTAACATGCGTTATCCTTTAAAATATTGATCGCAACCAGGTTTAATTGACTGTATCAGTGTTGTACTTCATTACTACGTGATGCAATCCAGAAAAAGCCCAGGATCTAGCCGTCAAGTATGAGAAATATGCGAAAGAATGAGCCTGATGAGAGCAAATCCCAGACCTAACCCAGACCTAACATGAATTATTCTCTAAAATATTCATCAAAACCAGGTTTAATTGATTGTTTCAGTGTGGTCCCACAGTACTTCGTGATCCAAACCAGAGAAAACCCAGGATCCGTTCAACAAGTATGTGAAGAATGCGAAAGTATGAGTCTGATGAGTGAAAATCCCAGACCTAACCTAGACCTAACATGCGTTATCCTCAAAAATATTGATCCAAACCAGGTTTACTGGACTGTTTCAGTGTTGTACTTCATTACTACGTGATGCAATCCAGAAAAAGCCCAGGATCTAGCCGTCAAGTATGAGAAATATGCGAAAGAATGAGCCTGATGAGAGCAAATCCCAGACCTAACCCAGACCTAGCATGCGTTATCCTCTAAAATATTTATCAAGATCAGGTTTAATTGATTGTTTCAGTGTGGTACCACATTACTACGTGATCCACACCAGAAAAAACGCAAGATCCGTTCAGCAAGTATGTGAAGAATGCGAAAGTATGAGTCTGATGAGTGAAAATCCCAGGCCTAACCTAGACCTAACATGCGTTATCCTCAATAATATTGATGGAAACCAGGTTTAAGTGAGTGTTTCAGTGTTGTACTTCATTACTACGTGATGCAATCCAGAAAAAGCCCAGGATCTATCCATCAAGTATGAGAAATATGCGAAAGAATGAGCCTGATGAGAGCAAATCCCAGACCTAACCTAGACCTAACATGAATTATTCTCTAAAATATTGATCGAAACCAGGTTTAATTGACTGGTTCAGTGTTGTACTTCATTACTACGTGATGCAATCCAGAAAAAGCCCAGGATCTAGCCGTCAAGTATGAGAAATATGCGAAAGAATGAGCCTGATGAGCGCAAATCCCAGACCTAACCTAGACCTAACATGAATTATTCTCTAAAATATTTATCAAGACCAGGTTTAATGGACTGTTTCAGTGTGGTACCACATTACTACGTGCTCCAATCCAGAAATAGCCCAGGATCCAGCCATGAAGTATGAGAAATATGCGAAAGTATGCGCCTGATGAGGGCAAATCCTAGACCTAACCCAGACCTAACATGTGTTATCCTGTAAAATATTTATCAAGACCAGGTTTAATTGATTGCTCCTGTGTGGTCCCACATTACTACGTGATCCAAACCAGAAAAAACCCAGGATCCGTTCAACAAGTATGAGAAGAATGCGATAGTATGAGTATGATGAGTGAAAATCCCAGGCCTAACCTAGACCTAACATGCGTTATCCTCTAAAATATTTATCAAGACCAGGTTTAATTGATTGTTTCAGTGTGGTCCCACATTACTACGTTATCCAAACCAGAAAAAACCTAGGATCCGTTCAACAAGTATGTGAAGAATGCGAAAGTATGAGTCTGATGAGTGAAAATCCCAGACCTAACCTAGGCCTAACATGCGTTATCCTCTAAAATATTGATCCAAACCAGGTTTAATGGACTGTTTCAGTGTGGTACCACACTACTACGTGATACAAACCAGAAAAAGCCCAGGATCTAGCCATCAAGTATGAGAAATATGCGAAAGAATGAGCCTGATGAGAGCAAATCCCAGACCTAACCTAGACCAAACATGAATTATTCTCTAAAATATTTATCAAGGCCAGGTTTAATTGAATGTTTCAGTGTGGTACCACATTACTACGTGAACCAAACCAGAAAAAACCCAGGATCCGTTCAACAAGTAAGTTAAAACTGCGACAGTATGACCCTGATGAGAGCAAATCCCAGACCTAACCTAGACCTGACATGCGTTGTCCTCTAAAATATTGATGGAAACCAGGTTTAATTGACAGTTTCAGTGTTGAACTTCATTACTACGTGATGCAATCCAAAAAAAGCCCAGGATCTAGCCATCAAGTATGAGAAATATGCGAAAGAGTGAGCCTGATGAGAGCAAATCCCTGACCTAACCTAGACCTAACATGAATTATTCTCTAAAATATTGATGGAAACCAGGTTTAATTGACTGCTTCAGTGTTGTACATCATTACTACGTGATGCAATCCAAAAAAAGCCCAGGATCTAGCCATCAAGTATGAGAAATATGCGAAAGAATGAGCCTGATGAGAGCAAATCCCTGACCTTACCTAGACCTAACATGAATTATTCTCTAAAATATTTATCAAGACCAGGTTTAATTGAATGTTTCAGTGTGGTACCACATTACTACGTGATCCAAACCAGTAAAAACCCAGGATCCGTTCAACAAGTATGTGAAGAATGCGAAAGTATGAGTCTGATGAGCGAAAATCCCAGACCTAACCTAGACCTAACCTGCGTTATCCTCTAAAATGTCGATCCAAACCAGGTTTAATGGACTGGTTCAGTGTGGTACCACACTACTACGTGATCCAAACCAGAAAAAACCCAGGGTCTGTTCAACAAGTATGTGAAAAACGCGAAAGTATGAGCCTGATGTGGGCAAATCCCATACCTATCCCAGACCTAACTTGCGTTGTCCTCTAAGATATTGATGGAAACCAGGTTTAATTGACTGTTTCAGTGTGGTCCCACATTACTACCTGATGCAATCCAGAAAAAGCCCAGGATCTAGCCATCAAGTTTGAGAAATATGCGAAAGAATGAGCCTGATGAGGGCAAATCCTAGACCTAACCCAGACCTAACATGCGTTATCCTCAAAAATATTGATCGAAACCAGGTTTAATCGACTGTTTCAGTGTGGTACCACACTACTACGTGACCCAATCCAGAAAAAACCCGGGATCTGTTCCACAAGTATGTGAAAAACGCGAAAGTATGAGCCTGATGAGGGCAAATCCTAGACCTAACCCAGACCTAACATGCGTTATCCTCTAAAATATTGATCGAAACCTGGTTTAATCGACTGTTTCAGTGTGGTACCACATTACTATGCGATCCAAAGCAGAAAAAACCCTCGATCAGGTCAACATGTATGTTAAAACTGCGAAAGTATGACCCTGATGAGAGCAAATCCCAGACCTAACCTAGACCTAACATGAATTATTCTCTAATATATTGATCGAAACCAGGTTTAATTGACTGTTTCAGTGTTGTACTTCATTACTACGTGATGCAATCCAGAAAAAGCCCAGGATCTAGCCATCAAGTATGAGAAATATGCGAAAGAATGAGCCTGATGAGAGCAAATCCCTGACCTAACCTAGACCTAACATGAATTATTCTCTAAAATATTGATGGAAACCAGGTTTAATTGACTGCTTCAGTGTTGTACATCATTACTACGTGATGCAATCCAAAAAAAGCCCAGGATCTAGCCATCAAGTATGAGAAATATGCGAAAGAATGAGCCTGATGAGAGCAAATCCCTGACCTTACCTAGACCTAACATGAATTATTCTCAAAAATATTTATCAAGACCAGGTTTAATTGAATGTTTCAGTGTGGTACCACATTACTACGTGATCCAAACCAGTAAAAACCCAGGATCCGTTCAACAAGTATGTGAAGAATGCGAAAGTATGAGTCTGATGAGTGAAAATCCCCGGCCTAACCTAGACCTAACATGCGTTATCCTCAAAAATATTGATCCAAACCAGGTTTAATGGACTGTTTCAGTGTGGTACCACATTACTACGTGCTCCAATCCAGAAATAGCCCAGGATCCAGCCATGAAGTATGAGAAATATGCGAAAGTATGCGCCTGATGAGCGCAAATCCTAGACCTAACCTAGACCTAACATGCGTTATCCTCTAAAATATTTATCGAGATCAGGTTTAATTGGTTGTTTCAGTGTGGTACCACATTACTACGTGATCCAATCCAGAAATAGCCCAGGATCCAGCCATGAAGTATGAGAAATATGCGAAAGTATGAGCCTGATGAGGGCAAATCCTAGACCTAACCCAGACCTAACATGCGTTATCCTCTAAAATATTTATCAAGACCAGGTTTAATTGAATGTTTCAGTGTGGTACCACATTACTACGTGATCCAAACCAGCAAAATCCCAGGATCCGTTCAACAAGTATGTGAAGAATGCGAAAGTATGAGTCTGATGAGGGCAAATCCCAGACGTATCCCAGACCTAACATGCGTTATCCTCTAAAATATTTATCAAGACCAGGTTTAATTGATTGTTTCAGTGTGGTACCACATTACTATGTGATCCAAACCAGAAAATAACCCAGGATCTGTTCAACGAGTATGTGAAGTGTGCGAAAGTTTGAGTCTGATGAGGGCAAATCCCAGACCTATCCCAGACCTAACTTGCGTTATCCTCTAAAATATTGATCGAAACCAGGTCTAATTGACTGTTTCAGCGTGGTACCACATAACTACGTGACACAATCCAGAAAAAGCCCAGGGTCTAGCCATTTAGTATGAGAAATATGCGAAAGAATGAGCCTGATGAGAGCAAATCCCTGACCTTACCTAGACCTAACATGAATTATTCTCTAAAATATTCATCAAAACCAGGTTTAATTGACTGTTTCAGTGTGGTACCACATTACTACGTGATCCAAACCAGTAAAAACCCAGGATCCGTTCAACAAGTATGTGAAGAATGCGAAAGTATGAGTCTGATGAGTGAAAATCCCCGGCCTAACCTAGACCTAACATGCGTTATCCTCAAAAATATTGATCGAAACCACGTTTAATCGACTGTTTCAGTGTGGTACCACACTGCTACGTGACCCAAACCAGAAAAAACCCAGGATCTGTTCAACAAGTATGTGAAAAACGCGAAAGTATGAGCCTGATGAGGGCAAATCCTAGACCTAACCCAGACCTAACATGCGTTATCCTGTAAAATATTGATCGCAACCAGGTTTAATGGACTGTTTCAGTGTGGTACCACATTACTACGTGATACAATCCAGAAATAGCCCAGGATCTAGCCATGAAGTATGAGAAATATCTGAAGTATGAACCTGACGAGGGCAAATCCTAGACCTAACCCAGACCTAACATGCGTTATCCTCTAAAATATTTATCAAGACCAGGATTAATTGATTGCTCCTGTGTGGTCCCACATTACTACGTGATCCAAACCAGAAAAATCCGTCCAACAAGTATGTGAAGAATGCGAAAGTATGAGCCTGATGAGAGCAAATCCCTGACCTTACCTAGACCTAACATGAATTATTCTCTAAAATATTTATCAAGACCAGGTTTAATTGAATGTTTCAGTGTGGTACCACATTACTACGTGATCCAAACCAGTAAAAACCCAGGATCCGTCCAACAAATATGTGAAGAATGCGAAAGTATGAGCCTGATGAGAGCAAATCCCTGACCTTACCGAGACCTAACATGAATTATTCTCTAAAATATTTATCAAGACCAGGTTTACTGGACTGTTTCAGTGTTGTACTTCATTACTACGTGATGCAATCCAGAAAAAGCCCAGGATCTAGCCGTCAAGTATGAGAAATATGCGAAAGAATGAGCCTGATGAGAGCAAATCCCAGACCTAACCCAGACCTAACATGCGTTATCCTTTAAAATATTGATCGCAACCAGGTTTAATTGACTGTTTCAGTGTTGTACTTCATTACTACGTGTTGCAATCCAGAAAAAGCCCAGGATCTAGCCGTCAAGTATGAGAAATATGCGAAAGAATGAGCCTGATGAGAGCAAATCCCAGACCTAACCCAGACCTAACATGAATTATTCTCTAAAATATTCATCAAAACCAGGTTTAATTGATTGTTTCAGTGTGGTCCCACATTACTTCGTGATCCAAACCAGAGAAAACCCAGGATCCGTTCAACAAGTATGTGAAGAATGCGAAAGTATCAGTCTGATGAGTGAAAATCCCAGACCTAACCGAGACCTAACATGCGTTATCCTCAAAAATATTTATCAAGTCCAGGTTTAATTGATTGTTTCAGTGTGGTCCCACATTACTACGGTATCCAAACCAGAAAAAGCCCAGGATCCGTTCAACAAGTATGTGAAGAATGCGAAAGTATGAGTCTGATGAGTGAAAATCCCAGACCTAACCTAGGCCTAACATGCGTTATCCTCTAAAATATTGATCCAAACCAGGTTTAATGGACTGTTTCAGTGTGGTACCACACTACTACGTGATACAAACCAGAAAAAGCCCAGGATCTAGCCATCAAGTATGAGAAATATGCGAAGGAATGAGCCTGATGAGAGCAAATCCCAGACCTAACCTAGACCAAACATGAATTATTCTCTAAAATATTGATCAAAACCAGGTTTAATTGACTGTTTCAGTGTGGCACCACATTACTGCGTGATCCAATCCAGAAATAGCCCAGGATCCAGCCATGAAGTATGAGAAATATGCGTAAGTATGAGCGTGATGAGGGCAAATCATAGACCTAACCCAGACCTAACATGCGTTATCCTCTAAAATATTTATCAAGGCCAGGTTTAATTGAATGTTTCAGTGTGGTACCACATTACTACGTGAACCAAACCAGAAAAAACCCAGGATCCGTTCAACAAGTAAGTTAAAACTGCGACAGTATGACCCTGATGAGAGCAAATCCCAGACCTAACCTAGACCTGACATGCGTTGTCCTCTAAAATATTGATGGAAACCAGGTTTAATTGACAGTTTCACTGTTGAACTTCATTACTACGTGATGCAATCCAAAAAAAGCCCAGGATCTAGCCATCAAGTATGAGAAATATGCGAAAGAATGAGCCTGATGAGGGCAAATCATAGACCTAACCCAGACCTAACATGCGTTATCCTCTAAAATATTTATCGAGATCAGGTTTAATTGATTGTTTCAGTGTGGTACCACATTACTTCGTGATCCACACCAGAAAAAACCCAAGATCCGTTCAACAAGTATGTGAGGAATGCGAAAGTATGAGTCTGATAAGTGAAAATCCCAGGCCTAACCTGGACCTAACATGCGTTATCCTCAATAATATTGATCGAAACCACGTTTAAATGAGTGTTTCAGTGTTGTACTTCATTACTACGTGATGCAATCCAGAAAAAGCCCAGGGTCTAGCCATTTAGTATGAGAAATATGCGAAAGAATGAGCCTGATGAGAGCAAATCCCAGGCCTAACCTAGACCTAACATGAATTATTCTCTAAAATATTCATCAAAACCAGGTTTAATTGACTGTTTCAGTGTGGTACCACATTACTACGTGATCCAAACCAGTAAAAACCCAGGATCCGTTCAACAAGTATGTGAAGAATGCGAAAGTATGAGTCTGATGAGTGAAAATCCCCGGCCTAACCTAGACCTAACATGCGTTATCTTCAAAAATATTCATCCAAACCAGGTTTAATGGACTGTTTCAGTGTGGTACCACATTACTACGTGCTGCAATCCAGAAATAGCCCGGGATCCAGCCATGAAGTATGAGGAATATGCGAAAGTATGCGCCTGATGAGGGCAAATCCTAGACCTAACCCAGACCTAACATACGTTATCCTCTAAAATATTTATCGAGATCAGGTTTAATTGATTGTTTCAGTGTGGTACCACATTACTACGTGATCCACACCAGAAAAAACCCAAGATCCGTTCAACAAGTATGTGAAGAATGCGAAAGTATGAGTCTGATGAGTGAAAATCCCAGGCCTAACCTGGACCTAACATGCGTTGTCCTCAATAATACTGATCGAAACCAGGTTTAATTGAGTGTTTCAGTGTTGTACTTCATTACTACGTGATGCAATCCAGAAAAAGCCCAGGATCTAGCCATCTAGTATGAGAAATATGCGAAAGAATGAGCCTGATGAGAGCAAATCCCAGGCCTAACCTAGACCTAACATGAATTATTCTCTAAAATATTCATCAAAACCAGGTTTAATTGACTGTTTCAGTGTGGTACCACATTACTACGTGATCCAATCCAGAAATAGCCCAGGATCCAGCCATGAAGTATGAGAAATATGCGAAAGGATGAGCCTGATGAGGGCAAATCCTAGACCTAACCCAGACCTAACATGCGTTATCCTCTAAAATTTTTATCAAGACCAGGTTTAATTGAATGTTTCAGTGTGGTACCACATTCCTACGTGATCCAAACCAGCAAAAACCCAGGATCCGTTCAACAAGTATGTGAAGACTGCGAAAGTATGAGTCTGATGAGTGAAAATCCCCGGCCTAACCTAGACCTAACATGCGTTATCCTCAAATATATTGATCGAAACCACGTTTAATCGACTGTTTCAGTGTGGTACCACACTGCTACGTGACCCAAACCAGAAAAAACCCAGGATCTGTTCAACAAGTATGTGAAAAACGCGAAAGTATGAGCCTGATGAGGGCAAATCCTAGACCTAACCCAGACCTAACATGCGTTATCCTGTAAAATATTGATCGCAACCAGGTTTAATGGACTGTTTCAGTGTGGTACCACATTACTACGTGATACAATCCAGAAATAGCCCAGGATCTAGCCATGAAGTATGAGAAATATCTGAAGTATGAACCTGACGAGGGCAAATCCTAGACCTAACCCAGACCTAACATGCGTTATCCTCTAAAATATTTATCAAGACCAGGATTAATTGATTACTCCTGTGTGGTCCCACATTACTACGTGATCCAAACCAGAAAAAACCCAGGATCCGTCCAACAAGTATGTGAAGAATGCGAAAGTATGAGCCTGATGAGAGCAAATCCCTGACCTTACCTAGACCTAACATGAATTATTCTCTAAAATATTTATCAAGACCAGGCTTAATTGAATGTTTCAGTGTGGTACCACATTACTACGTGATCCAAACCAGTAAAAACCCAGGATCCGTTCAACAAGTATGTGAAGAATGCGAAAGTATGAGCCTGATGAGAGCAAATCCCTGACCTTACCTAGACCTAACATGAATTATTCTCTAAAATATTTATCAAGACCAGGTTTACTGGACTGTTTCAGTGTTGTACTTCATTACTACGTGATGCAATCCAGAAAAAGCCCAGGATCTAGCCGTCAAGTATGAGAAATATGCGAAAGAATGAGCCTGATGAGAGCAAATCCCAGACCTAACCTAGACCAAACATGAATTATTCTCTAAAATATTTATCAAGGCCAGGTTTAATTGAATGTTTCAGTGTGGTACCACATTACTACGTGAACCAAACCAGAAAAAACCCAGGATCCGTTCAACAAGTAAGTTAAAACTGCGACAGTATGACCCTGATGAGAGCAAATCCCAGACCTAACCTAGACCTGACATGCGTTGTCCTCTAAAATATTGATGGAAACCAGGTTTAATTGACAGTTTCAGTGTTGAACTTCATTACTACGTGATGCAATCCAAAAAAAGCCCAGGATCTAGCCATCAAGTATGAGAAATATGCGAAAGAGTGAGCCTGATGAGAGCAAATCCCTGACCTAACCTAGACCTAACATGAATTATTCTCTAAAATATTGATGGAAACCAGGTTTAATTGACTGCTTCAGTGTTGTACATCATTACTACGTGATGCAATCCAAAAAAAGCCCAGGATCTAGCCATCAAGTATGAGAAATATGCGAAAGAATGAGCCTGATGAGAGCAAATCCCTGACCTTACCTAGACCTAACATGAATTATTCTCTAAAATATTTATCAAGACCAGGTTTAATTGAATGTTTCAGTGTGGTACCACATTACTACGTGATCCAAACCAGTAAAAACCCAGGATCCGTTCAACAAGTATGTGAAGAATGCGAAAGTATGAGTCTGATGAGCGAAAATCCCAGACCTAACCTAGACCTAACCTGCGTTATCCTCTAAAATGTCGATCCAAACCAGGTTTAATGGACTGGTTCAGTGTGGTACCACACTACTACGTGATCCAAACCAGAAAAAACCCAGGGTCTGTTCAACAAGTATGTGAAAAACGCGAAAGTATGAGCCTGATGTGGGCAAATCCCATACCTATCCCAGACCTAACTTGCGTTGTCCTCTAAGATATTGATGGAAACCAGGTTTAATTGACTGTTTCAGTGTGGTCCCACATTACTACCTGATGCAATCCAGAAAAAGCCCAGGATCTAGCCATCAAGTTTGAGAAATATGCGAAAGAATGAGCCTGATGAGGGCAAATCCTAGACCTAACCCAGACCTAACATGCGTTATCCTCAAAAATATTGATCGAAACCAGGTTTAATCGACTGTTTCAGTGTGGTACCACACTACTACGTGACCCAATCCAGAAAAAACCCGGGATCTGTTCCACAAGTATGTGAAAAACGCGAAAGTATGAGCCTGATGAGGGCAAATCCTAGACCTAACCCAGACCTAACATGCGTTATCCTCTAAAATATTGATCGAAACCTGGTTTAATCGACTGTTTCAGTGTGGTACCACATTACTATGCGATCCAAAGCAGAAAAAACCCTCGATCAGGTCAACATGTATGTTAAAACTGCGAAAGTATGACCCTGATGAGAGCAAATCCCAGACCTAACCTAGACCTAACATGAATTATTCTCTAATATATTGATCGAAACCAGGTTTAATTGACTGTTTCAGTGTTGTACTTCATTACTACGTGATGCAATCCAGAAAAAGCCCAGGATCTAGCCATCAAGTATGAGAAATATGCGAAAGAATGAGCCTGATGAGAGCAAATCCCTGACCTAACCTAGACCTAACATGAATTATTCTCTAAAATATTGATGGAAACCAGGTTTAATTGACTGCTTCAGTGTTGTACATCATTACTACGTGATGCAATCCAAAAAAAGCCCAGGATCTAGCCATCAAGTATGAGAAATATGCGAAAGAATGAGCCTGATGAGAGCAAATCCCTGACCTTACCTAGACCTAACATGAATTATTCTCAAAAATATTTATCAAGACCAGGTTTAATTGAATGTTTCAGTGTGGTACCACATTACTACGTGATCCAAACCAGTAAAAACCCAGGATCCGTTCAACAAGTATGTGAAGAATGCGAAAGTATGAGTCTGATGAGTGAAAATCCCCGGCCTAACCTAGACCTAACATGCGTTATCCTCAAAAATATTGATCCAAACCAGGTTTAATGGACTGTTTCAGTGTGGTACCACATTACTACGTGCTCCAATCCAGAAATAGCCCAGGATCCAGCCATGAAGTATGAGAAATATGCGAAAGTATGCGCCTGATGAGCGCAAATCCTAGACCTAACCTAGACCTAACATGCGTTATCCTCTAAAATATTTATCGAGATCAGGTTTAATTGGTTGTTTCAGTGTGGTACCACATTACTACGTGATCCAATCCAGAAATAGCCCAGGATCCAGCCATGAAGTATGAGAAATATGCGAAAGTATGAGCCTGATGAGGGCAAATCCTAGACCTAACCCAGACCTAACATGCGTTATCCTCTAAAATATTTATCAAGACCAGGTTTAATTGAATGTTTCAGTGTGGTACCACATTACTACGTGATCCAAACCAGCAAAATCCCAGGATCCGTTCAACAAGTATGTGAAGAATGCGAAAGTATGAGTCTGATGAGGGCAAATCCCAGACGTATCCCAGACCTAACATGCGTTATCCTCTAAAATATTTATCAAGACCAGGTTTAATTGATTGTTTCAGTGTGGTACCACATTACTATGTGATCCAAACCAGAAAATAACCCAGGATCTGTTCAACGAGTATGTGAAGTGTGCGAAAGTTTGAGTCTGATGAGGGCAAATCCCAGACCTATCCCAGACCTAACTTGCGTTATCCTCTAAAATATTGATCGAAACCAGGTCTAATTGACTGTTTCAGCGTGGTACCACATAACTACGTGACACAATCCAGAAAAAGCCCAGGGTCTAGCCATTTAGTATGAGAAATATGCGAAAGAATGAGCCTGATGAGAGCAAATCCCTGACCTTACCTAGACCTAACATGAATTATTCTCTAAAATATTCATCAAAACCAGGTTTAATTGACTGTTTCAGTGTGGTACCACATTACTACGTGATCCAAACCAGTAAAAACCCAGGATCCGTTCAACAAGTATGTGAAGAATGCGAAAGTATGAGTCTGATGAGTGAAAATCCCCGGCCTAACCTAGACCTAACATGCGTTATCTTCAAAAATATTCATCCAAACCAGGTTTAATTGACTGTTTCAGTGTGGTACCACATTACTACGTGCTGCAATCCAGAAATAGCCCGGGATCCAGCCATGAAGTATGAGGAATATGCGAAAGTATGCGCCTGATGAGGGCAAATCCTAGACCTAACCCAGACCTAACATACGTTATCCTCTAAAATATTTATCGAGATCAGGTTTAATTGATTGTTTCAGTGTGGTACCACATTACTACGTGATCCACACCAGAAAAAACCCAAGATCCGTTCAACAAGAATGTGAAGAATGCGAAAGTATGAGTCTGATGAGTGAAAATCCCAGGCCTAACCTGGACCTAACATGCGTTGTCCTCAATAATATTGATCGAAACCAGGTTTAATTGAGTGTTTCAGTGTTGTACTTCATTACTACGTGATGCAATCCAGAAAAAGCCCAGGATCTAGCCATCTAGTATGAGAAATATGCGAAAGAATGAGCCTGATGAGAGCAAATCCCAGGCCTAACCTAGACCTAACATGAATTATTCTCTAAAATATTCATCAAAACCAGGTTTAATTGACTGTTTCAGTGTGGTACCACATTACTACGTGATCCAATCCAGAAATAGCCCAGGATCCAGCCATGAAGTATGAGAAATATGCGAAAGGATGAGCCTGATGAGGGCAAATCCTAGACCTAACCCAGACCTAACATGCATTATCCTCTAAAATTTTTATCAAGACCAGGTTTAATTGAATGTTTCAGTGTGGTACCACATTCCTACGTGATCCAAACCAGCAAAAACCCAGGATCCGTTCAACAAGTATGTGAAGAATGCGAAAGTATGAGTCTGATGAGTGAAAATCCCCGGCCTAACCTAGACCTAACATGCGTTATCCTCAAAAATATTGATCGAAACCACGTTTAATCGACTGTTTCAGTGTGGTACCACACTGCTACGTGACCCAAACCAGAAAAAACCCAGGATCTGTTCAACAAGTATGTGAAAAACGCGAAAGTATGAGCCTGATGAGGGCAAATCCTAGACCTAACCCAGACCTAACATGCGTTATCTTGTAAAATATTGATCGCAACCAGGTTTAATGGACTGTTTCAGTGTGGTACCACATTACTACGTGATACAATCCAGAAATAGCCCAGGATCTAGCCATGAAGTATGAGAAATATCTGAAGTATGAACCTGACGAGGGCAAATCCTAGACCTAACCCAGACCTAACATGCGTTATCCTCTAAAATATTTATCAAGACCAGGATTAATTGATTGCTCCTGTGTGGTCCCACATTACTACGTGATCCAAACCAGAAAAAACCCAGGATCCGTCCAACAAGTATGTGAAGAATGCGAAAGTATGAGCCTGATGAGAGCAAATCCCTGACCTTACCTAGACCTAACATGAATTATTCTCTAAAATATTTATCAAGACCAGGTTTAATTGAATGTTTCAGTGTGGTACCACATTACTACGTGATCCAAACCAGTAAAAACCCAGGATCCGTTCAACAAGTATGTGAAGAATGCGAAAGTATGAGCCTGATGAGAGCAAATCCCTGACCTTACCTAGACCTAACATGAATTATTCTCTAAAATATTTATCAAGACCAGGTTTACTGGACTGTTTCAGTGTTGTACTTCATTACTACGTGATGCAATCCAGAAAAAGCCCAGGATCTAGCCGTCAAGTATGAGAAATATGCGAAAGAATGAGCCTGATGAGAGCAAATCCCAGACCTAACCCAGACCTAACATGCGTTATCCTTTAAAATATTGATCGCAACCAGGTTTAATTGACTGTATCAGTGTTGTACTTCATTACTACGTGATGCAATCCAGAAAAAGCCCAGGATCTAGCCGTCAAGTATGAGAAATATGCGAAAGAATGAGCCTGATGAGAGCAAATCCCAGACCTAACCCAGACCTAACATGAATTATTCTCTAAAATATTCATCAAAACCAGGTTTAATTGATTGTTTCAGTGTGGTCCCACAGTACTTCGTGATCCAAACCAGAGAAAACCCAGGATCCGTTCAACAAGTATGTGAAGAATGCGAAAGTATGAGTCTGATGAGTGAAAATCCCAGACCTAACCTAGACCTAACATGCGTTATCCTCAAAAATATTGATCCAAACCAGGTTTACTGGACTGTTTCAGTGTTGTACTTCATTACTACGTGATGCAATCCAGAAAAAGCCCAGGATCTAGCCGTCAAGTATGAGAAATATGCGAAAGAATGAGCCTGATGAGAGCAAATCCCAGACCTAACCCAGACCTAACATGCGTTATCCTCTAAAATATTTATCAAGATCAGGTTTAATTGATTGTTTCAGTGTGGTACCACATTACTACGTGATCCACACCAGAAAAAACCCAAGATCCGTTCAGCAAGTATGTGAAGAATGCGAAAGTATGAGTCTGATGAGTGAAAATCCCAGGCCTAACCCAGACCTAACATGCGTTATCCTCAATAATATTGATGGAAACCAGGTTTAAGTGAGTGTTTCAGTGTTGTACTTCATTACTACGTGATGCAATCCAGAAAAAGCCCAGGATCTATCCATCAAGTATGAGAAATATGCGAAAGAATGAGCCTGATGAGAGCAAATCCCAGACCTAACCTAGACCTAACATGAATTATTCTCTAAAATATTGATCGAAACCAGGTTTAATTGACTGGTTCAGTGTTGTACTTCATTACTACGTGATGCAATCCAGAAAAAGCCCAGGATCTAGCCGTCAAGTATGAGAAATATGCGAAAGAATGAGCCTGATGAGAGCAAATCCCAGACCTAACCTAGACCTAACATGAATTATTCTCTAAAATATTTATCAAGACCAGGTTTAATGGACTGTTTCAGTGTGGTACCACATTACTACGTGCTCCAATCCAGAAATAGCCCAGGATCCAGCCATGAAGTATGAGAAATATGCGAAAGTATGCGCCTGATGAGGGCAAATCCTAGACCTAACCCAGACCTAACATGTGTTATCCTCTAAAATATTTATCAAGACCAGGTTTAATTGATTGCTCCTGTGTGGTCCCACATTACTACGTGATCCAAACCAGAAAAAACCCAGGATCCGTTCAACAAGTATGAGCAGAATGCGAAAGTATGAGTATGATGAGTGAAAATCCCAGGCCTAACCTAGACCTAACATGCGTTATCCTCTAAAATATTTATCAAGACCAGCTTTAATTGATTGTTTCAGTGTGGTCCCACATTACTACGTTATCCAAACCAGAAAAAACTTAGGATCCGTTCAACAAGTATGTGAAGAATGCGAAAGTATGAGTCTGATGAGTGAAAATCCCAGACCTAACCTAGGCCTAACATGCGTTATCCTCTAAAATATTTATCAAGACCAGGTTTAATTTATTGTTTCAGTGTGGTCCCACAGTACTTCGTGATCCAAACCAGAGAAAACCCAGGATCCGTTCAACAAGTATGTGAAGAATGCGAAAGTATGAGTCTGATGAGTGAAAATCCCAGACCTAACCTAGGCCTAACATGCGTTATCCTCTAAAATATTGATCCAAACCAGGTTTAATGGACTGTTTCAGTGTGGTACCACACTACTACGTGATACAAACCAGAAAAAGCCCAGGATCTAGCCATCAAGTATGAGAAATATGCGAAAGAATGAGCCTGATGAGAGCAAATCCCAGACCTAACCTAGACCAAACATGAATTATTCTCTAAAATATTGATCAAAACCAGGTTTAATTGACTGTTTCAGTGTGGTACCAGATTACTGCGTGATCCAATCCAGAAATAGCCCAGGATCCAGCCATGAAGTATGAGAAATATGCGTAAGTATGAGCCTGATGAGGGCAAATCCTAGAACTAACTCAGACCTAACATGCGTTATCCTGTAAAATATTGATCGCAACCAGGTTTAGTGGACTGTTTCAGTGTGGTACCACAATACTACGTGATCCAAACCAGAAAAAACCCAGGATCTGTTCAACAAGTATGTGATAAACGCGAAAGTATGAGCCTGATGAGGGCAAATCCTAGACCTAACCCAGACCTAACATGCGTTATCCTCAAAAATATTGATCGAAACCAGGTTTAATCGACTGTTTCAGTGTGGTACCACACTACTACGTGACCCAATCCAGAAAAAACCCGGGATCTGTTCAACAAGTATGTGAAAAACGCGAAAGTATGAGCCTGATGAGGGCAAATCCTAGACCTAACCCAGACCTAACATGCGTTATCCTCTAAAATATTGATCGAAACCTGGTTTAATCGACTGTTTCAGTGTGGTACCACATTACTATGCGATCCAAAGCAGAAAAAACCCTCGATCAGGTCAACATGTATGTTAAAACTGCGAAAGTATGACCCTGATGAGAGCAAATCCCATACCTAACCTAGACCTAACATGAATTATTCTCTAATATATTGATCGAACCCAGGTTTAATTGACTGTTTCAGTGTTGTACTTCATTACTACGTGATGCAATCCAGAAAAAGCCCAGGATCTAGCCATCAAGTATGAGAAATATGCGAAAGAATGAGCCTGATGAGAGCAAATCCCTGACCTAACCTAGACCTAACATGAATTATTCTCTAAAATATTGATGGAAACCAGGTTTAATTGACTGCTTCAGTGTTGTACATCATTACTACGTGATGCAATCCAAAAAAAGCCCAGGATCTAGCCATCAAGTATGAGAAATATGCGAAAGAATGAGCCTGATGAGAGCAAATCCCTGACCTTACCTAGACCTAACATGAATTATTCTCAAAAATATTTATCAAGACCAGGTTTAATTGAACGTTTCAGTGTGGCACCACATTACTACGTGATCCAAACCAGTAAAAACCCAGGATCCGTTCAACAAGTATGTGAAGAATGCGAAAGTATGAGTCTGATGAGTGAAAATCCCCGGCCTAACCTAGACCTAACATGCGTTATCCTCTAAAATATTTATCGAGATCAGGTTTAATTGATTGTTTCAGTGTGGTACCACATTACTACGTGATCGACACCAGAAAAAACCCAAGATCCGTTCAACAAGTATGTGAAGAATGCGAAAGTATGAGTCTGATGGGTGAAAATTCCAGGCCTAACCTGGACCTAGCATGCGTTATCCTCAATAATATTGATCGAAACCAGGTTTAGTTGAGTGTTTCAGTGTTGTACTTCATTACTACGTGATGCAATCCAGAAAATGCCCAGGATCTAGCCATCTAGTATGAGAAATATGCGATAGAATGAGCCTGATGAGGGCAAATCCTAGACCTAACCCAGACCTAACATGCGTTATCCTCTAAAATATTTATCAAGACCAGGTTTAATTGAATGTTTCACTGTGGTACCACATTACTACGTGATCCAAACCAGCAAAAACCCAGGATCCGTTCAACAAGTATGTGAAGAATGCGAAAGTATGAGTCTGATGAGTGAAAATGCCCGGCCTAACCTAGACCTAACATGCGTTATCCTCAAAAATATTGATCGAAACCACGTTTAATCGATTGTTTCAGTGTGGTACCACACTAGTACGTGACCCAAACCAGAAAAAACCCAGGATCTGTTCAACAAGTATGTGAAAAACGCGAAAGTATGAGCCTGATGAGGGCAAATCCCAGACCTATCCCAGACCTAACTTGCGTTATCCACTAAAATATTGATCGAAACCAGGTTTAATTGACTGTTTCTGTGTGGTACCACATTACTACGTGATACAATCTAGAAACAGCCCAGGGTCTAGCCTTGAAGTATGAGAAATATGCGAAAGTATGAGCCTGATGAGGGCAAATCCTAGACCTAACCCAGACCTAACATGCGTTATCCTCTAAAATATTTATCAAGACCAGGTTTAATTGAATGTTTCACTGTGGTACCACATTACTACGTGATCCAAACCAGCAAAAACCCAGGATCCGTTCAACAAGTATGTGAAGAATGCGAAAGTATGAGTCTGATGAGTGAAAATGCCCGGCCTAACCTAGACCTAACATGCGTTATCCTCTAAAATATTGATCGAAACCAGGTTTAATGGACTGTTTTAGTGTGGTACCACACTGCTTCGTGATCCAAACCAGAAAAAACCCAGGATCTGTTCAACAAGTATGTGAAGAATGCGAAAGTATGAGTCTGATGAGTGAAAATGCCAGGCCTAACCTAGACCTAACATGCGTTATCCTCAAAAATATTGATCGAAACCTGGTTTAATCGTCTGTTTCAGCGTGGTACCACATTACTACGTGATACAATCTAGAAACAGCCCAGGGTCTAGCCTTGAAGTATGAGAAATATGCGAAAGTATGAGCCTGATGAGGGCAAATCCTAGACCTAACCCAGGCCTAACATGCGTTATCCTCTAAAATATTTATCAAGACCAGGTTTAATTGATTGTTACAGTGTGGTCCCACATTACTACGTGATCCAAACCAGAAAAAACCCAGGATCTGTTCAACATGTATGAGAAATATGCGAAAGAATGAGCCTGATGAGAGCAAATCCCAGACCTAACCTAGACCTAACATGAATTATTCTCTAAAATATTGATCGAAACCAGGTTTAATTGACTGTTTCAGTGTGGTCCCACATTACTACATGATCCAAACCTGAAATAACCCAGGATCCGTTCAACAAGTATGTGAAGAATGCGAAAGTATGAGTCTGATGAGGGCAAATCCTAGACCTATCCCAGACCTAACTTGCGTTATCCTCTAAAATATTTATCAAGACCAGGTTTAATTGAATGTTTCAGTGTGGTACCACATTACTGCGTGATCCAAACTAGAAAAAACCCAGGATCTAGCCATCAAGTATGAGAAATATGCGACAGAATGAGCCTGATGAGAGCAAATCCCAGACCTAACCTAGACCTTAGTTGCGTTATCCTCTAAAATATTGAGCGAAACCAGGTTTAATGGACTGTTCAGTGTGGTACCACACTGCTTCGTGATCCAAACCAGAAAAAACCCAGGATCTGTTCAACAAGTATGTGAAGAATGCGAAAGTATGAGTCTGATGAGTGAAAATCCCAGGCCTAACCTAGACCTAACATGCGTTATCCTCTAAAATATTGATCGAAACCTGGTTTAATCGACTGTTTCAGTGTGGTACCACATTACTATGTGATCCAAACCAGAAAATAACCCAGGATCTGTTCAAGGAGTATGTGAAGTGTGCGAAAGTATGAGTCTGATGAGGTCAAATCCCAGACCTATCCCAGACCTAACTTGCGTTATCCTCTAAAATATTGATCGAAACCAGGTTTAATCGACTGTTTCAGTGCGGTACCACATTACTACGTGATCCAAACCAGAAAAAACCCAGGATCAGTTCAACAAGTATGTGAAGAATGCGAAAGTATGAGTCTGATGAGTGAGAATCCCAGGGCTAACATAGACCTAACATGCGTTATACTCTAAAATATTGATCGAAACCAGGTTTAATTGACTGTTTCAGTGTGGTCCCACATTACTACGTGATCCAAACCAGAAAAAACCCAGGATCCGTTCAACAAGTATGTGAAGAATGCGAAAGTATGAGTCTGATGAGGTCAAATCCCAGACCTATCCCAGACCTAACTTGCGTTATCCTCTAAAATATTGAACGAAACCAGGTTTAATCGACCGTTTCAGTGTGGTACCACATTACTACGTGATCCAAACCAGAAAAAACCCAGGATCCGTTCAACAAGTATGTGAAGGATGCGAAAGTATGAGTCTGATGAGTGAAAATCCCAGTCCTATCCTAGACCTAACATGCGCTATCCTCTAAAATATTGATAGAAACCTGGTTTAATCGACTGTTTCAGTGTGGTACCACATTACTACGTGATGCAAACCAGAAAATAACCCAGGATCCCAGACCTAACTTGCGTTATCCTCTAAAATATTGAACGAAACCAGGTTTAATCGACCGTTTCAGTGTGGTACCACATTACTATGTGATCCAAACCACAAAATAACCCAGGATCTGTTCAACGAGTATGTGAAGTGTGCGAAAGTATGAGTCTGATGAGGTCAAATCCCAGACCAATCCCAGACTTAACATGCGTTATCCTCTAAAATATTGATCGAAACCAGGTTTAATCGACTGTTTCAGTGTGGTACCACATTACTACGTGATCCAAACCAGAAAAAACCCAGGATCCGTTCAACAAGTATGTGAAGAATGCGAAAGTATGAGTCTGATGAGGTCAAATCCCAGACCTATCCCAGACCTAACTTGCGTTATCCTCTAAAATATTGATCGAAACCTGGTTTAATCGACTGTTTCAGTGTGGTACCACATTACTATGTGATCCAAACCAGAAAATAACCCAGGATCTGTTCAAGGAGTATGTGAAGTGTGCGAAAGTATGAGTCTGATGAGGTCAAATCCCAGACCTATCCCAGACCTAACTTGCGTTATCCTCTAAAATATTGAACGAAACCAGGTTTAATCGACCGTTTCAGTGTGGTACCACATTACTACGTGATCCAAACCAGAAAAAACCCAGGATCCGTTCAACAAGTATGTGAAGAATGCGACAGTATGAGTCTGATGAGTGAAAATCCCAGTCCTAACCTAGACCTAACATGCGCTATCCTCTAAAATATTGATCGAAACCTGGTTTAATCGACTGTTTCAGTGTGGTACCACATTACTACGTGATGCAAACCAGAAAATAACCCAGGATCTGTTCAAGGAGTATGTGAAGTGTGCGAAAGTATGAGTCTGATGAGGTCAAATCCCAGACCTATCCCAGACCTAACTTGCGTTATCCTCTAAAATATTGATCGAGACCAGGTTTAATCGACTGTTTCAGTGCGGTACCTCATTACTACGTGATCGAAAGCAAAGAAAACCCTCGATCATGTCAACATGCATGTTAAAACCGCGAAAGTATGACCCTGATGAGTGAAAATCCCAGACGTAACCTAGACCTAACATGCGTTATCCTCTAAAATATTGATCCAAACCAGGTTTAATGGACTGTTTCAGTGTGGTACCACACTACTACGTGATCCAAACCAGAAAAAACCCAGGATCTGTTCAACAAGTATGTGAGAAACGCGAAAGTATGAGCCTGATGAGGGCAAATCCCAGACATATCCCAGACCTAACTTGTGTTGTCCTCTAAGATATTGATGGAAACCAGGTTTAATTGACTGTTTCAGTGCTGTACTTCATTACTACGTGATGCAATCCAGAAAAAGCCCAGGATCTAGCCATCAAGTATGAGAAATATGCGAAAGAAGGAGCCTGATGAGAGTAAATCCCAGACCTAACCTAGACCTAACATGAATTATTCTCTAAAATATTGATCGAAACCAGGTTTAATTGACTGTTTCAGTGTGGTCCCACATTACTTCGTGATCCAAACCAGGATAAACCCAGGATCCGTTCAACAAGTATGTGAAGAATGCGAAAGTATGAGTCTGATGGAGCTCAGAGGGCGGAACGCCCGTCTGCAGCTCCTGTTGGAGGAGGAGCGACAGGGGAGGAGGAGGGCAGAGGCGCTGTGGAACAGCGCGGCCCTCCCTCCCATCCTCCCTCCTCCTCCACCGCCGCGTCCCTCGGCGGAGGTAAATAAGCGGAGTGCGGCGGCAGTGGTGCGGGGCACCGCGGGCCCCTCCACCCGCACTCCGCCCGTGAAGAAGTCCCCGTCCTCCTCAGAAGACGATCTTCTGAGGAGGATTGGGGACATGATTGATGGCAAGCTGGCCGCCTTCCGGGAGGAGCTCCTCGCCGGAAGAGCGGTCAGCAGGAAGGCGGTGCCTCCCCGACCTGTTCCGGTACAGTCGGGGAAGGCAAAGAAGGGCGGAGTGAAGGCTCCGCCCAGTGTTGCGGCACCAGGGCCCCGGGTCGCGACCCCCAAGGGGGGTGGTGTACCCGTGGTCGCGGTGGTCGCGTCCTCCACAGCACCCTCCCAAGGGGGGGTGGCGTGGAGTGAGGTTGTGGGGCGGAAGGCGAAGCGGGCGGCGAGGAAGGCCTCGCAACCGCAGCCTCCGCCTCCGCCGCCGGCGGCCAAGGTAAAGGCCGCGAAGGTCGGAAAGGCACGACCAGGTCGTCCCCCAAAAACGGCAGCGGTGACGCTGACCGTTGCGCAGGGGGGCGACCTGACCCTCGCGGAGGCGATGCGGCTCGCCAGGGAGAATATCTCCCTGGAAGAGCTGGGCATCGCCTCCGTGAGGGCGAAGAGGGCCGTGACCGGGGGTCTCTTGCTGGAGATCCCCGGTGCAGAAGGCGGCGCGAAGGCGGATCGTCTCGCCCAGAGGCTCCGGGAGCAGCTGGGCGAGCGAGGTGTCCGGGTCGCCCGGCCCACGAAGCGCACGGAGATGCGCGTTTGTGGGCTGGACGACTCGGTCAGCGCACAGGATGTGTCCCGTGCCCTTGCGAGGGCGGGGGACTGTCCTGTGGAGGACCTGCGAATCGGAGAGATCCGCAGGTCGCCCTCCGGCCTCGGGTCGGTGTGGGCCCGGTGCCCCCTCTCCGCTGCCCGTAAGGTGGCGGAATCCGGGAGGGTGTTGGTGGGGTGGGTTTCGGCGCGAGTGGAAATCCTCGCGCCGCGCCCGCTCCAGTGTCACCGCTGCCTCGAATTGGGGCACGTGAGGCAGTGGTGCACCTCGCCGGTGGACCGCAGCGGTCAGTGTTACCGCTGCGGTGCCAAAGAGCACCGTGCGAGCCAGTGCTCGGCGGCCCCCCACTGCCCGCTGTGTGCGGACATGGGGAGGCCAGCCGATCACAGGGTGGGGAGCAAGAAGTGCTCCCCCCCCTCCCGGAAGGAGAGGAAGAGGCGGGCTGCACCGGCTCCGGTGCCGAGGGCGGTGGCATCGTCCTCCATGGAGGTGGACGGTGCTACGGGGACGGACGGCCGGGAGGAGGCTGGCGCGGCCATTAATTAATGCCGCCCCGCCTCCTCCTCCAGGCCAACCTCAACCACTGCCGCGCGGCACAGGACTTGATGTCCCAAGTCCTCGCGGAGTGGGGGGTTGGCCTGGCGGTCGCCGCCGAGCCGTACCGCGTCCCTGATCATCCTCATTGGGTGGGCGACGCGGACGGCTTGGTGGCGACGGTATGGAGAGGGGGCGACGGGTCCCCACCGTTCTCCTTGTTGGAGCGCGGTCGGGGATTCGTCGCCGTGGACTGGGGGGAGTCGCTGTGGTGGGGTGCTACATTTCGCCCCGTAGCGGTCACGCTGCGTTCGAGCTGTACTCGGCCGAGGTCGCGGCATGCGTGCAGCGCTACGCGGCCCGGCCGGTGCTGGTCCTGGGGGATTTTAATGCCAAGTCGGTGGCTTGGGGATCCCCCAGGACCTCCGTTCGCGGCGGGATCCTGGGCGATTGGGCGGCGGGGCTCGACCTCCGGGTATTGAACCGGGGGTCGGAGCACACATGCGTGCGGCGATATGGGGGGTCCATCGTGGATGTTGGATTCGCGACCCCCAACGCCGTGCGCATGGTGTCGGGTTGGCACGTGGTCGCGGGGGCAGAGACACTCTCCGATCACCGGTACATCCGGATGGAGGTCTCTGCCGCCGCGAGTGCATCCCGACACGGCCGCCTGCGTGGCACCCCACCACGCCGCTGGGCGCTTCGGCGCCTGGACAAGGACGCCCTGATGGCAGCTGCCCTCGCTGCAACTTGGCCGCAGGGAGCGGCCGAGATGCCGAGCATAGAGGAGGAGGTCGCCCGGCTCCGGGCATTGGTCGCGGGTATTTGCGACGCGGCGATGCCTCGGGTCGGGCGGGCTTCTCCTCGCCGGGCGGTGTACTGGTGGTCGGACGCGATCGCGGAGTTGCGAGTCGCGACTGTCCGCGCCCGACGCCAGTGCGCCCGCGCGCTCCGTCGTCAACGTACAGGCGACGGCGTGGCGCGAGCGAGGGCAGCTGATGACCTGTATGGAGCATACCGCGTGGCGCGGGTTGCTCTGCAGGTCGCCATCAAACGGGCCAAGACTCAGGCATGGAAGGAGCTCCTCCAGACCCTTGATGACGATCCATGGGGGCGCCCATATAAGGTGGTGCTGAATAAGCTCCGCCCGTGGGCGCCCCCCGTCACCGAGGGTCTTGACCCCCGGCTGCTGGAGGACGTGGTCAATACACTCTTCCCAATTGGGGAGAGGGGACCGCGTCCTCCGGCGGCGGCGGCTGTCCCAGTGGAGTGGACGGCCGAGCTGGGGGTCACGCAGGAGGAGCTGGCAGCGGCCATCAGACGGCTCGGGGTTCGTAACACGGCCCCGGGTCCGGATGGTGTGCCCGGCCGGGTTTGGGTCTTGACCCAGGGCGTCCTTGGGGCTGACCTCAGGCGGTTGTTCGACCGCTGCCTGAGGGACGGGCGATTCCCCCCGAGTTGGAAGGTGGCGAGGATGGTCCTCCTCCGGAAGGAGGGTCGGCCCGCGGAGTCTCCCTCCGCATACCGGCCCATTTGTCTCCTCGACGAGGTGGGCAAGCTCTTCGAGCGTGTGATTGCTGCCCGCCTCGTCGAGCACCTGTCGCGGGGTGATCCCGGTCTGGCCGACTGCCAGTTCGGTTTCCGGGGGGGCCGATCGACTATCGACGCGATAGGTCGTGTGAGGGCCCTCTCGGAGGCGGCCGTCTCCCGGGGAGGGGTGGCATTGGCAATATCCTTGGATATTGCCAATGCCTTTAACACCCTCCCCTGGGAAGGGATAAGGAGGGGGCTCGAATATCATCGAGTCCCCCCTTGTCTCAGGGCGGTCGTCGGGGATTATCTCCGCGGCAGGTGGATCGAGTATCCGGGCCGGGATGGTGATATGCGGAGGGAGGTGTACTGCGGTGTTCCGCAGGGGTCGGTCCTCGGGCCACTCCTGTGGAACATCGCGTACGACTCGGTGTTGCGGGCCGGCCTCCCCGACGGCGTCAGCACGGTGTGTTATGCGGATGACACACTGGTGCTGGCCGTCGGGGCGCACTGGGGGAGGGCCATGCGTCGCGCGGAGGAGGGGTCGCAACGCGTCGTCGACCGGATCAGGGGGATGGGGATGACGGTGGCGGTCCATAAGACCGAGGTGATTGCGTTTCATTCACCTCGGCAGGATCCGCCACCCCCTCTGATTCGGGTGGGTGGGGCTGACATCGAGGTGAAGCCCCAGATCAGGTATCTGGGGCTGATCCTCGATAGCCACTGGCGTTTCGAGAAGCATTTCCGCTGCCTGGTCCCCCGGTTGGAAAGGATGGTTGCGGCTCTGGGCCGGATCCTGCCCAACCTGGGGGGCCCGGCGGGCCGAGTTCGTCGCCTCTATGTGGCAATGGTCCAGTCGGTGGCCCTATACGGGGCCCCCGTCTGGGCGGACGACCTGGCTGCCTCCCGGCGCAGCATGACTATGCTGCGTCGGGTGCAGAGGCGCGTGGCGCTCAGGGTCGTCCGCGGGTATCGGACCATGTCACATGAGGCGGCGACGGTTCTAGCGGGGATGCCGCCCATGGACCTGCTCGCGCGGTCGCACGCGGTGATGTACCGGCACCGCGTCGACCGTCGCGCGGGGGTGGGGGCGGTCCCGGGCGGGCAGGAACCTGCTTGGGGCGATTTGAAGCGCCAGGCCCGGCAGTCCGTGTTGCTCGCGTGGCAGGAGCGGCTGGCTCTGCCAACCGCGGGGCACCGGACTGTCGGGGCTGTTCGGCCACTCCTGAAGGAGTGGCTGGACAGAGGCCATGGCAGCCTCACCTACCGGCTGGCACAGGTATTTTCCGGGCATGGCAGCTTCGGAAGATACCTGTGCCGGATAGGGAAGGAGCCGACGGCGCGTTGCTGCCACTGCGACGCTGAGCAGGACACGGCAGATCATACCCTGGAGGTATGCCCCGCGTGGGAGGGGGAGCGCCGTGTCCTGGTCGGCGTCGTCGGGCGGGATGTCTCGCTGCCGGGCGTGGTGCGCGCCATGCTCGGCAGCGAGGAGAAGTGGAGGGCCGTGGCCTCCTTCTGCGAGAACGTAATGTTGCAGAAGGAGGCCGCGGGGAGGGAGCGCGAGCTTCAGCGGCGCACTGAAGCTCGCGCTCGTGCGCTGGCCGGAGGTCGTCGCCCGGTCGCGAGGCGTCGCGGGCGGCCGCCTCGGCGTGGCGGATGACCTAGGCTGGGAGGGGGGACCTGAGGGGACCCTCCTCCCGCCAGGCAGCGCCGGGTCGGACCGGTTGGGGGTAGGAGTGCCTCCCCCCACCGGTCCGACGCAAGGGGAGGCACCCTCGGCGGTCTGGTGCGGCCATGAACGCCCGGCCGCCGAGGGGTGGAAACGGGGTCGCGGGCGGTTGCGAGTTGGGGCTCGCAGCCGCCACTAAACGCGGCCCCGGGACGGATAGCGGCGGGATGGAGTGGCCCCGTCCCGCCGCTATGAGGCAGAGTGTCTACTGGGGGGACCGATTGTCCCCCCGGGGGATGGGCGCGAACACGCGGGCACGGGGAGGATACCGGAAGAATGCTTCGAGCGATTCCCGGTATCCTCCCAAAGCGTGCCGAAGGGTCACCGTGGGGTTTTTAGTGGGTAGGTCCCGCGCCTGTCGTTGTACGGGCGCGGGGAATCCCACACACCCCTCCCACCTCTCCCCAAGGAGGTGGGAGGGAGTCTTTCGAAGATTTTCCCCACGACAAAAAAAAAAAAAAAAAAAAAAGTATGAGCCTGATGAGGGCAAATCCCAGACCTATCCCAGACCTAATTTGCGTTATCCTCTAAAATATTGATCGAAACTAGGTTTAATTGTCCGTTTCAGTGTGGTGCCTCATTACTACGTGATCCAAACCAGAAAAAACCCAGGATCCGTTCAACAAGTATGTGAAGAATGCGAAAGTATGAGTCTGATCAGTGAAAATCTCAGGCCTTACCTAGACCTAACTTGCGTTGTCCTCTAAAATAGTGATGGAAACCAGGTTTCATTGACTGTTTCAGTGTGGTACTACATTACTCCGTGATGCAATCCAGAAACTGCCCAGGATCTAGCCATCAAGTATGAGAAATATGCGAAAGAATGAGCCTGATGAGAGCATATCCCAGACCTAACCTAGACCTAACATGCGTTATCCTATAAAATATTGAGCGAAACCAGGTTTAATGGACTGTTTCAGTGTGGTACCACACTATCTCGTGATCCAAACCAGACAAAACCCAGGATCTGTTCAACAAGAATGTGAAAAACGCGAAACTGTGAGCCTGATGAGTGAAAATCCCAGACCTAACCTAGACCTAACATGCGTTATCCTCTAAAATATTGATCGATACCAGGTTTAATTGACTGTTTTAGTGTCGTACTTCATTACTACGTGATGCAATCCAGAAAAAGCCCCGGATCTAGCCATCAAGTATGAGAAATATGCGAAAGAATGAGCCTGATGAGAGCAAATCCCAGGCCTAACCTAGACCTAACATGCGTTATCCTCAAAAATATTAATCGAAACCTGGTTTAATCGACTGTTTCAGTGTGGTACCACATTACTATGTGATCCAAACCAGAAAATAGCCCAGGATCTATCCATGGAGTATGAGAAATATGCGAAAGTATGAGCCGGATGAGGGCAAACCTAGACCTAACCCAGACCTAACGTGCGTTATCACCTAAAATATTTATCAAGACCTGGTTTAATTGATTGTTTCACTGTGGTACCACACCACTTCGTGATCCAAACCAGACAAAACCCAGGATCTGTTCATCAAGAATGTGAAAAACGCGAAACTGTGAGCCTGATGAGGGCAAATCTTACACCTAACCCTGACCTAAGATGCGTTATCCTCTAAAATATTTATCCAGACCAGGTTTCATTGAATGTTTCAGTGTGGTACCACTTTACTACGTGATCCAATCCAGAAATTGCCCAGGATCTAGCCATGAAGTATGAGAAATATGCGAAAGTAAGAGCCTGATGAGGGCAAATCCTAGACCTATCCCAGACCTAACTAGCGTTATCCCCTAAAATATTGATCGAAACCAGGTTTAATTGACTGTTTCAGCGTGGTACCACATTACTACGTGATTCAATCCAGAAACAGCCCAGGATCTAGCCATGAAGTATGAGAAATATGCGAAAGTATGAGCCTGATGAGGGCAAATCCTAGACCTAACCCAGACCTAACATGCGTTATCCGCTAAAATATTTATCAAGACCAGGTTTAATTGAATGTTTCAGTGTGGTACCACATTACTACGTGATGCAATCCAGAAAAAGCCCAGGATCTAGCCATCAAGTTTGAGAAATATGCGAAAGAATGAGCCTGATGAGGGCAAATCCTAGACCTAACCCAGACCTAACATGCGTTATCCTCTAAAATATTGATCGCAAGCAGGTTTAATGGACTGTTTCAGTGTTGTACCACACTACTACGTGATCCAAACCAGAAAAAACCCAGGATCTGTTCAACAAGTATGTGAAAAACGCGAAAGTATGAGTCTGATGAGGTCAAATCCCAGACCTATCCCAGACTTATCTTGCGTTATCCTCGAAAATACTGATCGAAACCAGGTTTAATCGACTGTTTCAGTGTGGTACCACATTACTACGTGATCCAAACCAGAAAAAACCCAGGATCCGTTCAACAAGTATGTGAAGAATGCGAAAGTATCAGTCTGATGAGGGCAAATCCCAGACCTATCCCAGACATAACTTGCGTTATCATCTAAAATATTGATCGAAACCAGGTTTAATCGACTGTTTCAGTGTGGTACCACATTCCTACGTGATCCAAACCAGAAAAAACCCAGGATCAGTTCAACAAGTATGTGAAGAATGCGAAAGTATGAGTCTGATAAATGAAAATCCCAGGCCTAACCCAGACCTAACATGCGTTATCCTCTAAAATATTTATCAAGACCAGGTTTAATTGAATGTTTCAGTGTGGTACCACATTACTACGTGATGCAATCCAGAAAAAGCCCAGGATCTAGCCATCAAGTATGAGAAATATGCGAAAGAAAGAGCCTGATGAGAGCAAATCCCAGACCTAACCTAGACCTAACATGAATTACTCTCTGAAATATTGATCAAAACCAGGTTTAATTGACTGTTTCAGTGTGGTACCACATTACTACGTGATCCAATCCAGAAATAGCCCAGGATCCAGCCATGAAGTATGAGAAATATGCGTAAGTATGAGCCTGATGAGGGCAAATCCTAGAACTAACCCAGACCTAACATGCGTTATCCTGTAAAATACTGATCGAAACCAGGTTTAATCGACTGTTTCAGTGTGGTACCACATTACTACGTGATCCAAACCAGAAAAAACCCAGGATCCGTTCAACAAGTATGTGAAGAATGCGAAAGTATCAGTCTGATGAGTGAAAATCCCCGACCTAACCTAGACCTAACATGCGTCATCCTCTAAAATATTGATCCAAACCAGGTTTAATGTAATGTTTCAGTGTGGTACCACACTACTACGTGATCCAAACCAGAAAAAACCCAGGATCCAGCCATGAAGTATGAGAAATATGCGAAAGTATGAGCCTGATGAGGGCAAATCCCAGACCTATCCCAGACCTAACTTGCGTTGTCGTCTAAGATATTGATGGAAACCAGGTTTAATTGACTGTTTCAGTGTTGTACTTCATTACTACGTGATGCACTCCAGAAAAAGCCCAGAATCTAGCCATCAAGTATGAGAAATATGCGAAAGAATGTGCCTGATGAGAGCAAATCCCAGACCTAACCAAGACCTAACTTGAATTATTCTCTAATATATTGATCGAAACCAGGTTTAATTGACTGTTTCAGTGTGGTCCCACATTACTACGTGATGCAATCCAGAAAAAGCCCAGGATCTAGCCATCAAGTTTGAGAAATATGCGAAAGAATGAGCCTGATGACGGCAAATCCTAGACCCAACCCAGACCTAACATGCGTAATCCTCAAAAATATTGATCGAAACCTGGTTTAATCGACTGTTTCAGTCTGGTACCACATTACTATGCGATCCAAACAAGAAAATAACCCAGGATCTGTCAAACGAGTATGTGAAGTGTGCGAAAGTATGAGTCTGATGAGAGCAAATCCCAGACTTAACCTAGACCTAACATGCGTTATCCTCAAAAATATTGATCGAAACCACGTTTAATCGACTGTTTCAGTGTAGTACCACACTACTACGTGACCCAAACCAGAAAAAACCCAGGATCTGTTCAACAAGTATGTGAAAAACGCGAAAGTATGAGCCTGATGAGGGCAAATCCCAGACCTATCCCAGACCTAACTTGCGTTATCCACTAAAATATTGATCGAAACCAGGTTTAATTGACTGTTTCTGTGTGGTACCACATTACTACGTGATACAATCCAGAAATAGCCCAGGATCTAGCCATGAAGTATGAGAAATATCTGAAGTATGAACCCGACGAGGGCAAATCCTAGACCTAACCCAGACCTAACATGCGTTGTCCTCTAAAATATTTATCAAGACCAGGTTTAATTGATTGCTCCTGTGTGGTCCCACATTACTACGTGATCCAAACCAGAAAAAACCCAGGATCCGTTCAACAAGTATGAGAAGAATGCGAAAGTATGAGTATGATGAGTGAAAATCCCAGGCCTAACCTAGACCTAACATGCGTTATCCTCAAAAATATTGATCGAAACCTGGTTTAATCGACTGTTTCAGTGTGGTACCACATTACTATGTGATCCAAACCAGAAAATAACCCAGGATCTGTTCAACAAGTATGTGAAGTGTGCGAAAGTATGAGTCTGATGAGGGCAAATCCCAGACCTATCCCAGACCTAACATGCGTTATCCTCTAAAATATTTATCGAGACCAGGTTTAATTGATTGTTTCAGTGTGGTCCCACATTACTACGTTATCCAAACCAGAAAAAACCCAGGATCCGTTCAACAAGTATGGGAAAAACGCGAAAGTATGAGTCTGATGAGGTCAAATCCTAGACCTAACCCAAACCTAACATGCGTTATCCTCTAAAATATTTATCAAGGCCAGGTTTAATTGAATGTTTCAGTGTGGAACCACATTACTACGTGAACCAAACCAGAAGAAACCCAGGATCCGTTCAACAAGTAAGTTAAAACTGCGACAGTATGACCCTGATGAGAGCAAATCCCAGACCTAACCTAGACCTGACATGCGTTGTCCTCTAAAATATTGATGGAAACCAGGTTTAATTGACAGTTTTAGTGTTGAACTTCATTACTACGTGATGCAATCCAAAAAAAGCCCAGGATCTAGCCATCAAGTATGAGAAATATGCGAAAGAATGAGCCTGATGAGAGCAAATCCCTGACCTAACCTAGACCTAACATGAATTATTCTCTAAAATATTGATGGAAACCAGGTTTAATTGACTGCTTCAGTGTTGTACATCATTACTACGTGATGCAATCCAAAAAAAGCCCAGGATCTAGCCATCAAGTATGAGAAATATGCGAAAGAATGAGCCTGATGAGAGCAAATCCCTGACCTTACCCAGACCTAACATGCGTTATCCTCTAAAATATTTATCGAGATCAGGTTTAATTGATTGTTTCAGTGTGGTACCACATTACTACGTGATCCACACCAGAAAAAACCCAAGATCCGTTCAACAAGTATGTGAAGAATGCGAAAGTATGAGTCTGATGAGTGAAAATCCCAGGCCTAACCTGGACCTAACATGCGTTGTCCTCAATAATATTGATCGAAACCAGGTTTAATTGAGTGTTTCAGTGTTGTACTTCATTACTACGTGATGCAATCCAGAAAAAGCCCAGGATCTAGCCATCTAGTATGAGTAATATGCGAAAGAATGAGCCTGATGAGAGCAAATCCCAGGCCTAACCTAGACCTAACATGAATTATTCTCTAAAATATTCATCAAAACCAGGTTTAATTGACTGTTTCAGTGTGGTACCACATTACTACGTGATCCAATCCAGAAATAGCCCAGGATCCAGCCATGAAGTATGAGAAATATGCGAAAGTATGAGCCTGATGAGGGCAAATCCTAGACCTAACCCAGACCTAACATGCGTTATCCACTAAAATATTTACCAAGACCAGGTTTAATTGAATGTTTCAGTGTGGTACCACATTCATATGTGATCCAAACCAGCAAAAACCCAGGATCCGTTCAACAAGTATGTGAAGAATGCGAAAGTATGAGTCTGATGAGTGAAAATCCCCGGCCTAACCTAGACCTAACATGCGTTATCCTCAAAAATATTGATCGAAACCACGTTTAATCGACTGTTTCAGTGTGGTACCACACTGCTACGTGACCCAAACCAGAAAAAACCCAGGATCTGTTCAACAAGTATGTGAAAAACGCGAAAGTATGAGCCTGATGAGGGCAAATCCTAGACCTAACCCAGACCTAACATGCGTTATCCTGTAAAATATTGATCGCAACCAGGTTTAATGGACTGTTTCAGTGTGGTACCACATTACTACGTGATACAATCCAGAAATAGCCCAGGATCTAGCCATGAAGTATGAGAAATATCTGAAGTATGAACCTGACGAGGGCAAATCCTAGACCTAACCCAGACCTAACATGCGTTATCCTCTAAAATATTTATCAAGACCAGGATTAATTGATTGCTCCTGTGTGGTCCCACATTACTACGTGATCCAAACCAGAAAAATCCGTCCAACAAGTATGTGAAGAATGCGAAAGTATGAGCCTGATGAGAGCAAATCCCTGACCTTACCTAGACCTAACATGAATTATTCTCTAAAATATTTATCAAGACCAGGTTTAATTGAATGTTTCAGTGTGGTACCACATTACTACGTTATCCAAACCAGTAAAAACCCAGGATCCGTCCAACAAATATGTGAAGAATGCGAAAGTATGAGCCTGATGAGAGCAAATCCCTGACCTTACCGAGACCTAACATGAATTATTCTCTAAAATATTTATCAAGACCAGGTTTACTGGACTGTTTCAGTGTTGTACTTCATTACTACGTGATGCAATCCAGAAAAAGCCCAGGATCTAGCCGTCAAGTATGAGAAATATGCGAAAGAATGAGCCTGATGAGAGCAAATCCCAGACCTAACCCAGACCTAACATGCGTTATCCTTTAAAATATTGATCGCAACCAGGTTTAATTGACTGTTTCAGTGTTGTACTTCATTACTACGTGTTGCAATCCAGAAAAAGCCCAGGATCTAGCCGTCAAGTATGAGAAATATGCGAAAGAATGAGCCTGATGAGAGCAAATCCCAGACCTAACCCAGACCTAACATGAATTATTCTCTAAAATATTCATCAAAACCAGGTTTAATTGATTGTTTCAGTGTGGTCCCACATTACTTCGTGATCCAAACCAGAGAAAACCCAGGATCCAGCCATGAAGTATGAGAAATATGCGAAAGTATGAGCCTGATGAGGGCAAATCCTAGACCTAACCCAGACCTAACATGCGTTATCCACTAAAATATTTACCAAGACCAGGTTTAATTGAATGTTTCAGTGTGGTACCACATTCATATGTGATCCAAACCAGCAAAAACCCAGGATCCGTTCAACAAGTATGTGAAGAATGCGAAAGTATGAGTCTGATGAGTGAAAATCCCCGGCCTAACCTAGACCTAACATGCGTTATCCTCAAAAATATTGATCGAAACCACGTTTAATCGACTGTTTCAGTGTGGTACCACACTGCTACGTGACCCAAACCAGAAAAAACCCAGGATCTGTTCAACAAGTATGTGAAAAACGCGAAAGTATGAGCCTGATGAGGGCAAATCCTAGACCTAACCCAGACCTAACATGCGTTATCCTGTAAAATATTGATCGCAACCAGGTTTAATGGACTGTTTCAGTGTGGTACCACATTACTACGTGATACAATCCAGAAATAGCCCAGGATCTAGCCATGAAGTATGAGAAATATCTGAAGTATGAACCTGACGAGGGCAAATCCTAGACCTAACCCAGACCTAACATGCGTTATCCTCTAAAATATTTATCAAGACCAGGATTAATTGATTGCTCCTGTGTGGTCCCACATTACTACGTGATCCAAACCAGAAAAATCCGTCCAACAAGTATGTGAAGAATGCGAAAGTATGAGCCTGATGAGAGCAAATCCCTGACCTTACCTAGACCTAACATGAATTATTCTCTAAAATATTTATCAAGACCAGGTTTAATTGAATGTTTCAGTGTGGTACCACATTACTACGTTATCCAAACCAGTAAAAACCCAGGATCCGTCCAACAAATATGTGAAGAATGCGAAAGTATGAGCCTGATGAGAGCAAATCCCTGACCTTACCGAGACCTAACATGAATTATTCTCTAAAATATTTATCAAGACCAGGTTTACTGGACTGTTTCAGTGTTGTACTTCATTACTACGTGATGCAATCCAGAAAAAGCCCAGGATCTAGCCGTCAAGTATGAGAAATATGCGAAAGAATGAGCCTGATGAGAGCAAATCCCAGACCTAACCCAGACCTAACATGCGTTATCCTTTAAAATATTGATCGCAACCAGGTTTAATTGACTGTTTCAGTGTTGTACTTCATTACTACGTGTTGCAATCCAGAAAAAGCCCAGGATCTAGCCGTCAAGTATGAGAAATATGCGAAAGAATGAGCCTGATGAGAGCAAATCCCAGACCTAACCCAGACCTAACATGAATTATTCTCTAAAATATTCATCAAAACCAGGTTTAATTGATTGTTTCAGTGTGGTCCCACATTACTTCGTGATCCAAACCAGAGAAAACCCAGGATCCGTTCAACAAGTATGTGAAGAATGCGAAAGTATGAGTCTGATGAGTGAAAATCCCAGACCTAACCGAGACCTAACATGCGTTATCCTCAAAAATATTTATCAAGTCCAGGTTTAATTGATTGTTTCAGTGTGGTCCCACATTACTACGGTATCCAAACCAGAAAAAGCCCAGGATCCGTTCAACAAGTATGTGAAGAATGCGAAAGTATGAGTCTGATGAGTGAAAATCCCAGACCTAACCTAGGCCTAACATGCGTTATCCTCTAAAATATTGATCCAAACCAGGTTTAATGGACTGTTTCAGTGTGGTACCACACTACTACGTGATACAAACCAGAAAAAGCCCAGGATCTAGCCATCAAGTATGAGAAATATGCGAAGGAATGAGCCTGATGAGAGCAAATCCCAGACCTAACCTAGACCAAACATGAATTATTCTCTAAAATATTGATCAAAACCAGGTTTAATTGACTGTTTCAGTGTGGCACCACATTACTGCGTGATCCAATCCAGAAATAGCCCAGGATCCAGCCATGAAGTATGAGAAATATGCGTAAGTATGAGCGTGATGAGGGCAAATCGTAGACCTAACCCAGACCTAACATGCGTTATCCTCTAAAATATTTATCAAGGCCAGGTTTAATTGAATGTTTCAGTGTGGTACCACATTACTACGTGAACCAAACCAGAAAAAACCCAGGATCCGTTCAACAAGTAAGTTAAAACTGCGACAGTATGACCCTGATGAGAGCAAATCCCAGACCTAACCTAGACCTGACATGCGTTGTCCTCTAAAATATTGATGGAAACCAGGTTTAATTGACAGTTTCACTGTTGAACTTCATTACTACGTGATGCAATCCAAAAAAAGCCCAGGATCTAGCCATCAAGTATGAGAAATATGCGAAAGAAAGAGCCTGATGAGAGCAAATCCCAGACCTAACCTAGACCTAACATGAATTACTCTCTGAAATATTGATCAAAACCAGGTTTAATTGACTGTTTCAGTGTGGTACCACATTACTACGTGATCCAATCCAGAAATAGCCCAGGATCCAGCCATGAAGTATGAGAAATATGCGTAAGTATGAGCCTGATGAGGGCAAATCCTAGAACTAACCCAGACCTAACATGCGTTATCCTGTAAAATACTGATCGAAACCAGGTTTAATCGACTGTTTCAGTGTGGTACCACATTACTACGTGATCCAAACCAGAAAAAACCCAGGATCCGTTCAACAAGTATGTGAAGAATGCGAAAGTATCAGTCTGATGAGTGAAAATCCCCGACCTAACCTAGACCTAACATGCGTCATCCTCTAAAATATTGATCCAAACCAGGTTTAATGTAATGTTTCAGTGTGGTACCACACTACTACGTGATCCAAACCAGAAAAAACCCAGGATCCAGCCATGAAGTATGAGAAATATGCGAAAGTATGAGCCTGATGAGGGCAAATCCTAGACCTAACCCAGACCTAACATGCGTTATCCTCTAAAATATTAATCAAGACCAGGTTTAATTGAATGTTTCAGTGTGGTACCACACTACTACGTGATCCAAACCAGTAAAAACCCAGGATCCGTTCAACAAGTATGTGAGGAATGCGAAAGTATGAGTCTGATGAGTGAAAATCCCCGGCCTCACCTAGACCTAATATGCGTTATCCTCAAAAATATTGATCGAAACCAGGTTTAATCGACTGTTTCAGTGTGGTACCACACTACTACGTGACCCAATCCAGAAAAAACCCGGGATCTGTTCAACAAGTATGTGAAAAACGCGAAAGTATGTGCCTGATGAGGGCAAATCCCAGACCTATCCCAGACCTAACTTGCGTTGTCGTCTAAGATATTGATGGAAACCAGGTTTAATTGACTGTTTCAGTGTTGTACTTCATTACTACGTGATGCACTCCAGAAAAAGCCCAGAATCTAGCCATCAAGTATGAGAAATATGCGAAAGAATGTGCCTGATGAGAGCAAATCCCAGACCTAACCAAGACCTAACTTGAATTATTCTCTAATATATTGATCGAAACCAGGTTTAATTGACTGTTTCAGTGTGGTCCCACATTACTACGTGATGCAATCCAGAAAAAGCCCAGGATCTAGCCATCAAGTTTGAGAAATATGCGAAAGAATGAGCCTGATGACGGCAAATCCTAGACCTAACCCAGACCTAACATGCGTAATCCTCAAAAATATTGATCGAAACCTGGTTTAATCGACTGTTTCAGTCTGGTACCACATTACTATGCGATCCAAACAAGAAAATAACCCAGGATCTGTCAAACGAGTATGTGAAGTGTGCGAAAGTATGAGTCTGATGAGAGCAAATCCCAGACTTAACCTAGACCTAACATGCGTTATCCTCAAAAATATTGATCGAAACCACGTTTAATCGACTGTTTCAGTGTAGTACCACACTACTACGTGACCCAAACCAGAAAAAACCCAGGATCTGTTCAACAAGTATGTGAAAAACGCGAAAGTATGAGCCTGATGAGGGCAAATCCCAGACCTATCCCAGACCTAACTTGCGTTATCCACTAAAATATTGATCGAAACCAGGTTTAATTGACTGTTTCTGTGTGGTACCACATTACTACGTGATACAATCCAGAAATAGCCCAGGATCTAGCCATGAAGTATGAGAAATATCTGAAGTATGAACCCGACGAGGGCAAATCCTAGACCTAACCCAGACCTAACATGCGTTGTCCTCTAAAATATTTATCAAGACCAGGTTTAATTGATTGCTCCTGTGTGGTCCCACATTACTACGTGATCCAAACCAGAAAAAACCCAGGATCCGTTCAACAAGTATGAGAAGAATGCGAAAGTATGAGTATGATGAGTGAAAATCCCAGGCCTAACCTAGACCTAACATGCGTTATCCTCAAAAATATTGATCGAAACCTGGTTTAATCGACTGTTTCAGTGTGGTACCACATTACTATGTGATCCAAACCAGAAAATAACCCAGGATCTGTTCAACAAGTATGTGAAGTGTGCGAAAGTATGAGTCTGATGAGGGCAAATCCCAGACCTATCCCAGACCTAACATGCGTTATCCTCTAAAATATTTATCGAGACCAGGTTTAATTGATTGTTTCAGTGTGGTCCCACATTACTACGTTATCCAAACCAGAAAAAACCCAGGATCCGTTCAACAAGTATGTGAAGAATGCGAAAGTATCAGTCTGATGAGTGAAAATCCCCGACCTAACCTAGACCTAACATGCGTCATCCTCTAAAATATTGATCCAAACCAGGTTTAATGTAATGTTTCAGTGTGGTACCACACTACTACGTGATCCAAACCAGAAAAAACCCAGGATCCAGCCATGAAGTATGAGAAATATGCGAAAGTATGAGCCTGATGAGGGCAAATCCCAGACCTATCCCAGACCTAACTTGCGTTGTCGTCTAAGATATTGATGGAAACCAGGTTTAATTGACTGTTTCAGTGTTGTACTTCATTACTACGTGATGCACTCCAGAAAAAGCCCAGAATCTAGCCATCAAGTATGAGAAATATGCGAAAGAATGTGCCTGATGAGAGCAAATCCCAGACCTAACCAAGACCTAACTTGAATTATTCTCTAATATATTGATCGAAACCAGGTTTAATTGACTGTTTCAGTGTGGTCCCACATTACTACGTGATGCAATCCAGAAAAAGCCCAGGATCTAGCCATCAAGTTTGAGAAATATGCGAAAGAATGAGCCTGATGACGGCAAATCCTAGACCCAACCCAGACCTAACATGCGTAATCCTCAAAAATATTGATCGAAACCTGGTTTAATCGACTGTTTCAGTCTGGTACCACATTACTATGCGATCCAAACAAGAAAATAACCCAGGATCTGTCAAACGAGTATGTGAAGTGTGCGAAAGTATGAGTCTGATGAGAGCAAATCCCAGACTTAACCTAGACCTAACATGCGTTATCCTCAAAAATATTGATCGAAACCACGTTTAATCGACTGTTTCAGTGTAGTACCACACTACTACGTGACCCAAACCAGAAAAAACCCAGGATCTGTTCAACAAGTATGTGAAAAACGCGAAAGTATGAGCCTGATGAGGGCAAATCCCAGACCTATCCCAGACCTAACTTGCGTTATCCACTAAAATATTGATCGAAACCAGGTTTAATTGACTGTTTCTGTGTGGTACCACATTACTACGTGATACAATCCAGAAATAGCCCAGGATCTAGCCATGAAGTATGAGAAATATCTGAAGTATGAACCCGACGAGGGCAAATCCTAGACCTAACCCAGACCTAACATGCGTTGTCCTCTAAAATATTTATCAAGACCAGGTTTAATTGATTGCTCCTGTGTGGTCCCACATTACTACGTGATCCAAACCAGAAAAAACCCAGGATCCGTTCAACAAGTATGAGAAGAATGCGAAAGTATGAGTATGATGAGTGAAAATCCCAGGCCTAACCTAGACCTAACATGCGTTATCCTCAAAAATATTGATCGAAACCTGGTTTAATCGACTGTTTCAGTGTGGTACCACATTACTATGTGATCCAAACCAGAAAATAACCCAGGATCTGTTCAACAAGTATGTGAAGTGTGCGAAAGTATGAGTCTGATGAGGGCAAATCCCAGACCTATCCCAGACCTAACATGCGTTATCCTCTAAAATATTTATCGAGACCAGGTTTAATTGATTGTTTCAGTGTGGTCCCACATTACTACGTTATCCAAACCAGAAAAAACCCAGGATCCGTTCAACAAGTATGGGAAAAACGCGAAAGTATGAGTCTGATGAGGTCAAATCCTAGACCTAACCCAAACCTAACATGCGTTATCCTCTAAAATATTTATCAAGGCCAGGTTTAATTGAATGTTTCAGTGTGGAACCACATTACTACGTGAACCAAACCAGAAGAAACCCAGGATCCGTTCAACAAGTAAGTTAAAACTGCGACAGTATGACCCTGATGAGAGCAAATCCCAGACCTAACCTAGACCTGACATGCGTTGTCCTCTAAAATATTGATGGAAACCAGGTTTAATTGACAGTTTTAGTGTTGAACTTCATTACTACGTGATGCAATCCAAAAAAAGCCCAGGATCTAGCCATCAAGTATGAGAAATATGCGAAAGAATGAGCCTGATGAGAGCAAATCCCTGACCTAACCTAGACCTAACATGAATTATTCTCTAAAATATTGATGGAAACCAGGTTTAATTGACTGCTTCAGTGTTGTACATCATTACTACGTGATGCAATCCAAAAAAAGCCCAGGATCTAGCCATCAAGTATGAGAAATATGCGAAAGAATGAGCCTGATGAGAGCAAATCCCTGACCTTACCCAGACCTAACATGCGTTATCCTCTAAAATATTTATCGAGATCAGGTTTAATTGATTGTTTCAGTGTGGTACCACATTACTACGTGATCCACACCAGAAAAAACCCAAGATCCGTTCAACAAGTATGTGAAGAATGCGAAAGTATGAGTCTGATGAGTGAAAATCCCAGGCCTAACCTGGACCTAACATGCGTTGTCCTCAATAATATTGATCGAAACCAGGTTTAATTGAGTGTTTCAGTGTTGTACTTCATTACTACGTGATGCAATCCAGAAAAAGCCCAGGATCTAGCCATCTAGTATGAGTAATATGCGAAAGAATGAGCCTGATGAGAGCAAATCCCAGGCCTAACCTAGACCTAACATGAATTATTCTCTAAAATATTCATCAAAACCAGGTTTAATTGACTGTTTCAGTGTGGTACCACATTACTACGTGATCCAATCCAGAAATAGCCCAGGATCCAGCCATGAAGTATGAGAAATATGCGAAAGTATGAGCCTGATGAGGGCAAATCCTAGACCTAACCCAGACCTAACATGCGTTATCCACTAAAATATTTACCAAGACCAGGTTTAATTGAATGTTTCAGTGTGGTACCACATTCATATGTGATCCAAACCAGCAAAAACCCAAGATCCGTTCAACAAGTATGTGAAGAATGCGAAAGTATGAGTCTGATGAGTGAAAATCCCAGGCCTAACCTGGACCTAACATGCGTTGTCCTCAAAAATATTGATCGAAACCACGTTTAATCGACTGTTTCAGTGTGGTACCACACTGCTACGTGACCCAAACCAGAAAAAACCCAGGATCTGTTCAACAAGTATGTGAAAAACGCGAAAGTATGAGCCTGATGAGGGCAAATCCTAGACCTAACCCAGACCTAACATGCGTTATCCTGTAAAATATTGATCGCAACCAGGTTTAATGGACTGTTTCAGTGTGGTACCACATTACTACGTGATACAATCCAGAAATAGCCCAGGATCTAGCCATGAAGTATGAGAAATATCTGAAGTATGAACCTGACGAGGGCAAATCCTAGACCTAACCCAGACCTAACATGCGTTATCCTCTAAAATATTTATCAAGACCAGGATTAATTGATTGCTCCTGTGTGGTCCCACATTACTACGTGATCCAAACCAGAAAAATCCGTCCAACAAGTATGTGAAGAATGCGAAAGTATGAGCCTGATGAGAGCAAATCCCTGACCTTACCTAGACCTAACATGAATTATTCTCTAAAATATTTATCAAGACCAGGTTTAATTGAATGTTTCAGTGTGGTACCACATTACTACGTTATCCAAACCAGTAAAAACCCAGGATCCGTCCAACAAATATGTGAAGAATGCGAAAGTATGAGCCTGATGAGAGCAAATCCCTGACCTTACCGAGACCTAACATGAATTATTCTCTAAAATATTTATCAAGACCAGGTTTACTGGACTGTTTCAGTGTTGTACTTCATTACTACGTGATGCAATCCAGAAAAAGCCCAGGATCTAGCCGTCAAGTATGAGAAATATGCGAAAGAATGAGCCTGATGAGAGCAAATCCCAGACCTAACCCAGACCTAACATGCGTTATCCTTTAAAATATTGATCGCAACCAGGTTTAATTGACTGTTTCAGTGTTGTACTTCATTACTACGTGTTGCAATCCAGAAAAAGCCCAGGATCTAGCCGTCAAGTATGAGAAATATGCGAAAGAATGAGCCTGATGAGAGCAAATCCCAGACCTAACCCAGACCTAACATGAATTATTCTCTAAAATATTCATCAAAACCAGGTTTAATTGATTGTTTCAGTGTGGTCCCACATTACTTCGTGATCCAAACCAGAGAAAACCCAGGATCCGTTCAACAAGTATGTGAAGAATGCGAAAGTATGAGTCTGATGAGTGAAAATCCCAGACCTAACCGAGACCTAACATGCGTTATCCTCAAAAATATTTATCAAGTCCAGGTTTAATTGATTGTTTCAGTGTGGTCCCACATTACTACGGTATCCAAACCAGAAAAAGCCCAGGATCCGTTCAACAAGTATGTGAAGAATGCGAAAGTATGAGTCTGATGAGTGAAAATCCCAGACCTAACCTAGGCCTAACATGCGTTATCCTCTAAAATATTGATCCAAACCAGGTTTAATGGACTGTTTCAGTGTGGTACCACACTACTACGTGATACAAACCAGAAAAAGCCCAGGATCTAGCCATCAAGTATGAGAAATATGCGAAGGAATGAGCCTGATGAGAGCAAATCCCAGACCTAACCTAGACCAAACATGAATTATTCTCTAAAATATTGATCAAAACCAGGTTTAATTGACTGTTTCAGTGTGGCACCACATTACTGCGTGATCCAATCCAGAAATAGCCCAGGATCCAGCCATGAAGTATGAGAAATATGCGTAAGTATGAGCGTGATGAGGGCAAATCGTAGACCTAACCCAGACCTAACATGCGTTATCCTCTAAAATATTTATCAAGGCCAGGTTTAATTGAATGTTTCAGTGTGGTACCACATTACTACGTGAACCAAACCAGAAAAAACCCAGGATCCGTTCAACAAGTAAGTTAAAACTGCGACAGTATGACCCTGATGAGAGCAAATCCCAGACCTAACCTAGACCTGACATGCGTTGTCCTCTAAAATATTGATGGAAACCAGGTTTAATTGACAGTTTCACTGTTGAACTTCATTACTACGTGATGCAATCCAAAAAAAGCCCAGGATCTAGCCATCAAGTATGAGAAATATGCGAAAGAAAGAGCCTGATGAGAGCAAATCCCAGACCTAACCTAGACCTAACATGAATTACTCTCTGAAATATTGATCAAAACCAGGTTTAATTGACTGTTTCAGTGTGGTACCACATTACTACGTGATCCAATCCAGAAATAGCCCAGGATCCAGCCATGAAGTATGAGAAATATGCGTAAGTATGAGCCTGATGAGGGCAAATCCTAGAACTAACCCAGACCTAACATGCGTTATCCTGTAAAATACTGATCGAAACCAGGTTTAATCGACTGTTTCAGTGTGGTACCACATTACTACGTGATCCAAACCAGAAAAAACCCAGGATCCGTTCAACAAGTATGTGAAGAATGCGAAAGTATCAGTCTGATGAGTGAAAATCCCCGACCTAACCTAGACCTAACATGCGTCATCCTCTAAAATATTGATCCAAACCAGGTTTAATGTAATGTTTCAGTGTGGTACCACACTACTACGTGATCCAAACCAGAAAAAACCCAGGATCCAGCCATGAAGTATGAGAAATATGCGAAAGTATGAGCCTGATGAGGGCAAATCCTAGACCTAACCCAGACCTAACATGCGTTATCCTCTAAAATATTAATCAAGACCAGGTTTAATTGAATGTTTCAGTGTGGTACCACACTACTACGTGATCCAAACCAGTAAAAACCCAGGATCCGTTCAACAAGTATGTGAGGAATGCGAAAGTATGAGTCTGATGAGTGAAAATCCCCGGCCTCACCTAGACCTAATATGCGTTATCCTCAAAAATATTGATCGAAACCAGGTTTAATCGACTGTTTCAGTGTGGTACCACACTACTACGTGACCCAATCCAGAAAAAACCCGGGATCTGTTCAACAAGTATGTGAAAAACGCGAAAGTATGTGCCTGATGAGGGCAAATCCCAGACCTATCCCAGACCTAACTTGCGTTGTCGTCTAAGATATTGATGGAAACCAGGTTTAATTGACTGTTTCAGTGTTGTACTTCATTACTACGTGATGCACTCCAGAAAAAGCCCAGAATCTAGCCATCAAGTATGAGAAATATGCGAAAGAATGTGCCTGATGAGAGCAAATCCCAGACCTAACCAAGACCTAACTTGAATTATTCTCTAATATATTGATCGAAACCAGGTTTAATTGACTGTTTCAGTGTGGTCCCACATTACTACGTGATGCAATCCAGAAAAAGCCCAGGATCTAGCCATCAAGTTTGAGAAATATGCGAAAGAATGAGCCTGATGACGGCAAATCCTAGACCTAACCCAGACCTAACATGCGTAATCCTCAAAAATATTGATCGAAACCTGGTTTAATCGACTGTTTCAGTCTGGTACCACATTACTATGCGATCCAAACAAGAAAATAACCCAGGATCTGTCAAACGAGTATGTGAAGTGTGCGAAAGTATGAGTCTGATGAGAGCAAATCCCAGACTTAACCTAGACCTAACATGCGTTATCCTCAAAAATATTGATCGAAACCACGTTTAATCGACTGTTTCAGTGTAGTACCACACTACTACGTGACCCAAACCAGAAAAAACCCAGGATCTGTTCAACAAGTATGTGAAAAACGCGAAAGTATGAGCCTGATGAGGGCAAATCCCAGACCTATCCCAGACCTAACTTGCGTTATCCACTAAAATATTGATCGAAACCAGGTTTAATTGACTGTTTCTGTGTGGTACCACATTACTACGTGATACAATCCAGAAATAGCCCAGGATCTAGCCATGAAGTATGAGAAATATCTGAAGTATGAACCCGACGAGGGCAAATCCTAGACCTAACCCAGACCTAACATGCGTTGTCCTCTAAAATATTTATCAAGACCAGGTTTAATTGATTGCTCCTGTGTGGTCCCACATTACTACGTGATCCAAACCAGAAAAAACCCAGGATCCGTTCAACAAGTATGAGAAGAATGCGAAAGTATGAGTATGATGAGTGAAAATCCCAGGCCTAACCTAGACCTAACATGCGTTATCCTCAAAAATATTGATCGAAACCTGGTTTAATCGACTGTTTCAGTGTGGTACCACATTACTATGTGATCCAAACCAGAAAATAACCCAGGATCTGTTCAACAAGTATGTGAAGTGTGCGAAAGTATGAGTCTGATGAGGGCAAATCCCAGACCTATCCCAGACCTAACATGCGTTATCCTCTAAAATATTTATCGAGACCAGGTTTAATTGATTGTTTCAGTGTGGTCCCACATTACTACGTTATCCAAACCAGAAAAAACCCAGGATCCGTTCAACAAGTATGGGAAAAACGCGAAAGTATGAGTCTGATGAGGTCAAATCCTAGACCTAACCCAAACCTAACATGCGTTATCCTCTAAAATATTTATCAAGGCCAGGTTTAATTGAATGTTTCAGTGTGGAACCACATTACTACGTGAACCAAACCAGAAGAAACCCAGGATCCGTTCAACAAGTAAGTTAAAACTGCGACAGTATGACCCTGATGAGAGCAAATCCCAGACCTAACCTAGACCTGACATGCGTTGTCCTCTAAAATATTGATGGAAACCAGGTTTAATTGACAGTTTTAGTGTTGAACTTCATTACTACGTGATGCAATCCAAAAAAAGCCCAGGATCTAGCCATCAAGTATGAGAAATATGCGAAAGAATGAGCCTGATGAGAGCAAATCCCTGACCTAACCTAGACCTAACATGAATTATTCTCTAAAATATTGATGGAAACCAGGTTTAATTGACTGCTTCAGTGTTGTACATCATTACTACGTGATGCAATCCAAAAAAAGCCCAGGATCTAGCCATCAAGTATGAGAAATATGCGAAAGAATGAGCCTGATGAGAGCAAATCCCTGACCTTACCCAGACCTAACATGCGTTATCCTCTAAAATATTTATCGAGATCAGGTTTAATTGATTGTTTCAGTGTGGTACCACATTACTACGTGATCCACACCAGAAAAAACCCAAGATCCGTTCAACAAGTATGTGAAGAATGCGAAAGTATGAGTCTGATGAGTGAAAATCCCAGGCCTAACCTGGACCTAACATGCGTTGTCCTCAATAATATTGATCGAAACCAGGTTTAATTGAGTGTTTCAGTGTTGTACTTCATTACTACGTGATGCAATCCAGAAAAAGCCCAGGATCTAGCCATCTAGTATGAGTAATATGCGAAAGAATGAGCCTGATGAGAGCAAATCCCAGGCCTAACCTAGACCTAACATGAATTATTCTCTAAAATATTCATCAAAACCAGGTTTAATTGACTGTTTCAGTGTGGTACCACATTACTACGTGATCCAATCCAGAAATAGCCCAGGATCCAGCCATGAAGTATGAGAAATATGCGAAAGTATGAGCCTGATGAGGGCAAATCCTAGACCTAACCCAGACCTAACATGCGTTATCCACTAAAATATTTACCAAGACCAGGTTTAATTGAATGTTTCAGTGTGGTACCACATTCATATGTGATCCAAACCAGCAAAAACCCAGGATCCGTTCAACAAGTATGTGAAGAATGCGAAAGTATGAGTCTGATGAGTGAAAATCCCCGGCCTAACCTAGACCTAACATGCGTTATCCTCAAAAATATTGATCGAAACCACGTTTAATCGACTGTTTCAGTGTGGTACCACACTGCTACGTGACCCAAACCAGAAAAAACCCAGGATCTGTTCAACAAGTATGTGAAAAACGCGAAAGTATGAGCCTGATGAGGGCAAATCCTAGACCTAACCCAGACCTAACATGCGTTATCCTGTAAAATATTGATCGCAACCAGGTTTAATGGACTGTTTCAGTGTGGTACCACATTACTACGTGATACAATCCAGAAATAGCCCAGGATCTAGCCATGAAGTATGAGAAATATCTGAAGTATGAACCTGACGAGGGCAAATCCTAGACCTAACCCAGACCTAACATGCGTTATCCTCTAAAATATTTATCAAGACCAGGATTAATTGATTGCTCCTGTGTGGTCCCACATTACTACGTGATCCAAACCAGAAAAATCCGTCCAACAAGTATGTGAAGAATGCGAAAGTATGAGCCTGATGAGAGCAAATCCCTGACCTTACCTAGACCTAACATGAATTATTCTCTAAAATATTTATCAAGACCAGGTTTAATTGAATGTTTCAGTGTGGTACCACATTACTACGTGATCCAAACCAGTAAAAACCCAGGATCCGTCCAACAAATATGTGAAGAATGCGAAAGTATGAGCCTGATGAGAGCAAATCCCTGACCTTACCGAGACCTAACATGAATTATTCTCTAAAATATTTATCAAGACCAGGTTTACTGGACTGTTTCAGTGTTGTACTTCATTACTACGTGATGCAATCCAGAAAAAGCCCAGGATCTAGCCGTCAAGTATGAGAAATATGCGAAAGAATGAGCCTGATGAGAGCAAATCCCAGACCTAACCCAGACCTAACATGCGTTATCCTTTAAAATATTGATCGCAACCAGGTTTAATTGACTGTTTCAGTGTTGTACTTCATTACTACGTGTTGCAATCCAGAAAAAGCCCAGGATCTAGCCGTCAAGTATGAGAAATATGCGAAAGAATGAGCCTGATGAGAGCAAATCCCAGACCTAACCCAGACCTAACATGAATTATTCTCTAAAATATTCATCAAAACCAGGTTTAATTGATTGTTTCAGTGTGGTCCCACATTACTTCGTGATCCAAACCAGAGAAAACCCAGGATCCGTTCAACAAGTATGTGAAGAATGCGAAAGTATGAGTCTGATGAGTGAAAATCCCAGACCTAACCTAGACCTAACATGCGTTATCCTCAAAAATATTGATCCAAACCAGGTTTACTGGACTGTTTCAGTGTTGTACTTCATTACTACGTGATGCAATCCAGAAAAAGCCCAGGATCTAGCCGTCAAGTATGAGAAATATGCGAAAGAATGAGCCTGATGAGAGCAAATCCCAGACCTAACCCAGACCTAACATGCGTTATCCTCTAAAATATTTATCAAGATCAGGTTTAATTGATTGTTTCAGTGTGGTACCACATTACTACGTGATCCACACCAGAAAAAACCCAAGATCCGTTCAGCAAGTATGTGAAGAATGCGAAAGTATGAGTCTGATGAGTGAAAATCCCAGGCCTAACCCAGACCTAACATGCGTTATCCTCAATAATATTGATGGAAACCAGGTTTAAGTGAGTGTTTCAGTGTTGTACTTCATTACTACGTGATGCAATCCAGAAAAAGCCCAGGATCTATCCATCAAGTATGAGAAATATGCGAAAGAATGAGCCTGATGAGAGCAAATCCCAGACCTAACCTAGACCTAACATGAATTATTCTCTAAAATATTGATCGAAACCAGGTTTAATTGACTGGTTCAGTGTTGTACTTCATTACTACGTGATGCAATCCAGAAAAAGCCCAGGATCTAGCCGTCAAGTATGAGAAATATGCGAAAGAATGAGCCTGATGAGAGCAAATCCCAGACCTAACCTAGACCTAACATGAATTATTCTCTAAAATATTTATCAAGACCAGGTTTAATGGACTGTTTCAGTGTGGTACCACATTACTACGTGCTCCAATCCAGAAATAGCCCAGGATCCAGCCATGAAGTATGAGAAATATGCGAAAGTATGCGCCTGATGAGGGCAAATCCTAGACCTAACCCAGACCTAACATGTGTTATCCTCTAAAATATTTATCAAGACCAGGTTTAATTGATTGCTCCTGTGTGGTCCCACATTACTACGTGATCCAAACCAGAAAAAACCCAGGATCCGTTCAACAAGTATGAGCAGAATGCGAAAGTATGAGTATGATGAGTGAAAATCCCAGGCCTAACCTAGACCTAACATGCGTTATCCTCTAAAATATTTATCAAGACCAGCTTTAATTGATTGTTTCAGTGTGGTCCCACATTACTACGTTATCCAAACCAGAAAAAACTTAGGATCCGTTCAACAAGTATGTGAAGAATGCGAAAGTATGAGTCTGATGAGTGAAAATCCCAGACCTAACCTAGGCCTAACATGCGTTATCCTCTAAAATATTTATCAAGACCAGGTTTAATTTATTGTTTCAGTGTGGTCCCACAGTACTTCGTGATCCAAACCAGAGAAAACCCAGGATCCGTTCAACAAGTATGTGAAGAATGCGAAAGTATGAGTCTGATGAGTGAAAATCCCAGACCTAACCTAGGCCTAACATGCGTTATCCTCTAAAATATTGATCCAAACCAGGTTTAATGGACTGTTTCAGTGTGGTACCACACTACTACGTGATACAAACCAGAAAAAGCCCAGGATCTAGCCATCAAGTATGAGAAATATGCGAAAGAATGAGCCTGATGAGAGCAAATCCCAGACCTAACCTAGACCAAACATGAATTATTCTCTAAAATATTGATCAAAACCAGGTTTAATTGACTGTTTCAGTGTGGTACCAGATTACTGCGTGATCCAATCCAGAAATAGCCCAGGATCCAGCCATGAAGTATGAGAAATATGCGTAAGTATGAGCCTGATGAGGGCAAATCCTAGAACTAACTCAGACCTAACATGCGTTATCCTGTAAAATATTGATCGCAACCAGGTTTAGTGGACTGTTTCAGTGTGGTACCACAATACTACGTGATCCAAACCAGAAAAAACCCAGGATCTGTTCAACAAGTATGTGATAAACGCGAAAGTATGAGCCTGATGAGGGCAAATCCTAGACCTAACCCAGACCTAACATGCGTTATCCTCAAAAATATTGATCGAAACCAGGTTTAATCGACTGTTTCAGTGTGGTACCACACTACTACGTGACCCAATCCAGAAAAAACCCGGGATCTGTTCAACAAGTATGTGAAAAACGCGAAAGTATGAGCCTGATGAGGGCAAATCCTAGACCTAACCCAGACCTAACATGCGTTATCCTCTAAAATATTGATCGAAACCTGGTTTAATCGACTGTTTCAGTGTGGTACCACATTACTATGCGATCCAAAGCAGAAAAAACCCTCGATCAGGTCAACATGTATGTTAAAACTGCGAAAGTATGACCCTGATGAGAGCAAATCCCATACCTAACCTAGACCTAACATGAATTATTCTCTAATATATTGATCGAACCCAGGTTTAATTGACTGTTTCAGTGTTGTACTTCATTACTACGTGATGCAATCCAGAAAAAGCCCAGGATCTAGCCATCAAGTATGAGAAATATGCGAAAGAATGAGCCTGATGAGAGCAAATCCCTGACCTAACCTAGACCTAACATGAATTATTCTCTAAAATATTGATGGAAACCAGGTTTAATTGACTGCTTCAGTGTTGTACATCATTACTACGTGATGCAATCCAAAAAAAGCCCAGGATCTAGCCATCAAGTATGAGAAATATGCGAAAGAATGAGCCTGATGAGAGCAAATCCCTGACCTTACCTAGACCTAACATGAATTATTCTCAAAAATATTTATCAAGACCAGGTTTAATTGAACGTTTCAGTGTGGCACCACATTACTACGTGATCCAAACCAGTAAAAACCCAGGATCCGTTCAACAAGTATGTGAAGAATGCGAAAGTATGAGTCTGATGAGTGAAAATCCCCGGCCTAACCTAGACCTAACATGCGTTATCCTCTAAAATATTTATCGAGATCAGGTTTAATTGATTGTTTCAGTGTGGTACCACATTACTACGTGATCGACACCAGAAAAAACCCAAGATCCGTTCAACAAGTATGTGAAGAATGCGAAAGTATGAGTCTGATGGGTGAAAATTCCAGGCCTAACCTGGACCTAGCATGCGTTATCCTCAATAATATTGATCGAAACCAGGTTTAGTTGAGTGTTTCAGTGTTGTACTTCATTACTACGTGATGCAATCCAGAAAATGCCCAGGATCTAGCCATCTAGTATGAGAAATATGCGATAGAATGAGCCTGATGAGGGCAAATCCTAGACCTAACCCAGACCTAACATGCGTTATCCTCTAAAATATTTATCAAGACCAGGTTTAATTGAATGTTTCACTGTGGTACCACATTACTACGTGATCCAAACCAGCAAAAACCCAGGATCCGTTCAACAAGTATGTGAAGAATGCGAAAGTATGAGTCTGATGAGTGAAAATGCCCGGCCTAACCTAGACCTAACATGCGTTATCCTCAAAAATATTGATCGAAACCACGTTTAATCGATTGTTTCAGTGTGGTACCACACTAGTACGTGACCCAAACCAGAAAAAACCCAGGATCTGTTCAACAAGTATGTGAAAAACGCGAAAGTATGAGCCTGATGAGGGCAAATCCCAGACCTATCCCAGACCTAACTTGCGTTATCCACTAAAATATTGATCGAAACCAGGTTTAATTGACTGTTTCTGTGTGGTACCACATTACTACGTGATACAATCCAGAAATAGCCCAGGATCTATCCATGAAGTATAAGAAATATGCGAAAGTATGAGCCTGATGAGGGCAAATCCTAGACCTATCCCAGACCTAACTTGCGTTATCCTCTAAAATATTGATCGAAACCAGGTTTAATTGACTGTTTCAGTGTCGTACTTCATTACTACGTGATGCAATCCAGAAAAAGCCCCGGATCTAGCCATCAAGTATGAGAAATATGCGAAAGTATGAGTCTGATGAGTGAAAATGCCCGGCCTAACCTAGACCTAACATGCGTTATCCTCAAAAATATTGATCGAAACCACGTTTAATCGATTGTTTCAGTGTGGTACCACACTAGTACGTGACCCAAACCAGAAAAAACCCAGGATCTGTTCAACAAGTATGTGAAAAACGCGAAAGTATGAGCCTGATGAGGGCAAATCCCAGACCTATCCCAGACCTAACTTGCGTTATCCTCTAAAATATTTATCAAGACCAGGTTTAATTGATTGTTTCAGTGTGGTCCCACATTACTACGTTATCCAAACCAGAAAAAACCCAGGATCCGTTCAACAAGTATGTGAAGAATGCGAAAGTATGAGTCTGATGAGTGAAAATCCCTGACCTAACCTAGGCCTAACATGCGTTATCCTCTAAAATATTGATCCAAACCAGGTTTAATGGACTGTTTCAGTGTGGTACCACACTACTGCGTGATACAAACCAGAAAAAACCCAGGATCTGTTCAACAAGTATGTGAAAAACGCGAAAGTATGAGCCTGATGTGGGCAGATCCCAGACCTAACCTAGACCTAACATGAATTGTTCTCTAAAATATTGATCAAAACCAGGTTTAATTGAATGTTTCAGTGTGGTACCACATTACTACGTGTACCAAACCGGAAAAAACCCAGGATCCGTTCAACAAGTATGTGAAGAATGCGAAAGTATGAGTCTGATGAGTGAAAATCCCAGGCCTAACCTAGACCTAACATGCGTTATCCTCTAAAATATTGATCGATACCAGGTTTAATCGACTGTTTCAGTGTGGTACCACATTACAATGTGATCCAAACCAGAAAATAGCCCAGGATCTATCCATGAAGTATAAGAAATATGCGAAAGTATGAGCCTGATGAGGGCAAATCCTAGACCTATCCCAGACCTAACTTGCGTTATCCTCTAAAATATTGATCGAAACCAGGTTTAATTGACTGTTTCAGTGTCGTACTTCATTACTACGTGATGCAATCCAGAAAAAGCCCCGGATCTAGCCATCAAGTATGAGAAATATGCGAAAGAATGAGCCTGATGAGAGCAAATCCCAGGCCTAACCTAGACCTAACATGCGTTATCCTCAAAAATATTGATCGAAACCTGGTTTAATCGACTGTTTCAGTGTGGTACCACATTACTATGTGATCCAAACCAGAAAATAACCCAGGATCTGTTCAACGAGTATGTGAAGTGTGCGAAAGTATGAGCCTGGTGAGGGCAAATCCCAGACCTATCCCAGACCTAACTTGCGTTGGCCTCTAAGATATTGATGGAAACCAGGTTTAATTGACTTTTTCAGTGTTGTACTTCATTACTACGTGATGCAATCCAGATGAAGCCCAGGATCTAGCCATCAAGTATGAGAAATATGCGAAAGAATGAGCCTGATGAGAGCAAATCCCAGACCTAACCTAGACTTAACATGAGTTATTCTCTAAAATATTGATCGAAACCAGGTTTAATTGACTGTTTCAGTGTGGTCCCACATTACTACGTGATCCAATCCAGAAATAGCCAAGGATCTAGTCATGAAGTATGAGAAATATGCGAAAGTATGAGCCTGACGAGGGCAAATCCTAGACCTAACCCAGACCTAACATGCGTTATCCTCTCAAATATTTATCATGACCAGGTTTAATGGACTGCTTCAGTGTGGTACCACTTTACTACGTGGTCCAAAGCAGAAAAAACCCTCGATCAGGCCAACATGTATGTTAAAACTGCGAAAGTATGATCCTGATGAGGGCAAATCCCTGGCCTAACCTAGACCTAACATGCGTTGTCCTCTAAAATATTGATGGAAACCAGGTTTAATTGACTGTTTCAGTGTGGTACCACATTACTACGTGATCCAATCCAGGAATAGCCCAGGATCTAGCCATGAAGTGTGAGAAATATGCGAAAGAATGAGCCTGATGAGAGCAAATCCCAGACCAAACCTAGACCTAACATGAATTATTCTCTAAAATATTGATCGAAACCAGGTTTAATTGACTGTTTCAGTGTGGTCCCACATTACTACGTGATCCATACCAGAAAAAACCCAGGATCCGTTCAACATGTATCTGAAGAATGCGAAAGTTTGAGTCTGATGAGTGAAAATCTCAGGGCTAACCTAGACCTAACATGCACTATCCTCTAAAATATTGATCCAAACCAGGTTTAGTGGACTGTTTCAGTGTGGTACCACTTTACTACGTGATCCAAAGCAGAAAAAACCCTCGATCAGGTCAACATGTATGTTAGAACTGCGAAGGTATGCCCCTGATGAGGGCAAATCCCAGGCCTAACCTAGACCTAACATGAATTATTCTCTAAAATATTGATCGAAACCAGGTTTAATTGACAGTTTCAGTGTGGTACCTCAATACTACGTGATGCAAACCAGAGAAAACCCAGGATCTGTTAAACGAGTATGTGAAGTGTGCGAAAGTATGAGCCTGATGAGGGCAAATCCCAGACCTATCCCAGATCTAACTTGCGTTATCCTCTAAAATATTGATCGAAACCAGGTTTAATTGACTGTTTCTGTGTGGTACCACATTACTACGTGATACAATCCAGAAATAGCCCAGGATCTAGCCATGAAGTATGAGAAATATGCGAAAGTATGAGCCTGACGAGGGCAAATCCTAGACCTAACCCAGACCTAACATGCGTTATCCTCTAAAATATTTATCAAGACCAGGTTTAATTGATTGCTCCTGTGTGGTACCACACTACTACGTGATACAAACCAGAAAAAACCCAGGATCTGTTCAACAAGTATGTGAAAAACGCGAAAGTATGAGCCTGATGTGGGCAGATCCCAGACCTAACCTAGACCTAACATGAATTGTTCTCTAAAATAATGATCAAAACCAGGTTTAATTGACTGTTTCGGTGTGGTACCACATTACTACGTGATCCAAACCAGAAAATAACCCAGGATCTGTTCAAGGAGTATGTGAAGCGTGCGATAGTATGAGTCTGATGAGTGAAAATCCCAGGACTAACCTAGACCTAACATGCGTTATCCTCAATAATATTGATCGAAACCAGGTTTAATCGACTGTTTCAGCGTGGTACCACATTACTACGTGATCCAAACCAGAAAAAAACCCAGGATCTGTTCAACGAGTATGTGAAGTGTGCGAAAGTATGAGTCTGATGAGGGCAAATCTCAGACCTATCCCGGACCTAACTTGCGTTATCCTCTAAAATATTGATCGAAACCAGGTTTAATTGACTGTTAAAGTGTGGTACCACTTTTCTACGTGATCCAAACCAGAAAAATCCCAGGATCCGTTCAACAAGTATGTGAAAAATGCGAAAGTATGACCCTGATGAGGGCAAATCCCAGGCCTAACCTATACCTAACATGCGTTATCCTCAAAAATATTGATCGAAACCTGGTTTGATCGACTGTTTCAGTGTGGTACCACATTACTATGTGATCCAAACCAGAAAATAACCCAGGATCTGTTCAACGAGTATGTGAAGTGTGCGAAAGTTTGAGTCTGATGAGGGCAAATCCTAGACCTATCCCAGACCTAACTTGCGTTATCCTCTAAAATATTGATCGAAACCAGGTTTAATTGACTGTTTCAGCGTGGTACCACATTACTACGTGACACAATCCAAAAATAGCCCAGGATCTAGCCATGAAGCATGAGAAATATGCGAAAGTATGAGCCTGATGAGGGCAAATCCTAGACGTAACCCGGACCTAACATACGTTATCCTCTAAAATATTTATCAAGACCAGGTGTAATTGAATGTTTCAGTGTGGTACCACATTACTACGTGTACCAAACCGGAAAAAACCCAGGATCCGTTCAACAAGTATGTGAAGAATGCGAAAGTATGAGTCTGATGAGTGAAAATCCCAGGCCTAACCTAGGCCTAACATGCGTTATCCTCTAAAATATTGATCGATACCAGGTTTAATTGACTGTTTCAGTGTCGTACTTCATTACTACGTGATGCAATCCAGAAAAAGCCCCGGATCTAGCCATCAAGTATGAGAAAGATGCGAAAGAATGAGCCTGATGAGAGCAAATCCCAGGCCTAACCTAGACCTAACATGCGTTATCCTCAAAAATATTGATCGAAACCTGGTTTAATCGACTGTTTCAGTGTGGTACCACATTACTATGTGATCCAAACCAGAAAATAGCCCAGGATCTATCCATGAAGTATAAGAAATATGCGAAAGTATGAGCCTGATGAGGGCAAATCCTAGACCTAGCCCAGACCTAACATGCGTTATCCTCAAATATATTTATCAAGACCAGGTTTAACTGAATGTTTCAGTGTGGTACCACATTACTACGTGATCCATACCAGAAAAAACCCAGGATCTGTTCAACAAGTATGTGAAAAATGCGAAAGCATGAGTCTGATGAGGGCAAATCCCAGGCCAAACCTAGACATAACTTTCGTTATCCTCTAAAATATTGATCGAAACCAGGTTTAGTGGGCTGTTTCAGTGTGGTACCACATTACTGCGCGATCCAATCCAGAAAAAACCCAGGATCTGTTCAACAAGTATGTGAAAAATGCGAAAGTATGACCCTGTTGTGGGCAAATCCCAGACCTATCCCAGACCTAACTTGCATTGTCCTCTAAAATATTGATCGAAACCAGGTTTAATTGACTGTTTCAGTGTGTTACCACATTACTACGTGATCCAATCCAGAAATAGCCCAGGATCTAGCCATGAAGTATGAGAAATATGCGAAAGTATGAGCCTGATGAGGGCAAACCTAGACCTAACCCAGACCTAACATGCGTTATCACCTAAAATATTTATCAAGACCTGGTTTAATTGATTGTTTCAGTGTGGTACCACATTACTACGTGAACCATACCAGAAAAAACCCAGGATCCGTTCAACATGTATCTGAAGAATGCGAAAGTATGAGTCTGATGAGTGAAAATCTCAGGGCTAACCTAGACCTAACATGCACTATCCTCTAAAATATTGATCCAAACCAGGTTTAGTGGACTGTTTCAGTGTGGTACCACTTTACTACGTGATCCAAAGCAGAAAAAACCCTCGATCAGGTCAACATGTATGTTAGAACTGCGAAAGTATGCCCCTGATGAGGGCAAATCCCAGGCCTAACCTAGACCTAACATGAATTATTCTCTAAAATATTGATCGAAACCAGGTTTAATTGACAGTTTCAGTGTGGTACCTCAATACTACGTGATGCAAACCAGAGAAAACCCAGGATCTGTTAAACGAGTATGTGAAGTGTGCGAAAGTATGAGCCTGATGAGGGCAAATCCCAGACCTATCCCAGATCTAACTTGCGTTATCCTCTAAAATATTGATCGAAACCAGGTTTAATTGACTGTTTCTGTGTGGTACCACATTACTACGTGATACAATCCAGAAATAGCCCAGGATCTAGCCATGAAGTATGAGAAATATGCGAAAGTATGAGCCTGACGAGGGCAAATCCTAGACCTAACCCAGACCTAACATGCGTTATCCTCTAAAATATTTATCAAGACCAGGTTTAATTGATTGCTCCTGTGTGGTCCCACATTACTACGTGATCCAAACCAGAAAAAACCCAGGATCCGGTCAACAAGTATGAGAAGAATGCGAAAGTATGAGCCTGATGAGGGCAAATCCTAGACCTAACCCAAACCTAACATGCGTTATCCTCTAAAATATTTATCAAGACCAGGTTTAATTGAATGTTCCAGTGTGTTCCCACATTACTACGTGATCCAAACCAGAAAAAACCCAGGATCCGTTCAACAAGTATGTGAAGAATGCGAAGGTATGTGTCTGATGAGTGAAAATCCCAGGCCTAACCTAGACCTAACATGCGTTATCCTCAAAAATATTGATCGAAACCTGGTTTAATCGACTGTTTCAGTGTGGTACCACATTACTATGTGATCCAAACCAGAAAATAACCCAGGATCTGTTCAACGAGTATGTGAAGTGTGCGAAAGTATGTGCCTGATGAGGTCAAATCCCAGACCTATCCCAGACCTAACTTGCGTTGTCCTCTAAGATATTGATGGAAACCAGGTTTAATTGACTTTTTCAGTGTTGTACTTCATTACTACGTGATGCAATCCAGATGAAGCCCAGGATCTAGCCATCAAGTATGTGAAATATGCGAAAGAATGAGCCTGATGAGAGCAAATCCTAGACCTAACCCAGACCTAACATGCGTTATCCTCTAAAATATTGATCGAAACCAGGTTTAATTGACTGTTTCAGCGTGGTACCACATTACTACGTGACACAATCCAGAAATAGCCCAGGATCTAGCCATGAAGTATGAGAAATATGCGAAAGTATGAGCCTGATGAGGGCAAATCCTAGACGTAACCCGGACCTAACATACGTTATCCTCTAAAATATTTATCAAGACCAGGTTTAATTGAATGTTTCAGTGTGGTACCACATTACTACGTGTACCAAACCGGAAAAAACCCAGGATCCGTTCAACAAGTATGTGAAGAATGCGAAAGTATGAGTCTGATGAGTGAAAATCCCAGGCCTAACCTAGACCTAACATGCGTTATCCTCTAAAATATTGATCGATACCAGGTTTAATTGACTGTTTTAGTGTCGTACTTCATTACTACGTGGTGCAATCCTGAAAAAGCCCCGGATCTAGCCATCAAGTATGAGAAATATGCGAAAGTATGAGCCTGATGAGAGCAAATCCCAGGCCTAACCTAGACCTAACATGCGTTATCCTCTAAAATATTGATCGATACCAGGTTTAATGGACTGTTTTAGTGTCGTACTTCATTACTACGTGATGCAATCCAGAAAAAGCCCCGGATCTAGCCATCAAGTATGAGAAATATGCGAAAGAATGAGCCTGATGAGAGCAAATCCCAGGCCTAACCTAGACCTAACATGAGTTATCCTCAAAAATATTGATCGAAACCTGGTTTAATCGACTGTTTCAGTGTGGTACCACATTACTATGTGATCCAAACCAGAAAAAACCCAGGATCTGTTCAACAAGTATGTGAAAAATGCGAAAGCATGAGTCTGATGAGGGCAAATCCCAGGCCAAACCTAGACATAACTTTCGTTATCCTCTAAAATATTGATCGAAACCAGGTTTAGTGGGCTGTTTCAGTGTGGTACCACATTACTGCGCGATCCAATCCAGAAAAAACCCAGGATCTGTTCAACAAGTATGTGAAAAATGCGAAAGTATGACCCTGTTGTGGGCAAATCCCAGACCTATCCCAGACCTAACTTGCATTGTCCTCTAAAATATTGATCGAAACCAGGTTTAATTGACTGTTTCAGTGTGTTACCACATTACTACGTGATCCAATCCAGAAATAGCCCAGGATCTAGCCATGAAGTATGAGAAATATGCGAAAGTATGAGCCTGATGAGGGCAAACCTAGACCTAACCCAGACCTAACATGCGTTATCACCTAAAATATTTATCAAGACCTGGTTTAATTGATTGTTTCAGTGTGGTACCACATTACTACGTGAACCATACCAGAAAAAACCCAGGATCCGTTCAACATGTATCTGAAGAATGCGAAAGTATGAGTCTGATGAGTGAAAATCTCAGGGCTAACCTAGACCTAACATGCACTATCCTCTAAAATATTGATCCAAACCAGGTTTAGTGGACTGTTTCAGTGTGGTACCACTTTACTACGTGATCCAAAGCAGAAAAAACCCTCGATCAGGTCAACATGTATGTTAGAACTGCGAAAGTATGCCCCTGATGAGGGCAAATCCCAGGCCTAACCTAGACCTAACATGAATTATTCTCTAAAATATTGATCGAAACCAGGTTTAATTGACAGTTTCAGTGTGGTACCTCAATACTACGTGATGCAAACCAGAGAAAACCCAGGATCTGTTAAACGAGTATGTGAAGTGTGCGAAAGTATGAGCCTGATGAGGGCAAATCCCAGACCTATCCCAGATCTAACTTGCGTTATCCTCTAAAATATTGATCGAAACCAGGTTTAATTGACTGTTTCTGTGTGGTACCACATTACTACGTGATACAATCCAGAAATAGCCCAGGATCTAGCCATGAAGTATGAGAAATATGCGAAAGTATGAGCCTGACGAGGGCAAATCCTAGACCTAACCCAGACCTAACATGCGTTATCCTCTAAAATATTTATCAAGACCAGGTTTAATTGATTGCTCCTGTGTGGTCCCACATTACTACGTGATCCAAACCAGAAAAAACCCAGGATCCGGTCAACAAGTATGAGAAGAATGCGAAAGTATGAGCCTGATGAGGGCAAATCCTAGACCTAACCCAAACCTAACATGCGTTATCCTCTAAAATATTTATCAAGACCAGGTTTAATTGAATGTTCCAGTGTGTTCCCACATTACTACGTGATCCAAACCAGAAAAAACCCAGGATCCGTTCAACAAGTATGTGAAGAATGCGAAGGTATGTGTCTGATGAGTGAAAATCCCAGGCCTAACCTAGACCTAACATGCGTTATCCTCAAAAATATTGATCGAAACCTGGTTTAATCGACTGTTTCAGTGTGGTACCACATTACTATGTGATCCAAACCAGAAAATAACCCAGGATCTGTTCAACGAGTATGTGAAGTGTGCGAAAGTATGAGCCTGATGAGGTCAAATCCCAGACCTATCCCAGACCTAACTTGCGTTGTCCTCTAAGATATTGATGGAAACCAGGTTTAATTGACTTTTTCAGTGTTGTACTTCATTACTACGTGATGCAATCCAGATGAAGCCCAGGATCTAGCCATCAAGTATGTGAAATATGCGAAAGAATGAGCCTGATGAGAGCAAATCCTAGACCTAACCCAGACCTAACATGCGTTATCCTCTAAAATATTGATCGAAACCAGGTTTAATTGACTGTTTCAGCGTGGTACCACATTACTACGTGACACAATCCAGAAATAGCCCAGGATCTAGCCATGAAGTATGAGAAATATGCGAAAGTATGAGCCTGATGAGGGCAAATCCTAGACGTAACCCGGACCTAACATACGTTATCCTCTAAAATATTTATCAAGACCAGGTTTAATTGAATGTTTCAGTGTGGTACCACATTACTACGTGTACCAAACCGGAAAAAACCCAGGATCCGTTCAACAAGTATGTGAAGAATGCGAAAGTATGAGTCTGATGAGTGAAAATCCCAGGCCTAACCTAGACCTAACATGCGTTATCCTCTAAAATATTGATCGATACCAGGTTTAATTGACTGTTTTAGTGTCGTACTTCATTACTACGTGGTGCAATCCTGAAAAAGCCCCGGATCTAGCCATCAAGTATGAGAAATATGCGAAAGTATGAGCCTGATGAGAGCAAATCCCAGGCCTAACCTAGACCTAACATGCGTTATCCTCTAAAATATTGATCGATACCAGGTTTAATGGACTGTTTTAGTGTCGTACTTCATTACTACGTGATGCAATCCAGAAAAAGCCCCGGATCTAGCCATCAAGTATGAGAAATATGCGAAAGAATGAGCCTGATGAGAGCAAATCCCAGGCCTAACCTAGACCTAACATGAGTTATCCTCAAAAATATTGATCGAAACCTGGTTTAATCGACTGTTTCAGTGTGGTACCACATTACTATGTGATCCAAACCAGAAAATAACCCAGGATCTGTTCAACGAGTATGTGAAGTGTGCGAAAGTATGAGCCTGATGAGGGCAAATCCCAGACCTATCCCAGACCTAACTTGCGTTGTCCTCTAAGATATTGATGGAAACCAGGTTTAATTGACTTATTCAGTGTTGTACTTCATTACTACGTGATGCAATCCAGATGAAGCCCAGGATCTAGCCATCAAGTATGAGAAATATGCGAAAGAATGAGCCTGATGAGAGCAAATCCCAGACCTAACCTAGACTTAACATGAGTTATTCTCTAAAATATTGATCGAAACCAGGTTTAATTGACTGTTTCAGTGTGGTCCCACATTACTACGTGATCCAATCCAGAAATAGCCAAGGATCTAGTCATGAAGTATGAGAAATATGCGAAAGTATGAGCCTGACGAGAGCAAATCCTAGACCTAACCCAGACCTAACATGCGTTATCCTCTCAAATATTTATCATGACCAGGTTTAATGGACTGCTTCAGTGTGGTACCACTTTACTACGTGGTCCAAAGCAGAAAAAACCCTCGATCAGGCCAACATGTATGTTAAAACTGCGAAAGTATGATCCTGATGAGGGCAAATCCCTGGCCTAACCTAGACCTAACATGCGTTGTCCTCTAAAATATTCATGGAAACCAGGTTTAATTGACTGTTTCAGTGTGGTACCACATTACTACGTGATCCAATCCAGGAATAGCCCAGGATCTAGCCATGAAGTGTGAGAAATATGCGAAAGAATGAGCCTGATGAGAGCAAATCCCAGACCAAACCTAGACCTAACATGAATTATTCTCTAAAATATTGATCGAAACCAGGTTTAATTGACTGTTTCAGTGTGGTCCCACATTACTACGTGATCCAAACCAGAAAAAACCCCGGATCCGTTCAACAAGTATGTGAAGAATGCGAAAGTATGTGTCTGATGAGTGAAGATCCCAGGCCTAACCTAGACCTAACATGCGTTATCCTCTCAAATATTTATCATGACCAGGTTTAATGGACTGCTTCAGTGTGGTACCACTTTACTACGTGGTCCAAAGCAGAAAAAACCCTCGATCAGGCCAACATGTATGTTAAAACTGCGAAAGTATGATCCTGATGAGGGCAAATCCCAGGCCTATCCCAGACCTAACATGCGTTGTGCTCTAAAATATTGACGGAAACCAGGTTTAATTGAATGTTCCAGTGTGTTCCCACATTACTACGTGATCCAAACCAGAAAAAGCCCAGGATCCGTTCAACAAGTATGTGAAGAATGCGAAGGTATGTGTCTGATGAGTGAAAATCCCAGGCCTAACCTAGACCTAACATGCGTTGTCCTCTAAGATATTGATGGAAACCAGGTTTAATTGACTTTTTCAGTGTTGTACTTCATTACTACGTGATGCAATCCAGATGAAGCCCAGGATCTAGCCATCAAGTATGAGAAATATGCGAAAGAATGAGCCTTCTGAGAGCAAATCCCAGACCTAACCTAGACCTAACATGAGTTATTCTCTAAAATATTGATCGAAACCAGGTTTAATTGACTGTTTCAGTGTGGTCCCACATTACTACGTGATCCAATCCAGAAATAGCCAAGGATCTAGTCATGAAGTATGAGAAATATGCGAAAGTATGAGCCTGACGAGGGCAAATCCTAGACCTAACCCAGACCTAACATGCGTTATCCTCTCAAATATTTATCATGACCAGGTTTAATGGACTGCTTCAGTGTGGTACCACTTTACTACGTGGTCCAAAGCAGAAAAAACCCTCGATCAGGCCAACATGTATGTTAAAACTGCGAAAGTATGATCCTGATGAGGGCAAATCCCTGGCCTAACCTAGACCTAACATGCGTTGTCCTCTAAAATATTGATGGAAACTAGGTTTAATTGACTGTTTCAGTGTGGTACCACATTACTACGTGATCCAATCCAGGAATAGCCCAGGATCTAGCTATGAAGTGTGAGAAATATGCGAAAGAATGAGCCTGATGAGAGCAAATCCCAGACCAAACCTAGACCTAACATGAATTATTCTCTAAAATATTGATCGAAACCAGGTTTAATTGACTGTTTCAGTGTGGTCCCACATTACTACGTGATCCAAACCAGAAAAAACCCCGGATCCGTTCAACAAGTATGTGAAGAATGCGAAAGTATGTGTCTGATGAGTGAAGATCCCAGGCCTAACCTAGACCTAACATGCGTTATCCTCTAAAATATTGATCCAAACCAGGTTTAATGGACTGCTTCAGTGTGGTCCCACATTACTACGAGATCCAAACCAGAAAAAACCCAGGATCCGTCCAACAAGTATGTGAAGAATGCGAAAGTATGAGTCTGATGAGTGAAAATCCCAGGCCTAACCTAGACCTAACATGCGTTATCCTCTAAAATATTGATCGAAACCAGGTTTAATCGACTGTTTCAGTGTGGTACCACATTGCAACGTGATCCAAACCAGAAAAAACCTAGGATCAGTTCAACGAGTATGTGAAAAACGCGAATGTATGAGCCTGATGAGGACGAATCCCAGACCTATCCCAGACCTAACTTGCGTTATCCTCTAAAATATTGATCGAAACCAGGTTTAATTGACTGTTTCAGCGTGGTACCGCATTACTACGTGATACAATCCAGAAACAGCCCAGGATCTAGCCATGAAGTATGAGAAATATGCGAAAGTATGAGCCTGATGAGGGCAAATCCTTGACCTAACCCAAACCTAACATGCGTTATCCTCTAAAATATTGATCCAAACCAGGTTTAATGGACTGCTTCAGTGTGGTACCACTTTACTACGTGATCCAAAGCAGAAAAAACCCTCGATCAGGTCAACATGTATGTTAAAACTGCGATAGTATGACCCTGATGAGGGCATATCCCAGGCCTAACCTAGACCTAACATGCGTTATCCTCAAAAATATTGATCGAAACCAGGTTTAATCGACTGTTTCAGTGTGGTACCATATTAATACGTGATCCAAACCAGAAAAAACCCAGGATCTTGTCAACGAGTATGTGAAGTGTGCGAAAGTATGAGTCTGATGAGGGCTAATCCCCAACCTATCCCAGACCTAACTTGCGTTATCCTCTAAAATAATGATCGAAACCAGGTTTAATTGACTGTTTTCGTTGTGGTACCACTTTACTACGTGATCCAAAGCAGGAAAAACCCTCGTTCAGGTCAACATGCATGTTAAAACTGCGAAAGTATGACCCTGATGAGCGCAAATCCCAGGCCTAACCCAAACCTAACATACGTTATCCTCTAAAATATTGATCCAAACCAGGTTTAATGGACTGTTTCAGTGTGGTACCACACTACTACGTGATCCAAACAAGAAAAAACCCAGGATCAGTTCAACCAGTATGTGAAAAACGCGAAAGTGTGAGCCTGATGAGGGCAAATCCCAGACCTATCCCAGACCTAACTTGCGTTGTCCTCTCAGATATTGATGGAAACCAGGTTAAATTGACTGTTTCAGTGTTGTACTTCATTACTACGTGATGCAATCCAGAAAAAGCCCAGGATCTGTTCAACAAGTATGTGAAGTATGCGAAAGTATGAGTCTGATGTGCGCAAATCCCAGGCCTAACCCAAACCTAACATACGTTATCCTCTAAAATATTGATCCAAACCAGGTTTAATGGACTGTTTCAGTGTGGTACCACATTACTACGTGATCCAAACCAGAAAAAAACCCAGGATCTGTTCAACAAGTATGTGAAGTATGCGAAAGTATGAGTCTGATGAGGGCAAATCCCAGACCTAAACTAGACATAACTTTCGTTATCCTCTAAAATATTGATGGAAACCAGGTTTAATTGACTGTTTTAGTGTGGTACCACTTTACTACGTGATCCAAAGCAGAAAAAACCCTCAATCAGGTCAACATGCATGTCATAACTGCGCAAGAATGAGCCTGATGAGGGCAAATCCCAGACCTATCCCAGACCTAACATGCGTTATCCTCAAAAATATTAATCGAAACCAGGTTTAATCGACTGTTTCAGTGTGGTACCACATTAATACGTGAACCAAACCAGAAAAAACCCAGGATCTTGTCAACGAGTATGTGAAGTGTGCGAAAGTATGAGTCTGATGAGGGCTAATCCCAAACCTATCCCAGACCTAACGCGCGTTATCCTCTAAAATAATGATCGAAACCAGGTTTAATTGACTGTTTTCGTTGTGGTACCACTTTACTACGTGATCCAAAGCAGGAAAAACCATCGATCAGGTCAACATGCATGTTAAAACTGCGAAAGTATGACCCTGATGAGGGCAAATCCCAGGCCTAACCTAGACCTGACATGCTTTGTCCTTTGAAATATTGATAGAAACCAGGTTTAATTGACTGTTTCAGTGTTGTACTTCATTACTACGTGATGCAATCCAGAAAAAGCCCAGGATCTAGCCATCAAGTATGAGAAATATGCGAAAGAATGAGCCTGATGAGAGCAAATCCCAGACCTAACCTAGACCTAACATGAATTATTCTCTAAAATATTGATGGAAACCAGGTTTAATTGACTGTTTCAGCGTGGTACCGCATTACTACGTGATACAATCCAGAAACAGCCCAGGATCTAGCCATGAAGTATGAGAAATATGCGAAAGTATGAGCCTGATGAGCGCAAAACCCAAGCCTAACCCAAACCTAACATACGTTATCCTCTAAAATATTGATCCAAACCAGGTTTAATGGACTGTTTCAGTGTGGTACCACACTACTACGTGATCCAAACCAGAAAAAAACCCAGGATCAGTTCAACAAGTATGTGAAAAACGCGAAAGTATGAGCCTGATGAGGGCAAATCCCAGACCTATCCCAGACCTAACTTGCGTTATCCTCTAAAATATTGATCGAAACCAGGTTTAATTGACTGTTTCAGTGTTGTACTTCATTACTACGTGATGCAATCCAGAAAAAGCCCAGGATCTAGCCATCAAGTATGAGAAATATGCGAAAGAATGAGCCTGATGCGAGCAAATCCCAGACCTAACCTAGACCTAACATGAATTATTCTCTAAAATATTGATCGAAACCAGGTTTAATTGACTGTTTCAGTGTGGTACCACATTACTACGTGATCCAAACCAGAAAAAGCCCAGGATCCGTTCAACAAGTATGTGAAGAATGCGAAAGTATGAGTCTGATGAGTGAAAATCCCAGGCCTAACCTAGACCTAACATGCGTTATCCTCAAAAATATTGATCGAAACCTGGTTTAATCGACTGTTTCAGTGTGGTACCACATTACTACGTGACCCAAACCAGAACAAACCCAGGATCTGTACAACAAGTATGTGAAGTGTGCGAAAGTATGAGCCTGATGAGGGCAAATCCCAGACCTATCCCAGACCTAACTTGCGTTATCCTCTAAAACATTGATCGAAACCAGGTTTAATCGACTGTTTCAGTGTGGTACCACATTGCTACGTGATCCAAACCAGAAAAAACCCAGGATCAGTACAACAAGTATGTGAAAAACGCGAAAGTATGAGCCTGATGAGGGCGAATCCCAGACCTATCCCAGACCTAACTTGTGTTATCCTCTAAAATATTGATCGAAACCAGGTTTAATTTACTGTTTCAGCGTGGTACCACATTACTACGCGAGACAATCCAGAAACAGCCCAGGATCTAGCCATGAAGTATGAGAAATATGCGAAAGTATGAGCCTGATGAGGGCATATCCTAGATCTAACCCAAACCTAACATGCGTTATCCTCTAAAATATTCATCCAAACCAAGTTTAATGGACTGCTTCAGTGTGGTACCACTTTGCTACGTGATTCAAAGCAGAAAAAACCCTCGATCAGGTCAACATGTATGTTAAAACTGCGAAAGTATGACCCTGATGAGGGCAAATCCCAGGCCTAACCTAGACCTGACATGCTTTGTCCTTTGAAATATTGATAGAAACCAGGTTTAATTGACTGTTTCAGTGTTGTACTTCATTACTACGTGATGCAATCCAGAAAAAGCCCAGGATCTAGCCATCAAGTATGAGAAATATGCGAAAGAATGAGCCTGATGAGAGCAAATCCCAGACCTAACCTAGACCTAACATGAATTATTCTCTAAAATATTGATCGAAACCAGGTTTAATTGACTGTTTCAGTGTGGTACCACATTACTACGTGATCCAATCCAGAAATACCCCGGGATCCAGCCATGAAGTATGAGAAATATGCGAAAGTATGAGCCTGATGAGGGCAAATCCTAGACCTAACCCAGACCAAATCTACGTTATCCTATAATATATTTATCAAGACCAGGTTTAATTGATTGTTTCAGTGTGGTAACACATTACTACGTGATACACACCAGAAAAAACCCAAGACCCGTTCAACAAGTATGTGAAAAACGCGAAAGTATGAGCCTGATAAGGGCGAATCCCAGACCTATCCCAGACCTAACATGCGTTGTCCTCTAAAACATTGATGGAAACCAGGTTTAATTGACTGTTTCAGTGTTGGTCTTCATTACTACGTGATGCACTCCAGAAAAAGCCCAGGATCTATCCATCAAGTATGAGAAATATGGGAAAGAATGAGCCTGATGAGAGCAAATCCCAGACCTAACCTAGACCTTACAAGAATTATTCTCTAAAATATTGATCAAAACCAGGTTTAATTGACTGTTTCAGTGTGGTACCACATTACTAGGTGATCCAATCCAGAAATAGCCCAGGATCCAGCCATGAAGTATGAGAAATATGCGAAAGTATGAGCCTGATGGGGGCAAATCCTAGACCTAACCCAGACCTAACATGCGTTATCCTCTAAAATATTTATCAAGACCAGGTTTAATTGACTGTTTCAGTGTTGTACTTCATTACTACGTGATGCAATCCAGAAAAAGCCCAGGATCTAGCCATGAAGTGTGAGAAATATGCGGAAGTATGAGCCTGATGAGGGCAAATCCCAGGCCTATCCCAGACCTAACATGCGTTGTGCTCTAAAATATTGACGGAAACCAGGTTTAATTGAATGTTTCAGTGTTGTACTTCATTACTACGTGATGCAATCCAGAAAAAGCCCAGGATCTAGCCATGAAGTATGAGAAATATGCGAATGTATGAGCCTGATGAGGGCAAATCCTAGACCTAACCCAAACCTAACATGCGTTACCCTCTAAAATATTTATCAAGACCAGGTTTAATTGAATGTTCCTGTGTGTTCCCACATTACTACGTGAACCAAACCAGAAAAAACACAGGAGCCGTTCAACAAGTATGTGAAGAATGCGAAAGTATGAGTCTGATGAGTGAAAATCCACGGCCTAACCTAGTCCTAACATGCGTTATCCCCAAAAATATTGATCGAAACCAGGTTTAATCGACTGTATCAGTGTGGTACCACACTACTACGTGTCACAAACCGGAAAAAACCCAGGATCTGTTCAACAGGTATGTGAAAAACGCGAAAGTATGAGCATGATGAGGGCAAATCCCAGACCTATCACAGACCTAACTTGCGTTATCCTCAAAAATATTGATCGAAACCTGGTTTAATCGACTGTTTCAGTGTTGTACTTCATTACTACGTGATGCAATCCAGAAAAAGCCCAGGATCTAGCCATGAAGTATGAGAAATATGCGAATGTATGAGCCTGATGAGGGCAAATCCTAGACCTAACCCAAACCTAACATGCGTTACCCTCTAAAATATTTATCAAGACCAGGTTTAATTGAATGTTCCTGTGTGTTCCCACATTACTACGTGATCCAAACCAGAAAAAACCCAGGATCCGTTCAACAAGTATGTGAAGAATGCGAAGGTATGTGTCTGATGAGTGAAAATCCCAGACCTAAACTAGACATAACGTTCGTTATCCTCTAAAATATTGATCGAAACCAGGTTTGATTGACTGTTTTAGTGTGGTACCACTTTACTACGTGATCCAAAGCAGAAAAAACCCTCGATCAGGTCAACATGCATGTTATAACTGCGAAAGAATGAGCCTGATGAGGGCAAATCCCAGACCTATCCCAGACCTAACATGCGTTATCCTCAAAAATATTAATCGAAACCAGGTTTAATCGACTGTTTCAGTGTGGTACCACATTAATACGTGATCCAAACCAGAAAAAACCCAGGATCTTGTCAACGAGTATGTGAAGTGTGCGAAAGTATGAGTCTGATGAGGGCTAATCACAAACCTATCCCAGACCTAACTTGCGTTATCCTCTAAAATAATGATCGAAACCAGGTTTAATTGACTGTTTTCGTTGTGGTACCATTTTACTACGTGATCCAAAGCAGGAAAAACCCTCGATCAGGTCAACATGCATGTTAAAACTGCGAAAGTATGACCCTGATGAGCGCAAATCCCAGGCCTAACCCAAACCTAACTTGCGTTAACCTCTAAAATATTGATCGAAACCAGGTTTAATTGACTGTTTCAGTGTTGTACTTCATTACTACGTGATGCAATCCAGAAAAAGCCCAGGATCTAGCCATCAAGTATGAGAAATATGCGAAATGATGAGCCTGATGAGAGCAAATCCCAGACCTAACCTAGACCTAACGTGAATTATTCTCTAAAATATTGATCGAAACCAGGTTTAATTGACTGTTTCAGTGTGGTACCACATTACTACGTGATCCAAACCAGAAAAAGGCCAGGATCCGTTCAACAAGTATGTGAGGAATGCGAAAGTATGAGACTGATGAGTGAAAATCCCAGGCCTAACCTAGACCTAACATGCGTTATCCTCAAAAATATTGATCGAAACCTGGTTTAATCGACTGTTTCAGTGTGGTACCACATTACTACGTGACCCAAACTAGAACAAACCCAGGATCTGTACAACAAGTATGTGAAAAACGCGAAAGTATGAGCCTGATGAGGGCAAATCCCAGACCTATCCCAGACCTAACTTGCGTTATCCTCTAAAATACTGATCGAAACCAGGTTTAATCGACTGTTTCAGTGTGGTACCACATTGCTACGTGATCCAAACCAGAAAAAACCCTGGATCAGTTCAACAAGTATGTGAAAAACGCGAAAGTATGAGCCTGATGAGGGCGAATCCCAGACCTATCCCAGACCTAACTTGCGTTATCCTCTAAAATATTGATCGAAACGAGGTTTAATCGACTGTTTCAGTGTGGTACCACATTACTACGTGATCCAAACCAGAAGAAAACCCAGGATCTGTTCAACAAGTATGTGAAGTATGCGAAAGTATGAGTCTGATGAGGGCAAATCCCAGACCTAAACTAGACATAACTCTCGTTATCCTCTAAAATATTGATCGAAACCAGGTTTAATTGACTGTTTTAGTGTGGTACCACATTACTACGTGATCCAATCCAGAAATAGCCCAGGATCTAGCCATGAAGTATGAGAAATATGCGAAAGTATGAGCCTGACGAGGGCAAATCCTAGACCTAACCCTGACCTAACATGCGTTATCCTCTAAAATATTTATCATGACCAGGTTTAATTGATTGTTTCAGTGTGGTCCCACATTACTACGTGATCCAAACCAGAAAAAACCCAGGATCCGTCCAACAAGTATGTGAAGAATGCGAAAGTATGAGTCTGATGAGTGAAAATCCCCGGCCTAACCTAGACCTAACATGCGTTATCCGCAAAATTATTGATCGAAACCTGGTTCAATCGACTGTTTCAGTGTGGTACCACATTACTACGTGACCCAAACCAGGAAAAACCCAGGATCTGTTCAACAAGTATGTGAAAAACGCGAAAGTATGAGCCTGATGAGGGCAAATCCCAGACCTATCCCAGACGTAACTTGCGTTATCCTCTAAAATATTGATCGAAACCAGGTTTAATTGACTGTTTCAGCGTGGTACCGCATTACTACGTGATACAATCCAGAAACAGCCCAGGATCTAGCCATGAAGTATGAGAAATATGCGAAAGTATGAGCCTGATGAGGGCAAATCCTAGACCTAACCCAAACCTAACATGCGTTATCCTCTAAAATATTGATCGAAACCTGGTTTAATCGACTGTTTCAGTGTGGTACCACATTACTATGTGATCCAAACCAGAAAATAACCCAGGATCTGTTCAACGAGTATGTGAAGTGTGCGAAAGTATGAGCCTGATGAGGGCATATCCCAGGCCTAACCTAGACCTAACGTGCGTTGTCCTCTAAAATACTGATGGAAACCAGATTTAATTGACTGTTTCAGTGTTGTACCACATTACTACGTGATGCAATCCAGAAAAAGCCCAGGATCTAGCCATCAAGTATGAGAAATATGCGAAAGAATGAGCCTGATGAGAGCAAATCCCAGACCTAACCTAGACCTAACATGAATTATTCTCTAAACTATTGATCGAAACCTGGTTCAATCGACTGTTTCAGTGTGGTACCACATTACTACGTGACCCAAACCAGGAAAAACCCAGGATCTGTTCAACAAGTATGTGAAAAACGCGAAAGTATGAGCCTGATGAGGGCAAATCCCAGACCTATCCCAGACGTAACTTGCGTTATCCTCAAAAATATTGATCGAAACCAGGTTTAATCGACTGTTTCAGTGTGGTACCACATTACTACGTGATCCAAACCAGAAAAAAACCCAGGATCTGTTCAACAAGTATGTGAAGTATGCGAAAGTATGAGTCTGATGAGGGCAAATCCCAGACCTAAACTAGACATAACTTTCGTTATCCTCTAAAATATTGATGGAAACCAGGTTTAATTGACTGTATTAGTGTGGTACCACTTTACTACGTGATCCAAAGCAGAAAAAACCCTCGATCAGGTCAACATGCATGTCATAACTGCGAAAGAATGAGCCTGATGAGGGCAAATCCCAGACCTATCCCAGACCTAACATGCGTTATCCTCAAAAATATTAATCGAAACCAGGTTTAATCGACTGTTTCAGTGTGGTACCACATTAATACGTGATCCAAACCAGAAAAAACCCAGGATCTTGTCAACGAGTATGTGAAGTGTGCGAAAGTATGAGTCTGATGAGGGCTAATCCCAAACCTATCCCAGACCTAACGTGCGTTATCCTCTAAAATAATGATCGAAACCAGGTTTAATTGACTGTTTTCGTTGTGGTACCACTTTACTACGTGATCCAAAGCAGGAAAAACCCTCGATCAGGTCAACATGCATGTTAAAACTGCGAAAGTATGACCCTGATGAGCGCAAATCCCAAGCCTAACCCAAACCTAACATACGTTATCCTCTAAAATATTGATCCAAACCAGGTTTAATGGACTGTTTCAGTGTGGTACCACACTACTACGTGATCCAAACCAGAAAAAAACCCAGGATCAGTTCAACAAGTATGTGAAAAACGCGAAAGTATGAGCCTGATGAGGGCAAATCCCAGACCTATCCCAGACCTAACTTGCGTTATCCTCTAAAATATTTATCAAGACCAGGTTTAATTGACTGTTTCAGTGTTGTACTTCATTACTACGTGATGCAATCCAGAAAAAGCCCAGGATCTAGCCATGAAGTGTGAGAAATATGCGGAAGTATGAGCCTGATGAGGGCAAATCCCAGGCCTATCCCAGACCTAACATGCGTTGTGCTCTAAAATATTGACGGAAACCAGGTTTAATTGAATGTTTCAGTGTTGTACTTCATTACTACGTGATGCAATCCAGAAAAAGCCCAGGATCTAGCCACGAAGTATGAGAAATATGCGAATGTATGAGCCTGATGAGGGCAAATCCTAGACCTAACCCAAACCTAACATGCGTTACCCTCTAAAATATTTATCAAGACCAGGTTTAATTGAATGTTCCTGTGTGTTCCCACATTACTACGTGAACCAAACCAGAAAAAACACAGGAGCCGTTCAACAAGTATGTGAAGAATGCGAAAGTATGAGTCTGATGAGTGAAAATCCACGGCCTAACCTAGTCCTAACATGCGTTATCCCCAAAAATATTGATCGAAACCAGGTTTAATCGACTGTATCAGTGTGGTACCACACTACTACGTGTCACAAACCGGAAAAAACCCAGGATCTGTTCAACAGGTATGTGAAAAACGCGAAAGTATGAGCATGATGAGGGCAAATCCCAGACCTATCACAGACCTAACTTGCGTTATCCTCAAAAATATTGATCGAAACCTGGTTTAATCGACTGTTTCAGTGTTGTACTTCATTACTACGTGATGCAATCCAGAAAAAGCCCAGGATCTAGCCATGAAGTATGAGAAATATGCGAATGTATGAGCCTGATGAGGGCAAATCCTAGACCTAACCCAAACCTAACATGCGTTACCCTCTAAAATATTTATCAAGACCAGGTTTAATTGAATGTTCCTGTGTGTTCCCACATTACTACGTGATCCAAACCAGAAAAAACCCAGGATCCGTTCAACAAGTATGTGAAGAATGCGAAGGTATGTGTCTGATGAGTGAAAATCCCAGGCCTAACCTAGACCTAACATGCGTTATCCTCAAAAATATTGATCGAAACCAGGTTTAATCGACTGTTTCAGTGTGGTACCACATTACTACGTGATCCAAACCAGAAAAAAACCCAGGATCTGTTCAACAAGTATGTGAAGTATGCGAAAGTATGAGTCTGATGAGGGCAAATCCCAGACCTAAACTAGACATAACGTCCGTTATCCTCTAAAATATTGATCGAAACCAGGTTTGATTGACTGTTTTAGTGTGGTACCACTTTACTACGTGATCCAAAGCAGAAAAAACCCTCGATCAGGTCAACATGCATGTTATAACTGCGAAAGAATGAGCCTGATGAGGGCAAATCCCAGACCTATCCCAGACCTAACATGCGTTATCCTCAAAAATATTAATCGAAACCAGGTTTAATCGACTGTTTCAGTGTGGTACCACATTAATACGTGATCCAAACCAGAAAAAACCCAGGATCTTGTCAACGAGTATGTGAAGTGTGCGAAAGTATGAGTCTGATGAGGGCTAATCACAAACCTATCCCAGACCTAACTTGCGTTATCCTCTAAAATAATGATCGAAACCAGGTTTAATTGACTGTTTTCGTTGTGGTACCATTTTACTACGTGATCCAAAGCAGGAAAAACCCTCGATCAGGTCAACATGCATGTTAAAACTGCGAAAGTATGACCCTGATGAGCGCAAATGCCAGGCCTAACCCAAACCTAACTTGCGTTAACCTCTAAAATATTGATCGAAACCAGGTTTAATTGACTGTTTCAGTGTTGTACTTCATTACTACGTGATGCAATCCAGAAAAAGCCCAGGATCTAGCCATCAAGTATGAGAAATATGCGAAATGATGAGCCTGATGAGAGCAAATCCCAGACCTAACCTAGACCTAACGTGAATAATTCTCTAAAATATTGATCGAAACCAGGTTTAATTGACTGTTTCAGTGTGGTACCACATTACTACGTGATCCAAACCAGAAAAAGGCCAGGATCCGTTCAACAAGTATGTGAAGAATGCGAAAGTATGAGACTGATGAGTGAAAATCCCAGGCCTAACCTAGACCTAACATGCGTTATCCTCAAAAATATTGATCGAAACCTGGTTTAATCGACTGTTTCAGTGTGGTACCACATTACTACGTGACCCAAACTAGAACAAACCCAGGATCTGTACAACAAGTATGTGAAAAACGCGAAAGTATGAGCCTGATGAGGGCAAATCCCAGACCTATCCCAGACCTAACTTGCGTTATCCTCTAAAATACTGATCGAAACCAGGTTTAATCGACTGTTTCAGTGTGGTACCACATTGCTACGTGATCCAAACCAGAAAAAACCCTGGATCAGTTCAACAAGTATGTGAAAAACGCGAAAGTATGAGCCTGATGAGGGCGAATCCCAGACCTATCCCAGACCTAACTTGCGTTATCCTCTAAAATATTGATCGAAACGAGGTTTAATCGACTGTTTCAGTGTGGTACCACATTACTACGTGATCCAAACCAGAAGAAAACCCAGGATCTGTTCAACAAGTATGTGAAGTATGCGAAAGTATGAGTCTGATGAGGGCAAATCCCAGACCTAAACTAGACATAACTCTCGTTATCCTCTAAAATATTGATCGAAACCAGGTTTAATTGACTGTTTTAGTGTGGTACCACATTACTACGTGATCCAATCAAGAAATAGCCCAGGATCTAGCCATGAAGTATGAGAAATATGCGAAAGTATGAGCCTGACGAGGGCAAATCCTAGACCTAACCCTGACCTAACATGCGTTATCCTCTAAAATATTTATCATGACCAGGTTTAATTGATTGTTTCAGTGTGGTCCCACATTACTACGTGATCCAAACCAGAAAAAACCCAGGATCCGTCCAACAAGTATGTGAAGAATGCGAAAGTATGAGTCTGATGAGTGAAAATCCCCGGCCTAACCTAGACCTAACATGCGTTATCCGCAAAATTATTGATCGAAACCTGGTTCAATCGACTGTTTCAGTGTGGTACCACATTACTACGTGACCCAAACCAGGAAAAACCCAGGATCTGTTCAACAAGTATGTGAAAAACGCGAAAGTATGAGCCTGATGAGGGCAAATCCCAGACCTATCCCAGACCTAACTTGCGTTATCCTCTAAAATATTGATCGAAACCAGGTTTAATTGACTGTTTCAGCGTGGTACCGCATTACTACGTGATACAATCCAGAAACAGCCCAGGATCTAGCCATGAAGTATGAGAAATATGCGAAAGTATGAGCCTGATGAGGGCAAATCCTAGACCTAACCCAAACCTAACATGCGTTATCCTCTAAAATATTGATCGAAACCTGGTTTAATCGACTGTTTCAGTGTGGTACCACATTACTATGTGATCCAAACCAGAAAATAACCCAGGATCTGTTCAACGAGTATGTGAAGTGTGCGAAAGTATGAGCCTGATGAGGGCATATCCCAGGCCTAACCTAGACCTAACGTGCGTTGTCCTCTAAAATACTGATGGAAACCAGATTTAATTGACTGTTTCAGTGTTGTACCACATTACTACGTGATGCAATCCAGAAAAAGCCCAGGATCTAGCCATCAAGTATGAGAAATATGCGAAAGAATGAGCCTGATGAGAGCAAATCCCAGACCTAACCTAGACCTAACATGAATTATTCTCTAAACTATTGATCGAAACCTGGTTCAATCGACTGTTTCAGTGTGGTACCACATTACTACGTGACCCAAACCAGGAAAAACCCAGGATCTGTTCAACAAGTATGTGAAAAACGCGAAAGTATGAGCCTGATGAGGGCAAATCCCAGACCTATCCCAGACGTAACTTGCGTTATCCTCAAAAATATTGATCAAACCAGGTTTAATCGACTGTTTCAGTGTGGTACCACATTACTACGTGATCCAAACCAGAAAAAAACCCAGGATCTGTTCAACAAGTATGTGAAGTATGCGAAAGTATGAGTCTGATGAGGGCAAATCCCAGACCTAAACTAGACATAACTTTCGTTATCCTCTAAAATATTGATGGAAACCAGGTTTAATTGACTGTATTAGTGTGGTACCACTTTACTACGTGATCCAAAGCAGAAAAAACCCTCGATCAGGTCAACATGCATGTCATAACTGCGAAAGAATGAGCCTGATGAGGGCAAATCCCAGACCTATCCCAGACCTAACATGCGTTATCCTTAAAAATATTAATCGAAACCAGGTTTAATCGACTGTTTCAGTGTGGTACCACATTAATACGTGATCCAAACCAGAAAAAACCCAGGATCTTGTCAACGAGTATGTGAAGTGTGCGAAAGTATGAGTCTGATGAGGGCTAATCCCAAACCTATCCCAGACCTAACGTGCGTTATCCTCTAAAATAATGATCGAAACCAGGTTTAATTGACTGTTTTCGTTGTGGTACCACTTTACTACGTGATCCAAAGCAGGAAAAACCCTCGATCAGGTCAACATGCATGTTAAAACTGCGAAAGTATGACCCTGATGAGCGCAAATCCCAAGCCTAACCCAAACCTAACATACGTTATCCTCTAAAATATTGATCCAAACCAGGTTTAATGGACTGTTTCAGTGTGGTACCACACTACTACGTGATCCAAACCAGAAAAAAACCCAGGATCAGTTCAACAAGTATGTGAAAAACGCGAAAGTATGAGCCTGATGAGGGCAAATCCCAGACCTATCCCAGACCTAACTTGCGTTATCCTCTAAAATATTTATCAAGACCAGGTTTAATTGACTGTTTCAGTGTTGTACTTCATTACTACGTGATGCAATCCAGAAAAAGCCCAGGATCTAGCCATGAAGTGTGAGAAATATGCGGAAGTATGAGCCTGATGAGGGCAAATCCCAGGCCTATCCCAGACCTAACATGCGTTGTGCTCTAAAATATTGACGGAAACCAGGTTTAATTGAATGTTTCAGTGTTGTACTTCATTACTACGTGATGCAATCCAGAAAAAGCCCAGGATCTAGCCACGAAGTATGAGAAATATGCGAATGTATGAGCCTGATGAGGGCAAATCCTAGACCTAACCCAAACCTAACATGCGTTACCCTCTAAAATATTTATCAAGACCAGGTTTAATTGAATGTTCCTGTGTGTTCCCACATTACTACGTGAACCAAACCAGAAAAAACACAGGAGCCGTTCAACAAGTATGTGAAGAATGCGAAAGTATGAGTCTGATGAGTGAAAATCCACGGCCTAACCTAGTCCTAACATGCGTTATCCCCAAAAATATTGATCGAAACCAGGTTTAATCGACTGTATCAGTGTGGTACCACACTACTACGTGTCACAAACCGGAAAAAACCCAGGATCTGTTCAACAGGTATGTGAAAAACGCGAAAGTATGAGCATGATGAGGGCAAATCCCAGACCTATCACAGACCTAACTTGCGTTATCCTCAAAAATATTGATCGAAACCTGGTTTAATCGACTGTTTCAGTGTTGTACTTCATTACTACGTGATGCAATCCAGAAAAAGCCCAGGATCTAGCCATGAAGTATGAGAAATATGCGAATGTATGAGCCTGATGAGGGCAAATCCTAGACCTAACCCAAACCTAACATGCGTTACCCTCTAAAATATTTATCAAGACCAGGTTTAATTGAATGTTCCTGTGTGTTCCCACATTACTACGTGATCCAAACCAGAAAAAACCCAGGATCCGTTCAACAAGTATGTGAAGAATGCGAAGGTATGTGTCTGATGAGTGAAAATCCCAGGCCTAACCTAGACCTAACATGCGTTATCCTCAAAAATATTGATCGAAACCAGGTTTAATCGACTGTTTCAGTGTGGTACCACATTACTACGTGATCCAAACCAGAAAAAAACCCAGGATCTGTTCAACAAGTATGTGAAGTATGCGAAAGTATGAGTCTGATGAGGGCAAATCCCAGACCTAAACTAGACATAACGTCCGTTATCCTCTAAAATATTGATCGAAACCAGGTTTGATTGACTGTTTTAGTGTGGTACCACTTTACTACGTGATCCAAAGCAGAAAAAACCCTCGATCAGGTCAACATGCATGTTATAACTGCGAAAGAATGAGCCTGATGAGGGCAAATCCCAGACCTATCCCAGACCTAACATGCGTTATCCTCAAAAATATTAATCGAAACCAGGTTTAATCGACTGTTTCAGTGTGGTACCACATTAATACGTGATCCAAACCAGAAAAAACCCAGGATCTTGTCAACGAGTATGTGAAGTGTGCGAAAGTATGAGTCTGATGAGGGCTAATCACAAACCTATCCCAGACCTAACTTGCGTTATCCTCTAAAATAATGATCGAAACCAGGTTTAATTGACTGTTTTCGTTGTGGTACCATTTTACTACGTGATCCAAAGCAGGAAAAACCCTCGATCAGGTCAACATGCATGTTAAAACTGCGAAAGTATGACCCTGATGAGCGCAAATCCCAGGCCTAACCCAAACCTAACTTGCGTTAACCTCTAAAATATTGATCGAAACCAGGTTTAATTGACTGTTTCAGTGTTGTACTTCATTACTACGTGATGCAATCCAGAAAAAGCCCAGGATCTAGCCATCAAGTATGAGAAATATGCGAAATGATGAGCCTGATGAGAGCAAATCCCAGACCTAACCTAGACCTAACGTGAATAATTCTCTAAAATATTGATCGAAACCAGGTTTAATTGACTGTTTCAGTGTGGTACCACATTACTACGTGATCCAAACCAGAAAAAGGCCAGGATCCGTTCAACAAGTATGTGAAGAATGCGAAAGTATGAGACTGATGAGTGAAAATCCCAGGCCTAACCTAGACCTAACATGCGTTATCCTCAAAAATATTGATCGAAACCTGGTTTAATCGACTGTTTCAGTGTGGTACCACATTACTACGTGACCCAAACTAGAACAAACCCAGGATCTGTACAACAAGTATGTGAAAAACGCGAAAGTATGAGCCTGATGAGGGCAAATCCCAGACCTATCCCAGACCTAACTTGCGTTATCCTCTAAAATACTGATCGAAACCAGGTTTAATCGACTGTTTCAGTGTGGTACCACATTGCTACGTGATCCAAACCAGAAAAAACCCTGGATCAGTTCAACAAGTATGTGAAAAACGCGAAAGTATGAGCCTGATGAGGGCGAATCCCAGACCTATCCCAGACCTAACTTGCGTTATCCTCTAAAATATTGATCGAAACGAGGTTTAATCGACTGTTTCAGTGTGGTACCACATTACTACGTGATCCAAACCAGAAGAAAACCCAGGATCTGTTCAACAAGTATGTGAAGTATGCGAAAGTATGAGTCTGATGAGGGCAAATCCCAGACCTAAACTAGACATAACTCTCGTTATCCTCTAAAATATTGATCGAAACCAGGTTTAATTGACTGTTTTAGTGTGGTACCACATTACTACGTGATCCAATCAAGAAATAGCCCAGGATCTAGCCATGAAGTATGAGAAATATGCGAAAGTATGAGCCTGACGAGGGCAAATCCTAGACCTAACCCTGACCTAACATGCGTTATCCTCTAAAATATTTATCATGACCAGGTTTAATTGATTGTTTCAGTGTGGTCCCACATTACTACGTGATCCAAACCAGAAAAAACCCAGGATCCGTCCAACAAGTATGTGAAGAATGCGAAAGTATGAGTCTGATGAGTGAAAATCCCCGGCCTAACCTAGACCTAACATGCGTTATCCGCAAAATTATTGATCGAAACCTGGTTCAATCGACTGTTTCAGTGTGGTACCACATTACTACGTGACCCAAACCAGGAAAAACCCAGGATCTGTTCAACAAGTATGTGAAAAACGCGAAAGTATGAGCCTGATGAGGGCAAATCCCAGACCTATCCCAGACCTAACTTGCGTTATCCTCTAAAATATTGATCGAAACCAGGTTTAATTGACTGTTTCAGCGTGGTACCGCATTACTACGTGATACAATCCAGAAACAGCCCAGGATCTAGCCATGAAGTATGAGAAATATGCGAAAGTATGAGCCTGATGAGGGCAAATCCTAGACCTAACCCAAACCTAACATGCGTTATCCTCTAAAATATTGATCGAAACCTGGTTTAATCGACTGTTTCAGTGTGGTACCACATTACTATGTGATCCAAACCAGAAAATAACCCAGGATCTGTTCAACGAGTATGTGAAGTGTGCGAAAGTATGAGCCTGATGAGGGCATATCCCAGGCCTAACCTAGACCTAACGTGCGTTGTCCTCTAAAATACTGATGGAAACCAGATTTAATTGACTGTTTCAGTGTTGTACCACATTACTACGTGATGCAATCCAGAAAAAGCCCAGGATCTAGCCATCAAGTATGAGAAATATGCGAAAGAATGAGCCTGATGAGAGCAAATCCCAGACCTAACCTAGACCTAACATGAATTATTCTCTAAACTATTGATCGAAACCTGGTTCAATCGACTGTTTCAGTGTGGTACCACATTACTACGTGACCCAAACCAGGAAAAACCCAGGATCTGTTCAACAAGTATGTGAAAAACGCGAAAGTATGAGCCTGATGAGGGCAAATCCCAGACCTATCCCAGACGTAACTTGCGTTATCCTCAAAAATATTGATCGAAACCAGGTTTAATCGACTGTTTCAGTGTGGTACCACATTACTACGTGATCCAAACCAGAAAAAAACCCAGGATCTGTTCAACAAGTATGTGAAGTATGCGAAAGTATGAGTCTGATGAGGGCAAATCCCAGACCTAAACTAGACATAACTTTCGTTATCCTCTAAAATATTGATGGAAACCAGGTTTAATTGACTGTATTAGTGTGGTACCACTTTACTACGTGATCCAAAGCAGAAAAAACCCTCGATCAGGTCAACATGCATGTCATAACTGCGAAAGAATGAGCCTGATGAGGGCAAATCCCAGACCTATCCCAGACCTAACATGCGTTATCCTCAAAAATATTAATCGAAACCAGGTTTAATCGACTGTTTCAGTGTGGTACCACATTAATACGTGATCCAAACCAGAAAAAACCCAGGATCTTGTCAACGAGTATGTGAAGTGTGCGAAAGTATGAGTCTGATGAGGGCTAATCCCAAACCTATCCCAGACCTAACGTGCGTTATCCTCTAAAATAATGATCGAAACCAGGTTTAATTGACTGTTTTCGTTGTGGTACCACTTTACTACGTGATCCAAAGCAGGAAAAACCCTCGATCAGGTCAACATGCATGTTAAAACTGCGAAAGTATGACCCTGATGAGCGCAAATCCCAAGCCTAACCCAAACCTAACATACGTTATCCTCTAAAATATTGATCCAAACCAGGTTTAATGGACTGTTTCAGTGTGGTACCACACTACTACGTGATCCAAACCAGAAAAAAACCCAGGATCAGTTCAACAAGTATGTGAAAAACGCGAAAGTATGAGCCTGATGAGGGCAAATCCCAGACCTATCCCAGACCTAACTTGCGTTATCCTCTAAAATATTTATCAAGACCAGGTTTAATTGACTGTTTCAGTGTTGTACTTCATTACTACGTGATGCAATCCAGAAAAAGCCCAGGATCTAGCCATGAAGTGTGAGAAATATGCGGAAGTATGAGCCTGATGAGGGCAAATCCCAGGCCTATCCCAGACCTAACATGCGTTGTGCTCTAAAATATTGACGGAAACCAGGTTTAATTGAATGTTTCAGTGTTGTACTTCATTACTACGTGATGCAATCCAGAAAAAGCCCAGGATCTAGCCACGAAGTATGAGAAATATGCGAATGTATGAGCCTGATGAGGGCAAATCTTAGACCTAACCCAAACCTAACATGCGTTACCCTCTAAAATATTTATCAAGACCAGGTTTAATTGAATGTTCCTGTGTGTTCCCACATTACTACGTGAACCAAACCAGAAAAAACACAGGAGCCGTTCAACAAGTATGTGAAGAATGCGAAAGTATGAGTCTGATGAGTGAAAATCCACGGCCTAACCTAGTCCTAACATGCGTTATCCCCAAAAATATTGATCGAAACCAGGTTTAATCGACTGTATCAGTGTGGTACCACACTACTACGTGTCACAAACCGGAAAAAACCCAGGATCTGTTCAACAGGTATGTGAAAAACGCGAAAGTATGAGCATGATGAGGGCAAATCCCAGACCTATCACAGACCTAACTTGCGTTATCCTCAAAAATATTGATCGAAACCTGGTTTAATCGACTGTTTCAGTGTTGTACTTCATTACTACGTGATGCAATCCAGAAAAAGCCCAGGATCTAGCCATGAAGTATGAGAAATATGCGAATGTATGAGCCTGATGAGGGCAAATCCTAGACCTAACCCAAACCTAACATGCGTTACCCTCTAAAATATTTATCAAGACCAGGTTTAATTGAATGTTCCTGTGTGTTCCCACATTACTACGTGATCCAAACCAGAAAAAACCCAGGATCCGTTCAACAAGTATGTGAAGAATGCGAAGGTATGTGTCTGATGAGTGAAAATCCCAGGCCTAACCTAGACCTAACATGCGTTATCCTCAAAAATATTGATCGAAACCAGGTTTAATCGACTGTTTCAGTGTGGTACCACATTACTACGTGATCCAAACCAGAAAAAAACCCAGGATCTGTTCAACAAGTATGTGAAGTATGCGAAAGTATGAGTCTGATGAGGGCAAATCCCAGACCTAAACTAGACATAACGTCCGTTATCCTCTAAAATATTGATCGAAACGAGGTTTGATTGACTGTTTCAGTGTGGTACCACTTTACTACGTGATCCAAAGCAGAAAAAACCCTCGATCAGGTCAACATGCATGTTATAACTGCGAAAGAATGAGCCTGATGAGGGCAAATCCCAGACCTATCCCAGACGTAACTTGCGTTATCCTCAAAAATATTGATCGAAACCAGGTTTAATCGACTGTTTCAGTGTGGTACCACATTACTACGTGATCCAAACCAGAAAAAAACCCAGGATCTGTTCAACAAGTATGTGAAGTATGCGAAAGTATGAGTCTGATGAGGGCAAATCCCAGACCTAAACTAGACATAACTTTCGTTATCCTCTAAAATATTGATGGAAACCAGGTTTAATTGACTGTTTTAGTGTGGTACCACTTTACTACGTGATCCAAAGCAGAAAAAACCCTCGATCAGGTCAACATGCATGTCATAACTGCGAAAGAATGAGCCTGATGAGGGCAAATCCCAGACCTATCCCAGACCTAACATGCGTTATCCTCAAAAATATTAATCGAAACCAGGTTTAATCGACTGTTTCAGTGTGGTACCACATTAATACGTGATCCAAACCAGAAAAAACCCAGGATCTTGTCAACGAGTATGTGAAGTGTGCGAAAGTATGAGTCTGATGAGGGCTAATCCCAAACCTATCCCAGACCTAACGTGCGTTATCCTCTAAAATAATGATCGAAACCAGGTTTAATTGACTGTTTTCGTTGTGGTACCACTTTACTACGTGATCCAAAGCAGGAAAAACCCTCGATCAGGTCAACATGCATGTTAAAACTGCGAAAGTATGACCCTGATGAGCGCAAATCCCAAGCCTAACCCAAACCTAACATACGTTATCCTCTAAAATATTGATCCAAACCAGGTTTAATGGACTGTTTCAGTGTGGTACCACACTACTACGTGATCCAAACCAGAAAAAAACCCAGGATCAGTTCAACAAGTATGTGAAAAACGCGAAAGTATGAGCCTGATGAGGGCAAATCCCAGACCTATCCCAGACCTAACTTGCGTTATCCTCTAAAATATTTATCAAGACCAGGTTTAATTGACTGTTTCAGTGTTGTACTTCATTACTACGTGATGCAATCCAGAAAAAGCCCAGGATCTAGCCATGAAGTGTGAGAAATATGCGGAAGTATGAGCCTGATGAGGGCAAATCCCAGGCCTATCCCAGACCTAACATGCGTTGTGCTCTAAAATATTGACGGAAACCAGGTTTAATTGAATGTTTCAGTGTTGTACTTCATTACTACGTGATGCAATCCAGAAAAAGCCCAGGATCTAGCCACGAAGTATGAGAAATATGCGAATGTATGAGCCTGATGAGGGCAAATCCTAGACCTAACCCAAACCTAACATGCGTTACCCTCTAAAATATTTATCAAGACCAGGTTTAATTGAATGTTCCTGTGTGTTCCCACATTACTACGTGAACCAAACCAGAAAAAACACAGGAGCCGTTCAACAAGTATGTGAAGAATGCGAAAGTATGAGTCTGATGAGTGAAAATCCACGGCCTAACCTAGTCCTAACATGCGTTATCCCCAAAAATATTGATCGAAACCAGGTTTAATCGACTGTATCAGTGTGGTACCACACTACTACGTGTCACAAACCGGAAAAAACCCAGGATCTGTTCAACAGGTATGTGAAAAACGCGAAAGTATGAGCATGATGAGGGCAAATCCCAGACCTATCACAGACCTAACTTGCGTTATCCTCAAAAATATTGATCGAAACCTGGTTTAATCGACTGTTTCAGTGTTGTACTTCATTACTACGTGATGCAATCCAGAAAAAGCCCAGGATCTAGCCATGAAGTATGAGAAATATGCGAATGTATGAGCCTGATGAGGGCAAATCCTAGACCTAACCCAAACCTAACATGCGTTACCCTCTAAAATATTTATCAAGACCAGGTTTAATTGAATGTTCCTGTGTGTTCCCACATTACTACGTGATCCAAACCAGAAAAAACCCAGGATCCGTTCAACAAGTATGTGAAGAATGCGAAGGTATGTGTCTGATGAGTGAAAATCCCAGGCCTAACCTAGACCTAACATGCGTTATCCTCAAAAATATTGATCGAAACCAGGTTTAATCGACTGTTTCAGTGTGGTACCACATTACTACGTGATCCAAACCAGAAAAAAACCCAGGATCTGTTCAACAAGTATGTGAAGTATGCGAAAGTATGAGTCTGATGAGGGCAAATCCCAGACCTAAACTAGACATAACGTCCGTTATCCTCTAAAATATTGATCGAAACCAGGTTTGATTGACTGTTTTAGTGTGGTACCACTTTACTACGTGATCCAAAGCAGAAAAAACCCTCGATCAGGTCAACATGCATGTTATAACTGCGAAAGAATGAGCCTGATGAGGGCAAATCCCAGACCTATCCCAGACCTAACATGCGTTATCCTCAAAAATATTAATCGAAACCAGGTTTAATCGACTGTTTCAGTGTGGTACCACATTAATACGTGATCCAAACCAGAAAAAACCCAGGATCTTGTCAACGAGTATGTGAAGTGTGCGAAAGTATGAGTCTGATGAGGGCTAATCACAAACCTATCCCAGACCTAACTTGCGTTATCCTCTAAAATAATGATCGAAACCAGGTTTAATTGACTGTTTTCGTTGTGGTACCATTTTACTACGTGATCCAAAGCAGGAAAAACCCTCGATCAGGTCAACATGCACGTTAAAACTGCGAAAGTATGACCCTGATGAGCGCAAATCCCAGGCCTAACCCAAACCTAACTTGCGTTAACCTCTAAAATATTGATCGAAACCAGGTTTAATTGACTGTTTCAGTGTTGTACTTCATTACTACGTGATGCAATCCAGAAAAAGCCCAGGATCTAGCCATCAAGTATGAGAAATATGCGAAATGATGAGCCTGATGAGAGCAAATCCCAGACCTAACCTAGACCTAACGTGAATAATTCTCTAAAATATTGATCGAAACCAGGTTTAATTGACTGTTTCAGTGTGGTACCACATTACTACGTGATCCAAACCAGAAAAAGGCCAGGATCCGTTCAACAAGTATGTGAAGAATGCGAAAGTATGAGACTGATGAGTGAAAATCCCAGGCCTAACCTAGACCTAACATGCGTTATCCTCAAAAATATTGATCGAAACCTGGTTTAATCGACTGTTTCAGTGTGGTACCACATTACTACGTGACCCAAACTAGAACAAACCCAGGATCTGTACAACAAGTATGTGAAAAACGCGAAAGTATGAGCCTGATGAGGGCAAATCCCAGACCTATCCCAGACCTAACTTGCGTTATCCTCTAAAATACTGATCGAAACCAGGTTTAATCGACTGTTTCAGTGTGGTACCACATTGCTACGTGATCCAAACCAGAAAAAACCCTGGATCAGTTCAACAAGTATGTGAAAAACGCGAAAGTATGAGCCTGATGAGGGCGAATCCCAGACCTATCCCAGACCTAACTTGCGTTATCCTCTAAAATATTGATCGAAACGAGGTTTAATCGACTGTTTCAGTGTGGTACCACATTACTACGTGATCCAAACCAGAAGAAAACCCAGGATCTGTTCAACAAGTATGTGAAGTATGCGAAAGTATGAGTCTGATGAGGGCAAATCCCAGACCTAAACTAGACATAACTCTCGTTATCCTCTAAAATATTGATCGAAACCAGGTTTAATTGACTGTTTTAGTGTGGTACCACATTACTACGTGATCCAATCAAGAAATAGCCCAGGATCTAGCCATGAAGTATGAGAAATATGCGAAAGTATGAGCCTGACGAGGGCAAATCCTAGACCTAACCCTGACCTAACATGCGTTATCCTCTAAAATATTTATCATGACCAGGTTTAATTGATTGTTTCAGTGTGGTCCCACATTACTACGTGATCCAAACCAGAAAAAACCCAGGATCCGTCCAACAAGTATGTGAAGAATGCGAAAGTATGAGTCTGATGAGTGAAAATCCCCGGCCTAACCTAGACCTAACATGCGTTATCCGCAAAATTATTGATCGAAACCTGGTTCAATCGACTGTTTCAGTGTGGTACCACATTACTACGTGACCCAAACCAGGAAAAACCCAGGATCTGTTCAACAAGTATGTGAAAAACGCGAAAGTATGAGCCTGATGAGGGCAAATCCCAGACCTATCCCAGACCTAACTTGCGTTATCCTCTAAAATATTGATCGAAACCAGGTTTAATTGACTGTTTCAGCGTGGTACCGCATTACTACGTGATACAATCCAGAAACAGCCCAGGATCTAGCCATGAAGTATGAGAAATATGCGAAAGTATGAGCCTGATGAGGGCAAATCCTAGACCTAACACAAACCTAACATGCGTTATCCTCTAAAATATTGATCGAAACCTGGTTTAATCGACTGTTTCAGTGTGGTACCACATTACTATGTGATCCAAACCAGAAAATAACCCAGGATCTGTTCAACGAGTATGTGAAGTGTGCGAAAGTATGAGCCTGATGAGGGCATATCCCAGGCCTAACCTAGACCTAACATGCGTTGTCCTCTAAAATACTGATGGAAACCAGATTTAATTGACTGTTTCAGTGTTGTACCACATTACTACGTGATGCAATCCAGAAAAAGCCCAGGATCTAGCCATCAAGTATGAGAAATATGCGAAAGAATGAGCCTGATGAGAGCAAATCCCAGACCTAACCTAGACCTAACATGAATTATTCTCTAAACTATTGATCGAAACCTGGTTCAATCGACTGTTTCAGTGTGGTACCACATTACTACGTGACCCAAACCAGGAAAAACCCAGGATCTGTTCAACAAGTATGTGAAAAACGCGAAAGTATGAGCCTGATGAGGGCAAATCCCAGACCTATCCCAGACGTAACTTGCGTTATCCTCAAAAATATTGATCGAAACCAGGTTTAATCGACTGTTTCAGTGTGGTACCACATTACTACGTGATCCAAACCAGAAAAAAACCCAGGATCTGTTCAACAAGTATGTGAAGTATGCGAAAGTATGAGCTTGATGAGGGCAAATCCCAGACCTATCCCAGACCTAACTTGCGTTATCCTCTAAAATACTGATCGAAACCAGGTTTAATCGACTGTTTCAGTGTGGTACCACATTGCTACGTGATCCAAACCAGAAAAAACCCTGGATCAGTTCAACAAGTATGTGAAAAACGCGAAAGTATGAGCCTGATGAGGGCGAATCCCAGACCTATCCCAGACCTAACTTGCGTTATCCTCTAAAATATTGATCGAAACGAGGTTTAATCGACTGTTTCAGTGTGGTACCACATTACTACGTGATCCAAACCAGAAGAAAACCCAGGATCTGTTCAACAAGTATGTGAAGTATGCGAAAGTATGAGTCTGATGAGGGCAAATCCCAGACCTAAACTAGACATAACTCTCGTTATCCTCTAAAATATTGATCGAAACCAGGTTTAATTGACTGTTTTAGTGTGGTACCACATTACTACGTGATCCAATCCAGAAATAGCCCAGGATCTAGCCATGAAGTATGAGAAATATGCGAAAGTATGAGCCTGACGAGGGCAAATCCTAGACCTAACCCTGACCTAACATGCGTTATCCTCTAAAATATTTATCATGACCAGGTTTAATTGATTGTTTCAGTGTGGTCCCACATTACTACGTGATCCAAACCAGAAAAAACCCAGGATCCGTCCAACAAGTATGTGAAGAATGCGAAAGTATGAGTCTGATGAGTGAAAATCCCCGGCCTAACCTAGACCTAACATGCGTTATCCGCAAAATTATTGATCGAAACCTGGTTCAATCGACTGTTTCAGTGTGGTACCACATTACTACGTGACCCAAACCAGGAAAAACCCAGGATCTGTTCAACAAGTATGTGAAAAACGCGAAAGTATGAGCCTGATGAGGGCAAATCCCAGACCTATCCCAGACCTAACTTGCGTTATCCTCTAAAATATTGATCGAAACCAGGTTTAATTGACTGTTTCAGCGTGGTACCGCATTACTACGTGATACAATCCAGAAACAGCCCAGGATCTAGCCATGAAGTATGAGAAATATGCGAAAGTATGAGCCTGATGAGGGCAAATCCTAGACCTAACCCAAACCTAACATGCGTTATCCTCTAAAATATTGATCGAAACCTGGTTTAATCGACTGTTTCAGTGTGGTACCACATTACTATGTGATCCAAACCAGAAAATAACCCAGGATCTGTTCAACGAGTATGTGAAGTGTGCGAAAGTATGAGCCTGATGAGGGCATATCCCAGGCCTAACCTAGACCTAACATGCGTTGTCCTCTAAAATACTGATGGAAACCAGATTTAATTGACTGTTTCAGTGTTGTACCACATTACTACGTGATGCAATCCAGAAAAAGCCCAGGATCTAGCCATCAAGTATGAGAAATATGCGAAAGAATGAGCCTGATGAGAGCAAATCCCAGACCTAACCTAGACCTAACATGAATTATTCTCTAAACTATTGATCGAAACCTGGTTCAATCGACTGTTTCAGTGTGGTACCACATTACTACGTGACCCAAACCAGGAAAAACCCAGGATCTGTTCAACAAGTATGTGAAAAACGCGAAAGTATGAGCCTGATGAGGGCAAATCCCAGACCTATCCCAGACGTAACTTGCGTTATCCTCAAAAATATTGATCGAAACCAGGTTTAATCGACTGTTTCAGTGTGGTACCACATTACTACGTGATCCAAACCAGAAAAAAACCCAGGATCTGTTCAACAAGTATGTGAAGTATGCGAAAGTATGAGTCTGATGAGGGCAAATCCCAGACCTAAACTAGACATAACTTTCGTTATCCTCTAAAATATTGATGGAAACCAGGTTTAATTGACTGTTTTAGTGTGGTACCACTTTACTACGTGATCCAAAGCAGAAAAAACCCTCGATCAGGTCAACATGCATGTCATAACTGCGAAAGAATGAGCCTGATGAGGGCAAATCCCAGACCTATCCCAGACCTAACATGCGTTATCCTCAAAAATATTAATCGAAACCAGGTTTAATCGACTGTTTCAGTGTGGTACCACATTAATACGTGATCCAAACCAGAAAAAACCCAGGATCTTGTCAACGAGTATGTGAAGTGTGCGAAAGTATGAGTCTGATGAGGGCTAATCCCAAACCTATCCCAGACCTAACGTGCGTTATCCTCTAAAATAATGATCGAAACCAGGTTTAATTGACTGTTTTCGTTGTGGTACCACTTTACTACGTGATCCAAAGCAGGAAAAACCCTCGATCAGGTCAACATGCATGTTAAAACTGCGAAAGTATGACCCTGATGAGCGCAAATCCCAAGCCTAACCCAAACCTAACATACGTTATCCTCTAAAATATTGATCCAAACCAGGTTTAATGGACTGTTTCAGTGTGGTACCACACTACTACGTGATCCAAACCAGAAAAAAACCCAGGATCAGTTCAACAAGTATGTGAAAAACGCGAAAGTATGAGCCTGATGAGGGCAAATCCCAGACCTATCCCAGACCTAACTTGCGTTATCCTCTAAAATATTTATCAAGACCAGGTTTAATTGACTGTTTCAGTGTTGTACTTCATTACTACGTGATGCAATCCAGAAAAAGCCCAGGATCTAGCCATGAAGTGTGAGAAATATGCGGAAGTATGAGCCTGATGAGGGCAAATCCCAGGCCTATCCCAGACCTAACATGCGTTGTGCTCTAAAATATTGACGGAAACCAGGTTTAATTGAATGTTTCAGTGTTGTACTTCATTACTACGTGATGCAATCCAGAAAAAGCCCAGGATCTAGCCACGAAGTATGAGAAATATGCGAATGTATGAGCCTGATGAGGGCAAATCCTAGACCTAACACAAACCTAACATGCGTTACCCTCTAAAATATTTATCAAGACCAGGTTTAATTGAATGTTCCTGTGTGTTCCCACATTACTACGTGAACCAAACCAGAAAAAACACAGGAGCCGTTCAACAAGTATGTGAAGAATGCGAAAGTATGAGTCTGATGAGTGAAAATCCACGGCCTAACCTAGTCCTAACATGCGTTATCCCCAAAAATATTGATCGAAACCAGGTTTAATCGACTGTATCAGTGTGGTACCACACTACTACGTGTCACAAACCGGAAAAAACCCAGGATCTGTTCAACAGGTATGTGAAAAACGCGAAAGTATGAGCATGATGAGGGCAAATCCCAGACCTATCACAGACCTAACTTGCGTTATCCTCAAAAATATTGATCGAAACCTGGTTTAATCGACTGTTTCAGTGTTGTACTTCATTACTACGTGATGCAATCCAGAAAAAGCCCAGGATCTAGCCATGAAGTATGAGAAATATGCGAATGTATGAGCCTGATGAGGGCAAATCCTAGACCTAACCCAAACCTAACATGCGTTACCCTCTAAAATATTTATCAAGACCAGGTTTAATTGAATGTTCCTGTGTGTTCCCACATTACTACGTGATCCAAACCAGAAAAAACCCAGGATCCGTTCAACAAGTATGTGAAGAATGCGAAGGTATGTGTCTGATGAGTGAAAATCCCAGGCCTAACCTAGACCTAACATGCGTTATCCTCAAAAATATTGATCGAAACCAGGTTTAATCGACTGTTTCAGTGTGGTACCACATTACTACGTGATCCAAACCAGAAAAAAACCCAGGATCTGTTCAACAAGTATGTGAAGTATGCGAAAGTATGAGTCTGATGAGGGCAAATCCCAGACCTAAACTAGACATAACGTCCGTTATCCTCTAAAATATTGATCGAAACCAGGTTTGATTGACTGTTTTAGTGTGGTACCACTTTACTACGTGATCCAAAGCAGAAAAAACCCTCGATCAGGTCAACATGCATGTTATAACTGCGAAAGAATGAGCCTGATGAGGGCAAATCCCAGACCTATCCCAGACCTAACATGCGTTATCCTCAAAAATATTAATCGAAACCAGGTTTAATCGACTGTTTCAGTGTGGTACCACATTAATACGTGATCCAAACCAGAAAAAACCCAGGATCTTGTCAACGAGTATGTGAAGTGTGCGAAAGTATGAGTCTGATGAGGGCTAATCACAAACCTATCCCAGACCTAACTTGCGTTATCCTCTAAAATAATGATCGAAACCAGGTTTAATTGACTGTTTTCGTTGTGGTACCATTTTACTACGTGATCCAAAGCAGGAAAAACCCTCGATCAGGTCAACATGCATGTTAAAACTGCGAAAGTATGACCCTGATGAGCGCAAATCCCAGGCCTAACCCAAACCTAACTTGCGTTAACCTCTAAAATATTGATCGAAACCAGGTTTAATTGACTGTTTCAGTGTTGTACTTCATTACTACGTGATGCAATCCAGAAAAAGCCCAGGATCTAGCCATCAAGTATGAGAAATATGCGAAATGATGAGCCTGATGAGAGCAAATCCCAGACCTAACCTAGACCTAACGTGAATAATTCTCTAAAATATTGATCGAAACCAGGTTTAATTGACTGTTTCAGTGTGGTACCACATTACTACGTGATCCAAACCAGAAAAAGGCCAGGATCCGTTCAACAAGTATGTGAAGAATGCGAAAGTATGAGACTGATGAGTGAAAATCCCAGGCCTAACCTAGACCTAACATGCGTTATCCTCAAAAATATTGATCGAAACCTGGTTTAATCGACTGTTTCAGTGTGGTACCACATTACTACGTGACCCAAACTAGAACAAACCCAGGATCTGTACAACAAGTATGTGAAAAACGCGAAAGTATGAGCCTGATGAGGGCAAATCCCAGACCTATCCCAGACCTAACTTGCGTTATCCTCTAAAATACTGATCGAAACCAGGTTTAATCGACTGTTTCAGTGTGGTACCACATTGCTACGTGATCCAAACCAGAAAAAACCCTGGATCAGTTCAACAAGTATGTGAAAAACGCGAAAGTATGAGCCTGATGAGGGCGAATCCCAGACCTATCCCAGACCTAACTTGCGTTATCCTCTAAAATATTGATCGAAACGAGGTTTAATCGACTGTTTCAGTGTGGTACCACATTACTACGTGATCCAAACCAGAAGAAAACCCAGGATCTGTTCAACAAGTATGTGAAGTATGCGAAAGTATGAGTCTGATGAGGGCAAATCCCAGACCTAAACTAGACATAACTCTCGTTATCCTCTAAAATATTGATCGAAACCAGGTTTAATTGACTGTTTTAGTGTGGTACCACATTACTACGTGATCCAATCCAGAAATAGCCCAGGATCTAGCCATGAAGTATGAGAAATATGCGAAAGTATGAGCCTGACGAGGGCAAATCCTAGACCTAACCCTGACCTAACATGCGTTATCCTCTAAAATATTTATCATGACCAGGTTTAATTGATTGTTTCAGTGTGGTCCCACATTACTACGTGATCCAAACCAGAAAAAACCCAGGATCCGTCCAACAAGTATGTGAAGAATGCGAAAGTATGAGTCTGATGAGTGAAAATCCCCGGCCTAACCTAGACCTAACATGCGTTATCCGCAAAATTATTGATCGAAACCTGGTTCAATCGACTGTTTCAGTGTGGTACCACATTACTACGTGACCCAAACCAGGAAAAACCCAGGATCTGTTCAACAAGTATGTGAAAAACGCGAAAGTATGAGCCTGATGAGGACAAATCCCAGACCTATCCCAGACCTAACTTGCGTTATCCTCTAAAATATTGATCGAAACCAGGTTTAATTGACTGTTTCAGCGTGGTACCGCATTACTACGTGATACAATCCAGAAACAGCCCAGGATCTAGCCATGAAGTATGAGAAATATGCGAAAGTATGAGCCTGATGAGGGCAAATCCTAGACCTAACCCAAACCTAACATGCGTTATCCTCTAAAATATTGATCGAAACCTGGTTTAATCGACTGTTTCAGTGTGGTACCACATTACTATGTGATCCAAACCAGAAAATAACCCAGGATCTGTTCAACGAGTATGTGAAGTGTGCGAAAGTATGAGCCTGATGTGGGCATATCCCAGGCCTAACCTAGACCTAACATGCGTTGTCCTCTAAAATACTGATGGAAACCAGATTTAATTGACTGTTTCAGTGTTGTACCACATTACTACGTGATGCAATCCAGAAAAAGCCCAGGATCTAGCCATCAAGTATGAGAAATATGCGAAAGAATGAGCCTGATGAGAGCAAATCCCAGACCTAACCTAGACCTAACATGAATTATTCTCTAAACTATTGATCGAAACCTGGTTCAATCGACTGTTTCAGTGTGGTACCACATTACTACGTGACCCAAACCAGGAAAAACCCAGGATCTGTTCAACAAGTATGTGAAAAACGCGAAAGTATGAGCCTGATGAGGGCAAATCCCAGACCTATCCCAGACGTAACTTGCGTTATCCTCAAAAATATTGATCGAAACCAGGTTTAATCGACTGTTTCAGTGTGGTACCACATTACTACGTGATCCAAACCAGAAAAAAACCCAGGATCTGTTCAACAAGTATGTGAAGTATGCGAAAGTATGAGTCTGATGAGGGCAAATCCCAGACCTAAACTAGACATAACTTTCGTTATCCTCTAAAATATTGATGGAAACCAGGTTTAATTGACTGTTTTAGTGTGGTACCACTTTACTACGTGATCCAAAGCAGAAAAAACCCTCGATCAGGTCAACATGCATGTCATAACTGCGAAAGAATGAGCCTGATGAGGGCAAATCCCAGACCTATCCCAGACCTAACATGCGTTATCCTCAAAAATATTAATCGAAACCAGGTTTAATCGACTGTTTCAGTGTGGTACCACATTAATACGTGATCCAAACCAGAAAAAACCCAGGATCTTGTCAACGAGTATGTGAAGTGTGCGAAAGTATGAGTCTGATGAGGGCTAATCCCAAACCTATCCCAGACCTAACGTGCGTTATCCTCTAAAATAATGATCGAAACCAGGTTTAATTGACTGTTTTCGTTGTGGTACCACTTTACTACGTGATCCAAAGCAGGAAAAACCCTCGATCAGGTCAACATGCATGTTAAAACTGCGAAAGTATGACCCTGATGAGCGCAAATCCCAAGCCTAACCCAAACCTAACATACGTTATCCTCTAAAATATTGATCCAAACCAGGTTTAATGGACTGTTTCAGTGTGGTACCACACTACTACGTGATCCAAACCAGAAAAAAACCCAGGATCAGTTCAACAAGTATGTGAAAAACGCGAAAGTATGAGCCTGATGAGGGCAAATCCCAGACCTATCCCAGACCTAACTTGCGTTATTCTCTAAAATATTTATCAAGACCAGGTTTAATTGACTGTTTCAGTGTTGTACTTCATTACTACGTGATGCAATCCAGAAAAAGCCCAGGATCTAGCCATGAAGTGTGAGAAATATGCGGAAGTATGAGCCTGATGAGGGCAAATCCCAGGCCTATCCCAGACCTAACATGCGTTGTGCTCTAAAATATTGACGGAAACCAGGTTTAATTGAATGTTTCAGTGTTGTACTTCATTACTACGTGATGCAATCCAGAAAAAGCCCAGGATCTAGCCACGAAGTATGAGAAATATGCGAATGTATGAGCCTGATGAGGGCAAATCCTAGACCTAACCCAAACCTAACATGCGTTACCCTCTAAAATATTTATCAAGACCAGGTTTAATTGAATGTTCCTGTGTGTTCCCACATTACTACGTGAACCAAACCAGAAAAAACACAGGAGCCGTTCAACAAGTATGTGAAGAATGCGAAAGTATGAGTCTGATGAGTGAAAATCCACGGCCTAACCTAGTCCTAACATGCGTTATCCCCAAAAATATTGATCGAAACCAGGTTTAATCGACTGTATCAGTGTGGTACCACACTACTACGTGTCACAAACCGGAAAAAACCCAGGATCTGTTCAACAGGTATGTGAAAAACGCGAAAGTATGAGCATGATGAGGGCAAATCCCAGACCTATCACAGACCTAACTTGCGTTATCCTCAAAAATATTGATCGAAACCTGGTTTAATCGACTGTTTCAGTGTTGTACTTCATTACTACGTGATGCAATCCAGAAAAAGCCCAGGATCTAGCCATGAAGTATGAGAAATATGCGAATGTATGAGCCTGATGAGGGCAAATCCTAGACCTAACCCAAACCTAACATGCGTTACCCTCTAAAATATTTATCAAGACCAGGTTTAATTGAATGTTCCTGTGTGTTCCCACATTACTACGTGATCCAAACCAGAAAAAACCCAGGATCCGTTCAACAAGTATGTGAAGAATGCGAAGGTATGTGTCTGATGAGTGAAAATCCCAGGCCTAACCTAGACCTAACATGCGTTATCCTCAAAAATATTGATCGAAACCAGGTTTAATCGACTGTTTCAGTGTGGTACCACATTACTACGTGATCCAAACCAGAAAAAAACCCAGGATCTGTTCAACAAGTATGTGAAGTATGCGAAAGTATGAGTCTGATGAGGGCAAATCCCAGACCTAAACTAGACATAACGTCCGTTATCCTCTAAAATATTGATCGAAACCAGGTTTGATTGACTGTTTTAGTGTGGTACCACTTTACTACGTGATCCAAAGCAGAAAAAACCCTCGATCAGGTCAACATGCATGTTATAACTGCGAAAGAATGAGCCTGATGAGGGCAAATCCCAGACCTATCCCAGACCTAACATGCGTTATCCTCAAAAATATTAATCGAAACCAGGTTTAATCGACTGTTTCAGTGTGGTACCACATTAATACGTGATCCAAACCAGAAAAAACCCAGGATCTTGTCAACGAGTATGTGAAGTGTGCGAAAGTATGAGTCTGATGAGGGCTAATCACAAACCTATCCCAGACCTAACTTGCGTTATCCTCTAAAATAATGATCGAAACCAGGTTTAATTGACTGTTTTCGTTGTGGTACCATTTTACTACGTGATCCAAAGCAGGAAAAACCCTCGATCAGGTCAACATGCATGTTAAAACTGCGAAAGTATGACCCTGATGAGCGCAAATCCCAGGCCTAACCCAAACCTAACTTGCGTTAACCTCTAAAATATTGATCGAAACCAGGTTTAATTGACTGTTTCAGTGTTGTACTTCATTACTACGTGATGCAATCCAGAAAAAGCCCAGGATCTAGCCATCAAGTATGAGAAATATGCGAAATGATGAGCCTGATGAGAGCAAATCCCAGACCTAACCTAGACCTAACGTGAATAATTCTCTAAAATATTGATCGAAACCAGGTTTAATTGACTGTTTCAGTGTGGTACCACATTACTACGTGATCCAAACCAGAAAAAGGCCAGGATCCGTTCAACAAGTATGTGAAGAATGCGAAAGTATGAGACTGATGAGTGAAAATCCCAGGCCTAACCTAGACCTAACATGCGTTATCCTCAAAAATATTGATCGAAACCTGGTTTAATCGACTGTTTCAGTGTGGTACCACATTACTACGTGACCCAAACTAGAACAAACCCAGGATCTGTACAACAAGTATGTGAAAAACGCGAAAGTATGAGCCTGATGAGGGCAAATCCCAGACCTATCCCAGACCTAACTTGCGTTATCCTCTAAAATACTGATCGAAACCAGGTTTAATCGACTGTTTCAGTGTGGTACCACATTGCTACGTGATCCAAACCAGAAAAAACCCTGGATCAGTTCAACAAGTATGTGAAAAACGCGAAAGTATGAGCCTGATGAGGGCGAATCCCAGACCTATCCCAGACCTAACTTGCGTTATCCTCTAAAATATTGATCGAAACGAGGTTTAATCGACTGTTTCAGTGTGGTACCACATTACTACGTGATCCAAACCAGAAGAAAACCCAGGATCTGTTCAACAAGTATGTGAAGTATGCGAAAGTATGAGTCTGATGAGGGCAAATCCCAGACCTAAACTAGACATAACTCTCGTTATCCTCTAAAATATTGATCGAAACCAGGTTTAATTGACTGTTTTAGTGTGGTACCACATTACTACGTGATCCAATCCAGAAATAGCCCAGGATCTAGCCATGAAGTATGAGAAATATGCGAAAGTATGAGCCTGACGAGGGCAAATCCTAGACCTAACCCTGACCTAACATGCGTTATCCTCTAAAATATTTATCATGACCAGGTTTAATTGATTGTTTCAGTGTGGTCCCACATTACTACGTGATCCAAACCAGAAAAAACCCAGGATCCGTCCAACAAGTATGTGAAGAATGCGAAAGTATGAGTCTGATGAGTGAAAATCCCCGGCCTAACCTAGACCTAACATGCGTTATCCGCAAAATTATTGATCGAAACCTGGTTCAATCGACTGTTTCAGTGTGGTACGACATTACTACGTGACCCAAACCAGGAAAAACCCAGGATCTGTTCAACAAGTATGTGAAAAACGCGAAAGTATGAGCCTGATGAGGGCAAATCCCAGACCTATCCCAGACCTAACTTGCGTTATCCTCTAAAATATTGATCGAAACCAGGTTTAATTGACTGTTTCAGCGTGGTACCGCATTACTACGTGATACAATCCAGAAACAGCCCAGGATCTAGCCATGAAGTATGAGAAATATGCGAAAGTATGAGCCTGATGAGGGCAAATCCTAGACCTAACCCAAACCTAACATGCGTTACCCTCTAAAATATTTATCAAGACCAGGTTTAATTGAATGTTCCTGTGTGTTCCCACATTACTACGTGATCCAAACCAGAAAAAACCCAGGATCCGTTCAACAAGTATGTGAAGAATGCGAAGGTATGTGTCTGATGAGTGAAAATCCCAGGCCTAACCTAGACCTAACATGCGTTATCCTCAAAAATATTGATCGAAACCAGGTTTAATCGACTGTTTCAGTGTGGTACCACATTACTACGTGATCCAAACCAGAAAAAAACCCAGGATCTGTTCAACAAGTATGTGAAGTATGCGAAAGTATGAGTCTGATGAGGGCAAATCCCAGACCTAAACTAGACATAACGTCCGTTATCCTCTAAAATATTGATCGAAACCAGGTTTGATTGACTGTTTTAGTGTGGTACCACTTTACTACGTGATCCAAAGCAGAAAAAACCCTCGATCAGGTCAACATGCATGTTATAACTGCGAAAGAATGAGCCTGATGAGGGCAAATCCCAGACCTATCCCAGACCTAACATGCGTTATCCTCAAAAATATTAATCGAAACCAGGTTTAATCGACTGTTTCAGTGTGGTACCACATTAATACGTGATCCAAACCAGAAAAAACCCAGGATCTTGTCAACGAGTATGTGAAGTGTGCGAAAGTATGAGTCTGATGAGGGCTAATCACAAACCTATCCCAGACCTAACTTGCGTTATCCTCTAAAATAATGATCGAAACCAGGTTTAATTGACTGTTTTCGTTGTGGTACCATTTTACTACGTGATCCAAAGCAGGAAAAACCCTCGATCAGGTCAACATGCATGTTAAAACTGCGAAAGTATGACCCTGATGAGCGCAAATCCCAGGCCTAACCCAAACCTAACTTGCGTTAACCTCTAAAATATTGATCGAAACCAGGTTTAATTGACTGTTTCAGTGTTGTACTTCATTACTACGTGATGCAATCCAGAAAAAGCCCAGGATCTAGCCATCAAGTATGAGAAATATGCGAAATGATGAGCCTGATGAGAGCAAATCCCAGACCTAACCTAGACCTAACGTGAATAATTCTCTAAAATATTGATCGAAACCAGGTTTAATTGACTGTTTCAGTGTGGTACCACATTACTACGTGATCCAAACCAGAAAAAGGCCAGGATCCGTTCAACAAGTATGTGAAGAATGCGAAAGTATGAGACTGATGAGTGAAAATCCCAGGCCTAACCTAGACCTAACATGCGTTATCCTCAAAAATATTGATCGAAACCTGGTTTAATCGACTGTTTCAGTGTGGTACCACATTACTACGTGACCCAAACTAGAACAAACCCAGGATCTGTACAACAAGTATGTGAAAAACGCGAAAGTATGAGCCTGATGAGGGCAAATCCCAGACCTATCCCAGACCTAACTTGCGTTATCCTCTAAAATACTGATCGAAACCAGGTTTAATCGACTGTTTCAGTGTGGTACCACATTGCTACGTGATCCAAACCAGAAAAAACCCTGGATCAGTTCAACAAGTATGTGAAAAACGCGAAAGTATGAGCCTGATGAGGGCGAATCCCAGACCTATCCCAGACCTAACTTGCGTTATCCTCTAAAATATTGATCGAAACGAGGTTTAATCGACTGTTTCAGTGTGGTACCACATTACTACGTGATCCAAACCAGAAGAAAACCCAGGATCTGTTCAACAAGTATGTGAAGTATGCGAAAGTATGAGTCTGATGAGGGCAAATCCCAGACCTAAACTAGACATAACTCTCGTTATCCTCTAAAATATTGATCGAAACCAGGTTTAATTGACTGTTTTAGTGTGGTACCACATTACTACGTGATCCAATCCAGAAATAGCCCAGGATCTAGCCATGAAGTATGAGAAATATGCGAAAGTATGAGCCTGACGAGGGCAAATCCTAGACCTAACCCTGACCTAACATGCGTTATCCTCTAAAATATTTATCATGACCAGGTTTAATTGATTGTTTCAGTGTGGTCCCACATTACTACGTGATCCAAACCAGAAAAAACCCAGGATCCGTCCAACAAGTATGTGAAGAATGCGAAAGTATGAGTCTGATGAGTGAAAATCCCCGGCCTAACCTAGACCTAACATGCGTTATCCGCAAAATTATTGATCGAAACCTGGTTCAATCGACTGTTTCAGTGTGGTACCACATTACTACGTGACCCAAACCAGGAAAAACCCAGGATCTGTTCAACAAGTATGTGAAAAACGCGAAAGTATGAGCCTGATGAGGGCAAATCCCAGACCTATCCCAGACCTAACTTGCGTTATCCTCTAAAATATTGATCGAAACCAGGTTTAATTGACTGTTTCAGCGTGGTACCGCATTACTACGTGATACAATCCAGAAACAGCCCAGGATCTAGCCATGAAGTATGAGAAATATGCGAAAGTATGAGCCTGATGAGGGCAAATCCTAGACCTAACCCAAACCTAACATGCGTTATCCTCTAAAATATTGATCGAAACCTGGTTTAATCGACTGTTTCAGTGTGGTACCACATTACTATGTGATCCAAACCAGAAAATAACCCAGGATCTGTTCAACGAGTATGTGAAGTGTGCGAAAGTATGAGCCTGATGAGGGCATATCCCAGGCCTAACCTAGACCTAACATGCGTTGTCCTCTAAAATACTGATGGAAACCAGATTTAATTGACTGTTTCAGTGTTGTACCACATTACTACGTGATGCAATCCAGAAAAAGCCCAGGATCTAGCCATCAAGTATGAGAAATATGCGAAAGAATGAGCCTGATGAGAGCAAATCCCAGACCTAACCTAGACCTAACATGAATTATTCTCTAAACTATTGATCGAAACCAGGTTTAATTGACTGTTTCAGTGTGGTACCACATTACTACGTGATCCAAACCAGTAAAAACCCAGGATCCGTTCAACAAGTATGTGAAGAATGCGAAAGTATGAGTCTGATGAGTGAAAATCCTTGGCCTAACCTAGACCTAACATGCGTTATCCTCAAAAATATTGATCGAAACCAGGTTTAATCGACTGTTTCAGTGTGGTACCACATTACTACGTGATCCAAACCAGAAAAAAACCCAGGATCTGTTCAACAAGTATGTGAAGTATGCGAAAGTATGAGTCTGATGAGGGCAAATCCCAGACCTAAACTAGACATAACTTTCGTTATCCTCTAAAATATTGATGGAAACCGGGTTTAATTGACTGTTTTAGTGTGGTACCACTTTACTACGTGATCCAAAGCAGAATAAACCCTCGATCAGGTCAACATGCATGTCATAACTGCGAAAGAATGAGCCTGATGAGGGCAAATCCCAGACCTATCCCAGACCTAACATGCGTTATCCTCAAAAATATTAATCGAAACCAGGTTTAATCGACTGTTTCAGTGTGGTACCACATTAATACGTGATCCAAACCAGAAAAAACCCAGGATCTTGTCAACGAGTATGTGAAGTGTGCGAAAGCATGAGTCTGATGAGGGCTAATCCCAAACCTATCCCAGACCTAACGTGCGTTATCCTCTAAAATAATGATCGAAACCAGGTTTAATTGACTGTTTTCGTTGTGGTACCACTTTACTACGTGATCCAAAGCAGGAAAAACCCTCGATCAGGTCAACATGCATGTTAAAACTGCGAAAGTATGACCCTGATGAGCGCAAATCCCAAGCCTAACCCAAACCTAACATACGTTATCCTCTAAAATATTGATCCAAACCAGGTTTAATGGACTGTTTCAGTGTGGTACCACACTACTACGTGATCCAAACCAGAACAAAACCCAGGATCAGTTCAACAAGTATGTGAAAAACGCGAAAGTATGAGCCTGATGAGGGCAAATCCCAGACCTATCCCAGACCTAACTTGCGTTATCCTCTAAAATATTGATCGAAACCAGGTTTAATTGACTGCTTCAGTGTTGTACTTCATTACTACGTGATGCAATCCAGAAAAAGCCCAGGATCTAGCCATCAAGTATGAGAAATATGCGAAAGAATGAGCCTGATGAGAGCAAATCCCAGACCTAACCTAGACCTAACATGAATTATTCTCTAAAATATTGATCGAAACCAGGTTTAATTGACTGTTTCAGTGTGGTACCACATTACTACGTGATCCAAACCAGAAAAAGCCCAGGATCTAGCCATGAAGTAGACCTAACCCAGACCTAACATGCGTTGTCCTCTAAAATATTTATCAAAACCAGGTTTAATTGATTGTTTCAGTGTCGTCCCACATTACTACGTGATGCAATCCAGAAAAAGCCCAGGATCTAGCCATCAAGTATGAGAAATATGCGAAAGAATGAGCCTGATGAGAGCAAATCCCAGACCTAACCTAGACCTAACATGAATTATTCTCTAAACTATTGATCGAAACCAGGTTTAATTGACTGTTTCAGTGTGGTCCCACATTACTACGTGATCCAAACCAGAAAAAACCCAGGATCCGTTCAACAAGTATGTGAAGAATGCGAAAGTATGTGTCTGATGAGTGAAGATCCCAGGCCTAACCTAGTCCTAACATGCGTTATCCTCAAAAATATTGATCGAAACCTGGCTTAATCGACTGTTTCAGTGTGGTACCACATTACTACGTGACCCAAACCAGAAAAAACCCAGGATCTGTTCAACAAGTATGTGAAAATCGCGAAAGTACGAGCCTGATGAGGGCAAATCCCAGACCTATCCCAGACTTAACTTTCGTTGTCCTCTAAGCTATTGATGGAAACCAGGTTTAATTGACTTTTTCAGTGTTGTACTTCATTACTACGTGATGCAATCCAGAAAAAGCCCAGGATCTAGCCATCAAGTATGAGAAATATGCGAAAGAATGAGCCTGATGAGAGCAAATCCCAGACCTAACCTAGACCTAACATGAATTATTCTCTAAACTATTGATCGAAACCAGGTTTAATTGACTGTTTCAGTGTGGTACCACATTACTACGTGATCCAAACCAGTAAAAACCCAGGATCCGTTCAACAAGTATGTGAAGAATGCGAAAGTATGAGTCTGATGAGTGAAAATCCTTGGCCTAACCTAGACCTAACATGCGTTATCCTCAAAAATATTGATCGAAACCTGGTTTAATCGACTGTTTCAGTGTGGTACCACATTACTACGTGACCCAAACCAGAAAAAACCGAGGATCTGTTCAACAAGTATGTGAAAAACGCGAAAGTATGAGCCTGACGAGGGCAAATCCCAGACCTATCCCAGACCTAACTTGCGTTATCCTCTAAAATATTGATCGAAACCAGGTTTATTTGACTGTTTCAGTGTGGTACCACATTACTACGTGATCCAAACCAGTAAAAACCCAGGATCCGTTCAACAAGTATGTGAAGAATGCGAAAGTATGAGTCTGATGAGTGAAAATCCTCGGCCTAACCTAGACCTAACATGCGTTATCCTCAAAAATATTGATCGAAACGAGGTTTAATCGACTGTTTCAGTGTGGTACCACATTACTACGTGATCCAAACCAGAAAAAAACCCAGGATCTGTTCAACAAGTATGTGAAGTAAGCGAAAGTATGAGTCTGATGAGGGCAAATCTCAGACCTAAACTAGACATAACTTTCGTTATCCTCTAAAATATTGATGGAAACCAGGTTTAATTGACTGTTTTAGTGTGGTACCACATTACTACGTGATCCAAACCAGAAAAAAACCCAGGATCTGTTCAACAAGTATGTGAAGTAAGCGAAAGTATGAGTCTGATGAGGGCAAATCCCAGACCTAAACTAGACAAAACTCTCGTTATCCTCTAAAATATTGATCGAAACCAGGTTTAATTGACTGTTTTAGTGTGGTACCACATTACTACGTGATCCAATCCAGAAATAGCCCAGGATCTAGCCATGAAGTATGAGAAATATGCGAAAGTATGAGCCTGACGAGGGCAAATCCTAGACCTAACCCTGACCTAACATGCGTTATCCTCTAAAATATTTATCATGACCAGGTTTAATTGATTGTTTCAGTGTGGTCCCACATTACTACGTGATCCAAACCAGAAAAAACCCAGGATCCGTCCAACAAGTATGTGAAGAATGCGAAAGTATGAGTCTGATGAGTGAAAATCCCCGGCCTAACCTAGACCTAACATGCGTTATCCGCAAAATTATTGATCGAAACCTGGTTCAATCGACTGTTTCAGTGTGGTACCACATTACTACGTGATCCAAACCAGAAAAAAACCCAGGATCTGTTCAACAAGTATGTGAAGTATGCGAAAGTATGAGTCTGATGAGGGCAAATCCCAGACCTAAACTAGACATAACTTTCGTTATCCTCTAAAATATTGATGGAAACCAGGTTTAATTGACTGTTTTAGTGTGGTACCACTTTACTACGTGATCCAAAGCAGAAAAAACCCTCGATCAGGTCAACATGCATGTCATAACTGCGAAAGAATGAGCCTGATGAGGGCAAATCCCAGACCTATCCCAGACCTAACATGCGTTATCCTCAAAAATATTAATCGAAACCAGGTTTAATCGACTGTTTCAGTGTGGTACCACATTAATACGTGAACCAAACCAGAAAAAACCCAGGATCTTGTCAACGAGTATGTGAAGTGTGCGAAAGTATGAGTCTGATGAGGGCTAATCCCAAACCTATCCCAGACCTAACGTGCGTTATCCTCTAAAATAATGATCGAAACCAGGTTTAATTGACTGTTTTCGTTGTGGTACCACTTTACTACGTGATCCAAAGCAGGAAAAACCATCGATCAGGTCAACATGCATGTTAAAACTGCGAAAGTATGACCCTGATGAGGGCAAATCCCAGGCCTAACCTAGACCTGACATGCTTTGTCCTTTGAAATATTGATAGAAACCAGGTTTAATTGACTATTTCAGTGTTGTACTTCATTACTACGTGATGCAATCCAGAAAAAGCCCAGGATCTAGCCATCAAGTATGAGAAATATGCGAAAGAATGAGCCTGATGAGAGCAAATCCCAGACCTAACCTAGACCTAACATGAATTATTCTCTAAAATATTGATGGAAACCAGGTTTAATTGACTGTTTCAGCGTGGTACCGCATTACTACGTGATACAATCCAGAAACAGCCCAGGATCTAGCCATGAAGTATGAGAAATATGCGAAAGTATGAGCCTGATGAGCGCAAATCCCAAGGCTAACCCAAACCTAACATACGTTATCCTCTAAAATATTGATCCAAACCAGGTTTAATGGACTGTTTCAGTGTGGTACCACACTACTACGTGATCCAAACCAGAAAAAAACCCAGGATCAGTTCAACAAGTATGTGAAAAACGCGAAAGTATGAGCCTGATGAGGGCAAATCCCAGACCTATCCCAGACCTAACTTGCGTTATCCTCTAAAATAAAGATCGAAACCAGGTTTAATTGACTGTTTCAGTGTGGTACCACATTGCTACGTGATCCAAACCAGAAAAAGCCCAGGATCTAGCCATCAAGTATGAGAAATATGCGAAAGAATGAGCCTGATGCGAGCAAATCCCAGACCTAACCTAGACCTAACATGAATTATTCTCTAAAATATTGATCGAAACCAGGTTTAATTGACTGTTTCAGTGTGGTACCACATTACTACGTGATCCAAACCAGAAAAAGCCCAGGATCCGTTCAACAAGTATGTGAAGAATGCGAAAGTATGAGTCTGATGAGTGAAAATCCCAGGCCTAACCTAGACCTAACATGCGTTATCCTCAAAAATATTGATCGAAACCTGGTTTAATCGACTGTTTCAGTGTGGTACCACATTACTACGTGACCCAAACCAGAACAAACCCAGGATCTGTACAACAAGTATGTGAAGTGTGCGAAAGTATGAGCCTGATGAGGGCAAATCCCAGACCTATCCCAGACCTAACTTGCGTTATCCTCTAAAACATTGATCGAAACCAGGTTTAATCGACTGTTTCAGTGTGGTACCACACTACTACGTGTCACAAACCGGAAAAAACCCAGGATCTGTTCAACAGGTATGTGAAAAACGCGAAAGTATGAGCATGATGAGGGCAAATCCCAGACCTATCACAGACCTAACTTGCGTTATCCTCAAAAATATTGATCGAAACCTGGTTTAATCGACTGTTTCAGTGTTGTACTTCATTACTACGTGATGCAATCCAGAAAAAGCCCAGGATCTAGCCATGAAGTATGAGAAATATGCGAATGTATGAGCCTGATGAGGGCAAATCCTAGACCTAACCCAAACCTAACATGCGTTACCCTCTAAAATATTTATCAAGACCAGGTTTAATTGAATGTTCCTGTGTGTTCCCACATTACTACGTGATCCAAACCAGAAAAAACCCAGGATCCGTTCAACAAGTATGTGAAGAATGCGAAGGTATGTGTCTGATGAGTGAAAATCCCAGGCCTAACCTAGACCTAACATGCGTTATCCTCAAAAATATTGATCGAAACCAGGTTTAATCGACTGTTTCAGTGTGGTACCACATTACTACGTGATCCAAACCAGAAAAAAACCCAGGATCTGTTCAACAAGTATGTGAAGTATGCGAAAGTATGAGTCTGATGAGGGCAAATCCCAGACCTAAACTAGACATAACGTCCGTTATCCTCTAAAATATTGATCGAAACCAGGTTTGATTGACTGTTTTAGTGTGGTACCACTTTACTACGTGATCCAAAGCAGAAAAAACCCTCGATCAGGTCAACATGCATGTTATAACTGCGAAAGAATGAGCCTGATGAGGGCAAATCCCAGACCTATCCCAGACCTAACATGCGTTATCCTCAAAAATATTAATCGAAACCAGGTTTAATCGACTGTTTCAGTGTGGTACCACATTAATACGTGATCCAAACCAGAAAAAACCCAGGATCTTGTCAACGAGTATGTGAAGTGTGCGAAAGTATGAGTCTGATGAGGGCTAATCACAAACCTATCCCAGACCTAACTTGCGTTATCCTCTAAAATAATGATCGAAACCAGGTTTAATTGACTGTTTTCGTTGTGGTACCATTTTACTACGTGATCCAAAGCAGGAAAAACCCTCGATCAGGTCAACATGCATGTTAAAACTGCGAAAGTATGACCCTGATGAGCGCAAATCCCAGGCCTAACCCAAACCTAACTTGCGTTAACCTCTAAAATATTGATCGAAACCAGGTTTAATTGACTGTTTCAGTGTTGTACTTCATTACTACGTGATGCAATCCAGAAAAAGCCCAGGATCTAGCCATCAAGTATGAGAAATATGCGAAATGATGAGCCTGATGAGAGCAAATCCCAGACCTAACCTAGACCTAACGTGAATAATTCTCTAAAATATTGATCGAAACCAGGTTTAATTGACTGTTTCAGTGTGGTACCACATTACTACGTGATCCAAACCAGAAAAAGGCCAGGATCCGTTCAACAAGTATGTGAAGAATGCGAAAGTATGAGACTGATGAGTGAAAATCCCAGGCCTAACCTAGACCTAACATGCGTTATCCTCAAAAATATTGATCGAAACCTGGTTTAATCGACTGTTTCAGTGTGGTACCACATTACTACGTGACCCAAACTAGAACAAACCCAGGATCTGTACAACAAGTATGTGAAAAACGCGAAAGTATGAGCCTGATGAGGGCAAATCCCAGACCTATCCCAGACCTAACTTGCGTTATCCTCTAAAATACTGATCGAAACCAGGTTTAATCGACTGTTTCAGTGTGGTACCACATTGCTACGTGATCCAAACCAGAAAAAACCCTGGATCAGTTCAACAAGTATGTGAAAAACGCGAAAGTATGAGCCTGATGAGGGCGAATCCCAGACCTATCCCAGACCTAACTTGCGTTATCCTCTAAAATATTGATCGAAACGAGGTTTAATCGACTGTTTCAGTGTGGTACCACATTACTACGTGATCCAAACCAGAAGAAAACCCAGGATCTGTTCAACAAGTATGTGAAGTATGCGAAAGTATGAGTCTGATGAGGGCAAATCCCAGACCTAAACTAGACATAACTCTCGTTATCCTCTAAAATATTGATCGAAACCAGGTTTAATTGACTGTTTTAGTGTGGTACCACATTACTACGTGATCCAATCCAGAAATTGCCCAGGATCTAGCCATGAAGTATGAGAAATATGCGAAAGTATGAGCCTGACGAGGGCAAATCCTAGACCTAACCCTGACCTAACATGCGTTATCCTCTAAAATATTTATCATGACCAGGTTTAATTGATTGTTTCAGTGTGGTCCCACATTACTACGTGATCCAAACCAGAAAAAACCCAGGATCCGTCCAACAAGTATGTGAAGAATGCGAAAGTATGAGTCTGATGAGTGAAAATCCCCGGCCTAACCTAGACCTAACATGCGTTATCCGCAAAATTATTGATCGAAACCTGGTTCAATCGACTGTTTCAGTGTGGTACCACATTACTACGTGACCCAAACCAGGAAAAACCCAGGATCTGTTCAACAAGTATGTGAAAAACGCGAAAGTATGAGCCTGATGAGGGCAAATCCCAGACCTATCCCAGACCTAACTTGCGTTATCCTCTAAAATATTGATCGAAACCAGGTTTAATTGACTGTTTCAGCGTGGTACCGCATTACTACGTGATACAATCCAGAAACAGCCCAGGATCTAGCCATGAAGTATGAGAAATATGCGAAAGTATGAGCCTGATGAGGGCAAATCCTAGACCTAACCCAAACCTAACATGCGTTACCCTCTAAAATATTTATCAAGACCAGGTTTAATTGAATGTTCCTGTGTGTTCCCACATTACTACGTGATCCAAACCAGAAAAAACCCAGGATCCGTTCAACAAGTATGTGAAGAATGCGAAGGTATGTGTCTGATGAGTGAAAATCCCAGGCCTAACCTAGACCTAACATGCGTTATCCTCAAAAATATTGATCGAAACCAGGTTTAATCGACTGTTTCAGTGTGGTACCACATTACTACGTGATCCAAACCAGAAAAAAACCCAGGATCTGTTCAGCAAGTATGTGAAGTATGCGAAAGTATGAGTCTGATGAGGGCAAATCCCAGACCTAAACTAGACATAACGTCCGTTATCCTCTAAAATATTGATCGAAACCAGGTTTGATTGACTGTTTTAGTGTGGTACCACTTTACTACGTGATCCAAAGCAGAAAAAACCCTCGATCAGGTCAACATGCATGTTATAACTGCGAAAGAATGAGCCTGATGAGGGCAAATCCCAGACCTATCCCAGACCTAACATGCGTTATCCTCAAAAATATTAATCGAAACCAGGTTTAATCGACTGTTTCAGTGTGGTACCACATTAATACGTGATCCAAACCAGAAAAAACCCAGGATCTTGTCAACGAGTATGTGAAGTGTGCGAAAGTATGAGTCTGATGAGGGCTAATCACAAACCTATCCCAGACCTAACTTGCGTTATCCTCTAAAATAATGATCGAAACCAGGTTTAATTGACTGTTTTCGTTGTGGTACCATTTTACTACGTGATCCAAAGCAGGAAAAACCCTCGATCAGGTCAACATGCATGTTAAAACTGCGAAAGTATGACCCTGATGAGCGCAAATCCCAGGCCTAACCCAAACCTAACTTGCGTTAACCTCTAAAATATTGATCGAAACCAGGTTTAATTGACTGTTTCAGTGTTGTACTTCATTACTACGTGATGCAATCCAGAAAAAGCCCAGGATCTAGCCATCAAGTATGAGAAATATGCGAAATGATGAGCCTGATGAGAGCAAATCCCAGACCTAACCTAGACCTAACGTGAATAATTCTCTAAAATATTGATCGAAACCAGGTTTAATTGACTGTTTCAGTGTGGTACCACATTACTACGTGATCCAAACCAGAAAAAGGCCAGGATCCGTTCAACAAGTATGTGAAGAATGCGAAAGTATGAGACTGATGAGTGAAAATCCCAGGCCTAACCTAGACCTAACATGCGTTATCCTCAAAAATATTGATCGAAACCTGGTTTAATCGACTGTTTCAGTGTGGTACCACATTACTACGTGACCCAAACTAGAACAAACCCAGGATCTGTACAACAAGTATGTGAAAAACGCGAAAGTATGAGCCTGATGAGGGCAAATCCCAGACCTATCCCAGACCTAACTTGCGTTATCCTCTAAAATACTGATCGAAACCAGGTTTAATCGACTGTTTCAGTGTGGTACCACATTGCTACGTGATCCAAACCAGAAAAAACCCTGGATCAGTTCAACAAGTATGTGAAAAACGCGAAAGTATGAGCCTGATGAGGGCGAATCCCAGACCTATCCCAGACCTAACTTGCGTTATCCTCTAAAATATTGATCGAAACGAGGTTTAATCGACTGTTTCAGTGTGGTACCACATTACTACGTGATCCAAACCAGAAGAAAACCCAGGATCTGTTCAACAAGTATGTGAAGTATGCGAAAGTATGAGTCTGATGAGGGCAAATCCCAGACCTAAACTAGACATAACTCTCGTTATCCTCTAAAATATTGATCGAAACCAGGTTTAATTGACTGTTTTAGTGTGGTACCACATTACTACGTGATCCAATCCAGAAATAGCCCAGGATCTAGCCATGAAGTATGAGAAATATGCGAAAGTATGAGCCTGACGAGGGCAAATCCTAGACCTAACCCTGACCTAACATGCGTTATCCTCTAAAATATTTATCATGACCAGGTTTAATTGATTGTTTCAGTGTGGTCCCACATTACTACGTGATCCAAACCAGAAAAAACCCAGGATCCGTCCAACAAGTATGTGAAGAATGCGAAAGTATGAGTCTGATGAGTGAAAATCCCCGGCCTAACCTAGACCTAACATGCGTTATCCGCAAAATTATTGATCGAAACCTGGTTCAATCGACTGTTTCAGTGTGGTACCACATTACTACGTGACCCAAACCAGGAAAAACCCAGGATCTGTTCAACAAGTATGTGAAAAACGCGAAAGTATGAGCCTGATGAGGGCAAATCCCAGACCTATCCCAGACCTAACTTGCGTTATCCTCTAAAATATTGATCGAAACCAGGTTTAATTGACTGTTTCAGCGTGGTACCGCATTACTACGTGATACAATCCAGAAACAGCCCAGGATCTAGCCATGAAGTATGAGAAATATGCGAAAGTATGAGCCTGATGAGGGCAAATCCTAGACCTAACCCAAACCTAACATGCGTTATCCTCTAAAATATTGATCGAAACCTGGTTTAATCGACTGTTTCAGTGTGGTACCACATTACTATGTGATCCAAACCAGAAAATAACCCAGGATCTGTTCAACGAGTATGTGAAGTGTGCGAAAGTATGAGCCTGATGAGGGCATATCCCAGGCCTAACCTAGACCTAACATGCGTTGTCCTCTAAAATACTGATGGAAACCAGATTTAATTGACTGTTTCAGTGTTGTACCACATTACTACGTGATGCAATCCAGAAAAAGCCCAGGATCTAGCCATCAAGTATGAGAAATATGCGAAAGAATGAGCCTGATGAGAGCAAATCCCAGACCTAACCTAGACCTAACATGAATTATTCTCTAAACTATTGATCGAAACCAGGTTTAATTGACTGTTTCAGTGTGGTACCACATTACTACGTGATCCAAACCAGTAAAAACCCAGGATCCGTTCAACAAGTATGTGAAGAATGCGAAAGTATGAGTCTGATGAGTGAAAATCCTTGGCCTAACCTAGACCTAACATGCGTTATCCTCAAAAATATTGATCGAAACCAGGTTTAATCGACTGTTTCAGTGTGGTACCACATTACTACGTGATCCAAACCAGAAAAAAACCCAGGATCTGTTCAACAAGTATGTGAAGTATGCGAAAGTATGAGTCTGATGAGGGCAAATCCCAGACCTAAACTAGACATAACTTTCGTTATCCTCTAAAATATTGATGGAAACCGGGTTTAATTGACTGTTTTAGTGTGGTACCACTTTACTACGTGATCCAAAGCAGAATAAACCCTCGATCAGGTCAACATGCATGTCATAACTGCGAAAGAATGAGCCTGATGAGGGCAAATCCCAGACCTATCCCAGACCTAACATGCGTTATCCTCAAAAATATTAATCGAAACCAGGTTTAATCGACTGTTTCAGTGTGGTACCACATTAATACGTGATCCAAACCAGAAAAAACCCAGGATCTTGTCAACGAGTATGTGAAGTGTGCGAAAGCATGAGTCTGATGAGGGCTAATCCCAAACCTATCCCAGACCTAACGTGCGTTATCCTCTAAAATAATGATCGAAACCAGGTTTAATTGACTGTTTTCGTTGTGGTACCACTTTACTACGTGATCCAAAGCAGGAAAAACCCTCGATCAGGTCAACATGCATGTTAAAACTGCGAAAGTATGACCCTGATGAGCGCAAATCCCAAGCCTAACCCAAACCTAACATACGTTATCCTCTAAAATATTGATCCAAACCAGGTTTAATGGACTGTTTCAGTGTGGTACCACACTACTACGTGATCCAAACCAGAACAAAACCCAGGATCAGTTCAACAAGTATGTGAAAAACGCGAAAGTATGAGCCTGATGAGGGCAAATCCCAGACCTATCCCAGACCTAACTTGCGTTATCCTCTAAAATATTGATCGAAACCAGGTTTAATTGACTGCTTCAGTGTTGTACTTCATTACTACGTGATGCAATCCAGAAAAAGCCCAGGATCTAGCCATCAAGTATGAGAAATATGCGAAAGAATGAGCCTGATGAGAGCAAATCCCAGACCTAACCTAGACCTAACATGAATTATTCTCTAAAATATTGATCGAAACCAGGTTTAATTGACTGTTTCAGTGTGGTACCACATTACTACGTGATCCAAACCAGAAAAAGCCCAGGATCTAGCCATGAAGTAGACCTAACCCAGACCTAACATGCGTTGTCCTCTAAAATATTTATCAAAACCAGGTTTAATTGATTGTTTCAGTGTCGTCCCACATTACTACGTGATGCAATCCAGAAAAAGCCCAGGATCTAGCCATCAAGTATGAGAAATATGCGAAAGAATGAGCCTGATGAGAGCAAATCCCAGACCTAACCTAGACCTAACATGAATTATTCTCTAAACTATTGATCGAAACCAGGTTTAATTGACTGTTTCAGTGTGGTCCCACATTACTACGTGATCCAAACCAGAAAAAACCCAGGATCCGTTCAACAAGTATGTGAAGAATGCGAAAGTATGTGTCTGATGAGTGAAGATCCCAGGCCTAACCTAGTCCTAACATGCGTTATCCTCAAAAATATTGATCGAAACCTGGCTTAATCGACTGTTTCAGTGTGGTACCACATTACTACGTGACCCAAACCAGAAAAAACCCAGGATCTGTTCAACAAGTATGTGAAAATCGCGAAAGTACGAGCCTGATGAGGGCAAATCCCAGACCTATCCCAGACTTAACTTTCGTTGTCCTCTAAGCTATTGATGGAAACCAGGTTTAATTGACTTTTTCAGTGTTGTACTTCATTACTACGTGATGCAATCCAGAAAAAGCCCAGGATCTAGCCATCAAGTATGAGAAATATGCGAAAGAATGAGCCTGATGAGAGCAAATCCCAGACCTAACCTAGACCTAACATGAATTATTCTCTAAACTATTGATCGAAACCAGGTTTAATTGACTGTTTCAGTGTGGTACCACATTACTACGTGATCCAAACCAGTAAAAACCCAGGATCCGTTCAACAAGTATGTGAAGAATGCGAAAGTATGAGTCTGATGAGTGAAAATCCTTGGCCTAACCTAGACCTAACATGCGTTATCCTCAAAAATATTGATCGAAACCTGGTTTAATCGACTGTTTCAGTGTGGTACCACATTACTACGTGACCCAAACCAGAAAAAACCGAGGATCTGTTCAACAAGTATGTGAAAAACGCGAAAGTATGAGCCTGACGAGGGCAAATCCCAGACCTATCCCAGACCTAACTTGCGTTATCCTCTAAAATATTGATCGAAACCAGGTTTATTTGACTGTTTCAGTGTGGTACCACATTACTACGTGATCCAAACCAGTAAAAACCCAGGATCCGTTCAACAAGTATGTGAAGAATGCGAAAGTATGAGTCTGATGAGTGAAAATCCTCGGCCTAACCTAGACCTAACATGCGTTATCCTCAAAAATATTGATCGAAACGAGGTTTAATCGACTGTTTCAGTGTGGTACCACATTACTACGTGATCCAAACCAGAAAAAAACCCAGGATCTGTTCAACAAGTATGTGAAGTAAGCGAAAGTATGAGTCTGATGAGGGCAAATCTCAGACCTAAACTAGACATAACTTTCGTTATCCTCTAAAATATTGATGGAAACCAGGTTTAATTGACTGTTTTAGTGTGGTACCACATTACTACGTGATCCAAACCAGAAAAAAACCCAGGATCTGTTCAACAAGTATGTGAAGTAAGCGAAAGTATGAGTCTGATGAGGGCAAATCCCAGACCTAAACTAGACATAACTCTCGTTATCCTCTAAAATATTGATCGAAACCAGGTTTAATTGACTGTTTTAGTGTGGTACCACATTACTACGTGATCCAATCCAGAAATAGCCCAGGATCTAGCCATGAAGTATGAGAAATATGCGAAAGTATGAGCCTGACGAGGGCAAATCCTAGACCTAACCCTGACCTAACATGCGTTATCCTCTAAAATATTTATCATGACCAGGTTTAATTGATTGTTTCAGTGTGGTCCCACATTACTACGTGATCCAAACCAGAAAAAACCCAGGATCCGTCCAACAAGTATGTGAAGAATGCGAAAGTATGAGTCTGATGAGTGAAAATCCCCGGCCTAACCTAGACCTAACATGCGTTATCCGCAAAATTATTGATCGAAACCTGGTTCAATCGACTGTTTCAGTGTGGTACCACATTACTACGTGATCCAAACCAGAAAAAAACCCAGGATCTGTTCAACAAGTATGTGAAGTATGCGAAAGTATGAGTCTGATGAGGGCAAATCCCAGACCTAAACTAGACATAACTTTCGTTATCCTCTAAAATATTGATGGAAACCAGGTTTAATTGACTGTTTTAGTGTGGTACCACTTTACTACGTGATCCAAAGCAGAAAAAACCCTCGATCAGGTCAACATGCATGTCATAACTGCGAAAGAATGAGCCTGATGAGGGCAAATCCCAGACCTATCCCAGACCTAACATGCGTTATCCTCAAAAATATTAATCGAAACCAGGTTTAATCGACTGTTTCAGTGTGGTACCACATTAATACGTGAACCAAACCAGAAAAAACCCAGGATCTTGTCAACGAGTATGTGAAGTGTGCGAAAGTATGAGTCTGATGAGGGCTAATCCCAAACCTATCCCAGACCTAACGTGCGTTATCCTCTAAAATAATGATCGAAACCAGGTTTAATTGACTGTTTTCGTTGTGGTACCACTTTACTACGTGATCCAAAGCAGGAAAAACCATCGATCAGGTCAACATGCATGTTAAAACTGCGAAAGTATGACCCTGATGAGGGCAAATCCCAGGCCTAACCTAGACCTGACATGCTTTGTCCTTTGAAATATTGATAGAAACCAGGTTTAACTGACTATTTCAGTGTTGTACTTCATTACTACGTGATGCAATCCAGAAAAAGCCCAGGATCTAGCCATCAAGTATGAGAAATATGCGAAAGAATGAGCCTGATGAGAGCAAATCCCAGACCTAACCTAGACCTAACATGAATTATTCTCTAAAATATTGATGGAAACCAGGTTTAATTGACTGTTTCAGCGTGGTACCGCATTACTACGTGATACAATCCAGAAACAGCCCAGGATCTAGCCATGAAGTATGAGAAATATGCGAAAGTATGAGCCTGATGAGCGCAAATCCCAAGGCTAACCCAAACCTAACATACGTTATCCTCTAAAATATTGATCCAAACCAGGTTTAATGGACTGTTTCAGTGTGGTACCACACTACTACGTGATCCAAACCAGAAAAAAACCCAGGATCAGTTCAACAAGTATGTGAAAAACGCGAAAGTATGAGCCTGATGAGGGCAAATCCCAGACCTATCCCAGACCTAACTTGCGTTATCCTCTAAAATAAAGATCGAAACCAGGTTTAATTGACTGTTTCAGTGTGGTACCACATTGCTACGTGATCCAAACCAGAAAAAGCCCAGGATCTAGCCATCAAGTATGAGAAATATGCGAAAGAATGAGCCTGATGCGAGCAAATCCCAGACCTAACCTAGACCTAACATGAATTATTCTCTAAAATATTGATCGAAACCAGGTTTAATTGACTGTTTCAGTGTGGTACCACATTACTACGTGATCCAAACCAGAAAAAGCCCAGGATCCGTTCAACAAGTATGTGAAGAATGCGAAAGTATGAGTCTGATGAGTGAAAATCCCAGGCCTAACCTAGACCTAACATGCGTTATCCTCAAAAATATTGATCGAAACCTGGTTTAATCGACTGTTTCAGTGTGGTACCACATTACTACGTGACCCAAACCAGAACAAACCCAGGATCTGTACAACAAGTATGTGAAGTGTGCGAAAGTATGAGCCTGATGAGGGCAAATCCCAGACCTATCCCAGACCTAACTTGCGTTATCCTCTAAAACATTGATCGAAACCAGGTTTAATCGACTGTTTCAGTGTGGTACCACATTGCTACGTGATCCAAACCAGAAAAAACCCAGGACCAGTACAACAAGTATGTGAAAAACGCGAAAGTATGAGCCTGATGAGGGCGAATCCCAGACCTATCCCAGACCTAACTTGCGTTATCCTCTAAAATATTGATCGAAACCAGGTTTAATTTACTGTTTCAGCGTGGTACCACATTACTACGCGAGACAATCCAGAAACAGCCCAGGATCTAGCCATGAAGTATGAGAAATATGCGAAAGTATGAGCCTGATGAGGGCATATCCTAGATCTAACCCAAACCTAACATGCGTTATCCTCTAAAATATTCATCCAAACCAAGTTTAATGGACTGCTTCAGTGTGGTACCACTTTGCTACGTGATTCAAAGCAGAAAAAACCCTCGATCAGGTCAACATGTATGTTAAAACTGCGAAAGTATGACCCTGATGAGGGCAAATCCCAGGCCTAACCTAGACCTGACATGCTTTGTCCTTTGAAATATTGATAGAAACCAGGTTTAATTGACTGTTTCAGTGTTGTACTTCATTACTACGTGATGCAATCCAGAAAAAGCCCAGGATCTAGCCATCAAGTATGAGAAATATGCGAAAGAATGAGCCTGATGAGAGCAAATCCCAGACCTAACCTAGACCTAACATGAATTATTCTCTAAAATATTGATCGAAACCAGGTTTAATTGACTGTTTCAGTGTGGTACCACATTACTACGTGATCCAATCCAGAAATACCCCGGGATCCAGCCATGAAGTATGAGAAATATGCGAAAGTATGAGCCTGATGAGGGCAAATCCTAGACCTAACCCAGACCAAATCTACGTTATCCTATAAAATATTTATCAAGACCAGGTTTAATTGATTGTTTCAGTGTGGTAACACATTGCTACGTGATACACACCAGAAAAAACCCAAGACCCGTTCAACAAGTATGTGAAAAACGCGAAAGTATGAGCCTGATAAGGGCGAATCCCAGACCTATCCCAGACCTAACATGCGTTGTCCTCTAAAACATTGATGGAAACCAGGTTTAATTGACTGTTTCAGTGTTGTACTTCATTACTACGTGATGCAATCCAGAAAAAGCCCAGGATCTATCCATCAAGTATGAGAAATATGGGAAAGAATGAGCCTGATGAGAGCAAATCCCAGACCTAACCTAGACCTTACAAGAATTATTCTCTAAAATATTTATCAAGACCAGGTTTAATTGACTGTTTCAGTGTTGTACTTCATTACTACGTGATGCAATCCAGAAAAAGCCCAGGATCTAGCCATGAAGTGTGAGAAATATGCGGAAGTATGAGCCTGATGAGGGCAAATCCCAGGCCTATCCCAGACCTAACATGCGTTGTGCTCTAAAATATTGACGGAAACCAGGTTTAATTGAATGTTTCAGTGTTGTACTTCATTACTACGTGATGCAATCCAGAAAAAGCCCAGGATCTAGCCATGAAGTATGAGAAATATGCGAATGTATGAGCCTGATGAGGGCAAATCCTAGACCTAACCCAAACCTAACATGCGTTACCCTCTAAAATATTTATCAAGACCAGGTTTAATTGAATGTTCCTGTGTGTTCCCACATTACTACGTGATCCAAACCAGAAAAAACCCAGGATCCGTTCAACAAGTATGTGAAGAATGCGAAGGTATGTGTCTGATGAGTGAAAATCCCAGGCCCAACCTAGACCTAACATGCGTTATCCTCAAAAATATTGATCGAAACCAGGTTTAATCGACTGTTTCAGTGTGGTACCACATTACTACGTGATCCAAACCAGAAAAAAACCCAAGATCTGTTCAACAAGTATGTGAAGTATGCGAAAGTATGAGTCTGATGAGGGCAAATCCCAGACCTAAACTAGACATAACGTTCGTTATCCTCTAAAATATTGATCGAAACCAGGTTTGATTGACTGTTTTAGTGTGGTACCACTTTACTACGTGATCCAAAGCAGAAAAAACCCTCGGTCAGGTCAACATGCATGTTATAACTGCGAAAGAATGAGCATGATGAGGGCAAATCCCAGACCTATCCCAGACCTAACATGCGTTATCCTCAAAAATATTAATCGAAACCAGGTTTAATCGACTGTTTCAGTGTGGTACCACATTAATACGTGATCCAAACCAGAAAAAACCCAGGATCTTGTCAACGAGTATGTGAAGTGTGCGAAAGTATGAGTCTGATGAGGGCTAATCCCAAACCTATCCCAGACCTAACGTGCGTTATCCTCTAAAATAATGATCGAAACCAGGTTTAATTGACTGTTTTCGTTGTGGTACCACTTTACTACGTGATCCAAAGCAGGAAAAACCCTCGATCAGGTCAACATGCATGTTAAAACTGCGAAAGTATGACCCTGATGAGCGCAAATCCCAAGCCTAACCCAAACCTAACATACGTTATCCTCTAAAATATTGATCCAAACCAGGTTTAATGGACTGTTTCAGTGTGGTACCACACTACTACGTGATCCAAACCAGAAAAAAACCCAGGATCAGTTCAACAAGTATGTGAAAAACGCGAAAGTATGAGCCTGATGAGGGCAAATCCCAGACCTATCCCAGACCTAACTTGCGTTATCCTCTAAAATATTGATCGAAACCAGGTTTAATTGACTGTTTCAGTGTTGTACTTCATTACTACGTGATGCAATCCAGATAAAGCCCAGGATCTAGCCATCAAGTATGAGAAATATGCGAAAGAATGAGCCTGATGAGAGCAAATCCCAGACCTAACCTAGACCTAACATGAATTATTCTCTAAAATATTGATCGAAACCAGGTTTAATTGACTGTTTCAGTGTGGTACCACATTGCTACGTGATCCAAACCAGAAAAAACCCAGGATCAGTTCAACAAGTATGTGAAAAACGCGAAAGTATGAGCCTGATGAGGGCGAATCCCAGACCTATCCCAGACCTAACTTGCGTTATCCTCTAAAATATTGATCGAAACCAGGTTTAATTTACTGTTTCAGCGTGGTACCACATTACTACGCGAGACAATCCAGAAACAGCCCAGGATCTAGCCATGAAGTATGAGAAATGTGCGAAAGTATGAGCCTGATGAGGGCATATCCTAGATCTAACCCAAACCTAACATGCGTTATCCTCTAAAATATTCATCCAAACCAAGTTTAATGGACTGCTTCACTGTGGTACCACTTTGCTACGTGATTCAAAGCAGAAAAAACCCTCGATCAGGTCAACATGTATGTTAAAACTACGAAAGTATGACCCTGATGAGGGCAAATCCCAGGCCTAACCTAGACCTGACATGCTTTGTCCTTTGAAATATTGATAGAAACCAGGTTTAATTGACTGTTTCAGTGTTGTACTTCATTACTACGTGATGCAATCCAGAAAAAGCCCAGGATCTAGCCATCAAGTATGAGAAATATGCGAAAGAATGAGCCTGATGAGAGCAAATCCCAGACCTAACCTAGACCTAACATGAATTATTCTCTAAAATATTGATCGAAACCAGGTTTAATTGACTGTTTCAGTGTGGTACCACATTACTACGTGATCCAATCCAGAAATAGCCCAGGATCCAGCCATGAAGTATGAGAAATATGCGAAAGTATGAGCCTGATGAGGGCAAATCCTAGACCTAACCCAGACCAAATCTACGTTATCCTATAAAATATTTATCAAGACCAGGTTTATTTGACTGCTTCAGTGTGGTACCACATTACTACGTGATCCAATCCAGAAATAGCCCAGGATCTAGCCATGAAGTATGAGAAATATGCGAAAGTATGAGCCTGACGAGGGCAAATCCTAGACCTAACCCAGACCTAACCTGCGTTATCCTCTAAAATATTTATCATGACCAGGTTTAATTGATTGTTTCAGTGTAGTCCCACATTACTACGAGATCCAAACCAGAAAAAACCCAGGATCCGTCCAACGAGTATGTGAAGAATGCGAAAGTATGAGTCTGATGAGTGAAAATCCCAGGCCTAACCTAGACCTAACATGCGTTATCCTCTAAAATATTGATCGAAACCAGGTTTAATCGACTGTTTCAGTGTGGTACCACATTGCAACGTGATCCAAACCAGAAAAAACCCAGGATCAGTTCAACGAGTATGTGAAAAACGCGAATGTATGAGCCTGATGAGGACGAATCCCAGACCTATCCCAGACCTAACTTGCGTTATCCTCTAAAATATTGATCGAAACCAGGTTTAATTGACTGTTTCAGCGTGGTACCGCATTACTACGTGATACAATCCAGAAACAGCCCAGGATCTAGCCATGAAGTATGAGAAATATGCGAAAGTATGAGCCTGATGAGGGCAAATCCTTGACCTAACCCAAACCTAACATGCGTTATACTCTAAAATATTGATACAAACCGGGTTTAATGGACTGCTTCAGTGTGGTACCACTTTACTACGTGATCCAAAGCAGAAAAAACCCTCGATCAGGTCAACATGTATGTTAAAACTGCGAAAGTATGACCCTGATGAGGGCATATCCCAGGCCTAACCAAGACCTAACTTGCGTTGTCCTCTAAAATATTGATGGAAACCAGGTTTAATTGACTGTTTCAGTGTTGTACTTCATTACTACGTGATGCAATCCAGAAAAAGCCCAGGATCTAGCCATCAACTATGAGAAATATGCGAAAGAATGAGCCTGATGAGAGCAAATCCCAGACCTAACCTAGACCTAACATGAATTATTCTCTAAACTATTGATTGAAACCAGGTTTAATTGACTGTTTTAGTGTGGTACCACATTACTACGTGATCCAAAACCAGAAAAAAATCCAGGATCTGTTCAACAAGTATGTGAAGTATGCGAAAGTATGAGTCTGATGAGGGCAAATCCCAGACCTAAACTAGACATAACTTTCGTTATCCTCTAAAATATTGATCGAAACCAGGTTTAAATGACTGTTTTAGTGTGGTACCACTTTACTACGTGATCCAAACCAGAAAAAAACCCAGGATCTGTTCAACAAGTATGTGAAGTATGCGAAAGTATGAGTCTGAGGAGGGTAAATCCCAGACCTAAACTAGACATAACTTTCGTTATCCTCTAAAATATTGATCGAAACCAGGTTTAGATGACTGTTTTAGTGTGGTACCACTTTACTGCGTGATCCAAAGCAGAAAAAACCCTCGATCAGGTCAACATGCATGTTATAACTGCGAAAGAATGAGCCTGATGAGGGCAAATCCCAGACCTATCCCAGACCTAACATGCGTTATCCTCAAAAATATTAATCGAAACCAGGTTTAATCGACAGTTTCAGTGTGGTACCATATTAATACGTGATCCAAACCAGAAAAAACCCAGGATCTTGTCAACGAGTATGTGAAGTGTGCGAAAGTATGAGTCTGATGAGGGCTAATCCCAAACCTATCCCAGACCTAACTTGCGTTATCCTCTAAAATAATGATCGAAACCAGGTTAGTTGACTGTTTTCGTTGTGGTACCACTTTACTACGTGATCCAATGCAGGAAAAACCCTCGATCAGGTCAACATGCATGTTAAAACTGCGAAAGTATGACCCTGATGAGGGCATATCCCAGGCCTAACCTAGACCTAACATGCGTTGTCCTCTAAAATATTGATGGAAACCAGGTTTAATTGACTGTTTCAGTGTTGTACTTCATTACTACGTGATGCAATCCAGAAAAAGCCCAGGATCTAGCCATCAACTATGAGAAATATGCGAAAGAATGAGCCTGATGAGAGCAAATCCCAGACCTAACCTAGACCAAACATGAATTATTCTCTAAACTATTGATCGAAACCAGGTTTAATTGACTGTTTCAGTGTGGTACCACATTACTACGTGATCCAAACCAGTAAAAACCCAGGATCCGTTCAACAAGTATGTGAAGAATGCGAAAGTATGAGTCTGATGAGTGAAAATCCTCGACCTAACCTAGACCTAACATGCGTTATCCTCAAAAATATTGATCGAAACCAGGTTTAATCGACTGTTTCAGTGTGGTACCACATTACCTCGTGATCCAAACCAGAAAAAAACCCAGGATCTGTTCAACAAGTATGTGAAGTATGCGAAAGTATGAGTCTGATGAGGGCAAATCCCAGACCTAAACTAGACATAACTTTCGTTATCCTCTAAAATATTGATCGAAACCAGGTTTAATTGACTGTTTTACTGTGGTACCACTTTACTACGTGATCCAAAGCAGAAAAAACCCTCGATCAGGTCAACATGCATGTTATAACTGCGATAGAATGAGCCTGATGAGGGCAAATCCCAGACCTATCCCAGACCTAACATGCGTTATCCTCAAAAATATTAATCGAAACCAGGTTTAATCGACTGTTTCAGTGTGGTACCACATTAATACGTGATCCAAACCAGAAAAAACCCAGGATCTTGTCAACGAGTATGTGAAGTGTGCGAAAGTATGAGTCTGATGAGGGCTAATCACAAACCTATCCCAGACCTAACTTGCGTTATCCTCTAAAATAATGATCGAAACCAGGTTTAATTGACTGTTTTCGTTGTGGTACCATTTTACTACGTGATCCAAAGCAGGAAAAACCCTCGATCAGGTCAACATGCATGCTAAAACTGCGAAAGTATGACCCTGATGAGCGCAAATCCCAGGCCTAACCCAAACCTAACTTGCGTTAACCTCTAAAATATTGATCGAAACCAGGTTTAATTGACTGTTTCAGTGTTGTACTTCATTACTACGTGATGCAATCCAGAAAAAGCCCAGGATCTAGCCATCAAGTATGAGAAATATGCAAAATGATGAGCCTGATGAGAGCAAATCCCAGACCTAACCTAGACCTAACGTGAATTATTCTCTAAAATATTGATCGAAACCAGGTTTAATTGACTGGTTCAGTGTGGTACCACATTACTACGTGATCCAAACCAGAAAAAGGCCAGGATCCGTTCAACAAGTATGTGAAGAATGCGAAAGTATGAGACTGATGAGTGAAAATCCCAGGCCTAACCTAGACCTAACATGCGTTATCCTCAAAAATATTGATCGAAACCTGGTTTAATCGACTGTTTCAGTGTGGTACCACATTACTACGTGACCCAAACTAGGACAAACCCAGGATCTGTACAACAAGTATGTGAAAAACGCGAAAGTATGAGCCTGATGAGGGCAAATCCCAGACCTATCCCAGACCTAACTTGCGTTATCCTCTAAAATACTGATCGAAACCAGGTTTAATCGACTGTTTCAGTGTGGTACCACATTGCTACGTGATCCAAACCAGAAAAAACCCTGGATCAGTTCAACAAGTATGTGAAAAACGCGAAAGTATGAGCCTGATGAGGGCGAATCCCAGACCTATCCCAGACCTAACTTGCGTTATCCTCTAAAATATTGATCGAAACGAGGTTTAATCGACTGTTTCAGTGTGGTACCACATTACTACGTGATCCAAACCAGAAGAAAACCCAGGATCTGTTCAACAAGTATGTGAAGTATGCGAAAGTATGAGTCTGATGAGGGCAAATCCCAGACCTAAACTAGACATAACTCTCGTTATCCTCTAAAATATTGATCGAAACCAGGTTTAATTGACTGTTTTAGTGTGGTACCACATTACTACGTGATGCAATCCAGAAAAAGCCCAGGATCTAGCCATCAAGTATGAGAAATATGCGAAAGAATGAGCCTGATGAGAGCAAATCCCAGACCTAACCTAGACCTAACATGAATTATTCTCTAAACTATTGATCGAAACCAGGTTTAATTGACTGTTTCAGTGTGATACCACATTACTACGTGATCCAAACCAGTAAAAACCCAGGATCCGTTCAACAAGTATGTGAAGAATGCGAAAGTATGAGTCTGATGAGTGAAAATCCTTGGCCTAACCTAGACCTAACATGCGTTATCCTCAAAAATATTGATCGAAACCAGGTTTAATTGACTGTTTCAGTGTGGTACCACATTACTACGTGATCCAAACCAGAAAAAAACCCAGGATCTGTTCAACAAGTATGTGAAGTATGCGAAAGTATGAGTCTGATGAGGGCAAATCCCAGACCTAAACTAGACATAACTTTCGTTATCCTCTAAAATATTGATCGAAACCAGGTTTAATTGACTGTTTTAGTGTGGTACCACTTTACTACGTGATCCAAAGCAGAAAAAACCCTCGATCAGGTCAACATGCATGTTATAACTGCGAAAGAATGAGCCTGATGAGGGCAAATCCCAGACCTATCCCAGACCTAACATGCGTTATCCTCAAAAATATTAATCGAAACCAGGTTTAATCGACTGTTTCAGTGTGGTACCATATTAATACGTGATCCAAACAAGAAAAAACGCAGGATCTTGTCAACGAGTATGTGAAGTGTGCGAAAGTATGAGTCTGATGAGGGCTAATCCCAAACCTATCCCAGACCTAACTTGCGTTATCCTCTAAAATAATGATCGAAACCAGGTTTAATTGACTGTTTTCGTTGTGGTACCACTTTACTACGTGATCCAAAGCAGGAAAAACCCTCGATCAGGTCAACATGCGTGTTAAAACTGCGAAAGTATGACCCTGATGAGCGCAAATCCCAGGCCTAACCCAAACCTAACATACGTTATCCTCTAAAATATTGATCCAAACCAGGTTTAATGGACTGTTTCAGTGTGGTACCACACTACTACGTGATCCAAACCAGAAAAAACCCAGGATCAGTTCAACAAGTATGTGAAAAACGCGAAAGTATGAGGCTGATGAGGGCAAATCCCAGACCTGTCCCAGACCTAACTTGCGTTATCCTCTAAAATATTGATCGAAACCAGGTTTAATTGACTGTTTCAGTGTGGTACCACATTACTACGTGATCCAAACCAGAAAAAGCCCAGGATCCGTTCAACATGTATGTGAAGAATGCGAAAGTATGAGTCTGATGAGTGAAAATCCCAGGCCTAACCTAGACCTCACATGCGTTATCCTCTAAAATATTGTTCGAAACCAGGTTTAATCAACTGTTTCAGCGTGGTACCACATTGCTACGTGATCCAAACCACAAAAAACCCAGGATCAGTACAACAAGTATGTGAAAAACGCGAAAGTATGAGCCTGATGAGGGCGAATCCCAGACCTGTCCCAGACCTAACTTGCGTTATCCTCTAAAATATTGATCGAAACCAGGTTTAATTTACTGTTTCAGCGTGGTACCACATTACTACGCGATACAATCCAGAAACAGCCCAGGATCTAGCCATGAAGTATGAGAAATATGCGAAAGTATGAGCCTGATGAGGGCATATCCTAGACCTAAACCAAACCTAACATGCGTTATCCTCTAAAATATTGTTCCAAACCAGGTTTAATGGACTGCTTCAGTGTGGTACCACTTTACTAAGTGATTCAAAGCAGAAAAAACCCTCGATCAGGTCAACATGTATGTTAAAACTGCGAAAGCGTGACCCTGATGAGGGCAAATCCCAGGCCTAACCTATACCTAACATGCGTTGTCCTCTAAAGTATTGATGGAGACCAAGTTTAATTGACTGTTTCAGTGTCGTACTTCATTACTACGTGATGCAATCCAGAAAAAGCCGTGGATCTAGCCATCAAGTGTGAGAAATATGCGAAAGAATGAGCCTGATGAGAGCAAATCCCAGACCTATACCAGACATAACTTGCGTTATCCTCTAAAATATTGATCGAAACCAGGTTTAATTGACTGTTTCGGTGTGGTACCACATTACTACGTGATCCAATCCAGAAACAGCCCACGATCTATCCATGAAGTATGAGAAATATGCGAAAGTATGACCCTGATTAGGGCAAATCCCAGGCCTAACCTAGACCTAACATGCGATACCCTCTAAAATATTTATCCAGACCAGGTTTAATTGAATGTTTCGCTGTGTTACCACATTACTGCGTGATCCGAACCAGAAAAATCCCAGGATTTGTTCAACATGTATGTGACAAACGCGAAAGTATGAGCCTGATGAGGGCAAATCCCAGACCTATCCCAGACCTAACTTGCGTTATCCACTAAAATATTGATCGAAACCAGGTTTAATGGACCGCTTCAGTGTGGTACCACATTACTACGTGATCCTATCCAGAAATAGCCCAGGACATAGCCATGAAGTATGAGAAATATGCGAAAGTATGACCCTGATGAGGGCAAATCCCAGACCTATTCCAGACCTAACTTGCGTTGTCCTCTAAAATATTGTTCGAAACCAGGTTTAATGGACTGTTTCAGTGTGGTACCACACGACTACGTGATCCGAACCAGAAAAAACGCAGGATCCGTTCAACAAGTATGTGAAGAATGCGAAAGTATGAGTCTGATGGGTGAAAATCCCAGGTCTAACCTAGACCTAACATGCGTTATCCTCAAAAATATTGATCGAAACCTGGAGTAACCGACTGTTTCAGTGTGGTACCACATTACTACGTGATCCACACCAGAAAAAACCCAAGATCCGTTCAACAAGTATGTGAAGAATGCGAAAGTATGAGTCTGATGAGTGAAAATCCCAGGCCTAACCTAGACCTAACATGCGTTATCCTCAATAATATTGATCGAAACCAGGTTTAATTGACTGTTTCAGTGTGTTACCACTTTACTACGTGATCCAAAGTAGAAAAAACCCTCGATCAGGTCAACATGTATGTTAAAGCTGCGAAAGTATGACCCTGATTAGGGCAAATCCCAGGCCTAACCTAGACCTAACATGCGATATCCTCTAAAATATTTATCCAGACCAGGTTTAATTGAATGTTTCAGCGCGGTACCACATTACTACGTGATACAATCCAGAAATAGCCCAGGATCTAGCCATGAAGTATGAGAAATATGCGAAAGTATGCGCCTGATGAGGGCTAATCCTAGACATAACCCAGACCTAACATACGTTATCCTCTAAAATATTTATCAAGACCAGGTTTAATTGAATGTTTCAGTGTGGTACCACTTTACTACGTGAACCAAACCGGAAAAAACCCAGGATCCGTTCAACAAGTATGTGAAGAATGCGAAAGTATGAGCCTGATGAGGGCAAATCCTAGACCTAACCCAGACCTAACATGCGTTATCCTCTAAAATATTGATCGAAACCAGGTTTAATTGACTGTTTCACTGTGTTACCACTTTACTACGTGATCCAAAGCAGAAAAAACCCAGGATCTGTTCAACAAGTATGTGAAAAAAGCGAAAGTATGAGCCTGATGAGGGCAAATCCTAGACCTAACCCAGACCTAACATGCGTTATCCTCTAAAATATTGATCGAAACCAGGTTTAATTGACTGTTTCAGTGTGTTACCACTTTACTACGTGATCCAAAGTAGAAAAAACCCTCGATCATGTCAACATGTATGTTAAAACTGCGAAAGTATGACCCTGATTAGGGCAAATCCCAGGCCTAACCCAGACCTAACATGCGTTATCCTCTAAAACATTGATCGAAACCAGGTTTAATTGACTGTTTCAGCGTGGTACCACATTACTACGTGATACAATCCAGAAATAGCCCAGGATCTAGCCATGAAGTATGAGAAATATGCGAACGAATGAGCCTGATGAGGGCAAATCCTAGACCTAACCCAGACCTAACATGCGTTATCCTCTAAAATATTGATCGAAACCAGGTTTAATTGACTGTTTCAGTGTGTTACCACTTTACTACGTGATCCAAAGCAGAAAAAACCATCGATCATGTCAACATGCATTTTAAAACTGCGAAAGTATGAGCCTGATGAGGGCAAAGCCCAGACCTATCCCAGACCTAACATGCGTTATCCTCAAAAATATTATACGAAACCAAGTTTACCCGACTGTTTCAGTGTGGTACCACATTACTACGTGATCCAAACCAGAAAAAACCCAGGATCCGTTCAACAAGTATGTGAAAAATGCGAAAGTATGAGTCTGATCAGTGAAAATCCCAGGCCTAACCTAGACCTAACATGCGTTATCCTCTAACGTATTGATCGAAACCAGGTTTAATGGACTGTCTCAGTGTGGTAACACTTTACTACGTGATCCAAAGCAGAAAAAACCCTCGATCAGGTCAACATGTATGTTAAAACTGCGAAAGCATGACACTGATGAGTGCAAATCCCTGGCCTAACTTATACCTAACATGCGTTGTCCTCTAAAATATTGATGGAAACCAGGTTTAATTGACTGTTTCAGTGTCGTACTTCATTACTACGTGATGCAATCCAGAAAAAGCCCTGGATCTAGCCATCATGTATGAGAAATATGCGAAAGAATGAGCCTGATGAGAGCAAATCCCAGACCTATACCAGACATAACTTGCATTATCCTCTAAAATATTGATCGAAACCAGGTTTAATTGACTGTTTCCGTGTGGTACCACATTACTACGTGATCCAATCCAGAAAAAGCCCAGGACCTGTTCAACAAGTATGTGAAAAATGCGAAAGTATGATCCTGATGAGGGCAAATCCCAGACCTATCCCAGACCTAACTTGCGTTGTCCTCTAAAATCTTGATCGAAACCAGGTTTAATGGACTGTTTCAGTGTGGTACCACATTACTACGTGATGCAATCCAGAAAAAGACCAGGGTCTAGCCATCAAGTATGAGAAATATGCGAAAGAATGAGCCTGATGAGAGCAAATCCCAGACCTAACCTAGACCTAACATGAATCATTCTCTAAAATATTGATCGTAACCAGGTTTAATGGACTGTTTCAGTGTGGTACCACATTACTACGTGATCCAAACCAGAAAAAACCCAGGATCTGTTCAACAAGTATGTGAAAAACGCGAAAGTATGAGCCTGATGAGGGCTATCCTAGACCTAACCCAGACCTAACATGCGATATCCTCTAAAATATTGATCGAAACCAGGTTTAATGGACTGTTTCAGTGTGGTACCACACTACTACGTGATCCAAACCAGAAAAAACCCAGGATCTGTTCAACAAGTATGTGAAAAACGCGATAGTATGAGCCTGATGAGGGCATATCCCAGACCTATCCCAGACCTAACTTCCGTTATCCTATAAAATATTGATCGAAACCAGGTTTAATTGACTGTTTCAGCGTGGTAGCACATTACTACGTGATCCAATGCAGAAATAGCCCAGGATCTAGCCATGAAGTATGAGAAATATGCGAAAGTATGAACCTGATGAGGGCAAATCCTAGACGTAACCCAGACCAAACTTACGTTATCCTCTAAAATGTTTATCAAGACCAGGTGTAATTGAATGTTTCAGTGTGGTAACACATTACTACGTGAACCAAACCAGAAAAAACCCATGATGCGTTCAACAAGTATGTGAAGAATGCGAAAGTATGAGTCTGATGAGTGAAAATCCCAGGCCTAACCTAGACCTAACATGCGTTATCCTCAATAATATTGATCGAGACCAGGTTTAATTGACTGTTTCAGTGTGTTACCACTTTACTACGTGATCCAAAGTAGAAAAAACCCTCGATCAGGTCAACATGTATGTTAAAACTGCGAAAGTATGACCCTGACTAGGGCAAATCCCAGGCCTAACCTAGACCTAACATGCGATATCCTCTAAAATATTTATCCTGACCAGGTTTAATTGAATGTTTCAGCGCGGTACCACATTACTACGTGATACAATCCAGAAATAGCCCAGGATCTAGCCCTGAAGTATGAGAAATATGCGAACGAATGAGCCTGATGAGGGCAAATCCTAGACGTAACCCAGACCTAACATGCGTTGTCCTCTAAAATATTGATCGAAACCAGGTTTAATTGACTGTTTCAGCGTGGTACCACATTACTACGTGATACAATCCAGAAATAGCCCAGGATCTAGCCATGAAGTATGAGAAATATGCGAACGAATGAGCCTGATGAGGGCAAATCCTAGACCTAACCCAGACCTAACATGCGTTATCCTCTAAAATATTGATCGAAACCAGGTTTAATTGACTGTTTCAGTGTGTTACCACTTTACTACGTGATCCAAAGTAGAAAAAACCCTTGATCAGGTCAACATGTATGTTAAAACTGCGAAAGTATGACCCTGATTAGGGCAAATCCCAGACCTAACCTAGACCTAACATGCGATATCCTCTAAAATATTTATCCAGACCAGGTTTAATTGAATGTTTCGGTGTGGTACCACATTACTGCGTGATTCAATCCAGAAAAAACCCGGGAACAGTTCAACAAGTATGTGAAAAACGCGAAAGTACGAGCCTGATGAGGGCAAATCCCAGACCTATCTCAGACCTAACTTGCGTTATCCTCTAAATTATTGATCGAAACCAGGTTTAATTGACTGTTTCAGCGTGGTACCACATTACTACGTGATACAATCCAGAAATAGCCCAGGATCTAGCCATGAAGTATGAGAAATATGCGAAAGTATGAGCCCGATGAGGTCAAATCCTAGACGTAACCCCGACCTAACATACGTTGTCCTCTAAAATATTTATCAAGACCAGGTTTAATTGAATGTTTCAGTGTGGTACCACATTACTACGTGATCCAATCCAGAAAAAACCCCGGATCTGTTCTACAGGTATGTGAAAAACGCGAAAGTACGAGCCTGATGAGTGAAAATCCCAGGCCTAACCTAGACCTAACATGCGTTTTCCTCAATAATATTGATCGAAACCTGGTTTAATCGACAGTTTCAGTGTGGTACCACATTACTCCGTGATCCAAACCAGAAAAAAATCCAGGATCTGTTCAACGAGTATGTGAAGTGTGCGAAAGTATGAGTCTGATGGGGGCAAATCTCTGACCTATCCCGGACCTATCTTGAGTTATCCTCTAAAATATTGATCGAAACCAGGTTTAATTGACTGTTTTAGTGTGGTACCACTTTACTACGTGATCCAAAGCAGAAAAAACCATCGATCAGGTCAACATGCATTTTAAAACTGCGAAAGTATGAGCCTGATGAGGGCAAAGCCCAGACCTATCCCGGACCTAACATACGTTATCCTCAAAAATATTATACGAAACCAGGTTTACCCGACTGTTTCAGTGTGGTACCACATTACTACGTGATCCAAACCAGAAAAAAACCCAGGATCTTGTCAACGAGTATGTGAAGTGTGCGAAAGTATGAGTCTGATGAGGGCTAATCCCAGACCTATCCCAGACCTAACTTGCGTTATCCTCTAAAATATTGATCGAAACCAGGTTTAATTGACTGTTTTATTTGTGGTACCACTTTACTACGTGATCCAAAAAAGAAAAAACCCTCGATCAGGTCAACATGCATGTTAAAACTGCGAAAGTATGACCCTAATGAGGGCAAATCCCAGGCCTAACCTAGACCTAACATGCGTTATCTTCTAAAATATTGAGCGAAACAAGGTTTAATGGACTGTTTCAGTGTAGTACCACATTACTACGTGATTCAATCCAGAAATAGCACAGGATCTAGCCATGAAGTATGAGAAATATGCGAAAGTATGAGCCTGATGAGGGCAAATCCTAGACGTAACCCCGACCTAACATACGTTATCCTCTAAAATATTTATCAAGACCAGGTTTAATTGAATGTTTCAGTGTGGTGCCACATTACTACGTGATCCAAAGCAGAAAAAACCCTCGATCAGGTCAACATGCATGTTAAAACTGCGAAAGTATGACCCTGATGAGGGCAAATCCCAGGCCTAACCTAGACCTAACATGCGTTATCCTCTAAAATATTGATCGAAACCAGGTTTATTGACTGTTTCAGCGTGGTACCACATTACTACGTGATACAATCCAGAAATAGCCCAGGATCTAGCCATGAAGTATGAGAAATATGTGAAAGTATGAGCCTGATGAGGGCAAATCCTAGACGTAACCCCGACCTAACATACGTTATCCTCTAAAATATTTATCAAGACCAGGTTTAATTGAATGTTTCAGTGTGGTACCACATTACTACGTGAACCAAACCGGAAAAAACCCAGGATCCGTTCAACAAGTATGTGAAAAATGCGAAAGTATGAGTCTGATCAGTGGTAATCCCAGGCCTAACCTAGACCTAACATGCGTTATCCTCTAACATATTGATCGAAACCAGGTTTAATTGACTGTTTCAGCGTGGTACCACTTTACTACGTGATCCAAAGCAGAAAAAACCCTCGATCAGGTCAACATGTATGTTAAAACTGCGAAAGCATGACACTGATGAGGGCAAATCCCTGGCCTAACTTATACCTAACATGCGTTGTCCTCTAAAATATTGATGGAAACCAGGTTTAATTGACTGTTTCAGTGTCGTACTTCATTACTACGTGATGCAATCCAGAAAAAGCCCTGGATCTAGCCATCATGTATGAGAAATATGCGAAAGAATGAGCCTGATGAGAGCAAATCCCAGACCTATACCAGACATAACTTGCATTATCCTCTAAAATATTGATCGAAACCAGGTTTAATTGACTGCTTCGGTGTGGTACCACATTACTACGTGATCCAATCCAGAAAAAGCCCAGGACCTGTTCAACAAGTATGTGAAAAATGCGAAAGTATGATCCTGATGAGGGCAAATCCCAGACCTATCCCAGACCTAACTTGCGTTGTCCTCTAAAATCTTGATCGAAACCAGGTTTAATGGACTGTTTCAGTGTGGTACCACATTACTACGTGATGCAATCCAGAAAAAGACCAGGATCTAGCCATCCAGTATGAGAAATATGCGAAAGAATGAGCCTGATGAGAGCAAATCCCAGACCTAACCTAGACCTAACATAAATTATTCTCTAAAATGTTGATCGTAACCAGGTTTAATGGACTGTTTCAGTGTGGTACCACATTACTACGTGATCCAAACCAGAAAAAACCCAGGATCTGTTCAACAAGTATGTGAAAAACGCGAAAGTATGAGCCTGATGAGGGCAAATCCTAGACCTAACCCAGACCTAACATGCGATATCCTCTAAAATATTGATCGAAACCAGGTTTAATGGACTGTTTCAGTGTGGTACCACACTACTACGTGAACCAAACCAGAAAAAACCCAGGATCTGTTCAACAAGTATGTGAAAAACGCGAAAGTATGAGCCTGATGAGGGCATATCCCAGACCTATCCCAGACCTAACTTCCGTTATCCTATAAAATATTGATCGAAACCAGGTTTAATTGACTGTTTCAGCGTGGTACCACATTACTACGTGATCCAATGCAGAAATAGCCCAGGATCTAGCCATGAAGTATGAGAAATATGCGAAAGTATGAACCTGATGAGGGTAAATCCTAGACGTAACCCAGACCTAACTTACGTTATCCTCTAAAATGTTTATCAAGACCAGGTGTAATTGAATGTTTCAGTGTGGTACCACATTACTACGTGAACCAAACCAGAAAATATCCCAGGATCTGTTCAACGAGTATGTGAAGTGTGCGAAAGTATGAGTCTGATGAGGGCAAATCCCAGACCTATCCCAGACCTAACTTGCGTTGTCCTCTAAAATATTGATGGAAACCAGGTTTCATTCACTGTTTCAGCGTGGTACCACATTACTACGTGATACAATCCAGAAATAGCCCAGGATCTAGCCATGAAGTATGAGAAATATGCGAAAGTATGAGCCTGATGAGGGCAAATCCTAGACGTAACCCAGACCTAACATACGTTATTCTCTAAAATATTGATCGAAACCAGGTTTAATTGACTGTTTCAGTGTTGTACCACATTACTACGTGATCCAATCCAGAAAAAGCCCAGGATCTGGCCATCAAGTATGAGAAATATGCGGAAGTATTACACTGATGAGCGCAAATCCCAGATCTAACCCAGACCTAACATGCGTTTTCCTCCAAAATATTGATCGAACACAGGTTTAATTGACTGTTTCAGTGTGGTACCACTATACTACGTGATCCAAAGTAGAAAAAACCCAGGATCTGTTCAACAAGTATGTGAAGTATGCGAAAGTATGAGTCTGATGAGGGAAAATCCCAGGCCTAACCAGGACATAACATGCGTTATCCTCTAAAATATTGACCGAAGCCAGGTTTAGTGGACTGTTTCAGTGTGGTACCACATTACTACGTGATCCAATCCAGAAAAAGCCCAGGATCTAGCCATCAACTATGAGAAATATGCGAAAGTACGAGCCTGATGAGAGCAAATCCCAGACCTATCCTAGACCTAACATGCGTTATCATCTAAAATAATGATCGAAACCAGGTTCAATGGACTGTTTCTGTGTGGTACCACATTACTACGTGATCCAGTCCAGAGAAAGTCCAGGATCTAGCCATCAAGTATGAGAAATATGCGAAAGAATGAGCCTGATGAGGGCAAATCCTAGACCTAACCCAGACCTGACATGCGTTATCCTCTAAAATATTGATCGAAACCAGGTTTAATTGACTGTTTCAGTGTGGTACCACATTACTACGTGATCCAAAGTAGAAAAACCCCTCGATCAGGTCAACATGTATGTTAAAACTGCGAAAGTATGACCCTGATTAGGGCAAATCCAAGGCCTAACCTAGACCTAACATGCGATACCCCCTAAAATATTTATCCAGACCAGGTTTAATTGAATGTTTCAGTGTGGTACCACATTACTACGTGATCCAATCCAGAAAAAACCCCGGATCTGTTCTACAGGTATGTGAAAAACGCGAAAGTACGAGCCTGATGAGTGAAAATCCCAGGCCTAACCTAGACCTAACATGCGTTTTCCTCAATAATATTGATCGAAACCTGGTTTAATCGACAGTTTCAGTGTGGTACCACATTACTCCGTGATCCAAACCAGAAAAAAATCCAGGATCTGTTCAACGAGTATGTGAAGTGTGCGAAAGTATGAGTCTGATGGGGGCAAATCTCTGACCTATCCCGGACCTATCTTGAGTTATCCTCTAAAATATTGATCGAAACCAGGTTTAATTGACTGTTTTAGTGTGGTACCACTTTACTACGTGATCCAAAGCAGAAAAAACCATCGATCAGGTCAACATGCATTTTAAAACTGCGAAAGTATGAGCCTGATGAGGGCAAAGCCCAGACCTATCCCGGACCTAACATACGTTATCCTCAAAAATATTATACGAAACCAGGTTTACCCGACTGTTTCAGTGTGGTACCACATTACTACGTGATCCAAACCAGAAAAAAACCCAGGATCTTGTCAACGAGTATGTGAAGTGTGCGAAAGTATGAGTCTGATGAGGGCTAATCCCAGACCTATCCCAGACCTAACTTGCGTTATCCTCTAAAATATTGATCGAAACCAGGTTTAATTGACTGTTTTATTTGTGGTACCACTTTACTACGTGATCCAAAAAAGAAAAAACCCTCGATCAGGTCAACATGCATGTTAAAACTGCGAAAGTATGACCCTAATGAGGGCAAATCCCAGGCCTAACCTAGACCTAACATGCGTTATCTTCTAAAATATTGAGCGAAACAAGGTTTAATGGACTGTTTCAGTGTAGTACCACATTACTACGTGATTCAATCCAGAAATAGCACAGGATCTAGCCATGAAGTATGAGAAATATGCGAAAGTATGAGCCTGATGAGGGCAAATCCTAGACGTAACCCCGACCTAACATACGTTATCCTCTAAAATATTTATCAAGACCAGGTTTAATTGAATGTTTCAGTGTGGTGCCACATTACTACGTGATCCAAAGCAGAAAAAACCCTCGATCAGGTCAACATGCATGTTAAAACTGCGAAAGTATGACCCTGATGAGGGCAAATCCCAGGCCTAACCTAGACCTAACATGCGTTATCCTCTAAAATATTGATCGAAACCAGGTTTATTGACTGTTTCAGCGTGGTACCACATTACTACGTGATACAATCCAGAAATAGCCCAGGATCTAGCCATGAAGTATGAGAAATATGTGAAAGTATGAGCCTGATGAGGGCAAATCCTAGACGTAACCCCGACCTAACATACGTTATCCTCTAAAATATTTATCAAGACCAGGTTTAATTGAATGTTTCAGTGTGGTACCACATTACTACGTGAACCAAACCGGAAAAAACCCAGGATCCGTTCAACAAGTATGTGAAAAATGCGAAAGTATGAGTCTGATCAGTGGTAATCCCAGGCCTAACCTAGACCTAACATGCGTTATCCTCTAACATATTGATCGAAACCAGGTTTAATTGACTGTTTCAGCGTGGTACCACTTTACTACGTGATCCAAAGCAGAAAAAACCCTCGATCAGGTCAACATGTATGTTAAAACTGCGAAAGCATGACACTGATGAGGGCAAATCCCTGGCCTAACTTATACCTAACATGCGTTGTCCTCTAAAATATTGATGGAAACCAGGTTTAATTGACTGTTTCAGTGTCGTACTTCATTACTACGTGATGCAATCCAGAAAAAGCCCTGGATCTAGCCATCATGTATGAGGAATATGCGAAAGAATGAGCCTGATGAGAGCAAATCCCAGACCTATACCAGACATAACTTGCATTATCCTCTAAAATATTGATCGAAACCAGGTTTAATTGACTGCTTCGGTGTGGTACCACATTACTACGTGATCCAATCCAGAAAAAGCCCAGGACCTGTTCAACAAGTATGTGAAAAATGCGAAAGTATGATCCTGATGAGGGCAAATCCCAGACCTATCCCAGACCTAACTTGCGTTGTCCTCTAAAATCTTGATCGAAACCAGGTTTAATGGACTGTTTCAGTGTGGTACCACATTACTACGTGATGCAATCCAGAAAAAGACCAGGATCTAGCCATCCAGTATGAGAAATATGCGAAAGAATGAGCCTGATGAGAGCAAATCCCAGACCTAACCTAGACCTAACATAAATTATTCTCTAAAATGTTGATCGTAACCAGGTTTAATGGACTGTTTCAGTGTGGTACCACATTACTACGTGATCCAAACCAGAAAAAACCCAGGATCTGTTCAACAAGTATGTGAAAAACGCGAAAGTATGAGCCTGATGAGGGCAAATCCTAGACCTAACCCAGACCTAACATGCGATATCCTCTAAAATATTGATCGAAACCAGGTTTAATGGACTGTTTCAGTGTGGCACCACACTACTACGTGAACCAAACCAGAAAAAACCCAGGATCTGTTCAACAAGTATGTGAAAAACGCGAAAGTATGAGCCTGATGAGGGCATATCCCAGACCTATCCCAGACCTAACTTCCGTTATCCTATAAAATATTGATCGAAACCAGGTTTAATTGACTGTTTCAGCGTGGTACCACATTACTACGTGATCCAATGCAGAAATAGCCCAGGATCTAGCCATGAAGTATGAGAAATATGCGAAAGTATGAACCTGATGAGGGTAAATCCTAGACGTAACCCAGACCTAACTTACGTTATCCTCTAAAATGTTTATCAAGACCAGGTGTAATTGAATGTTTCAGTGTGGTACCACATTACTACGTGAACCAAACCAGAAAATATCCCAGGATCTGTTCAACGAGTATGTGAAGTGTGCGAAAGTATGAGTCTGATGAGGGCAAATCCCAGACCTATCCCAGACCTAACTTGCGTTGTCCTCTAAAATATTGATGGAAACCAGGTTTCATTCACTGTTTCAGCGTGGTACCACATTACTACGTGATACAATCCAGAAATAGCCCAGGATCTAGCCATGAAGTATGAGAAATATGCGAAAGTATGAGCCTGATGAGGGCAAATCCCAGATCTAACCCAGACCTAACATGCGTTTTCCTCCAAAATATTGATCGAACACAGGTTTAATTGACTGTTTCAGTGTGGTACCACTATACTATGTGATCCAAAGTAGAAAAAACCCAGGATCTGTTCAACAAGTATGTGAAGTATGCGAAAGTATGAGTCTGATGAGGGAAAATCCCAGGCCTAACCAGGACATAACATGCGTTATCCTCTAAAATATTGACCGAAGCCAGGTTTAGTGGACTGTTTCAGTGTGGTACCACATTACTACGTGATCCAATCCAGAAAAAGCCCAGGATCTAGCCATCAACTATGAGAAATATGCGAAAGTACGAGCCTGATGAGAGCAAATCCCAGACCTATCCTAGACCTAACATGCGTTATCATCTAAAATAATGATCGAAACCAGGTTCAATGGACTGTTTCTGTGTGGTACCACATTACTACGTGATCCAGTCCAGAGAAAGTCCAGGATCTAGCCATCAAGTATGAGAAATATGCGAAAGAATGAGCCTGATGAGGGCAAATCCTAGACCTAACCCAGACCTGACATGCGTTATCCTCTAAAATATTGATCGAAACCAGGTTTAATTGACTGTTTCAGTGTGGTACCACATTACTACGTGATCCAAAGTAGAAAAACCCCTCGATCAGGTCAACATGTATGTTAAAACTGCGAAAGTATGACCCTGATTAGGGCAAATCCAAGGCCTAACCTAGACCTAACATGCGATACCCCCTAAAATATTTATCCAGACCAGGTTTAATTGAATGTTTCGGTGTGGTACCACATTACTGCGTGATCCAATCCAGAAAAAACCCGGGAACAGTTCAACAAGTATGTGAAAAACGCGAAAGTATGAGCCTGATGAGGGCGAATCCCAGACCTATCTCAGACCTAACATGCGATACCCCCTAAAATATTTATCCAGACCAGGTTTAATTGAATGTTTCGGTGTGGTACCACATTACTGCGTGATCCAATCCGGAAAAAACCACGGATCTGTTCTACAGGTATGTGAAAAACGCGAAAGTACGAGCCTGATGAGGGCAAATCCCAGACCTAACCCAGACCTAACTTGCGTTATCCACTAAGATATTGATCGAAACCAGGTTTGATTGACCGCTTCAGTGTGGTACCACATTACTACGTGATCCAATCCAGAAATAGCCCAGGACATAGCCATGAAGTATGAGAAATATGCGAAAGTATGACCCTGATGAGGGCAAATCCCAGACCTATCCCAGACCTAACTTGCGTTTTCCTCAATAATATTGATCGAAACCTGGTTTAATCGACAGTTTCAGTGTGGTACCACATTACTACGTGATCCAAACCAGAAAAAAATCCAGGATCTGTTCAACGAGTATGTGAAGTGCGCGAAAGTATGAGTCTGATGGGGGCAAATCTCTGACCTATCCCAGACCTAACTTGCGTTGTCTTCTAAAATATTGATCGAAACCAGTATGAGCCTGATGAGGGCGAATCCCAGACCTATCTCAGACCTAACTTGCGTTATCCTTTAAAATATTGATCGAAACCAGGTTTAATTGACTGTTTCAGCGTGGTACCACATTACTACGTGATATAATCCAGAAATAGCCCAGGATCTAGCCATGAAGTATGAGAAATATGCGAAAGTATGAGCCTGATGAGGGCAAATCCTAGACGTAACCCCGACCTAACATGAATTATTCTCTAAAATATTGATCGTAACCAGGTTTAATGGACTGTTTCAGTGTGGTACCACATTACTACGTGATCCAAACCAGAAAAAACCCAGGATCTGTTCAACAAGTATGTGAAAAACGCGAAAGTATGAGCCTGATGAGGGCAAATCCTAGACCTAACCCAGACCTAACATGCGATATCCTCTAAAATATTGATCGAAACCAGGTTTACTGGACTGTTTCAGTGTGGTACCACACTACTACGTGAACCAAACCAGAAAAAACCCAGGATCGGTTCAACAAGTATGTGAAAAACGCGAAAGTATGAGCCTGATGAGGGCATATCCCAGACCTATCCCAGACCTAACTTCCGTTATCCTATAAAATATTGATCGAAACCAGGTTTAATTGACTGTTTCAGCGTGGTACCACATTACTACGTGATACAATCCAGAAATAGCCCAGGATCTAGCCATGAAGTATGAGAAATATGCGAAAGTATGAGCCTGATGAGGGCAAATCCTAGACGTAACACAGACCTAACACACGTTATTCTCTAAAATATTGATCGAAACCAGGTTTAATTGCCTGTTTCAGTGTTGTACCACATTACCACGTGATCCAACCCAGAAAAAGCCCAGGATCTGGCCATCAAGTATGAGAAATATGCGGAAGTATTACACTGATGAGCGCAAATCCCAGATCTAACCCAGACCTAACATGCGTTTTCCTCCAAAATATTGATCGAACACAGGTTTAATTGACTGTTTCAGTGTGGTACCACTATACTACGTGATCCAAAGTAGAAAAAACCCAGGATCTGATCAACAAGTATGTGAAGTATGCGAAAGTATGAGTCTGATGAGGGAAAATCCCAGGTCTAACCAGGACATAACATGCGTTATCCTCTAAAATATTGACCGAAGCCAGGTTTAGTGGACTGTTTCAGTGTGGTACCACATTACTACGTGATCCGAACCAGAAGAAACCCAGGATCTGTTCAACATGTATGTGAAAAACGCGAAAGTATGAGCCTGATGAGGGCAAATCCCAGACCTATCCCTGACCTAACTTGCGTTATCCTCTAAAATATTGATCGAAACCAGGTTTAATTGACTGTTTCAGTGTGGTACCACTATACTACGTGATCCAAAGTAGAAAAAACCCAGGATCTGATCAACAAGTATGTGAAGTATGCGAAAGTATGAGTCTGATGAGGGAAAATCCCAGGCCTAACCAGGACATAACATGCGTTATCCTCTAAAATATTGACCGAAGCCAGGTTTAGTGGACTGTTTCAGTGTGGTACCACATTACTACGTGATCCGAACCAGAAGAAACCCAGGATCTGTTCAACATGTATGTGAAAAACGCGAAAGTATGAGCCTGATGAGGGCAAATCCCAGACCTATCCCTGACCTAACTTGCGTTATCCTCTAAAATATTGATCGAAACCAGGTTTAATTGACCGCTTCAGTGTGGTACCACATTACTACGTGATCCAATCCAGAAATAGCCCAGGACATAGCCATGAAGTATGAGAAATATGCGAAAGTATGACCCTGATGAGGGCAAATCCCAGACCTATCCCAGACCTAACTTGCGTTGTCCTCTAAAATATTGATCGAAACCAGGTTTAATGGACTGTTTCAATGTGGTACCACACTACTACGTGATCCGAACCAGAAAAAACGCAGGATCCGTTCAACGAGTATGTGAAGTGTGCGAAAGTATGAGTCTGATGGGGGCAAATCTCTGACCTATCCCGGACCTAACTTGCGTTATCCTCTAAAATATTGATCGAAACCAGGTTTAATTGACTGTTTTAGTGTGGTACCACTTTACTACGTGATCCAAAGTAGAAAAAACCCTCGATCAGGTCAACATGTATGTTAAAACTGCGAAAGTATGACCCTGATTAGGGCAAATCCCAGGCCTAACCTAGACCTAACATGCGATACCCCCTAAAATGTTTATCCAGACCAGGTTTAATTGAATGTTTCGGTGTGGTACCACATTACTGCGTGATCCAATCCAGAAAAAACCCCGGACCTGTTCTACAGGTATGTGAAAAACGCGAAAGTACGAGCCTGATGAGTGAAAATCCCAGGCCTAACCTAGACCTAACATGCGTTTTCCTCAATAATATTGATCGAAACCAGGTTTAATCGACAGTTTCAGTGTGTTACCACATTACTACGTGATCCAAACCAGAAAAAAATCCAGGATCTGTTCAACGAGTATGTGAAGTGTGCGAAAGTATGAGTCTGATGGGGGCAAATCTCTGACCTATCCCGGACCTAACTTGCGTTATCCTCTAAAATATTGATCGAAACCAGGTTTAATTGACTGTTTTAGTGTGGTACCACTTTACTACGTGATCCAAAGCAGAAAAAACCATCGATCAGGTCAACATGCATTTTAAAACTGCGAAAGTATGAGCCTGATGAGGGCAAAGCCCAGACCTATCCCAGACCTAACATGCGCTATCCTCAAAAATATTATACGAAACCAGGTTTACCCGACTGTTTCAGTGTGGTACCACATTACTACGTGATCCAAACCAGAAAAAAACCCAGGATCTTGTCAACGAGTATGTGAAGTGTGCGAAAGTATGAGTCTGATGAGGGCTAATCCCAGACCTATCCCAGACCTAACTTGCGTTATCCTCTAAAATATTGATCGAAACCAGGTTTAATTGACTGTTTTATTTGTGGTACCACTTTACTACGTGATCCAAAAAAGAAAAAGGCCAGGATCCGTTCAACAAGTATGTGAAGAATGCGAAAGTATGAGACTGATGAGTGAAAATCCCAGGCCTAACCTAGACCTAACATGCGTTATCCTCAAAAATATTGATCGAAACCTGGTTTAATCGACTGTTTCAGTGTGGTACCACATTACTACGTGACCCAAACTAGAACAAACCCAGGATCTGTACAACATGCATGTTAAAACTGCGAAAGTATGACCCTAATGAGGGCAAATCCCAGGCCTAACCTAGACCTAACATGCGTTATCTTCTAAAATATTGAGCGAAACAAGGTTTAATGGACTGTTTCAGTGTAGTACCACACTACTTCGTGATCCAAACCAGAAGAAACACAGGATCTAGCCATGAAGTATGAGAAATATGCGAAAGTATGACCCTGATGAGGGCTAATCCCAGACCTATCCCAGACCTAACTTGCGCTGTCTTCTAAAATATTGATCGAAACCAGTATGAGCCTGATGAGGGCGAATCCCAGACCTATCTCAGACCTAACTTGCGTTATCCTCTAAAATATTGATCGAAACCAGGTTTAATTGACTGTTTCAGCGTGGTACCACATTACTACGTGATACAATCCAGAAATAGCCCAGGATCTAGCCATGAAGTATGAGAAATATGCGAAAGTATGAGCCTGATGAGGGCAAATCCTAGACGTAACCCCGACCTAACATACGTTATCCTCTAAAAGATTTATCAAGACCAGGTTTAATTGAATGTTTCAGTGTGGTACCACATTACTACGTGAACCAAACCGGAAAAAACCCAGGATCCGTTCAATAAGTATGTGAAAAATGCGAAAGTATGAGTCTGATCAGTGAAAATCCCTGGCCTAACTTATACCTAACATGCGTTGTCCTCTAAAATATTGATGGAAACCAGGTTTAATTGACTGTTTCAGTGTCGTACTTCATTACTACGTGATGCAATCCAGAAAAAGCCCTGGATCTAGCCATCATGTATGAGAAATATGCGAAAGAATGAGCCTGATGAGAGCAAATCCCAGACCTATACCAGACATAACTTGCATTATCCTCTAAAATGTTTATCAAGACCAGGTGTAATTGAATGTTTCAGTGTGGTACCACATTACTATGTGAACCAAACCAGAAAATAACCCAGGACCTGTTCAACGAGTATGTGAAGTGTGCGAAAGTATTACACTGATGAGCGCAAATCCCAGATCTAACCCAGACCTAACTTGCGTTTTCCTCCAAAATATTGATCGAACACAGGTTTAATTGACTGTTTCAGTGTGGTACCACTATACTACGTGATCCAAAGTAGAAAAAACCCAGGATCTGTTCAACAAGTATGTGAAGTATGCGAAAGTATGAGTCTGATGAGGGAAAATCCCAGGCCTAACCAGGACATAACATGCGTTATCCTCTAAAATATTGACCGAATCCAGGTTTAGTGGACTGTTTCAGTGTGGTACCACAATACTACGTGATCCAATCCAGAAAAAGCCCAGGATCTAGCCATCAAGTATGAGAAATATGCGAAAGTACGAGCCTGATGTGAGCAAATCCCAGACCTATCCTAGACCTAACATGCGTTATCCTCTAAAATAATGATCGAAACCAGGTTCAATGGACTGCTTCCGTGTGGTACCACATTAGTACGTGATCCAGTCCAGAGAAAGTCCAGGATCTAGCCAACAAGTATGAGAAATATGCGAAAGAATGAGCCTGATGAGGGCAAATCCTAGACCTAACCCAGACCTGACATGCGTTATCCTCTAAAATATTGATCGAAACCAGGTTTAATTGACTGTTTCAGTGTGGTACCACATTACTACGTGATCCAAAGTAGAAAAACCCCTCGATCAGGACAACATGTATGCTAAAACTGCGAAAGGATGACCCTGATTAGGGTAAATCCCAGGCCTAACCTAGACCTAACATGCGATATCCCCTAAAATATTGATCGAAACCAGGTTTAATAGACTGTTTCAGTGTGGTACCACGTTACTACGTGAACCAAACCAGAAAAAACCCAGGATCCGTTCAACAAGTATGTGAAGAATGCGAAAGTATGTGTCTGATGAGTGAAAATCCCAGGCCTAACCTAGACCTAACATGCGTTATCCTCAAAAATATTGATCGAAACCTGGTTTAATCGACAGTTTCAGCGTGGTACCACATTACTACGTGAACCAAACCAGAAAAAACCCAGGATCCGTTCAGCAAGTATGTGAAGAATGCGAAAATATGAGCCTGATGAGGGCAAATCCTAGACCTAACCCAGACCTAACATGCGTTATCATCTAAAATATTGATCGAAACCAGGTTTAATCGACTGTTTCAGTGCGGTACCACAGTACAACGTGATCCAAACCAGAAAAAGCCCAGGATCTGGCCAACATGTATAAGAAATATGCGAAAGTATGAACCTCATGAGGGCAAATCCCACACCTAACCGAGTCCTAACCGGCGTTATCTTCTAAAATGTTGATCGTGACCAGGTTTAATCGACTGTTTCAGTGTGGTACCACACTACTACGTGATCCAAGCCAGAAATAACCCAGCATCTGTTCAACGAGTATGTGATGAATGCGAAAGTATGGGTCTGATGAGGGCAACTCCCAGGCCTAACCTAGACCTAGCATGAGTTATCCTCTAAAATATTATTCGAGACCATGATTAATCGACTGTTTCAGTGTGGTACCACGTTACTACGTGATCCAAACCAGGAAAAGCCCAGGATCTGCCCCACAAGTATGAGAAATATGCGAATGTTTGAGTCGGATGAGGGCAAATCCCAGGCCTAACCTAGACCTAAAATGGTGTATCCTCCAAAATATTGGTCGTATCCAGGTTTAATTAACAGTTTCAGTGTGGTACCACATTACTACGTGATCCAATCCTGAAAAATCCAAGGATCTGCCCAACAAGTATGAGAAATATACGAAAGTATGAGCATCATGAGGGCAAATCCCAGACCTAACCCAGACCTAACATGCGTTATCCTCTAAAATATTGATCGAGACCAGGATTAATTGACTTTCAGTGTGGTACCATATTACTACGTGATCCAGTCCAGAGAAAGTCCAGGATCTAGCCATCAAGTATGAGAAATATGCGAAAGAATGAGCCTGATGAGGGCAAATCCCAGGCCTAACCAGGACATAACATGCGTTATCCTCTAAAATATTGACCGAAGCCAGGTTTAGTGGACTGTTTCAGTGTGGTACCACATTACTACGTGATCCAATCCAGAAAAAGCCCAGGATCTAGCCATCAAGTATGAGAAATATGCGAAAGTACGAGCCTGATGAGAGCAAATCCCAGACCTATCCTAGACCTAACATGCGTTATCCTCTAAAATAATGATCGAAACCAGGTTCAATGGACTGTTTCCGTGTGGTACCACATTACTACGTGATCCAGTCCAGAGAAAGTCCAGGATCTAGCCATCAAGTATGAGAAATATGCGAAAGAATGAGCCTGATGAGGGCAAATCCTAGACCTAACCCAGACCTGACATGCGTTATCCTCTAAAATATTGATCGAAACCAGGTTTAATTGACTGTTTCAGTGTGGTACCACATTACTACGTGATCCAAAGTAGAAAACCCCCTCGATCAGGACAACATGTATGCTAAAACTGCGAAAGTATGACCCTGATTAGGGTAAATCCCAGGCCTAACCTAGACCTAACATGCGATATCCCCTAAAATATTGATCGAAACCAGGTTTAATAGACTGTTTCAGTGTGGTACCACGTTACTACGTGATCCTAAGTAGAAAAACCCCTCGATCAGGTCAACATGTATGTTGAAACTGCGAAAGTATGACCCTGATTAGGGCAAATCCCAGGCCTAACCTGGACCTAACATGCGATATCCTCTAAAATATTGATCAAAACCAGGTTTAATGGACTGTTTCAGTGTGGTACCACATTACTACGTGATCCGAACCAGAAAAGGCCAGGGATCTGTTCAACAAGTATGTGAAAAAGACGAAAATATGACCCTGAAGTGGGCAAATCCCAGACCTATCCCAGACTTAACTTGTGTTATCCTCTAAAATATTGATCGAAACCGGGTTTAATCGACTGTTTCAGTGTGGTACCACATTACTACGTGATCCAGTCCAGAAAAAGTCCAGGATCTAGCCATTAAGTATGAGAAATATGCGAAAGTATGAGCCTGACGAGGGCAAATCCTAGACCTAACCCAAACCTAACATGCGTTAACCTCTAAAATATTGATCGAAACCAAGTTTAATGGACTGCTTCAGTGTGGTACCACACTACTACGTTATCCAAACGAGAAAAAACCCAGGATCTGGCCAACAAGTATGTGAAAAACGCGAAAGTATGAGCCTGATGAGGGCAAATCCCAGACCTATGCCAGACCTAACATGCGTTATCCTCTAAAATATTGATCGAAACCAGGTTTAATTGACTGTTTCAGTGTGTTACCACTTTACTACGTGATCCAAAGTAGAAAAAACCCAGGATCCGTTCAGCAAGTATGTGAAGAATGCGAAAGTATGAGCCTGATGAGGGCAAATCCTAGACCTAACCCAGACCTAACTTGCGTTGTCCACTAAAATATTGATCGAAACCAGGTTTAATTGACCGTTTCAGTGTTGTACTTCATTACTATGTGATGCAATCCAGAAAAAGCCCAGGATCTGGCCAACATGTATAAGAAATATGCGAAAGTATGAACCTCATGAGGGCAAATCCCACACCTAACCGAGTCCTAACCGGCGTTATCTTCTAAAATGTTGATCGTGACCAGGTTTAATCGACTGTTTCAGTGTGGTACCACACTACTACGTGATCCAAGCCAGAAATAACCCAGCATCTGTTCAACGAGTATGTGATGAATGCGAAAGTATGGGTCTGATGAGGGCAACTCCCAGGCCTAACCTAGACCTACCATGAGTTATCCTCTAAAATATTATTCGAGACCATGATTAATCGACTGTTTCAGTGTGGTACCACGTTACTACGTGATCCAAATCAGAAAAAGCCCAGGATCTGCCCAACAAGTATGAGAAATATGCGAATGTTTGAGTCGGATGAGGGCAAATCCCAGGCCTAACCTAGACCTAAAATGGTGTATCCTCCAAAATATTGGTCGTATCCAGGTTTAATTAACAGTTTCCGTGTGGTACCACATTACTACGTGATCCAAGCCAGAAATAACCCAGCATCTGTTCAACGAGTATGTGATGAATGCGAAAGTATGGGTCTGATGAGGGCAACTCCCAGGCCTAACCTAGACCTACCATGAGTTATCCTCTAAAATATTATTCGAGACCATGATTAATCGACTGTTTCAGTGTGGTACCACGTTACTACGTGATCCAAATCAGAAAAAGCCCAGGATCTGCCCAACAAGTATGAGAAATATGCGAATGTTTGAGTCGGATGAGGGCAAATCCCAGGCCTAACCTAGACCTAAAATGGTGTATCCTCCAAAATATTGGTCGTATCCAGGTTTAATTAACAGTTTCCGTGTGGTACCACATTACTACGTGATCCAATCCTGAAAAATCCAAGGATCTGCCCAACAAGTATGAGAAATATACGAAAGTATGAGCATCATGAGGGCAAATCCCAGACCTAACCCAGACCTAACATGCGTTATCCTCTAAAATATTGATCGAGACCAGGATTAATTGACTGTTTCAGTGTGGTACCACATTACTACGTGATCCAAACCAGAAAAAACCCAGGAACTGCTCAACAAGTATGTGAAGAATGCGAAAGTATGAGACAGATGATGGCAAATCCTAGACCTAACCCAGACCTAACATGCGTTATCACCTAAAATATTGAACGAAACCTGGTTTAATCGACTGTTTCAGTGTGGTACCACATTACTACGTGATCCAAACCAGAAAAAGCCCATGGTCTGGCCAACAAGTATGAGAAATATGCGAATGTATGGGTCTCCTGAGGGCAAATCCCAGGCCTAACCTAGACCTAAAATGGTGTATCCTCCAAAATATTGGTCGTATCCAGGTTTAATTAACAGTTTCAGTGTGGTACCACATTACTACGTGATCCAATCCTGAAAAATCCAAGGATCTGGCCAACAAGTATGAGAAATATGCGAAAGTATGAACCTCATGGGGGCAAATCCCACACCTAACCGAGTCCTAACCGGCGTTATCCTCTAAAATGTTGATCGTGACCAGGTTTAATCGACTGTTTCAGTGTGGTACCACATTACTACCTGATCCAAGCCAGAAATAACCCAGGATCTGCTCAACAAGTATGTGAAAAATGCGAAAGTATGAGTCTGATGAGGGCAAATCCCAGGCCTAACCTAGACCTAACATGGTGTATCCTCTAAAATATTAGTCGTATCCAGGTTTAATTAATTGTTGCAGTGTGGTACCACATACTACGTTATCCAATCCAGACAAATCCAAGGATCTGCCCAACTAGTATGAGAAATATGCGAAAGTTTAGTCTGATGAGGGCAAATCCCAGGCCTAACCTAGACCTAACATGCGTTATCCTCTAAAATATTTATCGAGACCAGGTTGAATTGACTGTTTCAGGGCGGTACCACATTACTACGTGATCCAGACCAGTGAAAACCCAGAATCTAGCCGACAAGTTTGAGAGATATGCGAAAGTATGACCCAGATGAGGGCAAATCATAGACCTAACCGAGACCTAACATGCGTTACCCTCTAAAATATTTATCGAGACCAGGTTGAATTGACTGTTTCAGGGCGGTACCACATTACTACGTGATCCAAACCAGTGAAATCACTGATTCTGGCCAACACGTTTGAGAAATATGCGAAAGTATGAGCCTGATGAGAGCAAATCCTAGACCTAACCCAGACCTAACAAGCGTTATCCTCTAAAATATTGATCGAAACCAGGTTTCATGGACTGTTTCAGTGTGATACCACATTACCACGTGATTCAAGCCAGAAAAAACCCAGGATCTGCACAACAAGTATGTGAAGAATGCGAAAGTATGAGCCAGATGATGGCAAATCCTAGACCTAACCCAGACCTAACATGCGTTATCATCTAAAATATTGATCGAAACCAGGTTTAATCGACTGTTTCAGTGTGGTACCACATTACTACGTGATTCAAGCCAGACAAATCCAAGTATCTGCCCAACAAGTATGAGAATTATGCGAAAGTTTAGTCTGATGAGGGCAAATCCCACACCCAACCGAGTCCTATTCGGGGTTATCCTCTAAAATGTTGATCGTGACCAGGTTTAATCGACTGTTTCAGTGTGGTATCACATTACTACCTGATCCAAACCAGAAATAACCCAGGATCTGGCCAACAAGTATGTGAAGAATTCGAAAGTATGAGCCAGATGATGGAAAATCCTAGACCTAACCCAGACCTTACATGCGTTATCATTTAAAATATTGAGCGAAACCAGATTTAACCGACTGTTTCAGTGTGGTACCACATTACTACGTGATCGAAACCAGAAAAAGCCCAGGACCTGGCCAACAAGTATGAGAAATATGCGAAAGTATGAGTCTCATGAGGGCAAATCCCAGGCCTAACCTAGACCTACCATGGTGTAACCTCTAAAATATTGGTCGTATACAGGGTTAATTAACTGTTTCAGTGTGGTACCACATTACTACGTGATCCAATCCAGAAAAATCCAAGGATCTGCCCAACAAGTATGAGAAATATGCGAAAGTTTGAGTCTGATGGGGGCAAATCCCAGGCCTAACCTAGACCTAACATGCGTTATCCTCTAAAATGTTGATCGTGACCAGGTTTAATCGACTGTTTCAGTGCTGTGTCACATTACTACCTGATCCAAACCAGAAATAACCCAGGATCTGGCCAACAAGTATGAGAAATATGCGAAAGTATGAGTCTGATGGGGCAAATCCCAGGCCTAACCTAGACCTAGCATGAGTTATCCTCTAAAATACTGATCGAAACCAGGTTTAGTTGACTGTTTCAGTGTGGCACCATATTACTACGTGATCCAGACCAGAAAAAAACGCAGGATCTGGCCAACAAGTGTGAGAAATGTGCGAAAGTATAAGCCTGATGAGGGCAAATCCTAGACCTAACCCACACCTAACATGCGTTATCCTCTAAAATATTTATCGAGACCAGGTTGAATTGACTGTTTCAGGGCGGTACCACATTACTACGTGATCCAAACCAGTGAAATCACTGAATCTGGCCAACACGATTGAGAGTTATGCGAAAGTATGAGCCTGATGAGAGCAAATCCCAGACCTAACCTAGACCTAACATGCGTTATCCTCTAAAATATAGATCGAAACCAGGTTTAATCGACTGTTTCAGTGTGGTGTCACATTACTACCTGATCCAAACCAGAAATAACCCAGGATCTGGCCAACAAGTATGAGAAATATGCGAAAGTATGAGTCTGATGGGGGCAAATCCCCGGCCTAACCTTGACCTAACATGAGTTATCCTCTAAACTATTGATCGAAACCAGGTTTAATGGACTGTTTCAGTGTGGTACCACATTACCACATGATCCAAACCAGAAAAAGCCCCGGATCTGGCCAATGAGTATGCGAAAAATGCGAAAGTATGAGTCTGATAAGGGCAAATCCTAGACCTAACCCAGACCTAACATGCGTTATCCTCTAAAATATTGGTCGTATCCAGGTTTAACTGACTGTTTGAGTGTGGTACCACATTACTACGTGATCCAACCCAGGAAAAACCCAGGATCTGTTCAACAAGTATGTGAAAAATGCAAAAGTATGAGTCTGATGAGGGCAAATCCCACGCCTAACCTAGACCTAACTTGGTGTATCCTCTAAAATATTAGTCGTATCCTGGTTTTATTAACTGTTTCAGTGTGGTACCACATTACTACGTGATCCAATCCAGAAAAATCCATGGATCTGCCCAACAAGTATGAGAAATATGGGAAAGTTTGAGTCTGATGAGGGCAAATCCCAGGACTAACCTAGACCTAACATGCGTTATCCTCTAAAATATTGATCGTGACCAGGTTTAATCGACTGTTTCAGTGTGGTATCACATTACTACCTGATCCAAACCAGAAATAACCCAGGATCTGGCCAACAAGTATGTGAAGAATGCGAAAGTATGAGTCTGATAAGGGCAAATCCTAGACCTAACCCACACCTAACATGCGTTATCCTCTAAAATATTTATCGAGACCAGGTTGAATTGACTGTTTCAGGGCGGTACCACATTACTACGTGATCCAAACCAGTGAAATCACTGAATCTGGCCAACACGATTGAGAGATATGCGAAAGTATGAACCTGATGAGAGCAAATCCCAGACCTAACCTAGACCTAACATGCGTTATCCTCTAAAATATAGATCGAAACCAGGTTTAATCGACTGTTTCAGTGTGGTGTCACATTACTACCTGATCCAAACCAGAAATAACCCAGGATCTGGCCAACAAGTATGAGAAATATGCGAAAGTATGAGTCTGATGGGGGCAAATCCCCTGCCTAACCTTGACCTAACATGAGTTATCCTCTAAACTATTGATCGAAACCAGGTTTAATGGACTGTTTCAGTGTGGTACCACATTACCACATGATCCAAACCAGAAAAAGCCCCGGATCTGGCCAATGAGTATGCGAAAAATGCGAAAGTATGAGTCTGATAAGGGCAAATCCTAGACCTAACCCAGACCTAACATGCGTTATCCTCTAAAATATTGGTCGTATCCAGGTTTAACTGACTGTTTGAGTGTGGTACCACATTACTACGTGATCCAACCCAGGAAAAACCCAGGATCTGTTCAACAAGTATGTGAAAAATGCAAAAGTATGAGTCTGATGAGGGCAAATCCCACGCCTAACCTAGACCTAACTTGGTGTATCCTCTAAAATATTAGTCGTATCCTGGTTTTATTAACTGTTTCAGTATGGTACCACATTACTACGTGATCCAATCCAGAAAAATCCATGGATCTGCCCAACAAGTATGAGAAATATGCGAAAGTTTGAGTCTGATGAGGGCAAATCCCAGGACTAACCTAGACCTAACATGCGTTATCCTCTAAAATATTGATCGTGACCAGGTTTAATCGACTGTTTCAGTGTGGTATCACATTACTACCTGATCCAAACCAGAAATAACCCAGGATCTGGCCAACAAGTATGTGAAGAATGCGAAAGTATGAGTCTCATGAGGGCAAATCCCAGGCCTAACCTAGACCTAACATGGTGTAACCTCTAAAATATTGGTCGTATCCAGGTTTAATTAAGAGTTTCAGTGTGGTACCACATTACTACGTGATCCAATCCAGAAAAAGCCCCGGATCTGGCCAATGAGTATGCGAAAAATGCGAAAGTATGAGTCTGATGAGGGCAAATCCTAGACCTAACCCACACCTAACATGCGTTATCCTCTAAAATATTTATCGAGACCAGGTTGAATTGACTGTTTCAGGGCGGTACCACATTACTACGTGATCCAAACCAGTGAAATCACTGAATCTGGCCAACACGATTGAGAGATATGCGAAAGTATGAGCCTGATGAGAGCAAATCCCAGACCTAACCTAGACCTAACATGCGTTATCCTCTAAAATATAGATCGAAACCAGGTTTAATCGACTGTTTCAGTGTGGTGTCACATTACTACCTGATCCAAACCAGAAATAACCCAGGATCTGGCCAACAAGTATGAGAAATATGCGAAAGTATGAGTCTGATGGGGGCAAATCCCCGGCCTAACCTTGACCTAACATGAGTTATCCTCTAAACTATTGATCGAAACCAGGTTTAATGGACTGTTTCAGTGTGGTACCACATTACCACATGATCCAAACCAGAAAAAGCCCCGGATCTGGCCAATGAGTATGCGAAAAATGCGAAAGTATGAGTCTGATAAGGGCAAATCCTAGACCTAACCCAGACCTAACATGCGTTATCCTCTAAAATATTGGTCGTATCCAGGTTTAACTGACTGTTTGAGTGTGGTACCACATTACTACGTGATCCAACCCAGGAAAAACCCAGGATCTGTTCAACAAGTATGTGAAAAATGCAAAAGTATGAGTCTGATGAGGGCAAATCCCACGCCTAACCTAGACCTAACTTGGTGTATCCTCTAAAATATTAGTCGTATCCTGGTTTTATTAACTGTTTCAGTGTGGTACCACATTACTACGTGATCCAATCCAGAAAAATCCATGGATCTGCCCAACAAGTATGAGAAATATGCGAAAGTTTGAGTCTGATGAGGGCAAATCCCAGGACTAACCTAGACCTAACATGCGTTATCCTCTAAAATATTGATCGTGACCAGGTTTAATCGACTGTTTCAGTGTGGTATCACATTACTACCTGATCCAAACCAGAAATAACCCAGGATCTGGCCAACAAGTATGTGAAGAATGCGAAAGTATGAGTCTCATGAGGGCAAATCCCAGGCCTAACCTAGACCTAACATGGTGTAACCTCTAAAATATTGGTCGTATCCAGGTTTAATTAACAGTTTCAGTGTGGTACCACATTACTACGTGATCCAATCCAGAAAAAGCCCCGGATCTGGCCAATGAGTATGCGAAAAATGCGAAAGTATGAGTCTGATAAGGGCAAATCCTAGACCTAACCCACACCTAACATGCGTTATCCTCTAAAATATTTATCGAGACCAGGTTGAATTGACTGTTTCAGGGCGGTACCACATTACTACGTGATCCAAACCAGTGAAATCACTGTATCTGGCCAACACGTTTGAGAAATATGCGAAAGTATGAGCCTGATGAGAGCAAATCCCAGACCTAACCTAGACCTAACATGCGTTATCCTCTAAAATATAGATCGAAACCAGGTTTAATCGACTGTTTCAGTGTGGTGTCACATTACTACCTGATCCAAACCAGAAATAACCCAGGATCTGGCCAACAAGTATGAGAAATATGCGAAAGTATGAGTCTGATGGGGGCAAATCCCAGGCCTAACCTTGACCTAACATGAGTTATCCTCTAAACTATTGATCGAAACCAGGTTTAATGGACTGTTTCAGTGAGGTACCACATTACCACATGATCCAAACCAGAAAAAGCCCCGGATCTGGCCAATGAGTATGCGAAAAATGCGAAAGTATGAGTCTGATAAGGGCAAATCCTAGACCTAACCCAGACCTAACATGCGTTATCCTCTAAAATATTGATCGAATCCAGGTTTAATTGACTATTTCAGTGTGGTCCCACATTACTACGTGATCCAAACCAGAAAAAACCCAGGATCCGTTCAACAAGTATGTGAAGAATTCGAAAGTATGAGTCTGATGAGTGAAAATCCCAGGCCTAACCTAGACCTAACACGCGTTATCCTCAAAAATATTGATCGAAACCTGGTTTAATCTGCTGTTTCAGTGTGGTACCACATTACTATGTGATCCAAACCTGAAAATAACCCAGGATCTGTTCAACGAGTATGTGAAGTGTGCGAAAGTATGAGTCTGTTGAGGTCAAATCCCAGACCTATCCCAGACTTAACTTGCGTTATCCTCTAAAATATTGATCGAAACCGGGTTTAATCGACTGTCTCAGTGTGGTACCACATTAATACGTGATCCAAACCAGAAAAAACCCAGGATCAGTTCAACAAGTATGTGAAAAACGCGAAAGTATGAGCCTGATGAGGGCGAATCCCAGACCTATCCCAGACCTAACTTGCGTTATCCTCTAAAATATTGATCGAAACCAGGTTTAATTGACTGTTTCAGCGTGGTACCACATTACTACGTGATACAATCCGGAAACAGCCCAGGATCTTGCCATGAAGTATGAGAAATATGCGAATGTATGAGCCTGATGAGGGCAAATCCTAGACCTAACCCAAACCTAACATGCGTTATCCTCTAAAATATTGATCCAAACCAGGTTTAATGGACTGTTCCAGGGTGGTACCACTTTACTACGTGATCCAAAGCATTAAGAACCCTCCATCAGGTCAACATGTATGTTAAAACTGCGAAAGTATGACCCTGATGAGGGCAAATCCCAGGCCTTACCTAGACCTAACATGCGTTGTCCTCTAAAATATTGATGGAAACCAGGTTTAATTGACTGTTTCAGTGTTGTACTTCATTACTACGTGATGCAATCCAGAAAAAGCCCAGGATCTAGCATTCAAGTATGAGAAATATGCGAAAGAATGAGCCTGATGAGGGCAAATCCCAGACCTAACCTAGACCTGACATGAATTATTCTCTAAAATATTGATCAAAACCAGGTTTAATTGACTGTTTCAGTGTGGTACCACATTACTACCTGATCCAATCCAGAAATAGCCCAGGATCCAGCCATGAAGTATGAGAAATATGCGAAAGTATGAGCCTGATGGGGGCAAATCCTAGACCTAACCCAGACCTAACATGCGTTATCCTCTAAAATATTTATCTAGACCAGGTTTAATTGAATGTTTCAGTGTGGTACCACATTACTATGTGATCCAAACCAGTAAAAACCCAGGATCCGTTCAACGAGTATGTGAAGAATGCGAAAGTACGAGTCTGCTGAGTGAAAATCCCCGGCCTAACCTAGACCTAACATGCGTTATCCTCAAAAATATTGATCGAAACCAGGTTTAATAGACTGTTTCAGTGTGGTACCACACTACTACGTGACCCAAACCGGAAAAACCCAGGATCTGTTGAACAAGTATGTGATAAACGCGAAAGTATGAGCCTGACGAGGGCAAATCCCAGACCTATCCCAGACCTAAGTTGCGTTATCCTCAAAAATATTGATCGAAACCTGGTTTAATCGACTGTTTCAGTGTGGTACCACATTACTACGTGAACCAATCCAGAAATAGCCCAGGATCTAGCCATGACGTATTTGAAATATGCGAAAGTATGGGCCTGACGAGGGCAAATCCTAGACCTAACGAAGACCTAACATGCTTTATCCTCTAAAATATTTATCAAGACCAGGTTTATTTGATTACTTCAGTGTGGTCCCTCATTACTACGTAATCCAAACCAGAAAAAACCCAGGATCCGTTCAACAAGTATGTGAACAATACGAAAGTATGAGTCTGATGAGTGAAAATCCCAGGCCTAACCTAGACCTAACATGCGTTATCCTCAAAAATATTGATCCAAACAAGGTTTAATGGACTGTTTCAGTGTGGTACCACACTACTACGTGATCCAAACTAGAAAAAACACAGGATCTGTTCAACAAGTATGTGAAAAACGCGAAAGTATGAGCCTGATGAGGGCAAATCCCAGACTTATCCCAGACCTAACTTGCGTTGTCCACTAAGATATTGATGGAAACCAGGTTTAATTGACTGCTTCAGTGTTGTACTTCATTACTGCGTGATGCAATCCAGGAAAAGCCCAGGATCTAGCCATCAAGTATGAGAAATATGCGAAGGTATGAGCCTGATGAGGGCGAATCCCAGACCTATCCCAGACCTAACTTGCGTTATCCTCTAAAATATTCATCGAAATCAGGCTTAATTGACTGTTTCTGCGTGGTACCACATTACTACGTGAGACAATCCAGAAACAGCCCAGGATCTAGCCATGAAGTATGAGAAATATGCGAAAGTATCAGCCTGATGAGGGCATATCCTAGACCTAACCCAAACCTAACATGCGTTATCCTCTAAAATATTTATCAAGACCAGGTTTAATTGAATGTTCCAGTGTGGCACCACATTACTACGTGAACCAAACCAGAAAAAACACAGGATCCGTTCAACAAGTATGTGAAGAATGCGAAAGTATGAGTCTGACGAGTGAAAATCCCTGACCTAACCTAGACCAAACTTGCGTTATCCTCTAAAATATTGATCCAAACCAGTTTTAATGGACTGTTTCAGTGTGGTCCCACATTACTACGTGATCCAAGCCAGAAAAAACCCAGGATCTGCTCAAAAAGTGTGTGAAAGTATGAGCCTGATGAGGGCGAATCCCAGACCTATCCCAGACCTAACTTGCGTTATCCTCTAAAATATTGATCGAAACCAGTTTTAATTGACTGTTTCAGCGTGGTACCACATTACTACGTGATACAATCCAGAAACAGCCCAGGATCTAGCCATGAAGTATGAGAAATATGCGAAAGTATGAGCCTGATGAGGGCAAATCCTAGACCTAACCCAAACCTAACATGCGTTATCCTCTAAAATATTTATCAAGACCAGGTTTAATTGACTGTTTCAGTGTTGTACTTCATTACTACGTGCTGCAATCCAGAAAAAGCCCAGGATCTAGCCATCAAGTATGAGAAATATGCGAAAGAATGAGCCTGATGAGAGCAAATCCCAGACCTAACCTAGACATAACATGAATTATTCTCTAAAATATTGATCATGACCAGGTTTAATCGACTGTTTCAGTGTGGTACCACACTACTACGTGACCCAAACAGGAAAAAACCCAGGATCCGTTCAACAAGTATGTGAAGAATGCGAAAGTATGAGCCTGATGAGGGCAAATCCCAGACCTAACCCAGACCTAACATGCGTTATCCTCTAAAATATTTATCAAGATCAGGTTTAATTGATTGTTTCAGTGTGGTACCACATTGCTACGTGATCCAAACCAGAAAAAACCGAGGACCAGTTCAACAAGTATGTGAAAAACGCGAAAGTATGAGCCTGATGAGGGCAAATCCCAGACCTATCCCAGACCAAACTTGCGTTATCCTCTAAAATATTGATCGAAACCAGTTTTAATTGACTGTTTCAGCGTGGTACCACATTACTACGTGATACAATCCTGAAACAGCCCAGGATCTAGCCATGAAGTATGAGAAATATGCGAAAGTATGAGCCTGATGAGTGCAAATCCTAGACCTAACCCAAACCTAACATGCGTTATCCTCTAAAATATTGATCCAAACCAGGTTTAATGGTCTGCTTCAGTGCGGTACCACTTCACTACGTGATCCAAAGCAGAAAAAACCCTCGATCAGGTCAACATGTATGTTAAAACTGCGGAAGTATGACCCTGATGAGGGCAAATCCCAGGCCTAGCCTAGGCCTAACATGCGTTATCTTCTAAAATATTGAGCGAAACCAGGTTTAATTGACTGTTTCAGTGTGGTACCACACTACTACGTGATACAACCCAGAAATAGCCCAGGATCTAGCCATGAAGTATGAGAAAAATGCGAAAGTATGAGCCTGATGAGTGAAAATCCCAGACCTAACCTAGACCTAACATGCGTTTTCCTCTAAAATATTGATGGAAACCAGGTTTAATTGACTGTTTCAGTGTGGTACCACATTACCACGTGATCCAATCCAGAAATAGCCCAGGATCCAGGCAAGAAGTATGAGAAATATGCGAAAGTATGAGCCTGATGGGGGCAAATCCTAGACCTAACCCAAACCTAACATGCGTTATCCTCTAAAATATTTATCAAGACCAGGTTTAATTGACAGTTTCAGTGTTGTACTTCATTACTACGTGATGCAATCCAGAAAAAGCCCAGGATCAAGCCATCTAGTATGAGAAATATGCGAAAGAATGAGCCTGATGAGAGCAAATCCCAGACCTAACCTAGACCTAACATGAAATATTCTCTAAGACATTGATCGAAACCAGGTTTAATTGACTGCTCCAGTGTGGTCCCACATTACTACCTGATCCAAACCAGGAAAAACCCAGGATCCGTTCAACAAGTATGTGAAGAATGCGAAAATATGTGTCTGATGAGTGAAAATCCCAGGCCCAACCTAGACCTAACATGCGTTATCCTCTAAAATATTGTTCCAAACCAGGTTTAATGGTCTGGTTCAGTGCGGTACCACTTCACTACCTGATCCAAAGCAGAAAAAACCCTCGATCAGGCCAACATGTATGTTAAAACTGCGGAAGTATGACCCTGATGAGGGCAAATCCCAGGCCTAGCCTAGGCCTAACATGCGTTATCTTCTAAAATATTTATCATGACCAGGTTTAATTGATTGTTTCAGTGTGGTCCCACATTACTACGTGATCCAAACCAGAAAATACCCAGGATCCGTTCAACAAGTATGTGAAGAATGCGAAAGTATGAGTCTGATGAGAGAAAATCCCTGGGCTAACCTAGACCTAACATGCGTTGTCCTCTAAAATATTGATGGAAACCAGGCTTAATTGACTGTTTCAGTGTTGCACTTCATTACAACGTGATGCAATCCAGACAAAGCCCAGGATCTAGCCATCAAGTATGAGAAATATGCGAAAGTATCAGCCCGATGAGGGCAAATCCTAGACCTAACCCAGACCTAACATGCGTTATCCTCAAAAATATTGATCGAAACCAGGTTTAATCGACTGTTTCAGTGTGGTACCACACTACTACGTGACCCAAACCGGAAAAACCCAGGATCTGTTGGACAAGTATGTGAAAAACGCGAAAGTATGAGCCTGACGTGGGCAAATCCCAGACCTATCCCAGACCTAAGTTGCGTTATCCTCAAAAATATTGATCGAAACCTGGTTTAATCGACTGTTTCAGTGTGGTACCACATTACTACGTGATCCAATCCAGAAATAGCCCAGGATCTAGCCATGAAGTATGAGAAATATGCGAAAGTATGAGCCTGACGATGGCAAATCCTAGACCTAACGAAGACCTAACATGCTTTATCCTCTAAAATATTTATCAAGACCAGGTTTATTTGATTGTTTCAGTGTGGTCCCTCATTACTACGTAATCCAAACCAGAAAAAACCCAGGATCCGTTCAACAAGTACGTGAAGAATACGAAAGTATGAGTCTGATGAGTGAAAATCCCAGGCCTAACCTAGACCTAACATGCGTCATCCTCAAAAATATTGATCGAAACCTGGTTTAATCGACTGTTTCAGTGTGGTACCACATTACTATGTGATCCAAACCAGAAAATAACCCAGGATCTGTTCAACGAGTATGTGAAGTGTGCGAAAGTATGAGTCTGATGAGGGCAAATCCCAGGCCTAACCTAGACCTAACATGCGTTATCCTCTAAAATATTGATCCAAACCAGGTTTAATGGACTGCTTCAGTGTGGTACCACTTTACTACGTGATCCAAAGCAGAAAAAACCCTCGTTCACGTCAACATGTATGTTAAAGCTGCGAAAGTATGACCCTGATGGGGGCAAATCCCAGGCCTAACCTAGACCTAACATGCATTGTCCTCTAAAATATTGATGGAAACCAGGTTGAGTTGACTGTTTCAGTGTTGTACTTCATTACTACGTGATGCAAACCGGAAAAAGCCCAGGATCTAGCCATCAAGTGTGAGAAATATGCGAAAGAATGAGCCTGATGAGAGCAAATCCCAGACCTAACCTAGACCTGACATGAATTATTCTCTAAAATATTGATCAAAACCAGGTTTAATTGACTGTTTCAGTGTGGTACCACATTACTACGTGATCCAAACCAGAAATAGCCCAGGATCCAGCCATGAAGTATGAGAAATATGCGAAAGTATGAGCCTGATGTGGGCAAATCCTAGTCCTAACCCAGACCTAACATGCGTTATCCTCTAAAATATTTATCAAGACCAGGTTTAATGGACTGTTTCGGTGTTGTACTTCATTACTACGTGATGCAATCCAGAAAAAGCCCAGGATCTAGCCATCATGTATGAGAAACATGCGAAAGAATGAGCCTGATGAGAGCAAATCCCAGACCTAACCTAGACATAACATGAATTATTCTCTAAAATATTGATCATGGCCAGGTTTAATTGATTGTTTCAGTGTGGTCCCACATTACTACGTGATCCAAACCAGAAAAAACCCAGGATCCGTTCAACAAGTATGTGAAGAATGCGAAAGTATGAGCCTAATGAGGGCAAATCCCAGACCTATCCCAGACCAAACTTGCGTTATCCTCTAAAATATTGATCGAAACCAAGGTTAACCGACTGCTTCAGTGTGGTACCACATTGCTACGTGATCCAAACCAGAAAAAACCGAGGACCAGTTCAACAAGTATGTGAAAATCGCGAAAGTATGAGCCTGATGAGGGCAAATCCCAGACCTATCCCAGACCAAACTTGCGTTATCCTCTAAAATATTGATCGAAACCAGTTTTAATTGACTGTTTCAGCGTGGTACCACATTACTACGTGATACAATCCTGAAACAGCCCAGGATCTAGCCATGAAGTATGAGAAATATGCGAAAGTATGAGCCTGATAAGTGCAAATCCTAGACCTAACCCAAACCAAACATGCGTTATCCTCTAAAATATTGATCCAAACCAGGTTTAATGGTCTGCTTCAGTGCGGTACCACTTCACTACGTGATCCAAAGCTGAAAAAACCCTCGATCAGGTCAACATGTATGTTAAAACTGCGGAAGTATGATCCTGATGAGGGCATATCCCAGGCCTAACCTAGACCTAACATGCGTTTTCCTCTAAAACATTGATGGAAACCAGGTTTAATTGACTGTTTCAGTGTGGTACCACATTACCACGTGATCCAATCGAGAAATTGCCCAGGATCCAGCCATGAAGTATGAGAAATATGCGAAAGTATGAGCCTGATGGGGGCAAATCCTAGACCTAACCCAAGCCTAACATGCGTTATCCTCTAAAATATTTATCAAGACCAGGTTTAATTGACTGTTTCAGTGTTGTACTTCATTACTACGTGATGCAATCCAGAAAAAGCCCAGGATCTAGCCATCAAGTATGAGAAATATGCGAAAGAATGAGCCTGATGAGAGCAAATCCCAGACCTAACCTAGACCTAACATGAAATAGTCTCCAAAACATTGATCGAAACCAGGCTTAATTGACTGTTTCAGCGTGGTACCACATTACTACGTGATACAATCCAGAAACAGCCCAGGATCTAGCCGTGAAGTATGAGAAATATGCGAAAGTATCAGCCTGATGAGGGCAAATCCTAGACCTAACCCAAACCTAACATGCGTTATCCTCTAAATTATTTATCAAGACCAGGTTTAATTGAATGTTCCAGTGTGGTACCACATTACTACCTGATCCAAACCAGGAAAAACCCAGGATCCGTTCAACAAGTATGTGAAGAATGCGAAAATATGTGTCTGATGAGTGAAAATCCCAGGCCCAACCTAGACCTAACATGCGTTATCCTCTCAAATATTGATCCAAACCAGGATTAATGGTCTGCTTCAGTGCGGTACCACTTCACTACGTGATTCAAAGCAGAAAAAACCCTCGATCAGGCCAACATGTATGTTAAAACTGCGAAAGTATGACCCTGATGAGGGCAAATCCCAGGCCTAACCTAGGCCTAACATGAGTTATCTTCTAAAATACTGAGCGAAACCAGGTTTAATTGACTGTTTCAGTGTGGTACCACATTACTACGTGATACAATCCAGAAATAGCCCAGGATCTAGCCATGAAGTATGAGAAAAATGCGAAAGTATGAGCCTGATGAGTGAAAATCCCAGACCTAACCTAGACGTAACATGCGTTATCCTCAAAAATATTGATCGAAACCAGGTTTAATCGACTGTTTCAGTGTGGTACCACACTACTACGTGACCCAAACAGGAAAAAACCCAGGATCTGTTCAACAACTATGTGAAAAACGCGAAAGTATGAGCCTGATGAGGGCAAATCCCAGACCTATCCCAGACCTAACTTGCGTTATCCTCAAAAATATTGATAGAAACCTGGTTTAATCGACTGTTTCAGTGTGGTACCACATTACTACGTGATCCAATCCAGAAATAGCCCAGGATCTAGCCATGAAGTATGAGAAATATGCGAAAGTATGAGCCTGATGAGGGCGAATCCCAGACCTATCCCAGACCTAACATGCGTTATCCTCTAAAATATTAATCGAAACCAGGTTTAATCGACTGTTTCAGTGTGGTACCACATTACTACGTGATCCAAACAAGAAAAAAACCCAGGATCTTGTCAACGAGTATGTAAAGTGTGCGAAAGTATGTGTCTGATGAGGGCTAATCCCAGATCTAACCTAGACCTAACTTGCGTTATCCTCTAAAATAGTGATCGAAACCAGGTTTAATTGACTGTTTTAGTTGTGGTACCACTTTACTACGAGATCCAAAGCAGAAAAAACACTCGATCAGGTCAACATGCATGTTAAAACTGCGAAAGTATGACCCTGATGAGGGCAAATCCCAGGCCTAACCTAGGCCTAACATGCGTTATCTTCTAAAATATTGAGCGAAACCAGGTTTAATTGACTGTTTCAGTGTGGTACCACATTACTACGTGATACAATCCAGAAATAGCCCAGGTTCTAGCCATGAAGTATGAGAAAAATGCGAAAGTATGAGCCTGATGAGTGAAAATCCCAGACCTAACTTAGACCTAACATGCGTTATCCTCAAAAATATTGATCGAAACTAGGTTTAATCGACTGTTTCAGTGTGGTACCACACTACTACGTGACCCAAACAGGAAAAAACCCAGGATCTGTTCAACAAGTATGTGAAAAACGCGAAAGTATGAGCCTGATGAGGGCAAATCCCAGACCTATCCCAGACCTAACTTGCGTTATCCTCAAAAATATTGATAGAAACCTGGTTTAATCGACTGTTTCAGTGTGGTACCACATTACTACGTGATCCAATCCAGAAATAGCCCAGGATCTAGCCATGAAGTATGAGAAATATGCGAAAGTATGAGCCTGATGAGGGCGAATCCCAGACCTATCCCAGACCTAACATGCGTTATCCTCTAAAATATTAATCGAAACCAGGTTTAATCGACTGTTTCAGTGTGGTACCACTTCACTACGTGATCCAAAGCAGAAAAAACCCTCGATCAGGCCAACATGTATGTTAAAACTGCGAAAGTATGACCCTGATGAGGGCAAATCCCAGGCCTAACCTAGGCCTAACATGAGTTATCTTCTAAAATACTGAGCGAAACCAGGTTTAATTGACTGTTTCAGTGTGGTACCACATTACTACGTGATACAATCCAGAAATAGCCCAGGATCTAGCCATGAAGTATGAGAAAAATGCGAAAGTATGAGCCTGATGAGTGAAAATCCCAGACCTAACCTAGACCTAACATGCGTTATCCTCAAAAATATTGATCGAAACCAGGTTTAATCGACTGTTTCAGTGTGGTACCACACTACTACGTGACCCAAACAGGAAAAAACCCAGGATCTGTTCAACAACTATGTGAAAAACGCGAAAGTATGAGCCTGATGAGGGCAAATCCCAGACCTATCCCAGACCTAACTTGCGTTATCCTCAAAAATATTGATAGAAACCTGGTTTAATCGACTGTTTCAGTGTGGTACCACATTACTACGTGATCCAATCCAGAAATAGCCCAGGATCTAGCCATGAAGTATGAGAAATATGCGAAAGTATGAGCCTGATGAGGGCGAATCCCAGACCTATCCCAGACCTAACATGCGTTATCCTCTAAAATATTAATCGAAACCAGGTTTAATCGACTGTTTCAGTGTGGTACCACATTACTACGTGATCCAAACAAGAAAAAAACCCAGGATCTTGTCAACGAGTATGTAAAGTGTGCGAAAGTATGTGTCTGATGAGGGCTAATCCCAGATCTAACCTAGACCTAACATGAATTATTCTCTAAAATATTGATCGAAACCAGGTTTAATTGACTGTTTTAGTTGTGGTACCACTTTACTACGTGATCCAAAGCAGAAAAAACCCTCGATCAGGTCAACATGCATGTTAAAACTGCGAAAGCATGAGCCTGATGAGGGCTAATCCCAGACCTATCCCAGACCTAACTTGCGTTATCCTCTAAAATAGTGATCGAAACCAGGTTTAATTGACTGTTTTAGTTGTGGTACCACTTTACTACGAGATCCAAAGCAGAAAAAACACTCGATCAGGTCAACATGCATGTTAAAACTGCGAAAGTATGACCCTGATGAGGGCAAATCCCAGGCCTAACCTAGGCCTAACATGCGTTATCTTCTAAAATATTGAGCGAAACCAGGTTTAATTGACTGTTTCAGTGTGGTACCACATTACTACGTGATACAATCCAGAAATAGCCCAGGATCTAGCCATGAAGTATGAGAAAAATGCGAAAGTATGAGCCTGATGAGTGAAAATCCCAGACCTAACTTAGACCTAACATGCGTTATCCTCAAAAATATTGATCGAAACTAGGTTTAATCGACTGTTTCAGTGTGGTACCACACTACTACGTGACCCAAACAGGAAAAAACCCAGGATCTGTTCAACAAGTATGTGAAAAACGCGAAAGTATGAGCCTGATGAGGGCAAATCCCAGACCTATCCCAGACCTAACTTGCGTTATCCTCAAAAATATTGATAGAAACCTGGTTTAATCGACTGTTTCAGTGTGGTACCACATTACTACGTGATCCAATCCAGAAATAGCCCAGGATCTAGCCATGAAGTATGAGAAATATGCGAAAGTATGAGCCTGACGAGGGCAAATCCTAGACCAAACCCAGACCTAACATGCGTTATCCTCTAAAATATTTATCAAGACCAGGTTTAATTGAATGTTTCAGTGTGGTACCACATTACTACGTGATCCAAACCAGAAAAAACCCAGGATCCGTTCAACAAGTATGTGAAGAATGCGAATGTATGAGTCTGATCAGTGAAAATCTTAGACCTAACCCAGACCTAAGATGCGTTATCCTCTAAAATATTTATCCAGAACAGGTTTCATTGAATGTTTCAGTGTGGTACCACTTTACTACGTGATCCAATCCAGAAATAGCCCAGGATCTAGCCATGAAGTATGAGAAATATGCGATAGTAAGAGCCTGATGAGGGCAAATCCTAGACCTATCCCAGACCTAACTTGCGTTGTCCTCTAAAATATTGATGGAAACCAGGTTTCATTGACTGTTTCAGTATGGTACTACATTACTACGTGATGCAATCCAGATAAAGCCCAGGATCCGTTCAACAAGTATGAAGAAAGCGAAAGTATGAGTCTGATGAGGGCTAATCCCAGACCTATCCCAGACCTAACATGCGTTATCCTCAAAAATATTGATCGAAACCAGGTTTAATCGACTGTTTCAGTGTGGAACCACATTACTACGTGATCCAAACCAGAAAAAACCCAGGATCCGTTCAACAAGTATGTGAAGAATGCGAATGTATGAGTCTGATCAGTGAAAATCTCAGGCCTTACCTAGACCTAACTTGCGTTGTCCTCTAAAATATTGATCGAAACCAGGTTTCATTGACTGTTTCAGTGTGGTACTACATTACTACGTGATGCAATCCAGAAAAAGCTCAGGATCTAGCCATCAAGTATGAGAAATATGCGAAAGAATGAGCCTGATGAGAGCAAATCCCAGACCTATCCCAGACCTAACTTGCGTTATCCTCCAAAATATTGATCGAAACCTGGTTTAATTGACTGTTTTAGTGTGGTACCACATTACTACGTGATCCAAACCAGAAAAAACCCAGGATCTGTTCAACAAGTATGTGAAAAACGCGAAACTGTGAGCCTGATGAGGGCAAATCTTAGACCTAACCCAGACCTAAGATGCGTTATCCTCTAAAATATTGATCGGAGCCAAGTCTAATCGACTGTTTCAATGTGGTACCACATTACTATGTGATCCAAACCAGAAAATAACCCAGGATCTGTTCAACGAGTATGTGAAGTGTGCGAAAGTATGAGTCTGATGAGGGCAAATCCCAGACCTATCCCAGACCTAACATGCGTTATCCTCTAAAATATTTATCAAGACCAGGTTTAATTGATTGTTTCAGTGTGGACCCACATTACTACGTGATCCAAACCAGAAAAAACCCAGGATCCGTTCAACAAGTATGTGAAGAATGCGAAAGTATGAGTCTGATGAGTGAAAATCCCAGGCCTAACCTAGACCTAACATGCGTTATCCTCAAAAATATTGATCGAAACCTGGTTTAAACGACTGTTTCAGTGTGGTACCACATTACTATGTGATCCAAACCAGAAAATAACCCAGGATCTGTTCAACGAGTATGTGAAGTGTGCGAAAGTATGAGTCTGATGAGGGCAAATCCCAGACCTATCCCAGACCTAACACGCGTTATCCTCTAAAATATTTATCAAGACCAGGTTTAATTGATTGTTTCAGTGTGGACCCACATAACTACGTGATCCAAACCAGAAAAAACCCAGGATCCGTTCAACAAGTATGTGAAGAATGCGAATGTATGAGTCTGATCAGTGAAAATCTCAGGCCTTACCTAGACCTAACTTGCGTTGTCCTCTAAAATATTGATGGAAACCAGGTTTCATTGACTGTTTCAGTGTGGTACTACATTACTACGTGATGCAATCCAGAAAAAGCTCAGGATCTAGCCATCAAGTATGAGAAATATGCGAAAGAATGAGCCTGATGAGAGCAAATCCCAGACCTATCCCAGACCTAACTTGCGTTATCCTCCAAAATATTTATCAAGGCCAGGTTTAATTGAATGTTTCAGTGTGGTACCACATTACTACGTGATCCAAACAAGAAAAAACCAAGGATCCGTTCAACAAGTATGTGAAGAATGCGAAAGTATGAGTCTGATGAGTGAAAATCCCAGGCCTGACCTAGACCTAACATGAATTATTCTCTAAAATATTCATCGAAACCAGGTTTAATCGACTGTTTCAGTGTGGTACCACATTACTATGTGATCCAAACCAGAAAATAACCCAGGATCTGTTCAACAAGTATGTGAATTGTGCGAAAGTATGAGTCTGATGAGGTCAAATCCCAGACCAATCCCAGACTTAACTTGCGTTATCCTCTAAAATATTGATCGGAACCAGGTTTAATCGACTGTTTCAGCGTGGAACCACATTACTACGTGATACAATCCAGGAACAGCCCAGGATCTAGCCATCAAGTATGAGAAATATGCGAAAGAATGAGCCTGATGAGAGCAAATCCCAGACCAAACCTAGACCTAACATGAATTATTCTCTAAAATATTCATCGAAACCAGGTTTAATCGACTGTTTCAGTGTGGTACCACATTACTATGTGATCCAAACCAGAAAATAACCCAGGATCTGTTCAACGAGTATGTGAAGTGTGCGAAAGTATGAGTCTGATGAGGTCAAATCCCAGATCTATCCCAGACTTAACTTGCGTTATCCTCTAAGATATTGATCGAAACCAGGTTTAATCGACTGTTTCAGTGTGGTACCACATTACTACGTGATCCAAACCAGAAAAACCCCAGGATCCGTTCAACAAGTATGTGAAGAATGCGAAAGTATGAGTCTGATGAGTGAAAATCCCAGGCCTGACCTAGACCTAACATGCGTTATCCTCTAAAATATTGATCCAAACCAGGTTTAATGGACTGTTTCAGTGTGGTACCACACTACTACGTGATCCAAACCAGAGAAAACCCAGGATCTGTTCAACAAGTATGTGAAAAACGCGAAAGTATGAGCCTGATGAGGGCAAATCCCAGACCTATCCCAGACCTAACTTGCGTTGTCCTCTAAGATATTGATGGAAACCAGGTTTAATTGACTGTTTCAGTGTTGTACTTCATTACTACGTGATGCAATCCAGAAAAAGCCCAGGATCTAGCCATCAAGTATGAGAAATATGCGAAAGAACGAGCCTGATGAGAGCAAATCCCAGACCTAACCTAGACCTAACATGAATTATTCTCTAAAATATTGATCGAAACCAGGTTTAATCGACTGTTTCAGTGTGGTACCACATTACTATGTGATCCAAACCAGAAAATAACCCAGGATCTGTTCAACGAGTATGTGAAGTGTGCGAAAGTATGAGTCTGATGAGGTCGAATCCCAGACCTATCCCAAACCTAACTATGCGTTATCCTCTAAAATATTGACCATAACCAGGTTTAATCGACTGTTTCAGTGTGGTACCACATTACTACGTGATCCAAACCAGAGATAACCCAGGATCAGTTCAACAAGTATGAGAAGAATGCGAAAGTATGAGTCTGATGAGTGAAAATCCCAGGGCTAACCTAGACCTAACATGCGTTATCCTCTAAACAATTGATCCAAACCAGGTTTAATGGACTGTTTCAGTGTGGTACCACACTACTACGTGTTACAAACCAGAAAAAAGCCCAGGATCTGTTCAACAAGTATGAGAAGAATGCGAAAGTATGAGTCTGATGAGTGAAAATCCCAGGGCTAACCTAGACCTAACATGCGTTATCCTCTAAACAATTGATCCAAACCAGGTTTAATGGACTGTTTCAGTGTGGTACCACTTTACTACGTGATCCAAAGCAGAAAAAACCCTCGATCAGGTCAACATGTATGTTAAAACTGCGAAAGTATGACCCTGATCAGGGCAAATCCCAGGCCTAACCTAGACCTAACATGCGCTGTCCTCTAAAATATTGATGGAAACCAGGTTTAATTGACTGTTTCAGTGTTGTACTTCATTACTACGTGATCCACTCCAGAAAAAACCCAGGATCTGTTCAACGAGTATGTGAAGTGTGCGTAGGTATGAGTCTGATGAGGGCAAATCCCAGACCTATCCCAGACCTAACTTGCGTTATCCACTAAAATATTGATCGAAACCAGGTTTAACCGACTGTTTCAGTGTGGAACCACATTACTACGTGATCCAAACCAGAAAAAACCCAGTTTCAGTTCAACAAGTATGTGAAGAATGCGAAAGTATGAGTCTGATGAGTGAAAATCCCAGGCCTAACCTAGACCTAACATGCGTTGTCCTCAAAAATAGTGATCGAAACCTGGTTTAATCGACTGTTTCAGTGTGGTACCACATTACTATGTGATCCAAACCAGAAAATAACCCAGGATCTGTTCAACGAGTATGTGAAGTGTGCGAAAGTATGAGTCTGATGAGGGCAAATCCCAGACCTATCCCAGACCTAACATGCGTTATCCTCTAAAATATTTATCAAGACCAGGTTTAATGGATTGTTTCAGTGTGGACCCACATAACTACGTGATCCAAACCAGAAAAAATCCAGGATCCGTTCAACAAGTATGTGAAGAATGCGAATGTATGAGTCTGATCAGTGAAAATCTCAGACCTTACCTAGACCTAACTTGCGTTGTCCTCTAAAATATTGATGGAAACCAGGTTTCATTGACTGTTTCAGTGTGGTACTACATTACTACGTGATGCAATCCAGAAAAAGCTCAGGATCTAGCCATCAAGTACGAGAGATATGCGAAAGAATGAGCCTGATGAGAGCAAATCCCAGACCTATCCCAGACCTAACTTGCGTTATCCTCCAAAATATTTATCAAGGCCAGGTTTAATTGAATGTTTCAGTGTGGTACCACATTACTATGTGATCCAAACCAGAAAATAATGCAGGATCCGTTCAACAAGTATGTGAAAAACGCGAAAGTATGAGCCTGATGAGGGCAAATCCCAGACCTGTCCCAGACCTAACTTGCGTTATCCTCTAAAATATTGATCGAAACCAAGTTTAATCGACTGGATCAGTGTGGAACCACATTACTACGTCATCCAAGCCAGAAAAAAACCCAGGATCATGTCAACGAGTATGTGAAGTGTGCGAAAGTATGAGTCTGATGAGGGCTAATCCCAGACCTATCCCAGACCTAGCTTGCGTGATCCTGTAAAATATTGATCGAAACCAGGTTTAATTGACTGTTTTAGTGTGGTACCACATTACTACGAGATACAATGCAGAAACAGCCCAGGATCTAGCCATGAAGTATGAGAAATATGCGAAAGTATGAGCCTGATGAGGGAAAATCCTAGACGTAACCCAGACCTAACATGCGTTATCCTCTAAAATATTTATCAAGACCAGGTTTAATTGAATGTTTCAGTGTGGTACCACAATACTACGTGATCCAAACCACAAAAAACCCAGGATCTGTTCGACAAGTATGTGAAAAACGCGAAACTGTGAGCCTGATGAGGGCAAATCTTAGACCTAACCTTGACCTAACATGCGTTATCCTTTAAAATTTTTATCCAGACCAGGTTTCATTGAATGTTTCAGTGTGGTACCACTTTACTACGTGATCCAATCCAGAAATAGCCCAGGCTCTAGCCATGAAGTATGAGAAATATGCGAAAGTATGAGTCTGATGAGGGCTAATCCCAGACCTATCCCAGACCTAACTTGCGTTATCCTCTAAAATATTTATCCAGACCAGGTTTCATTGGATGTTTCAGTGTGGTACCACATTACTACGTGATCCAATCCAGAAAAAACAAAGGATCCGTTCAACAAGTATGTGAAGAATGCGAAAGTATGAGCCTGATGAGGGCAAATCCCAGACCTATCCCAGACCTAACATGCGTTATCCTCTAAAATATTGATCGAAACCTGGTTTAACCGACTGTTTCAGAGTGGTACCACATTGCTATGTGATCCAAACCAGAAAATAACCCAGGATCTGTTCAAGGAGTATGTGAAGTGTGCGAAAGTATGAGTCTGATGAGGTCAAATCCCAGACCAATCCCAGACTTAACTTGCGTTATCCTCTAAAATATTGATCGAAACCAGGTTTAATCGACTGTTTCAGTGTGGTACCACATTACTACGTGATCCAAACCAGAAAAAACCCAGGATCAGTTCAACAAGTATGAGAAGAATGCGAAAGTATGAGTCTAATGAGTGAAAATCCGAGGGCTAACCTAGCCCTAACATGCGTTATCCTCTAAAATATTGATCCAAACCAGGTTTAATGGACTGTTTCAGTGTGGTACCACACTACTACGTGATACAAACCAGAAAAAACCCAGGATCTGTTCAACAAGTATGTGAAAAACGCGAAAGTATGAGCCTGATGAGGGCGAATCCCAGACCTATGCCAGACCTAACTTGCGTTATCCTCTAAAATATTGATCGAAACCAGGTTTAATTGACTGTTTCAGCGTGGTACCACATTACTACGTGATACAATCCAGAAACAGCCCAGGATCTAGCCATGAAGTATGAGATATATGCGAAAGTATGAGCCTGCTGAGTGCAAATCCTAGACCTAACCCAAGCCTAACATGCGTTATCCTCTAAAATATTTATCAAGACAAGGTTTAATTGATTGTTTCAGTGTGGTCCCACATTACAACATGATACAAACCAGAAAAAACCCAGGGTCAGTTCAACAAGTATGTGAAGAATGCGAAAGTATGAGTCTGATGAGGGCAAATCCCATACCTATCCCAGACCTAACATGCGTTATCCTCTAAAATATTTATCAAGACCAGGTTTAATTGATTGTTTCAGTGTGGACCCACATTCCTACGTGATCCAAACCAGAAAAAACCCAGCATCCGTTCAACAAGTATGTGAAGAATGCGAAAGTATGAGTCTGATGAGTGAAAATCCCAGGCCTGACCTAGACCTAACATGCGTTATCCTCTAAAATATTGAGCGAAACCAGGTTTAATGGACTGTTTCAGTGTGGTACCACACTACTACGGGATCCAAACCAGAAAAAACCCAGGATCTGTTCAACAAGTATGTGAAGTGTGCGAAACTATGAGTCTGATGAGGTCAAATCCCAGACCAATCCCAGACTTAACTTGCGTTATCCTCTAAAATATTGATCGAAACCAGGTTTAATCGACTGTTTCAGCGTGGTACCACATTACTACGTGATACAATCCAGAAATAGCCCAGGATCTAGCCATGATGTATGAGAAAGATGCGAAAGTATGAGCATGATGAGGGCAAATTCTAGAGCTGACCCAGACCTAACATGCGTTATCCTCTAAAATATTTATCAAGACCAGGTTTAATTGACTGTTTCAGTGTGGTCCCACATTACTACGTGATCCAAACCAGAAAAAACCCAGGATCCGTTCTACAAGTACGTGAAGAATGCGAAAGTATGAGTCTGATGAGTGAGAATCCCAGGCCTAACCTAGACCTAACATGCGTTATCCTCAAAAATATTGATCGAAACCTGGTTTAATCGACTGTTTCAGTGTGGTACCACATTACTATGTGATCCAAACCAGAAAGTAACCCAGGATCTGTTCAACGAGTATGTGAAGTGTGCGAAAGTATGAGTCTGATGAGGGCAAATCCCAGACCTATCCCAGACCTAACATGCGTTATCCTCTAAAATATTTATCAAGACCAGGTTTAATTGATTGTTTCAGTGTGGACCCACATTACTACGTCATACAATCCAGAAACAGCCCAGAATCTAGCCATCAAGTATGAGAAATATGCGAAAGAATGAGCCGGATGAGAGCAAATCCCAGACCTAACCTAGACCTAACATGAATTATTCTCTAAAATATTGATCGAAACCAGGTTTAATCGACTGTTTCAGTGTGGTACCACATTACTATGTGATCCAAACCAGAAAATAACCCAGGATCTGTTCAACGAGTATGTGAAGTGTGCGAAAGTATGAGTCTGATGAGGTCAACTCCCAGACCTATCCCAAACCTAACTATGCGTTATCCTCTAAAATATTGATCATAACCAGGTTTAATCGACTGTTTCAGTGTGGTACCACATTACTACCTGATCCAAACCAGAAAAAACCCAGGATCCGTTCAACAAGTATGTGAAGAATGCGAAAGTATGAGTCTGATGAGTGAAAATCCCAGGCCTAACCTAGTCCTAACATGCGTTATCCTCAAAAATATTGATCGAAACCTGGTTTAATCGACTGTTTCAGTGTGGTACCACATTACTATGTGATCCAAACCAGAAAATAACCCAGGATCTGTTCAACGAGTATGTGAAGTGTGCGAAAGTATGAGTCTGATGAGGTCAAATCCCAGACCAATCCCAGACTTAACTTGCGTTATCCTCTAAGATATTGATCGAATCCAGGTTTACTCGACTGTTTCAGTGTGGTACCACATTACTACGTGATCCAAACCAGAAAAACCCCAAGATCAGTTCAACATGTATGAGAAGAATGCGAAAGTATGAGTCTGATGAGTGAAAATCCCAGGGCTAACCTAGACCTAACATGCGTTATCCTCTAAACAATTGATCCAAACCAGGTTTAATGGACTGTTTCAGTGTGGTACCACACTACTACGTGATACAAACCAGAAAAAACCCAGGATCTGTTCAACAAGTATGAGAAGAATGCGAAAGTATGAGTCTGATGAGTGAAAATCTCAGGGCTAACCTAGACCTAACATGCGTTATCCTCTAAACAATTGATCCAAACTAGGTTTAATGGACTGTTTCAGTGTGGTACCACTTTACTACGTGATCCAAAGCAGAAAAAACCCTCGATCAGGTCAACATGTATGTTAAAACTGCGAAAGTATGACCCTGATCAGGGCAAATCCCAGGCCTAACCTAGACCTAACATGCGCTGTCCTGTAAAATATTGATGGAAACCAGGTTTAATTGACTGTTTCAGTGTTGTACTTCATTACTACGTGATCCAATCCAGAAAAAGCCCAGGTTCTAGCCATCAAGTATGAGAAATATGCGAAAGAATGAGCCTGATGAGAGAAAATCCCAGACCTAACCTAGACCTAACATGAATTATTCTCTAAAATATTGGTCGAAACCAGGTTTAATTGACTGATTCAGTGTGGTCCCACATTACTACGTGATCTAAACCAGAAAAAACCCAGGATCCGTTCAACAAGTATGTGAAGAATGCGAAAGTATGAGTCTGATGTGTGAAAATCCCAGGCCTAACCTAGACCTAACATGCGTTATCCTCTAAAATATTGATCCAAACCAGGTTTAATGGACTGTTTCAGTGTGGTACCACACTACTACGTGATCCAAACCAGAGAAAACCCAGGATCTGTTCAACAAGTATGTGAAAAACGCGAAAGTATGAGCCTGATGAGGGCAAATCCCAGACCTATCCCAGACCTAACTTGCGTTGTCCTCTAAGATATTGATGGAAACCAGGTTTAATTGACTGTTTCAGTGTTGTACTTCATTACTACGTGATGCAATCCAGAAAAAGCCCAGGATCTAGCCATCAAGTATGAGAAATATGCGAAAGAACGAGCCTGATGAGAGCAAATCCCAGACCTAACCTAGACCTAACATGAATTATTCTCTAAAATATTGATCGAAACCAGGTTTAATCGACTGTTTCAGTGTGGTACCACATTACTATGTGATCCAAACCAGAAAATAACCCAGGATCTGTTCAACGAGTATGTGAAGTGTGCGAAAGTATGAGTCTGATGAGGTCGAATCCCAGACCTATCCCAAACCTAACTATGCGTTATCCTCTAAAATATTGATCATAACCAGGTTTAATCGACTGTTTCAGTGTGGTACCACATTACTACGTGATCCAAACCAGAGAAAACCCAGGATCAGTTCAACAAGTATGAGAAGAATGCGAAAGTATGAGTCTGATGAGTGAAAATCCCAGGGCTAACCTAGACCTAACATGCGTTATCCTCTAAACAATTGATCCAAACCAGGTTTAATGGACTGTTTCAGTGTGGTACCACACTACTACGTGTTACAAACCAGAAAAAAACCCAGGATCTGTTCAACAAGTATGAGAAGAATGCGAAAGTATGAGTCTGATGAGTGAAAATCCCAGGGCTAACCTAGACCTAACATGCGTTATCCTCTAAACAATTGATCCAAACCAGGTTTAATGGACTGTTTCAGTGTGGTACCACTTTACTACGTGATCCAAAGCAGAAAAAACCCTCGATCAGGTCAACATGTATGTTAAAACTGCGAAAGTATGACCCTGATCAGGGCAAATCCCAGGCCTAACCTAGACCTAACATGCGCTGTCCTCTAAAATATTGATGGAAACCTGGTTTAATTGACTGTTTCAGTGTTGTACTTCATTACTACGTGATCCACTCCAGAAAAAACCCAGGATCTGTTCAACGAGTATGTGAAGTGTGCGTAGGTATGAGTCTGATGAGGGCAAATCCCAGACCTATCCCAGACCTAACTTGCGTTATCCACTAAAATATTGATCGAAACCAGGTTTAACCGACTGTTTCAGTGTGGAACCACATTACTACGTGATCCAAACCAGAAAAAACCCAGTTTCAGTTCAACAAGTATGTGAAGAATGCGAAAGTATGAGTCTGATGAGTGAAAATCCCAGGCCTAACCTAGACCTAACATGCGTTGTCCTCAAAAATAGTGATCGAAACCTGGTTTAATCGACTGTTTCAGTGTGGTACCACATTACTATGTGATCCAAACCAGAAAATAACCCAGGATCTGTTCAACGAGTATGTGAAGTGTGCGAAAGTATGAGTCTGATGAGGGCAAATCCCAGACCTATCCCAGACCTAACATGCGTTATCCTCTAAAATATTTATCAAGACCAGGTTTAATTGATTGTTTCAGTGTGGACCCACATAACTACGTGATCCAAACCAGAAAAAACCCAGGATCCGTTCAACAAGTATGTGAAGAATGCGAATGTATGAGTCTGATCAGTGAAAATCTCAGGCCTTACCTAGACCTAACTTGCGTTGTCCTCTAAAATATTGATGGAAACCAGGTTTCATTGACTGTTTCAGTGTGGTACTACATTACTACGTGATGCAATCCAGAAAAAGCTCAGGATCTAGCCATCAAGTACGAGAGATATGCGAAAGAATGAGCCTGATGAGAGCAAATCCCAGACCTATCCCAGACCTAACTTGCGTTATCCTCCAAAATATTTATCAAGGCCAGGTTTAATTGAATGTTTCAGTGTGGTACCACATTACTATGTGATCCAAACCAGAAAATAATGCAGGATCCGTTCAACAAGTATGTGAAAAACGCGAAAGTATGAGCCTGATGAGGGCAAATCCCAGACCTGTCCCAGACCTAACTTGCGTTATCCTCTAAAATATTGATCGAAACCAAGTTTAATCGACTGTATCAGTGTGGAACCACATTACTACGTCATCCAAGCCAGAAAAAAACCCAGGATCATGTCAACGAGTATGTGAAGTGTGCGAAAGTATGAGTCTAATGAGGGCTAATCCCAGACCTATCCCAGACCTAGCTTGCGTGATCCTGTAAAATATTGATCGAAACCAGGTTTAATTGACTGTTTTAGTGTGGTACCACATTACTACGAGATACAATGCAGAAACAGCCCAGGCTCTAGCCATGAAGTATGAGAAATATGCGAAAGTATGAGTCTGATGAGGGCTAATCCCAGACCTATCCCAGACCTAACTTGCGTTATCCTCTAAAATATTTATCCAGACCAGGTTTCATTGGATGTTTCAGTGTGGTACCACATTACTACGTGATCCAATCCAGAAAAAACAAAGGATCCGTTCAACAAGTATGTGAAGAATGCGAAAGTATGAGCCTGATGAGGGCAAATCCCAGACCTATCCCAGACCTAACATGCGTTATCCTCTAAAATATTGATCGAAACCTGGTTTAACCGACTGTTTCAGAGTGGTACCACATTGCTATGTGATCCAAACCAGAAAATAACCCAGGATCTGTTCAAGGAGTATGTGAAGTGTGCGAAAGTATGAGTCTGATGAGGTCAAATCCCAGACCAATCCCAGACTTAACTTGCGTTATCCTCTAAAATATTGATCGAAACCAGGTTTAATCGACTGTTTCAGTGTGGTACCACATTACTACGTGATCCAAACCAGAAAAAACCCAGGATCAGTTCAACAAGTATGAGAAGAATGCGAAAGTATGAGTCTAATGAGTGAAAATCCGAGGGCTAACCTAGCCCTAACATGCGTTATCCTCTAAAATATTGATCCAAACCAGGTTTAATGGACTGTTTCAGTGTGGTACCACACTACTACGTGATACAAACCAGAAAAAACCCAGGATCTGTTCAACAAGTATGTGAAAAACGCGAAAGTATGAGCCTGATGAGGGCGAATCCCAGACCTATGCCAGACCTAACTTGCGTTATCCTCTAAAATATTGATCGAAACCAGGTTTAATTGACTGTTTCAGCGTGGTACCACATTACTACGTGATACAATCCAGAAACAGCCCAGGATCTAGCCATGAAGTATGAGATATATGCGAAAGTATGAGCCTGCTGAGTGCAAATCCTAGACCTAACCCAAGCCTAACATGCGTTATCCTCTAAAATATTTATCAAGACAAGGTTTAATTGATTGTTTCAGTGTGGTCCCACATTACAACATGATACAAACCAGAAAAAACCCAGGGTCAGTTCAACAAGTATGTGAAGAATGCGAAAGTATGAGTCTGATGAGGTCAAATCCCAGACCAATCCCAGACCTAACTTGCGTTATCCTCTAAAATATTGATCGAAACCAGGTTTAATTGACTGTTTCAGCGTGGTACCACATTACTACGTGATACAATCCAGAAATAGCCCAGGATCTAGCCATGATGTATGAGAAAGATGCGAAAGTATGAGCATGATGAGGGCAAATTCTAGAGCTGACCCAGACCTAACATGCGTTATCCTCTAAAATATTTATCAAGACCAGGTTTAATTGACTGTTTCAGTGTGGTCCCACATTACTACGTGATCCAAACCAGAAAAAACCCAGGATCCGTTCTACAAGTACGTGAAGAATGCGAAAGTATGAGTCTGATGAGTGAGAATCCCAGGCCTAACCTAGACCTAACATGCGTTATCCTCAAAAATATTGATCGAAACCTGGTTTAATCGACTGTTTCAGTGTGGTACCACATTACTATGTGATCCAAACCAGAAAGTAACCCAGGATCTGTTCAACGAGTATGTGAAGTGTGCGAAAGTATGAGTCTGATGAGGGCAAATCCCAGACCTATCCCAGACCTAACATGCGTTATCCTCTAAAATATTTATCAAGACCAGGTTTAATTGATTGTTTCACTGTGGACCCACATTACTACGTCATACAATCCAGAAACAGCCCAGAATCTAGCCATCAAGTATGAGAAATATGCGAAAGAATGAGCCGGATGAGAGCAAATCCCAGACCTAACCTAGACCTAACATGAATTATTCTCTAAAATATTGATCGAAACCAGGTTTAATCGACTGTTTCAGTGTGGTACCACATTACTATGTGATCCAAACCAGAAAATAACCCAGGATCTGTTCAACGAGTATGTGAAGTGTGCGAAAGTATGAGTCTGATGAGGTCAAATCCCAGACCTATCCCAAACCTAACTATGCGTTATCCTCTAAAATATTGATCATAACCAGGTTTAATCGACTGTTTCAGTGTGGTACCACATTACTACCTGATCCAAACCAGAAAAAACCCAGGATCCGTTCAACAAGTATGTGAAGAATGCGAAAGTATGAGTCTGATGAGTGAAAATCCCAGGCCTAACCTAGTCCTAACATGCGTTATCCTCAAAAATATTGATCGAAACCTGGTTTAATCGACTGTTTCAGTGTGGTACCACATTACTATGTGATCCAAACCAGAAAATAACCCAGGATCTGTTCAACGAGTATGTGAAGTGTGCGAAAGTATGAGTCTGATGAGGTCAAATCCCAGACCAATCCCAGACTTAACTTGCGTTATCCTCTAAGATATTGATCGAAACCAGGTTTACTCGACTGTTTCAGTGTGGTACCACATTACTACGTGATCCAAACCAGAAAAACCCCAAGATCAGTTCAACATGTATGAGAAGAATGCGAAAGTATGAGTCTGATGAGTGAAAATCCCAGGGCTAACCTAGACCTAACATGCGTTATCCTCTAAACAATTGATCCAAACCAGGTTTAATGGACTGTTTCAGTGTGGTACCACACTACTACGTGATACAAACCAGAAAAAACCCAGGATCTGTTCAACAAGTATGAGAAGAATGCGAAAGTATGAGTCTGATGAGTGAAAATCTCAGGGCTAACCTAGACCTAACATGCGTTATCCTCTAAACAATTGATCCAAACCAGGTTTAATGGACTGTTTCAGTGTGGTACCACTTTACTACGTGATCCAAAGCAGAAAAAACCCTCGATCAGGTCAACATGTATGTTAAAACTGCGAAAGTATGACCCTGATCAGGGCAAATCCCAGGCCTAACCTAGACCTAACATGCGCTGTCCTCTAAAATATTGATGGAAACCAGGTTTAATTGACTGTTTCAGTGTTGTACTTCATTACTACGTGATCCAATCCAGAAAAAGCCCAGGTTCTAGCCATCAAGTATGAGAAATATGCGAAAGAATGAGCCTGATGAGAGAAAATCCCAGACCTAACCTAGACCTAACATGAATTATTCTCTAAAATATTGGTCGAAACCAGGTTTAATTGACTGATTCAGTGTGGTCCCACATTACTACGTGATCCAATCCAGAAAAATCCATGGATCTGCCCAACAAGTATGAGAAATATGCGAAAGTTTGAGTCTGATGAGGGCAAATCCCAGGACTAACCTAGACCTAACATGCGTTATCCTCTAAAATATTGATCGTGACCAGGTTTAATCGACTGTTTCAGTGTGGTATCACATTACTACCTGATCCAAACCAGAAATAACCCAGGATCTGGCCAACAAGTATGTGAAGAATGCGAAAGTATGAGTCTCATGAGGGCAAATCCCAGGCCTAACCTAGACCTAACATGGTGTAACCTCTAAAATATTGGTCGTATCCAGGTTTAATTAACAGTTTCAGTGTGGTACCACATTACTACGTGATCCAATCCAGAAAAAGCCCCGGATCTGGCCAATGAGTATGCGAAAAATGCGAAAGTATGAGTCTGATAAGGGCAAATCCTAGACCTAACCCACACCTAACATGCGTTATCCTCTAAAATATTTATCGAGACCAGGTTGAATTGACTGTTTCAGGGCGGTACCACATTACTACGTGATCCAAACCAGTGAAATCACTGTATCTGGCCAACACGTTTGAGAAATATGCGAAAGTATGAGCCTGATGAGAGCAAATCCCAGACCTAACCTAGACCTAACATGCGTTATCCTCTAAAATATAGATCGAAACCAGGTTTAATCGACTGTTTCAGTGTGGTGTCACATTACTACCTGATCCAAACCAGAAATAACCCAGGATCTGGCCAACAAGTATGAGAAATATGCGAAAGTATGAGTCTGATGGGGGCAAATCCCAGGCCTAACCTTGACCTAACATGAGTTATCCTCTAAACTATTGATCGAAACCAGGTTTAATGGACTGTTTCAGTGAGGTACCACATTACCACATGATCCAAACCAGAAAAAGCCCCGGATCTGGCCAATGAGTATGCGAAAAATGCGAAAGTATGAGTCTGATAAGGGCAAATCCTAGACCTAACCCAGACCTAACATGCGTTATCCTCTAAAATATTGATCGAATCCAGGTTTAATTGACTATTTCAGTGTGGTCCCACATTACTACGTGATCCAAACCAGAAAAAACCCAGGATCCGTTCAACAAGTATGTGAAGAATTCGAAAGTATGAGTCTGATGAGTGAAAATCCCAGGCCTAACCTAGACCTAACACGCGTTATCCTCAAAAATATTGATCGAAACCTGGTTTAATCTGCTGTTTCAGTGTGGTACCACATTACTATGTGATCCAAACCTGAAAATAACCCAGGATCTGTTCAACGAGTATGTGAAGTGTGCGAAAGTATGAGTCTGTTGAGGTCAAATCCCAGACCTATCCCAGACTTAACTTGCGTTATCCTCTAAAATATTGATCGAAACCGGGTTTAATCGACTGTCTCAGTGTGGTACCACATTAATACGTGATCCAAACCAGAAAAAACCCAGGATCAGTTCAACAAGTATGTGAAAAACGCGAAAGTATGAGCCTGATGAGGGCGAATCCCAGACCTATCCCAGACCTAACTTGCGTTATCCTCTAAAATATTGATCGAAACCAGGTTTAATTGACTGTTTCAGCGTGGTACCACATTACTACGTGATACAATCCGGAAACAGCCCAGGATCTTGCCATGAAGTATGAGAAATATGCGAATGTATGAGCCTGATGAGGGCAAATCCTAGACCTAACCCAAACCTAACATGCGTTATCCTCTAAAATATTGATCCAAACCAGGTTTAATGGACTGTTCCAGGGTGGTACCACTTTACTACGTGATCCAAAGCATTAAGAACCCTCCATCAGGTCAACATGTATGTTAAAACTGCGAAAGTATGACCCTGATGAGGGCAAATCCCAGGCCTTACCTAGACCTAACATGCGTTGTCCTCTAAAATATTGATGGAAACCAGGTTTAATTGACTGTTTCAGTGTTGTACTTCATTACTACGTGATGCAATCCAGAAAAAGCCCAGGATCTAGCATTCAAGTATGAGAAATATGCGAAAGAATGAGCCTGATGAGGGCAAATCCCAGACCTAACCTAGACCTGACATGAATTATTCTCTAAAATATTGATCAAAACCAGGTTTAATTGACTGTTTCAGTGTGGTACCACATTACTACCTGATCCAATCCAGAAATAGCCCAGGATCCAGCCATGAAGTATGAGAAATATGCGAAAGTATGAGCCTGATGGGGGCAAATCCTAGACCTAACCCAGACCTAACATGCGTTATCCTCTAAAATATTTATCTAGACCAGGTTTAATTGAATGTTTCAGTGTGGTACCACATTACTATGTGATCCAAACCAGTAAAAACCCAGGATCCGTTCAACGAGTATGTGAAGAATGCGAAAGTACGAGTCTGCTGAGTGAAAATCCCCGGCCTAACCTAGACCTAACATGCGTTATCCTCAAAAATATTGATCGAAACCAGGTTTAATAGACTGTTTCAGTGTGGTACCACACTACTACGTGACCCAAACCGGAAAAACCCAGGATCTGTTGAACAAGTATGTGATAAACGCGAAAGTATGAGCCTGACGAGGGCAAATCCCAGACCTATCCCAGACCTAAGTTGCGTTATCCTCAAAAATATTGATCGAAACCTGGTTTAATCGACTGTTTCAGTGTGGTACCACATTACTACGTGAACCAATCCAGAAATAGCCCAGGATCTAGCCATGACGTATTTGAAATATGCGAAAGTATGGGCCTGACGAGGGCAAATCCTAGACCTAACGAAGACCTAACATGCTTTATCCTCTAAAATATTTATCAAGACCAGGTTTATTTGATTACTTCAGTGTGGTCCCTCATTACTACGTAATCCAAACCAGAAAAAACCCAGGATCCGTTCAACAAGTATGTGAACAATACGAAAGTATGAGTCTGATGAGTGAAAATCCCAGGCCTAACCTAGACCTAACATGCGTTATCCTCAAAAATATTGATCCAAACAAGGTTTAATGGACTGTTTCAGTGTGGTACCACACTACTACGTGATCCAAACTAGAAAAAACACAGGATCTGTTCAACAAGTATGTGAAAAACGCGAAAGTATGAGCCTGATGAGGGCAAATCCCAGACTTATCCCAGACCTAACTTGCGTTGTCCACTAAGATATTGATGGAAACCAGGTTTAATTGACTGCTTCAGTGTTGTACTTCATTACTGCGTGATGCAATCCAGGAAAAGCCCAGGATCTAGCCATCAAGTATGAGAAATATGCGAAGGTATGAGCCTGATGAGGGCGAATCCCAGACCTATCCCAGACCTAACTTGCGTTATCCTCTAAAATATTCATCGAAATCAGGCTTAATTGACTGTTTCTGCGTGGTACCACATTACTACGTGAGACAATCCAGAAACAGCCCAGGATCTAGCCATGAAGTATGAGAAATATGCGAAAGTATCAGCCTGATGAGGGCATATCCTAGACCTAACCCAAACCTAACATGCGTTATCCTCTAAAATATTTATCAAGACCAGGTTTAATTGAATGTTCCAGTGTGGCACCACATTACTACGTGAACCAAACCAGAAAAAACACAGGATCCGTTCAACAAGTATGTGAAGAATGCGAAAGTATGAGTCTGACGAGTGAAAATCCCTGACCTAACCTAGACCAAACTTGCGTTATCCTCTAAAATATTGATCCAAACCAGTTTTAATGGACTGTTTCAGTGTGGTCCCACATTACTACGTGATCCAAGCCAGAAAAAACCCAGGATCTGCTCAAAAAGTGTGTGAAAGTATGAGCCTGATGAGGGCGAATCCCAGACCTATCCCAGACCTAACTTGCGTTATCCTCTAAAATATTGATCGAAACCAGTTTTAATTGACTGTTTCAGCGTGGTACCACATTACTACGTGATACAATCCAGAAACAGCCCAGGATCTAGCCATGAAGTATGAGAAATATGCGAAAGTATGAGCCTGATGAGGGCAAATCCTAGACCTAACCCAAACCTAACATGCGTTATCCTCTAAAATATTTATCAAGACCAGGTTTAATTGACTGTTTCAGTGTTGTACTTCATTACTACGTGCTGCAATCCAGAAAAAGCCCAGGATCTAGCCATCAAGTATGAGAAATATGCGAAAGAATGAGCCTGATGAGAGCAAATCCCAGACCTAACCTAGACATAACATGAATTATTCTCTAAAATATTGATCATGACCAGGTTTAATCGACTGTTTCAGTGTGGTACCACACTACTACGTGACCCAAACAGGAAAAAACCCAGGATCCGTTCAACAAGTATGTGAAGAATGCGAAAGTATGAGCCTGATGAGGGCAAATCCCAGACCTAACCCAGACCTAACATGCGTTATCCTCTAAAATATTTATCAAGATCAGGTTTAATTGATTGTTTCAGTGTGGTACCACATTGCTACGTGATCCAAACCAGAAAAAACCGAGGACCAGTTCAACAAGTATGTGAAAAACGCGAAAGTATGAGCCTGATGAGGGCAAATCCCAGACCTATCCCAGACCAAACTTGCGTTATCCTCTAAAATATTGATCGAAACCAGTTTTAATTGACTGTTTCAGCGTGGTACCACATTACTACGTGATACAATCCTGAAACAGCCCAGGATCTAGCCATGAAGTATGAGAAATATGCGAAAGTATGAGCCTGATGAGTGCAAATCCTAGACCTAACCCAAACCTAACATGCGTTATCCTCTAAAATATTGATCCAAACCAGGTTTAATGGTCTGCTTCAGTGCGGTACCACTTCACTACGTGATCCAAAGCAGAAAAAACCCTCGATCAGGTCAACATGTATGTTAAAACTGCGGAAGTATGACCCTGATGAGGGCAAATCCCAGGCCTAGCCTAGGCCTAACATGCGTTATCTTCTAAAATATTGAGCGAAACCAGGTTTAATTGACTGTTTCAGTGTGGTACCACACTACTACGTGATACAACCCAGAAATAGCCCAGGATCTAGCCATGAAGTATGAGAAAAATGCGAAAGTATGAGCCTGATGAGTGAAAATCCCAGACCTAACCTAGACCTAACATGCGTTTTCCTCTAAAATATTGATGGAAACCAGGTTTAATTGACTGTTTCAGTGTGGTACCACATTACCACGTGATCCAATCCAGAAATAGCCCAGGATCCAGGCAAGAAGTATGAGAAATATGCGAAAGTATGAGCCTGATGGGGGCAAATCCTAGACCTAACCCAAACCTAACATGCGTTATCCTCTAAAATATTTATCAAGACCAGGTTTAATTGACAGTTTCAGTGTTGTACTTCATTACTACGTGATGCAATCCAGAAAAAGCCCAGGATCAAGCCATCTAGTATGAGAAATATGCGAAAGAATGAGCCTGATGAGAGCAAATCCCAGACCTAACCTAGACCTAACATGAAATATTCTCTAAGACATTGATCGAAACCAGGTTTAATTGACTGCTCCAGTGTGGTCCCACATTACTACCTGATCCAAACCAGGAAAAACCCAGGATCCGTTCAACAAGTATGTGAAGAATGCGAAAATATGTGTCTGATGAGTGAAAATCCCAGGCCCAACCTAGACCTAACATGCGTTATCCTCTAAAATATTGTTCCAAACCAGGTTTAATGGTCTGGTTCAGTGCGGTACCACTTCACTACCTGATCCAAAGCAGAAAAAACCCTCGATCAGGCCAACATGTATGTTAAAACTGCGGAAGTATGACCCTGATGAGGGCAAATCCCAGGCCTAGCCTAGGCCTAACATGCGTTATCTTCTAAAATATTTATCATGACCAGGTTTAATTGATTGTTTCAGTGTGGTCCCACATTACTACGTGATCCAAACCAGAAAATACCCAGGATCCGTTCAACAAGTATGTGAAGAATGCGAAAGTATGAGTCTGATGAGAGAAAATCCCTGGGCTAACCTAGACCTAACATGCGTTGTCCTCTAAAATATTGATGGAAACCAGGCTTAATTGACTGTTTCAGTGTTGCACTTCATTACAACGTGATGCAATCCAGACAAAGCCCAGGATCTAGCCATCAAGTATGAGAAATATGCGAAAGTATCAGCCCGATGAGGGCAAATCCTAGACCTAACCCAGACCTAACATGCGTTATCCTCAAAAATATTGATCGAAACCAGGTTTAATCGACTGTTTCAGTGTGGTACCACACTACTACGTGACCCAAACCGGAAAAACCCAGGATCTGTTGGACAAGTATGTGAAAAACGCGAAAGTATGAGCCTGACGTGGGCAAATCCCAGACCTATCCCAGACCTAAGTTGCGTTATCCTCAAAAATATTGATCGAAACCTGGTTTAATCGACTGTTTCAGTGTGGTACCACATTACTACGTGATCCAATCCAGAAATAGCCCAGGATCTAGCCATGAAGTATGAGAAATATGCGAAAGTATGAGCCTGACGATGGCAAATCCTAGACCTAACGAAGACCTAACATGCTTTATCCTCTAAAATATTTATCAAGACCAGGTTTATTTGATTGTTTCAGTGTGGTCCCTCATTACTACGTAATCCAAACCAGAAAAAACCCAGGATCCGTTCAACAAGTACGTGAAGAATACGAAAGTATGAGTCTGATGAGTGAAAATCCCAGGCCTAACCTAGACCTAACATGCGTCATCCTCAAAAATATTGATCGAAACCTGGTTTAATCGACTGTTTCAGTGTGGTACCACATTACTATGTGATCCAAACCAGAAAATAACCCAGGATCTGTTCAACGAGTATGTGAAGTGTGCGAAAGTATGAGTCTGATGAGGGCAAATCCCAGGCCTAACCTAGACCTAACATGCGTTATCCTCTAAAATATTGATCCAAACCAGGTTTAATGGACTGCTTCAGTGTGGTACCACTTTACTACGTGATCCAAAGCAGAAAAAACCCTCGTTCACGTCAACATGTATGTTAAAGCTGCGAAAGTATGACCCTGATGGGGGCAAATCCCAGGCCTAACCTAGACCTAACATGCATTGTCCTCTAAAATATTGATGGAAACCAGGTTGAGTTGACTGTTTCAGTGTTGTACTTCATTACTACGTGATGCAAACCGGAAAAAGCCCAGGATCTAGCCATCAAGTGTGAGAAATATGCGAAAGAATGAGCCTGATGAGAGCAAATCCCAGACCTAACCTAGACCTGACATGAATTATTCTCTAAAATATTGATCAAAACCAGGTTTAATTGACTGTTTCAGTGTGGTACCACATTACTACGTGATCCAAACCAGAAATAGCCCAGGATCCAGCCATGAAGTATGAGAAATATGCGAAAGTATGAGCCTGATGTGGGCAAATCCTAGTCCTAACCCAGACCTAACATGCGTTATCCTCTAAAATATTTATCAAGACCAGGTTTAATGGACTGTTTCGGTGTTGTACTTCATTACTACGTGATGCAATCCAGAAAAAGCCCAGGATCTAGCCATCATGTATGAGAAACATGCGAAAGAATGAGCCTGATGAGAGCAAATCCCAGACCTAACCTAGACATAACATGAATTATTCTCTAAAATATTGATCATGGCCAGGTTTAATTGATTGTTTCAGTGTGGTCCCACATTACTACGTGATCCAAACCAGAAAAAACCCAGGATCCGTTCAACAAGTATGTGAAGAATGCGAAAGTATGAGCCTAATGAGGGCAAATCCCAGACCTATCCCAGACCAAACTTGCGTTATCCTCTAAAATATTGATCGAAACCAAGGTTAACCGACTGCTTCAGTGTGGTACCACATTGCTACGTGATCCAAACCAGAAAAAACCGAGGACCAGTTCAACAAGTATGTGAAAATCGCGAAAGTATGAGCCTGATGAGGGCAAATCCCAGACCTATCCCAGACCAAACTTGCGTTATCCTCTAAAATATTGATCGAAACCAGTTTTAATTGACTGTTTCAGCGTGGTACCACATTACTACGTGATACAATCCTGAAACAGCCCAGGATCTAGCCATGAAGTATGAGAAATATGCGAAAGTATGAGCCTGATAAGTGCAAATCCTAGACCTAACCCAAACCAAACATGCGTTATCCTCTAAAATATTGATCCAAACCAGGTTTAATGGTCTGCTTCAGTGCGGTACCACTTCACTACGTGATCCAAAGCTGAAAAAACCCTCGATCAGGTCAACATGTATGTTAAAACTGCGGAAGTATGATCCTGATGAGGGCATATCCCAGGCCTAACCTAGACCTAACATGCGTTTTCCTCTAAAACATTGATGGAAACCAGGTTTAATTGACTGTTTCAGTGTGGTACCACATTACCACGTGATCCAATCGAGAAATTGCCCAGGATCCAGCCATGAAGTATGAGAAATATGCGAAAGTATGAGCCTGATGGGGGCAAATCCTAGACCTAACCCAAGCCTAACATGCGTTATCCTCTAAAATATTTATCAAGACCAGGTTTAATTGACTGTTTCAGTGTTGTACTTCATTACTACGTGATGCAATCCAGAAAAAGCCCAGGATCTAGCCATCAAGTATGAGAAATATGCGAAAGAATGAGCCTGATGAGAGCAAATCCCAGACCTAACCTAGACCTAACATGAAATAGTCTCCAAAACATTGATCGAAACCAGGCTTAATTGACTGTTTCAGCGTGGTACCACATTACTACGTGATACAATCCAGAAACAGCCCAGGATCTAGCCGTGAAGTATGAGAAATATGCGAAAGTATCAGCCTGATGAGGGCAAATCCTAGACCTAACCCAAACCTAACATGCGTTATCCTCTAAATTATTTATCAAGACCAGGTTTAATTGAATGTTCCAGTGTGGTACCACATTACTACCTGATCCAAACCAGGAAAAACCCAGGATCCGTTCAACAAGTATGTGAAGAATGCGAAAATATGTGTCTGATGAGTGAAAATCCCAGGCCCAACCTAGACCTAACATGCGTTATCCTCTCAAATATTGATCCAAACCAGGATTAATGGTCTGCTTCAGTGCGGTACCACTTCACTACGTGATTCAAAGCAGAAAAAACCCTCGATCAGGCCAACATGTATGTTAAAACTGCGAAAGTATGACCCTGATGAGGGCAAATCCCAGGCCTAACCTAGGCCTAACATGAGTTATCTTCTAAAATACTGAGCGAAACCAGGTTTAATTGACTGTTTCAGTGTGGTACCACATTACTACGTGATACAATCCAGAAATAGCCCAGGATCTAGCCATGAAGTATGAGAAAAATGCGAAAGTATGAGCCTGATGAGTGAAAATCCCAGACCTAACCTAGACGTAACATGCGTTATCCTCAAAAATATTGATCGAAACCAGGTTTAATCGACTGTTTCAGTGTGGTACCACACTACTACGTGACCCAAACAGGAAAAAACCCAGGATCTGTTCAACAACTATGTGAAAAACGCGAAAGTATGAGCCTGATGAGGGCAAATCCCAGACCTATCCCAGACCTAACTTGCGTTATCCTCAAAAATATTGATAGAAACCTGGTTTAATCGACTGTTTCAGTGTGGTACCACATTACTACGTGATCCAATCCAGAAATAGCCCAGGATCTAGCCATGAAGTATGAGAAATATGCGAAAGTATGAGCCTGATGAGGGCGAATCCCAGACCTATCCCAGACCTAACATGCGTTATCCTCTAAAATATTAATCGAAACCAGGTTTAATCGACTGTTTCAGTGTGGTACCACATTACTACGTGATCCAAACAAGAAAAAAACCCAGGATCTTGTCAACGAGTATGTAAAGTGTGCGAAAGTATGTGTCTGATGAGGGCTAATCCCAGATCTAACCTAGACCTAACTTGCGTTATCCTCTAAAATAGTGATCGAAACCAGGTTTAATTGACTGTTTTAGTTGTGGTACCACTTTACTACGAGATCCAAAGCAGAAAAAACACTCGATCAGGTCAACATGCATGTTAAAACTGCGAAAGTATGACCCTGATGAGGGCAAATCCCAGGCCTAACCTAGGCCTAACATGCGTTATCTTCTAAAATATTGAGCGAAACCAGGTTTAATTGACTGTTTCAGTGTGGTACCACATTACTACGTGATACAATCCAGAAATAGCCCAGGTTCTAGCCATGAAGTATGAGAAAAATGCGAAAGTATGAGCCTGATGAGTGAAAATCCCAGACCTAACTTAGACCTAACATGCGTTATCCTCAAAAATATTGATCGAAACTAGGTTTAATCGACTGTTTCAGTGTGGTACCACACTACTACGTGACCCAAACAGGAAAAAACCCAGGATCTGTTCAACAAGTATGTGAAAAACGCGAAAGTATGAGCCTGATGAGGGCAAATCCCAGACCTATCCCAGACCTAACTTGCGTTATCCTCAAAAATATTGATAGAAACCTGGTTTAATCGACTGTTTCAGTGTGGTACCACATTACTACGTGATCCAATCCAGAAATAGCCCAGGATCTAGCCATGAAGTATGAGAAATATGCGAAAGTATGAGCCTGATGAGGGCGAATCCCAGACCTATCCCAGACCTAACATGCGTTATCCTCTAAAATATTAATCGAAACCAGGTTTAATCGACTGTTTCAGTGTGGTACCACTTCACTACGTGATCCAAAGCAGAAAAAACCCTCGATCAGGCCAACATGTATGTTAAAACTGCGAAAGTATGACCCTGATGAGGGCAAATCCCAGGCCTAACCTAGGCCTAACATGAGTTATCTTCTAAAATACTGAGCGAAACCAGGTTTAATTGACTGTTTCAGTGTGGTACCACATTACTACGTGATACAATCCAGAAATAGCCCAGGATCTAGCCATGAAGTATGAGAAAAATGCGAAAGTATGAGCCTGATGAGTGAAAATCCCAGACCTAACCTAGACCTAACATGCGTTATCCTCAAAAATATTGATCGAAACCAGGTTTAATCGACTGTTTCAGTGTGGTACCACACTACTACGTGACCCAAACAGGAAAAAACCCAGGATCTGTTCAACAACTATGTGAAAAACGCGAAAGTATGAGCCTGATGAGGGCAAATCCCAGACCTATCCCAGACCTAACTTGCGTTATCCTCAAAAATATTGATAGAAACCTGGTTTAATCGACTGTTTCAGTGTGGTACCACATTACTACGTGATCCAATCCAGAAATAGCCCAGGATCTAGCCATGAAGTATGAGAAATATGCGAAAGTATGAGCCTGATGAGGGCGAATCCCAGACCTATCCCAGACCTAACATGCGTTATCCTCTAAAATATTAATCGAAACCAGGTTTAATCGACTGTTTCAGTGTGGTACCACATTACTACGTGATCCAAACAAGAAAAAAACCCAGGATCTTGTCAACGAGTATGTAAAGTGTGCGAAAGTATGTGTCTGATGAGGGCTAATCCCAGATCTAACCTAGACCTAACATGAATTATTCTCTAAAATATTGATCGAAACCAGGTTTAATTGACTGTTTTAGTTGTGGTACCACTTTACTACGTGATCCAAAGCAGAAAAAACCCTCGATCAGGTCAACATGCATGTTAAAACTGCGAAAGCATGAGCCTGATGAGGGCTAATCCCAGACCTATCCCAGACCTAACTTGCGTTATCCTCTAAAATAGTGATCGAAACCAGGTTTAATTGACTGTTTTAGTTGTGGTACCACTTTACTACGAGATCCAAAGCAGAAAAAACACTCGATCAGGTCAACATGCATGTTAAAACTGCGAAAGTATGACCCTGATGAGGGCAAATCCCAGGCCTAACCTAGGCCTAACATGCGTTATCTTCTAAAATATTGAGCGAAACCAGGTTTAATTGACTGTTTCAGTGTGGTACCACATTACTACGTGATACAATCCAGAAATAGCCCAGGATCTAGCCATGAAGTATGAGAAAAATGCGAAAGTATGAGCCTGATGAGTGAAAATCCCAGACCTAACTTAGACCTAACATGCGTTATCCTCAAAAATATTGATCGAAACTAGGTTTAATCGACTGTTTCAGTGTGGTACCACACTACTACGTGACCCAAACAGGAAAAAACCCAGGATCTGTTCAACAAGTATGTGAAAAACGCGAAAGTATGAGCCTGATGAGGGCAAATCCCAGACCTATCCCAGACCTAACTTGCGTTATCCTCAAAAATATTGATAGAAACCTGGTTTAATCGACTGTTTCAGTGTGGTACCACATTACTACGTGATCCAATCCAGAAATAGCCCAGGATCTAGCCATGAAGTATGAGAAATATGCGAAAGTATGAGCCTGACGAGGGCAAATCCTAGACCAAACCCAGACCTAACATGCGTTATCCTCTAAAATATTTATCAAGACCAGGTTTAATTGAATGTTTCAGTGTGGTACCACATTACTACGTGATCCAAACCAGAAAAAACCCAGGATCCGTTCAACAAGTATGTGAAGAATGCGAATGTATGAGTCTGATCAGTGAAAATCTTAGACCTAACCCAGACCTAAGATGCGTTATCCTCTAAAATATTTATCCAGAACAGGTTTCATTGAATGTTTCAGTGTGGTACCACTTTACTACGTGATCCAATCCAGAAATAGCCCAGGATCTAGCCATGAAGTATGAGAAATATGCGATAGTAAGAGCCTGATGAGGGCAAATCCTAGACCTATCCCAGACCTAACTTGCGTTGTCCTCTAAAATATTGATGGAAACCAGGTTTCATTGACTGTTTCAGTATGGTACTACATTACTACGTGATGCAATCCAGATAAAGCCCAGGATCCGTTCAACAAGTATGAAGAAAGCGAAAGTATGAGTCTGATGAGGGCTAATCCCAGACCTATCCCAGACCTAACATGCGTTATCCTCAAAAATATTGATCGAAACCAGGTTTAATCGACTGTTTCAGTGTGGAACCACATTACTACGTGATCCAAACCAGAAAAAACCCAGGATCCGTTCAACAAGTATGTGAAGAATGCGAATGTATGAGTCTGATCAGTGAAAATCTCAGGCCTTACCTAGACCTAACTTGCGTTGTCCTCTAAAATATTGATCGAAACCAGGTTTCATTGACTGTTTCAGTGTGGTACTACATTACTACGTGATGCAATCCAGAAAAAGCTCAGGATCTAGCCATCAAGTATGAGAAATATGCGAAAGAATGAGCCTGATGAGAGCAAATCCCAGACCTATCCCAGACCTAACTTGCGTTATCCTCCAAAATATTGATCGAAACCTGGTTTAATTGACTGTTTTAGTGTGGTACCACATTACTACGTGATCCAAACCAGAAAAAACCCAGGATCTGTTCAACAAGTATGTGAAAAACGCGAAACTGTGAGCCTGATGAGGGCAAATCTTAGACCTAACCCAGACCTAAGATGCGTTATCCTCTAAAATATTGATCGGAGCCAAGTCTAATCGACTGTTTCAATGTGGTACCACATTACTATGTGATCCAAACCAGAAAATAACCCAGGATCTGTTCAACGAGTATGTGAAGTGTGCGAAAGTATGAGTCTGATGAGGGCAAATCCCAGACCTATCCCAGACCTAACATGCGTTATCCTCTAAAATATTTATCAAGACCAGGTTTAATTGATTGTTTCAGTGTGGACCCACATTACTACGTGATCCAAACCAGAAAAAACCCAGGATCCGTTCAACAAGTATGTGAAGAATGCGAAAGTATGAGTCTGATGAGTGAAAATCCCAGGCCTAACCTAGACCTAACATGCGTTATCCTCAAAAATATTGATCGAAACCTGGTTTAAACGACTGTTTCAGTGTGGTACCACATTACTATGTGATCCAAACCAGAAAATAACCCAGGATCTGTTCAACGAGTATGTGAAGTGTGCGAAAGTATGAGTCTGATGAGGGCAAATCCCAGACCTATCCCAGACCTAACACGCGTTATCCTCTAAAATATTTATCAAGACCAGGTTTAATTGATTGTTTCAGTGTGGACCCACATAACTACGTGATCCAAACCAGAAAAAACCCAGGATCCGTTCAACAAGTATGTGAAGAATGCGAATGTATGAGTCTGATCAGTGAAAATCTCAGGCCTTACCTAGACCTAACTTGCGTTGTCCTCTAAAATATTGATGGAAACCAGGTTTCATTGACTGTTTCAGTGTGGTACTACATTACTACGTGATGCAATCCAGAAAAAGCTCAGGATCTAGCCATCAAGTATGAGAAATATGCGAAAGAATGAGCCTGATGAGAGCAAATCCCAGACCTATCCCAGACCTAACTTGCGTTATCCTCCAAAATATTTATCAAGGCCAGGTTTAATTGAATGTTTCAGTGTGGTACCACATTACTACGTGATCCAAACAAGAAAAAACCAAGGATCCGTTCAACAAGTATGTGAAGAATGCGAAAGTATGAGTCTGATGAGTGAAAATCCCAGGCCTGACCTAGACCTAACATGAATTATTCTCTAAAATATTCATCGAAACCAGGTTTAATCGACTGTTTCAGTGTGGTACCACATTACTATGTGATCCAAACCAGAAAATAACCCAGGATCTGTTCAACAAGTATGTGAATTGTGCGAAAGTATGAGTCTGATGAGGTCAAATCCCAGACCAATCCCAGACTTAACTTGCGTTATCCTCTAAAATATTGATCGGAACCAGGTTTAATCGACTGTTTCAGCGTGGAACCACATTACTACGTGATACAATCCAGGAACAGCCCAGGATCTAGCCATCAAGTATGAGAAATATGCGAAAGAATGAGCCTGATGAGAGCAAATCCCAGACCAAACCTAGACCTAACATGAATTATTCTCTAAAATATTCATCGAAACCAGGTTTAATCGACTGTTTCAGTGTGGTACCACATTACTATGTGATCCAAACCAGAAAATAACCCAGGATCTGTTCAACGAGTATGTGAAGTGTGCGAAAGTATGAGTCTGATGAGGTCAAATCCCAGATCTATCCCAGACTTAACTTGCGTTATCCTCTAAGATATTGATCGAAACCAGGTTTAATCGACTGTTTCAGTGTGGTACCACATTACTACGTGATCCAAACCAGAAAAACCCCAGGATCCGTTCAACAAGTATGTGAAGAATGCGAAAGTATGAGTCTGATGAGTGAAAATCCCAGGCCTGACCTAGACCTAACATGCGTTATCCTCTAAAATATTGATCCAAACCAGGTTTAATGGACTGTTTCAGTGTGGTACCACACTACTACGTGATCCAAACCAGAGAAAACCCAGGATCTGTTCAACAAGTATGTGAAAAACGCGAAAGTATGAGCCTGATGAGGGCAAATCCCAGACCTATCCCAGACCTAACTTGCGTTGTCCTCTAAGATATTGATGGAAACCAGGTTTAATTGACTGTTTCAGTGTTGTACTTCATTACTACGTGATGCAATCCAGAAAAAGCCCAGGATCTAGCCATCAAGTATGAGAAATATGCGAAAGAACGAGCCTGATGAGAGCAAATCCCAGACCTAACCTAGACCTAACATGAATTATTCTCTAAAATATTGATCGAAACCAGGTTTAATCGACTGTTTCAGTGTGGTACCACATTACTATGTGATCCAAACCAGAAAATAACCCAGGATCTGTTCAACGAGTATGTGAAGTGTGCGAAAGTATGAGTCTGATGAGGTCGAATCCCAGACCTATCCCAAACCTAACTATGCGTTATCCTCTAAAATATTGACCATAACCAGGTTTAATCGACTGTTTCAGTGTGGTACCACATTACTACGTGATCCAAACCAGAGATAACCCAGGATCAGTTCAACAAGTATGAGAAGAATGCGAAAGTATGAGTCTGATGAGTGAAAATCCCAGGGCTAACCTAGACCTAACATGCGTTATCCTCTAAACAATTGATCCAAACCAGGTTTAATGGACTGTTTCAGTGTGGTACCACACTACTACGTGTTACAAACCAGAAAAAAGCCCAGGATCTGTTCAACAAGTATGAGAAGAATGCGAAAGTATGAGTCTGATGAGTGAAAATCCCAGGGCTAACCTAGACCTAACATGCGTTATCCTCTAAACAATTGATCCAAACCAGGTTTAATGGACTGTTTCAGTGTGGTACCACTTTACTACGTGATCCAAAGCAGAAAAAACCCTCGATCAGGTCAACATGTATGTTAAAACTGCGAAAGTATGACCCTGATCAGGGCAAATCCCAGGCCTAACCTAGACCTAACATGCGCTGTCCTCTAAAATATTGATGGAAACCAGGTTTAATTGACTGTTTCAGTGTTGTACTTCATTACTACGTGATCCACTCCAGAAAAAACCCAGGATCTGTTCAACGAGTATGTGAAGTGTGCGTAGGTATGAGTCTGATGAGGGCAAATCCCAGACCTATCCCAGACCTAACTTGCGTTATCCACTAAAATATTGATCGAAACCAGGTTTAACCGACTGTTTCAGTGTGGAACCACATTACTACGTGATCCAAACCAGAAAAAACCCAGTTTCAGTTCAACAAGTATGTGAAGAATGCGAAAGTATGAGTCTGATGAGTGAAAATCCCAGGCCTAACCTAGACCTAACATGCGTTGTCCTCAAAAATAGTGATCGAAACCTGGTTTAATCGACTGTTTCAGTGTGGTACCACATTACTATGTGATCCAAACCAGAAAATAACCCAGGATCTGTTCAACGAGTATGTGAAGTGTGCGAAAGTATGAGTCTGATGAGGGCAAATCCCAGACCTATCCCAGACCTAACATGCGTTATCCTCTAAAATATTTATCAAGACCAGGTTTAATGGATTGTTTCAGTGTGGACCCACATAACTACGTGATCCAAACCAGAAAAAATCCAGGATCCGTTCAACAAGTATGTGAAGAATGCGAATGTATGAGTCTGATCAGTGAAAATCTCAGACCTTACCTAGACCTAACTTGCGTTGTCCTCTAAAATATTGATGGAAACCAGGTTTCATTGACTGTTTCAGTGTGGTACTACATTACTACGTGATGCAATCCAGAAAAAGCTCAGGATCTAGCCATCAAGTACGAGAGATATGCGAAAGAATGAGCCTGATGAGAGCAAATCCCAGACCTATCCCAGACCTAACTTGCGTTATCCTCCAAAATATTTATCAAGGCCAGGTTTAATTGAATGTTTCAGTGTGGTACCACATTACTATGTGATCCAAACCAGAAAATAATGCAGGATCCGTTCAACAAGTATGTGAAAAACGCGAAAGTATGAGCCTGATGAGGGCAAATCCCAGACCTGTCCCAGACCTAACTTGCGTTATCCTCTAAAATATTGATCGAAACCAAGTTTAATCGACTGGATCAGTGTGGAACCACATTACTACGTCATCCAAGCCAGAAAAAAACCCAGGATCATGTCAACGAGTATGTGAAGTGTGCGAAAGTATGAGTCTGATGAGGGCTAATCCCAGACCTATCCCAGACCTAGCTTGCGTGATCCTGTAAAATATTGATCGAAACCAGGTTTAATTGACTGTTTTAGTGTGGTACCACATTACTACGAGATACAATGCAGAAACAGCCCAGGATCTAGCCATGAAGTATGAGAAATATGCGAAAGTATGAGCCTGATGAGGGAAAATCCTAGACGTAACCCAGACCTAACATGCGTTATCCTCTAAAATATTTATCAAGACCAGGTTTAATTGAATGTTTCAGTGTGGTACCACAATACTACGTGATCCAAACCACAAAAAACCCAGGATCTGTTCGACAAGTATGTGAAAAACGCGAAACTGTGAGCCTGATGAGGGCAAATCTTAGACCTAACCTTGACCTAACATGCGTTATCCTTTAAAATTTTTATCCAGACCAGGTTTCATTGAATGTTTCAGTGTGGTACCACTTTACTACGTGATCCAATCCAGAAATAGCCCAGGCTCTAGCCATGAAGTATGAGAAATATGCGAAAGTATGAGTCTGATGAGGGCTAATCCCAGACCTATCCCAGACCTAACTTGCGTTATCCTCTAAAATATTTATCCAGACCAGGTTTCATTGGATGTTTCAGTGTGGTACCACATTACTACGTGATCCAATCCAGAAAAAACAAAGGATCCGTTCAACAAGTATGTGAAGAATGCGAAAGTATGAGCCTGATGAGGGCAAATCCCAGACCTATCCCAGACCTAACATGCGTTATCCTCTAAAATATTGATCGAAACCTGGTTTAACCGACTGTTTCAGAGTGGTACCACATTGCTATGTGATCCAAACCAGAAAATAACCCAGGATCTGTTCAAGGAGTATGTGAAGTGTGCGAAAGTATGAGTCTGATGAGGTCAAATCCCAGACCAATCCCAGACTTAACTTGCGTTATCCTCTAAAATATTGATCGAAACCAGGTTTAATCGACTGTTTCAGTGTGGTACCACATTACTACGTGATCCAAACCAGAAAAAACCCAGGATCAGTTCAACAAGTATGAGAAGAATGCGAAAGTATGAGTCTAATGAGTGAAAATCCGAGGGCTAACCTAGCCCTAACATGCGTTATCCTCTAAAATATTGATCCAAACCAGGTTTAATGGACTGTTTCAGTGTGGTACCACACTACTACGTGATACAAACCAGAAAAAACCCAGGATCTGTTCAACAAGTATGTGAAAAACGCGAAAGTATGAGCCTGATGAGGGCGAATCCCAGACCTATGCCAGACCTAACTTGCGTTATCCTCTAAAATATTGATCGAAACCAGGTTTAATTGACTGTTTCAGCGTGGTACCACATTACTACGTGATACAATCCAGAAACAGCCCAGGATCTAGCCATGAAGTATGAGATATATGCGAAAGTATGAGCCTGCTGAGTGCAAATCCTAGACCTAACCCAAGCCTAACATGCGTTATCCTCTAAAATATTTATCAAGACAAGGTTTAATTGATTGTTTCAGTGTGGTCCCACATTACAACATGATACAAACCAGAAAAAACCCAGGGTCAGTTCAACAAGTATGTGAAGAATGCGAAAGTATGAGTCTGATGAGGGCAAATCCCATACCTATCCCAGACCTAACATGCGTTATCCTCTAAAATATTTATCAAGACCAGGTTTAATTGATTGTTTCAGTGTGGACCCACATTCCTACGTGATCCAAACCAGAAAAAACCCAGCATCCGTTCAACAAGTATGTGAAGAATGCGAAAGTATGAGTCTGATGAGTGAAAATCCCAGGCCTGACCTAGACCTAACATGCGTTATCCTCTAAAATATTGAGCGAAACCAGGTTTAATGGACTGTTTCAGTGTGGTACCACACTACTACGGGATCCAAACCAGAAAAAACCCAGGATCTGTTCAACAAGTATGTGAAGTGTGCGAAACTATGAGTCTGATGAGGTCAAATCCCAGACCAATCCCAGACTTAACTTGCGTTATCCTCTAAAATATTGATCGAAACCAGGTTTAATCGACTGTTTCAGCGTGGTACCACATTACTACGTGATACAATCCAGAAATAGCCCAGGATCTAGCCATGATGTATGAGAAAGATGCGAAAGTATGAGCATGATGAGGGCAAATTCTAGAGCTGACCCAGACCTAACATGCGTTATCCTCTAAAATATTTATCAAGACCAGGTTTAATTGACTGTTTCAGTGTGGTCCCACATTACTACGTGATCCAAACCAGAAAAAACCCAGGATCCGTTCTACAAGTACGTGAAGAATGCGAAAGTATGAGTCTGATGAGTGAGAATCCCAGGCCTAACCTAGACCTAACATGCGTTATCCTCAAAAATATTGATCGAAACCTGGTTTAATCGACTGTTTCAGTGTGGTACCACATTACTATGTGATCCAAACCAGAAAGTAACCCAGGATCTGTTCAACGAGTATGTGAAGTGTGCGAAAGTATGAGTCTGATGAGGGCAAATCCCAGACCTATCCCAGACCTAACATGCGTTATCCTCTAAAATATTTATCAAGACCAGGTTTAATTGATTGTTTCAGTGTGGACCCACATTACTACGTCATACAATCCAGAAACAGCCCAGAATCTAGCCATCAAGTATGAGAAATATGCGAAAGAATGAGCCGGATGAGAGCAAATCCCAGACCTAACCTAGACCTAACATGAATTATTCTCTAAAATATTGATCGAAACCAGGTTTAATCGACTGTTTCAGTGTGGTACCACATTACTATGTGATCCAAACCAGAAAATAACCCAGGATCTGTTCAACGAGTATGTGAAGTGTGCGAAAGTATGAGTCTGATGAGGTCAACTCCCAGACCTATCCCAAACCTAACTATGCGTTATCCTCTAAAATATTGATCATAACCAGGTTTAATCGACTGTTTCAGTGTGGTACCACATTACTACCTGATCCAAACCAGAAAAAACCCAGGATCCGTTCAACAAGTATGTGAAGAATGCGAAAGTATGAGTCTGATGAGTGAAAATCCCAGGCCTAACCTAGTCCTAACATGCGTTATCCTCAAAAATATTGATCGAAACCTGGTTTAATCGACTGTTTCAGTGTGGTACCACATTACTATGTGATCCAAACCAGAAAATAACCCAGGATCTGTTCAACGAGTATGTGAAGTGTGCGAAAGTATGAGTCTGATGAGGTCAAATCCCAGACCAATCCCAGACTTAACTTGCGTTATCCTCTAAGATATTGATCGAATCCAGGTTTACTCGACTGTTTCAGTGTGGTACCACATTACTACGTGATCCAAACCAGAAAAACCCCAAGATCAGTTCAACATGTATGAGAAGAATGCGAAAGTATGAGTCTGATGAGTGAAAATCCCAGGGCTAACCTAGACCTAACATGCGTTATCCTCTAAACAATTGATCCAAACCAGGTTTAATGGACTGTTTCAGTGTGGTACCACACTACTACGTGATACAAACCAGAAAAAACCCAGGATCTGTTCAACAAGTATGAGAAGAATGCGAAAGTATGAGTCTGATGAGTGAAAATCTCAGGGCTAACCTAGACCTAACATGCGTTATCCTCTAAACAATTGATCCAAACTAGGTTTAATGGACTGTTTCAGTGTGGTACCACTTTACTACGTGATCCAAAGCAGAAAAAACCCTCGATCAGGTCAACATGTATGTTAAAACTGCGAAAGTATGACCCTGATCAGGGCAAATCCCAGGCCTAACCTAGACCTAACATGCGCTGTCCTGTAAAATATTGATGGAAACCAGGTTTAATTGACTGTTTCAGTGTTGTACTTCATTACTACGTGATCCAATCCAGAAAAAGCCCAGGTTCTAGCCATCAAGTATGAGAAATATGCGAAAGAATGAGCCTGATGAGAGAAAATCCCAGACCTAACCTAGACCTAACATGAATTATTCTCTAAAATATTGGTCGAAACCAGGTTTAATTGACTGATTCAGTGTGGTCCCACATTACTACGTGATCTAAACCAGAAAAAACCCAGGATCCGTTCAACAAGTATGTGAAGAATGCGAAAGTATGAGTCTGATGTGTGAAAATCCCAGGCCTAACCTAGACCTAACATGCGTTATCCTCTAAAATATTGATCCAAACCAGGTTTAATGGACTGTTTCAGTGTGGTACCACACTACTACGTGATCCAAACCAGAGAAAACCCAGGATCTGTTCAACAAGTATGTGAAAAACGCGAAAGTATGAGCCTGATGAGGGCAAATCCCAGACCTATCCCAGACCTAACTTGCGTTGTCCTCTAAGATATTGATGGAAACCAGGTTTAATTGACTGTTTCAGTGTTGTACTTCATTACTACGTGATGCAATCCAGAAAAAGCCCAGGATCTAGCCATCAAGTATGAGAAATATGCGAAAGAACGAGCCTGATGAGAGCAAATCCCAGACCTAACCTAGACCTAACATGAATTATTCTCTAAAATATTGATCGAAACCAGGTTTAATCGACTGTTTCAGTGTGGTACCACATTACTATGTGATCCAAACCAGAAAATAACCCAGGATCTGTTCAACGAGTATGTGAAGTGTGCGAAAGTATGAGTCTGATGAGGTCGAATCCCAGACCTATCCCAAACCTAACTATGCGTTATCCTCTAAAATATTGATCATAACCAGGTTTAATCGACTGTTTCAGTGTGGTACCACATTACTACGTGATCCAAACCAGAGAAAACCCAGGATCAGTTCAACAAGTATGAGAAGAATGCGAAAGTATGAGTCTGATGAGTGAAAATCCCAGGGCTAACCTAGACCTAACATGCGTTATCCTCTAAACAATTGATCCAAACCAGGTTTAATGGACTGTTTCAGTGTGGTACCACACTACTACGTGTTACAAACCAGAAAAAAACCCAGGATCTGTTCAACAAGTATGAGAAGAATGCGAAAGTATGAGTCTGATGAGTGAAAATCCCAGGGCTAACCTAGACCTAACATGCGTTATCCTCTAAACAATTGATCCAAACCAGGTTTAATGGACTGTTTCAGTGTGGTACCACTTTACTACGTGATCCAAAGCAGAAAAAACCCTCGATCAGGTCAACATGTATGTTAAAACTGCGAAAGTATGACCCTGATCAGGGCAAATCCCAGGCCTAACCTAGACCTAACATGCGCTGTCCTCTAAAATATTGATGGAAACCTGGTTTAATTGACTGTTTCAGTGTTGTACTTCATTACTACGTGATCCACTCCAGAAAAAACCCAGGATCTGTTCAACGAGTATGTGAAGTGTGCGTAGGTATGAGTCTGATGAGGGCAAATCCCAGACCTATCCCAGACCTAACTTGCGTTATCCACTAAAATATTGATCGAAACCAGGTTTAACCGACTGTTTCAGTGTGGAACCACATTACTACGTGATCCAAACCAGAAAAAACCCAGTTTCAGTTCAACAAGTATGTGAAGAATGCGAAAGTATGAGTCTGATGAGTGAAAATCCCAGGCCTAACCTAGACCTAACATGCGTTGTCCTCAAAAATAGTGATCGAAACCTGGTTTAATCGACTGTTTCAGTGTGGTACCACATTACTATGTGATCCAAACCAGAAAATAACCCAGGATCTGTTCAACGAGTATGTGAAGTGTGCGAAAGTATGAGTCTGATGAGGGCAAATCCCAGACCTATCCCAGACCTAACATGCGTTATCCTCTAAAATATTTATCAAGACCAGGTTTAATTGATTGTTTCAGTGTGGACCCACATAACTACGTGATCCAAACCAGAAAAAACCCAGGATCCGTTCAACAAGTATGTGAAGAATGCGAATGTATGAGTCTGATCAGTGAAAATCTCAGGCCTTACCTAGACCTAACTTGCGTTGTCCTCTAAAATATTGATGGAAACCAGGTTTCATTGACTGTTTCAGTGTGGTACTACATTACTACGTGATGCAATCCAGAAAAAGCTCAGGATCTAGCCATCAAGTACGAGAGATATGCGAAAGAATGAGCCTGATGAGAGCAAATCCCAGACCTATCCCAGACCTAACTTGCGTTATCCTCCAAAATATTTATCAAGGCCAGGTTTAATTGAATGTTTCAGTGTGGTACCACATTACTATGTGATCCAAACCAGAAAATAATGCAGGATCCGTTCAACAAGTATGTGAAAAACGCGAAAGTATGAGCCTGATGAGGGCAAATCCCAGACCTGTCCCAGACCTAACTTGCGTTATCCTCTAAAATATTGATCGAAACCAAGTTTAATCGACTGTATCAGTGTGGAACCACATTACTACGTCATCCAAGCCAGAAAAAAACCCAGGATCATGTCAACGAGTATGTGAAGTGTGCGAAAGTATGAGTCTAATGAGGGCTAATCCCAGACCTATCCCAGACCTAGCTTGCGTGATCCTGTAAAATATTGATCGAAACCAGGTTTAATTGACTGTTTTAGTGTGGTACCACATTACTACGAGATACAATGCAGAAACAGCCCAGGCTCTAGCCATGAAGTATGAGAAATATGCGAAAGTATGAGTCTGATGAGGGCTAATCCCAGACCTATCCCAGACCTAACTTGCGTTATCCTCTAAAATATTTATCCAGACCAGGTTTCATTGGATGTTTCAGTGTGGTACCACATTACTACGTGATCCAATCCAGAAAAAACAAAGGATCCGTTCAACAAGTATGTGAAGAATGCGAAAGTATGAGCCTGATGAGGGCAAATCCCAGACCTATCCCAGACCTAACATGCGTTATCCTCTAAAATATTGATCGAAACCTGGTTTAACCGACTGTTTCAGAGTGGTACCACATTGCTATGTGATCCAAACCAGAAAATAACCCAGGATCTGTTCAAGGAGTATGTGAAGTGTGCGAAAGTATGAGTCTGATGAGGTCAAATCCCAGACCAATCCCAGACTTAACTTGCGTTATCCTCTAAAATATTGATCGAAACCAGGTTTAATCGACTGTTTCAGTGTGGTACCACATTACTACGTGATCCAAACCAGAAAAAACCCAGGATCAGTTCAACAAGTATGAGAAGAATGCGAAAGTATGAGTCTAATGAGTGAAAATCCGAGGGCTAACCTAGCCCTAACATGCGTTATCCTCTAAAATATTGATCCAAACCAGGTTTAATGGACTGTTTCAGTGTGGTACCACACTACTACGTGATACAAACCAGAAAAAACCCAGGATCTGTTCAACAAGTATGTGAAAAACGCGAAAGTATGAGCCTGATGAGGGCGAATCCCAGACCTATGCCAGACCTAACTTGCGTTATCCTCTAAAATATTGATCGAAACCAGGTTTAATTGACTGTTTCAGCGTGGTACCACATTACTACGTGATACAATCCAGAAACAGCCCAGGATCTAGCCATGAAGTATGAGATATATGCGAAAGTATGAGCCTGCTGAGTGCAAATCCTAGACCTAACCCAAGCCTAACATGCGTTATCCTCTAAAATATTTATCAAGACAAGGTTTAATTGATTGTTTCAGTGTGGTCCCACATTACAACATGATACAAACCAGAAAAAACCCAGGGTCAGTTCAACAAGTATGTGAAGAATGCGAAAGTATGAGTCTGATGAGGTCAAATCCCAGACCAATCCCAGACCTAACTTGCGTTATCCTCTAAAATATTGATCGAAACCAGGTTTAATTGACTGTTTCAGCGTGGTACCACATTACTACGTGATACAATCCAGAAATAGCCCAGGATCTAGCCATGATGTATGAGAAAGATGCGAAAGTATGAGCATGATGAGGGCAAATTCTAGAGCTGACCCAGACCTAACATGCGTTATCCTCTAAAATATTTATCAAGACCAGGTTTAATTGACTGTTTCAGTGTGGTCCCACATTACTACGTGATCCAAACCAGAAAAAACCCAGGATCCGTTCTACAAGTACGTGAAGAATGCGAAAGTATGAGTCTGATGAGTGAGAATCCCAGGCCTAACCTAGACCTAACATGCGTTATCCTCAAAAATATTGATCGAAACCTGGTTTAATCGACTGTTTCAGTGTGGTACCACATTACTATGTGATCCAAACCAGAAAGTAACCCAGGATCTGTTCAACGAGTATGTGAAGTGTGCGAAAGTATGAGTCTGATGAGGGCAAATCCCAGACCTATCCCAGACCTAACATGCGTTATCCTCTAAAATATTTATCAAGACCAGGTTTAATTGATTGTTTCACTGTGGACCCACATTACTACGTCATACAATCCAGAAACAGCCCAGAATCTAGCCATCAAGTATGAGAAATATGCGAAAGAATGAGCCGGATGAGAGCAAATCCCAGACCTAACCTAGACCTAACATGAATTATTCTCTAAAATATTGATCGAAACCAGGTTTAATCGACTGTTTCAGTGTGGTACCACATTACTATGTGATCCAAACCAGAAAATAACCCAGGATCTGTTCAACGAGTATGTGAAGTGTGCGAAAGTATGAGTCTGATGAGGTCAAATCCCAGACCTATCCCAAACCTAACTATGCGTTATCCTCTAAAATATTGATCATAACCAGGTTTAATCGACTGTTTCAGTGTGGTACCACATTACTACCTGATCCAAACCAGAAAAAACCCAGGATCCGTTCAACAAGTATGTGAAGAATGCGAAAGTATGAGTCTGATGAGTGAAAATCCCAGGCCTAACCTAGTCCTAACATGCGTTATCCTCAAAAATATTGATCGAAACCTGGTTTAATCGACTGTTTCAGTGTGGTACCACATTACTATGTGATCCAAACCAGAAAATAACCCAGGATCTGTTCAACGAGTATGTGAAGTGTGCGAAAGTATGAGTCTGATGAGGTCAAATCCCAGACCAATCCCAGACTTAACTTGCGTTATCCTCTAAGATATTGATCGAAACCAGGTTTACTCGACTGTTTCAGTGTGGTACCACATTACTACGTGATCCAAACCAGAAAAACCCCAAGATCAGTTCAACATGTATGAGAAGAATGCGAAAGTATGAGTCTGATGAGTGAAAATCCCAGGGCTAACCTAGACCTAACATGCGTTATCCTCTAAACAATTGATCCAAACCAGGTTTAATGGACTGTTTCAGTGTGGTACCACACTACTACGTGATACAAACCAGAAAAAACCCAGGATCTGTTCAACAAGTATGAGAAGAATGCGAAAGTATGAGTCTGATGAGTGAAAATCTCAGGGCTAACCTAGACCTAACATGCGTTATCCTCTAAACAATTGATCCAAACCAGGTTTAATGGACTGTTTCAGTGTGGTACCACTTTACTACGTGATCCAAAGCAGAAAAAACCCTCGATCAGGTCAACATGTATGTTAAAACTGCGAAAGTATGACCCTGATCAGGGCAAATCCCAGGCCTAACCTAGACCTAACATGCGCTGTCCTCTAAAATATTGATGGAAACCAGGTTTAATTGACTGTTTCAGTGTTGTACTTCATTACTACGTGATCCAATCCAGAAAAAGCCCAGGTTCTAGCCATCAAGTATGAGAAATATGCGAAAGAATGAGCCTGATGAGAGAAAATCCCAGACCTAACCTAGACCTAACATGAATTATTCTCTAAAATATTGGTCGAAACCAGGTTTAATTGACTGATTCAGTGTGGTCCCACATTACTACGTGATCTAAACCAGAAAAAACCCAGGATCTGTTCAACGAGTATGTGAAGTGTGCGAAAGTATGAGTCTGATGAGGGCAAATCCCAGACCTATCCCGGACCTAACATGCGTTATCCTCTAAAATATTTATCAAGACCAGGTTTAATTGATTGTTTCAGTGTGGACCCACATTACTACGTGAACCAAACCAGAAAAAAACCCAGGATCCGTTCAACAAGTATGTGAAAAACGCGAAAGTATGAGCCTGATGAGGGCAAATCCCAGACCTGTCCCAGACCTAACTTGCGTTATCCTCTAAAATATTGATCGAAGCCAAGTTTAATCGACTGTATCAGTGTGGAACCACATTACTACGTGATCCAAGCCAGAAAAAAACCCAGGATCTTGTCAACGAGTATGTGAAGTGTGCGAAAGTATGGGTCTGATGAGGGCTAATCCCAGACCTATCCCAGACCTAGCTTGCGTGATCCTGTAAGATATTGATCGAAACCAGGTTTAATTGACTGTTTTAGTGTGGTACCACATTACTACGTGATCCAAACCAGAAAATAATGCAGGATCTGTTCAACGAGTATGTGAAGTGTGCGAAAGTATGAGCCTGCTGAGGGCAAATCCTAGACCTAACCCAAACCTAACACGCGTTATCCTCTAAAATATTTATCAAGACCAGGTTTAATTGATCGTTTCATTGTGGACCCACATTACTACGTGATCCAAACCCGAAAAAACCCAGGATCCGTTCAACAAGTATGTGAAGAATGCGAAAGTATGAGTCTGATGAGTGAAAATCCCAGGGCTAACCTAGACCTAACATGCGTTATCCTCTAAACAATTCATCCAAACCAGGTTTAATGGACTGTTTCAGTGTGGTACCACACTACTACGAGATCCAAACCAGAAAAAACCCAGGATCTGTTCAACAAGTATGTGAATTGTGCGAAAGTATGAGTCTGATGAGGTCAAATCCCAGACCAATCCCAGACTTAACTTGCGTTATCCTCTAAAATATTGATCGGAACCAGGTTTAATCGACTGTTTCAGCGTGGTACCACATTACTACGTGATACAATCCAGGAACAGCCCAGGATCTAGCCATCAAGTATGAGAAATATGCGAAAGAATGAGCCTGATGAGAGCAAATCTCAGACCTAACCTAGACCTAACATGAATTATTCTCTAAAATATTCATCGAAACCAGGTTTAATCGACTGTTTCAGTGTGGTACCACATTACTATGTGATCCAAACCAGAAAATAACCCAGGATCTGTTCAACGAGTATGTGAAGTGTGCGAAAGTATGAGTCTGATGAGGTCAAATCCCAGACCTATCCCAAACCTAACTATGCGTTATCCTCTAAAATATTGATCAAAACCACGTTTAATGGACTGTTTCAGTGTGGTACCACATTAATACGTGATCCATACCAGAAAAAACCCAGCATCCGTTCAACAAGTATGTGAAGAATGCGAAAGTATGAGTCTGAAGGGTGAAAATCCCAGACCTAACCTAGACCTAACATGCGTTATCCTCTAAAATATTGATCCAAACCAGGTTTAATGGACTGTTTCAGTGTGGTACCACACTACTACGTGATCCAAACCAGAGAAAACCCAGGATCTGTTCAACAAGTATGTGAAAAACGCGAAAGTATGAGCCTGATGAGGGCAAATCCCAGACCTATCCCAGACCTAACTTGCGTTGTTCTCTAAGATATTGATGGAAACCAGGTTTAATTGACTGTTTCAGTGTTGTACTTCATTACTACGTGATGCAATTCAGAAAAAGCCCAGGATCTAGCCATCAAGTATGAGAAATATGCGAAAGAACGAGCCTGATGAGAGCAAATCCCAGACCTAACCTAGACCTAACATGAATTATTCTCTAAAATATTGATCGAAACCAGGTTTAATCGACTGTTTCAGTGTGGTACCACATTACTATGTGATCCAAACCAGAAAATAACCCAGGATCTGTTCAACGAGTATGTGAAGTGTGCGAAAGTATGAGTCTGATGAGGTCAAATCCCAGACCTATCCCAAACCTAACTATGCGTTATCCTCTAAAATATTGATCAAAACCAGGTTGAATCGACTGTTTCAGTGTGGCACCACACTACTACGTGATACAGACCAGAAAAAACCCAGGATCTGTTCAACAAGTATGTGAAAAACGCGAAAGTATGAGCCTGATGAGGGCGAATCCCAGACCTATGCCAGACCTAACTTGCGTTATCCTCTAAAATATTTATCAAGACCAGGTTTAATTGAATGTTTCAGTGTGGTACCACATTACTACGTGTTCCAAACCAGAAAAACCCAGGATCCGTTCAACAAGTATGTGAAGAAGGCGAAATTATGAGTCTGATCAGTGAAAATCTCAGGCCTTACCTAGTCCTAACTTACGTTGTCCTCTAAAATATTGATGGAAACCAGGTTTCATTGACTGTTTCAGTGTGGTACTACATAACTACGTGATGCAATGCAGAAAAAGCCCATGATATAGCCATCAAGTATGAGAAATATGCAAAAGAATAAGCCTAATGAGAGCAAATCCCAGACCCAACCTAGACCTAACATGCGTTATCCTCTAAAATATTGAGCGAAACCAGGTTTAATGGACTGTTTCAGTGTGGTACCACACTACTTCGTGATCCAAACCAGAAAAAACACAGGATCTGTTTAACAGGTATGTGAAAAACTCGAAACTGTGAGCCTGATGAGGGCAAATCTTAGACCTAACCTTGACCTAGCATGCGTTATCCTCTAAAATATTGAGCGAAACCAGGTTTGATGGACTGTTTCAGTGTGGTACCACACTACTACGGGATCCAAACCAGAAAAAACCCAGGATCTGTTCAACAAGTATGTGAAAAACGCGAAAGTATGAGCCTGATGAGGTCAAATCCCAGACCAATCCCAGACTTAACTTTCGTTATCCTCTAAGATATTGATCGAAACCAGGTTTAATCGTCTGTTTCAGTCTGGTACCACATTACTACGTGATCCAAACCAGAAAAAACCCAGGATCAGTTCAACAAGTATGAGAGGAATGCGAAAGTATGAGTCTGATGAGTGAAAATCCCAGGGCTAACCTAGACCTTACATGCGTTATCCTCTAAAATATTCATCCAAACCAGGTTTAATGGACTGTTTCAGTGTGGTACCGCACTACTGCGTGATACAAACCAGAAAAAACCCAGCATCTGTTCAACAAGTATGTGAAAAACGCGAAAGTATGAGCCTGATGAGGGCGAATCCCAGACCTATGCCAGACCTAACTTGCGTTATCCTCTAAAATATTGATCGAAACCAGGTTTAATTGACTGTGTCAGCGTGGTACCACATTACTACGTGATACAATCCAGAAACAGCCCAGGATCTAGCCATGAAGTATGAGAGATATGCGAAAGTATGAGCCTGCTGAGGGCAAATCCTAGACCTAACCCAAACCTAACAGGCGTTATCCTCTAAAATATTTATCAAGACCAGGTTTAATTGATTGTTTCAGTGTGGTCCCACACTACAACGTGATCCAAACCAGAAAAAACCCAGGATCAGTTCAACAAGTATGTGAAGAATGCGAAAGTATGAGTCTGATGAGTGAAAATCCCAGGCCTAACCTAGCCCTAACATGCGTTATCCTCAAAAATATTGATCGAAACCTGGTTTAATCAACTGTTTCAGTGTGGTACCACATTACTATGCGATCCAAACCAGAAAATAACCCAGGATCTGTTCAACGAGTATGTGAAGTGTGCGAAAGTATGAGTCCGATGAGGGCAAATCCCATACCTATCCCAGACTTAACATGCGTTATCCTCTAAAATATTTATCAAGACCAGGTTTAATTGATTGTTTCAGTGTGGACCCACATTACTACGTGATCCAAACCCGAAAAATCCCAGGATCCGTTCAACAAGTATGTGAAGAATGCGAAAGTATGAGTCTGATGAGTGAAAATCCCAGGCCTGACCTAGACCTAACATGCGTTATTCTCTAAAATATTGAGCGAAACCAGGTTTAATGGACTGTTTCAGTGTGGTACCACACTACTACGGGATCCAAACCAGAAAAAACCCAGGATCTGTTCAACAAGTATGTGAATTGTGCGAAAGTATGAGTCTGATGAGGTCAAATCCCAGACCAATCCCAGACTTAACTTGCGTTATCCACTAAAATATTGATCGGAACCAGGTTTAATCGACTGTTTCAGCGTGGTACCACATTACTACGTGATACAATCCAGGAACAGCCCAGGATCTAGCCATCAAGTATGAGAAATATGCGAAAGAATGAGCCTGATGAGAGCAAATCTCAGACCTAACCTAGACCTAACATGAATTATTCTCTAAAATATTCATCGAAACCAGGTTTAATCGTTTGTTTCAGTGTGGTACCACATTACTATGTGATCCAAACCAGAAAATAACCCAGGATCTGTTCAACGAGTATGTGAAGTGTGCGAAAGTATGAGTTTGATGAGGTCAAATCCCAGACCTATCCCAAACCTAACTATGCGTTATCCTCTAAAATATTGATCAAAACCACGTTTAATCGACTGTTTCAGTGTGGTACCACATTAGTACGTGATCCATACCAGAAAAAACCCAGGATCCGTTCAACAAGTATGTGAAGAATGCGAAAGTGTGAGTCTGAAGGGTGAAAATACCAGACCTAACCTGGACCTAACATGCGTTATCCTCTAAAATATTGATCCAAACCAGGTTTAATGGACTGTTTCAGTGTGGTACCACACTACTACGTGATCCAAACCAGAGAAAACCCAGGATCTGTTCAACAAGTATGTGAAAAACGCGAAAGTATGAGCCTGATGAGGTTAAATCCCAGACCTATCCCAGACCTAACTTGCGTTGTCCTCTAAGATATTGATGGAAACCAGGTTTAATTGACTGTTTCAGTGTTGTACTTCATTACTACGTGTTACAGACCAGAAAAAACACAGGATCTGTTCAACAAGTATGTGAAAAACGCGAAAGAACGAGCCTGATGAGAGCAAATCCCAGACCTAACCTAGACCTAACATGAATCATTCTCTAAAATATTGATCGAAACCAGGTTTAATCGACTCTTTCAGTGTGGTACCACATTACTATGTGATCCAAACCAGAAAAAACCCAGGATCCGTTCAACAAGTATGTGAAGAATGCGAAAGTATGAGTCTGATGAGTGAAAATCCCAGGGCTAACCTAGACCTAACTTGCGTTGTCCTCTAAGATATTGATGGAAACCAGGTTTAATCGACTGTTTCAGCGTGGTACCACATTACTACGTGATACAATCCAGGAACAGCCCAGGATCTAGCCATCAAGTATGAGAAATATGCGAAAGAATGAGCCTGATGAGAGCAAATCTCAGACCTAACCTAGACCTAACATGAATTATTCTCTAAAATATTCATCGAAACCAGGTTTAATCGTTTGTTTCAGTGTGGTACCACATTACTATGTGATCCAAACCAGAAAATAACCCAGGATCTGTTCAACGAGTATGTGAAGTGTGCGAAAGTATGAGTCTGATGAGGTCAAATCCCAGGCCTATCCCAAACCTAACATGCGTTATCCTCTAAAATATTGATCCAAACCAGGTTTAATGGACTGTTTCAGTGTGGTACCACACTACTACGTGATCCAAACCAGAAAAAACCCAGGATCTGTTCAACAAGTATGTGAAAAACGCGAAAGTATGAGCCTGATGAGGGCAAATCCCAGACCAATCCCAGACCTAACTTGCGTTGTCCTCTAAGATATTGATGGAAACCAGGTTTAATTGACTGTTTCAGTGTTGTACTTCATTACTACCTGATGCAATCCAGAAAAAGCCCAGGATCTAGCCATCAAGTATGAGAAATATGCGAAAGAATGAGCCTGATGAGAGCAAATCTCAGACCTAACCTAGACCTAACATGAATTATTCTCTAAAATATTCATCGAAACCAGGTTTAATCGACTCTTTCAGTGTGGTACCACATTACTATGTGATCCAAACCAGAAAAAACCCAGGATCCGTTCAACAAGTATGTGAAGAATGCGAAAGTATGAGTCTGATGAGTGAAAATCCCAGGGCTACCCTAGACCTAACTTGCGTTGTCCTCTAAGATATTGATGGAAACCAGGTTTAATTGACTGTTTCAGTGTTGTACTTCATTACTACGTGATACAGACCAGAAAAAACACAGGATCTGTTCAACAAGTATGTGAAAAACGCGAAAGAACGAGCCTGATGAGAGCAAATCCCAGACCTAACCTAGACCTAACATGAATCATTCTCTAAAATATTGATCGAAACCAGGTTTAATCGACTGTTTCAGTGTGGTACCACATTACTATGTGATCCAAACCAGAAAATAACCCAGGATCTGTTCAACGAGTATGTGAAGTGTGCGAAAGTATGAGTCTGATGAGGTCAAATCCCAGGCCTATCCCAAACCTAACATGCGTTATCCTCTAAAATATTGATCCAAACCAGGTTTAATGGACTGTTTCAGTGTGGTACCACACTACTACGTGATCCAAACCAGAAAAAACCCAGGATCAGTTCAACAAGTATAAGAAGAATGCGAGAGTATGAGTCTGATGAGTGAAAATCCCAGGCCTAACCTAGACCTAACATGCGTTGTCCTCAAAAATATTGATCGAAACCTGGTTTAATCGACAGTTTCAGTGTGGTACCACATTACTATGTGATCCAAACCAGAAAATAACCCAGGATCTGTTCAACGAGTATGTGAAGTGTGCGAAAGTATGAGTCTGATGAGGGCAAATCCCAGACCTATCCCAGACCTAACATGCGTTATCCTCTAAAATATTTATCAAGACCAGGTTTAATTGATTGTTTCAGTGTGGACCCACATTACTACGTGATCCAAACCAGAAAAAACCCAGGATCCGTTCAACAAGTATGTGAAGAATGCGAAAGTATGAGTCTGATGAGTGAAAATCCCAGGCCTAACCTAGACCTAATATGCGTTATCCTCAAAAATATTGATCGAAACCTGGTTTAATCGACTGTTTCAGTGTGGTACCACATTACTATGTGATCCAAACCAGAAAATAACCTAGGATCTGTTCAACGAGTATGTGAAGTGTGCGAAAGTATGAGTCTGATGAGGGCAAATCCCAGACCTATCCCAGACCTAACTTGCGTTATCCACTAAAATATTGATCGAAATCAGGTTTAACCGACTGTTTCAGTGTGGAACCACATTGCTACGTGATCCAAACCAGAAAAAAACCCAGTTTCAGTTCAACAAGTATGTGAAGAATGCGAAAGTATGAGTCTGATGAATGAAAATCCCAGGCCTAACCTAGACCTAACATGCGTTGTCCTCAAAAATATTGATCGAAACCTGGTTTAATCGACAGTTTCAGTGTGGTACCACATTACTATGTGATCCAAACCAGAAAATAACCCAGGATCTGTTCAACGAGTATGTGAAGTGTGCGAAAGTATGAGTCTGATGAGGGCAAATCCCAGACCTATCCCAGACCTATCATGCGTTATCCTCTAAAATATTTATCAAGACCAGGTTTAATTGATTGTTTCAGTGTGGACCCACATTACTACGTGATCCAAACCAGAAAAAACCCAGGATCCGTTCAACAAGTATGTGAAGAATGCGAAAGTATGAGTCTGATGAGTGAAAATCCCAGGCCTAACCTAGACCTAATATGCGTTATCCTCAAAAATATTGATCGAAACCTGGTTATAATCGACTGTTTCAGTGTGGTACCACATTACTATGTGATCCAAACCAGAAAATAACCCAGGATCTGTTCAACGAGTATGTGAAGTGTGCGAAAGTATGAGTCTGATGAGGGCAAATCCCAGACCTATCCCAGACCTAACACGCGTTATCCTCTAAAATATTTATCAAGACCAGGTTTAATTGATTGTTTCAGTGTGGACCCACATAACTACGTGATCCAAACCAGAAAAAACCCAGGATCCGTTCAACAAGTATGTGAAGAATGCGAATGTATGAGTCTGATCAGTGAAAATCTCAGGACTTACCTAGACCTAACTTGCGTTGTCCTCTAAAATATTGATGGAAACCAGGTTTTATTGACTGTTTCAGTGTGGTACTACATTACTACGTGATGCAATCCAGAAAAAGCTCAGGATCTAGCCATCAAGTATGAGAAATATGCGAAAGAATGAGCCTGATGAGAGCAAATCCCAGACCTATCCCAGACCTAACTTGCGTTAACCTACAAAATATTTATCAAGGCCAGGTTTAATTGAATGTTTCAGTGTGGTACCACACTACTACGTGATCCAAACCAGAGAAAACCCAGGATCTGTTCAACAAGTATGTGAAAAACGCGAAAGTATGAGCCTGATGAGGGCAAATCCCAGACCTATCCCAGACCTAACTTGCGTTGTCCTCTAAGATATTGATGGAAACCAGGTTTAATGGACTGTTTCAGTGTGGTACCACATTAGTACGTGATCCATACCAGAAAAAACCCAGCATCCGTTCAACAAGTATGTGAAGAATGCGAAAGTATGAGTCTGAAGGGTGAAAATCCCAGACCTAACCTAGACCTAACATGCGTTATCCTCTAAAATATTGATCCAAACCAGGTTTAATGGACTGTTTCAGTGTGGTACCACACTACTACGTGATCCAAACCAGAGAAAACCCAGGATCTGTTCAACAAGTATGTGAAAAACGCGAAAGTATGAGCCTGATGAGGGCAAATCCCAGACCTATCCCAGACCTAACTTGCGTTGTCCTCTAAGATATTGATGGAAACCAGGTTTAATTGACTGTTTCAGTGTTGTACTTCATTACTACGTGATGCAATCCAGAAAAAGCCCAGGATCTAGCCATCAAGTATGAGAAATATGCGAAAGAACGAGCCTGATGAGAGCAAATCCCAGACCTAACCTAGACCTAACATGAATTATTCTCTAAAATATTGATCGAAACCAGGTTTAATCGACTGTTTCAGTGTGGTACCACGTTACTATGTGATCCAAACCAGAAAATAACCCAGGATCTGTTCAACAAGTATGTGAAAAACGCGAAAGTATGAGCCTGATGAGGGCGAATCCCAGACCTATGCCATACCTAACTTGCGTTATCCTCTAAAATATTTATCAAGACCAGGTTTAATTGAATGTTTCAGTGTGGTACCACATTACTACCTGAACCAAACCAGAAAAAACCCAGGATCTGTTCAACGAGTATGTGAAGTGTGCGAAAGTATGAGTCTGATGAGGTCAAATCCCAGACCTATCCCAAACCTAACTATGCGTTATCCTCTAAAATATTGATCAAAACCAGGTTGAATCGACTTTTTCAGTGTGGCACCACACTACTACGTGATCCAAACCAGAAAAAACCCAGGATCCGTTCAACAAGTATGTGAAGAATGCGAAAGTATGAGTCTGATGAGTGAAAATCCCAGGGCTAACCTAGACCTAACATGCGTTATCCTCTAAACAATTCATCCAAACCAGGTTTAATGGACTGTTTCAGTGTGGTACCACACTACTACGTGATACAGACCAGGAAAAACCCAGGATCTGTTCAACAAGTATGTGAAAAACGCGAAAGTATGAGCCTGATGAGGGCGAATCCCAGACCTATGCCAGACCTAACATGCGTTATCCTCTAAAATATTTATCAAGACCAGGTTTAATAGAATGTTTCAGTGTGGTACCACATTACTACCTGAACCAAACCAGAAAAAACCCAGGATCTGTTCAACGAGTATGTGAAGTGTGCGAAAGTATGAGTCTGATGAGGTCAAATCCCACACCTATCCCAGACCTAACATGCGTTATCCTCTAAAATATTTATCAAGACCAGGTTTAATTGATTGTTTCAGTGTGGACCCACATTACTACGTGATCCAAACCAGAAAAAACCCAGGATCCGTTCAACAAGTATGTGAAGAATGCGAAAGTATGAGTCTGATGAGTGAAAATCCCAGGCCTAACCTAGACCTAATATGCGTTATCCTCAAAAATATTGATCGAAACCTGGTTTAATCGACTGTTTCAGTGTGGTACCACATTACTATGTGATCCAAACCAGAAAATAACCCAGGATCTGTTCAACGAGTATGTGAAGTGTGCGAAAGTATGAGTCTGATGAGGGCAAATCCCAGACCTATCCCAGACCTAACTTGCGTTATCCACTAAAATATTGATCGAAACCAGGTTTAACCGACTGTTTCAGTGTGGAACCACATTGCTACGTGATCCAAACCAGAAAAAAACCCAGTTTCAGTTCAACAAGTATGTGAAGAATGCGAAAGTATGAGTCTGATGAATGAAAATCCCAGGCCTAACCTAGACCTAACATGCGTTGTCCTCAAAAATATTGATCGAAACCTGGTTTAATCGACAGTTTCAGTGTGGTACCACATTACTATGTGATCCAAACCAGAAAATAACCCAGGATCTGTTCAACGAGTATGTGAAGTGTGCGAACGTATGAGTCTGATGAGGGCAAATCCCAGACCTATCCCAGACCTATCATGCGTTATCCTCTAAAATATTTATCAAGACCAGGTTTAATTGATTGTTTCAGTGTGGACCCACACTACTACGTGATCCAAACCAGAAAAAACCCAGGATCCGTTCAACAAGTATGTGAAGAATGCGAAAGTATGAGTCTGATGAGTGAAAATCCCAGGCCTAACCTAGACCTAATATGCGTTATCCTCAAAAATATTGATCGAAACCTGGTTATAATCGACTGTTTCAGTGTGGTACCACATTACTATGTGATCCAAACCAGAAAATAACCCAGGATCTGTTCAACGAGTATGTGAAGTGTGCGAAAGTATGAGTCTGATGAGGGCAAATCCCAGACCTATTCCAGACCTAACACGCGTTATCCTCTAAAATATTTATCAAGACCAGGTTTAATTGATTGTTTCAGTGTGGACCCACATAACTACGTGTTCCAAACCAGAAAAAACCCAGGATCCGTTCAACAAGTATGTGAAGAATGCGAATGTATGAGTCTGATCAGTGAAAATCTCAGGACTTACCTAGACCTAACTTGCGTTGTCCTCTAAAATATTGATGGAAACCAGGTTTTATTGACTGTTTCAGTGTGGTACTACATTACTACGTGATGCAATCCAGAAAAAGCTCAGGATCTAGCCATCAAGTATGAGAAATATGCGAAAGAATGAGCCTGATGAGAGCAAATCCCAGACCTATCCCAGACCTAACTTGCGTTAACCTACAAAATATTTATCAAGGCCAGGTTTAATTGAATGTTTCAGTGTGGTACCACACTACTACGTGATCCAAACCAGAGAAAACCCAGGATCTGTTCAACAAGTATGTGAAAAACGCGAAAGTATGAGCCTGATGAGGGCAAATCCCAGACCTATCCCAGACCTAACTTGCGTTGTCCTCTAAGATATTGATGGAAACCAGGTTTAATTGACTGTTTCAGTGTTGTACTTCATTACTACGTGATGCAATCCAGAAAAAGCCCAGGATCTAGCCATCAAGTATGAGAAATATGCGAAAGAACGAGCCTGATGAGAGCAAATCCCAGACCTAACCTAGACCTAACATGAATTATTCTCTAAAATATTGATCGAAACCAGGTTTAATGGACTGTTTCAGTGTGGTACCACATTAGTACGTGATCCATACCAGAAAAAACCCAGCATCCGTTCAACAAGTATGTGAAGAATGCGAAAGTATGAGTCTGAAGGGTGAAAATCCCAGACCTAACCTAGACCTAACATGCGTTATCCTCTAAAATATTGATCCAAACCAGGTTTAATGGACTGTTTCAGTGTGGTACCACACTACTACGTGATCCAAACCAGAGAAAACCCAGGATCTGTTCAACAAGTATGTGAAAAACGCGAAAGTATGAGCCGGATGAGGGCAAATCCCAGACCTATCCCAGACCTAACTTGCGTTGTCCTCTAAGATATTGATGGAAACCAGGTTTAATTGACTGTTTCAGTGTTGTACTTCATTACTACGTGATGCAATCCAGAAAAAGCCCAGGATCTAGCCATCAAGTATGAGAAATATGCGAAAGAACGAGCCTGATGAGAGCAAATCCCAGACCTAACCTAGACCTAACATGAATTATTCTCTAAAATATTGATCGAAACCAGGTTTAATCGACTGTTTCAGTGTGGTACCACATTACTATGTGATCCAAACCAGAAAATAACCCAGGATCTGTTCAACAAGTATGTGAAAAACGCGAAAGTATGAGCCTGATGAGGGCGAATCCCAGACCTATGCCAGACCTAACTTGCGTTATCCTCTAAAATATTTATCAAGACCAGGTTTAATTGAATGTTTCAGTGTGGTACCACATTACTACCTGAACCAAACCAGAAAAAACCCAGGATCTGTTCAACGAGTATGTGAAGTGTGCGAAAGTATGAGTCTGATGAGGTCAAATCCCAGACCTATCCCAAACCTAACTATGCGTTATCCTCTAAAATATTGATCAAAACCAGGTTGAATCGACTGTTTCAGTGTGGCACCACACTACTACGTGATCCAAACCAGAAAAAACCCAGGATCCGTTCAACAAGTATGTGAAGAATGCGAAAGTATGAGTCTGATGAGTGAAAATCCCAGGGCTAACCTAGACCTAACATGCGTTATCCTCTAAACAATTCATCCAAACCAGGTTTAATGGACTGTTTCAGTGTGGTACCACACTACTACGTGATACAGACCAGAAAAAACCCAGGATCTGTTCAACGAGTATGTGAAGTGTGCGAAAGTATGAGTCTGATGAGGTCAAATCCCAGACCTATCCCAAACCTAACTATGCGTTATCCTCTAAAATATTGATCAAAACCACGTTTAATGGACTGTTTCAGTGTGGTACCACATTAGTACGTGATCCATACCAGAAAAAACCCAGCATCCGTTCAACAAGTATGTGAAGAATGCGAAAGTATGAGTCTGAAGGGTGAAAATCCCAGACCTAACCTAGACCTAACATGCGTTATCCTCTAAAATATTGATCCAAACCAGGTTTAATGGACTGTTTCAGTGTGGTACCACACTACTACGTGATCCAAACCAGAGAAAACCCAGGATCTGTTCAACAAGTATGTGAAAAACGCGAAAGTATGAGCCTGATGAGGGCAAATCCCAGACCTATCCCAGACCTAACTTGCGTTGTCCTCTAAGATATTGATGGAAACCAGGTTTAATTGACTGTTTCAGTGTTGTACTTCATTACTACGTGATGCAATCCAGAAAAAGCCCAGGATCTAGCCATCAAGTATGAGAAATATGCGAAAGAACGAGCCTGATGAGAGCAAATCCCAGACCTAACCTAGACCTAACATGAATTATTCTCTAAAATATTGATCGAAACCAGGTTTAATCGACTGTTTCAGTGTGGTACCACGTTACTATGTGATCCAAACCAGAAAATAACCCAGGATCTGTTCAACAAGTATGTGAAAAACGCGAAAGTATGAGCCTGATGAGGGCGAATCCCAGACCTATGCCAGACCTAACTTGCGTTATCCTCTAAAATATTTATCAAGACCAGGTTTAATTGAATGTTTCAGTGTGGTACCACATTACTACCTGAACCAAACCAGAAAAAACCCAGGATCTGTTCAACGAGTATGTGAAGTGTGCGAAAGTATGAGTCTGATGAGGTCAAATCCCAGACCTATCCCAAACCTAACTATGCGTTATCCTCTAAAATATTGATCAAAACCAGGTTGAATCGACTTTTTCAGTGTGGCACCACACTACTACGTGATCCAAACCAGAAAAAACCCAGGATCCGTTCAACAAGTATGTGAAGAATGCGAAAGTATGAGTCTGATGAGTGAAAATCCCAGGGCTAACCTAGACCTAACATGCGTTATCCTCTAAACAATTCATCCAAACCAGGTTTAATGGACTGTTTCAGTGTGGTACCACACTACTACGTGATACAGACCAGGAAAAACCCAGGATCTGTTCAACAAGTATGTGAAAAACGCGAAAGTATGAGCCTGATGAGGGCGAATCCCAGACCTATGCCAGACCTAACATGCGTTATCCTCTAAAATATTTATCAAGACCAGGTTTAATAGAATGTTTCAGTGTGGTACCACATTACTACCTGAACCAAACCAGAAAAAACCCAGGATCTGTTCAACGAGTATGTGAAGTGTGCGAAAGTATGAGTCTGATGAGGTCAAATCCCAGACCTATCCCAGACCTAACATGCGTTATCCTCTAAAATATTGATCAAAACCAGGTTGAATCGACTGTTTCAGTGTGGCACCACATTACTACGTGATCCAAACCAGAAAAAACCCAGGATCCGTTCAACAAGTATGTGAAGAATGCGAAAGTATGAGTCTGATGAGTGAAAATCCCAGGGCTAACCTAGACCTAACTTGCGTTGTCCTCTAAGATATTGATGGAAACCAGGTTTAATTGACTGTTTCAGTGTTGTACTTCATTACTACGTGATACAGACCAGAAAAAACCCAGGATCTGTTCAACAAGTATGTGAAAAACGCGAAAGAACGAGCCTGATGAGAGCAAATCCCAGACCTAACCTAGACCTAACATGAATTATTCTCTAAAATATTGATCGAAACCAGGTTTAATCGACTGTTTCAGTGTGGTACCACATTACTATGTGATCCAAACCAGAAAATAACCCAGGATCTGTTCAACGAGTATGTGAAGTGTGCGAAAGTATGAGTCTGATGAGGTCAAATCCCAGGCCTATTCCAAACCTAACATGCGTTATCCTCTAAAATATTGATCCAAACCAGGTTTAATGGACTGTTTCAGTGTGGTACCACACTACTACGTGATCCAAACCAGAAAAAACCCAGTATCTGTTCAACAAGTATGTGAAAAACGCGACAGTATGAGCCTGATGAGGGCAAATCCCAGACCAATCCCAGACCTAACTAGCGTTTCCTCTAAGATATTGATGGAAACCAGGTTTAATTGACTGTTTCAGTGTTGTACTTCATTACTACCTGATGCAATCCAGAAAAAGCCCAGGATCTAGCCATCAAGTATGAGAAATATGCGAAAGAATGAGCCTGATGAGAGCAAATCTCAGACCTAACCTAGACCTAACATGAATTATTCTCTAAAATATTCATCGAAACCAGGTTTAATCGACTGTTTCAGTGTGGTACCACACTACTGCGTGATACAAACCAGAAAATAACCCAGGATCTGTTCAACGAGTATGTGAAGTGTGCGAAAGTATGAGTCTGATGAGGTCAAATCCCAGACCAATCCCAGACTTAACTTGCGTTATCCTCTAAAATATTGATCGAAACCAGGTTTAATCGACTGTTTCAGTGTGGTACCACATTACTACGTGATCCAAACCAGAAAAAACCCAGGATCAGTTCAACAAGTATGTGAAGAATGCGAAAGTATGAGTCTGATGAGTGAAAATCCCAGGCCTAACCTAGACCTAACATGCGTTGTCCTCAAAAATATTGATCGAAACCTGGTTTAATCGACAGTTTCAGTGTGGTACCACATTACAATGTGATCCAAACCAGAAAATAACCCAGGATCTGTTCAACGAGTATGTGAAGTGTGCGAAAGTATGAGTCTGATGAGGGCAAATCCCAGACCTATCCCAGACCTAACATGCGTTATCCTCTAAAATATTTATCAAGACCAGGTTTAATTGATTGATTCAGTGTGGACCCACATTACTACGTGATCCAAACCAGAAAAAACCCAGGATCCGTTCAACAAGTATGTGAAGAATGCGAAAGTATGAGTCTGATGAGTGAAAATCCCAGGCCTAACCTAGACCTAATATGCGTTATCCTCAAAAATATTGATCGAAACCTGGTTTAATCGACTGTTTCAGTGTGGTACCACATTACTATGTGATCCAAACCAGAAAATAACCCAGGATCTGTTCAACGAGTATGTGAAGTGTGCGAAAGTATGAGTCTGATGAGGGCAAATCCCAGACCTATCCCAGACCTAACTTGCGTTATCCACTAAAATATTGATCGAAACCAGGTTTAACCGACTGTTTCAGTGTGGAACCACATTGCTACGTGATCCAAACCAGAAAAAAACCCAGTTTCAGTTCAACAAGTATGTGAAGAATGCGAAAGTATGAGTCTGATGAGTGAAAATCCCAGGCCTAACCTAGACCTAACATGCGTTGTCCTCAAAAATATTGATCGAAACCTGGTTGAATCGACAGTTTCAGTGTGGTACCACATTACTATGTGATCCAAACCAGAAAATAACCCAGGATCTGTTCAACGAGTATGTGAAGTGTGCGAAAGTATGAGTCTGATGAGGGCAAATCCCAGACCTATCCCAGACCTAACATGCGTTATCCTCTAAAATATTTATCAAGACCAGGTTTAATTGATTGTTTCAGTGTGGACCCACATTACTACGTGATCCAAACCAGAAAAAACCCAGGATCCGTTCAACAAGTATGTGAAGAATGCGAAAGTATGAGTCTGATGAGTGAAAATCCCAGGCCTAACCTAGACCTAATATGCGTTATCCTCAAAAATATTGATCGAAACCTGGTTTAATCGACTGTTTCAGTGTGGTACCACATTACTATGTGATCCAAACCAGAAAATAACCCAGGATCTGTTCAACGAGTATGTGAAGTGTGCGAAAGTATGAGTCTGATGAGGGCAAATCCCAGACCTATCCCAGACCTAACACGCGTTATCCTCTAAAATATTTATCAAGACCAGGTTTAATTGATTGTTTCAGTGTGGACCCACATAACTACGTGATCCAAACCAGAAAAAACCCAGGATCCGTTCAACAAGTATGTGAAGAATGCGAATGTATGAGTCTGATCAGTGAAAATCTCAGGCCTTACCTAGACCTAACTTGCGTTGTCCTCTAAAATATTGATGGAAACCAGGTTTCATTGACTGTTTCAGTGTGGTACTACATTACTACGTGATCCAAACCAGAAAAAACCCAGGATCCGTTCAACAAGTATGTGAAGAATGCGAAAGTATGAGTCTGATGAGTGAAAATCCCAGGGCTAACCTAGACCTAACATGCGTTATCCTCTAAAATATTGAGCGAAACCTGGTTTAATCGACTGTTTCAGTGTGGTACCACATTACTATGTGATCCAAACCAGAAAATAACCCAGGATCTGTTCAACGAGTATGTGAAGTGTGCGAAAGTATGAGTCTGATGAGGGCAAATCCCAGACCTATCCCAGACCTAACACGCGTTATCCTCTAAAATATTTATCAAGACCAGGTTTAATTGATTGTTTCAGTGTGGACCCACATAACTACGTGATCGAAACCAGAAAATAACCCAGGATCTGTTCAACGAGTATGTGAAGTGTGCGAAAGTATGAGTCTGATGAGAGCAAATCCCAGACCTATCCCAGACCTAACTTGCGTTAACCTCCAAAATATTTATCAAGGCCAGGTTTAATTGAATGTTTCAGTGTGGTACCACATTACTATGTGATCCAAACCAGAAAATAATGCAGGATCTGTTCGACGAGTACGTGAAGTGTGCGAAAGTATGAGTCTGATGAGGGCAAATCCCAGACCTATCCGGGACCTAACATACGTTATCCTCTAAAATATTTATCAAGACCAGGTTTAATTGATTGTTTCAGTGTGGACCCACATTACTACGTGAACCAAACCAGAAAAAAACCCAGGATCCGTTCAACAAGTATGTGAAAAACGCGAAAGTATGAGCCTGATGAGGGCAAATCCCAGACCTGTCCCAGACCTAACTTGCGTTATCCTCTAAAATATTGATCGAAGCCAAGTTTAATCGACTGTATCAGTGTGGAACCACATTACTACGTGATCCAAGCCAGAAAAAAACCCAGGATCTTGTCAAGGAGTATGTGAAGTGTGCGAAAGTATGGGTCTGATGAGGGCTAATCCCAGACCTATCCCAGACCTAGCTTGCGTGATCCTGTAAGATATTGATCGAAACCAGGTTTAATTGACTGTTTTAGTGTGGTACCACATTACTACGTGATCCAAACCAGAAAATAATGCAGGATCTGTTCAACGAGTATGTGAAGTGTGCGAAAGTATGAGCCTGCTGAGGGCAAATCCTAGACCTAACCCAAACCTAACACGCGTTATCCTCTAAAATATTTATCAAGACCAGGTTTAATTGATTGTTTCATTGTGGACCCACATTACTACGTGATCCAAACCCGAAAAAACCCAGGATCCGTTCAACAAGTATGTGAAGAATGCGAAAGTATGAGTCTGATGAGTGAAAATCCCAGGCCTGACCTAGACCTAACATGCGTTATTCTCTAAAATATTGAGCGAAACCAGGTTTAATGGACTGTTTCAGTGTGGTACCACACTACTACGGGATCCAAACCAGAAAAAACCCAGGATCTGTTCAACAAGTATGTGAATTGTGCGAAAGTATGAGTCTGATGAGGTCAAATCCCAGACCAATCCCAGACTTAACTTGCGTTATCCTCTAAAATATTGATCGGAACCAGGTTTAATCGACTGTTTTAGCGTGGTACCACATTACTACGTGATACAATCCAGGAACAGCCCAGGATCTAGCCATCAAGTATGAGAAATATGCGAAAGAATGAGCCTGATGAGAGCAAATCTCAGACCTAACCTAGACCTAACATGAATTATTCTCTAAAATATTCATCGAAACCAGGTTTAATCGACTGTTTCAGTGTGGTACCACATTACTATGTGATCCAAACCAGAAAATAACCCAGGATCTGTTCAACGAGTATGTGAAGTGTGCGAAAGTATGAGTCTGATGAGGTCAAATCCCAGACCTATCCCAAACCTAACTATGCGTTATCCTCTAAAATATTGATCAAAACCACGTTTAATGGACTGTTTCAGTGTGGTACCACATTAGTACGTGATCCATACCAGAAAAAACCCAGCATCCGTTCAACAAGTATGTGAAGAATGCGAAAGTATGAGTCTGAAGGGTGAAAATCCCAGACCTAACCTAGACCTAACATGCGTTATCCTCTAAAATATTGATCCAAACCAGGTTTAATGGACTGTTTCAGTGTGGTACCACACTACTACGTGATCCAAACCAGAGAAAACCCAGGATCTGTTCAACAAGTATGTGAAAAACGCGAAAGTATGAGCCTGATGAGGGCAAATCCCAGACCTATCCCAGACCTAACTTGCGTTGTCCTCTAAGATATTGATGGAAACCAGGTTGAATCGACTGTTTCAGTGTGGCACCACACGACTACGTGATCCAAACCAGAAAAAACCCAGGATCCGTTCAACAAGTATGTGAAGAATGCGAAAGTATGAGTCTGATGAGTGAAAATCCCAGGGCTAACCTAGACCTAACATGCGTTATCCTCTAAACAATTCATCCAAACCAGGTTTAATGGACTGTTTCAGTGTGGTACCACACTACTACGTGATACAGACCAGAAAAAACCCAGGATCTGTTCAACAAGTATGTGAAAAACGCGAAAGTATGAGCCTGATGAGGGCGAATCCCAGACCTATGCCAGACCTAACTTGCGTTATCCTCTAAAATATTTATCAAGACCAGGTTTAATTGAATGTTTCAGTGTGGTACCACATTACTACCTAAACCAAACCAGAAAAAACCCAGGATCCGTTCAACAAGTATGTGAAGAATGCGAAAGTATGAGTCTCATGAGCGAAAATCCCAGACCTAACCTAGACCTAACATGCGTTATCCTCTAAAATATTGATCCAAACCAGATTTAATGGACTATTTCAGTGTGGTACCACACTACTACGTGATCCAAACCAGAAAAAACCTAGGATCTGTTCAACAAGTATGTGAAAAACGCGAAAGTATGAGCCTGATGAGGGCAAAACCAAGACCAATCCCAGACCTAACTTGCGTTGTCCTCTAAGATATTGATGGAAACCAGGTTTAATTGACTGTTTCAGTGTTGTACTTCATTACTACGTGATGCAATCCAGAAAAAGCCCAGGATCTAGCCATCAAGTATGAGAAATATGCGAAAGAACGAGCCTGATGAGAGCAAATCCCAGACCTAACCTAGACCTAACATGAATTATTCTCTAAAATATTGATCGAAACCAGGTTTAATCGACTGTTTCAGTGTGGTACCACATTACTATGTGATCCAAACCAGAAAATAACCCAGGATCTGTTCAACGAGTATGTGAAGTGTGCGAAAGTATGAGTCTGATGAGGTCAAATCCCAGACCTATCCCAAACCTAACTATGCGTCATCCTCTAAAATATTGATCAAAACCAGGTTGAATCGACTGTTTCAGTGTGGCACCACATTACTACGTGATCCAAAGCAGAAAAAACCCTCGATCAGGTCAACATGTATGTTAAAACTGCGAAAGTATGGCCCTGCTGAGGGCAAATCCCAGGCCTAACCTAGACCTAACTTGCGTTATCCTCTAAAATATTGATCGAAACCAGGTTTAATTCGCTGTTTCAGCGTGGTACCACATTACTACGTCATACAATCCAGAAACAGCCCAGGATCTAGCCATCAAGTATGAGAAATATGCGAAAGAATGAGCCTGATGAGAGCAAATCCCAGACCTAACCTAGACCTAACATGAATTATTCTCTAAAATATTGTTCGACACCAGGTTTAATCGACTGTTTCAGTGTGGTACCACATTACTACGTGATCCAAACCAGTAAAAACCCAGGATCCGTTTAATAAGTATGTGAGGAATGCGAATGAATGAGTCTGATGAGTGAAAATCCCAGGCCTAACCTAGACCTAGCATGCGTTATCCTCAAAAATATTGATCGAAACCTGGTTTAATCGACTGTTTCAGTGTGGTACCATATTACTATGTAATCCAAACCAGAAAATAACCCAGGATCTGTTCAACAAGTATGTGAAAAACGCGAAAGTATGAGCCTGATCAGGGCAAATCCCAGACCAATCCCAGACCTAACTTGCGTTGTCCTCTAAGATATTGATGGAAACCAGGTTTAATTGACTGTTTCAGTGTTGTACTTCATTACTACCTGATGCAATCCAGAAAAAGCCCAGGATCTAGCCATCAAGTATGAGAAATATGCGAAAGAATGAGCCTGATGAGAGCAAATCTCAGACCTAACCTAGACCTAACATGAATTATTCTCTAAAATATTCATCGAAACCAGGTTTAATCGACTGTTTCAGTGTGGTACCACACTACTGTGTGATACAAACCAGAAAAACCCCAGGATCTGTTCAAGAAGTATGTGAAAAACGCGAAACTGTGAGCCTGATGAGGGCAAATCTTAGACCTAACCTTGACCTAACATGCGTAATTCTCTAAAATTTTTATCCAGACCAGGTTTCATAGAATGTTTCAGTGTGGTACCACTTTACTACGTGATCCAATCCAGAAATAGCCCAGGATCTAGCCATGAAGTATGAGAAATATGCGAAAGTATGAGCCTAATGAGAGCAAATCCCAGACCCAACCTAGACCTAACATGCGTTATCCTCTAAAATATTGAGCGAAACCAGGTTTGATGGACTGTTTCAGTGTGGTACTACACTACTACGTGATCCAAACCAGAAAAAACCCAGGATCAGTTCAACAAGTATGAGAGGAATGCGAAAGTATGAGCCTGATGAGGGCGAATCCCAGACCTATGCCAGACCTAACTTGCGTTATCCTCTAAAATATTGATCGAAACCAGGTTTAATTGACTGTGTCAGCGTGGTACCACATTACTACGTGATACAATCCAGAAGCAGCCCAGGATCTAGCCATGAAGTATGAGAGATATGCGAAAGTATGAGCCTGCTGAGGGCAAATCCTAGACCTAACCCAAACCTAACAGGCGTTATCCTCTAAAATATTTATCAAGACCAGGTTTAATTGATTGTTTCAGTGTGGTCCCACACTACAACGTGATCCAAACCAGAAAAAACCCAGGATCAGTTCAACAAGTATGTGAAGAATGCGAAAGTATGAGTCTGATGAGTGAAAATCCCAGGCCTGACCTAGACCTAACATGCGTTATCCTCTAAAATATTGAGCGAAACCAGGTTTAATGGACTGTTTCAGTGTGGTACCACACTACTACGGGATCCAAACCAGAAAAAACCCAGGATCTGTTCAACAAGTACGTGAACGGTGCGAAAGTATGAGTCTGATGAGGTCAAATCCCAGACCAATCCCAGACTTAACTTGCGTTATCCTCTAAAATATTGATCGGAACCAGGTTTAATCGACTGTTTCAGCGTGGTACCACATTACTACGTGATACAATACAGAAATAGCCCAGGATCTAGCCATGATGTATGAGACAGATGCGAAAGTATGAGCATGATGAGGGCAAATTCTAGACCTGACCCAGACCTAACATGCGTTATCCTCTAAAATATTTATCAAGCCCAGGATTAATTGACTGTTTCAGTGTGGCCCCACATTACTACGTGATCCAAACCAGAAAAAACCCAGGATCCGTTCTACAAGTATGTGAAGAATGCGAAAGTATGAGTCTGATGAGTGAAAATCCCAGGCCTAACCTATACCTAACATGCGTTATCCTCAAAAATATTGATCGAAACCTGGTTTAATCGACTGTTTCAGTGTGGTACCACGTTACTATGTGATCCAAACCAGAAAGTAACCCAGGATCTGTTCAACGAGTATGTGAAGTGTGCGAAAGTATAAGTCTGATGAGGTCAAATCCCAGACCAATCCCTGACATAACTTGCGTTATCCTCTAAAATATTGATCGAAACCAGGTTTAATCGACTGTTTCAGTGTGGTACCACACTACTACGTGATCCAAACCACAAAAAACCCAGGATCTGTTCGACAAGTATGTGAAAAACGCGAAACTGTGAGCCTGATGAGGGCAAATCCTAGACCTAACCCAAACCTAACATGCGTTATCCTCTAAAATATTTATCAAGACCAGGTTTAATTGAATGTTTCAGTGTGGTACCACTTTACTACGTGATCCAAAGCAGAAAAAACCCTCGATCAGGTCAACATGTATGTTAAAACTGCGAAAGTATGGCCCTGATGAGGGCAAATCCCAGGCCTAACCTAGACCTAACTTGCGTTATCCTCTAAAATATTGATCGAAACCAGGTTTAATTCGCTGTTTCAGCGTGGTACCACATTACTACGTCATACAATCCAGAAACAGCCCAGGATCTAGCCATCAAGTATGAGAAATATGCGAAAGAATGAGCCTGATGAGAGCAAATCCCAGACCTATCCCAGACCTAACTTGCGTTATCCTCTAAAATATTGATCGAAACCAGGTTTAATCGACTGTTTCAGTGTGGAACCACATTACTACGTGATTCAAACCAGAAAAAAACCCAGGATCTTGTCAACGAGTATGTGAAGTGTGCGAAAGTATGAGCCTGACGAGGGCAAATCCTAGACCTAACCCAGGCCTAACATGCGTTATCCTCTAAAATATTTATCAAGACCAGGTATAATTGAATGTTTCAGTGTGGTACCACATTACTACGTGAACTAAACCAGAAAAAAACCCAGGATCTGATCAACGAGTATGTGAAGTGTGCGAAAGTATGAGTCTGATGAGGGCAAATCACAGACCTATCCCAGACCTAACTTGCGATATCCTCTAAAATATTGATCGAAACCAGGTTTAATTGACAGTTTTAGTGTGGTACCACTTTACTACGTGATCCAAAGCAGAAAAAACCCTCGATCAGGTCAGCATGCATGTTAAAACTGCGAAAGTATGAGCCTGATGATGGCAAATCCCACACCTATCCCAGACCTAACATGCGTTATCCTCTAAAATATTTATCAAGACCAGGTTTAATTGAATGTTTCAGTGTGGTACCACATTACTACGTGATGCAATCCAGAAAAAGCCTAGGATCTAGGCATCAAGTATAAGAAATATGCGAAAGAATGAGCCTGATGAGGGCAAATCCTAGACCTAACCCAGACCTAACATGCGTTATCCTCTAAAATATTGATCGCAACCAGGTTTAATGGACTGTTTCTGTGTGGTACCACACTACTACGTGATCCAAACCAGAAAAAACCCAGGATCTGTTCAACGAGTATGTGAAGAATGCGAAAGTATGGGTCTGATGAGTGAAAATCCCAGACCTAACCTAGACCTAACATGCGTTATCCTCTAAAATATTGATCCAAACCAGGTTTAATGGACTGTTTCAGTGTGGAACCACACTACTACGTGATCCAAACCAGAAAAAACCCAGGATCTGTTCAACAAGGATGTGAAAAACGCGAAAGTATGAGCCTGATGAGGGCAAATCCCTGACCTATCCCAGACCTAACTTGCGTTGTCCTCTAAGATACTGATGGAAACCAGGTTTAATTGACTGTTTCAGTGTTGTACTTCATTACTACGTGATGCAATCCAGAAAAAGCCCAGGATCTAGCCATCAAGTTTGAGAAATATGCGAAAGAATGAGCCTGATGAGAGCAAATCCCAGATCTAAACTAGACCTAACATGAATTATTCTCTTAAATATTGATCGAAACCAGGTGTAATTGATTGTTTCAGTGTGGTCCCACATTACTACGTGATCCAAACCAGAAAAAACCTAGGATCCGTTCAACAAGTATGTGAAGAATGCGAAAGTATGAGTCTGATGAGTGAAAATACCAGACCTAACCTAGACCTAACATGCGTTATCCTCAAAAATACTGATCGGAACCTGGTTTAATCGACTGTTTCAGTGTGGTACCACATTACTATGTGATCCAAACCAGAAAGTAACCCAGGATCTGTTCAACGAGTATGTGAAGTGTGCGAAAGTATGAGTCTGATGAGGGCAAATCCCAGACCTATACCAGACCTAACTTGCGTTATCCTCAAAAATATTGATCGAAACCTGGTTTAATCGACTGTTTCACTGTGGTCCCACATTACTACGTGATGCAATCTAGAAAAAGCCCAGGATCTAGCCATCAAGTATGAGAAATATGCGAAAGAATGAGCCTGATGACAGCAAATCCCAGACCTAACCTAGACCTAACATGCGTTATCCTCTAAAATATTGAGCGAAACCAGGTTTAATGGACTGTTTCAGTATGGTACCACATTACTACGTGATCCAAACCAGAAACAACCCAGGATCTGTTCAACAAGTATGTGAAAAACGCGAAAATGTGAGCCTGATGAGGGCAAATCTTAGACCTAACCTTGACCTAACATGCGTTATCCTCTAAACTATTTATCCAGACCAGGTTTCATTTAATGTTTCGGTGTGGTACCACTTTACTACGTGATCCAATCCAGAAATAGCCCAGGATCTAGCCATGAAGTATGAGAAATATGCGAAAGTAAGAGCCTGATGAGGGCAAATCCTAGACCTATCCCAGACCTAACTTGCGTTATCCTCTAAAATATTGATCGAAATCAGGTTTAATTGACTGTTTCAGCGTGGTACCACATTACTACGTGATACAATCCAGAAACAGCCCAGGATCTAGCCATGAAGTATGAGCAATATGCGAAAGTATGAGCCTGATGAGGGCAAATCCTAGACCTAACCCAGACCTAACATGCGTTATCCTCTAAAATATTTATCAAGACCAGGTTTAATTGATTGTTTCAGTGTGGTCCCACATTACTACATGATCCAAAACAGAAAAAACCCAGGATCTGTTCTACATGTATGAGAAATATGCGAAAGAATGAGCCTGATGAGAGCAAATCCCAGAACTAACCTAGACCTAACATGAATTATTCTCTAAACTATTGATCGAAACCAGGTTTAATTGACTGTTTCAGTGTGGTCCCACATTACTACGTGATCCAAACCAGAAAAAACCCAGGATCCGTTCAACAAGTATGTGAAGAATGCGAAAGTATGAGTCTGATGAGTGAAAATCCCAGGCCTAACCTAGACCTAACATGAATTATTCTCTAAAATATTGATCAAAACCAGATTTAATTGACTGTTTCAGTGTGGTCCCACATTACTACGTGATCCAAACCAGAAAAAACCCTCGATCAGGTCAACATGCATGTTAAAACTGCGAAAGTATGAGCCTGACGAGGGCAAATCACAGACCTAACCCAGACCTAACATGCGTTATCCTCTAAAATATTTATCAAGACCAGGTTTAATTTAATGTTTCAGTGTGATACCACATTACTACGTGATCCAAACCAGAAAAAACCCTGGATCTGTTCAACAAGTATGTGAAAAACGCGAGACTGTGAGCCTGATGAGGGCAAATCTTAGACCTAACCTTGACCTAACATGCGTTATCCTCTAAAATATTTATCCAGACCAGGTTTCATTGAATGTTTCAGTGTGGTACCACTTTACTACGTGATCCAATCCAGAAATAGCCCAGGATCTAGCCATGAAGTATGAGAAATATGCGAAAGTATGAGCCCGATGAGGGCAAATCCTAGACCTAACCCAGTCGTAACATGCGTTATTCTCTAAAATATTTATCAAGACCAGTTTTAATTGAATGTTTCAGTGTGGTACCACATTACTACGTGATCCAAACCAGGAAAAACCCAGGGTCAGTTCAACAAGAATGTGAAAAACGCGAAAGTATGAGCCTGATTAGGGCGAATCCCAGACCTATCCCAGACCTAACTTGCGTTATCCTCTAAAATATTGATCGAAACCAGGTTTAATTGACTGTTTCAGCGTGGTACCACATTACTACCTGATACAATCCAGAAACAGCCCAGGATCTAGCCATGAAGTATGAGAAATATGCGAAAGTATGAGCCTGATGAGTGCAAATCCTAGACCTAACCCAAACCTAACATGCGTTATCCTCTAAAATATTTATCAAGGCCAGGTTTAATTGAATGTTTCAGTGTGGTACCACATTACTACGTGAAACAAACCAGAAAAAAACAAGGATCAGTTCAACAAGTATGTGAAGAATGCGAAAGTATGAGTCTGATGAGTGAAAACCCCAGGGCTAACCTAGACCTAACATGAATTGTTCTCTAAAATAGTGATCGAAACCAGGTTTAATTGACTGTTTCAGTGTGGTCCCACATTACTACGTGATCCAAACCAGAAAAAACCCAGGATCCGTTCAACAAGTATGTGAAGAATGCGAAAGTATGAGTCTGATGAGGGCAAATTCTAGACATGACCCAGACCTAACATGCGTTATCCTCTAAAATATTTATCAAGACCAGGTTTAATTGAATGTTTCAGTGTGGTACCACATTACTACGTGATCCAATCCAGAAAAAGCCCAGGATCAGTTCAACAAGTACGTGAAAAACGCGAATGTATGAGCCTGATTAGGGCGAATCCCAGACCTATCCCAGACCTAACTTGCGTTATCCTCTAAAATATTGAGCGAAACCAGGTTTAATGGACTGTTTCAGTGTGGTACCACATTACTACGTGATACAATCCAGAAACAGCCCAGGATCTAGCCATGAAGTATGAGAAATATGCGAAAGGATGAGCCTGATGAGTGCAAATCCTAGACCTAACCCAAACCTAACATACGTTATCCTCTAAAATATTTATCAAGACCAGGTTTAATTGAATGTTTCAGTGTGGTACCACATTACTACGTGATCCAAACCAGAAAAAACCGAGGATCCGTACAACAGGTATGTGAAGAATGCGAAAGTATGAGTCTGATCAGTGAAAATCTCAGGCCTTACCTAGACCTAACTTGCGTTGTCTTCTAAAATATTGATGGAAACCTGGTTTCATTGACTGTTTCAGTGTGGTACCACATTACTACGTGAACCAAACCAGAAAATAACCCAGGATCTGTTCAACAAGTATGTGAAGACTGCGAAAGTATGAGTCTGATGAGGGCAAATCCCAGACATAACCCAGACCTAACATGCGTTATCCTCTAAAATATTTATCAAGACCAGGTTTAATTGAATGTTTCAGTGTGGTACCACATTACTACGTGATCCAATCCAGAAAAAGCCCAGGATCAGTTCAACAAGTACGTGAAAAACGCGAATGTATGAGCCTGATTAGGGCGAATCCCAGACCTATCCCAGACCTAACTTGCGTTATCCTCTAAAATATTGAGCGAAACCATGTTTAATGGACTGTTTCAGTGTGGTACCACATTACTACGTGATACAATCCTGAAACAGCCCAGGATCTAGCCATGAAGTATGAGAAATATGCGAAAGGATGAGCCTGATGAGTGCAAATCCTAGACCTAACCCAAACCTAACATGCGTTATCCTCTAAAATATTTATCAAGACCAGGTTTCATTGAATGTTTCAGTGTGGTACCACATTACTACGTGATCCAAACCAGAAAAAACCGAGGATCCGTACAACAGGTATGCGAAGAATGCGAAAGTATGAGTCTGAGCAGTGAAAATCTCAGGCGTTACCTAGACCTAACTTGCGTTGTCTTCTAAAATATTGATGGAAACCTGGTTTCATTGACTGTTTCAGTGTGGTACTACATTACTACATGATGCAATCTAGAAAAAGCCCAGGATCTAGCCATCAAGTATGAGAAATATGCGAAAGAATGAGCCTGATGACAGCAAATCCCAGACCTAACCTAGACCTAACATGCGTTATCCTCTAAAATATTGAGCGAAACCTGGTTTAATGGACAGTTTCAGTATGGTACCACAGTACTACGTAAACCAAACCAGAAAAAACCCAGGATCTGTTCAAAAAGTATGTGAAAAATTCGAAAATGTGAGCCTGATGAGGGCAAATCTTAGACCTAACCTTAACCTAACATGCGTTATCCTCTAAAATATTTATCCAGACCAGGTTTCATTGAATGTTTCAGTGTGGTACCACTCTACTACGTGATCCAATCCAGAAATAGCCCAGGATCTAGCCATGAAGTATGAGAAATATGCGAAAGTAAGAGCCTGATGAGGGCAAATCCTAGACCTATCCCAGACCTAACTTGCGTTATCCTCTAAAATATTGATCGAAATCAGGTTTAATTGACTGTTTCAGCGTGGTGCCACATTACTACGTGATACAATCCAGAAACAGCCCAGGATCTAGCCATGAAGTCTGAGCAATATGCGAAAGTATGAGCCTGATGAGGGCAAATCCTGGACCTAACCCAGACCTAACATGCGTTATCCTCTAAAATATTTATCAAGACCAGGTTTAATTGAATGTTTCAGTGTGGTACCGCATTACTACGTGATGCAATCCAGAAATAGCCCAGGATCTAGCCATGAAGTATGAGAAATATGCGAAAGTATGAGCCTGATGAGGGCAGATCCTAGACCTAACCCAGACCTAACATGCGTTATCCTCTAAAATATTTATCAAGACCATGTTTAATTGAATGTTTCAGTGTGGTACCACATTACTACGTGATGCAATCCAGAAAAAGCCCAGTACCAAGCCATCAAGTTTGAGAAATATGCGAAAGAATGAGCCTGATGAGGGCAAATACTAGACCTAACCCAGACCTAACATGCGTTATCCTCTAAAATATTGATCGCAACCAGGTTTAATGGACTCTCTCAGTGTGGTACCACACTACTACGTGATCCAAACCAGAAAAAACCCAGGATCTGTTCAACAAGTATGTGAAAAACGCGAAAGTATGAGTCTGATGAGGTCAAATCCCAGACCTATCCCAGACTTAACTTGTGTTATCCTCTAAAATAATGATCGAAACCAGGTTTCATTGAATGTTTCAGTGTGGTACCACTTTACTACGTGATGCAATCCAGAAAAAGCCCAGGATCTAGCCATGAAGTATGTGAAATATGCGAAAGTATGAGCCTGATGAGGGCAAATCCTAGAACTAACCCAAACCTAACATGCGTTATCCTCTAAAATATTTATCAAGACCAGGTTTAATTGAACGTTTCAGTGTGGTACCACATTACTACGAGAACCAAACCAGAAAAAACCCAGGATCCGTTCAACAAGTATGTGAAGACTGCGAAAGTATGAGTCTGATGAGGTCAAATCCCAGACCTATCCCAGACTTAACTTGCGTTATCATCTAAAATATTGATCGAAACCAGGTTTAATCGACTGTTTCAGCGTGGTACCACATTACTACGTGGTACAATCCAGAAACAGCCCAGGATCTAGCCATGAAGTATGAGAAATATGCGAAAGTATGAGCCTGATGAGGGCAAATCCTAGACCTAACCCAAACCTAACATGCGTTATCCTCTAAAATATTTATCAAGACCAGGTGTAATTGAATGATTCAGTGTGGTACCACATTACTACGTGAACCAAACCAGAAAAATCCCAGGATCCGTTCAACAAGTATGTTAAAACTGCGACAGTATGACCCTGATAAGGGCAAATCCCAGGCCTAACCTAGACCTAACATGCGTTGTCCTCTAAAATATTGATGGAAACAAGGTTTAATTGACTGTTTCAGTGTTGTACTTCATTACTACGTGATGCAATCCAGAAAAAGCCCAGGATCTAGCCATGAAGTATGAGAAATATGCGAAAGTAAGAGCCTGATGAGGGTAAATCCTAGACCTATCCCAGACCTAACTTGCGTTATCCTCTAAAATATTGATCGAAATCAGGTTTAATTGACAGTTTCAGCGTGGTACCACATTACTACGTGATACAATCCAGAAACAGCCCAGGATCTAGCCATGAAGTCTGAGCAATATGCGAAAGTATGAGCCTGATGAGGGCAAATCCTAGACCTAACCCAGACCTAACATGCGTTATCCTCTAAAATATTTATCAAGACCAGGTTTAATTGATTGTTTCAGTGTGGTCCCACATTACTACGTGATACAAAACAGAAAAAACCCAGGATCTGTTCTACATGTATGAGAAATATGTGAAAGAATGAGCCCGATGAGAGCAAATCCCAGACCTAACCTAGACCTAACATGAACTATTTTCTAAAATATTGATCGAAACCAGGTTTAATTGACTGTTTCAGTGTGGTCCCACATTGCTACGTGATCCAAACCAGAAAAAACCCAGGATCCGTTCAAAAAGTATCTGAAGAATGCGAAAGTATGTGTCTGATCAGTGAAAATCCCAGGCCTAACCTAGACCTAACATGCGTTATCCTCAAAAATATTGATCGAAACCTGGTTTAATCGACTGTTTCAGTGTGGTACCACATTACTATGTGATCCAAACCAGAAAATAACCCAGGATCTGTTCAACGAGTATGTGAAGGGTGCGAAGGTATGAGTCTGATGAGGTCAAATCCCAGACCTATCCCAGACCTAACTTGCGTTATCCTCCAAAATATTGATCGAAACGAGGTTTAATCGACTGTTTCAGTGTGGTACCACATTACTACGTGATCCAAACCAGAAAAAACCCAGGATCAGTTCAACAAGTACGTGAAAAACGCGAATGTATGAGCCTGATTAGGGCGAATCCCAGACCTATCCCAGACCTAACTTGCGTTATCCTCTAAAATATTGAGCGAAACCATGTTTAATGGACTGTTTCAGTGTGGTACCACGTTACTACGTGATACAATCCTGAAACAGCCCAGGATCTAGCCATGAAGTATGAGAAATATGCGAAAGGATGAGCCTGATGAGTGCAAATCCTAGACCTAACCCAAACCTAACATGCGTTATCCTCTAAAATATTTATCAAGACCAGGTTTAATTGAATGTTTCAGTGTGGTACCACATTACTACGTGATCCAATCCAGAAAAAGCCCAGGATCAGTTCAACAAGTACGTGAAAAACGCGAATGTATGAGCCTGATTAGGGCGAATCCCAGACCTATCCCAGACCTAACTTGCGTTATCCTCTAAAATATTGAGCGAAACCAGGTTTAATGGACTGTTTCAGTGTGGTACCACATTACTACGTGATACAATCCAGAAACAGCCCAGGATCTAGCCATGAAGTATGAGAAATATGCGAAAGGATGAGCCTGATGAGTGCAAATCCTAGACCTAACCCAAACCTAACATACGTTATCCTCTAAAATATTTATCAAGACCAGGTTTAATTGAATGTTTCAGTGTGGTACCACATTACTACGTGATCCAAACCAGAAAAAACCGAGGAGCCGTGCAACAGGTATGTGAAGAATGCGAAAGTATGAGTCTGATCAGTGAAAATCTCAGGCCTTACCTAGACCTAACTTGCGTTGTCTTCTAAAATATTGATGGAAACCTGGTTTCATTGACTGTTTCAGTGTGGTACCACATTACTACGTGAACCAAACCAGAAAATAACCCAGGATCTGTTCAACAAGTATGTGAAGACTGCGAAAGTATGAGTCTGATGAGGGCAAATCCCAGACATAACCCAGACCTAACATGCGTTATCCTCTAAAATATTTATCAAGACCAGGTTTAATTGAATGTTTCAGTGTGGCACCACATTACTACGTGATCCAATCCAGAAAAAGCCCAGGATCAGTTCAACAAGTACGTGAAAAACGCGAATGTATGAGCCTGATTAGGGCGAATCCCAGACCTATCCCAGACCTAACTTGCGTTATCCTCTAAAATATTGAGCGAAACCATGTTTAATGGACTGTTTCAGTGTGGTACCACATTACTACGTGATACAATCCTGAAACAGCCCAGGATCTAGCCATGAAGTATGAGAAATATGCGAAAGGATGAGCCTGATGAGTGCAAATCCTAGACCTAACCCAAACCTAACGTGCGTTATCCTCTAAAATATTTATCAAGACCAGGTTTAATTGTATGTTTCAGTGTGGTACCACATTACTACGTGATCCAAACCAGAAAAAACCGAGGATCCGTACAACAGGTATGCGAAGAATGCGAAAGTATGAGTCTGAGCAGTGAAAATCTCAGGCCTTACCTAGACATAACTTGCGTTGTCTCCTAAAATATTGATGGAAACCTGGTTTCATTGACTGTTTCAGTGTGGTACTACATTACTACGTGATGCAATCTAGAAAAAGCCCAGGATCTAGCCATCAAGTATGAGAAATATGCGAAAGAATGAGCCTGATGACAGCAAATCCCAGACCTAGCCTAGACCTAACATGCGTTATCCTCTAAAATATTGAGCGAAACCTGGTTTAATGGACAGTTTCAGTATGGTACCACAGTACTACGTAAACCAAACCAGAAAAAACCCAGGATCTGTTCAAAAAGTATGTGAAAAATTCGAAAATGTGAGCCTGATGAGGGCAAATCTTAGACCTAACCTTAACCTAACATGCGTTATCCTCTAAAATATTTATCCAGACCAGGTTTCATTGAATGTTTCAGTGTGGTACCACTTTACTACGTGATCCAATCCAGAAATAGCCCAGGATCTAGCCATGAAGTATGAGAAATATGCGAAAGTAAGAGCCTGATGAGGGCAAATCCTAGACCTATCCCAGACCTAACTTGCGTTATCCTCTAAAATATTGATCGAAATCAGGTTTAATTGACTGTTTCAGCGTGGTGCCACATTACTACGTGATACAATCCAGAAACAGCCCAGGATCTAGCCATGAAGTCTGAGCAATATGCGAAAGTATGAGCCTGATGAGGGCAAATCCTGGACCTAACCCAGACCTAACATGCGTTATCCTCTAAAATATTTATCAAGACCAGGTTTAATTGAATGTTTCAGTGTGGTACCGCATTACTACGTGATGCAATCCAGAAATAGCCCAGGATCTAGCCATGAAGTATGAGAAATATGCGAAAGTATGAGCCTGATGAGGGCAGATCCTAGACCTAACCCAGACCTAACATGCGTTATCCTCTAAAATATTTATCAAGACCATGTTTAATTGAATGTTTCAGTGTGGTACCACATTACTACGTGATGCAATCCAGAAAAAGCCCAGTACCAAGCCATCAAGTTTGAGAAATATGCGAAAGAATGAGCCTGATGAGGGCAAATACTAGACCTAACCCAGACCTAACATGCGTTATCCTCTAAAATATTGATCGCAACCAGGTTTAATGGACTCTCTCAGTGTGGTACCACACTACTACGTGATCCAAACCAGAAAAAACCCAGGATCTGTTCAACAAGTATGTGAAAAACGCGAAAGTATGAGTCTGATGAGGTCAAATCCCAGACCTATCCCAGACTTAACTTGTGTTATCCTCTAAAATAATGATCGAAACCAGGTTTCATTGAATGTTTCAGTGTGGTACCACTTTACTACGTGATGCAATCCAGAAAAAGCCCAGGATCTAGCCATGAAGTATGTGAAATATGCGAAAGTATGAGCCTGATGAGGGCAAATCCTAGAACTAACCCAAACCTAACATGCGTTATCCTCTAAAATATTTATCAAGACCAGGTTTAATTGAACGTTTCAGTGTGGTACCACATTACTACGAGAACCAAACCAGAAAAAACCCAGGATCCGTTCAACAAGTATGTGAAGACTGCGAAAGTATGAGTCTGATGAGGTCAAATCCCAGACCTATCCCAGACTTAACTTGCGTTATCATCTAAAATATTGATCGAAACCAGGTTTAATCGACTGTTTCAGCGTGGTACCACATTACTACGTGGTACAATCCAGAAACAGCCCAGGATCTAGCCATGAAGTATGAGAAATATGCGAAAGTATGAGCCTGATGAGGGCAAATCCTAGACCTAACCCAAACCTAACATGCGTTATCCTCTAAAATATTGATCGAAATCAGGTTTAATTGACAGTTTCAGCGTGGTACCACATTACTACGTGATACAATCCAGAAACAGCCCAGGATCTAGCCATGAAGTCTGAGCAATATGCGAAAGTATGAGCCTGATGAGGGCAAATCCTAGACCTAACCCAGACCTAACATGCGTTATCCTCTAAAATATTTATCAAGACCAGGTTTAATTGATTGTTTCAGTGTGGTCCCACATTACTACGTGATACAAAACAGAAAAAACCCAGGATCTAGCCATGAAGTCTGAGCAATATGCGAAAGTATGAGCCTGATGAGGGCAAATCCTAGACCTATCCCAGACCTAACTTGCGTTATCCTCTAAAATATTGATCGAAATCAGGTTTAATTGACAGTTTCAGCGTGGTACCACATTACTACGTGATACAATCCAGAAACAGCCCAGGATCTAGCCATGAAGTCTGAGCAATATGCGAAAGTATGAGCCTGATGAGGGCAAATCCTAGACCTAACCCAGACCTAACATGCGTTATCCTCTAAAATATTTATCAAGACCAGGTTTAATTGATTGTTTCAGTGTGGTCCCACATTACTACGTGATACAAAACAGAAAAAACCCAGGATCTGTTCTACATGTATGAGAAATATGCGAAAGAATGAGCCCGATGAGAGCAAATCCCAGACCTAACCTAGACCTAACATGAACTATTTTCTAAAATATTGATCGAAACCAGGTTTAATTGACTGTTTCAGTGTGGTCCCACATTGCTACGTGATCCAAACCAGAAAAAACCCAGGATCCGTTCAAAAAGTATGTGAAGAATGCGAAAGTATGTGTCTGATCAGTGAAAATCCCAGGCCTAACCTGTACCTAACATGCGTTATCCTCAAAAATATTGATCGAAACCTGGTTTAATCGACTGTTTCAGTGTGGTACCACATTACTATGTGATCCAAACCAGAAAATAACCCAGGATCTGTTCAACGAGTATGTGAAGGGTGCGAAGGTATGAGTCTGATGAGGTCAAATCCCAGACCTATCCCAGACCTAACTTGCGTTATCCTCCAAAATATTGATCGAAACGAGGTTTAATCGACTGTTTCAGTGTGGTACCACATTACTACGTGATCCAAACCAGAAAAAACCCAGGATCAGTTCAACAAGTACGTGAAAAACGCGAATGTATGAGCCTGATTAGGGCGAATCCCAGACCTATCCCAGACCTAACTTGCGTTATCCTCTAAAATATTGAGCGAAACCATGTTTAATGGACTGTTTCAGTGTGGTACCACATTACTACGTGATACAATCCTGAAACAGCCCAGGATCTAGCCATGAAGTATGAGAAATATGCGAAAGGATGAGCCTGATGAGTGCAAATCCTAGAACTAACCCAAACCTAACATGCGTTATCCTCTAAAATATTTATCAAGACCAGGTTTAATTGAATGTTTCAGTGTGGTACCACATTACTACGTGATCCAAACCAGAAAAAACCGAGGATCCGTACAACAGGTATGCGAAGAATGCGAAAGTATGAGTCTGAGCAGTGAAAATCTCAGGCCTTACCTAGACCTAACTTGCGTTGTCTTCTAAAATATTGATGGAAACCTGGTTTCATTGACTGTTTCAGTGTGGTACTACATTACTACGTGATGCAATCTAGAAAAAGCCCAGGATCTAGCCATCAAGTATGAGAAATATGCGAAAGAATGAGCCTGATGACAGCAAATCCCAGACCTAACCTAGACATAACATGCGTTATCCTCTAAAATATTGAGCGAAACCTGGTTTAATGGACAGTTTCAGTATGGTACCACAGTACTACGTAAACCAAACCAGAAAAAACCCAGGATCTGTTCAAAAAGTATGTGAAAAATTCGAAAATGTGAGCCTGATGAGGGCAAATCTTAGACCTAACCTTAACCTAACATGCGTTATCCTCTAAAATATTTATCCAGACCAGGTTTCATTGAATGTTTCAGTGTGGTACCACTTTACTACGTGATCCAATCCAGAAATAGCCCAGGATCTAGCCATGAAGTATGAGAAATATGCGAAAGTAAGAGCCTGATGAGGGCAAATCCTAGACCTATCCCAGACCTAACTTGCGTTATCCTCTAAAATATTGATCGAAATCAGGTTTAATTGACTGTTTCAGCGTGGTGCCACATTACTACGTGATACAATCCAGAAACAGCCCAGGATCTAGCCATGAAGTTTGAGAAATATGCGAAAGAATGAGCCTGATGAGGGCAAATACTAGACCTAACCCAGACCTAACATGCGTTATCCTCTAAAATATTTATCAAGACCAGGTGTAATTGAATGATTCAGTGTGGTACCACATTACTACGTGAACCAAACCAGAAAAATCCCAGGATCCGTTCAACAAGTATGTTAAAACTGCGACAGTATGACCCTGATAAGGGCAAATCCCAGGCCTAACCTAGACCTAACATGCGTTGTCCTCTAAAATATTGATGGAAACAAGGTTTAATTGACTGTTTCAGTGTTGTACTTCATTACTACGTGATGCAATCCAGAAAAAGCCCAGGGTCTAGCCATCAAGTATGAGAAATATGCGAAAGAATGAGCCTGATGAGAGCAAATCCCAGACCTAACCTAGATCTAACATGAATTATTCTCTAAAATATTGATCGAAACCAGTTTTAATTGACTGTTTCAGTGTTGTACTTCATTACTACGTGACGCAATCCAGAAAAAGCCCAGGATCTAGCCATGAAGTATGAGAAATATGCGAAAGTATGAGCCTGATGAGGGCAAATCCTAGACCTAACCCAGACCTAACATGCGTTATTCTGTAAAATTTTTATCAAGACCAGGTTTAATTGAATGATTCATTGTGGTACCTCATTACTGCGTGATCAAAACCAGAAAAAACCCAGGATCTAGCCATCAAGTATGAGAAATATGCGAAAGAATGAGCCTGACGAGGGCAAATCCCAGACCTAACCTAGACCTAACATGAATTATTCTCTAAAATATTGATCGAAATCAGGTTTACTTGCCTGTTTCAGTGTGGCCCCACATTACCACGTGATCCAAACCAGAGAAAAACCCGGGGTCTGTTCAACAAGTATGTGAAAAGCGCGAAAGTATGAGTCTGATGAGATCAAATCCCAGACCTATCCCAGACTTAAATTGCGTTATCCTCTAAAATATTGATCGAAACCAGGTTTAATCGACTGTTTCAGCGTGGTGCCACATTACTACGTGATACAATCCAGAAACAGCCCAGGATCTAGCCATCAAGTATGAGAAATATGCGAAAGTATGAGCCTGATGAGGGCAAATCCTAGACCTAACCCAAACCTAACATGCGTTATCCTCTAAAATATTTATCAAGACCAGGTTTAATTGAATGTTTCAGTGTGGTACCACATTACTACGTGAACCAAGCCTGAAAAAACCCAGGATCCGTTCAACAAGTATGTTAAAACTGCGACAGTATGACCCTGATGCGGGCAAATCCCAGGCCTAACCTAGACCTAACATGCGTTGTCCTCTAGAATATTGATGGAAACCAGGTTTAATTGACTGTTTCAGTGTTGTACTTCATTACTACGTGATGCAATCCGGAAAAAGCCCAGGATCTAGCCATGAAGTATGAGAAATATGCGAAAGTAAGAGCCTGATGAGGGCAAATCCTAGACCTATCCCAGACGTAACTTGCGTTATCCTCTAAAATATTGATCGAAACCAGGTTTAATTGACTGTTTCAGCGTGGTACCACATTACTACGTGGTACAATCCAGAAACAGCCCAGGATCTAGCCATGAAGTATGAGAAATATGCGAAAGTATGAGCCTGATGAGGGCAAATCCTAGACCTAACCCAAACCTAACATGCGTTATCCTCTAAAATATTTATCAAGACCAGGTGTAATTGAATGATTCAGTGTGGTACCACATTACTACGTGAACCAAACCAGAAAAATCCCAGGATCCGTTCAACAAGTATGTTAAAACTGCGAAAGTATGTGTCTGATGAGTGAAAATCCCAGGCCTAACCTAGACCTAACATGCGTTATCCTCTAAAATACTGATGGAAAGCAGGTTTAATTGACTGTTTCAGTGTTGTACTTCATTACTACGTGATGCAATCCAGAAAAAGCCCAGGATCTAGCAATCAAGTATGAGAAATATGCGAAGGAATGAGCATGATGAGAGCAAATCCCAGACCTGACCCAGACCTAACATGAATTATTCTCTAAAATATTGATCGAAACCAGGTTTAATTCGCTGTTTCAGTGTGGTCCCACATTACTACGTGATCCAAACCAGAAAAAACCCAGGATCCGTTCAACAAGTATGTGAAGAATGCGAAAGTATGAGTCTGATGAGTGAAAATCCCAGGCCTAACCTAGACCTAACATGCGTTATCCTCAAAAATATTGATCGAAACCTGGTTTAATCGTCTGTTTCAGTGTGGTGCCACATTACTATGTGATCCAAACCAGAAAATAACCCAGGATCTGTTCAACGAGTATGTGAAGTGTGCGAAAGTATGAGTCTGATGAGGTCAAATCCCAGACCAATCCCAGACTTAACATGCGTTATCCTCTAAAATATTGATCGAAACCTGGTTTAATCGACTGTTTCAGTGTGGTACCACATTACTACGTGATCCAAACCAGAAAAAACCCAGGATCTGTTCAACAAGTATGTGAAAAACGCTAAACTATGAGCCTGATGAGGGCAAATCCTAGACCTATCCCAGACCTAACTTGCGTTATCCTCTAAAATATTGATCGAAACCAGGTTTAATTGACTGTTTCAGCGTGGTACCACATTACTACGTAATACAATCCAGAAACAGCCCAGGATCTAGCCTTGAAGTATGAGAAATATGCGAAAGTATGAGCCTGATGAGGACAAATCCTAGACCTATCCCAGGCCTAACTTGCGTTATCCTCTAAAATATTGATCGAAACCTGGTTTAATAGACTGTTTTAGTGTGGTACCACTTTACTGCGTGATCCAAAGCAGAAAAAACCCCCGATCAGGTCAACATGCATGTTAAAACTGCGAAAGTATGACCCTGATGAGGGCAAATCCCAGGCCTAACCTAGACCTAACATGCGTTATCTTCTAAGATATTGAGCGAAACCAGGTTTAATGGACTGTTTCAGTGTGGTACCTCACTACTTCGTGATCCAAACCAGAGAAAACCCAGGATCTGTTCAACAAGTATGCGAAAAACGCGAAACTGTGAGCCTGAGGAGGGCAAATCTTAGACCTCACACAGACCTAAGATGCGTTATCCTCTAAAATATTTATCCAGACCAGGTTTCATTGAATGTTTCAGTGTGGTACCACATTACTACGTAATCCAATCCAGAAATAGCCCAGGATCTAGCCATGAAGTATGAGAAATATGCGAAAGTATGAGCCTGATGAGGGCAAATCCTAGACCTAACCCAGACCTAACATGCGTTATCCTCAAAAATATTTATCAAGACCAGGTTTAACTGAATGTTTCAGTATGGTACCACATTACTACGTGATCCATACCAGAAAAATCCCAGGATCTGTTCAACAAGTATGTGAAAAATGCGAAAGCATGAGTCTGATGAGGGCAAATCCCAGGCCTAACCTAGACATAACTTTCGTTATCCTCTAAAATATTGATCGAAACCAGGTTTAGAGGGCTGTTTCAGTGTGGTACCACATTACTGCGCGATCCAAACCAGAAAAAGCCAGGATCTGTTCAACAGGTATGTGAAAAATGCGATAGTATGAGCCTGATGTGGGCAAATCCTAGACCTAACCCAAACCTAACATGCGTTATCCTCAAAAATATTGATCAAGACCAGGTTTAATTGAATGTTTCAGTGTGGTACCACATTACTACGTGATCCAAACCAGAAAAAACCCAGGATCCGTTCAACAAGTATGTGAAAAACGCGAACGTATGGGTCTGATGAGGGCAAATCCCAGACCTATCCCAGACCTAACTTGCGTTGTCCTCTAAGATATTGATGGAAACCAGGTTTAATTGACTGTTTCAGTGTTGTACTTCATTACTACGTGATGCAATCCAGAAAAAGCCCAGGATCTAGCCATCAAGAATGAGAAATATGCGAAAGTATGAGCCTGACGAGAGCAAATCCTAGACCTAACCCAGACCTAACATGCGTTATCCTCTAAAATATTGTCAAGACCTGGTTTAATCGACTGTTTCAGTGTGGTACCACATTACTACGTGAACCATACCAGAAAAAACCCAGGATCCGTTCAACAAGTATCTGAAGAATGCGAAAGTATGAGTCTGATGAGTGAAAATCTCAGGGCTAACCTAGACCTAACATGCATTATCCTCTAAAATATTGATCCAAACCAGGTTTAGTGGACTGTTTCAGTGTGGTACCACATTACTATGTGATCCAAACCAGGAAATACCCAAGATCCGTTCAACAAGTATGTGAAGAATGCGAAAGTATGAGTCTGATGAGTGAAAATCCCAGGCCTAACCTAGACCTAACATGCGTTATCCTCAAAAATATTGATCGAAACCTGGTTTAATCGACTGTTTCAGTGTGGTACCACAATACTACGTGATGCAATCCAGAAAATGCCCAGGATCTAGCCATCAAGTATGAGAAATATGCGAAAGAATGAGCCAGATGAGGGCAAATCCTAGACCTATCCCAGGCCTAACTTGCGTTATCCTCTAAAATATTGATCGATGCCAGGTTTAATTGACTGTTTTAGTGTGGTACCACTTTACTGCGTGATACAAAGCAGAAAAAACCCTCGATCAGGTCAACATGCATGTTAAAACTGCGAAAGTATGACCCTGATGAGAGCAAATCCCAGGCCTAACCTAGACCTAACATGCGTTATCTTCTAAGATATTGATCGAAACCAGGTTTAATGGACTGTTTCAGTGTGGTACCTCACTACTTCGTGATCCAAACCAGAGAAAACCCAGGATCTGTTCAACAAGTATGCGAAAAACGCGAAACTGTGAGCCTGAGGAGGGCAAATCTTAGACCTAACACAGACCTAAGATGCGTAATCCTCTAAAATATTTATCCAGACCAGGTTTCATTGAATGTTTCAGTGTGGTACCACATTACTACGTGATCCATGCCAGAAAAATCCCAGGATCTGTTCAACAAGTATGTGAAAAATGCGAAAGCATGAGTCTGATGAGTGATAATCTCAGGGCTGACCTAGACCTAACATGCATTATCCTCTAAAATATTGATCCAAACCATGCTTAGTGGACTGTTTCAGTGTGGTACCACTTTACTACGTGATCCATAGCAGAAAAAACCCTCGATCAGGTCAACATGTATGTTAGAACTGCGAAAGTATGACCCTGATGAGGGCAAATCCCAGGCCTAACCTAGACCTAACATGAATTGTTCTCTAAAATATTTATCGAAACCAGGTTTAATTGACTGTTTCAGTGTTGTACTTCATTTCTACGTGATGCAATCCAGAAAAAGCCCAGGATCTAGCCATCAAGTATGAGAAATATGCGAAAGAATGAGCCTGATGAGAGCAAATCCCAGACCTAACCCAGACCTAACATGAATTACTCTCTAAAATATTGATCGAAACCAGGTTTAATTGACTGTTTCAGTGTGGTACCACATTACTACGTGATCCAAACCAGTAATAGTCCAGGATCCAGCCATGAAGTATGAGAAATATGCGAAGGAATGAGCCTGATGACGGCAAATCCTAGACCTATCCCAGGCCTAACTGGCGTTATCCTCTAAAATATTGATCGAAACCAGGTTTAATTGACTGTTTTAGTGTGGTACCACTTTACTACGTGATCCAAAGCAGAAAAAACCCTCGATCAGGTCAACATGCATGTTAAAACTGCGAAAGTATGACCCTGATGAGGGCAAATCCCAGGCCTAACCTAGACCTAACATGCGTTATCTTCTAAGATATTGAGCGAAACCAGGTTTAATGGACTGTTTCAGTGTGGTACCTCACTAATTCGTGATCCAAACCAGAGAACACCCAGGATCTGTTCAACAAGTATGTGAAGAATGCGAAAGAATGAGTCTGATGAGTGAAAATCCCAGGCCTTACCTAGACCTAACATGCGTTATCCTCAAGAATATTGACCGAAACCTGGTTTAATCGACTGTTTCAGTGTGGTACCACATTACTATGTGATCCAAACCAGAAAATAGCCCAGGATCTATCCATGAAGTATAATAAATATGCGAAAGTATGAGCCTGATGAGGGCAAATCCTAGACCTAACCCAGACCTAACATGCGTTATCCTCAAAAATATTTATCAAGACCAGGTTTAACTGAATGTTTCAGTGTGGTACCACATTACTACGTGAACCAAACCAGAAAAAACCCAGGATCTGTTAAGCGAGTCTGTGAAGTGTGCGAAAGTATGAGCCTGATGAGGGCGAATCCCAGACCTATCCCAGACCTAACTTGCGTTGTCCTCTAAGATATTGATGGAAACCAGGTTTAATTGACTGTTTCAGTGTTGTACTTCATTACTACGTGATGGAATCCAGAAAAAGCCCAGGATCTAGCCATCAAGTATGAGAAATATGCGAAAGTATGAGCCTGACGAGAGCAAATCCTAGACCTAACCCAGACCTAATATGCGTTATCCTCTAAAATATTTATCAAGACCAGGTTTAATTGATTGTTTCAGTGTGGTACCACATTACTGCGTGATCCATACCAGAAAAAACCCAGGATCCGTTCAACAGGTATGTGAAGAATGCGAAAGAATGAGTCTGATGAGTGAAAATCCCAGGCCTTACCTAGACCTAACATGCGTTATCCTCAAGAATATTGATCGAAACCTGGTTTAATCAACTGTTTCAGTGTGGTACCACATTACTATGTGATCCAAACCAGAAAATAGCCCAGGATCTATCCATGAAGTATAAGAAATATGCGAAAGTATGAGCCTGATGAGGGCAAATCCTAGACCTAACCCAGACCTAACATGCGTTATCCTGAAAAATATTTATCAAGACCAGGTTTAACTGAATGTTTCAGTGTGGTACCACATTACTGCGTGATCCATACCAGAAAAAACCCAGGATCCGTTCAACAGGTATGTGAAGAATGCGAAAGAATGAGTCTGATGAGTGAAAATCCCAGGCCTTACCTAGACCTAACATGCGTTATCCTCAAGAATATTGATCGAAACCTGGTTTAATCAACTGTTTCAGTGTGGTACCACATTACTATGTGATCCAAACCAGAAAATAGCCCAGGATCTATCCATGAAGTATAAGAAATATGCGAAAGTATGAGCCTGATGTGGGCAAATCCCAGACCTATCCCAGACCTAACTTGCATTGTCCTCTAAAATATTGATGGAAACCAGGTTTAATTGACTGTTTCAGTGTGGTACCACATTACTACGTGATCCAATCCAGAAAAAACCCAGGATCTGTTCAACAAGTATGAGAAATATGCGAAAGTATGAGCCTGACGAGAGCAAATCCTAGACCTAACCCAGACCTAACATGCGTTATCCTCTAAAATATTTATCAACACCAGGTTTAATTGATTGCTTCAGTGTGGTCCCACATTACTACGTGATCCAAACCAGAAAAAACCCAGGATCCGTTCAACAGGTATGTGAAGAATGCGAAAGAATGTGTCTGATGAGTGAAAATCTCAGGGCTGACCTAGACCTAACATGCATTATCCTCTAAAATATTGATCCAAACCAGGTTTAGTGGACTGTTCCAGTGTGGTACCACTTTACTACGTGATCCAAAGCAGAAAAAACCCTCGATCAGGTCAACATGTATGTTAGAACTGCGAAAGTATGACCCTGATGAGGGCAAATCCCAGGCCTAACCTAGACCTAACATGAATTGTTCTCTAAAATATTTATCGAAACCAGGTTTAATTGACTGTTTCAGTGTTGTACTTCATTTCTACGTGATGCAATCCAGAAAAAGCCCAGGATCTAGCCATCAAGTATGAGAAATATGCGAAAGAATGAGCCTGATGAGAGCAAATCCCAGACCTAACCCAGACCTAACATGAATTATTCTCTAAAATATTGATCGAAACCAGGTTTAATTGACTGTTTCAGTGTGGTACCACATTACTACGTGATCCAAACCAGTAATAGTCCAGGATCCAGCCATGAAGTATGAGAAATATGCGAAAGTATGAGCCTGATGAGGGCAAATCCTAGACCTAACCCAGACCTAACATGCGTTATCCTCTAAAATATTTATCAAGACCAGGTTTAATTGATTGTATCAGTGTGGTGCCACATTACTACGTGATCCACACCAGAAAAAACCCAAGATCCGTTCAACAAGTATGTGAAGAATGCGAAAGTATGAGTCTGATGAGTGAAAATCCCAGGCCTAACCTAGACCTAACATGCGTTATCCTCAAAAATATTGATCGAAACCTGGTTTAATCGACTGTTTCAGTGTGGTACCACAATACTACGTGATGCAATCCAGAAAAAGCCCAGGATCTGTTCAACAAGTATGCGAAAAACGCGAAAGTATGAGCCTGACGAGAGCAAATCCTAGACCTAACCCAGACCTAACATGCGTTATCCTCTAAAATATTTATCAAGACCAGGTTTAATTGATTGCTTCAGTGTGGTCCCACATTACTACGTGATCCAAACCAGTAATAGTCCAGGATCCAGCCATGAAGCATGAGAAATATGCGAAAGAATGAGCCTGATGAGGGCAAATCCCAGGCCTAACCTAGACCTAACATGCGTTATCTTCTAAGATATTGAGCTAAACCAGGTTTAATGGACTGTTTCAGTGTGGTACCTCACTACTTCGTGATCCAAACCAGAGAAAACCCAGGATCTGTTCAACAAGTATGCGAAAAACGCGAAACTGTGAGCCTGAGGAGGGCAAATCTTAGACCTAACACAGACCTAAGATGCGTTATCCTCTAAAATATTTATCCAGACCAGGTTTAATTGACTGTTTCAGCGTGGTACCACATTACTACGTGATACAATCCAGAAACAGCCCAGGATCTAGCCATGAAGTATGAGAAATATGCGAAAGCATGAGCCTGATGTGGGCAAATCCTAGACCTAACCCAAACCTAACATGCGTTATCCTCTAAAATATTTATCAAGACCAGGTTTATTTGAATGTTTCAGTGTGGTACCACATTACTACGTGATCCAAGCCAGAAAAAACCCAGGATCCGTTCAACTAGTATGTGAAGAATGCGAAAGTATGAGTCTGATGAGGGCAAATCCCAGACCTATCCCAGACCTAACTTGCGTTGTCCTCTAAGATATTGATGGAAACCAGGTTTAATTGACTGTTTCAGTGTTGTACTTCATTACTACGTGATGCAATCCAGAAAAAGCCCAGGATCCGTCCAACAAGTATGTGAAGAATGCGAAAGTATGAGTCTGATGAGTGAAAATCCCAGGCCTAACCTGGACCTAACATGCGTTATCCTCAAAAATATTGATCGAAACCTGGTTTAATCGACTGTTTCAGTGTGGTACCACATTACTACGTGACTCAAACCAGAAAAAACCCAGGATCTGTTCAACAAGTATGTGAAAAACGCGAAAGTATGAGCCTGATGAGGGCAAATCCCAGACCTGTCCCAGACCAAACTTGCGTTATCCTCTAAAATATTGATCGAAACCAGGTTTAATCGACTGTTTCAGTGTGGTACCACATTGCTACGTGATCCAAACCAGAAAAAACCCAGGATCAGTTCAACAAGTATGTGAAGAATGCGAAAGTATGAGCCTGATGGGGGCAAATCCCAGACCTGTCCCAGACCTAACTTGCGTTATCCTCAAAAATATTGATCGAAACCAGGTTTAATTGACTGTTTCAGCGTGGTACCACACTACTACGTGATACAATCCAGAAAAAGCCCAGGATCTAGCCATGAAGCATGAGAAATATGCGAAAGTATGACCCTGATGAGGGCAAATCCCAGGCCTAACCTAGACCTAACATGCGTTGTCCTGTAAAATATTGTTGGAAACCAGGTTTAATTGACTGTTTCAGTGTTGTACTTCATTACTACGTGATGCAATCCAGAAAAAGCCCAGGATCTAGACATCAAGTATGAGAAATATGCGAAAGAATGAGCCTGATGAGAGCAAATCCCAGACCTAACATAGACCTAACATGAATTATTCTCTAAAATATTGATCGAAACCAGGTTTAATCGACTGTTTCAGTGTGGTACCACATTGCTACGTGATCCAAACCAGAAAAAACCCAGGATCAGTTCAACAAGTATGTGAAGAATGCGAAAGTATGAGCCTGATGGGGGCAAATCCCAGACCTGTCCCAGACCTAACTTGCGTTATCCTCTAAAATATTGATCGAAACCAGGTTTAATCGACTGTTTCAGTGTGGTACCACATTGCTACGTGATCCAATCCAGAAAAAACCCAGGATCTGTTCAACAAGTATGAGAAATATGCGAAAGTATGAGCCTGACGAGAGCAAATCCTAGACCTAACCCAGACCTAACATGCGTTATCCTCTAAAATATTTATCAAGACCAGGTTTAATTGATTGCTTCAGTGTGGTCCCACATTACTACGTGATCCAAACCAGAAAAAACCCAGGATCCGTTCAACAGGTATGTGAAGAATGCGAAAGAATGAGTCTGATGAGTGAAAATCCCAGGGCTAACCTAGACCTAACATGCAGTATCCTCTAAAATATTGATCCAAACCAGGTTTGGTGGACTGTTTTAGTGTGGTACCACTTTACTACGTGATCCAAAGCAGAAAAAACCCTCGATCCGTTCAACAGGTATGTGAAGAATGCGAAAGAATGATTCTGATGAGTGAAAGTGCCAGGGCTAACCTAGCCCTAACATGCGTTATCCTCTAAAATATTTATCAAGACCAGGTTTATTTGAATGTTTCAGTGTGGTACCACATTACTACGTGACTCAAACCAGAAAAAACCCAGGATCTGTTCAACAAGTATGTGAAAAACGCGAAAGTATGAGCCTGATGAGGGCAAATCCCAGACCTATCCCAGGCCAAACTTGCGTTATCCTCTAAAATATTGATCGAAACCAGGTTTAATCGACTGTTTCAGTGTGGTGCCACATTGCTACGTGATCCAAACCAGAAAAAACCCAGGATCAGATCAACAAGTATGTGAAAAACGCGAAAGTATGAGCCTGATGAGGGCGAATCCCAGACCTATCCCAGACCTAACTTGCGTTATCCTCTAAAATATTGATCGAAACCAGGTTTAATTGACTGTTTCAGCGTGGTACCACATTACTACGTGAAACAATCCAAAAAAAGCCCAGGATCTAGCCATGAAGTATGAGAAATATGCGAAAGTATGAGCCTGATGAGGGCAAATCCCTGGCCTAACTTATACCTAACATGCGTTATCCTCTAAAATATTGATCCAAACCGGGTTTAATGGATTGCTTCAGTGTGGTACCACTTTACTACGTGATCCAAAGCGGAAAAAACCCTCGATCAGGTCAACGTGTATGTTAAAACTGCGAAAGTATGACCCTGATGAGGGCAAATCCTAGGCCTAACCTAGACCTAACATGCGTTGTCCTCTAAAATATTGATGGAAACCAGGTTTAATTGACTGTTTCAGTGTTGTACTTCATTACTACGTGATGCAATCCAGAAAAAGCCCAGGATCTAGCCATGAAGTATGAGAAATATGCGAAAGTATGAGCCTGATGAGGGCAAATCCTAGACCTAACCCAAACCTAACATGCGTTATCCTCTAAAATATTGATCCAAACCGGGTTTAATGGACTGCTTCAGTGTGGTACCACTTTACTACGTGATCCAAAGCGGAAAAAACCCTCGATCAGGTCAACATGTATGTTAAAACTGCGAAAGTATGACCCTGATGAGGGCAAATCCCAGGCCTAACCTAGACCTAACATGCGTTGTCCTGTAAAATATTGATGGAAACCAGGTTTAATTGACTGTTTCAGTGTTGTACTTCATTACTACGTGATGCGATCCAGAAAAAGCCCAGGATCTAGACATCAAGTATGAGAAATATGCGAAAGAATGAGCCAGATGAGAGCAAATCCCAGACCTAACCTAGACCTAACATGAATTACTCTCTAAAGTATTGATCGAAACCAGCTTTAATTGACTGTGTCAGTGTGGTACCACATTACTACGTGATCCAAACCAGTAAAAACCCAGGATCCGATCAACAAGTATGTGAAGAATGCGAAAGTATGAGTCTGATGAGTGAAAATCCCAGACCTAACCTAGACCTAACATGCGTTATTCTCTAAAATATTGATCCAAACCAGGTTTAATGGACTGTTTCAGTGTGGAACCACTTTACTACGTGATCCAAAGCAGAAAAAACACTCGATCAGGTCAAGAAGTATGTGAAGAATGCGAAAGTATGAGTCTGATCCCCTCAGGGGCTGCCAGCCTTTCAGCTGCAGTACGGGCTTAACGAACCCGGGGTACCCGAGTCATACACACACCGTAAGCCTCCTGTTGGTCGTCACAACGACCCATTCACAATTCCCTATTGGTTTTGTGAATGGTACGTGACGGCAGGAGGAACGGGGGTCTTGGCTTAACCGCCTGGGCCACGAGTATGGCGACTCTATAAAATCGCCCTCCAATCCTAAGCTATGGTGCGCGGCGATGGGATGCATGGTTGGGGGAGAAGGCCCAATCCCAAGCGACCACCTCCGGGAAACCTGCCGAGCCCCCGGAGTATTAGGCTTACCCGGGTAAGGCGGCTCTGCCCGGGTGGACCTTTATTTCCGACCATCTCGTGGGATTTTTATGGACACAGAAAATAAAATGGGGATGGGGCGGGTTTTGTCGGTTGGGGAGGACGGAGACGGGGTTGGGGTTAGGGTGGCGGCGCTCGCGCCTCACTCAGCGCCAGGTCCGGCTTCGTGGAGGGTGGAGGAGACGGCGTCGGTCTCGTCCTTCTCCTCCAGCACGAGCCACATAGGCTCTAAGAGGAAGAGGACGGGGCAGGCCGTCGTCGAGGTGGGCGGGGCGATGAGGCCGTCGGTGAGGCTGAGTTGCCTCAGGGACGAGGTGACCGAGGAGATATCGGAGAGGATCTCCTCGTCCCTGAGGCGGGTGGAGAAAGTCGCCGCTGCCTGCGCCTTTAAGGGGCAGAAAAGCGGTGGCGCGGAGGCCCTGAAGGCCGCGGCGGAGGAAATGAGGGAGGCGGCGCGGGAGCTCAGAGGGCGGAACGCCCGTCTGCAGCTCCTGTTGGAGGAGGAGCGACAGGGGAGGAGGAGGGCAGAGGCGCTGTGGAACAGCGCAGCCCTCCCTCCCATCCTCCCTCCTCCTCCACCGCCGCGTCCCTCGGCGGAGGTAAATAAGCGGAGTGCGGCGGCAGTGGTGCGGGGCACCGCGGGCCCCTCCACCCGCACTCCGCCCGTGAAGAAGTCCCCGTCCTCCTCAGAAGACGATCTTCTGAGGAGGATTGGGGACATGATTGATGGCAAGCTGGCCGCCTTCCGGGAGGAGCTCCTCGCCGGAAGAGCGGTCAGCAGGAAGGCGGTGCCTCCCCGACCTGTTCCGGTACAGTCGGGGAAGGCAAAGAAGGGCGGAGTGAAGGCTCCGCCCAGCGTTGCGGCACCAGGGCCCCGGGTCGCGACCCCCAAGGGGGGTGGTGTACCCGTGGTCGCGGTGTTCGCGTCCTCCACAGCACCCTCCCAAGGGGGGGGGTGGCGTGGAGTGAGGTGGTGGGGCGGAAGGCGAAGCGGGCGGCGAGGAAGGCCTCGCAACCGCGGCTTCCGCCTCCGCCGCCGGCGGCCAAGGTAAAGGCCGCGAAGGTCGGGAAGGCACGACCAGGTCGTCCCCCAAAAACGGCAGCGGTGACGCTGACCGTTGCGCAGGGGGGCGACCTGACCCTCGCGGAGGCGATGCGGCTCGCCAGGGAGAATATCTCCCTGGAAGAGCTGGGCATCGCCTCCGTGAGGGCGAAGAGGGCCGTGACCGGGGGTCTCTTGCTGGAGATCCCCGGTGCAGAAGGCGGCGCGAAGGCGGATCGTCTCGCCCAGAGGCTCCGGGAGCAGCTGGGCGAGCGAGGTGTCCGGGTCGCCCGGCCCACGAAGCGCACAGAGATGCGCGTTTGTGGGCTGGACGACTCGGTCAGCGCACAGGATGTGTCCCGTGCCCTTGCGAGGGCGGGGGACTGTCCTGTGGAGGACCTGCGGATCGGAGAGATCCGCAGGTCGCCCTCCGGGCTCGGGTCGGTGTGGGCCCGGTGCCCCCTCTCCGCCGCCCGTAAGGTGGCGGAATCCGGGAGGGTGTTGGTGGGGTGGGTTTCGGCGCGAGTGGAAATCCTCGCGCCGCGCCCGCTCCAGTGTCACCGCTGCCTCGAATTGGGGCACGTGAGGCAGTGGTGCACCTCGCCGGTGGACCGCAGCGGTCAGTGTTACCGCTGCGGTGCCAAAGAGCACCGTGCGAGCCAGTGCTCGGCGGCCCCCCACTGCCCGCTGTGTGCGGACATGGGGAGACCAGCCGATCACAGGGTGGGGAGCAAGAAGTGCTCCCCCCCCTCCCGGAAGGAGAGGAAGAGGCGGGCTGCACCGGCTCCGGTGCCGAGGGCGGTGGCATCGTCCTCCATGGAGGTGGACGGTGCTACGGGGACGGACGGCCGGGAGGAGGCTGGCGCGGCCATTAATTAATGCCGCCCCGCCTCCTCCTCCAGGCCAACCTCAACCACTGCCGCGCGGCACAGGACTTGATGTCCCAAGTCCTCGCGGAGTGGGGGGTTGGCCTGGCGGTCGCCGCCGAGCCGTACCGCGTCCCTGATCACCCTCATTGGGTGGGCGACGCGGACGGCTTGGTGGCGACGGTATGGGGAGGGGGCGACGGGTCCCCACCGTTCTCCTTGTTGGAGCGCGGTCGGGGATTCGTCGCCGTGGACTGGGGGGGAGTCGCTGTGGTGGGGTGCTACATTTCGCCCCGTAGCGGTCACGCTGCGTTCGAGCTGTACTTGGCCGAGGTCGCGGCATGCGTGCAGCGCTACGCGGCCCGGCCGGTGCTGGTCCTGGGGGATTTTAATGCCAAGTCGGTGGCTTGGGGATCCCCCAGGACCTCCGTTCGCGGCGGGATCCTGGGCGATTGGGCGGCGGGGCTCGACCTCCGGGTATTGAACCGGGGGTCGGAGCACACATGCGTACGGCGATATGGGGGGTCCATCGTGGATGTTGGATTCGCGACCCCCAACGCCGTGCGCATGGTGTCGGGTTGGCACGTGGTCGCGGGGGCAGAGACACTCTCCGATCACCGGTACATCCGGATGGAGGTCTCTGCCGCCGCGAGTGCATCCCGACACGGCCGCCTGCGTGGCACCCCACCACGCCGCTGGGCGCTTCGGCGCCTGGACAAGGACGCCCTGATGGCAGCTGCCCTCGCTGCAACTTGGCCGCAGGGAGCGGCCGAGTTGCCGAGCATAGAGGAGGAGGTCGCCCGGCTCGGAGCATTGGTCGCGGGTATTTGCGACGCGGCGATGCCTCGGGTCGGGCGGGCTTCTCCTCGCCGGGCGGTGTACTGGTGGTCGGACGCGATCGCGGAGTTGCGAGTCGCGACTGTCCGCGCCCGACGCCAGTACACCCGCGCGCGCCGTCGTCAACGTACAGGCGACGGCGTGGCGCGAGCGAGGGCAGCTGATGACCTGTATGGAGCATACCGCGTGGCGCGGGTTGCTCTGCAGGTCGCCATCAAACGGGCCAAGACCCAGGCATGGAAGGAGCTCCTCGAGACCCTTGATGACGATCCATGGGGGCGCCCATATAAGGTGGTGCTGAATAAGCTCCGCCCGTGGGCGCCCCCCGTCACCGAGGGTCTTGACCCCCGGCTGCTGGAGGACGTGGTCAATACACTCTTCCCATTTGGGGAGAGGGGACCGCGTCCTCCGGCGGCGGCGGCTGTCCCAGTGGAGTGGACGGCCGAGCTGGGGGTCACGCAGGAGGAGCTGGCAGCGGCCATCAGACGGCTCGGGGTTCGTAACACGGCCCCGGGTCCGGATGGTGTGCCCGGCCGGGTTTGGGTCTTGACCCAGGGCGTCCTTGGGGCCGACCTCAGGCGGTTGTTCGACCGCTGCCTGAGGGACGGGCGATTCCCCCCCAGTTGGAAGGTGGCGAGGATGGTCCTCCTCCGGAAGGAGGGTCGGCCCGCGGAGTCTCCCTCCGCATACCGGCCCATTTGTCTCCTCGACGAGGTGGGCAAGCTCTTCGAGCGTGTGATTGCTGCCCGCCTCGTCGAGCACCTGTCGCGGGGTGATCCCGGTCTGGCCGACTGCCAGTTCGGTTTCCGGGGGGGCCGATCGACTATCGACGCGATAGGTCGTGTGAGGGCTCTCTCGGAGGCGGCCGTCTCCCGGGGAGGGGTGGCATTGGCAATATCCAAGGATATTGCCAATGCCTTTAACACCCTCCCCTGGGAAGAGATAAGGAGGGGGCTCGAATATCATCGAGTCCCCCCTTGTCTCAGGGCGGTCGTCGGGGATTATCTCCGCGGCAGGTGGATCGAGTATCCGGGCCGGGATGGTGATATGCGGAGGGAGGTGTACTGCGGTGTTCCGCAGGGGTCGGTCCTCGGGCCACTCCTGTGGAACATCGCGTACGACTCGGTGTTGCGGGCCGGCCTCCCCGACGGCGTCAGCACGGTGTGTTATGCGGATGACACACTGGTGCTGGCCGTCGGGGCGCACTGGGGGAGGGCCATGCGTCGCGCGGAGGAGGGGTCGCAACGCGTCGTCGACCGGATCAGGGGGATGGGGATGACGGTGGCGGTCCATAAGACCGAGGTGATTGCGTTTCATTCACCTCGGCAGGATCCGCCACCCCCTCTGATTCGGGTGGGTGGGGCTGACATCGAGGTGAAGCCCCAGATCAGGTATCTGGGGCTGATCCTCGATAGCCACTGGCGTTTCGAGAAGCATTTCCGCTGCCTGGCCCCCCGGTTGGAAAGGATGGTTGCGGCTCTGGGCCGGATCCTGCCCAACCTGGGGGGCCCGGCGGGCCGAGTTCGTCGCCTCTATGTGGCAATGGTCCAGTCGGTGGCCCTATACGGGGCCCCCGTCTGGGCGGACGACCTGGCTGCCTCCCGGCGCAGCATGACTATGCTGCGTCGGGTGCAGAGGCGCATGGCGCTCAGGGTCGTCCGCGGGTATCGGACCATGTCACATGAGGCGGCGACGGTTCTAGCGGGGATGCCGCCCATGGACCTGCTCGCGCGGTCGCACGCGGTGATGTACCGGCACCGCGTCGACCGTCGCGCGGGGGTGGGGGCGGTCCCGGGCGGGCAGGAACCTGCTTGGGGCGATTTGAAGCGCCAGGCCCGGCAGTCCGTGTTGCTCGCGTGGCAGGAGCGGCTGGCTCTGCCAACCGCGGGGCACCGGACTGTCGGGGCTGTTCGGCCGCTCCTGAAGGAGTGGCTGGACAGAGGCCATGGCAGCCTCACCTACCGGCTGGCACAGGTATTTTCCGGGCATGGCAGCTTCGGAAGATACCTGTGCCGGATAGGGAAGGAGCCGACGGCGCGTTGCTGCCACTGCGACGCCGAGCAGGACACGGCGGATCATACCCTGGAGGTATGCCCCGCGTGGGAGGGGGAGCGCCGTGTCCTGGTCGGCGTTGTCAGGCGGGATGTCTCGCTGCCGGGCGTGGTGCGCGCCATGCTCGGCAGCGAGGAGAAGTGGAGGGCCGTGGCCTCCTTCTGCGAGAACGTAATGTTGCAGAAGGAGGCCGCGGGGAGGGAGCGCGAGCTTCAGCGGCGCGCTGAAGCTCGCGCTCGTGCGGTGGCCCGAGGTCGTCGCCCGGTCGCGAGGCGTCGCGGGCGGCCGCCTCGGCGTGGCGGATGACCTAGGCTGGGAGGGGGGTCCTGAGGGGACCCTCCTCCCGCCAGGCGGCGCCGGGTCGGACCGGTTGGGGGTAGGAGTGCCTCCCCCTACTGGTCCAACGCAAGGGGAGGCACCCTCGGCGGTCTGGTGCGGCCATGAACGCCCGGCCGCCGAGGGGTGGAAACGGGGTCGCGGGCGGTTGCGAGTTGGGGCTCGCAGCCGCCACTAAACGCGGCCCCGGGACGGATAGCGGCGGGATGGAGTGGCCCCGTCCCGCCGCTATGAGGCAGTGTGTCTACTGGGGGGACCGATTGTCCCCCCGGGGGATGGGCGCGAAAGCGCGGGCACGGGGAGGATACCGGAAGAATGCTTCGAGCGATTCCCGGTATCCTCCCAAAGCGAGCCGAAGGGTCACCGTGGGGTTTTTAGTGGGTATTTTGGTCCCGCGCCAGTCGTTGTACGGGCGCGGGGAATCCCACACACCCCTCCCACCTCTCCCCAAGGAGGTGGGAGGGAGTCTTTCGAAGATTTTCCCCACGACAAAAAAAAAAAAAAAAAAAAAAAAAAAAAGTATGAGTCTGATGAGGGCTAATCCCAGACCTATCCCAGACCTAACTTGCGTTATCCTCTAAAATAATGATCGAAACCAGGTTCAATTGACTGTTTTAGTTGTGGTACCACTTTACTACGTGATCCAAAGCAGAAAAAACCCTCGATGAGGTCAACATGCATGTTAAAACTGCGAAAGTATGACCCTGATGAGGGCAAATCCCAGGCCTTACCTAGACCTAACATGCGTTGTCCTCTAAAATATTGATGGAAACCAGGTTTAATGGACTGTTTCAGTGTGGTACCACTTTACTACGTGATCCAAAGCAGAAAAAACCCTCGCTCACGTCAACATGTATGTTAAAACTGCGAAAGAATGAGCCTGATGAGAGCAAACACCAGACCTAACCTAGACGTAACATGAATTATTCTCTAAAATATTGATCAAAACCAGGTTTAATCGACTGTTTCAGTGTGGTACCACACTACTACTTGACCCAAACCGGAAAAAACCCATGATCCGTTCAACAAGTATGTGATGAATGCGAAAGTATGAGTCTGATGAGGGCTAATCCCAGACCTATCCCAGACCTAACTTGCGTTATCCTCTAAAATATTTATCAAGACCAGGTTTAATTGATTGTTTCGGTGTGGTCCCACATTACTACGTGATCGAAACCAGCAAAAACCCAGGATCCGTTCAACAAGTATGTGATGAATGCGAAAGTATGAGTCTGATGACTGAAAATCCCAGACCTAACCTAGACCTAACATGCGTTATCCTCTAAAATATTGAACGAAACCAGGTTTAATTGACTGCTTCAGCGTGGTACCACATTACTACGTGGTACAATCCAGAAACAGCCCAGGATCTAGCCATGAAGTATGAGAAATATGCGAAAGTATGAGCCTGATGAGGGCAAATCCTAGACCTAACCCAAACCTAACATGCGTTATCCTCTAAAATATTTATCAAGACCACGTTTAATTGAATGTTCCAGTGTGGTACCACATTACTACGTGATCCAAACCAGTAAAAACCCAGGATCCGATCAACAAGTATGTGAAGAATGCGAAAGTATGAGTCTGATGAGTGAAAATCGCAGACCTAACCTAGACCTAACATGCGTTATTCTCTAAAATATTGATCCAAACCAGGTTTAATGGACTGTTTCAGTGTGGTACCACTTTACTACGTGATCCAAAGCAGAAAAAACACTCGATCAGGTCAAGAAGTATGTGAAGAATGCGAAAGTATGAGTCTGATGAGGGCTAATCCCAGACCTATCCCAGACCTAACTTGCGTTATCCTCTAAAATAATGATCGAAACCAGGTTCAATTGACTGTTTTAGTTGTGGTACCACTTTACTACGTGATCCAAAGCAGAAAAAACCCTCGATGAGGTCAACATGCATGTTAAAACTGCGAAAGTATGACCCTGATGAGGGCAAATCCCAGGGCTTACCTAGACCTAACATGCGTTATCCTCTAAAATGTGGATCCAAACCAGGTTTAATGGACTGTTTCAGTGTGGTACCACACTACTACTTGACCCAAACCGGACAAAACCCAGGATCCGTTCAACAAGTATGTGAAGAATGCGAAAGTATGAGTCTGATGAGGGCTAATCCCAGACCTATCCCAGACCTAACTTGCGTTATCCTCTAAAATAATGATCGAAACCAGGTTTAATTGACTGTTTTAGTTGTGGTACCACTTTACTACGTGATCCAAAGCAGAAAAAACCCTCGATGAGGTCAACATGCATGTTAAAACTGCGAAAGTATGACCCTGATGAGGTCAAATCCCAGACCTATCCCAGACCTGACATGCGTTATCCTCTAAAATATTTATCAAGACCAGATTTAATTGATTGTTTCGGTGTGGTCCCACATTACTACGTGATCCAAACCAGAAAAAACCCAGGATCCGTTCAACAAGTATGTGAAGAATGCGAAAGTATGAGACTGATGAGTGAAAATCACAGGGCTAACCTAGACCTAACATGCGTTATCCTCTAAAATATTGATCCAAACCAGGTTTAATGGCCTGTTTCAGTGTGGTACCACTTTACTACGTGATCCAAAGCAGAAACAACACTCGATCAGGTCAACATGTATGTTAGAACTGCGAAAGTATGACCCTGATGAGGGCAAATCCCAGACCTATCCCAGACCTAACTTGCGTTGTCCTCTAAGATATTGATGGAAACCAGGTTTAATTGACTGTTTCAGTGTTGTACTTCATTACTACGTGATGCAATCCAGAAAAAGCCCAGGATCTAGCCATCAAGTATGAGAAATATGCGAAAGAATGAGCCTGATGAGAGCAAATCCCAGACCTAACCTAGACCAAACATGAATTATTCTCTAAAATATTGATCGAATCCAGGTTTAATTGACTATTTCAGTGTGGTCCCACATTACTACGTGATCCAAACCAGAAAAAACCCAGGATCCGTTCAACAAGTATGTGAAGAATGCGAAAGTATGAGTCTGATGAGTGAAAATCCCAGGCCTAACCTAGACCTAACACGCGTTATCCTCAAAAATATTGATCGAAACCTGGTTTAATCTGCTGTTTCAGCGTGGTACCACATTACTATGTGATCCAAACCTGAAAATAACCCAGGATCTGTTCAACGAGTATGTGAAGTGTGCGAAAGTATGAGTCTGATGAGGTCAAATCCCAGACCTATCCCAGACTTAACTTGCGTTATCCTCTAAAATATTGATCGAAACCGGGTTTAGTCGACTGTCTCAGTGTGGTACCACATTAATACGTGATCCAATCCAGAAAAAACCCTCGATCAGGTCAACGTGTATGTTAAAACTGCGAAAGTATGACCCTGATGAGGGCAAATCCCAGGCCTAACCTAGACCTAACATGCGTTGTCCTCTAAAATATTGATGGAAACCAGGTTTAATTGACTGTTTCAGTGTTGTACTTCATTACTACGTGATGCAATCCAGAAAAAGCCCAGGATCTAGCCATGAAGTATGAGAAATATGCGAAAGTATGAGCCTGATGAGGGCAAATCCTAGACCTAACCCAAACCTAACATGCGTTATCCTCTAAAATATTGATCCAAACCGGGTTTAATGGACTGCTTCAGTGTGGTACCACTTTACTACGTGATCCAAAGCGGAAAAAAACCTCGATCAGGTCAACATGTATGTTAAAACTGCGAAAGTATGACCCTGATGAGGGCAAATCCCAGGCCTAACCTAGACCTAACATGCGTTGTCCTGTAAAATATTGATGGAAACCAGGTTTAATTGACTGTTTCAGTGTTGTACTTCATTACTACGTGATGCAATCCAGAAAAAGCCCAGGATCTAGACATCAAGTATGAGAAATATGCGAAAGAATGAGCCAGATGAGAGCAAATCCCAGACCTAACCTAGACCTAACATGAATTACTCTCTAAAGTATTGATCGAAACCAGGTTTAATTGACTGTGTCAGTGTGGTACCACATTACTACGTGATCCAAACCAGTAAAAACCCAGGATCCGATCAACAAGTATGTGAAGAATGCGAAAGTATGAGTCTGATGAGTGAAAATCGCAGACCTAACCTAGACCTAACATGCGTTATTCTCTAAAATATTGATCCAAACCAGGTTTAATGGACTGTTTCAGTGTGGTACCACTTTACTACGTGATCCAAAGCAGAAAAAACACTCGATCAGGTCAAGAAGTATGTGAAGAATGCGAAAGTATGAGTCTGATGAGGGCTAATCCCAGACCTATCCCAGACCTAACTTGCGTTATCCTCTAAAATAATGATCGAAACCAGGTTCAATTGACTGTTTTAGTTGTGGTACCACTTTACTACGTGATCCAAAGCAGAAAAAACCCTCGATGAGGTCAACATGCATGTTAAAACTGCGAAAGTATGACCCTGATGAGGGCAAATCCCAGGGCTTACCTAGACCTAACATGCGTTGTCCTCTAAAATATTGATGGAAACCAGGTTTAATGGACTGTTTCAGTGTGGTACCACTTTACTACGTGATCCAAAGCAGAAAAAACACTCGATCAGGTCAACATGTATGTTAGAACTGCGAAAGTATGACCCTGATGAGGGCAAATCCCAGACCTATCCCAGACCTAACTTGCGTTGTCCTCTAAGATATTGATGGAAACCAGGTTTAATTGACTGTTTCAGTGTTGTACTTCATTACTACGTGATGCAATCCAGAAAAAGCCCAGGATCTAGCCATCAAGTATGAGAAATATGCGAAAGAATGAGCCTCATGAGGGCAAATCCCAGGCCTATCCCAGACCTAACTTGCGTTATCCTCTAAAATATTGAACGAAACCAGGTTTAATTGACTGCTTCAGCGTGGTACCACATTACTACGTGGTACAATCCAGAAACAGCCCAGGATCTAGCCATGAAGTATGAGAAATATGCGAAAGTATGAGCCTGATGAGGGCAAATCCTAGACCTAACCCAAACCTAACATGCGATATCCTCTAAAATATTTATCAAGACCACGTTTAATTGAATGTTCCAGTGTGGTACCACATTACTACGTGAACCAAACCAGAAAAAAACCAGGATCCATTCAACAAGTATGTGAGGAATGCGAAAGTATGAGTGTGATGAGGGCTAATCCCAGACCTATCCCAGACCTAACTTGCGTTGTCCTCTAAGATATTGATGGAAACCAGGTTTAATTGACTGTTTCAGTGTTGTACTTCATTACTACGTGATGCAATCCAGAAAAAGCCCAGGATCTAGCCATCAAGTATGAGAAATATGCGAAAGAATGAGCCTGATGAGAGCAAATCCCACACCTAACCTAGACCAAACATGAATTATTCTCTAAAATATTGATCGAATCCAGGTTTAATTGACTATTTCAGTGTGGTCCCACATTACTACGTGATCCAAACCAGAAAAAACCCAGGATCCGTTCAACAAGTATGTGAAGAATGCGAAAGTATGAGTCTGATGAGTGAAAATCCCAGGCCTAACCTAGACCTAACACGCGTTATCCTCAAAAATATTGATCGAAACCTGGTTTAATCTGCTGTTTCAGTGTGGTACCACATTACTATGTGATCCAAACCTGAAAATAACCCAGGATCTGTTCAACGAGTATGTGAAGTGTGCGAAAGTATGAGTCTGTTGAGGTCAAATCCCAGACCTATCCCAGACTTAACTTGCGTTATCCTCTAAAATATTGATCGAAACCGGGTTTAATCGACTGTCTCAGTGTGGTACCACATTAATACGTGATCCAAACCAGAAAAAACCCAGGATCAGTTCAACAAGTATGTGAAAAACGCGAAAGTATGAGCCTGATGAGGGCGAATCCCAGACCTATCCCAGACCTAACTTGCGTTATCCTCTAAAATATTGATCGAAACCAGGTTTAATTGACTGTTTCAGCGTGGTACCACATTACTACGTGATACAATCCGGAAACAGCCCAGGATCTTGCCATGAAGTATGAGAAATATGCGAATGTATGAGCCTGATGAGGGCAAATCCTAGACCTAACCCAAACCTAACATGCGTTATCCTCTAAAATATTGATCCAAACCAGGTTTAATGGACTGTTCCAGGGTGGTACCACTTTACTACGTGATCCAAAGCATTAAGAACCCTCCATCAGGTCAACATGTATGTTAAAACTGCGAAAGTATGACCCTGATGAGGGCAAATCCCAGGCCTTACCTAGACCTAACATGCGTTGTCCTCTAAAATATTGATGGAAACCAGGTTTAATTGACTGTTTCAGTGTTGTACTTCATTACTACGTGATGCAATCCAGAAAAAGCCCAGGATCTAGCATTCAAGTATGAGAAATATGCGAAAGAATGAGCCTGATGAGGGCAAATCCCAGACCTAACCTAGACCTGACATGAATTATTCTCTAAAATATTGATCAAAACCAGGTTCAATTGACTGTTTCAGTGTGGTACCACATTACTACCTGATCCAATCCAGAAATAGCCCAGGATCCAGCCATGAAGTATGAGAAATATGCGAAAGTATGAGCCTGATGGGGGCAAATCCTAGACCTAACCCAGACCTAACATGCGTTATCCTCTAAAATATTTATCTAGACCAGGTTTAATTGAATGTTTCAGTGTGGTACCACATTACTATGTGATCCAAACCAGTAAAAACCCAGGATCCGTTCAACAAGTATGTGAAGAATGCGAAAGTACGAGTCTGCTGAGTGAAAATCCCCGGCCTAACCTAGACCTAACATGCGTTATCCTCAAAAATATTGATCGAAACCAGGTTTAATAGACTGTTTCAGTGTGGTACCACACTACTACGTGACCCAAACCGGAAAAACCCAGGATCTGTTGAACAAATATGTGATAAACGCGAAAGTATGAGCCTGACGAGGGCAAATCCCAGACCTATCCCAGACCTAAGTTGCGTTATCCTCAAAAATATTGATCGAAACCTGGTTTAATCGACTGTTTCAGTGTGGTACCACATTACTACGTGATCCAATCCAGAAATAGCCCAGGATCTAGCCATGACGTATTTGAAATATGCGAAAGTATGGGCCTGACGAGGGCAAATCCTAGACCTAACGAAGACCTAACATGCTTTATCCTCTAAAATATTTATCAAGACCAGGTTTATTTGATTGCTTCAGTGTGGTCCCTCATTACTACGTAATCCAAACCAGAAAAAACCCAGGATCCGTTCAACAAGTATGTGAAGAATACGAAAGTATGAGTCTGGTGAGTGAAAATCCCAGGCCTAACCTAGACCTAACATGCGTTATCCTCAAAAATATTGATCCAAACAAGGTTTAATGGACTGTTTCAGTGTGGTACCACACTACTACGTGATCCAAACTAGAAAAAACACAGGATCTGTTCAACAAGTATGTGAAAAACGCGAAAGTATGAGCCTGATGAGGGCAAATCCCAGACTTATCCCAGACCTAACTTGCGTTGTCCACTAAGATATTGATGGAAACCAGGTTTAATTGACTGCTTCAGTGTTGTACTTCATTACTGCGTGATGCAATCCAGGAAAAGCCCAGGATCTAGCCATCAAGTATGAGAAATATGCGAAGGTATGAGCCTGATGAGGGCGAATCCCAGACCTATCCCAGACCTAACTTGCGTTATCCTCTAAAATATTCATCGAAATCAGGCTTAATTGACTGTTTCAGCGTGGTACCACATTACTACGTGAGACAATCCAGAAACAGCCCAGGATCTAGCCATGAAGTATGAGAAATATGCGAAAGTATCAGCCTGATGAGGGCATATCCTAGACCTAACCCAAACCTAACATGCGTTATCCTCTAAAATATTAATCAAGACCAGGTTTAATTGAATGTTCCAGTGTGGTACCACATTACTACGTGAACCAAACCAGAAAAAACACAGGATCCGTTCAACAAGTATGTGAAGAATGCGAAAGTATGAGTCTGACGAGTGAAAATCCCTGACCTAACCTAGACCAAACTTGCGTTATCCTCTAAAATATTGATCCAAACCAGGTTTAATGGACTGTTTCAGTGTGGTCCCACATTACTACGTGATCCAAGCCAGAAAAAACCCAGGATCTGCTCAAAAAGTGTGTGATAAACGCGAAAGTATGAGCCTGATGAGGGCGAATCCCAGACCTATCCCAGACCTAACTTGCGTTATCCTCTAAAATATTGATCGAAACCAGTTTTAATTGACTGTTTCAGCGTGGTACCACATTACTACGTGATACAATCCAGAAACAGCCCAGGATCTAGCCATGAAGTATGAGAAATATGCGAAAGTATGAGCCTGATGAGGGCAAATCCTAGACCTAACCCAAACCTAACATGCGTTATCCTCTAAAATATTTATCAAGACCAGGTTTAATTGACTGTTTCAGTGTGGTACCACATTACTACGTGATCCAAACCAGAAATAGCCCAGGATCCAGCCATGAAGTATGAGAAATATGCGAAAGTATGAGCCTGATGTGGGCAAATCCTAGTCCTAACCCAGACCTAACATGCGTTATCCTCTAAAATATTTATCAAGACCAGGTTTAATGGACTGTTTCATTGTGGTACCACATTACTACGTGATCCAAACAAGAAAAAAACCCAGGATCTTGTCAACGAGTATGTAAAGTGTGCGAAAGTATGTGTCTGATGAGGGCTAATCCCAGATCTAACCTAGACCTAACATGAATTATTCTCTAAAATATTGATCGAAACCAGGTTTAATTGACTGTTTTAGTTGTGGTACCACTTTACTACGTGATCCAAAGCAGAAAAAACCCTCGATCAGGTCAACATGCATGTTAAAACTGCGAAAGCATGAGCCTGATGAGGGCTAATCCCAGACCTATCCCAGACCTAACTTGCGTTATCCTCTAAAATAGTGATCGAAACCAGGTTTCATTGACTGTTTTAGTTGTGGTACCACTTTACTACGAGATCCAAAGCAGAAAAAACACTCGATCAGGTCAACATGCATGTTAAAACTGCGAAAGTATGACCCTAATGAGGGCAAATCCCAGGCCTAACCTAGGCCTAACATGCGTTATCTTCTAAAATATTGAGCGAAACCAGGTTTAATTGACTGTTTCAGTGTGGTACCACATTACTACGTGATACAATCCAGAAATAGCCCAGGATCTAGCCATGAAGTATGAGAAAAATGCGAAAGTATGAGCCTGATGAGTGAAAATCCCAGACCTAACTTAGACCTAACATGCGTTATCCTCAAAAATATTGATCGAAACTAGGTTTAATCGACTGTTTCAGTGTGGTACCACACTACTACGTGACCCAAACAGGAAAAAACCCAGGATCTGTTCAACAAGTATGTGAAAAACGCGAAAGTATGAGCCTGATGAGGGCAAATCCCAGACCTATCCCAGACCTAACTTGCGTTATCCTCAAAAATATTGATAGAAACCTGGTTTAATCGACTGTTTCAGTGTGGTACCACATTACTACGTGATCCAATCCAGAAATAGCCCAGGATCTAGCCATGAAGTATGAGAAATATGCGAAAGTATGAGCCTGACGAGGGCAAATCCTAGACCAAACCCAGACCTAACATGCGTTATCCTCTAAAATATTTATCAAGACCAGGTTTAATTGAATGTTTCAGTGTGGTACCACATTACTACGTGATCCAAACCAGAAAAAACCCAGGATCCGTTCAACAAGTATGTGAAGAATGCGAATGTATGAGTCTGATCAGTGAAAATCTTAGACCTAACCCAGACCTAAGATGCGTTATCCTCTAAAATATTTATCCAGAACAGGTTTCATTGAATGTTTCAGTGTGGTACCACTTTACTACGTGATCCAATCCAGAAATAGCCCAGGATCTAGCCATGAAGTATGAGAAATATGCGATAGTAAGAGCCTGATGAGGGCAAATCCTAGACCTATCCCAGACCTAACTTGCGTTGTCCTCTAAAATATTGATGGAAACCAGGTTTCATTGACTGTTTCAGTATGGTACTACATTACTACGTGATGCAATCCAGATAAAGCCCAGGATCCGTTCAACAAGTATGAAGAAAGCGAAAGTATGAGTCTGATGAGGGCTAATCCCAGACCTATCCCAGACCTAACATGCGTTATCCTCAAAAATATTGATCGAAACCAGGTTTAATCGACTGTTTCAGTGTGGTACCACATTACTGCGTGATCCAAACTAGAAAAAAACCCAGGATCTCGTCAACGAGTATGTGAAGTGTGCGAAAGTATGAGCCTGATGAGGGCAAATCCTAGACCTAACCCAGACCTAACATGCGTTATTCTCTAAAATATTTATCAAGGCCAGGTTTAATTGAATGTTTCAGTGTGGTACCACATTACTACGTGTTCCAAACCAGAAAAAACTCAGGATCCGTTCAACAAGTATGTGAAGAAGGCGAAAGTATGAGTCTGATCAGTGAAAATCTCAGGCCTTAAATAGACCTAACTTGCGTTGTACTCTAAAATATTAATCGAAACCAGGTTTAATTGACTGTTTCAGTGTGGTACCACATTACTACGTGATCCAATCCAGAAATAGCCCAGGATCCAGCCATGAAGTATGAGAAATATGAGAAAGTATGAGCCTGATGAGGGCAAATCCTAGACCTGACCTAGACCTAACATGCGTTATCCTCAATAATATTGATCGAAACCAGGTTTAATCGACTGTTTCAGTGTGTTACCACATTACTACGTGATCCAAACCAGAAAAAAACCCAGGATCTGTTCAACGAGTATGTGAAGTGTGCGAAAGTATGAGTCTGATGAGGGCTAATCCCAGACCTACCCCAGACCTAACTTGCGTTATCCTCTAAAATATTTATCCAGACCAGGTTTCATTGAATGTTTCAGTGTGGTACCACATTACTACGTGATCCAATCCAGAAAAAACCCAGGATCCGTTCAACAAGTATGTGAAGAATGCGAAAGTATGAGTCTGATGAGTGAAAATCCCAGACCTGACCTAGACCTAACATGCGTTATCCTCAAAAATATTGATCGAAACCTGGTTTAATCCACTGTTCCAGTGTGGTACCACATTACTATGTGATCCAAACCAGAAAATAACACAGGATCTGTTCAACGAGTATGTGAAGAAAGCGAAAGTATGAGTCTGATGAGGGCTAATCCCAGACCTATCCCAGACCTAACTTGCGTTATCCTCTAAAATATTTATCCAGACCAGGTTTCATTGAATGTTTCAGTGTGGTACCACATTACTACGTGATCCAATCCAGAAAAAACACAGGATCCGTTCAACAAGTATGTGAAGAATGCGAAAGTATGAGTCTGATGAGTGAAAATCCCAGACCTATGCCAGACCTAACTTGCGATATCCTCTAAAATATTGATCGAAACCAGGTTTAATTGACTGCTTTATTGTGGTACCACACTACTACGGGATCCAAACCAGAAAAAACCCAGGATCTGTTCAACAAGTATGTGAAAAACGCGATAGTATGAGCCTGATGAGGGCAAATCCCAGACCTATCCCAGACCTAACTTGCGTTGTCCTCTAAAATATTGATGGAAACCAGGTTTAATTGACTGCTTCAGTGTGGTCCCACATTACTACGTGATCCAAACCAGAAAAAACCCAGGATCCGTTCAACAAGTATGTGAAAAATGCGAAAGTATGAGTCTGATGAGTGAAAATCCCAGGCCTAACCTAGACCTAACATGCGTTATCCTCTAAAATATTGATCGAAACCTGGTTTAATCGACTGTTTCAGTGTGGTACCACATTACTATGTGATCCAAACCAGAAAATAACCCTGGATCTGTTCAACGAGTATGTGAAGTGTGCGAAAGTATGAGTCTGATGAGGTCAAATCCCAGACCAATCCCAGACTTAACTTGCGTTATCCTCTAAGATATTGATCGAAACCAGGTTTAATCGTCTGTTTCAGTGTGGTACCACGTTACTACGTGATCCAAACCAGAAAAAACCCAGGATCAGTTCAACAAGTATGAGAAGAATGCGAAAGTATGAGTCTGATGAGTGGAAATCCCAGGGCTAACCTAGACCTTACATGCGTTATCCTCTAAAATATTCATCCAAACCAGCTTTAATGGACTGTTTCAGTGTGGTACCACACTACTACGTGATACAAACCAGAAAAAACCCAGGATCTGTTCAACAAGTATGTGAAAAACGCGAAAGTATGAGCCTGATGAGGGCGTATCCCAGACATATGCCAGACCTAACTTGCGTTATCCTCTAAAATATTGATCGAAACCAGGTTTAATTGACTGTTTCAGCGTGGTACCACACTACTACGTGATACAATCCAGAAACAGCCCAGGATCTAGCCATCAAGTATGAGAGATATGCGAAAGTATGAGCCTGCTGAGTGCAAATCCTAGACCTAACCCAAGCCTAACATGCGTTATCCTCTAAAATATTTATCAAGACAAGGTTTAATTGATTGTTTCAGTGTGGTCCCTCATTACAACGTGATCCAAACCAGAAAAAACCCAGGATCCGTTCAACAGGTATGTGAAGAATGCGAAAGTATGAGTCTGATGAGTGAAAATCCCAGGCCTGACCTAGACCTAACATGTGTTATCCTCTAAAATATTGAGCGAAACCAGGTTTAATGGACTGTTTCAGTGTGGTACCACACTACTACGGGATCCAAACCAGAAAAAACCCAGGATCTGTTCAACAAGTATGTGAAGTGTGCGAAAGTATGAGTCTGATGAGGTCAAATCCCAGACCAATCCCAGACTTAACTTGCGTTATCCTCTAAAATATTGATCGAAACCAGGTTTAATCGACTGTTTCAGTGTGGTACCACACTACTACGTGATACAAACCAGAAAAAACCCAGGATCTGTTCAACAAGTATGAGAAGAATGCGAAAGTATGAGTCTGATGAGTGAAAATCTCAGGGCTAACCTAGACCTAACATGCGTTATCCTCTAAACAATTGATCCAAACTAGGTTTAATGGACTGTTTCAGTGTGGTACCACTTTACTACGTGATCCAAAGCAGAAAAAACCCTCGATCAGGTCAACATGTATGTTAAAACTGCGAAAGTATGACCCTGATCAGGGCAAATCCCAGGCCTAACCTAGACCTAACATGCGTTATCCTCTAAACAATTGATCCAAACCAGGTTTAATCGACTGTTTCAGTGTGGTACCACATTACTACGTGATCCAAACCAGTAAAAACCCAGGATCAGTTCAACAAGTATAAGAAGAATGCGAAAGTATGAGTCTGATGAGTGAAAATCCCAGGGCTAACCTAGACCTAACATGCGTTATCCTCTAAAATATTGATCCAAACCAGGTTTAATGGACTGTTTCAGTGTGGTACCACATTACTACGTGATACAAGCCAGACAAAACACAGGATCCGTTCAACAAGTATGTGAGGAATGCGAAAGTATGAGTCTGATGAGGGCAAATCCCAGACCTATCCCAGACCTAACTTGCGTTATCCACTAAAATATTGATCGAAACCAGGTTTAACCGACTGTTTCAGTGTGGAACCACATTACTACGTGATCCAAACCAGAAAAAACCCAGGATCCGTTCAACAAGTATGTGAAGAATGCGAATGTATGAGTCTGATCAGTGAAAATCTCAGGCCTTACCTACACCTAACTTGCGTTGTCCTCTAAAATATTGATGGAAACCAGGTTTCATTGACTGTTTCAGTGTGGTACTACATTACTACGTGATGCAATCCAGAAAAAGCTCAGGATCTAGCCATCAAGTATGAGAAATATGCGAAAGAATGAGCCTGATGAGAGCAAATCCCAGACCTATCCCAGACCTAACTTGCGTTATCCTCCAAAATATTTATCAAGGCCAGGTTTAATTGAATGTTTCAGTGTGGTACCACATTACTACGTGATCCAAACAAGAAAAAACCAAGGATCCGTTCAACAAGTATGTGAAGAATGCGAAAGTATGAGTCTGATGAGTGAAAATCCCAGGCCTGACCTAGACCTAACATGAATTATTCTCTAAAATATTCATCGAAACCAGGTTTAATCGACTGTTTCAGTATGGTACCACATTACTATGTGATCCAAACCAGAAAATAACCCAGGATCTGTTCAACAAGTATGTGAATTGTGCGAAAGTATGAGTCTGATGAGGTCAAATCCCAGACCAATCCCAGACTTAACTTGCGTTATCCTCTAAAATATTGATCGGAACCAGGTTTAATCGACTGTTTCAGCGTGGTACCACATTACTACTTGATACAATCCAGGAACAGCCCAGGATCTAGCCATCAAGTATGAGAAATATGCGAAAGAATGAGCCTGATGAGAGCAAATCCCAGACCAAACCTAGACCTAACATGAATTATTCTCTAAAATATTCATCGAAACCAGGTTTAATCGACTGTTTCAGTGTGGTACCACATTACTATGCGATCCAAACCAGAAAAACCCCAGGATCCGTTCAACAAGTATGTGAAGAATGCGAAAGTATGAGTCTGATGAGTGAAAATCCCAGGCCTGACCTAGACCTAACATGCGTTATCCTCTAAAATATTGATCCAAACCAGGTTTAATGGACTGTTTCAGTGTGGTACCACACTACTACGTGATCCAAACCAGAAAAACCCCAGGATCCGTTCAACAAGTATGTGAAGAATGCGAAAGTATGAGTCTGATGAGTGAAAATCCCAGGCCTGACCTAGACCTAACATGCGTTATCCTCTAAAATATTGATCCAAACCAGGTTTAATGGACTGTTTCAGTGTGGTACCACACTACTACGTGATCCAAACCAGAGAAAACCCAGGATCTGTTCAACAAGTATGTGAAAAACGCGAAAGTATGAGCCTGATGAGGGCAAATCCCAGACCTATCCCAGACCTAACTTGCGTTGTCCTCTAAGATATTGATGGAAACCAGGTTTAATTGACTGTTTCAGTGTTGTACTTCATTACTACGTGATGCAATCCAGAAAAAGCCCAGGATCTAGCCATCAAGTATGAGAAATATGCGAAAGAACGAGCCTGATGAGAGCAAATCCCAGACCTAACCTAGACCTAACATGAATTATTCTCTAAAATATTGATCGAAACCAGGTTTAATCGACTGTTTCAGTGTGGTACCACATTACTATGTGATCCAAACCAGAAAATAACCCAGGATCTGTTCAACGAGTATGTGAAGTGTGCGAAAGTATGAGTCTGATGAGGTCGAATCCCAGACCTATCCCAAACCTAACTATGCGTTATCCTCTAAAATATTGATCATAACCAGGTTTGATCGACTGTTTCAGTGTGGTACCACATTACTACGTGATCCAAACCAGAGAAAACCCAGGATCAGTTCAACAAGTATGAGAAGAATGCGAAAGTATGAGTCTGATGAGTGAAAATCCCAGGGCTAACCTAGACCTAACATGCGTTATCCTCTAAACAATTGATCCAAACCAGGTTTAATGGACTGTTTCAGTGTGGTACCACACTACTACGTGTTACAAACCAGAAAAAAACCCAGGATCTGTTCAACAAGTATGAGAAGAATGCGAAAGTATGAGTCTCATGGGTGAAAATCCCAGGGCTAACCTAGACCTAACATGCGTTATCCTCTAAACAATTGATCCAAACCAGGTTTAATGGACTGTTTCAGTGTGGTACCACTTTACTACGTGATCCAAAGCAGAAAAAACCCTCGATCAGGTCAACATGTATGTTAAAACTGCGAAAGTATGACCCTGATCAGGGCAAATCCCAGGCCTAACCTAGACCTAACATGCGCTGTCCTCTAAAATATTGATGGAAACCAGGTTTAATTGACTGTTTCAGTGTTGTACTTCATTACTACGTGATCCACTCCAGAAAAAACCCAGGATCTGTTCAACGAGTATGTGAAGTGTGCGTAGGTATGAGTCTGATGAGGGCAAATCCCAGACCTATCCCAGACCTAACTTGCGTTATCCACTAAAATATTGATCGAAACCAGGTTTAGCCGACTGTTTCAGTGTGGAACCACATTACTACGTGATCCAAACCAGAAAAAACCCAGTTTCAGTTCAACAAGTATGTGAAGAATGCGAAAGTATGAGTCTGATGAGTGAAAATCCCAGGCCTAACCTAGACCTAACATGCGTTGTCCTCAAAAATAGTGATCGAAACCTGGTTTAATCGACTGTTTCAGTGTGGTACCACATTACTATGTGATCCAAACCAGAAAATAACCCAGGATCTGTTCAACGAGTATGTGAAGTGTGCGAAAGTATGAGTCTGATGAGGGCAAATCCCAGACCTATCCCAGACCTAACATGCGTTATCCTCTAAAATATTTATCAAGACCAGGTTTAATTGATTGTTTCAGTGTGGACCCACATAACTACGTGATCCAAACCAGAAAAAACCCAGGATCCGTTCAACAAGTATGTGAAGAATGCGAATGTATGAGTCTGATCAGTGAAAATCTCAGGCCTTACCTAGACCTAACTTGCGTTGTCCTCTAAAATATTGATGGAAACCAGGTTTCATTGACTGTTTCAGTGTGGTACTACATTACTACGTGATGCAATCCAGAAAAAGCTCAGGATCTAGCCATCAAGTACGAGAGATATGCGAAAGAATTAGCCTGATGAGAGCAAATCCCAGACCTATCCCAGACCTAACTTGCGTTATCCTCCAAAATATTTATCAAGGCCAGGTTTAATTGAATGTTTCAGTGTGGTACCACATTACTATGTGATCCAAACCAGAAAATAATGCAGGATCCGTTCAACAAGTATGTGAAAAACGCGAAAGTATGAGCCTGATGAGGGCAAATCCCAGACCTGTCCCAGACCTAACTTGCGTTATCCTCTAAAATATTGATCGAAACCAAGTTTAATCGACTGTATCAGTGTGGAACCACATTACTACGTCATCCAAGCCAGAAAAAAACCCAGGATCATGTCAACGAGTATGTGAAGTGTGCGAAAGTATGAGTCTGATGAGGGCTAATCCCAGACCTATCCCAGACCTAGCTTGCGTGATCCTGTAAAATATTGATCGAAACCAGGTTTAATTGACTGTTTTAGTGTGGTACCACATTACTACGAGATACAATGCAGAAACAGCCCAGGATCTAGCCATGAAGTATGAGAAATATGCGAAAGTATGAGCCTGATGAGGGAAAATCCTAGACGTAACCCAGACCTAACATGCGTTATCCTCTAAAATATTTATCAAGACCAGGTTTAATGGACTGTTTCAGTGTGGTACCACACTACTACGTGATCCAAACCAGAAAAACCCCAGGATCCGTTCAACAAGTATGTGAAGAATGCGAAAGTATGAGTCTGATGAGTGAAAATCCCAGGCCTGACCTAGACCTAACATGCGTTATCCTCTAAAATATTGATCCAAACCAGGTTTAATGGACTGTTTCAGTGTGGTACCACACTACTACGTGATCCAAACCAGAGAAAACCCAGGATCTGTTCAACAAGTATGTGAAAAACGCGAAAGTATGAGCCTGATGAGGGCAAATCCCAGACCTATCCCAGACCTAACTTGCGTTGTCCTCTAAGATATTGATGGAAACCAGGTTTAATTGACTGTTTCAGTGTTGTACTTCATTACTACGTGATGCAATCCAGAAAAAGCCCAGGATCTAGCCATCAAGTATGAGAAATATGCGAAAGAACGAGCCTGATGAGAGCAAATCCCAGACCTAACCTAGACCTAACATGAATTATTCTCTAAAATATTGATCGAAACCAGGTTTAATCGACTGTTTCAGTGTGGTACCACATTACTATGTGATCCAAACCAGAAAATAACCCAGGATCTGTTCAACGAGTATGTGAAGTGTGCGAAAGTATGAGTCTGATGAGGTCGAATCCCAGACCTATCCCAAACCTAACTATGCGTTATCCTCTAAAATATTGATCATAACCAGGTTTGATCGACTGTTTCAGTGTGGTACCACATTACTACGTGATCCAAACCAGAGAAAACCCAGGATCAGTTCAACAAGTATGAGAAGAATGCGAAAGTATGAGTCTGATGAGTGAAAATCCCAGGGCTAACCTAGACCTAACATGCGTTATCCTCTAAACAATTGATCCAAACCAGGTTTAATGGACTGTTTCAGTGTGGTACCACACTACTACGTGTTACAAACCAGAAAAAAACCCAGGATCTGTTCAACAAGTATGAGAAGAATGCGAAAGTATGAGTCTCATGGGTGAAAATCCCAGGGCTAACCTAGACCTAACATGCGTTATCCTCTAAACAATTGATCCAAACCAGGTTTAATGGACTGTTTCAGTGTGGTACCACTTTACTACGTGATCCAAAGCAGAAAAAACCCTCGATCAGGTCAACATGTATGTTAAAACTGCGAAAGTATGACCCTGATCAGGGCAAATCCCAGGCCTAACCTAGACCTAACATGCGCTGTCCTCTAAAATATTGATGGAAACCAGGTTTAATTGACTGTTTCAGTGTTGTACTTCATTACTACGTGATCCACTCCAGAAAAAACCCAGGATCTGTTCAACGAGTATGTGAAGTGTGCGTAGGTATGAGTCTGATGAGGGCAAATCCCAGACCTATCCCAGACCTAACTTGCGTTATCCACTAAAATATTGATCGAAACCAGGTTTAGCCGACTGTTTCAGTGTGGAACCACATTACTACGTGATCCAAACCAGAAAAAACCCAGTTTCAGTTCAACAAGTATGTGAAGAATGCGAAAGTATGAGTCTGATGAGTGAAAATCCCAGGCCTAACCTAGACCTAACATGCGTTGTCCTCAAAAATAGTGATCGAAACCTGGTTTAATCGACTGTTTCAGTGTGGTACCACATTACTATGTGATCCAAACCAGAAAAAGCTCAGGATCTAGCCATCAAGTACGAGAGATATGCGAAAGAATGAGCCTGATGAGAGCAAATCCCAGACCTATCCCAGACCTAACTTGCGTTATCCTCCAAAATATTTATCAAGGCCAGGTTTAATTGAATGTTTCAGTGTGGTACCACATTACTATGTGATCCAAACCAGAAAATAATGCAGGATCCGTTCAACAAGTATGTGAAAAACGCGAAAGTATGAGCCTGATGAGGGCAAATCCCAGACCTGTCCCAGACCTAACTTGCGTTATCCTCTAAAATATTGATCGAAACCAAGTTTAATCGACTGTATCAGTGTGGAACCACATTACTACGTCATCCAAGCCAGAAAAAAACCCAGGATCATGTCAACGAGTATGTGAAGTGTGCGAAAGTATGAGTCTGATGAGGGCTAATCCCAGACCTATCCCAGACCTAGCTTGCGTGATCCTGTAAAATATTGATCGAAACCAGGTTTAATTGACTGTTTTAGTGTGGTACCACATTACTACGAGATACAATGCAGAAACAGCCCAGGATCTAGCCATGAAGTATGAGAAATATGCGAAAGTATGAGCCTGATGAGGGAAAATCCTAGACGTAACCCAGACCTAACATGCGTTATCCTCTAAAATATTTATCAAGACCAGGTTTAATTGAATGTTTCAGTGTGGTACCACATTACTACGTGATCCAAACCAGAAAAAACCCAGGATCCGTTCAACAAGTATGTGAAGAATGCGAATGTATGAGTCTGATCAGTGAAAATCTCAGGCTTTACCTAGACCTAACTTGCGTTGTCCTCTAAAATATTGATGGAAACCAGGTTTCATTGACTGTTTCAGTATGGTACTACATTACTACGTGATGCAATCCAGAAAAAGCCCAGGATCCGTTCAACAAGTATGAAGAAAGCGAAAGTATGAGTCTGATGAGGGCTAATCCCAGACCTATCCCAGACCTAACATGCGTTATCCTCAAAAATATTGATCGAAACCAGGTTTAATCGACTGTTTCAGTGTGGTACCACATTACTGCGTGAGCCAAACTAGAAAAAAACCCAGGACCTCGTCAACGAGTATGTGAAGTGTGCGAAAGTATGAGTCTGATGAGGGCTAATCCCAGACCTATCCCAGACCTAACATGCGTTATCCTCTAAAATATTTATCAAGACCAGGTTTAATTGAATGTTTCAGTGTGGTACCACAATACTACGTGATCCAAACCACAAAAAACCCAGGATCTGTTCGACAAGTATGTGAAAAACGCGAAACTGTGAGCCTGATGAGGGCAAATCTTAGACCTAACCTTGACCTAACATGCGTTATCCTTTAAAATTTTTATCCAGACCAGGTTTCATTGAATGTTTCAGTGTGGTACCACTTTACTACGTGATCCAATCCAGAAATAGCCCAGGCTCTAGCCATGAAGTATGAGAAATATGCGAAAGTATGAGTCTGATGAGGGCTAATCCCAGACCTATCCCAGACCTAACTTGCGTTATCCTCTAAAATATTTATCCAGACCAGGTTTCATTGGATGTTTCAGTGTGGTACCACATTACTACGTGATCCAATCCAGAAAAAACAAAGGATCCGTTCAACAAGTATGTGAAGAATGCGAAAGTATGAGCCTGATGAGGGCAAATCCCAGACCTATCCCAGACCTAACATGCGTTATCCTCTAAAATATTGATCGAAACCTGGTTTAACCGACTGTTTCAGAGTGGTACCACATTGCTATGTGATCCAAACCAGAAAATAACCCAGGATCTGTTCAACGAGTATGTGAAGTGTGCGAAAGTATGAGTCTGATGAGGGCAAATCCCAGACCTATCCCAGACCTAACATGCGTTATCCTCGAAAATATTTATCAAGACCAGGTTTAATTGATTGTTTCAGTGTGGACCCACATTACTACGTGATCCAAACCAGAAAAAACCCAGGATCCGTTCAACAAGTATGTGAAGAATGCGAAAGTATGAGTCTGATGAGTGAAAATCCCAGGCCTAACCTAGACCTAATATGCGTTATCCTCAAAAATATTGATCGAAACCAGGTTTAACCGACTGTTTCAGTGTGGAACCACATTGCTACGTGATCCAAACCAGAAAAAAACCCAGTTTCAGTTCAACAAGTATGTGAAGAATGCGAAAGTATGAGTCTGATGAGTGAAAATCCCAGGCCTAACCTAGACCTAATATGCGTTATCCTCAAAAATATTGATCGAAACCAGGTTTAACCGACTGTTTCAGTGTGGAACCACATTGCTACGTGATCCAAACCAGAAAAAAACCCAGTTTCAGTTCAACAAGTATGTGAAGAATGCGAAAGTATGAGTCTGATGAGTGAAAATCCCAGGCCTAACCTAGACCTAACATGCGTTGTCCTCAAAAATATTGATCGAAACCTGGTTTAATCGACAGTTTCAGTGTGGTACCACATTACTATGTGATCCAAACCAGAAAATAACCCAGGATCTGTTCAACGAGTATGTGAAGTGTGCGAAAGTATGAGTCTGATGAGGGCAAATCCCAGACCTATCCCAGACCTAACATGCGTTATCCTCTAAAATATTTATCAAGACCAGGTTTAATTGATTGTTTCAGTGTGGACCCACATTACTACGTGATCCAAACCAGAAAAAACCCAGGATCCGTTCAACAAGTATGTGAAGAATGCGAAAGTATGAGTCTGATGAGTGAAAATCCCAGGCCTAACCTAGACCTAATATGCGTTATCCTCAAAAATATTGATCGAAACCTGGTTTAATCGACTGTTTCAGTGTGGTACCACATTACTATGTGATCCAAACCAGAAAATAACCCAGGATCTGTTCAACGAGTATGTGAAGTGTGCGAAAGTATGAGTCTGATGAGGGCAAATCCCAGACCTATCCCAGACCTAACACGCGTTATCCTCTAAAATATTTATCAAGACCAGGTTTAATTGATTGTTTCAGTGTGGACCCACATAACTACGTGATCCAAACCAGAAAAAACCCAGGATCCGTTCAACAAGTATGTGAAGAATGCGAATGTATGAGTCTGATCAGTGAAAATCTCAGGCCTTACCTAGACCTAACTTGCGTTGTCCTCTAAAATATTGATGGAAACCAGGTTTCATTGACTGTTTCAGTGTGGTACTACATTACTACGTGATGGAATCCAGAAAAAGCTCAGGATCTAGCCATCAAGTATGAGAAATATGCGAAAGAATGAGCCTGATGAGAGCAAATCCCAGACCTATCCCAGACCTAACTTGCGTTAACCTCCAAAATATTTATCAAGGCCAGGTTTAATTGAATGTTTCAGTGTGGTACCACATTACTATGTGATCCAAACCAGAAAATAATGCAGGATCTGTTCAACGAGTACGTGAAGTGTGCGAAAGTATGAGTCTGATGAGGGCAAATCCCAGACCTATCCCGGACCTAACATGCGTTATCCTCTAAAATATTTATCAAGACCAGGTTTAATTGATTGTTTCAGTGTGGACCCACATTACTACGTGAACCAAACCAGAAAAAAACCCAGGATCTTGTCAACGAGTATGTGAAGTGTGCGAAAGTATGGGTCTGATGAGGGCTAATCCCAGACCTATCCCAGACCTAACATGCGTTATCCTCTAAAATATTTATCAAGACCAGGTTTAATTGATTGTTTCAGTGTGGACCCACATTACTACGTGATCCAAACCAGAAAAAACCCAGGATCCGTTCAACAAGTATGTGAAGAATGCGAAAGTATGAGTCTGATGAGTGAAAATCCCAGGCCTAACCTAGACCTAATATGCGTTATCCTCAAAAATATTGATGGAAACCAGGTTTCATTGACTGTTTCAGTGTGGTACTACATTACTACGTGATGCAATCCAGAAAAAGCTCAGGATCTAGCCATCAAGTACGAGAGATATGCGAAAGAATGAGCCTGATGAGAGCAAATCCCAGACCTATCCCAGACCTAACTTGCGTTATCCTCCAAAATATTTATCAAGGCCAGGTTTAATTGAATGTTTCAGTGTGGTACCACATTACTATGTGATCCAAACCAGAAAATAATGCAGGATCCGTTCAACAAGTATGTGAAAAACGCGAAAGTATGAGCCTGATGAGGGCAAATCCCAGACCTGTCCCAGACCTAACTTGCGTTATCCTCTAAAATATTGATCGAAACCAAGTTTAATCGACTGTATCAGTGTGGAACCACATTACTACGTCATCCAAGCCAGAAAAAAACCCAGGATCATGTCAACGAGTATGTGAATTGTGCGAAAGTATGAGTCTGATGAGGGCTAATCCCAGACCTATCCCAGACCTAGCTTGCGTGATCCTGTAAAATATTGATCGAAACCAGGTTTAATTGACTGTTTTAGTGTGGTACCACATTACTACGAGATACAATGCAGAAACAGCCCAGGATCTAGCCATGAAGTATGAGAAATATGCGAAAGTATGAGCCTGATGAGGGAAAATCCTAGACGTAACCCAGACCTAACATGCGTTATCCTCTAAAATATTTATCAAGACCAGGTTTAATTGAATGTTTCAGTGTGGTACCACATTACTACGTGATCCAAACCAGAAAAAACCCAGGATCCGTTCAACAAGTATGTGAAGAATGCGAATGTATGAGTCTGATCAGTGAAAATCTCAGGCCTTACCTAGACCTAACTTGCGTTGTCCTCTAAAATATTGATGGAAACCAGGTTTCATTGACTGTTTCAGTATGGTACTACATTACTACGTGATGCAATCCAGAAAAAGCCCAGGATCCGTTCAACAAGTATGAAGAAAGCGAAAGTATGAGTCTGATGAGGGCTAATCCCAGACCTATCCCAGACCTAACTTGCGTTATCCACTAAAATATTGATCGAAACCAGGTTTAACCGACTGTTTCAGTGTGGAACCACATTGCTACGTGATCCAAACCAGAAAATAACCCAGGATCTGTTCAACGAGTATGTGAAGTGTGCGAAAGTATGAGTCTGATGAGGGCTAATCCCAGACCTATCCCAGACCTAACATGCGTTATCCTCTAAAATATTTATCAAGACCAGGTTTAATTGAATGTTTCAGTGTGGTACCACAATACTACGTGATCCACACCACAAAAAACCCAGGATCTGTTCGACAAGTATGTGAAAAACGCGAAACTGTGAGCCTGATGAGGGCAAATCTTAGACCTAACCTTGACCTAACATGCGTTATCCTTTAAAATTTTTATCCAGACCAGGTTTCATTGAATGTTTCAGTGTGGTACCACTTTACTACGTGATCCAATCCAGAAATAGCCCAGGCTCTAGCCATGAAGTATGAGAAATATGCGAAAGTATGAGTCTGATGAGGGCTAATCCCAGACCTATCCCAGACCTAACTTGCGTTATCCTCTAAAATATTTATCCAGACCAGGTTTCATTGGATGTTTCAGTGTGGTACCACATTACTACGTGATCCAATCCAGAAAAAACAAAGGATCCGTTCAACAAGTATGTGAAGAATGCGAAAGTATGAGCCTGATGAGGGCAAATCCCAGACCTATCCCAGACCTAACATGCGTTATCCTCTAAAATATTGATCGAAACCTGGTTTAACCGACTGTTTCAGAGTGGTACCACATTGCTATGTGATCCAAACCAGAAAATAACCCAGGATCTGTTCAACGAGTATGTGAAGTGTGCGAAAGTATGAGTCTGATGAGGTCAAATCCCGGACCAATCCCAGACTTAACTTGCGTTATCCTCTAAAATATTGATCGAAACCAGGTTTAATCGACTGTTTCAGTGTGGTACCACATTACTATGTGATCCAAACCAGAAAATAACCCAGGATCTGTTCAACGAGTATGTGAAGTGTGCGTAGGTATGAGTCTGATGAGGGCAAATCCCAGACCTATCCCAGACCTAACTTGCGTTATCCACTAAAATATTGATCGAAACCAGGTTTAACCGACTGTTTCAGTGTGGAACCACATTGCTACGTGATCCAAACCAGAAAAAAACCCAGTTTCAGTTCAACAAGTATGTGAAGAATGCGAAAGTATGAGTCTGATGAGTGAAAATCCCAGGCCTAACCTAGACCTAACATGCGTTGTCCTCAAAAATATTGATCGAAACCTGGTTTAATCGACAGTTTCAGTGTGGTACCACATTACTATGTGATCCAAACCAGAAAATAACCCAGGATCTGTTCAACGAGTATGTGAAGTGTGCGAAAGTATGAGTCTGATGAGGGCAAATCCCAGACCTATCCCAGACCTAACATGCGTTATCCTCGAAAATATTTATCAAGACCAGGTTTAATTGATTGTTTCAGTGTGGACCCACATTACTACGTGATCCAAACCAGAAAAAACCCAGGATCCGTTCAACAAGTATGTGAAGAATGCGAAAGTATGAGTCTGATGAGTGAAAATCCCAGGCCTAACCTAGACCTAATATGCGTTATCCTCAAAAATATTGATCGAAACCTGGTTTAATCGACTGTTTCAGTGTGGTACCACATTACTATGTGATCCAAACCAGAAAATAACCCAGGATCTGTTCAACGAGTATGTGAAGTGTGCGAAAGTATGAGTCTGATGAGGGCAAATCCCAGACCTATCCCAGACCTAACTTGCGTTATCCACTAAAATATTGATCGAAACCAGGTTTAACCGACTGTTTCAGTGTGGTACCACACTACTACGTGATCCAAACCAGAGAAAACCCAGGATCTGTTCAACAAGTATGTGAAAAACGCGAAAGTATGAGCCTGATGAGGGCAAATCCCAGACCTATCCCAGACCTAACTTGCGTTGTCCTCTAAGATATTGATGGAAACCAGGTTTAATTGACTGTTTCAGTGTTGTACTTCATTACTACGTGATGCAATTCAGAAAAAGCCCAGGATCTAGCCATCAAGTATGAGAAATATGCGAAAGAACGAGCCTGATGAGAGCAAATCCCAGACCTATCCCAGACCTAACTTGCGTTAACCTCCAAAATATTTATCAAGGCCAGGTTTAATTGAATGTTTCAGTGTGGTACCACATTACTATGTGATCCAAACCAGAAAATAATGCAGGATCTGTTCAACGAGTACGTGAAGTGTGCGAAAGTATGAGTCTGATGAGGGCAAATCCCAGACCTATCCCGGACCTAACATGCGTTATCCTCTAAAATATTTATCAAGACCAGGTTTAATTGATTGTTTCAGTGTGGACCCACATTACTACGTGAACCAAACCAGAAAAAAACCCAGGATCTTGTCAACGAGTATGTGAAGTGTGCGAAAGTATGGGTCTGATGAGGGCTAATCCCAGACCTATCCCAGACCTAGCTTGCGTGATCCTGTAAGATATTGATCGAAACCAGGTTTAATTGACTGTTTTAGTGTGGTACCACATTACTACGTGATCCAAACCAGAAAATAATGCAGGATCTGTTCAACGAGTATGTGATGTGTGCGAAAGTATGAGCCTGCTGAGGGCAAATCCTAGACCTAACCCAAACCTAACACGCGTAATCCTCTAAAATATTTATCAAGACCAGGTTTAATTGATTGTTTCATTGTGGACCCACATTACTACGTGATCCAAACCCGAAAAAACCCAGGATCCGTTCAACAAGTATGTGAAGAATGCGAAAGTATGAGTCTGATGAGTGAAAATCCCAGGCCTGACCTAGACCTAACATGCGTTATTCTCTAAAATATTGAGCGAAACCAGGTTTAATGGACTGTTTCAGTGTGGTACCACACTACTACGGGATCCAAACCAGAAAAAACCCAGGATCTGTTCAACAAGTATGTGAATTGTGCGAAAGTATGAGTCTGATGAGGTCAAATCCCAGACCAATCCCAGACTTAACTTGCGTTATCCTCTAAAATATTGATCGGAACCAGGTTTAATTGACTGTTTCAGTGTTGTACTTCATTACTACGTGATGCAATTCAGAAAAAGCCCAGGATCTAGCCATCAAGTATGAGAAATATGCGAAAGAACGAGCCTGATGAGAGCAAATCCCAGACCTGACCTAGACCTAACATGAATTATTCTCTAAAATATTGATCGAAACCAGGTTTAATCGACTGTTTCAGTGTGGTACCACATTACTATGTGATCCAAACCAGAAAATAACCCAGGATCTGTTCAACGAGTATGTGAAGTGTGCGAAAGTATGAGTCTGATGAGGTCAAATCCCAGACCTATCCCAAACCTAACTATGCGTTATCCTCTAAAATATTGATCAAAACCAGGTTGAATCGACTGTTTCAGTGTGGCACCACACTACTACGTGATCCAAACCAGAAAAAACCCAGGATCCGTTCAACAAGTATGTGAAGAATGCGAAAGTATGAGTCTGATGAGTGAAAATCCCAGGGCTAACCTAGACCTAACATGCGTTATCCTCTAAACAATTCATCCAAACCAGGTTTAATGGACTGTTTCAGTGTGGTACCACACTACTACGTGATACAGACCAGAAAACACCCAGGATCTGTTCAACAAGTATGTGAAAAACGCGAAAGTATGAGCCTGATGAGGGCGAATCCCAGACCTATGCCAGACCTAACTTGCGTTGTCCTCTAAGATATTGATGGAAACCAGGTTTAATTGACTGTTTCAGTGTTGTACTTCATTACTACGTGATGCAATCCAGAAAAAGCCCAGGATCTAGCCATCAAGTGTGAGAAATATGCGAAAGAACGAGCCTGATGAGAGCAAATCCCAGACCTAACCTAGACCTAACATGAATTATTCTCTAAAATATTGATCGAAACCAGGTTTAATCGACTGTTTCAGTGTGGTACCACATTACTATGTGATCCAAACCAGAAAATAACCCAGGATCTGTTCAACGAGTATGTGAAGTGTGCGAAAGTATGAGTCTGATGAGGGCGAATCCCAGACCTATCCCAAACCTAACTATGCGTTATCCTCTAAAATATTGATCAAAACCAGGTTGAATCGACTGTTTCAGTGTGGCACCACACTACTACGTGATCCAAACCAGAAAAAACCCAGCATCCGTTCAAGAAGTATGTGAAGAATGCGAAAGTATGAGTCTGAAGGGTGAAAATCCCAGACCTAACCTAGACCTAACATGCGTTATCCTCTAAAATATTGATCCAAACCAGGTTTAATGGACTGTTTCAGTGTGGTACCACACTACTACGTGATCCAAACCAGAGAAAACCCAGGATCTGTTCAACAAGTATGTGAAAAACGCGAAAGTATGAGCCTGATAAGGGCAAATCCCAGACCAATCCCAGACCTAACTTGCGTTGTCCTCTAAGATATTGATGGAAACCAGGTTTAATTGACTGTTTCAGTGTTGTACTTCATTACTACGTGATGCAATCCAGAAAAAGCCCAGGATCTAGCCATCAAGTATGAGAAATATGCGAAAGAACGAGCCTGATGAGAGCAAATCCCAGACCTAACCTAGACCTAACATGAATTATTCTCTAAAATATTGATCGAAACCAGGTTTAATCGACTGTTTCAGTGTGGTACCACACTACTGCGTGATACAAACCAGAAAAACCCCAGGATCTGTTCAAGAAGTATGTGAAAAACGCGAAACTGTGAGCCTGATGAGGGCAAATCTTAGACCTAACCTTGACCTAACATGCGTAATTCTCTAAAATTTTTATCCAGACCAGGATTCATAGAATGTTTCAGTGTGGTACCACTTTACTACGTGATCCAATCCAGAAATAGCCCAGGATCTAGCCATGAAGTATGAGAAATATGCGAAAGTATGAGCCTGATGAGGGCAAATCCTAGACCTAACCCTGACCTAACATGCGTTATTCTCTAAAATATTTATCAAGACCAGGTTTAATTGAATGTTTCAGTGTGGTACCACATTACTACGTGTTCCAAACCAGAAAAACCCAGGATCCGTTCAACAAGTATGTGAAGAAGGCGAAATTATGAGTCTGATCAGTGAAAATCTCAGGCCTTACCTAGTCCTAACTTACGTTGTCCTCTAAAATATTGATGGAAACCAGGTTTCATTGACAGTTTCAGTGTGGTACTACATAACTACGTGATGCAATGCAGAAAAAGCCCATGATATAGCCATCAAGTATGAGAAATATGCAAAAGAATAAGCCTAATGAGAGCAAATCCCAGACCCAACCTAGACCTAACATGCGTTATCCTCTAAAATATTGAGCGAAACCAGGTTTAATGGACTGTTTCAGTGTGGTACCACACTACTTCGTGATCCAAACCAGAAAAAACACAGGATCTGTTTAACAGGTATGTGAAAAACTCGAAACTGTGAGCCTGATGAGGGCAAATCTTAGACCTAACCTTGACCTAGCATGCGTTATCCTCTAAAATATTGAGCGAAACCAGGTTTGATGGACTGTTTCAGTGTGGTACCACACTACTACGGGATCCAAACCAGAAAAAACCCAGGATCTGTTCAACAAGTATGTGAAAAACGCGAAAGTATGAGCCTGATGAGGTCAAATCCCAGACCAATCCCAGACTTAACTTTCGTTATCCTCTAAGATATTGATCGAAACCAGGTTTAATCGTCTGTTTCAGTCTGGTACCACATTACTACGTGATCCAAACCAGAAAAAACCCAGGATCAGTTCAACAAGTATGAGAGGAATGCGAAAGTATGAGTCTGATGAGTGAAAATCCCAGGGCTAACCTAGACCTTACATGCGTTATCCTCTAAAATATTCATCCAAACCAGGTTTCATGGACTGTTTCAGTGTGGTACCGCACTACTGCGTGATACAAACCAGAAAAAACCCAGCATCTGTTCAACAAGTATGTGAAAAACGCGAAAGTATGAGCCTGATGAGGGCGAATCCCAGACCTATGCCAGACCTAACTTGCGTTATCCTCTAAAATATTGATCGAAACCAGGTTTAATTGACTGTGTCAGCGTGGTACCACATTACTACGTGATACAATCCAGAAACAGCCCAGGATCTAGCCATGAAGAATGAGAGATCTGCGAAAGTATGAGCCTGCTGAGGGCAAATCCTAGACCTAACCCAAACCTAACAGGCGTTATCCTCTAAAATATTTATCAAGACCAGGTTTAATTGATTGTTTCAGTGTGGTCCCACACTACAACGTGATCCAAACCAGAAAAAACCCAGGATCAGTTCAACAAGTATGTGAAGAATGCGAAAGTATGAGTCTGATGAGTGAAAATCCCAGGCCTAACCTAGCCCTAACATGCGTTATCCTCAAAAATATTGATCGAAACCTGGTTTAATCGACTGTTTCAGTGTGGTACCACATTACTATGCGATCCAAACCAGAAAATAACCCAGGATCTGTTCAACGAGTATGTGAAGTGTGCGAAAGTATGAGTCCGATGAGGGCAAATCCCATACCTATCCCAGACTTAACATGCGTTATCCTCTAAAATATTTATCAAGACCAGGTTTAATTGATTGTTTCAGTGTGGACCCACATTACTACGTGATCCAAACCTGAAAAATCCCAGGATCCGTTCAACAAGTATGTGAAGAATGCGAAAGTATGAGTCTGATGAGTGAAAATCCCAGGCCTGACCTAGACCTAACATGCGTTATTCTCTAAAATATTGAGCGAAACCAGGTTTAATGGACTGTTTCAGTGTGGTACCACACTACTACGGGATCCAAACCAGAAAAAACCCAGGATCTGTTCAACAAGTATGTGAATTGTGCGAAAGTATGAGTCTGATGAGGTCAAATCCCAGACCAATCCCAGACTTAACTTGCGTTATCCTCTAAAATATTGATCGGAACCAGGTTTAATCGACTGTTTCAGCGTGGTACCACATTACTACGTGATACAATCCAGGAACAGCCCAGGATCTAGCCATCAAGTATGAGAAATATGCGAAAGAATGAGCCTGATGAGAGCAAATCTCAGACCTAACCTAGACCTAACATGAATTATTCTCTAAAATATTCATCGAAACCAGGTTTAATCGTTTGTTTCAGTGTGGTACCACATTACTATGTGATCCAAACCAGAAAATAACCCAGGATCTGTTCAACGAGTATGTGAAGTGTGCGAAAGTATGAGTTTGATGAGGTCAAACCCCAGACCTATCCCAAACCTAACTATGCGTTATCCTCTAAAATATTGATCAAAACCACGTTTAATCGACTGTTTCAGTGTGGTACCACATTAGTACGTGATCCATACCAGAAAAAACCCAGGATCCGTTCAACAAGTATGTGAAGAATGCGAAAGTATGAGTCTGAAGGGTGAAAATACCAGACCTAACCTGGACCTAACATGCGTTATCCTCTAAAATATTGATCCAAACCAGGTTTAATGGACTGTTTCAGTGTGGTACCACACTACTACGTGATCCAAACCAGAGAAAACCCAGGATCTGTTCAACAAGTATGTGAAAAACGCGAAAGTATGAGCCTGATGAGGTTAAATCCCAGACCTATCCCAGACCTAACTTGCGTTGTCCTCTAAGATATTGATGGAAACCAGGTTTAATTGACTGTTTCAGTGTTGTACTTCATTACTACGTGATGCAATCCAGAAAAAGCCCAGGATCTAGCCATCAAGTATGAGAAATATGCGAAAGAACGAGCCTGATGAGAGCAAATCCCAGACCTAACCTAGACCTAACATGAATTATTCTCTAAAATATTGATCGAAACCAGGTTTAATCGACTCTTTCAGTGTGGTACCACATTACTATGTGATCCAAACCAGAAAAAACCCAGGATCCGTTCAACAAGTATGTGAAGAATGCGAAAGTATGAGTCTGATGAGTGAAAATCCCAGGGCTAACCTAGACCTAACTTGCGTTGTCCTCTAAGATATTGATGGAAACCAGGTTTAATTGACTGTTTCAGTGTTGTACTTCATTACTACGTGATACAGACCAGAAAAAACACAGGATCTGTTCAACAAGTATGTGAAAAACGCGAAAGAACGAGCCTGATGAGAGCAAATCCCAGACCTAACCTAGACCTAACATGAATTATTCTCTAAAATATTGATCGAAACCAGGTTTAATCGACTGTTTCAGTGTGGTACCACATTACTATGTGATCCAAACCAGAAAATAACCCAGGATCTGTTCAACGAGTACGTGAAGTGTGCGAAAGTATGAGTCTGATGAGGTCAAATCCCAGGCCTATCCCAAACCTAACATGCGTTATCCTCTAAAATATTGATCCAAACCAGGTTTAATGGACTGTTTCAGTGTGGTACCACACTACTACGTGATCCAAACCAGAAAAAACCCAGGATCTGTTCAACAAGTATGTGAAAAACGCGAAAGTATGAGCCTGATGAGGGCAAATCCCAGACCAATCCCAGACCTAACTTGCGTTGTCCTCTAAGATATTGATGGAAACCAGGTTTAATTGACTGTTTCAGTGTTGTACTTCATTACTACCTGATGCAATCCAGAAAAAGCCCAGGATCTAGCCATCAAGTATGAGAAATATGCGAAAGAATGAGCCTGATGAGAGCAAATCTCAGACCTAACCTAGACCTAACATGAATTATTCTCTAAAATATTTATCAAGACCAGGTTTAATTGATTGTTTCAGTGTGGACCCACATTACTACGTGATCCAAACCAGAAAAAACCCAGGATCCGTTCAACAAGAATGTGAAGAATGCGAAAGTATGAGTCTGATGAGTGAAAATCCCAGGCCTAACCTAGACCTAATATGCGTTATCCTCAAAAATATTGATCGAAACCTGGTTTAATCGACTGTTTCAGTGTGGTACCACATTACTATGTGATCCAAACCAGAAAATAACCCAGGATCTGTTCAACGAGTATGTGAAGTGTGCGAAAGTATGAGTCTGATGAGGGCAAATCCCAGACCTATCCCAGACCTAACTTGCGTTATCCACTAAAATATTGATCGAAACCAGGTTTAACCGACTGTTTCAGTGTGGAACCACATTGCTACGTGATCCAAACCAGAAAAAAACCCAGTTTCAGTTCAACAAGTATGTGAAGAATGCGAAAGTATGAGTCTGATGAATGAAAATCCCAGGCCTAACCTAGACCTAACATGCGTTGTCCTCAAAAATATTGATCGAAACCTGGTTATAATCGACTGTTTCAGTGTGGTACCACATTACTATGTGATCCAAACCAGAAAATAACCCAGGATCTGTTCAACGAGTATGTGAAGTGTGCGAAAGTATGAGTCTGATGAGGGCAAATCCCAGACCTATCCCAGACCTAACACGCGTTATCCTCTAAAATATTTATCAAGACCAGGTTTAATTGATTGTTTCAGTGTGGACCCACATAACTACGTGATCCAAACCAGAAAAAACCCAGGATCCGTTCAACAAGTATGTGAAGAATGCGAATGTATGAGTCTGATCAGTGAAAATCTCAGGCCTTACCTAGACCTAACTTGCGTTGTCCTCTAAAATATTGATGGAAACCAGGTTTCATTGACTGTTTCAGTGTGGTACTACATTACTACGTGATGCAATCCAGAAAAAGCTCAGGATCTAGCCATCAAGTATGAGAAATATGCGAAAGAATGAGCCTGATGAGAGCAAATCCCAGACCTATCCCAGACCTAACTTGCGTTAACCTACAAAATATTTATCAAGGCCAGGTTTAATTGAATGTTTCAGTGTGGTACCACACTACTACGTGATCCAAACCAGAGAAAACCCAGGATCTGTTCAACAAGTATGTGAAAAACGCGAAAGTATGAGCCTGATGAGGGCAAATCCCAGACCTATCCCAGACCTAACTTGCGTTGTCCTCTAAGATATTGATGGAAACCAGGTTTAATTGACTGTTTCAGTGTTGTACTTCACTACTACGTGATGCAATCCAGAAAAAGCCCAGGATCTAGCCATCAAGTATGAGAAATATGCGAAAGAACGAGCCTGATGAGAGCAAATCCCAGACCTAACCTAGACCTAACATGAATTATTCTCTAAAATATTGATCGAAACCAGGTTTAATGGACTGTTTCAGTGTGGTACCACATTAGTACGTGATCCATACCAGAAAAAACCCAGCATCCGTTCAACAAGTATGTGAAGAATGCGAAAGTATGAGTCTGAAGGGTGAAAATCCCAGACCTAACCTAGACCTAACATGCGTTATCCTCTAAAATATTGATCCATACCAGGTTTAATGGACTGTTTCAGTGTGGTACCACACTACTACGTGATCCAAACCAGAGAAAACCCAGGATCTGTTCAACGAGTATGTGAAGTGTGCGAAAGTATGAGTCTGATGAGGTCAAATCCCAGACCTATCCCAAACCTAACTATGCGTTATCCTCTAAAATATTGATCAAAACCAGGTTGAATCGACTGTTTCAGTGTGGCACCACACTACTACGTGATCCAAACCAGAAAAAACCCAGGATCCGTTCAACAAGTATGTGAAGAATGCGAAAGTATGAGTCTGATGAGTGAAAATCCCAGGGCTAACCTAGACCTAACATGCGTTATCCTCTAAACAATTCATCCAAACCAGGTTTAATGGACTGTTTCAGTGTGGTACCACACTACTACGTGATACAGACCAGAAAAAACCCAGGATCTGTTCAACAAGTATGTGAAAAACGCGAAAGTATGAGCCTGATGAGGGCGAATCCCAGACCTATGCCAGACCTAACTTGCGTTATACTCTAAAATATTTATCAAGACCAGGTTTAATTGAATGTTTCAGTGTGGTACCACATTACTACGTGATCCAAACCAGAAAAAACCCAGGATCCGTTCAACAAGTATGTGAAGAATGCGAAAGTATGAGTCTGATGAGTGAAAATCCCAGGGCTAACCTAGACCTAACTTGCGTTGTCCTCTAAGATATTGATGGAAACCAGGTTTAATTGACTGTTTCAGTGTTGTACTTCATTACTACGTGATACAGACCAGAAAAAACCCAGGATCTGTTCAACATGTATGTGAAAAACGCGAAAGAACGAGCCTGATGAGAGCAAATCCCAGACCTAACCTAGACCTAACATGAATTATTCTCTAAAATATTGATCAAAACCACGTTTAATGGACTGTTTCAGTGTGGTACCACATTAGTACGTGATCCATACCAGAAAAAACCCAGCATCCGTTCAACAAGTATGTGAAGAATGCGAAAGTATGAGTCTGAAGGGTGAAAATCCCAGACCTAACCTAGACCTAACATGCGTTGTCCTCTAAAATATTGATCCAAACCAGGTTTAATGGACTGTTTCAGTGTGGTACCACACTACTACGTGATCCAAACCAGAGAAAACCCAGGATCTGTTCAACAAGTATGTGAAAAACGCGAAAGTATGAGCCTGATGAGGGCAAATCCCAGACCTATCCCAGACCTAACTTGCGTTGTCCTCTAAGATATTGATGGTAACCAGGTTTAGTTGACTGTTTCAGTGTTGTACTTCATTACTACGTGATGCAATCCAGAAAAAGCCCAGGATCTAGCCATCAAGTATGAGAAATATGCGAAAGAACGAGCCTGATGAGAGCAAATCCCAGACCTAACCTAGACCTAACATGAATTATTCTCTAAAATATTGATCGAAACCAGGTTTAATCGACTTTTTCAGTGTGGCACCACACTACTACGTGATCCAAACCAGAAAAAACCCAGGATCCGTTCAACAAGTATGTGAAGAATGCGAAAGTATGAGTCTGATGAGTGAAAATCCCAGGGCTAACCTAGACCTAACATGCGTTATCCTCTAAACAATTCATCCAAACCAGGTTTAATGGACTGTTTCAGTGTGGTACCACACTACTACGTGATACAGACCAGGAAAAACCCAGGATCTGTTCAACAAGTATGTGAAAAACGCGAAAGTATGAGCCTGATGAGGGCGAATCCCAGACCTATGCCAGACCTAACTTGCGTTATCCTCTAAAATATTTATCAAGACCAGGTTTAATAGAATGTTTCAGTGTGGTACCACATTACTACCTGAACCAAACCAGAAAAAACCCAGGATCTGTTCAACGAGTATGTGAAGTGTGCGAAAGTATGAGTCTGATGAGGTCAAATCCCAGACCTATCCCATACCTAACATGCGTTATCCTCTAAAATATTGATCAAAACCAGGTTGAATCGACTGTTTCAGTGTGGCACCACATTACTACGTGATCCAAACCAGAAAAAACCCAGGATCCGTTCAACAAGTATGTGAAGAATGCGAAAGTATGAGTCTGATGAGTGAAAATCCCAGGGCTAACCTAGACCTAACTTGCGTTGTCCTCTAAGATATTGATGGAAACCAGGTTTAGTTGACTGTTTCAGTGTTGTACTTCATTACTACGTGATACAGACCAGAAAAAACCCAGGATCTGTTCAACAAGTATGTGAAAAACGCGAAAGAACGAGCTTGATGAGAGCAAATCCCAGACCTAACCTAGACCTAACATGAATTATTCTCTAAAATATTGATCGAAACAAGGTTTAATCGACTGTTTCAGTGTGGTACCACATTACTATGTGATCCAAACCAGAAAATAACCCAGGATCTGTTCAACGAGTATGTGAAGTGTGCGAAAGTATGAGCCTGATGAGGGCAAATCCAGGACCAATCCCAGACCTAACTTGCGTTTCCTCTAAGATATTGATGGAAACCAGGTTTAATTAACTGTTTCAGTGTTGTACTTCATTACTACCTGATGCAATCCAGAAAAAGCCCAGGATCTAGCCATCAAGTATGAGAAATATGCGAAAGAATGAGCCTGATGAGAGCAAATCTCAGACCTAACCTAGACCTAACATGAATTATTCTCTAAAATATTCATCGAAACCAGGTTTAATCGACTGTTTCAGTGTGGTACCACACTACTGCGTGATACAAACCAGAAAATAACCCAGGATCTGTTCAACGAGTATGTGAAGTGTGCGAAAGTATGAGTCTCATGAGGTCAAATCCCAGACCAATCCCAGACTTAACTTGCGTTATCCTCTAAAATATTGATCGAAACCAGGTTTAATCGACTGTTTCAGTGTGGTACCACATTACTACGTGATCCAAACCAGAAAAAACCCAGGATCAGTTCAACAAGTATAAGAAGAATGCGAAAGTATGAGTCTGATGAGTGAAAATCCCAGGCCTAACCTAGACCTAACATGCGTTATCCTCAAAAATATTGATCGAAACCTGGTTTAATCGACTGTTTCAGTTTGGTACCACAATACTATGTGATCCAAACCAGAAAATAACCCAGGATCTGTTCAACGAGTATGTGAAGTGTGCGTAGGTATGAGTCTGATGTGGGCAAATCCCAGACCTATCCCAGACCTAACTTGCGTTATCCACTAAAATATTGATCGAAACCAGGTTTAACCGACTGTTACAGTGTGGAACCACATTGCTACGTGATCCAAACCAGAAAAAAACCCAGTTTCAGTTCAACAAGTATGTGAAGAATGCGAAAGTATGAGTCTGATGAGTGAAAATCCCAGGCCTAACCTAGACCTAACATGCGTTGTCCTCAAAAATATTGATCGAAACCTGGTTTAATCGACAGTTTCAGTGTGGTACCACATTACAATGTGATCCAAACCAGAAAATAACCCAGGATCTGTTCAACGAGTATGTGAAGTGTGCGAAAGTATGAGTCTGATGAGGGCAAATCCCAGACCTATCCCAGACCTAACATGCGTTATCCTCTAAAATATTTATCAAGACCAGGTTTAATTGATTATTTCAGTGTGGGCCCACATTACTACGTGATCCAAACCAGAAAAAACCCAGGATCCGTTCAACAAGTATGTGAAGAATGCGAAAGTATGAGTCTGATGAGTGAAAATCCCAGGCCTAACCTAGACCTAATATGCGTTATCCTCAAAAATATTGATCGAAACCTGGTTTAATCGACTGTTTCAGTGTGGTACCACATTACTATGTGATCCAAACCAGAAAATAACCCAGGATCTGTTCAACGAGTATGTGAAGTGTGCGAAAGTATGAGTCTGATGAGGGCAAATCCCAGACCTATCCCAGACCTAACTTGCGTTATCCACTAAAATATTGATCGAAACCAGGTTTAACCGACTGTTTCAGTGTGGAACCACATTGCTACGTGATCCAAACCAGAAAAAAACCCAGTTTCAGTTCAACAAGTATGTGAAGAATGCGAAAGTATGAGTCTGATGAGTGAAAATCCCAGGCCTAACCTAGACCTAACATGCGTTGTCCTCAAAAATATTGATCGAAACCTGGTTGAATCGACAGTTTCAGTGTGGTACCACATTACTATGTGATCCAAACCAGAAAATAACCCAGGATCTGTTCAACGAGTATGTGAAGTGTGCGAAAGTATGAGTCTGATGAGGGCAAATCCCAGACCTATCCCAGACCTAACATGCGTTATCCTCTAAAATATTTATCAAGACCAGGTTTAATTGATTGTTTCAGTGTGGACCCACATTACTACGTGATCCAAACCAGAAAAAACCCAGGATCCGTTCAACAAGTATGTGAAGAATGCGAAAGTATGAGTCTGATGAGTGAAAATCCCAGGCCTAACCTAGACCTAATATGCGTTATCCTCAAAAATATTGATCGAAACCTGGTTTAATCGACTGTTTCAGTGTGGTACCACATTACTATGTGATCCAAACCAGAAAATAACCCAGGATCTGTTCAACGAGTATGTGAAGTGTGCGAAAGTATGAGTCTGATGAGGGCAAATCCCAGACCTATCCCAGACCTAATACGCGTTATCCTCTAAAATATTTATCAAGACCAGGTTTAATTGATTGTTTCAGTGTGGACCCACATAACTACGTGATCCAAACCAGAAAAAACCCAGGATCCGTTCAACAAGTATGTGAAGAATGCGAATGTATGAGTCTGATCAGTGAAAATCTCAGGCCTTACCTAGACCTAACTTGCGTTGTCCTCTAAAATATTGATGGAAACCAGGTTTCATTGACTGTTTCAGTGTGGTACTACATTACTACGTGATGCAATCCAGAAAAAGCTCAGGATCTAGCCATCAAGTATGAGAAATATGCGAAAGAATGAGCCTGATGAGAGCAAATCCCAGACCTATCCCAGACCTAACTTGCGTTAACCTCCAAAATATTTATCAAGGCCAGGTTTAATTGAATGTTTCAGTGTGGTACCACATTACTATGTGATCCAAACCAGAAAATAATGCAGGATCTGTTCAACGAGTACGTGAAGTGTGCGAAAGTATGAGTCTGATGAGGGCAAATCCCAGACCTATCCCGGACCTAACATACGTTATCCTCTAAAATATTTATCAAGACCAGGTTTAATTGATTGTTTCAGTGTGGACCCACATTACTACGTGAACCAAACCAGAAAAAAACCCAGGATCCGTTCAACAAGTATGTGAAAAACGCGAAAGTATGAGCCTGATGAGGGCAAATCCCAGACCTATCCCAGACCTAGCTTGCGTGATCCTGTAAGATATTGATCGAAACCAGGTTTAATTGACTGTTTCAGTGTGGTACCACATTACTATGTGATCCAAACCAGAAAATAACCCAGGATCTGTTCAACGAGTATGTGAAGTGTGCGAAAGTATGAGTCTGATGAGGGCAAATCCCAGACCTATCCCAGACCTAATACGCGTTATCCTCTAAAATATTTATCAAGACCAGGTTTAATTGATTGTTTCAGTGTGGACCCACATAACTACGTGATCCAAACCAGAAAAAACCCAGGATCCGTTCAACAAGTATGTGAAGAATGCGAATGTATGAGTCTGATCAGTGAAAATCTCAGGCCTTACCTAGACCTAACTTGCGTTGTCCTCTAAAATATTGATGGAAACCAGGTTTCATTGACTGTTTCAGTGTGGTACTACATTACTACGTGATGCAATCCAGAAAAAGCTCAGGATCTAGCCATCAAGTATGAGAAATATGCGAAAGAATGAGCCTGATGAGAGCAAATCCCAGACCTATCCCAGACCTAACTTGCGTTAACCTCCAAAATATTTATCAAGGCCAGGTTTAATTGAATGTTTCAGTGTGGTACCACATTACTATGTGATCCAAACCAGAAAATAATGCAGGATCTGTTCAACGAGTACGTGAAGTGTGCGAAAGTATGAGTCTGATGAGGGCAAATCCCAGACCTATCCCGGACCTAACATACGTTATCCTCTAAAATATTTATCAAGACCAGGTTTAATTGATTGTTTCAGTGTGGACCCACATTACTACGTGAACCAAACCAGAAAAAAACCCAGGATCCGTTCAACAAGTATGTGAAAAACGCGAAAGTATGAGCCTGATGAGGGCAAATCCCAGACCTGTCCCAGACCTAACTTGCGTTATCCTCTAAAATATTGATCGAAGCCAAGTTTAATCGACTGTATCAGTGTGGAACCACATTACTACGTGATCCAAGCCAGAAAAAAACCCAGGATCTTGTCAAGGAGTATATGAAGTGTGCGAAAGTATGGGTCTGATGAGGGCTAATCCCAGACCTATCCCAGACCTAGCTTGCGTGATCCTGTAAGATATTGATCGAAACCAGGTTTAATTGACTGTTTTAGTGTGGTACCACATTACTACGTGATCCAAACCAGAAAATAATGCAGGATCTGTTCAACGAGTATGTGAAGTGTGCGAAAGTATGAGCCTGCTGAGGGCAAATCCTAGACCTAACCCAAACCTAACACGCGTTATCCTCTAAAATATTTATCAAGACCAGGTTTAATTGATTGTTTCATTGTGGACCCACATTACTACGTGATCCAAACCCAAAAAAACCCAGGATCCGTTCAACAAGTATGTGAAGAATGCGAAAGTATGAGTCTGATGAGTGAAAATCCCAGGCCTGACCTAGACCTAACATGCGTTATTCTCTAAAATATTGAGCGAAACCAGGTTTAATGGACTGTTTCAGTGTGGTACCACACTACTACGGGATCCAAACCAGAAAAAACCCAGGATCTGTTCAACAAGTATGTGAATTGTGCGAAAGTATGAGTCTGATGAGGTCAAATCCCAGACCAATCCCAGACTTAACTTGCGTTATCCTCTAAAATATTGATCGGAACCAGGTTTAATCGACTGTTTTAGCGTGGTACCACATTACTACGTGATACAATCCAGGAACAGCCCAGGATCTAGCCATCAAGTATGAGAAATATGCGAAAGAATGAGCCTGATGAGAGCAAATCTCAGACCTAACCTAGACCTAACATGAATTATTCTCTAAAATATTCATCGAAACCAGGTTTAATCGACTGTTTCAGTGTGGTATCACATTACTATGTGATCCAAACCGGAAAATAACCCAGGATCTGTTCAACGAGTATGTGAAGTGTGCGAAAGTATGAGTCTGATGAGGTCAAATCCCAGACCTATCCCAAACCTAACTATGCGTTATCCTCTAAAATATTGATCAAAACCACGTTTAATGGACTGTTTCAGTGTGGTACCACATTAGTACGTGATCCATACCAGAAAAAACCCAGCATCCGTTCAACAAGTATGTGAAGAATGCGAAAGTATGAGTCTGAAGGGTGAAAATCCCAGACCTAACCTAGACCTAACATGCGTTATCCTCTAAAATATTGATCCAAACCAGGTTTAATGGACTGTTTCAGTGTGGTACCACACTACTACGTGATCCAAACCAGAGAAAACCCAGGATCTGTTCAACAAGTATGTGAAAAACGCGAAAGTATGAGCCTGATGAGGGCAAATCCCAGACCTATCCCAGACCTAACTTGCGTTGTCCTCTAAGATATTGATGGAAACCAGGTTTAATTGACTGTTTCAGTGTTGTACTTCATTACTACGTGATGCAATCCAGAAAAAGCCCAGGATCTAGCCATCAAGTATGAGAAATATGCGAAAGAACGAGCCTGATGAGAGCAAATCCCAGACCTAACCTAGACCTAACATGAATTATTCTCTAAAATATTGATCGAAACCAGGTTTAATCGACTGTTTCAGTGTGGTACCACATTACTATGTGATCCAAACCAGAAAATAACCCAGGATCTGTTCAACGAGTATGTGAAGTGTGCGAAAGTATGAGTCTGATGAGGTCAAATCCCAGACCTTTCCCAAACCTAACTATGCGTTATCCTCTAAAATATTGATCAAAACCAGGTTGAATCGACTGTTTCAGTGTGGCACCACACTACTACGTGATCCAAACCAGAAAAAACCCAGGATCCGTTCAACAAGTATGTGAAGAATGCGAAAGTATGAGTCTGATGAGTGAAAATCCCAGGGCTAACCTAGACCTAACATGCGTTATCCTCTAAACAATTCATCCAAACCAGGTTTAATGGACTGTTTCAGTGTGGTACCACACTACTACGTGATACAGACCAGAAAAAACCCAGGATCTGTTCAACAAGTATGTGAAAAACGCGAAAGTATGAGCCTGATGAGGGCAAATCCCAGACCTATGCCAGACCTAACTTGCGTTATCCTCTAAAATATTTATCAAGACCAGGTTTAATTGAATGTTTCAGTGTGGTACCACATTACTACCTAAACCAAACCAGAAAAAACCCAGGATCCGTTCAGCAAGTATGTGAAGAATGCGAAAGTATGAGTCTCATGAGCGAAAATCCCAGACCTAACCTAGACCTAACATGCGTTATCCTCTAAAATATTGATCCAAACCAGGTTTAATGGACTGTTTCAGTGTGGTACCACACTACTACGTGATCCAAACCAGAAAAAACCCAGGATCTGTTCAACAAGTATGTGAAAAACGCGAAAGTATGAGCCTGATGAGGGCAAAACCAAGACCAATCCCAGACCTAACTTGCGTTGTCCTCTAAGATATTGATGGAAACCAGGTTTAATTGACTGTTTCAGTGTTGTACTTCATTACTACGTGATGCAATCCAGAAAAAGCCCAGGATCTAGCCATCAAGTATGAGAAATATGCGAAAGAACGAGCCTGATGAGAGCAAATCCCAGACCTAACCTAGACCTAACATGAATTATTCTCTAAAATATTGATCGAAACCAGGTTTAATCGACTGTTTCAGTGTGGTACCACATTACTATGTGATCCAAACCAGAAGCAGCCCAGGATCTAGCCATGAAGTATGAGAGATATGCGAAAGTATGAGCCTGCTGAGGGCAAATCCCAGACCTATCCCAAACCTAACTATGCGTGATCCTCTAAAATATTGATCAAAACCAGGTTGAATCGACTGTTTCAGTGTGGCACCACATTACTACGTGATCCAAAGCAGAAAAAACCCTCGATCAGGTCAACATGTATGTTAAAACTGCGAAAGTATGGCCCTGATGAGGGCAAATCCCAGGCCTAACCTAGACCTAACTTGCGTTATCCTCTAAAATATTGATCGAAACCAGGTTTAATTCGCTGTTTCAGCGTGGTACCACATTACTACGTCATACAATCCAGAAACAGCCCAGGATCTAGCCATCAAGTATGAGAAATATGCGAAAGAATGAGCCTGATGAGAGCAAATCCCAGACCTAACCTAGACCTAACATGAATTATTCTCTAAAATATTGTTCGACACCAGGTTTAATCGACTGTTTCAGTGTGGTACCACATTACTACGTGATCCAAACCAGTAAAAACCCAGGATCCGTTTAATAAGTATGTGAGGAATGCGAATGAATGAGTCTGATGAGTGAAAATCCCAGGCCTAACCTAGACCTAGCATGCGTTATCCTCTAAAATATTGATCGAAACCAGGTTTAATTGACTGTGTCAGCGTGGTACCACATTACTACGTGATACAATCCAGAAGCAGCCCAGGATCTAGCCATGAAGTATGAGAGATATGCGAAAGTATGAGCCTGCTGAGGGCAAATCCTAGACCAATCCCAGACCTAGCATGCGTTATCCTCTAAAATATTGATCAAAACCAGGTTGAATCGACTGTTTCAGTGTGGCACCACATTACTACGTGATCCAAAGCAGAAAAAACCCTCGATCAGGTCAACATGTATGTTAAAACTGCGAAAGTATGGCCCTGATGAGGGCAAATCCCAGACCAATCCCAGACCTAACTTGCGTTGTCCTCTAAGATATTGATGGAAACCAGGTTTAATTGACTGTTTCAGTGTTGTACTTCATTACTACCTGATGCAATCCAGAAAAAGCCCAGGATCTAGCCATCAAGTATGAGAAATATGCGAAAGAATGAGCCTGATGAGAGCAAATCTCAGACCTAACCTAGACCTAACATGAATTATTCTCTAAAATATTCATCGAAACCAGGTTTAATCGACTGTTTCAGTGTGGTACCACACTACTGCGTGATACAAACCAGAAAAACCCCAGGATCTGTTCAAGAAGTATGTGAAAAACGCGAAACTGTGAGCCTGATGAGGGCAAATCTTAGACCTAACCTTGACCTAACATGCGTAATTCTCTAAAATTTTTATCCAGACCAGGTTTCATAGAATGTTTCAGTGTGGTACCACTTTACTACGTGATCCAATCCAGAAATAGCCCAGGATCTAGCCATGAAGTATGAGAAATATGCGAAAGTATGAGCCTAATGAGAGCAAATCCCAGACCCAACCTAGACCTAACATGCGTTATCCTCTAAAATATTGAGCGGAACCAGGTTTGATGGACTGTTTCAGTGTGGTACTACACTACTACGTGATCCAAACCAGAAAAAACCCAGGATCAGTTCAACAAGTATGAGAGGAATGCGAAAGTATGAGCCTGATGAGGGCGAATCCCAGACCTATGCCAGACCTAACTTGCGTTATCCTCTAAAATATTGATCGAAACCAGGTTTAATTGACTGTGTCAGCGTGGTACCACATTACTACGTGATACAATCCAGAAGCAGCCCAGGATCTAGCCATGAAGTATGAGAGATATGCGAAAGTATGAGCCTGCTGAGGGCAAATCCTAGACCTAACCCAAACCTAACAGGCGTTATCCTCTAAAATATTTATCAAGACCAGGTTTAATTGATTGTTTCAGTGTGGTCCCACACTACAACGTGATCCAAACCAGAAAAAACCCAGGATCCGTTCTACAAGTATGTGAAGAATGCGAAAGTATGAGTCTGATGAGTGAAAATCCCAGGCCTAACCTAGACCTAACTTGCGTTATCCTCAAAAATATTGATCGTAACCTGGTTTAATCGACTGTTTCAGTGTGGTACCACGTTACTATGTGATCCAAACCAGAAAGTAACCCAGGATCTGTTCAACGAGTATGTGAAGTGTGCGAAAGTATAAGTCTGATGAGGTCAAATCCCAGACCAATCCCTGACATAACTTGCGTTATCCTCTAAAATATTGATCGAAACCAGGTTTAATCGACTGTTTCAGTGTGGTACCACACTACTACGTGATCCAAACCACAAAAAACCCAGGATCTGTTCGACAAGTATGTGAAAAACGCGAAACTGTGAGCCTGATGAGGGCAAATCCTAGACCTAACCCAAACCTAACATGCGTTATCCCCTAAAATATTTATCAAGACCAGGTTTAATTGAATGTTTCAGTGTGGTACCACTTTACTACGTGATCCAAAGCAGAAAAAACCCTCGATCAGGTCAACATGTATGTTAAAACTGCGAAAGTATGGCCCTGATGAGGGCAAATCCCAGGCCTAACCTAGACCTAACTTGCGTTATCCTCTAAAATATTGATCGAAACCAGGTTTAATTCGCTGTTTCAGCGTGGTACCACATTACTACGTCATACAATCCAGAAACAGCCCAGGATCTAGCCATCAAGTATGAGAAATATGCGAAAGAATGAGCCTGATGAGAGCAAATCCCAGACCTAACCTAGACCTAACATGAATTATTCTCTAAAATATTGTTCGACACCAGGTTTAATCGACTGTTTCAGTGTGGTACCACATTACTACGTGATCCAAACCAGTAAAAACCCAGGATCCGTTTAATAAGTATGTGAGGAATGCGAATGAATGAGTCTGATGAGTGAAAATCCCAGGTCTAACCTAGACCTAACATGCGTTATCCTCAAAAATATTGATCGAAACCTGGTTTAATCGACTGTTTCAGTGTGGTACCATATTACTATGTAATCCAAACCAGAAAATAACCCAGGATCCGTTCAACAAGTATGTGAAGAATGCGAAAGTATGAGTCTGATGGGTGAAAATCCCAGGCCTAACCTAGACCTAACATGCGTTATCCTGAAAAATATTGATCGAAACCTGGTTCAATCGACTGTTTCAGTGTGGTACCACATTACTATGTGATCCAAACCAGAAAATAACCCAGGATCTGTTCAACGAGTATGTGAAGTGTGCGAAAGTATGAGTCTGATGAGGTCAAATCCCAGACCAATCCCTGACTTAACTTGCGTTATCCTCTAAAATATTGATCGAAACCAGGTTTAATCGACTGTTTCAGTGTGGTACCACATTACTACGTGATCCAAACCAGAAAAAACCCAGGATCAGTTCAACAAGTATCAGAAGAATGCGAAAGTATGAGTCTGATGAGTGAAAATCCCAGGGCTAACCTAGACCTAACATGCGTTATCCTCTAAAATATTGATCCAAACCAGGTTTAATGGACTGTTTCAGTGTGGTACCACACTACTACGTGATACAAACCAGAAAAAACCCAGGATCCGTTCAACAAGTATGTGAAGAATGCGAAAGTATGAGTCTGATGAGTGAAAAAACCAGGCCTGACCTAGACCTAACATGCGTTATCCTCTAAAATATTGAGCGAAACCAGGTTTAATGGACTGTTTCAGTGTGGTACCACACTACTACGGGATCCAAACCAGAAAAAACCCGGGATCTGTTCAACTAGTATGTGAAAAACGCGAAAGTATGAGCCTGATGAGGGCAAATCCCAGACCTATCCCAGACCTAACTTGCGTTATCCTCTAAAATATTGATCGAAACCAGGTTTAATCGACTGTTTCAGTGTGGAACCACATTACTACGTGATTCAAACCAGAAAAAAACCCAGGATCTTGTCAACGAGTATGTGAAGTGTGCGAAAGTATGAGCCTGACGAGGGCAAATCCTAGACCTAACCCAGGCCTAACATGCGTTATCCTCTAAAATATTTATCAAGACCAGGTATAATTGAATGTTTCAGTGTGGTACCACATTACTACGTGAACTAAACCAGAAAAAAACCCAGGATCTGATCAACGAGTATGTGAAGTGTGCGAAAGTATGAGTCTGATGAGGGCAAATCACAGACCTATCCCAGACCTAACTTGCGATATCCTCTAAAATATTGATCGAAACCAGGTTTAATTGACAGTTTTAGTGTGGTACCACTTTACTACGTGATCCAAAGCAGAAAAAACCCTCGATCAGGTCAGCATGCATGTTAAAACTGCGAAAGTATGAGCCTGATGATGGCAAATCCCACACCTATCCCAGACCTAACATGCGTTATCCTCTAAAATATTTATCAAGACCAGGTTTAATTGAATGTTTCAGTGTGGTACCACATTACTACGTGATGCAATCCAGAAAAAGCCTAGGATCTAGGCATCAAGTATAAGAAATATGCGAAAGAATGAGCCTGATGAGGGCAAATCCTAGACCTAACCCAGACCTAACATGCGTTATCCTCTAAAATATTGATCGCAACCAGGTTTAATGGACTGTTTCTGTGTGGTACCACACTACTACGTGATCCAAACCAGAAAAAACCCAGGATCTGTTCAACGAGTATGTGAAGAATGCGAAAGTATGGGTCTGATGAGTGAAAATCCCAGACCTAACCTAGACCTAACATGCGTTATCCTCTAAAATATTGATCCAAACCAGGTTTAATGGACTGTTTCTGTGTGGAACCACACTACTACGTGATCCAAACCAGAAAAAACCCAGGATCTGTTCAACAAGGATGTGAAAAACGCGAAAGTATGAGCCTGATGAGGGCAAATCCCTGACCTATCCCAGACCTAACTTGCGTTGTCCTCTAAGATACTGATGGAAACCAGGTTTAATTGACTGTTTCAGTGTTGTACTTCATTACTACGTGATGCAATCCAGAAAAAGCCCAGGATCTAGCCATCAAGTTTGAGAAATATGCGAAAGAATGAGCCTGATGAGAGCAAATCCCAGATCTAAACTAGACCTAACATGAATTATTCTCTTAAATATTGATCGAAACCAGGTGTAATTGATTGTTTCAGTGTGGTCCCACATTACTACGTGATCCAAACCAGAAAAAACCTAGGATCCGTTCAACAAGTATGTGAAGAATGCGAAAGTATGAGTCTGATGAGTGAAAATACCAGACCTAACCTAGACCTAACATGCGTTATCCTCAAAAATACTGATCGGAACCTGGTTTAATCGACTGTTTCAGTGTGGTACCACATTACTATGTGATCCAAACCAGAAAGTAACCCAGGATCTGTTCAACGAGTATGTGAAGTGTGCGAAAGTATGAGTCTGATGAGGGCAAATCCCAGACCTATCCCAGACCTAACTTGCGTTATCCTCAAAAATATTGATCGAAACCTGGTTTAATCGACTGTTTCACTGTGGTCCCACATTACTACGTGATGCAATCTAGAAAAAGCCCAGGATCTAGCCATCAAGTATGAGAAATATGCGAAAGAATGAGCCTGATGACAGCAAATCCCAGACCTAACCTAGACCTAACATGCGTTATCCTCTAAAATATTGAGCGAAACCAGGTTTAATGGACTGTTTCAGTATGGTACCACATTACTACGTGATCCAAACCAGAAACAACCCAAGATCTGTTCAACAAGTATGTGAAAAACGCGAAAATGTGAGCCTGATGAGGGCAAATCTTAGACCTAACCTTGACCTAACATGCGTTATCCTCTAAACTATTTATCCAGACCAGGTTTCATTTAATGTTTCGGTGTGGTACCACTTTACTACGTGATCCAATCCAGAAATAGCCCAGGATCTAGCCATGAAGTATGAGAAATATGCGAAAGTAAGAGCCTGATGAGGGCAAATCCTAGACCTATCCCAGACCTAACTTGCGTTATCCTCTAAAATATTGATCGAAATCAGGTTTAATTGACTGTTTCAGCGTGGTACCACATTACTACGTGATACAATCCAGAAACAGCCCAGGATCTAGCCATGAAGTATGAGCAATATGCGAAAGTATGAGCCTGATGAGGGCAAATCCTAGACCTAACCCAGACCTAACATGCGTTATCCTCTAAAATATTTATCAAGACCAGGTTTAATTGATTGTTTCAGTGTGGTCCCACATTACTACGTGATCCAAAACAGAAAAAACCCAGGATCTGTTCTACATGTATGAGAAATATGCGAAAGAATGAGCCTGATGAGAGCAAATCCCAGACCTAACCTAGACCTAACATGAATTATTCTCTAAAATATTGATCGAAACCAGGTTTAATTGACTGTTTCAGTGTGGTCCCACATTACTACGTGATCCAAACCAGAAAAAACCCAGGATCCGTTCAACAAGTATGTGAAGAATGCGAAAGTATGAGTCTGATGAGTGAAAATCCCAGGCCTAACCTAGACCTAACATGAATTATTCTCTAAAATATTGATCAAAACCAGATTTAATTGACTGTTTCAGTGTGGTCCCACATTACTACGTGATCCAAACCAGAAAAAACCCTCGATCAGGTCAACATGCATGTTAAAACTGCGAAAGTATGAGCCTGACGAGGGCAAATCACAGACCTAACCCAGACCTAACATGCGTTATCCTCTAAAATATTTATCAAGACCAGGTTTAATTTAATGTTTCAGTGTGATACCACATTACTACGTGATCCAAACCAGAAAAAACCCTGGATCTGTTCAACAAGTATGTGAAAAACGCGAGACTGTGAGCCTGATGAGGGCAAATCTTAGACCTAACCTTGACCTAACATGCGTTATCCTCTAAAATATTTATCCAGACCAGGTTTCATTGAATGTTTCAGTGTGGTACCACTTTACTACGTGATCCAATCCAGAAATAGCCCAGGATCTAGCCATGAAGTATGAGAAATATGCGAAAGTATGAGCCCGATGAGGGCAAATCCTAGACCTAACCCAGTCGTAACATGCGTTATTCTCTAAAATATTTATCAAGACCAGTTTTAATTGAATGTTTCAGTGTGGTACCACATTACTACGTGATCCAAACCAGGAAAAACCCAGGGTCAGTTCAACAAGTATGTGAAAAACGCGAAAGTATGAGCCTGATTAGGGCGAATCCCAGACCTATCCCAGACCTAACTTGCGTTATCCTCTAAAATATTGATCGAAACCAGGTTTAATTGACTGTTTCAGCGTGGTACCACATTACTACCTGATACAATCCAGAAACAGCCCAGGATCTAGCCATGAAGTATGAGAAATATGCGAAAGTATGAGCCTGATGAGGGCAAATCCTAGACCTAACCCAAACCTAACATGCGTTATCCTCTAAAATATTTATCAAGGCCAGGTTTAATTGAATGTTTCAGTGTGGTACCACATTACTACGTGAAACAAACCAGAAAAAAACAAGGATCAGTTCAACAAGTATGTGAAGAATGCGAAAGTATGAGTCTGATGAGTGAAAACCCCAGGGCTAACCTAGACCTAACATGAATTGTTCTCTAAAATAGTGATCGAAACCAGGTTTAATTGACTGTTTCAGTGTGGTCCCACATTACTACGTGATCCAAACCAGAAAAAACCCAGGATCCGTTCAACAAGTATGTGAAGAATGCGAAAGTATGAGTCTGATGAGGGCAAATTCTAGACATGACCCAGACCTAACATGCGTTATCCTCTAAAATATTTATCAAGACCAGGTTTAATTGAATGTTTCAGTGTGGTACCACATTACTACGTGAACCAAACCAGAAAATAACCCAGGATCTGTTCAACAAGTATGTGAAGACTGCGAAAGTATGAGTCTGATGAGGGCAAATCCCAGACATAACCCAGACCTAACATGCGTTATCCTCTAAAATATTTATCAAGACCAGGTTTAATTGAATGTTTCAGTGTGGTACCACATTACTACGTGATCCAATCCAGGAAAAGCCCAGGATCAGTTCAACAAGTACGTGAAAAACGCGAATGTATGAGCCTGATTAGGGCGAATCCCAGACCTATCCCAGACCTAACTTGCGTTATCCTCTAAAATATTGAGCGAAACCAGGTTTAATGGACTGTTTCAGTGTGGTACCACAATACTACGTGATACAATCCAGAAACAGCCCAGGATCTAGCCATGAAGTATGAGAAATATGCGAAAGGATGAGCCTGATGAGTGCAAATCCTAGACCTAACCCAAACCTAACATACGTTATCCTCTAAAATATTTATCAAGACCAGGTTTAATTGAATGTTTCAGTGTGGTACCACATTACTACGTGATCCAAACCAGAAAAAACCGAGGATCCGTACAACAGGTATGTGAAGAATGCGAAAGTATGAGTCTGATCAGTGAAAATCTCAGGCCTTACCTAGACCTAACTTGCGTTGTCTTCTAAAATATTGATGGAAACCTGGTTTCATTGACTGTTTCAGTGTGGTACCACATTACTACGTGAACCAAACCAGAAAATAACCCAGGATCTGTTCAACAAGTATGTGAAGACTGCGAAAGTATGAGTCTGATGAGGGCAAATCCCAGACATAACCCAGACCTAACATGCGTTATCCTCTAAAATATTTATCAAGACCAGGTTTAATTGAATGTTTCAGTGTGGTACCACATTACTACGTGGTCCAATCCAGAAAAAGCCCAGGATCAGTTCAACAAGGACGTGAAAAACGCGAATGTATGAGCCTGATTAGGGCGAATCCCAGACCTATCCCAGACCTAACTTGCGTTATCCTCTAAAATATTGAGCGAAACCATGTTTAATGGACTGTTTCAGTGTGGTACCACATTACTACGTGATACAATCCTGAAACAGCCCAGGATCTAGCCATGAAGTATGAGAAATATGCGAAAGGATGAGCCTGATGACAGCAAATCCCAGACCTAACCTAGACCTAGCATGCGTTATCCTCTAAAATATTGAGCTAAACCTGGTTTAATGGACAGTTTCAGTATGGTACCACAGTACTACGTAAACCAAACCAGAAAAAACCCAGGATCTGTTCAAAAAGTATGTGAAAAATTCGAAAATGTGAGCCTGATGAGGGCAAATCTTAGACCTAACCTTAACCTAACATGCGTTATCCTCTAAAATATTTATCCAGACCAGGTTTCATTGAATGTTTCAGTGTGGTACCACTTTACTACGTGATCCAATCCAGAAATAGCCCAGGATCTAGCCATGAAGTATGAGAAATATGCGAAAGTAAGAGCCTGATGAGGGCAAATCCTAGACCTATCCCAGACCTAACTTGCGTTATCCTCTAAAATATTGATCGAAATCAGGTTTAATTGACTGTTTCAGCGTGGTGCCACATTACTACGTGATACAATCCAGAAACAGCCCAGGATCTAGCCATGAAGTCTGAGCAATATGCGAAAGTATGAGCCTGATGAGGGCAAATCCTGGACCTAACCCAGACCTAACATGCGTTATCCTCTAAAATATTTATCAAGACCAGGTTTAATTGAATGTTTCAGTGTGGTACCGCATTACTACGTGATGCAATCCAGAAATAGCCCAGGATCTAGCCATGAAGTATGAGAAATATGCGAAAGTATGAGCCTGATGAGGGCAGATCCTAGACCTAACCCAGACCTAACATGCGTTATCCTCTAAAATATTTATCAAGACCAGGTTTCATTGAATGTTTCAGTGTGGTACCACATTACTACGTGATGCAATCCAGAAAAAGCCCATTACCAAGCCATCAAGTTTGAGAAATATGCGAAAGAATGAGCCTGATGAGGGCAAATACTAGACCTAACCCAGACCTAACATGCGTTATCCTCTAAAATATTGATCGCAACCAGGTTTAATGGACTCTCTCAGTGTGGTACCACACTACTACGTGATCCAATCCAGAAAAAACCCAGGATCTGTTCAACAAGTATGTGAAAAACGCGAAAGTATGAGTCTGATGAGGTCAAATCCCAGACCTATCCCAGACTTAACTTGTGTTATCCTCTAAAATAATGATCGAAACCAGGTTTCATTGAATGTTTCAGTGTGGTACCACTTTACTACGTGATGCAATCCAGAAAAAGCCCAGGATCTAGCCATGAAGTATGTGAAATATGCGAAAGTATGAGCCTGATGAGGGCAAATCCTAGAACTAACCCAAACCTAACATGCGTTATCCTCTAAAATATTTATCAAGACCAGGTTTAATTGAACGTTTCAGTGTGGTACCACATTACTACGAGAACCAAACCAGAAAAAACCCAGGATCCGTTCAACAAGTATGTGAAGACTGCGAAAGTATGAGTCTGATGAGGTCAAATCCCAGACCTATCCCAGACTTAACTTGCGTTATCATCTAAAATATTGATCGAAACCAGGTTTAATCGACTGTTTCAGCGTGGTACCACATTACTACGTGGTACAATCCAGAAACAGCCCAGGATCTAGCCATGAAGTATGAGAAATATGCGAAAGTATGAGCCTGATGAGGGCAAATCCTAGACCTAACCCAAACCTAACATGCGTTATCCTCTAAAATATTTATCAAGACCAGGTGTAATTGAATGATTCAGTGTGGTACCACATTACTACGTGAACCAAACCAGAAAAATCCCAGGATCCGTTCAACAAGTATGTTAAAACTGCGACAGTATGACCCTGATAAGGGCAAATCCCAGGCCTAACCTAGACCTAACATGCGTTGTCCTCTAAAATATTGATGGAAACAAGGTTTAATTGACTGTTTCAGTGTTGTACTTCATTACTACGTGATGCAATCCAGAAAAAGCCCAGGATCTAGCCATGAAGTATGAGAAATATGCGAAAGTAAGAGCCTGATGAGGGTAAATCCTAGACCTATCCCAGACCTAACTTGCGTTATCCTCTAAAATATTGATCGAAATCAGGTTTAATTGACAGTTTCAGCGTGGTACCACATTACTACGTGATACAATCCAGAAACAGCCCAGGATCTAGCCATGAAGTCTGAGCAATATGCGAAAGTATGAGCCTGATGAGGGCAAATCCTAGACCTAACCCAGACCTAACATGCGTTATCCTCTAAAATATTTATCAAGACCAGGTTTAATTGATTGTTTCAGTGTGGTCCCACATTACTACGTGATACAAAACAGAAAAAACCCAGGATCTGTTCTACATGTATGAGAAATATGCGAAAGAATGAGCCCGATGAGAGCAAATCCCAGACCTAACCTAGACCTAACATGAACTATTTTCTAAAATATTGATCGAAACCAGGTTTAATTGACTGTTTCAGTGTGGTCCCACATTGCTACGTGATCCAAACCAGAAAAAACCCAGGATCCGTTCAAAAAGTATGTGAAGAATGCGAAAGTATGTGTCTGATCAGTGAAAATCCCAGGCCTAACCTAGACCTAACATGCGTTATCCTCAAAAATATTGATCGAATCCTGGTTTAATCGACTGTTTCAGTGTGGTACCACATTACTATGTGATCCAAACCAGAAAATAACCCAGGATCTGTTCAACGAGTATGTGAAGGGTGCGAAGGTATGAGTCTGATGAGGTCAAATCCCAGACCTATCCCAGACCTAACTTGCGTTATCCTCCAAAATATTGATCGAAACGAGGTTTAATCGACTGTTTCAGTGTGGTACCACATTACTACGTGATCCAAACCAGAAAAAACCCAGGATCAGTTCAACAAGTACGTGAAAAACGCGAATGTATGAGCCTGATTAGGGCGAATCCCAGACCTATCCCAGACCTAACTTGCGTTATCCTCTAAAATATTGAGCGAAACCATGTTTAATGGACTGTTTCAGTGTGGTACCACATTACTACGTGATACAATCCTGAAACAGCCCAGGATCTAGCCATGAAGTATGAGAAATATGCGAAAGGATGAGCCTGATGAGTGCAAATCCTAGACCTAACCCAAACCTAACATGCGTTATCCTCTAAAATATTTATCAAGACCAGGTTTAATTGAATGTTTCAGTGTGGTACCACATTACTACGTGATCCAAACCAGAAAAAACCGAGGATCCGTACAACAGGTATGCGAAGAATGCGAAAGTATGAGTCTGAGCAGTGAAAATCTCAGGCCTTACCTAGACCTAACTTGCGTTGTCTTCTAAAATATTGATGGAAACCTGGTTTCATTGACTGTTTCAGTGTGGTACTACATTACTACGTGATGCAATCTAGAAAAAGCCCAGGATCTAGCCATCAAGTATGAGAAATATGCGAAAGAATGAGCCTGATGACAGCATATCCCAGACCTAACCTAGACCTAACATGCGTTATCCTCTAAAATATTGAGCGAAACCTGGTTTAATGGACAGTTTCAGTATGGTACCACAGTACTACGTAAACCAAACCAGAAAAAACCCAGGATCTGTTCAAAAAGTATGTGAAAAATTCGAAAATGTGAGCCTGATGAGGGCAAATCTTAGACCTAACCTTAACCTAACATGCGTTATCCTCTAAAATATTGATCGAAATCAGGTTTAATTGACTGTTTCAGCGTGGTGCCACATTACTACGTGATACAATCCAGAAACAGCCCAGGATCTAGCCATGAAGTCTGAGCAATATGCGAAAGTATGAGCCTGATGAGGGCAAATCCTGGACCTATCCCAGACCTAACTTGCGTTATCCTCTAAAATATTGATCGAAATCAGGTTTAATTGACTGTTTCAGCGTGGTGCCACATTACTACGTGATACAATCCAGAAACAGCCCAGGATCTAGCCATGAAGTATGAGAAATATGCGAAAGTATGAGCCTGATGAGGGCAGATCCTAGACCTAACCCAGACCTAACATGCGTTATCCTCTAAAATATTTATCAAGACCAGGTTTAATTGAATGTTTCAGTGTGGTACCACATTACTACGTGATGCAATCCAGAAAAAGCCCAGTACCAAGCCATCAAGTTTGAGAAATATGCGAAAGAATGAGCCTGATGAGGGCAAATACTAGACCTAACCCAGACCTAACATGCGTTATCCTCTAAAATATTGATCGCAACCAGGTTTAATGGACTCTCTCAGTGTGGTACCACACTACTACGTGATCCAAACCAGAAAAAACCCAGGATCTGTTCAACAAGTATGTGAAAAACGCGAAAGTATGAGTCTGATGAGGTCAAATCCCAGACCTATCCCAGACTTAACATGTGTTATCCTCTAAAATAATGATCGAAACCAGGTTTCATTGAATGTTTCAGTGTGGTACCACTTTACTACGTGATGCAATCCAGAAAAAGCCCAGGATCTAGCCATGAAGTATGTGAAATATGCGAAAGTATGAGCCTGATGAGGGCAAATCCTAGAACTAACCCAAACCTAACATGCGTTATCCTCTAAAATATTTATCAAGACCAGGTTTAATTGAACGTTTCAGTGTGGTACCACATTACTACGAGAACCAAACCAGAAAAAACCCAGGATCCGTTCAACAAGTATGTGAAGACTGCGAAAGTATGAGTCTGATGAGGTCAAATCCCAGACCTATCCCAGACTTAACTTGCGTTATCATCTAAAATATTGATCGAAATCAGGTTTAATCGACTGTTTCAGCGTGGTACCACATTACTACGTGGTACAATCCAGAAACAGCCCAGGATCTAGCCATGAAGTATGAGAAATATGCGAAAGTATGAGCCTGATGAGGGCAAATCCTAGACCTAACCCAAACCTAACATGCGTTATCCTCTAAAATATTTATCAAGACCAGGTGTAATTGAATGATTCAGTGTGGTACCACATTACTACGTGAACCAAACCAGAAAAATCCCAGGATCCGTTCAACAAGTATGTTAAAACTGCGACAGTATGACCCTGATAAGGGCAAATCCCAGGCCTAACCTAGACCTAACATGCGTTGTCCTCTAAAATATTGATGGAAACAAGGTTTAATTGACTGTTTCAGTGTTGTACTTCATTACTACGTGATGCAATCCAGAAAAAGCCCAGGATCTAGCCATCAAGTATGAGAAATATGCGAAAGAATGAGCCTGATGAGAGCAAATCCCAGACCTAACCTAGATCTAACATGAATTATTCTCTAAAATATTGATCGAAACCAGTTTTAATTGACTGTTTCAGTGTTGTACTTCATTACTACGTGACGCAATCCAGAAAAAGCCCAGGATCTAGCCATGAAGTATGAGAAATATGCGAAAGTATGAGCCTGATGAGGGCAAATCCTAGATCTAACCCAGACCTAACATGCGTTATTCTGTAAAATTTTTATCAAGACCAGGTTTAATTGAATGATTCATTGTGGTACCTCATTACTGCGTGATCAAAACCAGAAAAAACCCAGGATCCGTTCAACAAGTATGTGAAGAATGCGAAAGTATGAGCCTGATGATGGCAAATCCCACACCTATCCCAGACCTAACATGCGTTATCCTCTAAAATATTTATCAAGACCAGGTTTAATTGAATGTTTCAGTGTGGTACCACATTACTACGTGATGCAATCCAGAAAAAGCCTAGGATCTAGGCATCAAGTATAAGAAATATGCGAAAGAATGAGCCTGATGAGGGCAAATCCTAGACCTAACCCAGACCTAACATGCGTTATCCTCTAAAATATTGATCGCAACCAGGTTTAATGGACTGTTTCTGTGTGGTACCACACTACTACGTGATCCAAACCAGAAAAAACCCAGGATCTGTTCAACGAGTATGTGAAGAATGCGAAAGTATGGGTCTGATGAGTGAAAATCCCAGACCTAACCTAGACCTAACATGCGTTATCCTCTAAAATATTGATCCAAACCAGGTTTGATGGACTGTTTCAGTGTGGAACCACACTACTACGTGATCCAAACCAGAAAAAACCCAGGATCTGTTCAACAAGGATGTGAAAAACGCGAAAGTATGAGCCTGATGAGGGCAAATCCCTGACCTATCCCAGACCTAACTTGCGTTGTCCTCTAAGATACTGATGGAAACCAGGTTTAATTGACTGTTTCAGTGTTGTACTTCATTACTACGTGATGCAATCCAGAAAAAGCCCAAGATCTAGCCATCAAGTTTGAGAAATATGCGAAAGAATGAGCCTGATGAGAGCAAATCCCAGATCTAAACTAGACCTAACATGAATTATTCTCTTAAATATTGATCGAAACCAGGTGTAATTGATTGTTTCAGTGTGGTCCCACATTACTACGTGATCCAAACCAGAAAAAACCTAGGATCCGTTCAACAAGTATGTGAAGAATGCGAAAGTATGAGTCTGATGAGTGAAAATACCAGACCTAACCTAGACCTAACATGCGTTATCCTCAAAAATACTGATCGGAACCTGGTTTAATCGACTGTTTCAGTGTGGTACCACATTACTATGTGATCCAAACCAGAAAGTAACCCAGGATCTGTTCAACGAGTATGTGAAGTGTGCGAAAGTATGAGTCTGATGAGGGCAAATCCCAGACCTATCCCAGACCTAACTTGCGTTATCCTCAAAAATATTGATCGAAACCTGGTTTAATCGACTGTTTCACTGTGGTCCCACATTACTACGTGATGCAATCTAGAAAAAGCCCAGGATCTAGCCATCAAGTATGAGAAATATGCGAAAGAATGAGCCTGATGACAGCAAATCCCAGACCTAACCTAGACCTAACATGCGTTATCCTCTATAATATTGAGCGAAACCAGGTTTAATGGACTGTTTCAGTATGGTACCACATTACTACGTGATCCAAACCAGAAACAACCCAGGATCTGTTCAACAAGTATGTGAAAAACGCGAGACTGTGAGCCTGATGAGGGCAAATCTTAGACCTAACCTTGACCTAACATGCGTTATCCTCTAAAATATTTATCCAGACCAGGTTTCATTGAATGTTTCAGTGTGGTACCACTTTACTACGTGATCCAATCCAGAAATAGCCCAGGATCTAGCCATGAAGTATGAGAAATATGCGAAAGTATGAGCCCGATGAGGGCAAATCCTAGACCTAACCCAGTCGTAACATGCGTTATTCTCTAAAATATTTATCAAGACCAGTTTTAATTGAATGTTTCAGTGTGGTACCACATTACTACGTGATCCAAACCAGGAAAAACCCAGGGTCAGTTCAACAAGTATGTGAAAAACGCGAAAGTATGAGCCTGATTAGGGCGAATCCCAGACCTATCCCAGACCTAACTTGCGTTATCCTCTAAAATATTGATCGAAACCAGGTTTAATTGACTGTTTCAGCGTGGTACCACATTACTACCTGATACAATCCAGAAACAGCCCAGGATCTAGCCATGAAGTATGAGAAATATGCGAAAGTATGAGCCTGATGAGGGCAAATCCTAGACCTAACCCAAACCTAACATGCGTTATCCTCTAAAATATTTATCAAGGCCAGGTTTAATTGAATGTTTCAGTGTGGTACCACATTACTACGTGAAACAAACCAGAAAAAAACAAGGATCAGTTCAACAAGTATGTGAAGAATGCGAAAGTATGAGTCTGATGAGTGAAAACCCCAGGGCTAACCTAGACCTAACATGAATTGTTCTCTAAAATAGTGATCGAAACCAGGTTTAATTGACTGTTTCAGTGTGGTCCCACATTACTACGTGATCCAAACCAGAAAAAACCCAGGATCCGTTCAACTAGTATGTGAAGAATGCGAAAGTATGAGTCTGATGAGGGCAAATTCTAGACATGACCCAGACCTAACATGCGTTATCCTCTAAAATATTTATCAAGACCAGGTTTAATTGAATGTTTCAGTGTGGTACCACATTACTACGTGAACCAAACCAGAAAATAACCCAGGATCTGTTCAACAAGTATGTGAAGACTGCGAAAGTATGAGTCTGATGAGGGCAAATCCCAGACATAACCCAGACCTAACATGCGTTATCCTCTAAAATATTTATCAAGACCAGGTTTAATTGAATGTTTCAGTGTGGTACCACATTACTACGTGATCCAATCCAGAAAAAGCCCAGGATCAGTTCAACAAGTACGTGAAAAACGCGAATGTATGAGCCTGATTAGGGCGAATCCCAGACCTATCCCAGACCTAACTTGCGTTATCCTCTAAAATATTGAGCGAAACCATGTTTAATGGACTGTTTCAGTGTGGTGCCACATTACTACGTGATACAATCCAGAAACAGCCCAGGATCTAGCCATGAAGTCTGAGCAATATGCGAAAGTATGAGCCTGATGAGGGCAAATCCTGGACCTAACCTTAACCTAACATGCGTTATCCTCTAAAATATTTATCCAGACCAGGTTTCATTGAATGTTTCAGTGTGGTACCACTTTACTACGTGATCCAATCCAGAAATAGCCCAGGATCTAGCCATGAAGTATGAGAAATATGCGAAAGTAAGAGCCTGATGAGGGCAAATCCTAGACCTATCCCAGACCTAACTTGCGTTATCCTCTAAAATATTTATCAAGACCAGGTTTCATTGAATGTTTCAGTGTGGTACCACATTACTACGTGATGCAATCCAGAAAAAGCCCATTACCAAGCCATCAAGTTTGAGAAATATGCGAAAGAATGAGCCTGATGAGGGCAAATACTAGACCTAACCCAGACCTAACATGCGTTATCCTCTAAAATATTGATCGCAACCAGGTTTAATGGACTCTCTCAGTGTGGTACCACACTACTACGTGATCCAATCCAGAAAAAACCCAGGATCTGTTCAACAAGTATGTGAAAAACGCGAAAGTATGAGTCTGATGAGGTCAAATCCCAGACCTATCCCAGACTTAACTTGTGTTATCCTCTAAAATAATGATCGAAACCAGGTTTCATTGAATGTTTCAGTGTGGTACCACTTTACTACGTGATGCAATCCAGAAAAAGCCCAGGATCTAGCCATGAAGTATGTGAAATATGCGAAAGTATGAGCCTGATGAGGGCAAATCCTAGAACTTACCCAAACCTAACATGCGTTATCCTCTAAAATATTTATCAAGACCAGGTTTAATTGAACGTTTCAGTGTGGTACCACATTACTACGAGAACCAAACCAGAAAAAACCCAGGATCCGTTCAACAAGTATGTGAAGACTGCGAAAGTATGAGTCTGATGAGGTCAAATCCCAGACCTATCCCAGACTTAACTTGCGTTATCATCTAAAATATTGATCGATACCAGGTTTAATCGACTGTTTCAGCGTGGTACCACATTACTACGTGGTACAATCCAGAAACAGCCCAGGATCTAGCCATGAAGTATGAGAAATATGCGAAAGTATGAGCCTGATGAGGGCAAATCCTAGACCTAACCCAAACCTAACATGCGTTATCCTCTAAAATATTTATCAAGACCAGGTGTAATTGAATGATTCAGTGTGGTACCACATTACTACGTGAACCAAACCAGAAAAATCCCAGGATCCGTTCAACAAGTATGTTAAAACTGCGACAGTATGACCCTGATAAGGGCAAATCCCAGGCCTAACCTAGACCTAACATGCGTTGTCCTCTAAAATATTGATGGAAACAAGGTTTAATTGACTGTTTCAGTGTTGTACTTCATTACTACGTGATGCAATCCAGAAAAAGCCCAGGATCTAGCCATGAAGTATGAGAAATATGCGAAAGTAAGAGCCTGATGAGGGTAAATCCTAGACCTATCCCAGACCTAACTTGCGTTATCCTCTAAAATATTGATCGAAATCAGGTTTAATTGACAGTTTCAGCGTGGTACCACATTACTACGTGATACAATCCAGAAACAGCCCAGGATCTAGCCATGAAGTCTGAGCAATATGCGAAAGTATGAGCCTGATGAGGGCAAATCCTAGACCTAACCCAGACCTAACATGCGTTATCCTCTAAAATATTTATCAAGACCAGGTTTAATTGATTGTTTCAGTGTGGTCCCACATTACTACGTGATACAAAACAGAAAAAACCCAGGATCTGTTCTACATGTATGAGAAATATGCGAAAGAATGAGCCCGATGAGAGCAAATCCCAGACCTAACCTAGACCTAACATGAACTATTTTCTAAAATATTGATCGAAACCAGGTTTAATTGACTGTTTCAGTGTGGTCCCACATTGCTACGTGATCCAAACCAGAAAAAACCCAGGATCCGTTCAAAAAGTATGTGAAGAATGCGAAAGTATGTGTCTGATCAGTGAAAATCCCAGGCCTAACCTAGACCTAACATGCGTTATCCTCAAAAATATTGATCGAATCCTGGTTTAATCGACTGTTTCAGTGTGGTACCACATTACTATGTGATCCAAACCAGAAAATAACCCAGGATCTGTTCAACGAGTATGTGAAGGGTGCGAAGGTATGAGTCTGATGAGGTCAAATCCCAGACCTATCCCAGACCTAACTTGCGTTATCCTCCAAAATATTGATCGAAACGAGGTTTAATCGACTGTTTCAGTGTGGTACCACATTACTACGTGATCCAAACCAGAAAAAACCCAGGATCAGTTCAACAAGTACGTGAAAAACGCGAATGTATGAGCCTGATTAGGGCGAATCCCAGACCTATCCCAGACCTAACTTGCGTTATCCTCTAAAATATTGAGCGAAACCATGTTTAATGGACTGTTTCAGTGTGGTACCACATTACTACGTGATACAATCCTGAAACAGCCCAGGATCTAGCCATGAAGTATGAGAAATATGCGAAAGGATGAGCCTGATGAGTGCAAATCCTAGACCTAACCCAAACCTAACATGCGTTATCCTCTAAAATATTTATCAAGACCAGGTTTAATTGAATGTTTCAGTGTGGTACCACATTACTACGTGATCCAAACCAGAAAAAACCGAGGATCCGTACAACAGGTATGCGAAGAATGCGAAAGTATGAGTCTGAGCAGTGAAAATCTCAGGCCTTACCTAGACCTAACTTGCGTTGTCTTCTAAAATATTGATGGAAACCTGGTTTCATTGACTGTTTCAGTGTGGTACTACATTACTACGTGATGCAATCTAGAAAAAGCCCAGGATCTAGCCATCAAGTATGAGAAATATGCGAAAGAATGAGCCTGATGACAGCATATCCCAGACCTAACCTAGACCTAACATGCGTTATCCTCTAAAATATTGAGCGAAACCTGGTTTAATGGACAGTTTCAGTATGGTACCACAGTACTACGTAAACCAAACCAGAAAAAACCCAGGATCTGTTCAAAAAGTATGTGAAAAATTCGAAAATGTGAGCCTGATGAGGGCAAATCTTAGACCTAACCTTAACCTAACATGCGTTATCCTCTAAAATATTGATCGAAATCAGGTTTAATTGACTGTTTCAGCGTGGTGCCACATTACTACGTGATACAATCCAGAAACAGCCCAGGATCTAGCCATGAAGTCTGAGCAATATGCGAAAGTATGAGCCTGATGAGGGCAAATCCTGGACCTATCCCAGACCTAACTTGCGTTATCCTCTAAAATATTGATCGAAATCAGGTTTAATTGACTGTTTCAGCGTGGTGCCACATTACTACGTGATACAATCCAGAAACAGCCCAGGATCTAGCCATGAAGTATGAGAAATATGCGAAAGTATGAGCCTGATGAGGGCAGATCCTAGACCTAACCCAGACCTAACATGCGTTATCCTCTAAAATATTTATCAAGACCAGGTTTAATTGAATGTTTCAGTGTGGTACCACATTACTACGTGATGCAATCCAGAAAAAGCCCAGTACCAAGCCATCAAGTTTGAGAAATATGCGAAAGAATGAGCCTGATGAGGGCAAATACTAGACCTAACCCAGACCTAACATGCGTTATCCTCTAAAATATTGATCGCAACCAGGTTTAATGGACTCTCTCAGTGTGGTACCACACTACTACGTGATCCAAACCAGAAAAAACCCAGGATCTGTTCAACAAGTATGTGAAAAACGCGAAAGTATGAGTCTGATGAGGTCAAATCCCAGACCTATCCCAGACTTAACATGTGTTATCCTCTAAAATAATGATCGAAACCAGGTTTCATTGAATGTTTCAGTGTGGTACCACTTTACTACGTGATGCAATCCAGAAAAAGCCCAGGATCTAGCCATGAAGTATGTGAAATATGCGAAAGTATGAGCCTGATGAGGGCAAATCCTAGAACTAACCCAAACCTAACATGCGTTATCCTCTAAAATATTTATCAAGACCAGGTTTAATTGAACGTTTCAGTGTGGTACCACATTACTACGAGAACCAAACCAGAAAAAACCCAGGATCCGTTCAACAAGTATGTGAAGACTGCGAAAGTATGAGTCTGATGAGGTCAAATCCCAGACCTATCCCAGACTTAACATGCGTTGTCCTCTAAAATATTGATGGAAACAAGGTTTAATTGACTGTTTCAGTGTTGTACTTCATTACTACGTGATGCAATCCAGAAAAAGCCCAGGATCTAGCCATCAAGTATGAGAAATATGCGAAAGAATGAGCCTGATGAGAGCAAATCCCAGACCTAACCTAGATCTAACATGAATTATTCTCTAAAATATTGATCGAAACCAGTTTTAATTGACTGTTTCAGTGTTGTACTTCATTACTACGTGACGCAATCCAGAAAAAGCCCAGGATCTAGCCATGAAGTATGAGAAATATGCGAAAGTATGAGCCTGATGAGGGCAAATCCTAGATCTAACCCAGACCTAACATGCGTTATTCTGTAAAATTTTTATCAAGACCAGGTTTAATTGAATGATTCATTGTGGTACCTCATTACTGCGTGATCAAAACCAGAAAAAACCCAGGATCCGTTCAACAAGTATGTGAAGAATGCGAAAGTATGAGCCTGATGATGGCAAATCCCACACCTATCCCAGACCTAACATGCGTTATCCTCTAAAATATTTATCAAGACCAGGTTTAATTGAATGTTTCAGTGTGGTACCACATTACTACGTGATGCAATCCAGAAAAAGCCTAGGATCTAGGCATCAAGTATAAGAAATATGCGAAACAATGAGCCTGATGAGGGCAAATCCTAGACCTAACCCAGACCTAACATGCGTTATCCTCTAAAATATTGATCGCAACCAGGTTTAATGGACTGTTTCTGTGTGGTACCACACTACTACGTGATCCAAACCAGAAAAAACCCAGGATCTGTTCAACGAGTATGTGAAAAATGCGAAAGTATGGGTCTGATGAGTGAAAATCCCAGACCTAACCTAGACCTAACATGCGTTATCCTCTAAAATATTGATCCAAACCAGGTTTAATGGACTGTTTCAGTGTGGAACCACACTACTACGTGATCCAAACCAGAAAAAACCCAGGATCTGTTCAACAAGGATGTGAAAAACGCGAAAGTATGAGCCTGATGAGGGCAAATCCCTGACCTATCCCAGACCTAACTTGCGTTGTCCTCTAAGATACTGATGGAAACCAGGTTTAATTGACTGTTTCAGTGTTGTACTTCATTACTACGTGATGCAATCCAGAAAAAGCCCAAGATCTAGCCATCAAGTTTGAGAAATATGCGAAAGAATGAGCCTGATGAGAGCAAATCCCAGATCTAAACTAGACCTAACATGAATTATTCTCTTAAATATTGATCGAAACCAGGTGTAATTGATTGTTTCAGTGTGGTCCCACATTACTACGTGATCCAAACCAGAAAAAACCTAGGATCCGTTCAACAAGTATGTGAAGAATGCGAAAGTATGAGTCTGATGAGTGAAAATACCAGACCTAACCTAGACCTAACATGCGTTATCCTCAAAAATACTGATCGGAACCTGGTTTAATCGACTGTTTCAGTGTGGTACCACATTACTATGTGATCCAAACCAGAAAGTAACCCAGGATCTGTTCAACGAGTATGTGAAGTGTGCGAAAGTATGAGTCTGATGAGGGCAAATCCCAGACCTATCCCAGACCTAACTTGCGTTATCCTCAAAAATATTGATCGAAACCTGGTTTAATCGACTGTTTCACTGTGGTCCCACATTACTACGTGATGCAATCTAGAAAAAGCCCAGGATCTAGCCATCAAGTATGAGAAATATGCGAAAGAATGAGCCTGATGACAGCAAATCCCAGACCTAACCTAGACCTAACATGCGTTATCCTCTAAAATATTGAGCGAAACCAGGTTTAATGGACTGTTTCAGTATGGTACCACATTACTACGTGATCCAAACCAGAAACAACCCAGGATCTGTTCAACAAGTATGTGAAAAACGCGAGACTGTGAGCCTGATGAGGGCAAATCTTAGACCTAACCTTGACCTAACATGCGTTATCCTCTAAAATATTTATCCAGACCAGGTTTCATTGAATGTTTCAGTGTGGTACCACTTTACTACGTGATCCAATCCAGAAATAGCCCAGGATCTAGCCATGAAGTATGAGAAATATGCGAAAGTATGAGCCCGATGAGGGCAAATCCTAGACCTAACCCAGTCGTAACATGCGTTATTCTCTAAAATATTTATCAAGACCAGTTTTAATTGAATGTTTCAGTGTGGTACCACATTACTACGTGATCCAAACCAGGAAAAACCCAGGGTCAGTTCAACAAGTATGTGAAAAACGCGAAAGTATGAGCCTGATTAGGGCGAATCCCAGACCTATCCCAGACCTAACTTGCGTTATCCTCTAAAATATTGATCGAAACCAGGTTTAATTGACTGTTTCAGCGTGGTACCACATTACTACCTGATACAATCCAGAAACAGCCCAGGATCTAGCCATGAAGTATGAGAAATATGCGAAAGTATGAGCCTGATGAGGGCAAATCCTAGACCTAACCCAAACCTAACATGCGTTATCCTCTAAAATATTTATCAAGGCCAGGTTTAATTGAATGTTTCAGTGTGGTACCACATTACTACGTGAAACAAACCAGAAAAAAACAAGGATCAGTTCAACAAGTATGTGAAGAATGCGAAAGTATGAGTCTGATGAGTGAAAACCCCAGGGCTAACCTAGACCTAACATGAATTGTTCTCTAAAATAGTGATCGAAACCAGGTTTAATTGACTGTTTCAGTGTGGTCCCACATTACTACGTGATCCAAACCAGAAAAAACCCAGGATCCGTTCAACTAGTATGTGAAGAATGCGAAAGTATGAGTCTGATGAGGGCAAATTCTAGACATGACCCAGACCTAACATGCGTTATCCTCTAAAATATTTATCAAGACCAGGTTTAATTGAATGTTTCAGTGTGGTACCACATTACTACGTGAACCAAACCAGAAAATAACCCAGGATCTGTTCAACAAGTATGTGAAGACTGCGAAAGTATGAGTCTGATGAGGGCAAATCCCAGACATAACCCAGACCTAACATGCGTTATCCTCTAAAATATTTATCAAGACCAGGTTTAATTGAATGTTTCAGTGTGGTACCACATTACTACGTGATTCAATCCAGAAAAAGCCCAGGATCAGTTCAACAAGTACGTGAAAAACGCGAATGTATGAGCCTGATTAGGGCGAATCCCAGACCTATCCCAGACCTAACTTGCGTTATCCTCTAAAATATTGAGCGAAACCATGTTTAATGGACTGTTTCAGTGTGGTGCCACATTACTACGTGATACAATCCAGAAACAGCCCAGGATCTAGCCATGAAGTCTGAGCAATATGCGAAAGTATGAGCCTGATGAGGGCAAATCCTGGACCTAACCTTAACCTAACATGCGTTATCCTCTAAAATATTTATCCAGACCAGGTTTCATTGAATGTTTCAGTGTGGTACCACTTTACTACGTGATCCAATCCAGAAATAGCCCAGGATCTAGCCATGAAGTATGAGAAATATGCGAAAGTAAGAGCCTGATGAGGGCAAATCCTAGACCTATCCCAGACCTAACTTGCGTTATCCTCTAAAATATTGATCGAAATCAGGTTTAATTGACTGTTTCAGCGTGGTGCCACATTACTACGTGATACAATCCAGAAACAGCCCAGGATCTAGCCATGAAGTCTGAGCAATATGCGAAAGTATGAGCCTGATGAGGGCAAATCCTGGACCTAACCCAGACCTAACATGCGTTATCCTCTAAAATATTTATCAAGACCAGGTTTAATTGAATGTTTCAGTGTGGTACCGCATTACTACGTGATGCAATCCAGAAATAGCCCAGGATCTAGCCATGAAGTATGAGAAATATGCGAAAGTATGAGCCTGATGAGGGCAGATCCTAGACCTAACCCAGACCTAACATGCGTTATCCTCTAAAATATTTATCAAGACCAGGTTTAATTGAATGTTTCAGTGTGGTACCACATTACTACGTGATGCAATCCAGAAAAAGCCCATTACCAAGCCATCAAGTTTGAGAAATATGCGAAAGAATGAGCCTGATGAGGGCAAATACTAGACCTAACCCAGACCTAACATGCGTTATCCTCTAAAATATTTATCAAGACCAGGTTTAATTGAATGTTTCAGTGTGGTACCGCATTACTACGTGATGCAATCCAGAAATAGCCCAGGATCTAGCCATGAAGTATGAGAAATATGCGAAAGTATGAGCCTGATGAGGGCAGATCCTAGACCTAACCCAGACCTAACATGCGTTATCCTCTAAAATATTTATCAAGACCAGGTTTAATTGAATGTTTCAGTGTGGTACCACATTACTACGTGATGCAATCCAGAAAAAGCCCATTACCAAGCCATCAAGTTTGAGAAATATGCGAAAGAATGAGCCTGATGAGGGCAAATACTAGACCTAACCCAGACCTAACATGCGTTATCCTCTAAAATATTGATCGCAACCAGGTTTAATGGACTCTCTCAGTGTGGTACCACACTACTACGTGATCCAAACCAGAAAAAACCCAGGATCTGTTCAACAAGTATGTGAAAAACGCGAAAGTATGAGTCTGATGAGGTCAAATCCCAGACCTATCCCAGACTTAACTTGTGTTATCCTCTAAAATAATGATCGAAACCAGGTTTCATTGAATGTTTCAGTGTGGTACCACTTTACTACGTGATGCAATCCAGAAAAAGCCCAGGATCTAGCCATGAAGTATGTGAAATATGCGAAAGTATGAGCCTGATGAGGGCAAATCCTAGACCTAACCCAAACCTAACATGCGTTATCCTCTAAAATATTTATCAAGACCAGGTGTAATTGAATGATTCAGTGTGGTACCACATTACTACGAGAACCAAACCAGAAAAAACCCAGGATCCGTTCAACAAGTATGTGAAGACTGCGAAAGTATGAGTCTGATGAGGTCAAATCCCAGACCTATCCCAGACTTAACTTGCGTTATCATCTAAAATATTGATCGAAACCAGGTTTAATCGACTGTTTCAGCGTGGTACCACATTACTACGTGGTACAATCCAGAAACAGCCCAGGATCTAGCCATGAAGTATGAGAAATATGCGAAAGTATGAGCCTGATGAGGGCAAATCCTAGACCTAACCCAAACCTAACATGCGTTATCCTCTAAAATATTTATCAAGACCAGGTGTAATTGAATGATTCAGTGTGGTACCACATTACTACGTGAACCAAACCAGAAAAATCCCAGGATCCGTTCAACAAGTATGTTAAAACTGCGACAGTATGACCCTGATAAGGGCAAATCCCAGGCCTAACCTAGACCTAACATGCGTTGTCCTCTAAAATATTGATGGAAACAAGGTTTAATTGACTGTTTCAGTGTTGTACTTCATTACTACGTGATGCAATCCAGAAAAAGCCCAGGATCTAGCCATGAAGTATGAGAAATATGCGAAAGTAAGAGCCTGATGAGGGTAAATCCTAGACCTATCCCAGACCTAACTTGCGTTATCCTCTAAAATATTGATCGAAATCAGGTTTAATTGACAGTTTCAGCGTGGTACCACATTACTACGTGATACAATCCAGAAACAGCCCAGGATCTAGCCATGAAGTCTGAGCAATATGCGAAAGTATGAGCCTGATGAGGGCAAATCCTAGACCTAACCCAGACCTAACATGCGTTATCCTCTAAAATATTTATCAAGACCAGGTTTAATTGATTGTTTCAGTGTGGTCCCACATTACTACGTGATACAAAACAGAAAAAACCCAGGATCTGTTCTACATGTATGAGAAATATGCGAAAGAATGAGCCCGATGAGAGCAAATCCCAGACCTAACCTAGACCTAACATGAACTATTTTCTAAAATATTGATCGAAACCAGGTTTAATTGACTGTTTCAGTGTGGTCCCACATTGCTACGTGATCCAAACCAGAAAAAACCCAGGATCCGTTCAAAAAGTATGTGAAGAATGCGAAAGTATGTGTCTGATCAGTGAAAATCCCAGGCCTAACCTAGACCTAACATGCGTTATCCTCAAAAATATTGATCGAATCCTGGTTTAATCGACTGTTTCAGTGTGGTACCACATTACTATGTGATCCAAACCAGAAAATAACCCAGGATCTGTTCAACGAGTATGTGAAGGGTGCGAAGGTATGAGTCTGATGAGGTCAAATCCCAGACCTATCCCAGACCTAACTTGCGTTATCCTCCAAAATATTGATCGAAACGAGGTTTAATCGACTGTTTCAGTGTGGTACCACATTACTACGTGATCCAAACCAGAAAAAACCCAGGATCAGTTCAACAAGTACGTGAAAAACGCGAATGTATGAGCCTGATTAGGGCGAATCCCAGACCTATCCCAGACCTAACTTGCGTTATCCTCTAAAATATTGAGCGAAACCATGTTTAATGGACTGTTTCAGTGTGGTACCACATTACTACGTGATACAATCCTGAAACAGCCCAGGATCTAGCCATGAAGTATGAGAAATATGCGAAAGGATGAGCCTGATGAGTGCAAATCCTAGACCTAACCCAAACCTAACATGCGTTATCCTCTAAAATATTTATCAAGACCAGGTTTAATTGAATGTTTCAGTGTGGTACCACATTACTACGTGATCCAAACCAGAAAAAACCGAGGATCCGTACAACAGGTATGCGAAGAATGCGAAAGTATGAGTCTGAGCAGTGAAAATCTCAGGCCTTACCTAGACCTAACTTGCGTTGTCTTCTAAAATATTGATGGAAACCTGGTTTCATTGACTGTTTCAGTGTGGTACTACATTACTACGTGATGCAATCTAGAAGAAGCCCAGGATCTAGCCATCAAGTATGAGAAATATGCGAAAGAATGAGCCTGATGACAGCATATCCCAGACCTAACCTAGACCTAACATGCGTTATCCTCTAAAATATTGAGCGAAACCTGGTTTAATGGACAGTTTCAGTATGGTACCACAGTACTACGTAAACCAAACCAGAAAAAACCCAGGATCTGTTCAAAAAGTATGTGAAAAATTCGAAAATGTGAGCCTGATGAGGGCAAATCTTAGACCTAACCTTAACCTAACATGCGTTATCCTCTAAAATATTTATCCAGACCAGGTTTCATTGAATGTTTCAGTGTGGTACCACTTTACTACGTGATCCAATCCAGAAATAGCCCAGGATCTAGCCATGAAGTATGAGAAATATGCGAAAGTAAGAGCCTGATCAGGGCAAATCCTAGACCTATCCCAGACCTAACTTGCGTTATCCTCTAAAATATTGATCGAAATCAGGTTTAATTGACTGTTTCAGCGTGGTGCCACATTACTACGTGATACAATCCAGAAACAGCCCAGGATCTAGCCATGAAGTCTGAGCAATATGCGAAAGTATGAGCCTGATGAGGGCAAATCCTGGACCTAACCCAGACCTAACATGCGTTATCCTCTAAAATATTTATCAAGACCAGGTTTAATTGAATGTTTCAGTGTGGTACCGCATTACTACGTGATGCAATCCAGAAATAGCCCAGGATCTAGCCATGAAGTATGAGAAATATGCGAAAGTATGAGCCTGATGAGGGCAGATCCTAGACCTAACCCAGACCTAACATGCGTTATCCTCTAAAATATTTATCAAGACCAGGTTTAATTGAATGTTTCAGTGTGGTACCACATTACTACGTGATGCAATCCAGAAAAAGCCCAGTACCAAGCCATCAAGTTTGAGAAATATGCGAAAGAATGAGCCTGATGAGGGCAAATACTAGACCCAACCCAGACCTAACATGCGTTATCCTCTAAAATATTGATCGCAACCAGGTTTAATGGACTCTCTCAGTGTGGTACCACACTACTACGTGATCCAAACCAGAAAAAACCCAGGATCTGTTCAACAAGTATGTGAAAAACGCGAAAGTATGAGTCTGATGAGGTCAAATCCCAGACCTATCCCAGACTTAACTTGTGTTATCCTCTAAAATAATGATCGAAACCAGGTTTCATTGAATGTTTCAGTGTGGTACCACTTCACTACGTGATGCAATCCAGAAAAAGCCCAGGATCTAGCCATGAAGTATGTGAAATATGCGAAAGTATGAGCCTGATGAGGGCAAATCCTAGAACTAACCCAAACCTAACATGCGTTATCCTCTAAAATATTTATCAAGACCAGGTTTAATTGAACGTTTCAGTGTGGTACCACATTACTACGAGAACCAAACCAGAAAAAACCCAGGATCCGTTCAACAAGTATGTGAAGACTGCGAAAGTATGAGTCTGATGAGGTCAAATCCCAGACCTATCCCAGACTTAACTTGCGTTATCATCTAAAATATTGATCGAAATCAGGTTTAATCGACTGTTTCAGCGTGGTACCACATTACTACGTGGTACAATCCAGAAACAGCCCAGGATCTAGCCATGAAGTATGAGAAATATGCGAAAGTATGAGCCTGATGAGGGCAAATCCTAGACCTAACCCAAACCTAACATGCGTTATCCTCTAAAATATTTATCAAGACCAGGTGTAATTGAATGATTCAGTGTGGTACCACATTACTACGTGAACCAAACCAGAAAAATCCCAGGATCCGTTCAACAAGTATGTTAAAACTGCGACAGTATGACCCTGATAAGGGCAAATCCCAGGCCTAACCTAGACCTAACATGCGTTGTCCTCTAAAATATTGATGGAAACAAGGTTTAATTGACTGTTTCAGTGTTGTACTTCATTACTACGTGATGCAATCCAGAAAAAGCCCAGGATCTAGCCATCAAGTATGAGAAATATGCGAAAGAATGAGCCTGATGAGAGCAAATCCCAGACCTAACCTAGATCTAACATGAATTATTCTCTAAAATATTGATCGAAACCAGTTTTAATTGACTGTTTCAGTGTTGTACTTCATTACTACGTGACGCAATCCAGAAAAAGCCCAGGATCTAGCCATGAAGTATGAGAAATATGCGAAAGTATGAGCCTGATGAGGGCAAATCCTAGACCTAACCCAGACCTAACATGCGTTATTCTGTAAAATTTTTATCAAGACCAGGTTTAATTGAATGATTCATTGTGGTACCTCATTACTGCGTGATCAAAACCAGAAAAAACCCAGGATCCGTTCAACAAGTATGTGAAGAATGCGAAAGTATGAGTCTGATCAGTGAAAATCTCAGGACTTACCTAGACCCAACTTGCGTTGTCCTCTAAAATATTGATGGAAACCAGGTTTCATTGACTGTTTCAGTGTGGTACTACATTACTACGTGATGCAATCCAGAAAAAGCCCAGGATCTAGCCATCAAGTATGAGAAATATGCGAAAGAATGAGCCTTATGAGAGCAAATCCCAGACCTAACCTAGACCTAACATGCGTTATCCTCTAAAATATTGAGCGAAACCAGGTTTAATGGACTGTTTCAGTGAGGTACCACACTACTTCGTGATCCAAACCAGAAAAAGCCCAGGATCTGTTCAACAAGTATGTGAAAAACGCTAAACTGTGAGCCTGATGAGAGCAAATCCCAGACCTAACCTAGACCTTACATGCGTTATCCTCTAAAATATTGAGCGAAACCAGGTTTAATGGACTGTTTCAGTGTGGTCCCACATTACTACATGATCCGAACCAGAAATAACCCAGGGTCCGTTCAACAAGTATGTGAAGAATGCGAAAGTATGAGTCTGATGAGTGAAAATCCCAGACCTATCCCAGACCTAACTTGCGTTATCCTCTAAAATATTGATCGAAACCAGGTTTAATCGACTGTTTCAGTGCGGTACCACATTGCTGCGTGATCCAAACCAGAAAAACCCAGGATCTGTTCAACAAGTATGTGAAAAACGCTAAACTGTGAGCCTGATGGGGGCAAATCTTAGACCTAACCCAGACATAAGATGCGTTATCCTCTAAAATATTTATCCAGACCAGGTTTCATTGAATGTTTCAGTGTGGCACCACATTCCTACGTGATCCAATCCAGAAATAGCCCAGGATCTAGCCACGAAGTATGAGAAATATGCGAAAGTAAGAGCCTGATGAGAGCAAATCCCGGACCTAACCTAGACCTAACATGCGTTATCCTCTAAAATATTGAGCGAAACCAGGTTTAATGGACTGTTTCAGTGAGGTACCACACTACTTCGTGATCCAAACCAGAAAATGCCCAGGATCTGTTCAACAAGTATGTGAAAAACGCTAAACTGTGAGCCTGATGAGGGCAAATCTTAGACCTAACCCAGACATAAGATGCGTTATCCTCTAAAATATTTATCCAGACCAGGTTTCATTGAATGTTTCAGTGTGGCACCACTTTCCTACGTGATCCAATCCAGAAATAGCCCAGGATCTAGCCACGAAGTATGAGAAATATGCGAAAGTAAGAGCCTGATGAGGGCAAATCCTAGACCTATCCCAGACCTAACTTGCGTTATCCTCTAAAATATTGATCGAAACCAGGTTTAATCGACTGTTTCAGCGTGGTGCCACATTACTACGTGATACAATCCAGAAACAGCCCAGGATCTAGCCATGAAGTATGAGAAATATGCGAAAGTATGAGCCTGATGAGGGCAAATCCTAGACCTAACCCAAACCTAACATGCGTTATCCTCTAAAATATTTATCAAGACCAGGTTTAATAAAATGTTTCAGTGTGAAACCACATTACTACGTGAACCAAACCAGAAAAAACCCAGGATCCGTTCAACAAGTATGTTAAAACTGCGACAGTATGACCCTGATGAGGGCAAATCCCAGGCCTAACCTAGACCTAACATGCGTTGTCCTCTAGAATATTGATGGAAACCAGGTTTAATTGACTGTTTCAGTGTTGTACTTCATTACTACGTGATGCAATCCAGAAAAAGCCCAGGATCTAGCCATCAAGTATGAGAAATATGCGAAAGAATGAACCTGATGAGAGCAAATCCCAGACCTAACCTAGACCTAACATGAATTATTCTCTAAAATATTGATCGAAACCAGGTTTAATTGACTGTTTCAGTGTTGTACTTCATTACTACGTGATGCAATCCAGAAAAAGCCCAGGATCTTGCCATCAAGTATGAGAAATATGCGAAAGAATGAGCCTGATGGGAGCAAATCCCTGACCTAACCTAGACCTAACATGAATTATTCTCTAAAATATTGATCAAAACCAGGTTTACTTGACTATTTCAGTGTGGTACCACATTACTACGTGATCCAATCCAGAAACAACCCAGGATCTAGCCATGAACTATGAGAAATATGCGAAATTATGAGCCTGATGAGGGCAAATCCTAGACCTAACCCAAACCTAACATGCGTTATCCTCTAAAATATTTATCAAGACCAGGTTTAATTGAATGTTTCAGTGCGGTACCACATTACTACGTGAACCAAACCAGAAAAAACACAGGATCCGTTCAACAAGTATGTTAAAACTGCGACAGTATGACCCTGATGAGGGCAAATCCCAGGCCTAACCTAGACCTAACATGCGTTGTCCTCTAAAATATTGATGGAAACCAGGTTTAATTGACTGTTTCAGTGTTGTACTTCATTACTACGTGATGCAATCCAGAAAAAGCCCAGGATCTAGCCATGCAGTGTGAGAAATATGCGAAAGTAAGAGCCTGATGAGGGCAAATCCCAGACCTAACCTAGACCTAGCATGTATAATTCTCTAAAATATTGATCGAAACCAGGTTTAATTGACTGTTTCAGTGTTGTACTTCATTATTACGTGATGCAATCCAGAAAAAGCCCAGGATCTAGCCATCAAGTATGAGAAATATGCGAAAGAATGAGCCTGACGAGGGCAAATCCCAGACCTAACCTAGACCTAACATGAATTATTCTCTAAAATATTGATCGAAATCAGGTTTACTTGCCTGTTTCAGTGTGGCCCCACATTACTACGTGATCCAAACCAGAGAAAAACCCGGGGTCTGTTCAACAAGTATGTGAAAAGCGCGAAAGTATGAGTCTGATGAGGTCAAATCCCAGACCTATCCCAGACTTAAATTGCGTTATCCTCTAAAATATTGATCGAAACCAGGTTTAATCGACTGTTTCAGCGTGGTGCCACATTACTACGTGATACAATCCAGAAACAGCCCAGGATCTAGCCATCAAGTATGAGAAATATGCGAAAGTATGAGCCTGATGAGGGCAAATCCTAGACCTAACCCAAACCTAACATGCGTTTTCCTCTAAAATATTTATCAAGACCAGGTTTAATTGAATGTTTCAGTGTGGTACCACATTACTACGTGAACCAAGCCTGAAAAAACCCAGGATCCGTTCAACAAGTATGTTAAAACTGCGACAGTATGACCCTGATGCGGGCAAATCCCAGGCCTAACCTAGACCTAACATGCGTTGTCCTCTAGAATATTGATGGAAACCAGGTTTAATTGACTGTTTCAGTGTTGTACTTCATTACAACGTGATGCAATCCAGAAAAAGCCCAGGATCTAGCCATGAAGTATGAGAAATATGCGAAAGAATGAGCCTGATGAGAGCAAATCCCAGACCTAACCTAGACCTAACATGCGTTATCCTCCAAAATATTGATCGAAACAAGGTTTAATTGACTGTTTCAGCGTGGTACCACATTACTACGTGATACAATCCAGAAACAGCCCAGGATCTAGCCATGAAGTATGAGAAACATGCGAAAGTATGAGCCTGATGAGTGAAAATCCCAGGCCTAACCTAGACCTAACATGCGTTATCCTCTAAAATATTGATCGAAACCCGGTTTAATCGACTGTTTCAGTGTGGTACCATATAACTATGTGATCCAAACCAGAAAATAACCCAGGATCTGTTCAAGGAGTATGTGAAGTGTGCGAAAGTATGAGTCTGATGAGGTCAAATCCCAGACCAATCCCAGACTTAACTTGCGTTATCCTCTAAAATATTGATCGAAACCAGGTTTAATCGACTGTTTCAGTGTGGTACCACATTAGTACGTGATCCAAACCAGAAAAAGCCCAGGATCTAGCCATCAAGTATGAGAAATATGCGAAAGAATGAGCCTGGTGAGAGCAAATACCAGACCTAACCTAGACCTTACATGCGTTATCCTCTAAAATATTGAGCGAAACCAGGTTTAATGGACTGTTTCAGTGTGGTACCACACTACTTCGTGATCCAAACCAGAAAAATCCCAGGATCTGTTCAACAAGTATGTGAAAAACGCTAAACTGTGAGCCTGATGAGGGCAAATCTTAGACCTAACCCAGACCTAAGATGCGTTAACCTCTAAAATATTTATCAAGACCAGGTTTAATTGATTGTTTCAGTGAGGTCCCACATTACTACGTGATCCAAACCAGAAAAAACCCAGGATCTGTTCAACATGTATGAGAAATATGCGAAAGAATGAGCCTGATGAGGGCAAATCCTAGACCTAACCCAGACCTAACATGCGTTATCCTCTAAAATATTTATCAAGACCAGGTTTAATTGATTGTTTCAGTGTGGTCCCACATTACTACGTGATCCAAACCAGAAACAGCCCAGGATCTAGCCTTGAAGTATGAGAAATATGCGAAAGTATGAGCCTGATGAGGGCAAATCCTAGACCTAACCCAGACCTAACATGCGTTATCCTCTAAAATATTGATCGAAACCAGGTTTAATTGACTGTTTCAGCGTGGTACCACATTACTACGTAATACAATCCAGAAACAGCCCAGGATCTAGCCTTGAAGTATGAGAAATATGCGAAAGTATGAGCCTGATGAGGGCAAATCCTAGACCTAACCCAGACCTAACATGCGTTATCCTCTAATATATTTATCAAGACCAGGTTTAATTGATTGTTTCAGTGTGGTCCCACATTACTACGTGATCCAAACCAGAAAAAACCCAGGATCTGTTCAACATGTATGAGAAATATGCGAAAGAATGAGCCTGATGAGAGCAAATCCCAGACCTAACATAGACCTAACATGAATTATTCTCTAAAATATTGATCGAAACCAGGTTTAATTGACTGTTTCAGTGTGGTCCCACATTACTACGTGATCCAAACCAGAAATAACCCAGGATCCGTTCAACAAGTATGTGAAGAATGCGAAAGTATGAGTCTGATGAGTGAAAATCCCAGGCCTAACCTAGACCTAACATGCGTTATCCTCTAAAATATTGATCCAAACCAGGTTTAATGGACTGTTTCAGCGTGGTACCACACTACTACGTGATCCAAACCAGAAAAAACCCAGGATCTGTTCAACAAGTATGTGAAAAACGCGAAAGTATGAGCCTGATGAGGGCAAATCCCAGACATATCCCAGACCTAACTTGCGTTGTCCTCTAAGATATTGATGGAAACCAGGTTTCATTGACTGTCTCAGTGTTGTACTTCAATACTACGTGATGCGATCCAGAAAAAGCCCAGGATCTAGCCATCAAGTATGAGAAATATGCGAAAGAATGAGCCTGATGAGAGCAAATCCCAGACCTAACCTAGACCTAACATGCGCTATCCTCAAAAATATTGATCGAAACCTGGTTTAATCGACTGTTTCAGTGTGGTGCCACATTACTATGTGATCCAAACCTGAGAAAACCCAGGATCTGTTCACCAAGTATGTGAAAAACGCGAAAGTATGAGTCTGATGAGGTCAAATCCCAGACCTATCCCAGACTTAACTTGCGTTATCCTCTAAAATATTTATCAAGACCAGGTTTAATTGAATGTTTCAGTGTGGTACCACATTACTACGAGAAACAAACCAGAAAAAACCCAGGATCCGTTCAACAAGCATGTGAAGAATGCGAAAGTATGAGTCTGATCAGTGAAAATCTCAGGCCTTACCTAGACCTAACTTGCGTTGTCCTCTAAAATATTGATGGAAACCAGGTTTCATTGACTGTTTCAGTGTGGTGCTACATTACTACGTGATGTAATCCAGAAAAAGCCCAGGATCTAGCCATCAAGTATGAGAAATATGCGAAAGAATGAGCCTGATGAGAGCAAATCCCAGACCTAACCTAGACCTAACATGCGTTATCCTCTAAAATATTGAGCGAAACCAGGTTTAATGGACTGTTTCAGTGAGGTACCACACTACTTCGTGATCCAAACCAGAAAAAGCCCAGGATCTGTTCAACAAGTATGTGAAAAACGCTAAACTGTGAGCCTGATGAGGGCAAATCTTAGACCTAACCCAGACATAAGATGCGTTATCCTCTAAAATATTTATCCAGACCAGGTTTCATTGAATGTTTCAGTGTGGTACCACTTTGCTACGTGATCCAATCCAGAAATAGCCCAGGATCTAGCCATGAAGTATGAGAAATATGCGAAAGTATGAGCCTGATGTGGGCAAATCCTAGACCTAACCCAGACCTAACATGCGTTATCCTCTAAAGTATTTATCAAGATCAGGTTTAATTGATTGTTTCAGTGTGGCCCCACATTACTACGTGATCCAAACCAGAAAAAACCCAGGATCTGTTCAACATGTATGAGAAATATGCGAAAGAATGAGCCTGATGAGAGCAAATGCCAGACCTAACCTAGACCTAACATGAATTATTCTCTAAAATATTGATCGAAACCAGGTTTACTTGACTGTTTCAGTGTGGTCCCACATTACTACGTGATCCAAACCAGAAGAAACCCAGGATCTGTTCACCAAGTATGTGAAAAACGCGAAAGTATGAGTCTGATGAGGTCAAATCCCAGACCTATCCCAGACTTAGCTTGCGTTATCCTCTAAAATATTGATCGAAACCAGATTTAATCGACTGTTTCAGCGTGGTGCCACATTACTACGTGATACAATCCAGAAACAGCCCACGATCTAGCCATCAAGTATGAGAAATATGCGAAAGAATGAGCCTGATGAGAGCAAATCCCAGACCTAACATAGACCTAACATGAATTATTCTCTAAAATATTGATCGAAACCAGGTTTAATTGACTGTTTCAGTGTGGACCCACATTACTACGTGATCCAAACCAGAAATAACCCAGGATCCGTTCAACAAGTATGTGAAGAATGCGAAAGTATGAGTCTGATGAGTGAAAATCCCAGGCCTAACCTAGACCTAACATGCGTTATCCTCTAAAATATTGATCCAAACCAGGTTTAATGGACTGTTTCGGCGTGGTACCACACTACTACGTGATCCAAACCAGAAAAAACCCAGGATCTGTTCAACAAGTATGTGAAAAACGCGAAAGTATGAGCCTGATGAGGGCAAATCCCAGACATATCCCAGACCTAACTTGCGCTGTCCTCTAAGATATTGATGGAAACCAGGTTTCATTGACTGTTTCAGTGTGGTACTACATTACTACGTGATGCAATCCAGAAAAAGCCCAGGATCTAGCCATCAAGTATGAGAAATATGCGAAAGAATGAGCCTGATGACAGCAAATCCCAAACCTAACATAGACCTAACATGAATTATTCTCTAAAATATTGATCGAAACCAGGTTTAATTGACTGTTTCAGTGTGGTCCCACATTACTACGTGATCCAAACCAGAAATAACCCAGGATCCGTTCAACAAGTATGTGAAGAATGCGAAAGTATGAGTCTGATGAGTGAAAATCCCAGGCCTAACCTAGACCCAACATGCGTTATCCTCAAAAATATTGATCGAAACCTGGTTTAATCGACTGTTTCAGTGTGGTACCACATTACTATGTGATCCAAACCTGAAAATAACCCAGGATCTGTTCAACAAGTATGTGAAACACGCGAAAGTATGGGTCTGATGAGATCAAATCCCAGACCTATCCCAGACTTAACTTGTGTTATCTCTCCACATTACTACGTGATACAATCCAGAAACAGCCCAGGATCTAGCCACGAAGTATGTGAAATATGCGAAAGTATGAGCCTGATGAGGGCAGTCCTAGACCTAACCCAAACCTAACATGCGTTATCCTCTAAAATATTTATCAAGACCAGGTTTAATGGACTGTTTCAGTGTGGTACCACACTACTACGTGATACAAACCAGAAAAAGCCCAGGATCTAGCCATCAAGTATGAGAAATATGCGAAAGAATGAGCCTGATGAGAGCAAATCCCAGACCTAACCTAGACCAAACATGAATTATTCTCTAAAATATTTATCAAGACCAGGTTTAATGGACTGTTTCAGTGTGGTACCACACTACTACGTGATACAAACCAGAAAAAGCCCAGGATCTAGCCATCAAGTATGAGAAATATGCGAAAGTATGAGCCTGATGAGGGCAAATCCTAGACCTAACCCAAACCTAACATGCGTTATCCTCTAAAATATTTATCAAGACCAGTATTAATTGAATGTTTCAGTGTGGTACCACATTACTACGTGAACCAAGCCTGAAAAAACCCGGGATCCGTTCAACAAGTACGTGAAGAATGCGAAAGTATGAGTCTGATGAGTGAAAATCCCAGGCCTAACCTAGACCTAACATGCGTTATCCTCAAAAATATTGATCGAAACCTGGTTTAATCGTCTGTTTCAGTGTGGTGCCACATTACTATGTGATCCAAACCAGAAAATAACCCAGGATCTGTTCAACGAGTATGTGAAGTGTGCGAAAGTATGAGTCTGATGAGGTCAAATCCCAGACCAATCCCAGACTTAACATGCGTTATCCTCTAAAATATTGATCGAAACCTGGTTTAATCGACTGTTTCAGTGTGGTACCACATTACTACGTGATCCAAACCAGAAAAAACCCAGGATCTAGCCACCAAGAATGAGAAATATGCGAAAGAATGAGCCTGATGAGAGCAAATCCCAGACCTAACCTAGACCTTACATGCGTTATCCTCTAAAATATTGAGCGAAACCAGGTTTAATGGACAGTTTCAGTGTGATACCACACTGCTTCGTGATCCAAACCAGAAAAAACCCAGGATCTGTTCAACAAGTATGTGAAAAACGCTAAACTGTGAGCCTGATGAGGGCAAATCTTAGACCCAACCCAGACCTAAGATGCGTTATCCTCTAAAATATTTATCCAGACCAGGTTTCATTGAATGTTTCAGTGTGGTACCACTTTACTACGTGATCCAATCCAGAAAAAGCCCAGGATCTAGCCATCAAGTATGAGAAATATGCGAAAGTAGGAGCCTGATGAGGGCAAATCCTAGACCTATCCCAGACCTGACTTGCGTTATCCTCTAAAATATTGATCGAAACCAGGTTTAATTGACTGTTTCAGCGTGGTACCACATTACTACGTGATACAATCCAGAAACAGCCCAGGGTCTAGCCTTCAAGTATGAGAAATATGCGAAAGTATGAGCCTGATGAGGGCAAATCCTAGACCTAACCCAGACCTAACATGCGTTATCCTCTAAAATATTTATCAAGACCAGGTTTAATTGATTGTTTCAGTGTGGTCCCACATTACTACGTGATCCAAACCAGAAAAAACCCAGGATCTGTTCAACATGTCTGAGAAATATGCGAAAGAATGAGCCTGATGAGAGCAAATCCCAGGCCTAACCTAGACCTAACATGAATTATTCTCTAAAATATTGATCGAAACCAGGTTTAATTGACTGTTTCAGTGTGGTCCCACATTACTACATGATCCAAACCAGAAATAACCCAGGATCCGTTCAACAAGTGTGTGAAGAATGCGAAAGTATGAGTCTGATGAGTGAAAATCCCAGACCTAACCTAGACCTAACATGCGTTATCCTCTAAAATATTGATCGAAACCTGGTTTAATCGACTGTTTCAGTGTGGTACTACATTACTACGTGATGCAATCCAGAAAAAGCCCAGGATCTAGCCATCAAGTATGAGAAATATGTGAAAGAATGAGCCTGATGAGAGCAAATCCCAGACCTAACCTAGACCAAACATGCGTTATCCTCTAAAATATTGAGCGAAACCAGGTTTAATGGACTGTTTCAGTGTGGTACCACACTACTTCGTGATGCAAACCAGAAAAAACCCAGGATCTGTTCAACAAGTATGTGAAAAACGCTAAACTGTGAGCCTGATGAGGGCAAATCTTAGACCTAACCCAGACCTAAGATGCGTTATCCTCTAAAATATTTATCCAGACCAGGTTGCATTGAATGTTTCGGTGTGGTCCCACATTACTACGTGATCCAAACCAGAAAAAACCCAGGATCCGTTCAACAAGTATGTGAAGAATGCGAAAGTATGAGTCTGATGAGTGAAAATCCCAGGCCTAACCTAGACCTAACATGCGTTATCCTCAAAAATATTGATCGAAACCTGGTTTAATCGTCTGTTTCAGTGTGGTGCCACATTACTATGTGATCCAAACCAGAAAATAACCCAGGATCTGTTCAACATGTATGAGAAATATGCGAAAGAATGAGCCTGATGAGGGCAAATCCTAGACCTAACCCAGACCTAACATGCGTTATCCTCTAAAATATTGATCGAAACCAGGTTTAATTGACTGTTTCAGCGTGGTACCACATTACTACGTAATACAATCCAGAAACAGCCCAGGATCTAGCCTTGAAGTATGAGAAATATGCGAAAGTATGAGCCTGATGAGGGCAAATCCCAGACCTAACCTAGACCTAACATGAATTATCCTCTAAAATATTTATCAAGACCAGGTTTAATTGATTGTTTCAGTGTGGTCCCACATTACTACGTGATCCAAACCAGAAAAAACCCAGGATCTGTTCAACAAGTATGTGAAGAATGCGAAAGTATGAGTCTGATGAGTGAAAATCCCAGGCCTAACCTAGACCTAACATGCGTTATCCTCTAAAATATTGATCCAAACCAGGTTTAATGGACTGTTTCAGCGTGGTACCACACTACTACGTGATCCAAACCAGAAAAAACCCAGGATCTGTTCAACAAGTATGTGAAAAACGCGAAAGTATGAGCCTGATGAGGGCAAATCCCAGACATATCCCAGACCTAACTTGCGTTGTCCTCTAAGATATTGATGGAAACCAGGTTTCATTGACTGTCTCAGTGTTGTACTTCAATACTACGAGATGCGGTCCTGAAAAAGCCCAGGATCTAGCCATCAAGTATGAGAAATATGCGAAAGAATGAGCCTGATGAGAGCAAATCCCAGACCTAACCTAGACCTAACATGAATTATTCTCTAAGATATTGATCGAAACCATGTTTAATTGACTGTTTCAGTGTGGTCCCACATTACTACGTGATCCAAACCAGAAAAAAACCAGGATCCGTTCAACAAGTATGTGAAGAATGCGAAAGTATGAGTCCGATGAGTGAAAATCCCAGGCCTAACCTAGACCTAACATGCGCTATCCTCAAAAATATTGATCGAAACCTGGTTTAATCGTCTGTTTCAGTGTGGTACGACATTAGTATGTGATCCAAACCTGAAAAAACCCAGGATCTGTTCACCAAGTATGTGAAAAACGCGAAAGTATGAGTCTGATGAGGTCAAATCCCAGACCTATCCCAGACTTAACTTGCGTTATCCTCTAAAATATTTATCAAGACCAGGTTTAATTGAATGTTTCAGTGTGGTACCACATTACTACGAGAAACAAACCAGAAAAAACCCAGGATCCGTTCAACAAGCATGTGAAGAATGCGAAAGTATGAGTCTGATCAGTGAAAATCTCAGGCCTTACCTAGACCTAACTTGCGTTGTCCTCTAAAATATTGATGGAAACCAGGTTTCATTGACTGTTTCAGTGTGGTACTACATTACTACGTGATGCAATCCAGAAAAAGCCCAGGATCTAGCCATCAAGTATGAGAAATATGCGAAAGAATGAGCCTGATGAGAGCAAATCCCAGACCTAACCTAGACCTAACATGAATTATTCTCTAAAATATTGATCGAAACCAGGTTTACTTGACTGTTTCAGTGTGGTCCCACATTACTACGTGATCCAAACCAGAAGAAACCCAGGATCTGTTCACCAAGTATGTGAAAAACGCGAAAGTATGAGTCTGATGAGGTCAAATCCCAGACCTATCCCAGACTTAGCTTGCGTTATCCTCTAAAATATTGATCGAAACCAGGTTTAATCGACTGTTTCAGCGTGGTGCCACATTACTACGTGATACAATCCAGAAACAGCCCACGATCTAGCCATCAAGTATGAGAAATATGCGAAAGAATGAGCCTGATGAGAGCAAATCCCAGACCTAACATAGACCTAACATGAATTATTCTCTAAAATATTGATCGAAACCAGGTTTAATTGACTGTTTCAGTGTGGACCCACATTACTACGTGATCCAAACCAGAAATAACCCAGGATCCGTTCAACAAGTATGTGAAGAATGCGAAAGTATGAGCCTGATGAGGGCAAATCCCAGACATATCCCAGACCTAACTTGCGCTGTCCTCTAAGATATTGATGGAAACCAGGTTTCATTGACTGTTTCAGTGTGGTACTACATTACTACGTGATGCAATCCAGAAAAAGCCCAGGATCTAGCCATCAAGTATGAGAAATATGCGAAAGAATGAGCCTGATGACAGCAAATCCCAAACCTAACATAGACCTAACATGAATTATTCTCTAAAATATTGATCGAAACCAGGTTTAATTGACTGTTTCAGTGTGGTCCCACATTACTACGTGATCCAAACCAGAAATAACCCAGGATCCGTTCAACAAGTATGTGAAGAATGCGAAAGTATGAGTCTCATGAGTGAAAATCCCAGGCCTAACCTAGACCCAACATGCGTTATCCTCAAAAATATTGATCGAAACCTGGTTTAATCGACTGTTTCAGTGTGGTACCACATTACTATGTGATCCAAACCTGAAAATAACCCAGGATCTGTTCAACAAGTATGTGAAACACGCGAAAGTATGAGTCTGATGAGGTCAAATCCCAGACCTATCCCAGACTTAACTTGTGTTATCTCTCCACATTACTACGTGATACAATCCAGAAACAGCCCAGGATCTAGCCACGAAGTATGTGAAATATGCGAAAGTATGAGCCTGATGAGGGCAGTCCTAGACCTAACCCAAACCTAACATGCGTTATCCTCTAAAATATTTATCAAGACCAGGTTTAATGGACTGTTTCAGTGTGGTACCACACTACTACGTGATACAAACCAGAAAAAGCCCAGGATCAAGCCATCAAGTATGAGAAATATGCGAAAGAATGAGCCTGATGAGAGCAAATCCCAGACCTAACCTAGACCAAACATGAATTATTCTCTAAAATATTGATCAAAACCAGGTTTAATTGACTGTTTCAGTGTGGCACCACATTACTGCGTGATCCAATCCAGAAATAGCCCAGGATCCAGCCATGAAGTATGAGAAATATGCGAAAGAATGAGCCTGACGAGGGCAAATCCCAGACCTAACCTAGACCTAACATGAATTATTCTCTAAAATATTGATCGAAACCAGGTTTGCTTGACTGTTTCAGTGTGGCCCCACATTACTACGTGATCCAAACCAGAAAAAACCCAGGATCTAGCCATCAAGTATGAGAAATATGCGAAAGTATGAGCCTGATGAGGGCAAATCCTAGACCTAACCCAAACCTAACATGCGTTATCCTCTAAAATATTTATCAAGACCAGTATTAATTGAATGTTTCAGTGTGGTACCACATTACTACGTGAACCAAGCCTGAAAAAACCCGGGATCCGTTCAACAAGTATGTGAAGAATGCGAAAGTATGAGTCTGATGAGTGAATATCCCAGGCCTAACCTAGACCTAACATGCGTTATCCTCAAAAATATTGAACGAAACCTGGTTTAATCGTCTGTTTCAGTGTGGTGCCACATCACTATGTGATCCAAACCAGAAAATAACCCAGGATCTGTTCAACGAGTATGTGAAGTGTGCGAAAGTATGAGTCTGATGAGGTCAAATCCCAGACCAATCCCAGACTTAACATGCGTTATCCTCTAAAATATTGATCGAAACCTGGTTTAATCGACTGTTTCAGTGTGGTACCACATTACTACGTGATCCAAACCAGAAAAAACCCAGGATCTAGCCATCAAGAATGAGAAATATGCGAAAGAATGAGCCTGATGAGAGCAAATCCCAGACCTAACCTAGACCTTACATGCGTTATCCTCTAAAATATTGAGCGAAACCAGGTTTAATGGACTGTTTCAGTGTGATACCACACTGCTTCGTGATCCAAACCACAAAAAACCCAGGATCTGTTCAACAAGTATGTGAAAAACGCTAAACTGTGAGCCTGATGAGGGCAAATCTTAGACCCAACCCAGACCTAAGATGCGTTATCCTCTAAAATATTTATCCAGACCAGGTTTCATTGAATGTTTCAGTGTGGTACCACTTTACTACGTGATCCAATCCAGAAAAAGCCCAGGATCTAGCCATCAAGTATGAGAAATATGCGAAAGTAGGAGCCTGATGAGGGCAAATCCTAGACCTATCCCAGACCTAACTTGCGTTATCCTCTAAAATATTGATCGAAACCAGGTTTAATTGACTGTTTCAGCGTGGTACCACATTACTACGTGATACAATCCAGAAACAGCCCAGGGTCTAGCCTTGAAGTATGAGAAATATGCGAAAGTATGAGCCTGATGAGGGCAAATCCTAGACCTAACCCAGACCTAACATGCGTTATCCTCTAAAATATTTATCAAGACCAGGTTTAATTGATTGTTTCAGTGTGGTCCCACATTACTACGTGATCCAAACCAGAAAAAACCCAGGATCTGTTCAACATGTATGAGAAATATGCGAAAGAATGAGCCTGATGAGAGCAAATCCCAGGCCTAACCTAGACCTAACATGAATTATTCTCTAAAATATTGATCGAAACCAGGTTTAATTGACTGTTTCAGTGTGGTCCCACATTACTACATGATCCAAACCAGAAATAACCCAGGATCCGTTCAACAAGTGTGTGAAGAATGCGAAAGTATGAGTCTGATGAGTGAAAATCCCAGACCTAACCTAGACCTAACATGCGTTATCCTCTAAAATATTGATCGAAACCTGGTTTAATCGACTGTTTCAGTGTGGTACTACATTACTACGATATGCAATCCAGAAACAGCCCAGGATCTAGCCATCAAGTATGAGAAATATGCGAAAGAATGAGCCTGATGAGAGCAAATCCCAGACCTAACCTAGACCTAACATGCGTTATCCTCTAAAATATTGAGCGAAACCAGGTTTAATGGACTGTTTCAGTGTGGTACCACACTACATCGTGATGCAAACCAGAAAAAACCCAGGATCTGTTCAACAAGTATGTGAAAAACGCTAAACTGTGAGCCTGATGAGGGCAAATCTTAGACCTAACCCAGACCTAAGATGCGTTATCCTCTAAAATATTTATCCAGACCAGGTTGCATTGAATGTTTCGGTGTGGTCCCACATTACTACGTGATCCAAACCAGAAAAAACCCAGGATCCGTTCAACAAGTATGTGAAGAATGCGAAAGTATGAGTCTGATGAGTGAAAATCCCAGGCCTAACCTAGACCTAACATGCGTTATCCTCAAAAATATTGATCGAAACCTGGTTTAATCGTCTGTTTCAGTGTGGTGCCACATTACTATGTGATCCAAACCAGAAAATAACACAGGATCTGTTCAACGAGTATGTGAAGTGTGCGAAAGTATGAGTCTGATGAGGTCAAATCCCAGACCAATCCCAGACTTAACATGCGTTATCCTCTAAAATATTGATCGAAACCAGGTTTAATCGACTGTTTCAGTGTGGTACCACATTACTACGTGATCCAAACCAGAAAAAACCCAGGATCTAGCCATCAAGTATGAGAAATATGCGAAAGAATGAGCCTGATGAGAGCAAATCCCAGACCTAACCTAGACCTTACATGCGTTATCCTCTAAAATATTGAGCGAAACCAGGTTTAATGGACTGTTTCAGTGTGATACCACACTGCTTCGTGATCCAAACCAGAAAAAACCCAGGATCTGTTCAACAAGTATGTGAAAAACGCTAAACTGTGAGCCTGATGAGGGCAAATCTTAGACCTAACCCAGACCTAAGATGCGTTATCCTCTAAAATAATTATCCAGACCAGGTTTCATTGAATGTTTCAGTGTGGTACCACCTTACTACGTGATCCAATCCAGAAAAAGCCCAGGATCTAGCCATCAAGTATGAGAAATATGCGAAAGTAGGAGCCTGATAAGGCCAAATCCTAGACCTATCCCAGACCTAACTTGCGTTATCCTCTAAAATATTGATCGAAACCAGGTTTAATTGACTGTTTCAGCGTGGTACCACATTACTACGTGATCCAATCCAGAAAAAGCCCAGGATCTAGCCATCAAGTATGAGAAATATGCGAAAGTAGGAGCCTGATAAGGCCAAATCCTAGACCTATCCCAGAACTAACTTGCGTTATCCTCTAAAATATTGATCGAAACCAGGTTTAATTGACTGTCTCAGCGTGGTACCACATTACTACGTGATACAATCCAGAAACAGCCCAGGGTCTAGCCTTGAAGTATGAGAAATATGCGAAAGTATGAGCCTGATGAGGGCAAATCCTAGACCTAACCCAGACCTAACATGCGTTATCCTCTAAAATATTAATCGAAACCTGGTTTAATCGACTGTTTCAGTGTGGTACCACATTACTATGTGATCCAAACCAGAAAAAGCCCAGGATCTAGCCATCAAGTATGAGAAATATGCGAAAGAATGAGCCTGGTGAGAGCAAATACCAGACCTAACCTAGACCTTACATGCGTTATCCTCTAAAATATTGATCGAAACCAGGTTTAATTGACTGTCTCAGCGTGGTACCACATTACTACGTGATACAATCCAGAAACAGCCCAGGGTCTAGCCTTGAAGTATGAGAAATATGCGAAAGTAGGAGCCTGATAAGGCCAAATCCTAGACCTATCCCAGACCTAACTTGCGTTATCCTCTAAAATATTGATCGAAACCAGGTTTAATTGATTGTTTCAGTGTGGTCCCACATTACTACGTGATCCAAACCAGAAAAACCCAGGATCTGTTCAACATGTATGAGAAATATGCGAAAGAATGAGCCTGATGTGAGCAAATCCCAGACCTAACCTAGACCTAACATGCGTTATCCTCTAAAATATTGATCGAAACCTGGTTTAATCGACTGTTTCAGTGTGGTACCACATTACTATGTGATCCAAATCAGAAAATAACCCAGGATCTGTTCAAGGAGGTTGTGAAGTGTGCGAAAGTATGAGCCTGATGAGGGCAAATCCTAGACCTAACCCAGACCTAACATGCGTTATCCTCTAAAATATTAATCGAAACCTGGTTTAATCGACTGTTTCAGTGTGGTACCACATTACTATGTGATCCAAACCAGAAAAAGCCCAGGATCTAGCCATCAAGTATGAGAAATATGCGAAAGAATGAGCCTGGTGAGAGCAAATACCAGACCTAACCTAGACCTTACATGCGTTATCCTCTAAAATATTGATCGAAACCAGGTTTAATCGACTGTTTCAGTGTGGTACCACATTACTACGTGATCCAAGCCAGAAAAAACCCAGGATCTAGCCATCAAGTATGAGAAATATGCGAAAGAATGAGCCTGATGAGAGCAAATCCCAGACCTAACCTAGACCTTACATGCGTTATCCTCTAAAATATTGAGCGAAACCAGGTTTAATGGACTGTTTCAGTGTGGTACCACACTGCTTCGTGATCCAAACCAGAAAAAACCCAGGATCTGTTCAACAAGTATGTGAAGAATGCGAAAGTATGAGTCTGATGAGTGAAAATCCCAGACCCAACCTATACCTTACATGCGTTATCCTCTAAAATATTGAGCGAAACCAGGTTTAATGGACTGTTTCAGCGTGGTACCACATTACTACGTGATACAATCCAGAAACAGCCCAGGGTCTAGCCTTGAAGTATGAGAAATATGCGAAAGTATGAGCCTGATGAGGGCAAATCCTAGACCTAACCAAGACCTAACATGCGTTATCCTCTAAAATATTTATCAAGACCAGGTTTAATTGATTGTTTCAGTGTGGTCCCACATTACTACGTGATCCAAACCAGAAAAAACCCAGGATCTGTTCAACATGTATGAGAAATATGCGAAAGAATGAGCCTGATGAGAGCAAATCCCAGACCTAACCTAGACCTAACATGAATTATTCTCTAAAATATTGATCGAAACCAGGTTTAATTGACTGTTTCAGTGTGGTCCCACATTACTACATGATCCAAACCAGAAATAACCCAGGATCCGTTCAACAAGTATGTGAAGAATGCGAAAGTATGAGTCTGATGAGGGCAAATCCTAGACCTATCCCAGACCTAACTTGCGTTATCCTCTAAAATATTTATCAAGACCAGGTTTAATTGAATGTTTCAGTGTGGTACCACATTACTGCGTGATCCAAACTAGAAAAAACCCAGGATCCGTTCAACAAGTATGTGAAGAATGCGAAAGTATGAGTCTGTTCAGTGAAAATCTCAGGCCTTACCTAGACCTAACTTGCGTCGTCCTGTAAAACATTGATGGAAACCAGGTTTCATTGACTGTTTCAGTGTGGTACTACATTACTACGTGATGCAATCCAGGAAAAGCCCAGGATCTAGCCATCAAGTATGAGAAATATGCGAAAGAATGAGCCTGATGAGAGCAAATCCCAGACCTAACCTAGACCTAACATGCGTTATCCTCCAAAATATTGATCGAAACCAGGTTTAATTGACTGTTTCAGCGTGGTACCACATTACTACGTGATACAATCCAGAAACAGCCCAGGATCTAGCCATGAAGTATGAGAAACATGCGAAAGTATGAGCCTGATGAGTGAAAATCCCAGGCCTAACCTAGACCTAACATGCGTTATCCTCTAAAATATTGATCGAAACCCGGTTTAATCGACTGTTTCAGTGTGGTACCATATAACTATGTGATCCAAACCAGAAAATAACCCAGGATCTGTTCAAGGAGTATGTGAAGTGTGCGAAAGTATGAGTCAGATGAGGTCAAATCCCAGACCTATCCCAGACCTAACTTGCGTTATCCTCTAAAATATTTGTCCAGACCAGGTTTCATTGAATGTTTCAGTGTGGTCCCACATTACTACGTGATCCAAACCAGAAAAAACCCAGGATCCGTTCAACAAGTATGTGAAGAATGCGATAGTATGAGTCTGATGAGTGTAAATCCCAGGCCTAACCTAGACCTAACATGCGTTATCCTCTAAAATATTGATCGAAACCCGGTTTAATCGACTGTTTCAGTGTGTTACCACATTACTATGTGATCCAAACCAGAAAATAACCCAGGATCTGTTCAAGGGGTATGTGAAGTGTGCGAAAGTATGAGTCTGATGAGGTCAAATCCCAGACCAATCCCGGACTTAACTTGCGTTATCCTCTAAAATATTGATCGAAACCAGGTTTAATCGACTGTTTCAGTGTGGTCCCACATTACTACGTGATCCAAACCAGAAAAAAACCAGGATCCGTTCAACAAGTATGTGAAGAATGCGAAAGTATGAGTCCGATGAGTGAAAATCCCAGGCCTAACCTAGACCTAACATGCGCTATCCTCAAAAATATTGATCGAAACCTGGTTTAATCAACTGTTTCGGTGTGGTACCACATTACTATGTGATCCAAACCTGAAAAAACCCAGGATCTGTTCAACAAGTATGTGAAAAACGCTAAACTGTGAGCCTGATGAGGGCAAATCTTAGACCTAACCCAGACCTAAGATGCGTTAACCTCTAAAATATTTATCCAGACCAGGTTTCATTGAATGTTTCAGTGTGGTACCACTTTACTACGTGATCCAATCCAGAAATAGCACAGGATCTAGCCATGAAGTATGAGAAATATGCGAAACTGAGAGCCAGATGAGGGCAAATCCTAGACCTATCCCAGACCTAACTTGCGTTATCCTCTAAAATATTGATCGAAACCAGGTTTAATTGACTGTTTCAGCGTGGTACCACATTACTACGTAATACAATCCAGAAACAGCCCAGGATCTAGCCTTGAAGTATGAGAAATATGCGAAAGTATGAGCCTGATGAGGGCAAATCCTAGACCTAACCCAGACCTAACATGCGTTATCCTCTAAAATATTTATCAAGACCAGGTTTAATTGATTGTTTCAGTGTGGTCCCACATTACTACGTGATCCAAACCAGAAAACACCCAGGATCTGTTCAACGTGTATGAGAAATATGCGAAAGAATGAGCCTGATGAGAGCAAATCCCAGACCTGACATAGACCTAACATGAATTATTCTCTAAAATATTGATCGAAACCAGGTTTAATTGACTGTTTCAGTGTGGTCCCACATTACTACGTGATCCAAACCAGAAATAACCCAGGATCCGTTCAACAAGTATGTGATGAATGCGAAAGTATGAGTCTGATGAGTGAAAATCCCAGGCCTAACCTAGACCTAACATGCGTTATCCTCTAAAATATTGATCCAAACCAGGTTTAATGGACTGTTTCAGGGTGGTACCACACTACTACGTGATCCAAACCAGAAAAAACCCAGGATCTGTTCAACAAGTATGTGAAAAACGCGAAAGTATGAGCCTGATGAGGGCAAATCCCAGACATATCCCAGACCTAACTTGCGTTGTCCTCTAAGATATTGATGGAAACCAGGTTTCATTGACTGTCTCAGTGTTGTACTTCAATACTACGTGATGCGATCCAGAAAAAGCCCAGGATCTAGCCATCAAGTATGAGAAATATGCGAAAGAATGAGCCTGATGAGAGCAAATCCCAGACCTAACCTAGACCTAACATGAATTATTCTCTAAAATATTGATCGAAACCAGGTTTAATTGACTGTTTCAGTGTGGTCCCACATTACTACGTGATCCAAACCAGAAAAAAACCAGGATCCGTTCAACAAGTATGTGAAGAATGCGAAAGTATGAGTCCGATGAGTGAAAATCCCAGGCCTAACCTAGACCTAACATGCGCTATCCTCAAAAATATTGATCGAAACCTGGTTTAATCAACTGTTTCGGTGTGGTACCACATTACTATGTGATCCAAACCTGAAAAAACCCAGGATCTGTTCACCAAGTATGTGAAAAACGCGAAAGTATGAGTCTGATCAGTGAAAATCTCAGGCCTAACCCAGACATAAGATGCGTTATCCTCTAAAATATTTATCCAGACCAGGTTTCATTGAATGTTTCAGTGTGGTACCACTTTGCTACGTGATCCAATCCAGAAACAGCCCAGGATCTAGCCATGAAGTATGAGAAATATGCGAAAGTAAGTGCCTGATGAGGTCAAATCCCAGACCTATCCCAGACTTAACTTGTGTTATCCTCTAAAATATTGATCGAAACCAGGTTTAATCGACTGTTTCAGCGTGGTACCACATTTCTACGTGATCCAATCCAGAAACAGCCCAGGATCTAGCCATGAAGTATGAGAAATATGCGAAAGTAAGAGCCTGATGAGGGCAAATCCTAGACCTATCCCAGACGTAACTTGCGTTATCCTCTAAAATATTGATCGAAACCAGGTTTAATCGACTGTTTCAGCGTGGTACCACATTACTACGTGATACAATCCAGAAACAGCCCAGGATCTAGCCACGAAGTATGTGAAATATGCGAAAGTATGAGCCTGATGGGGGCAAATCCTAGACCTAACCCAAACCTAACAAGCGTTATCCTCTAAAATATTTATCAAGACCAGGTTTAATTGACTGTTTCAGTGTTGTACTTCATTACTACGTGATCCAATCCAGAAACAGCCCAGGATCTAGCCATGCAGTATGAGAAATATGCGAAAGTATGAGCCTGATGAGGGCAAATCCCAGACCTCACCTAGACCTAGCATGTATTATTCTCTAAAATATTGATCGAAACCAGGTTTAATTGACTGTTTCAGTGTTGTACTTCGCTACTACGTGATGCAATCCAGAAAAAGCCCAGGATCTGTTCAACAAGTATGTGAAAAACGCTAAACTGTGAGCCTGATGAGGGCAAATCTTAGACCTAACCAAGACATAAGATGCGTTATCCTCTAAAATATTTATCCAGACCAGGTTTCATTGAATGTTTCAGTGTGGTACCACTTTGCTACGTGATCCAATCCAGAAATAGCCCAGGATCTAGCCATGAAGTATGAGAAATATGCGAAAGTAAGAGCGTGATGAGGGCAAATCCTAGACCTATCCCAGACCTAACTTGCGTTATCCTCTAAAATATTGATCGAAACCAGGTTTAATTGACTGTTTCAGCGTGGTACCACATTACTACGTGATCCAATCCAGAAACAGCCCAGGATCTAGCCATGCAGTATGAGAAATATGCGAAAGTATGAGCCTGATGAGGGCAAATCCCAGACCTAACCTAGACCTAGCATGTATTATTCTCTAAAATATTGATCGAAACCAGGTTTAATTGACTGTTTCAGTGTTGTACTTCATTACTACGTGATGCAATCCAGAAAAAGCCCAGGATCTAGCCATCAAGTATGAGAAATATGCGAAAGAATGAGCCTGACGAGGGCAAATCCCAGACCTAACCTAGACCTAACATGAATTATTCTCTAAAATATTGATCGAAACCAGGTTTGCTTGACTGTTTCAGTGTGGCCCCACATTACTACGTGATCCAAACCAGAAAAAACCCAGGATCTGTTCAACAAGTATGTGAAAAACGCGAAAGTATGAGTCTGATGAGGTCAAATCCCAGACCTATCCCAGACTTAAATTGCGTTATCCTCTAAAATATTGATCGAAACCAGGTTTAATCGACTGTTTCAGCGTGGTGCCACATTACTACGTGATACAATCCAGAAACAGCCCAGGATCTAGCCATCAAGTATGAGAAATATGCGAAAGTATGAGCCTGATGAGGGCAAATCCTAGACCTAACCCAAACCTAACATGCGTTATCCTCTAAAATATTTATCAAGACCAGTATTAATTGAATGTTTCAGTGTGGTACCACATTACTACGTGAACCAAGCCTGAAAAAACCCGGGATCCGTTCAACAAGTATGTTAAAACTGCGACAGTATGACCCTGATGAGGGCAAATCCCAGGCCTAACCTAGACCTAACATGCGTTGTCCTCTAGAATATTGATGGAAACCAGGTTTAATTGACTGTTTCAGTGTTGTACTTCATTACTACGTGATGCAATCCAGAAAAAGCCCAGGATCTAGCCATCAAGTATGAGAAACATGCGAAAGAATGAGCCTGATGGGAGCAAATCCCAGACCTAACCTAGACCTAACATGCGTTATCCTCTAAAATATTGAGCGAAACCAGGTTTAATGGACTGTTTCAGTGTGGTACCACACTACTTCGTGATCCAAACCAGAGAAAGCCCAGGATCTGTTCAAGAAGTATGTGAAAAACGCTAAACTGTGAGACTGATGAGGGCAAATCTTAGACCTAACCCAGACCTAAGATGCGTTATCCTCTAAAATATTTATCCAGACCAGGTTTCATTGAATGTTTCTGTGTGGTACCACTTTACTACCTGATACAATCCAGAAACAGCCCAGGATCTAGCCATGAAGTATGAGATATATGCGAAAGTATGAGCCTGATGAGGGCAAATCCTAGACCTAACCCAAACCTAACATGCGTTATCCTCTAAAATATTTATCAAGAAAAGGTTTAATTGAATGTTTCAGTGTGGTACCACATTACTACGTGAACCAAACCCGAAAAAACCCAGGATCTGTTCAACATGTATGAGAAATATGCGAAAGAATGAGCCTGATGAGAGCAAATCCCAGACCTATCCTAGACATAACATGAATTATTCTCTAAAATATTGATCGAAAACAGGTTTACTTGAATGTTTCAGTGTGGTACCACATTACTACGTGATCCAAACCAGAAAAAACCCAGGATCCGTTCAACAAGTATGTGAAGAATGCGAAAGTATGAGTCTGATGGGTGAAAATCCCAGGCCTACCCTAGACCTAACATGCGTTATCCTCTAAAATATTGATCGAAACCTGGTTTAATCGACTGTTTCAGTGTGGTACCACATTACTATGTGATCCAAACCAGAAAATAACCCAGGATCCGTTCAAGGAGTATGTGAAGTGTGCGAAAGTATGAGTCTGATGAGGTCTAATCCCAGACCTATCCCAGACCTAGCTTGCGTTATCCTCTAAAATATTGATCGAAACCAGGTTTAATCGACTGTTGCAGTGTGGTACCACATTACTACGTGATCCAAACCAGAAAAAGCCCAGGATCTAGCCATCAAGTATGAGAAATATGCGAAAGAATGAGCCTGATGACAGCAAATCCCAAACCTAACATAGACCTAACATGAATTATTCTCTAAAATACTGATCGAAACCAGGTTTAATTGACTGTTTCAGTGTGGTACCACATTACTATGTGATCCAAACCAGAAAATAACCCAGGATCTGTTCAACGAGTATGTGAAGTGTGCGAAAGAATGAGTCTGATGAGGTCAAATCCCAGACCATTCCCAGACTTAACTTGCGTTATCCTCTAAAATATTGATCGAAACCAGGTTTAATCGACTGTTCCACTGTGGTACCACATTACTACGTGATCCAAACCAGAAAAAACCCAGGATCTAGCCATCAAGTATGAGAAATATGCGAAAGAATGAGCCTGATGGGAGCAAATCCCAGACCTAACCTAGACCTTACATGCGTTATCCTCTAATATATTGAGCGAAACCAGGTTTAATCGACTGTTTCAGTGTGGTACCACATTACTACGTGATCCAAACCAGAAAAAACCCAGGATCTAGCCATCAAGTATGAGAAATATGCGAAAGAATGAGCCTGATGGGAGCAAATCCCAGACCTAACCTAGACCTAACATGCGTTATCCTCTAAAATATTGATGGAAAGCAGGTTTAATTACTGTTTCAGTGTTGTACTTCATTACTACGTGATGCAATCCAAAAAACGCCCAGGATCTAGCAATCAAGTATGAGAAATATGCGAAAGAGTGAGCCTGATGAGAGCAAATCCCAGACCTGACCTAGACCTAACATGAATTATTCTCTAAAATATTGATCGAAACCAGGTTTAATTCGCTGTTTCAGTGTGGTCCCACATTACTACGTGATCCAAACCAGAAAAAACCCAGGATCTGTTCAACAAGTATGTGAACAATGCGAAAGTATGAGTCTGATGAGTGAAAATCCCAGGCCTAACCTAGACCTAACATGCGTTATCCTCAAAAATATTGATCGAAACCTGGTTTAATCGTCTGTTTCAGTGTGGTACCACATTACTGCGTGATCCAAACTAGAAAAAACCCTGGATCCGTTCAACAAGTATGTGAAGAATGCGAAAGTATGAGTCTGATCAGTGAAAATCTCAGGCCTTTCCTAGACCTAACATGCGTTATCCTCTAAAATATTGATCAAAACCAGGTTTAATTGACAGTTTCAGCGTGGTACCACATTACTACGTGATACAATCCAGAAACAGCCCAGGGTCTAGCCATGAAGTATGATAAACATGCGAAAGTATGAGCCTGATGAGGGCAAATCCCAGGCCTAACCCAGACCAAAGATGCGTTATCCTCTAAAATATTTATCCAGACCAGGTTTCATTGAATGTTTCAGTGAGGTACCACACTACTTCGTGATGCAAACCAGAAAAAACCCAGGATCTGTTCAACAAGTATGTGAAAAACGCTAAACTGTGAGCCTGATGAGGGCAAATCTTAGACCTAACCCAGACCTAAGATGCGTTATCCTCTAAAATATTTATCCAGACCAGGTTGCATTGAATGTTTCGGTGTGGTCCCACATTACTACGTGATCCAAACCAGGAAAAACCCAGGATCCGTTCAACAAGTATGTGAAGAATGCGAAATTATGAGTCTGATGAGTGAAAATCCCAGACCTAACCTAGACCTAACATGCGTTATCCTCTAAAATATTGATCGAAACCTGGTTTAATCGACTGTTTCAGTGTGGTACCACATTACTACGTGATCCAAACCAGAAAAAACCCAGGATCAGTTCAACAAGTATGTGAAGAATGCGAAAGTATGAGTCTGATGAGTGAAAATCCCAGACCTAACCTAGACCTTACATGCGTTATCCTCTAAAATATTGAGCGAAACCAGGTTTAATGGTCTGTTTCAGCGTGGTAGCACATTACTACGTGGTACAATCCAGAAACAGCCCAGGGTCTAGCCTTGAAGTATGAGAAATATGCGAAAGTATGAGCCTGATGAGAGCAAATCCCAGACCTAACCTAGACCTAACATGCGTTATCCTCTAAAATATTGATCGAAACCTGGTTTAATCGACTGTTTCAGTGTGGTACCACATTACTACGTGATCCAAACCAGAAAAAACCCAGGATCTGTTCAACAAGTATGTGAAAAACGCTAAACTGTGAGCCTGATGAGGGCAAATCTTAGACCTAACCCAGACCTAAGATGCGTTATCCTCTAAAATATTTATCCAGACCAGGTTGCATTGAATGTTTCGGTGTGGTCCCACATTACTACGTGATCCAAACCAGGAAAAACCCAGGATCCGTTCAACAAGTATGTGAAGAATGCGAAATTATGAGTCTGATGAGTGAAAATCCCAGACCTAACCTAGACCTAACATGCGTTATCCTCTAAAATATTGATCGAAACCAGGTTTAATGGACTGTTTCAGCGTGGTAGCACATTACTACGTGGTACAATCCAGAAACAGCCCAGGGTCTAGCCTTGAAGTATGAGAAATATGCGAAAGTATGAGCCTGATGAGAGCAAATCCCAGACCTAACCTAGACCTAACATGCGTTATCCTCTAAAATATTGATCGAAACCTGGTTTAATCGACTGTTTCAGTGTGGTACCACATTACTATGTGATCCAAACCAGAAAATAACCCAGGATCTGTTCAACGAGTATGTGAAGTGTGCGAAAGTATGAGTCTGATGAGGTCAAATCCCAGACCAATCCCAGACATAACATGCGTTATCCTCTAAAATATTGATCGAAACCAGGTTTAATCGACTGTTTCAGTGTGGCACCACATTACTACGTGATCCAAACCAGAAAAAACCCAGGATCTAGCCATCAAGTATGAGAAATATGCGAAAGAATGAGCCTGATGAGAGCAAATCCCAGACCTAACCTAGACCTAACATGCGTTATCCTCTAAAATATTGATCGAAACCTGGTTTAATCGACTGTTTCAGTGTGGTACCACATTACTATGTGATCCAAACCAGAAAATAACCCAGGATCTGTTCAACGAGTATGTGAAGTGTGCGAAAGTATGAGTCTGATGAGGTCAAATCCCAGACCAATCCCAGACATAACATGCGTTATCCTCTAAAATATTGATCGAAACCAGGTTTAATCGACTGTTTCAGTGTGGCACCACATTACTACGTGATCCAAACCAGAAAAAACCCAGGATCTAGCCATCAAGTATGAGAAATATGCGAAAGAATGAGCCTGATGAGAGCAAATCCCAGACCTAACCTAGACCTAACATGCGTTATCCTCTAAAATATTGATCGAAACCTGGTTTAATCGACTGTTTCAGTGTGGTACCACATTACTATGTGATCCAAACCAGAAAATAACCCAGGATCTGTTCAACGAGTATGTGAAGTGTGCGAAAGTATGAGTCTGATGAGGTCAAATCCCAGACCAATCCCAGACATAACATGCGTTATCCTCTAAAATATTGATCGAAACCAGGGTTAATCGACTGTTTCAGTGTGGTACCACATTACTACGTGATCCAAACCAGAAAAAACCCAGGATCTAGCCATCAAGTATGAGAAATATGCGAAAGAATGAGCCTGATGAGAGCAAATCCCAGACCTAACCTAGACCTTACATGCGTTATCCTCTAAAATATTGAGCGAAACCAGGTTTAATGGACTGTTTCAGTGTGGTACCACACTGCTTCGTGATCCAAACCAGAACAAACCCAGGATCTGTTCAACAAGTATGTGAAGAATGCGAAAGTATGAGTCTGATGAGTGAAAATCCCAGACCTAACCTAGACCTTACATGCGTTATCCTCTAAAATATTGAGCGAAACCAGGTTTAATTGACTGTTTCAGTGTGGTCCCACATTACAACATGATCCAAACCAGAAATAACCCAGGATCCGTTCAACAAGTATGTGAAGAATGCGAAAGTATGAGTCTGATGAGGGCAAATCCTAGACCTATCCCAGACCTAACTTGCGTTATCCTCTAAAATATTTATCAAGACCAGGTTTAATTGAATGTTTCAGTGTGGTACCACATTACTGCGTGATCCAAACTAGAAAAAACCCAGGATCCGTTCAACAAGTATGTGAAGAATGCGAAAGTATGAGTCTGATCAGTGAAAATCTCAGGCCTTACCTAGACCTAACTTGCGTCGTCCTCTAAAACATTGATGGAAACCAGGTTTCATTGACTGTTTCAGTGTGGTACTACATTACTACGTGATGCAATCCAGGAAAAGCCCAGGATCTAGCCATCAAGTATGAGAAATATGCGAAAGAATGAGCCTGATGAGAGCAAATCCCAGACCTAACCTAGACCTAACATGCGTTATCCTCTAAAATATTGATCGAAACCAGGTTTAATTGACTGTTTCAGCGTGGTACCACATTACTACGTGATACAATCCAGAAACAGCCCAGGATCTAGCCATGAAGTATGAGAAACATGCGAAAGTGTGAGCCTGATGAGGGCAAATCCCAGGCCTAACCCAGACCCAATATGCGTTATCCTCTAAAATATTTATCCAGACCAGGTTTCATTGAATGTTTCAGTGTGGTCCCACATTACTACGTGATCCAAACCAGAAAAAACCCAGGATCCGTTCAACAAGTATGTGAAGAATGCGATAGTATGAGTCTGATGAGTGAAAATCCCAGGCCTAACCTAGACCTAACATGCGTTATCCTCTAAAATATTGATCGAAACCCGGTTTAATCGACTGTTTCAGTGTGGTACCACAGTACTATGTGATCCAAACCAGAAAATAACCCAGGATCTGTTCAAGGAGTATGTGAAGTGTGCGAAAGTATGAGTCTGATGAGGTCAAATCCCAGACCTATCCCAGACCTGACTTGCGTTATCCTCTAAAATATTGATCGAAACCAGGTTTAATCGACTGTTTCAGTGCGGTACCACATTACTACGTGATCCAAACCAGAAAAAACCCAGGATCAGTTCAACAAGTATGTGAAGAATGCGAAAGTATGAGTCTGATGAGTGAGAATCCCAGGGCTAACATAGACCTAACATGCGTTATACTCTAAAATATTGATCGAAACCAGGTTTAATCGACTGTTTCAGTGTGGTACCACATTGCTAAGTGATCCAAACCAGAAAAAACCCAGGATCAGTTCAACAAGTATGTGAAGAATGCGAAAGTATGAGTCTGATGAGTGAAATTCCCAGGGCTAACCTAGACCTGACATGCGTTATCCTCTAAAATATTGATGGAAACCAGGTTTAATTGACTGTTTCAGTGTGGTACCACATTACTATGTGATCCAAACCAGAAAATAACCCAGGATCTGTTCAACGAGTATGTGAAGTGTGCGCAAGTATGAGTCTGATGAGGTCAAATCCCAGACCTATCCCAGACCTAACTTGCGTTATCCTCTAAAATATTGATCGAAACCAGGTTTAATTGACCGTTTCAGTGTGGTACCACATTACTACGTGATTCAAACCAGAAAAAACCCAGGATCAGTTCAACAAGTATGTGAAGAATGCGAATGTATGCGCCTGATGAGGGCAAATCCCAGACCTATCCCAGACCTAACTTGCGTTATCCTCTAAAATATTGATCGAAACCAGGTTTAATTGACCGTTTCAGTGTGGTGCCACATTACTACGTGATCCAAACCAGAAAAAACCCAGGATCTGTTCAACGAGTATGTGAAGTGTGCGAAAGAATGAGCCTGATGAGAGCAAATCCCAGACCTAACCTAGACCTTATATGCGTTATCCTCTAAAATATAGATGGAAACCAGGTTTCATTGACTGTTTCAGTGTGGTACCACATTGTTACGTGATCCAAACCAGAAAAAACCCAGGATCTGTTCAACAAGTATGTGAAAAACGCGAAACTGTGAGCCTGATGAGGGCAAATCTTAGACCTAACCCAGACCTAAGATGCGTTATCCTCTAAAATATTTATCCAGACCAGGTTTCATTGAATGTTTCAGTATGGTACCACTTTACTACGTGATCCAAACCAGAAATAGCCCAGGATCTAGCCATGAAGTATGAGAAATATGCGATAGTAAGAGCCTGATGAGGGCAAATCCTAGACCTATACCAGACCTTACTTGCGTCGTCCTCTAAAACATTGATGGAAACCAGGTTTCATTGACTGTTTCAGTGTGGTACTACATTACTACGTGATGCAATCCAGGAAAAGCCCAGGATCTAGCCATGAAGTATGAGAAATATGCGAAAATATGAGCCTGATGAGGGCAAATCCTAGACGTAACCCAGACCTAACATGCGTTATCCCCTAAAATATTTATGAAGACCAGGTTTAATTGAATGTTTCAGTGTGGTGCCACATTACTACGTGATACAAACCAGAAAAAACCCAGGATCCGTTCAACAAGTATGTGAAAAACGCGAAAGTATGAGCCTGATGAGGGCGAATCCCAGAAATATGCCAGACCTAACTTGCGTTGTCCTCTAAGATATTGATGGAAACCAGGTTTAATTGACTGTTTCAGTGTTGTACTTCATTACTACGTGATACAAACCAGAAAAAACCCAGGATCTGTTCAACAAATATGTGAAAAACGCGAAACTGTGAGCCTGATGAGGGCAAATCTTAGACCTAACCCAGACCAAAGATGAGTTATCCTCTAAAATATTTCTCCAGACCAGGTTTCATTGAATGATTCAGTGTGGTACCACTTTACTACGTGATCCAATCCAGAAATAGCCCAGGATCTAGCCATGAGGTATGAGAAATATGCGAAAGTATGAGCCTGATGAGGGCAAATCCTAGACCTAACCCAGACCTAACATGCGTTATCCTCTAAAATATTTATCAAGACCAGGTTTAATTGAATGTTTCAGTGTGGTACCACATTACTACGTGATCCAAACCAGAAAAAACCCAGGATCCGTTCAACAAGTATGTGAAGAATGCGAAAGTATGAGTCTGATGAGTGAAAATCCCAGGCCTGGCCTAGACCTAACATGCGTTATCATCTAAAATATTGAGCGAAACCAGGTTTAATCGACTGTTTCAGTCTGGTACCACATTACTATGTGATCCAATCCAGAAAATGCCCAGGATCTAGCCATCAAGTATGAGAAATACGCGACAGAATGAGCCTGATGAGAGCAAATCCCAGACCTAACCTAGACCTAACATGAATTATTCTCTAAAATATTGGTCGAAACCAGGTTTAATTGACTGTTTCAGTGTGGTCCCACTTTACTACGTGATCCAAACCAGAAAAAACGCAGGATCCGTTCAACAAGTATGTGAAGAATGCGAAAGTATGAGTCTGATGAGTGATAGTCCCAGGCCTAACCTAGACCAAACATGCGTTATCCTCAAAAGTATTGATCGAAACCTGGTTTAATCGACTGTTTCAGTTTGGTACCACATTACTATGTGATCCAAAGCAGAAAATAACCCAGGATCTGTTCAACGAGTATGTGAAGTGTGCGTAAGTATGAGTCTGATGAGGGCAAATCCCAGACCTATCCCATACCTAACTTGCGTTATCCTCTAAAATATTTATCAAGACCAGGTTTAATTGAATGTTTCAGCGTGGTACCACATTACTACGTGATACAATCCAGAAATAGCCCAGGATCTAGCCATGAAGTATGAGAAATATGCGAAAGTATGAGCCTGATGAGGGCAAATCCTAGACCTAACCCAGACCTAACATGCGTTATCCTCTAAAATATTTATCAAGACCAGGTTTAAATGAATGTTTCAGTGTGGTACCACATTACTACGTGATGCAATCCAGAAAAAGCCTAGGATCTAGCCATCAAGTATAAGAAATATGCGAAAGAATGAGCCTGATGAGGGCAAATCCTAGACCTAACCCAGACCTAACATGCGTTATCCTCTAAAATATTGATCGCAACCAGGTTTAATGGACTGTTTCTGTGTGGTACCACACTACTACGTGATCCAAACCAGAAAAAAACCCAGGATCTGATCAACGAGTATGTGAAGTGTGCGAAAGTATGAGTCTGATGAGGGCAAATCACAGACCTATCCCAGACCTCACTTGCGATATCCTGTAAAATATTGATCGACACCAGGTTTAATTGACTGTTTTAGTGTGGTACCACTTTACTACGTGATCCAAAGCAGAAAAAACCCTCGATCAGGTCAGCATGCATGTTAAAACTGCGAAAGTATGAGCCTGATGATGGCAAATCCCACACCTATCCCAGACCTAACATGCGTTATCCTCTAAAATATTTATCAAGACCAGGTTTAATTGAATGTTTCAGTGTGGTACCGCATTACTACGTGATGCAATCCAGAAAAAGCCTAGGATCTAGCCATCAAGTATAAGAAATATGCGAAAGAATGAGCCTGATGAGGGCAAATCCTAGACCTAACCCAGACCTAACTTGCGTTATCCTCTAAAATATTGATCGAAACCAGGTTTAATTGACTGTTTTAGTGTGGTACCACATTACTACGTGATCCAAACCAGAAAAAACCCAGGATCTGTTCAACAAGTATGTGAAAAACGCGAAACTGTGAGCCTGATGAGGGCAAATCTTAGACCTAACCCAGACCTAAGATGCGTTATCCTCTAAAATATTTATCCAGACCAGGTTTCATTGAATGTTTCAGTGTGGTACCACTTTACTACGTGATCCAATCCAGAAATAGCCCTGGATCTAGCCATGACGTATGAGAAATATGCGATAGTAAGAGCCTGATGAGGGCAAATCCTAGACCTATCCCAGACCTAACTTGCGTTATCCTCTAAAATATTGATCGAAACCAGGTTTAATTGACTGTTTCAGCGTGGTACCACATTACTACGTGATCCAATTCAGAAATAGCCCAGGATCTAGCCTTGATGTATGAGAAATATGCGAATGTATGAGCCTGATGAGGGCAAATCCTAGACGTAACCCAGACCTAACATGCGTCATCCTGTAAAATATTTATCAAGACAAGGTTTAATTGAATGTTTCAGTGTGGTACCACATTACTATGTGATCCAAACCAGAAAATAACGCAGGATCTGTTCAACGAGTATGTGAAGTGTGCGAAAGTATGAGCCTGATGAGGGCAAATCCCAGACCTATCCCAGACCTAACATGCGTTATCCTCTAAAATATTTATCAAGACCTCGTTTAATTGATTGTTTCAGTGTGGACCCACATTACTACGCGATCCAAACCAGAAAAAACCCAGGATCCGTTCAGCAAGTATGTGAAGAATGCGAAAGTATGAGTCTGATGAGTGAAAATCCCAGGCCTGACCTAGACCTAACATGCGTTATCGTCTAAAATATTGAGCGAAACCAGGGTTAATGGACTGTTTCAGTGTGGTACCACACTACTACGTGATCCAAACCAGAAAAAACCCAGGATCTGTTCAACAAGTATGTGAAAAACGCGAAAGTATGAGCCTGATGAGGGCAAATCCCAGACCTATCCCAGACCTAACTTGCGTTGCCCTCTAAAATATTGATGGAAACCAGGTTTAATTGACTGTTTCAGTGTTGCACTTCATTACTACGTGATGCAATCCAGAAAAAGCCCAGGATCTAGCCATCAAGTATGAGAAATATGCGAAAGAATGAGCCTGATGAGAGCAAATCCCAGACCTAACCTAGACCTAACATGAATTATTCTCTAAAATATTGGTCGAAACCAGGTTTAATTGACTGTTTCAGTTTGGTCCCACATTACTACGTGATCCAAACCAGAAAAAACCCAGGATCCGTTCAACAAGTATGTGAAAAACGCGAAACTGTGAGCCTGATGAGGGCAAATCTTAGACCTAACCCAGACCAAAGATGAGTTATCCTCTAAAATATTTCTCCAGACCAGGTTTCATTGAATGATTCAGTGTGGTACCACTTTACTACGTGATCCAATCCAGAAATAGCCCAGGATCTAGCCATGAGGTATGAGAAATATGCGAAAGTATGAGCCTGATGAGGGCAAATCCTAGACCTAACCCAGACCTAACATGCGTTATCCTCTAAAATATTTATCAAGACCAGGTTTAATTGAATGTTTCAGTGTGGTACCACATTACTACGTGATCCAAACCAGAAAAAACCCAGGATCCGTTCAACAAGTATGTGAAGAATGCGAAAGTATGAGTCTGATGAGTGAAAATCCCAGGCCTGGCCTAGACCTAACATGCGTTATCATCTAAAATATTGAGCGAAACCAGGTTTAATCGACTGTTTCAGTCTGGTACCACATTACTATGTGATCCAATCCAGAAAATGCCCAGGATCTAGCCATCAAGTATGAGAAATACGCGACAGAATGAGCCTGATGAGAGCAAATCCCAGACCTAACCTAGACCTAACATGAATTATCCTCTAAAATATTTATCAAGACCAGGTTTAATTGAATGTTTCAGTGTGGTACCGCATTACTACGTGATGCAATCCAGAAAAAGCCTAGGATCTAGCCATCAAGTATAAGAAATATGCGAAAGAATGAGCCTGATGAGGGCAAATCCTAGACCTAACCCAGACCTAACATGCGTTATCCTCTAAAATATTGATCGCAACCAGGTTTAATGGACTGTTTCTGTGTGGTACCACACTACTACGTGATCCAAACCAGAAAAAACCCAAGATCTGTTCAACAAGTATGTGAAAAACGCGAAAGTATGAGCCTGATGAGGGCAAATCCCAGACCTATCCCAGACCTAACTTGCGTTATCCTCCAAAATATTGATCGAAACCAGGTTTAATTGACTGTTTCAGTGTGGTCCCACATTACTACGTGATGCAAACCAGAAAAAACCCAGGATGCGTTCAACAAGTATGTGAAGAATGCGAAAGTATGAGTTTGATGAGTGAAAATCCCAGGCCTAACCTAGACCTAACATGCGTTATCCTCAAAAATATTGTTCGAAACCTGGTTTAATCGACTGTTTCAGTTTGGTACCACATTACTATGTGATCCAAACCAGAAAATAACCCAGGATCCGTTCAACGAGTATGTGAAGTGTGCGTAAGTATGAGTCTGATAAGGGCAAATCCCAGACCTATCCCAGACCTAACTTGCGTTATCCTCTAAAATATTTATCAAGACCAGGTTTAATTGAATGTTTCAGCGTGGTACCATATTACTACGTGATCCAATCCAGAAATAGCCCAGGATCTAGCCATGAAGTATGAGAAATATGCGAAAGTATGAGCCTGATGATGGCAAATCCTAGACCTAACCCAGACCTAACATGCGTTATCCTCTAAAATATTTATCAAGACCAGGTTTAATTGAATGTTTCAGTGTGGTACCACATTACTACGTGATCCAAACCAGAAAAAACCCAGGATCCGTTCAACAAGTATGTGAAGAATGCGAAAGTATGAGTCTGATGAGTGAACATCCCAGGCCTGGCCTAGACCTAACTTGCGTTATCATCTAAAATATTGAGCGAAACCAGGTTTAATCGACTGTTTCAGTGTGGTACCACATTACTATGTGATCCAATCCAGAAAAAGCCCAGGACCTAGCCATCAAGTATGAGAAATATGCGACAGAATGAGCCTGATGAGAGCAAATCCCAGACCTAACCTAGACCTAACATGAATTATTCTCTAAAATATTGGTCGAAACCAGGTTTAATTGACTGTTTCATTGTGGTCCCACTTTACTACGTGATCCAAACCAGAAAAAACGCAGGATCCGTTCAACAAGTATGTGAAGAATGCGAAAGTATGAGTCTGATGAGTGATAATCCCAGGCCTAACCTAGACCAAACATGCGTTATCCTCAAAAGTATTGATCGAAACCTGGTTTAATCGACTGTTTCAGTTTGGTACCACATCACTATGTGATCCAAAGCAGAAAATAACCCAGGATCTGTTCAACGAGTATGTGAAGTGTGCGTAAGTATGAGTCTGATGAGGGCAAATCCCAGACCTATCCCAGACCTAACTTGCGTTATCCTCTAAAATATTTATCAAGACCAGGTTTAATTGAATGTTTCAGCGTGGTACCACATTACTACGTGATACAATCCAGAAATAGCCCAGGATCTAGCCATGAAGTATGAGAAATATGCGAAAGTATGAGCCTGATGAGGGCAAATCCTAGACCTAACCCAGACCTAACATGCGTTATCCTCTAAAATATTTATCAAGACCAGGTTTAAATGAATGTTTCAGTGTGGTACCACATTACTACGTGATGCAATCCACAAAAAGCCTAGGATCTAGCCATCAAGTATAAGAAATATGCGAAAGAATGAGCCTGATGAGGGCAAATCCTAGACCTAACCCAGACCTAACATGCGTTATCCTCTAAAATATTGATCGCAACCAGGTTTAATGGACTGTTTCTGTGTGGTACCACACTACTACGTGATCCAAACCAGAAAAAAACCCAGGATCTGATCAACGAGTATGTGAAGTGTGCGAAAGTATGAGTCTGATGAGGGCAAATCACAGACCTATCCCAGACCTCACTTGCGATATCCTGTAAAATATTGATCGAAACCAGGTTTAATTGACAGTTTTAGTGTGGTACCACTTTACTACGTGATCCAAAGCAGAAAAAACCCTCGATCAGGTCAGCATGCATGTTAAAACTGTGAAAGTAAGAGCCTGATGATGGCAAATCCCACACCTATCCCAGACCTAACATGCGTTATCCTCTAAAATATTTATCAAGACCAGGTTTAATTGAATGTTTCAGTGTGGTACCACATTACTACGTGATGCAATCCAGAAAAAGCCTAGGATCTAGCCATCAAGTATAAGAAATATGCGAAAGTATGAGCCTGATGAGGGCAAATCCTAGACCTAACCCAGACCTAACATGCGTCATCCTCTAAAATATTTATCAAGACCAGGTTTAATTGAATGTTTCAGCGTGGTACCATATTACTACGTGATACAATCCAGAAATAGCCCAGGATCTGATCAACGAGTATGTGAAGTGTGCGAAAGTATGAGTCTGATGAGGGCAAATCACAGACCTATCCCAGACCTAACTTGCGATATCCTCTAAAATATTGATCGAAACTAGGTTTAATTGACAGTTTTAGTGTGGTACCACTTTACTACATGATCCAAAGCAGAAAAAACCCTCGATCAGGTCAGCATGCATGTTAAAACTGCGAAAGTATGAGCCTGATGATGGCAAATCCCACACCTATCCCAGACCTAACATGCGTTATCCTCTAAAATATTTATCAAGACCAGGTTTAATTGAATGTTTCAGTGTGGTACCACATTACTACGTGATGCAATCCAGAAAAAGCCTAGGATCTAGCCATCAAGTATAAGAAATATGCGAAAGAATGAGCCTGATGAGGGCAAATCCTAGACCTAACCCAGACCTAACATGCGTTATCCTCTAAAATATTGATCGCAACCAGGTTTAATGGACTGTTTCTGTGTGGTACCACACTACTACGTGATCCAAACCAGAAAAAACCCAGGATCTGTTCAACAAGTATGTGAAGAATGCGAAAGTATGAGTTTGATGAGTGAAAATCCCAGGCCTAACCTAGACCTAACATGCGTTATCCTCAAAAATATTGATCGAAACCTGGTTTAATCGACTGTTTCAGTGTGGTACCACATTACTATGTGATCCAAACCAGAAAATAACCCAGTATCTGTTCAACGAGTATGTGAAGAATGCGAAAGTATGGGACTGATGAGTGAAAATGCCAGACCTAACCTAGACCTAACATGCGTTATCCTCTAAAATATTGATGCAAACCAGGTTTAATGGACTGTTTCAGTGTGGAACCACACTACTACGTGATCCAAACCAGAAAAAACCCAGGATCTGTTCAACAAGGATGTGAAAAACGCGAAAGTATGAGCCTGATGAGGGCAAATCCCTGACCTATCCCAGACCTAACTTGCGTTGTCCTCTAAGATATTGATGGAAACCAGGTTTAATTGACTGTTTCAGTGTTGTACTTCATTACTACGTGATGCAATCCAGAAAAAGCCCAGGATCTAGCCATCAAGTTTGAGAAATATGCGAAAGAATGAGCCTGATGAGAGCAAATCCCAGACCTAAACTAGACCTAACATGAATTATTCTCTTAAATATTGATCGAAACCAGGTGTAATTGATTGTTTCAGTGTGGTCCCACATTACTACGTGATCCAAACCAGAAAAAACCTAGGATCCGTTCAACAAGTATGTGAAGAATGCGAAAGTATGAGTCTGATGAGGGCAAATCCCAGACCTATCCCAGACCTAACTTGCGTTGTCCTCTAAAATATTGTTCGAAACCAGGTTTAATCGACTGTTTCAGTGTGGTACCACAGTACTACGTGATCCAAACCAGAAGAAACCCAGGATCAGTTCAACAAGTATGTGAAAAACGCGAATGTATGAGCCTGATGAGGGCCAATCCCAGACCTATCCCAGACCTAACTTTTTTTTTTTTTTTTTTTTTTTTTTTGTCGTGGGGAAAATCTTCGAAAGACTCCCTCCCACCTCTTTGGGGAGAGGCGGGAAGGTTGTGTGGGATTCCCAGCGCCCGTAGAATGACGGGCACGGTACCTACCCACTAAAAACCCCACGGTGACCCTTCCGCACGATTTGGGAGGATACCGGGAATCGCTCGAAGCATTCTTCCGGTATCCTCCCCGTGCCCGCGCTTTGCGCCCATCCCCGGGGGGGGGGGGGGACAAACGGTCCACCCGGTAGACACTCTGTCTCATAGCGGCAAGAAGGCGCCACTCCATCCCACCGCGATCCGTCCCGGGGCCGCATTTAGTGGCGGGCTGCGAGCCCCAACTCGCAACCGCCTGCGACCCCGTTTCTACCCCTCGGCGGCCGGGAGCTCATGGCCGCTCCAGGCCACCGAGGGTGCCTCCCCGTGGGCCGAACCTACCCGGTCCGACCCATCGCCGCCTGGCGGGAGGAGGCTCCCCTCAGGGCCCCCCTCACAGCCAGGGTCATCCGCCGCGCAAAGGCCGCCGCCCGCGACGCCTGGCGCCCGGGCGACGCCCTCGCGCCACCATACGAGCGCGAGCCTCAGCGCGCCGCTGAAGCTCGCGCTCCCTTCCCGCGGCCTCCTTCTGCACCATTACGGTCTCGCAGAAGGAGGGCCACGGCCCTCCACTTCCTCTCGCTGTCGAGCATGGCGCGCACCACACCCGGCAGCGAGACATCCCGCCCTATGACGCCGACCAGGACACGGCGCTCCCCCTCCCACGCTGGGCATACCTGGAGGGTATGATCAGCCGTGTCCTGCTCGGCGTCACAATGGCAGCAACGCGCCGTCGGCTCCTTCCCTATCCGGCACAGGTACCTTCCGAAGCTTCCATGCCCGGAAAATACCTGTGCCATCCGGTAAGTAAGCCCCGACTGTCCGGTGCCCCGCAGTTGGCAGGGCCAACCGCTCCTGCCACGCGAGCACCACGAACTGCCGGGCCTGGCGCTTCAAATCGCCCCAAGCAGGTTCCTGCTCTCCCGGGACCGCCCCCACTCCCGCGCGACGGTCGACACGATGACGATACATCATCGCGTGCGACCGCGCGAGGAGATCCATGGGCGGCATCCCCGCAAGGGCCGTCGCCGCCTCATGCGACACGGTCCGGTAGCCGCGGACGACCCTCAGCGCCATCTGCCTCTGCACCCGACGCAGCATCGTCATGCTGCGCCGGGAGGCCGCCAGGTCGTCCGCCCAGACGGGGGCCCCGTATAGGGCCACCGACTGAACCATTGCCACATAGAGGCGGCGAACTCGTCCCGCCGGGCCCCCCAGGTTGGGGAGGATCCGGCCTAAAGCCGAGACCATCCTGTCCAACCGGGGAACTAGGCAGCGGAAATGCTCCTCGAAGCGCCAGTGGCTATCGAGGATCAACCCCAGATAACCTCATCCGGGGCTTCACCTCGATATCAGCCCCACCCACCCGGATCAGAGGGGGTGGCGGATCCTGCCGAGGTGAGTGGAACGCTATCACCTCGGTCTTATGGACCGCCACCGTCATCCCCATCCCCCTGATCCGGTCGACGACGCGTTGAGCCCCCTCCTCGGCGAGGCGCTTGGCCCTCCCCCACTGAGCCCCGACGGCCAGCACCAGTGTGTCATCTGCGTAACACACGGCACTGACGCCGTCGGGGAGGTCGGCCCGCAACACCGCGTCGTACGCGATGTTCCACAGGAGTGGCCCAAGGACCGACCCCTGCGGAACCCCGCAGTAGACCTCCCTTCGCATATCACCATTCCGGCCCGGATACTCGATCCACCTGCCGCGGAGATAATGCCCGACGACTGCCCTGAGATACGGGGGTACCCGATGATATTCGAGCCCCCTCCGTATCTCCCCCCAGGGAAGGGTGTTAAACGCGTTGGCAATATCCAGCGATACCGCCAACGCCACCCCTCCCCGGGAGACGGCCGACTCACGGCGTTGGGGGTCGCGAATCCAACATCCACGATAGACCCCCCATATCGCCGCACACACGTGTGCTCCGACCCCCGGTTTAGTAACCGAAGGTCGAGTCCGGCCGCCCAGTCGCCCAGGATCCCGCCGCGAACGGAAGTTCTGGGGGACCCCCACGCCACCGACTTGGCGTTGAAGTCTCCCAGGACCAGCACCGGCCGGGCCGCGCAGCGCTGCACGCATGCCGCGACCTCGGCTAGGTACTGCCCGAAAGCGACGTGACCGCTGCGAGGCGATATGTAGCACCCTACCACGGCGACTCCCCCCCAGACCACGGCGACGAATCCTCGACCGCGTTCCAGCATGGAGAACGGCGGGGACCCGTCGCCACCTCCCCATACCGTCGCCACCAAGCCGTCCGCGTCGCCCACCCAATGAGGGTGATCAGGGACGCGGTACGGCTCGGCGGCGACAGCCAGGCCAAGGCCAGGCGGGGCGCCATTAATTACCGACCGCCCCAGCCTCCTCCCGGCTGTCCGTCCCCGTGGCACCGTCCACCTCCATGGTGGACGATGCCACCGCCCGCGGCGCCGGAGTCAGAACGGCCCGCCTCTTCCTCTCCTTCCGGGAGGAGGGAGAGCACTTCCTGCTCCCCACTCTGTGGTCGGCTGGCATCCCCCTGTCCGCACATAGCGGGCAGTGGAGGGCCGCCGAGCACTGGCTCGCGCGGTGGTCCTTTGCCCCGCAACGGTAACATTGACCGCTGCGGTCCACCGACGAGGTGCACCACTGCCTCACACGCCCCAATTCGAGGCAGCGGTGACACTGGAGCGGGCGCGGCGCGAGGATTTCCACTCGCGCCGAAACCCACCCCACCAAAACCCTCCCGGATTCCGCCAATTTATGGGCGACGGAGAGGGGGCAGCGGGCCCACACGGACCCCAGGCCGGAAGGAGATCTGCGGATCTCCCCGACCCGCAAATCCCCCTCAGGGCAATCCCCCGCCCTTGCTAGGGCACGCGCCACGTCCTCCGCGGTGGCCGAGCCGGCCAGCCCACACACGCGCATCTCCGTGCGCTTCGTGGGCCGGGCGACCCGGACACCCCGCTCGCCCAGCTGCTCCCGGAGCCTCTGGGCGAGTCGATCGGCCTTCACGCCGCCGTCTGGACCGGGGATCCCCAGCAGGAGACCCCCAGTCACGGCCCGCTTCGCCCTGACGGAAGCGATGCCAAGCACTTCAGGGACACATAGTCCCTGGCAAGCAGCATCGCCTCCGCGAGGGTCAGGTCGCCCCCCTGCGCAGCGGTCAGCGCTACCGTTGCTGTTTTAGGGGGGCGGCCTAGTCGCGCCTTCGCGGCCTTTCCTTTGGCCGCGGGTGGCGGGGGCGGAGGCAGCGCCTGCGAGGCCTTCCTCGACGCCCTCCTCGCCCTTCGCCCCACCACCTCGCTCCACGACACCCCCCCTTGGGGCGGTGCCGCGGAGGATGCGGGAACCGGGACCACGGGTACGCTTCCCCCCTTGGGGGTCACGATCCGAGGCCCCGCAGTCGCCACGGTGGACGGAGCCATCGCTTCCCCCACCTTCGCCTTCCCCGGCCGTGCTGGCACTGGTCGGGGTGGCACCACCCTCCCACCGACCGCTCTTCCGGGGAGGAGCTCCTCCCGGAAGGCGGCCAGCTTCTTCTCAATCATGTCCCCTATCTTCCTCAGGAGATCGTCCTCTGAGGAGGACGGGGATCTCTGCGCGGGCGGAGTGCGTGTGGAAGGGCCCGTGGAGGCCCGCACCACCTCCGCCGCACTCCGCTTTCTAACGGCCGCAGGAGGGCGCGGCGTAGGAGGAGGGAGGACAGGAGGGAGGGCCGCGCTGTTCCAGCGCGCCTCTGCCCTCATCCTCCCACGTCGCTCCTCCTCCAACAGGAGCTGCAGACGGGCGTTCCGCCCGCTTAGCTCCCGCGCCGCGTCCCTCATCATTTGGGCAGCCTCCCTCAGAGTCTCTGCCCCGCCGCACTTCTGCCCCTTAAAAGAGCAGGCAGCGGCCACTTTCTCCACTCGTCTCAGGGACGAGGATATCCTCTCCGATATCCACTCGGTCACCTCGTCCCTGAGGCAGCTCATCCGGACAACCGGGCTAATCGCCCTGCCCACTTCAATGACGGCCTGCCCCGTCATCTTTCTCTTGGAGCCTATAAGGCTCCTGGTGGAGGAGAAGGACGAGACTGACGCAGTCTCGTCGTCTTCCACCACCCTCCACGAAGCCGTGCCAGGCGCTGGAGGCGGCGCGAGCGCCGTCACTCCAGTCCCAACACCGCTTTCCTCCTCCCCCTCTGACTTACCCCGTCCCATCCCCGTTTTAATTTTATACTCCATATTATTATCCCAGACCTAACTTGCGTTATCCTCTAAAATACTGATCGAAACCAGGTTTAATTGACTGTTTCAGTGTTGTACTTCATTACTACGTAATCCAATACAGAAATAGCCCAGGATCTAGCCATGAAGTATGAGAAATATGCGAAAGTATGAGCCTGATGGGGGCAAATCCTAGACCTAACCCAGACCTAACATGCGTTATCCTCTAAAATATTGAGCGAAACCAGGTATAATGGACTGTTTCAGTGTGGTACCACATTACTACGTGATCCAAACCAGAAACAACCCAGGATCTGTTCAACAAGTATGTGAAGAATGCGAAAGTATGAGCCTGATGGGGGCAAATCCCAGACCTATCCCAGACCTAACTTGCGTTATCCTCTAAAATATTGATCGAAACCTGGTTTAATCGACTGTTTCAGTGTGGTACCACATTACTACGTGACCCAAACCAGAAAAAACCCAGGATCCGTTCAACAAGTATGTGAAGAATGCGAAAGTATGAGTCTGATGAGTGAAAATCCCAGGGCTAACCTAGACCTAACATGCGTTATCCTCTAAAATATCGATCCAAACCAGGTTTAATCGACTGTTTCAGGGTGGCACCACTTTACTACGTGATCCAAAGCAGAAAAAACCCTTGATCAGGTCAACATGTATGTTAAAACTGCGAAAGTATGACCCTGATGAGGGCAAATCCCAGGCCTAACCTAGACCTAACATGCGTTGTCCTCTAAAATATTGATGGAAACCAGGTTTAATTGACTGTTTCAGTGTTGTACTTCATTACTACGTTATGCAATCCAGAAAAAGCCCAGGATCTAGCCATCAAGTATGAGAAATATGCGAAAGAATGAGCCTGATAAGAGCAAATCCCAGACCTAACCTAGACCTAACATGAATTGTTCTCTAAAATATTGATCGAAACCAGGTTTAATTGACTGTTTCAGTATGGTCCCACATTACTACGTGATCCAAACCAGAAAAAACCCAGGATCCGTTCAACAAGTATGTGAAGAATGCGAAAGTATGAGTCTGATGAGTGAAAATCCCAGACCTAACCTAGACCTAACATGCGTTATCCTCTAAAATATTGATCCAAACCAGGTTTAATGGACTGTTTCAGTGTGGTACCACACTAGTACGTGATCCAAACCAGGAAAAACCCAGGATCTGTTCAACAAGTATGTGAAAAACGCGAAACTGTGAGCCTGATGAGAGCAAATCCCAGACCTAACCTAGACGTAACATGAATTATTCTCTACAATATTGATCGAAACCAGGTTTAATTGACTGTTTCAGTGTGGTCCCACATTGCTACGTGATCCAAACCAGAAAAAACCCAGGATCCGTTCAACAAGTATGTGAAGAATGCGAAAGTATGAGTCTGATGAGCGAAAATCCCAGGCCTAACCTAGACCTAACATGCGTCATCCTCAAAAATATTGATCGAAACCTGGTTTAATCGACTGTTTCACTGTGGTCCCACATTACTACGTGATGCAATCTAGAAAAAGCCCAGGATCTAGCCATCAAGTATGAGAAATATGCGAAAGAATGAGCCTGATGACAGCAAATCCCAGACCTAACCTAGACCTAACATGCGTTATCCTCTAAAATATTGAGCGAAACCAGGTTTAATGGACTGTTTCAGTGTGGTACCACATTACTACGTGATCCAAACCAGAAACAACCCAGGATCTGTTCAACAAGTATGTGAAAAACGCGAAACTGTGAGCCTCATGAGAGCAAATCCCAGACCTAACCTAGACGTAACATGAATTATTCTCTACAATATTGATCGAAACCAGGTTTAATTGACTGTTTCAGTGTGGTCCCACATTACTACGTGATCCAAACCAGAAAAAACCCAGGATCCGTTAAACAAGTATGTGAAGAATGCGAAAGTATGAGTCTGATGAGTGAAAATCCCAGGCCTAACCTAGACCTAACATGAATTATTCTCTAAAATATTGATCGAAACCAGGTTTAATCGACTGTTTCAGTGTGGTACCACATTACTACGTGATCCAAACCAGAAAAAAACCCAGGATCTGATCAACGAGTATGTCAAGTGTGCGACAGTATGACCCTGATGAGGGCTAACCCCAGACCTATCCCAGACCTAACATGCGTTATCCTCTAAAATATTGATCGAAACCAGGTTTAATTGACTGTTTCAGTGTGGTCCCACATTACTACGTGATCCAAACCAGAAAAAACCCAGGATCCGTTAAACAAGTATGTGAAGAATGCGAAAGTATGAGTCTGATGAGTGAAAATCCCAGGCCTAAACTAGACCTAACATGCGTTATCCTCAATAATATTGATCGAAACCAGGTTTAATTGACTGTTTCAGTGTGGTCCCACATTACTACGTGATCCAAACCAGAAAAAACCCAGGATCCGTTAAACAAGTATGTGAAGAATGCGAAAGTATGAGTCTGATGAGTGAAAATCCCAGGCCTAAACTAGACCTAACATGCGTTATCCTCAATAATATTGATCGAAACCAGGTTTAATCGACTGTTTCAGTGTGGTACCACATTACTACGTGATCCAAACCAGAAAAAAACCCAGGATCTGATCAACGAGTATGTCAAGTGTGCGACAGTATGACCCTGATGAGGGCTAACCCCAGACCTATCCCAGACCTAACATGCGTTATCCTCTAAAATATTGATCGAAACCAGGTTTAATTGACTGTTTCAGTGTGGTCCCACATTACTACGTGATCCAAACCAGAAAAAACCCAGGATCCGTTCAACAAGTATGTGAAGAATGCGAAAGTATGAGTCTGATGAGTGAAAATCCCAGGCCTAACCTAGACCTAACATGAATTATTCTCTAAAATATTGATCGAAACCAGGTTTAATCGACTGTTTCAGTGTGGTACCACATTACTACGTGATCCAAACCAGAAAAAAACCCAGGATCTGATCAACGAGTATGTCAAGTGTGCGACAGTATGACCCTGATGAGGGCTAACCCCAGACCTATCCCAGACCTAACATGCGTTATCCTCTAAAATATTGATCGAAACCAGGTTTAATTGACTGTTTCAGTGTGGTCCCACATTACTACGTGATCCAAACCAGAAAAAACCCAGGATCCGTTAAACAAGTATGTGAAGAATGCGAAAGTATGAGTCTGATGAGTGAAAATCCCAGGCCTAAACTAGACCTAACATGCGTTATCCTCAATAATATTGATCGAAACCAGGTTTAATTGACTGTTTCAGTGTGGTCCCACATTACTACGTGATCCAAACCAGAAAAAACCCAGGATCCGTTAAACAAGTATGTGAAGAATGCGAAAGTATGAGTCTGATGAGTGAAAATCCCAGGCCTAAACTAGACCTAACATGCGTTATCCTCAATAATATTGATCGAAACCAGGTTTAATCGACTGTTTCAGTGTGGTACCACATTACTACGTGATCCAAACCAGAAAAAAACCCAGGATCTGATCAACGAGTATGTCAAGTGTGCGACAGTATGACCCTGATGAGGGCTAACCCCAGACCTATCCCAGACCTAACATGCGTTATCCTCTAAAATATTGATCGAAACCAGGTTTAATTGACTGTTTCAGTGTGGTCCCACATTACTACGTGATCCAAACCAGAAAAAACCCAGGATCCGTTCAACAAGTATGTGAAGAATGCGAAAGTATGAGTCTGATGAGTGAAAATCCCAGGCCTAACCTAGACCTAACATGAATTATTCTGTAAAATATTGATCAAAACCAGATTTAATTGACTGTTTCAGTGTGGTCCCACATTACTACGTGATCCAAACCAGAAAAAACCCAGGGTCCGTTCAACAAGTATGTGAAGAATGCGAAAGTATGAGTCTGATGAGTGAAAATCCCAGGCCTAACCTAGACCTAACATGAATTATTCTCTAAAATATTGATCGAAACCAGGTTTAATTGACTGTTTCAGTGTGGCCCCACATTACTACATGATCCAAACCAGAAATAACCCAGGATCCGTTCAACAAGTATGTGAAGAATGCGAAAGTATGAGTCTGATGAGTGAAAATCCCAGGCCTAACCTAGACCTAACATGCGTTATCCTCAAAAATATTGATCGAAACCTGGTTTAATCGACTGGTTCACTGTGGTCCCACATTACTACGTGATCCAAACCAGAAACAACCCAGGATCTGTTCAACAAGTATGTGAAGAATGCGAAAGTATGAGTCTGATGAGTGAAAATCCCAGGCCTAACCTAGACCTAACATGCGTTATCCTCAAAAATATTGATCGAAACCTGGTTTAATCGACTGGTTCACTGTGGTCCCACATTACTACGTGATGCAATCTAGAAAAAGCCCAGGATCTAGCCATCAAGTATGAGAAATATGCGAAAGAATGAGCCTGATGACAGCAAATCCCAGACCTAACCTAGACCTAACATGCGTTATCCTCTAAAATATTGAGCGAAACCATGTTTAATGGACTGTTTCAGTGTGGTACCACATTACTACGTGATCCAAACCAGAAACAACCCAGGATCTGTTCAACAAGTATGTGAAGAATGCGAAAGTATGAGTCTGATGAGTGAAAATCCCAGGCCTAACCTAGACCTAACATGCGTTATCCTCAAAAATATTGATCGAAACCTGGTTTAATCGTCTGTTTCAGCGTGGTACCACATTACTACGTGATACAATCCAGAAACAGCCCAGGGTCTAGTCTTGAAGTATGGGAAATATGCGAAAGTATGAGCCTGATGAGGGCAAATCCTAGACCTAACCCAGACCTAACATGCGTTATCCTCTAAAATATTTATCAAGACCAGGTTTAATTGATTGTTTCAGTGTGGTCCCACATTACTACGTGATCCAAACCAGAAAAAACCCAGGATCTGTTCAACATGTATGAGAAATATGCGAAAGAATGAGCCTGATGAGAGCAAATCCCAGACCTAACCTAGACCTAACATGAATTATTCTCTAAAATATTGATCGAAACCAGGTTTAATTGACTGTTTCAGTGTGGCCCCACATTACTACATGATCCAAACCAGAAATAACCCAGGATCCGTTCAACAAGTATGTGAAGAATGCGAAAGTATGAGTCTGATGAGGGCAAATCCTAGACCTATCCCAGACCTAACTTGCGTTATCCTCTAAAATATTTATCAAGACCAGGTTTAATTGAATGTTTCAGTGTGGTACCACATTACTGCGTGATCCAAACTAGAAAAAACCCAGGATCCGTTCAACAAGTATGTGAAGAATGCGAAAGTATGAGTCTGATCAGTGAAAATCCCAGGCCTAACCTAGACCTAACATGCGTTGTCCTCTAAAACATTGATGGAAACCAGGTTTCATTGACTGTTTCAGTGTGGTACTACATTACTACGTGATGCAATCCAGGAAAAGCCCAGGATCTAGCCATCAAGTATGAGAAATATGCGAAAGAATGAGCCTGATGAGAGCAAATCCCAGACCTAACCTAGACCTAACATGCGTTATCCTCTAAAATATTGATCGAAACCAGGTTTAATTGACTGTTTCAGCGTGGTACCACATTACTACGTGATACAATCCAGAAACAGCCCATGATCTAGCCATGAAGTATGAGAAACATGCGAAAGTATGAGCCTGATGAGGGCAAATCCCAGGCCTAACCCAGACCTAAGATGCGTTAGCCTCTAAAATATTTATCCAGACCAGGTTTCATTGAATGTTTCAGTGTGGTCCCACATTACTACGTGATCCAAACCAGAAAAAACCCAGGATCCGTTCAACAAGTATGTGAAAAACGCTAAACTGTGAGCCTGATGAGGGCAAATCTTAGACCTAACCCAGACCTAAGATGCGTTATCCTCTAAAATATTTATCCAGTCCAGGTTTCATTGAATGTTTCAGTGTGGTACCACTTTACTACGTGATCCAATCCAGAAATAGCCCAGGATCTAGCCATGAAGTAAGAGAAATATGCGAAAGTAAGGGCCTGATGAGGGCAAATCCTAGACCTATCCCAGACGTAACTTGCGTTATCCTCTAAAATATTGATCGAAACCAGGATTAATTGACTGTTTCAGCGTGGTACCACATTACTACGTGATACAATCCAGAAACAGCCCAGGGTCTAGCCTTGAAGTATGAGAAATATGCGAAAGTATGAGCCTGATGAGGGCAAATCCCAGGCCTAACCCAGACCTAAGATGCGTTATCCTCTAAAATATTTATCCAGTCCAGGTTTAATTGACTGTTTCAGCGTGGTACTACATTACTACGTGATGCAATCCAGAAAAAGCCCAGGATCTAGCCATCAAGTATGAGAAATATGCGAAAGAATGAGCCTGATGAGAGCAAATCCCAGACCTAACCTAGACCTAACATGCGTTATCCTCTAAAATATTGAGCGAAACCAGGTTTAATGGACTGTTTCAGTGTGGTACCACACTACTTCGTGATGCAAACCAGAAAAAACCCAGGATCTGTTCAACAAGTATGTGAAAAACGCTAAACTGTGAGCCTGATGAGGGCAAATCTTAGACCTAACCCAGACCTAAGATGCATTACCCTCTAAAATATTTATCCAGACCAGGTTGCATTGAATGTTTCGGTGTGGTCCCACATTACTACGTGATCCAAACCAGAAAAAACCCAGGATCCGTTCAACAAGTATGTGAAGAATGCGAAAGTATGAGTCTGATGAGTGAAAATCCCAGGCCTAACCTAGACCTAACATGCGTTATCCTCTAAAATATTGATCGAAACCTGGTTTAATCGACTGTTTCAGTGTGGTACCACATTACTATGTGATCCAAACCACAAAATAACCCAGGATCTGTTCAACGAGTATGTGAAGTGTGCGAAAGTATGAGTCTGATGAGGTCAAATCCCAGACCAATCCCAGACTTAACATGCGTTATCCTCTAAAATATTGATCGAAACCAGGTTTAATCGACTGTTTCAGTGTGGTACCACATTACTACGTGATCCAAACCAGAAAAAACCCAGGATCTAGCCATCAAGTATGAGAAATATGCGAAAGAATGAGCCTGATGAGAGCAAATCCCAGACCTAACCTAGACCTTACATGCGTTATCCTCTAAAATATTGAGCGAAACCAGGTTTAATGGACTGTTTCAGTGTGGTACCACACTGCTTCGTGATCCAAACCAGAAAAAACCCAGGATCTGTTCAACAAGTATGTGAAGAATGCGAAAGTATGAGTCTGATGAGTGAAAATCCCAGGCCTAACCTAGACCTAACATGCGTTATCCTCAAAAATATTGATCGAAACCTGGTTTAATCGTCTGTTTCAGCGTGGTACCACATTACTACGTGATCCAAACCAGAAATAACCCAGGATCCGTTCAACAAGTATGTGAAGAATGCGAAAGTATGAGTCTGATGAGGGCAAATCCTGGACCTATCCCAGACCTAACTTGCGTTATCCTCTAAAATATTTATCAAGACCAGGTTTAATTGAATGTTTCAGTGTGGTACCACATTACTGCGTGATCCAAACTAGAAAAAACCCAGGATCCGTTCAACAAGTATGTGAAGAATGCGAAAGCATGAGTCTGATGAGTGAAAATCCCAGACCTAACCTAGACCTAACATGCGTTATCCTCTAAAATATTGATCGAAACCTGGTTTAATCGACTGTTTCAGTGTGGTACTACATTACTACGTGATGCAATCCAGAAAAAGCCCAGGATCTAGCCATCAAGTATGAGAAATATGCGAAAGAATGAGCCTGATGAGAGCAAATCCCAGACCTAACCTAGACCTAACATGCGTTATCCTCTAAAATATTGAGCGAAACCAGGTTTAATGGACTGTTTCAGTGTGGTACCACACTACTTCGTGATGCAAACCAGAAAAAACCCAGGATCTGTTCAACAAGTATGTGAAAAACGCTAAACTGTGAGCCTGATGAGGGCAAATCTTAGACCTAACCCAGACCTAAGATGAGTTATCCTCTAAAATATTTATCCAGACCAGGTTGCATTGAATGTTTCGGTGTGGTCCCACATTACTACGTGATCCAAACCAGAAAAAACCCAGGATCCGTTCAACAAGTATGTGAAGAATGCGACAGTATGAGTCTGATGAGTGAAAATCCCAGGCCTAACCTAGACCTAACATGCGTTATCCTCTAAAATATTGATCGAAACCTGGTTTAATCGACTGTTTCAGTGTGGTACCACATTACTATGTGATCCAAACCAGAAAATAACCCAGGATCTGTTCAAGGAGGTTGTGAAGTGTGCGAAAGTATGAGTCTGATGAGGTCAAATCCCAGACCTATCCCAGACCTAACTTGCGTTATCCTCAAAAATATTGATCGAAACCAGGTTTAATCGACTGTTTCAGTGTGGTACCACATTACTAGGTGATCCAAACCAGGAAAAACCCAGGATCCGTTCAACAAGTATGTGAAGAATGCGAAATTATGAGTCTGATGAGGTCATATCCCAGACCTATCCCAGACCTAACTTGCGTTATCCTCAAAAATATTGATCGAAACCAGGTTTAATCGACTGTTTCAGTGTGGTACCACATTACTACGTGATCCAAACCAGGAAAAACCCAGGATCCGTTCAACAAGTATGTGAAGAATGCGAAATTATGAGTCTGATGAGTGAAAATCCCAGACCTAACCTAGACCTAACATGCGTTATCCTCAAAAATATTGATCGAAACCTGGTTTAATCGTCTGTTTCAGCGTGGTCCCACATTACTACGTGATGCAATCTAGAAAAAGCCCAGGATCTAGCCATCAAGTATGAGAAATATGCGAAAGAATGAGCCTGATGACAGCAAATCCCAGACCTAACCTAGACCTAACATGCGTTATCCTCTAAAATATTGAGCGAAACCAGGTTTAATGGACTGTTTCAGTGTGGTACCACATTACTACGTGATCCAAACCAGAAACAACCCAGGATCTGTTCAACAAGTATGTGAAGAATGCGAAAGTATGAGTCTGATGAGTGAAAATCCCAGGCCTAACCTAGACCTAACATGCGTTATCCTCAAAAATATTGATCGAAACCTGGTTTAATCGTCTGTTTCAGCGTGGTACCACATTACTACGTGATACAATCCAGAAACAGCCCAGGGTCTAGTCTTGAAGTATGGGAAATATGCGAAAGTATGAGCCTGATGAGGGCAAATCCTAGACCTAACCCAGACCTAACATGCGTTATCCTCTAAAATATTTATCAAGACCAGGTTTAATTGATTGTTTCAGTGTGGTCCCACATTACTACGTGATCCAAACCAGAAAAAACCCAGGATCTGTTCAACATGTATGAGAAATATGCGAAAGAATGAGCCTGATGAGAGCAAATCCCAGACCTAACCTAGACCTAACATGAATTATTCTCTAAAATATTGATCGAAACCAGGTTTAATTGACTGTTTCAGTGTGGCCCCACATTACTACATGATCCAAACCAGAAATAACCCAGGATCCGTTCAACAAGTATGTGAAGAATGCGAAAGTATGAGTCTGATGAGGGCAAATCCTAGACCTATCCCAGACCTAACTTGCGTTATCCTCTAAAATATTTATCAAGACCAGGTTTAATTGAATGTTTCAGTGTGGTACCACATTACTGCGTGATCCAAACTAGAAAAAACCCAGGATCCGTTCAACAAGTATGTGAAGAATGCGAAAGTATGAGTCTGATCAGTGAAAATCTCAGGCCTTACCTAGACCTAACTTGCGTCGTCCTCTAAAACATTGATGGAAACCAGGTTTCATTGACTGTTTCAGTGTGGTACTACATTACTACGTGATGCAATCCAGGAAAAGCCCAGGATCTAGCCATCCAGTATGAGAAATATGCGAAAGAATGAGCCTGATGAGAGCAAATCCCAGACCTAACCTAGACCTAACATGCGTTATCCTCTAAAATATTGATCGAAACCAGGTTTAATTGACTGTTTCAGCGTGGTACCACATTACTACGTGATACAATCCAGAAACAGCCCATGATCTAGCCATGAAGTATGAGAAACATGCGAAAGTATGAGCCTGTTGAGGGCAAATCCCAGGCCTAACCCAGACCTAAGATGCGTTAGCTTCTAAAATATTTATCCAGACCAGGTTTCATTGAATGTTTCAGTGTGGTCCCACATTACTACGTGATCCAAACCAGAAAAAACCCAGGATCCGTTCAACAAGTATGTGAAAAACGCTAAACTGTGAGCCTGATGAGGGCAAATCTTAGACCTAACCCAGACCTAAGATGCGTTATCCTCTAAAATATTTATGCAGTCCAGGTTTCATTGAATGTTTCAGTGTGGTACCACTTTACTACGTGATCCAATCCAGAAATAGCCCAGGATCTAGCCATGAAGTAAGAGAAATATGCGAAAGTAAGGGCCTGATGAGGGCAAATCCTAGACCTATCCCAGACGTAACTTGCGTTATCCTCTAAAATATTGATCGAAACCAGGTTTAATTGACTGTTTCAGCGTGGTACCACATTACTACGTGATACAATCCAGAAACAGCCCAGGGTCTAGCCTTGAAGTATGAGAAATATGCGAAAGTATGAGCCTGATGAGGGCAAATCCCAGGCCTAACCCAGACCTAAGATGCGTTATCCTCTAAAATATTTATCCAGTCCAGGTTTAATTGACTGTTTCAGCGTGGTACTACATTACTACGTGATGCAATCCAGAAAAAGCCCAGGATCTAGCCATCAAGTATGAGAAATATGCGAAAGAATGAGCCTGATGAGAGCAAATCCCAGACCTAACCTAGACCTTACATGCGTTATCCTCTAAAATATTGAGCGAAACCAGGTTTAATGGACTGTTTCAGTGTGGTACCACACTGCTTCGTGATCCAAACCAGAAAAAACCCAGGATCTGTTCAACAAGTATGTGAAAAACGCTAAACTGTGAGCCTGATGAGGGCAAATCTTAGACCTAACCCAGACCTAAGATGCATTACCCTCTAAAATATTTATCCAGACCAGGTTGCATTGAATGTTTCGGTGTGGTCCCACATTACTACGTGATCCAAACCAGAAAAAACCCAGGATCCGTTCAACAAGTATGTGAAGAATGCGAAAGTATGAGTCTGATGAGTGAAAATCCCAGGCCTAACCTAGACCTAACATGCGTTATCCTCTAAAATATTGATCGAAACCTGGTTTAATCGACTGTTTCAGTGTGGTACCACATTACTATGTGATCCAAACCACAAAATAACCCAGGATCTGTTCAACGAGTATGTGAAGTGTGCGAAAGTATGAGTCTGATGAGGTCAAATCCCAGACCAATCCCAGACTTAACATGCGTTATCCTCTAAAATATTGATCGAAACCAGGTTTAATCGACTGTTTCAGTGTGGTACCACATTACTACGTGATCCAAATCAGAAAAAACCCAGGATCTAGCCATCAAGTATGAGAAATATGCGAAAGAATGAGCCTGATGAGAGCAAATCCCAGACCTAACCTAGACCTTACATGCGTTATCCTCTAAAATATTGAGCGAAACCAGGTTTAATGGACTGTTTCAGTGTGGTACCACACTGCTTCGTGATCCAAACCAGAAAATACCCAGGATCTGTTCAACAAGTATGTGAAGAATGCGAAAGTATGAGTCTGATGAGTGAAAATCCCAGGCCTAACCTAGACCTAACATGCGTTATCCTCAAAAATATTGATCGAAACCTGGTTTAATCGTCTGTTTCAGCGTGGTACCACATTACTACGTGATCCAAACCAGAAATAACCCAGGATCCGTTCAACAAGTATGTGAAGAATGCGAAAGTATGAGTCTGATGAGGGCAAATCCTAGACCTATCCCAGACCTAACTTGCGTTATCCTCTAAAATATTTATCAAGACCAGGTTTAATTGAATGTTTCAGTGTGGTACAACATTACTGCGTGATCCAAACTAGAAAAAACCCAGGATCCGTTCAACAAGTATGTGAAGAATGCGAAAGCATGAGTCTGATGAGTGAAAATCCCAGACCTAACCTAGACCTAACATGCGTTATCCTCTAAAATATTGATCGAAACCTGGTTTAATCGACTGTTTCAGTGTGGTACTACATTACTACGTGATGCAATCCAGAAAAAGCCCAGGATCTAGCCATCAAGTATGAGAAATATGCGAAAGAATGAGCCTGATGAGAGCAAATCCCAGACCTAACCTAGACCTAACATGCGTTATCCTCTAAAATATTGAGCGAAACCAGGTTTAATGGACTGTTTCAGTGTGGTACCACACTACTTCGTGATGCAAACCAGAAAAAACCCAGGATCTGTTCAACAAGTATGTGAAAAACGCTAAACTGTGAGCCTGATGAGGGCAAATCTTAGACCTAACCCAGACCTAAGATGAGTTATCCTCTAAAATATTTATCCAGACCAGGTTGCATTGAATGTTTCGGTGTGGTCCCACATTACTACGTGATCCAAACCAGAAAAAACCCAGGATCCGTACAACAAGTATGTGAAGAATGCGACAGTATGAGTCTGATGAGTGAAAATCCCAGGCCTAACCTAGACCTAACATGCGTTATCCTCTAAAATATTGATCGAAACCTGGTTTAATCGACTGTTTCAGTGTGGTACCACATTACTATGTGATCCAAACCAGAAAATAACCCAGGATCTGTTCAAGGAGGTTGTGAAGTGTGCGAAAGTATGAGTCTGATGAGGTCAAATCCCAGACCTATCCCAGACCTAACTTGCGTTAACCTCAAAAATATTGATCGAAACCAGGTTTAATCGACTGTTTCAGTGTGGTACCACATTACTACGTGATCCAAACCAGGAAAAACCCAGGATCCGTTCAACAAGTATGTGAAGAATGCGAAATTATGAGTCTGATGAGGTCATATCCCAGACCTAACCTAGACGTAACATGCGTTATCCTCTAAAATATTGATCGAAACCTGGTTTAATCGACTGTTTCAGTGTGGTACCACATTACTATGTGATCCAAACCACAAAATAACCCACGATCTGTTCAACGAGTATGTGAAGTGTGCGAAAGTATGAGTCTGATGAGGTCATATCCCAGACCAATCCCAGACTTAACATGCGTTATCCTCTAAAATATTGATCGAAACCAGGTTTAATCGACTGTTTCAGTGTGGTACCACATTACTACGTGATCCAAACCAGAAAAAACCCAGGATCTAGCCATCAAGTATGAGAAATATGCGAAAGAATGAGCCTGATGAGAGCAAATCCCAGACCTAACCTAGACCTAACATGCGTTATCCTCTAAAATATTGAGCGAAACCAGGTTTAATGGACTGTTTCAGTGTGGTACCACACTACTTCGTGATGCAAACCAGAAAAAAACCCAGGATCTGTTCAACAAGTATGTGAAAAACGCTAAACTGTGAGCCTGATGAGGGCAAATCTTAAACCTAACCCAGACCTAAGATCAGTTATCCTCTAAAATATTTATCCAGACCAGGTTGCATTGAATGTTTCAGTGTGGTACCACATTTCTGCGTGATCCAAACTAGAAAAAACCCAGGATCCGTTCAACAAGTATGTGAAGAATGCGAAAGTATGAGCCTGATGAGTGAAAATCCCAGGCCTAACCTAGACCTAACATGCGTTATCCTCTAAAATATTGATCGAAACCTGGTTTAATCGACTGTTTCAGTGTGGTACCACATTTCTGCGTGATCCAAACTAGAAAAAACCCAGGATCCGTTCAACAAGTATATGAAGAATGCGAAAGTATGAGTCTGATGAGTGAAAATCCCAGACCTAACCTAGACCTAACATGCGTTATCCTCTAAAATATTGATCGAAACCTGGTTTAATCGACTGTTTCAGTGTGGTACTACATTACTACGTGATGCAATCCAGAAAAAGCCCAGGATCTAGCCATCAAGTATGAGAAATATGCGAAAGAATGTGCCTGATGAGAGCAAATCCCAGACCTAACCTAGACCTAACATGCGTTATCCTCTAAAATATTGAGCGAAACCAGGTTTAATGGACTGTTTCAGTGTGGTACCACACTACTTCGTGATGCAAACCAGAAAAAAACCCAGGATCTGTTCAACAAGTATGTGAAAAACGCTAAACTGTGAGCCTGATGAGGGCAAATCTTAAACCTAACCCAGACCTAAGATCAGTTATCCTCTAAAATATTTATCCAGACCAGGTTGCATTGAATGTTTCAGTGTGGTACCACATTTCTGCGTGATCCAAACTAGAAAAAACCCAGGATCCGTTCAACAAGTATGTGAAGAATGCGAAAGTATGAGCCTGATGAGTGAAAATCCCAGGCCTAACCTAGACCTAACATGCGTTATCCTCTAAAATATTGATCGAAACCTGGTTTAATCGACTGTTTCAGTGTGGTACCACATTACTACGTGATCCAAACCAGGAAAAACCCAGGATCCGTTCAACAAGTATGTGAAGAATGCGAAATTATGAGTCTGATGAGTGAAAATCCCAGACCTAACCTAGACGTAACATGCGTTATCCTCTAAAATATTGATCGAAACCTGGTTTAATCGACTGTTTCAGTGTGGTACCACATTACTATGTGATCCAAACCACAAAATAACCCAGGATCTGCTCAACGAGTATGTGAAGTGTGCGAAAGTATGAGTCTGATGAGGTCAAATCCCAGACCAATCCCAGACTTAACATGCGTTATCCTCTAAAATATTGATCGAAACCAGGTTTAATCGACTGTTTCAGTGTGGTACCACATTACTACGTGATCCAAACCAGAAAAAACCCAGGCTCTAGCCATCAAGTATGAGAAATATGCGAAAGAATGAGCCTGATGAGAGCAAATCCCAGACCTAACCTAGACCTTACATGCGTTATCCTCTAAAATATTGATCGAAACCTGGTTTAATCGACTGTTTCAGTGTGGTACCACATTACTATGTGATCCAAACCAGAAAATAACCCAGGATCTGTTCAAGGAGGTTGTGAAGTGTGCGAAAGTATGAGTCTGATGAGGTCAAATCCCAGACCTATCCCAGACCTAACTTGCGTTATCCTCAAAAATATTGATCGAAACCAGGTTTAATCGACCTGTTTCAGTGTGGTACCACATTACTACGTGATCCAAACCAGGAAAAACCCAGGATCCGTTCAACAAGTATGTGAAGAATGCGAAATTATGAGTCTGATGAGTGAAAATCCCAGACCTAACCTAGACGTAACATGCGTTATCCTCTAAAATATTGATCGAAACCTGGTTTAATCGACTGTTTCAGTGTGGTACCACATTACTACGTGATCCAAACCAGAAAAAACCCAGGCTCTAGCCATCAAGTATGAGAAATATGCGAAAGAATGAGCCTGATGAGAGCAAATCCCAGACCTAACCTAGACCTTACATGCGTTATCCTCTAAAATATTGAGCGAAACCAGGTTTAATGGACTGTTTCAGTGTGGTACCACACTGCTTCGTGATCCAAACCAGAAAAAACCCAGGATCTGTTCAACAAGTATGTGAAGAATGCGAAAGTATGAGTCTGATGAGTGAAAATCCCAGGCCTAACCTAGACCTAACATGCGTTATCCTCAAAAATATTGATCGAAACCTGGTTTAATCGTCTGTTTCAGCGTGGTACCACATTACTACGTGATACAATCCAGAAACAGCCTAGGGTCTAGCCTTGAAGTATGAGAAATATGCGAAAGTATGAGCCTGATGAGGGCAAATCCTAGACCTAACCCAGGCCTAACATGCGTTATCCTCTAAAATATTTATCAAGACCAGGTTTAATTGATTGTTTCAGTGTGGTCCCACATTACTACGTGATCCAAACCAGAAAAAACCCAGGATCTGTTCAACATGTATGAGAAATATGCGAAAGAATGAGCCTGATGAGAGCAAATCCCAGACCTAACCTAGACCTAACATGAATTATTCTCTAAAATATTGATCGAAACCAGGTTTAATTGACTGTTTCAGTGTGGTCCCACATTACTACATGATCCAAACCTGAAATAACCCAGGATCCGTTCAACAAGTATGTGAAGAATGCGAAAGTATGAGTCTGATGAGGGCAAATCCTAGACCTATCCCAGACCTAACTTGCGTTATCCTCTAAAATATTTATCAAGACCAGGTTTAATTGAATGTTTCAGTGTGGTACCACATTACTGCGTGATCCAAACTAGAAAAAACCCAGGATCTAGCCATCAAGTATGAGAAATATGCGAAAGAATGAGCCTGATGAGAGCAAATCCCAGACCTAACCTAGACCTTAGTTGCGTTATCCTCTAAAATATTGAGCGAAACCAGGTTTAATGGACTGTTTCAGTGTGGTACCACACTGCTTCGTGATCCAAACCAGAAAAAACCCAGGATCTGTTCAACAAGTATGTGAAGAATGCGAAAGTATGAGTCTGATGAGTGAAAATCCCAGGCCTAACCTAGACCTAACATGCGTTATCCTCTAAAATATTGATCGAAACCTGGTTTAATCGACTGTTTCAGTGTGGTACCACATTACTATGTGATCCAAACCAGAAATAACCCAGGATCCGTTCAACAAGTATGTGAAGAATGCGAAAGTATGAGTCTGATGAGTGAAAATCCCAGGCCTAACCTAGACCTAACATGCGTTATCCTCTAAAATATTGATCGAAACCTGGTTTAATCGACTGTTTCAGTGTGGTACCACATTACTATGTGATCCAAACCAGAAAATAACCCAGGATCTGTTCAAGGAGGTTGTGAAGTGTGCGAAAGTATGAGTCTGATGAGGTCAAATCCCAGACCTATCCCAGACCTAACTTGCGTTATCCTCAAAAATATTGATCGAAACCAGGTTTAGTCGACTGTTTCAGTGTGGTACCACATTACTACGTGATCCAAACCAGGAAAAACCCAGGATCCGTTCAACAAGTATGTGAAGAATGCGAAATTATGAGTCTGATGAGTGAAAATCCCAGACCTAACCTAGACGTAACATGCGTTATCCTCTAAAATATTGATCGAAACCTGGTTTAATCGACTGTTTCAGTGTGGTACCACATTACTACGTGTTCCAAACCAGAAAAAACCCAGGCTCTAGCCATCAAGTATGAGAAATATGCGAAAGAATGAGCCTGATGAGAGCAAATCCCAGACCTAACCTAGACCTTACATGCGTTATCCTCTAAAATATTGAGCGAAACCAGGTTTAATGGACTGTTTCAGTGTGGTACCACACTGCTTCGTGATCCAAACCAGAAAAAACCCAGGATCTGTTCAACAAGTATGTGAAGAATGCGAAAGTATGAGTCTGATGAGTGAAAATCCCAGGCCTAACCTAGACCTAACATGCGTTATCCTCAAAAATATTGATCGAAACCTGGTTTAATCGTCTGTTTCAGCGTGGTACCACATTACTACGTGATACAATCCAGAAACAGCCTAGGGTCTAGCCTTGAAGTATGAGAAATATGCGAAAGTATGAGCCTGATGAGGGCAAATCCTAGACCTAACCCAGGCCTAACATGCGTTATCCTCTAAAATATTTATCAAGACCAGGTTTAATTGATTGTTTCAGTGTGGTCCCACATTACTACGTGATCCAAACCAGAAAAAACCCAGGATCTGTTCAACATGTATGAGAAATATGCGAAAGAATGAGCCTGATGAGAGCAAATCCCAGACCTAACCTAGACCTAACATGAATTATTCTCTAAAATATTGATCGAAACCAGGTTTAATTGACTGTTTCAGTGTGGTCCCACATTACTACATGATCCAAACCTGAAATAACCCAGGATCCGTTCAACAAGTATGTGAAGAATGCGAAAGTATGAGTCTGATGAGGGCAAATCCTAGACCTATCCCAGACCTAACTTGCGTTATCCTCTAAAATATTTATCAAGACCAGGTTTAATTGAATGTTTCAGTGTGGTACCACATTACTGCGTGATCCAAACTAGAAAAAACCCAGGATCTAGCCATCAAGTATGAGAAATATGCGAAAGAATGAGCCTGATGAGAGCAAATCCCAGACCTAACCTAGACCTTAGTTGCGTTATCCTCTAAAATATTGAGCGAAACCAGGTTTAATGGACTGTTTCAGTGTGGTACCACACTGCTTCGTGATCCAAACCAGAAAAAACCCAGGATCTGTTCAACAAGTATGTGAAGAATGCGAAAGTATGAGTCTGATGAGTGAAAATCCCAGGCCTAACCTAGACCTAACATGCGTTATCCTCTAAAATATTGATCGAAACCTGGTTTAATCGACTGTTTCAGTGTGGTACCACATTACTATGTGATCCAAACCAGAAAATAACCCAGGATCTGTTCAAGGAGTATGTGAAGTATGCGAAAGTATGAGTCTGATGAGGTCAAATCCCAGACCTATCCCAGACCTAACTTGCGTTATCCTCTAAAATATTGATCGAAACCAGGTTTAATCGACTGTTTCAGTGCGGTACCACATTACTACGTGATCCAAACCAGAAAAAACCCAGGATCAGTTCAACAAGTATGTGAAGAATGCGAAAGTATGAGTCTGATGAGTGAGAATCCCAGGGCTAACATAGACCTAACATGCGTTATACTCTAAAATATTGATCGAAACCAGGTTTAATCGTCTGTTTCAGTGTGGTACCACATTGCTACGTGATCCAAACCCGAAAAAACCCAGGATCTAGCCATCAAGTATGAGTAATATGCGAAAGAATGAGCCTGATGAGAGTAAATCCCGGACCTAAACTAGACCTAACATGAATTATTCTCTAAAATATTGATCGAAACCAGGTTTAATTGACTGTTTCAGTGTGGTCCCACATTACTACGTGATCCAAACCAGAAAAAACCCAGGATCCGTTCAACAAGTATGTGAAGAATGCGAAAGTATGAGTCTGATGAGGTCAAATCCCAGACCTATCCCAGACCTAACTTGCGTTATCCTCTAAAATATTGAACGAAACCAGGTTTAATCGACCGTTTCAGTGTGGTACCACATTACTACGTGATCCAAACCAGAAAAAACCCAGGATCCGTTGAACAAGTATGTGAAGAATGCGAAAGTATGAGTCTGATGAGTGAAAATCCCAGTCCTAACCTAGACCTAACATGCGCTATCCTCTAAAATATTGATAGAAACCTGGTTTAATCGACTGTTTCAGTGTGGTACCACATTACTACGTGATGCAAACCAGAAAATAACCCAGGATCTGTTCAAGGAGTATGTGAAGTGTGCGAAAGTATGAGTCTGATTAGGTCAAATCCCAGACCTATCCCAGACCTAACTTGCGTTATCCTCTAAAATATTGAACGAAACCAGGTTTAATCGACTGTTTCAGTGTGGTACCACATTACTACGTGATGCAAACCAGAAAATAACCCAGGATCTGTTCAAGGAGTATGTGAAGTGTGCGAAAGTATGAGTCTGATGAGGTCAAATCCCAGACCTATCCCAGACCTAACTTGCGTTATCCTCTAAAATATTGATCGAAACCAGGTTTAATCGACTGTTTCAGTGCGGTACCTCACCACTACGTGATCCAAACCAGAAAACACCCAGGATCAGTTCAACAAGTATGTGAAGAATGCGAAAGTATGAGTCTGATGAGTGAGAATCCCAGGGCTAACATAGACCTAACATGCGTTATCCTCTAAAATATTGATCGAAACCAGGTTTAATCGACTGTTTCAGTGCGGTACCTCACCACTACGTGATCCAAACCAGAAAACACCCAGGATCAGTTCAACAAGTATGTGAAGAATGCGAAAGTATGAGTCTGATGAGTGAGAATCCCAGGGCTAACATAGACCTAACATGCGTTATCCTCTAAAATATTGATCGAAACCAGGTTTAATCGACTGTTTCAGTGTGGTACCACATTACTACGTGATCCAAACCAGAAAAAACCCAGGATCAGTTCAACAAGTATGTGAAGAGTGCGAAAGTATGAGTCTGATGAGTGAAATTCCCAGGGCTAACCTAGACCTAACATGCGTTATCCTCTAAAATATTGATCGAAACCAGGTTTAATCGACTGTTTCAGTGTGGTACCACATATGTGATCCAAACCAGAAAATAACCCAGGATCTGTTCAACGAGTATGTGAAGTGTGCGAAAGTATGAGTCTGATGAGGTCAAATCCCAGACCTATCCCAGACCTAACTTGCGTTATCCTCTAAAATATTGATCGAAACCAGGTTAAATTGACCGTTTCAGTGTGGTCCCACATTACTACGTGATCCAAACCAGAAAAAACCCAGGATCCGTTCAACAAGTATGTGAAGAATGCGAAAGTATGAGTCTGATGAGGTCAAATCCCAGACCTATCCCAGACCTAACTTGCGTTATCCTCTAAAATATTGATCGAAACCTGGTTTAATCGACTGTTTCAGTGTGGTACCACATTACTATGTGGTCCAAACCAGAAAATAACCCAGGATCTGTTCAAGGAGTATGTGAAGTGTGCGAAAGTATGAGTCTGATGAGGTCAAATCCGAGACCTATCCCAGACCTAACTTGCGTTATCCTCTAAAATATTGAACGAAACCGGGTTTAATCGACCGTTTCAGTGTGGTACCACATTACTACGTGATCCAAACCAGAAAAAACCCAGGATCCGTTCAACAAGTATGTGAAGAATGCGACAGTATGAGTCTGATGAGTGAAAATCCCAGTCCTAACCTAGACCTAACATGCGCTATCCTCTAAAATATTGATCGAAACCTGGTTTAATCGACTGTTTCAGTGTGGTACCACATTACAACGTGATGCAAACCAGAAAATAACCTAGGATCTGTTCAAGGAGTATGTGAAGTGTGCGAAAGTATGAGTCTGATAAGGTCAAATCCCAGACCTATCCCAGACCTAACTTGCGTTATCCTCTAAAATATTGATCGAAACCAGGTTTAATGGACTGTTTCAGTGTGGTACCACACTGCTTCGTGATCCAAACCAGAAAAAACCCAGGATCTGTTCAACAAGTATGTGAAGAATGCGAAAGTATGAGTCTGATGAGTGAAAATCCCAGGCCTAACCTAGACCTAACATGCGTTATCCTCAAAAATATTGATCGAAACCTGGTTTAATCGTCTGTTTCAGCGTGGTACCACATTACTACGTGATACAATCTAGAAACAGCCCAGGGTCTAGGCTTGAAGTATGAGAAATATGCGAAAGTATGAGCCTGATGAGGGCAAATCCTAGACCTAACCCAGGCCTAACATGCGTTATCCTCTAAAATATTTAACAAGACCAGGTTTAATTGATTGTTTCAGTGTGGTCCCACATTACTACGTGATCCAAACCAGAAAAAACCCAGGATCTGTTCAACATGTATGAGAAATATGCGAAAGAATGAGCCTGATGAGAGCAAATCCCAGACCTAACCTAGACCTAACATGAATTATTCTCTAAAATATTGATCGAAACGAGGTTTAATTGACTGTTTCAGTGTGGTCCCACATTACTACATGATCCAAACCTGAAATAACCCAGGATCCGTTCAACAAGTATGTGAAGAATGCGAAAGTATGAGTCTGATGAGGGCAAATCCTAGACCTATCCCAGACCTAACTTGCGTTATCCTCTAAAATATTTATCAAGACCAGGTTTAATTGAATGTTTCAGTGTGGTACCACATTACTGCGTGATCCAAACTAGAAAAAACCCAGGATCTAGCCATCAAGTATGAGAAATATGCGAAAGAATGAGCCTGATGAGAGCAAATCCCAGACCTAACCTAGACCTTAGTTGCGTTATCCTCTAAAATATTGAGCGAAACCAGGTTTAATGGACTGTTTCAGTGTGATACCACACTGCTTCGTGATCCAAACCAGAAAAAACCCAGGATCTGTTCAACAAGTATGTGAAGAATGCGAAAGTATGAGTCTGATGAGTGAAAATCCCAGGCCTAACCTAGACCTAACATGCGTTATCCACTAAAATATTGATCGAAACCAGGTTTAATCGACTGTTTCAGTGCGGTACCTCATCACTACGTGATCCAAACCAGAAAACACCCAGGATCAGTTCAACAAGTATGTGAAGAATGCGAAAGTATGAGTCTGATGAGTGAGAATCCCAGGGCTAACATAGACCTAACATGCGTTATCCTCTAAAATATTGATCGAAACCAGGTTTAATCGACTGTTTCAGTGCGGTACCTCATCACTACGTGATCCAAACCAGAAAACACCCAGGATCAGTTCAACAAGTATGTGAAGAATGCGAAAGTTTGAGTCTGATGAGTGAGAATCCCAGGGCTAACATAGACCTAACATGCGTTATCCTCTAAAATATTGATCGAAACCAGGTTTAATCGACTGTTTCAGTGTGGTACCACATTACTATGTGATCCAAACCAGAAAATAACCCAGGATCTGTTCAACGAGTATGTGAAGTGTGCGAAAGTATGAGTCTGATGAGGTCAAATCCCAGACCTATCCCAGACCTAACTTGCGTTATCCTCTAAAATATTGATCGAAACCAGGTTAAATTGACCGTTTCAGTGTGGTCCCACATTACTACGTGATCCAAACCAGAAAAAACCCAGGATCCGTTCAACAAGTATGTGAAGAATGCGAAAGTATGAGTCTGATGAGGTCAAATCCCAGACCTATCCCAGACCTAACTTGCGTTATCCTCTAAAATATTGATCGAAACCTGGTTTAATCGACTGTTTCAGTGTGGTACCACATTACTATGTGATCCAAACCAGAAAATAACCCAGGATCTGTTCAAGGAGTATGTGAAGTGTGCGAAAGTATGAGTCTGATGAGGTCAAATCCCAGACCTATCCCAGACCTAACTTGCGTTATCCTCTAAAATATTGAACGAAACCAGGTTTAATCGACCGTTTCAGTGTGGTACCACATTACTACGTGATCCAAACCAGAAAAAACCCAGGATCCGTTCAACAAGTATGTGAAGAATGCGACAGTATGAGTCTGATGAGTGAAAATCCCAGTCCTAACCTAGACCTAACATGCGCTATCCTCTAAAATATTGATCGAAACCTGGTTTAATCGACTGTTTCAGTGTGGTACCACATTACTACGTGATGCAAACCAGAAAATAACCCAGGATCTGTTCAAGGAGTATGTGAAGTGTGCGAAAGTATGAGTCTGATGAGGTCAAATCCCAGACCTATCCCAGACCTAACTTGCGTTATCCTCTAAAATATTGATCGAAACCAGGTTTAATGGACCGTTTCAGTGTGGTACCACACTGCTTCGTGATCCAAACCAGAAAAAACCCAGGATCTGTTCAACAAGTATGTGAAGAATGCGAAAGTATGAGTCTGATGAGTGAAAATCCCAGGCCTAACCTAGACCTAACATGCGTTATCCTCAAAAATATTGATCGAAACCTGGTTTAATCGTCTGTTTCAGCGTGGTACCACATTACTACGTGATACATTCTAGAAACAGCCCAGGGTCTAGCCTTGAAGTATGAGAAATATGCGAAAGTATGAGCCTGATGAGGGCAAATCCTAGACCTAACCCAGGCCTAACATGCGTTATCCTCTAAAATATTTATCAAGACCAGGTTTAATTGATTGTTTCAGTGTGGTCCCACATTACTACGTGATCCAAACCAGAAAAAACCCAGGATCTGTTCAACATGTATGAGAAATATGCGAAAGAATGAGCCTGATGAGAGCAAATCCCAGACCTAACCTAGACCTAACATGAATTATTCTCTAAAATATTGATCGAAACCAGGTTTAATTGACTGTTTCAGTGTGGTCCCACATTACTACATGATCCAAACCTGAAATAACCCAGGATCCGTTCAACAAGTATGTGAAGAATGCGAAAGTATGAGTCTGATGAGGGCAAATCCTAGACCTATCCCAGACCTAACTTGCGTTATCCTCTAAAATATTTATCAAGACCAGGTTTAATTGAATGTTTCAGTGTGGTACCACATTACTGCGTGATCCAAACTAGAAAAAACCCAGGATCTAGCCATCAAGTATGAGAAATATGCGACAGAATGAGCCTGATGAGAGCAAATCCCAGACCTAACCTAGACCTTAGTTGCGTTATCCTCTAAAATATTGAGCGAAACCAGGTTTAATGGACTGTTTCAGTGTGGTACCACACTGCTTCGTGATCCAAACCAGAAAAAACCCAGGATCTGTTCAACAAGTATGTGAAGAATGCGAAAGTATGAGTCTGATGAGTGAAAATCCCAGGCCTAACCTAGACCTAACATGCGTTATCCACTAAAATATTGATCGAAACCAGGTTTAATCGACTGTTTCAGTGCGGTACCTCATCACTACGTGATCCAAACCAGAAAACACCCAGGATCAGTTCAACAAGTATGTGAAGAATGCGAAAGTATGAGTCTGATGAGTGAGAATCCCAGGGCTAACATAGACCTAACATGCGTTATCCTCTAAAATATTGATCGAAACCAGGTTTAATCGACTGTTTCAGTGCGGTACCTCATCACTACGTGATCCAAACCAGAAAACACCCAGGATCAGTTCAACAAGTATGTGAAGAATGCGAAAGTTTGAGTCTGATGAGTGAGAATCCCAGGGCTAACATAGACCTAACATGCGTTATCCTCTAAAATATTGATCGAAACCAGGTTTAATCGACTGTTTCAGTGTGGTACCACATTACTATGTGATCCAAACCAGAAAATAACCCAGGATCTGTTCAACGAGTATGTGAAGTGTGCGAAAGTATGAGTCTGATGAGGTCAAATCCCAGACCTATCCCAGACCTAACTTGCGTTATCCTCTAAAATATTGATCGAAACCAGGTTAAATTGACCGTTTCAGTGTGGTCCCACATTACTACGTGATCCAAACCAGAAAAAACCCAGGATCCGTTCAACAAGTATGTGAAGAATGCGAAAGTATGAGTCTGATGAGGTCAAATCCCAGACCTATCCCAGACCTAACTTGCGTTATCCTCTAAAATATTGATCGAAACCTGGTTTAATCGACTGTTTCAGTGTGGTACCACATTACTATGTGATCCAAACCAGAAAATAACCCAGGATCTGTTCAAGGAGTATGTGAAGTGTGCGAAAGTATGAGTCTGATGAGGTCAAATCCCAGACCTATCCCAGACCTAACTTGCGTTATCCTCTAAAATATTGAACGAAACCAGGTTTAATCGACCGTTTCAGTGTGGTACCACATTACTACGTGATCCAAACCAGAAAAAACCCAGGATCCGTTCAACAAGTATGTGAAGAATGCGACAGTATGAGTCTGATGAGTGAAAATCCCAGTCCTAACCTAGACCTAACATGCGCTATCCTCTAAAATATTGATCGAAACCTGGTTTAATCGACTGTTTCAGTGTGGTACCACATTACTACGTGATGCAAACCAGAAAATAACCCAGGATCTGTTCAAGGAGTATGTGAAGTGTGCGAAAGTATGAGTCTGATGAGGTCAAATCCCAGACCTATCCCAGACCTAACTTGCGTTATCCTCTAAAATATTGATCGAAACCAGGTTTAATGGACCGTTTCAGTGTGGTACCACACTGCTTCGTGATCCAAACCAGAAAAAACCCAGGATCTGTTCAACAAGTATGTGAAGAATGCGAAAGTATGAGTCTGATGAGTGAAAATCCCAGGCCTAACCTAGACCTAACATGCGTTATCCTCAAAAATATTGATCGAAACCTGGTTTAATCGTCTGTTTCAGCGTGGTACCACATTACTACGTGATACATTCTAGAAACAGCCCAGGGTCTAGCCTTGAAGTATGAGAAATATGCGAAAGTATGAGCCTGATGAGGGCAAATCCTAGACCTAACCCAGGCCTAACATGCGTTATCCTCTAAAATATTTATCAAGACCAGGTTTAATTGATTGTTTCAGTGTGGTCCCACATTACTACGTGATCCAAACCAGAAAAAACCCAGGATCTGTTCAACATGTATGAGAAATATGCGAAAGAATGAGCCTGATGAGAGCAAATCCCAGACCTAACCTAGACCTAACATGAATTATTCTCTAAAATATTGATCGAAACCAGGTTTAATTGACTGTTTCAGTGTGGTCCCACATTACTACATGATCCAAACCTGAAATAACCCAGGATCCGTTCAACAAGTATGTGAAGAATGCGAAAGTATGAGTCTGATGAGGGCAAATCCTAGACCTATCCCAGACCTAACTTGCGTTATCCTCTAAAATATTTATCAAGACCAGGTTTAATTGAATGTTTCAGTGTGGTACCACATTACTGCGTGATCCAAACTAGAAAAAACCCAGGATCTAGCCATCAAGTATGAGAAATATGCGACAGAATGAGCCTGATGAGAGCAAATCCCAGACCTAACCTAGACCTTAGTTGCGTTATCCTCTAAAATATTGAGCGAAACCAGGTTTAATGGACTGTTTCAGTGTGGTACCACACTGCTTCGTGATCCAAACCAGAAAAAACCCAGGATCTGTTCAACAAGTATGTGAAGAATGCGAAAGTATGAGTCTGATGAGGGCAAATCCTAGACCTATCCCAGACCTAACTTGCGTTATCCTCTAAAATATTGATTGAAACCAGGTTTAATCGACTGTTTCAGTGCGGTACCACATTACTACGTGATCCAAACCAGAAAAAACCCAGGATCAGTTCAACAAGTATGTGAAGAATGCGAAAGTATGAGTCTGATGAGTGAGAATCCCAGGGCTAACATAGACCTAACATGCGTTATGCTCTAAAATATTGATCGAAACCAGGTTTAATTGACTGTTTCAGTGTGGTCCCACATTACTACGTGATCCAAACCAGAAAAAACCCAGGATCCGTTCAACAAGTATGTGAAGAATGCGAAAGTATGAGTCTGATGAGGTCAAATCCCAGACCTATCGCAGACCTAACTTGCGTTATCCTCTAAAATATTGAACGAAACCAGGTTTAATCGACCGTTTCAGTGTGGTACCACATTACTACGTGATCCAAACCAGAAAAAACCCAGGATCCGTTCAACAAGTATGTGAAGAATGCGAAAGTATGAGTCTGATGAGTGAAAATCCCAGTCCTATCCTAGACCTAACATGCGCTATCCTCTAAAATATTGATAGAAACCTGGTTTAATCGACTGTTTCAGTGTGGTACCACATTACTACGTGATGCAAACCAGAAAATAACCCAGGATCTGTTCAAGGAGTATGTGAAGTGTGCGAAAGTATGAGTCTGATTAGGTCAAATCCCAGACCTATCCCAGACCTAACTTGCGTTATCCTCTAAAATATTGAACGAAACCAGGTTTAATCGACCGTTTCAGTGTGGTACCACATTACTATGTGATCCAAACCACAAAATAACCCAGGATCTGTTCAACGAGTATGTGAAGTGTGCGAAAGTATGAGTCTGATGAGGTCAAATCCCAGACCAATCCCAGACTTAACATGCGTTATCCTCTAAAATATTGATCGAAACCAGGTTTAATCGACTGTTTCAGTGTGGTACCACATTACTACGTGATGCAAACCAGAAAATAACCCAGGATCTGTTCAAGGAGTATGTGAAGTGTGCGAAAGTATGAGTCTGATGAGGTCAAATCCCAGACCTATCCCAGACCTAACTTGCGTTATCCTCTAAAATATTGATCGAAACCAGGTTTAATCGACTGTTTCAGTGCGGTACCTCATCACTACGTGATCCAAACCAGAAAACACCCAGGATCAGTTCAACAAGTATGTGAAGAATGCGAAAGTATGAGTCTGATGAGTGAGAATCCCAGGGCTAACATAGACCTAACATGCGTTATCCTCTAAAATATTGATCGAAACCAGGTTTAATCGACTGTTTCAGTGTGGTACCACATTACTACGTGATCCAAACCAGAAAAAACCCAGGATCCGTTCAACAAGTATGTGAAGAATGCGAAAGTATGAGTCTGATGAGGTCAAATCCCAGACCTATCCCAGACCTAACTTGCGTTATCCTCTAAAATATTGATCGAAACCAGGTTTAATCGACCGTTTCAGTGTGGAACCACATTACTACGTGATCCAAACCAGAAAAAACCCAGGATCCGTTCAACAAGTATGTGAAGAATGCGACAGTATGAGTCTGATGAGTGAAAATCCCAGTCCTAACCTGGACCTAACATGCGTTATCCTCAATAATATTGATCGAAACCAGGTTTAATTGAGTGTTTCAGTGTTGTACTTCATTACTACGTGATGCAATCCAGAAAAAGCCCAGGATCTAGCCATCTAGTATGAGAAATATGCGAAAGAATGAGCCGGATGAGAGCAAATCCCAGGCCTAACCTAGACCTAACATGAATTATTCTCTAAAATATTCATCAAAACCAGGTTTAATTGACTGTTTCAGTGTGGTACCACATTACTACGTGATCCAATCCAGAAATAGCCCAGGATCCAGCCATGAAGTATGAGAAATATGCGAAAGTATGAGCCGGATGAGGGCAAATCCTAGACCTAACCCAGACCTAACATGCGTTATCCTCTAAAATATTTATCAAGACCAGGTTTAATTGAATGTTTCAGTGTGGTACCACATTACTACGTGATCCAAACCAGCAAAAACCCAGGATCCGTTCAACAAGTATGTGAAGAATGCGAAAGTATGAGTCTGATGAGTGAAAATCCCCGGCCTAACCTAGACCTAACATGCGTTATCCTCAAAAATATTGATCGAAACCACGTTTAATCGACTGTTTCAGTGTGGTACCACACTACTACGTGACCCAAACCAGAAAAAACCCAGGATCTGTTCAACAAGTATGTGAAAAACGCGAAAGTATGAGCCTGATGAGGGCAAATCCCAGACCTATCCCAGACCTAACTTGCGTTATCCACTAAAATATTGATCGAAACCAGGTTTAATTGACTGTTTCTGTGTGGTACCACATTACTACGTGATACAATCCAGAAATAGCCCAGGATCTAGCCATGAAGTATGAGAAATATCTGAAGTATGAACCCGACGAGGGCAAATCCTAGACCTAACCCAGACCTAACATGCGTTGTCCTCTAAAATATTTATCAAGACCAGGTTTAATTGATTGCTCCTGTGTGGTCCCACATTACTACGTGATCCAAACCAGAAAAAACCCAGGATCCGTTCAACAAGTATGAGAAGAATGCGAAAGTATGAGTATGATGAGTGAAAATCCCAGGCCTAACCTAGACCTAACATGCGTTATCCTCAAAAATATTGATCGAAACCTGGTTTAATCGACTGTTTCAGTGTGGTACCACATTACTATGTGATCCAAACCAGAAAAAACCCAGGATCAGTTCAACAAGTATGTGAAGAATGCGAAAGTATGAGTCTGATGAGTGAAAATCCCAGACCTAACCTAGGCCTAACATGCGTTATCCTCTAAAATATTGATCCAAACCAGGTTTAATGGACTGTTTCAGTGTGGTACCACACTACTACGTGATACAAACCAGAAAAAGCCCAGGATCTAGCCATCAAGTATGAGAAATATGCGAAGGAATGAGCCTGATGAGAGCAAATCCCAGACCTAACCTAGACCAAACATGAATTATTCTCTAAAATATTGATCAAAACCAGGTTTAATTGACTGTTTCAGTGTGGCACCACATTACTGCGTGATCCAATCCAGAAATAGCCCAGGATCCAGCCATGAAGTATGAGAAATATGCGTAAGTATGAGCGTGATGAGGGCAAATCATAGACCTAACCCAGACCTAACATGCGTTATCCTCTAAAATTTTTATCAAGACCAGGTTTAATTGAATGTTTCAGTGTGGTACCACATTCCTACGTGATCCAAACCAGCAAAAACCCAGGATCCGTTCAACAAGTATGTGAAGAATGCGAAAGTATGAGTCTGATGAGTGAAAATCCCCGGCCTAACCTAGACCTAACATGCGTTATCCTCAAAAATATTGATCGAAACCACGTTTAATCGACTGTGTCAGTGTGGTACCACACTGCTACGTGACCCAAACCAGAAAAAACCCAGGATCTGTTCAACAAGTATGTGAAAAACGCGAAAGTATGAGCCTGATGAGGGCAAATCCTAGACCTAACCCAGACCTAACATGCGTTATCCTGTAAAATATTGATCGCAACCAGGTTTAATGGACTGTTTCAGTGTGGTACCACATTACTACGTGATACAATCCAGAAATAGCCCAGGATCTAGCCATGAAGTATGAGAAATATCTGAAGTATGAACCTGACGAGGGCAAATCCTAGACCTAACCCAGACCTAACATGCGTTATCCTCTAAAATATTTATCAAGACCAGGATTAATTGATTGCTCCTGTGTGGTCCCACATTACTACGTGATCCAAACCAGAGAAAACCCAGGATCCGTCCAACAAGTATGTGAAGAATGCGAAAGTATGAGCCTGATGAGAGCAAATCCCTGACCTTACCCAGACCTAACATGCGTTATCCTCTAAAATATTTATCAAGATCAGGTTTAATTGATTGTTTCAGTGTGGTACCACATTACTACGTGATCCACACCAGAAAAAACGCAAGATCCGTTCGGCAAGTATGTGAAGAATGCGAAAGTATGAGTCTGATGAGTGAAAATCCCAGGCCTAACCTAGACCTAACATGCGTTATCCTCAATAATATTGATGGAAACCAGGTTTAAGTGAGTGTTTCAGTGTTGTACTTCATTACTACGTGATGCAATCCAGAAAAAGCCCAGGATCTATCCATCAAGTATGAGAAATATGCGAAAGAATGAGCCTGATGAGAGCAAATCCCAGACCTAACCTAGACCTAACATGAATTATTCTCTAAAATATTGATCGAAACCAGGTTTAATTGACTGGTTCAGTGTTGTACTTCATTACTACGTGATGCAATCCAGAAAAAGCCCAGGATCTAGCCGTCAAGTATGAGAAATATGCGAAAGAATGAGCCTGATGAGAGCAAATCCCAGACCTAACCTAGACCTAACATGAATTATTCTCTAAAATATTTATCAAGACCAGGTTTAATGGACTGTTTCAGTGTGGTACCACATTACTACGTGATCCAAACCAGTAAAAACCCAGGATCCGTTCAACAAGTATGTCAAGAATGCGAAAGTATGAGTCTGATGAGTGAAAATCCCCGGCCTAACCTAGACCTAACATGCGTTATCTTCAAAAATATTCATCCAAACCAGGTTTAATGGACTGTTTCAGTGTGGTACCACATTACTACGTGCTGCAATCCAGAAATAGCCCGGGATCCAGCCATGAAGTATGAGGAATATGCGAAAGTATGCGCCTGATGAGGGCAAATCCTAGACCTAACCCAGACCTAACATACGTTATCCTCTAAAATATTTATCGAGATCAGGTTTAATTGATTGTTTCAGTGTGGTACCACATTACTACGTGATCCACACCAGAAAAAACCCAAGATCCGTTCAACAAGTATGTGAAGAATGCGAAAGTATGAGTCTGATGAGTGAAAATCCCAGGCCTAACCTGGACCTAACATGCGTTGTCCTCAATAATATTGATCGAAACCAGGTTTAATTGAGTGTTTCAGTGTTGTACTTCATTACTACGTGATGCAATCCAGAAAAAGCCCAGGATCTAGCCATCTAGTATGAGAAATATGCGAAAGAATGAGCCTGATGAGAGCAAATCCCAGGCCTAACCTAGACCTAACATGAATTATTCTCTAAAATATTCATCAAAACCAGGTTTAATTGACTGTTTCAGTGTGGTACCACATTACTACGTGATCCAATCCAGAAATAGCCCAGGATCCAGCCATGAAGTATGAGAAATATGCGAAAGGATGAGCCTGATGAGGGCAAATCCTAGACCTAACCCAGACCTAACATGCGTTATCCTCTAAAATTTTTATCAAGACCAGGTTTAATTGAATGTTTCAGTGTGGTACCACATTCCTACGTGATCCAAACCAGCAAAAACCCAGGATCCGTTCAACAAGTATGTGAAGAATGCGAAAGTATGAGTCTGATGAGTGAAAATCCCCGGCCTAACCTAGACCTAACATGCGTTATCCTCAAAAATATTGATCGAAACCACGTTTAATCGACTGTTTCAGTGTGGTACCACACTGCTACGTGACCCAAACCAGAAAAAACCCAGGATCTGTTCAACAAGTATGTGAAAAACGCGAAAGTATGAGCCTGATGAGGGCAAATCCTAGACCTAACCCAGACCTAACATGCGTTATCCTGTAAAATATTGATCGCAACCAGGTTTAATGGACTGTTTCAGTGTGGTACCACATTACTACGTGATACAATCCAGAAATAGCCCAGGATCTAGCCATGAAGTATGAGAAATATCTGAAGTATGAACCTGACGAGGGCAAATCCTAGACCTAACCCAGACCTAACATGCGTTATCCTCTAAAATATTTATCAAGACCAGGATTAATTGATTGCTCCTGTGTGGTCCCACATTACTACGTGATCCAAACCAGAGAAAACCCAGGATCCGTCCAACAAGTATGTGAAGAATGCGAAAGTATGAGCCTGATGAGAGCAAATCCCTGACCTTACCCAGACCTAACATGCGTTATCCTCTAAAATATTTATCAAGATCAGGTTTAATTGATTGTTTCAGTGTGGTACCACATTACTACGTGATCCACACCAGAAAAAACGCAAGATCCGTTCGGCAAGTATGTGAAGAATGCGAAAGTATGAGTCTGATGAGTGAAAATCCCAGGCCTAACCTAGACCTAACATGCGTTATCCTCAATAATATTGATGGAAACCAGGTTTAAGTGAGTGTTTCAGTGTTGTACTTCATTACTACGTGATGCAATCCAGAAAAAGCCCAGGATCTATCCATCAAGTATGAGAAATATGCGAAAGAATGAGCCTGATGAGAGCAAATCCCAGACCTAACCTAGACCTAACATGAATTATTCTCTAAAATATTGATCGAAACCAGGTTTAATTGACTGGTTCAGTGTTGTACTTCATTACTACGTGATGCAATCCAGAAAAAGCCCAGGATCTAGCCGTCAAGTATGAGAAATATGCGAAAGAATGAGCCTGATGAGAGCAAATCCCAGACCTAACCTAGACCTAACATGAATTATTCTCTAAAATATTTATCAAGACCAGGTTTAATGGACTGTTTCAGTGTGGTACCACATTACTACGTGCTCCAATCCAGAAATAGCCCAGGATCCAGCCATGAAGTATGAGAAATATGCGAAAGTATGCGCCTGATGAGGGCAAATCCTAGACCTAACCCAGACCTAACATGTGTTATCCTCTAAAATATTTATCAAGACCAGGTTTAATTGATTGCTCCTGTGTGGTCCCACATTACTACGTGATCCAAACCAGAAAAAACCCAGGATCCGTTCAACAAGTATGAGAAGAATGCGAAAGTATGAGTATGATGAGTGAAAATCCCAGGCCTAACCTAGACCTAACATGCGTTATCCTCTAAAATATTTATCAAGACCAGGTTTAATTGATTGTTTCAGTGTGGTCCCACATTACTACGTTATCCAAACCAGAAAAAACCTAGGATCCGTTGAACAAGTATGTGAAGAATGCGAAAGTATGAGTCTGATGAGTGAAAATCCCAGACCTAACCTAGGCCTAACATGCGTTATCCTCTAAAATATTGATCCAAACCAGGTTTAATGGACTGTTTCAGTGTGGTACCACACTACTACGTGATACAAACCAGAAAAAGCCCAGGATCTAGCCATCAAGTATGAGAAATATGCGAAAGAATGAGCCTGATGAGAGCAAATCCCAGACCTAACCTAGACCAAACATGAATTATTCTCTAAAATATTGATCAAAACCAGGTTTAATTGACTGTTTCAGTGTGGTACCACATTACTGCGTGATCCAATCCAGAAATAGCCCAGGATCCAGCCATGAAGTATGAGAAATATGCGTAAGTATGAGCCTGATGAGGGCAAATCCTAGAACTAACTCAGACCTAACATGCGTTATCCTGTAAAATATTGATCGCAACCAGGTTTAGTGGACTGTTTCAGTGTGGTACCACAATACTACGTGATCCAAACCAGAAAAAACCCAGGATCTGTTCAACAAGTATGTGATAAACGCGAAAGTATGAGTCTGATGAGGTCAAATCCTGGACCTAACCCAAACCTAACATGCGTTATCCTCTAAAATATTTATCAAGGCCAGGTTTAATTGAATGTTTCAGTGTGGTACCACATTACTACGTGAACCAAACCAGAAAAAACCCAGGATCCGTTCAACAAGTAAGTTAAAGCTGCGACAGTATGACCCTGATGAGAGCAAATCCCAGACCTAACCTAGACCTGACATGCGTTGTCCTCTAAAATATTGATGGAAACCAGGTTTAATTGACAGTTTCAGTGTTGAACTTCATTACTACGTGATGCAATCCAAAAAAAGCCCAGGATCTAGCCATCAAGTATGAGAAATATGCGAAAGAGTGAGCCTGATGAGAGCAAATCCCTGACCTAACCTAGACCTAACATGAATTATTCTCTAAAATATTGATGGAAACCAGGTTTAATTGACTGCTTCAGTGTTGTACATCATTACTACGTGATGCAATCCAAAAAAAGCCCAGGATCTAGCCATCAAGTATGAGAAATATGCGAAAGAATGAGCCTGATGAGAGCAAATCCCTGACCTTACCTAGACCTAACATGAATTATTCTCTAAAATATTTATCAAGACCAGGTTTAATTGAATGTTTCAGTGTGGTACCACATTACTACGTGATCCAAACCAGTAAAAACCCAGGATCCGTTCAACAAGTATGTGAAGAATGCGAAAGTATGAGTCTGATGAGCGAAAATCCCAGACCTAACCTAGACCTAACATGCGTTATCCTCTAAAATGTCGATCCAAACCAGGTTTAATGGACTGGTTCAGTGTGGTACCACACTACTACGTGATCCAAACCAGAAAAAACCCAGGATCTGTTCAACAAGTATGTGAAAAACGCGAAAGTATGAGCCTGATGTGGGCAAATCCCATACCTATCCCAGACCTAACTTGCGTTGTCCTCTAAGATATTGATGGAAACCAGGTTTAATTGACTGTTTCAGTGTGGTCCCACATTACTACGTGATGCAATCCAGAAAAAGCCCAGGATCTAGCCATCAAGTTTGAGAAATATGCGAAAGAATGAGCCTGATGAGGGCAAATCCTAGACCTAACCCAGACCTAACATGCGTTATCCTCAAAAATATTGATCGAAACCAGGTTTAATCGACTGTTTCAGTGTGGTACCACACTACTACGTGACCCAATCCAGAAAAAACCCGGGATCTGTTCAACAAGTATGTGAAAAACGCGAAAGTATGAGCCTGATGAGGGCAAATCCTAGACCTAACCCAGACCTAACATGCGTTATCCTCTAAAATATTGATCGAAACCTGGTTTAATCGACTGTTTCAGTGTGGTACCACATTACTATGCGATCCAAAGCAGAAAAAACCCTCGATCAGGTCAACATGTATGTTAAAACTGCGAAAGTATGACCCTGATGAGAGCAAATCCCAGACCTAACCTAGACCTAACATGAATTATTCTCTAATATATTGATCGAAACCAGGTTTAATTGACTGTCTCAGTGTTGTACTTCATTACTACGTGATGCAATCCAGAAAAAGCCCAGGATCTAGCCATCAAGTATGAGAAATATGCGAAAGAATGAGCCTGATGAGAGCAAATCCCAGACCTAACCTAGACCTAACATGAATTATTCTCTAAAATATTGATGGAAACCAGGTTTAATTGACTGCTTCAGTGTTGTACATCATTACTACGTGATGCAATCCAAAAAAAGCCCAGGATCTAGCCATCAAGTATGAGAAATATGCGAAAGAATGAGCCTGATGAGAGCAAATCCCTGACCTTACCTAGACCTAACGTGAATTATTCTCAAAAATATTTATCAAGACCAGGTTTAATTGAATGTTTCAGTGTGGTACCACATTACTACGTGATCCAAACCAGTAAAAACCCAGGATCCGTTCAACAAGTATGTGAAGAATGCGAAAGTATGAGTCTGATGAGTGAAAATCCCCGGCCTAACCTAGACCTAACATGCGTTATCCTCAAAAATATTGATCCAAACCAGGTTTAATGGACTGTTTCAGTGTGGTACCACATTACTACGTGCTCCAATCCAGAAATAGCCCAGGATCCAGCCATGAAGTATGAGAAATATGCGAAAGGATGAGCCTGATGAGGGCAAATCCTAGACCTAACCCAGACCTAACATGCGTTATCCTCTAAAATTTTTATCAAGACCAGGTTTAATTGAATGTTTCAGTGTGGTACCACATTCCTACGTGATCCAAACCAGTAAAAACCCAGGATCCGTTCAACAAGTATGTGAAGAATGCGAAAGTATGAGTCTGATGAGTGAAAATCCCCGGCCTAACCTAGACCTAACATGCGTTATCCTCAAAAATATTGATCGAAACCAGGTCTAATTGACTGTTTCAGCGTGGTACCACATAACTACGTGACACAATCCAGAAAAAGCCCAGGGTCTAGCCATTTAGTATGAGAAATATGCGAAAGAATGAGCCTGATGAGAGCAAATCCCAGGCCTAACCTAGACCTAACATGAATTATTCTCTAAAATATTCATCAAAACCAGGTTTAATTGACTGTTTCAGTGTGGTACCACATTACTACGTGATCCAAACCAGTAAAAACCCAGGATCCGTTCAACAAGTATGTGAAGAATGCGAAAGTATGAGTCTGATGAGTGAAAATCCCCGGCCTAACCTAGACCTAACATGCGTTATCTTCAAAAATATTCATCCAAACCAGGTTTAATGGACTGTTTCAGTGTGGTACCACATTACTACGTGCTGCAATCCAGAAATAGCCCGGGATCCAGCCATGAAGTATGAGGAATATGCGAAAGTATGCGCCTGATGAGGGCAAATCCTAGACCTAACCCAGACCTAACATACGTTATCCTCTAAAATATTTATCGAGATCAGGTTTAATTGATTGTTTCAGTGTGGTACCACATTACTACGTGATCCACACCAGAAAAAACCCAAGATCCGTTCAACAAGTATGTGAAGAATGCGAAAGTATGAGTCTGATGAGTGAAAATCCCAGGCCTAACCTGGACCTAACATGCGTTGTCCTCAATAATATTGATCGAAACCAGGTTTAATTGAGTGTTTCAGTGTTGTACTTCATTACTACGTGATGCAATCCAGAAAAAGCCCAGGATCTAGCCATCTAGTATGAGAAATATGCGAAAGAATGAGCCTGATGAGAGCAAATCCCAGGCCTAACCTAGACCTAACATGAATTATTCTCTAAAATATTCATCAAAACCAGGTTGAATTGACTGTTTCAGTGTGGTACCACATTACTACGTGATCCAATCCAGAAATAGCCCAGGATCCAGCCATGAAGTATGAGAAATATGCGAAAGGATGAGCCTGATGAGGGCAAATCCTAGACCTAACCCAGACCTAACATGCGTTATCCTCTAAAATTTTTATCAAGACCAGGTTTAATTGAATGTTTCAGTGTGGTACCACATTCCTACGTGATCCAAACCAGCAAAAACCCAGGATCCGTTCAACAAGTATGTGAAGAATGCGAAAGTATGAGTCTGATGAGTGAAAATCCCCGGCCTAACCTAGACCTAACATGCGTTATCCTCAAAAATATTGATCGAAACCACGTTTAATCGACTGTTTCAGTGTGGTACCACACTGCTACGTGACCCAAACCAGAAAAAACCCAGGATCTGTTCAACAAGTATGTGAAAAACGCGAAAGTATGAGCCTGATGAGGGCAAATCCTAGACCTAACCCAGACCTAACATGCGTTATCTTGTAAAATATTGATCGCAACCAGGTTTAATGGACTGTTTCAGTGTGGTACCACGTTACTACGTGATACAATCCAGAAATAGCCCAGGATCTAGCCATGAAGTATGAGAAATATCTGAAGTATGAACCTGACGAGGGCAAATCCTAGACCTAACCCAGACCTAACATGCGTTATCCTCTAAAATATTTATCAAGACCAGGATTAATTGATTGCTCCTGTGTGGTCCCACATTACTACGTGATCCAAACCAGAAAAAACCCAGGATCCGTCCAACAAGTATGTGAAGAATGCGAAAGTATGAGCCTGATGAGAGCAAATCCCTGACCTTACCTAGACCTAACATGAATTATTCTCTAAAATATTTATCAAGACCAGGTTTAATTGAATGTTTCAGTGTGGTACCACATTACTACGTGATCCAAACCAGTAAAAACCCAGGATCCGTTCAACAAGTATGTGAAGAATGCGAAAGTATGAGCCTGATGAGAGCAAATCCCTGACCTTACCTAGACCTAACATGAATTATTCTCTAAAATATTTATCAAGACCAGGTTTACTGGACTGTTTCAGTGTTGTACTTCATTACTACGTGATGCAATCCAGAAAAAGCCCAGGATCTAGCCGTCAAGTATGAGAAATATGCGAAAGAATGAGCCTGATGAGAGCAAATCCCAGACCTACCCCAGACCTAACATGCGTTATCCTTTAAAATATTGATCGCAACCAGGTTTAATTGACTGTATCAGTGTTGTACTTCATTACTACGTGATGCAATCCAGAAAAAGCCCAGGATCTAGCCGTCAAGTATGAGAAATATGCGAAAGAATGAGCCTGATGAGAGCAAATCCCAGACCTAACCCAGACCTAACATGAATTAGTCTCTAAAATATTCATCAAAACCAGGTTTAATTGATTGTTTCAGTGTGGTCCCACAGTACTTCGTGATCCAAACCAGAGAAAACCCAGGATCCGTTCAACAAGTATGTGAAGAATGCGAAAGTATGAGTCTGATGAGTGAAAATCCCAGACCTAACCTAGACCTAACATGCGTTATCCTCAAAAATATTGATCCAAACCAGGTTTACTGGACTGTTTCAGTGTTGTACTTCATTACTACGTGATGCAATCCAGAAAAAGCCCAGGATCTATCCATCAAGTATGAGAAATATGCGAAAGAATGAGCCTGATGATAGCAAATCCCAGACCTAACCTAGACCTAACATGAATTATTCTCTAAAATATTGATCGAAACCAGGTTTAATTGACTGGTTCAGTGTTGTACTTCATTAATACGTGATGCAATCCAGAGAAAGCCCAGGATCTAGCCGTGAAGTATGAGAAATATGCGAAAGAATGAGCCTGATGAGAGCAAATCCCAGACCTAACCTAGACCTAACATGAATTATTCTCTAAAATATTTATCAAGACCAGGTTTAATGGACTGTTTCAGTGTGGTACCACATTACTACGTGCTCCAATCCAGAAATAGCCCAGGATCCAGCCATGAAGTATGAGAAATATGCGAAAGTATGCGCCTGATGAGGGCAAATCCTAGACCCAACCCAGACCTAACATGTGTTATCCTCTAAAATATTTATCAAGACCAGGTTTAATTGATTGCTCCTGTGTGGTCCCACATTACTACGTGATCCAAACCAGAAAAAACCCAGGATCCGTTCAACAAGTATGAGAAGAATGCGAAAGTATGAGTATGATGAGTGAAAATCCCAGGCCTAACCTAGACCTAACATGCGTTATCCTCTAAAATATTTATCAAGACCAGGTTTAATTGATTGTTTCAGTGTGGTCCCACATTACTACGTTATCCAAACCAGAAAAAACCTAGGATCCGTTCAACAAGTATGTGAAGAATGCGAAAGTATGAGTCTGATGAGTGAAAATCCCAGACCTAACCTAGGCCTAACATGCGTTATCCTCTAGAATATTGATCCAAACCAGGTTTAATGGACTGTTTCAGTGTGGTACCACACTACTACGTGATACAAACCAGAAAAAGCCCAGGATCTAGCCATCAAGTATGAGAAATATGCGAAAGAATGAGCCTGATGAGAGCAAATCCCAGACCTAACCTAGACCAAACATGAATTATTCTCTAAAATATTGATCAAAACCAGGTTTAATTGACTGTTTCAGTGTGGTACCACATTACTGCGTGATCCAATCCAGAAATAGCCCAGGATCCAGCCATGAAGTATGAGAAATATGCGTAAGTATGAGCCTGATGAGGGCAAATCCTAGAACTAACTCAGACCTAACATGCGTTATCCTGTAAAATATTGATCGCAACCAGGTTTAGTGGACTGTTTCAGTGTGGTACCACAATACTACGTGATCCAAACCAGAAAAAACCCAGGATCTGTTCAACAAGTATGTGATAAACGCGAAAGTATGAGTCTGATGAGGTCAAATCCTAGACCTAACCCAAACCTAACATGCGTTATCCTCTAAAATATTTATCAAGGCCAGGTTTAATTGAATGTTTCAGTGTGGTACCACATTACTACGTGAACCAAACCAGAAAAAACCCAGGATCCGTTCAACAAGTAATTTAAAACTGCGACAGTATGACCCTGATGAGAGCAAATCCCAGACCTAACCTAGACCTGGCATGCGTTGTCCTCTAAAATATTGATGGAAACCAGGTTTAATTGACAGTTTCAGTGTTGAACTTCATTACTACGTGATGCAATCCAGAAAAAGCCCAGGATCTAGCCATCAAGTATGAGAAATATGCGAAAGAATGAGCCTGATGAGAGCAAATCCCTGACCTAACCTAGACCTAACATGAATTATTCTCTAAAATATTGATGGAAACCAGGTTTAATTGACTGCTTCAGTGTTGTACATCATTACTACGTGATGCAATCCAAAAAAAGCCCAGGATCTAGCCATCAAGTATGAGAAATATGCGAAAGAATGAGCCTGATGAGAGCAAATCCCTGACCTTACCTAGACCTAACATGAATTATTCTCAAAAATATTTATCAAGACCAGGTTTAATTGAATGTTTCAGTGTGGTACCACATTACTACGTGATCCAAACCAGTAAAAACCCAGGATCCGTTCAACAAGTATGTGAAGAATGCGAAAGTATGAGTCTGATGAGTGAAAATCCCCGGCCTAACCTAGACCTAACATGCGTTATCCTCAAAAATATTGATCCAAACCAGGTTTAATGGACTGTTTCAGTGTGGTACCACATTACTATGTGATCCAAACCAGAAAATAGCCCAGGATCTATCCATGAAGTATAAGAAATATGCGAAAGTATGAGCCTGATGAGGGCAAATCCTAGACCTATCCCAGACCTAACTTGCGTTATCCTCTAAAATATTGACCGAAACCAGGTTTAATTGACTGTTTCAGTGTCGTACTTCATTACTACGTGATGCAATCCAGAAAAAGCCCCGGATCTAGCCATCAAGTATGAGAAATATGCGAAAGAATGAGCCTGATGAGAGCAAATCCCAGACGTATCCCAGACCTAACATGCGTTATCCTCTAAAATATTTATCAAGACCAGGTTTAATTGATTGTTTCAGTGTGGTACCACATTACTATGTGATCCAAACCAGAAAATAACCCAGGATCTGTTCAACGAGTATGTGAAGTGTGCGAAAGTTTGAGTCTGATGAGGGCAAATCCCAGACCTATCCCAGACCTAACTTGCGTTATCCTCTAAAATATTGATCGAAACCAGGACTAATTGACTGTTTCAGCGTGGTACCACATTACTACGTGACACAATCCAGAAATAGCCCAGGATCTAGCCATGAAGTATGAGAAATATGCGAAAGTATGAGCCTGATGAGGGCAAATCCTAGACCTAACCCAGACCTAACATGCGTTATCCTCTAAAATATTTATCAAGACCAGGTTTAATTGAATGTTTCAGTGTGGTACCACATTACTACGTGATCCAAACCAGCAAAAACCCAGGATCCGTTCAACAAGTATGTGAAGAATGCGAAAGTATGAGTCTGATGAGGGCAAATCCCAGACGTATCCCAGACCTAACATGCGTTATCCTCTAAAATATTTATCAAGACCAGGTTTAATTGATTGTTTCAGTGTGGTACCACATTACTATGTGATCCAAACCAGAAAATAACCCAGGATCTATTCAACGAGTATGTGAAGTGTGCGAAAGTTTGAGTCTGATGAGGGCAAATCCCAGACCTATCCCAGACCTAACTTGCGTTATCCTCTAAAATATTGATCGAAACCAGGTCTAATTGACTGTTTCAGCGTGGTACCACATTACTACGTGACACAATCCAGAAATAGCCCAGGATCTAGCCATGAAGTATGAGAAATATGCGAAAGTATGAGCCTGATGAGGGCAAATCCTAGACGTAACCCGGACCTAACATACGTTATCCTCTAAAATATTTATCAAGACCAGGTTTAATTGAATGTTTCAGTGTGGTACCACATTACTACGTGTACCAAACCGGAAAAAACCCAGGATCCGTTCAACAAGTATGTGAAGAATGCGAAAGTATGAGTCTGATGAGTGAAAATCCCAGGCCTAACCTAGACCTAACATGCGTTATCCTCTAAAATATTGATCGATACCAGGTTTAATTGACTGTTTCAGTGTCGTACTTCATTACTACGTGATGCAATCCAGAAAAAGCCCCGGATCTAGCCATCAAGTATGAGAAATATGCGAAAGTATGAGCCTGATGAGAGCAAATCCCAGACCTATCCCAGACCTAACTTGCGTTATCCACTAAAATATTGATCGAAACCAGGTTTAATTGACTGTTTCTGTGTGGTACCACATTACTACGTGATACAATCCAGAAATAGCCCAGGATCTAGCCATGAAGTATGAGAAATATCTGAAGTATGAACCTGACGAGGGCAAATCCTAGACCTAACCCAGACCTAACATGCGTTATCCTCTAAAATATTTATCAAGACCAGGTTTAATTGATTGCTCCTGTGTGGTCCCACATTACTACGTGATCCAAACCAGAAAAAACCCAGGATCCGTTCAACAAGTATGAGAAGAATGCGAAAGTATGAGTATGATGAGTGAAAATCCCAGGCCTAACCTAGACCTAACATGCGTTATCCACAAAAATATTGATCGAAACCTGGTTTAATCGACTGTTTCAGTGTGGTACCACATTACTATGTGATCCAAAACAGAAAATAACCCAGGATCTGTTCAACAAGTATGTGAAGTGTGCGAAAGTATGAGTCTGATGAGGGCAAATCCCAGACCTATCCCAGACCTAACATGCGTTATCCTCTAAAATATTTATCAAGACCAGGTTTAATTGATTGTTTCAGTGTGGTCCCACATTACTACGTTATCCAAACCAGAAAAAACCCAGGATCCGTTCAACAAGTATGTGAAGAATGCGAAAGTATGAGTCTGATGAGTGAAAATCCCAGACCTAACCTAGGCCTAACATGCGTTATCCTCTAAAATATTGATCCAAACCAGGTTTAATGGACTGTTTCAGTGTGGTACCACACTACTACGTGATACAAACCAGAAAAAACCCAGGATCTGTTCAACAAGTATGTGAAAAACGCGAAAGTATGAGCCTGATGTGGGCAAATCCCAGACCTACCCCAGACCTAACTTGCGCTGTCCTCTAAGATATTGATGGAAACCAGGTTTAATTGACTGTTTCAGTGTTGTACTTCATTACTACGTGATGCAATCCAGAAAAAGCACAGGATCTAGCCATCAAGTATGAGAAATATGCGAAAGAATGAGCCTGATGAGAGCAAATCCTAGACCTAACCCAGACCTAACATGCGTCATCCTGTAAAATATTGATCGCAACCAGGTTTAATGGACTGTTTCAGTGTGGTACCACACTACTACGTGATCCAAACCAGAAAAAACCCAGGATCTGTTCAACAAGTATGTGAAAAACGCGAAAGTATGAGTCTGATGTGGTCAAATCCTAGACCTAACCCAAACCTAACATGCGTTATCCTCTAAAATATTTATCAAGGCCAGGTTTAATTGAATGTTTCAGTGTGGTACCACATTACTACGTGAAACAAACCAGAAAAAACCCAGGATCCCTTCAACAAGTAAGTTAAAACTGCGACAGTATGACCCTGATGAGAGCAAATCCCAGACCTAACCTATACCTGACATGCGTTGTCCTCTAAAATATTGATGGAAACCAGGTTTAATCGACAGTTTCAGTGTTGAACTTCATTACTACGTGATGCAATCCAGAAAAAGCCCCGGATCTAGCCATCAAGTATGAGAAATATGCGAAAGAATGAGCCTGATGAGAGCAAATCCCAGGCCTAACCTAGACCTAACATGCGTTATCCTCAAAAATATTGATCGAAACCTGGTTTAATCGACTGTTTCAGTGTGGTACCACATTACTATGTGATCCAAACCAGAAAATAGCCCAGGATCTATCCATGAAGTATAAGAAATATGCGAAAGTATGAGCCTGATGAGGGCAAATCCTAAACCTAGCCCAGACCTAACATGCGTTATCCTCAAATATATTTATCAAGACCAGGTTTAACTGAATGTTTCAGTGTGGTACCACATTACTACGTGATCCATACCAGAAAAAACCCAGGATCTGTTCAACAAGTATGTGAAAAATGCGAAAGCATGAGTCTGATGAGGGCAAATCCCAGGCCAAACCTAGACATAACTTTCGTTATCCTCTAAAATATTGATCGAAACCAGGTTTAGTGGGCTGTTTCAGTGTGGTACCACATTACTGCACGATCCAATCCAGAAAAAACCCAGGATCTGTTCAACAAGTATGTGAAAAATGCGAAAGTATGACCCTGTTGTGGGCAAATCCCAGACCTATCCCAGACCTAACTTGCATTGTCCTCTAAAATATTGATCGAAACCAGGTTTAATTGACTGTTTCAGTGTGTTACCACATTACTACGTGATCCAATCCAGAAATAGCCCAGGATCTAGCCATGAAGTATGTGAAATATGCGAAAGTATGTGTCTGATGAGGGCAAATCCCAGGCGTAACCTTGACCTAACATGCGTTATCCTCTAAAATATTGATCGAAACCAGGTTTCATGGACTGTTTCAGTGTGTTACCACATTACTACGTGATCCAATCCAGAAATAGCCCAGGATCTAGCCATGAAGTATGAGAAATATCTGAAGTATGAACCTGACGAGGGCAAATCCTAGACCTAACCCAGACCTAACATGCGTTATCCTCTAAAATATTTATCAAGACCAGGTTTAATTGATTGCTCCTGTGTGGTCCCACATTACTACGTGATCCAAACCAGAAAAAACCCAGGATCCGTTCAACAAGTATGAGAAGAATGCGAAAGTATGAGTATGATGAGTGAAAATCCCAGGCCTAACCTAGACCTAACATGCGTTATCCACAAAAATATTGATCGAAACCTGGTTTAATCGACTGTTTCAGTGTGGTACCACATTACTATGTGATCCAAAACAGAAAATAACCCAGGATCTGTTCAACAAGTATGTGAAGTGTGCGAAAGTATGAGTCTGATGAGGGCAAATCCCAGACCTATCCCAGACCTAACATGCGTTATCCTCTAAAATATTTATCAAGACCAGGTTTAATTGATTGTTTCAGTGTGGTCCCACATTACTACGTTATCCAAACCAGAAAAAACCCAGGATCCGTTCAACAAGTATGTGAAGAATGCGAAAGTATGAGTCTGATGAGTGAAAATCCCAGACCTAACCTAGGCCTAACATGCGTTATCCTCTAAAATATTGATCCAAACCAGGTTTAATGGACTGTTTCAGTGTGGTACCACACTACTACGTGATACAAACCAGAAAAAACCCAGGATCTGTTCAACAAGTATGTGAAAAACGCGAAAGTATGAGCCTGATGTGGGCAAATCCCAGACCTACCCCAGACCTAACTTGCGCTGTCCTCTAAGATATTGATGGAAACCAGGTTTAATTGACTGTTTCAGTGTTGTACTTCATTACTACGTGATGCAATCCAGAAAAAGCACAGGATCTAGCCATCAAGTATGAGAAATATGCGAAAGAATGAGCCTGATGAGAGCAAATCCTAGACCTAACCCAGACCTAACATGCGTCATCCTGTAAAATATTGATCGCAACCAGGTTTAATGGACTGTTTCAGTGTGGTACCACACTACTACGTGATCCAAACCAGAAAAAACCCAGGATCTGTTCAACAAGTATGTGAAAAACGCGAAAGTATGAGTCTGATGTGGTCAAATCCTAGACCTAACCCAAACCTAACATGCGTTATCCTCTAAAATATTTATCAAGGCCAGGTTTAATTGAATGTTTCAGTGTGGTACCACATTACTACGTGAAACAAACCAGAAAAAACCCAGGATCCCTTCAACAAGTAAGTTAAAACTGCGACAGTATGACCCTGATGAGAGCAAATCCCAGACCTAACCTATACCTGACATGCGTTGTCCTCTAAAATATTGATGGAAACCAGGTTTAATCGACAGTTTCAGTGTTGAACTTCATTACTACGTGATGCAATCCAGAAAAAGCCCCGGATCTAGCCATCAAGTATGAGAAATATGCGAAAGAATGAGCCTGATGAGAGCAAATCCCAGGCCTAACCTAGACCTAACATGCGTTATCCTCAAAAATATTGATCGAAACCTGGTTTAATCGACTGTTTCAGTGTGGTACCACATTACTATGTGATCCAAACCAGAAAATAGCCCAGGATCTATCCATGAAGTATAAGAAATATGCGAAAGTATGAGCCTGATGAGGGCAAATCCTAGACCTAGCCCAGACCTAACATGCGTTATCCTCAAATATATTTATCAAGACCAGGTTTAACTGAATGTTTCAGTGTGGTACCACATTACTACGTGATCCATACCAGAAAAAACCCAGGATCTGTTCAACAAGTATGTGAAAAATGCGAAAGCATGAGTCTGATGAGGGCAAATCCCAGGCCAAACCTAGACATAACTTTCGTTATCCTCTAAAATATTGATCGAAACCAGGTTTAGTGGGCTGTTTCAGTGTGGTACCACATTACTGCACGATCCAATCCAGAAAAAACCCAGGATCTGTTCAACAAGTATGTGAAAAATGCGAAAGTATGACCCTGTTGTGGGCAAATCCCAGACCTATCCCAGACCTAACTTGCATTGTCCTCTAAAATATTGATCGAAACCAGGTTTAATTGACTGTTTCAGTGTGTTACCACATTACTACGTGATCCAATCCAGAAATAGCCCAGGATCTAGCCATGAAGTATGTGAAATATGCGAAAGTATGTGTCTGATGAGGGCAAATCCCAGGCGTAACCTTGACCTAACATGCATTATCCTCTAAAATATTGATCGAAACCAGGCTTCATGGACTGTTTCAGTGTGATACCACATTACCACATGATTCAAACATGAAAAAGCCAGGGATCTGATCAACAAGTATGTGAAATACGCAAAACTATGAGTCTGATGAGGGCAAATCCCAGGCCTAACCTAGACCTAACATGCGTTATCCTCTAAAATATTGATCGAAACCAGGTTTCATGGACTGTTTCAGTGTGGTACCACTTTACGACGTGATCCAAACCAGAAAAAGCCAGGGATCTGTACAACAAGTATGTGAAAAATGCGAACGTATGAGCCTGACGAGGGCAAATCCCAGACCTATCCCAGACATAACGTGCGTTATCCTCTAAAATATTGGTCGAAACCAGGTTTCATGGACTGATTCAGTGTGATACCACAGTACCACGTGATCCAAACCAGAAAAAGCAATGGATCTGGCTAACAAGTATGAGAAATATGCGACAGTATGAGCCTGATGAGGGTAAATCCGACACCTAACCGTGTCCTAACCGGCGTTATCCTATAAAATGTTGAACGAGACCAGGAGTAATCGACTGTGGTTGTGTGGTACCACTTTACTACGTGATCCAAACCAGAAAAAGCCAGGGATCTGTTCAACAAGTATGTGAAGTATGCGAAAGTATGAGTCTGATGAGGGCAAATCTCAGGCCTAACCTATACCTAAGATGCGTTATCCTCTAAAATATTGATCGAAACCAGCTGTAATGAACTGTTTCAGTGTGGTACCACATTAGTACGTGATCCAAACCAGAATAAGCCAGGGATCTGTTCAACAAGAATGTGAAAAACGCGAATGTATGACCCTGATGAGAGCAAATCCCAGACCTAACCAAGACCTAACATGCGTTATTCTCTAAAATATTGATCGAAACCAGGTTTAATGGACTGTTTCACTGTGGTACCACATTACTACGAGATCCAGACCTGTGACAGCACAGGATCTGGCCAACAAATATGCGAGAAATGCGAAGGTATGACCCTGACGAGGGCAAATCCCACACCTAACCGAGTCCTAACCGGCGTTATCCTCTAAAATGTTGATCGTGACCAGGTTTAATCGACTGTTTCAGTGTGGTACCACATTACTACCTGATCCAAACCAGAAATAACCCAGGATCTGTTCAACAAGTATGTGAAGAATGCGAAAGTATGAGTCTGATGAGGGCAAATCCCACGCCTAACCTAGACCGAACATGCGTTATCATCTAAAATATTGATCGAAACCAGGTTTAATGGACTGTTTCTGTGTTGTACCACATTACTATGTGATCCAGACTAGAAAAAAACCCAGGATCTGTTCAACAAGTATGTGAAGAATGCGAAAGTATGAGTCTGATGAGGGCAAATCCCACGCCTAACCTAGACCGAACATGCGTTATCATCTAAAATATTGATCGAAACCAGGTTTAATGGACTGTTTCACTGTGGTACCACATTACTACGAGATCCAGACCTGTGACAGCACAGGATCTGGCCAACAAATATGCGAGAAATGCGAAGGTATGACCCAGATGAGGGCAAATCCCACACCTAACCTAGACCTAACATGAGTTATTCTCTAAAATATTGATCGAAACCATGTTTAATGGACTGTATCAGTGTGGTACCACATTACTACATGATCCTAACCAGAAAAAACCCAGGATACGTTCAACAAGTATGTGAAGAATGCGAAAGTATGAGTCTGACGAGGGCAAATCCCAGGCCTAACCTAGACCTAACATGCGTTACCCTCAAAAATATTGATAGAAACCAGGTTTAATCGACTATTTCAGTGTGGTACCACATTACTACGTGATCCAAACCAGAAAAAGCCCAGAATCTGGCCATCAACTATGAGAAATATGCGAAAGTACGAGCCTGATGAGAGCAAATCCCAGACCTAACCAAGACCTAACATGCGTTATCCTCTAAAATATTGATTGAAACCAGCTGTAATGACTGTTTCAGTGTGGTACCACATTAGTACGTGATCCAAACCAGAATAAGCCAGGGATCTGTTCAACAAGAATGTGAAAAACGCGAATGTATGACCCTGATGAGAGCAAATCCCAGACCAAACCAAGACCTAACATGCGTTATCCTCAAAAATATTGATCGAAACCAGGTTTAATGGACTGTTTCAGTGTGGTACCACATTACTACGAGATCCAGACCTGTGAAAGCACAGGATCTGGCCAACAAATATGCGAGAAATGCGAAGGTATGACCCAGATGAGGGCAAATCCCACACCTAACCGAGTCCTAACCGGCGTTTTCCTCTAAAATGTTGATCGTGACCAGGTTTAAACGACTGTTTCAGTGTGGTACCACATTACTACCTGATCCAAACCAGAAATAACCCAGGATCTGTTCAACAAGTATGAGAAGAATGCGAAAGTATGAGTCTGATGAGGGCAAATCCCAGGCCTAACCTAGACCGAACATGCGTTATCGTCTAAAATATTGATCGAAACCAGGTTTAATGGACTGTTTCTGTGTTGTACCACATTACAACGTGATCCAGACTAGAAAAAAACCCAGGATCTGGCCAACAAGTATGAGAAATATGCGAAAGTATGAGCCTGATGAGAGCAAATCCCAGACCTTATCCAGACCTAACATGCGCTATCCTCTAAAATATTGATCGGATCCAGGTTTAGTTGGCTGTTTCTGTGTGGTACCACTTTACTACGTTATCCAAAGTAGGAAAAACCCTCGATCAGGTCAACATGTATGATAAAACTGCGAAAGTATGACCCTGATTAGGGCAAATCCCAGGCCTAGCCTAGGCCTAACATGCGTTATCCTCTAAGATATTGGTTGAAAACAGGTTTAATGGACTGTTACAGTGTTGTACTACATTACTACGTGATCCAAATCAGAAAAAGCCCCGAATCTGGCCATCAAGTATGAGAAATATGCGAATGTACAAGCCTGATGAGAGCAAATCCCAGACCTAACCTAGACCTAACATGAGTTATTCTCTAAAATATTGATCGAAACCATGTTTAATGGATTGTTTCAGTGTGGTACCACATTACTACGAGATCCAAACCAGAAAAAACCCAGGATCTGTTCACCAAGTATGTGAAAAACGCGAAACTATGAGCCTGATGAGGGCAAATCCCAGACCTATCACTGACCTAACATGCGTTATCCTCTAAAATATTGATCGAAACCAGGTTTAATGGACTGTTTCAGTGTGGTACCACATTAGTACGTGATCCAAACCAGAATAAGCCAGGGATCTGTTCAACAAGAATGTGAAAAACGCGAATGTATGACCCTGATGAGAGCAAATCCCAGACCTAACCAAGACCTAACATGCGTTATTCTCTAAAATATTGATCGAAACCAGGTTTAATCGACTGTTTCAGTGTGGTACCACATTACTACGTGATCAAAACCAGAAAAGACCCTGGATCTGTACAAGTATGAGAAGAATGCGAAGGTATGAGCCTGACGAGGTCAAATTCCAGGCCTAACCTAGACCTAACATGACTTATCATCTATAACATTTATCGAGACCAGGTTGAATTGACTGTTTCAAGGCGGTACAACATTACTACGTGATCCAAACCAGTGAAAGAACAGAATCTGTCCAACAAGTTTGAGAAATATGCGAAGCTATGAGCCTGATGAGGACAAATCCCAGGCCTAACCTAGACCTAACATGCGTTATCACCTAAAATATGGATCGAAACCAGGTTTAATGGACTCTTTCTGTGTTGTACCACATTACTATGTGATGCAGACTAGACAAAAACCCAGGATCTGGCCAACAAGTATGAGAAATATGCGAAAGTATGAGTCTGATGAGGGCAAATCCCAGCCCTAACCTAGACCTAACATACGTTATCATCTAAAATATTTATCGAGACCAGGTTGAATTGGCAGTTTCAGGGCGGTACAACATTACTACGTGATCCAAACCAGTGAAAGCACAGAATCTGGCCAACAAGTTTGAGAAATATGCGAAAGTATGAGCCTGATGCGGGCGAATCCTGGACCTAACCCAGGCCTAACATGCGTTATCCTCTAAAATATTGATCGAGACCAGGTATAATTGACTGTTTCAGTGTGGTACCACATTACTACGAGATCCAAACCAGAAGAACGCAGGATCTGTTCAACAAGCATGTGAAGAATGCGAAGGTATGAGTCTGATGAGGGCAGACCCCGGACCTATCCCAGACCTAACATGCGTTATCATCTAAAATATTGATCAAAACCAGGTTTCATGGACTGTTTCAGTGTGATACCGCATTACCACATGATTCAAACATGAAAAAGCCAGGGATCTGTTCAACAAGTATGTGAAAAATGCGAAAATATGACCCTGATGTGGGCAAATCCCAGACCTATCCCAGACCTAACTTGCGTTATCCTACAAAATATTGATCGCGACCAGGATTAATCGACTGTTTCAGTGTGGTACCACTTTTCTACGTGATCCAAACCAGAAAAAGCCAGGTATCTGTTCAATAAGTATGTGAAATATGCGAAAGTATGTGTCTGATGAGGGCAAATCCCAGGCGTAACCTTGACCTAACATGCATTATCCTCTAAAATATTGATCGAAACCAGGCTTCATGGACTGTTTCAGTGTGATACCACATTACCACATGATTCAAACATGAAAAAGCCAGGGATCTGATCAACAAGTATGTGAAATACGCAAAACTATGAGTCTGATGAGGGCAAATCCCAGGCCTAACCTAGACCTAACATGCGTTATCCTCTAAAATATTGATCGAAACCAGGTTTCATGGACTGTTTCAGTGTGATACCACATTACCACGTGATCCAAACCAGAAAAAGCAACGGATCTGGCTAACAAGTATGAGAAATATGCGACAGTATGAGCCTGATGAGGGCAAATCCCTCACCTAACAGTGTCCTAAACGGCGTTATCCTATAAAATATTGTTCGAGACCAGGATTAATCGACTGTTTCGGTGTGGTACCACTTTACGACGTGATCCAAACCAGAAAAAGCCAGGGATCTGTACAACAAGTATGTGAAAAATGCGAACGTATGAGCCTGACGAGGGCAAATCCCAGACCTATCCCAGACATAACGTGCGTTATCCTCTAAAATATTGGTCGAAACCAGGTTTCATGGACTGATTCAGTGTGATACCACAGTACCACGTGATCCAAACCAGAAAAAGCAATGGATCTGGCTAACAAGTATGAGAAATATGCGACAGTATGAGCCTGATGAGGGTAAATCCGACACCTAACCGTGTCCTAACCGGCGTTATCCTATAAAATGTTGAACGAGACCAGGAGTAATCGACTGTGGTTGTGTGGTACCACTTTACTACGTGATCCAAACCAGAAAAAGCCAGGGATCTGTTCAACAAGTATGTGAAGTATGCGAAAGTATGAGTCTGATGAGGGCAAATCTCAGGCCTAACCTATACCTAAGATGCGTTATCCTCTAAAATATTGATCGAAACCAGCTGTAATGAACTGTTTCAGTGTGGTACCACATTAGTACGTGATCCAAACCAGAATAAGCCAGGGATCTGTTCAACAAGAATGTGAAAAACGCGAATGTATGACCCTGATGAGAGCAAATCCCAGACCTAACCAAGACCTAACATGCGTTATTCTCTAAAATATTGATCGAAACCAGGTTTAATGGACTGTTTCACTGTGGTACCACATTACTACGAGATCCAGACCTGTGACAGCACAGGATCTGGCCAACAAATATGCGAGAAATGCGAAGGTATGACCCTGACGAGGGCAAATCCCACACCTAACCGAGTCCTAACCGGCGTTATCCTCTAAAATGTTGATCGTGACCAGGTTTAATCGACTGTTTCAGTGTGGTACCACATTACTACCTGATCCAAACCAGAAATAACCCAGGATCTGTTCAACAAGTATGTGAAGAATGCGAAAGTATGAGTCTGATGAGGGCAAATCCCACGCCTAACCTAGACCGAACATGCGTTATCATCTAAAATATTGATCGAAACCAGGTTTAATGGACTGTTTCTGTGTTGTACCACATTACTATGTGATCGAGACTAGAAAAAAACCCAGGATCTGTTCAACAAGTATGTGAAGAATGCGAAAGTATGAGTCTGATGAGGGCAAATCCCACGCCTAACCTAGACCGAACATGCGTTATCATCTAAAATATTGATCGAAACCAGGTTTAATGGACTGTTTCACTGTGGTACCACATTACTACGAGATCCAGACCTGTGACAGCACAGGATCTGGCCAACAAATATGCGAGAAATGCGAAGGTATGACCCAGATGAGGGCAAATCCCACACCTAACCTAGACCTAACATGAGTTATTCTCTAAAATATTGATCGAAACCATGTTTAATGGACTGTATCAGTGTGGTACCACATTACTACATGATCCTAACCAGAAAAAACCCAGGATACGTTCAACAAGTATGTGAAGAATGCGAAAGTATGAGTCTGACGAGGGCAAATCCCAGGCCTAACCTAGACCTAACATGCGTTGCCCTCAAAAATATTGATAGAAACCAGGTTTAATCGACTATTTCAGTGTGGTACCACATTACTACGTGATCCAAACCAGAAAAAGCCCAGAATCTGGCCATCAACTATGAGAAATATGCGAAAGTACGAGCCTGATGAGAGCAAATCCCAGACCTAACCAAGACCTAACATGCGTTATCCTCTAAAATATTGATTGAAACCAGCTGTAATGACTGTTTCAGTGTGGTACCACATTAGTACGTGATCCAAACCAGAATAAGCCAGGGATCTGTTCAACAAGAATGTGAAAAACGCGAATGTATGACCCTGATGAGAGCAAATCCCAGACCAAACCAAGACCTAACATGCGTTATCCTCAAAAATATTGATCGAAACCAGGTTTAATGGACTGTTTCAGTGTGGTACCACATTACTACGAGATCCAGACCTGTGAAAGCACAGGATCTGGCCAACAAATATGCGAGAAATGCGAAGGTATGACCCAGATGAGGGCAAATCCCACACCTAACCGAGTCCTAACCGGCGTTTTCCTCTAAAATGTTGATCGTGACCAGGTTTAATCGACTGTTTCAGTGTGGTACCACATTACTACCTGATCCAAACCAGAAATAACCCAGGATCTGTTCAACAAGTATGAGAAGAATGCGAAAGTATGAGTCTGATGAGGGCAAATCCCAGGCCTAACCTAGACCGAACATGCGTTATCGTCTAAAATATTGATCGAAACCAGGTTTAATGGACTGTTTCTGTGTTGTACCACATTACAACGTGATCCAGACTAGAAAAAAACCCAGGATCTGGCCAACAAGTATGAGAAATATGCGAAAGTATGAGCCTGATGAGAGCAAATCCCAGACCTTATCCAGACCTAACATGCGCTATCCTCAAAAGTATTGATCGAAACCAGGTTTAATGGACTGTTTCAGTGTGGTACCACGTTACTACGTGATCCAAACCAGTGAAAGCACAGAATCTGGCCAACAAGTTTGAGAAATATGCGAAAGTATGACCCAGATGAGGGCAAATCCTAGACCTAACCGAGACCTAACATGCGTTATCCTCTAAAATATTGATCGGATCCAGGTTTAGTTGGCTGTTTCTGTGTGGTACCACTTTACTACGTTATCCAAAGTAGGAAAAACCCTCGATCAGGTCAACATGTATGATAAAACTGCGAAAGTATGACCCTGATTAGGGCAAATCCCAGGCCTAGCCTAGGCCTAACATGCGTTATCCTCTAAGATATTGGTTGAAAACAGGTTTAATGGACTGTTACAGTGTTGTACTACATTACTACGTGATCCAAATCAGAAAAAGCCCCGAATCTGGCCATCAAGTATGAGAAATATGCGAATGTACAAGCCTGATGAGAGCAAATCCCAGACCTAACCTAGACCTAACATGAGTTATTCTCTAAAATATTGATCGAAACCATGTTTAATGGATTGTTTCAGTGTGGTACCACATTACTACGAGATCCAAACCAGAAAAAACCCAGGATCTGTTCACCAAGTATGTGAAAAACGCGAAACTATGAGCCTGATGAGGGCAAATCCCAGACCTATCACTGACCTAACATGCGTTATCCTCTAAAATATTGATCGAAACCAGGTTTAATGGACTGTTTCAGTGTGGTACCACATTAGTACGTGATCCAAACCAGAATAAGCCAGGGATCTGTTCAACAAGAATGTGAAAAACGCGAATGTATGACCCTGATGAGAGCAAATCCCAGACCTAACCAAGACCTAACATGCGTTATTCTCTAAAATATTGATCGAAACCAGGTTTAATCGACTGTTTCAGTGTGGTACCACATTACTACGTGATCAAAACCAGAAAAGACCCTGGATCTGTACAAGTATGAGAAGAATGCGAAGGTATGAGCCTGACGAGGTCAAATTCCAGGCCTAACCTAGACCTAACATGACTTATCATCTATAACATTTATCGAGACCAGGTTGAATTGACTGTTTCAAGGCGGTACAACATTACTACGTGATCCAAACCAGTGAAAGAACAGAATCTGTCCAACAAGTTTGAGAAATATGCGAAGCTATGAGCCTGATGAGGACAAATCCCAGGCCTAACCTAGACCTAACATGCGTTATCATCTAAAATATTGATCGAAACCAGGTTTAATGGACTGTTACAGTGTTGTACTACATTACTACGTGATCCAAACCAGAAAAAGCCACGAATCTGGCCATCAAGTATGAGAAATATGCGAATGTACACGCCTGATGAGAGCAAATCCAAGACCTGACCTAGACCTAACATGAGTTATTCTCTAAAATATTGATCGAAACCATGTTTAATGGACTGTTTCAGTCTGGTACCACATTACTACGAGATCCAAACCAGAAATAACCCAGGATCTGTTCAACAAGTATGTGAAGAATGCGAAAGTATGAGTCTGATGAGGGCAAATCCCAGGCCTAACCTAGACCGAACATGCGTTATCACCTAAAATATGGATCGAAACCAGGTTTAATGGACTCTTTCTGTGTTGTACCACATTACTATGTGATCCAGACTAGACAAAAACCCAGGATCTGGCCAACAAGTATGAGAAATATGCGAAAGTATGAGTCTGATGAGGGCAAATCCCAGCCCTAACCTAGACCTAACATACGTTATCATCTAAAATATTTATCGAGACCAGGTTGAATTGGCAGTTTCAGGGCGGTACAACATTACTACGTGATCCAAACCAGTGAAAGCACAGAATCTGGCCAACAAGTTTGAGAAATATGCGAAAGTATGAGCCTGATGCGGGCGAATCCTGGACCTAACCCAGGCCTAACATGCGTTATCCTCTAAAATATTGATCGAGACCAGGTATAATTGACTGTTTCAGTGTGGTACCACATTACTACGAGATCCAAACCAGAAGAACGCAGGATCTGTTCAACAAGCATGTGAAGAATGCGAAGGTATGAGTCTGATGAGGGCAGACCCCGGACCTATCCCAGACCTAACATGCGTTATCATCTAAAATATTGATCAAAACCAGGTTTCATGGACTGTTTCAGTGTGATACCGCATTACCACATGATTCAAACATGAAAAAGCCAGGGATCTGTTCAACAAGTATGTGAAAAATGCGAAAATATGACCCTGATGTGGGCAAATCCCAGACCTATCCCAGACCTAACTTGCGTTATCCTACAAAATATTGATCGCGACCAGGATTAATCGACTGTTTCAGTGTGGTACCACTTTTCTACGTGATCCAAACCAGAAAAAGCCAGGTATCTGTTCAATAAGTATGTGAAATATGCGAAAGTATGTGTCTGATGAGGGCAAATCCCAGGCGTAACCTTGACCTAACATGCATTATCCTCTAAAATATTGATCGAAACCAGGCTTCATGGACTGTTTCAGTGTGATACCACATTACCACATGATTCAAACATGAAAAAGCCAGGGATCTGATCAACAAGTATGTGAAATACGCAAAACTATGAGTCTGATGAGGGCAAATCCCAGGCCTAACCTAGACCTAACATGCGTTATCCTCTAAAATATTGATCGAAACCAGGTTTCATGGACTGTTTCAGTGTGATACCACATTACCACGTGATCCAAACCAGAAAAAGCAACGGATCTGGCTAACAAGTATGAGAAATATGCGACAGTATGAGCCTGATGAGGGCAAATCCCTCACCTAACAGTGTCCTAAACGGCGTTATCCTATAAAATATTGTTCGAGACCAGGATTAATCGACTGTTTCGGTGTGGTACCACTTTACGACGTGATCCAAACCAGAAAAAGCCAGGGATCTGTACAACAAGTATGTGAAAAATGCGAACGTATGAGCCTGACGAGGGCAAATCCCAGACCTATCCCAGACATAACGTGCGTTATCCTCTAAAATATTGGTCGAAACCAGGTTTCATGGACTGATTCAGTGTGATACCACAGTACCACGTGATCCAAACCAGAAAAAGCAATGGATCTGGCTAACAAGTATGAGAAATATGCGACAGTATGAGCCTGATGAGGGTAAATCCGACACCTAACCGTGTCCTAACCGGCGTTATCCTATAAAATGTTGAACGAGACCAGGAGTAATCGACTGTGGTTGTGTGGTACCACTTTACTACGTGATCCAAACCAGAAAAAGCCAGGGATCTGTTCAACAAGTATGTGAAGTATGCGAAAGTATGAGTCTGATGAGGGCAAATCCCAGGCCTAACCTATACCTAACATGCGTTATCCTCTAAAATATTGATCGAAACCAGCTGTAATGAACTGTTTCAGTGTGGTACCACATTAGTACGTGATCCAAACCAGAATAAGCCAGGGATCTGTTCAACAAGAATGTGAAAAACGCGAATGTATGACCCTGATGAGAGCAAATCCCAGACCTAACCAAGACCTAACATGCGTTATTCTCTAAAATATTGATCGAAACCAGGTTTAATGGACTGTTTCACTGTGGTACCACATTACTACGAGATCCAGACCTGTGACAGCACAGGATCTGGCCAACAAATATGCGAGAAATGCGAAGGTATGACCCTGACGAGGGCAAATCCCACACCTAACCGAGTCCTAACCGGCGTTATCCTCTAAAATGTTGATCGTGACCAGGTTTAATCGACTGTTTCAGTGTGGTACCACATTACTACCTGATCCAAACCAGAAATAACCCAGGATCTGTTCAACAAGTATGTGAAGAATGCGAAAGTATGAGTCTGATGAGGGCAAATCCCACGCCTAACCTAGACCGAACATGCGTTATCATCTAAAATATTGATCGAAACCAGGTTTAATGGACTGTTTCTGTGTTGTACCACATTACTATGTGATCCAGACTAGAAAAAAACCCAGGATCTGTTCAACAAGTATGTGAAGAATGCGAAAGTATGAGTCTGATGAGGGCAAATCCCACGCCTAACCTAGACCGAACATGCGTTATCATCTAAAATATTGATCGAAACCAGGTTTAATGGACTGTTTCACTGTGGTACCACATTACTACGAGATCCAGACCTGTGACAGCACAGGATCTGGCCAACAAATATGCGAGAAATGCGAAGGTATGACCCAGATGAGGGCAAATCCCACACCTAACCTAGACCTAACATGAGTTATTCTCTAAAATATTGATCGAAACCATGTTTAATGGACTGTATCAGTGTGGTACCACATTACTACATGATCCTAACCAGAAAAAACCCAGGATACGTTCAACAAGTATGTGAAGAATGCGAAAGTATGAGTCTGACGAGGGCAAATCCCAGGCCTAACCTAGACCTAACATGCGTTACCCTCAAAAATATTGATAGAAACCAGGTTTAATCGACTATTTCAGTGTGGTACCACATTACTACGTGATCCAAACCAGAAAAAGCCCAGAATCTGGCCATCAACTATGAGAAATATGCGAAAGTACGAGCCTGATGAGAGCAAATCCCAGACCTATCACTGACCTAACATGCGTTATCCTCTAAAATATTGATTGAAACCAGCTGTAATGACTGTTTCAGTGTGGTACCACATTAGTACGTGATCCAAACCAGAATAAGCCAGGGATCTGTTCAACAAGAATGTGAAAAACGCGAATGTATGACCCTGATGAGAGCAAATCCCAGACCTAACCAAGACCTAACATGCGTTATTCTCTAAAATATTGATCGAAACCAGGTTTAATGGACTGTTTCAGTGTGGTACCAAATTACTACGTGATCCAAACCAGAAAAAACCCAGGATCTGTTCAACAAGCATGGGAAGAATGCGAAGGTAAGAGTCTGATGAGGGCAGATCCCAGACCTATCCCAGACCTAACATGCGTTATCATTTAAAATATTGATCGAAACCAGGTTTAATCGACTGTTTCAGAGTGGTACCACATTACTACGTGATCCAAACCAGAAAAAGCCAGGGATCTGTTCAACAAGTATGAGAAATATGCGAAAGTATGAGCCTGATGCAGGCAAATCCTGGACCTAACCCAGGCCTAACATGCGTTATCCTCTAAAATATTGATCGAGACCAGGTATAATTGACTGCTTCAGTGTGGTACTTCATCAGTATGTGATCCAATCCAGAAAAAGCGAAGTATCTGGCCAACAGGTATGAGAAGTATGCGAAAGTATGAGTCTGATGAGGGCAAATCCCAGGCCTAACCTAGACCTAACATGCGTTATCATCTAAAATATTTATCGAGACCAGGTTGAATTGACTGTTTCAGGGCGGTACAACATTACTACGTGATCCAAACCAGTGAAAGCACAGAATCAGGCCAACAAGTTTGAGAAATATGCGAAACTATGAGCCTGATGCGGGCAAATCCCAGACCTATCCCAGACCTAACATGCGTTATCATCTAAAATATTGATCAAAACCAGGTTTAATGGACAGTTTCAGTGTGGTACCACATTACTACGTGATCCAGACCAGAAAAAAAGCCAGAATCTTGCCAACAAGTATGAGAAATATGCGAAAGTATGAGTCTGATGAGGGCAAATCCCAGACCTATCCCAGACCCAACATGCGTTATCCTCTAAAATATTGACCGAGACTAGGTTTTATGTACTGTTTCAGTGTGGTACCACATTACCGCCTGATTCAAACCTGAAAAAACCCAGGATCTGTACAACAAGTATGTGAAGAATGCGAAAGTATGGGTCCGATGGGGGCAAATCCCAGGCCTAACCTAGACCTAGCATGAGCTATCCTCAAAAATATTGATCGAAACCAGGTTTAATGGACTGTTTCAGTGTGGTACCACATTACTACCTGATCCAAACCAGAAATAACCCAGGATCTGTACAACAAGTATGTGAAGAATGCGAAAGTATGGGTCCGATGGGGGCAAATCCCAGGCCTAACCTAGACCTAGCATGAGCTATCCTCAAAAATATTGATCGAAACCAGGTTTAATGGACTGTTTCAGTGTGGTACCACATTACTACGAGATCCAGACCTGTGAAAGCACAGGATCTGGCCAACAAATATGCGAGAAATGCGAAGGTATGACCCAGATGAGGGCAAATCCCACACCTAACCGAGTCCTAACCGGCGTTTTCCTCTAAAATGTTGATCGTGACCAGGTTTAATCGACTGTTTCAGTGTGGTACCACATTACTACCTGATCCAAACCAGAAATAACCCAGGATCTGTTCAACAAGTATGAGAAGAATGCGAAAGTATGAGTCTGATGAGGGCAAATCCCAGGCCTAACCTAGACCGAACATGCGTTATCGTCTAAAATATTGATCGAAACCAGGTTTAATGGACTGTTTCTGTGTTGTACCACATTACAACGTGATCCAGACTAGAAAAAAACCCAGGATCTGGCCAACAAGTATGAGAAATATGCGAAAGTATGAGTCTGATGAGGGCAAATCCCAGGCCTAACCTAGACCTAACATGCGTTATCATCTAAAATATTTATCGAGACCAGGTTGAATTGGCAGTTTCAGGGCGGTACAACATTACTACGTGATCCAAACCAGTGAAAGCACAGAATCTGGCCAACAAGTTTGAGAAATATGCGAAAGTATGAGCCTGATGCGGGCAAATCCTGGACCTAACCCAGGCCTAACATGCGTTATCCTCTAAAATATTGATCGAGACCAGGTATAATTGACTGTTTCAGTGTGGTACCACATTACTACGAGATCCAGACCTGTGAAAGCACAGGATCTGGCCTACAAGAATGAGAAATATGCGAAAGTATGAGCCTGATGAGAGCAAATCCCAGACCTTATCCAGACCTAACATGCGCTATCCTCAAAAGTATTGATCGAAACCAGGTTTAATGGACTGTTTCAGTGTGGTACCACGTTACTACGTGATCCAAACCAGTGAAAGCACAGAATCTGGCCAACAAGTTTGAGAAATATGCGAAAGTATGACCCAGATGAGGGCAAATCCTAGACCTAACCGAGACCTAACATGCGTTATCCTCTAAAATATTGATCGGATCCAGGTTTAGTTGGCTGTTTCTGTGTGGTACCACTTTACTACGTTATCCAAAGTAGGAAAAACCCTCGATCAGGTCAACATGTATGATAAAACTGCGAAAGTATGACCCTGATTAGGGCAAATCCCAGGCCTAGCCTAGGCCTAACATGCGCTATCCTCTAAGATATTGGTTGAAAACAGGTTTAATGGACTGTTACAGTGTTGTACTACATTACTACGTGATCCAAATCAGAAAAAGCCCCGAATCTGGCCATCAAGTATGAGAAATATGCGAATGTACAAGGCTGATGAGAGCAAATCCCAGACCTAACCTAGACCTAACATGAGTTATTCTCTAAAATATTGATCGAAACCATGTTTAATGGATTGTTTCAGTGTGGTACCACATTACTACGAGATCCAAACCAGAAAAAACCCAGGATCTGTTCACCAAGTATGTGAAAAACGCGAAACTATGAGCCTGATGAGGGCAAATCCCAGACCTATCACTGACCTAACATGCGTTATCCTCTAAAATATTGATCGAAACCAGGTTTAATGGACTGTTTCAGTGTGGTACCACATTAGTACGTGATCCAAACCAGAATAAGCCAGGGATCTGTTCAACAAGAATGTGAAAAACGCGAATGTATGACCCTGATGAGAGCAAATCCCAGACCTAACCAAGACCTAACATGCGTTATTCTCTAAAATATTGATCGAAACCAGGTTTAATCGACTGTTTCAGTGTGGTACCACATTACTACGTGATCAAAACCAGAAAAGACCCTGGATCTGTACAAGTATGAGAAGAATGCGAAGGTATGAGCCTGACGAGGTCAAATTCCAGGCCTAACCTAGACCTAACATGACTTATCATCTATAACATTTATCGAGACCAGGTTGAATTGACTGTTTCAAGGCGGTACAACATTACTACGTGATCCAAACCAGTGAAAGAACAGAATCTGTCCAACAAGTTTGAGAAATATGCGAAGCTATGAGCCTGATGAGGACAAATCCCAGGCCTAACCTAGACCTAACATGCGTTATCATCTAAAATATTGATCGAAACCAGGTTTAATGGACTGTTACAGTGTTGTACTACATTACTACGTGATCCAAACCAGAAAAAGCCCCGAATCTGGCCATCAAGTATGAGAAATATGCGAATGTACAAGCCTGATGAGAGCAAATCCCAGACCTAACCTAGACCTAACATGAGTTATTCTCTAAAATATTGATCGAAACCATGTTTAATGGACTGTTTCAGTCTGGTACCACATTACTACGAGATCCAAACCAGAAATAACCCAGGATCTGTTCAACAAGTATGTGAAGAATGCGAAAGTATGAGTCTGATGAGGGCAAATCCCAGGCCTAACCTAGACCGAACATGCGTTATCACCTAAAATATGGATCGAAACCAGGTTTAATGGACTCTTTCTGTGTTGTACCACATTACTATGTGATCCAGACTAGAAAAAAACCCAGGATCTGGCCAACAAGTATGAGAAATATGCGAAAGTATGAGTCTGATGAGGGCAAATCCCAGGCCTAACCTAGACCTAACATACGTTATCATCTAAAATATTTATCGAGACCAGGTTGAATTGGCAGTTTCAGGGCGGTACAACATTACTACGTGATCCAAACCAGTGAAAGCACAGAATCTGGCCAACAAGTTTGAGAAATATGCGAAAGTATGAGCCTGATGCGGGCGAATCCTGGACCTAACCCAGGCCTAACATGCGTTATCCTCTAAAATATTGATCGAGACCAGGTATAATTGACTGTTTCAGTGTGGTACCACATTACTACGAGATCCAAACCAGAAGAACGCAGGATCTGTTCAACAAGCATGTGAAGAATGCGAAGGTATGAGTCTGATGAGGGCAGATTCCAGACCTAACATGCGTTATCATCTAAAATATTGATCAAAACCAGGTTTCATGGACTGTTTCAGTGTGATACCGCATTACTACATGATTCAAACATGAAAAAGCCAGGGATCTGTTCAACAAGTATGTGAAAAATGCGAAAATATGACCCTGATGTGGGCAAATCCCAGACATATCCCAGACCTAACTTGCGTTATCCTACAAAATATTGATCGCGACCAGGATTAATCGACTGTTTCAGTGTGGTACCACTTTTCTACGTGATCCAAACCAGAAAAAGCCAGGTATCTGTTCAATAAGTATGTGAAATATGCGAAAGTATGTGTCTGATGAGGGCAAATCCCAGGCGTAACCTTGACCTAACATGCATTATCCTCTAAAATATTGATCGAACCAGGTTTCATGGACTGTTTCAGTGTGATACCACATTACCACATGATTCAAACATGAAAAAGCCAGGGATCTGATCAACAAGTATGTGAAATACGCAAAACTATGAGTCTGATGAGGGCAAATCCCAGGCCTAACCTAGACCTAACATGCGTTATCCTCTAAAATATTGATCGAAACCAGGTTTCATGGACTGTTTCAGTGTGATACCACATTACCACGTGATCCAAACCAGAAAAAGCAACGGATCTGGCTAACAAGTATGAGAAATATGCGACAGTATGAGCCTGATGAGGGCAAATCCCTCAGCTAACCGTGGCCTAAACGGCGTTATCCTATAAAATATTGTTCGAGACCAGGATTAATCGACTGTTTCGGTGTGGTACCACTTTACGACGTGATCCAAACCAGAAAAAGCCAGGGATCTGTACAACAAGTATGTGAAAAATGCGAACGTATGAGCCTGACGAGGGCAAATCCCAGACCTATCCCAGACATAACGTGCGTTATCCTCTAAAATATTGGTCGAAACCAGGTTTCATGGACTGATTCAGTGTGATACCACAGTACCACGTGATCCAAACCAGAAAAAGCAATGGATCTGGCTAACAAGTATGAGAAATATGCGACAGTATGAGCCTGATGAGGGTAAATCCGACACCTAACCGTGTCCTAACCGGCGTTATCCTATAAAATGTTGAACGAGACCAGGAGTAATCGACTGTGGTTGTGTGGTACCACTTTACTACGTGATCCAAACCAGAAAAAGCCAGGGATCTGTTCAACAAGTATGTGAAGTATGCGAAAGTATGAGTCTGATGAGGGCAAATCCCAGGCCTAACCTATACCTAAGATGCGTTATCCTCTAAAATATTGATCGAAACCAGCTGTAATGAACTGTTTCAGTGTGGTACCACATTAGTACGTGATCCAAACCAGAATAAGCCAGGGATCTGTTCAACAAGAATGTGAAAAACGCGAATGTATGACCCTGATGAGAGCAAATCCCAGACCTAACCAAGACCTAACATGCGTTATTCTCTAAAATATTGATCGAAACCAGGTTTAATGGACTGTTTCACTGTGGTACCACATTACTACGAGATCCAGACCTGTGACAGCACAGGATCTGGCCAACAAATATGCGAGAAATGCGAAGGTATGACCCTGACGAGGGCAAATCCCACACCTAACCGAGTCCTAACCGGCGTTATCCTCTAAAATGTTGATCGTGACCAGGTTTAATCGACTGTTTCAGTGTGGTACCACATTACTACCTGATCCAAACCAGAAATAACCCAGGATCTGTTCAACAAGTATGTGAAAAATGCGAAAGTATGAGTCTGATGAGGGCAAATCCCACGCCTAACCTAGACCGAACATGCGTTATCATCTAAAATATTGATCGAAACCAGGTTTAATGGACTGTTTCTGTGTTGTACCACATTACTATGTGATCCAGACTAGAAAAAAACCCAGGATCTGTTCAACAAGTATGTGAAGAATGCGAAAGTATGAGTCTGATGAGGGCAAATCCCACGCCTAACCTAGACCGAACATGCGTTATCATCTAAAATATTGATCGAAACCAGGTTTAATGGACTGTTTCACTGTGGTACCACATTACTACGAGATCCAGACCTGTGACAGCACAGGATCTGGCCAACAAATATGCGAGAAATGCGAAGGTATGACCCAGATGAGGGCAAATCCCACACCTAACCTAGACCTAACATGAGTTATTCTCTAAAATATTGATCGAAACCATGTTTAATGGACTGTATCAGTGTGGTACCACATTACTACATGATCCTAACCAGAAAAAACCCAGGATACGTTCAACAGGTATGTGAAGAATGCGAAAGTATGAGCCTGACGAGGGCAAATCCCAGGCCCAACCTAGACCTAACATGCGTTACCCTCAAAAATATTGATAGAAACCAGGTTTAATCGACTATTTCAGTGTGGTACCACATTACTACGTGATCCAAACCAGAAAAAGCCCAGAATCTGGCCATCAACTATGAGAAATATGCGAAAGTACGAGCCTGATGAGAGCAAATCCCAGACCTAACCAAGACCTAACATGCGTTATCCTCTAAAATATTGATTGAAACCAGCTGTAATGACTGTTTCAGTGTGGTACCACATTAGTACGTGATCCAAACCAGAAAAAACCGAGGATCTGTTCAACAAGCATGGGAAGAATGCGAAGGTAAGAGTCTGATGATGGCAGATCCCAGACCTATCCCAGACCTAACATGCGTTATCATTTAAAATATTGATCGAAACCAGGTTTAATGGACTGTTTCTGTGTCATACCACATTACTATGTGATCCAGACTAGAAAAAAACCCAGGATCTGGCCAACAAGTATGAGAAATATGCGAAAGTATGAGTCTGATGAGGGCAAATCCCAGGCCTAACCTAGACCTAACATGCGTTATCATATAAAATATTTATCGAGACCAGGTTGAATTGGCAGTTGCAGGGCGGTACAACATTACTACGTGATCCAAACCAGTGAAAGCACAGAATCTGGCCAACAAGTTTGACAAATATGCGAAAGTATGAGCCTGATGCGGGCAAATCCTGGACCTAACCCAGGCCTAACATGCGTTATCCTCTAAAATATTGATCGAGGCCTGGTATAATTGACTGTTTCAGTGTGGTACCACATTACTACGAGATCCAGACATGTGAAAGCATAGGAGCTGGCCAACAAATATGCGAGAAATGCGAAGGTATGCCCCTGATGAGGGCAAATCCCACACCTAACCGAGTCCTAACCGGCGTTATCATCTAAAATATTGATCGAGACCAGGTTTAATGGACTGTTTCAGTATGGTACCACATTACTACGTGGTCCAAACCAGTGGGAGCCCAGTATCTAGCCAACAAGAATGAGAAATATGCGCTAGTATGAGCCTGATGAGAGCAAATCCCAGACCTTATCCAGACCTAACATGAGTTATTCTCTAAAATATTGATCGAAACCATGTTTAATGGACTGTATCAATGTGGTACCACATTACTACATGATCCTAACCAGAAATAACCCAGGATCTGTCCAACAAGTATGTGAAAAACGCGAAACTATGAGCCTGATGAGAGCAAATCCCAGACCTAACCAAGACCTAACATGCGTTATTCTCTAAAATATTGGTCGAAACCAGGTTTAATGGACTGTTTCAGTGTGGTACCACATTACTACGTGATCCAAACCAGAAAAAACCCAGGATCTGTTCAACAAGCATGGGAAGAATGCGAAGGTAAGAGTCTGATGAGGGCAGATCCCAGACCTATCCCAGACCTAACATGCGTTATCATTTAAAATATTGATCGAAACCAGGTTTAATCGACTGTTTCAGAGTGGTACCACATTACTACGTGATCCAAACCAGAAAAAGCCAGGGATCTGTTCAACAAGTATGAGAAATATGCGAAAGTATGAGCCTGATGAGGTCAAATCCCAGGCCTAACCTATACCTAAGATGCGTTATCCTCTAAAATATTGATCGAAACCAGCTGTAATGAACTGTTTCAGTGTGGTTCCACATTAGTACGTGATCCAAACCAGAAAAAACCCAGGATCTGTTCAACAAGCATGGGAAGAATGCGAAGGTAAGAGTCTGATGAGGGCAGATCCCAGACCTATCCCAGACCTAACATGCGTTATCCTCTAAAATATTGATCGAAACCAGGTTTAATGGACTGTTTCAGTGTGGTACCACATTACTACGGGATCCAATCCAGAAAAAGCACAGAATCAGGCCATCAAGTATGAGAAATTTGCGAAAGTACGAGCCTGATGAGAGCAAATCCCAGACCTAACCTAGACCTAACATGAGTAATTCTCAAATATATTGATCGAAAGCACGTTTAATCGACAGTTTCAGTGTGGTACCACATTACTACGTGATCGAAACCAGAAAAAACCCAGGATCCGTCCAACAAGTATGTGAAGAATGCGAAAGTATGTGTCTGATGAGGGCAAATCCCAGGCCTACCTAGACAGAACATGGGTTATCCTCTAAAATATTGATCGAAACCAGGTTTAATGGACTGTTTCAGTGTGCTACCACATTACTACGTGATCCAAACCAGAAAAAACCCAGGATCCGTTCAACAAGTATGTGAAGAATGCGAAAGTATGAGTCTGATGAGGGCAAATCCCACGCCTAACCTAGACCGAACATGCGTTATCATCTAAAATATTGATCGAAACCAGGTTTAATGGACTGTTTCTGTGTTGTACCACATTACTATGTGATCCAGACTAGAAAAAAACCCAGGATCTGTTCAACAAGTATGTGAAGAATGCGAAAGTATGAGTCTGATGAGGGCAAATCCCACGCCTAACCTAGACCGAACATGCGTTATCATCTAAAATATTGATCGAAACCAGGTTTAATGGACTGTTTCACTGTGGTACCACATTACTACGAGATCCAGACCTGTGACAGCACAGGATCTGGCCAACAAATATGCGAGAAATGCGAAGGTATGACCCAGATGAGGGCAAATCCCACACCTAACCTAGACCTAACATGAGTTATTTTCTAAAATATTGATCGAAACCATGTTTAATGGACTGTATCAGTGTGGTACCACATTACTACATGATCCTAACCAGAAAAAACCCAGGATACGTTCAACAGGTATGTGAAGAATGCGAAAGTATGAGCCTGACGAGGGCAAATCCCAGGCCTAACCTAGACCTAACATGCGTTACCCTCAAAAATATTGATAGAAACCAGGTTTAATCGACTATTTCAGTGTGGTACCACATTACTACGTGATCCAAACCAGAAAAAGCCCAGAATCTGGCCATCAACTATGAGAAATATGCGAAAGTACGAGCCTGATGAGAGCAAATCCCAGACCTAACCAAGACCTAACATGCGTTATCCTCTAAAATATTGATTGAAACCAGCTGTAATGACTGTTTCAGTGTGGTACCACATTAGTACGTGATCCAAACCAGAAAAAACCCAGGATCTGTTCAACAAGCATGGGAAGAATGCGAAGGTAAGAGTCTGATGAGGGCAGATCCCAGACCTATCCCAGACCTAACATGCGTTATCATTTAAAATATTGATCGAAACCAGGTTTAATGGACTGTTTCTGTGTCATACCACATTACTATGTGATCCAGACTAGAAAAAAACCCAGGATCTGGCCAACAAGTATGAGAAATATGCGAAAGTATGAGTCTGATGAGGGCAAATCCCAGGCCTAACCTAGACCTAACATGCGTTATCATATAAAATATTTATCGAGACCAGGTTGAATTGGCAGTTGCAGGGCGGTACAACATTACTACGTGATCCAAACCAGTGAAAGCACAGAATCTGGCCAACAAGTTTGACAAATATGCGAAAGTATGAGCCTGATGCGGGCAAATCCTGGACCTAACCTAGACCGAACATGCGTTATCATCTAAAATATTGATCGAAACCAGGTTTAATGGACTGTTTCTGTGTCATACCACATTACTATGTGATCCAGACTAGAAAAAAACCCAGGATCTGGCCAACAAGTATGAGAAATATGCGAAAGTATGAGTCTGATGAGGGCAAATCCCAGGCCTAACCTAGACCTAACATGCGTTATCATATAAAATATTTATCGAGACCAGGTTGAATTGGCAGTTGCAGGGCGGTACAACATTACTACGTGATCCAAACCAGTGAAAGCACAGAATCTGGCCAACAAGTTTGACAAATATGCGAAAGTATGAGCCTGATGCGGGCAAATCCTGGACCTAACCCAGGCCTAACGTGCGTTATCCTCTAAAATATTGATCGAGGCCTGGTATAATTGACTGTTTCAGTGTGGTACCACATTACTACGAGATCCAGACATGTGAAAGCATAGGAGCTGGCCAACAAATATGCGAGAAATGCGAAGGTATGCCCCTGATGAGGGCAAATCCCACACCTAACCGAGTCCTAACCGGCGTTATCATCTAAAATATTGATCGAGACCAGGTTTAATGGACTGTTTCAGTATGGTACCACATTACTACGTGGTCCAAACCAGTGGGAGCCCAGTATCTAGCCAACAAGAATGAGAAATATGCGCTAGTATGAGCCTGATGAGAGCAAATCCCAGACCTTATCCAGACCTAACATGAGTTATTCTCTAAAATATTGATCGAAACCATGTTTAATGGACTGTATCAATGTGGTACCACATTACTACATGATCCTAACCAGAAATAACCCAGGATCTGTCCAACAAGTATGTGAAAAACGCGAAACTATGAGCCTGATGAGAGCAAATCCCAGACCTAACCAAGACCTAACATGCGTTATTCTCTAAAATATTGGTCGAAACCAGGTTTAATGGACTGTTTCAGTGTGGTACCACATTACTACGTGATCCAAACCAGAAAAAACCCAGGATCTGTTCAACAAGCATGGGAAGAATGCGAAGGTAAGAGTCTGATGAGGGCAGATCCCAGACCTATCCCAGACCTAACATGCGTTATCATTTAAAATATTGATCGAAACCAGGTTTAATCGACTGTTTCAGAGTGGTACCACATTACTACGTGATCCAAACCAGAAAAAGCCAGGGATCTGTTCAACAAGTATGAGAAATATGCGAAAGTATGAGCCTGATGAGGTCAAATCCCAGGCCTAACCTATACCTAAGATGCGTTATCCTCTAAAATATTGATCGAAACCAGCTGTAATGAACTGTTTCAGTGTGGTTCCACATTAGTACGTGATCCAAACCAGAAAAAACCCAGGATCTGTTCAACAAGCATGGGAAGAATGCGAAGGTAAGAGTCTGATGAGGGCAGATCCCAGACCTATCCCAGACCTAACATGCGTTATCCTCTAAAATATTGATCGAAACCAGGTTTAATGGACTGTTTCAGTGTGGTACCACATTACTACGGGATCCAATCCAGAAAAAGCACAGAATCAGGCCATCAAGTATGAGAAATTTGCGAAAGTACGAGCCTGATGAGAGCAAATCCCAGACCTAACCTAGACCTAACATGAGTAATTCTCAAATATATTGATCGAAAGCACGTTTAATCGACAGTTTCAGTGTGGTACCACATTACTACGTGATCGAAACCAGAAAAAACCCAGGATCCGTCCAACAAGTATGTGAAGAATGCGAAAGTATGTGTCTGATGAGGGCAAATCCCAGGCCTACCTAGACAGAACATGGGTTATCCTCTAAAATATTGATCGAAACCAGGTTTAATGGACTGTTTCAGTGTGCTACCACATTACTACGTGATCCAAACCAGAAAAAACCCAGGATCCGTTCAACAAGTATGTGAAGAATGCGAAAGTATGAGTCTGATGAGGGCAAATCCCACGCCTAACCTAGACCGAACATGCGTTATCATCTAAAATATTGATCGAAACCAGGTTTAATGGACTGTTTCTGTGTTGTACCACATTACTATGTGATCCAGACTAGAAAAAAACCCAGGATCTGTTCAACAAGTATGTGAAGAATGCGAAAGTATGAGTCTGATGAGGGCAAATCCCACGCCTAACCTAGACCGAACATGCGTTATCATCTAAAATATTGATCGAAACCAGGTTTAATGGACTGTTTCACTGTGGTACCACATTACTACGAGATCCAGACCTGTGACAGCACAGGATCTGGCCAACAAATATGCGAGAAATGCGAAGGTATGACCCAGATGAGGGCAAATCCCACACCTAACCTAGACCTAACATGAGTTATTCTCTAAAATATTGATCGAAACCATGTTTAATGGACTGTATCAGTGTGGTACCACATTACTACATGATCCTAACCAGAAAAAACCCAGGATACGTTCAACAGGTATGTGAAGAATGCGAAAGTATGAGCCTGACGAGGGCAAATCCCAGGCCTAACCTAGACCTAACATGCGTTACCCTCAAAAATATTGATAGAAACCAGGTTTAATCGACTATTTCAGTGTGGTACCACATTACTACGTGATCCAAACCAGAAAAAGCCCAGAATCTGGCCATCAACTATGAGAAATATGCGAAAGTACGAGCCTGATGAGAGCAAATCCCAGACCTAACCAAGACCTAACATGAGTTATTCTCTAAAATATTGATCGAAACCATGTTTAATGGACTGTTTCAGTGTGCTACCACATTACTACGTGATCCAAACCAGAAAAAACCCAGGATCCGTTCAACAAGTATGTGAAGAATGCGAAAGTATGAGCCTGATGAGGGCAAATCCCAGGCCTAACCTAGACCTAACATGAGTTATTCTCTAAAATATTGATCGAATCCAGGTTTAATGAACTGTTTCAGTGTGCTACCACATTACTACGTGATCCAAACCAGAAAAAACCCAGGATCCGCTCAACAAGTATGTGAAGAATGCGGAAATATGACCCTGATGGGGGCAAATCCCGGGCCTAACCTAGACCTAACATGCGTTATCCTCAAAAATATTGATCGAAACCAGGTTTAATGGACTGTTTCAGTGTGGTACCACATTACTACGTGATCCAAACCAGAAAAAGCCCAGAATCTGGCCATCAACTATGAGAAATATGCGGAAGTACGAGCCTGATGAGAGCAAATCCCAGACCTAACCGAGACCTAACATGCGTTATTCTCTAAAATACTGATCGAAACCAGGTTTAATGGGCTCTTTCAGTGTGATACCACACTACTACGTGATCCAAACCAGAAAAAACCCAGGATCCGTTCAACAAGTATGTGAAGAATGCGAAAGTATGAGTCTGATGAAGGAAAATCCCAGACCTTTCCTAGACCTAACATGAGTTATCCTCTAAAATATTGATCGAAACCAGGTTTAATCGACTATTTCTGTGTGGTGCCACATTACTACGTGATCCAAACCAGAAAAATACCCAGGATCTGTTCAACAAGTATGTGAAGATCGCGGAAATATGACCCTGTTGAGGGCAAATCCCAGGCCTAACCTAGACCTAACATGCGTTATCCTCAAAAATATTTATCGAAACCAGGTTTAATCGACTGTTTCACTGTGGTACCACATTACTACCTGATCCAAACCAGAAAAATACCCAGGATCTGTTCAACAAGAATGTGAAGAACGCGAAAATATGACCCTGAGGAGGGCAAATCCCAGACCTAACCTAGACCTAACATGAGTTATTCTCAAAAATATTGATCGAAAGCAGGTTTAATCGAATGTTTCAGTGTGGTACCACATTACTACGTGATCCAATCCAGAAAAAGCCCTGGATCTAGCCATCAAGTATAAGAAATATGCGAAAGTATGTGTCTGATGAGGGCAAATCCCAGGCCTAACCTAGACATAACATGCGTTATCCTCTAAAATATTGATCGAAACCAGGTTAAATGGACTGTTTCAGTGTGGTACCACATTACTACGTGATCCAAACCAGTAAAAGCACAGAATCTGGCCATCAAGTATGAGAAATTAGCGAAAGTACGAGCCTGATAAGAGCAAATCCCAGAACTTACCTAGACCTAACATGAGTTATTCTCAAAAATATTGATCGAAAGCAGGTTTAATCGACAGTTTCAGTGTGGTACCACATTACTACGTGATCCAAACCAGAAAAAACCCAGGATCCGTTCAACAAGTATGTGACGAATGCGAAAGTATGTGTCTGATGAGGGCAAATCCCAGGCCTAACCTAGATCTAACATGCGTTATCCTCAAAAGTATTGATCGAAACCAGGTTTAATGGACTGTTTCAGTGTGCTACCACATTACTACGTGATCCAAAGCAGAAAAAACCAAGGATCCGTTCAACAAGTATGTGAAGAATGCGAAAGTCTGTGTCTGATGAGGGAAAATCCCAGGCCTAACCTAGACCTAACATGCGTTACCCTCAAAAATATTTATCAAGACCAGGTTTAATTGAATGTATCAGTGTGGTACCACATTACTACAGGATCCAAACTAGAAAAAGTCCAGAATCTGGCCATCAAGTATGAGAAATATGCGAAAGTACGAGCCTGATGAGAGCAAATCCCAGACCTAACCGAGACCTAACATGCGTTATTCTCTAAAATACTGATCGAAACCAGGTTTAATGGGCTCTTTCAGTGTGATACCACACTACTACGTGATCCAAACCAGAAAAAACCCAGGATCCGTTCAACAAGTATGTGAAGAATGCGAAAGTATGAGTCTGATGAAGGAAAATCCCAGACCTATCCTAGACCTAACATGAGTTATCCTCTAAAATATTGATCGAAACCAGGTTTAATCGACTATTTCTGTGTGGTGCCACATTACTACGTGATCCAAACCAGAAAAATACCCAGGATCTGTTCAACAAGTATGTGAAGATCGCGGAAATATGACCCTGATGAGGGCAAATCCCAGGCCTAACCTAGACCTAACATGCGTTATCCTCAAAAATATTTATCGAAACCAGGTTTAATCGACTGTTTCACTGTGGTACCACATTACTACCTGATCTAAACCAGAAAAATACCCAGGATCTGTTCAACAAGTATGTGAAGAACGCGAAAATATGACCCTGAGGAGGGCAAATCCCAGACCTATACCAGACCTAACTAGCGTTATCATCTATGATATTGATCGAAACCAGGTTTAATCGACTGTTTCAGTGTGGTACCACATTACTACGTGATCCAAACCAGTAAAAGCACAGAATCTGGCCATCAAGTATGAGAAATTTGCGAAAGTACGAGCCTGATAAGAGCAAATCCCAGACCTAACCTAGACCTAACATGAGTTATTCTCAAAAATATTGATCGAAAGCAGGTTTAATCGACAGTTTCGGTGTGGTGCCACATTACTACGTGATCCAAACCAGAAAAAACCCAGGATACGTTCATCAAGTATGTGAAGAATGCGAAAGTATGTGTCTGATGAGGGAAAATCCCAGGCCTAACTTAGACCTAACATGCGTTATCCTCTAAAATAACGATCGCAATTTCGATCAAAAATATTGATCGAAAGCAGGTTTAATCGACAGTTTCGGTGTGGTGCCACATTACTACGTGAACCAAACCAGAAAAAACCCAGGATACGTTCATCAAGTATGTGAAGAATGCGAAAGTATGTGTCTGATGAGGGAAAATCCCAGGCCTAACTTAGACCTAACATGCGTTATCCTCTAAAATAACGATCGCAACTGGGTTTCATTTACTGTTTCAGTGTGGTACCACATTACTACGTGATCCAATCCAGAAAAAGCCCTGGATCTAGCCATCAAGTATGAGAAATATGCGAAAGTAGGAGCCTGATGAGGGCAAATCCTAGACCTAACCCAGACCTAACATGAGTTATTCTCAAAAATATTGATCGAAACCAGGTTTAATCGACAGTTTCAGTGTGGTACCACATTACTACGTGATCCAAACCAGAAAAAACCCAGGATACGTTCAACAAGTATGTGAAGAATGCGAAAGTATGAGCCTGACGAGGGCAAATCCCAGACCTATCGCAGACATAACTAGCGTTATCATCTTAGATATTGATCGAAACCAGGTTTAATGGACTGTTTCAGTGTGCTACCACATTACTACGTGATCCAATCCAGAAAAAGCCCTGGACCTAGCCATCAAGTATGAGATATATGCGAAAGTATGAGCCTGATGAGGGCAAATCCTAGACCTAACCCAGACCTAACATGTGTTATCCTCTAAAATATTTATCAAGACCAGGTTTAATTGAATGTTTCAGTGTGGTACCACATTACTATGTGTCCAAACCTGAAAAAACCCAGGATCTGTTCAACAAGTATGTGGAGAATGCGAAAGTATGTGTCTGATGAGGGCAAATCCCAGGCCTAACCTAGACCTAACATGCATTACCCTCAAAAATATTGATAGGAACCAGGTTTAATCGACTATTTCAGTGTGGTACCACATTACTACGTGATCCAAACCAGAAAAAACCCAGGATCCGTTCAACAAGTATGTGAAGAATGCGAAAGTATGAGTCTGATGAAGGAAAATCCCAGACCTAACCTAGACCTAACATGAGTTATTCTCTAAAATATTGATCGAAACCAGGTTTAATGGACTGTTTCAGTGTGCTACCACATTACTACGTGATTCAAACCAGAAAAAACCCAGGATCCGTTCAAGAAGTATGTGAAGAATGCGAAAGTATGTGTCGGATGAGGGAAAATCCCAGTCCTAACCTAGACCTAACATGCGTTATCCTCTAAAATATTGATCGAAACCACGTTTAATGGACTGTTTCAGTGTGATACCACATTACTACGTGATCCAAACCAGAAAAAACCCAGGATCCGTTCAACAAGTATGTGAAGAATGCGAAAGTATGAGTCTGATGAAGGAAAATCCCAGACCTAACCTAGACCTAATATGAGTTATTCTCTAAAATATTGATCGAATCCAGGTTTAACCGACTGTTTCAGTGTGGTACCACATTACTGCGTGATCCAAACGAGAAAAATACCCAGGATCTGTTCAACAAGTATGTGGAGAATGCGAAAGTATGTGTCTGATGAGGGCAAATCCCAGGCCTAACCTAGACCTAACATGCATTACCCTCAAAAATATTGATAGGAACCAGGTTTAATCGACTATTTCAGTGTGGTACCACATTACTACGTGATCCAAACCAGAAAAAACCCAGGATCCGTTCAACAAGTATGTGAAGAATGCGAAAGTATGAGTCTGATGAAGGAAAATCCCAGACCTAACCTAGACCTAACATGAGTAATTCTCAAATATATTGATCGAAAGCACGTTTAATCGACAGTTTCAGTGTGGTACCACATTACTACGTGATCGAAACCAGAAAAAACCCAGGATCCGTCCAACAAGTATGTGAAGAATGCGAAAGTATGTGTCTGATGAGGGCAAATCCCAGGCCTACCTAGACAGAACATGGGTTATCCTCTAAAATATTGATCGAAACCAGGTTTAATGGACTGTTTCAGTGTGCTACCACATTACTACGTGATCCAAACCAGAAAAAACCCAGGATCCGTTCAACAAGTATGTGAAGAATGCGAAAGTATGAGCCTGATGAGGGCAAATCCCAGGCCTAACCTAGACCTAACATGAGTTATTCTCTAAAATATTGATCGAATCCAGGTTTAATGAACTGTTTCAGTGTGCTACCACATTACTACGTGATCCAATCCAGAAAAAGCCCTGGACCTAGCCATCAAGTATGAGATATATGCGAAAGTATGAGCCTGATGAGGGCAAATCCTAGACCTAACCCAGACCTAACATGTGTTATCCTCTAAAATATTTATCAAGACCAGGTTTAATTGAATGTTTCAGTGTGGTACCACATTACTATGTGTCCAAACCTGAAAAAACCCAGGATCTGTTCAACAAGTATGTGGAGAATGCGAAAGTATGTGTCTGATGAGGGCAAATCCCAGGCCTAACCTAGACCTAACATGCATTACCCTCAAAAATATTGATAGGAACCAGGTTTAATCGACTATTTCAGTGTGGTACCACATTACTACGTGATCCAAACCAGAAAAAACCCAGGATCCGTTCAACAAGTATGTGAAGAATGCGAAAGTATGAGTCTGATGAAGGAAAATCCCAGACCTAACCTAGACCTAACATGAGTTATTCTCTAAAATATTGATCGAAACCAGGTTTAATGGACTGTTTCAGTGTGGTACCACATTACTACGTGATCCAAACCAGAAAATGCCCAGAATCTGGCGATCAACTATGAGAAATATGCGGAAGTACGAGCCTGATGAGAGCAAATCCCAGACCTAACCGAGACCTAACATGCGTTATTCTCTAAAATACTGATCGAAACCAGGTTTAATGGGCTCTTTCAGTGTGATACCACACTACTACGTGATCCAAACCAGAAAAAACCCAGGATCCGTTCAACAAGTATGTGAAGAATGCGAAAGTATGAGTCTGATGAAGGAAAATCCCAGACCTATACCAGACCTAACTAGCGTTATCATCTAAGATATTGATCGAAACCAGGTTTAATCGACTGTTTCAGTGTGGTACCACATTACTACGTGATCCAAACCAGTAAAAGCACAGAATCTGGCCATCAAGTATGAGAAATTTGCGAAAGTACGAGCCTGATAAGAGCAAATCCCAGACCTAACCTAGACCTAACATGAGTTATTCTCAAAAATATTGATCGAAAGCAGGTTTAATCGACAGTTTCGGTGTGGTGCCACATTACTACGTGATCCAAACCAGAAAAAACCCAGGATACGTTCATCAAGTATGTGAAGAATGCGAAAGTATGTGTCTGATGAGGGAAAATCCCAGGCCTAACTTAGACCTAACATGCGTTATCCTCTAAAATAACGATCGCAACTGGGTTTCATTTACTGTTTCAGTGTGGTACCACATTACTACGTGATCCAATCCAGAAAAAGCCCTGGATCTAGCCATCAAGTATGAGAAATATGCGAAAGTAGGAGCCTGATGAGGGCAAATCCTAGACCTAACCCAGACCTAACATGAGTTATTCTCAAAAATATTCATCGAAACCAGGTTAAATGGACTGTTTCAGTGTGGTACCACATTACTACGTGATCCAAACCAGTAAAAGCACAGAATCTGGCCATCAAGTATGAGAAATTTGCGAAAGTACGAGCCTGATAAGAGCAAATCCCAGACCTAACCTAGACCTAACATGAGTTATTCTCAAAAATATTGATCGAAAGCAGGTTTAATCGACAGTTTCAGTGTGGTACCACATTACTACTTGATCCAAACCAGAAAAAACCCAGGATCCGTTCAACAAGTATGTGACGAATGCGAAAGTATGTGTCTGATGAGGGCAAATCCCAGGCCTAACCTAGATCTAACATGCGTTATCCTCAAAAGTATTGATCGAAACCAGGTTTAATGGACTGTTTCAGTGTGCTACCACATTACTACGTGATTCAAAGCAGAAAAAACCAAGGATCCGTTCAACAAGTATGTGAAGAATGCGAAAGTCTGTGTCTGATGAGGGAAAATCCCAGGCCTAACCTAGACCTAACATGCGTTACCCTCAAAAATATTTATCAAGACCAGGTTTAATTGAAAGTTTCAGTGTGGTACCACATTACTACAGGATCCAAACTAGAAAAAGTCCAGAATCTGGCCATCAAGTATGAGAAATATGCGAAAGTACGAGCCTGATGAGAGCAAATCCCAGACCTAACCAAGACCTATCATGCGTTATTCTCTAAAATATTGATCGAAACCGGGTTTAATGGACTGTTTGAGTGAGGTACCACATTACTACGTGATCCAAACCTGAAAAAACCCAGGATCTGTTCAACAGGTATGTGAAAAACGCGAAACTATGAGCCTGATGAGGGCAAATCCCAGACCCATCCCAGACCTAACATGCGTTATCCTCAAAATATTTATCAAGACCAGGTTTAATTGAATGTTTCAGTGTGGTACCACATTACTACGTGATCCAAACCACAAAAAACCCAGGAACCGTTCAACAAGTATGTGAAGAACACGAAAATATGACCCTGATGATGGCAAATCCCAGACCTATCCCAGACCTAACTTGCGTTGTCCTCTAAAATATTGATGGAAACCAGGTTTAATTGACTGTTTCAGTGTGGTACCACATTACTACGTGATCCAATCCAGAAAAAGCCCTGGATCTAGCCATCAAGTATTAGTAACATGCGAAAGTATGAGCCTGATGAGGGCAAATCCTAGACCTAACCCAGACCTAACATGTGTTATCCTCTAAAATATTTATCAAGACCAGGATTAATTGAATGTTTCAGTGTGGTACCACATTACTACGTGATCCAAACCACAAAAAACCCAGGATCTGTTCAACATGTATGTGGAAAATGCGAAAGTATGTGTCTGATGAGGGCAAATCCCAGGCCTAACCTAGACAGAACATGCGTTATCCTCTAAAATATTGATCGAAACCAGGTTTAATCGACTGTTTCAGTGTGGTACCATATTACTACGTGATCCAAAACAGAAAAAACCCAGGATCTGTTCAACAAGTATGTGAAAAACGCGAAACTGTGAGCCTGATGAGGGCAAATCCCAGACCTATCCCAGACCCAACATGCGTTATCCTCTAAAACATTTATCAAGACCAGGTTTAATTGAATGTTTCAGTGTGGTACCGCATTACTACGTGATCCAAACCACAAAAAACCCAGGATCCGTTCAACAAGTATGTGACGAATGCGAAAGTATGTGTCTGATGAGGGCAAATCCCAGGCCTAAACTAGATCTAACATGCGTTATCCTCAAAAATATTGATCGAAACCTGGTTTAATGGACTGTTTCAGTGTGGTACCACATCACTACGTGATCCAAACCAGAAAAATACCCAGGATCCGTTCAACAAGTATGTGAAGAATGCGAAAGTATGTGTCTGATGAGGGAAAATCCCAGGCCTAACCTAGACCTAACATGCGTTATCCTCTAAAATATTGATCGAAACCAGGTTTAATGGACTGTTTCCGTGTGCTATCCCATTACTACGTGATCCAAACCGGAAAAAACCCACGATCCGTTCAACAAGTATGTGAAGAATGCGAAAGTATGTGTCTGATGAGGACAAATCCCAGGCCTAAACTAGATCTAACATGCGTTATCCTCTAAAATATTGATCGAAACCAGGTTTAATGGACTGTTTCAGTGTAATACCACGTTACTACGGGATCCAAACCAGAAAAAGCACAGAATCAGGCCATCAAGTATGAGAAATTTGCGAAAGTGCGAGCCTGATGAGAGCAAATCCCAGACCTAACCTAGACCTAACATGAGTTATTCTCAAAAATATTGATCGAAAGCAGGTTTAATAGACAGTTTCAGTGTGGTACCACATTACTACGTGATCCAAACCAGAAAAAACCCAGGATACGTTCAACAAGTATGTCAAGAATGCGAAAGTATGAGCCTGACGAGGGCAAATCCCAGACCTATCCCAGACATAACTAGCGTTATCATCTTAGATATTGATCGAAACCAGGTTTAATGGACTGTTTCAGTGTGCTACCACATTACTACGTGATCCAATCCAGAAAAGGCACAGAATCTGGCCATCAAGTATGAGAAATTTGCGAAAGTACGAGCCTGATAAGAGCAAATCCCAGACCTAACCTAGACCTAACATGAGTTATTCTCAAAAATATTCATCGAAAGCAGGTTTAATCGACAGTTTCGGTGTGGTGCCACATTACTACGTGATCCAAACCAGAAAAAACCCAGGATACGTTCATCAAGTATGTGAAGAATGCGAAAGTATGTGTCTGATGAGGGAAAATCCCAGGCCTAACTTAGACCTAACATGCGTTATCCTCTAAAATAACGATCGCAACTGGGTTTCATTTACTGTTTCAGTGTGGTACCACATTACTACGTGATCCAATCCAGAAAAAGCCCTGGATCTAGCCATCAAGTATGAGAAATATGCGAAAGTAGGAGCCTGATAGAGGCAAATCCTAGACCTAACCCAGACCTAACATGAGTTATTCTCAAAAATATTGATCGAAACCAGGTTTAATCGACAGTTTCAGTGTGGTACCACATTACTACGTGATCCAAACCAGAAAAAACCCAGGATACGTTCAACAAGTATGTGAAGAATGCGAAAATATGAGCCTGACGAGGGCAAATCCCAGACCTATCGCAGACATAACTAGCGTTATCATCTTAGATATTGATCGAAACCAGGTTTAATGGACTGTTTCAGTGTGCTACCACATTACTACGTGATCCAAACCAGAAAAAGCCCTGGACCTAGCCATCAAGTATGAGATATATGCGAAAGTATGAGCCTGATGAGGGCAAATCCTAGACCTAACCCAGACCTAACATGTGTTATCCTCTAAAATATTTATCAAGACCAGGTTTAATTGAATGTTTCAGTGTGGTACCACACTACTATGTGTCCAAACCTGAAAAAACCCAGGATCTGTTCAACAAGTATGTGGAGAATGCGAAAGTATGTGTCTGATGAGGGCAAATCCCAGGCCTAACCTAGACCTAACATGCATTACCCTCAAAAATATTGATAGGAACCAGGTTTAATCGACTATTTCAGTGTGGTACCACATTACTACGTGATCCAAACCAGAAAAAACCCAGGATCCGTTCAACAAGTATGTGAAGAATGCGAAAGTATGAGTCTGATGAAGGAAAATCCCAGACCTAACCTAGACCTAACATGAGTTATTCTCTAAAATATTGATCGAAACCAGGTTTAATGGACTGTTTCAGTGTGCTACCACATTACTACGTGATTCAAACCAGAAAAAACCCAGGATCCGTTCAACAAGTATGTGAAGAATGCGAAAGTATGTGTCGGATGAGGGAAAATCCCAGTCCTAACCTAGACCTAACATGCGTTATCCTCTAAAATATTGATCGAAACCACGTTTAATGGACTGTTTCAGTGTGATACCACATTACTACGTGATCCAAACCAGAAAAAACCCAGGATCCGTTCAACAAGTATGTGAAGAATGCGAAAGTATGAGTCTGATGAAGGAAAATCCCAGACCTAACCTAGACCTAATAAGAGTTATTCTCTAAAATATTGATCGAAACCAGGTTTAACCGACTGTTTCAGTGTGGTACCACATTACTGCGTGATCCAAACCAGAAAAATACCCAGGATCTGTTCAACAAGTATGTGGAGAATGCGAAAGTATGTGTCTGATGAGGGCAAATCCCAGGCCTAACCTAGACCTAACATGCATTACCCTCAAAAATATTGATAGGAACCCGGTTTAATCGACTATTTCAGTGTGGTACCACATTACTACGTGATCCAAACCAGAAAAAACCCAGGATCCGTTCAACAAGTATGTGAAGAATGCGAAAGTATGAGTCTGATGAGGGCAAATCCCAGACCTAACCTAGACCTAACATGAGTTATTCTCTAAAATATTGATCGAAACCAGGTTAAATGGACTGTTTCAGTGTGGTACCACATTACTACGTGATCCAAACCAGTAAAAGCACATAATCTGGCCATCAAGTATGAGAAATTTGCGAAAGTACGAGCCTGATAAGAGCAAATCCCAGACCTAACCTAGACCTAACATGAGTTATTCTCAAAAATATTTATCGAAACCAGGTTTAATCGTCTGTTTCACTGTGGTACCACATTACTACCTGATCCAAACCAGAAAAATACCCAGGATCTGTTCAACAAGTATGTGAAGAACGCGAAAATATGACCCTGAGGAGGGCAAATCCCAGACCTATACCAGACCTAACTAGCGTTATCATCTAAGATATTGATCGAAACCAGGTTTAATCGACTGTTTCAGTGTGGTGCCACATTACTACGTGATCCAAACCAGTAAAAGCGCAGAATCTGGCCATCAAGTATGAGAAATTTGCGAAAGTACGAGCCTGATAAGAGCAAATCCCAGACCTAACCTAGACCTAACATGAGTTATTCTCAAAAATATTGATCGAAAGCTGGTTTAATCGAAAGTTTCAGTGTGGTACCACATTACTACGTGATCCAATCCAGAAAAAGCCATGGATCTAGCCATCAAGTATAAGAAATATGCGAAAGTATGAGCCTGATGAGGGCAAATCCTAGACCTAACCCAGACCTAACATGCGTTATCCTCTAAAATATCTATCAAGACCAGGTTTAATTGAATGTTTCAGTGTGGTACCACATCTCTACGTGATCCAATCCAGAAATAGCCCAGGATCTAGCCATGAAGTATGAGAAATATGCGAAAGTATGTGTCTGATGAGGGCAAATCCCAGGCCTAACCTAGACATAACATGCGTTATCCTCTAAAATATTGATCGAAACCAGGTTAAATGGACTGTTTCAGTGTGGTACCACATTACTACGTGATCCAAACCAGTAAAAGCATAGAATCTGGCCATCAAGTATGAGAAATTTGCGAAAGTACGAGCCTGATAAGAGCAAATCCCAGACCTAACCTAGACCTAACATGAGTTTTTCTCAAAAATATTGATCGAAAGCAGGTTTAATCGACAGTTTCAGTGTGGTACCACATTACTACGTGATCCAAACCAGAAAAAACCCAGGATCCGTTCAACAAGTATGTGACGAATGCGAAAGTATGTGTCTGATGAGGGCAAATCCCAGGCCTAACCTAGATCTAACATGCGTTATCCTCAAAAGTATTGATCGAAACCAGGTTTAATGGACTGTTTCAGTGTGCTACCACATTACTACGTGATCCAAAGCAGAAAAAACCAAGGATCCGTTCAACAAGTATGTGAAGAATGCGAAAGTCTGTGTCTGATGAGGGAAAATCCCAGGCCTAACCTAGACCTAACATGCGTTACCCTCAAAAATATTTATCAAGACCAGGTTTAATTGAATGTTTCAGTGTGGTACCACATTACTACAGGATCCAAACTAGAAAAAGTCCAGAATCTGGCCATCAAGTATGAGAAATATGCGAAAGTACGAGCCTGATGAGAGCAAATCCCAGACCTAACCAAGACCTATCATGCGTTATTCTCTAAAATATTGATCGAAACCGGGTTTAATGGACTGTTTGAGTGAGGTACCACATTACTACGATCCAAACCTGAAAAAACCCAGGCTCTGTTCAACAGGTATGTGAAAAACGCGAAACTATGAGCCTGATGAGGGCAAATCCCAGACCCATCCCAGACCTAACATGCGTTATCCTCAAAATATTTATCAAGACCAGGTTTAATTGAATGTTTCAGTGTGGTACCACATTACTACGTGATCCAAACCACAAAAAACCCAGGAACCGTTCAACAAGTATGTGAAGAACACGAAAATATGACCCTGATGATGGCAAATCCCAGACCTATCCCAGACCTAACTTGCGTTGTCCTCTAAAATATTGATGGAAACCAGGTTTAATTGACTGTTTCAGTGTGGTACCACATTACTACGTGATCCAATCCAGAAAAAGCCCTGGATATAGCCATCAAGTATGAGTAACATGCGAAAGTATGAGCCTGATGAGGGCAAATCCTAGACCTAACCCAGACCTAACATGCGTTATCCTCTAAAATATTTATCAAGACCAGGATTAATTGAATGTTTCAGTGTGGTACCACATTACTACGTGATCCAAACCACAAAAAACCCAGGATCTGTTCAACATGTATGTGGAAAATGCGAAAGTATGTGTCTGATGAGGGCAAATCCCAGGCCTAACCTAGACAGAACATGCGTTATCCTCTAAGATATTGATCGAAACCAGGTTTAATCGACTGTTTCAGTGTGGTACCACATTACTACGTGATCCAAAACAGAAAAAACCCAGGATCTGTTCAACAAGTATGTGAAAAACGCGAAACTATGAGCCTGATGAGGGCAAATCCCAGACCTATCCCAGACCCAACATGCGTTATCCTCTAAAACATTTATCAAGACCAGGTTTAATTGAATGTCTCAGTGTGGTACCGCATTACTACGTGATCCAAACCACAAAAAACCCAGGATCCGTTCAACAAGCATGTGACGAATGCGAAAGTATGTGTCTGATGAGGGCAAATCCCAGGCCTAAACTAGATCTAACATGCGTTATCCTCAAAAATATTGATCGAAACCAGGTTTAATGGACTGTTTCAGTGTGGTACCACATCACTACGTGATCCAAACCAGAAAAATACCCAGGATCCGTTCAACAAGTATGTGAAGAATGCGAAAGTATGTGTCTGATGAGGGAAAATCCCAGGCCTAACCTAGACCTAACATGCGTTATCCTCTAAAATATTGATCGAAACCAGGTTTAATGGACTGTTTCCGTGTGCTATCACATTACTACGTGATCCAAACCGGAAAAAACCCACGATCCGTTCAACAAGTATGTGAAGAATGCGAAAGTATGTGTCTGATGAGGACAAATCCCAGGCCTGACCTAGACAGAACATGCGTTATCCTCTAAAATATTGATCGAAACCAGGTTTAATGGACTGTTTCAGTGTGCTACCACATTACTACGTGATCCAAACCAGAAAAAACCCAGGATCCGTTCAACAAGTATGTGAAGAATGCGAAAGTATGTGTCTGATGAGGGAAAATCCCAGGCCTAACTTAGACCTAACATGCGTTATCCTCTAAAATAACGATCGCAACTGGGTTTCATTTACTGTTTCAGTGTGGTACCACATTACTACGTGATCCAATCCAGAAAAAGCCCTGGATCTAGCCATCAAGTATGAGAAATATGCGAAAGTAGGAGCCTGATGAGGGCAAATCCTAGACCTAACCCAGACCTAACATGAGTTATTCTCAAAAATATTGATCGAAACCAGGTTTAATCGACAGTTTCAGTGTGGTACCACATTACTACGTGATCCAAACCAGAAAAAACCCAGGATACGTTCAACAAGTAAGTGAAGAATGCGAAAGTATGAGCCTGACGAGGGCAAATCCCAGACCTATCGCAGACATAACTAGCGTTATCATCTTAGATATTGATCGAAACCAGGTTTAATGGACTGTTTCAGTGTGCTACCACATTACTACGTGATCCAATCCAGAAAAAGCCCTGGACCTAGCCATCAAGTATGAGATATATGCGAAAGTATGAGCCTGATGAGGGCAAATCCTAGACCTAACCCAGACCTAACATGTGTTATCCTCTAAAATATTTATCAAGACCAGGTTTAATTGAATGTTTCAGTGTGGTACCACATTACTATGTGTCCAAACCTGAAAAAACCCAGGATCTGTTCAACAAGTATGTGGAGAATGCGAAAGTATGTGTCTGATGAGGGCAAATCCCAGGCCTAACCTAGACCTAACATGCATTACCCTCAAAAATATTGATAGGAACCAGGTTTAATCGACTATTTCAGTGTGGTACCACATTACTACGTGATCCAAACCAGAAAAAACCCAGGATCCGTTCAACAAGTATGTGAAGAATGCGAAAGTATGAGTCTGATGAAGGAAAATCCCAGACCTAACCTAGACCTAACATGAGTTATTCTCTAAAATATTGATCGAAACCAGGTTTAATGGACTGTTTCAGTGTGCTACCACATTACTACGTGATTCAAACCAGAAAAAAGCCAGGATCCGTTCAACAAGTATGTGAAGAATGCGAAAGTATGTGTCGGATGAGGGAAAATCCCAGTCCTAACCTAGACCTAACATGCGTTATCCTCTAAAATATTGATCGAAACCACGTTTAATGGACTGTTTCAGTGTGATACCACATTACTACGTGATCCAAACCAGAAAAAACCCAGGATCCGTTCAACAAGTATGTGAAGAATGCGAAAGTATGAGTCTGATGAAGGAAAATCCCAGACCTAACCTAGACCTAATATGAGTTATTCTCTAAGATATTGATCGAAACCAGGTTTAACCGACTGTTTCAGTGTGGTACCACATTACTGCGTGATCCAAACCAGAAAAATACCCAGGATCTGTTCAACAAGTATGTGAAGAACGCGGAAATATGACCCTTATGAGGGCAAATCCCGGGCCTAACCTAGACCTAACATGCGTTATCCTCAAAGATATTGATCGAAACCAGGTTTAATCGACTGCTTCAGTGTGGTACCACATTACTACATGATCGCAACCAGAAAAAACCCAGGATCTGTTCAACAAGTATGTGAAAAACGCGAAACTATGAGCGTGATGAGGGCAAATCCCAGACCTATCCTAGACCTAACATGAGTTATCCTCTAAAATATTGATCGAAACCAGGTTTAATCGACTATTTCTGTGTGGTGCCACATTACTACGTGATCCAAACCAGAAAAATACCCAGGATCTGTTCAACAAGTATGTGAAGAACGCGAAAGTATGAGTCTGATGATGGAAAATCCCAGACCTAACCTAGACCTAACATGCGTTATCCTCTAAAATATTGTTCGAAACCAGGTTTAACCGACTGTTTCAGTGGGGTACCACATTACTGCGTGATCCAAACCAGAAAAATACCCAGGATCTGTTCAACAAGTATGTGAAGAACGCGGAAATATGACCCTTATGAGGGCAAATCCCGGGCCTAACCTAGACCTAACATGCGTTATCCTCAAAGATATTGATCGAAACCAGGTTTAATCGACTGCTTCAGTGTGGTACCACATTACTACATGATCGCAACCAGAAAAAACCCAGGATCTGTTCAACAAGTATGTGAAAAACGCGAAACTATGAGCGTGATGAGGGCAAATCCCAGACCTATCCTAGACCTAACATGAGTTATCCTCTAAAATATTGATCGAAACCAGGTTTAATCGACTATTTCTGTGTGGTGCCACATTACTACGTGATCCAAACCAGAAAAATACCCAGGATCTGTTCAACAAGTATGTGAAGAACGCGAAAGTATGAGTCTGATGATGGAAAATCCCAGACCTAACCTAGACCTAACATGCGTTATCCTCTAAAATATTGTTCGAAACCACGTTTAATGGACTGTTTCAGTGTGATACCACATTACTACGTGATCCAAACCAGAAAAAACCCAGGATCCGTTCAACAAGTATGTGAAGAATGCGAAAGTATGAGTCTGATGAAGGAAAATCCCAGACCTAACCTAGACCTAATATGAGTTATTCTCTAAGATATTGATCGAAACCAGGTTTAACCGACTGTTTCAGTGTGGTACCACATTACTGCGTGATCCAAACCAGAAAAATACCCAGGATCTGTTCAACAAGTATGTGAAGAACGCGGAAATATGACCCTTATGAGGGCAAATCCCGGGCCTAACCTAGACCTAACATGCGTTATCCTCAAAGATATTGATCGAAACCAGGTTTAATCGACTGTTTCACTGTGGTACCACATCACTACCTGATCCAAACCAGAAAAATACCCAGGTTCTGTTCAACAGGTATGTGAAGAACGCGAAAATATGACCCTGAGGAGGGCAAATCCCAGACCTATACCAGCCCTAACTAGCGTTATCATCTAAGATATTGATCGAAACCAGGTTTAATCGACTGTTTCAGTGTGGTACCACATTACTACGTGATCCAAACCAGTAAAAGCACAGAATCTGGCCATCAAGTATGAGAAATTTGCGAAAGTACGAGCCTGATAAGAGCAAATCCCAGGCCTAACCTAGACCTAACATGCGTTATTCTCTAAAATATTGATCGACAGCAGGTTTAATCGACAGTTTCAGTGTGGTACCACATTACTACGTGATCCAAACCAGAAAAAACCCAGGATACGTTCAACAAGTATGTGAAGAATGCGAAAGTATGAGCCTGACGAGGGCAAATCCCAGACCTATCCCAGACATAACTAGCGTTATCATCTTAGGTATTGATCGAAACCAGGTTTAATGGACTGTTTCAGTGTGCTACCACATTACTACGTGATCCAATCCAGAAAAGGCACAGAATCTGGCCATCAAGTATGAGAAATTTGCGAAAGTACGAGCCTGATAAGAGCAAATCCCAGACCTAACCTAGACCTAACGTGAGTTATTCTCAAAAATATTCATCGAAAGCAGGTTTAATCGACAGTTTCAGTGTGGTACCACATTACTACATGATCGCAACCAGAAAAAACCCAGGATCTGTTCAACAAGTATGTGAAAAACGCGAAACTATGAGCGTGATGAGGGCAAATCCCAGACCTATCCTAGACCTAACATGAGTTATCCTCTAAAATATTGATCGAAACCAGGTTTAATCGACTATTTCTGTGTGGTGCCACATTACTACGTGATCCAAACCAGAAAAATACCCAGGATCTGTTCAACAAGTATGTGAAGAACGCGAAAGTATGAGTCTGATGAAGGAAAATCCCAGACCTAACCTAGACCTAACATGCGTTATCCTCTAAAATATTGATCGAAACCACGTTTAATGGACTGTTTCAGTGTGATACCACATTACTACGTGATCCAAACCAGAAAAAACCCAGGATCCGTTCAACAAGTATGTGAAGAATGCGAAAGTATGAGTCTGATGAAGGAAAATCCCAGACCTAACCTAGACCTAATATGAGTTATTCTCTAAAATATTGATCGAAACCAGGTTTAACCGACTGTTTCAGTGTGGTACCACATTACTGCGTGATCCAAACCAGAAAAATACCCAGGATCTGTTCAACAAGTATGTGAAGAACGCGGAAATATGACCCTTATGAGGGCAAATCCCGGGCCTAACCTAGACCTAACATGCGTTATCCTCAAAGATATTGATCGAAACCAGGTTTAATCGACAGTTTCACTGTGGTACCACATCACTACCTGATCCAAACCAGAAAAATACCCAGGTTCTGTTCAACAGGTATGTGAAGAACGCGAAAATATGACCCTGAGGAGGGCAAATCCCAGACCTATACCAGTCCTAACTAGCGTTATCATCTAAGATATTGATCGAAACCAGGTTTAATCGACTGTTTCAGTGTGGTACCACATTACTACGTGATCCAAACCAGTAAAAGCACAGAATCTGGCCATTAAGTATGAGAAATTTGCGAAAGTACGAGCCTGATAAGAGCAAATCCCAGGCCTAACCTAGACCTAACATGCGTTATTCTCTAAAATATTGATCGAAACCAGGTTTAATGGACTGTTTCAGTGTGCTATCACATTACTACGTGATCCAAACCGGAAAAAACCCACGATCCGTTCAACAAGTATGTGAAGAATGCGAAAGTATGTGTCTGATGAGGACAAATCCCAGGCCTAACCTAGACAGAACATGCGTTATCCTCTAAAATATTGATCGACAGCAGGTTTAATCGACAGTTTCAGTGTGGTACCACGTTACTACGGGATCCAAATCAGAAAAAGCACAGAATCAGGCCATCAAGTATGAGAAATTTGCGAAAGTACGAGCCTGATGAGAGCAAATCCCAGACCTAACCTAGACCTAACATGAGTTATTCTCAAAAATATTGATCGACAGCAGGTTTAATCGACAGTTTCAGTGTGGTACCACATTACTACGTGATCCAAACCAGAAAAAACCCAGGATACGTTCAACAAGTATGTGAAGAATGCGAAAGTATGAGCCTGACGAGGGCAAATCCCAGACCTATCCCAGACATAACTAGCGTTATCATCTTAGGTATTCATCGAAACCAGGTTTAATGGACTGTTTCAGTGTGCTACCACATTACTACGTGATCCAATCCAGAAAAGGCACAGAATCTGGCCATCAAGTATGAGAAATTTGCGAAAGTACGAGCCTGATAAGAGCAAATCCCAGACCTAACCTAGACCTAACGTGAGTTATTCTCAAAAATATTCATCGAAAGCAGGTTTAATCGACAGTTTCAGTGTGGTGCCGCATTACTACGTGATCCAAACCAGAAAAAACCCAGGATACGTTCATCAAGTATGTGAAGAATGCGAAAGTATGTGTCTGATGAGGGAAAATCCCAGGCCTAACTTAGACCTAACATGCGTTATCCTCTAAAATAACGATCGCAACTGGGTTTCATTTACTGTTTCAGTGTGGTACCACATTACTACGTGATCCAATCCAGAAAAAGCCCTGGATCTAGCCATCAAGTATGAGAAATATGCGAAAGTAGGAGCCTGTTGAGGGCAAATCCTAGACCTAATCCAGACCTAACATGCGTTATCCTCTAAAATATTTGTCAAGACCAGGTTTAATTGAATGTTTCAGTGTGGTACCACATTACTACGTGATCCAAACCTGAAAAAACCCAGGATCCGTTCAACAAGTATGTGAAGAATGCGAAAGTATGTTTCTGATGAGGGAAAATCCCAGGCCTAACCTAGACCTAACATGCGTTACCCTCAAAAATATTGATAGAAACCAGGTTTAATCGACTATTTCAGTGTGGTATCACATTACTACGTGATCCAAACCAGAAAAAGCCCAGAATCTGGCCATCAACTATGAGAAATATGCGAAAGTACGAGCCTGATGAGAGCAAATCCCAGACCTAACCAAGACCTAACATGCGTTATTCTCTAAAATATTGATCGAAACCAGGTTTAATGGACTGTTTCAGTGTGATACCACATTACTACGTGATCCAAACCAGAAAAAACCCAGGAGCCGTTCAACAAGTATGTGAAGAATGCGAAAGTATGAGTCTGATGAGGGAAAATCCCAGACCTAACCTAGACCTAACATGAGTTATTCTCTAAAATATTGATCGAAACGAGGTTTAATGGACTGTTTCAGTGTGCTATCACATTACTACGTGATCCAAACCGGAAAAAACCCACGATCCGTTCAACATGTATGTGAAGAATGCGAAAGTATGTGTCTGATGAGGACAAATCCCAGGCCTAACCTAGACAGAACATGCGTTATCCTCTAAAATATTGATCGAAACCAGGTTTAATGGACTGTTTCAGTGTGCTACCACATTACTACGTGATCCAAACCAGAAAAAACCCAGGATCCGTTCAACAAGTATGTGAAGAATGCGAAAGTATGTGTCTGATGAGGGCAAATCACAGGCCTAACCTAGACATAACATGCGTTATCCTCTAATATATTGATCGAAACCAGGTTTAATGGACTGTTTCAGTGTGCTACCACATTACTACGTGATCCAAACCAGAAAAAACCCAGGATACGTTCAACAAGTATGTGAAGAATGCGAAAGTATGAGCCTGACGAGGGCAAATCCCAGACCTATCGCAGACATAACTAGCGCTATCATCTTAGATATTGATCGAAACCAGGTTTAATGGACTGTTTCAGTGTGCTACCACATTACTACGTGATCCAATCTAGAAAAGGCACAGAATCTGGCCATCAAGTATGAGAAATTTGCGAAAGTACGAGCCTGATAAGAGCAAATCCCAGACCTAACCTAGGCCTAACATGAGTTATTCTCAAAAATATTCATCGAATGCAGGTTTAATCGACAGTTTCAGTGTGGTGCCACATTACTACGTGATCCAAACCAGAAAAAACCCAGGATACGTTCATCAAGTATGTGAAGAATGCGAAAGTATGTGTCTGATGAGGGAAAATCCCTGGCCTAACTTAGACAGAACATGCGTTATCCTCTAAAATAACGATCGCAACTGGGTTTCATTTACTGTTTCAGTGTGGTACCACATTACTACGTGATCCAATCCAGAAAAAGCCCTGGATCTAGCCATCAAGTATGAGAAATATGCGAAAGTAGGAGCCTGATGAGGGCGAATCCTAGACCTAACCCAGACCTAACATGCGTTATCCTCTAAAATATTTATCAAGACCAGGTTTAATTGAATGTTTCAATGTGGTACCACATTACTACGTGATCCAAACCTGAAAAAACCCAGGATCCGTTCAACAAGTATGTGAAGAATGCGAAAGTATGTTTCTGATGAGGGAAAATCCCAGGCCTAACCTAGACCTAACATGCGTTACCCTCAAAAATATTGATAGAAACCAGGTTTAATCGACTATTTCAGTGTGGTACCACATTACTACGTGATCCAAACCAGAAAAAGCCCAGAATCTGGCCATCAACTATGAGAAATATGCGAAAGTACGAGCCTGATGAGAGCAAATCCCAGACCTAACCAAGACCTAACATGCGTTATTCTCTAAAATATTCATCGAAACCAGGTCTAATGGACTGTTTCAGTGTGATACCACATTACTACGTGATCCAAACCAGAAAAAACCCAGGATCCGTCCAACAAGTATGTGAAGAATGCGAAAGTATGAGTCTGATGAAGGAAAATCACAGACCTAACCTAGACCTAACATGAGTTATTCTCTAAAATATTGACCGAAACCAGGTTTAATGGACTGTTTCAGTGTGCTACCACATTACTACGTGATTCAAACCAGAAAAAACCCAGGATCTAGCCATCAAGTATGAGAAATATGCGAAAGTAGGAGCCTGATGAGGGCAAATCCTAGACCTAACCCAGACCTAACATGCGTTATCCTCTAAAATATTTATCAAGACCAGGTTTAATTGAATGTTTCAGTGTGGTACCACATTACTACGTGATCCAAACCTGAAAAAACCCAGGATCCGTTCAACAAGTATGTGAAGAATGCGAAAGTATGTTTCTGATGAGGGAAAATCCCAGGCCTAACCTAGACCTAACATGCGTTACCCTCAAAAATATTGATAGAAACCAGGTTTAATCGACTATTTCAGTGTGGTACCACATTACTACGTGATCCAAACCAGAAAAAACCCAGGATCCGTTCAACAAGTATGTGAAGAATGCGAAAGTATGTGTCTGATGAGGGCAAATCACAGGCCTAACCTAGACATAACATGCGTTATCCCCTAATATATTGATCAAAACCAGGTTTAATGGACTGTTTCAGTGTAGTACCACGTTACTACGGGATCCAAACCAGAAAAAGCACAGAATCAGGCCATCAAGTATGAGAAATTTGCGAAAGTACGAGCCTGATGAGAGCAAATCCCAGACCTAACCTAGACCTAACATGAGTTATTCTCAAAAATATTGATCGACAGCAGGTTTAATCGACAGTTTCAGTGTGGTACCACATTACTACGTGATCCAAACCAGAAAAAACCCAGGATACGTTCAACAAGTATGTGAAGAATGCGAAAGTATGAGCCTGACGAGGGCAAATCCCAGACCTATCCCAGACATAACTAGCGTTATCATCTTAGATATTGATCGAAACCAGGTTTAATGGACTGTTTCAGTGTGCTACCACATTACTACGTGATCCAATCCAGAAAAGGCACAGAATCTGGTCATCAAGTATGAGAAATTTGCGAAAGTACGAGCCTGATAAGAGCAAATCCCAGACCTAACCTAGACCTAACATGAGTTATTCTCAAAAATATTCATCGAAAGCAGGTTTAATCGACAGTTTCAGTGTGGTACCACATTACTACGTGATCCAAACCAGAAAAAACCCAGGATCCGTTCATCAAGTATGTGAAGAATGCGAAAGTATGTGTCTGATGAGGGAAAATCCCAGGCCTAACTTAGACCTAACATGCGTTATCCTCTAAAATAACGATCGCAACTGGGTTTCATTTACTGTTTCAGTGTGGTACCACATTACTACGTGATCCAATCCAGAAAAAGCCCTGGATCTAGCCATCAAGTATGAGAAATATGCGAAAGTAGGAGCCTGATGAGGGCAAATCCTAGACCTAATCCAGACATAACATGCGTTATCCTCTAAAATATTTGTCAAGACCAGGTTTAGTTGAATGTTTCAGTGTGGTACCACATTACTACGTGATCCAAACCTGAAAAAACCCAGGATCCGTTCAACAAGTATGTGAAGAATGCGAAAGTATGTTTCTGATGAGGGAAAATCCCAGGCCTAACCTAGACCTAACATGCGTTACCCTCAAAAATATTGATAGAAACCAGGTTTAATCGACTATTTCAGTGTGGTATCACATTACTACGTGATCCAAACCAGAAAAAGCCCAGAATCTGGCCATCAACTATGAGAAATATGCGAAAGTACGAGCCTGATGAGAGCAAATCCCAGACCTAACCAAGACCTAACATGCGTTATTCTCTAAAATATTGATCGAAACCAGGTTTAATGGACTGTTTCAGTGTGATACCACATTACTACGTGATCCAAACCAGAAAAAACCCAGGAGCCGTTCAACAAGTATGTGAAGAATGCGAAAGTATGAGTCTGATGAAGGAAAATCCCAGACCTAACCTAGACCTAACATGAGTTATTCTCTAAAATATTGATCGAAACGAGGTTTAATGGACTGTTTCAGTGTGCTATCACATTACTACGTGATCCAAACCGGAAAAAACCCACGATCCGTTCAACAAGTATGTGAAGAATGCGAAAGTATGTGTCTGATGAGGACAAATCCCAGGCCTAACCTAGACAGAACATGCGTTATCCTCTAAAATATTGATCGAAACCAGGTTTAATGGACTGTTTCAGTGTGCTACCACATTACTACGTGATCCAAACCAGAAAAAACCCAGGATCCGTTCAACAAGTATGTGAAGAATGCGAAAGTATGTGTCTGATGAGGGCAAATCACAGGCCTAACCTAGACATAACATGCGTTATCCTCTAATATATTGATCGAAACCAGGTTTAATGGACTGTTTCAGTGTAGTACCACGTTACTACGGGATCCAAACCAGAAAAAGCACAGAATCAGGCCATCAAGTATGAGAAATTTGCGAAAGTACGAGCCTGATGAGAGCAAATCCCAGACCTAACCTAGACCTAACATGAGTTATTCTCAAAAATATTGATCGAAAGCAGGTTTAATCGACAGTTTCAGTGTGGTACCACATTACTACGCGATCTAAACCAGAAAAAACCCAGGATCCGTTCAACAAGTATGCGTAGAATGCGAAAGTATGTGTCTGATGAGGGAAGATCCCAGGCCTAACCTAGACAGAACATGCGTTATCCTCTAAAATATTGATCGAAACCAGGTTTAATGGACTGTTTCAGTGTGCTACCACATTACTACGTGATCCAAACCAGAAAAAACCCAGGGTCCGTTCAACAAGTATGTGAAGAATTCGAAAGTATGTGTCTGATGAGGGCAAATCACAGGCCTAACCTAGACATAACATGCGTTATCCTCTAATATATTGATCGAAACCAGGTTTAATGGACTGTTTCAGTGTAGTACCACGTTACTACGGGATCCAAACCAGAAAAAGCACAGAATCAGGCCATCAAGTATGAGAAATTTGCGAAAGTACGAGCCTGATGAGAGCAAATCCCAGACCTAACCTAGACCTAACATGAGTTATTCTCAAAAATATTGATCGAAAGCAGGTTTAATCGACAGTTTCAGTGTGGTACCACATTACTACGCGATCCAAACCAGAAAAAACCCAGGATCCGTTCAACAAGTATGTGTAGAATGCGAAAGTATGTGTCTGATGAGGGAAGATCCCAGGCCTAACCTAGACAGAACATGCGTTATCCTCTAAAATATTGATCGAAACCAGGTTTAATGGACTGTTTCAGTGTGCTACCACATTACTACGTGATCCAAACCAGAAAAAACCCAGGGTCCGTTCAACAAGTATGTGAAGAATTCGAAAGTATGTGTCTGATGAGGGCAGATCACAGGCCTAACCTAGACATAACATGCGTTATCCTCTAATATATTGATCGAAACCAGGTTTAATGGACTGTTTCAGTGTGGTACCACATTACTACGGGATCCAAACCAGAAAAAGCACAGAATCAGGCCATCAAGTATGAGAAATTTGCGAAAGTACGAGCCTGATGAGAGCAAATCCCAGACCTAACCTAGACCTAACATGAGTTATTCTCAAAAATATTGATCGATAGCAGGTTTAATCGACAGTTTCAGTGTGGTACCACATTACTACGTGATCCAAATAAGAAAAAACCCAGGATACGTTCAACAAGTATGTGAAGAATGCGAAAGTATGTTTCTGATGAGGGAAAATCCCAGGCCTAACCTAGACCTAACATGCGTTACCCTCAAAAATATTGATAGAAACCAGGTTTAATCGACTATTTCAGTGTGGTACCACATTACTACGTGATCCAAACCAGAAAAAGCCCAGAATCTGGCCATCAACTATGAGAAATATGCGAAAGTACGAGCCTGATGAGAGCAAATCCCAGACCTAACCAAGACCTAACATGCGTTATTCTCTAAAATATTGATCGAAACCAGGTCTAATGGACTGTTTCAGTGTGCTACCACATTACTACGTGATTCAAACCAGAAAAAACCCAGGATCTAGCCATCAAGTATGAGAAATATGCGAAAGTAGGAGCCTGATGAGGGCAAATCCTAGACCTAACCCAGACCTAACATGCGTTATCCTCTAAAATATTTATCAAGACCAGGTTTAATTGAATGTTTCAGTGTGGTACCACATTACTACGTGATCCAAACCAGAAAAAACCCAGGATACGTTCAACAAGTATGTGAAGAATGCGAAAGTATGAGCCTGACGAGGGCAAATCCCAGACCTATCCCAGACATAACTAGCGTTATCATCTTAGATATTGATCGAAACCAGGTTTAATGGACTGTTTCAGTGTGCTACCACATTACTACGTGATCCAATCCAGAAAAGGCACAGAATCTGGCCATCAAGTATGAGAAATTTGCGAAAGTACGAGCCTGATAAGAGCAAATCCCAGACCTAACCTAGACCTAACATGAGTTATTCTCAAAAATATTCATCGAAAGCAGGTTTAATCGACAGTTTCAGTGTGGTACCACATTACTACGTGATCGAAACCAGAAAAAACCCAGGATCCGTTCATCAAGTTTGTGAAGAATGCGAAAGTATGTGTCTGATGAGGGAAAATCCCAGGCCTAACTTAGACCTAACATGCGTTATCCTCTAAAATAACGATCGCAACTGGGTTTCATTTACTGTTTCAGTGTGGTACCACATAACTACGTGATCCAATCCAGAAAAAGCCCTGGATCTAGCCATCAAGTATGAGAAATATGCGAAAGTAGGAGCCTGATGAGGGCAAATCCTAGTCCTAACCCAGACCTAACATGCGTTATCCTCTAAAATATTTATCAAGACCAGGTTTGATTGAATGTTTCAGTGTGGTACCACATTACTACGTGATCCAAACCTGAAAAAACCCAGGATCCGTTCAACAAGTATGTGAAGAATGCGAAAGTATGTTTCTGATGAGGGAAAATCCCAGGCCTAACCTAGACCTAACATGCGTTTCCCTCAAAAATATTGATAGAAACCAGGTTTAATCGACTATTTCAGTGTGGTACCACATTACTACGTGATCCAAACCAGAAAAAGCCCAGAATCTGGCCATCAACTATGAGAAATATGCGAAAGTACGAGCCTGATGAGAGCAAATCCCAGACCTAACCAAGACCTAACATGCGTTATTCTCTAAAATATTGATCGAAACCAGGTTTAATGGACTGTTTCAGTGTGATACCACATTACTACGTGATCCAAACCAGAAAAAACCCAGGATCCGTTCAACAAGTATGTGAAGAATGCGAAAGTATGAGTCTGATGAAGGAAAATCCCAGACCTAACCTAGACTTCACATGAGTTATTCTATAAAATATTGATCGAAACCAGGTTTAATGGACTGTTTCAGTGTGCTACCACATTACTACGTGATTCAAACCAGAAAAAACACAGGATCTAGCCATCAAGTATGAGAAATATGCGAAAGTAGGAGCCTGATGAGGGCAAATCCTAGACCTAACCCAGACCTAACATGCGTTATCCTCTAAAATATTTATCAAGACCAGGTTTAATTGAATGTTTCAGTGTGGTACCACATTACTACGTGATCCAAAACTGAAAAAACCCAGGATCCGTTCAACAAGTATGTGAAGAATGCGAAAGTATGTTTCTGATGAGGGAAAATCCCAGGCCAAACCTAGACCTAACATGCGTTACCCTCAAAAATATTGATAGAAACCAGGTTTAATCGACTATTTCAGTGTGGTACCGCATTACTACGTGATCCAAACCAGAAAAAGCCCAGAATCTGGCCATCAACTATGAGAAATATGCGAAAGTATGTGACTGATGAGGGCAAATCACAGGCCTAACCTAGACATAACATGCGTTATCCTCTAATATATTGATCGAAACCAGGTTTAATGGACTGTTTCAGTGTAGTACCACGTTACTACGGGATCCAAACCAGAAAAAGCACAGAATCAGGCCATCAAGTATGAGAAATTTGCGAAAGTACGAGCCTGATGAGAGCAAATCCCAGACCTAACCTAGACCTAACATGAGTTATTCTCAAAAATATTGATCGAAAGCAGGTTTAATCGACAGTTTCAGTGTGGTACCACATTACTACGTGATCCAAACCAGAAAAAACCCAGGATCCGTTCAACAAGTATGTGAAGAATGCGAAAGTATGTGTCTGATGAGGGAAGATCCCAGGCCTTACCTAGACAGAACATGCGTTATCCTCTAAAATATTGATCGAAACCAGGTTTAATGGACTGTTTCAGTGTGGTACCACATTACTACGGGATCCAAACCAGAAAAAGCACAGAATCAGGCCATCAAGTATGAGAAATTTGCGAAAGTACGAGCCTGATGAGAGCAAATCCCAGACCTAACCTAGACCTAACATGAGTTATTCTCAAAAATATTGATCGAAAGCAGGTTTAATCGACAGTTTCAGTGTGGTACCACATTACTACGCGATCTAAACCAGAAAAAACCCAGGATCCGTTCAACAAGTATGTGTAGAATGCGAAAGTATGTGTCTGATGAGGGAAGATCCCAGGCCTAACCTAGACAGAACATGCGTTATCCTCTAAAATATTGATCGAAACCAGGTTTAATGGACTGTTTCAGTGTGCTACCACATTACTACGTGATCCAAACCAGAAAAAACCCAGGGTCCGTTCAGCAAGTATGTGAAGAATGCGAAAGTATGTGTCTGATGAAGGCAAATCACAGGCCTAACCTAGACATAACATGCGTTATCCTCTAATATATTGATCGAAACCAGGTTTAATGGACTGTTTCAGTGTGCTACCACATTACTATGTGATCCAATCCAGAAAAGGCACAGAATCTGGCCATCAAGTATGAGAAATTTGCGAAAGTACGAGCCTGATAAGAGCAAATCCCAGACCTAACCTAGACCTAACATGAGTTATTCTCAAAAATATTCATCGAAAGCAGGTTTAATCGACAGTTTCAGTGTGGTGCCACATTACTACGTGATCCAAACCAGAAAAAACCCAGGATACGTTCATCAAGTATGTGAAGAATGCGAAAGTATATGTCTGATGAGGGAAAATCCCAGGCCTAACTTAGACCTAACATGCGTTATCCTCTAAAATAACGATCGCAACTGGGTTTCATTTACTGTTTCAGTGTGGTACCACATTACTACGTGATCCAATCCAGAAAAAGCCCTGGATCTAGCCATCAAGTATGAGAAATATGCGAAAGTAGGAGCCTGATGAGGGCAAATCCTAGACCTAACCCAGACCTAACATGCGTTACCCTCAAAAATATTGATAGAAACCAGGTTTAATGGACTGTTTCAGTGTGCTACCACATTACTACGTGATCCAAACCAGAAAAAACCCAGGGTCCGTTCAGCAAGTATGTGAAGAATGCGAAAGTATGTGTCTGATGAGGGCAAATCACAGGCCTAACCTAGACATAACATGCGTTATCCTCTAATATATTGATCGAAACCAGGTTTAATGGACTGTTTCAGTGTGGTACCACATTACTACGGGATCCAAACCAGAAAAAGCACAGAATCAGGCCATCAAGTATGAGAAATTTGCGAAAGTACGAGCCTGATGAGTGCAAATCCCAGACCTAACCTAGACCTAACATGAGTTATTCTCAAAAATATTGATCGAAAGCAGGTTTAATCGACAGTTTCAGTATGGTACCACATTACTACGTGATCCAAACCAGAAAAAACCCAGGATACGTTCAACAAGTATGTGAAGAATGCGAAAGTATGAGCCTGACGAGGGCAAATCCCAGACCTATCCCAGACATAACTAGCGTTATCATCTTAGATATTGATAGAAACCAGGTTTAATGGACTGTTTCAGTGTGCTACCACATTACTACGTGATCCAATCCAGAAAAGGCACATAATCTGGCCATCAAGTATGAGAAATTTGCGACAGTACGAGCCTGATAAGAGCAAATCCCAGACCTAACCTAGACCTAACATGAGTTATTCTCAAAAATATTCATCGAAAGCGGGTTTAATCGACAGTTTCATTGTGGTGCCACATTACTACGTGATCCAAACCAGAAAAAACCCAGGATACGTTCATCAAGTATGTGAAGAATGCGAAAGTATGTGTCTGATGAGGGAAAATCCCAGGCCTAACTTAGACCTAACATGCGTTATCCTCTAAAATAACGATCGCAACTGGGTTTCATTTACTGTTTCAGTGTGGTACCACATTACTACGTGATCCAATCCAGAAAAAGCCCTGGATCTAGCCATCAAGTATGAGAAATATGCGAAAGTAGGAGCCTGATGAGGGCAAATCCTAGACCTAACCCAGACCTAACATGCGTTATCCTCTAAAATATTTATCAAGACCAGGTTTAATTGAATGTTTCAGTGTGGTACCACATTACTACCTGATCCAAACCTGAAAAAACCCAGGATCCGTTCAACAAGTATGTGAAGAATGCGAAAGTATGTTTCTGATGAGGGAAAATCCCAGGCCTAACCTAGACCTAACATGCGTTACCCTCAAAAATATTGATAGAAACCAGGTTTAATCGACTATTTCAGTGTGGTACCACATTACTACGTGATCCAAACCAGAAAAAGCCCAGAATCTGGCCATCAACTATGAGAAATATGCGAAACTACGAGCCTGATGAGAGCAAATCCCAGACCTAACCAAGACCTAACATGCGTTATTCTCTAAAATATTGATCGAAACCAGGTTTAATGGACTGTTTCAGTGTGATACCACATTACTACGTGATCCAAACCAGAAAAAACCCAGGATCCGTTCAACAAGTATGTGAAGAATGCGAAAGTATGAGTCTGATGAGGGCAAATCCTAGACCTATCCCAGACCTAACTTGCGTTATCCTCTAAAATATTGATCGAAACCAGGTTTAATTGACTGTTTCAGCGTGGTACCACATTACTACGTGATACAATCCAGAAACAGCCCAGGATCTAGCCATGAAGTATGAGCAATATGCGAAAGTATGAGCCTGATGAAGGCAAATCCTAGACCTAACCCAGACCTAACATGCGTTATCCTCTAGAATATTTATCAAGACCAGGTTTAATTGATTGTTTCAGTGTGGTCCCACATTACTACGTGATACAATCCAGAAACAGCCCAGGATCTAGCCACCAAGTATGAGAAATATGCGAAAGAATGAGCCTGATGAGAGCAAATCCCAGACCTAACCTAGACCTAACATGAATTATTCTCTAAAATATTGATCGAAACCAGGTTTAATTGACTGTTTCTGTGTTGTACTTCATTACTACGTGATGCAATCCATAAAAAGCCCAGGATCTAGCCATCAAGTATGAGAAATATGCGAAAGTATGACGCGGATGAGGGCAAATCCCAGACCTTACCCAGACCTAACATGAATTATTCTCTAAAATATTGATCGAAACCAGGTTTAGTTGACTGTTTCAGTGTTGTACTTCATTACTACGTGATGCAATCCATAAAAAGCCCAGGATCTAGCCATCAAGTATGAGAAATATGCGAAAGTATGAGGCGGATGAGGGCAAATCCTAGACCTAACCCAGACCTAACATGCGTTATCCTCTAAAATATTTATCAAGACCAGGTTTAATTGAATGTTGCAGTGTGGTACCACATTGCTACGTGATGCAATCCAGAAAAAACCCAGGATCCGTTCAGCAAGTATGTGAAGAATGCGAAAGTATGAGTCTGATGAGTGAAAATCCCAGGGCTAACCTAGACCTAACATGCGTTATCCTCTAAAATATTGATCGAAACCTGGTTTAATCGACTGTATCAGCGTGGTACCACATTACTATGTGATCCAAACCAGAAAATAACCCAGGATCTGTTCAACGAGTATGTGAAGGGTGCGAAAGTATCAGTCTGATGAGGTCAAATCCCAGACCTATCCCAGATCTAACTTGCGTTATCCTCTAAAATATTTATCAAGACCAGGTTTAATTGATTGTTTCAGTGTGGTCCCACATTACTACGTGATACAATCCAGAAACAGCCCAGGATCTAGCCATGAGGTATGAGAAATATGCGAAAGTATGAGCCTGATGAGGGCAAATCCTAGACCTATCCCAGACCTAACTTGCGTTATCCTCTAAAATATTTATCAAGACTAGGTTTAATTGATTGTTTCAGTGTGGTCCCACATTACTACGTGATACAATCCAGAATCAGCCCAGGATCTAGCCATGAAGTATGAGCAATATGCGAAAGTATGAGCCTGATGAGGGCAAATCCTAGACCTAACCCAGACCTAACATGCGTTATCCTCAAAAATATTGATCGCAACCAGGTTTAATGCACTGTTTCAGTGTGGTACCACACTACTACGTGATCCAAACCAGGAAAAACCCAGGATCTGTTCAACAAGTATGTGAAGAATGCGAAAGTATGAGTCGGATGAGGGCAAATCCTAGACCTAACACAGACCTAACTTGCGTTATCCTCTAAAATATTTATCAAGACTAGGTTTAATTGATTGTTTCAGTGTGGTCCCACATTACTACGTGATACAATCCAGAAGCAGCCCAGGATCTAGCCATGGAGTATGAGAAATATGCGAAAGTATGAGCCTGACGAGAGCAAATCCTAGACCTAACCCAGACCTAACATGCGTTATCCTCAAAAATATTGATCGAAACCTGGTTTAATCGACAGTTTCAGTGTGTTACCACATTACTATCTGTTCCAAACCAGAAAATAACCCAGGATGAGTTCAACAAGTATGTGAAAAACGCGAAAGTATGAGTCAGATGAGGTCAAATCTCAGACCTATCCCAGACCTAACTTGTGTTATCCTCTAAAATATTGATCGAAACCAGGTTTAGTCGACTGTTTCAGTGTGGTACCACATTACTACGTGATCCAAACCAGAAAAAACCCAGGATCCGTCCAACAAGTATGTGAAGAATGCGAAAGTATGAGTCTGATGAGTGAAAATCCCAGACCTAACCTAGACCTAACATGCGTTATCCTCTAAAATATTGATGGAAACCTGGTTTAATTGACTGTTTCAGTATTGTACTTCATTACTACGTGATGCGATCCAGAAAAAGCCCAGGATCTAGCCATCAAGTATGAGAAATATGCGAAATAATGAGCCTGATGAGAGCAAATCCCAGACCTAACCCAGTCCTAACATGCGTTATCCTCTAAAATATTTATCAAGACCAGGTTTAATTGAATGTTTCAGTGTGGTACCACATTGCTACGTGATGCAATCCAGAAAAAGCCCAGGATCTAGCCATCAAGTTTGAGAAATATGCGAAAGAATGAGCCTGATGAGGGCAAATCCTATACCCAACCCAGACCTAACATGCGTTATCCTCAAAAATATTGATCGCAACCAGGTTTAATGCACTGTTTCAGTGTGGTACCACACTACTACGTGATCCAAACCAGAAAAAACCCAGGATCTGCTCAACGAGTATGTGAAGGGTGCGAAAGTATGAGTCTGATGAGGTCAAATCCCAGACCTATCCCAGATCTAACTTGCGTTATCCTCTAAAATATTGATCGAAACCAGGTTTAATCGACTGTTTCAGTGTGGTACCACATTACTACGTGATCCAAACCTGAAAAGACCCAGGATCAGTTCAACAAGTACGTGAAAAACGTGAAAGTATGAGCCTGATTAGGGCGAATCCCAGACCTATCCCAGACCTAATTTGCGTTATCCTCTGAAATATTGATCGAAACCAGGTTTAATTGACTGTTTCAGCGTGGTACCACATTACTACGTAATACAATCCAGAAACAGCCCAGGATCTAGCCATGAAGTATGAGAAATATGCGAAAGTATGAGCCTGATGAGGGCAAATCCTAGACCTAACTCAAACCTAACATGCGTTATCCTCTAAAATATTTATCAAGACCAGGTTTAATTGAATGTTTCAGTGTGGTACCACATTACTACGTGATCCAATCCAGAAAAAGCCCAGGATCTAGCCATCAAGTGTGAGTAATATGCGAAAGAATGAGCCTGATGGGAGTAAATCCCAGACCTAACCTAGACCTAACATGAATTATCCTCTAAAATATTGATCGAAACCAGGTTTAGTCGACTGTTTCAGTGTGGTACCACATTACTACGTGATCCAAACCAGAAAAATCCCAGGATCCGTTCAACAAGTATGTGAAGTGTGCGAAAGTATGAGTCTGATTAGGGCAAATCGCAGACCTATCCCAGACCTAACATGCGCTATCCACTAAAATATTTATCAAGACCAGGTTTAATTGATTGATTCAGTGTGGTCCCACATTACTACGGGATACAATCCTGAAACAGCCCAGGATCCAGCCATGATGTATGAGAAATATGCGAAAGTATGAGTCTGATGAGTGAAAATCCCAGACCTAACCTAGACCTAACATGCGTTATCCTCTAAAATATTGATCGAAACCTGGTTTAATCGACTGTATCAGTGTGGTACCACATTACTATGTGATCCAAACCAGAAAATAACCCAGGATCTGTTCAACGAGTATGTGAAGGGTGCGAAAGAATGAGCCTGATGAGAGCAAATCCCAGACCTAACCCAGACCTAACATGCGTTATCCTCAAAAATATTGATCGAAACCTGGTTTAATCGACTGTTTCAGTGTGGTACCACATTACTATGTGATCCAAACCAGAAAATAACCCAGGATCAGTTCAACGAGTATGCGAAGTGTGCGAAAGTATGAGTCTGATTAGGGCAAATCCCAGACCTATCCCAGACCTAACATGCGCTATCCTCTAAAATATTTATCAAGACCAGGTTTAATTGATTGTTTCAGTGTGGTCCCACATTACTACGTGATCCAATCCAGAAAAAGCCCAGGATCTAGCCATCAAGTATGAGTAATATGCGAAAGAATGAGCCTGATGAGAGTAAATCCCAGACCTATCCTAGACCAAACATGAATTATTCTCTAAGATATTGATCGAAACCTGGTTTAATCGATAGTCCCAGAGTGGTACCACAATACTATGTGATCCAAACCAGAAAATATCCCAGGATCTGTTCAACAACTATGTGAAGAATGAGAAAGTATGAGTCTGATGAGTGAAAATCCCAGACCTAACCCAGACCTAACATGCGTTATCCTCTAAAATATTTATCCAGACCAGGTTTCGTTGAATGTTTCAGTGTGGTACCACTTTACTATGTGATCCAATCCAGAAATAGCCCAGCATCTAGCCATGAAGTATGAGAAATATCGCGAAAGTATGAGCATGATCAGGGCAAATCCCAGACCTAACCCAGACCTAACATGCGTTATCCTCAAAAATATTGATCGAAACCTGGTTTAATCGACTGTTTCAGTGTGGTACCACATTACTATGTGATCCAAACCAGAAAATAACCCAGGATCAGTTCAACGAGTATGCGAAGTGTGCGAAAGTATGAGTCTGATTAGGGCAAATCCCAGACCTATCCCAGACCTAACATGCGCTATCCTCTAAAATATTTATCAAGACCAGGTTTAATTGAATGTTTCAGTGTGGTACCACATTACTACGTGATCCAATCCAGAAAAAGCCCAGGATCTAGCCATCAAGTGTGAGTAATATGCGAAAGAATGAGCCTGATGGGAGTAAATCCCAGACCTAACCTAGACCTAACATGAATTATCCTCTAAAATATTGATCGAAACCAGGTTTAGTCGACTGTTTCAGTGTGGTACCACATTACTACGTGATCCAAACCAGAAAAATCCCAGGATCCGTTCAACAAGTATGTGAAGTGTGCGAAAGTATGAGTCTGATTAGGGCAAATCGCAGACCTATCCCAGACCTAACATGCGCTATCCACTAAAATATTTATCAAGACCAGGTTTAATTGATTGATTCAGTGTGGTCCCACATTACTACGGGATACAATCCTGAAACAGCCCAGGATCCAGCCATGAAGTATGAGAAATATGCGAAAGTATGAGTCTGATGAGTGAAAATCCCAGACCTAACCTAGACCTAACATGCGTTATCCTCTAAAATATTGATGGAAACCTGGTTTAATTGACTGTTTCAGTGTTGTACTTCATTACTACGTGATGCGATCCAGAAAAAGCCCGGGATCTAGCCATCAAGTATGAGAAATATGCGAAAGAATGAGCCTGATGAGAGCAAATCCCAGACCTAACCCAGACCTAACATGCGTTATCCTCAAAAATATTGATCGAAACCAGGTTTAGTCGACTGTTTCAGTGTGGTACCACATTACTATGTGATCCAAACCAGAAAATAACCCAGGATCAGTTCAACGAGTATGCGAAGTGTGCGAAAGTATGAGTCTGATTAGGGCAAATCCCAGACCTATCCCAGACCTAACATGCGCTATCCTCTAAAATATTTATCAAGACCAGGTTTAATTGATTGTTTCAGTGTGGTCCCACATTACTACGTGATCCAATCCAGAAAAAGCCCAGGATCTAGCCATCAAGTATGAGTAGTATGCGAAAGAATGAGCCTGATGGGAGTAAATCCCAGACCTAACCTAGACCTAACATGAATTATTCTCTAAGATATTGATCGAAACCTGGTTTAATCGACAGTCCCAGAGTGGTACCACAATACTATGTGAGCCAAACCAGAAAATATCCCAGGATCTGTTCAACAAGTATGTGAAGAATGTGAAAGTATGAGTCTGATGAGTGAAAATCCCAGACCTAACCCAGACCTAACATGCGTTATCCTCTAAAATATTTATCCAGACCAGGTTTCATTGAATGTTTCAGTGTGGTACCACTTTACTATGTGATCCAATCCAGAAATAGCCCAGCATCTAGCCATGAAGTATGAGAAATATCGCGAAAGTATGAGCATGATGAGGGCAAATCCTAGACCTAACCCAGACCTAACATGCGTTATCCTCTAAAATATTTATCAAGACTAGGTTTAATTGAATGTTTCAGTGTGGTACCACATTACTACGTGACCCAAACCAGAAAAAACCCAGGATCTGTTCAACAAGTATGTGAAAAACGCGAAAGTATGAGCCTGATGAGGGCAAATCCCAGACCTATCCCAGTCCTAACTTGCGTTATCCTCTAAAATATTGATCGAAACCAGGTTTAGTCGACTGTTTCAGTGTGGTACCACATTACTACGTGATCCAAACCAGAAAAAACCCAGGATCCGTTCAACAAGTATGTGAAGAATGCGAAAATATGAGTCTGATGAGTGAAAATCCCAGACCTAACCTAGACCTAACATGCGTTATCCTCTAAAATATTGATCCAAACCAGGTTTAATGGACTGTTTCAGTGTGGTACCACACTACTACGTGATCCACACCAGAAAAAACCCAGGATCTGTTCAACAAGTATGTGAAAAACGCGAAAGTATGAGCCTGATGAGGGCAAATCCCAGACCTATCCCAGACCTAACTTGCGTTGTCCTCTAAGATATTGATGGAAACCAGGTTTAATTGACTGTTTCAGTGTTGTACTTCAATACTACGTGATGCGATCCAGAAAAAGCCCAGGATCTAGCCACCAAGTATGAGAAATATGCGAAATAATGAGCCTGATGAGAGCAAATCCCAGACCTAACCCAGTCCTAACATGCGTTATCCTCTAAAATATTTATCAAGACTAGGTTTAATTGATTGTTTCAGTGTGGTCCCACATTACTACGTGATACAATCCAGAATCAGCCCAGGATCTAGCCATGAAGTATGAGCAATATGCGAAAGTATGAGCCTGATGACGGCAAATCCTAGACCTAACCCAGACCTAACATGCGTTATCCTCAAAAATATTGATCGCAACCAGGTTTAATGCACTGTTTCAGTGTGGTACCACACTACTACGTGATCCAAACCAGGAAAAACCCAGGATCTGTTCAACAAGTATGTGAAGAATGCGAAAGTATGAGTCGGATGAGGGCAAATCCTAGACCTAACACAGACCTAACTTGCGTTATCCTCTAAAATATTTATCAAGACTAGGTTTAATTGATTGTTTCAGTGTGGTCCCACATTACTACGTGATACTATCCAGAATCAGCCCAGGATCTAGCCATGGAGTATGAGAAATATGCGAAAGTATGAGCCTGACGAGAGCAAATCCTAGACCTAACCCAGACCTAACATGAGTTATCCTCAAAAATATTGATCGAAACCTGGTTTAATCGACAGTTTCAGTGTGTTACCACATTACTATCTGTTCCAAACCAGAAAATAACCCAGGATGAGTTCAACAAGTATGTGAAAAACGCGAAAGTATGAGTCAGATGAGGTCAAATCTCAGACCTATCCCAGACCTAACTTGTGTTATCCTCTAAAATATTGATCGAAACCAGGTTTAGTCGACTGTTTCAGTGTGGTACCACATTACTACGTGATCCAAACCAGAAAAAACCCAGGATCCGTCCAACAAGTATGTGAAGAATGCGAAAGTATGAGTCTGATGAGTGAAAATCCCAGACCTAACCTAGACCTAACATGCGTTATCCTCTAAAATATTGATGGAAACCTGGTTTAATTGACTGTTTCAGTATTGTACTTCATTACTACGTGATGCGATCCAGAAAAAGCCCAGGATCTAGCCATCAAGTATGAGAAATATGCGAAATAATGAGCCTGATGAGAGCAAATCCCAGACCTAACCCAGTCCTAACATGCGTTATCCTCTAAAATATTTATCAAGACCAGGTTTAATTGAATGTTTCAGTGTGGTACCACATTGCTACGTGATGCAATCCAGAAAAAGCCCAGGATCTAGCCATCAAGTTTGAGAAATATGCGAAAGAATGAGCCTGATGAGGGCAAATCCTATACCCAACCCAGACCTAACATGCGTTATCCTCAAAAATATTGATCGCAACCAGGTTTAATGCACTGTTTCAGTGTGGTACCACACTACTACGTGATCCAAACCAGAAAAAACCCAGGATCTGCTCAACGAGTATGTGAAGGGTGCGAAAGTATGAGTCTGATGAGGTCAAATCCCAGACCTATCCCAGATCTAACTTGCGTTATCCTCTAAAATATTGATCGAAACCAGGTTTAATCGACTGTTTCAGTGTGGTACCACATTACTACGTGATCCAAACCTGAAAAGACCCAGGATCAGTTCAACAAGTACGTGAAAAACGTGAAAGTATGAGCCTGATTAGGGCGAATCCCAGACCTATCCCAGACCTAATTTGCGTTATCCTCTGAAATATTGATCGAAACCAGGTTTAATTGACTGTTTCAGCGTGGTACCACATTACTACGTAATACAATCCAGAAACAGCCCAGGATCTAGCCATGAAGTATGAGAAATATGCGAAAGTATGAGCCTGATGAGGGCAAATCCTAGACCTAACTCAAACCTAACATGCGTTATCCTCTAAAATATTTATCAAGACCAGGTTTAATTGAATGTTTCAGTGTGGTACCACATTACTACGTGATCCAATCCAGAAAAAGCCCAGGATCTAGCCATCAAGTGTGAGTAATATGCGAAAGAATGAGCCTGATGGGAGTAAATCCCAGACCTAACCTAGACCTAACATGAATTATCCTCTAAAATATTGATCGAAACCAGGTTTAGTCGACTGTTTCAGTGTGGTACCACATTACTACGTGATCCAAACCAGAAAAATCCCAGGATCCGTTCAACAAGTATGTGAAGTGTGCGAAAGTATGAGTCTGATTAGGGCAAATCGCAGACCTATCCCAGACCTAACATGCGCTATCCACTAAAATATTTATCAAGACCAGGTTTAATTGATTGATTCAGTGTGGTCCCACATTACTACGGGATACAATCCTGAAACAGCCCAGGATCCAGCCATGATGTATGAGAAATATGCGAAAGTATGAGTCTGATGAGTGAAAATCCCAGACCTAACCTAGACCTAACATGCGTTATCCTCTAAAATATTGATGGAAACCTGGTTTAATTGACTGTTTCAGTGTTGTACTTCATTACTACGTGATGCGATCCAGAAAAAGCCCAGGATCTAGCCATCAAGTATGAGAAATATGCGAAAGAATGAGCCTGATGAGAGCAAATCCCAGACCTAACCCAGACCTAACATGCGTTATCCTCAAAAATATTGATCGAAACCTGGTTTAATCGACTGTTTCAGTGTGGTACCACATTACTATGTGATCCAAACCAGAAAATAACCCAGGATCAGTTCAACGAGTATGCGAAGTGTGCGAAAGTATGAGTCTGATTAGGGCAAATCCCAGACCTATCCCAGACCTAACATGCGCTATCCTCTAAAATATTTATCAAGACCAGGTTTAATTGATTGTTTCAGTGTGGTCCCACATTACTACGTGATCCAATCCAGAAAAAGCCCAGGATCTAGCCATCAAGTATGGGTAATATGCGAAAGAATGAGCCTGATGAGAGTAAATCCCAGACCTATCCTAGACCAAACATGAATTATTCTCTAAGATATTGATCGAAACCTGGTTTAATCGATAGTCCCAGAGTGGTACCACAATACTATGTGATCCAAACCAGAAAATATCCCAGGATCTGTTCAACAACTATGTGAAGAATGAGAAAGTATGAGTCTGATGAGTGAAAATCCCAGACCTAACCCAGACCTAACATGCGTTATCCTCTAAAATATTTATCCAGACCAGGTTTCGTTGAATGTTTCAGTGTGGTACCACTTTACTATGTGATCCAATCCAGAAATAGCACACCATCTAGCCATGAAGTATGAGAAATATCGCGAAAGTATGAGCATGATCAGGGCAAATCCCAGACCTATCCCAGTCCTAACTTGCGTTATCCTCTAAAATATTGATCGAAACCAGGTTTAGTCGACTGTTTCAGTGTGGTACCACATTACTACGTGATCCAAACCAGAAAAAACCCAGGATCCGTTCAACAAGTATGTGAAGAACGCGAAAGTATGAGCCTGATGAGGGCAAATCCCAGACCTATCCCAGTCCTAACTTGCGTTATCCTCTAAAATATTGATCGAAACCAGGTTTAATTGACTGTTTCAGCGTGGTACCACATTACTACGTAATACAATCCAGAAACAGCCCAGGATCTAGCCATGAAGTATGAGAAATATGCGAAAGTATGAGCCTGATGAGGGCAAATCCTAGACCTAACTCAAACCTAACATGCGTTATCCTCTAAAATATTTATCAAGACCAGGTTTAATTGAATGTTTCGGTGTGGTACCACATTACTACGTGATCCAATCCAGAAAAAGCCCAGGATCTAGCCATCAAGTGTGAGTAATATGCGAAAGAATGAGCCTGATGGGAGTAAATCCCAGACCTAACCTAGACCTAACATGAATTATCCTCTAAAATATTGATCGAAACCAGGTTTAGTCGACTGTTTCAGTGTGGTACCACATTACTACGTGATCCAAACCAGAAAAATCCCAGGATCCGTTCAACAAGTATGTGAAGTGTGCGAAAGTATGAGTCTGATTAGGGCAAATCGCAGACCTATCCCAGACCTAACATGCGCTATCCACTAAAATATTTATCAAGACCAGGTTTAATTGATTGATTCAGTGTGGTCCCACATTACTACGGGATACAATCCTGAAACAGCCCAGGATCCAGCCATGAAGTATGAGAAATATGCGAAAGTATGAGTCTGATGAGTGAAAATCCCAGACCTAACCTAGACCTAACATGCGTTATCCTCTAAAATATTGATGGAAACCTGGTTTAATTGACTGTTTCAGTGTTGTACTTCATTACTACGTGATGCGATCCAGAAAAAGCCCGGGATCTAGCCATCAAGTATGAGAAATATGCGAAAGAATGAGCCTGATGAGAGCAAATCCCAGACCTAACCCAGACCTAACATGCGTTATCCTCAAAAATATTGATCGAAACCGGGTTTAGTCGACTGTTTCAGTGTGGTACCACATTACTATGTGATCCAAACCAGAAAATAACCCAGGATCAGTTCAACGAGTATGCGAAGTGTGCGAAAGTATGAGTCTGATTAGGGCAAATCCCAGACCTATCCCAGACCTAACATGCGCTATCCTCTAAAATATTTATCAAGACCAGGTTTAATTGATTGTTTCAGTGTGGTCCCACATTACTACGTGATCCAATCCAGAAAAAGCCCAGGATCTAGCCATCAAGTATGAGTAGTATGCGAAAGAATGAGCCTGATGGGAGTAAATCCCAGACCTAACCTAGACCTAACATGAATTATTCTCTAAGATATTGATCGAAACCTGGTTTAATCGACAGTCCCAGAGTGGTACCACAATACTATGTGAGCCAAACCAGAAAATATCCCAGGATCTGTTCAACAAGTATGTGAAGAATGTGAAAGTATGAGTCTGATGAGTGAAAATCCCAGACGTAACCCAGACCTAACATGCGTTATCCTCTAAAATATTTATCCAGACCAGGTTTCATTGAATGTTTCAGTGTGGTACCACTTTACTATGTGATCCAATCCAGAAATAGCCCAGCATCTAGCCATGAAGTATGAGAAATATCGCGAAAGTATGAGCATGATGAGGGCAAATCCTAGACCTAACCCAGACCTAACATGCGTTATCCTCTAAAATATTTATCAAGACTAGGTTTAATTGAATGTTTCAGTGTGGTACCACATTACTACGTGACCCAAACCAGAAAAAACCCAGGATCTGTTCAACAAGTATGTGAAAAACGCGAAAGTATGAGCCTGATGAGGGCAAATCCCAGACCTATCCCAGTCCTAACTTGCGTTATCCTCTAAAATATTGATCGAAACCAGGTTTAGTCGACTGTTTCAGTGTGGTACCACATTACTACGTGATCCAAACCAGAAAAAACCCAGGATCCGTTCAACAAGTATGTGAAGAATGCGAAAATATGAGTCTGATGAGTGAAAATCCCAGACCTAACCTAGACCTAACATGCGTTATCCTCTAAAATATTGATCCAAACCAGGTTTAATGGACTGTTTCAGTGTGGTACCACACTACTACGTGATCCACACCAGAAAAAAGCCCAGGATCTGTTCAAGAAGTATGTGAAAAACGCGAAAGTATGAGCCTGATGAGGGCAAATCCCAGACCTATCCCAGACCTAACTTGCGTTGTCCTCTAAGATATTGATGGAAACCAGGTTTAATTGACTGTTTCAGTGTTGTACTTCAATACTACGTGATGCGATCCAGAAAAAGCCCAGGATCTAGCCACCAAGTATGAGAAATATGCGAAAGAATGAGCCTGATGAGAGCAAATCCCAGACCTAACCTAGACCTAACATGAATTATTCTCTAAAATATTGATCGAAACCAGGTTTAATTGACTGTTTCAGTGTTGTACTTCATTACTACGTGATGCAATCCATAAAAAGCCCAGGATCTAGCCATCAAGTATGAGAAATATGCGAAAGTATGAGCCTGATGAGGGCAAATCCTAGACCTAACCCAGACCTAACATGCGTTATCCTCTAAAATATTTATCAAGACCAGGTTTAATTGAATATTTCAGTGTGGTACCACATTACTACGTGACCCAAACCAGAAAAAACCCAGGATCTGTTCAACAAGTATGGTAAAAACGCGAAAGTATGAGCCTGATGAGGGCAAATCCCAGACCTATCCCAGACGTAACTTGCGTTATCCTCTAAAATATTGATCGAAACCAGGTTTAATAGACTGTTTCAGCGTGGTACCACATTACTACGTGATACAATCCAGAAACAGCCCAGGATCTAGCCATGAAGTATGAGCAATATGCGAAAGTATGAGGCTGATGAGGGCAAATCCTAGACCTAACCCAGACCTAACATGCGTTATCCTCTAACATATTTATCAAGACCAGGTTTAATTGATTATTTCAGTGTGGTGCCACATTACTACGTGATACAATCCAGAAGCAGCCCAGGATCTAGCCTTGAGGTATGAGAAATATGCGAAAGTATGAGCCTGATGAGGGCAAATCCTAGAACTATCCCAGACCTAACTTGCGTTATCCTCTAAAATATTGATCGAAACCAGGTTTAATTGACTGTTTCAGCGTGGTACCACATTACTACGTGATACAATCCAGAAACAGTCCGGGGTCTAGCCCTGAAGTATGAGCAATATGCGAAAGTATGAGCCTGATGAGGGCAAATCCTAGACCTAACACAGACCTAACATGCGTTATCCTCTAAAATATTTATCAAGACCAGGTTTAATTGATTGTTTCAGTGTGGTCCCACATTACTACGTGATCCAAAACAGAAAAAACCCAGGATCTGTTCTACATGTATGAGAAATATGCGAAGGAATGAGCCTGATGAGAGCAAATCCCAGACCTACCCTAGACCTAACATGAATTATTCTCTAAAATATTGATCGAAACCAGGTTTAATTGACTGTTTCAGTGTGGTCCCACATTACTACGTGATCCAAACCGGAAAAAACCCAGGATCCGTTCAACAAGTATGTGAAGAATGCGAAAGTATGAGGCTGATGAGTGAAAATCCCAGGCCTAAACTAGACCTAACATGAATCATTCTCTAAAATATTGATCGAAACCAGGTTTAATTGACTGTTACAGTGTGGTCCCACATTACTACGTGATCCAAACCAGAAAAAACCCAGGGTCCGTTCGACAAGTATGTGAAGAATGCGAAAGTATGAGTCGGACGAGGTCAAATCCCAGACCTATCCCAGACCTAACTTGCGTTATCCTCTAAAACATTTATCAAGACCAGGTTTAATTGAATGCTTCAGTGTGGTACCACATTACTACGTGATCCAAACCACAAGAAACCCAGGATCCGTTCAACAAGTATGTGACGAATGCGAAAGTATGTGTCTGATGGGGGCAAATCCCAGGCCTAACCTAGATCTATCATGCGTTATCCTCTAAAACATTGATCCAAACCAGGTTTAATGGACTTTTTCAGTGTGGTACCACATCACTACGTGATCCATACCAGAAAAATACCCAGGATCCGTTCAACAAGTATGTGAAGAATGCGAAAGTATGTGTCTGATGAGGGAAAATCCCAGGCCTAACCTAGACCTAACATGCGTTATCCTCAAAAATATTGATCGAAACCTGGTTTAATCGACTGTTTCAGTGTGGTACCATATTACTATGTGATCCAAACCAGAAAAAACCCAGGATCTGTTCAACAAGTATGAGAAATATGCGAAAGTATGAGCCTGATGAGGGCAAATCCTAGACCTAACCCAGACCTAACATGCGATATCCTCTAAAATATTTATCAAGACCAGGTTTAATTGAATGTTTCAGTGTGGTACCACATTACTACGTGACCCAAACCAGAAAAAACCCAGGATCTGTTCAACAAGTATGTGAAAAACGCGAAAGTATGAGCCTGATGAGGGCAAATCCCAGACCTATCCCAGACGTAACTTGCGTTATCCTCTAAAATATTGATCGAAACCAGGTTTAATAGACTGTTTCAGCGTGGTACCACATTACTACGTGATACAATCCAGAAACAGCCCAGGATCTAGCCATGAAGTATGAGCAATATGCGAAAGTATGAGGCTGATGAGGGCAAATCCTAGACCTAACCCAGACCTAACATGCGTTATCCTCTAACATATTTATCAAGACCAGGTTTAATTGATTATTTCAGTGTGGTGCCACATTACTACGTGATACAATCCAGAAACAGCCCAGGATCTAGCCATGAGGTATGAGAAATATGCGAAAGAATGAGCCCAATGAGGGCAAATCCTAGACCTATCCCAGACCTAACTTGCGTTATCCTCTAAAATATTGATCGAAACCAGGTTTAATTGACTGTTTCAGCGTGGTACCACATTACTACGTGATACAATCCAGAAACAGCCCAGGGTCTAGCCATGAAGTATGAGCAATATGCGAAAGTATGAGCCTGATGAGGGCAAATCCTAGACCTAACGCAGACCTAACATGCGTTATCCTCTAAAATATTTATCAAGACCAGGTTTAATTGATTGTTTCAGTGTGGTCCCACATTACTACGTGATCCAAAACAGAAAAAACCCAGGATCTGTTCTACATGTATGAGAAATATGCGAAAGAATGAGCCTGATGAGAGTAAATCCCAGACCTAACCTAGACCTAACATGAATTATTCTCTAAAATATTGATCGAAACCAGGTTTAATTGGCTGTTTCAGTGTGGTCCCACATTACTACGTGATCCAAACCAGAAAATAACCCAGGATCTGTTCAACGAGTATGTGAAGGGTGCGAAAGTATGAGTCTGATGAGGTCAAATCCCAGGCCTAACCTAGATCTAACATGCGTTATCCTCTAAAATATTGATCCAAACCAGGTTTAATGGACTTTTTCAGTGTGGTACCACATCACTACGTGATCCAAACCAGAAAAATACCCAGGATCCGTTCAACAAGTATGTGAAGAATGCGAAAGTATGAGTCTGATGAGTGAAAATCCCAGGGCTAACCTAGACCTAACATGCGTTATCCTCAAAAATATTGATCGAAACCTGGTTTAATCGACTGTTTCAGTGTGGTACCATATTACTATGTGATCCAAACCAGAAAATAACCCAGGATCTGTTCAACGAGTATGTGAAGGGTGCGAAAGTATGAGTCTGACGAGGTCAAATCCCAGACCTATCCCAGACCTAACTTGCGTTATCCTCTAAAACATTTATCAAGACCAGGTTTAATTGAATGCTTCAGTGTGGTACCACATTACTACGTGATCCAAACCACAAGAAACCCAGGATCCGTTCAACAAGTATGTGACGAATGCGAAAGTATGTGTCAGATGGGGGCAAATCCCAGGCCTAACCTAGATCTAACATGCGTTATCCTCTAAAATATTGATCCAAACCAGGTTTAATGGACTTTTTCAGTGTGGTACCACATCACTACGTGATCCAAACCTGAAAAATACCCAGGATCCGTTCAACAAGTATGTGAAGAATGCGAAAGTATGTGTCTGATGAGGGAAAATCCCATGGCCTAACCTAGACCTAACATGCGTTATCATCAAAAATATTGATCGAAACCTGGTTCAATCGACTGTTTCAGTGTGGTACCATATGACTATGTGATCCAAACCAGAAAAAACCCAGGATCTGTTCAACAAGTATGTGAAAAACGCGAAAGTATGAGCCTGATGAGGGCAAATCCCAGACCTATCCCAGACGTAACTTGCGTTATCCTCTAAAATATTGATCGAAACCAGGTTTAATTGACTGTTTCAGCGTGGTACCACATTACTACGTGATGCAATCCAGAAAATAACCCAGGATCTGTTCAACGAGTATGTGAAGAATGCGAAAGTATGAGTCTGATGAGTGAAAATCCCAGGGCTAACCTAGATCTAACATGCGTTATCCTCTAAAATATTGATCCAAACCAGGTTTAATGGACTTTTTCAGTGTGGTACCACATCACTACGTGATCCAAACCAGAAAAAACCCAGGATCCGTTCAACAAGTATGTGAAGAATGCGAAAGTATGAGTCTGATGAGTGAAAATCCCAGGGCTAACCTAGACCTAGCTTGCGTTATCCTCTAAAATATTGATCGAAACCAGGTTTAATTGACTGTTTCAGCGTGGTACCACATTACTACGTGATACAATCCAGAAACAGCCCAGGATCTAGCCATGAAGTATGAGCAATATGCGAAAGTATGAGCCTGATGAGGGCAAATCCTAGACCTAACCTAGACCTAACATGAATTATTCTCTAAAATATTGATCGAAACCAGGTTTAATTGACTGTTTCAGTGTTGTACTTCATTACTACGTGATGCAATCCATAAAAAGCCCAGGATCTAGCCATCAAGTATGAGAAATATGCGAAAGTATGAGGTGGATGAGGGCAAATCCTAGACCTAACCCAGACCTAACATGAATTATTCTCTAAAATATTGAGCGAAACCAGGTTTAATTGACTGCTTCAGTGTTGTACTTCATTACTACGTGATGCAATCCATAAAAAGCCCAGGATCTAGCCATCAAGTATGAGAAATATGCGAAAGTATGAGGCGGATGAGGGCAAATCCTAGACCTAACCCAGACCTAACATGCGTTATCCTCTAAAATATTTATCAAGACCAGGTTTAATTGAATGTTTCAGTGTGGTACCACATTGCTACGTGATGCAATCCAGAAAAAACCCAGGATCCGTACAGCAAGTATGTGAAGAATGCGAAAGGGTGAGTCTGATGAGTGAAAATCCCAGGGCTAACCTAGACCTAACATGCGTTATCCTCTAAAATATTGATCGAAACCTGGTTTAATCGACTGTATCAGTGTGGTACCACATTACTATGTGATCCAAACCAGAAAATAACCCAGGATCTGTTCATCGAGTATGTGAAGGGTGCGAAAGTATGAGTCTGACGAGGTCAAATCCCAGACCTAACCCAGACCTAACTTGCGTTATCCTCTAAAATATTTATCAAGACTAGGTTTAATTGATTGTTTCAGTGTGGTCCCACATTACTACGTGATACAATCCAGAATCAGCCCAGGATCTAGCCATGAAGTAAGAGCAATATGCGAAAGTATGAGCCTGATGAGGGCAAATCCTAGACCTAACCCAGACCTAACATGCGTTATCCTCAAAAATATTGATCGCAACCAGGTTTAATGCACTGTCTCAGTATGGTACCACACTACTACGTGATCCAAACCAGAAAAAACCCAGGATCCGTTCAGCAAGTATGTGAAGAATGCGAAAGTATGAGTCTGATGAGTGAAAATCCCAGGGCTAACCTAGACCTAGCTTGCGTTATCCTCTAAAATATTGATCGAAACCAGGTTTAATTGGCTGTTTCAGCGTGGTACCACATTACTACGTGATACAATCCAGAAACAGCCCAGGATCTAGCCATGAAGTATGAGCAATATGCGAAAGTATGAGCCTGATGAGGGCAAATCCTAGACCTAACCCAGACCTAACATGCGTTATCCTCAAAAATATTGATCGCAACCAGGTTTAATGCACTGTTTCAGTGTGGCACCACACTACTACGTGATCCAAACCAGAAAAAACGCAGGATCTGTTCAACAAGTATGTGAAAAACGCGAAAGTATGAGTCTGATGAGGTCAAATCCCAGACCTATCCCAGACTTAACTTGCGTTATCCTCTAAAATATTGATCGAAACCAGGTTTAATCGACTGTTTCAGCGTGGTACCACATTACTACGTGATACAATCCAGAAACAGCCCAGGATCTAGCCATCAAGTATGAGAAATATGCGAAAGAATGAGCCTGATAAGAGCAAATACCAGACCTAACCTAAACCGAACATGAATTATTCTCTAAAATATTGATCGAAACCAGGTTTAATTGACTGTTTCAGTGTGGTCCCACATTACTATGTGATCCAAACCAGAAAATAACCCAGGATCTGTTCAACGAGTATGTGAAGAATGCGAAAGTATGAGTCTGATGAGTGAAAATCCCAGGGCTAACCTAGATCTAACATGCGTTATCCTCTAAAATATTGATCCAAACCAGGTTTAATGGACTTTTTCAGTGTGGTACCACATCACTACGTGATCCAAACCAGAAAAAACCCAGGATCCGTTCAACAAGTATGTGAAGAATGCGAAAGTATGAGTCTGATGATGTCAAATCCCAGACCTATCCCAGATCTAACTTGCGTTATCCTCTAAAATATTGATCGAAACCAGGTTTAATCGACTGTTTCAGTGTGGTACCACATTACTACGTGATCCAAACCAGAAAATAACCCAGGATCTGTTCATCGAGTATGTGAAGGGTGCGAAAGTATGAGTCTGATGATGTCAAATCCCAGACCTATCCCAGATCTAACTTGCGTTATCCTCTAAAATATTGATCGAAACCAGGTTTAATCGACTGTTTCAGTGTGGTACCACATTACTACGTGATCCAAACCAGAAAAGACCCAGGATCAGTTCAACGAGTAAGTGAAAAACGCGAAAGTATGAGGCTGATTAGGGCGAATCCCAGACCTATCCCGGACCTAATTTGCGTTATCCTCTAAAATATTGATCGAAACCAGGTTTAATTGACTGCTCCAGCGTGGTACCACATTACTACGTGATACAATCCAGAAACAGCCCAGGATCTAGCCATGAAGTATGAGAAATATGCGAAAGTATGAGCCTGATGAGGGCAAATCCTAGACCTAACCCAAACCCAACATGCGTTATCCTCTAAAATATTTATCAAGACCAGGTTTAATTGAATGTTTCAATGTGGTACCACATTACTACGTGATCGAATCCAGAAATAGCCCAGGATCTAGCCATGAAGTTTGAGAAATATGCGAAAGAATGAGCCTGATGAGGGCAAATCCTACACCCAACCCAGACCTAACATGCGTTATCCTCAAAAATAATGATCGCAACCAGGTTTAATCGACTGTTTCAGTGTGGTACCACATTACTACGTGATCCAAACCAGAAAAGACCCAGGATCAGTACAACAAGTACGTGAAAAACGTGAAAGTATGAGCCTGATTAGGGCGAATCCCAGACCTATCCCAGATCTAACTTGCGTTATCCTCTAAAATATTGATCGAAACCAGGTTTAATCGACTGTTTCAGTGTGGTACCACATTACTACGTGATCCAAACCAGAAAAGACCCAGGATCAGTTCAACAAGTACGTGAAAAACGTGAAAGTATGAGCCTGATTAGGGCGAATCCCAGACCTATCCCAGATCTAACTTGCGTTATCCTCTAAAATATTGATCGAAACCAGGTCTAATCGACTGTTTCAGTGTGGTACCACATTACTACGTGATCCAAACCAGAAAAGACCCAGGATAAGTTCAACAAGTACGTGAAAAACGTGAAAGTATGAGCCTGATTAGGGCGAATCCCAGACCTATGCCAGACCTAATTTGCGTTATCCTCTAAAATATTGATCGAAACCAGGTTTAATTGACTGTTTCAGCGTGGTACCCTACATTACTACGTAATACAATCCAGAAACAGCCCAGGATCTAGCCATGAAGTATGAGAAATATGCGAAAGTATGAGCCTGATGAGGGCAAATCCTAGACCTAACTCAAACCTAACATGCGTTATCCTCTAAAATATTTATCAAGACCAGGTTTAATTGAATGTTTCAGTGTGGTACCACATTACTACGTGATCCAATCCAGAAAAAGCCCAGGATCCAGCCATGAAGTATGAGAAATATGCGAAAGTATGAGTCTGATGAGTGAAAATCCCAGACCTAACCTAGACCTAACATGCGTTATCCTCTAAAATATTGATGGAAACCTGGTTTAATTGACTGTTTCAGTGTTGTACTTCATTACTACGTGATGCGATCCAGAAAAAGCCCAGGATCTAGCCATCAAGTATGAGAAATATGCGAAAGAATGAGCCTGATGAGAGCAAATCCCAGACCTAACCCAGACCTAACAAGCGTTATCCTCAAAAATATTGATCGAAACCTGGTTTAATCGACTGTTTCAGTGTGGTACCACATTACTATGTGATCCAAACCAGAAAATAACCCAGGATCAGTTCAACGAGTATGCGAAGTGTGCGAAAGTATGAGTCTGATTAGGGCAAATCCCAGACCTAACCTAGACCTAACATGCGTTATCCTCTAAAATATTGATCCAAACCAGGTTTAATGGTCTGTTTCAGTGTGGTACCACATTACTACGTGACCCAAACCAGAAAAAACCCAGGATCTGTTCAACAAGTATGTGAAAAACGCGAAAGTATGAGCCTGATGAGGGCAAATCCCAGACCTATCCCAGTCCTAACTTGCGTTATCCTCTAAAATATTGATCGAAACCAGGTTTAATTGACTGTTTCAGCGTGGTACCATATTACTACGTGATACAATCCAGAAACAGCCCAGGATCTAGCCATGAAGTATGAGCAATATGCGAAAGTATGAGGCTGATGAGGGCAAATCCTAGACCTAACCCAGACCTAACATGCGTTATCCTCTAACATATTTATCAAGACCAGGTTTAATTGATTATTTCAGTGTGGTGCCACATTACTACGTGATACAATCCAGAAACAGCCCAGGATCTAGCCATGAGGTATGAGAAATATGCGAAAGTATGAGCCTGATGAGGGCAAATCCTAGACCTATCCCAGACCTAACTTGCGTTATCCTCTAAAATATTGATCGAAACCAGGTTTAATTGACTGTTTCAGCATGGTACCACATTACTACGTGATACAATCCAGAAACAGCCCAGGGTCTAGCCATGAAGTATGAGCAATATGCGAAAGTATGAGCCTGATGAGGGCAAATCCTAGACCTAACCCAGACCTAACATGCGCTATCCTCTAAAATATTTATCAAGACCAGGTTTAATTGATTGTTTCAGTGTGGTACCACTTTACTATGTGATCCAATCCAGAAATAGCCCAGCATCTAGCCATGAAGTATGAGAAATATTGCGAAAGTATGAGCATGATGAGGGCAAATCCTAGACCTAACCCAGACCTAACATGCGTTATCCTCTAAAATATTTATCAAGACTAGGTTTAATTGAATGTTTCAGTGTGGTACCACATTACTACGTGACCCAAACCAGAAAAAACCCAGGATCTGTTCAACAAGTATGTGAAAAACGCGAAAGTATGAGCCTGATGAGGGCAAATCCCAGACCTATCCCAGTCCTAACTTGCGTTATCCTCTAAAATATTGATCGAAACCAGGTTTAGTCGACTGTTTCAGTGTGGTACCACATTACTACGTGATCCAAACCAGAAAATATCCCAGGATCTGTTCAACAAGTATGTGAAGAATGTGAAAGTATGAGTCTGATGAGTGAAAATCCCAGACCTAACCCAGACCTAACATGCGTTATCCTCTAAAATATTTATCCAGACCAGGTTTCATTGAATGTTTCAGTGTGGTACCACTTTACTATGTGATCCAATCCAGAAATAGCCCAGCATCTAGCCATGAAGTATGAGAAATATTGCGAAAGTATGAGCATGATGAGGGCAAATCCTAGACCTAACCCAGACCTAACATGCGTTATCCTCTAAAATATTTATCAAGACTAGGTTTAATTGAATGTTTCAGTGTGGTACCACATTACTACGTGATCCAATCCTGAAAAAGCCCAGGATCTAGCCATCAAGTATGAGTAATATGCGAAAGAATGAGCCTGATGAGAGTAAATTCCAGACATAACCTAGACCTAACATGAATTATTCTCTAAGATATTGATCGAAACCTGGTTTAATCGACAGTCCCAGAGTGGTACCACATTACTATGTGATCCAAACCAGAAAATATCCCAGGATCTGTTCAACAAGTATGTGAAGAATGTGAAAGTATGAGTCTGATGAGTGAAAATCCCAGACCTAACCCAGACCTAACATGCGTTATCCTCTAAAATATTTATCCAGACCAGGTTTCATTGAATGTTTCAGTGTGGTACCACTTTACTATGTGATCCAATCCAGAAATAGCCCAGCATCTAGCCATGAAGTATGAGAAATATTGCGAAAGTATGAGCATGATGAGGGCAAATCCTAGACCTAACCCAGACCTAACATGCGTTATCCTCTAAAATATTTATCAAGACTAGGTTTAATTGAATGTTTCAGTGTGGTACCACATTACTACGTGACCCAAACCAGAAAAAACCCAGGATCTGTTCAACAAGTATGTGAAAAACGCGAAAGTATGAGCCTGATGAGGGCAAATCCCAGACCTATCCCAGCCCTAACTTGCGTTATCCTCTAAAATATTGATCGAAACCAGGTTTAGTCGACTGTTTCAGTGTGGTACCACATTACTACGTGATCCAAACCAGAAAAAACCCAGGATCCGTTCAACAAGTATGTGAAGAATGCGAAAATATGAGTCTGATGAGTGAAAATCCCAGACCTAACCTAGACCTAACATGCGTTATCCTCTAAAATATTGATCCAAACCAGGTTTAATGGTCTGTTTCAGTGTGGTACCACACTACTACGTGATCCACACCAGAAAAAACCCAGGATCTGTTCAACAAGTATGTGAAAAACGCGAAAGTATGAGCCTGATGAGGGCAAATCCCAGACCTATCCCAGACCTAACCTGCGTTGTCCTCTAAGATATTGATGGAAACCAGGTTTAATTGCCTGTTTCAGTGTTGTACTTCAATACTACGTGATGCGATCCAGAAAAAGCCCAGGATCTAGCCACCAAGTATGAGAAATATGCGAAAGAATGAGCCTGATGAGAGCAAATCCCAGACCTAACCTAGACCTAACATGAATTATTCTCTAAAATATTGATCGAAACCAGGTTTAATTGACTGTTTCAGTGTTGTACTTCATTACTACGTGATGCAATCCATAAAAAGCCCAGGATCTAGCCATCAAGTATGAGAAATATGCGAAAGTATGAGCCTGATGAGGGCAAATCCTAGACCTAACCCAGACCTAACATGCGTTATCCTCTAAAATATTTATCAAGACTAGGTTTAATTGAATGTTTCAGTGTGGTACCACATTACTACGTGACCCAAACCAGAAAAAACCCAGGATCTGTTCAACAAGTATGTGAAAAACGCGAAAGTATGAGCCTGATGAGGGCAAATCCCAGACCTATCCCAGACGTAACTTGCGTTATCCTCTAAAATATTGATCGAAACAAGGTTTAATTGACTGTTTCAGCGTGGTACCATATTACTACGTGATACAATCCAGAAACAGCCCAGGATCTAGCCATGAAGTATGAGCAATATGCGAAAGTATGAGGCTGATGAGGGCAAATCCTAGACCTAACCCAGACCTAACATGCGTTATCCTCTAACATATTTATCAAGACCAGGTTTAATTGATTAGTTCAGTGTGGTGCCACATTACTACGTGACACAATCCAGAAACAGCCCAGGATCTAGCCATGAGGTATGAGAAATATGCGAAAGTATGAGCCTGATGAGGGCAAATCCTAGACCTATCCCAGACCTAACTTGCGTTATCCTCTAAAATATTGATCGAAACCAGGTTTAATTGACTGTTTCAGCATGGTACCACATTACTACGTGATACAATCCAGAAACAGCCCAGGGTCTAGCCATGAAGTATGAGCAATATGCGAAAGTATGAGCCTGATGAGGGCAAATCCTAGACCTAACCCATACCTAACATGCGTTATCCTCTAAAATATTTATCAAGACCAGGTTTAATTGATTGTTTCAGTGTGGTCCCACATTACTACGTGATCCAAAACAGAAAAAACCCAGGATCCGTTCTACATGTATGAGAAATATGCGAAAGAATGAGCCTGATGAGAGCAAATCCCAGACCTAACCTAGACCTAACATGACTTATTCTCTAAAATATTGATCGAAACCAGGTTTTGTTGATTGTTTCAGTGTGGTCCCACATTACTACGTGATCCAAACCGGAAAAAACCCAGGATCCGTTCAACAAGTATGTGAAGGATTGCGAAAGTATGAGCCTGATGGGGGCAAATCCCAGACCTATCCCAGGCCTAACTTGCGTTGTCCTCTAAGATATTGATGGAAACCAGGTTTAATTGACTGTTTCAGTGTTGTACTTCAATACTACGTGATGCGATCCAGAAAAAGCCCAGGATCTAGCCACCAAGTATGAGAAATATGCGAAAGAATGAGCCTGATGAGAGCAAATCCCAGACCTAACCTAGACCTAACATGCGTTATCCTCTAAAATATTTATCAAGACCAGGTTTAATTGAATGTTTCAGTGTGGTACCACATTACTACGTGACCCAAACCAGAAAAAACCCAGGATCTGTTCAACAAGTATGTGAAAAACGCGAAAGTATGAGCCTGATGATGGCAAATCCCAGACCTATCCCAGACGTAACTTGCGTTATCCTCTAAAATATTGATCGAAACCAGGTTTAATTGACTGTTTCAGCGTGGTACCACATTACTACGTGATACAATCCAGAAACAGCCCAGGATCTAGCCATGAAGTATGAGCAATATGCGAAAGTATGAGGCTGATGAGAGCAAATCCCAGACCTAACCTAGACCTAACATGAATTATTCTCTAAAATATTGATCGAAACCAGGTTTAATTGACTGTTTCAGTGTTGTACTTCATTACTACGTGATGCAATCCATAAAAAGCCCAGGATCTAGCCATCAAGTATGAGAAATATGCGACAGTATGAGCCTGATGAGGGCAAATCCTAGACCTAACCCAGACCTAACGTGCGTTATCCTCTAAGATATTTATCAAGACCAGGTTTAATTGATTGTTTCAGTGTGGTCCCACATTACTACGTGATCCAAAACAGAAAAAACCCAGGATCTGTTCTACATGTATGAGAAATATGCGAAAGAATGAGCCTGATGAGAGCAAATCCCAGACCTAACCTAGACCTAACATGAATTATTCTCTAAAATATTGATCGAAACCAGGTTTAATTGACTGTTTCAGTGTGGTCCCACATTACTACGTGATCCAAACCGGAAAAAACCCAAGATCCGTTCAACAAGTATGTGAAGGATTGCGAAAGTATGAGGCTGATGAGTGAAAATCCCAGGCCTAACCTAGACCTAACATGAATCATTCTCTAAAATATTGATCGAAACCAGGTTTAATTGACTGTTTCAGTGTGGTCCCACATTACTACGTGATCCAAACCAGAAAAAACCCAGGGTCCGTTCAACAAGTATGTGAAGAATGCGAAAGTATGACTCTGATGAGTGAAAATCCCAGGCCTAACCTAGACCTAACATGCGTTATCCTCAAAAATATTGATCGAAACCTGGTTTAATCGACTCTTTCAGTGTGGTACCATATTACTATGTGATCCAAACCAGAAAATAACCCAGGATCTGTTCAACGAGTATGTGAAGGGTGCGAAAGTATGAGTCTGACGAGGTCAAATCCCAGACCTATCCCAGACCTAACTTGCGTTATCCTCTAAAATATTGATCGAAACCAGGTTTAATCGACTGTTTCAGTGTGGTACCACATTACTACGTGATCCAAACCAGAAAAAACCCAGGATCAGTTCAACAAGTATGTGAAAAACGCGAAAGTATGAGCCTGATTAGGGCGAATCCCAGACCTATCCCAGACCTAACTTGCGTTATTCTCTAAAATATTGATCGAAACCAGGTTTAATTGACTGTTTCAGCGTGGTACCACATTACTACCTGATACAATCCAGAAACAGCCCAGGATCTAGCCATGAAGTATGAGAAATATGCGAAAGTATGAGCCTGATGAGGGCAAATCCTAGATCTAACCCAAACCAAACATGCGTTATCCTCTAAAATATTTATCAAGACCAGGTTTAATTGAATGTTTCAGTGTGGTACCACATTACTACGTGATCCAAACCAGAAAAGACCCAGGATCCGTTCAACAAGTATGTGAAAAATGCAAAAGTATGAGTCTGATGAGTGAAAATCCCAGACCTAACCTAGACCTAACATGCGTTATCCTCTAAAATATTGATGGAAACCTGGTTTAATTGACTGTTTCAGTGTTGTACTTCATTACTACGTGATGCGATCCAGAAAAAGCCCAGGATCTAGCCATGAAGTATGAGAAATATGCGAAAGAATGAGTCTGATAAGAGCAAATCCGAGACCTAACCTGGACCTAACATGAATTATTCTCTAAAATATTGATCGAAACCAGGTTTAATTGACTGTTTCAGTGTGGTCCCACATTACTACATGATCCAAAGCAGAAAAAACCCTCGATCAGGTCAACATGTATGTTAAAACTGCGAAATTATGACCCTGATGAGGGCAAATCCCAGGCCTAACCTAGACCTAACATGCGTTGTCCTCTAAAATATTGATGGAAACCAGGTTTAATTGACTATTTCAGTGTTGTACTTCATTACTACGTTATGCAATCCAGAAAAAGCCCAGGATCTAGCCATCAAGTGTGAGAAATATGCGAAAGAATGAGCCTGATAAGAGCAAATCCCAGACCTATCCTAGACCTAACATGAATTATTCTCTAAAATATTGATCGAAACCAGGTTTAATTGACTGTTTCAGTGTGGTCCCACATTACTACGTGATCCAAACCAGAAAAAACCCAGGATCCGTTCAACAAGTATGTGAAGAATGCGAAAGTATGAGTCTGATGAGGGCAAATCCTAGACCTAACCCAGACCTAACATGCGTTATCCTCTTAAATATTTATCAAGACCAGGTTTAATTGAATGTTTCAGTGTGGTACCACATTACTACGTGATGCAATCCAGAAAAAGCCCAGGATCTAGCCACCAAGTTTGAGAAATATGCGAAAGAATGAGCCTGATGAGGGCAAATCCTAGACCTAACCCAGACCTAACATGCGCTATCCTCTAGAATATTGATCGCAACCAAGTTTAATGGACTGTTTCAGTGTGGTACCACACTACTACGTGATCCAAAGCAGAAAAAACCCAGGATCTGTTCAACAAGTATGTGCAAATCGCGAAAGTATGAGTCTGATGAGGTCAAATCCCAGACCTATCTCAGACTTAACTTGCGTTATCCTCCAAAATATTGATCGAAACCAGGTTTAATCGACTGTTTCAGCGTGGTATCACATTACTACGTGATACAATCCAGAAACAGCCCAGGATCTAGCCATGAAGTATGAGAAATATGCGAAAGGATGAGCCTGATGAGGGAATATCCTAGACCTAACCCAGACCTAACATGCGTTATCCTCTAAAATATTTATCAAGACCAGGTTTAATTGAATGTTTCAGTGTGGTACCACATTACTACGTGATGCAATCCAGAAAAAGCCCAGGATCTAGCCACCAAGTTTGAGAAATATGCGAAAGAATGAGCCTGATGAGGGCAAATCCTAGACCTAACCCAGGCCTAACATGCGCTATCCTCTAGAATATTGATCGCAACCAAGTTTAATGGACTGTTTCAGTGTGGTATCACACTACTACGTGATCCAAACCAGAAAAAACCCAGGATCTGTTCAACAAGTATGTGAAAAACGCGAAAGTATGAGTCTGATGAGGTCAAATCCCAAACCTATCCCAGACTTAACTTGCGTTATCCTCTAAAATATTGATCGAAACCAGGTTTAATCGACTGTTTCAGCGTGGTATCACATTACTACGTGATACCATCCAGAAATAGCCCAGGATCTAGCCATGAAGTATGAGAAATATGCGAAAGCATGAGTCTGATGAGTGAAAATCCCAGGCCTAACCTAGACCTAACATGCGTTATCCTCAATAATATTGATCGAAACCAGGTTTAATCGACTGTTTCAGTGTGGTACCACATTACTACGTGATCCAAACCAGAAAAAAACCCAGGATCTGTTCAACGAGTATGTCAAGTGTGCGACAGTATGACCCTGATGAGGGCTGCCCCCAGACCTATCCCAGACCTACCATGCGCTATCCTCTAAAATATTTATCAAGACCAGGTTTAATTGATTGTTGCAGTGTGGTCCCACATTACTACGTGATCCAATCCAGAAAAAGCCCAGGATCTAGCCATCAAGTATGAGTAATATGCGAAAGAATGAGCCTGATGAGGGCAAATCCTAGACCTAACCCAAACCTAGCATGCGTTATCCTCTAAAATATTTATCAAGACCAGGTTTAATTGAATGTTTCAGTGTCGTACCACATTACTACGTGACCCAAACCAGAAAAAACCCAGGATCTGTTCAACAAGTATGTGAAAAACGCGAAAGTATGAGCCTGATGAGGGCAAATCCTAGACCTAACCCAGACCTAACACGCGTTATCCTCTAAAATATTTATCAAGACCAGGTTTAATTGATTGTTTCAGTGTGGTCCCACATTACTACGTGATACAATCCGGAAACAGCCCAGGATCTAGCCACGAAGTATGAGAAATATGCGAAAGTATGAGCCTGATGGGGGCAAATCCTAGACCTATCCCAGACCCAACTTGCGTTATCCTCTAAAATATTGATCGAAACCAGGTTTAATTGACTGTTTCAGCGTGGTACCACATTACTACGTGATACAATCCAGAAACAGCCCAGGATCTAGCCACGAAGTATGAGAAATATGCGAAAGTATGAGCCTGATGAGGGCAAATCCTAGACCTATCCCAGACCCAACTTGCGTTATCCTCTAAAATATTGATCGAAACCAGGTTTAATTGACTGTTTCAGCGTGGTACCACATTACTACGTGAAACAATCCAGAAACAGCCCAGGATCTAGCCATGAAGTATGAGCAATATGCGAAAGTATGAGCCTGATGAGTGCAAATCCTAGACTTAACCCAGACCTAACTTGCGTTATCCTCTAAAATATTGATCGAAACCAGGTTTAATTGACTGTTTCAGCGTGGTACCACATTACTACGTGATACAATCCAGAAACAGCCCAGGATCTAGCCACGAAGTATGAGAAATATGCGAAAGTATGAGCCTGATGAGGGCAAATCCTAGACTTAACCCAGACCTAACATGCGTTATCCTCTAACATATTTATCAAGACCAGGTTTAATTGATTGTTTCAGTGTGGTCCCACATTACTACGTGATCCAAAACAGAAAAAAACCCAGGATCTGTTCTACATGTATGAGAAATATGCGAAAGAATGAGCCTGATGAGGTCAAATCCCAGACCTATCCCAGACATAACTTGCGTTATCCTCTAAAATATTGATCGAAACCAGGTTTAATCGACTGTTTCAGCGTGGTACCACAATACTACGTGATACAATCCAGAAACAGCCCAGGATCTAGCCATGAAGTATGAGAAATATGCGAAAGTATGAGCCTGATGAGGGCAAATCCTAGACCTAACCCAAACCTAACATGAATTATTCTCTAAAATATTGATCGAAACCAGGTTTAGTTGACTGTTTCAGTGTTGTACTTCATTACTACGTGATGCAATCCAGAAAAAGCCCAGGATCTAGCCATCAAGTATGAGAAATATGCGAAAGAATGAGCCTGATGAGAGCAAATCCCAGACCTAACCTAGACCTAACATGAATTATTCTCTAAAATATTGATCGAAACCAGGTTTAATTGACTGTTTCAGTGTGGTCCCACATTACTACGTGATCCAAACCAGAAAAAACCCAGAATCCGTTCAACAAGTATGTGAAGAACGCGAAAGTATGAGTCTGATGAGGTCAAATCCCAGGCCTAACCTAGACCTAACATGCGTTATCCTCAAAAATATTGATCGAAACCTGGTTTAATCGACTGTTTCAGTGAGGTACCACATTACTATGTGATCCAAACCAGAAAATAACCCAGGATCTGTTCAACGAGTATGTGAAGTGTGCGACAGTATGAGTCTGATGAGGTCAAATCCCAGACCATTCCCAGACTTAAGTTGCGTTATCCTCTAAAATATTGATCGAAACCAGGTTTAATCGACTGTTTCAGTGTGGTACCACATTACTACGCGATCCAACCCAGAAAAAACCCAGGATCTAGCCATCAAGTATGAGAAATATGCGAAATAATGAGCATGATGAGAGCAAATCCCAGACCTAACCTAGACCTAACATGAATTATTCTCTAAAATATTGATCGAAACCAGGTTTAATTGACTGTTTCAGTGTGGTACCACATTACTACGTGATCCAAACCAGAAAAAACCCAGGATCCGTTCAACAGGTATGTGAAGACTGCGAAAGTATGAGTCTGATGAGTGAAAATCCCAGACCTAACCTAGACCTAACATCCGTTATCCTCTAATATATTGATCCAAACCAGGTATAATGGACTGTTTCAGTGTGGTACCACACTACTACGTGATCCAAACCAGAAAAAACCCAGGATCTGTTCAACAAGTATGTGAAAAACGCGAAAGTATGAGCCTGATGAGGGCAAATCCAAGACCTATCCCAGACCTAACTTGCGTTGTCCTCTAAGATATTGATGGAAACCAGGTTTAATTGCCTGTTTCCGTGTTGTACTTCATTACTATGTGATGCAATCCAGAAAAAGCCCAGGATCTAGCCATCAAGTTTGAGAAATATGCGAAAGAATGAGCCTGATGAGGGCAAATCCCAGACCTAACCTAGACCTAACATGAATTATTCTCTAAAATATTGATCGAAACCAGGTTTAATTGACTGTTTCAGTGTGGTCCCACATTACTACGTAATCCAAACCAGAAAAAACCCAGGATCCGTTCAACAAGTATGTGAAGAATGCGAAAGTATGAGTCTGATGAGTGAAAATCCCAGGCCTAACCTAGACCTAACATGCGTTATCCTCAAAAATATAGATCGAAACCTGGTTTAATCGACTGTTTCAGTGTGGTACCACATTACTATGTGATCCAAACCAGAAAAAACCCAGGATCTGTTCAACAAGTATGTGAAGAACGCTAAACTGTGAGCCTGATGAGGGCAAATCTTAGACCTAACCCAGACCTAAGATGCGTTAACCACTAATATATTTACCCAGACCAGGTTTCATTGAATGTTTCAGTGTGGTACCACATTACTACGTGATCCAAACCAGAAAAAACCCAGGATCCGTTCAACAAGTATGTGAAGAATGCGAAAGTATGAGTCTGATGAGGTCAAATCCCAGACCTATCTCAGACTTAACTTGCGTTATCCTCCAAAATATTGATCGAAACCAGGTTTAATCGACTGTTTCAGCGTGGTATCACATTACTACGTGATGCAATCCAGAAAAAGCCCAGGATCTAGCCACCAAGTTTGAGAAATATGCGAAAGAATGAGCCTGATGAGGGCAAATCCTAGACCTAACCCAGACCTAACATGCGCTATCCTCTAGAATATTGATCGCAACCAAGTTTAATGGACTGTTTCAGTGTGGTACCACACTACTACGTGATCCAAAGCAGAAAAAACCCAGGATCTGTTCAACAAGTATGTGCAAATCGCGAAAGTATGAGTCTGATGAGGTCAAATCCCAGACCTATCTCAGACTTAACTTGCGTTATCCTCCAAAATATTGATCGAAACCAGGTTTAATCGACTGTTTCAGCGTGGTATCACATTACTACGTGATACAATCCAGAAACAGCCCAGGATCTAGCCATGAAGTATGAGAAATATGCGAAAGGATGAGCCTGATGAGGGAATATCCTAGACCTAACCCAGACCTAACATGCGTTATCCTCTAAAATATTTATCAAGACCAGGTTTAATTGAATGTTTCAGTGTGGTACCACATTACTACGTGATGCAATCCAGAAAAAGCCCAGGATCTAGCCACCAAGTTTGAGAAATATGCGAAAGAATGAGCCTGATGAGGGCAAATCCTAGACCTAACCCAGGCCTAACATGCGCTATCCTCTAGAATATTGATCGCAACCAAGTTTAATGGTCTGTTTCAGTGTGGTATCACACTACTACGTGATCCAAACCAGAAAAAACCCAGGATCTGTTCAACAAGTATGTGAAAAACGCGAAAGTATGAGTCTGATGAGGTCAAATCCCAAACCTATCCCAGACTTAACTTGCGTTATCCTCTAAAATATTGATCGAAACCAGGTTTAATCGACTGTTTCAGCGTGGTATCACATTACTACGTGATACCATCCAGAAATAGCCCAGGATCTAGCCATGAAGTATGAGAAATATGCGAAAGCATGAGTCTGATGAGTGAAAATCCCAGGCCTAACCTAGACCTAACATGCGTTATCCTCAATAATATTGATCGAAACCAGGTTTAATCGACTGTTTCAGTGTGGTACCACATTACTACGTGATCCAAACCAGAAAAAAACCCAGGATCTGTTCAACGAGTATGTCAAGTGTGCGACAGTATGACCCTGATGAGGGCTGATCCCAGACCTATCCCAGACCTACCATGCGCTATCCTCTAAAATATTTATCAAGACCAGGTTTAATTGATTGTTGCAGTGTGGTCCCACATTACTACGTGATCCAATCCAGAAAAAGCCCAGGATCTAGCCATCAAGTATGAGTAATATGCGAAAGAATGAGCCTGATGAGGGCAAATCCTAGACCTAACCCAAACCTAGCATGCGTTATCCTCTAAAATATTTATCAAGACCAGGTTTAATTGAATGTTTCAGTGTCGTACCACATTACTACGTGACCCAAACCAGAAAAAACCCAGGATCTGTTCAACAAGTATGTGAAAAACGCGAAAGTATGAGCCTGATGAGGGCAAATCCTAGACCTAACCCAGACCTAACACGCGTTATCCTCTAAAATATTTATCAAGACCAGGTTTAATTGATTGTTTCAGTGTGGTCCCACATTACTACGTGATACAATCCGGAAACAGCCCAGGATCTAGCCACGAAGTATGAGAAATATGCGAAAGTATGAGCCTGATGGGGGCAAATCCTAGACCTATCCCAGACCCAACTTGCGTTATCCTCTAAAATATTGATCGAAACCAGGTTTAATTGACTGTTTCAGCGTGGTACCACATTACTACGTGATACAATCCAGAAACAGCCCAGGATCTAGCCACGAAGTATGAGAAATATGCGAAAGTATGAGCCTGATGAGGGCAAATCCTAGACCTATCCCAGACCCAACTTGCGTTATCCTCTAAAATATTGATCGAAACCAGGTTTAATTGACTGTTTCAGCGTGGTACCACATTACTACGTGAAACAATCCAGAAACAGCCCAGGATCTAGCCATGAAGTATGAGCAATATGCGAAAGTATGAGCCTGATGAGTGCAAATCCTAGACTTAACCCAGACCTAACTTGCGTTATCCTCTAAAATATTGATCGAAACCAGGTTTAATTGACTGTTTCAGCGTGGTACCACATTACTACGTGATACAATCCAGAAACAGCCCAGGATCTAGCCACGAAGTATGAGAAATATGCGAAAGTATGAGCCTGATGAGGGCAAATCCTAGACTTAACCCAGACCTAACATGCGTTATCCTCTAACATATTTATCAAGACCAGGTTTAATTGATTGTTTCAGTGTGGTCCCACATTACTACGTGATCCAAAACAGAAAAAAACCCAGGATCTGTTCTACATGTATGAGAAATATGCGAAAGAATGAGCCTGATGGGAGCAAATCCCAGACCTAACCTAGACCAAACATGAATTATTCTCTAAAATATTGATCGAAACCAGGTTTAATTGACTGTTTCAGTGTGGTCCCACATTACTACGTGATCCAAACCGGAAAAAACCCAGGTTCCGTTCAACAAGTATGTGAAGAATGCGAAAGTATGAGTCTGATGAGGGAAAATCGCAGGCCTAACCTGGACATAACATGCGTTATCCTCTAAAATATTGATCGAAACCAGGTTTAGTCGACTGTTTCAGTGTGGTCCCACATTACTACGTGATCCACACCAGAAAAAACCCAGGATCCGTTCAACAAGTATGTGAAGAATGCGAAGGTATGAGTCTGATGAGGTCAAATCCCAGACCATTCCCAGACTTAAGTTGCGTTATCCTCTAAAATATTGATCGAAACCAGGTTTAATCGACTGTTTCAGTGTGGTACCACATTACTACGTGATCCAAACCAGAAAAAACCCAGAATCCGTTCAACAAGTATGTGAAGAACGCGAAAGTATGAGTCTGATGAGGTCAAATCCCAGGCCTAACCTAGACCTAACATGCGTTATCCTCAAAAATATTGATCGAAACCTGGTTTAATCGACTGTTTCAGTGAGGTACCACATTACTATGTGATCCAAACCAGAAAATAACCCAGGATCTGTTCAACGAGTATGTGAAGTGTGCGACAGTATGAGTCTGATGAGGTCAAATCCCAGACCATTCCCAGACTTAAGTTGCGTTATCCTCTAAAATATTGATCGAAACCAGGTTTAATCGACTGTTTCAGTGTGGTACCACATTACTACGCGATCCAACCCAGAAAAAACCCAGGATCTAGCCATCAAGTATGAGAAATATGCGAAATAATGAGCCTGATGAGAGCAAATCCCAGACCTAACCTAGACCTAACATGAATTATTCTCTAAAATATTGATCGAAACCAGGTTTAATTGACTGTTTCAGTGTGGTACCACATTACTACGTGATCCAAACCAGAAAAAACCCAGGATCCGTTCAACAGGTATGTGAAGACTGCGAAAGTATGAGTCTGATGAGTGAAAATCCCAGACCTAACCTAGACCTAACATCCGTTATCCTCTAATATATTGATCCAAACCAGGTATAATGGACTGTTTCAGTGTGGTACCACACTACTACGTGATCCAAACCAGAAAAAACCCAGGATCTGTTCAACGAGTATGTGAAGTGTGCGACAGTATGAGTCTGATGAGGTCAAATCCCAGACCATTCCCAGACTTAAGTTGCGTTATCCTCTAAAATATTGATCGAAACCAGGTTTAATCGACTGTTTCAGTGTGGTACCACATTACTACGCGATCCAACCCAGAAAAAACCCAGGATCTAGCCATCAAGTATGAGAAATATGCGAAATAATGAGCCTGATGATTGCAAATCCTAGACCTAACCCAGACCTAACATGCGTTATCCTCTAAAATATTTATCAAGACCAGGTTTAATTGAATGTTTCAGTGTGGTACCACATTACTACGTGATCCAAACCAGAAAAAAACCCTGGATCTGTTCAACAAGTATGTGAAAATCACGAAAGTATGAGCCTGATGAGGGCAAATCCAAGACCTATCCCACACCTAACTTGCGTTGTCCTCTAAAATATTGATGGAAACCAGGTTTAAATGACTGTTTCAGTGTGGTACCACATTACTACGTGATCCAATCCAGAAAAAGTGCAGGATCTAGCCACCAAGTATGAGAAATATGCCAAAGAATGAGCCTGATGAGTGCAAATCCTAGACCTAACCCAGACCTAACATGCGTTATCCTCTAAAATATTTATCAAGACCAGGATTAATTGACTGTTCAGTGTGGCATCACATTACTACGTGATACAAACCAGTGGAAGCCTTGGATCTGGCCAACAAGAATGAGAAATATGCGAAAGTATGAGCCTGGTGAGGGCAAATCCTCGACCTAACCCTGACCTAACATGCGTTATCCTCTAAAATATTTATCAAGACCAGGTTTAATGGTATGCTTCAGTGAGGTACCACATTACTACGTGATCGAAACCAGAAAAAACCCAGGATCTGTTCAAGAAGTATGTGAAGAATACGAAAGTATGAGACTGATGCGGGCAAATCCTAGACCTAACCTAGACATAACATGCGTTATCCTCTAAAATATTGATCGAAACCAGGTTTAATGGACAGTTTCAGTGTGGTACCACATTACTACGTGGTCCAAACCAGAAAAACCCAGGATCTGTTCAACAAGTATGAGAAATATGCGAAAGTACGTGCCTGATGATAGCAAATCCCCGACCTTACCAAGACCTAACATGAATTATTCTCTAAGATATTGATCGAAACCAGGTTTAATGGACTGTTTCAGTGTGGTACCACATTACTACGTGATCCAAACCAGAAAATACTCAGGATCTGTTAAACAAGTACGTGAATAACGCGAAAAAAAGACCCAGATGAGGGCAAATCCCAGACCTATCCCAGACCTAACTTGCGTTATCCTATAAAATATTGATCGAAACCAGGTTTAATTGACTGTTTCAGTGTGGTACCACATTACTACGTGATCCAATCCAGAAAAGCCCAGGATATAGCCATGAAGTATGAGAAGTATGCGAAAGTATGAGCCTGACGAGGGCAAATCCTAGACCTAACCCAGACCTAACATGCGTTATCCTCTAAAATATTTATCAAGACCAGGTTTAATTGAATGTTTCAGTGTGGTACCACATTACTACGTGATCCAAACCAGCAAAAACCCAGGATCTGTTCTACATGTATGAGAAATATGCGAAAGAATGAGCCTGATGGGAGCAAATCCCAGACCTATCCTAGACCAAACATGAATTATTCTCTAAAATGTTGATCGAAACCAGGTTTAATTGACTGTTTCAGTGTGGTCCCACATTACTACGTGATCCAAACCGGAAAAAACCCAGGTTCCGTTCAACAAGTATGTGAAGAATGCGAAAGTATGAGTCTGATGAGGGAAAATCGCAGGCCTAACCTGGACATAACATGCGTTATCCTCTAAAATATTGATCGAAACCAGGTTTAGTCGACTGTTTCAGTGTGGTCCCACATTACTACGTGATCCACACCAGAAAAAACCCAGGATCCGTTCAACAAGTATGTGAAGAATGCGAAGGTATGAGTCTGATGAGGTCAAATCCCAGACCTATCCCAGACATAACTTGCGTTATCCTCTAAAATATTGATCGAAACCAGGTTTAATCGACTGTTTCAGCGTGGTACCACAATACTACGTGATACAATCCAGAAACAGCCCAGGATCTAGCCATGAAGTATGAGAAATATGCGAAAGTATGAGCCTGATGAGGGCAAATCCTAGACCTAACCCAAACCTAACATGAATTATTCTCTAAAATATTGATCGAAACCAGGTTTAGTTGACTGTTTCAGTGTTGTACTTCATTACTACGTGATGCAATCCAGAAAAAGCCCAGGATCTAGCCATCAAGTATGAGAAATATGCGAAAGAATGAGCCTGATGAGAGCAAATCCCAGACCTAACCTAGACCTAACATGAATTATTCTCTAAAATATTGATCGAAACCAGGTTTAATTGACTGTTTCAGTGTGGTCCCACATTACTACGTGATCCAAACCAGAAAAAACCCAGAATCCGTTCAACAAGTATGTGAAGAACGCGAAAGTATGAGTCTGATGAGGTCAAATCCCAGGCCTAACCTAGACCTAACATGCGTTATCCTCAAAAATATTGATCGAAACCTGGTTTAATCGACTGTTTCAGTGAGGTACCACATTACTATGTGATCCAAACCAGAAAATAACCCAGGATCTGTTCAACGAGTATGTGAAGTGTGCGACAGTATGAGTCTGATGAGGTCAAATCCCAGACCATTCCCAGACTTAAGATGCGTTAACCACTAATATATTTACCCAGACCAGGTTTCATTGAATGTTTCAGTGTGGTACCACATTACTACGTGATCCAAACCAGAAAAAAACCCAGGATCCGTTCAACAAGTATGTGAAGAATGCGAAAGTATGAGTCTGATGAGGGCAAATCCTAGACCTAACCCAGACCTAACATGCGTTATCCTCTTAAATATTTATCAAGACCAGGTTTAATTGAATGTTTCAGTGTGGTACCACATTACTACGTGATGCAATCCAGAAAAAGCCCAGGATCTAGCCACCAAGTTTGAGAAATATGCGAAAGAATGAGCCTGATGAGGGCAAATCCTAGACCTAACCCAGACCTAACATGCGCTATCCTCTAGAATATTGATCGCAACCAAGTTTAATGGACTGTTTCAGTGTGGTACCACACTACTACGTGATCCAAAGCAGAAAAAACCCAGGATCTGTTCAACAAGTATGTGCAAATCGCGAAAGTATGAGTCTGATGAGGTCAAATCCCAGACCTATCTCAGACTTAACTTGCGTTATCCTCCAAAATATTGATCGAAACCAGGTTTAATCGACTGTTTCAGCGTGGTATCACATTACTACGTGATACAATCCAGAAACAGCCCAGGATCTAGCCATGAAGTATGAGAAATATGCGAAAGGATGAGCCTGATGAGGGAATATCCTAGACCTAACCCAGACCTAACATGCGTTATCCTCTAAAATATTTATCAAGACCAGGTTTAATTGAATGTTTCAGTGCGGTACCACATTACTACGTGATGCAATCCAGAAAAAGCCCAGGATCTAGCCACCAAGTTTGAGAAATATGCGAAAGAATGAGCCTGATGAGGGCAAATCCTAGACCTAACCCAGGCCTAACATGCGCTATCCTCTAGAATATTGATCGCAACCAAGTTTAATGGACTGTTTCAGTGTGGTATCACACTACTACGTGATCCAAACCAGAAAAAACCCAGGATCTGTTCAACAAGTATGTGAAAAACGCGAAAGTATGAGTCTGATGAGGTCAAATCCCAAACCTATCCCAGACTTAACTTGCGTTATCCTCTAAAATATTGATCGAAACCAGGTTTAATCGACTGTTTCAGCGTGGTATCACATTACTACGTGATACCATCCAGAAATAGCCCAGGATCTAGACATGAAGTATGAGAAATATGCGAAAGCATGAGTCTGATGAGTGAAAATCCCAGGCCTAACCTAGACCTAACATGCGTTATCCTCAATAATATTGATCGAAACCAGGTTTAATCGACTGTTTCAGTGTGGTACCACATTACTACGTGATCCAAACCAGAAAAAAACCCAGGATCTGTTCAACGAGTATGTCAAGTGTGCGACAGTATGACCCTGATGAGGGCTGATCCCAGACCTATCCCAGACCTACCATGCGCTATCCTCTAAAATATTTATCAAGACCAGGTTTAATTGATTGTTGCAGTGTGGTCCCACATTACTACGTGATCCAATCCAGAAAAAGCCCAGGATCTAGCCATCAAGTATGAGTAATATGCGAAAGAATGAGCCTGATGAGGGCAAATCCTAGACCTAACCCAAACCTAGCATGCGTTATCCTCTAAAATATTTATCAAGACCAGGTTTAATTGAATGTTTCAGTGTCGTACCACATTACTACGTGACCCAAACCAGAAAAAACCCAGGATCTGTTCAACAAGTATGTGAAAAACGCGAAAGTATGAGCCTGATGAGGGCAAATCCTAGACCTAACCCAGACCTAACACGCGTTATCCTCTAAAATATTTATCAAGACCAGGTTTAATTGATTGTTTCAGTGTGGTCCCACATTACTACGTGATACAATCCGGAAACAGCCCAGGATCTAGCCACGAAGTATGAGAAATATGCGAAAGTATGAGCCTGATGGGGGCAAATCCTAGACCTATCCCAGACCCAACTTGCGTTATCCTCTAAAATATTGATCGAAACCAGGTTTAATTGACTGTTTCAGCGTGGTACCACATTACTACGTGATACAATCCAGAAACAGCCCAGGATCTAGCCACGAAGTATGAGAAATATGCGAAAGTATGAGCCTGATGAGGGCAAATCCTAGACCTATCCCAGACCCAACTTGCGTTATCCTCTAAAATATTGATCGAAACCAGGTTTAATTGACTGTTTCAGCGTGGTACCACATTACTACGTGAAGCAATCCAGAAACAGCCCAGGATCTAGCCATGAAGTATGAGCAATATGCGAAAGTATGAGCCTGATGAGTGCAAATCCTAGACTTAACCCAGACCTAACTTGCGTTATCCTCTAAAATATTGATCGAAACCAGGTTTAATTGACTGTTTCAGCGTGGTACCACATTACTACGTGATACAATCCAGAAACAGCCCAGGATCTAGCCACGAAGTATGAGAAATATGCGAAAGTATGAGCCTGATGAGGGCAAATCCTAGACTTAACCCACACCTAACATGCGTTATCCTCTAACATATTTATCAAGACCAGGTTTAATTGATTGTTTCAGTGTGGTCCCACATTACTACGTGATCCAAAACAGAAAAAAACCCAGGATCTGTTCTACATGTATGAGAAATATGCGAAAGAATGAGCCTGATGGGAGCAAATCCCAGACCTAACCTAGACCAAACATGAATTATTCTCTAAAATATTGATCGAAACCAGGTTTAATTGACTGTTTCAGTGTGGTCCCACATTACTACGTGATCCAAACCGGAAAAAACCCAGGTTCCGTTCAACAAGTATGTGAAGAATGCGAAAGTATGAGTCTGATGAGGGAAAATCGCAGGCCTAACCTGGACATAACATGCGTTATCCTCTAAAATATTGATCGAAACCAGGTTTAGTCGACTGTTTCAGTGTGGTCCCACATTACTACGTGATCCACACCAGAAAAAACCCAGGATCCGTTCAACAAGTATGTGAAGAATGCGAAGGTATGAGTCTGATGAGGTCAAATCCCAGACCTATCCCAGACATAACTTGCGTTATCCTCTAAAATATTGATCGAAACCAGGTTTAATCGACTGTTTCAGCGTGGTACCACAATACTACGTGATACAATCCAGAAACAGCCCAGGATCTAGCCATGAAGTATGAGAAATATGCGAAAGTATGAGCCTGATGAGGGCAAATCCTAGACCTAACCCAAACCTAACATGAATTATTCTCTAAAATATTGATCGAAACCAGGTTTAGTTGACTGTTTCAGTGTTGTACTTCATTACTACGTGATGCAATCCAGAAAAAGCCCAGGATCTAGCCATCAAGTATGAGAAATATGCGAAAGAATGAGCCTGATGAGAGCAAATCCCAGACCTAACCTAGACCTAACATGAATTATTCTCTAAAATATTGATCGAAACCAGGTTTAATTGACTGTTTCAGTGTGGTCCCACATTACTACGTGATCCAAACCAGAAAAAACCCAGAATCCGTTCAACAAGTATGTGAAGAACGCGAAAGTATGAGTCTGATGATGTCAAATCCCAGGCCTAACCTAGACCTAACATGCGTTATCCTCAAAAATATTGATCGAAACCTGGTTTAATCGACTGTTTCAGTGAGGTACCACATTACTATGTGATCCAAACCAGAAAATAACCCAGGATCTGTTCAACGAGTATGTGAAGTGTGCGACAGTATGAGTCTGATGAGGTCAAATCCCAGACCATTCCCAGACTTAAGTTGCGTTATCCTCTAAAATATTGATCGAAACCAGGTTTAATCGACTGTTTCAGTGTGGTACCACATTACTACGCGATCCAACCCAGAAAAAACCCAGGATCTAGCCATCAAGTATGAGAAATATGCGAAATAATGAGCCTGATGAGAGCAAATCCCAGACCTAACCTAGACCTAACATGAATTATTCTCTAAAATATTGATCGAAACCAGGTTTAATTGACTGTTTCAGTGTGGTACCACATTACTACGTGATCCAAACCAGAAAAAACCCAGGATCCGTTCAACAGGTATGTGAAGACTGCGAAAGTATGAGTCTGATGAGTGAAAATCCCAGACCTAACCTAGACCTAACATCCGTTATCCTCTAATATATTGATCCAAACCAGGTATAATGGACTGTTTCAGTGTGGTACCACACTACTACGTGATCCAAACCAGAAAAAACCCAGGATCTGTTCAACGAGTATGTGAAGTGTGCGACAGTATGAGTCTGATGAGGTCAAATCCCAGACCATTCCCAGACTTAAGTTGCGTTATCCTCTAAAATATTGATCGAAACCAGGTTTAATCGACTGTTTCAGTGTGGTACCACATTACTACGCGATCCAACCCAGAAAAAACCCAGGATCTAGCCATCAAGTATGAGAAATATGCGAAATAATGAGCCTGATGATTGCAAATCCTAGACCTAACCCAGACCTAACATGCGTTATCCTCTAAAATATTTATCAAGACCAGGTTTAATTGAATGTTTCAGTGTGGTACCACATTACTACGTGATCCAAACCAGAAAAAAACCCTGGATCTGTTCAACAAGTATGTGAAAATCACGAAAGTATGAGCCTGATGAGGGCAAATCCAAGACCTATCCCACACCTAACTTGCGTTGTCCTCTAAAATATTGATGGAAACCAGGTTTAAATGACTGTTTCAGTGTGGTACCACATTACTACGTGATCCAATCCAGAAAAAGTGCAGGATCTAGCCACCAAGTATGAGAAATATGCCAAAGAATGAGCCTGATGAGTGCAAATCCTAGACCTAACCCAGACCTAACATGCGTTATCCTCTAAAATATTTATCAAGACCAGGATTAATTGACTGTTCAGTGTGGCATCACATTACTACGTGATACAAACCAGTGGAAGCCTTGGATCTGGCCAACAAGAATGAGAAATATGCGAAAGTATGAGCCTGGTGAGGGCAAATCCTCGACCTAACCCTGACCTAACATGCGTTATCCTCTAAAATATTTATCAAGACCAGGTTTAATGGTATGCTTCAGTGAGGTACCACATTACTACGTGATTGAAACCAGAAAAAACCCAGGATCTGTTCAAGAAGTATGTGAAGAATACGAAAGTATGAGACTGATGCGGGCAAATCCTAGACCTAACCTAGACATAACATGCGTTATCCTCTAAAATATTGATCGAAACCAGGTTTAATGGACAGTTTCAGTGTGGTACCACATTACTACGTGGTCCAAACCAGAAAAACCCAGGATCTGTTCAACAAGTATGAGAAATATGCGAAAGTACGTGCCTGATGATAGCAAATCCCCGACCTTACCAAGACCTAACATGAATTATTCTCTAAGATATTGATCGAAACCAGGTTTAATGGACTGTTTCAGTGTGGTACCACATTACTACGTGATCCAAACCAGAAAATACTCAGGATCTGTTAAACAAGTACGTGAATAACGCGAAAAAAAGACCCAGATGAGGGCAAATCCCAGACCTATCCCAGACCTAACTTGCGTTATCCTATAAAATATTGATCGAAACCAGGTTTAATTGACTGTTTCAGTGTGGTACCACATTACTACGTGATCCAATCCAGAAAAGCCCAGGATATAGCCATGAAGTATGAGAAGTATGCGAAAGTATGAGCCTGACGAGGGCAAATCCTAGACCTAACCCAGACCTAACATGCGTTATCCTCTAAAATATTTATCAAGACCAGGTTTAATTGAATGTTTCAGTGTGGTACCACATTACTAAGTGATCCAATCCAGAAAAAGCCCATGATGTAGCCATGAAGTATGAGAAATATGCGAAAGTATGAGCCTGACGAGGGCATATCCTAGACCTAACCCAGACCTAACATGCGTTATCCTCTAAAATATTTATCAAGACCAGGTTTAATTGAACGTTTCAGTGTGGTACCACATTACTACGTGATCCAAACCAGCAAAAACCCAGGATCTGTTCTACATGTATGAGAAATATGCGAAATAATGAGCCTGATGAGAGCAAATCCCAGACCTAACCTAGACCAAACATGAATTATTCTCTAAAATATTGATCGAAACCAGGTTTAATTGACTGTTTCAGTGTGGTCCCACATTACTACGTGATCCAAACCGGAAAAAGCCCAGGTTCCGTTCAACAAGTATGTGAAGAATGCGAAAGTATGAGTCTGATGAGGGAAAATCGCAGGCCTAACCTGGACATAACATGCGTTATCCTCTAAAATATTTATCAAGACCAGGTTTAATTGAATGTTTCAGTGTGGTACCACATTACTACGTGATCCAAACCAGAAAAAAACCCTGGATCTGTTCAACAAGTATGTGAAAATCACGAAAGTATGAGCCTGATGAGGGCAAATCCAAGACCTATCCCACACCTAACTTGCGTTGTCCTCTAAAATATTGATGGAAACCAGGTTTAAATGACTGTTTCAGTGTGGTACCACATTACTACGTGATCCAATCCAGAAAAAGTGCAGGATCTAGCCACCAAGTATGAGAAATATGCCAAAGAATGAGCCTGATGAGTGCAAATCCTAGACCTAACCCAGACCTAACATGCGTTATCCTCTAAAATATTTATCAAGACCAGGATTAATTGACTGTTCAGTGTGGCATCACATTACTACGTGATACAAACCAGTGGAAGCCTTGGATCTGGCCAACAAGAATGAGAAATATGCGAAAGTATGAGCCTGGTGAGGGCAAATCCTCGACCTAACCCTGACCTAACATGCGTTATCCTCTAAAATATTTATCAAGACCAGGTTTAATGGTATGCTTCAGTGAGGTACCACATTACTACGTGATTGAAACCAGAAAAAACCCAGGATCTGTTCAAGAAGTATGTGAAGAATACGAAAGTATGAGACTGATGCGGGCAAATCCTAGACCTAACCTAGACATAACATGCGTTATCCTCTAAAATATTGATCGAAACCAGGTTTAATGGACAGTTTCAGTGTGGTACCACATTACTACGTGGTCCAAACCAGAAAAACCCAGGATCTGTTCAACAAGTATGAGAAATATGCGAAAGTACGTGCCTGATGATAGCAAATCCCCGACCTTACCAAGACCTAACATGAATTATTCTCTAAGATATTGATCGAAACCAGGTTTAATGGACTGTTTCAGTGTGGTACCACATTACTACGTGATCCAAACCAGAAAATACTCAGGATCTGTTAAACAAGTACGTGAATAACGCGAAAAAAAGACCCAGATGAGGGCAAATCCCAGACCTATCCCAGACCTAACTTGCGTTATCCTATAAAATATTGATCGAAACCAGGTTTAATTGACTGTTTCAGTGTGGTACCACATTACTACGTGATCCAATCCAGAAAAGCCCAGGATATAGCCATGAAGTATGAGAAGTATGCGAAAGTATGAGCCTGACGAGGGCAAATCCTAGACCTAACCCAGACCTAACATGCGTTATCCTCTAAAATATTTATCAAGACCAGGTTTAATTGAATGTTTCAGTGTGGTACCACATTACTAAGTGATCCAATCCAGAAAAAGCCCATGATGTAGCCATGAAGTATGAGAAATATGCGAAAGTATGAGCCTGACGAGGGCATATCCTAGACCTAACCCAGACCTAACATGCGTTATCCTCTAAAATATTTATCAAGACCAGGTTTAATTGAACGTTTCAGTGTGGTACCACATTACTACGTGATCCAAACCAGCAAAAACCCAGGATCTGTTCTACATGTATGAGAAATATGCGAAATAATGAGCCTGATGAGAGCAAATCCCAGACCTAACCTAGACCAAACATGAATTATTCTCTAAAATATTGATCGAAACCAGGTTTAATTGACTGTTTCAGTGTGGTCCCACATTACTACGTGATCCAAACCGGAAAAAACCCAGGTTCCGTTCAACAAGTATGTGAAGAATGCGAAAGTATGAGTCTGATGAGGGAAAATCGCAGGCCTAACCTGGACATAACATGCGTTATCCTCTAAAATATTGATCGAAACCAGGTTTAGTCGACTGGTTCAGTGTGGTCCCACATTACTACGTGATCCACACCAGAAAAAACCCAGGATCCGTTCAACAAGTATGTGAAGAATGCGAAGGTATGAGTCTGATGAGGTCAAATCCCAGACCTATCCCAGACATAACTTGCGTTATCCTCTAAAATATTGATCGAAACCAGGTTTAATCGACTGTTTCAGCGTGGTACCACAATACTACGTGATACAATCCAGAAACAGCCCAGGATCTAGCCATGAAGTATGAGAAATATGCGAAAGTATGAGCCTGATGAGGGCAAATCCTAGACCTAACCCAAACCTAACATGAATTATTCTCTAAAATATTGATCGAAACCTGGATTAATCGCCTGTTTCAGTGTGGTGCCACATTACTATGTGATGCAATCCAGAAAAAGCCCAGGATCTAGCCATCAAGTATCAGAAATATGCCAAAGAATGAGCCTGATGATTGCAAATCCTAGACCTAACCCAGACCTAACATGCGTTATCCTCTAAAATATTTATCAAGACCAGGTTTAATTGAATGTTTCAGTGTGGTACCACATTACTACGTGATCCAAACCAGAAAAAAACCCTGGATCTGTTCAACAAGTATGTGAAAATCACGAAAGTATGAGCCTGATGAGGGCAAATCCAAGACCTATCCCACACCTAACTTGCGTTGTCCTCTAAAATATTGATGGAAACCAGGTTTAAATGACTGTTTCAGTGTGGTACCACATTACTACGTGATCCAATCCAGAAAAAGTGCAGGATCTAGCCACCAAGTATGAGAAATATGCCAAAGAATGAGCCTGATGAGTGCAAATCCTAGACCTAACCCAGACCTAACATGCGTTATCCTCTAAAATATTTATCAAGACCAGGATTAATTGACTGTTCAGTGTGGCATCACATTACTACGTGATACAAACCAGTGGAAGCCTTGGATCTGGCCAACAAGAATGAGAAATATGCGAAAGTATGAGCCTGGTGAGGGCAAATCCTCGACCTAACCCTGACCTAACATGCGTTATCCTCTAAAATATTTATCAAGACCAGGTTTAATGGTATGCTTCAGTGAGGTACCACATTACTACGTGATCGAAACCAGAAAAAACCCAGGATCTGTTCAAGAAGTATGTGAAGAATACGAAAGTATGAGACTGATGCGGGCAAATCCTAGACCTAACCTAGACATAACATGCGTTATCCTCTAAAATATTGATCGAAACCAGGTTTAATGGACAGTTTCAGTGTGGTACCACATTACTACGTGGTCCAAACCAGAAAAACCCAGGATCTGTTCAACAAGTATGAGAAATATGCGAAAGTACGTGCCTGATGATAGCAAATCCCCGACCTTACCAAGACCTAACATGAATTATTCTCTAAGATATTGATCGAAACCAGGTTTAATGGACTGTTTCAGTGTGGTACCACATTACTACGTGATCCAAACCAGAAAATACTCAGGATCTGTTAAACAAGTACGTGAATAACGCGAAAAAAAGACCCAGATGAGGGCAAATCCCAGACCTATCCCAGACCTAACTTGCGTTATCCTATGAAATATTGATCGAAACCAGGTTTAATTGACTGTTTCAGTGTGGTACCACATTACTACGTGATCCAATCCAGAAAAGCCCAGGATATAGCCATGAAGTATGAGAAGTATGCGAAAGTATGAGCCTGACGAGGGCAAATCCTAGACCTAACCCAGACCTAACATGCGTTATCCTCTAAAATATTTATCAAGACCAGGTTTAATTGAATGTTTCAGTGTGGTACCACATTACTAAGTGATCCAATCCAGAAAAAGCCCATGATGTAGCCATGAAGTATGAGAAATATGCGAAAGTATGAGCCTGACGAGGGCATATCCTAGACCTAACCCAGACCTAACATGCGTTATCCTCTAAAATATTTATCAAGACCAGGTTTAATTGAACGTTTCAGTGTGGTACCACATTACTACGTGATCCAAACCAGCAAAAACCCAGGATCTGTTCAAAAAGTATGTGAAGAACGCGAAAGTATGAGCCTGATGAGGGCAAATGCCAGACCTATCCCACACCTAACTTGCGTTGTCCTCTAAAATATTGATCGAAACCAGGTTTAATTGACTGTTTCAGTGTGGTACCACATTACTACATGATCCAAGCCAGAAAAAGCCCAGGATCTAGCCATGAAGTATGAGAAATATGCGAAAGTATGAGCCTGACGAGGGCAAATCCTAGACCTAACCCTGTCCTAGCATGCGTTATCCTCTAAAATATTTATCAAGACCAGGTTTAATTGAATGTTTCAGTGTGGTACCACATTACTACGTGATCCAAACCGGCAAAAACCCAGGATCTGTTCAACAAGTATGTGAAAAACGCGAAAGTATGAGCCTGATGAAGGCAAATCCCAGACCATTCCCAGACATAACTTGCGTTATCCTCCAAAATATTGATCGAAACCAGGTTTAAATGACTGTTTCACTGCGGTACCACATTACTACGTGATACAGAGCAGAAAAAACCCAAGATCTAGCCATCAAGTATGAGAAATATTCGAAAGTATGTCCCTGATGAGGGCAAATCCCAGACCTAACCCAGACCTAACATGCGTTGTCCTCTAAAATATTTATCAAGACCAGGATTAATTGACTGTTTCAGTGTGGCATCACATTACTACGTGATCCAAACCAGTGTAAGCCCAGGATCTGGCCAACAAGTATGAGAAATATGCGAAAGTACGAGCCTGATGAGAGCAAATCCCAGACCTAACCAAGACCTAACATGAATTATCCTCTAAAATATTGATCGATTCGAGGTTTAATGGACTGTTTCAGTGTGGTACCACATTAGTACGTGATCCAAACCAGAAAAAGCCAGGGATCTGTTCAACAAGTATGTGAATAACGCGAAAATATGACCCTGATGAGGGCAAATCCCGGACCTATCCCAGACCTAACTTGCGTTATCCTAAAAAATATTGATCGGAACCAGGTTTAATTGACTGTTTCAGTGTGGTACCACATTAGTACGTGATCCAAACCAGAAAAAGCCCAAAATCTGGCCATCAAGTATGAGAAATATGCGAAAGTATGACCCTGATGAGAGCAAATCCCAGACCTATCCCAGACCTAACTTGCGTTATCCTATGAAATATTGATCGAAACCAGGTTTAATTGACTGTTTCAGTGTGGTACCACATTAGTACGTGATCCAAACCAGAAAAAGCCCAGAATCTGGCCATCAAGTATGAGAAATATGCGAAAGTATGACCCTGATGAACGGCAAATCCCAGACCTATCCCAGACCTAACTTGCGTTATCCTATAAAATATTGATCGAAACAAGGTATAATTGACTGTTTCATTGTGGTACCACTTTCCTACGTGATCCAAAGCAGAAAAAACCATCGATCAGGTCAACAAGTATGTCAAGTATGCGAAAGTATGACCCTGATGTGGGCAATTCCCAGATCTAACCTATACCTAACATGCTTTATCCTCTAAAATATTAATTGAAACCAGGTTTAAATGACTGTTTCAGTGTGGTACCACATTACTACGTGATCCAATCCAGAAAAAGTCCAGGATCTAGCCATCAAGTATGAGAAATATGCGACAGGACGAGCCTGATGGGAGCAAATCCCAAACCTATCCTAGATCTAATATGCGTTATCCTCTAAAATATTGATCGAAACCGGATTGAATGGACTGTTTCTCTGTGGTACCACATTACTACGTGATCCAAACCAGAAAGAACCCACGATCTATTCGACAAGTATGTGAAAAACGCGAAAGTATGAGCCTGATGAGGGCAAATCCCAGACCTATCCCAGACATAACTTGCGTTATCCTCTAAAACATTGATCGAAACCAGGTTTAATTGACTGCTTCAGTGTGGTACCACATTACTACGTGATCCAATCCAGAAAAAGCCCAGGAACTGTTCAAGAAGTATGTGAAAAATGCGAAAGTATGATCCTGATGAAGGCAAATCCCAGACCTATCCCAGACATAACTTGCGTTACCCTCTAAAATATTGATCAAAACCAAGTTTAATTGACTGTTTCAGTGTGGTACCACGTTACTACGTGATCCAATCCAGAAGAAGCCCAGGATCTAGACATCAAGTATGAGAAATATGCGAAAGTACGAGCCTGAAGAGAGCAAATCCCAGACATATCCTAGGCCTAACATGCGTTATCCTCTAAAATATTGATCGAAACCAGATTCAATGGACTGTTTCTGTGTGGTACCACATTACTACGTGATCCAAACCAGAAAGAACCCAGGACCTGTTCAACAAGTATGTGAAAAACGCGAAAGTATGAGCCTGATGAAGGCAAATCCCAGACCTATCCCGGACCTAACTTGCGTTATCCTAAAAAATATTGATCGAAACCAGGTTTAATTGACTGTTTCAGTGTGGTACCACATTAGTACGTGATACAAACCAGAAAAACCCCAGAATCTGGTCATCAAGTATGAGAAATATGCGAAAGTATGACCCTGATGAGGGCAAATCCCAGACCTATCCCAGACCTAACTTGCGTTATCCTATAAAATATTGATCGAAACCAGGTTCAATGGACTGTTTCAGCGTGGCATCACATTACTACGTGATCCAAACCAGTGGAAGCCCAGGATCTGGCTAATAAGAAAGAGAAATACGCGAAAGTACGAGCCTGATGAGAGCAAATCCCAGACCTAACCAAGACCTGACATGAATTATTCTCTAAGATATTGATCGAAACCGGGTTCAGTGGACTGTTTCAGTGTGGTACCACGTTACTACGTGATCCAATCCAGAAAAAACCCAGGATCTAGCCATCAAGTATGAGAAATATGCGAAAGAATGAGCCTGATGAGGGCAAATCCTAGACCTAACCCAGACCTAACACGCGTTATCCTCTAGAATATTTATCAAGACCAGGATTAATTGACTGTTTCAGCGTGGCATCACATTACTACGTGATCCAAACCAGTGGAAGCCCAGGATCTGGCCAACAAGAAAGAGAAATACGCGAAAGTACGAGCCTGATGAGAGCAAATCCCAGACCTAACCAAGACCTAACATGAATTATTCTTTAAGATATTGATCGAAACCAGGTTCAATGGACTGTTTCAGTGTGGCACCACGTTACTACGTGATCCGATCCAGAAAAAGCCCAGGATCTAGCCATCAAGTATGAGAAATATGCGAAAGTATGACCCTGATGGGGGCAATTCCCAGACCTAACCTAGACCTAACATGCGTTATCCTCAAAAATATTAATTGAAACCAGGTTTAATGGACTGTTTCAGTGTGGCACCACACTACTACGTGATCCAAACCAGAAAAAACCGAGGACCTGTTCAACAATTATGAGAAATATGCGAAAGTACGAGCCTGATGAGAGCAAATCCCAGAGCTCTCCCAGACCTAACTTGCGTTATCCTCTAAAATATTGATCGAAACCAGGTTTAGTTGACTGTTTCAGTGTCATACCACATTACTACGTGATCCAATCCAGAAAAAGCCCAGGATCTAGCCATGAAGTATGAGAAATATGCGAAAGTATGAGCCTGATGAGGGCAAATTTCAGAACTATGCCAGACATAACTTGCGTTATCCTCTAAAATAATGATCAAACCAGGTTTAATTGACTGTTTCAGTGTGATGCCACATTACTACGTGATCCAATCCAGAAAAAGCCCAGGATATAGCCATGAAGTATGAGAAATATGCGAAAGTATGAGCCTGACGAGGGCATATCCTAGACCTAACCCAGACCTAACATGTGTTATCCCCTAAATTGTTATCAAGACCAGGTTTAATTGAATGTTTCAGTGTGGTACCACATTACTACGTGATCCAAACCAGCAAAGGACCAGGACCTGTTCAACAAGTATGTGAAAAACGCGAAAGTATGAGCCTGATGAAGGCAAATCCCAGACCAATCCCAGACATAACTTGCGTTATCCTCTAAAATATTGATTGAAACCAGGTTTAATTGACTGTTTCAGTGTGATACCACATTACTAAGTGATCCAATCCAGAAAAAGCCCATGATATAGCCATGAAGTATGAGAAATATGCGAAAGTATGAGCCTGACGAGGGCATATCCTAGACCTAACCCAGACCTAACATGCGTTATCCTCTAAAATATTTATCAAGACCAGGTTTAATTGAATGTTTCAGTGTGGTACCACATTACTACGTGATCCAAACCAGCAAAAACCCAGGATCTGTTCAACAAGTATGTGAAAAACGCGAAAGTATGAGCCTCATGAGGGCAAATGCCAGACCTATCCCACACCTAACTTGCGTTGTCCTCTAAAATATTGATGGAAACCAGGTTTAAATGACTGTTTCAGTGTGGTACCACATTACTACGTGATCCAATCCAGAAAAAGTCCAGGATCTAGCCATCAAGTATGAGAAATATGCGAAAGTACGAGCCTGATGAGAGCAAATCCCAGAGATCTCCCAGACCTAACTTGCGTTATCCTCTAAAATATTGATCGAAACCAGGTTTAATTGACTGTTTCAGTGTGGTACCACATTACTACGTGAACCAAACCAGAAAAAAACCCTGGATCTGTTCAACAAGTATGTGAAAATCGCGAAAGTATGAGCCTGATGAGGGCAAATCCCAGACCTATCCCACACCTAACTTGCGTTGTCCTCTAAAATATTTATCAAGACCAGGATTAATTGACTGTTTCAGTGTGGCATCACATTACTACGTGATACAAACCAGTGGAAGCCCAGGATCTGGCCAACAAGAATGAGAAATACGCGAAAGTATGAGCTCGACGAGGGCAAATCCTAGACCTAACCCAGACCTAACATGCGTTATCCTCTAAAATATTTATCAAGACCAGGTTTAATGGTCTGCTTCAGTGTGGTACCACATTACTACGTGATCGAAACCAGAAAAAACCCAGGATCAGTTCAAGAAGTATGTGAAGAATGCGAAAGTATGAGCCTGATGAAGGCAAATCCCAGACCTATCCCAGACATAACTTGCGTTATCCACTAAAATATTGATCGAAACCAGGTTTAATTGACAGTTTCAGTGTGATACCACATTACTACGTGATCCAATCCAGCAAAGCCTAGGATCTAGCCATGAAGTATGAGAAATATGCGAAAGTACGAGGGGCGGTCGAGGGCAAATCTTAGACCTAACCTAGACATAACATGCGTTATCCTCTAAGACATTGATCGAAACCAGGTTTAATTGACTGTTTTAGTGTGGTACTACTTTACTACGTGATCCAAAGCAGAAAAAACCCTGGATCAGATCAACATGTATGTTAAAACTGCGAATGTATGACCCTGATGAGGGCAAATCCCAGGCCTAACCCAAACCTAACATGCGTTATCCTCTAAAATATTGATCGAAACCAGGTTTAGTGGACTGTTTCAGTGTGGTACCACATTACTACGTGATCCAAACCAGCAAAAACCCAGGATCTGTTCAACAAGTATGTGAAAAACGAGAAAGTATGAGCCTGATGAGGGCAAATCTCAGACCTATCCCAGACATAACTTCCGTTATCCTCTAAAATAATGATCGAAACCAGGTTTAATTGACTGTTTCAGTGTGATACCACATTACTACGTGATCCAATCCAGAGAAAGCCCAGGATATAGCCATGAAGTATGAGAAATATGCGAAAGTACGAGGGGCGGTCGAGGGCAAATCTTAGACCTAACCTACACATAACATGCGTTATCCTCTAAAACATTGATCGAAACCAGGTTTAGTGGACTGTTTCAGTGTGGTACCACATTACTACGTGATCCAAACCAGCAAAAACCGAGGATCTGTTCAACAAGTATGTGAAAAACGCGAAAGTATGAGCCTGATGAGGGCAAATCCCAGACCTAACCTAGACCTAACATGCGATATCCTCAAAAATATTGATCGAAACCATGTTTAATCGACCGTTTCAGTGTGGTACCACATTACTACGTTATCCAAACCAGAAAAAGCGCAGAATCTGGCCATCAAGTATGAGAAATATGCGAAAGTACGAGCCTGATGAGAGCAAATCCCAGACCTATCCCAGACCTAACTTGCGCTATCCTCTAAAATATTGATCGAAACCAGGTTTAATTGACTGTTTCAGTTTGGTACCACTTTACTACGTGATCCAAAGTAGAAAAAACCCTCGATCAGGTCAACATGTATGTTAAAACTGCGAAAGTATGACCCTGATTAGGGCAAATCCCATACCTATCCCAGACCTAACTTGCGCTATCCTCTAAAATATTGATCGAAACCAGGTTTAATGGACTGTTTCAGTGTGGTACCACATTACTACGTGATCCAAACCAGAAAAAACCCAGGACCTGTTCAACAAGTATGTGAAAAACGCGAAAGTATGAGCCTCATGAAGGCAAATCCCAGACCTATCCCAGACATAACTTGCGATATCCTCTAAAATATTGATCGAAACCAGGTTTAATTGACAGTTTCAGTGTGATACCACATAACTACGTGATCCAATCCAGAAAAAGCCCAGGATCTAGCCATGAAGTATGAGAAATATGCGAAAGCAAGAGCCTGACGAGGGCAAATCCTAGACCTAACCCAGACCTAACATGCGTTATCCTCTAAAATATTTATCAAGACCAGGTTTAATGGTCTGCTTAAGTGTGGTACCACATTACAACGTGATCGAAACCAGAAAAAACCCAGGATCAGTTCAAGAAGTATGTGAAGAATGCGAAAGTATGAGCCTGATGAAGGCAAATCCCAGACCTATCCCAGACATAACTTGCGTTATCCACTAAAATATTGATCGAAACCAGGTTTAATTGACAGTTTCAGTGTGATACCACATTACTACGTGATCCAATCCAGAAAAAGCCCAGGATCTAGCCATGAAGTATGAGAAATATGCGAAAGTATGAGACTGACGAGGGCAAATCCTAGACCTAACCCAGACCTAACATGCGTTATCCTCTATAATATTTATCAAGACCAGGTTTAATGGTCTGCTTCTGTGTGGTACAACATTACTACGTGATCGAAACCAGAAAAACCCAGGATCAGTTCAAGAAGTATGTGAAGAATGCGAAAATATGAGAGTGATGCGGGCAAATCCTAGACCTAACCTAGACATAACATGCGTTATCCTCTAAAATATTGATCGAAACCAGGTCTAATGGACTGTTTCAGTGTGGTACCACATTATTACGTTATCCAAACCAGAAAAAACCCAGGATCTGTTCAACAAGTATGTGAAAAACGCGAAAGTATGAGCCTGATGAGGGCAAATCTTAGACCTAACCTAGACATAACATGCGTTATCCTCTAAGACATTGATCGAAACCAGGTTTAGTGGACTGTTTCAGTGTGGTACCACATTACTACGTGATCCAAACCAGCAAAAACCCAGGATCTGTTCAACAAGTATGTGAAAACCGCGAAAGTATGAGCCTGATGAGGGCAAATCCCAGACCTAACCTAGACCTAACATGCGTTATCCTCAAAAATATTAATCGAAACCAGGTTTAATCGACTGTTTCAGTGTGGTACCACATTACTACGTTATCCAAACCAGAAAAAGCGCAGAATCTGGCCATCAAGTATGAGAAATATGCGAAAGTACGAGCCTGATGAGAGCAAATCCCAGACCTATCCCAGACCTAACATGCGTTATCCTCTAAAACATTGATCGAAACCAGGTTTAGTGGACTGTTTCAGTGTGGTACCACATTACTACGTGATCCAAACCAGCAAAAACAGAGGATCTGTTCAACATGTATGTTAAAACTGCGAATGTATGACCCTGATGAGGGCAAATCCCAGGCCTAACCCAAACCTAACATGCGTTATCCTCTAAAACATTGATCGAAACCAGGTTTAGTGGACTGTTTCAGTGTGGTACCACATTACTACGTGATCCAAACCAGCAAAAACCCAGGATCTGTTCAACAAGTATGTGAAAAACGCGAAAGTACGAGCCTGTCGAGGGCAAATCTTAGACCTAACCTAGACCTAACATGCGATATCCTCAAAAATATTGATCGAAACCAGGTTTAATGGACTGTTTCAGTTTGGTACCACTTTACTACGTGATCCAAAGTAGAAAAAACCCTCGATCAGGTCAACATGTATGTTAAAACTGCGAAAGTATGACCCTGATTAGGGCAAATCCCAGGCCTAACCTAGATCTAACATGCGTTATCCTCTAAAATCCTTATCGAAACCAGGTTTAATGGACTGTTTCAGAGTGGTACCACGTTACTACGTGATCCAAACCAGAAAAAACGCAGGATCCGTTCAAACAAGTATGTGAAAAACGCGAAAGTATGAGCCTGATGAGGGCAAATCTCAGACCTATCCCAGACATAACTTGCGTTATCCTCTAAAATAATGATCGAAACCAGGTTTAATTGACTGTTTCAGTGTGGTACCACATTACTACGTGATCCAATCCAGAAAAAGTCCAGGATCTAGCCATCAAGTATGAGAAATATGCGAAAGAATGAGCCTGATGAGGGCAAATCCTAGACCTAACCCAGACCTAACATGCGTTATCCTCTAAAATATTTATCAAGACCAGGATTAATTGACTGTTTCAGTGTGGCATCACATTACTACGTGATACAAACTAGTGGAAGCCCAGGATCTGGCCAACAAGAATGAGAAATATGCGAAAGTATGAGCTCGACGAGAGCAAATCCCAGACCTAACCTAGACCTAACATGCGTTATCCTCAAAAATATTGATCGAACCCAGGTTTAATGGACTGTTTCAGTGTGGTACCACATTACTACGTGATCCAATCCAGAAAAAGTCCAGGATCTAGCCATCAAGTATGAGAAATATGCGAAAGAATGAGCCTGATGAGGGCAAATCCTAAACCTAACCCAGACCTAACATAAGTTATCCTCTAAAATATTTCTCAAGACGAGGATTAATTGACTGTTTCAGTGTGGCATCACGTTACTACGTGATCCAAACCAGTGGAAGCCCAGGATCTGGTCAACAAGAATGAGAAATATGCGAAAGTATGAGCCCGACGAGAGCAAATCCCAGACCTGACCTAGACCTAACATGCGTTGTCCTCTAAAATATTTATCGAAACCAGGTTTAATTTACTGCTTCAGTGTGGTACCACTTTGCTACGTGACCCAAAGAAGAAAAAACCATCGATCAGGTCAACATGTATGTTAAAACTGCGAAAGTATGACCCTGATGAGGGCAAATCCCAGACGTAACCTAGACCTAACATGTGTTATCCTCTGAAATAATAATCGAAACCAGGTTTAATGGTCTGCTTCAGTGCGGTACCACATTACTACGTGATCCAAACCAGAAAAAACCCAGGATCTGTTCAACAAGTATGTGAAAAACGCGAAAGTATGAGCCTGATGAGGGCAAATCCCAGAACTATCCGAGACATAACATGTGTTATCCTCTAAAATATTGATCGAAACCAGGTTTAATTGACCGTTTCAGTGTGATACCACATTACTACGTGTTCCAATCCAGAAAGAGCCCAGGATATAGTCATGAAGTATGAGAAATATGCGAATGTATGAGCCTGACGAGGGCAAATCCTAGAACTAACCCAGACCTAACATGCGTCATCCTCTAAAATATTTATCAAGACCAGGTTTAATTGAATGTTTCAGTGTGGTACCACATTACTACGATATCCAAACCAGCAAAAACCCAGGATCTGTTCAACAAGTATGTGAAAAAAGCGAAAGAATGAGCCTGATGAGGGCAAATCTCAGACCTATCCCAGACATAACTTGCGTTATCCTCTAAAATAATGATCGAAACCAGGTTTAATTGGCTGTTCAGTGTGATACCACATTTCTACGTGATCCAATCCAGAAAAAGCCCAGGATATAGGCATGAAGTATGAGAAATATGCGAAAGTATGAGGCTGACGAGTGCAAATCCTAGACCTAACCCAGACCTAACATGCGTTATCCTCTAAAATATTGGTCGAAAGCAGGTTCAATGGACTGTTTCAGTGTGGTACCACGTTACTACGTGATCCTACCCAACAAAAGCCCAGGATCTAGCCATCAAGTATGAGAAATATGCGAAAGTACGAGCCTGATGATAGCAAATCCCCGACCTAACCAAGACCTAACATGAATTATTCTCTAAGATATTGATCGAAACCAGGTTTAATGGACTGTTTCAGTGTGGTACCACATTACTACGTGATCCAAACCAGAAAATACTCAGGATCTGTTAAACAAGTATGTGAAAAACGCGAAAGTATGACCCTGATGTGGCCAAATCCCAGGCCTAACCTAGACCTAACATGCGTTATCCTCTAAAATATTGATCGAAAGCAGGTTCAATGGACTGTTTCAGTGTGGTACCACGTTACTACGTGATCCTATCCAGAAAAAACCCAGGATCTGTTCAACAAGTATGTGAAAAACGCGAAAGTATGAGCCTGATGAGGGCAAATCCCAGAACTATCCGAGACATAACATGTGTTATCCTCTAAAATATTGATCGAAACCAGGTTTAATTGACCGTTTCAGTGTGATACCACATTACTACGTGTTCCAATCCAGAAAGAGCCCAGGATATAGTCATGAAGTATGAGAAATATGCGAATGTATGAGCCTGACGAGGGCAAATCCTAGAACTAACCCAGACCTAACATGCGTCATCCTCTAAAATATTTATCAAGACCAGGTTTAATTGAATGTTTCAGTGTGGTACCACATTACTACGATATCCAAACCAGCAAAAACCCAGGATCTGTTCAACAAGTATGTGAAAAAAGCGAAAGAATGAGCCTGATGAGGGCAAATCTCAGACCTATCCCAGACATAACTTGCGTTATCCTCTAAAATAATGATCGAAACCAGGTTTAATTGGCTGTTCAGTGTGATACCACATTTCTACGTGATCCAATCCAGAAAAAGCCCAGGATATAGGCATGAAGTATGAGAAATATGCGAAAGTATGAGGCTGACGAGTGCAAATCCTAGACCTAACCCAGACCTAACATGCGTTATCCTCTAAAATATTGGTCGAAAGCAGGTTCAATGGACTGTTTCAGTGTGGTACCACGTTACTACGTGATCCTACCCAACAAAAGCCCAGGATCTAGCCATCAAGTATGAGAAATATGCGAAAGTACGAGCCTGATGATAGCAAATCCCCGACCTAACCAAGACCTAACATGAATTATTCTCTAAGATATTGATCGAAACCAGGTTTAATGGACTGTTTCAGTGTGGTACCACATTACTACGTGATCCAAACCAGAAAATACTCAGGATCTGTTAAACAAGTATGTGAAAAACGCGAAAGTATGACCCTGATGTGGCCAAATCCCAGGCCTAACCTAGACCTAACATGCGTTATCCTCTAAAATATTGATCGAAAGCAGGTTCAATGGACTGTTTCAGTGTGGTACCACGTTACTACGTGATCCTATCCAGAAAAACCCCAGGATCTAGCCATCAAGTATGAGAAATATGCGAAAGAATGAGCCTGATGAGGGCAAATCCTAGACCAAATCCAGACCTAACACGCGTTATCCTCCAAAATATTTATCAAGACCAGGATTAATTGACTGTTTCAGCGTGGCATCACATTACTACGTGATCCAAACCAGTGGAAGCCCAGGATCTGGCCAACAAGAAAGAGAAATATGCGAAAGTACGAGCCTGATGAGAGCAAATCCCAGACCTAACCAAGACCTAACATGAAGTGTTCTCTAAGATATTGATCGAAACCAGGTTTAATGGACTGTTTCAGGGTGGCATCACATTACGACGTGATCCAAACCAGTGGAAGCCCAGGATCTGACCAACAAGAATGAGAAATATGCGAAAGTATGACCCTGATGGGGGCAATTCCCAGACCTATCCCACACCTAACTTGCGTTATACTCTAAAATATTTATCAAGACCAGGTTTAATTGAATGTTTCAGTGTGGTACCACATTACTACGTGATCCAAACCAGCAAAAACCCAGGATCTGTTCAACAAGTATGTGAAAAACGCGAAAGTATGAGCCTCATGAGGGCAAATGCCAGACCTATCCCACACCTAACTTGCGTTGTCCTCTAAAATATTGATGGAAACCAGGTTTAAATGACTGTTTCAGTGTGGTACCACATTACTACGTGATCCAATCCAGAAAAAGTCCAGGATCTAGCCATCAAGTATGAGAAATATGCGAAAGTACGAGCCTGATGAGAGCAAATCCCAGAGATCTCCCAGACCTAACTTGCGTTATCCTCTAAAATATTGATCGAAACCAGGTTTAATTGACTGTTTCAGTGTGGTACCACATTACTACGTGAACCAAACCAGAAAAAAACCCTGGATCTGTTCAACAAGTATGTGAAAATCGCGAAAGTATGAGCCTGATGAGGGCAAATCCCAGACCTATCCCACACCTAACTTGCGTTGTCCTCTAAAATATTTATCAAGACCAGGATTAATTGACTGTTTCAGTGTGGCATCACATTACTACGTGATACAAACCAGTGGAAGCCCAGGATCTGGCCAACAAGAATGAGAAATACGCGAAAGTATGAGCTCGACGAGGGCAAATCCTAGACCTAACCCAGACCTAACATGCGTTATCCTCTAAAATATTTATCAAGACCAGGTTTAATGGTCTGCTTCAGTGTGGTACCACATTACTACGTGATCGAAACCAGAAAAAACCCAGGATCAGTTCAAGAAGTATGTGAAGAATGCGAAAGTATGAGCCTGATGAAGGCAAATCCCAGACCTATCCCAGACATAACTTGCGTTATCCACTAAAATATTGATCGAAACCAGGTTTAATTGACAGTTTCAGTGTGATACCACATTACTACGTGATCCAATCCAGCAAAGCCTAGGATCTAGCCATGAAGTATGAGAAATATGCGAAAGTACGAGGGGCGGTCGAGGGCAAATCTTAGACCTAACCTAGACATAACATGCGTTATCCTCTAAGACATTGATCGAAACCAGGTTTAATTGACTGTTTTAGTGTGGTACTACTTTACTACGTGATCCAAAGCAGAAAAAACCCTGGATCAGATCAACATGTATGTTAAAACTGCGAATGTATGACCCTGATGAGGGCAAATCCCAGGCCTAACCCAAACCTAACATGCGTTATCCTCTAAAATATTGATCGAAACCAGGTTTAGTGGACTGTTTCAGTGTGGTACCACATTACTACGTGATCCAAACCAGCAAAAACCCAGGATCTGTTCAACAAGTATGTGAAAAACGAGAAAGTATGAGCCTGATGAGGGCAAATCTCAGACCTATCCCAGACATAACTTCCGTTATCCTCTAAAATAATGATCGAAACCAGGTTTAATTGACTGTTTCAGTGTGATACCACATTACTACGTGATCCAATCCAGAGAAAGCCCAGGATATAGCCATGAAGTATGAGAAATATGCGAAAGTACGAGGGGCGGTCGAGGGCAAATCTTAGACCTAACCTACACATAACATGCGTTATCCTCTAAAACATTGATCGAAACCAGGTTTAGTGGACTGTTTCAGTGTGGTACCACATTACTACGTGATCCAAACCAGCAAAAACCGAGGATCTGTTCAACAAGTATGTGAAAAACGCGAAAGTATGAGCCTGATGAGGGCAAATCCCAGACCTAACCTAGACCTAACATGCGATATCCTCAAAAATATTGATCGAAACCATGTTTAATCGACCGTTTCAGTGTGGTACCACATTACTACGTTATCCAAACCAGAAAAAGCGCAGAATCTGGCCATCAAGTATGAGAAATATGCGAAAGTACGAGCCTGATGAGAGCAAATCCCAGACCTATCCCAGACCTAACTTGCGCTATCCTCTAAAATATTGATCGAAACCAGGTTTAATTGACTGTTTCAGTTTGGTACCACTTTACTACGTGATCCAAAGTAGAAAAAACCCTCGATCAGGTCAACATGTATGTTAAAACTGCGAAAGTATGACCCTGATTAGGGCAAATCCCATACCTATCCCAGACCTAACTTGCGCTATCCTCTAAAATATTGATCGAAACCAGGTTTAATGGACTGTTTCAGTGTGGTACCACATTACTACGTGATCCAAACCAGAAAAAACCCAGGACCTGTTCAACAAGTATGTGAAAAACGCGAAAGTATGAGCCTCATGAAGGCAAATCCCAGACCTATCCCAGACATAACTTGCGATATCCTCTAAAATATTGATCGAAACCAGGTTTAATTGACAGTTTCAGTGTGATACCACATAACTACGTGATCCAATCCAGAAAAAGCCCAGGATCTAGCCATGAAGTATGAGAAATATGCGAAAGCAAGAGCCTGACGAGGGCAAATCCTAGACCTAACCCAGACCTAACATGCGTTATCCTCTAAAATATTTATCAAGACCAGGTTTAATGGTCTGCTTAAGTGTGGTACCACATTACAACGTGATCGAAACCAGAAAAAACCCAGGATCAGTTCAAGAAGTATGTGAAGAATGCGAAAGTATGAGCCTGATGAAGGCAAATCCCAGACCTATCCCAGACATAACTTGCGTTATCCACTAAAATATTGATCGAAACCAGGTTTAATTGACAGTTTCAGTGTGATACCACATTACTACGTGATCCAATCCAGAAAAAGCCCAGGATCTAGCCATGAAGTATGAGAAATATGCGAAAGTATGAGACTGACGAGGGCAAATCCTAGACCTAACCCAGACCTAACATGCGTTATCCTCTATAATATTTATCAAGACCAGGTTTAATGGTCTGCTTCTGTGTGGTACAACATTACTACGTGATCGAAACCAGAAAAACCCAGGATCAGTTCAAGAAGTATGTGAAGAATGCGAAAATATGAGAGTGATGCGGGCAAATCCTAGACCTAACCTAGACATAACATGCGTTATCCTCTAAAATATTGATCGAAACCAGGTCTAATGGACTGTTTCAGTGTGGTACCACATTATTACGTTATCCAAACCAGAAAAAACCCAGGATCTGTTCAACAAGTATGTGAAAAACGCGAAAGTATGAGCCTGATGAGGGCAAATCTTAGACCTAACCTAGACATAACATGCGTTATCCTCTAAGACATTGATCGAAACCAGGTTTAGTGGACTGTTTCAGTGTGGTACCACATTACTACGTGATCCAAACCAGCAAAAACCCAGGATCTGTTCAACAAGTATGTGAAAACCGCGAAAGTATGAGCCTGATGAGGGCAAATCCCAGACCTAACCTAGACCTAACATGCGTTATCCTCAAAAATATTAATCGAAACCAGGTTTAATCGACTGTTTCAGTGTGGTACCACATTACTACGTTATCCAAACCAGAAAAAGCGCAGAATCTGGCCATCAAGTATGAGAAATATGCGAAAGTACGAGCCTGATGAGAGCAAATCCCAGACCTATCCCAGACCTAACATGCGTTATCCTCTAAAACATTGATCGAAACCAGGTTTAGTGGACTGTTTCAGTGTGGTACCACATTACTACGTGATCCAAACCAGCAAAAACAGAGGATCTGTTCAACATGTATGTTAAAACTGCGAATGTATGACCCTGATGAGGGCAAATCCCAGGCCTAACCCAAACCTAACATGCGTTATCCTCTAAAACATTGATCGAAACCAGGTTTAGTGGACTGTTTCAGTGTGGTACCACATTACTACGTGATCCAAACCAGCAAAAACCCAGGATCTGTTCAACAAGTATGTGAAAAACGCGAAAGTACGAGCCTGTCGAGGGCAAATCTTAGACCTAACCTAGACCTAACATGCGATATCCTCAAAAATATTGATCGAAACCAGGTTTAATGGACTGTTTCAGTTTGGTACCACTTTACTACGTGATCCAAAGTAGAAAAAACCCTCGATCAGGTCAACATGTATGTTAAAACTGCGAAAGTATGACCCTGATTAGGGCAAATCCCAGGCCTAACCTAGATCTAACATGCGTTATCCTCTAAAATCCTTATCGAAACCAGGTTTAATGGACTGTTTCAGAGTGGTACCACGTTACTACGTGATCCAAACCAGAAAAAACGCAGGATCCGTTCAAACAAGTATGTGAAAAACGCGAAAGTATGAGCCTGATGAGGGCAAATCTCAGACCTATCCCAGACATAACTTGCGTTATCCTCTAAAATAATGATCGAAACCAGGTTTAATTGACTGTTTCAGTGTGGTACCACATTACTACGTGATCCAATCCAGAAAAAGTCCAGGATCTAGCCATCAAGTATGAGAAATATGCGAAAGAATGAGCCTGATGAGGGCAAATCCTAGACCTAACCCAGACCTAACATGCGTTATCCTCTAAAATATTTATCAAGACCAGGATTAATTGACTGTTTCAGTGTGGCATCACATTACTACGTGATACAAACTAGTGGAAGCCCAGGATCTGGCCAACAAGAATGAGAAATATGCGAAAGTATGAGCTCGACGAGAGCAAATCCCAGACCTAACCTAGACCTAACATGCGTTATCCTCAAAAATATTGATCGAACCCAGGTTTAATGGACTGTTTCAGTGTGGTACCACATTACTACGTGATCCAATCCAGAAAAAGTCCAGGATCTAGCCATCAAGTATGAGAAATATGCGAAAGAATGAGCCTGATGAGGGCAAATCCTAAACCTAACCCAGACCTAACATAAGTTATCCTCTAAAATATTTCTCAAGACGAGGATTAATTGACTGTTTCAGTGTGGCATCACGTTACTACGTGATCCAAACCAGTGGAAGCCCAGGATCTGGTCAACAAGAATGAGAAATATGCGAAAGTATGAGCCCGACGAGAGCAAATCCCAGACCTGACCTAGACCTAACATGCGTTGTCCTCTAAAATATTTATCGAAACCAGGTTTAATTTACTGCTTCAGTGTGGTACCACTTTGCTACGTGACCCAAAGAAGAAAAAACCATCGATCAGGTCAACATGTATGTTAAAACTGCGAAAGTATGACCCTGATGAGGGCAAATCCCAGACGTAACCTAGACCTAACATGTGTTATCCTCTGAAATAATAATCGAAACCAGGTTTAATGGTCTGCTTCAGTGCGGTACCACATTACTACGTGATCCAAACCAGAAAAAACCCAGGATCTGTTCAACAAGTATGTGAAAAACGCGAAAGTATGAGCCTGATGAGGGCAAATCCCAGAACTATCCGAGACATAACATGTGTTATCCTCTAAAATATTGATCGAAACCAGGTTTAATTGACCGTTTCAGTGTGATACCACATTACTACGTGTTCCAATCCAGAAAGAGCCCAGGATATAGTCATGAAGTATGAGAAATATGCGAATGTATGAGCCTGACGAGGGCAAATCCTAGAACTAACCCAGACCTAACATGCGTCATCCTCTAAAATATTTATCAAGACCAGGTTTAATTGAATGTTTCAGTGTGGTACCACATTACTACGATATCCAAACCAGCAAAAACCCAGGATCTGTTCAACAAGTATGTGAAAAAAGCGAAAGAATGAGCCTGATGAGGGCAAATCTCAGACCTATCCCAGACATAACTTGCGTTATCCTCTAAAATAATGATCGAAACCAGGTTTAATTGGCTGTTCAGTGTGATACCACATTTCTACGTGATCCAATCCAGAAAAAGCCCAGGATATAGGCATGAAGTATGAGAAATATGCGAAAGTATGAGGCTGACGAGTGCAAATCCTAGACCTAACCCAGACCTAACATGCGTTATCCTCTAAAATATTGGTCGAAAGCAGGTTCAATGGACTGTTTCAGTGTGGTACCACGTTACTACGTGATCCTACCCAACAAAAGCCCAGGATCTAGCCATCAAGTATGAGAAATATGCGAAAGTACGAGCCTGATGATAGCAAATCCCCGACCTAACCAAGACCTAACATGAATTATTCTCTAAGATATTGATCGAAACCAGGTTTAATGGACTGTTTCAGTGTGGTACCACATTACTACGTGATCCAAACCAGAAAATACTCAGGATCTGTTAAACAAGTATGTGAAAAACGCGAAAGTATGACCCTGATGTGGCCAAATCCCAGGCCTAACCTAGACCTAACATGCGTTATCCTCTAAAATATTGATCGAAAGCAGGTTCAATGGACTGTTTCAGTGTGGTACCACGTTACTACGTGATCCTATCCAGAAAAAACCCAGGATCTGTTCAACAAGTATGTGAAAAACGCGAAAGTATGAGCCTGATGAGGGCAAATCCCAGAACTATCCGAGACATAACATGTGTTATCCTCTAAAATATTGATCGAAACCAGGTTTAATTGACCGTTTCAGTGTGATACCACATTACTACGTGTTCCAATCCAGAAAGAGCCCAGGATATAGTCATGAAGTATGAGAAATATGCGAATGTATGAGCCTGACGAGGGCAAATCCTAGAACTAACCCAGACCTAACATGCGTCATCCTCTAAAATATTTATCAAGACCAGGTTTAATTGAATGTTTCAGTGTGGTACCACATTACTACGATATCCAAACCAGCAAAAACCCAGGATCTGTTCAACAAGTATGTGAAAAAAGCGAAAGAATGAGCCTGATGAGGGCAAATCTCAGACCTATCCCAGACATAACTTGCGTTATCCTCTAAAATAATGATCGAAACCAGGTTTAATTGGCTGTTCAGTGTGATACCACATTTCTACGTGATCCAATCCAGAAAAAGCCCAGGATATAGGCATGAAGTATGAGAAATATGCGAAAGTATGAGGCTGACGAGTGCAAATCCTAGACCTAACCCAGACCTAACATGCGTTATCCTCTAAAATATTGGTCGAAAGCAGGTTCAATGGACTGTTTCAGTGTGGTACCACGTTACTACGTGATCCTACCCAACAAAAGCCCAGGATCTAGCCATCAAGTATGAGAAATATGCGAAAGTACGAGCCTGATGATAGCAAATCCCCGACCTAACCAAGACCTAACATGAATTATTCTCTAAGATATTGATCGAAACCAGGTTTAATGGACTGTTTCAGTGTGGTACCACATTACTACGTGATCCAAACCAGAAAATACTCAGGATCTGTTAAACAAGTATGTGAAAAACGCGAAAGTATGACCCTGATGTGGCCAAATCCCAGGCCTAACCTAGACCTAACATGCGTTATCCTCTAAAATATTGATCGAAAGCAGGTTCAATGGACTGTTTCAGTGTGGTACCACGTTACTACGTGATCCTATCCAGAAAAACCCCAGGATCTAGCCATCAAGTATGAGAAATATGCGAAAGAATGAGCCTGATGAGGGCAAATCCTAGACCAAATCCAGACCTAACACGCGTTATCCTCCAAAATATTTATCAAGACCAGGATTAATTGACTGTTTCAGCGTGGCATCACATTACTACGTGATCCAAACCAGTGGAAGCCCAGGATCTGGCCAACAAGAAAGAGAAATATGCGAAAGTACGAGCCTGATGAGAGCAAATCCCAGACCTAACCAAGACCTAACATGAAGTGTTCTCTAAGATATTGATCGAAACCAGGTTTAATGGACTGTTTCAGGGTGGCATCACATTACGACGTGATCCAAACCAGTGGAAGCCCAGGATCTGACCAACAAGAATGAGAAATATGCGAAAGTATGACCCTGATGGGGGCAATTCCCAGACCTATCCCACACCTAACTTGCGTTATACTCTAAAATATTTATCAAGACCAGGTTTAATTGAATGTTTCAGTGTGGTACCACATTACTACGTGATCCAAACCAGCAAAAACCCAGGATCTGTTCAACAAGTATGTGAAGGACGCGAAAGTATGAGCCTGATGAGGGCAAATGCCAGACCTATCCCACACCTAACTTGCGTTGTCCTCTAAAATATTGATGGAAACCAGGTTTAGTTGACTGTTTCAGTGTGATACCACATTACTACGTGATCCAATCCAGAAAAAGCCCAGGATCTAGCCATGAAGTATGAGAAATATGCGAAAGTATGAGCCTGATGAGGGCAAATTTCAGACCCATCCCAGACATAACTTGCGTTATCCTCTAAAATAATGATCAAACCAGGTTTAATTGACTGTTTCAGTGTGATACCACATTACTACGTGATCCAATCCAGAAAAAGCCCAGGATATAGCCATGAAGTATGAGAAGTATGCGAAAGTATGAGCCTGACGAGGGCAAATCCTAGACCTAACCCAGACCTAACATGCGTTATACTCTAAAATATTTATCAAGACCAGGTTTAATTGAATGTTTCAGTGTGGTACCACATTACTACGTGATCCAAACCAGCAAAAACCCAGGATCTGTTCAACAAGTATGTGAAGGACGCGAAAGTATGAGCCTGATGAGGGCAAATGCCAGACCTATCCCACACCTAACTTGCGTTGTCCTCTAAAATATTGATGGAAACCAGGTTTAAATGACTGTTTCAGTGTGGTACCACAATACTACGTGATCCAATCCAGAAAAAGTCCAGGATCTAGGCATCAAGTATGAGAAATATGCGAAAGTATGTGCCTGACGAGGGCAAATCCTAGACCTAACACAGACCAAACATGCGTTATCCCCTAAAATATAGATCGAAACCAGGTTCAATGGACTGTTTCAGCGTGGCATCACATTACTGCGCGATCCAAACCAGAAAAAGCCCAGGATCTAGCCATCAAGTATGAGAAATATGCGAAAGAATGAGCCTGATGAGTGCAAATCCTAGACCTAACCCAGACCTAACATGCGTTATCCTCTAAAATATTTATCAAGACCAGGTTTAATTAAATGTTTCAGTGAGGTACCACATTACTACGTGAACCAAACCAGAAAAAAACCCTGGATCTGCTCAACAAGTATGTGAAAATCGCGAAAGTATGAGCCTGATGAGGGCAAATCCCAGACCTATCCCACACCTAACTTGCGTTGTCCTCTAAAATATTTATCAAGACCAGGATTAATTGACTGTTTCAGTGTGGCATCACATTACTACGTGATACAAACCAGTGGAAGCCCAGGATCTGGCCAACAAGGATGAGAAATATGCGAAAGTATGAGCCTGGTGAGGGCATATCCTCGACCTAACCCTGACCTAACATGCGTTATCCTCTAAAATATTTATCAAGACCAGGTTTAATGGTCTGCTTCAGTGAGGTACCACACTACTACGTGGTCCAAACCAGAAAAAACCCAGCATCTGTTCAACAAGTATGTGAAAAACGCGAAAGTATGAGCCTGATGAGGGCAAATCTCAGACCTATCCCAGACATAACTTGCGTTATCCTCTAAAAGAATGATCGAAACCAGGTTTATTTGGCTGTTCAGTGTGATACCACATTTCTACGTGATCCAATCCAGAAAAAGCCCAGGATATAGCCATGAAGTATGAGAAATATGCGAAAGTATGAGGCTGACGAGTGCAAATCCTAGACCTAACCTAGACCTAACATGCGTTATCCTCTAAAATATTGATCGAAAGCAGGTTCAATGGACTGTTTCAGTGTGGTACCACGTTACTACGTGATCCTATCCAGAAAATGCCCAGGATCTAGCCATCAAGTATGAGAAATATGCGAAAGAATGAGCCTGATGAGGGCAAATCCTAGACCTAATCCAGACCTAACACGCGTTATCCTCCAAAATATTTATCAAGACCAGGATTAATTGACTGTTTCAGCGTGGCATCACATTACTATGTGATCCAAACCTGTGGAAGCCCAGGATCTGGCCAACAAGAAAGAGAAATAAGCGAAAGTACGAGCCTGATGACAGCAAATCCCAGACCTAACCAACACCTAACATGAAGTATTCTTTAAGATATTGATCGAAACCAGGTTTAATGGACTGTTTCAGTGTGGCATCACATTACGACGTGATCCAAACCAGTGGAAGCCCAGGATCTGACCAACAAGAATGAGAAATATGCGAAAGTATGACCCTGATGGGGGCAATTCCCAAACCTAACCTTGACCTAACATGTGTTATCCTCTAAAATAATAATCGAGACCAGGTTTAATGGTCTGCTTCAGTGTGGTACCACATTACTACGTGATCGAAGCCAGAAAAAACCCAGGACCTGTTCAAAAAGTATGTGAAGAATTCGAAAGTATGAGACTGATGAGGGCAAATGCCAGGCCTATCCTAGACATAACATGCGTTATCCTCTAAAATATTGATCGAAACCAGGTTTAATGGACTGTTTCATTGTGGTACCACATTACTACGTGATCCAAACCAGAACAAACCCAGGATCTATTCAACAAGTATGTGAAGTATGCGAAAGTATGACTCTGATGAGGGCAAATCCCAGGCTTAACCTAGACCTAACATGCGTTATCCTCCAAAATCTTGATCGAAACCAGGTTTAATGGACTGCTTCAGTGTGGTACCACATTACTACGTGATCCAAACCAGAAAAAACCCAGGACCTGTTCAACAAGTTTGTGAAAAACGCGAAAGTATGAGCCTCATGAAGGCAAATCCCAGACCTATCCCAGACATAACTTGCGTTATCCTCTAAAATATTGATCGAAACCAGGTTTAATTGACAGTTTCAGTGTGATACCACATTACTACGTGATCCAATCCAGAAAAAGCCCAGGATCTAGCCATGAAGTATGAGAAATATGCGAAAGTATGAGCCTGACGAGGGCAAATCCTAGACCTAACCCAGACCTAACATGCGTTATCCTCTAAAATATTTATCAAGACCAGGTTTAATGGTCTGCTTCAGTGTGGTACCACATTACTACGTGATCGAAACCAGAAAAAACCCAGGATCAGTTCAAGAAGTATGTGAAGAATGCGAAAGTATGAGCCTGATGAAGGCAAATCCCAGATCTATCCCAGACATAACATGCGTTATCCTCTAAAATATTGATCGAAACCAGGTTTAATGGTCTGCTTCAGTGTGGTACAACATTACTACGTGATCGAAACCAGAAAAAACCCAGGATCAGTTCAAGAAGTATGTGAAGAATGCGAAAGTATGAGACTGATGCAGGCAAATCCTAGACCTAACCTAGACATAACAAGCGTTATCCTCTATAATATTTATCAAGACCAGGTTTAATGGTCTGCTTCAGTGTGGTACAACATTACTACGTGATCGAAACCAGAAAAAACCCAGGATCAGTTCAAGAAGTATGTGAAGAATGTGAAAGTATGAGGCTGACGAGTGCAAATCCTAGACCTAACCCAGACCTAACATGCGTTATCGTCTAAAATATTGATCGAAAGCAGGTTCAATGGACTGTTTCAGTGTGGTACCACGTTACTACGTGATCCTACCCAACAAAAGCCCAGGATCTAGCCATCAAGTATGAGAAATATGCGAAAGTACGAGCCTGATGATTGCAAATCCCCGACCTAACCAAGACCTAACATGAATTATTCTCTAAGATATTGATCGAAACCAGGTTTAATGGACTGTTTCAGTGTGGTACCACATTACTACGTGATCCAAACCAGAAAATACTCAGGACCTGTTCAACAAGTATGTGAAAAACGCGAAAGTATGAGCCTCATGAAGGCAAATCCCAGACCTATCCCAGACATAACATGCGTTATCCTCTAAAATATTGATCGAAAGCAGGTTCAATGTACTGTTTCAGTGTGGTACCACGTTACTACGTGATCCTACCCAACAAAAGCCCAGGACCTGTTCAACAAGTATGTGAAAAACGCGAAAGTATGAGCCTCATGAAGGCAAATCCCAGGCCTAACCTAGACCTAACATGCGTTATCCTCTAAAATATTGATCGAAAGCAGGTTCAATGGACTGTTTCAGTGTGGTACCACGTTACTACGTGATCCTATCCAGAAAAACCCCAGGATCTAGCCATCAAGTATGAGAAATATGCGAAAGAATGAGCCTGATGAGGGCAAATCCTAGACCAAATCCAGACCTAACACGCGTTATCCTCCAAAATATTTATCAAGACCAGGATTAATTGACTGTTTCAGCGTGGCATCACATTACTACGTGATCCAAACCAGTGGAAGCCCAGGATCTGGCCAACAAGAAAGAGAAATATGCGAAAGTACGAGCCTGATGAGAGCAAATCCCAGACCTAACCAAGACCTAACATGAAGTATTCTCTAAGATATTGATCGAAACCAGGTTTAATGGACTGTTTCAGGGTGGCATCACATTACGACGTGATCCAAACCAGTGGAAGCCCAGGATCTGGCCAACAAGAATGAGAAATATGCGAAAGTATGAGCCTGATGAGGGCAAATTTCAGACCTATCCCAGACAAAACTTGCGTTATCCTCTAAAATAATGATCAAACCAGGTTTAATTGACTGTTTCAGTGTGATACCACATTACTACGTGATCCAATCCAGAAAAAGCCCAGGATATAGCCATGAAGTATGAGAAGTATGCGAAAGTATGAGCCTGACGAGGGCAAATCCTAGACCTCACCCAGACCTAACATGCGTTATACACTAAAATATTTATCAAGACCAGGTTTAATTGAATGTTTCAGCGTGGTACCACATTACTACGTGATCCAAACCAGAAAAAAACCCTGGATCTGTTCAACAAGTATGTGAAGTATGCGAAAGTATGAGTCTGATGAGTGCAAATCCGAGGCCTAACCTAGACATAACATGCGTTATCCTCTAAAATATTGATCGAAACCAGGTTTAGTGGACTGTTTCAGTGTGGTGCCACATTACTACGTGATCCAAACCAGCAAAAACCCAGGATCTGTTCAACAAGTATGTGAAGAACGCGAAAGTATGAGCCTGATGAGGGCAAATGCCAGACCTATCCCACACCTAACTTGCGTTGTCCTCTAAAATATTGATGGAAACCAGGTTTAAATGACTGTTTCAGTGTGGTACCACAATACTACGTGATCCAATCCAGAAAAAGTCCAGGATCTAGCCATCAAGTATGAGAAATATGCGAAAGTATGAGCCTGACGAGGGCAAATCCTAGACCTAACACAGACCTAACATGCGTTATCCCCTAAAATATAGATCGAAACCAGGTTCAATGGACTGTTTCAGCGTGGCATCACATTACTGCGTGATCCAAACCAGAAAAAGCCCAGGATCTAGCCATCAAGTATGAGAAATATGCGAAAGAATGAGCCTGATGAGTGCAAATCCTAGACCTAACCCAGACCTAACATGCGTTATCCTCTAAAATATTTATCAAGACCAGGTTTAATTAATTGTTTCAGTGAGGTACCACATTACTACGTGAACCAAACCAGAAAAAAACCCTGGATCTGTTCAACAAGTATGTGAAAATCGCGAAAGTATGAGCCTGATGAGGGCAAATCCCAGACCTATCCCACACCTAACTTGCGTTGTCCTCTAAAATATTTATCAAGACCAGGATTAATTGACTGTTTCAGTGTGGCATCACATTACTACGTGATACAAACCAGTGGAAGCCCAGGATCTGGCCAACAAGGATGAGAAATATGCGAAAGTATGAGCCTGGTGAGGGCATATCCTCGACCTAACCCTGACCTAACATGCGTTATCCTCTAAAATATTTATCAAGACCAGGTTTAATGGTCTGCTTCAGTGAGGTACCACATTACTACGTGATCGAAACCAGGAAAAACCCAGGATCTGTTCAAGAAGTATGTGAAGAATGCGAAAGTATGAGACTGATGCGGGCAAATCCTAGACCTAACCTAGACATAACATGCGTTATCCTCTAAAATATTGATCGAAACCAGGTTTAATGGACTGTTCCAGTGTGGTACCACACTACTACGTGGTCCAAACCAGAAAAAACCCAGCATCTGTTCAACAAGTATGTGAAAAACGCGAAAGTATGAGCCTGATGAGGGCAAATCTCAGACCTATCCCAGACATAACTTGCGTTATCCTCTAAAATAATGATCGAAACCAGGTTTATTTGGCTGTTCAGTGTGATACCACATTTCTACGTGATCCAATCCAGAAAAAGCCCAGGATATAGCCATGAAGTATGAGAAATATGCGAAAGTATGAGGCTGACGAGTGCAAATCCTAGACCTAACCTAGACCTAACATGCGTTATCCTCTAAAATATTGATCGAAAGCAGGTTCAATGGACTGTTTCAGTGTGGTACCACGTTACTACGTGATCCTAACCAGAAAAAGTCCAGGATCTAGCTATCAAGGATGAGAAATATGCGAAAGAATGAGCCTGATGAGTGCAAATCCTAGACCTAACCCAGACCTAACATGCGTCATCCTCTAAAATATTTATCAAGACCAGGATTAATTGACTGTTTCAGTGTGGCATCACATTACTACGTGATACAAACCAGTGGAAGCCCAGGATCTGGCCAACAAGAATGAGAAATATGCGAAAGTATGAGCCCGACGAGAGCAAATCCCAGACCTAACCTAGACCTAACATGCGTTATCCTCAAAAATATTGATCGAAACCAGGTTTAATCGACTGTTTCAGTGTGGTACCACATTACTACGTTTTCCAAACCAGAAAAAGCCCAGAATCTGGCCATCAAGTATGAGAAATATGCGAAAGTACGAGCCTGATGAGTGCAAATCCCAGACCTATCCCAGACCTAACTTGCGTTATCCTCTAAAATATCGATCGAAACCAGGTTTAATTGACTGTTTCAGTTTGGTACCACATTACTACGTGATCCAAACCAGAAAAAACCCAGGATCTGTTCTAGAAGTATGTGAAGAATGCGAAAGTATGAGACTGATGCGGGCAAATCCTAGACCTAACCTAGATCTAACATGCGTTATCCTCTAAAATCTTGATCGAAACCAGGTTTAATGGACTGTTTCAGAGTGGTACCACATTACTACGTGATCCAAACCAGAAAAAACCCAGGATCCGGTCAAACAAGTATGTGAAAAACGCGAAAGTATGAGCCTGATGAGCGCAAATCCCAGACCTATCCCAGACATAACTTTTTTTTTTTTTTTTTTTGTCGTGGGGAAAATCTTCGAGAGACTCCCTCCCACCTCTTTGGGGAGAGGCGGGAGGGTTGTGTGGGATTCCCCGCGCCCGTAGAATGAAGGACGCGGGACCTACCCACTAAAAACCCCACGGTGACCCTTCCGCACGATTTGGGAGGATACCGGGAATCGCTCGAAGCATTCTTCCGGTATCCTTCCCGTGCCCGCGCTTTGCGCCCATCCCCGGGGGGACAAACGGTCCCCCCGGTAGACACACTGTCTCATAGCGGCAGGACGGGGCCACTCCATCCCGCCGCCATCCGTCCCGGGGCCGCATTTAGTGGCGGGCTGCGAGCCCCAACCCGCAACCGCCTGCGACCCCGTTTCTACCCCTCAGCGGCCGGGAGCTGATGGCCGCTCCAGGCCACCGAGGGTGCCTCCCCGTGGGCCGGACCCACCCGGTCCGACCCATCGCCGCCTGGCGGGAGGAGGCTCCCCTCAGGGCCCGCCTCCCAGCCAGGGTCATCCGCCGCGCAAAGGCCGCCGCCCGCGACGCCTGGCGACCAGGCGACGCCCTCGCGCCACCATACGAGCGCGAGCCTCAGCGCGCCGCTGAAGCTCGCGCTCCCTTCCCGCGACCTCCTTTTGCAGCATTACGGTCTCGCAGATGGAGGCCACGGCCTTCCACTTCCTCTCGCTGCCGAGCATGGCGCGCACCTCACCCGGCAGCGAGACATCCCGCCCTATGACGCCGACCAGGACACGTCGCTCCCCCTCCCAAGCTGGGCATACCTGGAGGGTATGATCAGCCGTGTCCTGCTCGGCGTCACAATGGCAGCAACGTGCCGTCGGCTCCTTCCCTATCCGGCACAGGTATCTTCCGAAGCTACCATGCCCGGAAAATACCTGTGCCATCCGGTAAGTAAGGCTTCCATGGCCTCTGTCCAGCCACTCACACAGGAGTGGCCGAACAGCCCCGACTGTCCGGTGCCCCGCAGTTGGCAGGGCCAACCGCTCCTGTCACGCGAGCACCACGAACTGCCGGGCCTGGCGCTACAAATCGCCCCAAGCAGGTTCCTGCTCTCCCGGGACCGCCCCCACTCCCGCGCGACGGTCGACACGATCCCAGACATAACTTGCGTTATCCTCTAAAATATTGATCGAAACCAGGTTTAATTGACTGTTTTAGTGTGGTACCACTTTATTACGTGATCCAAAGCAGAAAAAACCCTGGATCAGATCAACATGTATGTTAAAACTGCGAATGTATGATCCTGATGAGGGCAAATCCCAGACCTAACCCAAACCTAACATGCGTTATCCTCTAAAATATTGATCGAAACCAGGTTTAATGGACTGTTTCAGTGTGATACCACATTACTACGTGATCCAATCCAGAAAAAGTCCAGGATCTAGCCATCAAGTATGAGAAATACGCGAAAGAATGAGCCTGATGAGGGCAAATCCTAAACCTAACCCAGACCTAACATAAGTTATCCTCTAAAATATTTCTCAAGACCAGGATTAATTGACTGTTTCAGTGTGGCATCACGTTACTACATGATCCAAACCAGTGGAAGCCCAGGATATGGTCAACAAGAATGAGAAATATGCGAAAGTATGAGCCTGACGAGAGCAAATCCCAGACCTGACCTAGACCTAACATGCGTTGTCCTCTAAAATATTTATCGAAACCAGGTTTAATTTACTGTTTCAGTGTGGTACCACTTTGCTACGTGATCCAAAGCAGAAAAAACCATCGATCAGGTCAACATGTATGTTAAAACTGCGAAAGTATGACCCTGATGAGGGCAAATCCCAGACCTAACCTAGACCTAACATGTGTTATCCTCTGAAATAATAATCGAAACCAGGTTTAATGGTCTGCTTCAGTGCGGTACCACATTACTACGTGATCCAAACCAGAAAAAACCCAGGATCTGTTCAACAAGTATGTGAAAAACGCGAAAGTATGAGCCTGATGAGGGCAAATCCCAGAACTATCCCAGACATAACTTGTGTTATCCTCTAAAATATTGATCGAAACCAGGTTTAATTGACCGTTTCAGTGTGATACCACATTGCTACGTGATCCAATCCAGAAAGAGCCCAGGATATAGTCATGTAGTATGAGAAATATGCGAAAGTATGAGCCTGACGAGGGCAAATCCTAGAACTAACCCAGACCGAACATGCGTTATCCTCTAAAATATTTATCAAGACCAGGTTTAATTGAATGTTTCAGTGTGGTACCACATTACCACGTTATCCAAACTATTAAAAACCCAGGATCTGTTCAACAAGTATGTGTAAAACGCGAAAGTATGAGCCTGATGAGGGCAAATCCCAGACCTATCCCTCACCTAACTTGCGTTGTCCTCTAAGATGTTGATGGAAACCAGGTTTAAATGACTGTTTCAGGGTGGTACCACATTACTACGTGATCCAATCCAGAAAAAGTCCAGGATCTGTTCAACAAGTATGTGTGAAACGCGAAAGTATGAGCCTGATGAGGGCAAATCCCAGACCTATCCCACACCTAACTTGCGTTGTCCTCTAAGATATTGATGGAAACCAGGTTTAAATGACTGTTTCAGGGTGGTACCACATTACTACGTGATCCAACCCAGAAAAAGTCCAGGATCTAGCCATCAAGTATGAGAACTATGCGAAAGTATGAGTCTGATGAGGGCAAATCCCAGGCCTAACCTAGACATAACATGCGTCATCCACAAAAATATTGACCGAAACCAGGTTTACTGGACTGTTTCAGTGTGGTACCACAATACTGCGTGATCCAAACCAGACAAAACCTAGGATCTGTTCAACAAGTATGTGAAAAACGCGAAAGTATGAGCCTTATGAGGGCAAATCCCAGACCTATCCCAGACATAACTTGCGTTATCCTCTAAAATATTGATCGAAACCAGGTTTAATGGACTGTTTGAGTGTGGTACCACATTACCACGTGATCCAAACCAGAAAAAACCCAGGATCTGTTCAAGAATTATGTGAAGAATGCGAAAGTATGAGAGTGATGCGGGCAAATCCTAGACCTAACGTAGACATAACATGCGTTATCCTCTAAAATATTGATCGAAACCAGGTCTAATGGACTGTTTCAGTGTGGTACCACATTATAACGTGATCCAAACCAGAAAAAACCCAGGATCTGTTCAACAAGTATGTGAAAAACGCGAAAGTATGAGCCTGATGAGGGCAAATCTCAGACCTATCCCAGACATAACTTGCGTTATCCTCTAAAATAATGATCGAAACCAGGTTTAATTGACTGTTTCAGTGTGATACCACATTACTACGTGATCCAATCCAGAAAAAGCCCAGGATATAGCCATGAAGTATGAGAAATATGCGAAAGTATGAGCCTGACGAGGGCAAATCTTAGACCTAACCTAGACATAACATGCGTTATCCTCTAAAACATTGATCGAAACCAGGTTTAGTGGACTGTTTCAGTGTGGTACCACATTACTACGTGATCCAAAGCAGAAAAAACCCTGGATCAGAGCAACATGTATGTTAACACTGCGAATGTATGACCCTGATGATGGCAAATCCCAGGCCTAACCCAAACCTAACATGCGTTATCCTCTAAAATATTGATCGAAACCAGGTTTAATGGACTGTTTCAGTGTGATACCACATTACTACGTGATCCAATCCAGAAAAAGTCCAGGATCTAGCCATCAAGTATGAGAAATATGCGAAAGAATGAGCCTGATGAGGGCAAATCCTAAACCTAACCCAGACCTAACATAAGTTATCCTCTAAAATATTTCTCAAGACCAGGATTAATTTACCGTTTCAGTGTGGTACCACTTTGCTACGTGATCCAAAGCAGAAAAAACCATCGATCAGGTCAACATGTATGTTAAAACTGCGAAAGTATGACCCTGATGAGGGCAAATCCCAGACCTAACCTAGACCTAACATGTGTTATCCTCTGAAATAATAATCGAAACCAGGTTTAATGGTCTGCTTCAGTGCGGTACCACATTACTACGTGATCGAAACCAGAAAAAACCCAGGATCTGTTCAAGAAGTATGTGAAGAATGCGAATGTATGAGACTGATCATGGCAAATCCCAGACCTATCCCAGACCTAACATGCGTCATCCTCTACAATATTTATCAAGACCAGGTTTACTTGAATGTTTCAGTGTGGTACCACATTACTACGTGATCCCAACCACAAAAAACCCAGGATCCGTTGAACAGGTATGTGAAGAATGCGAAAGTATGAGTCTGGTGAGTGAAAATCCCACGACTAACCTAGACCTAACATGCGTTATCCTTTAAAATCTTGATCGAAACCAGGTTTAATGGACTGTTTCAGTGTGGTACCACATTACTACGTGATCCAAACCAGAAAAAACCCAGGATCCGATCAACAAGTATGTGGAAAACACGAAAGTATGAGACTGATGAGGGCAAATCCCAGACCTATCCCAGACATAACTTGCGTTGTCCTCTAATATATTGATCCAAACCAGGTTTAATTGACTGTTTTAGTGTGGTACCTCTTTACTACCTGATCCAAAGCAGAAAAAACCCTCGATCAGGTCAACATGTATGATAAAACTGCGATTGTATGACCCTGATGAGGGCAAATCCCAGGCCTAACCTAGACCAAAAATGCGTTATCCTCTAAAATATTGATCGAAACCAGGTTTAATTGTCTGCTTCAGTGTGGTATCACATTACTACGCGATCGAAACCAGATAAAGCCCAGGATCTGTTCAAGAAGTATGTGAAGAATGCGAAAGTATGAGACTGATGAGTGCAAATCCTAAACCTAACCTAGACCTAACTTGCGTTGTCCTCTAAAATATTGATGGAATCCAGGTTTAATCGACTGTTTCAGTGAGGTAACACTTTACAACGTGATCCAAACCATAAAAAGCCAGGGATCTGTTCAACAAGTATGTGAAAAATGCGAAAGTATGACCCTGATGAGGGCAAATCCCAGAACTATCCCAGACCTAACTTGCGTTGTCCTCTAAAATATTGTTGGAAACCAGGCTTAAATGACAGTTTCAGTGTGGTACCACATTATACGTGATCCAAACCAGAAAAAACCGAGGATCTGTTCAACAAGTATGTGAAAAACGCGAAAGTATGAGCCTGATCAGGGCAAATCTCAGACCTATCCCAGACATAACTTGCGTTATCCTCTAAAATAATGATCGAAACCAGGTTTAATTGACTGTTTCAGTGTGATACCACATTACTACGTGATCCAATCCAGAAAAAGCCCAGGATATAGCCATGAAGTATGAGAAATATGCGAAAGTATGAGCCTGACGAGGGCAAATCTTAGACCTAACTTAGACATAACATGCGTTATCCTCTAAAACATTGATCGAAACCAGGTTTAGTGGACTGTTTCAGTGTGGTACCACATTACTACGTGATCCAAAGCAGAAAAAACCCTGGATCAGATCAACATGTATGTTAACACTGCGAATGTATGACCCTGATGATGGCAAATCCCAGGCCTAACCCAAACCTAACATGCGTTATCCTCTAAAATATTGATCGAAACCAGGTTTAATGGACTGTTTCAGTGTGATACCACATTACTACGTGATCCAATCCAGAAAAAGTCCAGGATCTAGCCATCAAGTATGAGAAATATGCGAAAGAATGAGCCTGATGAGGGCAAATCCTAAACCTAACCCAGACCTAACATAAGTTATCCTCTAAAATATTTCTCAAGACCAGGATTAATTTACCGTTTCAGTGTGGTACCACTTTGCTACGTGATCCAAAGCAGAAAAAACCATCGATCAGGTCAACATGTATGTTAAAACTGCGAAAGTATGACCCTGATGAGGGCAAATCCCAGACCTAACCTAGACCTAACATGTGTTATCCTCTGAAATAATAATCGAAACCAGGTTTACTTGAATGTTTCAGTGTGGTACCACATTACTACGTGATCCCAACCACAAAAAACCCAGGATCCGTTGAACAGGTATGTGAAGAATGCGAAAGTATGAGTCTGGTGAGTGAAAATCCCTGGACTAACCTAGACCTAACATGCGTTATCCTTTAAAATCTTGATCGAAACCAGGTTTAATGGACTGTTTCAGTGTGGTACCACATTACTACGTGATCCAAACCAGAAAAAACCCAGGATCCGATCAACAAGTATGTGGAAAACACGAAAGTATGAGACTGATGAGGGCAAATCCCAGACCTATCCCAGACATAACTTGCGTTGTCCTCTAATATATTGATCCAAACCAGGTTTAATTGACTGTTTTAGTGTGGTACCTCTTTACTACCTGATCCAAAGCAGAAAAAACCCTCGATCAGGTCAACATGTATGTTAAAACTGCGATTGTATGACCCTGATGAGGGCAAATCCCAGGCCTAACCTAGACCAAAAATGCGTTATCCTCTAAAATATTGATCGAAACCAGGTTTAATTGTCTGCTTCAGTGTGGTATCACATTACTACGCGATCGAAACCAGATAAAGCCCAGGATCTGTTCAAGAAGTATGTGAAGAATGCGAAAGTATGAGACTGATGAGTGCAAATCCTAAACCTAACCTAGACCTAACTTGCGTTGTCCTCTAAAATATTGATGGAATCCAGGTTTAATCGACTGTTTCAGTGAGGTAACACTTTACAACGTGATCCAAACCATAAAAAGCAAGGGATCTGTTCAACAAGTATGTGAAAAATGCGAAAGTATGAGTCTGATGAGGGCAAATCCCAGGCCTAACCTAGACATAACATGCGTCATCCACAAAAATATTGACCGAAACCAGGTTTACTGGACAGTTTCAGTGTGGTACCACATTATACGTGATCCAAACCAGAAAAAACCGAGGATCTGTTCAACAAATATGTGAAAAACGCGAAAGTATGAGCCGGATGAGGGCAAATCCCCGACTAATCCCAGACATAACTTGCGTTATCCTCCAAAATATTGATCGAAACCGGGTTTAATTGACTGTTTCAGTGTGTTACCACTTTACGACGTGATCCAAAGTAGAAAAAACCCTCGATCAGGTCAACATGTATGTTCAAACTGCGAAAGTATGACCCTGATTAGGGCAAATCCCAGGCCTAACCTAGACCTAACATGCGTTATCTTTTAAAATCTTGATCGTAACCAGGTTTAATGGACCGTTTCAGTGTGGTACCACATTACTACGTGATCCAAATTAGAAAAAACCCTCGATCATGTCAACATGTACGTTAAAACTGCGAATGTATGACCCTGATGAGGGCAAATCCCAGGCCTAACCTAGACCTAACATGCGTCATCCTCTACAATATTTATCAAGACCAGGTTTACTTGAATGTTTCAGTGTGGTACCACATTACTACGTGATCCCAACCAGAAAAAACCCAGGATCCGTTGAACAGGTATGTGTAGAATGCGAAAGTATGAGTCTGGTGAGTGAAAATCCCAGGACTAACCTAGACCTAACATGCGTTATCCTCAAAAATATTGATCGAAACCAGGTTTAATCGACAGTTTCAGTGTGGTAGCAAATTACTACGTGATCCGAACCAGAAAAAAACCCAGGACCTGTTCAACAAGTATGTAAAAAATGCGAATGTATGACCCTGATGAGGGCAAATCCCAGACCTATCCCAGACCTAACATGTGTTATCCTCTAAAATAATAATCAAAACCAGGTTTAATGGTCTGCTTCAGTGTGGTACCACATTACTACGTGATCGAAACAAGAAAAAACCCTCGATCAGGTCAACATGTATGTTAAAACTGCGATTGTATGACCCTGATGAGGGCAAATCCCAGGCCTAACCTAGACCTAACATGCGTTACCCTCTAAAATATTGATCGAAACCAGGTTTAATGGTCTGCTTCTGTGTGGTACCACATTACTACGCGATCGAAACCAGAAAAAACCCAGGATCTGTTCAAGAAGTATGTGAAGAATGCGAAAGTATGAGACTGATGAGTGCAAATCCTAAAACTAACCTAGACCTAACTTGCGTTGTCCTCTAAAATATTGATGGAATCCAGGTTTAATCGACTGTTTCAGTGAGGTAACACTTTACAACGTGATCCAAACCAGAAGAAGCCAGGGATCTGTTCAACAAGTATGTGAAAAATGCGAAAGTATGACCCTGATGAGGGCAAGTCCCAGACCTATCCCAGACCTAACTTGCGTTGTCCTCTAAAATATTGTTGGAATCCAGGCTTAAATGACAGTTTCAGTGTGGTACCTGATTACTACGTGATCCAAACCAGAAAAAACCGAGGATCTGTTCAATAAGTATGTGAAAAACGCGAAAGTATGAGCCGGATGAGGGCAAATCCCCGACTAATCCCAGACATAACTTGCGTTATCCTCTAAAATATTGATCGAAACCGGGTTTAATTGACTGTTTCAGTGTCGTACCACATTACTACGTGATCCAAACCAGAAAAAACCCAGAATCTATTCAACAAGTATGTGAAAAATGCGAATGTATGACCCTGATAAGGGCAAATCCCAGACCTATCCCAGACCTAACTTGCGTTATCCTCTAAAATATTGATCGAAACCAGGTTTAATTGACTGTTTCAGTTTGGTACCACTTTACTACGTGAGCCAAAGTAGAAAAAACCCTCGATCAGGTCAACATGTATGTTAAAACTGCGAAAGTATGACCCTGATTAGGGCAAATCCCAGGCCTAACCCAAACCTAACATGCGTTATCCTCTAAAATATTGATCGAAACTAGGTTTAATGGACTGTTTCAGTGTCGTACCACATTACTACGTGATCCAAACCAGAAAAAACCCAGGATCTGTTCAACAAGTATGTGAAAAACGCGAAAGTATGAGCCTGATGAGGGCAAATCCCAGACGTATCCCAGACCTAACACGCGTTATCCTCTAAAATATTTATCAAGACCAGGTTTAATGGACTGTTTCAGTATGGTACCACATTACTACGTGATCCAAACCAGAAAAAACCCAGGATCCGATCAACAAGTATGTGAAAAACGCGAATGTATGACCCTGATGAGGGCAAATCCCAGACCTATCCCAGACCTAACTTGCGTTATCCTCTAAAATATTGATCGAAACCGGGTTTAATTGACTGTTTCAGTGTGTTACCACTTTACGACGTGATCCAAAGTAGAAAAAACCCTCGATCAGGTCAACATGTATGTTCAAACTGCGAAAGTATGACCCTGATTAGGGCAAATCCCAGGCCTAACCTAGACCTAACATGCGTTATCCTTTAAAATCTTGATCGTAACCAGGTTTAATGGACCGTTTCAGTGTGGTACCACATTACTACGTGATCCAAATTAGAAAAAACCCTCGATCAGGTCAACATGTACGTTAACACTGCGAATGTATGACCCTGATGAGGGCAAATCCCAGGCCTAACCTAGACCTAACATGCGTCATCCTCTACAATATTTATCAAGGCCAGGTTTACTTGAATGTTTCAGTGTGGTACCACATTACTACGTGATCCCAACCAGAAAAAACCCAGGATCCGTTGAACAGGTATGTGAAGAATGCGAAAGTATGAGTCTGGTGAGTGAAAATCCCAGGACTAACCTAGACCTAACATGCGTTATCCTCAAAAATATTGATCGAAACCAGGTTTAATCGACAGTTTCAGTGTGGTAGCACATTACTACGTGATCCGAACCAGAAAAAAACCCAGGACCTGTTCAACAGGTATGTGAAGAATGCGAAAGTATGAGTCTGGTGAGTGAAAATCCCAGGACTAACCTAGACCTAACATGCGTTATCCTCAAAAATATTGATCGAAACCAGGTTTAATCGACAGTTTCAGTGTGGTAGCACATTACTACGTGATCCGAACCAGAAAAAAACCCAGGACCTGTTCAACAAGTATGTGAAAAATGCGATTGTATGACCCTGATGAGGGCAAATCCCAGGCCTAACCTAGACCTAACATGCGTTATCCTCTAAAATATTGATCGAAACCAGGTTTAATGGTCTGCTTCTGTGTGGTACCACATTACTACGCGATCGAAACCAGAAAAAACCCAGGATCTGTTCAAGAAGTATGTGAAGAATGCGAAAGTATGAGACTGATGAGGGCAAATCCCAGACGTATCCCAGACCTAACACGCGTTATCCTCTAAAATATTTATCAAGACCAGGTTTAATGGACTGTTTCAGTATGGTACCACATTACTACGTGATCCAAACCAGAGAAAACCCAGGATCCGATCAACAAGTATGTGAAAAACGCGAATGTATGACCCTGATGAGGGCAAATCCCAGACCTATCCCAGACCTAACTTGAGTTATCCTCTAAAATATTGATCGAAACCAGGTTTAATTGACTGTTTCAGTTTGGAACCACTTTACTACGTGATCCAAAGTAGAAAAAACCCTCGATCAGGTCAACATGTATGTTAAAACTGCGAAAGTATGACCCTGATTAGGGCACATCCCAGGCCTAACCTAGATCTAACATGCGTTATCCTCTAAAATCTGGATCGAATCCAGGTTTAATGGACTGTTTCAGTGTGGTACGACATTACTACGTGATCTAAACCAGAAAAAACCCAGTATCAGTTCAACAAGTATGTGAAAAACGCGAAAGTATGAGCCTGATGATGGCAAATCCCAGACCTATCCCAGACCTAACGTGCGTTATCCTCTAAAATATTGATCGAAACCAGGTTTAATTGACTGTTTCAGTTTGGTACCACTTTACTACGTGATCCAAAGTAGAAAAAACCCTCGATCAGGTCAACATGTATGTTAAAACTGCGAAAGTATGACCCTGATTAGGGCAAATCCCAGGCCTAACCTAGATCTAACATGCGTTATCCTCTAAAATCTGGATCGAATCCAGGTTTAATGGACTGTTTCAGAGTGGTACCACATTACTACGTGATCCAAACCAGAAAAGACCCAGGATCCGTTCAACATGTATGTGAAAAACGCGAATGTATGACCCTGATGAGGGCAAATCCCAGGCCTAACCCAAACCGAACATGCGTTATCCTCTAAAATATTGATCGAAACTAGGTTTAATGGACTGTTTCAGTGTCGTACCACATTACTACGTGATCCAAACCAGAAAAAACCCAGGATCTGTTCAACAAGTATGTGAAAAACGCGAAAGTATGAGCCTGATGAGGGCAAATCCCAGACGTATCCCAGACCTAACATGCGTTATCCTCTAAAATATTTATCAAGACCAGGTTTAATGGACTGTTTCAGTATGGTACCACATTACTACGTGATCCAAACCAGAAAAAACCCAGGATCCGATCAACAAGTATGTGAAAAACGCGAATGTATGACCCTGATGAGGGCAAATCCCAGACCTATCCCAGACATAACTTGCGTTATCCTCTAAAATATTGATCGAAACCATGTTTAATCGACTGTTTCAGTGAGGTAACACATTACAACGTGATCCAAACCAGAAAAAGCCAGGGATCTGTTCAACAAGTATGTGAAAAATGAGAAAGTATGACCCTGATGAGGGCAAATCCCAGACCTATCCCAGACATAACTTGCGTTATCCTCTAAAATATTGATCGAAACCGGGTTTAATTGACTGTTTCAGTGTGTTACCACTTTACGACGTGATCCAAAGTAGAAAAAACCCTCGATCAGGTCAACATGTATGTTCAAACTGCGAAAGTATGACCCTGATTATGGCAAATCCCAGGCCTAACCTAGACCTAACATGCGTTATCTTTTAAAATCTTGATCGAAACCAGGTTTAATGGACTGTTTCAGTGTGGTACCATATTACTACGTGATCTAAACCAGAAAAAGCCAGGGATCTGTTCAACAAGTATGTGAAAAATGCGAAAGTATGACCCCGATCAGGGCAAATCCCAGACCTATCCCAGACATAACTTGCGTTATACTCTAAAATATTGATCGAAACCGGGTTTAATTGACTGTTTCAGTGTGTTACCACTTTACGACGTGATCCAAAGTAGAAAAAACCCTCGATCAGGTCAACATGTATGTTCAAACTGCGAATGTATGACCCTGATGACGGCAAATCCCAGGCCTAACCTAGACCAAACATGCGTCATCCTCTAAAATATTTATCAAGACCAGGTTTACTTGAATGTTTCAGTGTGGTACCACGTTACTACGTGATCCAAACCAGAAATAACCCAGGATCCGTTCAACAAGTATGTGAAGAATGCGAAAGTATGAGTCTGGTGAGTGAAAATCCCAGGCCTATCCCAGACCTAACTTTCGTTATCCTATAAAATATTGATCGAAAACAGGTTTAAATGACTGTTTCAGTGTGGTACCACTTTGCTACGTGACCCAAAGCAGAAAAAACTATCGATCAGGTCAACAAGTATGTGAAAAACGCGAAAGTATGAGCCTGATGAGGGCAAATCCCAGACCTATCCCAGACAAAACGTGCGTTATCCTCTAAAATATTGATCGAAACCAGGTTTAATTGACTGTTTTAGTGTGGTACCACCTTACTACGTGACCCAAAGCAGAAAAAACCCAGGATTTGTTCAACAAGTATGTGAAAAATACGAATGTATGACCCTGATGAGGGCAAATCCCAGACCTATCCCAGACCTAACTTGCGTTATCCTCTAAAATATTGATCGAAACCAGGTTTAATTGACTGTTTCAGTTTGGTACCACATTACTACGTGATCCAAACCAGAAAAAACCCAGGATCTGTTCAACAAGTATGTGAAAAACGCGAAAGTATGAGCCTGATGATGGCAAATCCCAGACCTATCCCAGACATAACTTGCGTTATCCTCTAAAATATTGATCGAAACCAGGTTTAATTGACTGTTTCAGTTTGGTACCACATTACTACGTGATCCAAACCAGAAAAAACCCAGGATCTGTTCAACAAGTATGTGCAAAACGCGAAAGTATGAGCCTGATGATGGCAAATCCCAGACCTATCCCAGACATAACTTGCGTTATCCTCTAAAATATTGATCGAAACCAGGTTTAATTGACTGTTTTAGTGTGGTACCACCTTACTACGTGACCCAAAGCAGAAAAAACCCAGGATTTGTTCAACAAGTATGTGAAAAATACGAATGTATGACCCTGATGAGGGCAAATCCCAGACCTATCCCAGACCTAACATGCGTTATCCTCTAAAATATTTATCAAGACCAGGTTTAATTGAATGTATCAGTCTGGTACCACATTACTACGTGATCCAAACCAGAAATAACCCAGGATCCGTTCAACAAGTATGTGAAGAATGCGAAAGTATGAGTCTGGTGAGTGAAAATCCCAGGCCTAACCTAGACCTAACATGCGTTATCCTCTAAAATATTGATCGAAACCAGGTTTAATCGACCGTTTCAGTGTGGTAGCACATTACTACGTTATCCGAACCAGAAAAAGCCAGAGATCTGTTCAACAAGATTGTGAAAAACGCGAAAATATGACCCTGATCATGGCAAATCCCAGACCTATCCCAGACCTAACTTGCGTTATCCTATATAATATTGATCGAAACCAGGTATAGTTGACTGTTTCAGTGTGGTACCACTTTGCTACGTGATCCAAAGCAGAAAAAACTATCGATCAGGTCAACAAGTATGTGAAAAACGCGAAAGTATGAGCCTGATGAGGGCAAATCCCAGACCTATCCCAGACAAAACGTGCGTTATCCTCTTCAATATTGATCGAGACCAGGTTCAATGGACTGTTTCAGTGTGGTACCACATTACTGCGTGATCCAAACCAGGAAAAAACCAGGATCTGTTCAACAAGTATGTGAAAAATGCGAAAGTATGACCCTGTTGAGGGCAAATCCCAGACCTATCCCAGACCTAACTTTCGTTATCCTATAAAATATTGATCGAAAACAGGTTTAAATGACTGTTTCAGTGTGGTACCACTTTGCTACGTGACCCAAAGCAGAAAAAACCCAGGATCTGTTCAACAAGTCCCTGAAAAACGCGGACGTATGAGTCTGGTGAGGGCAAATCCCAGGACTAACCTAGACCAAACATGCGTCATCCTCTAAAATATTTATCAAGACCAGGTTTACTTGAATGTTTCAGTGTGGTACCACATTACTACGTGATCCCAACCAGAAAAAACCCAGCATCTGTACAACAAGTATGAGAAATATGCGAAAGTATGAGTCTGGTGAGTGAAAATCCCAGGCCTAACCTAGACCTAACATGCGTTATCCTCTAATATATTGATCGACACCAGGTTTAATCGACAGTTTCAGTGTGGTACCACATTACTACGTGATACAAACCAGTGGAAGCCCAGGATCTGGCCAACAAGAGTAAGAAATAGGCGAAAGTATGAGCCTGACGAGAGCAAATCCCAGACCTAACCTAGACCTAACATGCGTTATCCTCTAAAATATTGATCGAAACCAGGTTTAATGGACGGTTTCAGTGTGGTACCACATTAGTACGTGATCCAAACCAGAAAAAGCCAGGGATCTGTTCAACAAGTATGTGAAAAACGCGAAAGTATGAGCCTGATGAGGGCGAATCCCAGGACTAACCCAGACCTAACATGCGTTATCCTCTAAAATATTTATCAAGACCAGGTTTAATGGTTTGCTTCAGTGTGGTACTACATTACAACGTGATCGAAACCAGAAAAAACCCAGGGTCTGTTCAACAAGTATGTGAAAAACGCGGAAGTATGAGCCTGATGAGGGCAAATCCCAGACGTATCCCAGACCTAACGTGCGTTATCCTCTAAAATATTTATCAAGACCAGGATTAATTGACTGTTTCAGTGTGATACCACATTACTACGTGATCCAATCCAGAAAAAGTCCAGGATCTAGCCATCAAGTATGAGAAATATGCGAAAGAATGTGCCTGATGAGGGCAAATCCTAGACCTAACCCAGACCTAACATAAGTTATCCTCTAAAATATTTATCAAGTCCAGGATTAATTGACTGTTTCAGTGTGGCATCTCGTTACTACGTGATCCAAACCAGTGGAAGCCCAGGATCTGGTCAACATGAATGAGAAATATGCGAAAGTATGAGCCTGACGAGAGCAAATCCCAGACCTGACCTAGACCTAACATGCGTTGTCCTCTAAAATATTTAACGAAACCAGGATTAATTTACTGTTTGAGTGTGGTACCACTTTGCTACGTGATCCAAAACAGAAAAAACCATCGATCAGGTCAACATGTATGTTAAAACTGCGAAAGTATGACCCTGATGAGGGCAGATCCCAGGCCAAACCTAGTCCTAACATGCGTTATCCTCTAAAATATTGATCGAAACCAGGTTTAATGGACGGTTTCAGTGTGGTACCACATTAGTACGTGATCCAAACCAGAAAAAGCCAGGGATCTGTTCAACAAGTATGTGAAAAACGCGAAAGTATGAGCCTGATGAGGGCAAATCCCAGGACTAACCCAGACCTAACATGCGTTATCCTCTAAAATATTTATCAAGACCAGGATTAATTGACTGTTTCAGTGTGGCATCACATTACTACGTGGTCCAAACCAGTGGAAACCCAGGATCTGGCCAACAAGAATGAGAAATATGCGAAAGTACGGGCCTGACGAGAGCAAATCCCAGACCTAACCTAGACCTAACATGTGTTATCCTCAAAAATATTGACCGAAACCAGGTTTAGTGGACTGTTTCAGTGTGGTACCACATTACTGCGTGATCCAAACCAGAAAAAACCCAGGATATGTTCAACAAGTATGTGGAATATGCGAAAGTATGACCCTGATGAGGGCAAATCCCAGACCTATCCCAGACCTAACTTGCGTTGTCCTCTAAAATATTGATGGAAACCAGGTTTAATTGACTGTTTCAGTGTGGTACCACTTTGCTACGTGATCCAAAGCAGAAAAAACCCAGGATCTGTTCAACAGGTATGTGAAGTATGCGAAAGTATGAGCCTGATGAGGGCAAATCACAGGCCTAACCTAGACATAACATGCGTTATCCTCTAAAATATTGATCGAAACCAGGTTTAGTGGACTGTTTCAGTGTGGTACCACATTACTACGTGATCGAAACCAGAAAAAACCCAGGATCTGTTCAAGAAGTATGTGAAGAATGCGAAAGTATGGGCCTGATGAGGGCAAATCCTTGACCTAACCCAGACCTAACGTGCGTTATCCTCAAAAATATTGACCGAAACCAGGTTTAGTGGACTGTTTCAGTGTGGTACCACATTACTGCGTGATCGAAACCAGAAAAAACCCAGGATCTGTTCAAGAAGTATGTGAAGAATGCGAAAGTATGGGACTGATGAGGGCAAATCCTTGACCTAACCCAGACCTAACGTGCGTTATCCTCAAAAATATTGACCGAAACCAGGTTTAGTGGACTGTTTCAGTGTGGTACCACATTACTGCGTGATCCAAACCAGATAAAACCCAGGATCTGTTCAACAGGTATGTGAAGTATGCGAAAGTATGAGCCTGATGAGGGCAAATCCCAGACCTATCCCAGACCTAACTTGCGTTAACCTCTAAAATATAGATCGAAACCAAGTTTAATTGACTGTTAAAGTGTGGTACCACTTTACTACGTGATCCAAAGCAGAAAAAAACCCAGGATCTTTTCAACAAGTATGTGAAGTATGCGAAAGTATGAGTCTGATGAGGGCAAATCACAGGCCTAACCTAGACATACATGCGCTATCCTCAACAATAATTGATCGAAACGAGGTTTAGTGGACTGTTTCAGTGTGGTACCACTTTACTACGTGATCCAAAGCAGAAAAAAACCCAGGATCTTTTCAACAAGTATGTGAGGTATGCGAAATTATGAGTCTGATGAGGGCAAATCACAGGCCTAACCTAGACATAACATGCGTTATCCTCTAAAATATTGATCGAAACCAGGTTTAGTGGACTGTTTCAGTGTGGTACCACATTACTACGTGATCCAAACCAGCAAAAACCCAGGATCTGTTCAACAAGTATGTGAAAAACGCGACAGTATGAGCCTGATGAGGGCTAATCCCAGACCTATCCCACACCTAACTTGCGTTAACCTCTAAAATATTGATCGAAACCAAGTTTAATTGACTGTTTCAGTGTGGTACCACATTACTGCGTGATCCAAACCAGATAAAACCCAGGATCTGTTCAACAAGTATGTGAAGTATGCGAAAGTATGAGTCTGATGAGGGCAAATCCCAGACCTATCCCAGACATAACTTGCGTTAACCTCTAAGATATTGATCGAAACCAGGTTTAATGGACTGTTTCAGTGTGGTACCACTTTGCTACGTGATCCAAAGCAGAAAAAACCATCGATGAGGTCAACATGTATGTTAAAACTGCGAAAGTATGATCCTGATGAGGGCAAATCCCAGACCTAACCGAGACCTAACATGTGTTATCCTCTAAAATAATAATCAAAACCAGGTATAATGGTCTGCTTCAGTGTGGTACCACATTACTACGTGATCGAAACCAGAAAAAACCCAGGATCTGTTCAAGAAGTATGTGAAGAATGCGAAAGTATGGGACTGATGAGGGCAAACCCTTGACCTAACCCAGACCTAACATGCGTTATCCTCAAAAATATTGACCGAAACCAGGTTTAGTGGACTGTTTCAGTGTGGTACCACATTACTGCGTGACCCAGACCAGAAAAAAACCAGGATCTGTTCAACAAGTATGTGAAAAACGCGAAAGTATGATCCTGATGAGGGCAAATCCCAGACCTAACCGAGACCTAACATGTGTTATCCTCTAAAATAATAATCAAAACCAGGTTTAATGGTCTGCTTCAGTGTGGTACCACATTACTACGTGATCGAAACCAGAAAAAACCCAGGATCCGTTCGACAAGTATGTGAAAAACGCGAAAGTATGAGACTGATGAGGGCAAATCCCACACCTATCCCAGACATAACTTGCGTTATCCTCTAAAATATTGATCGAAACCAGGTTTAATGGACTGTTTCAGTGTGGTACCACTTTGCTACGCGATCCAAAGCAGAAAAAACCATCGATCAGGTCAACATGTATGTTAAAACTGCGAAAGAATGACCCTGATGAGGGCAAATCCCAGACCTAACCTAGACCGAACATGTGTTATCCTCAAAAATATTGATCGAAACCAGGTTTAATCGACTGTTTCAGTGTGGTACCACATTACTACGTGATCCAAACCAGAGAAAACCCAGGATCTGTTCAACAAGTATATGAATAACGCGAATGACTGAGCCTGATGAGGGCAAATCCCAGAACTAACCCAGACATAACTTGCGTTATCCTCTAAAATATTTATCATGACCAGGATTAATTGACTGTTTCAGTGTGGTAGCACATTACTACGTTATCCGAACCAGAAAAAGCCAGAGATCTGTTCAACAAGTATGTGAAAAACGCGAAAATATGAACCTGATCATGGCAAATCCCAGACCAATCCCAGACCTAACTTGCGTTATCCTATATAATATTGATCGAAACCAGGTTTAAATGACTGTTTCAGTGTGGTACCACTTTGCTACGTGATCCAAAGCAGACAAAACCATCGATCATGTCAACATGTATGTTAAAACTGCGAAAGTATGATCCTGATGAGGGCAAATCCCAGACCTAACCTAGACCTAACATGTGTTATCCTCTAAAATAATAATCGAAACCAGGTTTAATGGTCTGCTTCATTGTGGTACCACATTACTACGTGATCGAAGCCAGAAAAAACCCAGGATCTGTTCAAGAAGTATGTGAAGAATGCGAAAGTATGAGACTGATGCGGGCAAATCCTAGACCGAACCTAGACATAACATGCGTTATCCTCTAAAATATTGATCCAAACCGGGTTTAGTGGACTGTTTCAGTGTGGTACCACATTCTTACGTTATCCAAACCAGAAAGAACCCGGGATCTGTTCAACAAGTATGTGAAAAACGCGAAAGTATGAGCCTGATGAGGGCAAATCCCAGGCCTACCCTTGACCTAACATGCGTTATCCTCTAAAATATTGATCGAAACCGGGTTTAATTGACTGTCTCAGTGTGTTACCACTTTACTACGTGATCCAAAACAGACAAAACCATCGATCATGTCAACATGTATGTTAAAACTGCGAAAGTATGATCCTGATGAGGGCAAATCCCAGACCAAACCTAGACCTAACATGTGTTATCCTCTAAAATAATAATCAAAACCAGGTTTAATGGTCTGCTTCAGTGTGGTACCACATTACTACGTGACCGAAACCAGAAAAAACCCAGGATCAGGCCAACAAGAATGTGAAAAGCGCGAAAGTATGAGACTGATGAGTGCAAATCCCAGACCTATCCCAGTCATAACTTGCGTTATCCTCTAAAATATTGATCGAAAGCAGGTTTAATTGACTGTTTTAGTGTGGTATCACTTTACTACGTGATCCAAAGCAGAAAAAACCCTCGATCAGGTCAACATGTATGTTAAAACTGCGAATGTATGACCCTGATGAGGGCAAATCCCAGGCCTTACCTAGACCTAACATGCGTTATCCACTAAAATATTGATCGAAACCAGGTTTAATGGACTGCTTCAGTGTGGTACCACTTTGCTACGTGATCCAAAGCTGACAAAACCATCGATCAGGTCAACATGTATGTTAAAACTGCGAAAGTATGATCCTGATGATGGCAAATCCCAGACCTAACCTAGACCTAACATGTGTTATCCTCTAAAATAATAATCAAAACCAGGTTTAATGGTCTGCTTCAGTGTGGTACCACATTACTACGTGATCGAAACCAGAAAAAACCCAGGATCTGTTCAAGGAGTATGTGAAGAATGCGAAAGTATGGGACTGATGAGTGCAAATCCTAGACCTAACCTAGACCTAACTTGCGTTGTCCTCTAAAATATTGATGGAAACCAGGTTTAAATGACTGTTTCAGTGTGGTACCCCATTACTACGTGATCCAAACCAGAAAAAACCCAGGATCTGTTCAACAAGTATGTGAAAAACGCGAATGTAAGACCCTGATGAGGGCAAATCCCAGACCTACCCCAGACCTAACTTGCGTTGTCCACTAAAATATTGATGGAAACCAGGTTTAAATGACTGTTTCAGTGTGGTACCACATTACTACGTGATCCAATCCAGAAAAAGTCCTGGATCTAGCCATCAAGTATGAGAAATATGCGAAGGAATGAGCCTGATGAGGGCAAATCCTAGACCTAACACAGACCTAACATGCGTTATCCTCTAAAATATTATTCAAGACCTGGATTAATTGACTGTTTCAGTGTGGCATCACTATACTACGTGGTCCAAACCTGTGGTAGCCCAGGATCTGGCCAACAAGAATGAGCAATATGCGAAAGTATGAGCCTGACGAAAGCAAATCCCAGGCCTAACCTAGACCTAACATGCGTTATCCTTTAAAATTTTGATCGAAACCAGGTTTAATGGACTGTTTCAGTGTGGTACCATATTACTACGTGATCCAAACCAGAAGGAACCCAGGATCCGTTCAACAAGTATGTGAAAAACGCGAAAGTATGAGACTGATGAGGGCAAATCCCACACCTATCCCAGACATAACTTGCGTTATCCTCTAAAATATTGATCGAAACCAGGTTTAATGGACTGTTTCAGTGTGGTACCACTTTGCTACGTGATCCAAAGCAGAGAAAACTATCGATCAGGTCATCATGTATGTTAAAACTGCGAAAGAATGACCCTGATGAGGGCAAATCCCAGACCTAACCTAGACCTAACATGTGTTATCCTCTAAAATATTGATCGAAACCAGGTTTAACCGACTGTTTCAGTGTGGTACCACATTACTACGTGATCCAAACCAGATAAAACCCAGGATCTGTTCAACAAGTATGTGAAGTATGCGAAAGTATGAGCCTGATGAGGGCAAATCCCAGAACTAACCCAGACATAACATGCGTTATCCTTTAAAATATTGATCGAAACCAGGTTTAGTGGACTGTTTCAGTGTGGTACCACATTACTACGTGATCCAAACCAGAAAAAACCCAGGATCTGTTCAACAAGTATGTGAAAAACGCGAAAGTATGAGCCTGATGAGGGCAAATCCCAGGCCTGTCCCAGACATAACTTGCGTTATCCTCTAAAATATTGATCGAAACCAGGTTTAATCGACTGTTTCAGTGTGGTAACACTTTTTTCTTTTTTATGTTAACTTTTAACGTCGCATCGACCTTACGGTCATTGGCGACGGTTATATCTAGCGTTCTCTTGTAGGGGTGGTTAGATTTCCTTGTACATGTTAATTTCTTTTAGGTAATTCAGGGTAGCATCGGTGCACCCTGGCGCCGTCAAGGCTGTTGGTTTTTCTATATTGTACTTTTGTCTTGAGGTCTGGAATCTCCTACATTCATACAGCATGTGGTTGGTCGATAACGGTTGGTCGCATACATTGCAGAATGGTGGGTCCGTCTTCTTGATCAAATACTCGTGCGTCAGTCTGCAGTATCCTGTGCGCAGTCGTGCCATGATTATTCTTTCTCTTCTGGTCATGGCGGAAGGCATTGGCTGGTAGAAATCTTGCACTGTATCGTGTGTTTTTGTTTTTTTGGAGGTGGTCCATATAATGTTCCATTCTTGTTTTTCAGCGTGTTTCAGCGAAGTGACGAGGTCTTGATATGGTATTCTTCCCTCCACTTCATTGGGTGGGTGGGATGCTGCTTCTTTGGCTGCTGTGTCAGCTTTTTCGTTACCTATTATCCCTTGATGGGAAGGCGCCCATATTAGAATTACTTGTTTGCCATTGTGGATAAGGTCTGTGTATATTTCTTGGATGTTCAATATGGTATCATGTTTGTTCTTATTGCCGGTGTTTTCTATTGCATTTATTACGCTTATAGAGTCAGTATAGATGACAGCGTGTTGGAGATTTTGGCTTTGAATATAGTGTAGTGCTTTAAGAACTGCGTATGCTTCAGCTGAGAAGATGGATGAGGCATTAGGAAGACGAAGTTTTCTGGTCATGTTGTCACATATAATGGCAATTCCTACACCCTGGTCGGTCTTGGATGCATCGGTGTATAGCTTTACACAGTTCGGGTATTTTTTATCTAGTTGTAGGAAATCAACTCTGTGTTCTAGGCTACTTTTTTGGTCTTTGACAACATTCGCAAGAGTCACGTCTATTTTGGGGGTTTGTATGGTCCAGGGTGCTATTTTTCCAACGCTGCGTGTAATAGCTAGTGTCGACATTATTTTAACTAGGTTCCGGTATTTGTTGATTCTACCGTAGAATGGTATTGGTAGCTTTGGTTTTTTATTTAGTAATGGAGTGTATCTGTTTCCGATTACGTAGTTGTAGGTGGGGTTATTCGGAGTAGATGACATTTTGGCTGTATATTTAAGGCTCAAAAATTTTCTTCTTTGGTCGAGTGGTGGTTCTTTAGCTTCGAATAATATACTGTTTATTGGGCTGGTGCGGTAGTTTCCAGTGGCTATTCTCAGAGCTGTATGGTGGATTGTATCGATCATTTTTAATGTGTTGGGTTTTGCGGAATTATACACTATTGAGCCGTAATCGATTTGGGATCTAATCATCGCTTGGTAGGTTTTAAGGATAGTTTCTTGGTCTACTCCCCAGTTATTGTTTGCTAGTGTCTTGATGACATTCATCTTTTTGGTGCATGTATTTTTCAAGTGTTTCATGTATGGAACCCATGTCAGTTTGGAATCAAATGTAAGTCCAAGGAGTTTAATATTGTCTACTTTTTTAACTTCGATGTTTTCGATATATAGTTTTGGCAAGTTTTGGTTTTGCTTACGTTGTTTGGAGAATATTATGTACTGCGTTTTTTTGGTGGAAAGTCTAAGCCCCGATTGTTCGGACCATGTTTGGAGTTTGTTTATGGTTGTTTGCAGCAGTTTTATTACTGTTTTAATGTTTCTTCCACTGCAGGTTAATGTTAAGTCGTCAGCAAACAAGTGTCCTTGAATCGGTGGTGGTATATTTTCCATTATGTTATTGATTCCTACCAGGAATAGTGTGACACTGATTACTGATCCTTGTGGTACTCCATTTTGGATGACTGTTGGGTTGGACAGAGTTCCATTTGCTCTGACTTGGATGGATCTGTGGTGGAGGAAGTTTTTGATGAAGGCAACCATGTTGCCATTTATTTTTAAGTTGGTGAGGATATCGATGATTCTTTGTCTGTGTATCTTATCGTACGCTTTTTCAATATCTAGACATACTGTAGCAAGTAGTTCGTTTTTTAGGAACGCTTCTGATATACTTGTTTCTATGTTGATGAGGACGTCTGTCGTTGATCTGAACTGTCTGAATCCATATTGGTTGGGTGCTAAGATGTTGTTTGTCTCGAGAAACCACCTAAGTCTTCTGTTAATGATTTTTTCTATGAGTTTGCATAGGCAGTTGGTTAGAGCAATCGGTCTGTAACTTTCTGGATTGTGTTTGTTTTTATTCGGTTTAAGTATGGGTACTACTATGGCTTTCCTCCAGTTTTCAGGGAATACTTGGTGGGTCCATATGCAGTTGAAAATACGTAATAGGTATTCGATGCCAGTTGGCGGTAGTTCTTTTAACAGTTTGTTTGGTATGTTGTCTGGTCCCGGGGAGGAGTTTTTTGTTGTCTGGAGGGTGTCTTTTAGTTCTTCTATTGTCATATTTGTATTAAGGATAGGGTCTATACAGGTGTCGTCTGTTGCGATGGGATTGTTGTCGGAGTGGGTTACTGGAGGATAGTGGTCATGGTTTAAGTTGTTTGAATGGCTTTGAAAAGTCATCGCAAGGATATCGGCTATGTCCTTTGGATTGGTTATGATGTTATCGTTGCCGAAGTTGAGGAACTGTATTTCTGTGTAGTTGGGTCTTCCATTGATATTTTTGATTTTTTTCCATATTGTACTCGTTGGGGTTCGATTAGTGATAGTGGATATGTACGTTTGCCAGAAGTGTCGTTTGCTTGCTTTGATTATTTTGCGGAAATTTGCTCGTAGCTTTTTGAAATTTATTAGGTTTTCGGTTGTAGGGTGTTTCTTTGCCCTGTTGAAGGCTTTGTGGCTTTCTTTCATGGCAGATTGACAGTTTTCGTTCCACCATGGCACATTTCTTCTCTTGTCGGTTCGAATTTTTATTGGTTCAGAAGATTCCTTTGCTGCTGTTTGAATAGTTGTTTCTAATGAATCGATTGTTTGATTTATAGAGGAAGGGTCAATGTCTTGGTTTAGAGATTCCTGGAGGTTATTTGCTATTATTGATTTGTACTTGTGCCAGTCTATTTTTTTAAGGTTCCATTTTGGTGCAGGTTGGTTTTTTGGAGATTGGGCAAGGTCTTCGTAGCTGATTATTATTGGGAGGTGGTCACTGTCGTGGAGGTCATCAAGAGTATTCCATTCCATATATTGTGCCAGTCTGCTACTACAGATTGCCAAGTCTATTGCGCTAAACTTTCCGGTGCTGATGGTGAAGTGTGTTGGATTTCCTGCATTGAGCAAGATTATCTCTGGACTTTTGAGCAGGTTCTCTATGATTATTCCGCGGCTATCTGTTTTATGCGAACCCCAAAGATGATGATGGCTATTAAAGTCGCCCATTAATATAAATGGGGGTGGAAGTTGGTTTAATTGTCCGTTCCAGTGTGATACCACATTACTACGTGATCCAATCCAGAAAGAGCAGGGATATAGACATGAAGTATGAGAAATATGCGAAAGTATGAGCCTGACGAGGGCAAATCCTAGACCTAACCCAGACCTAACATGCGTTATCCTCTAAAATATTTATCAAGACAAGGTTTAATTGAATGTTTCAGTGTGGCAACACATTAATACGTGATCCAAACCAGCAAAAACCCAGGATCTGTTCAACAAGTATGTGAAAAACGCGAAAGTATGAGCCTGATGAGGGCAAATCCCAGACCTATCCCAGACATAACTTTTTTTTTTTTTTTTTTTTTTTTTTTTTTTTTTTTTTTGTCGTGGGGAAAATCTTCGAAAGACTCCCTCCCACCTCCTTGGGGAGAGGTGGGAGGGGTGTGTGGGATTCCCCGCGCCCGTACAACGACAGGCGCGGGACCTACCCACTAAAAACCCCACGGTGACCCTTCGGCACGCTTTGGGAGGATACCGGGAATCGCTCGAAGCATTCTTCCGGTATCCTCCCCGTGCCCGCGCTTTCGCGCCCATCCCCCGGGGGGACAATCGGTCCCCCCAGTAGACACACTGCCTCATAGCGGCGGGACGGGGCCACTCCATCCCGCCGCTATCCGTCCCGGGGCCGCGTTTAGTGGCGGCTGCGAGCCCCAACTCGCAACCGCCCGCGACCCCGTTTCCACCCCTCGGCGGCCGGGCGTTCATGGCCGCACCAGACCGCCGAGGGTGCCTCCCCTTGCGTCGGACCGGTAGGGGGAGGCACTCCTACCCCCAACCGGTCCGACCCGGCGCCGCCTGGCGGGAGGAGGGTCCCCTCAGGACCCCCCTCCCAGCCTAGGTCATCCGCCACGCCGAGGCGGCCGCCCGCGACGCCTCGCGACCGGGCGACGACCTCGGGCCACCGCACGAGCGCGAGCTTCAGCGCGCCGCTGAAGCTCGCGCTCCCTCCCCGCGGCCTCCTTCTGCAACATTACGTTCTCGCAGAAGGAGGCCACGGCCCTCCACTTCTCCTCGCTGCCGAGCATGGCGCGCACCACGCCCGGCAGCGAGACATCCCGCCCGACGACGCCGACCAGGACACGGCGCTCCCCCTCCCACGCGGGGCATACCTCCAGGGTATGATCCGCCGTGTCCTGCTCAGCGTCGCAGTGGCAGCAACGCGCCGTCGGCTCCTTCCCTATCCGGCACAGGTATCTTCCGAAGCTGCCATGCCCGGAAAATACCTGTGCCATCCGGTAGGTGAGGCTGCCATGGCCTCTGTCCAGCCACTCCTTCAGGAGTGGCCGAACCGCCCCGACAGTCCGGTGCCCCGCGGTTGGCAGAGCCAGCCGCTCCTGCCACGCGAGCAACACGGACTGCCGGGCCTGGCGCTTCAAATCGCCCCAAGCAGGTTCCTGCCCGCCCGGGACCGCCCCCACCCCCGCGCGACGGTCGACGCGGTGCCGGTACATCACCGCGTGCGACCGCGCGAGCAGGTCCATGGGCGGCATCCCCGCTAGAACCGTCGCCGCCTCATGTGACATGGTCCGATACCCGCGGACGACCCTGAGCGCCATGCGCCTCTGCACCCGACGCAGCATAGTCATGCTGCGCCGGGAGGCAGCCAGGTCGTCCGCCCAGACGGGGGCCCCGTATAGGGCCACCGACTGGACCATTGCCACATAGAGGCGACGAACTCGGCCCGCCGGGCCCCCCAGGTTGGGCAAGATCCGGCCCAGAGCCGCAACCATCCTTTCCAACCGGGGGACCAGGCAGCGGAAATGCTCCTCGAAACGCCAGTGGCTATCGAGGATCAGCCCTAGATACCTGATCTGGGGCTTCACCTCGATGTCAGCCCCACCCACCCGGATCAGAGGGGGTGGCGGATCCTGCCGAGGTGAATGAAACGCAATCACCTCGGTCTTATGGACCGCCACCGTCATCCCCATCCCCCTGATCCGGTCGACGACGCGTTGCGACCCCTCCTCCGCGCGACGCATGGCCCTCCCCCAGTGCGCCCCGACGGCCAGCACCAGTGTGTCATCCGCATAACACACCGTGCTGACGCCGTCGGGGAGGCCGGCCCGCAACACCGAGTCGTACGCGATGTTCCACAGGAGTGGCCCGAGGACCGACCCCTGCGGAACACCGCAGTACACCTCCCTCCGCATATCACCATCCCGGCCCGGATACTCGATCCACCTGCCGCGGAGATAGTCCCCGACGACCGCCCTGAGACAAGGGGGGACTCGATGATATTCGAGTCCCCTCCTTATCTCTTCCCAGGGGAGGGTGTTAAAGGCATTGGCAATATCCTTGGATATTGCCAATGCCACCCCTCCCCGGGAGACGGCCGCCTCCGAGAGGGCCCTCACACGACCTATCGCGTCGATAGTCGATCGGCCCCCCCGGAAACCGAACTGGCAGTCGGCCAGACCGGGATCACCCCGCGACAGGTGCTCGACGAGGCGGGCAGCAATCACACGCTCGAAGAGCTTGCCCACCTCGTCGAGGAGACAAATGGGCCGGTATGCGGAGGGAGACTCCGCGGGCCGACCCTCCTTCCGGAGGAGGACCATCCTCGCCACCTTCCAACTGGGGGGGAATCGCCCGTCCCTCAGGCAGCGGTCGAACAACCGCCTGAGGTCGACCCCAAGGACGCCCTGGGTCAAGACCCAAACCCGGCCGGGCACACCATCCGGACCCGGGGCCGTGTTACGAACCCCGAGCCGTCTGATGGCCGCTGCCAGCTCCTCCTGCGTGACCCCCAGCTCGGCCGTCCATTCCACTGGGACAGCCTCCGCCGCCGGAGGACGCGGTCCCCTGTCCCCAATTGGGAAGAGTGTATTGACCACGTCCTCCAGCAGCCGGGGGTCAAGACCCTCGGTGACGGGGGGCGCCCACGGGCGGAGCTTATTCAGCACCACCTTATATGGGCGCCCCCATGGATCGTCATCAAGGGTCTGGAGGAGCTCCTTCCATGCCCGGGTTTTGGCCCGTTTGATGGCGACCTGCAGAGCAACCCGCGCCACGCGGTATGCTCCATACAGGTCATCAGCTGCCCTCGCTCGCGCCACGCCGTCGCCTGTACGTTGACGACGGCGCGCGCGGGTGTACTGGCGTCGGGCGCGGACAGTCGCGACTCGCAACTCCGCGATCGCGTCCGACCACCAGTACACCGCCCGGCGAGGAGAAGCCCGCCCGACCCGAGGCATCGCCGCGTCGCAAATACCCGTGACCAATGCTCCGAGCCGGGCGACCTCCCCCTCTATGCTCGGCAACTCGGCCGCTCCCTGCGGCCAAGTTGCAGCGAGGGCAGCTGCCATCAGGGCGTCCTTGTCCAGGCGCCGAAGCGCCCAGCGGCGTGGTGGGGTGCCACGCAGGCGGCCGTGTCGGGATGCACTCGCGGCGGCAGAGACCTCCATCCGGATGTACCGGTGATCGGAGAGTGTCTCTGCCCCCGCGACCACGTGCCAACCCGACACCATGCGCACGGCGTTGGGGGTCGCGAATCCAACATCCACGATGGACCCCCCATATCGCCGCACGCATGTGTGCTCCGACCCCCGGTTCAATACCCGGAGGTCGAGCCCCGCCACCCAATCGCCCAGGATCCCGCCGCGAACGGAGGTCCTGGGGGATCCCCAAGCCACCGACTTGGCATTAAAATCCCCCAGGACCAGCACCGGCCGGGCCGCGCAGCGCTGCACGCATGCCGCGACCTCGGCCAAGTACAGCTCGAACGCAGCGTGACCGCTACGGGGCGAAATGTAGCACCCCACCACAGCGACTCCCCCCCAGTCCACGGCGACGAATCCCCGACCGCGCTCCAACAAGGAGAACGGTGGGGACCCGTCGCCCCCTCCCCATACCGTCGCCACCAAGCCGTCCGCGTCGCCCACCCAATGAGGGTGATCAGGGACGCGGTACGGCTCGGCGGCGACCGCCAGGCCAACCCCCCACTCCGCGAGGACTTGGGACATCAAGTCCTGTGCCGCGCGGCAGTGGTTGAGGTTAGCCTGGAGGAGGAGGCGGGGCGGCATTAATTAATGGCCGCGCCAGCCTCCTCCCGGCCGTCCGTCCCCGTAGCACCGTCCACCTCCATGGAGGACGATGCCACCGCCCTCGGCACCGGAGCCGGTGCAGCCCGCCTCTTCCTCTCCTTCCGGGAGGGGGGGGAGCACTTCTTGCTCCCCACCCTGTGATCGGCTGGCCTCCCCATGTCCGCACACAGCGGGCAGTGGGGGGCCGCCGAGCACTGGCTCGCACGGTGCTCTTTGGCACCGCAGCGGTAACACTGACCGCTGCGGTCCACCGGCATCCCAGACATAACTTGCGTTATCCTCTAAAATATTGATCGAAACCAGGTTTAATTGACTGTTTTAGTGTGGTACCACTATACTACGTGATCCATAGCAGAAAAAACCCTCGATTAGGTCAACATGTATGTTAAAACTACGAAAGTGTGACCCTGATGAGGGCAAATCCCAGGCCTAACCTAGACCTAACATGCGTTATCCTCTAAAATATTTATCAAGACCAGGTTTAATTGAATGTTTCAGTGTGGTACCACACTACTGCGTGATCCAAACCAGAAAAAACCCAGGATCTGTTCAACAAGTATGTGAAAAATGCGAAAGTATGATCCTGACGAGGGCAAATCCCAGACCTATCCCAGACCTAACTAGAGTTGTCGTCTAAAATAGTGATGGAAACCAGGTTTAATTGACTGTTTCAGAGTGGTACTACATTACTACGTGATGCAATCCAGAAATAGCCCAGGATCTAGCCATGAATTATGAGAAATATGCGAAAGTATGAGCCTGATGAGGGCAAATCCTAGAGCTCACCCAGACCTAACATGCGTTATCCTCAAAAATATTGATCGAAACCTGGTTTAATGGACTGTTTCAGTGTGGTACCACATTACTACGTGATCCAAACCAGAAAAGGCCCAGAATCTGGCCATCAAGTATGAGAAATATGCGAAAGTATGACCCTGATGAGGGCAAATCCCAGGCCTAACCTAGACCTAACATGCGTTATCCTCTAAAATATTTATCAAGACCAGGTTTAATTGAATGTTTCAGTGTGGTACCACATTACTGCGTGATCCAAACCAGAAAAAACCCAGGATCTGTTCAACAAGTATGTGAAGAATGCGAAAGTATGATCCTGACGAGGGCAAATCCCAGACCTATCCCAGACCTAACTTGAGTTGTCGTCTAAAATAGTGATGGAAACCAGGTTTAATTGACTGTTCAGTGTGGTACTACATTACTGCGTGATGCAATCCAGAAATAGCCCAGGATCTAGCCATGAATTATGAGAAATATGCGAAAGTATGAGCCTGATGAGGGCAAATCCTAGACCTAACCCAGACCTAACATGCGTTATCCTCAAAAATATTGATCGAAACCAGGTTTAATGGACTGTTTCAGTGTGGTACCACATTACTACGTTATCCAAACCAGAAAAGGCCCAGAATCTGGCCATCAAGTGTGAGAAATATGCGAAAGCATGACCCTGATGAGACTATCCCAGACCTAACTTGAGTTGTCCTCTAAAATAGTGATGGAAACCAGGTTTAATTGACTGTTTCAGAGTGGTACTACATTACTACGTGATGCAATCCAGAAATAGCCCAGGATCTAGCCATGAATTATGAGAAATATGCGAAAGTATGAGCCTGATGAGGGCAAATCCCAGGCCTAACCTAGACCTAACATGCGTTGTCCTCTAAAATATTGATGGAAACCAGGTTTAATTGACTGTTTCAGTGTTGTACTACATTACTGCGTGACGCAATCCAGAAAAAGCCTAGGATCTAGCCATCAAGTATGAGAAATATGCGAAAGAATGAGCCTGACGAGAGCAAATCCCAGACCTAACCTAGACCTAACATGAATTATTCTCTAAAATATTGATCGAAACCAGGTTTCATGGACTGTTTTAGTGTGGTACCACATTACTACGTGATCCAAACCACAAAAAACCCAGGATCTGTTCAACAAGTATGTGAAAAATCCGAAAGTATGAGTCTGATCAGGGCAAATCCCAGGCCTAACCTAGACATAACATGCGTTATCCTCTAAAATATTGATAGAAACCACGTTGAGTGGACTGTTTCAGTGTGGTACCACATTACTACGTGATCCAATGCAGAAATAGCTCAGGATCTAGCTATGAAGTATGAGAAATATGCGAAAGTATGAGCCTGATGAGGGCAAATCCCAGGCTTAACCTAGACCTAACATGCGTTATCCTCAAAAGTATAGATCGAAACCAGGTTTAATCGACTGTTTCAGTGTGGTACCACATTACTACATGACCCAAACCAGAAAAAAACCCAGGATCTGTTCAACAAGTATGTGAAGTATGCGAAAGTATGAATCTGATGAGAGCTAATCCCAGGCCTAACCTAGACATAGCATGCGTTATCCTATAAAATATTCATCGAAACCAGGTTGAGTGGACTGTTTCAGTGTGGTACCACATTACTGCCTGATCCAAACCAGGAAAAACCCAGTACCTAGCCATCAAGTATGTGAAATATGCGAAAGAATGAGCCTGATGAGAGCAAATCCCAGACCTAACCTAGACCTAACATGTGTTATCCTCAAAAATATTGATCGAAACCAGGTTTAATGGACTGTTTCAGTGTGGTACCACATTACTACGTGATCCAATCCAGGAAGAGCCCAGGATCTAGCCATGAAGTATTAGAAATATGCGAAAGTATGATCCTGACGAGGGCAAATCCTAGAACTAACCCAGACCTAACATGCGTTATCCTCAAAAATATTGATCGAAACCAGGTTTAATGGACTGTTTCAGTGTGGTACCACATTACTACGTGATCCAAACTAGAAAAAACCCAGGATCTGTTCAACAAGTATGTGAAAAGCGCGAAAGTATGACCCTGATGAGGCCAAATCGCAGGCCTAACCTAGACCTAACATGCGTTATCCTCTAAAATATTCATCGAAACCAGGTTTAATGGACTGTTTCAGTGTGGTACCACATTACTACGTGATCCAAACCAGGAAAAACCCAGTACCTAGCCATCAAGTATGTGAAATATGCGAAAGAATGAGCCTGATGAGAGCAAATCCCAGACCTAACCTAGACCTAACATGTGTTATCCTCAAAAATATTGATCGAAACCAGGTTTCATGGACTGTTTTAGTGTGGTACCACATTACTACGTGATCCAAACCACAAAAAACCCAGGATCTGTTCAACAAGTATGTGAAAAATCCGAAAGTATGAGTCTGATCAGGGCAAATCCCAGGCCTAACCTAGACATAACATGCGTTATCCTCTAAAATATTGATAGAAACCACGTTGAGTGGACTGTTTCAGTGTGGTACCACATTACTACGTGATCCAATGCAGAAATAGCTCAGGATCTAGCTATGAAGTATGAGAAATATGCGAAAGTATGAGCCTGATGAGGGCAAATCCCAGGCTTAACCTAGACCTAACATGCGTTATCCTCAAAAGTATAGATCGAAACCAGGTTTAATCGACTGTTTCAGTGTGGTACCACATTACTACATGACCCAAACCAGAAAAAAACCCAGGATCTGTTCAACAAGTATGTGAAGTATGCGAAAGTATGAATCTGATGAGAGCTAATCCCAGGCCTAACCTAGACATAGCATGCGTTATCCTATAAAATATTCATCGAAACCAGGTTGAGTGGACTGTTTCAGTGTGGTACCACATTACTGCCTGATCCAAACCAGGAAAAACCCAGTACCTAGCCATCAAGTATGTGAAATATGCGAAAGAATGAGCCTGATGAGAGCAAATCCCAGACCTAACCTAGACCTAACATGTGTTATCCTCAAAAATATTGATCGAAACCAGGTTTAATGGACTGTTTCAGTGTGGTACCACATTACTACGTGATCCAATCCAGGAAGAGCCCAGGATCTAGCCATGAAGTATTAGAAATATGCGAAAGTATGATCCTGACGAGGGCAAATCCTAGAACTAACCCAGACCTAACATGCGTTATCCTCAAAAATATTGATCGAAACCAGGTTTAATGGACTGTTTCAGTGTGGTACCACATTACTACGTGATCCAAACTAGAAAAAACCCAGGATCTGTTCAACAAGTATGTGAAAAGCGCGAAAGTATGACCCTGATGAGGCCAAATCGCAGGCCTAACCTAGACCTAACATGCGTTATCCTCTAAAATATTCATCGAAACCAGGTTTAATGGACTGTTTCAGTGTGGTACCACATTACTATGTGATCCAAACCAGAAAAAACCCAGGATCTGTTCCAGAAGTATGTGAAGAACGCGATAGTATGAGCCTGATGGGGGCGAATCCCAGACCTATCCCAGACCTAACTTGCGTTATCCTCTAAAATATTGATCGAAACCAGGTTTAATGGACTGTTTCAGTGTGGTACCACATTACTACGTGATCCAATCCAGGAAGAGCCCAGGATCTAGCCATGAAGTATTAGAAGTATGCGAAAGTATGATCCTGACGAGGGCAAATCCTAGAACTAACCCAGACCTAACATGCGTTATCCTCAAAAATATTGATCGAAACCAGGTTTAATGGACTGTTTCAGTGTGGTACCACATCACTATGTGATCCAAACCAGAAAAAACCCAGGATCTGTTCCAGAAGTATGTGAAGAACGCGATAGTATGAGCCTGATGGGGGCGAATCCCAGACCTATCCCAGACCTAACTTGCGTTATCCTCTAAAATATTGATCGAAACCAGGTTTAATCGACTGTGTCAGTGTGGCACCGCATTATTACGTGATCCAAACCAGAAAAAAAACCAGGATCTGTTCAGCGAGTATGTGAAGTGTGCGAAACTATGAGTCTGATGAGGGCAAATCCCAGAACTATCCCATACCTAACTTGCGTTATCCTCTAAAATATTGATCGAAACCAGGTTTAATCGACTGTGTCAGTGTGGCACCGCATTATTACGTGATCCAAACCAGAAAAAAAACCAGGATCTGTTCAACAAGTATGTGAAAAATGCGAAAGTATGATCCTGACGAGGGCAAATCCCAGACCTATCCCAGACCTAACTTGCGTTGTCCTCTAAAATATTGATGGAAACCAGGTTTAATTGACTGTTTCAGTGTGGTACTACATTACTACGTGATGCAATCCAGAAATAGCCCAGGATTTAGCCATGAATTATGAGAAATATGCGAAAGTATGAGCCTGATGAGGGCAAATCCCAGGCCTAACCTAGACCTAACATGCATTATCCTCTAAAATATTGATCGAAACCAGGTTTAATGGACTGTTTCAGTGTGGTACCACATTACTATGTGATCCAAACCAGAAAAAACCCAGGATCTGTTCATGAAGTATGTGAAGAACGCGATAGTATGAGCCTGATGGGGGCGAATCCCAGACATATCCCAGACCTAACTTGCGTTATCCTCTAAAATATTGATCGAAACCAGGTTTAATGGACTGTTTCAGTGTGGTACCACTTTACTACGTGATCCAAAGCAGAAAAAACCCTCGATCAGGTCAACATGTATGTTGAAACTGCGAAAGTATGACCCTGATGAGGGCAAATCGCAGGCCTAACCTAGACCTAACATGCGTTATCCTCTAAAATATTCATCGAAACCAGGTCTAATGGATTGTTTCAGTGTGGTAACACATTACTACGTGATCCAAACCAGAAAAAACCGAGATCTGTTCAACAAGTATGTGAAAAACGAGAAAGTATGAGCCTGATGAGGGCGTATCCCAGACTTATCCCAGACCTAACTTGCGTTATCCTCTAAAATATTGATCGAAACCAGGTTTACTTTACTGTTTCATTGTGGTAACACATTACGACATGATCCAATCCAGAAATAGCCCAGGATCTAGCCATGAAGTATGAGAAATATGCGAAAGTATGAGCCTGATGAGGGCAAATCCTAGTCATAACCCAGACCTAACATGCGTTATCCTCTAAAATATTTATCAAGACCAGGTTTAATTGATTGCTTCAGTGTGGTACCACATTACTACATGATCCACACCAGAAAAAACCCAGGATCCGTTCAAGAAGTATGTGAAAAATGCGAAAGTATGAGTCTGATGAGTGAAAATCTCAGGCCTAACATAGACCTAACATGCGTTATCCTCTAAAATATTGATCGAATCCAGGTTTAATTGACTGTTTTAGTGTGGTACCACATTACTACGTGATCCAAACCAGAAAAAAACCCAGGAGTTGTTCAACAAGTACGTAAAGAATGCGAAAATATGTGTCTGATGAGGGCAAATCCCAGGCCTAACCTAGACCTAACATGCGTTATCCTCTAAAATATTCATTGAAACCAGGTTTAATGGACTGTTTCAGTGTGGTACCACGTTACTACGTGATCCAAACCAGAAAAAAACCCAGGATCTTGTCAACGAGTATGTGAAGTGTGCGAAAGTATGAGTCTGATGGGTGAAAATCCCAGACCTATCCCAGACCTAACATGCGTTGTCCTCTAAAATATTGATCGAAACCAGAGTTAATTGACTGTTTCAGTGTGGTTCTACATTACTATGTGATCGAATCCAGAAAAAGCTCAGGATCTAGCCATCAAGTATGAGAAATATGCGAAAGAATGAGCCTGATGAGAGCAAATCCCAGACCTAACCTAGACCTAACGTGTGTTATCCTCAAAAATATTGATCGAAACCAGGTTTGATGGACGGTTTCAGTGTGGTACAACAATAATACGTGATCCAATCCAGAAGAGCCCAGGATCTAGCCATGAAGTATTAGAAATATGCGAAAGTATGAGCCTGATGAGGGCAAATCCCAGGCCTAACCTAGACATAACATGCGTTATCCTCTAAAATATTGATGGAAACCAGGTTTAATTGACTGTTTCAGTGTGGTACTACATTACTACGTGATGCAATCCAGAAATAGCCCAGGATCTAGCCATGAAGTATGAGAGATATGCGAAAGTATGAGCCTGATGAGGGCAATTCCTAGACCTAACCCAGGCCTAACATGCGTTATCCTCAAAGATATTGATCGAAACCAGGTTTAATGGACTGTTTCAGTGTGGTACCACATTACTACGTGATCCAAACCAGAAAAAACCCAGGATCTGTTCAACAAGTATGTGAAAAATGCGAAAGTATGAGTCTGATGAGGGCAAATCCCAGACCTAACCTAGACCTAACATGAGTAATTCTCTAATATATTAATCGAAAGCAGGTTTAATCGACAGTTTCAGTGTGGTACCACATTACTACGTGATCCAAACTAGAAAAAGCCCAGAATCTGGTCATCAACTATGAGAAATATGCGAAAGTACGAGCCTGATGAGAGCAAATCCCAGGCCTAACCAAGACCTAACATGCGTTGTTCTCTAAAATATTGATCGAAACCAGGTTTAATGGACTGTTTCAGTGTGATACCACATTACTACGTGATCCAATCCAGAAAAAATCCAGGATCCGTTCAACAAGTATGTGAAGAATGCGAAAGTATGAGTCTGATGAAGGAAAATCCCAGACCTAACCTAGACCTAACATGAGTTATTCTCTAAAATATTGATCGAAACCAGGTTTAATGGACTGTTTCAGTGTGCTACCACATTACTACGTGATTTAAACCAGAAAAAACCCAGGATCCGTTCAACAAGTATGTGAAGAATGCGAAAGTATGTGTCGGATGAGGGAAAATCCCAGTCCTAACCTAGACCTAACATGCGTTATCCTCTAAAATATTGATCGAAACCAGGTTTAATGGACTGTTTCAGTGTGATACCACATTACTACGTGATCCAAACCAGAAAAAACCCAGGATCCGTTCAACAAGTATGTGAAGAATGCGAAAGTATGAGTCTGATGAAGGAAAATCCCAGACCTAACCTAGACCTAACATGAGTTATTCTCTAAAATATTGATCGAAACCAGGGTTAACCGACTGTTTCAGTGTGGTACCACATTATTGCGTGATCCAAACCAGAAAAATACCCAGGATCTGTTCAACAAGTATGTGAAGAACGCGGAAATATGACCCTGATGAGGGCAAATCCCGGGCCTAACCTAGACCTAACATGCGTTATCCTCAAAAATATTGATCGAAACCAGGTTTAATCGACTGCTTCAGTGTGGTACCACAATACTACCTGATCCATTCCAGAAAAAGCCCTGGGTCTAGCCATCAAGTATGAGAAATATGCGAAGGTATGAGCCTGATAAGGGCAAATCATAGGCCTAACCTAGACATAACATGCGTTATCCTCTAAAATATTGATCGAAACCAGGTTTAATGGACTGTTTCAGTGTGGCACCACATCACTACGTGATCCAAACGAGAAAAATACCCAGGATCCGTTCAACAAGTATGTGAGGAATGCGAAACTATGTGTCTGATGAGGGCAAATCACAGGCCTAACCTAGACATAACATGCGTTATCCTCAAAAATATTAATCGAAACCAGGTTTAATGGACTGTTTCAGTGTGGTACCACATTACTACGGGATCCAAACCAGAAAAAGCACAGAATCAGGCCATCAAGTATGAGAAATTTGCGAAAGTACGAGCCTGATGAGAGCAAATCACAGACCTAACCTAGACCTAACATGAGTAATTCTCTAATATATTAATCGAAAGCAGGTTTAATCGACAGTTTCAGTGTGGTACCACATTACTACGTGATCCAAACCAGAAAAAACCCAGGATCCGTTCAACAAGTATGTGAAGAATGCGAAAGTATGTGTCTGATGAGGGCAAATCACAGGCCTAACCTAGACATAACATGCGTTATCCTCTAAAATATTGATCGAAACCAGGTTTAATGGACTGTTTCAGTGTGGTACCACATTACTACGGGATCAAATCCAGAAAAAGCCCTGGGTCTAGCCATCAAGTATGAGAAATATGCGAAAGTATGAGCCTGATGAGGGCAAATCCTAGACCTGACCCAGACCTAACATGCGTTATCCTCTAAAATATTTATCAAGACCAGGTTTAATTGGCCGTTTCAGTGTGGTACCACATCACTACGTGATCCAAACCAGAAAAATACCCAGGATCCGTTCAACAAGTATGTGAAGAATGCGAAAGTATGTGTCTGATGAGGGCAAATCACAGGCCTAACCTAGACATAACATGCGTTATCCTCAAAAATATTGATCGAAACCAGGTTTAATGGACTGTTTCATTGTGGTACCACATTACTACGGGATCCAAACCAGAAAAAGCACAGAATCAGGCCATCAAGTATGAAAAATTTGCGAAAGTACGAGCCTGATGAGAGCAAATCCCAGACCAATCCTAGACCTAACATGAGTTATTCTCAAATATATTGATCGAAAGCAGGTTTAATCGACAGTTTCAGTGTGGTACCACATTACTACGTGATCCAAACCAGAAAAAACCCAGGATACGTTCAACAAGTATGCGAAGAATGCGAAAGTATGTGTCTGATGAGGGAAAATCCCAGGCCTATCTTAGACCTAACATGCGTTATCCTCTAAAATATTGATCGAAACCAGGTTTAATGGACTGTTTCAGTGTGGTACCGTATTACTACACGATCGAAACCAGAAAAAACCCAGGATCTGTGCAACAAGTATGTGAAAAACGCGAAACTATGAGCGTGATGAGGGCAAATCCCAGACCCATCCTAGACCTAACATGAGTTATGCTCTAAAATATTGATCGAAAGCAGGTTTAATGGACTGTTTCAGTGTGGTACCACATCACTACGTGATCCAAACCAGAAAAATACCCAGGATCCGTTCAACAAGTATGTGAAGAATGCGAAAGTATGAATCCGATGAGGGCAAATCCCAGGCCTAACCTAGACCTAACATGCGTTTCCCTCGAAAATATTTATCAGTACCAGGTTTAGTTGAATGTTTCAGTGTGGTACCACATTTCTATGCGATCCAAACCGGAAAAAAACCCAGGATCTGTTCAACAAGTATGTGAAGTATGCGAAAGTATGAATCCGATGAGAGCAAATCCCAGACCTAACCAAGAGCTAACATGAGTTATCCTCTAAAATATTGATCGAAACCAGGTTTAATCGACTATTTCTGTGTGGTGCCACATTACTACGTGATCCAAACCAGAAAAATACCCAGGATCGGTTCAACAAGTATGTGAAGAACCCGGAAATATGACCCTGATGAGGGCAAATCCCAGACCTATACCAGACCTAACTAGCGTTATCATCTTAGATATTGATCGAAACCAGGTTTAATCGACTGTTTCAGTGTGGTACCACATTACTACGTGATCCAAACCAGAAAAAGCACAGAATCTGGCCATCAAGTATGAGAAACTTGCGAAAGTACGAGCCTGATAAGAGCAAATCCCAGACCTAACCTAGGCCTAACACGAGTTATTCTCAAAAGTATTGATCGAAACCAGGTTTTATGGACTGTTTCAGTGTGGTACCACATCACTACGTGATGCAAACCAGAAAAATACCCAGGATCCGTTCAACAAGTATGTGAAGTATGCGAAAGTATGAATCCGATGAGGGCAAATCCCAGGCCTAACCTAGACCTAACATGCGTTTCCCTCGAAAATATTTATCAGTACCAGGTTTAATTGAATGTTTCAGTGTGGTACCACATTTCTATGCGATCCAAACCGGAAAAAAACCCAGGATCTGTTCAACAAGTATGTGAAGTATGCGAAAGTATGAATCCGATGAGGGTAAATCCCAGGCCTAACCCAGACCTAACTTGCGTTGTCCTCTAAAATATTGATGGAAACCAGGTTTAATTGACTGTTTTAGTGTGGTACCACTTTACTACGTGATCCATAGCAGAAAAAACACTCGATTAGGTCAACATGTATGTTAAAACTGCGAAAGTATGACCCTGATGAGGGCAAATCCCAGGCCTAACCTAGACCTAACATGCGTTATCCTCTAAAATATTTATCAAGACCAGGTTTAATTGAATGTTTCAGTGTGGTACCACACTACTGCGTGATCCAAACCAGAAAAAACCCAGGATCTGTTCAACAAGTATGTGAAAAATGCGAAAGTATGATCCTGACGAGGGCAAATCCCAGACCTATCCCAGACCTAACTTGAGTTGTCGTCTAAAATAGTGATGGAAACCAGGTTTAATTGACTGTTTCAGTGTGGTACTACATTACTACGTGATGCAATCCAGAAACAGCCCAGGATCTAGCCATGAATTATGAGAAATATGCGAAAGTATGAGCCTGATGAGGGCAAATCCTAGACCTAACCCAGACCTAACATGCGTTATCCTCAAAAATATTGATCGAAACCAGGTTTAATGGACTGTTTCAGTGTGGTACCACATTACTACGTGATCCAAAACAGAAAAGGCCCAGAATCTGGCCATCAAGTATAAGAAATATGCGAAAGCATGACCCTGATGAGACTAACCCAGACCTAACTTGAGTTGTCCTCTAAAATAGTGATGGAAACCAGTTTTAATTGACTGTTTCAGTGTGGTACTACATTACTACGTGATGCAATCCAGAAATAGCCCGGGATCTAGCCACAAAATTATGAGAAATATGCGAAAGTATGAGCCTGATGAGGGCAAATCCTAGACCTCATCCAGACCTAACATGCGTTATCCTCAAAAATATTGATCGAAACCAGGTTTAATGGACTGTTTCAGTGTGGTACCACATTACTACGTGATCCAAACCAGAAATGGCCCAGAATCTGGCCATCAAGTATGAGAAATATGCGAAAGTATGACCCTGATGAGGGCAAATCCCAGGCCTAACCTAGACCTAACATGCGTTGTCCTCTAAAATATTGATGGAAACCAGGTTTAATTGACTGTTTCGGTGTTGTACTACATTACTGCGTGACGCAATCCAGAAAAAGCCCAGGATCTAGCCATCAAGTATGAGAAATATGCGAAAGAATGAGTCTGATGAGAGCAAATCCCACACCTAACCTAGACCTAACATGAATTATTCTCTAAAATATTGATCGAAACCAGGTTTAATGGACTGTTTTAGTGTGGTACCACATTACTACGTGATCCAAACCATAAAAAACCCAGGATACGTTCAACAAGTATGCGAAGAATGCGAAAGTATGTGTCTGATGAGGGAAAATCCCAGGCCTATCTTAGACCTAACATGCGTTATCCTCTAAAATATTTATCATGACCAGGTTTAATTGAATGTTTCAGTGTGGTACCACATTACTACGTGATCCAAACCAGAAATAGCCCAGGATCTAGCCATGAAGTATGAAAAATATGCGAAAGTATGAGCCTGATGAGGGCAAATCCTAGACATAACCCAGACATAACATACGTTATCCTCTAAAATATTGATCGAAACCAGGTTTAGTGGACAGTTTCAGTGTGGTACCACATTACTGCGTGATCCAAACCAGAAAAACCCAGGATCTGTTCAACACGTATGTGAAGAATGCGAAAGTATGACCCTGATGAGGGCAAATCCCATACCTATCTCAGACCTAACTCGCGTTGTCCTCTAAAATATTGATCGAAACCAGGTTTAATTGACTGTTTTAGTGTGGTACCACTTTACTACGTGATCCATAGCAGAAAAACCCTCGATTAGGTCAACATGTATGTTAAAACTACGAAAGTGTGACCCTGATGAGGGCAAATCCCATGCCTAACCTAGACCTAACATGCGTTATCCTTTAAAATATTTATCAAGACCAGGTTTAATTGAATGTTTCAGTGTGGTAACACACTACTGCGTGATCCAAACCAGAAAAAACCCAGGATCTGTTCAACAAGTATGTGAAAAATGCGAAAGTATGATCCTGACGAGGGCAAATCCCAGACCTATCCCAGACCTAACTTGAGTTGTCGTCTAAAATAGTGATGGAAACCAGGTTTAATTGACTGTTTCAGTGTGGTACTACATTACTGCGTGATGCAATCCAGAAATAGCCCAGGATCTAGCCATGAATTATGAGAAATATGCGAAAGTATGAGCCTGATGAGGGCAAATCCTAGACCTAACCCAGACCTAACATGCGTTATCCTCAAAAATATTGATCGAAACCAGGTTTAATGGACTGTTTCAGTGTGGTACCACATTACTACGTTATCCAAACCAGAAAAGGCCCAGAATCTGGCCATCAAGTGTGAGAAATATGCGAAAGCATGACCCTGATGAGACTATCCCAGACCTAACTTGAGTTGTCCTCTAAAATAGTGATGGAAACCAGGTTTAATTGACTGTTTCAGAGTGGTACTACATTACTACGTGATGCAATCCAGAAATAGCCCAGGATCTAGCCATGAATTATGAGAAATATGCGAAAGTATGAGCCTGATGAGGGCAAATCCTAGACCTCACCCAGACCTAACATGCGTTATCCTCAAAAATATTGATCGAAACCAGGTTTAATGGACTGTTTCAGTGTGGTACCACATTACTACGTGATCCAAACCAGAAAGGGCCCAGAATCTGGCCATCAAGTATGAGAAATATGCGAAAGAATGAGCCTGACGTGAGCAAATCCCAGACCTAACCTAGACCTAACATGAATTATTCTCTAAAATATTGATCGAAACCAGGTTTCATGGACTGTTTTAGTGTGGTACCACATTACTACGTGATCCAAACCATAAAAAACCCAGGATCTGTTCAACAAGTATGTGAAAAATCCGAAAGTATGAGTCTGATGAGGGCAAATCCCAGGCCTAACCTAGACATAACATGCGTTATCCTCTAAAATATTGATAGAAACCACGTTGAGTGGACTGTTTCAGTGTGGTACCACATTACTACGTGATCCAATGCAGAAATAGCTCAGGATCTAGCTATGAAGTGTGAGAAATATGCGAAAGTATGAGCCTGATGAGGGCAAATCCCAGGCTTAACCTAGACCTAACATGCGTTATCCTCAAAACTATAGATCGAAACCAGGTTTAATCGATTGTTTCAGTGTGGTACCACATTACTACATGATCCAAACCAGAAAAAAACCCAGGATCTGTTCAACAAGTATGTGAAGTATGCGAAAGTATGAATCTGATGAGAGCTAATCCCAGGCCTAACCTAGACATAACATGCGTTATCCTATAAAATATTCATCGAAACCAGGTTGAGTGGACTGTTTCAGTGTGGTACCACATTACTGCGTGATCCAAACCAGGAAAAACCCAGTATCTAGCCATCAAGTATGTGAAATATGCGAAAGAATGAGCCTGATGAGAGCAAATCCCAGACCTAACCTAGACCTAACATGTGTTATCCTCAAAAATATTGATCGAAACCAGGTTTAATGGACTGTTTCAGTGTGGTACCACATTACTACGTGATCCAAACCAGAAAAAACCCAGGATCTGTTCAACAAGTATGTGAAAAACGCGAAAGTATGACCCTGATTAGGCCAAATCGCAGGCCTAACCTAGACCTAACATGCGTTATCCTCTAAAATATTCATCGAAACCAGGTTTAATGGACTGTTTCAGTGTGGTACCACATTACTACGTGATCCAATCCAGGAAGAGCCCAGGATCTAGCCATGAAGTATTAGAAGTATGCGAAAGTATGATCCTGACGAGGGCAAATCCTAGAACTAACCCAGAACTAACATGCGTTATCCTCAAAAATATTGATCGAAACCAGGTTTAATGGACTGTTTCAGTGTGGTACCACATTACTATGTCATCCAAACCAGAAAAAACCCAGGATCTGTTCCAGAAGTATGTGAAGAACGCGATAGTATGAGCCTGATGGGGGCGAATCCCAGACCTATCCCAGACCTAACTTGCGTTATCCTCTAAAATATTGATCGAAACCAGGTTTAATCGACTGTGTCAGTGTGGCACCGCATTACTACGTGATCCAAACCAGAAAAAAAACCAGGATCTGTTCAGCGAGTATGTGAAGTGTGCGAAACTATGAGTCTGACGAGGGCAAATCCCAGAACTATCCCATACCTAACATGCGTTATCCTCTAAAATAGTGATCGAAACCAGGGTTAATTGACTGTTTCAGTGTGGTTCTACATTACTACGTGATCCAATCCAGAAAAAGCACAGGATCTAGCCATCAAGTATGAGTAATATGCGAAAGAATGTGCCTGATGGGAGCAAATCCCAGACCTAACCTAGACCTAACATGTGTTATCCTCAAAAATGTTGATCGAAACCAGGTTTAATGGACTGTTTCAGTGTGGTACTACATTACTACGTGATGCAATCCAGAAATAGCCCCGGATTTAGCCATGAATTATGAGAAATATGCGAAAGTATGAGCCTGATGAGGGCAAATCCCAGGCCTAACCTAGACCTAACATGCATTATCCTCTAAAATATTCATCGAAACCAGGTCTAATGGATTGTTTCAGTGTGGTACCACATTACTATGTGATCCAAACCAGAAAAAACCCAGGATCTGTTCATGAAGTATGTGAAGAACGCGATAGTATGAGCCTGATGTGGGCGAATCCCAGACATATCCCAGACCTAACTTGCGTTATCCTCTAAAATATTGATCGAAACCAGGTTTAATGGACTGTTTCATTGTGGTACCACTTTACTACGTGATCCAAAGCAGAAAAACCCCTCGATCAGGTCAACATGTATGTTGAAACTGCGAAAGTATGACCCTGATGAGGGCAAATCGCAGGCCTAACCTAGACCTAACATGCGTTATCCTCTAAAATATTCATCGAAACCAGGTCTAATGGATTGTTTCAGTGTGGTAACACATTACTACGTGATCCAAACCAGAAAAAACCGAGATCTGTTCAACAAGTATGTGAAAAACGAGAAAGTATGAGCCTGATGAGGGCGTATCCCAGACTTATCCCAGACCTAACTTGCGTTATCCTCTAAAATATTGATCGAAACCAGGTTTACTTTACTGTTTCATTGTGGTAACACATTACCACATGATCCAATCCAGAAATAGCCCAGGATCTAGCCATGAAGTATGAGAAATATGCGAAAGTATGAGCCTGATGAGGGCAAATCCTAGTCATAACCCAGACCTAACATGCGTTATCCTCTAAAATATTTATCAAGACCAGGTTTAATTGATTGCATCAGTGTGGTACCACATTACTACATGATCCACACCAAAAAAAACCCAGGATCCGTTCAAGAAGTATGTGAAAAATGCGAAAGTATGAGTCTGATGAGTGATAATCTCAGGCCTAACATAGACCTAACATGCGTTATCCTCTAAAATATTGATCGAATCCAGGTTTAATTGACTGTTTTAGTGTGGTACCACATTACTACGTGATCCAAACCAGAAAAAAACCCAGGAGTTGTTCAACAAGTACGTAATGAATGCGAAAATATGTGTCTGATGAGGGCAAATCCCAGGCCTAACCTAGACCTAACATGCGTTATCCTCTAAAATATTGATCGAAACCAGGGTTAATCGACAGTTTCAGAGTGGTACAACAATTACTACGTGATCCAATCTAGAAAAAGCCCAGGATCTAGCCATCAAGTATGAAAATTTGCGAAAGTATGAGCCTGATGAGGGCAAATTCTAGACCTATCCCAGACCTAACATGCGTTATCCTCTAAAATATTCATTGAAACCAGGTTTAATGGACTGTTTCAGTGTGGTACCACATTACTACGTGATCCAAACCAGAAAAAAGCCCAGGATCTTGTCAACGAGTATGTGAAGTGTGCGAAAGTATGAATCTGATGGGTGAAAATCCCAGACCTATCCCAGACCTAACATGCGTTGTCCTCTAAAATATTGATCGAAACCAGAGTTAATTGACTGTTTCAGTGTGGTTCTACATTACTACGTGATCGAATCCAGAAAAAGCTCAGGATCTAGCCTTCAAGTATGAGAAATATGCGAAAGAATGAGCCTGATGAGAGCAAATCCCAGACCTAACCTAGACCTAACGTGTGTTATTCTCAAAAATATTGATCGAAACCAGGTTTGATGGACGGTTTCAGTGTGGTACAACAATAATACGTGATCCAATCCAGAAGAGCCCAGGATCTAGCCATGAAGTATTAGAAATATGCGAAAGTATGAGCCTGATGAGGGCAAATCCCAGGCCTAACCTAGACATAACATGCGTTATCCTCTAAAATATTGATGGAAACCAGGTTTAATTGACTGTTTCAGTGTGGTACTACATTACTACGTGATGCAATCCAGAAATAGCCCAGGATCTAGCCATGAAGTATGAGAAATATGCGAAAGTATGAGCCTGATGAGGGCAATTCCTAGACCTAACCCAGGCCTAACATGCGTTATCCTCAAAGATATTGATCGAAACCAGGTTTAGTGGACTGTTTCAGTGTGGTACCACATTACTTCGTGATCCAAACCAGAAAAAACCCAGGATCTGTTCAACAAGTATGTGAAATATGCGAAAGAATGAGCCTGATGAGAGCAAATCCCAGACCTAACCTAGACCTAACATGTGTTATCCTCAAAAATATTGATCGAAACCAGGTTTAATGGACTGTTTCAGTGTGGTACCACATTACTACGTGATCCAATCCAGGAAGAGCCCAGGATCTAGCCATGAAGTATTAGAAATATGCGAAAGTATGATCCTGACGAGGGCAAATCCTAGAACTAACCCAGACCTAACATGCGTTATCCTCAAAAATATTGATCGAAACCAGGTTTAATGGACTGTTTCAGTGTGGTACCACATTACTACGTGATCCAACCCAGAAAAAACCCAGGATCTGTTCAACAAGTATGTGAAAAACGCGAAAGTATGACCCTGATGAGGCCAAATCGCAGGCCTAACCTAGACCTAACATGCGTTATCCTCTAAAATATTCGTCGAAACCAGGTTTAATGGACTGTTTCAGTGTGGTGCCACATAACTACGTGATACAAACCAGAAAAAAACCCAGGATCTGCCCATCAAGTATGAGAAATATGCGAAAGTACGAGCCTGATGAGAGCAAATCCCTTACCTAACCTAGACCCAACATGAATTATTCTCTAAAATATTGATCGATACCAGGTTTAATGGACTGTCTCAGTGTGGTACCACATTACTAGGTGATCCAAACCAGAAAAAACCCAGGATCTGTTCAACAAGTATGTGAAAAACGCGAAAGTATAAGCCTGATGAGGGCTAATCCCAGACCTATCCCAGACCTAACATGCGTTATCCTCAAAAATATTGATCGAAACCAGGTTTAATGGACTGTTTCAGTGTGGTACCACATTACTATGTGATCCAAACCAGAAAAAACCCAGGATCTGTTCCAGAAGTATGTGAAGAACGCGATAGTATGAGCCTGATGGGGGCGAATCCCAGACCTATCCCAGACCTAACTTGCGTTATCCTCTAAAATATTGATCGAAACCAGGTTTAATCGACTGTGTCAGTGTGGCACCGCATTATTACGTGATCCAAACCAGAAAAAAAACCAGGATCTGTTCAGCGAGTATGTGAAGTGTGCGAAACTATGAGTCTGACGAGGGCAAATCCCAGAACTATCCCATACCTAACATGCGTTATCCTCTAAAATAGTGATCGAAACCAGGGTTAATTGACTGTTTCAGTGTGGTTCTACATTACTACGTGATCCAATCCAGAAAAAGCCCAGGATCTAGCCATCAAGTATGAGTAATATGCGAAAGAATGTGCCTGATGGGAGCAAATCCCAGACCTAACCTAGACCTAACATGTGTTATCCTCAAAAATGTTGATCGAAACCAGGTTTAATGGACTGTTTCAGTGTGGTACTACATTACTACGTGATGCAATCCAGAAATAGCCCGGGATCTAGCCATGAATTATGAGAAATATGCGAAAGTATGAGACTGATGAGGGCAAATCCTAGACCTAACCCAGACCTAACTTGCGTTATCCTGTAAAATATTGATCGAAACCAGGTTGAGTGGACTGTTTCAGTGTGGTACCACACTACTGCGTGATCCAAACCAGAAAAGACCCAGGATCTGTTCAACAAGTATGTGAAAAATGCGAAAGTATGATCCTGACGAGGGCAAATCCCAGACCTATCCCAGACCTAACTTGCGTTGTCCACCAAAATATTGATGGAAACCAGGTTTAATTGACTGTTTCAGTGTGGTACTACATTACTACGTGATGCAATCCAGAAATAGCCCAGGATTTAGCCATGAATTATGAGAAATATGCGAAAGTATGAGCCTGATGAGGGCAAATCCCAGGCCTAACCTAGACCTAACATGCATTATCCTCTAAAATATTGATCGAAACCAGGTTTAATGGACTGTTTCAGTGTGGTACCACATTACTATGTGATCCAAACCAGAAAAAACCCAGGATCTGTTCATGAAGTATGTGAAGAACGCGATAGTATGAGCCTGATGGGGGCGAATCCCAGACATATCCCAGACCTAACTTGCGTTATCCTCTAAAATATTGATCGAAACAAGGTTTAATGGACTGTTTCAGTGTGGTACCACTTTACTACGTGATCCAAAGCAGAAAAAACCCTCGATCAGGTCAACATGTATGTTGAAACTGCGAAAGTATGACCCTGATGAGGGCAAATCGCAGGCCTAACCTAGACCTAACATGCGTTATCCTCTAAAATATTCATCGAAACCAGGTCTAATGGATTGTTTCAGTGTGGTAACACATTACTACGTGATCCAAACCAGAAAAAACCGAGATCTGTTCAACAAGTATGTGAAAAACGAGAAAGTATGAGCCTGATGAGGGCGTATCCCAGACTTATCCCAGACCTAACTTGCGTTATCCTCTAAAATATTGATCGAAACCAGGTTTACTTTACTGTTTCATTGTGGTAACACATTACCACATGACCCAATCCAGAAATAGCCCAGGATCTAGCCATGAAGTATGAGAAATATGCGAAAGTATGAGCCTGATGAGGGCAAATCCTAGTCATAACCCAGACCTAACATGCGTTATCCTCTAAAATATTTATCAAGACCAGGTTTAATTGATTGCTTCAGTGTGGTACCACATTACTACATGATCCACACCAGAAAAAACCCAGGTTCCGTTCAAGAAGTATGTGAAAAATGCGAAAGTATGAGTCTGATGAGTGAAAATCTCAGGCCTAACATAGACCTAACATGCGTTATCCTCTAAAATATTGATCGAATCCAGGTTTAATTGACTGTTTTAGTGTGGTACCACATTACTACGTGATCCAAACCAGAAAAAAACCCAGGAGTTGTTCAACAAGTACGTAAAGAATGCGAAAATATGTGTCTGATGAGGGCAAATCCCAGGCCTAACCTAGACCTAACATGCGTTATCCTCTAAAATATTGATCGAAACCAGGGTTAATCGACAGTTTCAGTGTGGTACAACAATTACTACGTGATCCAATCTAGAAAATGCCCAGGATCTAGCCATCAAGTATGAAAATTTGCGAAAGTATGAGCCTGATGAGGGCAAATTCTAGACCTATCCCAGACCTAACATGCGTTATCCTCTAAAATATTCATTGAAACCAGGTTTAATGGACTGTTTCAGTGTGGTACCACATTACTACGTGATCCAAACCAGAAAAAAACCCAGGATCTTGTCAACGAGTATGTGAAGTGTGCGAAAGTATGAGTCTGATGGGTGAAAATCCCAGACCTATCCCAGACCTAACATGCGTTGTCCTCTAAAATATTGATCGAAACCAGAGTTAATTGACTGTTTCAGTGTGGTTCTACATTACTACGTGATCGAATCCAGAAAAAGCTCAGGATCTAGCCATCAAGTATGAGAAATATGCGAAAGAATGAGCCTGATGAGAGCAAATCCCAGACCTAACCTAGACCTAACGTGTGTTATCCTCAAAAATATTGATCGAAACCAGGTTTGATGGACGGTTTCAGTGTGGTACAACAATAATACGTGATCCAATCCAGATGAGCCCAGGATCTAGCCATGAAGTATTAGAAATATGCGAAAGTATGAGCCTGATGAGGGCAAATCCCAGGCCTAACCTAGACATAACATGCGTTATCCTCTAATATATTGATGGAAACCAGGTTTAATTGACAGTTTCAGTGTGGTACTACATTACTACGTGATGCAATCCAGAAATAGCCCAGGATCTAGCCATGAAGTATGAGAAATATGCGAAAGTATGAGCCTGATGAGGGCAATTCCTAGACCTAACCCAGGCCTAACATGCGTTATCCTCAAAGATATTGATCGAAACCAGGTTTAGTGGACTGTTTCAGTGTGGTACCACATTACTTCGTGATCCAAACCAGAAAAAACCCAGGATCTGTTCAACAAGTATGTGAAATATGCGAAAGAATGAGCCTGATGAGAGCAAATCCCAGACCTAACCTAGACCTAACATGTGTTATCCTCAAAAATATTGATCGAAACCAGGTTTAATGGACTGTTTCAGTGTGGTACCACATTACTACGTGATCCAATCCAGGAAGAGCCCAGGATCTAGCCATGAAGTATTAGAAATATGCGAAAGTATGATCCTGACGAGGGCAAATCCTAGAACTAACCCAGACCTAACATGCGTTATCCTCAAAAATATTGATCGAAACTAGGTTTAATGGACTGTTTCAGTGTGGTACCACATTACTACGTGATCCAAACCAGAAAAAACCCAGGATCTGTTCAACAAGTATGTGAAAAACGCGAAAGTATGACCCTGATGAGGCCAAATCGCAGGCCTAACCTAGACCTAACATGCGTTATCCTCTAAAATATTCGTCGAAACCAGGTTTAATGGACTGTTTCAGTGTGGTGCCACATAACTACGTGATACAAACCAGAAAAAAACCCAGGATCTGCCCATCAAGTATGAGAAATATGCGAAAGTACGAGCCTGATGAGAGCAAATCCCTTACCTAACCTAGACCCAACATGAATTATTCTCTAAAATATTGATCGATACCAGGTTTAATGGACTGTCTCAGTGTGGTACCACATTACTAGGTGATCCAAACCAGAAAAAACCCAGGATCTGTTCAACAAGTATGTGAAAAACGCGAAAGTATAAGCCTGATGAGGGCTAATCCCAGACCTATCCCAGACCTAACATGCGTTATCCTCAAAAATATTGATCGAAACCAGGTTTAATGGACTGTTTCAGTGTGGTACCACATTACTATGTGATCCAAACCAGAAAAAACCCAGGATCTGTTCCAGAAGTATGTGAAGAACGCGATAGTATGAGCCTGATGGGGGCGAATCCCAGACCTATCCCAGACCTAACTTGCGTTATCCTCTAAAATATTGATCGAAACCAGGTTTAATCGACTGTGTCAGTGTGGCACCGCATTATTACGAGATCCAAACCAGAAAAAAAACCAGGATCTGTTCAGCGAGTATGTGAAGTGTGCGAAAGTATGAGTCTGACGAGGGCAAATCCCAGAACTATCCCATACCTAACATGCGTTATCCTCTAAAATAGTGATCGAAACCAGGGTTAATGGACTGTTTCAGTGTGGTACTACATTACTACGTGATGCAATCCAGAAATAGCCCAGGATTTAGCCATGAATTATGAGAAATATGCGAAAGTATGAGCCTGATGAGGGCAAATCCCAGGCCTAACCTAGACATAACATGCGTTATCCTCTAAAATATTCATTGAAACCAGGTTTAATGGACTGTTTCAGTGTGGTACCACATTACTTCGTGATCCAAACCAGAAAAAACCCAGGATCTGTTCAACAAGTATGTGAAATATGCGAAAGAATGAGCCTGATGAGGGCAAATCCCAGGCCTAACCTAGACATAACATGCGTTATCCTCTAAAATATTCATTGAAACCAGGTTTAATGGACTGTTTCAGTGTGGTACCACATTACTACGTGATCCGAATCAGAAAAAACCCAGGATCTGTTCAACAAGTATGTGAAAAAGCTAAAGTATGAGCCTGATGAGGGCATATCCCAGCCCTATCCTAGACCTAACGTGTGTTATCCTCAAAAATATTGATCGAAACCAGGTTTGATAGACGGTTTCAGTGTGGTACAACAATAATACGTGATCCAATCCAGAAGAGCCCAGGATCTAGCCATGAAGTATTAGAAATATGCGAAAGTATGAGCCTGATGAGGGCAAATCCCAGGCCTAACCTAGACATAACATGCGTTATCCTCTAAAATATTGATGGAAACCAGGTTCAATTGACTGTTTCAGTGTGGTACTACATTACTACGTGATGCAATCCAGAAATAGCCCAGGATCTAGCCATGTAGTATGAGAGATATGCGAAAGTATGAGCCTGATGAGGGCAATTCCTAGACCTAACCCAGGCCTAACATGCGTTATCCTCAAAGATATTGATCGAAACCAGGTTTAATGGACTCTTTCAGTGTGGTACCACATTACTACGTGATCCGAATCAGAAAAAACCCAGGATCTGTTCAACAAGTATGTGAAAAACGCGAAAGTATGAGCCTGATGAGGGCATATCCCAGCCCTATCCTAGACATAACGTGCGCTATCCGCTAAAATATTGATCGAAACCAGGTTTAATTGACTGTTTCAGTGTGGTGCCACATTACTACCTGATCCAATCCATTAATAGCCCAGGATCTAGCCATGAAGTATGAGAAATATGCGAAAGTATGGGTCTGATGGGGGCAAATCTCAGGCCTAACCTAGACCTAGCATGAGTTATCCTCTAAAATATCGGTCGAAACCAGGTTTAATGGACTGTCTCAGTGTGGTACCACATTACTAGGTGATACAAACCAGAAAAAACCCAGGATCTGTTCAACAAGTATGTGAAAAACGCGAAAGTATAAGCCTGATGAGGGCTAATCCCAGACCTATCCCAGACCTAACTTGCGTTGTCCTCTAAAATATTGATGGAAACCAGGTTTAATCGAATGTTTCTGTGTGGTCCCACATTACTACGTGATCCAAACCAGAAAAAACCCAGGATCAGTTCAACAAGTATGTGAAAAACGCGAAAGTATGAGCCTGATGAGGGCGAATCCCAGACCTATCCCAGACGTAACTTGCGTTATCCTCTAAAATATTGATCGAAACCAGGTTTAATTGACTGCTTCAGTGTGGTACCACATTACTACGTGATCCAATCCAGAAATAGCCCAGGATCTAGCCATGAAGTATGAGAAATATGCGAAAGTATGAGCCTGATGAGGGCAAATCCTAGACCTAACCCAGACCTATCATGCGTTATCCTCAATAATATTGATCGAAACCAGGTTTAATGGACTGGTTCAGTGTGGTACCACATTACTACGTGATCCAATCCAGAAATAGCCGAGGATCTAGCCATGAAGTATTAGAAATATGCGAAAGTATGAGCCTGATGAGGGCAAATCCTAGACCTTACCCAGACCTAACATGCGTTATCCTCTAAAATATTTATCAAGACCAGGTTTAATTGAATGTTTCACTGTGGTACCACATTACTACGTGAACCAAACCAGTAAAAACCCAGGACCCGTTCAACGAGTATGTGAAGAATGCGAAAGTATGAGTCTGATGAGGGCAAATCCCAGACCTATCCCAGACCTAACTTGCGTTATCCTCTAAAGTATTGATCGAAACCAGGTTTAATTGACTGTTTCAGTGCGGTACCACACTACTACGTGATCCAAACCAGAAAAAAACCCAGGAGCTGTTCAACAAGTTCGTGAAAAATGCGAAAGTATGTGTCTGATGAGGGCATATCCCAGGCCTAACCTAGACCTAACATGCGTTATCTTCTAAAATATTGATCGAAAGCAGGTTTAATGGTCTGTTTCCGTGTGGTACCACATTACTATGTGATCCAAACCAGAAAAAGCCCAGAATCTGCCTATCAAGTATGAGAAATATGCGAAAGAATGAGCCTGATTAGGGCAAATCCCCAGACCTATCCCAGACATAACTTGCGTTATCCTCTAAAATATTGGTCGAAACCAGGTTTAATTGACAGTTCTAGTGTGGCACCACTTTACTACGTGGTCCAAAGCAGAAAAAACCCTCGATGAGGTCAACATGTATGTTAAAACTGCGAAAGTATGACCCTGATGAGGGCATATCCCAGACCTAACCTAGACCTAACATGCGTTATGCTCAAACATATTGATCGAAACCAGGTTTAATCAACTGTTTCAGTGTGGTACCACACTACTACGTGATCGAAACCGGAACAAAACCCAGGATCTGTTCAACAAGTATGTGAAGTATGCGAAAATATAAGTCTGATGAGGGCAAATCCCAGGCCTAACCCAGACCTAACTAGCGTTGTCCACTAAAATATTGTTGGAAACCAGGTTTAATTGAAAGTTTCAGTGTGGTACCACATTACTACGTGATCCAAACCAGTAAAAACCCAGGATCCGTTCAACGAGTATGTGAAGAATGCGAAAGTATGAGTCTGATTCCCCGACGGTGTCAGCACGGTGTGTTATGCGGATGACACACTGGTGCTGGCCGTCGGGGCGCACTGGGGGAGGGCCATGCGTCGCGCGGAGGAGGGGTCGCAACGCGTCGTCGACCGGATCAGGGGGATGGGGATGACGGTGGCGGTCCATAAGACCGAGGTGATTGCGTTTCATTCACCTCGGCAGGATCCGCCACCCCCTCTGATTCGGGTGGGTGGGGCTGACATCGAGGTGAAGCCCCAGATCAGGTATCTGGGACTGATCCTCGATAGCCACTGGCGTTTCGAGAAGCATTTCCGCTGCCTGGTCCCCCGGTTGGAAAGGATGGTTGCGGCTCTGGGCCGGATCCTGCCCAACCTGGGGGGCCCGGCGGGCCGAGTTCGTCGCCTCTATGTGGCAATGGTCCAGTCGGTGGCCCTATACGGGGCCCCCGTCTGGGCGGACGACCTGGCTGCCTCCCGGCGCAGCATGACTATGCTGCGTCGGGTGCAGAGGCGCATGGCGCTCAGGGTCGTCCGCGGGTATCGGACCATGTCACATGAGGCGGCGACGGTTCTAGCGGGGATGCCGCCCATGGACCTGCTCGCGCGGTCGCACGCGGTGATGTACCGGCACCGCGTCGACCGTCGCGCGGGGGTGGGGGCGGTCCCGGGCGGGCAGGAACCTGCTTGGGGCGATTTGAAGCGCCAGGCCCGGCAGTCCGTGTTGCTCGCGTGGCAGGAGCGGCTGGCTCTGCCAACCGCGGGGCACCGGACTGTCGGGGCTGTTCGGCCACTCCTGAAGGAGTGGCTGGACAGAGGCCATGGCAGCCTCACCTACCGGCTGGCACAGGTATTTTCCGGGCATGGCAGCTTCGGAAGATACCTGTGCCGGATAGGGAAGGAGCCGACGGCGCGTTGCTGCCACTGCGACGCTGAGCAGGACACGGCGGATCATACCCTGGAGGTATGCCCCGCGTGGGAGGGGGAGCGCCGTGTCCTGGTCGGCGTCGTCGGGCGGGATGTCTCGCTGCCGGGCGTGGTGCGCGCCATGCTCGGCAGCGAGGAGAAGTGGAGGGCCGTGGCCTCCTTCTGCGAGAACGTAATGTTGCGTAACATGCGCTGTCCTTTAAAATATTGATGGAAACCAGGTTTAATTGACTGTTTCGGTGTTGTACTTCATTACTACGTGATGCAATCCAGAAAAAGCCCAGGATCTAGCCATGAAGTATGAGAAATATGCGAAAGTATGGGTCTGATGAGGGCAAATCCCAGACCTGTCCCAGACCTAGCATGCGTTATCCTCTAAAATATTGATGGGAACCACGTTTAATTGACTGTTTCAGTGTGGTACTACATTACTACGTGATGCAATCCAGAAAAAGCCCAGGATCTAGCCATCAAGTATGAGAAATATGCGAAAGTATGATCCTGACGAGGGCAAATCCTAGACCTAACCTAGACATAACATGTGTTACCCTCTAAAATAAAAATCGAAACCAGGTTTATTGGTATGCTTCAGTGTGGTACCACATTACTACGTGATCGAAACCAGAAAAAACCCGGGATCTGTTCAAGAAGTATGTGAGGAATGCGAAAGTATGAGACTGATGAGGGCAAATCCCCAGACCTATCCCAGACATAACTTGCGTTATCCTCAAAAATATTGATCGAAACCATGTTTAATCGACTGGTTCAGAGTGGTACCACATTACTACGTGATCCAAACCAGAAAAAAACCCAGGATCTGTTTAACAAGTATGTGAAGTATGCGTAAGTATGAGTCTGATGAGCGCAAATCCCAGGCCTAACCTAGACATAACATACGTTATCCTCTAAAATATTGATCGAAACCAGGTTTAGTGGACAGTTTCAGTGTGGTACCACATTACTGCGTGATCCAATCCAGAAAAAACCCAGGATCTGTTCAACAAGTATGTGTAAAATGCGAAAGTATGATCCTGACGAGGGCAAATCCCAGACCTATCCCAGACCTAACTTGAGTTGTCCTCTAAAATAGTGATGGAAACCAGGTTTAATTGACTGTTTCAGTGTGGTACTTCATTACTACGTGATGCAATCCAGAAATAGCCCAGGATCTAGCCATGAATTATGAGAAATATGCGAAAGTATGAGCCTGATGAGGGCAAATCCTAGACCTAACCCAGACCTAATATGCGTTATCATCAAAAATATTGATCGAAACCAGGTTTAATGGACTGTTTCAGTGTCGTACCACATTACTACGTGATCCAAACCAGAAAAGGCCCAGAATCTGGCCATCAAGTATGCGAAATATGCGAAAGCATGACCCTGATGAGACTATCCCAGACATAACTTGAGTTGTCCTCTAAAATTGTGATGGAAACCAGGTTTAATTGACTGTTTCAGTGTGGTACTACATCACTACGTGATGCAATCCAGAAATAGCCCAGGATCTAGCCATGAATTATGAGAAATATGCGAAAGTATGAGCCTGATGAGGGCAAATCCTAGACCTCACCCAGATCTAACATGCGTTATCCTCAAAAATATTGATCGAAACCAGGTTTAATGGACTGTTTCAGTGTGGTACCACATTACTACGTGATCCAAACCAGAAAAGGCCCAGAATCTGGCCATCAAGTATGAGAAATATGCAAAAGTATGACCCTGATGAGGGCAAATCCCAGGCCTAACCTAGACCTAACATGCGTTGTCCTCTAAAATATTTATCAAGACCAGGTTTAATTGAATGTTTCAGTGTGGTACCACACCACTGCGTGATCCAAACCGGAAAAAACCCAGGATCTGTACAACAAGTATGTGAAAAATGCGAAAGTATGATCCTGACGAGGGCAAATCCCAGACCTATCCCAGACCTAACTTGAGTTGTCCTCTAAAATAGTGATGGAAACCAGGTTTAATCGACTGTTTCAGTGTGGTACTACATTACTACGTGATGCAATCCAGAAATAGCCCAGGATCTAGCCATGAAGTATGAGAAATATGCGAAAGTATGAGCCTGATGAGGGCAAATCCTAGACCTAACCCAGACATAACTTGCGTTATCCTCTAAAATATTGATCGAAACCAGGTTTAATTGACTGTTTCAGTGTGGTGCCACATTACTACGTGATCCAATCTATAAATAGCCCAGGATCTAGCCATGAAGTATGAGAAATATGCGAAGGTATGGGTCTGATGGGGGCAAAACCCAGGCCTAACCTAGACCTAGCATGCGTTATCCTCTAAAATATTTATCAAGACCAGGTTTAATTGAATGCTTCAGTGTGGTAACACATTACTACGTGAACCAACCCAGAAAAAACCCAGGATCCGTTCAACAAGTATGTGAAGAATGCGAAAGTATGAGTCTGATGAGTGAAAATCCCAGGCGAACCTAGACCTAACTTGCGTTGTCCTCTAAAATATTGATGGGAACCACGTTTAATTGACTGTTTCAGTGTGGTACTACATTACTACGTGATGCAATCCAGAAGAAGCCCAGGATCTAGCCATCAAGTATGAGAAATATGCGAAAGTATGATCCTGACGAGGGCAAATCCTAGACCTAACCTAGACATAACATGCCTTATCCTCTAAAATATTAATCGAAACCAGGTTTAATGGAATGTTTCAGTCTGGTACCACATTACTACGTGATCCAAAACCAGAAAAATCCCAGGATCTGTTAAACATGTATGTGAAAAACGCGAAAGTATGAGCCTGATGAGGGCAAATCCCAGACCTATCCCAGACCTAACATGCGTTATCCTCTAAAATATTGATCGAAACCAGGTTTAATTGACTGTTTCAGTGTGGTCCCACATTACTACGTGATCCAATCCAGAAATAGCCGAGGATCTAGCCATGAAGTATGAGAAATATGCGAAAGAATGAGCCTGATGAGAGCAAATCCCAGACATAACCTAGACCTAACATGTGTTATCCTCTAAAATAAAAATCGAAACCAGGTTTATTAGTATGCTTCAGTGTGGTACCACATTACTACGAGATCGAAACCAGAGAAAACCCGGGATCTGTTCAAGAAGTATGTGAAGAATGCGAAAGTATGAGACTGATGAGGGCAAATCCCCAGACCTATCCCAGACATAACTTGCGTTATCCTCTAAAATATTGATCGATACCAGGTTTAATTGAGAGTTTTAGTGTGGCACCACTTTACTACGTGATCCAAAGCAGAACAAACCCTCGATGAGGTCAACATGTATGTTAAAACTGCGAAAGTATGACACTGATGAGGGCATATCCCAAGCCTAACCTAGACCTAACATGCGTTATCCTCTAAAATATTGATCGAAACCAGGTTTAATGGATTGTTTCAGTGTGGTAACACATTATTACGTGATCCAAACCAGAAAAAACCCTCGATCGGGTCAACATGTATGTTAAAACTGCGAAAGTATGACCCTGATGAGGGCAAATCGCAGGCCTAACCTAGACCTAACATGCGTTATCCTCTAAAATATTCATCGGAACCAGGTTTAATGGATTGTTTCAGTGTGGTAACACATTATTACGTGATCCAAACCAGAAAAACCCGAGATCTGTTCAACAAGTATGTGAAAAACGCGAAAGTATGAGCCTGATGAGGGCGTATCACAGACTTATCCCAGACCTAACTTGCGATATCCTCTAAAATATTGATCGAAACCAGGTTTAATCGACTGCTTCAGTGTGGTACCACATTACTACCTGATCCATTCCAGAATTAGCCCAGGATCTAGCCATGAAGTATGAGAAATATGCGAAAGTATGAGCCTGATGAGGGCAAATCCTAGACCTAACCCAGACCTAACATGCGTTATCCACTAAAATATTTATCATGACCAGGTTTAATTGAATGTTTCAGTGTGGTACCACATTACTACGTGATGCAATCCAGAAAAAGCCCAGGATCTAGCCATCAAGTATGAGAAATATGCGAAAGAACGAGCCTGATGGGGGCAAATCCCAGACCTAACCTAGACCTAACGTGAATTATTCTCTAAAATATTGATCGAAACCAGGTTTAATCGACTGTTTCAGTGTGGTACCACATTACTATGTGATCCAAACCAGAAAAAACCCAGTATCCGTTCAACAAGTATGTGAAGAATGCGAAAGTATAAGTCTGATGAGTGAAAATCCCAGGCCTGACCTAGACCTAACATGCGTTATCCTCAAAAATATTGATCGAAACCTGGTTTAATGGACTGTTTCAGTGTGGTACCACGCTACTACGTGATACAAACCAGAAAAAACCCAGGATCTGTTCAACAAGTATGTGAAAAACGCGAAAGTATGAGCCTGATGAGGGCGAATCCCAGACCTATGCCAGACCTAACTTGCGTTATCCTCTAAAATATTGATCGAAACCAGGTTTAATTGACTGTTTTAGCGTGGTACCACATTACTACGTGATACAATCCAGAAACAGCCCAGGATCTAGCCATGAAGTATGAGAGATATGCGAAAGTATGAGCCTGCTGAGGGCAAATCCTAGACCTAACCGAAGCCTAACATGCGTTACCCTCTAAAATATTTATCAAGACCAGGTTTAATTGATTGTTTCAGTGTGGTCCCACATTACAACGTGATCCAAACCAGAAAAAACCCAGGATCCGTTCAACAAGTATATGAAGAATGCGAAAGTATGAGTCTGATGAGTGAAAATCCCAGGCCTGACCTAGACCTAACATGCGTTATCCTCAAAAATATTGATCGAAACCTGGTTTAATGGACTGTTTCAGTGTGGTACCACGCTACTACGTGATACAAACCAGAAAAAACCCAGGATCTGTTCAACAAGTATGTGAAAAACGCGAAAGTATGAGCCTGATGAGGGCGAATCCCAGACCTATGCCAGACCTAACTTGCGTTATCCTCTAAAATATTGATCGAAACCAGGTTTAATCGACTGTTCTAGAGTGGTACCACACTACTGCGTGATCCAAACCAGAAAAAACCCAGGATCTGTTCAACAAGTATGTGAAAAATGCGAAAGTATGATCCTGATGAGGGCAAATCCTAGACCTCACCCAGACCTAACATGCGTTATCCTCAAAAATATTGATCGAAACCAGGTTTAATGGACTGTTTCAGTGTGGTACCACATTAATACGTGATCCAAACCAGAAAAGGCCCAGAATCTGCCCATCAAGTATGAGAAATATGCAAAAGTATGACCCTGATGAGGGCAAATCCCAGGCCTAACCTAGACCTAACATGCGTTGTCCTCTAAAATATTGATGGAAACCAGGTTTAATTAACTGTTTCAGTGTTGTACTACATTACTGCGTGACGCAATCCAGAAAAAGCCCAGGATCTAGCCATCAAGTACGAGAAATATGCGAGAGCATGAGTCTGATGAGAGCAAATCCCACACCTAAACTAGACCTAACATGAATTATTCTCTAAAATATTGATGGAAACCAAGATTTATTGACTGTTTCAGTGTGGTACTACATTACTACGTGATGCTATCCAGAAAAGCCTATGATCTAGCCATCAAGTATGAGAAATATGCGAAAGTATGTGTCTGATGAGGGCAAATCCCAGATCTGTCCCAGACCTAGCATGCGCTATCCTCTAAAATATTGATGGGAACTACGTTTAATTGACTGTTTCGGTGTGGTACCACATTACTACGTGATCCAATCCAGAAATAGCCGAGGATCTAGCCATGAAGTATGAGAAATATGCGAAAGAATGAGCCTGATGAGAGCAAATCCCAGACATAACCTAGACCTAACATGTGTTATCCTCTAAAATAAAAATCGAAACCAGGTTTATTGGTATGCTTCAGTGTGGTACCACATTACTACGAGATCGAAACCAGAGAAAACCCGGGATCTGTTCAAGAAGTATGTGAAGAATGCGAAAGTATGAGACTGATGGGGGCAAATCCTAGACCTTACCCTGACCTAACATGCGTTATCCTCAAAAATATTTATCAAGACCAGGTTTAATTGAATGTTTCAGTGTGGTACCACATTACTACGTGATCCAAACCAGTAAAAGCACTGGATCCGTTCAACAAGTATGTGAATAATGCGAAAGTATGAGTCTGATGAGTGAAAATCCCAGGCCTAACCTAGACCTAACATGCGTTATCCTCAAAAATATAGATCGAAACCAGGTTTAATCGACTGTTTCAGTGTGGTACCACATTACTGCGTGATCCAAACCAGAAAAAAACCCAGGATCTGTTCAACAAGTATGTGAAGTATGCGAAAGTATGAATCTGATGAGGGCTAGTCCCAGGCCTAACCTAGACATAACATGCGTTATCCTCTAATATATTGATCGAAACCAGGATGAGTGGACTGTTTCAGTGTGGTACCACATCACTGCGTGATCCAAACCAGGAAAAACCCAGTATCTAGCCATCAAGTATGTGAAATATGCGAAAGAATGAGCCTGATGAGAGCAAATCCCAGACCTAACCCAGACCTAACATGCGGTATCCTCAAAAATATTGATCGAAACCAGGTTTAATGGACTGTTTCAGTGTGGTACCACATTACTACGTGATCCAAACTAGAAAAAACCCAGGATCTGTTCAACAAGTATGTGAAAAACGCGAAAGTATGACCCAGATGAGGGCAAATCCCAGGCCTAACATAGACCTAACATGCATTATCCTCTAAAATATTGATCGAAACCAGATTTAATGGACTGTTTCAGTGTGGTACCACATTACTATGTGATCCAAACCAGAAAAAACCCAGGATCTGTTCAAGAAGAATGTGAAAAACGCGAAAGTATGAGCCTGACGAGGGCGATTCCCAGACCTATCCCAGACCTAACTTGCGTTATCCTCTAAAATATTGATCGATACCAGGTTTAATTGAGAGTTTTAGTGTGGCACCACTTTACTACGTGATCCAAAGCAGAAAAAACCCTCGATGAGGTCAACATGTATGTTAAAACTGCGAAAGTATGACACTGATGAGGGCATATCCCAAGCCTAACCTAGACCTAACATGCGTTATCCTCTAAAATATTGATCGAAACCAGGGTTAATCGACTGTTTCAGTGTGGTACTACATTACTACGTGATCCAATCCAGAAAAAGCCCAGGATCTAGCCATCAAGTATGAGAAATATGCGAAAGAATGAGCCTGATGAGAGCAAATCCCAGTCCTAACCTAGACCTAACATGTGTTATCCTCAAAAATATTGATCGAAACCAGGTTTAATGGACTGTTTCAGTGTGGTACCACATTACTACGTGATCCAATCCAGAAAGAGCCCAGGATCTAGCCATGAAGTATTAGAAATATGCGAAAGTATGAGCCTGATGGGGGCAAATCCTAGACCTTACCCTGACCTAACATGCGTTATCCTCAAAAATATTTATCAAGACCAGGTTTAATTGAATGTTTCAGTGTGGTACTACATTACTACGTGATCCAAACCAGTAAAAGCACTGGATCCGTTCAACAAGTATGTGAAGAATGCGAAAGTATGAGTCTGATGAGTGAAAATCCCAGGCCTAACCTAGACCTAACATGCGTTATCCTCTAAAATATAGATCGAAACCAGGTTTAATCGACTGTTTCAGTGTGGTACCACATTACTACGTGATCCAAACCAGAAAAAAACCCAGGATCTGTTCAACAAGTATGTGAAGTATGCGAAAGTATGAATCTGATGAGGGCTAGTCCCAGGCCTAACCTAGACATAACATGCGTTACCCTCTAAAATATTGATCGAAACCAGGTTGAGTGGACTGTTTCAGTGTGGTACCACATCACTGCGTGATCCAAACCAGGAAAAACCCAGGATCTGTTCAACAAGTATGTGAAAAACGCGAAAGTATGACCCAGATGAGGGCAAATCCCAGGCCTAACATAGACCTAACATGCATTATCCTCTAAAATATTGATCGAAACCAGATTTAATGGACTGTTTCAGTGTGGTACCACATTACTATGTGATCCAAACCAGAAAAAACCCAGGATCTGTTCAAGAAGAATGTGAAAAACGCGAAAGTATGAGCCTGACGAGGGCGACTCCCAGACCTATCCCAGACCTAACTTGCGTTATCCTCTAAATTATTGATCGAAACCAGGTTTAATGGACTGTTTCAGTGTGGTACCACTTTACTACGTGATCCAAAGCAGAAAAAACCCTCGATCGGGTCAACATGTATGTTAAAACTGCGAAAGTATGACCCTGATGAGGGCAAATCGCAGGCCTAACCTAGACCTAACATGCGTTATCCTCTAAAATATTCATCGGAACCAGGTTTAATGGATTGTTTCAGTGTGGTAACACATTATTACGTGATCCAAACCAGAAAAACCCGAGATCTGTTCAACAAGTATGTGAAAAACGCGAAAGTATGAGCCTGATGAGGGCGTATCACAGACTTATCCCAGACCTAACTTGCGTTATCCTCTAAAATATTGATCGAAACCAGGTTTAATCGACTGCTTCAGTGTGGTACCACATTACTACCTGATCCATTCCAGAAATAGCCCAGGATCTAGCCATGAAGTATGAGAAATATGCGAAAGTATGAGCCTGATGAGGGCAAATCCTAGACCTAACCCAGACCTAACATGCGTTATCCACTAAAATATTTATCATGACCAGGTTTAATTGAATGTTTCAGTGTGGTACCACATTACTACGTGATGCAATCCAGAAAAAGCCCAGGATCTAGCCATCAAGTATGAGAAATATGCGAAAGAACGAGCCTGATGGGGGCAAATCCCAGACCTAACCTAGACCTAACATGAATTATTCTCTAAAATATTGATCGAAACCAGGTTTAATCGACTGTTTCAGTGTGGTACCACATTACTATGTGATCCAAACCAGAAAAAACCCAGTATCCGTTCAACAAGTATGTGAAGAATGCGAAAGTATAAGTCTGATGAGTGAAAATCCCAGGCCTGACCTAGACCTAACATGCGTTATCCTCAAAAATATTGATCGAAACCTGGATCTAATTCTTCTTTAATGGACTGTTTCAGTGTGGTACCACGCTACTACGTGATACAAACCAGAAAAAACCCAGGATCTGTTCAACAAGTATGTGAAAAACGCGAAAGTATGAGCCTGATGAGGGCGAATCCCAGACCTATGCCAGACCTAACTTGCGTTATCCTCTAAAATATTGATCGAAACCAGGTTTAATTGACTGTTTTAGCGTGGTACCACATTACTACGTGATACAATCCAGAAACAGCCCAGGATCTAGCCATGAAGTATGAGAGATATGCGAAAGTATGAGCCTGCTGAGGGCAAATCCTAGACCTAACCCAAGCCTAACATGCGTTACCCTCTAAAATATTTATCAAGACCAGGTTTAATTGATTGTTTCAGTGTGGTCCCACATTACAACGTGATCCAAACCAGAAAAAACCCAGGATCCGTTCAACAAGTATATGAAGAATGCGAAAGTATGAGTCTGATGAGTGAAAATCCCAGGCCTGACCTAGACCTAACATGCGTTATCCTCAAAAATATTGATCGAAACCTGGTTTAATGGACTGTTTCAGTGTGGTACCACGCTACTACGTGATACAAACCAGAAAAAACCCAGGATCTGTTCAACAAGTATGTGAAAAACGCGAAAGTATGAGCCTGATGAGGGCGAATCCCAGACCTATGCCAGACCTAACTTGCGTTATCCTCTAAAATATTGATCGAAACCAGGTTTAATGGACTGTTTCAGTGTGGTACCACTTTACTACGTGATCCAAAGCAGAAAAAACCCTCGATCGGGTCAACATGTTTGTTAAAACTGCGAAAGTATGACCCTGATGAGGGCAAATCGCAGGCCTAACCTAGACCTAACATGCGTTATCCTCTAAAATATTCATCGGAACCAGGTTTAATGGATTGTTTCAGTGTGGTAACACATTATTACGTGATCCAAACCAGAAAAACCCGAGATCTGTTCAACAAGTATGTGAAAAACGCGAAAGTATGAGCCTGATGAGGGCGTATCACAGACTTATCCCAGACCTAACTTGCGTTATCCTCTAAAATATTGATCGAAACCAGGGTTAATCGACTGTTTCAGTGTGGTACTACATTACTACGTGATCCAATCCAGAAAAAGCCCAGGATCTAGCCATCAAGTATGAGAAATATGCGAAAGAATGAGCCTGATGAGAGCAAATCCCAGTCCTAACCTAGACCTAACATGTGTTATCCTCAAAAATATTGATCGAAACCAGGTTTAATGGACTGTTTCAGTGTGGTACCACATTACTACGTGATCCAATCCAGAAAGAGCCCAGGATCTAGCCATGAAGTATTAGAAATATGCGAAAGTATGAGCCTGATGGGGGCAAATCCTAGACCTTACCCTGACCTAACATGCGTTATCCTCAAAAATATTTATCAAGACCAGGTTTAATTGAATGTTTCAGTGTGGTACCACATTACTACGTGATCCAAACCAGTAAAAGCACTGGATCCGTTCAACAAGTATGTGAAGAATGCGAAAGTATGAGTCTGATGAGTGAAAATCCCAGGCCTAACCTAGACCTAACATGCGTTATCCTCTAAAATATTGATCGCAACCAGGTTGAGTGGACTGTTTCAGTGTGGTACCACATCACTGCGTGATCCAAACCAGGAAAAACCCAGTATCTAGCCATCAAGTATGTGAAATATGCGAAAGAATGAGCCTGATGAGAGCAAATCCCAGACCTAACCCAGACCTAACATGCGTTATCCTCAAAAATATTGATCGAAACCAGGTTTAATGGACTGTTTCAGTGTGGTACCACATTACTACGTGATCCAAACTAGAAAAAACCCAGGATCTGTTCAACAAGTATGTGAAAAACGCGAAAGTATGACCCAGATGAGGGCAAATCCCAGGCCTAACATAGACCTAGCATGCATTATCCTCTAAAATATTGATCGAAACCAGATTTAATGGACTGTTTCAGTGTGGTACCACATTACTATGTGATCCAAACCAGAAAAAACCCAGGATCTGTTCAAGAAGAATGTGAAAAACGCGAAAGTATGAGCCTGACGAGGGCGACTCCCAGACCTATCCCAGACCTAACTTGCGTTATCCTCTAAATTATTGATCGAAACCAGGTTTAATGGACTGTTTCAGTGTGGTACCACTTTACTACGTGATCCAAAGCAGAAAAAACCCTCGATCGGGTCAACATGTATGTTAAAACTGCGAAAGTATGACCCTGATGAGGGCAAATCGCAGGCCTAACCTAGACCTAACATGCGTTATCCTCTAAAATATTCATCGGAACCAGGTTTAATGGATTGTTTCAGTGTGGTAACACATTATTACGTGATCCAAACCAGAAAAACCCGAGATCTGTTCAACAAGTATGTGAAAAACGCGAAAGTATGAGCCTGATGAGGGCGTATCACAGACTTATCCCAGACCTAACTCGCGTTATCCTCTAAAATATTGATCGAAACCAGGTTTAATCGACTGCTTCAGTGTGGTACCACATTACTACCTGATCCATTCCAGAAATAGCCCAGGATCTAGCCATGAAGTATGAGAAATATGCGAAAGTATGAGCCTGATGAGGGCAAATCCTAGACCTAACCCAGACCTAACATGCGTTATCCACTAAAATATTTATCATGACCAGGTTTAATTGAATGTTTCAGTGTGGTACCACATTACTACGTGATGCAATCCAGAAAAAGCCCAGGATCTAGCCATCAAGTATGAGAAATATGCGAAAGAACGAGCCTGATGGGGGCAAATCCCAGACCTAACCTAGACCTAACATGAATTATTCTCTAAAATATTGATCGAAACCAGGTTTAATCGACTGTTTCAGTGTGGTACCACATTACTATGTGATCCAAACCAGAAAAAACCCAGTATCTGTTCAACAAGTATGTGAAGAATGCGAAAGTATGAGTCTGATGAGTGAAAAACCCAGGCCTGACCTAGACCTAACATGCGTTATCCTCAAAAATATTGATCGAAACCTGGTTTAATGGACTGTTTCAGTGTGGTACCACATTACTACGTGATCCAAACCAGAAAAAACCAAGGATCCGTTCAACAAGTATGTGAAGAATGCGAAAGTATGAGTCTGATGAGTGAAAATCCCAGGCCTAACCTAGACCTAACATGCGTTATCCTCAAAAATATTGATCGAAACCTGGTTTAATCGACTGTTTCAGTGTGGTACCACATTACTATGTGATCCAAACCAGAAAATAACCCAGGATCTGTTCAACGAGTATGTGAAGTGTGCGAAAGTATGAGTCTGATGAGGTCAAATCCCAGACCTATCCCAAACCTAACTATGCGTTATCCTCTAAAATATTGATCATAACCAGGTTTAATCGACTGCTTCAGTGTGGTACCACATTACTACGTGATCCAAACCAGAAAAAACCAAGGATCTGTTCAACAAGTATGTGAAAAACGCGAAAGTATGAGCCAGATGAGGGCGAATCCCAGACCTATGCCAGACCTAACTTGCGTTGTCCTCTAAAATATTGATCGAAACCAGGTTTAATTGACTGTTTTAGCGTGGTACCACATTACTACGTGATACAATCCAGAAACAGCCCAGGATCTAGCCATGAAGTATGAGAGATATGCGAAAGTATGAGCCTGCTGAAGGCAAATCCTAGACCTAACCCAAGCCTAACATGCGTTACCCTCAAATATATTTATCAAGACCAGGTTTAATTGATTGTTTCAATGTGGTCCCACATTACAACGTGATCCAAACCAGAAAAAACCCAGGATCCGTCCAACAAGTATGTGAAGAATGCGAAAGTATGAATCTGATGAGTGAAAATCCCAGGCCTAACCTAGACCTAACATGCGTTATCCTCAAAAATATTGATCGAAACCTGGTTTAATCGACTGTTTCAGTGTGGTACCACATTACTATGTGATCCAAACCAGAAAATAACCCAGGATCTGTTCAACGAGTATGTGAAGTGTGCGAAAGTATGAGTCTGATGAGGGCAAATCCCATACCTATCCCAGACCTAACATGCGTTATCCTCTAAAATATTTATAAAGACCAGGTTTAATTGATTGGTTCAGTGTGGACCCACATTACTACGTGATCCAAACCAGAAAAAACCCAGCACCCGTTCAACAAGTATGTGAATAATGCGAAAGTATGAGTCTGATGAGTGAAAATGCCAGGCCTGTCCTAGACCTAACATGCGTTATCCTCTAAAATATTGAGCGAAACCAGGTTTAATGGACTGTTTCAGTGTGGTACCACAATACTACGTGATCCAAGCCAGAAAAAACCGAGGATCTGTTCAACAAGTATGTGAAAAACGCGAAAGTATAAGCCTGATGAGGGCAAATCCCCAGACCTATCCCAGACATAACTCGCGTAATCCTCTAAAATATTGATGGAAACCAGGTTTAATTGTCTGTTTCAGAGTTGTACTACATTACTACGTGATCCAATGCAGAAATAGCCCAGGATCTAGCCATCAAGTATGAGAAATATGCGAAAGAATGAGCCTGATGAGAGCAAATGCCAGACCTACCCTAGACCTAACTTGCGTTATCCTCTAAAATATTGATCGAAACCCAGGTTTAATTGACTGCTTCAGTGTGGTACCACATTACTACGTGATCCAATCCAGAAATAGCCCAGGATCTAACCATGAAGTATGAGAAATATGCGAAAGTATGAGCCTGATGAGGGCAAATCCTAGACCTAACCCAGACCTATCATGCGTTATCCTCAATAATATTGATCGAAACCAGGTTTAATTGACTGTTTCAGTGTTGTACTTAATTACTACGTGATGCAATCCAGAAAAAGCCCAGGATCTAGCCATCAAGTATGAGAAATATGCGAAAGAACGAGCCCGATGAGAGCAAATCCCAGACCTAACCTAGACCTAACATGAATTATTCTCTAAAATATTGATCGAAACCAGGTTTAATTGACTGTTTCAGTGCGGTACCACACTACTACGTGATCCAAACCAGAAAAAAACCCAGGAGGTGTTCAACAAGTACGTGAAGAATGCGAAAGTACGTGTCTGATGAGGGCATATCCCAGGCCTAACCTAGGTCTAACTTGCGTTGACCTCTAAAATATTGATGGAAACCAGGTTTAATTGACTGTTTCAGTGTTGTACTTCATTACTACGTGATGCAATCCAGAAAAAGCCCAGGATCTAGCCATCAAGTATGAGAAATATGCGAAAGAACGAGCCTGATGAGAGCAAATCCCAGACCTAACCTAGACCTAACATGAATTATTCTCTAAAATATTGATCGAAACCAGGTTTAATCGACTGCTTCAGTGTGGTACCACATTACTACGTGATCCAAACCAGAAAAAACCAAGGATCCGTTCAACAAGTATGTGAAGAATGCGAAAGTATGAGTCTGATGAGTGAAAATCCCAGGCCTAACCTAGACCTAACATGCGTTATCCTCAAAAATATTGATCGAAACCTGGTTTAATCGACTGTTTCAGTGTGGTACCACATTACTATGTGATCCAAACCAGAAAATAACCCAGGATCTGTTCAACGAGTATGTGAAGTGTGCGAAAGTATGAGTCTGATGAGGTCAAATCCCAGACCTATCCCAAACCTAACTATGCGTTATCCTCTAAAATATTGATCATAACCAGGTTTAGTCGACTGCTTCAGTGTGGTACCACATTACTACGTGATCCAAACCAGAAAAAACCAAGGATCTGTTCAACAAGTATGTGAAAAACGCGAAAGTATGAGCCAGATGAGGGCGAATCCCAGACCTATGCCAGACCTAACTTGCGTTGTCCTCTAAAATATTGATCGAAACCAGGTTTAATTGACTGTTTTAGCGTGGTACCACATTACTACGTGATACAATCCAGAAACAGCCCAGGATCTAGCCATGAAGTATGAGAGATATGCGAAAGTATGAGCCTGCTGAAGGCAAATCCTAGACCTAACCCAAGCCTAACATGCGTTACCCTCAAATATATTTATCAAGACCAGGTTTAATTGATTGTTTCAATGTGGTCCCACATTACAACGTGATCCAAACCAGAAAAAACCCAGGATCCGTCCAACAAGTATGTGAAGAATGCGAAAGTATGGATCTGATGAGTGAAAATCCCAGGCCTAACCTAGACCTAACATGCGTTATCCTCAAAAATATTGATCGAAACCTGGTTTAATCGACTGTTTCAGTGTGGTACCACATTACTATGTGATCCAAACCAGAAAATAACCCAGGATCTGTTCAACGAGTATGTGAAGTGTGCGAAAGTATGAGTCTGATGAGGGCAAATCCCATACCTATCCCAGACCTAACATGCGTTATCCTCTAAAATATTTATAAAGACCAGGTTTAATTGATTGGTTCAGTGTGGACCCACATTACTACGTGATCCAAACCAGAAAAAACCCAGCACCCGTTCAACAAGTATGTGAATAATGCGAAAGTATGAGTCTGATGAGTGAAAATGCCAGGCCTGTCCTAGACCTAACATGCGTTATCCTCTAAAATATTGAGCGAAACCAGGTTTAATGGACTGTTTCAGTGTGGTACCACATTACTACGTGATCCAAGCCAGAAAAAACCGAGGATCTGTTCAACAAGTATGTGAAAAACGCGAAAGTATAAGCCTGATGAGGGCAAATCCCCAGACCTATCCCAGACATAACTCGCGTAATCCTCTAAAATATTGATGGAAACCAGGTTTAATTGTCTGTTTCAGTGTTGTACTACATTACTACGTGATCCAATCCAGAAATAGCCCAGGATCTAGCCATCAAGTATGAGAAATATGCGAAAGAATGAGCCTGATGAGAGCAAATCCCAGACCTACCCTAGACCTAACTTGCGTTATCCTCTAAAATATTGATCGAAACCAGGTTTAATTGACTGCTTCAGTGTGGTACCACATTACTACGTGATCCAATCCAGAAATAGCCCAGGATCTAGCCATGAAGTATGAGAAATATGCGAAAGTATGAGCCTGATGAGGGCAAATCCTAGACCTAACCCAGACCTATCATGCGTTATCCTCAATAATATTGATCGAAACCAGGTTTAATGGACTGTTTCAGTGTGGTACCACATTACTACGTGATCTAATCCAGAAATAGCCTAGGATCTAGCCATGAAGTATTAGAAATATGCGAAAGTATGAGTCTGATGAGGGCAAATCCCAGACCTATCCCAGACCTAACTTGCGTTATCCTCTAAAATATTGATCGAAACCAGGTTTAATTGACTGTTTCAGTGCGGTACCACACTACTACGTGATCCAAACCAGAAAAAAACCCAGGAGCTGTTCAACAAGTACGTGAAGAATGCGAAAGTATGTGTCTGATGAGGGCTAATCCCAGACCTAACCTAGACCTAGCATGCGTTATCTTCTAAAATATTGATCGAAAGCAGGTTTAATGGTCTGTTTCCGTGTGGCACCACATTACTACGTGATCCAATCTAGAAAAAGCCCAGGATCTAGCCATCAAGTATGAGAAATATGCGAAAGTACGAGCCTGATGAGAGCAAATCCCAGACCTAACCTGGACCTAACATGCGTTATGCTCAAACGCATTGATCGAAACCAGGTTTAATCGACTGTTTCAGTGTGGTACCACACTACTACGTGATCCAAACCGGAACAAAACCCAGGATCTGTTCAACAAGTATGTGAAGTATGCGAAAACATAAGTCTGATGAGGGCAAATCCCAGGCCTAACCCAGACCTAACTAGCGTTGTCCTCTAAAATATTGTTGGAAACCAGGTTTAATTGAATGTTTCAGTGTGGTACCACATTACTACGTGATCCAATCCAGAAAAAACCCAGGATCCGTTCAACAAGTATGTGAAGAATGCGAAAGTATGAGTCTGATGAGTGAAAATCCCAGACCTAACATGCGTTATCCTCAAAAATATTGATCGAAACCTGGTTTAATCGACTGTTTCAGTGTGGTACCACATTACTATGTGATCCAAACCAGAAAAGAACACAGGATCTGTTCAACGAGTATGTGAAGAAAGCGAACGTATGAGTCTGATGAGGGCTAATCCCAGACCTATCCCAGACCTAACTTGCATTGTCCTCTAAAATATTGATGGAAACCAGGTTTAATTGATTGTTTCAGTGTGGTCCCACATTACTACGTGATCCAAACCAGATGAAACCCAGGATCTGTTCAACATGTATGACAAATATGCGAAAGAATGAGCCTGATGAGAGCAAACCCCAGACCTAACCTAGACCTAACATGAATTATTCTCTAAAATATTGATCGAAACCAGGTTTAATTGACTGTTTCAGTGTGGTCCCACATTACTACGTGATCCAAACCAGAAAAAACCCAGGATCCGTTCAACAAGTATGTGAAGAAAGCGAAAGTATGAGTCTGATGAGGTCAAATCCCAGACCGATCCCAGACTTAACTTGCGTTATCCTCTAAGATATTGATCGAAACCAGGTTTAATCGTCTGTTTCAGTGTGATACCACATTACTACGTGATCCAAACCAGAAAAAACCCAGGATCAGATCCACAAGTATGAGAAGAATGCGAAAGTATGAGTCTGATGAGTGAAAATCCCAGGGCTAACCTAGACCTTACATGCGTTATCCTCTAAAATATTCATCCAAACCAGGTTTAATGGACTGTTTCAGTGTGGTACCACACTACTACGTGATACAAACCAGAAAAAACCCAGGATCTGTTCAACAAGTATGTGAAAAACGCGAAAGTATGAGCCTGATGAGGGCGAATCCCAGACCTATGCCAGACCTAACTTGCGTTATCCTCTAAAATATTGATCGAAACCAGGTTTTATTGACTGTTTCAGCGTGGTACCACATTACTACGTGACACAATCCAGAAACAGCCCAGGATCTAGCCATGAAGTATGAGAGATATGCGAAAGTATGAGCCTGCTGATGGCAAATCCTAGACCTAACCCAAGCCTAACATGCGTTATCCTCTAAAATATTTATGAAGACCAGGTTTAATTGATTGTTTCAGTGTGGTCCCACATTACAACGTGATCCAAACCAGAAAAAACCCAGGATCCGTTCAACAAGTATGTGAAGAATGCGAAAGTATGAGTCTGATGTGTGAAAATCCCAGGCCTAACCTAGACCTAACATGCGTTATCCTCAAAAATATTGATCGAAACCTGGTTTAATCGACTGTTTCAGTGTGGTACCACATTACTATGCGATCCAAACCAGAAAATAACCCAGCATCCGTTCAACAAGTATGTGAAGAATGCGAAAGTATGAGTCTGATGAGTGAAAATCCCAGGCCTGACCTAGACCTAACATGCGTTGTCCTCTAAGATATTGATGGAAACCAGGTTTAATTGACTGTTTCAGTGTTGTACTTCATTACTACGTGATGCAATCCAGAAAAAGCCCAGGATCTAGCCATCAAGTATGAGAAATATGCGAAAGAACGAGCCTGATGAGAGCAAATCCCAGACCTAACCTAGACCTAACATGAATTATTCTCTAAAATATTGATCGAAACCAGGTTTAATCGTCTGTTTCAGTGTGATACCACATTACTACGTAATCCAAACCAGAAAAAAACCAGGATCAGTTCCACAAGTATGAGAAGAATGCGAAAGTATGAGTCTGATGAGTGAAAATCCAAAGGCTAACCTAGACCTTACATGCGTTATCCTCTAAAATATTCATCCAAACCAGGTTTAATGGACTGTTTCAGTGCGGTACCACACTACTACGTGATACAAACCAGAAAAAACCCAGGATCTGTTCAACAAGTATGTGAAAAACGCGAAAGTATGAGCCTGATGAGGGCAAATCCCAGACCTAACCCAAACCTAACATGCGTTATTCTCTAAACTATTTATCAAGACCAGGTTTAATTGAATGTTTCAGTGTGATACCACTTTACTACGTGATCCAAAGCAGAAAAAACCCTCGATCAGGTCAACATGTATGTTAAAACTGCGAAAGTATGATCCTGATGAGGGCAAATCCCAGGCCTAACCTAGACCTAACTTGCGTTATCCTCTAAAATATTGATCGAAACCAGGTTTAATTCGCTGTTTCAGCGTGGTACCACATTACTACGTCATACAATCCAGAAACAGCCCAGGATCTAGCCATCAAGTATGAGAAATATGCGAAAGAATGAGCCTGATGAGAGCAAATCCCAGACCTAACCTAGACCTAACATGAATTATTCTCTAAAATATTGATCGAAGCCAGGTTTAATCGACTGTTTCAGTGTGGTACCACATTACAATGTGATCCAAACCAGAAAATAACCCAGGATCTGTTCAACGAGTATGTGAAGTGTGCGAAAGTATGAGTCTGATGAGTGAAAATCCCAGGCCTAACCTAGGTCTAACTTGCGTTGACCTCTAAAATATTGATGGAAACCAGGTTTAATCGACTGTTTCAGTGTGGTACCACATTACTATGTGATCCAAACCAGAAAATAACCCAGGATCTGTTCAACGAGTATGTGAAGTGTGCGAAAGTATGAGTCTGATGAGGTCAAATCCCAGACCTATCCCAAACCTAACTATGCGTTATCCTCTAAAATATTGATCATAACCAGGTTTAATCGACTGCTTCAGTGTGGTACCACATTACTACGTGATCCAAACCAGAAAAAACCAAGGATCCGTTCAACAAGTATGTGAAGAATGCGAAAGTATGAGTCTGAAGAGTGAATATCCCAGGCCTAACCTAGACCTAACATGCATTGTCCTCAAAAATATTGATCGAAACCTGGTTAAATCGACTGTTTCAGTGTGGTACCACATTACTATGTGATCCAAACCAGAAAATAACCCAGGATCTGTTCAACGAGTATGTGAAGTGTGCGAAAGTATGAGTCTGATGAGGGCAAATCCCAGACCTATCCCAGACCTAACATGCGTTATCCTCTAAAATATTTATCAAGACCAGGTTTAATTGATTGTTTCAGTGTGGACCCACATTACTACGTGATCCAAACCAGAAAAACACAGGATCCGTTCAACAAGTATGTGAAGAATGCGAAAGTATGAGTCTGATGAATGAAAATCCCAGGCCTAACCTAGACCTAACATGCGTTATCCTCAAAAATATTGATCCAAACCTGGTTTAATCGGCTGTTTCAGTGTGGTACCACATTACTATGTGATCCAAACCAGAAAATAACCCAGGATCTGTTCAACGAGTATGTGAAGTGTGCGAAAGTAAGAGTCTGATGAGGGCAAATCCCAGACCTACCCCAGACCTAACTTGCGTTGTCCTCTAAAATATTGATGGAAACCAGGTTTAATTGACTGTTTCAGTGTGGTACCACACTACTACGGGAGCCAAACCAGAAAAAACCCAGGATCTGTTCAACAAGTATGTGAAGTGTGCGAAAGTATGAGTCTGATGAGGTCAAATCCCAGACCAATCCCAGACCTAAGATGCGTTATCCTCTGAAATATTTATCCAGACCAGGTTTCATTGAGTGTTTCAGTGTGGTACCACTTTACTACGTGATCCAATCCAGAAATAGCCCAGGATCTAGCCATGAAGTATGAGAAATATGCGAAAGTAAGAGCCTGATGAGGGCAAATCCTAGACCTATCCCAGGCCTAACTTGCGTTATCCTCTAAAATATTGATCGAAACCAGGTTTAATTGACTGTTTCAGCGTGGTAGCACATTACTAAGCGATACAATGCAGAAACAGCCCAGGATCTAGCCATGAAGTATGAGAAATATGCGAAAGTATGAGCCTGATGAGGGCAAATCCTAGACGTAACTCAGACCTAACATGCGTTATCCTCTAAAATATTTATCAAGACCAGGTTTAATTGAATGTTTCAGTGTGGTACCATACTACTACGGGATCCAAACCAGAAAAAACCCAGGATCTGTTCAACAAATATGTAAAAAACGCGAAACTGTGAGCCCGATGAGGGCAAAACTTAGACCTAACCCAGACCTAAGATGCGTTGTCCTCTAAAATATTTATCCAGACCTGGTTTCATTGAATGTTTCAGTGTGGTACCACTTTACTACGTGATCCAAACCAGAAAATAACGCAGGATCTGTTCAACGAGTATGTGAAGTGTGCGAAAGTATGAGTCTGATGAGGGCAAATCCCAGACCTATCCCAGACCTAACATGCGTTATCCTCTAACATATTTATCAAGACCAGGTTTAATTGATTGTTTCAGTGTGGACCCACATTACTACGTGATCCAAACCAGAAAAAACCCAGGGTCCGTTCAACAAGTATGTGAAGAATGCGAAAGTATGAGTCTGATGAGTGAAAATCCCAGGACTGACCTAGACCTAACATGCGTTATCCTCTAAAATATTGAGCGAAACCAGGTTTAATTGACTGTTTCGGCGTGGTACCACATTACTACGTGATACAATGCAGAAACAGCCCAGGATCTAGCCATGAAGTATGAGAAATATGCGAAAGTATGAGCCTGATGAGGGCAAATCCTAGACGTAACCCAGACCTAACATTCGTTATCCTCTAAAATATTTATCTTGACCAGGTTTAATTGAAAGTTCAGTGTGGTACCACATTACTACGTGATCCAAACCAGAAGAAACCCAGGATCCGTTCAACAAGTATGTGAAGAATGCGAATGTATGAGTCTGATCAGTGAAAATCTCAGGCCTTACCTAGACCTAACATGCGTTATCCTCTAAAATATTGAGCGAAACCAGGTTTAATTGACTGTTTCGGCGTGGTACCACATTACTACGTGATACAATGCAGAAACAGCCCAGGATCTAGCCATGAAGTATGAGAAATATGCGAAAGTATGAGTCTGATGAGGGCTAATCCCAGACCTATCCCAGACCTAACATGCGTTATCCTCAAAAATATTGATCGAAACCAGGTTTAATCGACTGTTTCAGTGTGGTACCACATTACTACGTGATCCAAACTAGAAAAAAACCCAGGACCTCGTCAACGAGTATGTGAAGTGTGCGAAAGTATGAGTCTGATGAGGGCTAATCCCAGACCTATCCCAGACCTAACATGCGTTATCCTCTAAAATATTTATCTTGACCAGGTTTAATTGAAAGTTCAGTGTGGTACCACATTACTACGTGATCCAAACCAGAAGAAGCCCAGGATCCGTTCAACAAGTATGTGAAGAATGCGAATGTATGAGTCTGATCAGTGAAAATCTCAGGCCTTACCTAGACCTAACATGCGTTATCCTCTAAAATATTGAGCGAAACCAGGTTTAATTGACTGTTTCGGCGTGGTACCACATTACTACGTGATACAATGCAGAAACAGCCCAGGATCTAGCCATGAAGTATGAGAAATATGCGAAAGTATGAGTCTGATGAGGGCTAATCCCAGACCTATCCCAGACCTAACATGCGTTATCCTCAAAAATATTGATCGAAACCAGGTTTAATCGACTGTTTCAGTGTGGTACCACATTACTACGTGATCCAAACCAGAAAAAACCCAGGATCCGTTCAACAAGTATGTGAAGAATGCGAAAGTATGAGTCTGAAGAGTGAAAATCCCAGACCTAACCTAGACCTAACATGCGTTATCCTCTAAAATATTGATCCAAACCAGGTTTAATGGACTGTTTCAGTGTGGTACCACACTACTACGTGATACAAACCAGAAAAAACCCAGGATCTGTTCAACAAGTATGTGAAAAACGCGAAAGTATGAGCCTGATGAGGGCGAATCCCAGACCTATGCCAGACCTAACTTGCGTTATCCTCTAAAATATTGATCGAAACCAGGTTTAATTGACCGTTTCAGCGTGGTACCACATTACTACGTGACACAATCCAGAAACAGCCCAGGATCTAGCCATGAAGTATGAGAGATATGCGAAAGTATGAGCCTGCTGACGGCAAATCCTAGACCTAACCCAAGCCTAACATGCGTTCTCCTCTAAAATATTTATCAAGACCAGGTTTAATTGATTGTTTCAGTGTGGTCCCACATTACAACGTGATCCAAACCAGAAAAAACCCAGGATCCGTTCAACATGTATGTGAAGAATGCGAAAGTATGAGTCTGATGAGTGAATATCCCAGGCCTAACCTAGACCTAACATGCATTGTCCTCAAAAATATTGATCGAAACCTGGTTAAATCGACTGTTTCAGTGTGGTACCACATTACTATGTGATCCAAACCAGAAAATAACCCAGGATCTGTTCAACGAGTATGTGAAGTGTGCGAAAGTATGAGTCTGATGAGGGCAAATCCCAGACATATCCCAGACCTAACATGCGTTATCCTCTAAAATATTTATCAAGACAAGGTTTAATTGATTGTTTCAGTGTGGACCCACATTACTACGTGATCCAAACCAGAAAAAACCCAGTATCCGTTCAACAAGTATGTGAAGAATGCGAAAGTATGAGTCTGATGAGTGAAAATCCCAGGCCTAACCTAGACCTAACATGCGTTATCCTCAAAAATATTGATCCAAACCTGGTTTAATCGGCTGTTTCAGTGTGGTACCACATTACTATGTGATCCAAACCAGAAAGTAACCCAGGATCTGTTCAACGAGTATGTGAAGTGTGCGAAAGTATGAGTCTGATGAGTGAAAATCCCAGGCCTAACCTAGACCTAACATGCGTTATCCTCAAAAATATTGATCGAAACCTGGTTTAATCGACTGTTTCAGTGTGGTACCACATTACTATGTGATCCAAACCAGAAAATAACCCAGGATCTGTTCAACGAGTATGTGAAGTGTGCGAAAGTATGAGTCTGATGAGGGCAAATCCCAGACCTATTCCAGACCTAACATGCGTTATCCTCTAAAATATTGATCGAAACCTGGTTTAATCGACTGTTTCAGTGTGGTACCACATTTCTACGTGATCCAAACCAGAAAAAACCCAGGATCAGTTCAACAAGTATGTGAAAAACGCGAAAGTATGAGCCTGATGAGGGCGAATCCCAGACCTATGCCAGACCTAACATGCGTTGTCCTCTAAAATATTGATCAAAACCAGGTTTAATCGACTGTTTCAGTGTGGTACCACATTACTACGTGATCCAAACCAGAAAAAACCCAGGATCTAGCCATGAAGTATGAGAGATATGCGAAAGTATGAGCCTGCTGATGGCAAATCCTAGACCTAACCCAAGCCTAACATGCGTTATCCTCTAAAATATTTATCAAGACCAGGTTTAATTGATTGTTTCAGTGTGGTCCCACATTACAACGTGATCCAAACCAGAAAAAACCCAGGATCCGTTCAACATGTATGTGAAGAATGCGAAAGTATGAGTCTGATGAGTGAAAATCCCAGGCCTAACCTAGACCTAACATGCGTTATCCTCAAAAATATTGATCGAAACCTGGTTTAATCGACTGTTTCAGTGTGGTACCACATTACTATGTGATCCAAACCAGAAAATAACCCAGGATCTGTTCAACAAGTATGTGAAGTGTGTGAAAGTATGAGTCTGATGAGGTCAAATCCCAGACCTATCCCAAACCTAACTATGCGTTATCCTCTAAAATATTGATCAAAACCAGGTTTAATCGACTGTTTCAGTGTGGTACCACATTACTACGTGATCCAAACCAGAAAAAACCCAGGATCCGTTCAACAAGTATGTGAAGAATGCGAAAGTATGAGTCTGAAGAGTGAAAATCCCAGACCTAACCTAGACCTAACATGCGTTATCCTCTAAAATATTGATCCAAACCAGGTTTAATGGACTGTTTCAGTGTGGTACCACACTACTACGTGATACAAACCAGAAAAAACCCAGGATCTGTTCAACAAGTATGTGAAAAACGCGAAAGTATGAGCCTGATGAGGGCGAATCCCAGACCTATGCCAGACCTAACTTGCGTTATCCTCTAAAATATTGATCGAAACCAGGTTTAATTGACCGTTTCAGCGTGGTACCACATTACTACGTGACACAATCCAGAAACAGCCCAGGATCTAGCCATGAAGTATGAGAGATATGCGAAAGTATGAGCCTGCTGATGGCAAATCCTAGACCTAACCCAAGCCTAACATGCGTTATCCTCTAAAATATTTATCAAGACCAGGTTTAATTGATTGTTTCAGTGTGGTCCCACATTACAACGTGATCCAAACCAGAAAAAACCCAGGATCCGTTCAACATGTATGTGAAGAATGCGAAAGTATGAGTCTGATGAGTGAATATCCCAGGCCTAACCTAGACCTAACATGCATTGTCCTCAAAAATATTGATCGAAACCTGGTTAAATCGACTGTTTCAGTGTGGTACCACATTACTATGTGATCCAAACCAGAAAATAACCCAGGATCTGTTCAACGAGTATGTGAAGTGTGCGAAAGTATGAGTCTGATGAGGGCAAATCCCAGACATATCCCAGACCTAACATGCGTTATCCTCTAAAATATTTATCAAGACCAGGTTTAATTGATTGTTTCAGTGTGGACCCACATTACTACGTGATCCAAACCAGAAAAAACCCAGTATCCGTTCAACAAGTATGTGAAGAATGCGAAAGTATGAGTCTGATGAGTGAAAATCCCAGGCCTAACCTAGACCTAACATGCGTTATCCTCAAAAATATTGATCCAAACCTGGTTTAATCGGCTGTTTCAGTGTGGTACCACATTACTATGTGATCCAAACCAGAAAGTAACCCAGGATCTGTTCAACGAGTATGTGAAGTGTGCGAAAGTATGAGTCTGATGAGGGCAAATCCCAGACCTATCCCAGACCTAACACGCGTTATCCTCTAAAATATTTATCAAGACCAGGTTTAATTGATTGTTTCAGTGTGGACCCACATAACTACGTGATCCAAACCAGAAAAAACCCAGGATCCGTTCAACAAGTATGTGAAGTGTGCGAAAGTATGAGTCTGATGAGCTCAAATCCCAGACCAATCCCAGACTTGACTTGCGTTATCCTCTAAAATATTGATCGAAACCAGGTTTAATCGACTGTTTCAGTGTGGTACCACATTACTACGTGATGCAATCCAGAAACAGCCCAGGATCCGTTCAACGAGTATGTGAAGTGTGCGAAAGTATGAGTCTGATGAGTGAAAATCCCAGACCTAACCTAGACCTAACATGAATTATTCTCTAAAATATTGATCGAAACCACGTTTAATTCGCTGTTTCAGCGTGGTACCACATTACTACGTCATACAATCCAGAAACAGCCCAGGATCTAGCCATCAAGTATGAGAAATATGCGAAAGAATGAGCCTGATGAGAGCAAATCCCAGACCTAACCTAGACCTAACATGAATTATTCTCTAAAATATTGATCGAAACCAGGTTTAATCGTCTGTTTCAGTGTGATACCACATTACTACGTGATCCAAACCAGAAAAAACCCAGGATCAGTTCCACAAGTATGAGAAGAATGCGAAAGTATGAGTCTGATGAGTGAAAATCCCAGGGCTAACCTAGACCGTACATGCGTTATCCTCTAAAATATTCATCCAAACCAGGTTTAATGGACTGTTTCATTGTGGTACCACACTACTGCGTGATACAAACCAGAAAAAACCCAGGATCTGTTCAACAAGTATGTGAAGTGTGCGAAAGTATGAGTCTGATGAGGTCAAATCCCAGACCAATCCCAGACTTGACTTGCGTTATCCTCTAAAATATTGATCGAAACCAGGTTTAATCGACTGTTTCAGTGTGGTACCACATTACTACGTGATGCAATCCAGAAACAGCCCAGGATCTAGCCATGAAGTATGAGAAATATGCGAAAGTATGAGCCTGATGAGGGCAAATCCTAGACCTAACCCAAACCTAACATGCGTTATCCTCTAAAATATTTATCAAGACCAGGTTTAATTGTATGTTTCAGTGTGGTACCACTTTACTACGTGATCCAAAGCAGAAAAAACCCTCGATCAGGTCAACATGTATGTTAAAGCTGCGAAAGTATGACCCTGATGAGGGCAAATCCCAGGCCTAGCCTAGACCTAACTTGCGTTATCCTCTAAAATATTGATCGAAACCAGGTTTAATTCGCTGTTTCAGCGTGGTACCACATTACTACGTCATACAATCCAGAAACAGCCCAGGATCTAGCCATCAAGTATGAGATATGCGAAAGAATGAGCCTGATGAGAGCAAATCCCAGACCTAACCTAGACCTAACATGAATTATTCTCTAAAATATTGATCGAAACCAGGTTTAATCGACTGTTTCAGTGTGGTACCACATTACTATGTGATCCAAACCAGAAAATAACCCAGGATCTGTTCAACGAGTATGTGAAGTGTGTGAAAGTATGAGTCTGATGAGGTCAAATCCCAGACCTATCCCAAACCTAGCTATGCCTTATCCTCTAAAATATTGATCAAAACCAGGTTTTATCGACTGTTTCAGTGTGGTACCACATTACTACGTGATCCAAACCAGAAAAAACCCAGGATCCGTTCAACAAGTATGTGAAGAATGCGAAAGTATGAGTCTGAAGAGTGAAAATCCCAGACCTAACCTAGACCTAACATGCGTTATCCTCTAAAATATTGATCCAAACCATGTTTAATGGACTGTTTCAGTGTGGTACCACACTACTACGTGATCCAAACCAGAGAAAACCCAGGATCTGTTCAACAAGTATGTGAAAAACGCGAAAGTATGAGCCTGATGAGGGCAAATCCCAGACCTATCCCAGACCTAACTTGCGTTGTCCTCTAAGATATTGATGGAAACAAGGTTTAATTGACTGTTTCAGTGTTGTACCTCATTACTACGTGATGCAATCCAGAAAAAGCCCAGGATCTAGCCATCAAGTATGAGAAATATGCGAAAGAACGAGCCTGATGAGAGCAAATCCCAGACCTAATATAGACCTAACATGAATTATTCTCTAAAATATTGATCGAAACCAGGTTTAATCGACTGTTTCAGTGTGGCACCACATTACTATGTGATCCAAACCAGAAAATAACCCAGGATCTGTTCAACGAGTATGTGAAGTGTGCGAAAGTATGAGTCTGATGAGGTCAAATCCCAGACCTATCCCAAACCTAACTATGCGTTATCCTCTAAAATATTGATCAAAACCAGGTTTAATCGACTGTTTCAGTGTGGTACCACATTACTACGTGATCCAAACCAGAAAATAACCCAGGATCTGTTCAACGAGTATGTGAAGTGTGCCAAAGTATGAGTCTGATGAGGTCAAATCCCAGACCAATCCCAGACTTAGCTCGCGTTATCCCCTAAGATATTGATCGAAACCAGGTTTAATCGACTGTTTCAGTGTGGTACCACATTACTACGTGATCCAAACCAGAAAATAACCCAGGATCTGTTCAACGAGTATGTGAAGTGTGCCAAAGTATGAGTCTGATGAGTGAAAATCCCAGGCCTAACCTAGACCTAACATGCGTTATCCTCAAAAATAATGATCGAAACCTGGTTTAATCGACTGTTTCAGTGTGGTACCACATTACTACCTGATCCAAACCAGAAAAAACCGAGGATCCGTTCAACAAGTATGTGAAGAATGCGAAAGTATGAGTCTGATGAGTGAAAATCCCAGGCCTAACCTAGACCTAACATGCGTTATCCTCAAAAATATTGATCGAAACCTGGTTTAATCGACTGTTTCAGTGTGGTACCACATTACTATGTGATCCAAACCAGAAAATAACCCAGGATCTGTTCAACGAGTATGTGAAGTGTGCGAAAGTATGAGTCTGATGAGGGCAAATCCCAGACCTATTCCAGACCTAACATGCGTTATCCTCTAAAATATTGATCGAAACCTGGTTTAATCGACTGTTTCAGTGTGGTACCACATTACTACGTGATCCAAACCAGAAAAAACCCAGGATCAGTTCAACAAGTATGTGAAGTATGCGAAAGTATGAGACTCATGAGCGAAAATCCCAGACCTAACCTAGACCTAACATGCGTTATCCTCTAAAATATTGATCCAAACCAGGTTTAATGGACTGTTTCAGTGTGGTACCACACTACTACGTGATCCAAACCGGAAAAAAACCCAGGATCTGCTCAACAAGTATGTGAAGTATGCGAAAGTATGAGTCTCATGAGCGAAAATCCCAGACCTAACCTAGACCTAACATGCGTTATCCTCTAAAATATTGATCGAAACCAGGTTTAATCGACTGTTTCAGTGTGGTACCACATTACTACGTGATCCAAACCAGAAAAAACCCAGGATCAGTTCAACAAGTATGTGAAGTATGCGAAAGTATGAGTCTCATGAGCGAAAATCCCAGACCTAACCTAGACCTAACATGCGTTATCCTCTAAAATATTAATCGAAACCAGGTTTAATCGACTGTTTCAGTGTGGCACCACATTACTATGTGATCCAAACCAGAAAATAACCCAGGATCTGTTCAACGAGTATGTGAAGTGTGCGAAAGTATGAGTCTGATGAGGTCAAATCCCAGACCTATCCCAAACCTAACTATGCGTTATCCTCTAAAATATTGATCAAAACCAGGTTTAATCGACTGTTTCAGTGTGGTACCACATTACTACGTGATCCAAACCAGAAAATAACCCAGGATCTGTTCAACGAGTATGTGAAGTGTGCCAAAGTATGAGTCTGATGAGGTCAAATCCCAGACCAATCCCAGACTTAACTCGCGTTATCCCCTAAGATATTGATCGAAACCAGGTTTAATCGACTGTTTCAGTGTGGTACCACATTACTACGTGATCCAAACCAGAAAATAACCCAGGATCTGTTCAACGAGTATGTGAAGTGTGCCAAAGTATGAGTCTGATGAGTGAAAATCCCAGGCCTAACCTAGACCTAACATGCGTTATCCTCAAAAATAATGATCGAAACCTGGTTTAATCGACTGTTTCAGTGTGGTACCACATTACTACCTGATCCAAACCAGAAAAAACCGAGGATCCGTTCAACAAGTATGTGAAGAATGCGAAAGTATGAGTCTGATGAGTGAAAATCCCAGGCCTAACCTAGACCTAACATGCGTTATCCTCAAAAATATTGATCGAAACCTGGTTTAATCGACTGTTTCAGTGTGGTACCACATTACTATGTGATCCAAACCAGAAAATAACCCAGGATCTGTTCAACGAGTATGTGAAGTGTGCGAAAGTATGAGTCTGATGAGGGCAAATCCCAGACCTATTCCAGACCTAACATGCGTTATCCTCTAAAATATTGATCGAAACCTGGTTTAATCGACTGTTTCAGTGTGGTACCACATTACTACGTGATCCAAACCAGAAAAAACCCAGGATCAGTTCAACAAGTATGTGAAGTATGCGAAAGTATGAGTCTCATGAGCGAAAATCCCAGACCTAACCTAGACCTAACATGCGTTATCCTCTAAAATATTGATCCAAACCAGGTTTAATGGACTGTTTCAGTGTGGTACCACACTACTACGTGATCCAAACCGGAAAAAAACCCAGGATCTGCTCAACAAGTATGTGAAAAACGCGAAAGTATGAGCCTGATGAGGGCGAATCCCAGACCTATGCCAGACCTAACATGCGTTGTCCTCTAAAATATTGATCAAAACCAGGTTTAATCGACTGTTTCAGTGTGGTACCACATTACTACGTGATACAAACCAGAAAAAACCCAGGATCAGTTCAACAAGTATGTGAAGTATGCGAAAGTATGAGTCTCATGAGCGAAAATCCCAGACCTAACCTAGACCTAACATGCGTTATCCTCTAAAATATTGATCGAAACCAGGTTTAATCGACTGTTTCAGTGTGGCACCACATTACTATGTGATCCAAACCAGAAAATAACCCAGGATCTGTTCAACGAGTATGTGAAGTGTGCGAAAGTATGAGTCTGATGAGGTCAAATCCCAGACCTATCCCAAACCTAACTATGCGTTATCCTCTAAAATATTGATCAAAACCAGGTTTAATCGACTGTTTCAGTGTGGTACCACATTACTACGTGATCCAAACCAGAAAATAACCCAGGATCTGTTCAACGAGTATGTGAAGTGTGCCAAAGTATGAGTCTGATGAGGTCAAATCCCAGACCAATCCCAGACTTAACTCGCGTTATCCCCTAAGATATTGATCGAAACCAGGTTTAATCGACTGTTTCAGTGTGGTACCACATTACTACGTGATCCAAACCAGAAAATAACCCAGGATCTGTTCAACGAGTATGTGAAGTGTGCCAAAGTATGAGTCTGATGAGTGAAAATCCCAGGCCTAACCTAGACCTAACATGCGTTATCCTCAAAAATAATGATCGAAACCTGGTTTAATCGACTGTTTCAGTGTGGTACCACATTACTACCTGATCCAAACCAGAAAAAACCGAGGATCCGTTCAACAAGTATGTGAAGAATGCGAAAGTATGAGTCTGATGAGTGAAAATCCCAGGCCTAACCTAGACCTAACATGCGTTATCCTCAAAAATATTGATCGAAACCTGGTTTAATCGACTGTTTCAGTGTGGTACCACATTACTACGTGATCCAAACCAGAAAAAACCCAGGATCAGTTCAACAAGTATGTGAAGTATGCGAAAGTATGAGTCTCATGAGCGAAAATCCCAGACCTAACCTAGACCTAACATGCGTTATCCTCTAAAATATTTATCAAGACCAGGTTCAATTGAATGTTTCAGTGTGGTACCACATTACTACCTGAACCAAACCAGAAAAAACCCAGGATCCGCCGAACAAGTAGGTGAAGTATGCGAAAGTATGAGTCTCATGAGCGAAAATCCCAGACCTAACCTAGACCTAACATGCGTTATCCTCTAAAATATTGATCCAAACCAGGTTTAATGGACTGTTTCAGTGTGGTACCACACTACTACGTGATCCAAACCGGAAAAAAACCCAGGATCTGCTCAACAAGTATGTGAAAAACGCGAAAGTATGAGCCTGATGAGGGCAAATCCCAGACCAATCCCAGACCTAACTGGCGTTGTCCTCTAAGATATTCATGGAAACCAGGTTTAATTGACTGTTTCAATGTTGTACTTCATTAGTACGTGATGCAATCCAGAAAAAGCCCAGGATCTAGCCATCAAGTATGAGAAATATGCGAAAGAACGAGCCTGATGAGAGCAAATCCCAGACCTAACCTAGACCTAACATGAATTATTCTCTAAAATATTGATCGAAACCAGGTTTAATTGACTGTTTCAGTGTGGTCCCACATTACTACGTGATCCAAACCAGAAAAAACCCAGGATCCGTTCAACAAGTATGTGAAGAATGCGAAAGTATGAGTCTGATGAGTGAAAATCCCAGGCCTAACCTAGACCTAACATGCGTTATCCTCTAAGATATTAATCGAAACCAGGTTTAATCGACTGTTTCAGTGTGGTACCACATTACTACGTGACCCAAACCAGAAAAAACCCAGGATCAGTTCAGCAAGTATGAGAAGAATGCGAAAGTATGAGTCTGATGAGTGAAAATCCCAGGGCTAACCTAGACCTAACATGCGTTATCCTCTAAAATATTGATCCAAACCAGGTTTAATGGACTGTTTCAGTGTGGTACCACACTACTACGTGATACAAACCAGAAAAAACCCAGGATCTGTTCAACAAGTATGTGAAAAACGCGAAAGTATGAGCCTGATGAGGGCGAATCCCAGACCTATGCAAGACCTAACATGCGTTGTCCTCTAAGATATTGATGGAAACCAGGTTTAATTGACTGTTTCAGTGTTGTACTTCATTACTACGTGATGCAATCCAGAAAAAGCCCAGGATCTAGCCATCAAGTATGAGAAATATGCGAAAGAATGAGCCTGATGAGAGCAAATCCCAGACCTAACCTAGACCTAACATGAAATATTCTCTAAAATATTGATCGAAACCAGGTTTAATTGACTGTTGCAGTGTTGTACTTCATTACTACATGATGCAATCCAGAAAAAGCCCAGGATCTAGCCATCAAGTATGAGAAATATGCGAAAGAATGAGCCTGATGAGGGCAAATCCTAGACCTAACACAGACCTAACATGCGTTATCCACTAAAATGTTTATCAAGACCAGGTTTAATGGTCTGTTTCAGTGTAGTATCCCACTACTACGTGACCCAAACCAGAAAAAACCCAGGATCTGTTCAACAAGTATGTAAAAAACGCGAAAGTATCAGCCTGATGAGGGCAAATCCCGGACCTATCCCAGACCTAACTTGCGTTATCCTCTAAAATATTGATCGAAACCAGGTTTAATTGAATGTTTCAGTGTGGTACCACATTACTACGTGATCCAAACCAGTAAAAACCCTGGATCCGTTCTACAAGTATGTGAAGAATGCGAAAGTATGAGATAGATGAGTGAAAATCCCAGGCCTGACCTAGACCTAACATGCGTTATCCTCTAAAATATTGAGCGAAACTAGGTTTAATGGACTGTTTCAGTGTGGTACCACACTACTTTGGGATCCAAACCAGAAAAAACCCAGGATCTGTTCAACAAGTATGTGAAAAACGCGAAAGTATGAGCCTGATGAGGGCAAATCCCAGAACTATCCCAGACCTAACTTGCGTTGTCCTCTAAAATATTGATGGAAACCAGGTTTAATTGACTGTTTCAGTGTTGTACTTCATTGCTACGTGATGCAATCGAGAAAAAGCCCAGGATCTAGCCATCAAGTATGAGAAATATGCGAAAGAATGAGCCTGATGAGAGCAAATCCCAGACCTAACCTAGACCTAACATGCGTTATCCTCTAAAATATTTATCAAGACCAGGTTTAATTGAATGTTTCAGTGTGGTACCACTTTACAACGTGATCCAAAGCAGAGAAAACCCTCGATCAGGTCAACATGTATGATAAAACTTCGAAAGTATGACCCTGATGAGGGCCAATCCCAGGCCTAACCTAGACCTAACTTGCGTTATCCTCTAAAATATTGATCGAAACCAGGTTTAATTGACTGTTTCAGTGTTGTACTTCATTACTACGTGATGCAATCCAGAAAAAGCCCAGGATCTAGCCATCAAGTATGAGAAATATGCGAAAGAATGAGCCTGATGAGGGCAAATCCAAGACCTAACCCAGACCTAACATGCGTTATCCACTAAAATGTTTATCAAGACCAGGTTTAACTGAATGTTTCAGTGTAGTATCACACTACTACGTGACCCAAACCAGAAAAAACCCAGGATCTGTTCAACAAGTATGTGAAAAACGCGAAAGTATGAGCCTGATGAGGTCAAATCCCAGACCAATCCCAGACTTAACTCGCGTTATCCCCTAAGATATTGATCGAAACCAGGTTTAATCGACTGTTTCAGTGTGGTACCACATTACTACGTGATCCAAACCAGAAAATAACCCAGGATCTGTTCAACGAGTATGTGAAGTGTGCCAAAGTATGAGTCTGATGAGTGAAAATCCCAGGCCTAACCTAGACCTAACATGCGTTGTCCTCAAAAATAATGATCGAAACCTGGTTTAATCGACTGTTTCAGTGTGGTACCACATTACTACCTGATCCAAACCAGAAAAAACCGAGGATCCGTTCAACAAGTATGTGAAGAATGCGAAAGTATGAGTCTGATGAGTGAAAATCCCAGGCCTAACCTAGACCTAACATGCGTTATCCTCAAAAATATTGATCGAAACCTGGTTTAATCGACTGTTTCAGTGTGGTACCACATTACTATGTGATCCAAACCAGAAAATAACCCAGGATCTGTTCAACGAGTATGTGAAGTGTGCGAAAGTATGAGTCTGATGAGGGCAAATCCCAGACCTATTCCAGACCTAACATGCGTTATCCTCTAAAATATTGATCGAAACCTGGTTTAATCGACTGTTTCAGTGTGGTACCACATTACTACGTGATCCAAACCAGAAAAAACCCAGGATCAGTTCAACAAGTATGTGAAGTATGCGAAAGTATGAGTCTCATGAGCGAAAATCCCAGACCTAACCTAGACCTAACATGCGTTATCCTCTAAAATATTGATCCAAACCAGGTTTAATGGACTGTTTCAGTGTGGTACCACACTACTACGTGATACAAACCAGAAAAAACCCAGGATCTGTTCAACGAGTATGTGAAAAACGCGAAAGTATGAGCCTGATGAGGGCGAATCCCAGACCTATGCCAGACCTAACTTGCGTTATCCTCTAAAATATTGATCGAAACCAGGTTTAATTGACTGTTTCAGCGTTGTACCACATTACTACGTGATACAAACCAGAAACAGCCGAGGATCTAGCCATGAAGTATGAGAAATATGCGAAAGTATGAGCCTGCTGAGGGCAAATCCTGGACCTAACCCAAACCTAACATGCGTTATCCTCTAAAATATTTATCAAGACCAGGTTCAATTGAATGTTTCAGTGTGGTACCACATTACTACCTGAACCAAACCAGAAAAAACCCAGGATCCGCCGAACAAGTAGGTGAAGTATGCGAAAGTATGAGTCTCATGAGCGAAAATCCCAGACCTAACCTAGACCTAACATGCGTTATCCTCTAAAATATTGATCCAAACCAGGTTTAATGGACTGTTTCAGTGTGGTACCACACTACTACGTGATCCAAACCGGGAAAAAACCCAGGATCTGCTCAGCAAGTATGTGAAAAACGCGAAAGTATGAGCCTGATGAGGGCAAATCCCAGACCAATCCCAGACCTAACTGGCGTTGTCCTCTAAGATATTGATGGAAACCAGGTTTAATTGACTGTTTCAATGTTGTACTTCATTACTACGTGATGCAATCCAGAAGAAGCCCAGGATCTAGCCATCAAGTATGAGAAATATGCGAAAGAACGAGCCTGATGAGAGCAAATCCCAGACCTAACCTAGACCTAACATGAATTATTCTCTAAAATATTGATCGAAACCAGGTTTAATTGACTGTTTCAGTGTGGTCCCACATTACTACGTGATCCAAACCAGAAAAAACCCAGGATCCGTTCAACAAGTATGTGAAGAATGCGAAAGTATGAGTCTGATGAGTGAAAATCCCAGGCCTAACCTAGACCTAACATGCGTTATCCTCTAAGATATTAATCGAAACCAGGTTTAATCGACTGTTTCAGTGTGGTACCACATTACTACGTGACCCAAACCAGAAAAAACCCAGGATCAGTTCAGCAAGTATGAGAAGAATGCGAAAGTATGAGTCTGATGAGTGAAAATCCCAGGGCTAACCTAGACCTAACATGCGTTATCCTCTAAAATATTGATCCAAACCAGGTTTAATGGACTGTTTCAGTGTGGTACCACACTACTACGTGATACAAACCAGAAAAAACCCAGGATCTGTTCAACAAGTATGTGAAAAACGCGAAAGTATGAGCCTGATGAGGGCGAATCCCAGACCTATGCCAGACCTAACATGCGTTGTCCTCTAAGATATTGATGGAAACCAGGTTTAATTGACTGTTTCAGTGTTGTACTTCATTACTACGTGATGCAATCCAGAAAAAGCCCAGGATCTAGCCATCAAGTATGAGAAATATGCGAAAGAATGAGCCTGATGAGAGCAAATCCCAGACCTAACCTAGACCTAACATGAATTATTCTCTAAAATATTGATCGAAACCAGGTTTAATTGACTGTTGCAGTGTTGTACTTCATTACTACATGATGCAATCCAGAAAAAGCCCAGGATCTAGCCATCAAGTATGAGAAATATGCGAAAGAATGAGCCTGATGAGGGCAAATCCTAGACCTAACACAGACCTAACATGCGTTATCCACTAAAATGTTTATCAAGACCAGGTTTAATGGTCTGTTTCAGTGTAGTATCCCACTACTACGTGACCCAAACCAGAAAAAACCCAGGATCTGTTCAACAGGTATGTAAAAAACGCGAAAGTATGAGCCTGATGAGGGCAAATCCCGGACCTATCCCAGATCTAACTTGCGTTATCCTCTAAAATATTGATCGAAACCAGGTTTAATTGAATGTTTCAGTGTGGTACCACATTACTACGTGATCCAAACCAGTAAAAACCCTGGATCCGTTCTACAAGTATGTGAAGAATGCGAAAGTATGAGATAGATGAGTGAAAATCCCAGGCCTGACCTAGACCTAACATGCGTTATCCTCTAAAATATTGAGCGAAACTAGGTTTAATGGACTGTTTCAGTGTGGTACCACACTACTTTGGGATCCAAACCAGAAAAAACCCAGGATCTGTTCAACAAGTATGTGAAAAACGCGAAAGTATGAGCCTGATGAGGGCAAATCCCAGAACTATCCCAGACCTAACTTGCGTTGTCCTCTAAAATATTGATGGAAACCAGGTTTAATTGACTGTTTCAGTGTTGTACTTCATTGCTACGTGATGCAATCGAGGAAAAGCCCAGGATCTAGCCATCAAGTATGAGAAATATGCGAAAGAATGAGCCTGATGAGAGCAAATCCCAGACCTAACCTAGACCTAACATGCGTTATCCTCTAAAATATTTATCAAGACCAGGTTTAATTGAATGTTTCAGTGTGGTACCACTTTACAACGTGATCCAAAGCAGAGAAAACCCTCGATCAGGTCAACATGTATGATAAAACTTCGAAAGTATGACCCTGATGAGGGCCAATCCCAGGCCTAACCTAGACCTAACTTGCGTTATCCTCTAAAATATTGATCGAAACCAGGTGAATTGACTGTTTCAGTGTTGTACTTCATTACTACGTGATGCAATCCAGAAAAAGCCCAGGATCTAGCCATCAAGTATGAGAAATATGCGAAAGAATGAGCCTGATGAGGGCAAATCCAAGACCTAACCCAGACCTAACATGCGTTATCCACTAAAATGTTTATCAAGACCAGGTTTAACTGAATGTTTCAGTGTAGTATCACACTACTACGTGACCCAAACCAGAAAAAACCCAGGATCTGTTCAACAAGTATGTGAAAAACGCGAAAGTATGAGCCTGATGAGGTCAAATCCCAGACCAATCCCAGACTTAACTCGCGTTATCCCCTAAGATATTGATCGAAACCAGGTTTAATCGACTGTTTCAGTGTGGTACCACATTACTACGTGATCCAAACCAGAAAATAACCCAGGATCTGTTCAACGAGTATGTGAAGTGTGCCAAAGTATGAGTCTGATGAGTGAAAATCCCAGGCCTAACCTAGACCTAACATGCGTTGTCCTCAAAAATAATGATCGAAACCTGGTTTAATCGACTGTTTCAGTGTGGTACCACATTACTACCTGATCCAAACCAGAAAAAACCGAGGATCCGTTCAACAAGTATGTGAAGAATGCGAAAGTATGAGTCTGATGAGTGAAAATCCCAGGCCTAACCTAGACCTAACATGCGTTATCCTCAAAAATATTGATCGAAACCTGGTTTAATCGACTGTTTCAGTGTGGTACCACATTACTATGTGATCCAAACCAGAAAATAACCCAGGATCTGTTCAACGAGTATGTGAAGTGTGCGAAAGTATGAGTCTGATGAGGGCAAATCCCAGACCTATTCCAGACCTAACATGCGTTATCCTCTAAAATATTGATGGAAACCAGGTTTAATTGACTGTTTCAGTGTTGTACTTCATTACTACGCGATGCAATCCAGAAAAAGCCCAGGATCTAGCCATCAAGTATGAGAAATATGCGAAAGAATGAGCCTGATGAGAGCAAATCCCAGACCTAACCTAGACCTAACATGGATTATTCTCTAAAATATTGGTGGAAACCTTGTTTAATTGACTGTTTCAGTGTGGAACCACATTACTACGTGATCCAAACCAGAAAAAACCCAGGATCAGTTCAACAAGTATGTGAAGAATGCGAAGGTATGAGTCTGATGAGTGAAAACCCCAGGCCTAACCTAGACCTAACATGCGTTGTCCTCAAAAATATTGATCGAAACCTGGCTTAATCGACTGTTTCAGTGTGGTACCACATTACTATGTGATCCAAACCAGAAAATTACCCGGGATCTGTTCAACAAGTATGTGAAGTGTGCGAAAGTATGAGCCTGATGAGGGCAAATCCTAGACCTAACCCAAACCTAACATGCGTTACCCTCTAAAATATTTATCAAGACCAGGTTTCATCGATTGTTTCAGTGTGGACCCACATTACTACGTGATCCAAACCAGAAAAAACCCAGGATCCGTTCAACAAGTATGTGAAGAATGCGAAGGTATGAGTCTGATGAGTGAAAATCCCAGACCTAACCCAGACCTAACATGCGTTATCCTCAAAAATATTGATCGAAACCTGGTTTAATCGACTGTTTCAGTGTGGTACCACATTACTATGTGATCCAAACCAGAAAAAACCCAGGATCCGTTCAACAAGTATGTGAAGTGTGCGAAAGTATGAGCCTGATGAGAGCAAATCCCAGAATTAACCTAGACCTAACATGAATTATTCTCTAAAATAATGGTCGAAACCAGGTTTAATTGTCTGTTTCAGTGTGGTCCCACATTACTACGTGACCCAAACCAGAAAAAACCCAGGATCCGTTCAACAAGTATGTGAAGAATGCGAAAGTATGAGTCTGATGAGTGAAAAAACCAGGCCTGACCTAGACCTAACATGCGTCATCCTCTAAAATATTGAGCGAAACCAGGTGTGATGGACTGTTTCAGTGTAGTACCACACTACTACGGGATCCAAACCAGAAAAAACCCAGGATCTGTTCAACTAGTATGCGAAAAACGCGAAAGTATGAGCCTGATGACGGCAAATCCCAGACCTATCCCAGACCTAACATGCGTTATCCACTAAAATGTTTATCAAGACCAGGTTTAACTGAATGTTTCAGTGTAGTATCACACTACTACGTGACCCAAACCAGAAAATAACCCAGGATCTGTTCAACGAGTATGTGAAGTGTGCCAAAGTATGAGTCTGATGAGTGAAAATCCCAGGCCTAACCTAGACCTAACATGCGTTGTCCTCAAAAATAATGATCGAAACCTGGTTTAATCGACTGTTTCAGTGTGGTACCACATTACTACCTGATCCAAACCAGAAAAAACCGAGGATCCGTTCAACAAGTATGTGAAGAATGCGAAAGTATGAGTCTGATGAGTGAAAATCCCAGGCCTAACCTAGACCTAACATGCGTTATCCTCAAAAATATTGATCGAAACCTGGTTTAATCGACTGTTTCAGTGTGGTACCACATTACTATGTGATCCAAACCAGAAAATAACCCAGGATCTGTTCAACGAGTATGTGAAGTGTGCGAAAGTATGAGTCTGATGAGGGCAAATCCCAGACCTATTCCAGACCTAACATGCGTTATCCTCTAAAATATTGATCGAAACCTGGTTTAATCGACTGTTTCAGTGTGGTACCACATTACTACGTGATCCAAACCAGAAAAAACCCAGGATCAGTTCAACAAGTATGTGAAGTATGCGAAAGTATGAGTCTCATGAGCGAAAATCCCAGACCTAACCTAGACCTAACATGCGTTATCCTCTAAAATATTGATCCAAACCAGGTTTAATGGACTGTTTCAGTGTGGTACCACACTACTACGTGATACAAACCAGAAAAAACCCAGGATCTGTTCAACAAGTATGTGAAAAACGCGAAAGTATGAGCCTGATGAGGGCGAATCCCAGACCTATGCCAGACCTAACTTGCGTTATCCTCTAAAATATTGATCGAAACCAGGTTTAATTGACTGTTTCAGCGTTGTACCACATTACTACGTGATACAAACCAGAAACAGCCGAGGATCTAGCCATGAAGTATGAGAAATATGCGAAAGTATGAGCCTGCTGAGGGCAAATCCTGGACCTAACCCAAACCTAACATGCGTTATCCTCTAAAATATTTATCAAGACCAGGTTCAATTGAATGTTTCAGTGTGGTACCACATTACTACCTGAACCAAACCAGAAAAAACCCAGGATCCGCCGAACAAGTAGGTGAAGTATGCGAAAGTATGAGTCTCATGAGCGAAAATCCCAGACCTAACCTAGACCTAACATGCGTTATCCTCTAAAATATTGATCCAAACCAGGTTTAATGGACTGTTTCAGTGTGGTACCACACTACTACGTGATCCAAACCGGAAAAAAACCCAGGATCTGCTCAGCAAGTATGTGAAAAACGCGAAAGTATGAGCCTGATGAGGGCAAATCCCAGACCAATCCCAGACCTAACTGGCGTTGTCCTCTAAGATATTGATGGAAACCAGGTTTAATTGACTGTTTCAATGTTGTACTTCATTACTACGTGATGCAATCCAGAAAAAGCCCAGGATCTAGCCATCAAGTATGAGAAATATGCGAAAGAACGAGCCTGATGAGAGCAAATCCCAGACCTAACCTAGACCTAACATGAATTATTCTCTAAAATATTGATCGAAACCAGGTTTAATTGACTGTTTCTGTGTGGTCCCACATTACTACGTGATCCAAACCAGAAAAAACCCAGGATCCGTTCAACAAGTATGTGAAGGATGCGAAAGTATGAGTCTGATGAGTGAAAATCCCAGGCCTAACCTAGACCTAACATGCGTTATCCTCTAAGATATTAATCGAAACCAGGTTTAATCGACTGTTTCAGTGTGGTACCACATTACTACGTGACCCAAACCAGAAAAAACCCAGGATCAGTTCAGCAAGTATGAGAAGAATGCGAAAGTATGAGTCTGATGAGTGAAAATCCCAGGGCTAACCTAGACCTAACATGCGTTATCCTCTAAAATATTGATCCAAACCAGGTTTAATGGACTGTTTCAGTGTGGTACCACACTACTACGTGATACAAACCAGAAAAAACCCAGGATCTGTTCAACAAGTATGTGAAAAACGCGAAAGTATGAGCCTGATGAGGGCGCATCCCAGACCTATGCCAGACCTAACATGCGTTGTCCTCTAAGATATTGATGGAAACCAGGTTTAATTGACTGTTTCAGTGTTGTACTTCATTACTACGTGATGCAATCCAGAAAAAGCCCAGGATCTAGCCATCAAGTATGAGAAATATGCGAAAGAATGAGCCTGATGAGAGCAAATCCCAGACCTAACCTAGACCTAACATGAATTATTCTCTAAAATATTGATCGAAACCAGGTTTAATTGACTGTTGCAGTGTTGTACTTCATTACTACATGATGCAATCCAGAAAAAGCCCAGGATCTAGCCATCAAGTATGAGAAATATGCGAAAGAATGAGCCTGATGAGGGCAAATCCTAGACCTAACACAGACCTAACATGCGTTATCCACTAAAATGTTTATCAAGACCAGGTTTAATGGTCTGTTTCAGTGTAGTATCCCACTACTACGTGACCCAAACCAGAAAAAACCCAGGATCTGTTCAACAAGTATGTAAAAAACGCGAAAGTATGAGCCTGATGAGGGCAAATCCCGGACCTATCCCAGACCTAACTTGCGTTATCCTCTAAAATATTGATCGAAACCAGGTTTAATTGAATGTTTCAGTGTGGTACCACATTACTACGTGATCCAAACCAGTAAAAACCCTGGATCCGTTCTACAAGTATGTGAAGAATGCGAAAGTATGAGATAGATGAGTGAAAATCCCAGGCCTGACCTAGACCTAACATGCGTTATCCTCTAAAATATTGAGCGAAACTAGGTTTAATGGACTGTTTCAGTGTCGTACCACACTACTTTGGGATCCAAACCAGAAAAAACCCAGGATCTGTTCAACAAGTATGTGAAAAACGCGAAAGTATGAGCCTGATGAGGGCAAATCCCAGAACTATCCCAGACCTAACTTGCGTTGTCCTCTAAAATATTGATGGAAACCAGGTTTAATTGACTGTTTCAGTGTTGTACTTCATTGCTACGTGATGCAATCGAGGAAAAGCCCAGGATCTAGCCATCAAGTATGAGAAATATGCGAAAGAATGAGCCTGATGAGAGCAAATCCCAGACCTAACCTAGACCTAACATGCGTTATCCTCTAAAATATTTATCAAGACCAGGTTTAATTGAATGTTTCAGTGTGGTACCACTTTACAACGTGATCCAAAGCAGAGAAAACCCTCGATCAGGTCAACATGTATGATAAAACTTCGAAAGTATGACCCTGATGAGGGCCAATCCCAGGCCTAACCTAGACCTAACTTGCGTTATCCTCTAAAATATTGATCGAAACCAGGTTTAATTGACTGTTTCAGTGTTGTACTTCATTACTACGTGATGCAATCCAGAAAAAGCCCAGGATCTAGCCATCAAGTATGAGAAATATGCGAAAGAATGAGCCTGATGAGGGCAAATCCAAGACCTAACCCAGACCTAACATGCGTTATCCACTGAAATGTTTATCAAGACCAGGTTTAACTGAATGTTTCAGTGTAGTATCACACTACTACGTGACCCAAACCAGAAAAAACCCAGGATCTGTTCAACAAGTATGTGAAAAACGCGAAAGTATGAGCCTGATGAGGTCAAATCCCAGACCAATCCCAGACTTAACTCGCGTTATCCCCTAAGATATTGATCGAAACCAGGTTTAATCGACTGTTTCAGTGTGGTACCACATTACTACGTGATCCAAACCAGAAAATAACCCAGGATCTGTTCAACGAGTATGTGAAGTGTGCCAAAGTATGAGTCTGATGAGTGAAAATCCCAGGCCTAACCTAGACCTAACATGCGTTGTCCTCAAAAATAATGATCGAAACCTGGTTTAATCGACTGTTTCAGTGTGGTACCACATTACTACCTGATCCAAACCAGAAAAAACCGAGGATCCGTTCAACAAGTATGTGAAGAATGCGAAAGTATGAGTCTGATGAGTGAAAATCCCAGGCCTAACCTAGACCTAACATGCGTTATCCTCAAAAATATTGATCGAAACCTGGTTTAATCGACTGTTTCAGTGTGGTACCACATTACTATGTGATCCAAACCAGAAAATAACCCAGGATCTGTTCAACGAGTATGTGAAGTGTGCGAAAGTATGAGTCTGATGAGGGCAAATCCCAGACCTATTCCAGACCTAACATGCGTTATCCTCTAAAATATTGAGCGAAACTAGGTTTAATGGACTGTTTCAGTGTGGTACCACACTACTTTGGGATCCAAACCAGAAAAAACCCAGGATCTGTTCAACAAGTATGTGAAAAACGCGAAAGTATGAGCCTGATGAGGGCAAATCCCAGAACTATCCCAGACCTAACTTGCGTTGTCCTCTAAAATATTGATGGAAACCAGGTTTAATTGACTGTTTCAGTGTTGTACTTCATTGCTACGTGATGCAATCGAGAAAAAGCCCAGGATCTAGCCATCAAGTATGAGAAATATGCGAAAGAATGAGCCTGATGAGAGCAAATCCCAGACCTAACCTAGACCTAACATGCGTTATCCTCTAAAATATTTATCAAGACCAGGTTTAATTGAATGTTTCAGTGTGGTACCACTTTACAACGTGATCCAAAGCAGAGAAAACCCTCGATCAGGTCAACATGTATGATAAAACTTCGAAAGTATGACCCTGATGAGGGCCAATCCCAGGCCTAACCTAGACCTAACTTGCGTTATCCTCTAAAATATTGATCGAAACCAGGTTTAATTGACTGTTTCAGTGTTGTACTTCATTACTACGTGATGCAATCCAGAAAAAGCCCAGGATCTGGCCATCAAGTATGAGAAATATGCGAAAGAATGAGCCTGATGAGGGCAAATCCAAGACCTAACCCAGACCTAACATGCGTTATCCACTAAAATGTTTATCAAGACCAGGTTTAACTGAATGTTTCAGTGTAGTATCACACTACTACGTGACCCAAACCAGAAAAAACCCAGGATCTGTTCAACAAGTATGTGAAAAACGCGAAAGTATGAGCCTGATGAGGGCAAATCCCGGACCTATCCCAGACCTAACTTGCGTTATCCTCTAAAATATTGATCGAAACCAGGTTTAATTGAATGTTTCAGTGTGGTACCACATTACTACGTGATCCAAACCAGTAAAAACCCAGGATCCGTTCTACAAGTATGTGAAGATTGCGAAAGTATGAGTCTGATGAGTGAAAATCCCAGGCCTAACCTAGACCTAACATGCGTTATCCTGAAAAATATTGATCGAAACCTGGTTTAATCGACTGTTTCAGTGTGGTACCACATTACTGTGTGATCCAAACCAGAAAATAACCGAGGATCTATTCAACGAGTATGTGAAGTGTGCGAAAGTATGAGCCTGATGAGGGCAAATCCAAGACCTAACCCAGACCTAACATGCGTTATCGACTAAAATGTTTATCAAGACCAGGTTTAACTGAATGTTTCAGTGTAGTATCACACTACTACGTGACCCAAACCAGAAAAAACCCAGGATCTGTTCAACAAGTATGTGAAAAACGCGAAAGTATGAGCCTGATGAGGTCAAATCCCAGACCAATCCCAGACTTAACTCGCGTTATCCCCTAAGATATTGATCGAAACCAGGTTTAATCGACTGTTTCAGTGTGGTACCACATTACTACGTGATCCAAACCAGAAAATAACCCAGGATCTGTTCAACGAGTATGTGAAGTGTGCCAAAGTATGAGTCTGATGAGTGAAAATCCCAGGCCTAACCTAGACCTAACATGCGTTGTCCTCAAAAATAATGATCGAAACCTGGTTTAATCGACTGTTTCAGTGTGGTACCACATTACTACCTGATCCAAACCAGAAAAAACCGAGGATCCGTTCAACAAGTATGTGAAGAATGCGAAAGTATGAGTCTGATGAGTGAAAATCCCAGGCCTAACCTAGACCTAACATGCGTTATCCTCAAAAATATTGATCGAAACCTGGTTTAATCGACTGTTTCAGTGTGGTACCACATTACTATGTGATCCAAACCAGAAAATAACCCAGGATCTGTTCAACGAGTATGTGAAGTGTGCGAAAGTATGAGTCTGATGAGGGCAAATCCCAGACCTATTCCAGACCTAACATGCGTTATCCTCTAAAATATTGATCGAAACCTGGTTTAATCGACTGTTTCAGTGTGGTACCACATTACTACGTGATCCAAACCAGAAAAAACCCAGGATCAGTTCAACAAGTATGTGAAGTATGCGAAAGTATGAGTCTCATGAGCGAAAATCCCAGACCTAACCTAGACCTAACATGCGTTATCCTCTAAAATATTGATCCAAACCAGGTTTAATGGACTGTTTCAGTGTGGTACCACACTACTACGTGATACAAACCAGAAAAAACCCAGGATCTGTTCAACAGGTATGTGAAAAACGCGAAAGTATGAGCCTGATGAGGGCGAATCCCAGACCTATGCCAGACCTAACTTGCGTTATCCTCTAAAATATTGATCGAAACCAGGTTTAATTGACTGTTTCAGCGTTGTACCACATTACTACGTGATACAAACCAGAAACAGCCGAGGATCTAGCCATGAAGTATGAGAAATATGCGAAAGTATGAGCCTGCTGAGGGCAAATCCTGGACCTAACCCAAACCTAACATGCGTTATCCTCTAAAATATTTATCAAGACCAGGTTCAATTGAATGTTTCAGTGTGGTACCACATTACTACCTGAACCAAACCAGAAAAAACCCAGGATCCGCCGAACAAGTAGGTGAAGTATGCGAAAGTATGAGTCTCATGAGCGAAAATCCCAGACCTAACCTAGACCTAACATGCGTTATCCTCTAAAATATTGATCCAAACCAGGTTTAATGGACTGTTTCAGTGTGGTACCACACTACTACGTGATCCAAACCGGAAAAAAACCCAGGATCTGCTCAGCAAGTATGTGAAAAACGCGAAAGTATGAGCCTGATGAGGGCAAATCCCAGACCAATCCCAGACCTAACTGGCGTTGTCCTCTAAGATATTGATGGAAACCAGGTTTAATTGACTGTTTCAATGTTGTACTTCATTACTACGTGATGCAATCCAGAAAAAGCCCAGGATCTAGCCATCAAGTATGAGAAATATGCGAAAGAACGAGCCTGATGAGAGCAAATCCCAGACCTAACCTAGACCTAACATGAATTATTCTCTAAAATATTGATCGAAACCAGGTTTAATTGACTGTTTCAGTGTGGTCCCACATTACTACGTGATCCAAACCAGAAAAAACCCAGGATCCGTTCAACAAGTATGTGAAGAATGCGAAAGTATGAGTCTGATGAGTGAAAATCCCAGGCCTAACCTAGACCTAACATGCGTTATCCTCTAAGATATTAATCGAAACCAGGTTTAATCGACTGTTTCAGTGTGGTACCACATTACTACGTGACCCAAACCAGAAAAAACCCAGGATCAGTTCAGCAAGTATGTGAAGTATGCGAAAGTATGAGTCTCATGAGCGAAAATCCCAGACCTAACCTAGACCTAACATGCGTTATCCTCTAAAATATTGATCCAAACCAGGTTTAATGGACTGTTTCAGTGTGGTACCACACTACTACGTGATACAAACCAGAAAAAACCCAGGATCTGTTCAACAGGTATGTGAAAAACGCGAAAGTATGAGCCTGATGAGGGCGAATCCCAGACCTATGCCAGACCTAACTTGCGTTATCCTCTAAAATATTGATCGAAACCAGGTTTAATTGACTGTTTCAGCGTTGTACCACATTACTACGTGATACAAACCAGAAACAGCCGAGGATCTAGCCATGAAGTATGAGAAATATGCGAAAGTATGAGCCTGCTGAGGGCAAATCCTGGACCTAACCCAAACCTAACATGCGTTATCCTCTAAAATATTTATCAAGACCAGGTTCAATTGAATGTTTCAGTGTGGTACCACATTACTACCTGAACCAAACCAGAAAAAACCCAGGATCCGCCGAACAAGTAGGTGAAGTATGCGAAAGTATGAGTCTCATGAGCGAAAATCCCAGACCTAACCTAGACCTAACATGCGTTATCCTCTAAAATATTGATCCAAACCAGGTTTAATGGACTGTTTCAGTGTGGTACCACACTACTACGTGATCCAAACCGGAAAAAAACCCAGGATCTGCTCAGCAAGTATGTGAAAAACGCGAAAGTATGAGCCTGATGAGGGCAAATCCCAGACCAATCCCAGACCTAACTGGCGTTGTCCTCTAAGATATTGATGGAAACCAGGTTTAATTGACTGTTTCAATGTTGTACTTCATTACTACGTGATGCAATCCAGAAAAAGCCCAGGATCTAGCCATCAAGTATGAGAAATATGCGAAAGAACGAGCCTGATGAGAGCAAATCCCAGACCTAACCTAGACCTAACATGAATTATTCTCTAAAATATTGATCGAAACCAGGTTTAATTGACTGTTTCAGTGTGGTCCCACATTACTACGTGATCCAAACCAGAAAAAACCCAGGATCCGTTCAACAAGTATGTGAAGAATGCGAAAGTATGAGTCTGATGAGTGAAAATCCCAGGCCTAACCTAGACCTAACATGCGTTATCCTCTAAGATATTAATCGAAACCAGGTTTAATCGACTGTTTCAGTGTGGTACCACATTACTACGTGACCCAAACCAGAAAAAACCCAGGATCAGTTCAGCAAGTATGAGAAGAATGCGAAAGTATGAGTCTGATGAGTGAAAATCCCAGGGCTAACCTAGACCTAACATGCGTTATCCTCTAAAATATTGATCCAAACCAGGTTTAATGGACTGTTTCAGTGTGGTACCACACTACTACGTGATACAAACCAGAAAAAACCCAGGATCTGTTCAACAAGTATGTGAAAAACGCGAAAGTATGAGCCTGATGAGGGCGAATCCCAGACCTATGCCAGACCTAACATGCGTTGTCCTCTAAGATATTGATGGAAACCAGGTTTAATTGACTGTTTCAGTGTTGTACTTCATTACTACGTGATGCAATCCAGAAAAAGCCCAGGATCTAGCCATCAAGTATGAGAAATATGCGAAAGAATGAGCCTGATGAGAGCAAATCCCAGACCTAACCTAGACCTAACATGAATTATTCTCTAAAATATTGATCGAAACCAGGTTTAATTGACTGTTGCAGTGTTGTACTTCATTACTACATGATGCAATCCAGAAAAAGCCCAGGATCTAGCCATCAAGTATGAGAAATATGCGAAAGAATGAGCCTGATGAAGGCAAATCCTAGACCTAACACAGACCTAACATGCGTTATCCACTAAAATGTTTATCAAGACCAGGTTTAATGGTCTGTTTCAGTGTAGTATCCCACTACTACGTGACCCAAACCAGAAAAAACCCAGGATCTGTTCAACAAGTATGTAAAAAACGCGAAAGTATGAGCCTGATGAGGGCAAATCCCGGACCTATCCCAGACCTAACTTGCGTTATCCTCTAAAATATTGATCGAAACCAGGTTTAATTGAATGTTTCAGTGTGGTACCACATTACTACGTGATCCAAACCAGTAAAAACCCTGGATCCGTTCTACAAGTATGTGAAGAATGCGAAAGTATGAGATAGATGAGTGAAAATCCCAGGCCTGACCTAGACCTAACATGCGTTATCCTCTAAAATATTGAGCGAAACTAGGTTTAATGGACTGTTTCAGTGTGGTACCACACTACTTTGGGATCCAAACCAGAAAAAACCCAGGATCTGTTCAACAAGTATGTGAAAAACGCGAAAGTATGAGCCTGATGAGGGCAAATCCCAGAACTATCCCAGACCTAACTTGCGTTGTCCTCTAAAATATTGATGGAAACCAGGTTTAATTGACTGTTTCAGTGTTGTACTTCATTGCTACGTGATGCAATCGAGAAAAAGCCCAGGATCTAGCCATCAAGTATGAGAAATATGCGAAAGAATGAGCCTGATGAGAGCAAATCCCAGACCTAACCTAGACCTAACATGCGTTATCCTCTAAAATATTTATCAAGACCAGGTTTAATTGAATGTTTCAGTGTGGTACCACTTTACAACGTGATCCAAAGCAGAGAAAACCCTCGATCAGGTCAACATGTATGATAAAACTTCGAAAGTATGACCCTGATGAGGGCCAATCCCAGGCCTAACCTAGACCTAACTTGCGTTATCCTCTAAAATATTGATCGAAACCAGGTTTAATTGACTGTTTCAGTGTTGTACTTCATTACTACGTGATGCAATCCAGAAAAAGCCCAGGATCTAGCCATCAAGTATGAGAAATATGCGAAAGAATGAGCCTGATGAGGGCAAATCCAAGACCTAACCCAGACCTAACATGCGTTATCCACTAAAATGTTTATCAAGACCAGGTTTAACTGAATGTTTCAGTGTAGTATCACACTACTACGTGACCCAAACCAGAAAAAACCCAGGATCTGTTCAACAAGTATGTGAAAAACGCGAAAGTATGAGCCTGATGAGGGCAAATCCCGGACCTATCCCAGACCTAACTTGCGTTATCCTCTAAAATATTGATCGAAACCAGGTTTAATTGAATGTTTCAGTGTGGTACCACATTACTACGTGATCCAAACCAGTAAAAACCCAGGATCCGTTCTACAAGTATGTGAAGATTGCGAAAGTATGAGTCTGATGAGTGAAAATCCCAGGCCTAACCTAGACCTAACATGCGTTATCCTGAAAAATATTGATCGAAACCTGGTTTAATCGACTGTTTCAGTGTGGTACCACATTACTATGTGATCCAAACCAGAAAATAACCGAGGATCTATTCAACGAGTATGTGAAGTGTGCGAAAGTATGAGTCTGATGAGTGCAAATCCCAGACCTATCCCAGACCTAACATGCGTTATCCTCTAAAATATTTATCAAGACCAGGTTTAATCGATTGTTTCAGTGTGGACCCACATTACTACGTGATCCAAACCAGAAAAAACCCAGGATCCGTTCAACAAGTATGTGAAGAATGCGAAGGTATGAGTCTGATAAGTGAAAATGCCAGGCCTGACCTAGACCTAACATGCGTTATCCTCTAAAATATTGAGCGAAACCAGGTTTAATGGACTGTTTCAGTGTGGTACCACACTACTATGGGATCCAAACCAGAAAAAACCCAGGATCTGTTCAACAAGTATGTGAAAAACGCGAAAGTATGAGCCTGATGTGGGCAAATCCCAGACCTATCCCAGACCTAACTTGCGTTGTCCTCTATAATATTGATGGAAACCAGGTTTAATTGACTGTTTCAGTGTTGTACTTCATTACTACGCGATGCAATCCAGAAAAAGCCCAGGATCTAGCCATCAAGTATGAGAAATATGCGAAAGAATGAGCCTGATGAGAGCAAATCCCAGACCTAACCTAGACCTAACATGGATTATTCTCTAAAATATTGGTGGAAACCTTGTTTAATTGACTGTTTCAGTGTGGAACCACATTACTACGTGATCCAAACAAGAAAAAACCCAGGATCAGTTCAACAAGTATGTGAAGAATGCGAAAGTATGAGTCTGATGAGTGAAAACCCCAGGCCTAACCTAGACCTAACATGCGTTGTCCTCAAAAATATTGATCGAAACCTGGTTTAATCGACTGTTTCAGTGTGGTACCACATTACTATGTGATCCAACCCAGAAAATTACCCGGGATCTGTTCAACAAGTATGTGAAGTGTGCGAAAGTATGAGCCTGATGAGGGCAAATCCTAGACCTAACCCAAACCTAACATGCGTTACCCTCTAAAATATTTATCAAGACCAGGTTTCATCGATTGTTTCAGTGTGGACCCACATTACTACGTGATCCAAACCAGAAAAAACCCAGGATCCGTTCAACAAGTATGTGAAGAATGCGAAGGTATGAGTCTGATGAGTGAAAATCCCAGACCTAACCCAGACCTAACATGCGTTATCCTCAAAAATATTGATCGAAACCTGGTTTAATCGACTGTTTCAGTGTGGTACCACATTACTATGTGATCCAAACCAGAAAAAACCCGGGATCCGTTCAACAAGTATGTGAAGTGTGCGAAAGTATGAGCCTGATGAGAGCAAATCCCAGAATTAACCTAGACCTAACATGAATTATTCTCTAAAATAATGGTCGAAACCAGGTTTAATTGTCTGTTTCAGTGTGGTCCCACATTACTACGTGACCCAAACCAGAAAAAACCCAGGATCCGTTCAACAAGTATGTGAAGAATGCGAAAGTATGAGTCTGATGAGTGAAAAAACCAGGCCTGACCTAGACCTAACATGCGTTATCCTCTAAAATATTGATCCAAACCAGGTTTAATGGACTGTTTCAGTGTGGTACCACACTACTACGTGATACAAACCAGAAAAAACCCAGGATCTGTTCAACAAGTATGTGAAAAACGCGAAAGTATGAGCCTGATGAGGGCGAATCCCAGACCTATGCCAGACCTAACATGCGTTGTCCTCTAAGATATTGATGGAAACCAGGTTTAATTGACTGTTTCAGTGTTGTACTTCATTACTACGTGATGCAATCCAGAAAAAGCCCAGGATCTAGCCATCAAGTATGAGAAATATGCGAAAGAATGAGCCTGATGAGAGCAAATCCCAGACCTAACCTAGACCTAACATGAATTATTCTCTAAAATATTGATCGAAACCAGGTTTAATTGACTGTTGCAGTGTTGTACTTCATTACTACATGATGCAATCCAGAAAAAGCCCAGGATCTAGCCATCAAGTATGAGAAATATGCGAAAGAATGAGCCTGATGAGGGCAAATCCTAGACCTAACACAGACCTAACATGCGTTATCCACTAAAATGTTTATCAAGACCAGGTTTAATGGTCTGTTTCAGTGTAGTATCCCACTACTACGTGACCCAAACCAGAAAAAACCCAGGATCTGTTCAACAAGTATGTAAAAAACGCGAAAGTATGAGCCTGATGAGGGCAAATCCCGGACCTATCCCAGACCTAACTTGCGTTATCCTCTAAAATATTGATCGAAACCAGGTGTAATTGAATGTTTCAGTGTGGTACCACATTACTACGTGATCCAAACCAGTAAAAACCCTGGATCCGTTCTACAAGTATGTGAAGAATGCGAAAGTATGAGATAGATGAGTGAAAATCCCAGGCCTGACCTAGACCTAACATGCGTTATCCTCTAAAATATTGAGCGAAACTAGGTTTAATGGACTGTTTCAGTGTCGTACCACACTACTTTGGGATCCAAACCAGAAAAAACCCAGGATCTGTTCAACAAGTATGTGAAAAACGCGAAAGTATGAGCCTGATGAGGGCAAATCCCAGAACTATCCCAGACCTAACTTGCGTTGTCCTCTAAAATATTGATGGAAACCAGGTTTAATTGACTGTTTCAGTGTTGTACTTCATTGCTACGTGATGCAATCGAGGAAAAGCCCAGGATCTAGCCATCAAGTATGAGAAATATGCGAAAGAATGAGCCTGATGAGAGCAAATCCCAGACCTAACCTAGACCTAACATGCGTTATCCTCTAAAATATTTATCAAGACCAGGTTTAATTGAATGTTTCAGTGTGGTACCACTTTACAACGTGATCCAAAGCAGAGAAAACCCTCGATCAGGTCAACATGTATGATAAAACTTCGAAAGTATGACCCTGATGAGGGCCAATCCCAGGCCTAACCTAGACCTAACTTGCGTTATCCTCTAAAATATTGATCGAAACCAGGTTTAATTGACTGTTTCAGTGTTGTACTTCATTACTACGTGATGCAATCCAGAAAAAGCCCAGGATCTAGCCATCAAGTATGAGAAATATGCGAAAGAATGAGCCTGATGAGGGCAAATCCAAGACCTAACCCAGACCTAACATGCGTTATCCACTGAAATGTTTATCAAGACCAGGTTTAACTGAATGTTTCAGTGTAGTATCACACTACTACGTGACCCAAACCAGAAAAAACCCAGGATCTGTTCAACAAGTATGTGAAAAACGCGAAAGTATGAGCCTGATGAGGTCAAATCCCAGACCAATCCCAGACTTAACTCGCGTTATCCCCTAAGATATTGATCGAAACCAGGTTTAATCGACTGTTTCAGTGTGGTACCACATTACTACGTGATCCAAACCAGAAAATAACCCAGGATCTGTTCAACGAGTATGTGAAGTGTGCCAAAGTATGAGTCTGATGAGTGAAAATCCCAGGCCTAACCTAGACCTAACATGCGTTGTCCTCAAAAATAATGATCGAAACCTGGTTTAATCGACTGTTTCAGTGTGGTACCACATTACTACCTGATCCAAACCAGAAAAAACCGAGGATCCGTTCAACAAGTATGTGAAGAATGCGAAAGTATGAGTCTGATGAGTGAAAATCCCAGGCCTAACCTAGACCTAACATGCGTTATCCTCAAAAATATTGATCGAAACCTGGTTTAATCGACTGTTTCAGTGTGGTACCACATTACTATGTGATCCAAACCAGAAAATAACCCAGGATCTGTTCAACGAGTATGTGAAGTGTGCGAAAGTATGAGTCTGATGAGGGCAAATCCCAGACCTATTCCAGACCTAACATGCGTTATCCTCTAAAATATTGAGCGAAACTAGGTTTAATGGACTGTTTCAGTGTGGTACCACACTACTTTGGGATCCAAACCAGAAAAAACCCAGGATCTGTTCAACAAGTATGTGAAAAACGCGAAAGTATGAGCCTGATGAGGGCAAATCCCAGAACTATCCCAGACCTAACTTGCGTTGTCCTCTAAAATATTGATGGAAACCAGGTTTAATTGACTGTTTCAGTGTTGTACTTCATTGCTACGTGATGCAATCGAGAAAAAGCCCAGGATCTAGCCATCAAGTATGAGAAATATGCGAAAGAATGAGCCTGATGAGAGCAAATCCCAGACCTAACCTAGACCTAACATGCGTTATCCTCTAAAATATTTATCAAGACCAGGTTTAATTGAATGTTTCAGTGTGGTACCACTTTACAACGTGATCCAAAGCAGAGAAAACCCTCGATCAGGTCAACATGTATGATAAAACTTCGAAAGTATGACCCTGATGAGGGCCAATCCCAGGCCTAACCTAGACCTAACTTGCGTTATCCTCTAAAATATTGATCGAAACCAGGTTTAATTGACTGTTTCAGTGTTGTACTTCATTACTACGTGATGCAATCCAGAAAAAGCCCAGGATCTGGCCATCAAGTATGAGAAATATGCGAAAGAATGAGCCTGATGAGGGCAAATCCAAGACCTAACCCAGACCTAACATGCGTTATCCACTAAAATGTTTATCAAGACCAGGTTTAACTGAATGTTTCAGTGTAGTATCACACTACTACGTGACCCAAACCAGAAAAAACCCAGGATCTGTTCAACAAGTATGTGAAAAACGCGAAAGTATGAGCCTGATAAGGGCAAATCCCGGACCTATCCCAGACCTAACTTGCGTTATCCTCTAAAATATTGATCGAAACCAGGTTTAATTGAATGTTTCAGTGTGGTACCACATTACTGTGTGATCCAAACCAGAAAATAACCGAGGATCTATTCAACGAGTATGTGAAGTGTGCGAAAGTATGAGCCTGATGAGGGCAAATCCAAGACCTAACCCAGACCTAACATGCGTTATCGACTAAAATGTTTATCAAGACCAGGTTTAACTGAATGTTTCAGTGTGGTATCACACTACTACGTGACCCAAACCAGAAAAAACCCAGGATCTGTTCAACAAGTATGTGAAAAACGCGAAAGTATGAGCCTGATGAGGTCAAATCCCAGACCAATCCCAGACTTAACTCGCGTTATCCCCTAAGATATTGATCGAAACCAGGTTTAATCGACTGTTTCAGTGTGGTACCACATTACTACGTGATCCAAACCAGAAAATAACCCAGGATCTGTTCAACGAGTATGTGAAGTGTGCCAAAGTATGAGTCTGATGAGTGAAAATCCCAGGCCTAACCTAGACCTAACATGCGTTGTCCTCAAAAATAATGATCGAAACCTGGTTTAATCGACTGTTTCAGTGTGGTACCACATTACTACCTGATCCAAACCAGAAAAAACCGAGGATCCGTTCAACAAGTATGTGAAGAATGCGAAAGTATGAGTCTGATGAGTGAAAATCCCAGGCCTAACCTAGACCTAACATGCGTTATCCTCAAAAATATTGATCGAAACCTGGTTTAATCGACTGTTTCAGTGTGGTACCACATTACTATGTGATCCAAACCAGAAAATAACCCAGGATCTGTTCAACGAGTATGTGAAGTGTGCGAAAGTATGAGTCTGATGAGGGCAAATCCCAGACCTATTCCAGACCTAACATGCGTTATCCTCTAAAATATTGATCGAAACCTGGTTTAATCGACTGTTTCAGTGTGGTACCACATTACTACGTGATCCAAACCAGAAAAAACCCAGGATCAGTTCAACAAGTATGTGAAGTATGCGAAAGTATGAGTCTCATGAGCGAAAATCCCAGACCTAACCTAGACCTAACATGCGTTATCCTCTAAAATATTGATCCAAACCAGGTTTAATGGACTGTTTCAGTGTGGTACCACACTACTACGTGATACAAACCAGAAAAAACCCAGGATCTGTTCAACAGGTATGTGAAAAACGCGAAAGTATGAGCCTGATGAGGGCGAATCCCAGACCTATGCCAGACCTAACTTGCGTTATCCTCTAAAATATTGATCGAAACCAGGTTTAATTGACTGTTTCAGCGTTGTACCACATTACTACGTGATACAAACCAGAAACAGCCGAGGATCTAGCCATGAAGTATGAGAAATATGCGAAAGTATGAGCCTGCTGAGGGCAAATCCTGGACCTAACCCAAACCTAACATGCGTTATCCTCTAAAATATTTATCAAGACCAGGTTCAATTGAATGTTTCAGTGTGGTACCACATTACTACCTGAACCAAACCAGAAAAAACCCAGGATCCGCCGAACAAGTAGGTGAAGTATGCGAAAGTATGAGTCTCATGAGCGAAAATCCCAGACCTAACCTAGACCTAACATGCGTTATCCTCTAAAATATTGATCCAAACCAGGTTTAATGGACTGTTTCAGTGTGGTACCACACTACTACGTGATCCAAACCGGAAAAAAACCCAGGATCTGCTCAGCAAGTATGTGAAAAACGCGAAAGTATGAGCCTGATGAGGGCAAATCCCAGACCAATCCCAGACCTAACTGGCGTTGTCCTCTAAGATATTGATGGAAACCAGGTTTAATTGACTGTTTCAATGTTGTACTTCATTACTACGTGATGCAATCCAGAAAAAGCCCAGGATCTAGCCATCAAGTATGAGAAATATGCGAAAGAACGAGCCTGATGAGAGCAAATCCCAGACCTAACCTAGACCTAACATGAATTATTCTCTAAAATATTGATCGAAACCAGGTTTAATTGACTGTTTCAGTGTGGTCCCACATTACTACGTGATCCAAACCAGAAAAAACCCAGGATCCGTTCAACAAGTATGTGAAGAATGCGAAAGTATGAGTCTGATGAGTGAAAATCCCAGGCCTAACCTAGACCTAACATGCGTTATCCTCTAAGATATTAATCGAAACCAGGTTTAATCGACTGTTTCAGTGTGGTACCACATTACTACGTGACCCAAACCAGAAAAAACCCAGGATCAGTTCAGCAAGTATGTGAAGTATGCGAAAGTATGAGTCTCATGAGCGAAAATCCCAGACCTAACCTAGACCTAACATGCGTTATCCTCTAAAATATTGATCCAAACCAGGTTTAATGGACTGTTTCAGTGTGGTACCACACTACTACGTGATACAAACCAGAAAAAACCCAGGATCTGTTCAACAGGTATGTGAAAAACGCGAAAGTATGAGCCTGATGAGGGCGAATCCCAGACCTATGCCAGACCTAACTTGCGTTATCCTCTAAAATATTGATCGAAACCAGGTTTAATTGACTGTTTCAGCGTTGTACCACATTACTACGTGATACAAACCAGAAACAGCCGAGGATCTAGCCATGAAGTATGAGAAATATGCGAAAGTATGAGCCTGCTGAGGGCAAATCCTGGACCTAACCCAAACCTAACATGCGTTATCCTCTAAAATATTTATCAAGACCAGGTTCAATTGAATGTTTCAGTGTGGTACCACATTACTACCTGAACCAAACCAGAAAAAACCCAGGATCCGCCGAACAAGTAGGTGAAGTATGCGAAAGTATGAGTCTCATGAGCGAAAATCCCAGACCTAACCTAGACCTAACATGCGTTATCCTCTAAAATATTGATCCAAACCAGGTTTAATGGACTGTTTCAGTGTGGTACCACACTACTACGTGATCCAAACCGGAAAAAAACCCAGGATCTGCTCAGCAAGTATGTGAAAAACGCGAAAGTATGAGCCTGATGAGGGCAAATCCCAGACCAATCCCAGACCTAACTGGCGTTGTCCTCTAAGATATTGATGGAAACCAGGTTTAATTGACTGTTTCAATGTTGTACTTCATTACTACGTGATGCAATCCAGAAAAAGCCCAGGATCTAGCCATCAAGTATGAGAAATATGCGAAAGAACGAGCCTGATGAGAGCAAATCCCAGACCTAACCTAGACCTAACATGAATTATTCTCTAAAATATTGATCGAAACCAGGTTTAATTGACTGTTTCAGTGTGGTCCCACATTACTACGTGATCCAAACCAGAAAAAACCCAGGATCCGTTCAACAAGTATGTGAAGAATGCGAAAGTATGAGTCTGATGAGTGAAAATCCCAGGCCTAACCTAGACCTAACATGCGTTATCCTCTAAGATATTAATCGAAACCAGGTTTAATCGACTGTTTCAGTGTGGTACCACATTACTACGTGACCCAAACCAGAAAAAACCCAGGATCAGTTCAGCAAGTATGAGAAGAATGCGAAAGTATGAGTCTGATGAGTGAAAATCCCAGGGCTAACCTAGACCTAACATGCGTTATCCTCTAAAATATTGATCCAAACCAGGTTTAATGGACTGTTTCAGTGTGGTACCACACTACTACGTGATACAAACCAGAAAAAACCCAGGATCTGTTCAACAAGTATGTGAAAAACGCGAAAGTATGAGCCTGATGAGGGCGAATCCCAGACCTATGCCAGACCTAACATGCGTTGTCCTCTAAGATATTGATGGAAACCAGGTTTAATTGACTGTTTCAGTGTTGTACTTCATTACTACGTGATGCAATCCAGAAAAAGCCCAGGATCTAGCCATCAAGTATGAGAAATATGCGAAAGAATGAGCCTGATGAGAGCAAATCCCAGACCTAACCTAGACCTAACATGAATTATTCTCTAAAATATTGATCGAAACCAGGTTTAATTGACTGTTGCAGTGTTGTACTTCATTACTACATGATGCAATCCAGAAAAAGCCCAGGATCTAGCCATCAAGTATGAGAAATATGCGAAAGAATGAGCCTGATGAAGGCAAATCCTAGACCTAACACAGACCTAACATGCGTTATCCACTAAAATGTTTATCAAGACCAGGTTTAATGGTCTGTTTCAGTGTAGTATCCCACTACTACGTGACCCAAACCAGAAAAAACCCAGGATCTGTTCAACAAGTATGTAAAAAACGCGAAAGTATGAGCCTGATGAGGGCAAATCCCGGACCTATCCCAGACCTAACTTGCGTTATCCTCTAAAATATTGATCGAAACCAGGTTTAATTGAATGTTTCAGTGTGGTACCACATTACTACGTGATCCAAACCAGTAAAAACCCTGGATCCGTTCTACAAGTATGTGAAGAATGCGAAAGTATGAGATAGATGAGTGAAAATCCCAGGCCTGACCTAGACCTAACATGCGTTATCCTCTAAAATATTGAGCGAAACTAGGTTTAATGGACTGTTTCAGTGTGGTACCACACTACTTTGGGATCCAAACCAGAAAAAACCCAGGATCTGTTCAACAAGTATGTGAAAAACGCGAAAGTATGAGCCTGATGAGGGCAAATCCCAGAACTATCCCAGACCTAACTTGCGTTGTCCTCTAAAATATTGATGGAAACCAGGTTTAATTGACTGTTTCAGTGTTGTACTTCATTGCTACGTGATGCAATCGAGAAAAAGCCCAGGATCTAGCCATCAAGTATGAGAAATATGCGAAAGAATGAGCCTGATGAGAGCAAATCCCAGACCTAACCTAGACCTAACATGCGTTATCCTCTAAAATATTTATCAAGACCAGGTTTAATTGAATGTTTCAGTGTGGTACCACTTTACAACGTGATCCAAAGCAGAGAAAACCCTCGATCAGGTCAACATGTATGATAAAACTTCGAAAGTATGACCCTGATGAGGGCCAATCCCAGGCCTAACCTAGACCTAACTTGCGTTATCCTCTAAAATATTGATCGAAACCAGGTTTAATTGACTGTTTCAGTGTTGTACTTCATTACTACGTGATGCAATCCAGAAAAAGCCCAGGATCTAGCCATCAAGTATGAGAAATATGCGAAAGAATGAGCCTGATGAGGGCAAATCCAAGACCTAACCCAGACCTAACATGCGTTATCCACTAAAATGTTTATCAAGACCAGGTTTAACTGAATGTTTCAGTGTAGTATCACACTACTACGTGACCCAAACCAGAAAAAACCGAGGATCTGTTCAACAAGTATGTGAAAAACGCGAAAGTATGAGCCTGATGAGGGCAAATCCCGGACCTATCCCAGACCTAACTTGCGTTATCCTCTAAAATATTGATCGAAACCAGGTTTAATTGAATGTTTCAGTGTGGTACCACATTACTACGTGATCCAAACCAGTAAAAACCCAGGATCCGTTCTACAAGTATGTGAAGATTGCGAAAGTATGAGTCTGATGAGTGAAAATCCCAGGCCTAACCTAGACCTAACATGCGTTATCCTGAAAAATATTGATCGAAACCTGGTTTAATCGACTGTTTCAGTGTGGTACCACATTACTATGTGATCCAAACCAGAAAATAACCGAGGATCTATTCAACGAGTATGTGAAGTGTGCGAAAGTATGAGTCTGATGAGTGCAAATCCCAGACCTATCCCAGACCTAACATGCGTTATCCTCTAAAATATTTATCAAGACCAGGTTTAATCGATTGTTTCAGTGTGGACCCACATTACTACGTGATCCAAACCAGAAAAAACCCAGGATCCGTTCAACAAGTATGTGAAGAATGCGAAGGTATGAGTCTGATAAGTGAAAATGCCAGGCCTGACCTAGACCTAACATGCGTTATCCTCTAAAATATTGAGCGAAACCAGGTTTAATGGACTGTTTCAGTGTGGTACCACACTACTATGGGATCCAAACCAGAAAAAACCCAGGATCTGTTCAACAAGTATGTGAAAAACGCGAAAGTATGAGCCTGATGTGGGCAAATCCCAGACCTATCCCAGACCTAACTTGCGTTGTCCTCTATAATATTGATGGAAACCAGGTTTAATTGACTGTTTCAGTGTTGTACTTCATTACTACGCGATGCAATCCAGAAAAAGCCCAGGATCTAGCCATCAAGTATGAGAAATATGCGAAAGAATGAGCCTGATGAGAGCAAATCCCAGACCTAACCTAGACCTAACATGGATTATTCTCTAAAATATTGGTGGAAACCTTGTTTAATTGACTGTTTCAGTGTGGAACCACATTACTACGTGATCCAAACCAGAAAAAACCCAGGATCAGTTCAACAAGTATGTGAAGAATGCGAAAGTATGAGTCTGATGAGTGAAAACCCCAGGCCTAACCTAGACCTAACATGCGTTGTCCTCAAAAATATTGATCGAAACCTGGTTTAATCGACTGTTTCAGTGTGGTACCACATTACTATGTGATCCAAACCAGAAAATTACCCGGGATCTGTTCAACAAGTATGTGAAGTGTGCGAAAGTATGAGCCTGATGAGGGCAAATCCTAGACCTAACCCAAACCTAACATGCGTTACCCTCTAAAATATTTATCAAGACCAGGTTTCATCGATTGTTTCAGTGTGGACCCACATTACTACGTGATCCAAACCAGAAAAAACCCAGGATCCGTTCAACAAGTATGTGAAGAATGCGAAGGTATGAGTCTGATGAGTGAAAATCCCAGACCTAACCCAGACCTAACATGCGTTATCCTCAAAAATATTGATCGAAACCTGGTTTAATCGACTGTTTCAGTGTGGTACCACATTACTGTGTGATCCAAACCAGAAAAAACCCGGGATCCGTTCAACAAGTATGTGAAGTGTGCGAAAGTATGAGCCTGATGAGAGCAAATCCCAGAATTAACCTAGACCTAACATGAATTATTCTCTAAAATAATGGTCGAAACCAGGTTTAATTGTCTGTTTCAGTGTGGTCCCACATTACTACGTGACCCAAACCAGAAAAAACCCAGGATCCGTTCAACAAGTATGTGAAGAATGCGAAAGTATGAGTCTGATGAGTGAAAAAACCAGGCCTGACCTAGACCTAACATGCGTTATCCTCTAAAATATTGAGCGAAACCAGGTGTGATGGACTGTTTCAGTGTGGTTCCACACTACTACGGGATCCAAACCAGAAAAAACCCAGGATCTGTTCAACTAGTATGCGAAAAACGCGAAAGTATGAGCCTGATGAGGGCTAATCCCAGACCTATCCCAGACCTAGCTTGCGTTATCCTCTAAAATATTGATCGAAACCAGGTTTAATTGACTGTTAAAGTGTGGTACCACATTACTACGTGATCCAAACCAGAAAAAACCCAGAATCTGTTTAACAAGTATGTGAAAAACGCGAAACTGTGAGCCTGATGAGGGCAAATCTTAGACCTAACCCAGACCTAAGATGCGTTATCCTCTAAAATATTTATCCAGAACAGGTCTCATTGAATGTTTCAGTGTGGTACCACTTTACTACGTGATCCAATCCAGAAATAGCCCAGGATCTAGCCATGAAGTATGAGAAATATGCGATAGTAAGAGCCTGATGAGGGCAAATCCTAGACCTATCCCAGACCTCACTTGCGTTATCCTCTAAAATATTGATCGAAACCAGGTTTAATTGACTGTTTCAGCGTGGTACCACATTACTACGTGATACAATGCAGAAACAGCCCAGGATCTAGCCATGAAGTATGAGAAACATGCGAAAGTATGAGCCTGATGAGGGCAAATCCTAGACGTAACCCAGACCTAACATGCGTTATCCTCTAAAATATTTATCAAGACCAGGTTTAATTGAATGTTTCAGTGTGGTACCACATTACTACGTGATCCAAACCAGAAAAAACCAAGGTTCCGTTCAACAAGTATGTGAAGAATGCGAATGTATGAGTCTGATCAGTGAAAATCTCAGGCCTTACCAAGACCTAATTTGCGTTGTCCTCTAAAATATTGATGGAAACCGGGTTTCATTGACTGTTTCAGTGTGGTACTACATTACAACGTGATGCAATCCAGAAAAAGCCCAGGATCTAGCCATCAAGTATGAGAAATATGCGAAAGAATGAGCCTGATGTGAGCAAATCCCAGACCTAACCTAGACCTAACATGCGTTATCCTCTAAAATATTGAGCGAAACCAGGTTTAATGGACTGTTTCAGTGTGGTACCACACTGCTTCGTGATCCAAACCAGAAAAAAACCCAGGATCTGTTCAACAAGTATGTGAAAAACGCGAAAGTATGAGCCTGATGACGGCAAATCCCAGACCTATCCCAGACCTAACTTGCGTTGTCCTTTAAAATATTGATGGAAACCAGGTTTAATTGACTGTTTCAGTGTTGTACGTCATTACTACGTGATGCAATCCAGAAAAAGCCCAGGATCTAGCCATCAAGTATGAGAAATATGCGAAAGAATGAGCCTGATGAGAGCAAATCCCAGACCTGACCTAGACCTAACATGAATTATTCTCTAAAATATTGGTCGAAACCAGGTTTAATTGACTGTTTCAGTGTGGAACCACAGTACTACGTGATCCAAACCAGAAAAAACACAGGATCAGGTCAACAAGTATGTGAAGAATGCGAAAGTATGAGTCTGATGAGTGAAAACCCCAGGCCTAACCTAGACCTAACATGCGTTGTCCTCAAAAATATTGATCGAAACCTGGTTTAATCGACTGTTTCAGTGTGGTACCACATTACTATGTGATCCAAACCAGAAAATAACCCAGGATCTGTTCAACGAGTATGTGAAGTGTGCGAAAGTATGAGTCTTATGAGGACAAATCCCAGACCTATCCCAGACCTAACATGCGTTATCCTCTAAAATATTTATCAAGACCAGGTTTAATTGATTGTTTCAGAGTGGACCCACATTACTACGTGATCCAAACCAGAAAAAACCCAGGATCCGTTCAACAAGTATGTGAAGAATGCGAAAGTATGAGTCTGATGAGTGAAAATCCCAGGCCTAACCTAGACCTAACATGCGTTATCCTCAAAAATATTGATCGAAACCTGGTTTAATCGACTGTTTCAGTGTGGTACCACATTACTATGTGATCCAAACCAGAAAATAACCCAGGATCTGTTCTGCGAGTATGTGAAGTGTGCGAAAGTATGAGTCTGATGAGGGCAAATCCCAGACCTATCCCAGACCTAACATGCGTTATCCTCTAAAATACTTATCAAGACCAGGTTTAATTGATTGTTTCAGTGTGGACCCACATAACTACGTGATCCAAACCAGAAAAAACCCAGGATCCGTTCAACAAGTATGTGAAGAATGCGAAAGTATGAGTCTGATGAGTGAAAAAACCAGGCCTGACCTAGACCTAACATGCGTTATCCTCTAAAATATTGAGCGAAACCAGGTTTAATGGACTGTTTCAGTGTGGTACGACACTACTACGGGATCCAAACCAGAAAAAACCCAGGATCTGTTCAACAAGTATGTGAAAAACGCGACAGTATGAGCCTGATGAGGGCAAATCCCAGACCTATCCCAGACCTAACTTACGTTGTCCTCTAAAATATTGACGGAAACCAGGTTTAATTGACTGTTTCAGTGTTGTACTTCATTACTACGTTATGCAATCCAGAAAATGCTCAGGATCTAGCCATCAAGTATGAGAAATATGCGAAAGAATGAGCCTGATGAGAGCAAATCCCAGACCTATCCCAGACCTAACTTGCGTTATCCTCCAAAATATTGATCGAAACCAGGTTTAATTGACTGTTTTAGTGTGGTACCACATTACTACGTGATCCAAACCAGAAAAAACCCTGGATCTGTCCAACAAGTATGTGAAAAACGCGAAATTGTGAGCCTGATGAGGGCAAATCTTAGACCTAACCCAGGCCTAAGATGCGTTATCCTCTAAAATATTTATCCAGGCCAGGTTTCATTGAATGTTTCAGTGTGGTACCACTTTACTACGTGATCCAATCCAGAAATAGCCCAGGATCTAGCCATGAAGTATGAGAAATATGCGAAAGTATGAGCCTGATGAGGGCAAATCCTAGACCTAACCCAGACCTAACATGCGTTATCCTCTAAAATATTGATCGAAACCTGGTTTAATCGACTGTTTCAGTGTGGTACCACATTACTATGTGATCCAAACCAGAAAATAACCCAGGATCTGTTCAACGAGTATGTGAAGTGTGCGAAAGTATGAGTCTGATGAGGGCAAATCCCAGACCTATCCCAGACCTAACATTCGTTATCCTCTAAAATATTTATCAAGACCAGGTTTAATTGATTGTTTCAGTGTGGACCCACATAACTACGTGATCCAAACCAGAAAAAACCCAGGATCCGTTCAACAAGTATGTGAAGAATGCGAAAGTATGAGTCTGATGAGTGAAAAAACCAGGCCTGACCTAGACCTAACATGCGTTATCCTCTAAAATATTGAGCGAAACCAGGTTTAATGGACTGTTTCAGTGTGGTACCACACTACTACGGGATCCAAACCAGAAAAAACCCAGGATCTGTTCAACAAGTATGTGAAAAACGCGACAGTATGAGCCTGATGAGGGCAAATCCCAGACCTATCCCAGACCCAACTTGCGTTGTCCTCTAAAATATTGACCGAAACCAGGTTTAATTGACTGTTTCAGTGTGGTACCACATTACTACGTGATCCAAACCAGAAAAAACCCAGGATCTGTCCAACAAGTATGTGAAAAACGCGAAACTGTGAGCCTGATGAGGGCAAATCTTAGACCTATCCCAGACCTAAGATGCGTTGTCCTCTAAAATATTTATGCAGACCAGGTTTCATTGAATGTTTCAGTGTGGTACCACTTTACTACGTGATCCAATCCAGAAATAGCCCAGGATCTAGCCATGAAGTATGAGAAATATGCGAAATTGTGAGCCTGATGAGGGCAAATCTTAGACCTAACCCAGGCCTAAGATGCGTTATCCTCTAAAATATTTATCAAGACCAGGCTTAATTGAATGTTTCAGTGTGGTACCACATTACTATGTGATCCAAACCAGAAAATAACGCAGGATCTGTTCAACGAGTATGTGAAGTGTGCGAAAGTATGAGCCTGATGAGGGCAAATCCCAGACCTATCCCAGACCTAACATGCGTTATCCTCTAAAATATTTATCAAGACCAGGTTTAATTGATTGTTTCAGTGTGGACCCACATTACTACCTGATCCAAACCAGAAAAAACCCAGGATCCGTTCAACAAGTATGTGAAGAATGCGAAAGTATGAGTCTGATGAATGAAAATCCCAGGCCTGACCTAGACCTAACATGCGTTATCCTCTAAAATATTGAGCGAAACCAGGTTTAATGGACTGTTTCAGTGTGGTACCACACTACTACGTGATCCAAACCAGAAAAAACCCAGGATCCGTTCAACAAGTATGTGAAGTGTGCGAAAGCATGAGCCTGATGAGAGCAAATCCCAGACCTAACCTAGACCTAACATGAATTATTCTCTAAAATATTGGTCGAAACCAGGTTTAATTGACTGTTTCAGTGTGGTCCCACATTGCTACGTGACCCAAACCAGAAAAAACCCAGGATCCGTTCAACAAGTATGTGAAGAATGCGAAAGTATGAGTCTGATGAGGGCAAATCCAGACCTATCCCAGACCTAACTTGCGTTATCCTCTAAAATATTGATCGAAACCAGGTTTAATTGACTGTTTCAGTGTGGTACCACATTACTACATGATCCAATCCAGAAATAGCCCAGGATCTAGCCATGAAGTATGAGAAATATGCGATAGTAAGAGCCTGATGAGGGCAAATCCTAGATCTATCCCAGACCTAACTTGCGTTATCCTCTAAAATATTGATCGCAACCAGGTTTAATGGACTGTTTCTGTGTGGTACCACACAACTACGTGATCCAAACCAGAAAAAACCCAGGATCTGTTCAACAAGTATGTGAAAAACGCGAAAGTATGAGCCTGATGAGGGCAAATCCCAGACCTATCCCAGACCTAACTTGCGTTATCCTCTAAAATATTGATCGAAACCAGGTTTAATTGACTGTTTCAGTGTGGTACCACATTACTACAAGATCCAATCCAGAAATAGCCCAGGATCTAGCCATGAAGTATGAGAAATATGCGATAGTAAGAGCCTGATGAGGGCAAATCCTAGATCTATCCCAGACCTATCTTGCGTTATCCTCTAAAATATTGATCGCAACCTGGTTTAATGGACTGTTTCTGTGTGGTACCACACAACTACGTGATCCAAACCAGAAAAAACCGAGGATCCGTTCAACAAGTATGTGAAGAATGCGAAAGTATGGGTCTGATGAGTGAAAATCCCAGACCTAACCTAGACCTAACATGCGTTATCCTCTAAAATATTGATCCAAACCAGGTTTAATTGACAGTTTCAGTGTGGTACCACATCACTACGTGATCCAATCCAGAAATAGCCCAGGATCTAGCCATGAAGTATGAGAAATATGCGAAAGTATGAGCCTGACCAGGGCAAATCCTAGACCTAACCCAGACCTAACATGCGCTATCCTCTAAAATATTTATCAAGACCAGGTTTAATTGATTGTTTCAGTGTGGTCCCACATTACTACGTGATCCAAACCAGAAAAAACCCAGGATCCGTTCAACAAGTATGTGAAGAATGCGAAAGTATGAGTCTGAAGAGTGAAAATCCCAGGCCTGACCTAGACCTATCATGCGTTATCCTCTAAAATAATGAGCGAAACCAGGTTTAATGGACTGTTTCAGTGTGGTACCACACTACTACGGGATCCAAACCAGAAAAAACCCAGGATCTGTTCAACAAGTATGTGAAAAACCCGAATGTATGAGCCTGACGAGGGCAAATCCCAGACCTATCCCAGACCTAACTTGCGTTGTCCTCTAAAGTATTGATGGAAACCAGGTTTAATTGACTGTTTCAGTGATGTACTTCATTACTACGTGATGCAATCCAGAAAAAGCCCAGGATCTAGCCATCAAGTATGAGAAATATGCGAAAGAATGAGCCAGATGAGAGCAAATCCCAGACCTAACCTAGACCTAACATGAATTATTCTCTAAAATATTGGTCGAAACCAGGTTTAATTGACTGTTTCAGTGTGGTCCCACATTACTACGTGATCCAAACCAGAAAAAACCCAGGATCTGCTCAACGAGTATGTGAAGGGTGGAAAGTATGAGTCTGATGAGGTCAAATCCCAGACCTATCCCAGATCTAACTTGCGTTATCCTCTAAGATATTGATCGAAACCAGGTTTATTCGACTGTTTCAGTGTGGTACCACATTACTACGTGATCCAAACCAGAAAAGACCCAGGATCAGTTCAACAAGTACGTGAAAAACGTGAAAGTATGAGCCTGATTAGGGCGAATCCCAGACCTATCCCAGACCTAACATGCGCTATCCTCTAAAATATTTATCAAGACGAGGTTTAATTGATTGTTTCAGTGTGGTCCCACATTACGACATGATCCAATCCAGAAAAAGCCCAGGATCTAGCCATCAAGTGTGAGTAATATGCGAAAGAATGAGCCTGGTGAGAGTAAATCCCAGACCTAACCTCGACCTAACATGAATTATTCTCTAAAATATTGATCGAAACCAGGTTTGATTGACTGTTTCAGCGTGGTACCACATTACTACGTGATACAATCCAGAAACAGCCCAGGATCCAGCCATGAGGTATGAGAAATATGCGAAAGTATGAGCCTGATGAGGGCAAATCCTAGACCTAACCCAGACCTAACATGCGTTATCCTCTAAAATATTGATCGAAACCTGGTTTAATGCACTGTTTCAGTGTGGTACCACACTACTACGTGATCCGAACCAGAAAAAACCCAGGATCTGTTCAACAAGTATGTGAAAAACGCGAAAGTATGAGTCTGATGAGGTCAAATCCCAGACCTATCCCAGACCTAACTTGTGTTATCCTCTAAAATATTGATCGAAACCAGGCTTAGTCGACTGTTTCAGTGTGGTACCACATTACTACGTGATCCAAACCAGAAAAAACCCAGGATCCGTTCAACAAGTATGTGAAGTGTTCGAAAGTATGAGTCTGATTAGGGCAAATCGCAGACCTATCCCAGACCTAACATGCGCTATCCACTAAAATATTTATCAAGACCAGGTTTAATTGATTGTTTCAGTGTGGTCCCACATTACTACGGGATACAATCCAGAAACAGCCCAGGATCCAGCCATGAAGTATGAGAAATATGCGAAAGTATGAGTCTGATGAGGGCAAATCCCAGACCTATCCCAGACCTAACTTGCGTTATCCTCTAAAATATTGATCGAAACCAGGTTTAATTGACTGTTTCAGTGTGGTACCACATTACTACATGATCCAATCCAGAAATAGCCCAGGATCTAGCCATGAAGTATTAGAAATATGCGATAGTAAGAGCCTGATGAGGGCAAATCCTAGATCTATCCCACACCTAACTTGCGTTATCCTCTAAAATATTGATCGAAACCAGGTTTAATTGACTGTTTCAGTGTGGTACCACATTACTACATGATCCAATCCAGAAATAGCCCAGGATCTAGCCATGAAGTATTAGAAATATGCGATAGTAAGAGCCTGAGGAGGGCAAATCCTAGATCTATCCCACACCTAACTTGCGTTATCCTCTAAAATACTGATCGAAACCAGGTTTAATTGACTGTTTCAGTGTGGTACCACATTACTACATGATCCAATCCAGAAATAGCCCAGGATCTAGCCATGAAGTATGAGAAATATGCGATAGTAAGAGCCTGATGAGGGCAAATCCTAGATCTATCCCAGACCTAACTTGCGTTATCCTCTAAAATATTGATCGCAACCTGGTTTAATGGACTGTTTCTGTGTGGTACCACACAACTACGTGATCCAAACCAGAAAAAACCGAGGATCCGTTCAACAAGTATGTGAAGAATGCGAAAGTATGGGTCTGATGAGTGAAAATCCCAGACCTAAGCTAGACCTAACATGCGTTATCCTCTAAAATATTGATGGAAACCAGGTTTAATGGACCGTTTCAGTGTTGTACTTCATTACTACGTGATGCGATCCAGAAAAAGCCCAGGATCTAGCCATCAAGTATGAGAAGTATGCGAAAGAATGAGCCTGATGAGAGCAAATCCCAGACCTAACCCAGGCCTAACATGCGTTAGCCTCAAAAATATTGATCGAAACCTGGTTTAATCGACTGTTTCAGTATGGTACCACATTACTATGTGATCCAAACCAGAAAATAACGCAGTATCTGTTCAACGAGTATGTGAAGTGTGCGAAAGTATGAGCCTGATGAGGGCAAATCCCAGACCTATCCCAGACCTAACATGCGTTATCCTCTAAAATATTTATCAAGACCAGGTTTAATTGATTGTTTCAGTGTGGACCCACATTACTACCTGATCCAAACCAGAAAAAACCCAGGATCCGTTCAACAAGTATGTGAAGAATGCGAAAGTATGAGTCTGATGAATGAAAATCCCAGGCCTGACCTAGACCTAACATGCGTTAGACTCTAAAATATTGAGCGAAACCAGGTTTAATGGACTCTTTCAGTGTGGTACCACACTACTACGTGATCCAAACCAGAAAAAACCCAGGATCCGTTCAACAAGTATGTGAAGTGTGCAAAAGTATGAGCCTGATGAGAGCAAATCCCAGACCTAACCTAGACCTAACATGAATTATTCTCTAAAATATTGGTCGAAACCAGGTTTAATTGACTGTTTCAGTGTGGTCCCACATTGCTACGTGACCCAAACCAGAAAAAACCCAGGATCCGTTCAACAAGTATGTGAAGAATGCGAAAGTATGAGTCTGATGAGGGCAAATCCCAGACCTATCCCAGACCTAACTTGCGTTATCCTCTAAAATATTGATCGAAACCAGGTTTAATTGACTGTTTCAGTGTGGTACCACATTACTACATGATCCAATCCAGAAATAGCCCAGGATCTAGCCATGAAGTATTAGAAATATGCGATAGTAAGAGCCTGATGAGGGCAAATCCGAAATCTATCCCAGACCTAACTTGCGTTATCCTCTAAAATATTGATCGAAACCAGGTTTAATTGACTGTTTCAGTGTGGTACCACATTACTACATGGTCCAATCCAGAAATAGCCCAGGATCTAGCCATGAAGTATGAGAAATATGCGATAGTAAGAGCCTGATGAGGGCAAATCCTAGATCTATCCCAGACCTAACTTGCGTTATCCTCTAAAATATTGATCGCAACCAGGTTTAATGGACTGTTTCTGTGTGGTACCACACAACTACGTGATCCAAACCAGAAAAAACCGAGGATCCGTTCAACAAGTATGTGAAGAATGCGAAAGTATGGGTCTGATGAGTGAAAATCCCAGACCTAACCTAGACCTAACATGCGTTATCCTCTAAAATATTGATCCAAACCAGGTTTAATTGACAGTTTCAGTGTGGTACCACATCACTACGTGATCCAATCCAGGAATAGCCCAGGATCTAGCCATGAAGTATGAGAAATATGCGAAAGTATGAGCCTGACCAGGGCAAATCCTAGACCTAACCCAGACCTAACATGCGTTATCCTCTAAAATATTTATCAAGACCAGGTTTAATTGATTGTTTCAGTGTGGTCCCACATTACTACGTGATCCAAACCAGAAAAAACCCAGGATCCGTTCAACAAGTATGTGAAGAATGCGAAAGTATGAGTCTGATGAGTGAAAATCCCAGGCCTGACCTAGACCTATCATGCGTTATCCTCTAAAATAATGAGCGAAACCAGGTTTAATGGACTGTTTCAGTGTGGTACCACACTACTACGGGATCCAAACCAGAAAAAACCCAGGATCTGTTCAGCAAGAATGTGAAAAACCCGAAAGTATGAGCCTGATGAGGGCAAATCCCAGACCTATCCCAGACCTAACTTGCGTTGTCCTCTAAAGTATTGATGGAAACCAGGTTTAATTGACTGTTTCAGTGTTGTACTTCATTACTACGTGATGCAATCCAGAAAAAGCCCAGGATCTAGCCATCAAGTATGAGAAATATGCGTAAGAATGAGCCATATGAGAGCAAATCCCAGACCTAACCTAGACCTAACATGAATTATTCTCTAAAATATTGGTCGAAACCAGGTTTAATTGACTGTTTCAGTGTGGTCCCACATTACTACGTGATCCAAACCAGAAAAAACCCAGGACCTGCTCAACGAGTATGTGAAGGGTGCGAAAGTATGAGTCTGATGAGGTCAAATCCCAGACCTATCCCAGATCTAACTTGCGTTATCCTCTAAGATATTGATCGAAACCAGGTTTAATCGACTGTTTCAGTGTGGTACCACATTACTACGTGATCCAAACCAGAAAAGACCCAGGATCAGTTCAACAAGTACGTGAAAAACGTGAAAGTATGAGCCTGATTAGGGCGAATCCCAGACCTATCCCAGACCAAACATGCGCTATCCTCTAAAATATTTATCAAGACGAGGTTTAATTGATTGTTTCAGTGTGGTCCCACATTACGACGTGATCCAATCCAGAAAAAGCCCAGGATCTAGCCATCAAGTGTGAGTAATATGCGAAAGAATGAGCCTGATGAGAGTAAATCCCAGACCTAACCTAGACCTAACATGAATTATTCTCTAAAATATTGATCGAAACCAGGTTTGATTGACTGTTTCAGCGTGGTACCACATTACTACGTGATACAATCCAGAAACAGCCAAGGATCCAGCCATGAGGTATGAGAAATATGCGAAAGTATGAGCCTGATGAGGGCAAATCCTAGACCTAACCTAGACCTAACATGCGTTATCCTCTAAAATATTTATCAAGACCAGGTTTAATTGAATGTTTCAGTGTGGTACCACATTACTACGTGACCCAAACCAGAAAAAACCCAGGATCTGTTCAACAAGTATATGAAAAACGTGAAAGTATGAGCCTGATGAGGGCAAATCCCAGACCTATCCCAGACGTAACTTGAGTTATCCTCTAAAATATTGATCGAAACAAGGTTTAATTGAATGTTTCAGTGTGGTACCACATTGCTACGTGATGCAATCCAGAAACAGCCCAGTATCTAGCCATGAAGTATGAGAAGTATGCGAAAGTATGAGCCAGATGAGGGCAAATCCTAGACCTAAACCAAACCTAACATGCGTTATCCTCTAAAATATTTATCATGAACAGGTTTAATTGAATGTTTCAGTGTGGTACCACATTACTACGTGAACCAAATCAGAAAAAACCCAGGATCCGTTCAACAAGTATGTTAAAACTGCGAGAGTATGACCCTGATGAGGGCAAATCCCAGGCCTAAACTAGACCTAACATGCGTTGTCCTCTAAAATATTGATCCAAACCAGGTTTAATGGACTGTTTCAGTGTGGCACCACATTACTACGTGATCCAAACCAGAAAAAACCCAGGATCCGTTCAACAAGTATGTGAAGAATGCGAAAGTATGAGTCTGATGAGTGAAAATCCCATGCCTAACCTAGACCTAACATGCGTTATCCTCAAAAATATTGATCGAAACCTGTTTTAGTCGACAGTTTCAGTGAGGTGCCACATTACTATGTGATCCAAACCAGAAAATAACCCAGGATCTGTTCAACGAGTATGTGAAGTGTGCGAAAGTATGAGTCTGATGAGGGCAAATCCCATGCCTAACCTAGACCCAACATGCGTTATCCTTAAAAATATTGATCGAAACCTGGTTTAATCGGCTGTTTCAGAGTGGTACCATATTACTATGTGATCCAAACCGGAAAATAACCCAGGATCTGTTCAACGAGTATGTGAAGTGTGCGAAAGTATGAGTCTGATGAGGGCAAATCCCAGACCGATCCCAGACCTAACATGCGTTATCCTCTAAAATATTTATCAAGACCAGGTTTAATTGATTGTTTCAGTGTGGGCCCACATTACGACGTGATCCAAACCAGAAAAAACCCAGGATCTGTCCAACAAGTATGTGAAAAACGCGAAACTGTGAGCCTGATGAGGGCAAATCTTAGACCTATCCCAGACCTAAGATGCGTTGTCCTCTAAAATATTTATGCAGACCAGGTTTCATTGAATGTTTCAGTGTGGTACCACTTTACTACGTGATCCAATCCAGAAATAGCCCAGGATCTAGCCATGAAGTATGAGAAATATGCGAAAGTATGAGCCTGATGAGGGCAAATCCTAGACCTAACCCAGACCTAACATGCGTTATCCTCTAAAATATTTACCAAGACCAGGTTTAATTGAATGTTTCAGTGTGGTACCACATTACTATGTGATCCAAACCAGAAAATAACGCAGGATCTGTTCAACGAGTATGTGAAGTGTGCGAAAGTATGAGCCTGATGAGGGCAAATCCCAGACCTATCCCAGACCTAACATGCGTTATCCTCTAAAATATTTATCAAGACCAGGTTTAATTGATTGTTTCAGTGTGGACCCACATTACTACCTGATCCAAACCAGAAAAAACCCAGGATCCGTTCAACAAGTATGTGAAGAATGCGAAAGTGAGTCTGATGAATGAAAATCCCAGGCCTGACCTAGACCTAACATGCGTTATCCTCTAAAATATTGAGCGAAACCAGGTTTAATGGACTGTTTCAGTGTGGTACCACACTACTACGTGATCCAAACCAGAAAAAACCCAGGATCCGTTCAACAAGTATGTGAAGTGTGCGAAAGTATGAGCCTGATGAGAGCAAATCCCAGACCTAACCTAGACCTAACATGAATTATTCTCTAAAATATTGGTCGAAACCAGGTTTAATTGACTGTTTCAGTGTGGTCCCACATTGCTACGTGACCCAAACCAGAAAAAACCCAGGATCCGTTCAACAAGTATGTGAAGAATGCGAAAGTATGAGTCTGATGAGGGCAAATCCCAGACCTATCCCAGACCTAACTTGCGTTATCCTCTAAAATATTGATCGAAACCAGGTTTAATTGACTGTTTCAGTGTGGTACCACATTACTACATGATCCAATCCAGAAATAGCCCAGGATCTAGCCATGAAGTATTAGAAATATGCGATAGTAAGAGCCTGATGAGGGCAAATCCGAAATCTATCCCAGACCTAACTTGCGTTATCCTCTAAAATATTGATCGAAACCAGGTTTAATTGACTGTTTCAGTGTGGTACCACATTACTACATGATCCAATCCAGAAATAGCCCAGGATCTAGCCATGAAGTATGAGAAATATGCGAAAGTATGAGCCTGACCAGGGCAAATCCTAGACCAAACCCAGACCTAACATGCGTTATCCTCTAAAATATTTATCAAGACCAGGTTTAATTGATTGTTTCAGAGTGGTCCCACATTACTACGTGATCCAAACCAGAAAAAACCCAGGATCCGTTCAACAAGTATGTGAAGAATGCGAAAGTATGAGTCTGATGAGTGAAAATCCCAGGCCTGACCTAGACCTATCATGCGTTATCCTCTAAAATAATGAGCGAAACCAGGTTTAATGGACTGTTTCAGTGTGGTACCACACTACTACGGGATCCAAACCAGAAAAAACCCAGGATCTGTTCAGCAAGTATGTGAAAAACCCGAAAGTATGAGCCTGATGGGGGCAAATCCCAGACCTATCCCAGACCTAACTTGCGTTGTCCTCTAAAGTATTGATGGAAACCAGGTTTAATTGACTGTTTCAGTGTTGTACTTCATTACTACGTGATGCAATCCAGAAAAAGCCCAGGATCTAGCCATCAAGTATGAGAAATATGCGAAAGAATGAGCCATATGAGAGCAAATCCCAGACCTAACCTAGACCTAACATGAATTATTCTCTAAAATATTGGTCGAAACCAGGTTTAATTGACTGTTTCAGTGTGGTCCCACATTACTACGTGATCCAAACCAGAAAAAACCCAGGATCTGCTCAACGAGTATGTGAAGGGTGCGAAAGTATGAGTCTGATGAGGTCAAATCCCAGACCTATCCCAGATCTAACTTGCGTTATCCTCTAAGATATTGATCGAAACCAGGTATAATCGACTGTTTCAGTGTGGTACCACATTACTACGTGATCCAAACCAGAAAAGACCCAGGATCAGTTCAACAAGTACGTGTAAAACGTGAAAGTATGAGCCTGATTAGGGCGAATCCCAGACCTATCCCAGACCTAACATGCGTTATCCTCTAAAATATTGATCGAAACCTGGTTTAATGCACTGTTTCAGTGTGGTACCACACTACTACGTGATCCGAACCAGAAAAAACCCAGGATCTGTTCAACAAGTATGTGAAAAACGCGAAAGTATGAGTCTGATGAGGTCAAATCCCAGACCTATCCCAGACCTAACTTGTGTTATCCTCTAAAATATTGATCGAAACCAGGCTTAGTCGACTGTTTCAGTGTGGTACCACATTACTACGTGATCCAAACCAGAAAAAACCCAGGATCCGTTCAAGAAGTATGTGAAGTGTGCGAAAGTATGAGTCTGATTAGGGCAAATCGCAGACCTATCCCAGACCTAACATGCGCTATCCACTAAAATATTTATCAAGACCAGGTTTAATTGATTGTTTCAGTGTGGTACCACATTACTACGTGAACCAAATCAGAAAAAACCCAGGATCCGTTCAACAAGTATGTTAAAACTGCGACAGTATGACCCTGATGAGGGCAAATCCCAGGCCTAAACTAGACCTAACATGCGTTGTCCTCTAAAATATTGATCCAAACCAGGTTTAATGGACTGTTTCAGTGTGGCACCACATTACTACGTGATCCAAACCAGAAAAAACCCAGGATCCGTTCAACAAGTATGTGAAGAATGCGAAAGTATGAGTCTGATGAGTGAAAATCCCATGCCTAACCTAGACCTAACATGCGTTATCCTCAAAAATATTGATCGAAACCTGTTTTAGTCGACAGTTTCAGTGAGGTGCCACATTACTATGTGATCCAAACCAGAAAATAACCCAGGATCTGTTCAACGAGTATGTGAAGTGTGCGAAAGTATGAGTCTGATGAGGGCAAATCCCATGCCTAACCTAGACCCAACATGCGTTATCCTTAAAAATATTGATCGAAACCTGGTTTAATCGGCTGTTTCAGAGTGGTACCATATTACTATGTGATCCAAACCGGAAAATAACCCAGGATCTGTTCAACGAGTATGTGAAGTGTGCGAAAGTATGAGTCTGATGAGGGCAAATCCCAGACCGATCCCAGACCTAACATGCGTTATCCTCTAAAATATTTATCAAGACCAGGTTTAATTGATTGTTTCAGTGTGGGCCCACATTACGACGTGATCCAAACCAGAAAAAACCCAGGATCCGTTCAACAAGTATGTGAAGAATGCGAAAGTATGGGTCTGATGAGTGAAAAAACCAGGCCTGACCTAGACCTAACATGCGTTATCCTCTAAAATATTGAGCGAAACCAGGTTTAATTGACTGTTTCAGTGTTGTACTTCATTACTACGTGATGCAATCCAGAAAAAGCCCAGGATCTGTTCAACAAGTATATGAAAAACGCGAAAGTATGAGCCTGATGAGGGCAAATCCCAGACCTATCCCAGACCTAACTTGCGTTATCCTCTAAAATATTTATCCAGACCAGGTTTCATTGAATGTTTCAGTGTGGTACCACTTTACTACGTGAACCAATCCAGAAATAGCCCAGGATCTAGCCATGAAGTATGAGAAATATGCGATAGTAAGAGCCTGATGAGGGCAAATCCTAGACCTATCCCAGACCTAACTTGCGCTATCCTCTAAAATATTGATCGAAACCAGGTTTAATGGACTGTTTCTGTGTGGTACCACACAACTACGTGATCCAAACCAGAAAAAACCCAGGATCTGTTCAACAAGTATGTGAAAAACGCGAAAGTATGAGCCTGATGAGGGCAAATCCCAGACCTATCCCAGACCTAACTTGCGTTATCCTCTAAAATATTGATCGAAACCAGGTTTAATTGACTGTTTCAGTGTGGTACCACATTACTACATGATCCAATCCAGAAATAGCCCAGGATCTAGCCATGAAGTATGAGAAATATACGATAGTAAGAGCCTGATGAGGGCAAATCCTAGATCTATCCCAGACCTAACTTGCGTTATCCTCTAAAATATTGATCCAAACCAGGTTTAATTGAATGTTTCAGTGTGGTACCACATTACTACGTGACCCAACCCAGAAAAAACCCAGGATCTGTTCAACAAGTATGTGAAAAACGCGAAAGTATGAGCCTGATGAGGGCAAATCCCAGACCTATCCCAGCCCTAACTTGCGTTATCCTCTAAAATGTTGATCGAAACCAGGTTTAGTCGACTGTTTCAGTGTGGTACCACATTACTACGTGATCCAAACCAGAAAAAACCCAGGATCCGTTCAACAAGTATGTGAAGAATGCGAAAGTATGAGTCTGATGAGTGAAAATCCCAGACCTAACATGCGTTATCCTCTAAAATATTTATCAAGACCAGGTTTAATTGAATGTTTCAGTGTGGTACCACATTACTACGTGACCCAACCCAGAAAAAACCCAGGATCTGTTCAACAAGTATGTGAAGAATGCGAAAGTATGAGTCTGATGAGTGAAAATCCCAGACCTAACCTAGACCTAACATGCGTTATCCTCTAAAATATTTATCAAGACCAGGTTTAATTGAATGTTTCAGTGTGGTACCACATTACTACGTGACCCAAACCAGAAAAAACCCAGGATCTGTTCAACAAGTATATGAAAAAGGCGAAAGTATGAGCCTGATGAGGGCAAATCCCAGACCTATCCCAGACGTAACTTGCGCTATCCTCTAAAATATTGATCGAAACAAGGTTTAATTGAATGATTCAGTGTGGTACCACATTGCTACGTGATGCAATCCAGAAACAGCCCAGGATCTAGCCATGAAGTATGAGAAGTATGCGAAAGTATGAGCCAGATGAGGGCAAATCCTAGACCTAACCCAAACCTAACATGCGTTATCCTCTAAAATATTTATCATGAACAGGTTTAATTGAATGTTTCAGTGTGGTACCACATTACTACGTGAACCAAATCAGAAAAAACCCAGGATCCGTTCAACAAGTATGTTAAAACTGCGACGGTATGACCCTGATGAGGGCAATTCCCAGGCCTAAACTAGACCTAACATGCGTTGTCCTCTAAAATATTGATCCAAACCAGGTTTAATGGACTGTTTCAGTGTGGCACCACATTACTACGTGATCCAAACCAGAAAAAACCCAGGATCCGTTCAACAAGTATGTGAAGAATGCGAAAGTATGAGTCTGATGAGTGAAAATCCCATGCCTAACCTAGACCTAACATGCGTTATCCTCAAAAATATTGATCGAAACCTGGTTTAATCGACTGTTTCAGTGTGGTACCACATTACTATGTGATCCAAACCAGAAAATAACCCAGGATCTGTTCAACGAGTATGTGAAGTGTGCGAAAGTATGAGTCTGATGAGGGCAAATCCCAGTCCTATCCCAGACCTAACATGCGTTATCCTCTAAAATATTTATCAAGCCCAGGTTTAGTTGATTGTATCAGTGTGGACCCATATTACTACGTGATCCAAACCAGAAAAAACCCAGGATCCGTTCAACAAGTATGTGAAGAATGCGAAAGTATGAGTCTGATGAGTGATAAAACCAGGCCTGACCTAGACCTAACATGCGTTATCCTCTAAAATATTGAGCGAAACCAGGTTTAATTGACTGTTTCAGTGTTGTACTTCATTACTACGTGATGCAATCCAGAAAAAGCCCAGGATCTGTTCAACAAGTATATGAAAAACGCGAAAGTATGAGCCTGATGAGGGCAAATCCCAGACCTATCCCAGACCAAACTTGCGTTATCCCCTAAAATATTGATCGAAACCAGGTTTAATCGACTGTTTCAGTGTGAAAACACATTACTACGTGATCCAAACCAGAAAAAAACCCAGGATCCGTTCAACAAGTATGTTAAAACTGCGACAGTATGACCCTGATGAGGGCAAATCCCAGGCCTAAACTAGACCTAACATGCGTTGTCCTCTAAAATATTGATCCAAACCAGGTTTAATGGACTGTTTCAGTGTGGCACCACATTACTACGTGATCCAAACCAGAAAAAACCCAGGATCCGTTCAACAAGTATGTGAAGAATGCGAAAGTATGAGTCTGATGAGTGAAAATCCCATGCCTAACCTAGACCTAACATGCGTTATCCTCAAAAATATTGATCGAAACCTGGTTTAGTCGACAGTTTCAGTGAGGTGCCACATTACTATGTGATCCAAACCAGAAAATAACCCAGGATCTGTTCAACGAGTATGTGAAGTGTGCGAAAGTATGAGTCTGATGAGGGCAAATCCCATGCCTAACCTAGACCCAACATGCGTTATCCTTAAAAATATTGATCGAAACCTGGTTTAATCGGCTGTTTCAGTGTGGTACCACATTACTATGTGATCCAAACCAGAAAATAACCCAGGATCTGTTCAACGAGTATGTGAAGTGTGCGAAAGTATGAGTCTGATGAGGGCAAATCCCAGTCCTATCCCAGACCTAACATGCGTTATCCTCTAAAATATTTATCAAGACCAGGTTTAGTTGATTGTATCAGTGTGGACCCATATTACTACGTGATCCAAACCAGAAAAAACCCAGGATCCGTTCAACAAGTATGTGAAGAATGCGAAAGTATGAGTCTGATGAGTGAAAAAACCAGGCCTGACCTAGACCTAACATGCGTTATCCTCTAAAATATTGAGCGAAACCAGGTTTAATTGACTGTTTCAGTGTTGTACTTCATTACTACGTGATGCAATCCAGAAAAAGCCCAGGATCTGTTCAACAAGTATATGAAAAACGCGAAAGTATGAGCCTGATGAGGGCAAATCCCAGACCTATCCCAGACCTAACTTGCGTTATCCTCTAAAATATTGATCGAAACCAGGTTTAATCGACTGTTTCAGTGTGGAAACACATTACTACGTGATCCAAACCAGAAAAAAACCCAGGATCTTGTCATCCAGTATGTGAAGTTTGCGAAACTATGAGTCTGATGAGGGCTAATCCCAGACCTATCCCAGACCTAACTTGCGTTATCCTCTAAAATATTGAACGAAACCAGGTTTAATTGACTGTTTTAGTGTGGTACCACATTACTACGTGATCCAAACCAGAAAAAACCCAGGATCTGTTCAACAAGTATGTGAAAAACACGAAACTGTGAGCCTGATGAGGGCAAATCTTAGACCTAACCCAGACCTAAGATGCGTTATCCTCTAAAATATTTATCCAGACCAGGTTTCATTGAATGTTTCAGTGTGGTACCACTTTACTACGTGAACCAATCCAGAAATAGCCTAGGATCTAGCCATGAAGTATGAGAAATATGCGATAGTAAGAGCCTGATGAGGGCAAATCCTAGACCTATCCCAGACCTAACTTGCGCTATCCTCTAAAATATTGATCGCAACCAGGTTTAATGGACTGTTTCTGTGTGGTACCACACAACTACGTGATCCAAACCAGAAAAAACCCAGGATCTGTTCAACAAGTATGTGAAAAACGCGAAAGTATGAGCCTGATGAGGGCAAATCCCAGACCTATCCCAGACCTAACTTGCGTTATCCTCTAAAATATTGATCGAAACCAGGTTTAATTGACTGTTTCAGTGTGGTACCACATTACTACATGATCCAATCCAGAAATAGCCCAGGATCTAGCCATGAAGTATCAGAAATATACGATAGTAAGAGCCTGATGAGGGCAAATCCTAGATCTATCCCAGACCTAACTTGCGTTATCCTCTAAAATATTGATCCAAACCAGGTTTAATTGATTGTTTCAGTGTGGTACCACATTACTACGTGACCCAACCCAGAAAAAACCCAGGATCTGTTCAACAAGTATGTGAAAAACGCGAAAGTATGAGCCTGATGAGGGCAAATCCCAGACCTATCCCAGCCCTAACTTGCGTTATCCTCTAAAATGTTGATCGAAACCAGGTTTAGTCGACTGTTTCAGTCTGGTACCACATTACTACGTGATCCAAACCAGAAAAAACCCAGGATCCGTTCAACAAGTATGTGAAGAATGCGAAAGTATGAGTCTGATGAGTGAAAATCCCAGACCTAACCTAGACCTAACATGCGTTATCCTCTAAAATATTTATCAAGACCAGGTTTAATTGAATGTTTCAGTGTGGTACCACATTACTACGTAACCCAAACCAGAAAAAACCCAGGATCTGTTCAACAAGTATATGAAAAAGGCGAAAGTATGAGCCTGTTGAGGGCAAATCCCAGACCTATCCCAGACGTAACTTGCGTTATCCTCTAAAATATTGATCGAAACAAGGTTTAATTGAATGTTTCAGTGTGGTACCACATTGCTACGTGATGCAATCCAGAAACAGCCCAGGATCTAGCCATGAAGTATGAGAAGTATGCGAAAGTATGAGCCAGATGAGGGCAAATCCTAGACCTAACCCAAACCTAACATGCGTTATCCTCTAAAATATTTATCATGAACAGGTTTAATTGAATGTTTCAGTGTGGTACCACATTACTACGTGAACCAAATCAGAAAAAACCCAGGATCCGTTCAACAAGTATGTTAAAACTGCGACGGTATGACCCTGATGAGGGCAAATCCCAGGCCTAAACTAGACCTAACATGCGTTGTCCTCTAAAATATTGATCCAAACCAGGTTTAATGGACTGTTTCAGTGTGGCACCACATTACTACGTGATCCAAACCAGAAAAAACCCAGGATCCGTTCAACAAGTATGTGAAGAATGCGAAAGTATGAGTCTGATGAGTGAAAATCCCATGCCTAACCTAGACCTAACATGCGTTATCCTCAAAAATATTGATCGAAACCTGGTTTAATCGACTGTTTCAGTGTGGTACCACATTACTATGTGATCCAAACCAGAAAATAACCCAGGATCTGTTCAACGAGTATGTGAAGTGTGCGAAAGTATGAGTCTGATGAGGGCAAATCCCATGCCTAACCTAGACTTAACATGCGTTATCCTTAAAAATATTGATCGAAACCTGGTTTAATCGACTGTTTCAGAGTGGTACCATATTACTATGTGATCCAAACCAGAAAATAACCCAGGATCTGTTCAACGAGTATGTGAAGTGTGCGAAAGTATGAGTCTGATGAGGGCAAATCGCAGACCTATCCCAGACCTAACATGCGTTATCCTCTAAAATATTTATCAAGACCAGGTTTAATTGATTGTTTCAGTGTGGGCCCACATTACGACGTGATCCAAACCAGAAAAAACCCAGGATCCGTTCAACAAGTATGTGAAGAATGCGAAAGTATGAGTCTGATGAGTGAAAATCCCATGCCTAACCTAGACCTAACATGCGTTATCCTCAAAAATATTGATCGAAACCTGGTTTAATCGACTGTTTCAGTGTGGTACCACATTACTATGTGATCCAAGCCAGAAAATAACCCAGGATCTGTTCAACGAGTATGTGAAGTGTGCGAAAGTATGAGTCTGATGAGGGCAAATCCCAGTCCTATCCCAGACCTAACATGCGTTATCCTCTAAAATATTTATCAAGACCAGGTTTAGTTGATTGTATCAGTGTGGACCCATATTACTACGTGATCCAAACCAGAAAAAACCCAGGATCCGTTCAACAAGTATGTGAAGAATGCGAAAGTATGAGTCTGATGAGTGAAAAAACCAGGCCTGACCTAGACCTAACATGCGTTATCCTCTAAAATATTGAGCGAAACCAGGTTTAATTGACTGTTTCAGTGTTGTACTTCATTACTACGTGATGCAATCCAGAAAAAGCCCAGGATCTGTTCAACAAGTATATGAAAAACGCGAAAGTATGAGCCGGATGAGGGCAAATCCCAGACCTATCCCAGACCAAACTTGCGTTATCCTCTAAAATATTGATCGAAACCAGGTTTAATCGACTGTTTCAGTGTGAAAACACATTACTACGTGATCCAAACCAGAAAAAAACCCAGGATCTTGTCATCCAGTATGTGAAGTTTGCGAAAGTATGATTCTGATGAGGGCTAATCCCAGACCTATCCCAGACCTATCCCAGACCTAACTTGCGTTTTCCTCTAAAATATTGATCGAAACCAGGTTTAATTGATTGTTTTAGTGTGGTAACACATTACTACGTGACCCAACCCAGAAAAAACCCAGGATCTGTTCAACAAGTACGTGAAGGGTGCGAAAGTATGAGTCTGATGAGGTCAAATCCCAGACCTATCCCAGATCTAACTTGCGTTATCCTCTAAGATATTGATCGAAACCAGGTTTAATCGACTGTTTCAGTGTGGTACCACATTACTACGTGATCCAAACCAGAAAAGACCCAGGATCAGTTCAACAAGTACGTGAAAAACGTGAAAGTATGAGCCTGATTAGGGCGAATCCCAGACCTATCCCAGACCTAACATGTGCTATCCTCTAAAATATTTATCAAGACGAGGTTTAATTGATTGTTTCAGTGTGGTCCCACATGACGACGTGATCCAATCCAGAAAAAGCCCAGGATCTAGCCATCAAGTGTGAGTAATATGCGAAAGAATGAGCCTGATGAGAGTAAATCCCAGACCTAACCTAGACCTAACATGAATTATTCTCTAAAATATTGATCGAAACCAGGTTTGATTGACTGTTTCAGCGTGGTACCACATTACTACGTGATACAATCCAGAAACAGCCCAGGATCCAGCCATGAGGTATGAGAAATATGCGAAAGTATGAGCCTGATGAGGGCAAATCCTAGACCTAACCCAGACCTAACATGCGTTATCCTCTAAAATATTGATCGAAACCTGGTTTAATGCACTGTTGCAGTGTGGTACCACACTACTACGTAATCCGAACCAGAAAAAACCCAGGATCTGTTCAACAAGTATGTGAAAAACGCGAAAGTATGAGTCTGATGAGGTCAAATCCCAGACCTATCCCAGACCTAACTTGTGTTATCCTCTAAAATATTGATCGAAACCAGGTTTAGTCGACTGTTTCAGTGTGGTACCACATTACTACGTGATCCAAACCAGAAAAAACCCAGGAACCGTTCAACAAGTATGTGAAGTGAGCGAAAGTATGAGTCTGATGAGGGCAAATCCCATGCCTAACCTAGACTTAACATGCGTTATCCACTAAAATATATATCAAGACCAGGTTTAATTGATTGTTTCAGTGTGGTCCCACATTACTACGGGATACAATCCAGAAACAGCCCAGGATCCAGGCATGAAGTATGAGAAATATGCGAAAGTATGAGTCTGATGAGTGAAAATCCCAGACCTAACCTAGACCTAACATGCGTTATCCTCTAAAATATTGATGGAAACCAGGTTTAATGGACCGTTTCAGTGTTGTACTTCATTACTACGTGATGCGATCCAGAAAAAGCCCAGGATCTAGCCATCAAGTATGAGAAATATGCGAAAGTAAGAGCCTGATGAGGGCAAATCCTAGACCTAACCCAGACCTAACATGCGTTATCCTCTAAAATATTTATCAAGACCAGGTTTAATTGAATGTTTCAGTGTGGTACCACATGACTACGTGACCCAACCCAGAAAAAACCCAGGATCTGTTCAACAAGTATGTGAAAAACGCGAAGGTATGAGCCTGATGCGGGCAAATCCCAGACCTATCCCAGCCCTAACTTGCGTTATCCTCAAAAATATTGATCGAAACCAGGTTTAGTCGACTGTTTCAGTGTGGTACCACATTACTACGTGATCCAAACCAGAAAAAACCCAGGATCCGTTCAACAAGTATGTGAAGAATGCGAAAGTATGAGTCTGATGAGTGAAAATCCCAGACCTAACCTAGACCTAACATGCGTTATCCTCTAAAATATTTATCAAGACCAGGTTTAATTGAATGTTTCAGTGTGGTACCACATTACTACGTGACCCAAACCAGAAAAAACCCAGGATCTGTTCAACAAGTATATGAAAAAGGCGAAAGTATGAGCCTGATGAGGGCAAATCCCAGACCTATCCCAGACGTAACTTGCGTTATCCTCTAAAATATTGATCGAAACAAGGTTTAATTGAATGTTTCAGTGTGGTACCACATTGCTACGTGATGCAATCCAGAAACAGCCCAGGATCTAGCCATGAAGTATGAGAAGTATGCGAAAGTATGAGCCAGATGAGGGCAAATCCTAGACCTAACCCAAACCTAACATGCGTTATCCTCTAAAATATTTATCATGAACAGGTTTAATTGAATGTTTCAGTGTGGTACCACATTACTACGTGAACCAAATCAGAAAAAACCCAGGATCCGTTCAACAAGTATGTTAAAACTGCGACAGTATGACCCTGATGAGGGCAAATCCCAGGCCTAACCTAGACCTAACATGCGTTGTCCTCTAAAATATTGATCCAAACCAGGTTTAATGGACTGTTTCAGTGTGGCACCACATTGCTACGTGATCCAAACCAGAAAAAACCCAGGATCTGTTCAACAAGTATGTGAAAAACGCGAAAGTATGAGTCTGATGAGGTCAAATCCCAGACCTATCCCAGACTTAACTTGCGTTATCCTCTAAAATATTGATCGAAACCAGGTTTAATCGGCTGTTTCAGCGTGGTACCACATTACTACGTGATACAATCCAGAAACAGCCCAGGAGCTAGCCATCAAGTATGAGAAATATGCGAAAGAGTGAGCCTGATAAGAGCAAATACCAGACCTAACCTAGACCTAACATGAATTATTCTCTAAAATATTGATCGAAACCAGGTTTAACTGACTGTTTCAGTGTGGTCCCACATTACTACGTGATCCAAACCAGAAAAAACCCAGGATCCGTCCAACAAGTATGTGAAGAATGCGAAAGTATGAGTCTGATGAGTGAAAATCCCAGGCCTAACCTAGACCTAACATGCGTTATCCTCAAAAATATTGATCGAAACCTGGTTTAATCGACTGTTTCAGTGTGGTACCACATTACTATGTGATCCAAACCAGAAAATAACCCAGGATCTGTTCAACGAGTATGTGAAGGGTGCGAAAGTATGAGTCTGATGAGGTCAAATCCCAGACCTATCCCAGATCTGACTTGCGTTATCCTCTAAAATATTGATCGAAACCAGGTTTAATCGACTGTTTCAGTGTGGTACCACATTACTACGTGATCCAAACCAGAAAAGACCCAGGATCAGTTCAACAAGTAAGTGAAAAACGCGAAAGTATGAGGCTGATGAGGGCAAATCCTAGACCTAACTCAAACCTAACATGCGTTATCCTCTAAAATATTTATCAAGACCAGGTTTAATTGACTGTTTCAGCGTGGTACCACATTACTACGTGATACAATCCAGAAACAGCCCAGGATCTAGCCATGAAGTATGAGAGATATGCGAAAGTATGAGCCTGATGAGGGCAAATCCTAGGCCTAACCCAAACCTAACATGCGTTATCCTCTAAAATATTTATCATGACCAGGTTTAATTGAATGTTTCAGTGTGGCACCACATTACTACGTGATCCAATCCAGAAATAGCCCAGGATCTAGCCATGAAGTATGAGAAATATGCGCAAGTATGAGCCTGACGAGAGCAAATCCTAGACCTAACCCAGACCTAACATGCGTTATCCTCAAAACAATTGATCGAACCTGGTTTAATCGACTGTTTCAGTGTGGTACCACATTACTATGTGATCCAAACCAGAAAATAACCCAGGATGAGTTCAACGAGTATGTGAAGTGTGCGAAAGTATGAGTCTGATTAGGGCAAATCCCAGACATATCCCAGACCTAACATGCGCTATCCTCTAAGATATTTATCAAGACCAGGTTTAATTGATTGTTTCAGTGTGGTCCCACATTACTACGTGATCCAATCCAGAAAAAGCCCAGGATCTAGCCATCAAGTATGAGTAATATGCGAAAGAATGAGCCTGATGAGAGTAAATCCCAGACCTAACCTAGACCTAACATGAATTATTCTCTAAAATATTGATCGAAACCAGGTTTAATTGACTGTTTCAGCGTGGTACCACATTAGTACGTGATACAATCCAGAAACAGCCCAGGATCCAGCCATGAAGTATGAGAAATATGCGAAAGTATGAGCCTGATGAGGGCAAATCCTAGACCTAACCCAGACCTAACATGCGTTATCCTCTAAAATATTGATCGAAACCTGGTTTAATGCACTGTTTCAGTGTGGTACCACACTACTACGTGATCCAAACCAGAAAAAACCCAGGATCTGTTCCACAAGTATGTGAAAAACGCGAAAGTATGAGTCTGATGAGGTCAAATCCCAGACCTATCCCAGACCTAACTTGTGTTATCCTCTAAAATATTGATCGAAACCAGGTTTAGTCGACTGTTTCAGTGTGGTACCACATTACTACGTGATCCAAACCAGAAAAAACCCAGGATCTGCTCAACGAGTATGCGAAGGGTGCGAAAGTATGAGTCTGATGAGGTCAAATCCCAGACCTATCCCATATCTAACTTGCGTTATCCTCTAAAATATTGATCGAAACCAGGTTTAATCGACTGTTTCAGTGTGGTACCACATTACTACGTGATCCAAGCCAGAAAAGACCCAGGATCAGTTCAACAAGTACGTGAAAAACGTGAAAGTATGAGCCTGATTAGGGCGAATCCCAGACCTATCCCAGACCTAACATGCGCTATCCTCTAAAATATTTATCAAGACGAGGTTTATTTGATTGTTTCAGTGTGTTCCCACATTACTACGTGATCCAATCCAGAATCAGCCCAGGATCTAGCCATCAAGTGTGAGTAATATGCGAAAGAATGAGCCTGATGAGAGTAAATCCTAGACCTAACCTAGACATAACATGAATTATTCTCTAAAATATTCATCGAAACCAGGTTTAATTGACTGTTTCAGCGTGGTACCACATTACTACGTGATACAATCCAGAAACAGCCCAGGATCCAGCCATGAGGTATGACAAATATGCGAAAGTATGAGCCTGACGAGAGCAAATCCTAGACCTAACCCAGACCTAACATGCGTTATCCTCAAAAATATTGATCGAAACCTGGTTTAATTGACTGTTTCAGTGTGGTACCACATTACTACGTGATACAATCCAGAAACAGCCCACGATCCAGCCATGAGGTATGAGAAATATGCGAAAGTATGAGCCTGGCGAGAGCAAATCCTAGACCTAACCCAGACCTAACATGCGTTATCCTCAAAAATATTGATCGAAACCTGGTTTAATCGACTGCATCAGTGTGGTACCACACTACTACGTGATCCAAACCAGAAAAAACCCAGGATCTGTTCAACAAGTATGTGAAAAACGCGAAAGTATGAGCCTGATGAGGTCAAATCCCAGACCTATCCCAGACCTAATTTGTGTTATCCTCTAAAATATTGATCGAAACCAGGTTTAGTCTACTGTTTCAGTGCGGTACCACATTACTACGTGATCCAAACCAGAAAAATCCCAGGATCCGTTCAACAAGTATGTGAAGTGTGCGAAAGTATGAGTCTGATTAGGGCAAATCGCAGACCTATCCCAGACCTAACATGCGCTATCCATTAAAATATTTATCAAGACCAGGTTTAATTGATTGTTTCAGTGTGGTCCCACATTACTACGGGATACAATCCAGAAACAGCCCAGGATCCAGCCATGAAGTATGAGAAATATGCGAAAGTATGAGTCTGATGAGTGAAAATCCCAGACCTAACCTAGACCTAACATGCGTTATCCTCTAAAATATTGATGGAAACCTGGTTTAATTGACTGTTTCAGTGTTGTACTTCATTACCACGTGATGCGATCCAGAAAAAGCCCAGGATCTAGCCATCAAGTATGAGAAATATGCGAAAGAATGAGCCTGATGAGAGCAAATCCCAGACCTAACCCAGACCTAACTTGCGTTATCCTCTAAAATATTTATCCAGACCATGTTTCATTGAATGTTTCAGTGTGGTACCACTTTACTATGTGATCCAATCCAGAAATAGCCCAGCATCTAGCCATGAAGTATGAGAAATATTGCGAAAGTAGAAGCATGATGAGGGCAAATCCTAGACCTAACCCAGACCTAACAAGCGTTATCCTCTAAAATATTTATCAAGACTAGGTTTAATTGAATGTTTCAGTGTGGTACCACATTACTACGTGATCCACACCAGAAAAAACCCAGGATCCGTTCAACAAGTATGTGAAGAATGCGAAAGTAGAAGCATGATGAGGGCAAATCCTAGACCTAACCCAGACCTAACAAGCGTTATCCTCTAAAATATTTATCAAGACTAGGTTTAATTGAATGTTTCAGTGTGGTACCACATTACTTCGCGATCCACACCAGAAAAAACCCAGGATCCGTTCAACAAGTATGTGAAGAATGCGAAAGTATGAGTCTGATGAGTGAAAATCCCAGACCTAACCTAGACCTAACATGCGTTATCCTCTAAACTATTCATCCAAACCAGGTTTAATGGACTGTTTCAGTGTGGTACCACACTACTACGTGATCCACACCAGAAAAAACCCAGGATCCGCTCAACAAGTATGTGAAAAACGCGAAAGTATGAGCCTGATGATGGCAAATCCTAGACCTAACCCAGACCTAACATGCGTTCTCCTCTAAAATATTTATCAAGAGCAGGTTTAATTGATTGTTTCAGTGTGGTCCCACATTACTACGTGATACAATCCAGAAACAGCCCAGGATCTAGCCATGAAGTATGAGCAATATGCGAAAGTATGAGCGTGATGATGGCAAATCCTAGACCTAACCCAGACCTAACATGCGTTATCCTCTAAAATATTTATCAAGACCAGGTTTAATTGATTATTTCAGTGTGGTGCCACATTACTACGTGATACAATCCAGAAACAGCCCAGGATCTGTTCAACAAGTATGTGAAAAACGCAAAAGTATGAGCCTGATGAGGGCAAATCCCAGACCTATCCCAGACGTAACTTGCGTTATCCTCTAAGATATTGATCGAAACCAGGTTTAATTGACTGTTTCAGCGTGGTACCACATTACTACGTGATACAATCCAGAAACAGCCCAGGATCTAGCCATGAAGTATGAGCAATATGCGAATGTATGAGCCTGATGATGGCAAATCCTAGACCTAACCCAGACCTAACATGCGTTCTCCTCCAAAATATTGATCCAAACCAGGTTTAATTGACTGTTTCAGCGTGGTACCACTTTACTACGTGATACAATCCAGAAATAGCCCAGGATCTAGCCATGAAGTATGAGAAATATGCGAAAGAATGAGCCTGATGAGAGCAAATCCCAGACCTAACCTAGACCTAACATGAATTATTCTCTAAAATATTGATCGAAACCAGGTTTAATTGACTGTTTCAGTGTGGTCCCACATTACTACGTGATGCAATCCAGAAAAAGACCAGGATCTAGCCATCAAGTATGAGAAATATGCGAAAGAATGAGCGTGATGAGAGCAAATCGCAGACCTAACCTAGACCTAACATGAATTATTCTCTAAAATATTGATCGAAACCAGGTTTAGTTGACTGTTTCAGTGTTGTACTTCATTACTACGTGATGCAGTCCAGAAAAAGCCCAGGATCTAGCCATGAAGTATGAGCAATATGCGAAAGTATGAGCGTGATGATGGCAAATCCTAGACCTAACCCAGACCTAACATGCGTTATCCTCTAAAATATTTATCAAGACCAGGTTTAATTGATTATTTCAGTGTGGTGCCGCATTACTACGTGATACAATCCAGAAACAGCCCAGGATCTGTTCAACAAGTATGTGAAAAACGCAAAAGTATGAGCCTGATGAGGGCAAATCCCAGACCTATCCCAGACCTAACTTGCGTTATCCTCTAAGATATTGATCGAAACCAGGTTTAATTGACAGTTTCAGTGTGGTACCACATTACTACGTGATACAATCCAGAAACAGCCCAGGATCTGTTCAACAAGTATGTGAAAAACGCAAAAGTATGAGCCTGATGAGGGCAAATCCCAGACCTAACCTAGACCTAACATGCGTTATCCTCTAAAATATTGATGGAAACCTGGTTTAATTGACTGTTTCAGTGTTGTACTTCATTACTGCGTGATGCGATCCAGAAAAAGCCCAGGATCTAGCCATGAAGTATGAGAAATATGCGAAAGAATGAGCCTGATAAGAGCAAATCCGAGACCTAACCTAGACCTAACATGAATTATTCTCTAAAATATTGATCGAAACCAGGTTTAATTGACTGTTTCAGCGTGGTACCACATTACTACGTGATACAATCCAGAAACAGCCCAGGATCCAGCCATGAGGTATGAGAAATATGCGAAAGTATGAGCCTGACGAGAGCAAATCCTAGACCTAACCCAGACCTAACATGCGTTATCCTCAAAAATATTGATCGAAACCTGGTTTAATTGACTGTTTCAGTGTGGTACCACATTACTACGTGATACAATCCAGAAACAGCCCAGGATCCAGCCATGAGGTATGAGAAATATGCGAAAGTATGAGCCTGACGAGAGCAAATCCTAGACCTAACCCAGACCTAACATGCGTTATCCTCAAAAATATTGATCGAAACCTGGTTTAATTGACTGTTTCAGTGTGGTACCACATTACTACGTGATACAATCCAGAAACAGCCCAGGATCCAGCCATGAAGTATGAGAAATATGCGAAAGTATGAGTCTGATGAGTGAAAATCCCAGACCTAACCTAGACCTAACATGCGTTATCCTCTAAAATATTGATGGAAACCTGGTTTAATTGACTGTTTCAGTGTTGTTCTTCATTACCACGTGATGCGATCCAGAAAAAGCCCAGGATCTAGCCATCAAGTATGAGAAATATGCGAAAGAATGAGCCTGATGAGAGCAAATCCCAGACCTAACCCAGACCTAACATGCGTTATCCTCAAAAATATTGATCGAAACCAGGTTTAATTGACTGTTTCAGCGTGGTACCACATTACTACGTGATACAATCCAGAAACAGCCCAGGATCCAGCCATGAGGTATGAGAAATATGCGAAAGTATGAGCCTGACGAGAGCAAATCCTAGACCTAACCCAGACCTAACATGCGTTATCCTCAAAAATATTGATCGAAACCTGGTTTAATTGACTGTTTCAGTGTGGTCCCACATTACTACGTGATCCAATCCAGAAAAAGCCCAGGATCTAGCCATCAAGTATGAGTAATATAAGAAAGAATGAGCCTGATGAGAGTAAATCCCAGACCTAACCTAGACCTAACATGAATTATTCTCTAAGATATTGATCGAAACCTGGTTTAATCGACTGTCCCAGAGTGGTACCACATTACTATGTGATCCAAACCAGAAAATATCCCAGCATCTGTTCAACAAGTATGTGAAGAATGTGAAAGTATGAGTCTGATGAGTGAAAATCCCAGACCTAACCCAGACCTAACTTGCGTTATCCTCTAAAATATATATCCAGACCATGTTTCATTGAATGTTTCAGTGTGGTACCACTTTACTATGTGATCCAATCCAGAAATAGCCCAGCATCTAGCCATGAAGTATGAGAAATATGCGAAAGTAAGAGCCTGATGAGGGCAAATCCTAGATCTATCCCAGACCTAACATGCGTTATCCTCTAAAGTATTGATCGAAACCAGGTTTAATTGACTGTTTCAGCGTGGTACCACTTTACTACGTGATACAATCCAGAAACAGCCCAGGATCTAGCCATGAAGTATGAGAAATATTGCGAAAGTAGAAGCATGATGAGGGCAAATCCTAGACCTAACTCAGACCTAACAAGCGTTATCCTCTAAAATATTTATCAAGACTAGGTTTAATTGAATGTTTCAGTGTGGTACCACATTACTACGGGATCCACACCAGAAAAAACCCAGGATCCGTTCAACAAGTATGTGAAGAATGCGAAAGTATGAGTCTGATGAGTGAAAATCCCAGACCTAACCTAGACCTAACACGCGTTATCCTCTAAACTATTGATCCAAACCAGGTTTAATGGACTGTTTCAGTGTGGTACCACACTACTACGTGATCCACACCAGAAAAAACCCAGGATCTGCTCAACAAGTACGTGAAAAACGTGAAAGTATGAGCCTGATTAGGGCGAATCCCAGACCTATCCCAGACCTAATTTGCGTTATCCTCTAAAATATTGATCGAAACCAGGTTTAATTGACTGTTTCAGCGTGGTACCACATTACTACGTAATACAATCCAGAAACAGCCCAGGATCTATCCATGAAGTATGAGAAATATGCGAAAGTATCAGCCTGATGAGGGCAAATCCTAGACCTAACTCAAACCTAACATGCGTTATCCTCTAAAATATTTATCAAGACCAGGTTTAATTGAATGTTTCAGTGTGGTACCACATTACTACGTGATCCAATCCAGAAATAGCCCAGGATCTAGCCATGAAGTATGAGAAATATGCGAAAGTATGAGCCTGACGAGAGCAAATCCTAGACCTAACCCAAACCTAACATGCGTTATCCTCAAAAATATTGATCGAAACCTGGTTTAATCGACTGTTTCAGTGTGGTACCACACTTCTATGTGATCCAAACCAGAAAATAACCCAGGATCAGTTCAACGAGTATGTGAAGTGTGCGAAAGTATGAGTCTGATTAGGGCAAATCCCAGACCTACCCCAGACCTAACATGCGCTATCCTCTAAAATATTTATCAAGACGAGGTTTATTTGATTGTTTCAGTGTGGTCCCACATTACTACGTGATCCAGTCCAGAAAAAGCCCAGGATCTAGCCATCAAGTGTGAGTAATATGCGAAAGAATGAGCCTGATGAGAGTAAATCCTAGACCTAACCTAGACATAACATGAATTATTCTCTAAAATATTGATCGAAACCAGGTTTAATTGACAGTTTCAGCGTGGTACCACATTACTACGTGATACAATCCAGAAACAGCACAGGATCCAGCCATGAGGTATGAGAAATATGCGAAAGTATGAGCCTGACGAGAGCAAATCCTAGACCTAACCCAGACCTAACATGCGTTATCCTCAAAAATATTCATCGAAACCTGGTTTAATTGACTGTTTCAGCGTGGTACCACATTACTACGTGATACAATCCAGAAACAGCCCAGGATCCAGCCATGAGGTATGAGAAATATGCGAAAGTATGAGCCTGACGAGAGCAAATCCTAGACCTAACCCAGACCTAACATGCGTTATCCTCAAAAATATTGATCGAAACCTGGTTTAATCGACTGTTTCAGTGTGGTACCACAGTACTACGTGATCCAAACCAGAAAAAACCCAGGATCTGTTCAACAAGTATGTGAAAAACGCGAAAGTATGAGTCTGATGAGGTCAAATCCCAGACCTATCCCAGACCTAACTTGTGTTATCCTCTAAAATATTGATCGAAACCAGGTTTAGTCGACTGTTTCAGTGCGGTACCACATTACTACGTGATCCAAACCAGAAAAATCCCAGGATCCGTTCAACAAGTATGTGAAGTGTGCGAAAGTATGAGTCTGATTAGGGCAAATCGCAGACCTATCCCAGACCTAACATGCGCTATCCACTAAAATATTTATCAAGACAAGGTTTAATTGATTGTTTCAGTGTGGCCCCACATTACTACGGGATACAATCCAGAAACAGCCCAGGATCCAGCCATGAAGTATGAGAAATATGCGAAAGTATGAGTCTGATGAGTGAAAATCCCAGACCTAACCTAGACCTAACATGCGTTATCCTCTAAAATATTGATGGAAACCTGGTTTAATTGACTGTTTCAGTGTTGTACTTCATTACCACGTGATGCGATCCAGAAAAAGCCCAGGATCTAGCCATCAAGTATGAGAAATGTGCGAAAGTAAGAGCCTGATAAGGGCAAATCCTAGATCTATCCCAGACCTAACATGCGTTATCCTCTAAAGTATTGATCGAAACCAGGTTTAATTGACTGTTTCAGCGTGGTACCACTTTACTACGTGATACAATCCAGAAACAGCCCAGGATCTAGCCATGAAGTATGAGAAATATTGCGAAAGTAGAAGCATGATGAGGGCAAATCCTAGATCTATCCCAGACCTAACATGCGTTATCCTCTAAAGTATTGATCGAAACCAGGTTTAATTGACTGTTTCAGCGTGGTACCACTTTACTACGTGATACAATCCAGAAACAGCCCAGGATCTAGCCATGAAGTATGAGAAATATTGCGAAAGTAGAAGCATGATGAGGGCAAATCCTAGACCTAACCCAGACCTAACAAGCGTTATCCTCTAAAATATTTATCAAGACTAGGTTTAATTTGAATGTTTCAGTGTGGTACCACATTACTACGCGATCCACACCAGAAAAAACCCAGGATCCGTTCAACAAGTATGTGAAGAATGCGAAAGTATGAGTCTGATGAGTGAAAATCCCAGACCTAACCTAGACCTAACATGCGTTATCCTCTAAACTATTCATCCAAACCAGGTTTAATGGACTGTTTCAGTGTGGTACCACACTACTACGTGATCCACACCAGAAAAAACCCAGGATCTGCTCAACAAGTATGTGAAAAACGCGAAAGTATGAGCCTGATGAGGGCAAATCCCAGACCTATCCCAGTCCTAACTTGCGTTATCCTCTAAAATATTGATCGAAACCAGGTTTAATTGACTGTTTCAGTGTTGTACTTCAATACTACGTGATGCGATCCAGAAAAAGCCCAGGATCTAGCCACCAAGTATGAGAAATATGCGAAAGAATGAGCCTGATGAGAGCAAATCCCAGACCTAACCTAGACCTAACATGAATTATTCTCTAAAATATTGATCGAAACCAGGTTTAATTGACTGTTTCAGTGTTGTACTTCATTACTACGTGATGCAATCCATAAAAAGCCCAGGATCTAGCCATCAAGTATGAGAAATATGCGAAAGTATGAGCCTGATGAGGGCAAATCCTAGACCTAACCCAGACCTAACATGCGTTATCCTCTAAAATATTTATCAAGACCAGGTTTAATTGATTGTTTCAGTGTGGTCCCACATTACTACGTGATACAATCCAGAAACAGCCCAGGATCTAGCCATGAAGTATGAGCAATATGCGAAAGTATGAGCCTGATGATGGCAAATCCTAGACCTAACCCAGACCTAACATGCGTTATCCTCTAAAATATTTATCAAGACCAGGTTTAATTGATTATTTCAGTGTGGTACTACATTACTACGTGATGCAATCCAGAAAAAGACCAGGATCTAGCCATCAAGTATGAGAAATATGCGAAAGAATGAGCCTGATGAGAGCAAATCCCAGACCTAACCTAGACCTAACATGAATTATTCTCTAAAATATTGATCGAAACCAGGATTAGTTGACTGTTTCAGTGTTGTACTTCATTACTACGTGATGCAATCCAGAAAAAGCCCAGGATCTAGCCATGAAGTATGAGAAATATGCGAAAGAATGAGCCTGATGAGGGCAAATCCTAGACCTAACCCAGACCTAACATGCGTTATTCCGTAATATATTGATGGAAACCAGGTTTAATTGACTGTTTCAGTGTTGTACTTCATTACTACGTGATCCAAAACAGAAAAAACCCAGGATCTGTTCTACATGTATGAAAAATATGCGAAAGAATGAGCCTGATGAGAGCAAATCCCAGACCTAACCTAGACCTAACATGAATTATTCTCCAAAATATTGATCGAAACCAGGTTTAATTGACTGTTTCAGTGTGGTACCACATTACTACGTGATCCAATCCAGAAATAGCCCAGGATCTAGCCATGAAGTATGAGAAATATGCGAAAGTATGAGCCTGATGAGGGCAAATCCTAGAACTAACCCAGACCTAACATGCGTTATTCTGTAAAATTTTTATCAAGACCAGGTTTAATTGAATGTTTCATTGTGGTACCTCATTACTACGTGATCAAAACCAGAAAAAACCCTGGATCCGTTCTACAAGTATGTGAAGAATGCGAAAGTATGAGTCTGATCAGTGAAAATCTCAGGCCTTACCTAGACCTAACTTGCGTTGCCCTCTAAAATATTGATGGAAACCAGGTTTAATCGACTGTTTCAGCGTGGTACCACATTACTACGTGACACAATCCAGAAACAGTCCAGGATCTAGCCATGAAGTATGAGAAATATGCGAAAGTATGAGCCTGATGAGGGCAAATCCTAGACCTAACCCAAACCTAACATGAATTATTCTCTAAAATATTGATCGAAACCAGGTTTAATTGACTATTTCAGTGTTGTACTTCATTACTACGTGATGCAATCCAGAAAAAGACCTGGATCTAGCCATCAAGTATGAGAAATATGCGAAAGAATGAGCCTGACGAGAGCAAATCCCAGACCTAACCTAGACCTAACATGAATTATTCTCTAAAATATTGATCGAAACCAGGTTTAGTTGACTGTTTCAGTGTTGTACTTCATTACTACGTGATGCAATCCAGAAAAAGCCCAGGATCTAGCCATCAAGTATGAGAAATATGCGAAACAATGAGCCTGATGAGAGCAAATCCCAGACCTAACCTAGACCTAACATGAATTATTCTTTAAAATATTGATCGAAACCAGGTTTAATTGACTGTTTCAGTGTTGTCCCACATTACTACGTGAACCAAACCAGAAAAAACCCAGAATCCGTTCAACAAGTATGTGAAGAATGCGAGAGTATGAGTCTGATGAGGTCAAATCCCAGGCCTAACCTAGACCTAACATGCGTTATCCTCAAAAATATTGATCGAAACCTGGTTTAATCGACTGTTTCAGTGAGGTACCACATTACTATGTGATCCAAACCAGAAAATAACCCAGGATCTGTTCAACGAGTATGTGAAGTGTGCGAAAGTATGAGTCTGATGAGGTCAAATCCCGGACCATTCCCAGACTTAAGTTGCGTTATCCTCTAAAATATTGATCGAAACCAGATTTAATCGACTGTTTCAGTGTGGTACCACATTACTACGTGATCCAAACCAGAAAAAACCCAGGATCAGTTCAACAAGTATGTGAAGAATGCGAAAGTATGAGCCTGATGAGGGCAAATCCCAGACCTATCCCAGACCTAACTTGCGTTATCCTCTAAAATATTGATCGAAACCAGGTTTAATTGACCGTTTCAGTGTGGTACCACATTACTACGTGATCCAAACCAGAAAAAACCCAGGATCCGTTCAACAAGTATGTGAAGAATGCGAAAGTATGAGTCTGATGAGTGAAAATCCCAGGCCTAACCTAGACCTAACATGCGTTATCCTCTAAAATATTGATCGAAACCTGGTTTAATCGACTGTTTCAGTGTGGTACCACTTTACTACGTGATCCAATCCAGAAATAGCCCAGGATCTAGCCATGAAGTATGAGAAATATGCGAAAGTAAGAGCCTGATGAGGGCAAATCCTAGACCTATCCCAGACCTAACTTGCGTTATTCTCTAAAATATTGATCGAAACCAGGTTTAATTGACTGTTTCAGCGTGGTACCACATTACTACGTGATACAATCCAGAAACAGCCCAGGATCTAGCCATGAAGTATGAGAAATATGCGAAAGAATGAGCCTGATGAGAGCAAATCCCAGACCTAACCTAGACCTAACATGAATTATTCTCTAAAATATTGATCGAAACCAGGTTTAATTGACTGTTTAAGTGTGGTCCCACATTACTACGTGATCCAAACCAGAAAAAACCCAGGATCCGTTCAACAAGAATGTGAAGAATGCGAAAGTATGAGTGTGATGAGTGAAAATCCCAGGCCTAACCTAGACCTAACATGCGTTCTCCTCTAAAATATTGATCGAAACCTGGTTTAATCGACTGTTTCAGTGTGGTACCACATTACTATGTGATCCAAACCTGAAAATAACCCAGGATCTGTTCAACGAGTATGTGTAGTGTGCGAAAGCTTGAGTCTGATGAGGTCAAATCCCAGACCTATCCCAGACCTAACTTGCGTTATCCTCTAAAATATTGATCGGTACCAGGTTTAATTGACCGTTTCAGTGTGGTACCACATTACTACGTGATCCAAACCTGAAAAAACCCAGGATCAGTTCAACAAGTATGTGAAGAATGCGAAAGTATGAGCCTGATGAGGGCAAATCACAGACCCATCCCAGACATAACTTGCCTTATCCTCTAAAATATTGATCGAAACCTAGTTTAATCGACTGTTTCAGTGTGGTACCACATTACTATGTGATCCCAACCAGAAAATAACCCAGGATCTGTTCAACGAGTATGTGTAGTGTGCGAAAGCTTGAGTCTGATGAGGTCAAATCCCAGACCTATCCCAGACCTAACTTGCGTTATCCTCTAAAATATTGATCGGTACCAGGTTTAATTGACCGTGTCAGTGTGGTACTTCATTACTACGTGATCCAAACCAGAAAAAACCCAGGATCCGTTCAACAAGTATGTGAAGAATGCGAAAGTATGAGTCTGGTGAGTGAAAATCCCAGGCCTGACCTAGACCTAACATGCGTTATCCTCAATAATATTGATCGAAACCTAGTTTAATCGACTGTTTCAGTGTGGTACCACATTACTATGTGATCCCAACCAGAAAATAACCCAGGATCTGTTCAACGAGTATGTGAAGTGTGCGAAAGTATGAGTCTGATGAGGTCAAATCCCAGACCAATCCCAGACTTAACTTGCGTTATCCTCTAAAATATTGATCGAAACCAGGTTTAATCGACTGTTTCAGTGTGGTACCACATTACTACGTGATCCAAACCAGAAAAAACCCAGGATCTAGCCATCAAGTATGAGAAATATGCGAAAGTATGAGCCTGTTGAGGGCAAATCCTAATCCTAACACAGACCTAGCATGCGTTATCCTCTAAAATATTTATCAAGACCAGGTTTAATTGATTGTTTCAGTGTGGTCCCACATTACTACGTGATCCAAACCAGAAAAAGCCCAGGATCTAGCCATCAAGTATGAGAAATATGCGAAAGAATGAGCCTGATAAGAGCAAATCCCAGACCTAACCTAGACCTGACATGGATTATTCTCTAAAATATTGATCGAAACCAGGTTTAATTGACTGCTTCAGTGTGGTCCCACATTACTACGTGATCCAAACCAGAAAAAACCAAGGATCCGTTCAACAAGTATGTAAAGAATGCGAAAGTATGAGTCCGATGAGTGAAAATCCCAGGCCTAACCTAGACCTAACATGCGTTATCCTCAAAAATATTGATCGAAGCCTGGTTTAATCGACTGTTTCTGTGTGGTACCATATTACTATGTGATCAAAACCAGAAAATAACCCAGGATCTGTTCAACAAGTATGTGAAAAACGCGAAAGTATGAGTCTGATGAGTTCAAATCCCTGACCTATCCCAGACTTAACTTGTGTTATCCTCTAAAATATTGATCGAAACCAGGTTTAATCGACTGTTTCAGCGTGGTACCACATTACTACGTGATACAATACAGAAACAGCCCAGGATCTAGCCATGAAGTATGAGAAATATGCGAAAGTATGAGCCTGATGAGGGCAAATCCTAGACCTAACCTAGACCTAACATGCGTTATCCTCTAAAATATTGAGCGAAACCAGGTTTAGTGGACTGTTTCAGTGTGGTACCACACTACTTCGTGATCCAAACCAGAGAAAGCCCAGGATCTGTTTTAGAAGTATGTGAAAAACGCTAAACTGTGAGCCTGACGAGGGCAAATCTTAGACCTAACCCAGACCTAAGATGCGTTATCCTCTAAAATTTTTATCCAGACCAGGTTTCATTGAATGTTTCAGTGTGGTACCACTTTACTACGTGATCCAATCCATAAATAGCCCAGGATCTAGCCATGAAGTATGAGAAATATGCGAAAGTAAGAGCCTGATGAGGGCAAATCCTAGACCTATCCCAGACCTAACTTGCGTTATCCTCTAAAATATTGATCGAAACCAGGTTTAATTGACCGTTTCAGCGTGGTACCACATTACTACGTGATACAATCCAGAAACAGCCCAGGATCTAGCCATGAAGTATGAGAAATATGCGAAAGTATGAGCCTGATGAGAGCAAATCCTAGACCTAACCCGGACCTAACATGCGTTATCCTCTAAAATATTTATCAAGATCATGTTTAATTGATTGTTTCAGTGTGGTACCACATTACTACGTGATCCAAACCAGAAAAAAGCCAGGACCCGTTCAACAAGTATGTGAAGAATGCGAAAGTATGAGTCTGATGAGTGAAAATCCCAGACCTAACCTAGACCTAACATGAATTATTCTCTAAAATATTGATCGAAACCAGGTTTAATTGACTGTTTCAGTGTGGTCCCACATTACTACGTGATGCAATCCAGAAAAAGACCAGGATCTAGCCATCAAGTATGAGAAATATGCGAAAGAATGAGCCTGATGAGAGCAAATCCCAGACCTAACCTAGACCTAACATGCGTTATCCTCAAAAATATTGATCGAAACCTGGTTTAATCGACTGTTTCAGTGTGGTACCACAGTACTACGTGATCCAAACCAGAAAAAACCCAGGATCTGTTCAACAAGTATGTGAAAAACGCGAAAGTATGAGTCTGATGAGGTCAAATCCCAGACCTATCCCAGACCTAACTTGTGTTATCCTCTAAAATATTGATCGAAACCAGGTTTAGTCGACTGTTTCAGTGCGGTACCACATTACTACGTGATCCAAACCAGAAAAATCCCAGGATCCGTTCAACAAGTATGTGAAGTGTGCGAAAGTATGAGTCTGATTAGGGCAAATCGCAGACCTATCCCAGACCTAACATGCGCTATCCACTAAAATATTTATCAAGACCAGGTTTAATTGATTGTTTCAGTGTGGCCCCACATTACTACGGGATACAATCCAGAAACAGCCCAGGATCCAGCCATGAAGTATGAGAAATATGCGAAAGTATGAGTCTGATGAGTGAAAATCCCAGACCTAACCTAGACCTAACATGCGTTATCCTCTAAAATATTGATGGAAACCTGGTTTAATTGACTGTTTCAGTGTTGTACTTCATTACCACGTGATGCGATCCAGAAAAAGCCCAGGATCTAGCCATCAAGTATGAGAAATATGCGAAAGAATGAGCCTGATGAGAGCAAATCCCAGACCTATCCCAGTCCTAACTTGCGTTATCCTCTAAAATATTTATCCAGACCATGTTTCATAGAATGTTTCAGTGTGGTACCACTTTACTATGTGATCCAATCCAGAAATAGCCCAGCATCTAGCCATGAAGTATGAGAAATGTGCGAAAGTAAGAGCCTGATGAGGGCAAATCCTAGATCTATCCCAGACCTAACATGCGTTATCCTCTAAAGTATTGATCGAAACCAGGTTTAATTGACTGTTTCAGCGTGGTACCACTTTACTACGTGATACAATCCAGAAACAGCCCAGGATCTAGCCATGAAGTATGAGAAATATTGCGAAAGTAGAAGCATGATGAGGGCAAATCCTAGACCTAACCCAGACCTAACAAGCGTTATCCTCTAAAATATTTATCAAGACTAGGTTTAATTGAATGTTTCAGTGTGGTACCACATTACTACGCGATCCACACCAGAAAAAACCCAGGATCCGTTCAACAAGTATGTGAAGAATGCGAAAGTATGAGTCTGATGAGTGAAAATCCCAGACCTAACCTAGACCTAACATGCGTTATCCTCTAAACTATTCATCCAAACCAGGTTTAATGGACTGTTTCAGTGTGGTACCACACTACTACGTGATCCACACCAGAAAAAACCCAGGATCTGCTCAACAAGTATGTGAAAAACGCGAAAGTATGAGCCTGATGAGGGCAAATCCCAGACCTATCCCAGTCCTAACTTGCGTTATCCTCTAAAATATTGATCGAAACCAGGTTTAATTGACTGTTTCAGTGTTGTACTTCAATACTACGTGATGCGATCCAGAAAAAGCCCAGGATCTAGCCACCAAGTATGAGAAATATGCGAAAGAATGAGCCTGATGAGAGCAAATCCCAGACCTAACCTAGACCTAACATGAATTATTCTCTAAAATATTGATCGAAACCAGGTTTAATTGACTGTTTCAGTGTTGTACTTCATTACTACGTGATGCAATCCATAAAAAGCCCAGGATCTAGCCATCAAGTATGAGAAATATGCGAAAGTATGAGCCTGATGAGGGCAAATCCTAGACCTAACCCAGACCTAACATGCGTTATCCTCTAAAATATTTATCAAGACCAGGTTTAATTGATTGTTTCAGTGTGGTCCCACATTACTACGTGATACAATCCAGAAACAGCCCAGGATCTAGCCATGAAGTATGAGCAATATGCGAAAGTATGAGCCTGATGATGGCAAATCCTAGACCTAACCCAGACCTAACATGCGTTATCCTCTAAAATATTTATCAAGACCAGGTTTAATTGATTATTTCAGTGTGGTGCCACATTACTACGTGATACAATCCAGAAACAGCCCAGGATCTGTTCAACAACTATGTGAAAAACGCAAAAGTATGAGCCTGATGAGGGCAAATCCCAGACCTATCCCAGACCTAACTTGCGTTATCCTCTAAGATATTGATCGAAACCAGGTTTAATTGACTGTTTCAGCGTGGTACCACATTACTACGTGATACAATCCAGAAACAGCCCAGGATCTAGCCATGAAGTATGAGCAATATGCGAATGTATGAGCCTGATGATGGCAAATCCTAGACCTAACCCAGACCTAACATGCGTTATCCTCTAAAATATTTATCAAGACCAGGTTTAATTGATTGTTTCAGTGTGGTCCCACATTACTACGTGATCCAGAACAGAAAAAACCCAGGATCTGTTCTACATGTATGAGAAATATGCGAAAGAATGAGCCTGATGAGAGCAAATCCCAGACCTAACCTAGACCTAACATGAATTATTCTCTAAAATATTGATCGAAACCAGGTTTAATTGACTGTTTCAGTGTGGTCCCACATTACTACGTGATGCAATCCAGAAAAAGACCAGGATCTAGCCATCATGTATGAGAAATATGCGAAAGAATGAGCCTGATGAGAGCAAATCCCAGACCTAACCTAGACCTAACATGAATTATTCTCTAAAATATTGATCGAAACCAGGTTTAGTTGACTGTTTCAGTGTTGTACTTCATTACTACGTGATGCAATCCAGAAAAAGCCCAGGATCTAGCCATGAAGTATGAGAAATATGCGAAAGAATGAGCCTGATGAGGGCAAATCCTAGACCTAACACAGACTTAACATGCGTTACTCTGTAAAATATTGATGGAAACCAGGTTTAATTGACTGTTTCAGTGTTGTACTTCATTACTACGTGATCCAAAACAGAAAAAACCCAGGATCTGTTCTACATGTATGAAAAATATGCGAAAGAATGAGCCTGATGAGAGCAAATCCCAGACCTAACCTAGACCTAACATGAATTATTCTCTAAAATATTGATCGAAACCAGGTTTAATTGACAGTTTCAGTGTGGTACCACATTACTACGTGATCCAATCCAGAAATAGCCCAGGATCTAGCCATGAAGTATGAGAAATATGCGAAAGTATGAGCCTGATGAGGGCAAATCCTAGACCAAACCCAAACCTAACATGCGTTATCCTCTAAAATATTTATCAAGACCAGGTTTAATTGAATGTTTCAGTGTGGTCCCACATTACTACGTGATCCAAACCAGAAAAAACCCAGGATCCGTTCAACAAGTATGTGAAGAATGCGAAAGTATGAGTCTGATGAGTGAAAATCCCAGGCCTAACCTAGACCTAACATGCGTTATCCTCAAAAATATTGATCGAAACCTGGTTTAATCGACTGTTTCAGTGTGGTACCACATTACTATGTGATCCCAACCAGAAAATAACCCAGGATCTGTTCAACGAGTATGTGAAGTGTGCGAAAGTATGAGTCTGATGAGGTCAAATCCCAGACCAATCCCAGACTTAACTTGCGTTATCCTCTAAAATATTGATCGAAACCAGGTTTAATCGACTGTTTCAGTGTGGTACCAGATTACTACGTGATCCAAACCAGAAAAAACCCAGGATCTAGCCTTCAAGTATGAGAAATATGCGAAAGAATGAACCTGATGAGAGCAAATCCCAGACCTAACGTAGACCTTACATGCGTTATCCTCTAAAATATTGAGCGAAACCAGGTTTAATGGACTGTTTCAGTGTGGTACCACACTACTTCGCGATCCAAACCAGAAAAAACCCAGGATCTGTTCAACAAGTATGTGAAAAACGCTAAACTGTGAGCCTGATGAGGGCAAATCCTAGACCTATCCCAGACCTAACTTGCGATATTCTCTAAAATATTCATCGAAACCAGGTTTAATTGACTGTTTCAGCGTGGTACCACATTACTACGTGATACAATCCAGAAACAGCCCAGGATCTAGCCTTGAAGTATGAGAAATATGCGAAAGTATGAGCCTGATGAGGGCAAATCCTAATCCTAACACAGACCTAGCATGCGTTATCCTCTAAAATATTTATCAAGACCAGGTTTAATTGATTGTTTCAGTGTGGTCCCACATTACTACGTGATTCAAACCAGAAATAACCCAGGATCCGTTCAACAAGTATGTGAAGAATGCGAAAGTATGAGTCTGATGAGTGAAAATCCCAGGCTTAACCTAGACCTAACATGCGTTATCCTCTTAAATATTGATCCAAACCAGGTTTAATGGACTGTTTCAGCGTGGTACCACACTACTACGTGATCCAAACCAGAAAAAACCCAGGATCTCTTCAACAAGTATGTGAAAAACGCGAAAGTATGAGCCTGATGAGGGCAAATCCCAGACATATCCCAGACCTAACTTGCGTTGTCCTCTAAGATATTGATGGAAACCAGGTTTAATTGACTGTTTCAGTGTTGAACCTCATTACTACGTGATGCAATCCAGAAAAAGCCCAGGATCTAGCCATAAAGTATGAGAAATATGTGAAAGAATAAGCCTGATGAGAGCAAATCCCAGACCTAACCTAGACCTAACATGAATTATTCTCTAAAATATTGATCGAAACCAGGTTTAATTAACTGTTTCAGTGTGGTCCCACATTACTACGTGATCCAAACCAGAAAAAACGAAGGATCCGTTCAACAAGTATGTGAAGAATGCGAAAGTATGAGTCCGATGAGTGAAAATCCCAGGCCTAACCTAGACCTAACATGCGTTATCCTCAAAAATATTGATCGAAACCTGGTTTAATCGACTGTTTCAATGTGGTACCACATTACTATGTGATCCAAACCAGAAAATAACCCAGGATCTGTTCAACAAGTATGTGAAAAACGCGAAAGTATGAGTCTGATGAGGTCAAATTCCAGACCTATCCCAGACTTAACTTGTGTTATCCTCTAAAATATTGAGCGAAACCAGGTTTAATGGACTGTTTCAGTGTGGTACCACATTACTTCGTGATCCAAACCAGAAAAAACCCAGGATCTGTTCAACAAGTATGTGAAAAACGCTAAACTGTGAGCCTGATGAGGGCAAATCGTAGACCTAACCCAGACCTAAGATGCGTTAACCTCTAAAATATTTATCCAGACCATGTTTCATTGAATGTTTCAGTGTGGTACCACTTTACTACGTGATGCAATCCAGAAAAAGCCCAGGATCTAGCCATGAAGTATGAGAAATATGCGAAAGTATGAGCCTGATGAGGGCAAATCCTAGACCTAACCCAGACCTAACATGCGTTAGCCTCTAAACTATTTATCAAGACCTGGTTTAATTGAAAGTTTCAGTGTGGTACCACATTACTACGTGATGCAATCCAGAGAAAGCCCAGGATCTAGCCATCAAGTTTGAGAAATATGCGAAAGAATGTGCCTGATGAGGGCAAATCCCAGACCTAACCTAGACCTAACATGAATTATTCTCTAAAATATTGATCGAAACCAGGTTTAATTGACTGTTTCAGCGTGGTCCCACATTACTACCTGATCCAAACCAGAAAAAACCCAGGATCCGTTCAACAAGTATGTGAAGAATGCGAAAGTATGAGTCTGATGTGTGAAGATCCCAGGCCTAACCTAGACCTAACATGCGTTATCCTCAAAAATATTGATCGAAACCTGGTTTAATCGACTGTTTCAGTGTGGTACCACATTACTATGTGATCCCAACCAGAAAATAACCCAGGATCTGTTCAACGAGTATGTGAAGTGTGCGAAAGTATGAGTCTGATGAGGTCAAATCTCAGACCAATCCCAGACTTAACTTGCGTTATCCTCTAAAATATTGATCGAAACCAGGTTTTATCGACTATTTCAGTGTGGTACCACATTACTACGTGATCCAAACCAGAAAAAACCCAGGATCTAGCCATCAAGTATGAGAAATATGCGAAAGAATGAACCTGATGAGAGCAAATCCCAGACCTAACCTAGACCTTACATGCGTTATCCTCTAAAATATTGAGCGAAACCAGGTTTAATGGACTGTTTCAGTGTGGTACCACACTACTTCGTGATCCAAACCAGAAACAGCCCAGGATCTAGCCATGAAGTATGAGAAGTATGCGAAAGTATGAGCCTGATGAGGGCAAATCCTAGACCTAACCCAGACCTAACATGCGTTATCCTATAAAATATTTATCAAGACCAGGTTTAATTGAATGTTTCAGTGTGGTAACACATTACTACGTGAAGCAAACCAGAAAAAACCCAGGATCCGCTCAACAAGTATGTTAAAACTGCGACTGCATGACCCTGATGAGGGCAAATCCCAGGCCTAAGCTAGACCTAACATGAATTATTCTCTAAAATATTGATCGAAACCAGGTTTAATTGACTGTTTCAGTGTTGTACTTCATTACTACGTGATGCAATCCAGAAAAAGCCCAGGATCTAGCCATCAAGTATGAGAAATATGCGAAAGAATGAGCCTGATGAGAGCAAATCCCAGACCTAACCTAGACCTAACATGAATTATTCTCTAAAATATTGATCGAAACCAGGTGTAATTGACTGTTTCAGTGTTGTACTTCATTACTACGTGATGCAATCCAGAAAAAGCCCAGGATCTAGCCATCATGTATGAGAAATATGCGAAAGAATGAGCCTGATGAGAGCAAATCCCTGACCTAACCTAGACCTAACATGGATTATTCTCTAAAATATTGATCAAAACCAGGCTTAATTGACTGTTTCAGTGTAGTACCACATTACTGCGTGATCCAATCCAGAAATAGCCCAGGATCTAGCCATGAAGTATGAGAAATATGCGAAAGTATGAGCCTGATGAGGGCAAATCCTAGACCTAACCTAGACCTAACATGCGTTATCCTCTAAAATATTGAGCGAAACCAGGTTTAATGGACAGTTTCAGTGTGGTACCACACTACTTCGTGATCCAAACCAGAGAAAGCCCAGGATCTGTTTTAGAAGTATGTGAAAAACGCTAAACTGTGAGCCTGACGAGGGCAAATCTTAGACCTAACCCAGACCTAAGATGCGTTATCCTCTAAAATATTTATCCAGACCAGGTTTCATTGAATGTTTCAGTGTGGTACCACTTTACTACGTGATCCAATCCATAAATAGCCCAGGATCTAGCCATGAAGTATGAGAAATATGCGAAAGTAAGAGCCTGATGAGGGCAAATCCTAGACCTATCCCAGACCTAACTTGCGTTATCCTCTACAATATCGATCGAAACCAGATTTAATTGACTGTTTCAGCGTGGTACCACATTACTACGTGATACAATCCAGAAACAGCCCAGGATCTAGCCATGAAGTATGAGAAATATGCGAAAGTATGAGCCTGATGAGAGCAAATCCTAGACCTAACCCAGACCTAACATGCGTGATCCTCTAAAACATTTATCAAGTTCAGGTTTAATTGATTGTTTCAGTGTGGTCCCACATTACTACGTGATCCAAACCAGAAAAAACCCAGTATCTTTTCAAGATGTATGAGAAATATGCGAAAGAATGAGCCTGATGAGAGCAAATCCCAGACCTAACCTAGACCTAACATGAATTATTCTCTAAAATATTGATCGAAACCAGGTTTACTTGACTGCTTCAGTGTGGTCCCACAATACTACGTGATCCAAACCAGAAAAAGCCCAGGATCCGTCCAAGAAGAATGTGAAGAATGCGAAAGTATGAGTCTGATGAGGGAAAATCCCAGGCCTAACCTAGACCTAACATGCGTTATCCTCTAAGATATTGATCGAAAACAGGTTTAGTCGACTGTTTCAGTGTGGTCCCACATTACTACGTGATCCAAGTCAGAAAAAACCCAGGATCCGTTCAACAAGTGTGTGAAAAACGCGAAAGTATGAGCCTGATGAGGGCAAATCCCAGACATATCCCAGACCTAACTTGCGTTGTCCTCTAAGATATTGATGGAAACCAGGTTTAATTGACTGTTTCGGTGTTGTACTTCATTACTACGTGATCCAAACCAGAAAAACCCAGGATCTCTTCAACAAGTACGTGAAAAACGCTAAACTGTGAGCCTGATGAAGGCAAATCGTAGACCTAACCCAGACCAAAGATGCGTTAACCTCTAAAATATTTATCCAGACCAGGTTTCATTGAATGTTTCAGTGTGGTACCACTTTACTACGTGATGCAATCCAGAAAAAGCCCAGGATCTAGCCATGAAGTATGAGAAATATGCGAAAGTATGAGCCTGATGAGGGCAAATCCTAGACCTAACCCAGACCTAACATGCGTTAGCCTCTAAAATATTTATCAAGACATGGTTTAATTGAAAGTTTCAGTGTGGTACCACATTACTACGTGATGCAATCCAGAAAAAGCCCAGGATCTAGCCATCAAGTTTGAGAAATATGCGAAAGAATGTGGCTGATGAGAGCAAATCCCAGACCTAACCTAGACCTAACATGAATTATTCTCTAAAATATTGATCGAAACCAGGTTTAATTGTCTGTTTCAGTGTGGTCCCACATTACTACGTGATCCAAACGAGAAAAAACCCAGGATCCGTTCAACAAGTATGTGAAGAATGCGAAAGTATGAGTCTGATGAGTGAAATTCCCAGGCCTAACCTAAACCTAACATGCGTTATCCTCAAAAATATTGATCGAAACCTGGTTTAATCGACTGTTTCAGTGTGGTGCCACATTTCTATGTGATCCCAACCAGAAAATAACCCAGGATCTGTTCAACGAGTATGTGAAGTGTGCGAAAGTATGAGTCTGATGAGGTCAAATCCCAGACCAATCCCAGACTTAACTTGCGTTATCCTCTAAAATATTGATCGTAACCAGGTTTAATCGACTGTTTCAGTGTGGTACCACATTACTACGTGATCCAAACCAGAAAAAACCCAGGATCTAGCCATCAAGTATGAGAAATATGCGAAAGAATGAGCTTGATGAGATCAAATACCAGAGCTAACCTAGACCTAACATGCGTTATCCTCTAAAACATTGAGCGAATCCAGGTTTAATAGACTGTTTCAGTGTGGTACCACACTACTTCGTGATCCATAGCAGAAAAAACCCAGGATCTGTTCAACAAGTATGTGAAAAACGCTAAACTGTGAGCCTGGTGAGGGCAAATCTTAGACCTAACCCAGACCTAAGATGCGTTGACCTCTAAAATATTTATCGAGACCAGGTTTCATTGAATGTTTCAGTGTGGTACCACTTTACTACGTGATCCAGTCCAGAAATAGCACAGGATCTAGCCATGAGGTATGAGAAATATGCGAAAGTAAGAGCCTGATGAGGGCAAATCCTAGACCTAACCTAGACCTAACATGAATTATTCTCTAAAATATTGATCGAAACCAGGTTTAATTGACAGTTTCAGTGTGGTCCCACATTACTACGTGATCCAAACCAGAAAAAACCCAGGATCCGTTCTACAAGTATGTGAAGAATGCGAAAGTATGAGTCCGTTGAGTGAAAATCCCAGGCCTAACCTAGATCTAACATGCGTTATCCTCAAAAATATTGACCGAAACCTTGTTTAATCGACTGTTTCAGTGTGGTACCACATTACTATGTGATCCAAACCAGAAAATAACCCAGGATCTGTTCAACAAGTATGTGAAAAACGCGAAAGTATGAGTCTGATGAGGTCAAATCCCAGACCTATCCCAGACTTAACTTGTGTTATCCTCTAAAATATTGATCGAAACCAGGTTTAATCGACTGTTTCAGCGTGGTACCACATTACTACGTGATACAATCCAGAAACAGCCCAGGATCTAGCCATGAAGTATGTGAAATATGCGAAAGTATGAGCCTGATGCGGGCAAATCCCAGACCTAATCCAAACCTAACATGCGTTATCCTATAAAATATTTATCAAGACCAGGTTTAGTTGAATGTTTCAGTGTGGTAACACATTACTACGTGAACCAAACCAGAAAAAACCCAGGATCCGTTCAACAAGTATGTTAAAACTGCGACAGTATGACCCTGATGAGGGCAAATCCCAGGCCTAACCTAGACCTAACATGCGTTGTCCTCTAGAATATTGATGCAAACCAGGTTTAATTGACTGTTTCAGTGTTGTACTTCATTACTACGTGATGCAATCCAGAAAAAGCCCAGGATCTAGCCATCAAGTATGAGAAATATGCGAAAGAATGAGCCTGATGAGAGCAAATCCCAGACCTAACCTAGACCTAACATGAATTATTCTCTAAAATATTGATCGAAACCAGGTTTAATTGTCTGTTTCAGTGTGGTCCCACATTACTACGTGATCCAAACGAGAAAAAACCCAGGATCCGTTCAACAAGTATGTGAAGAATGCGAAAGTATGAGTCCGATGAGTGAAATTCCCAGGCCTAACCTAAACCTAACATGCGTTATCCTCAAAAATATTGATCGAAACCTGGTTTAATCGACTGTTTCAGTGTGGTGCCACATTTCTATGTGATCCCAACCAGAAAATAACCCAGGATCTGTTCGACGAGTATGTGAAGTGTGCGAAAGTATGAGTGTGATGAGGTCAAATCCCAGACCAATCCCAGACTTAACTTGCGTTTTCCTCTAAAATATTGATCGTAACCAGGTTTAATCGACTGTTTCAGTGTGGTACCACATTACTACGTGATCCAAACCAGAAAAGCCCAGGATCTAGCCATCAAGTATGAGAAATATGCGAAAGAATGAGCCTGATGAGATCAAATACCAGAGCTAACCTAGACCTAACATGCGTTATCCTCTAAAACATTGAGCGAATCCAGGTTTAATAGACTGTTTCAGTGTGGTACCACACTACTTCGTGATCCATAGCAGAAAAAACCCAGGATCTGTTCAACAAGTATGTGAAAAACGCTAAACTGTGAGCCTGGTGAGGGCAAATCTTAGACCTAACCCAGACCTAAGATGCGTTGACCTCTAAAATATTTATCCAGACCAGGTTTCATTGAATGTTTCAGTGTGGTACCACTTTACTACGTGATCCAGTGCAGAAATAGCACAGGATCTAGCCATGAAGTATGAGAAATATGCGAAAGTAAGAGCCTGATGAGGGCAAATCCTAGACCTATCCCAGACCTAACTTACGTTATCCTCTAAAATATTGATCGATACCAGGTTTAATTGACTGTTTCAGCGTGGTACCACATTACTACGTGATACAATCCAGAAACAGCCCAGGATCTAGCCTTGAAGTATGAGAAATATGCGAAAGTATGAGCCTGATGAGGGCAAATCCTAGACCTAACCCAGACCTAACATGCGTTATCCTCTAAAATATTTATCAAGACCAGGTTTAATAGATTGTTTCAGTGTGGTCCCACATTACTACGTGATCCAAATCGGAAAAAACCCAGGATCTGTTCAAAATGTATGAGGAATATGCGAAAGAATGAGCCTGATGAGAGCAAATCCCAGACCTAACATAGACCTAACATGAATTAATCTCTAAAATATTGATCGAAACCTGGTTTAATTGACTGTTTCAGTGTGGTCCCACATTACTACGTGATACAAACCAGAAATAACCCAGGATCCGTTCATCAAGTATGTGAAGAATGCGAAAGTATGAGTCTGATGAGTGAAAATCCCAGGCCTAACCTAGACCTAACATGCGTTATCCTCTAAAATATTGATCCAAACCAGGTTTAATGGACTGTTTCAGCGTGGTACCACACCACTACGGGATCCAAACCAGAAAAAACCCAGGATCTGTTCAACAAGTATGTGAAAAACGCGAAAGTATGAGCCTGATGAGGGCAAATCCCAGACATATCCCAGACCTAACTTGCGTTGGCCTCTAAGATATTGATGGAAACCAGGTTTAATTGACTGTTTCAGTGTTGTACTTCATTACTACCTGATGCAATCCAGAAAAAGCCCAGGATCTAGCCATCAAGTATGAGAAATATGCGAAAGAATGAGCCTGATGAGAGCAAATCCCAGACCTAACCTAGACCTAACATGAATTATTCTCTAAAATATTGATCGAAACCAGGTTTAATTGACTGTTTCAGTGTGGTCCCACATTACTACGTGATCCAAACCAGAAAAAACCCAGGATCCGTTCTACAAGTATGTGAAGAATGCGAAAGTATGAGTCCGTTGAGTGAAAATCCCAGGCCTAACCTAGATCTAACATGCGTTATCCTCAAAAATATTGACCGAAACCTTGTTTAATCGACTGTTTCAGTGTGGTACCACATTACTATGTGATCCAAACCAGAAAATAACCCAGGATCTGTTCAACAAGTATGTGAAAACGCGAAAGTATGTGTCTGATGAGGTCAAATCCCAGACCTATCCCAGACTTAACTTGTGTTATCCTCTAAAATATTGATCGAAACCAGGTTTAATCGACTGTTTCAGCGTGGTACCACATTACTACGTGATACAATCCAGAAACAGCCCAGGATCTAGCCATGAAGTATGTGAAATATGCGAAAGTATGAGCCTGATGAGGGCAAATCCCAGACCTAATCCAAACCTAACATGCGTTATCCTATAAAATATTTATCAAGACCAGGTTTAGTTGAATGTTTCAGTGTGGTAACACATTACTACGTGAACCAAACCAGAAAAAACCCAGGATCCGTTCAACAAGTATGTTAAAACTGCGACAGTATGACCCTGATGAGGGCAAATCCCAGGCCTAACCTAGACCTAACATGCGTTGTCCTCTAGAAAATTGATGCAAACCAGGTTTAATTGACTGTTTCAGTGTTGTACTTCATTACTACGTGATGCAATCCAGAAAAAGCCCAGGATCTGGCCATCAAGTATGAGAAATATGCGAAAGAATGAGCCTGATGAGAGCAAATCCCAGACCTAACCTAGACCTAACATGAATTATTCTCTAAAATATTGATCGAAACCAGGTTAAAGTGACTGTTTCAGTGTTGTACTTCATTACTACGTGATGCAATCCAGAACAAGCCCAGGATCTTGCCATCAAGTATGAGAAATATGCGAAAGAATGAGCCTGATGGGAGCAAATCACTGACCTAACCTAGACCTAACATGAATTATTCTCTAAAATATTGATCAAAACCAGGTTTATTTGACTGTTTCAGTGTGGTACCACATTACTACGTGATCCAATCCAGAAATAGCCCAGGATCTAGCCATGAAGTATGAGAAATATGCGAAAGTATGAGCCTGATGAGGGCAAATCCTAGACCTAACCCAGACCTAACATGCGTTATTCTCTAAAATATTTATCAAGACCAGGTTTAATTGAATGTTTCAGTGTGGTACCACATTACTACGTGATCAAAACCAGAAAAAACCCAGGATCCGTTCAACAAGTATGTGAAGAATGCGAAAGTATGAGTCTGATCAGTGAAAATCTCAGGCCTTACCTAGTCCTAACTTGCGTTGTCCTCTAAAATATTCATGGAAACCAGGTTTAATTGACTGTTTCAGTGTGGTCCCACATTACTACGTGATCCAAACCAGAAAAAACCCAGGATCCGTTCAACAAGTATGTGAAGAATGCGAAAGTATGAGTCTGATGAGGTCAAATCCCAGACCTATCCCCGACTTAACTTCCGTTATCCTCTAAAATATTGATCGAAACCAGGTTTAATCGACTGTTTCAGCGTGGTACCACATTACTACGTGATACAATCCAGAAACAGCCCAGGATCTAGCCATGAAGTATGAGAAATATGTGAAAGTATGAGCCTGATGAGGGCAAATCCTAGACCTAACCCAGACCTAACATGCGTTATTCTGTAAAATTTTTATCAAGACCAGGTTTAATTGAATGTTTCATTGTGGTACCTAATTACTACGTGATCAAAACCAGAAAAAACCCAGGATCCGTTCAACAAGTATGTGAAGAATGCGAAAGTATGAGTCTGATCAGTGAAAATCTCAGGCCTTACCTAGACCAAACTTGCGTTGTCCTCTAAAATATTGATGGAAACCAGGTTTCATTGACTGTTTCAGCGTGGTACCACATTACTACGTGATGCAATCCAGAAAAAGCCCAGGATCTAGCCATGAAGTATGAGAAATATGCGAAAGTAAGAGCCTGATGAGGGCAAATCCTAGACCTATCCCAGACCTAACTTGCGTTATCCTCTAAAATATTGATCGAAACCAGGTTTAATTGACCGTTTCAGCGTGGTACCACATTACTACGTGATACAATCCAGAAACAGCCCAGGATCTAGCCATGATGAATGAGAAATATGCGAAAGTATGAGCCTGATGAGAGCAAATCCTAGACCTAACCCAGACCTAACATGCGTTATCCTCTAAAATATTTATCAAGATCATGTTTAATTGATTGTTTCAGTGTGGTACCACATTACTACGTGATACTATCCAGAGACAGCCCAGGATCTAGCCATGAAGTATGAGAAATATGCGAAAGAATGAGCCTGATGAGGGCAAATCCTAGACCTAACCCAGACCTAACATGCGTTATCCTATAAAATATTTATCAAGACCAGGTTTAATTGAATGTTTCAGTGTGGTAACACATTACTACGTGAACCAAACCAGCAAAAACCCAGGATCTGTTCAACAAGTATGTGAAAAACGCTAAACTGTGAGCCTGATGAGGGCAAATCTTAGACCTAACCCAGACATAAGATGCGTTATCCTCTAAAATATTCATCCAGACCAGGTTTCATTGAATATTTCAGTGTGGTACCACATTACTACGTGATCAAAACCAGAAAAAACCGAGGATCCGTTCAACAAGTATGTGAAGAATGCGAAAGTATGAGTCTGATCAGTGAGAATCTCAGGCCTTACCTAGACCTAACTTGCGTTGTCCTCTAAAATATTGATGGAAACCAGGTTTCATTGACTGTTTCAGTGTGGTACTACATTACTACGTGATGCAATCCAGAAAAAGCCCAGGATCTAGCCATCAAGTATGAGAAATATGCGAAAGAATGAGCCTGATGAGAGCAAATCCCAGACCTAACCTAGACCTAACATGCGTTATCCTCTAAAATATTAAGCGAAACCAGGTTTAATGGACTGTTTCAGTGTGGTACCACACTACTTCGTGATCCAAACCAGAAAAAACCCAGGATCCGTTCAACAAGTACGTGAAGAATGCGAAAGTATGAGTCTGATCAGTGAAAATCTCAGGCCTTACCTATACCTAACTTGCGTTGCCCTCTAAAATATTGATGGAAACCAGGTTTCATTGACTGTTTCAGCGTGGTACCACATTACTACGTGATCCAATCCAGAAACAGCCCAGGATCTAGCCATGAAGTATGAGAAATATGCGGAAGTATGAGCCTGATGAGGGCAAATCCTAGACCTGACCCAGACCTAACATGCGTTATCCTATAAAATATTTATCAAGACCAGGTTTAACTGAATGTTTCAGAGTGGTAACACATTACTACGTGAACCAAACCAGAAAAAACCCAGGATCCGTTCAACAAGTATGTTAAAACTGCGACAGTATGACCCTGATGAGTGCAAATCCCAGGCCTAACCTAGACCTAACATGCGTTGTCCTCTAGAATATTGATGGAAACCAGGTTTAATTGACTGTTTCAGTGTTGTACTTCATTACTACCTGATGCAATCCAGAAAAAGCCCAGGATCTAGCCATCAAGTATGAGAAATATGCGAAAGAATGAGCCTGATGAGAGCAAATCCCAGACCTAACCTAGACCTAACATGAATTATTCTCTAAAATATCGATCGAAACCAGGTTAAATTGACTGTTTCAGTGTTGTACTTCAATACTACGTGATGCAATCCAGAACAAGCCCAGGATCTAGCCATCAAGTATGAGAAATATGCGAAAGAATGAGCCTGATGGGATCAAATCCCTGACCTAACCTAGACCTAACATGAATTATTCTCTAAAATGTTGATCAAAACCAGGTTTAATTGACTGTTTCAGTGTAGTACCACATTACTACGTGATCCAATCCAAAAATAGCCCAGGATCTAGCCATGAAGTATGAGAAATATGCGAAGGTATGAGCCTGATGAGGGCAAATCCTAGACCTAACCCAGACCTAACATGCGTTATTCTCTAAAATATTTATCAAGACCAGGTTTAATTGAATGTTTCAGTGTGGTACCACATTACTACGTGATCAAAACCAGAAAAAACCCAGGATCCGTTCAACAAGTATGTGAAGAATGCGAAAGTATGAGTCTGATGAGGTCAAATCCCAGACCTATCCCCGACTTAACTTGCGTTATCCTCTAAAATATTGATCGAAACCAGGTTTAATCGACTGTTTCAGCGTGGTACCACATTACTACGTGATACAATCCAGAAACAGCCCAGGATCTAGCCATGAAGTATGAGAAATATGCGAAAGTATGAGCCTGATGAGGGCAAATCCTAGACCTAACCCAAACCTAACATGCGTTATCCTCTAAAATATTTATCAAGACCAGGTTTAATTGAATGTTTCAGTGTGGTACCACATTACTACGTGAACCGAACCAGAAAAAACCCAGTATCCGTTCAACAAGTATGTTAAAACTGCGACAGTGTGACACTGATGAGGGCAAATCCCAGGCCTAACCTAGACCTAACATGCGTTGTCCTCTAAAATATTGATGGAAACCAGGTTTAATCGACTGTTTCAGTGTTGTACTTCATTACTACGTGATGCAATCCAGAAAAAGCCCAGGATCTAGCCATCAAGTATGAGAAATATGCGAAACAATGAGCCTGATGAGAGCAAATCCCAAACCTAACCTAGACCTAACAAGAATTATTCTCTAAAATATTGATCGAAACCAGGTGTAATTGACTGTTTCAGTGTTGTACTTCATTACTACGTGATGCAATCCAGAAAAAGCCCAGGATCTAGCCATCAAGTATGAGAAATATGCGAAAGAATGAGCCTGATGAGAGCAAATCCCTGACCTAACCTAGACCTAACATGAATTATTCTCTAAAATATTGATCAAAACCAGGTTTAATTGACTGTTTCAGTGTGGTACCACATTACTACGTGATCCAATCCAGAAATAGCCCAGGATCTAGCCATGAAGTATGAGAAATATGCGAAAGTATGAGCCTGATGAGGGCAAATCCTAGACCTAACCCAGACCTAACATGCGTTATTCTGTAAAATTTTTATCAAGACCAGGTTTAATTGAATGTTTCATTGTGGTACCTAATTACTACGTGATCAAAACCAGAGAAAACCCAGGATCCGTTCAACAAGTATGTGAAGAATGCGAAAGTATGAGTCTGATCAGTGAAAATCTCAGACCTTACCTAGACCTAACTTGCGTTGTCCTCTAAAATATTGATGGAAACCAGGTTTCATTGACTGTTTCAGTGTGGTACTACATTACTACGTGATGCAATCCAGAAAAAGCCCAGGATCTAGCCATCAAGTATGAGAAATATGCGAAAGAATGAGCCTGATGAGAGCAAATCCCAGACCTAACCTAGACCTAACATGCGTTATCCTCTAAAATATTGAGCGAAACCAGGTTTAATGGACTGTTTCAGTGTGGTACCACACTACTTCGTGATCCAAACCAGAAAAAACCCAGGATCCGTTTAACAAGTATGTGAAGAATGCGAAAGTATGAGTCTGATCAGTGAAAATCTCAGGCCTTACCTAGACCTAACTTGCGTTGTCCTCTAAAATATTGATGGAAACCAGGTTTCATTGACTGTTTCAGCGTGGTACGACATTACTACGTGATCCAATCCAGAAACAGCCCAGGATCTAGCCATGAAGTACGAGAAATATGCGAAAGAATGAGCCTGATGAGGGCAAATCCTCGACCTAACCCAGACCTAACATGCGTTATCCTATAAAATATTTATCAAGACCAGGTTTAATTGAATGTTTCAGTGTGGTAACACATTACTACGTGAACCAAACCAGAAAGAACCCAGGATCCGTTCAACAAGTATGTTAACACTGCGACAGTATGACCCTGATGAGGGCAAACCCCAGGCCTAACCTAGACCTAACATGCGTTGTCCTCTAAAATATTGATGGAAACCAGGTTTAATTGACTGTTTCAGTGTTGTACTTCATTACTACGTGATGCAATCCAGAAAAAGCCCAGGATCTAGCCATCAAGTATGTTAAATATGCGAAAGACTGAGCCTGATGAGAGCAAATCCCTGACCTAACCTAGACCTAACATGAATTACTCTCTAAAATATTGATCAAAACCAGGTTTAATTGACTGTTTCAGTGTGGTACCACATTACTACGTGATCCAATCCAGAAATAGCCCAGGATCTAGCCATGAAGTATGAGAAATATGCGAAAGTATGAGCCTGATGAGGGCAAATCCTAGACCTAACCCAGACGTAACATGCGTCATCCTGTAAAATTTTTATCAAGACCAGGTTTAATTGGATGTTTCATTGTGGTACCTCATTACTACGTGATCAAAACCAGAAAAAACCCAGGATCCGTTCAACAAGTATGTGAAGAATGCGAAAGTATGAGTCTGATCAGTGAAAATCTCAGGCCTTACCTAGACCTAACTTGCGTTGCCCTCTAAAATATTGATGGAAACCAGGTTTCATTGACTGTTTCAGTGTGGTACTACATTACTACGTGATGCAATCCAGAAAAAGCCCAGGATCTAGCCATCAAGTATGAGAAATATGCGAAAGAATGAGCCTGATGAGAGCAAATCCCAGACCTAACCTAGACCTAACATGCGTTATCCTCTAAAATATTGAGCGAAACCAGGTTTAATGGACTGTTTCAGTGTGGTACCACACTACTTCGTGATCCAAACCAGAAAATAACCCAGGATCAGTTCAACGAGTATGTAAAGTGTGCGAAAGTATGAGTCTGATGAGGTCAAATCCCAGCCCAATCCCAGACTTAACATGCGTTATCCTCTAAAATATTGAGCGAAACCAGGTTTAATGGACTGTTTCAGTGTGGTCCCACATTACTACGTGATCCAAACCAGAAAAAACCCAGGATCTGTTCAACATGTATGAGAAATATGCGAAAGAATGAGCCTGATGAGAGCAAATCCCAGACCTAACCTAGACCTTACATGCGTTATCCTCTAAAATATTGATCGAAACCAGGTTTAATTGACTGTTTCAGCGTGGTACCACATTACTACGTGATCCAATCGAGAAACAGCCCAGGATCTAGCCATGAAGTATGAGAAATATGCGAAAGTATGAGCATGATGAGGGCAAATCCTAGACCTAACCCAGACCTAACATGCGTTATCCTCTAAAATATTTATCAAGACCAGGTTTAATTGAATGTTTCAGTGTGGTACCACATTACTACGTGAACCAAACCAGAAAAAACCCAGGATCCGTTCAACAAGTATGTTAAAACTGCGACAGTATGACCCTGATGAGGGCAAATCCCAGGCCTAACCTAGACCTAACATGCGTTGTCCTCTAAAATATTGATGGAAACCTGGTTTAATTGACTGTTTCAGTGTTGTACTTCATTACTACGTGATGCAATCCAGAAAAAGCCCAGGATCTAGCCATCAAGTGTGAGAAATATGCGAAAGAATGAGCCTGATGAGAGCAAATCCCAGACCTAACCTAGACCTAACATGAATTATTCTCTAAAATATTGATCGAAACCAGGTTTAATTGACTGTTTCAGTGTTGTACTTCATTACTACGTGATGCAATCCAGAAAAAGCCCAGGATCTAGCCATCAAGTATGAGAAATATGCGAAAGAATGAGCCTGATGAGAGCAAATCCCAGACCTAACCTAGACCTAACATGCGTTATCCTCTAAAATATTGAGCGAAACCAGGTTTAATGGACTGTTTCAGTGTGGTACCACACTACTTCGTGATCCAAACCAGAAAAAACCCAGGATCTGTTCAACAAGTATGTGAAAAACGCTAAACTGTGAGCCTGATGAGGGCAAATCTTAAACCTAACCCAGACCTAAGATGCGTTATCCTCTAAAATATTTATCCAGACCAGGTTTAATGGACTGTTTCAGTGTGGTACCACACTACTTCGTGATCCAAACCAGAAAAAACCCAGGATCTGTTCAACAAGTATGTGAAAAACGCTAAACTGTGAGCCTGATGAGGGCAAATCTTAGACCTAACCCAGACCTAAGATGCGTTATCCTCTAAAATATTTATCCAGACCAGGTTTTATTGAATGTTTCAGTGTGGTCCCACATTACTACGTGATCCAAACCAGAAAAAACCCAGGATCCGTTCAACAAGTATGTGAAGAATGCGAAAGTATGAGTCTGATCAGTGAAAATCTCAGGCCTTACCTAGACCTAACTTGCGTTGCCCTCTAAAATATTGATGGAAACCAGGTTTCATTGACTGTTTCAGTATGGTACTACATTACTACGTGATGCAATCCAGAAAAAGCCCAGGATCTAGCCATCAAGTATGAGAAATATGCGAAAGAATGAGCCTGATGAGAGCAAATCCCAGACCTAACCTAGACCTAACATGCGTTATCCTCTAAAATATTGAGCGAAACCAGGTTTAATGGACTGTTTCAGTGTGGTACCACACTACTTCGTGATCCAAACCAGAAAAAACCCAGGATCTGTTCAACAAGTATGTGAAAAACGCTAAACTGTGAGCCTGATGAGGGCAAATCTTAGACCTAACCCAGACCTAAGATGCGTTATCCTCTAAAATATTTATCCAGACCAGGTTTAATGGACTGTTTCAGTGTGGTACCACACTACTTCGTGATCCAAACCAGAAAAAACCCAGGATCTGTTCAACAAGTATGTGAAAAACGCTAAACTGTGAGCCAGATGAGGGCAAATCTTAGACCTAACTCAGACCTAAGATGCGTTATCCTCTAAAATATTTATCCAGACCAGGTTTCATTGAATGTTTCAGTGTGGTCCCACATTACTACGTGATCCAAACCAGAAAAAACCCAGGATCCGTTCAACAAGTATGTGAAGAATGCGAAAGTATGAGTCTGATGAGTGAGAATCCCAGGCCTAACCTAGACCTAACATGCGTTATCCTCTAAAATATTGATCGAAACCAGGTTTCATTGAATGTTTCAGTGTGGTACCACTTTACTACGTGATGCAATCCAGAAAAAGCCCAGGATCTAGCCATGAAGTATGAGAAATATGCGAAAGTATGAGCCTGATGAGGGCAAATACTAGACCTAACCCAGACCTAACATGCGTTAGCCTCTAAAATATTTATCAAGACCTGGTTTAATTGAAAGTTTCAGTGTGGTACCACATTACTACGTGATGCAATCCAGATAAAGCCCAGGATCTAGCCATCAAGTTTGAGAAATATGCGAAAGAATGTGCCTGATGAGAGCAAATCCCAGACCTAACCTAGATCTAACATGCGTTATCCTCAAAAATATTGATGGAAACCAGGTTTAATTGACTGTTTCAGTGTGGTACCACATTACAACATGATCCAATCCAGAAAAAAACCCAGGATCTGTACAACAAGTATGCGAAGAATGCGAAAGTATGAGCCTGACGAGGGCAAATTCCGGACCTATACCAGACATAACTTGCGTTATCCTCAAAAATATTGATCGAAACCTGGTTTCATCGACAGTTTCAGTGTGGTACCACATTACTATGTGATCCAAACCAGAAAATAACCCAGGATCAGTTCAACGAGTATATAAAGTGTGCGAAAGTATGAGTCTGATGAGGTTGTGGCGCTGCTTCGCTGCGACGGAGGGGCTGCTCGTGTGATTTCTTTAGGACAGACGGACAGGCTAGGAAAGGAGGGGGCGCGTTTCGTCCGGGCCTGCTAGTGGACTCATCAGTAAGGCTTTCTAGCAGGCCCTGCCTTAGACGACGGGATATTGGGAAGTCGTTCGAGGAGTGTATATATAGGAACTGAGGGGTCGGTCGAGCGCTTGCGAGAGCGCGACCCCTCTGGTGGCGAGCATGGGAGGTGACGCCACATTACCCCCCTGCCAGTGCCTAACGATACCGGATTAAGCCTACTATATACAGGACTTATCGAATACTATTTACATTCTTCTATTTACAATGCTCCGTTCCTCTTGGACTTTGTCGTCGTCGTGTCTTCGTCTAGCGCCTCTATCTCGATTGACGATCTCTGGAGTTTTTTCGATCCTGGCCTAGAACTTCGGTTCTATTTCGCCGTAGGATATGCTGCGTGGTCGTTCTCTGATCATCTGGCGTTATTTAGCCGCGGCGAGTCTTTTTCCTCGAGCCTTGCGTTGCTGTAGCCATCGAGCGTATATGCTGCTGTCCTACCTGTGGCCCCACTATGCGGTTGGTTGCTTGCTGCTGCTCCGAATCCTGCGAATCTATGTTCTCCTGGAGACGACGGCCTCGACAGGTAGATTTTTGTCAGGACGAGCGATTGAGTGATCGAAAGGCCACCTTAGGAGAGGGATTACGAAAGAGCTATTTTACTAGTACGATTAGTAGACACGTTTCCTGGCGCTGCCTCCTTCGTCCTACGCTGCGTGCGGTCTGCGTTTTCCTGAAAATTTTCTCGAGAGCTGCCATCCTAGTTGCGTGTCCTTATCACGTCGGGGTCACCAATTGTGGCGCTGCTTCGCTGCGACGGAGGGGCTGCTCGTGTGATTTCTTTAGGACAGACGGACAGGCTAGGAAAGGAGGGGGCGCGTTTCGTCCGGGCCTGCTAGTGGACTCATCAGTAAGGCTTTCTAGCAGGCCCTGCCTTAGACGACGGGATATTGGGAAGTCGTTCGAGGAGTGTATATATAGGAACTGAGGGGTCGGTCGAGCGCTTGCGAGAGCGCGACCCCTCTGGTGGCGAGCATGGGAGGTGACGCCACAAGGTCAAATCCCAGCCCAATCCCAGACTTAACTTGCGTTATCCTCTAAAATATTGATCGAAACCAGGTTTAATCGACTGTTTCAGAGTGGTACCACATTACTACGTGATCCAAACCAGAAAAAACCCAGGATCTAGCCATCAAGTATGAGAAATATGCGAAAGAATGAGCCTGATGAGAGCAAATCCCAGACCTAACCTAGACCTTACATGCGTTATCCTCTATAATATTGAGCGAAACCAGGTTTAATGGACTGCTTCAGTGTGGTACCACACTACTTCGTGATCCAAACCAGAAAAAACCCAGGATCTGTTCAACAAGTATGTGAAAAACGCTAAACTGTGAGCCTGATGAGGGCAAATCTTAGACCTAACCCAGACATAAGATGCGTTATCCTCTAAAATATTTATCCAGACCAGGTTTCGTTGAATGTTTCAGTGTGGTACCACTTTACTACGTGATCCAATCCAGAAGTAGCCCAGGATCTTAGGCTGGAAGTATGAGAAATATGCGAAAGTAAGAGCCTGATGAGGGCAAATCCTAGACCTATCCCAGACGTAACTTACGTTATCCTCTAAGATATTGATCGAAACCAGGTTTAATTGACTGTTTCAGCGTGGTACCACATTACTACGTGATCCAATCCAGAAACAGCCCAGGATCTAGCCATGAAGTATGAGAAATATGCGAAAGTATGAGCCTGATGAGGACAAATCCTAGACCTAACCCAGACCTAACATGCGTTATCCTCTAAAATATTTATCAAGATCAGGTTTAATTGATTGTTTCAGTGTGGTCCCACATTACTACGTGAACCAAACCAGAAAAAACCCAGGATCCGTTCAACAAGTATGTTAAAACTGCGACAGTATGACCCTGATGAGGGCAAATCCCAGGCCTAACCTAGACCTAACATGCGTTGTCCTCTAAAATATTGATGGAAACCAGGTTTAATTGACTGTTTCAGTGTTGTACTTCATTACTACGTGATGCAATCCAGAAAAAGCCCAGGATCTAGCCATCAAGTATGAGAAATATGCGACAGAATGAGCCTGATGAGAGCAAATCCCAGACCTAACCTAGACCTAACATGCGTTGTCCTCTAAAATATTGATGGAAACCAGGTTTGATTGACTGTTTCAGTGTTGTACGTCATTACTACGTGATGCAATCCAGAAAAAGCCCAGGATCTAGCCATCAAGTTTGTTAAATATGCGAAAGACTGAGCCTGATGAGAGCAAATCCCTGACCAAACCTAGACCTAACATGAATTACTCTCTAAAATATTGATCAAAACCAGGTTTAATTGACTGTTTCAGTGTGGTACCACATTACTACGTGATCCAATCCAGAAATAGCCCAGGATCTAGCCATGAAGTATGAGAAATATGCGAAAGTATGAGCCTGATAAGGGCAAATCCTAGACCTAACCCAGACGTAACATGCGTCATTCTGTAAAATTTTTATCAAGACCAGGTTTAATTGGATGTTTCATTGTGGTACCTCATTACTACGTGATCAAAACCAGAAAAAACCCAGGATCCGTTCAACAAGTATGTGAAGAATGCGAAAGTATGAGTCTGATCAGTAAAAATCTCAGGCCTTACCTAGACCTAACTTGCGTTGCCCTCTAAAATATTGATGGAAACCAGGTTTCATTGACTGTTTCAGTGTGGTACTACATTACTACGTGATGCAATCCAGAAAAAGCCCAGGATCTAGCCATCAAGTATGAGAAATATGCGAAAGAATGAGCCTGATGAGAGCAAATCCCAGACCTAACCTAGACCTAACATGCGTTATCCTCTAAAATATTGAGCGAAACCAGGTTTAATGGACTGTTTCAGTGTGGTACCACACTACTTCGTGATCCAAACCAGAAAAAACCCAGGATCTGTTCAACAAGTATGTGAAAAACGCTAAACTGTGAGCCTGATGAGGGCAAATCTTAGACCTAACCCAGACCTAAGATGCGTTATCCTCTAAAATATTTATCCAGACCAGGTTTAATGGACTGTTTCAGTGTGGTACCACACTACTTCGTGATCCAAACCAGAAAAAACCCAGGATCTGTTCAACAAGTATGTGAAAAACGCTAAACTGTGAGCCTGATGAGGGCAAATCTTAGACCTAACCCAGACCTAAGATGCGTTATCCTCTAAAATATTTATCCAGACCAGGTTTCATTGAATGTTTCAGTGTGGTCCCACATTACTACGTGATCCAAACCAGAAAAAACCCAGGATCCGTTCAACAAGTATGTGAAGAATGCGAAAGTATGAGTCTGATGAGTGAAAATCCCAGGCCTAACCTAGACCTAACATGCGTTATCCTCTAAAATATTGATCGAAACCAGGTTTCATTGAATGTTTCAGTGTGGTACCACTTTACTACGTGATGCAATCCAGAAAAAGCCCAGGATCTAGCCATGAAGTATGAGAAATATGCGAAAGTATGAGCCTGATGAGGGCAAATCCTAGACCTAACCCAGACCTAACATGCGTTAGCCTCTAAAATATTTATCAAGACCTGGTTTAATTGAAAGTTTCAGTGTGGTACCACATTACTACGTGATGCAATCCAGATAAAGCCCAGGATCTAGCCATCAAGTTTGAGAAATATGCGAAAGAATGTGCCTTATGAGAGCAAATCCCAGACCTAACCTAGATCTAACATGCGTTATCCTCAAAAATATTGATGGAAACCAGGTTTAATTGACTGTTTCAGTGTGGTACCACATTACAACATGATCCAATCCAGAAAAAAACCCAGGATCTGTACAACAAGTATGCGAAGAATGCGAAAGTATGAGCCTGACGAGGGCAAATCCCGGACCTATACCAGACATAACTTGCGTTATCCTCAAAAATATTGATCGAAACCAGGTTTAATCGACTGTTTCAGTGTGGTACCACATTACTATGTGATCCAAACCAGAAAATAACCCAGGATCAGTTCAACGAGTATGTAATGTGTGCGAAAGTATGAGTCTGATGTGGTCAAATCCCAGACCAATCCCAGACTTAACTTGCGTTATCCTCTAAAATATTGATCGAAACCAGGTTTAATCGACTGTTTCAGTGTGGTACCACATTACTACGTGATCCAAACCAGAAAAAAACCCAGGATCTAGCCATCAAGTATGAGAAATATGCGAAAGAATGAGCCTGATGAGAGCAAATCCCAGACCTAACCTAGACCTTACATGCGTTATCCTCTATAATATTGAGCGAAACCAGGTTTAATGGACTGCTTCAGTGTGGTACCACACTACTTCGTGATCCAAACCAGAAAAAACCCAGGATCTGTTCAACAAGTATGTGAAAAACGCTAAACTGTGAGCCTGATGAGGGCAAATCTTAGACCTAACCCAGACATAAGATGCGTTATCCTCTAAAATATTTATCCAGACCAGGTTTCGTTGAATGTTTCAGTGTGGTACCACTTTACTACGTGATCCAATCCAGAAATAGCCCAGGATCTAGGCTTGAAGTATGAGAAATATGCGAAAGTAAGAGCCTGATGAGGGCAAATCCTAGACCTATCCCAGACGTAACTTGCGTTATCCTCTAAGATATTGTTCGAAACCAGGTTTAATTGACTGTTTCAGCGTGGTACCACATTACTACGTGATCCAATCCAGAAACAGCCCAGGATCTAGCCATGAAGTATGAGAAATATGCGAAAGAATGAGCCTGATGAGAGCAAATCCCAGACCTAACCTAGACCTTACATGCGTTATCCTCTATAATATTGAGCGAAACCAGGTTTAATGGACTGCTTCAGTGTGGTACCACACTACTTCGTGATCCAAACCAGAAAAAACCCAGGATCTGTTCAACAAGTATGAGAAATATGCGAAAGTATGAGCCTGATGAGGGCAAATCCCAGACCTATCCCAGACCTAACTTGCGTTATTCTCTAAAATATTGATCGAAACCAGGTTTAATTGACTGTTTCAGCGTGGTACCACATTACTACGTGATCCAAACCCGAAAAAACCCAGGATCTGTTCAACATGTATGAGAAATATGCGAAAGAATGAGCCTGATGAGAGCAAATCCCAGACCTATCCTAGACCTAACATGAATTATTCTCTAAAATATTGATCGAAAACAGGTTTACTTGACTGTTTCAGTGTGGTCCTACATTACTACGTGATCCAAACCAGAAGAAACCCAGGATCCGTTCAACAAGTATGTGAAGAATGCGATAGTATGAGTCTGATGAGTGAAAATCCCAGACCTAACCTAGACCAAACATGCGTTATCCTCTAAAATATTGATCCAAACCAGGTTTAATGGACTGTTTCAGCGTGGTACCACACTACTACGTGATCCAAACCAGAAAAAACCCAGGATCTGTTCAACAAGTGTGTGAAAAACGCGAAAGAATGAGCCTGATGAGAGCAAATCCCAGACCTGACCTAGACCTAACATGAATTATTCTCTAAAATATTGATCGAAACCAGGTTTAATTGACTGTTTCAGTGTGGTCCAACATTACTACGTGATCCAAACCAGAAAAAACCCAGGATCCGTTCAACAAGTATGTGAAGAATGCGAAAGTATGAGTCTGATGAGTGAAAATCCCAGGCCTAACCTAGACCTAACATGCGTTATCCTCTAAAATATTGATCCAAACCAGGTTTAATGGACTGTTTCAGCGTGGTACCACACTACTACGTGATTCAAACCAGAAAAAACCTAGGATCTGCTCAACAAGTATGTGAAAAACGCGAAAGTATGAGCCTAATGAGGGCAAATCCCAGACATATCCCAGACCTAACTTGCGTTGTCCTCTAAGATATTGATGGAAACCAGGTTTAATTGACTGTTTCAGTGTTGTACTTCGTTACTACGTGATGCAATCCAGAAAAAGCCCAGGATCTAGCCATCAAGTATGAGAAATATGCGAAAGAATGAGCCTGATGAGAGCAAATCCCAGACCTGACCTAGACCTAATATGCGTTATCCTCTAAAGTATTGAGCGAAACCAGGTTTAATGGACTGTTTCAGTGTGGTGCCACACTACTTCGTGATCCAAACCAGAAAAAACCCAGGATCTGTTCAACAAGTATGTGAAAAACGCTAACCTGTGAGCCTGATGAGGGCATATCTTAGACCTAACCCAGACCTAAGATGCGTTAACCTCTAAAATATTTATCCAGACCAGGTTTCATTGAATGTTTCAGTGTGGTACCACTTTACTACGTGATCCAATCCAGAAATAGCCCAGGATCTAGCCATGAAGTATGAGAAATATGCGAAAGTAAGAGCCTGATGAGGGCAAATCCTAGACCTATCCCAGACCTAACTTGCGTTATCCTCTAAAATATTTATCAAAACCAGGTTTAATTGAATGTTTCAGTGTGGTACCACACTACTTCGTGATCCAAACCAGAAAAAACCCAGGATCTGTTCAACAAGTATGAGAAAAACGCTAAACTGTGTGCCGGATGAGGGCAAATCTTAGACCTAACCCAGACCTAAGATGCGTTAACCTCTAAAATATTTATCTAGACCAGGTTTAATTGAATGTTTCAGTGTGGTACCACGTTACTACGTGATCCAAACTTGAAAAAACCCAGGATTCGTTCAACAAGTATGTGAAGAATGCAATGGTATGAGTCTGATGAGTGAAAATCCCAGGCCTAATCTAGTCCTAACATGCGTTATCCTCTAAAATATTGATCGAAACCTGGTTTAATCGACTGTTTCAGTGTGGTACCACATTACTATGTGATCCAAACCAGAAAATAACCCAGGATCTGTTCAAGGAGTATGTGAAGTGTGCGAAAGTATGAGTCTGATGAGATCAAATCCCAGACCTCTCCCAGACCTAACTTGCGTTATCCTCTGAAATATTGTTCGAAACCAGGTTTAATCGACTGTTTCAGTGTGGTACCACATTACTACGTGATCCAAACCAGAAAAAACCCAGGATCCGTTCAACAAGTATGTGAAGAATGCGAAAGTATGAGTCTGATGGGTGAAAACCCTAGTCCTAACCTAGACCTAACATGCGTTATCCTCAAAAATATTGATCGAAACCTGGTTCAATCGACTGTTTCAGTGTGGTACCACATTACTATGTGATCCAAACCAGAAAATAACCCTGTATCTGTTCAACGAGTATGTGAAGTGTGCGAAAGTATGAGTCTGATGAGGTCAAATCCCAGACCATTCCCAGACTTAACTTGCGTTATCCTCTAAAATATTGATCGAAACCAGGTTTAATCGACTGTTTCAGTGTGGCACCACATTACTACGTGATCCAAACCAGAAAAATTCCAGGATCTAGCCATCAAGTATGTGAAGAATGCGAAAGTATGAGTCTGATGAGTGAAAATCCCAGGCCTAACCTAGACCTAACATGCGTTATCCTCTAAAATATTGATCCAAACCAGGTTTAATGGACTGTTTCAGCGTGGTACCACACTACTACGTGATCCAAACCAGAAAAAACCCAGGATCTGTTCAAACAGTATGTGAAAAACGCGAAAGTATTGGCCTGATGAGGGCAAATCCCAGACATATCCCAGACCTAACTTGCGTTGTCCTCTAAGATATTGATGGAAGCCAGGTTTAATTGACTGTTTCAGTGTTGTACTTCGTTACTACGTGATGCAATCCAGAAAAAGCCCAGGATCTAGCCATCAAGTATGAGAAATATGCGAAAGAATGAGCCTGATGAGAGCAAATCCCAGACCTGACCTAGACCTAACATGAATTATTCTCTAAAATATTGATCGAAACCAGGTTTAATTGACTGTTTCAGTGTGGTCCCACATTACTACGTGATCCAAACCAGAAAAAACCCAGGATCCGTTCAACAAGTATGTGAAGAATGCGATAGTATGAGTCTGATGAGTGAAAATCCCAGGCCTAACCTAGACCTAACATGCGTTATCCTCTAAAATATTGATCAAAACCTGGTTTAATCGACTGTTTCAGTGTGGTACCACATTACTATGTGATCCAAACCAGAAAATAACCCAGGATCTGTTCAAGGAGTATGTGAAGTGTGCGAAAGTATGAGTCTGATAGGAGGGGTCGCAACGCGTCGTCGGCCGGATCAGGGGGATGGGGATGACGGTGGCGGTCCATAAGACCGAGGTGATTGCGTTTCATTCACCTCGGCAGGATCCGCCACCCCCTCTGATTCGGGTGGGTGGGGCTGACATCGAGGTGAAGCCCCAGATCAGGTATCTAGGGCTGATCCTCGATAGCCACTGGCGTTTCGAGAAGCATTTCCGCTGCCTGGTCCCCCGGTTGGAAAGGATGGTTGCGGCTCTGGGCCGGATCCTGCCCAACCTGGGGGGCCCGGCGGGCCGAGTTCGTCGCCTCTATGTGGCAATGGTCCAGTCGGTGGCCCTATACGGGGCCCCCGTCTGGGCGGACGACCTGGCTGCCTCCCGGCGCAGCATGACTATGCTGCGTCGGGTGCAGAGGCGCATGGCGCTCAGGGTCGTCCGTGGGTATCGGACCATGTCACATGAGGCGGCGACGGTTCTAGCGGGGATGCCGCCCATGGACCTGCTCGCGCGGTCACACGCGGTGATGTACCGGCACCGCGTCGACCGTCGCGCGGGGGTGGGGGCGGTCCCGGGCGGGCAGGAACCTGCTTGGGGCGATTTGAGGCGCCAGGCCCGGCAGTCCGTGTTGCTCGCGTGGCAGGAGCGGCTGGCTCTGCCAACCGCGGGGCACCGGACTGTCGGGGCTGTTCGGCCACTCCTGAAGGAGTGGCTGGACAGAGGCCATGGCAGCCTCACCTACCGGCTGGCACAGGTATTTTCCGGGCATGGCAGCTTCGGAAGATACCTGTGCCGGATAGGGAAGGAGCCGACGGCGCGTTGCTGTCACTGCGACGCTGAGCAGGACACGGCGGATCATACCCTGGAGGTATGCCCCGCGTGGGAGGGGGAGCGCCGTGTCCTGGTCGGCGTCGTCGGGCGGGATGTCTCGCTGCCGGGCGTGGTGCGCGCCATGCTCGGCAGCGAGGAGAAGTGGAGGGCCGTGGCCTCCTTCTGCGAGAACGTAATGTTGCAGAAGGAGGCCGCGGGGAGGGAGCGCGAGCTTCAGCGGCGCACTGAAGCTCGCGCTCGTGCGGTGGCCCGAGGTCGTCGCCCGGTCGCGAGGCGTCGCGGGCGGCCGCCTCGGCGTGGCGGATGACCTAGGCTGGGAGGGGGGTCCTGAGGGGACCCTCCTCCCGCCAGGCGGCGCCGGGTCGGACCGGTTGGGGGTAGGAGTGCCTCCCCCTACCGGTCCGACGCAAGGGGAGGCACCCTCGGCGGTCTGGTGCGGCCATGAACGCCCGGCCGCCGAGGGGTGGAAACGGGGTCGCGGGCGGTTGCGAGTTGGGGCTCGCAGCCGCCACAAAACGCGGCCCCGGGACGGATAGCGGCGGGATGGAGTGGCCCCGTCCCGCCGCTATGAGGCAGTGTGTCTACTGGGGGGACCGATTGTCCCCCCGGGGGATGGGCGCGAAAGCGCGGGCACGGGGAGGATACCGGAAGAATGCTTCGAGCGATTCCCGGTATCCTCCCAAAGCGTGCCGAAGGGTCACCGTGGGGTTTTTAGTGGGTAGGTCCCGCGCCTGTCGTTGTACGGGCGCGGGGAATCCCACACACCCCTCCCACCTCTCCCCAAGGAGGTGGGAGGGAGTCTTTCGAAGATTTTCCCCACGACAAAAAAAAAAAAAAAAAAAAAAAAAAAGTATGAGTCTGATGAGGTCAAATCCCAGACCTATCCCAGACCTAACATGCGTTATCCTCTAAAATATTGATCGAAACCTGGTTTAATTGACTGTTTCAGTGTGGTACCACATTACTACGTGATCCAAACCAGAAAAAACCCACGATCCGTTCAACAAGTATGTGAAGAATGCGATAGTATGAGTCTGATGAGTGAAAATCCCAGACCTAACCTAGACCTAGCATGCGTTATCCTCTAAAATATTGATCCAAACCAGGTTTAACGGACTGTTTCAGCGTGGTACCACACTTCTACGTGATCCAAACCAGAACGAACCCAGGATCTGTTCAACAAGTATGTGAAAAACGCGAAAGTATGAGTCTGATGAGTGAAAATCCCAGGCCTAACCTAGACCTAACATGCGTTATCCTATAAAATATTGATCAAAACCTGGTTTAATCGACTGTTTCAGTGTGGTACCACATTACTATGTGATCCAAACCAGAAAATAACCCAGGATCCGTTCAACAAGTATGTGAAGAATGCGAAAGTATGAGTCTGATGAGGTCAAATCCCAGGCCTAACCTAGACCTAACATGCGTTATCCTCAAAAATATTGATCCAAACCAGGTTTAATCGACTGTTTCAGTGCGGTACCACATTACTACGTGATCCAAACCAGAAAAAACCCAGGATCTGTTCAACAAGTATGTGAAAAACGCTAAACTGTGAGCCTGATGAGGGCATATCTTAGACCTAACCCAGACCTAAGATGCGTTAACCTCGAAAATATTTATCCAGACCAGGTTTCGTTGAATGTTTCAGTGTGGTACCACTTTACTACGTGATCCAATCCAGAAATAGCCCAGGATCTAGCCATGAAGTATGAGAAATATGCGAAAGTAAGGGCCTGATGAGGGCAAATCCTAGACCAATCCCAGACCTATTTTGCGTTAGCCTCTAAAATATTTATCAAGACCAGGTTTAATTGAATGTTTCAGTGTGGTGCCACATTACTACGTGATGCAATCCAGAAAAAGCCCAGTATCTAGCCATCAAGTTTGAGAAATATGCGAAAGAATGAGCCTGATGAGGGCAAATCCCAGACCTAACCTAGACCTAACATGAATTATTCTCTAAAATATTGATCGAAACCAGGTTTAATTGACTGTTTCAGTGTGGTCCCACATTACTACGTGATCCAAACCAGAAAAAACCCAGGATCCGTTCAACAAGTATGTGAAGAATGCGAAAGTATGAGTCTGATGAGTGAAAATCCCAGGCCTGACCTAGACCTAACATGCGTTATCCTCAAAAATATTGATCGAAACCTGGTTTAATCGACTGTTTCAGTGTGGTACCACATTACTATGTGATCCAAACCAGAAAAAACCCAGGATCTGTTCAACAAGTATGTGAAAAACGCTAAACTGTGAGCCTGATGAGGGCATATCTTAGACCTAACCCAGACCTAAGATGCGTTAACCTCGAAAATATTTATCCAGACCAGGTTTCATTGAATGTTTCAGTGTTGTACCACTTTACTACGTGATCCAATCCAGAAATAGCCCAGGATCTAGCCATGAAGTATGAGAAATATGCGAAAGTAAGGGCCTGATGAGGGCAAATCCTAGACCTATCCCAGACCTATCTTGCGTTATCCTCTAAAATATTTATCAAGACCAGGTTTAATTGAATGTTTCAGTGTGGTACCACATTACTACGTGATCCAAACTAGAAAAAACCCAGGATCCGTTCAACAAGTATGTGAAGAATGCGAAAGTATGAGTCTGATCAGTGAAAATCTCAGGCCTTACCTAGACCTAACTTGCGTTGTCCTCTAAAATATTGATGGAAACCAGGTTTCATTGACTGTTTCAGTGTGGGACTACATTACTACGTGATGCAATCCAGCAAAAGCCCAGGATCTAGCCATCAAGTATGAGAAATATGCGAAAGAATGAGCCTGATGAGAGCAAATCCCAGACCTAACCTAGACCTAACATGCGTTATCCTCTAAAATATTGAGCGAAACCAGGTTTAATGGACTGTTTCAGTGTGGTACCACACTACTTCGTGATCCAAACCAGAAAAAACCCAGTATCTGTTCAACAAGTATGTGAAAAACGCTAAACTGTGAGCCTGATGAGGGCATATCTTAGACCTAACCCAGACCTAAGATGCGTTAACCTCTAAAATATTTATCCAGACCAGGTTTCATTGAATGTTTCAGTGTGGTACCACTTTACTACGTGATCCAATCCAGAAATAGCCCAGGATCTAGCCATGAAGTATGAGAAATGTGCGAAAGTAAGAGCCTGATGAGGGCAAATCCTAGACCTATCCCAGACCTAACTTGCGTTATCCTCTAAAATATTTATCAAGACCAGGTTTAATTGAATGTTTCAGTGTGGTACCACACTACTTCGTGATCCAAACCAGAAAAAACCCAGGATCTGTTCAACAAGTATGTGAAAAACGCTAAACTGTGTGCCTGATGAGGGCAAATCTTAGACCTAACCCAGACCTAAGATGCGTTAACCTCTAAAATATTTATCCAGACCAGGTTTAATTGAATGTTTCAGTGTGGTACCACGTTACTACGTGATCCAAACTAGAAAAAACCCAGGATCCGTTCAACAAGTATGTGAAGAATGCAATAGTATGAGCCTGATGAGTGAAAATCCCAGGCCTAACCTAGACCTAACATGCGTTATCCTCTAAAATATTGATCGAGACCTGGTTTAATCGATTGTTTCAGTGTGGTACCACATTACTATGTGATCCAAACCAGATAATAACCCAGGATATGTTCAAGGAGTATGTGAAGTGTGCGAAAGTATGAGTCTGATGTGGTCAAATCCCAGACCTATCCCAGACCTAACTTGCGTTATCCTCTAAAATATTGATCGAAACCAGGTTTAATCGACTGTTTCAGTGTGGTCCCACATTACTACGTGATCCAAACCAGAAAAAACCCAGGATCCGTTCAACAAGTATGTGAAGAATGCGATAGTATGAGTCTGATGAGTGAAAATCCCAGGCCTAACCTAGACCTAACATGCGTTATCCTCTAAAATATTGATCGAAACCTGGTTTAATCGACTGTTTCAGTGTGGTACCACATTACTATGTGATCCAAACCAGAAAATAACCCAGGATATGTTCAAGGAGTATGTGAAGTGTGCGAAAGTATGAGTCTGGTGAGGTCAAATCCCAGACCTTTTTTTTTTCACGGTGACCGCCTGCGCCCTTTATCTGGGGAGGGTCACGGGAACCAAACTAGCGATACTACCGTGACTCTCCCCGTTGGCGCTACGCCCTACTACGGGCCTTTCCCGGGGGAGGAGATGTGATCTTCCTCCCCCAATGGGGGGCAAACATAATTGATTGCCCCCCGGCGACGCGGCGCGGTCACACGCAACGTCGCCCCCACTCGTGCCGTTGCTACTAGCCGCGACCGGGCCCCCACCCGATCGCGACCACGGCTGCGGGGCCGGCTAACACTGCCGCCCCCGCTGGACGGGGCCCCTGCCACGGGCCCCCGGTGCGGTGATGGGCTGGGTGCGTGGGGGAATGAGGGAATAAAATCCCTCACCTCGCACCACAAACACCATCACCGACCCCTTCGCGCTCCCCCTGCCACGGGGAGCGGTGGAGGGTCTTACGGTCGGCGTCGCCGCCTGCCCCCCACCTCCTCACGCGCCCTTTCGGCGTCTTCCTTGGCGGCCATGACCTCTTCACAAAACAAGGCCATGGCCGCCCATGCCTCCTCACTGCCGACCATCGCACGAATGACGGCCGGCAGCGAGAGGTCCGCTCCTATCGCTCTAACGAGGACACCGCGCTGAACTGCCCACGCCGGGCAATACTGCAGCGTGTGCTGCGCGGTGTCCTCCCGTCCCCTGCAGTGACGGCACGCAGCCGTCGCCTCCCGCCCTATCCGATGCAGGTACCGACCGAAGCAACCGTGTCCGGTCAGTACCTGTGTCAGGCGGTAGGTGGGCGTACCCCAGCTCCGGCCCGCCCAGGCATAAAACACTGGGCGAACCGCCGCGGCGACGCGATCATCCCGCTGGTCTGGCTTCGATAACCAGGCCAGCCACCGACTATAGACGCGTCGCCGCGCCTGGCTTCGGGCCCTGGCGGCCTCCTCGCCGTGCGGGTCGACGCCCCGCTGGCGAAGGTCGCAGAGGCCTTGATAGACCTCTGCGTCCATTTTCGCCAGCAGGTGAAACGGTGCGGAACCCGCCAGCAAGGTGGCGGCTGTGTAGGAGATCGTGCGATAACCCCGCACGACTCTGATGGCGACCAACCTCTGCAAGCGGCAGAGTACGAACGCACCCCGCCGATTTGCCATCAGACCGCCGGCCCATATTGGCGCGCCATAAAGCGCCATGGACCTGACGACTCCCAAATACAGCCGCCGTGCCGCCATGTTGGGCCCCCCGAGATTGGGCATTATGCGGCCTAACGCGGCCGCTGCCCTTTCAATACGGGGACCCAACCCTTCCAAATGATGCCCGAACCGCCAGTAGCTGTCGAGGGTGAGACCCAGATACTTCATCCGGCGGCCCACCGCGACTTGGGCTCCGCCCACCCGTAGAGACGCCTGGCGCGGCAGCCCGCGACCACTGACGTTACACAGCCAGATGGCCTCGGTCTTCTGGGGTGCCACGCGCAACCCCAGACGCTCTACCTCGGCGACAACTCGTGCCGTGCCTTCCTCCGCGAGGTCCACTGCCCTCCTCCACGTATCCCCGCCGGCTATAACCAGGGTGTCGTCGGCGTAACAAACCAACGACACGCCGACGGGGAGTTCTGCCCGCAGCACCGCATCATAGGCCAAGTTCCACAGGAGCGGCCCGAGAACCGACCCCTGTGGAACCCCGCGGTGCACCGCTCTCTGCTCCATCCCGTTCCGACCCGGATATTGGACTACTCTGCCCCGCAGATAATCCCCGATCAGTCGGCATAGATAGGCGGGCACCCGGTGGTACTGGAGTGCCCGACCTATCGCCCCCCAGGAGACGGTGTTGAAGGCGTTGGCTATGTCCAACGAGACTGCCAACGCCACACCTCCCCGGGAGATTGCCGATTCCGCCAGGGTCCGCATTGTCGCTATGGCGTCGACTGTGGAGCGGCCCCGGCGAAAGCCGAACTGTCGGTCGGCCAGATCGGGGCCGACGCGGGACAGGTGCCCCTCGAGACGGGATACAATGACCCGCTCGAGGAGCTTTCCAGCCTCGTCCAAGAGACAAATTGGACGGAACGCGGATGGAGAATCCGCTGGCTTCCCCGGCTTGTGGAGGAGGACCAACCTCGCCACCTTCCATATGGGGGGGAACTGACCGGTCCGCAGGCACGCGTCAAAGACGCTTATCAGCTCGGCCCCCAGAACGCCCACCGCTACTGCCCAGGCCCTGCCAGGTATGCCGTCCGGTCCTGGCGCCGTCTTCTTGGCAGCCATTCTCCGGACGGCCCTAGCTAGCTCCTCCTCGGAGACCCCCAGTTCGTCGGACCACCAAGGCGGGTGATCCGGCTGTGGCTCGGGGGGATGCAGGAACGCCTCTCCCCCAACGGGGAAGAGGACGCGCATAGTTTCCCCGAGCAGCTGGGGTTCGAGGCTCTCTGTGACCGGGGGCGCCCATGATCGCATCTTGCCTGCGACCATATGATAGGGGCGCCCCCATGGATTTGCATCCAGAGAGCTGAGGAGCTCCGTCCATGCCTGGGCTTTCGCGGTCGCGATGGCCCGGCGGAGGGTTCTTCGCGCCAGGGAAAATTCCCCGCGCAACCCCACCACCTCTGCCTCCGTCGCCCCGCGCCGTCTCCTGGCGCGGGTGTACCGGCGTCGGGCGACAACGCACCGAGTGCGTAAATCCTCGATCTCGCCCGACCACCAGTACAGGGACCCCCCACGGCTCGGGGCGGTTGCCCGGGGCATGACTGCGTCACACAACGACGTCATAGTCTCCCGGAACCAACGCGCCCCGGCAAATGGATTGCCGAGGGTCCGACGTGGCATCTCCTGCCATGCCACAACGGAGGCTGCCATCGCAAGGGCGTCCGGGTCCAGCCTCTTGGCGGACCAGCGTGGCGCCGGGTGTGCATCCCTGCCCGGTTGGCGGGGTCCATTTAAGCCGGGGGTCGCGTATACGGAAAGCGTAATGTAGAGGTGGTCGCTTAACGTGGCCACCTCCTCCGCGACCCTCCAGTCGGACACACGGCGCGCTATGGCGGGGCTCGCCAACGATATGTCGACGATCGACTCGCCCCGCGCGTGCACGCACGTGCTCACAGCCCCATCATTCAAAACTACGAGGCCGTGACCCGCCGCCCATTCGAGCATCGCGTCGCCCTTCACGGTCGTCCTGGGGCAGCTCCACGCTGCAGCGTGGGCGTTGAAATCACCCAGGACGAGTACCCCACTGGCGAGATGTGGGGAGATGCATCTCCCCACCTCGTCGAGGTACGCCTCAAATTCGCTGAGGCCCATAGCGGGCGACGCGTAACACCCGGCAACCACCAGTTCCCCCCACTTCACCGCCACAAAACCGTGGCCCCTCCCCACGACAGAGCACGGCAGCGTGCCGCGCCCGTACTGCCAAGTGATCGCCGAGACACCGTTAAGGTCCCCTACCCAAGCTGGGTGTTTGGGGACACGGTAGGGCTCGGCGATCACGGCCATCCCAATGTTCCACTGCCGGAGGGTTTGAAGCATAAGATCCTGGGCCCCCCGGCAGTGGTTCAAATTGACCTGGAGGAGGCGTTGAGACATTATTGGGTCTCACCCGCGGCCTCCTCCAGGCCTCCGCGTCCCACGTTTTGGGGCGGCGTAGCGCACCCCGGGTCTTTGCCGCCGTACGAGGCCATCACCCCCCTACTAAGGGGCTCTGACCCGCACGGCGACTGATTTGCCGCTTGCGGTGGGGGTACTGCAGTTCCCTCACCCGAAAACACAACTTCCGAATTTGTGGAAGTGGAGGGCGCTGAGTCGTTAGGCGCCACATCCACCTCCATCATCTCCGTCATCGTTGGGGGTGCGGGTGCACACCCCACCACCTTCACTGCCGCCGCGACAGGTGCTGGGGCGGGAGTAACCCCCGACACCACAGCAGGGGACGGCTGGGAACAAGCCGCCCCCTGAACATCCATCGCAACGGACAGCGGTGCCGGCTCAACACCAGCCGGCACCGTGGATGGAGGCACAACCGCACCCTTCCCCTTCTTCCCCTTCCGTTTGGGGGGACGGCACGCCGCCCCACCCATGCGGTGATCCGCTGGCCGCCCCAAGCCCACACAAAGGGGGCATTTTGGGGCGGCCGTACACTCCCGTGCAGTGTGGGAGGCCCCTCCGCAGCGGTAGCAGAGGCCGCTGCGATCGACGGTGCTGGTGCACCGCTGCCGGACATGTCCGAACTCCAGGCAGCGGTGGCACTGCAGCGGCCTCGCGGCGAGCACCGCCAGCCGGGCCTCGAGGAAGCCGACCATCAATCGGCCGGACTTCGCGAGTTTAGTTGCGGCGCGTAAGGGACAGCGGGCCCAGACAGTATACATGCCTGAGCTGTCCCGGCGGAGGTCACCCACGTTGACCTCCGCAGCGCCGCAACCCCCGGTGGTGGCAAGGGCCTCCCTGACCGCTTGCTGGGTGGCTGCCTCCGACAGGCCGGACACCCGTAACTCGGCCTGTTTCTGGGGGCAAGCCACCCGAACGCCCTCCACTTGAAGAGCCCCCTCAAGACGCGCCCTTAGGGCGGTCGCCTTTTCCTTGCCTTTCTCACCGGGGATCGCTAACAATAGCGCCCCGGTGACCGCCCTGGTGGGGCGCATCCCGGTGATCCCGAGATCATGACAGATCCCGGGCATCACTCTATTCAGGAGGGGACCCAATTCTCCTTCCCTCCCAGCAGCGGCGGTCACCGAGACTGCTGCGTTCTTTGGCAGCCTCGGTAACTTAACCGCCGCCGTCTGGGTACCACACTTCTTCTTTGTGCCAGCCGCAGAATTGGCGGCTGGCCGACCCGTTGCGACGAATTTCCCGCCCTTGTTGGAGGATGCGGCAGGTGCCGCACCCTTTCCGCATCCCTTACACTTCCTCCGCCTCACCACATCAGCCCACGTACCCTGCCCGTCGTTGGCTGGGGCAGAGACGGCCTCCGCCCCGTTACTGTGGGCTGGCGGAGCGGACCTGCCGCTACCCGCCTTGGATTGTGGTGGTGCGGGGAGTGGCGCAGCCTTCGCCCCTCCAGCCGTTGGCCTGCCACCTTGGGCCATGCCAACTCCTTTCTTCCCCGAAGATGTCTTCGGGGGTACCGCTGGCGCTTTTGCGGGGACAGGCGTGCCTCCAGGTTTCGCCACAGCGGCCCCTTTCCCTTTCACCTTAAAAGCGTCTGCCGCCGGCGGCTTAGAGCCTTTTGAGGAGCTCGGCGGTAACGAGGCCGTCCTCGCAGATGGAGGCAGTGGCACCGGGGGTTTCCCCAATGGTGGACGGGACACTGCCCGCCACACCGCCTCAAAACGGGCGTCGAAACGGCTCTCGACAGCCGATATGTGTCCCGCCATCTCGGAAACCCTTTTGACAACTTCGGTCATCATGACCATTAAAGGGTTTCCGGGCGCGGGACACTCCTCTCCAATCGGGGGCCGTGCTGCAGACGACGGTCCCGGAACCGCCGTCTCGACCTGCATGCCGGTGTCCCCCTCGGAGAAAGTCGACGGAAGGAGATCCTTCCGCCGGGGTCGAGGGACACACGGCAATTCGTGGTCCGGTGGCATCTCACCTGCCAACTCCTCCCCTTCACCAAGCAGCCTCCGCCGTTCCTGCTTATACCTCAGGCGGCCCACTTTCCGCCTGAGGTGCTCCAACTCCCTGTCCTTGACCCTCACGGTCTCGGACAGGGTGGTGGCGGTTTTGCCCGCCACCTCCAGCCTCTTCTTGAGGGCCTTGGCCCTCCTCTCCCATTCGCCGTTGCGAATGACTACCTCCCGGGCCGGCCTATTTGGGTTTTCGGCACGGTCAGCTCTGCCGTGAAGCTCTTCGGCGCTGACCATGGCCACCCGAGCAGCCAAGCGGAGCCCGCGGATATCCGTCGTCTTGAGGTGGCTTGCGGTGTCTGCCACCTTGACGACGGACTCGAGCTGCTCCTTGAGCCGGCCCAGGAGCTCGTCCGAATTCATGACCTCCGCAATGTTGCGGAGGTCTGCCTGCTTCGGCAGTGCCTTCATCCCGGGACCCAACTTCTTTGGGTCCACAAAAATGCCCCTAGGTCTTCCAGCCGTAGGACCCCTCCTCTTTCTCTTCCCGGGCTCATACGCCATACCGTACTCATCGCTTGAGTCGGCGGTTTCCACCTCGTCCGCGCCGCTAGGATTGGGCGGCGCCCACTCGTCGCTGGCCAGGGAGTCGTCGTCGAGGACGCCAGTATCCTCTTCGACATATGCCGTCGCCACCTCTCCTGTTTGGGCTGTAACGCCCGCCGTGGACTGCGTGCCCTCGGCAACATGCTTCTTGCAGGGAGGTGACTCCTCACCGGTCGCTTGATGCCCAGAAGCACTCTTGCACCACTCCGTGACATTCAGCCGCTCCAGGCTGACCACTGGGCTGGTTTTGGCCCTAAGCAGGTGCACCTCACTTCCACGGTGGATCCCCAGCGGGGGATTAACCACCTCCACACTCCTGACCGTGGGTCTCACCCCACCAGGATGTGGTCCATTTGTTCCGTTGCCGCTTGTCGAATCGTGTGCCAGTCCGTTATCAATGTTGTCCGTCCAGTTAGTTTGTTTTTGATTACTCTCCATATCTGTTCCCACGAGTGTGGTCGGAATGGAGGTCACCCCAGGCAGAGCCGCCATGCCTGGGGAAGCCTAATACTTCGAGGGTTCGGCAGGTGCCCCCGGAGGTGGTCGCTAGGGATTGGGCTTTCTCTCCCAACCATGCATCCCATCGCCGCGCACCATAACTTAGAATTAGAGGGTAAGTTATAGAGTTACCATCCTCGCGGCCCAGGCGGTTAAGCCAAGGCCCCCGTTCCTCCTGCCGTCACGTACCATTCACAAAACCAAAAATGGAGTTGTGAATGGGTCGTTGCGACGACCAACAGGAGGCTTACGGTGTGATTAGCATCAGGTACCTCGGGGTCGCTACGCCCCGTACTGCGCCGGACACCTGGCCGGACACAGCCCCTGAGGGGTCAAATCCCAGACCTATCCCAGACCTAACTTGCGATATCCTCTAAAATATTGATCGAAACCAGGTTTAATCGACTATTTCAGTGTGGTACCACACTACTTCGTGATCCAAACCAGAAAAAACCCAGGATATGTTCAAGAAGTATGTGAAAAACTCTAAACTGTGAGCCTGATGAGGGCGAATCGTAGACCTAACCCAGACCTAAGATGCGTTATCCTCTAAAATATTTATCCAGATCAGGTTTCATTAAATGTTTCAGTGTGGTATCACTTTACTACGTGATCCAATCCAGAAATAGCCCAGGATCTAGCCATGAAGTATGAGAAATATGCGAAAGTAAGAGCCTGATGAGGGCAAATCCTAGACCTATCCCAGACCTAACTTGCGTTATCCTCTAAAATATTGATCGAAACCAGGTTTAATTGACTGTTTCAGTGTGGTCCCACATTACTACGTGATCCAAACCAGAAAAAACCCAGGATCCGTTCAACAAGTATGTGAAGAATGCGATAGTATGAGTCTGATGAGTGAAAATCCCAGACCTAACCTAGACCTAGCATGCGTTATCCTCTAAAATATTGATCCAAACCAGGTTTAATGGACTGTTTCAGCGTGGTACCACACTACTACGTGATCCAAACCAGAAAAAACCCAGGATCTGTTCACAAGTATGTGAAAAACGCGAAAGTATGAGCCTGATGAGGGCAAATACCAGACATATCCCAGACCTAACTTGCGTTGTCCTCTAAGATATTGATGGAAACCAGGTTTAATTGACTGTTTCAGTGTTGTACTTCATTACTACGTGATGCAATCCAGAAAAAGCCCAGGAGCTAGCCATCAAGTATGAGAAATATGCGAAAGAATGAGCCTGATGACAGCAAATCCCAGGCCTAACCTAGACCTAACATGAATTATTCTCTAAAATATTGATCGAAACCAGGTATAATTGACTGTTTCAGTGTGGTCCCACATTACTACGTGATCCAAACCAGAAAAAACCCAGGATCCGTTCAACAAGTATGTGAAGAATGCGAAAGTATGAGTCTGATGAGGTCAAATCCCAGGCCTAACCTAGACCTAACATGCGTTATCCTCAAAAATATTGATCGAAACCTGGTTTAATCGACTGTTTCAGTGTGGTACCACATTACTATGTGATCCATTCCAGAAAATAACCCAGGATCTGTTCAACGAGTATGTGAAGTGTGCGAAAGTATGAGTCTGATGAGGTCAAATCCCAGACCATTCCCAGACTTAACTTGCGTTATCCTCTAAAATATTGATCGAAACCAGGTTTAATCGACTGTTTCAGTGTGGTACCACATTGCTACGTGATCCAAACCAGAAAAAACCCAGGATCTAGTCATCAAGTATGAGAAATATGCGAAAGAATGAGCCTGATGACAGCAAATCCCAGACCTAACCTAGACCTTACATACGTTATCCTCTAAAATATTGAGCGAAACCAGGTTTAATGGACTGTTTCAGTGTGGTACCACACTACTTCGTGATCCAAACCAGAAAAAACCCAGGATCTGTTCAACAAGTATGTGAAAAACGCTAAACTGTGAGCCTGATGAGGGCAAATCTAAGACCTAACCCAGACCTAAGATGCGTTATCCTCTAAAATATTTATCCAGACCAGGTTTCATTGAATGTTTCAGTGTGGTACCACTATACTACGTGATCCAATCCAGAAATAGCCCAGGATCTAGCCATGAAGTATGAGAAATATGCGAAAGTAAGAGCCTGATGAGGGCAAATCCTAGAGCTATCCCAGACCTAACTTGCGTTATCCTCTAAAATATTGATCGAAACCAGGTTTAATTGACTGTTTCAGCGTCGTACCACATTACTACGTGATACAATCCAGAAACAGCCCAGGGTCTAGCCTTGAAGTATGAGAAATATGCGAAAGTATGAGCCTGATGAGGGCAAATCCTAGACCTAACCCAGACCTAACATGCGTTATCCTCTAAAATATTTATCAAGACCAGGTTTAATTGATTGTTTCAGTGTGGTCCCACATTACTACGTGATCCAAACCAGAAAAAACCCAGGATCTGTTCAACATGTATGAGAAATATGCGAAAGAATGAGCCTGATGAGAGCAAATCCCAGAACTAACCTAGACCTAGCATGAATTATTCTCTAAAATATTGATCGAAACCAGGTTTAATGGACTGTTTCAGCGTGGTACCACACTACTACGTGATCCAAACCAGAAAAAACCCAGGATCTGTTCAACAAGTATGTGAAATACGCGAAAGTATGAGCCTGATGAGGGCAAATCCCAGACATATCCCAGACCTAACTTGCGTTATCCTCAAAAATATTGATCGAAACCAGGTTTAATCGACTGTTTCAGTGCGGTACCACATTACTACGTGATCCAAACCAGAAAAGACCCAGGATCTGTTCAACAAGTATGTGAAAAACGCGAAAGTAGGAGCCTGATGAGGGCAAATCCAAGACCTATCCCAGACCTAACTTGCGTTGTCCTCTAAGATATTGATGGAAACCAGGTTTAATTGACTGTTTCAGTGTTGTACTTCATTACTACGTGATGCAATCCAGAAAAAGCCCAGGATCTAGCCATGAAGTATGAGAAATATGCGAAAGTATGAGCCTGATGAGGGCAAAGCCTAGACCTAACCCAGACCTAACATGCGTTAGCCTTTAAATTATTTATCAAGACCAGGTTTAATTGAAAGTTTCAGTGTGGTACCACATTACGACGTGATGCAACCCAGAAAAAGCCCAGGATCTAGCCATCAAGTTTGAGAAATATGCGAAAGAATGTGCCTGATGAGAGCAAATCCCAGACCTAACCTAGACCTAACATGAATTATTCTCTAAACTATTGATCGAAACCAGGTTTAATTGACTGTTTCAGTGTGGTCCCACGTTACTACGTGATCCAAACAAGAAAAAACCCAGGATCCGTTCAACAAGTATGTGAAGAATGCGGAAGTATGAGTCTGATGAGTGAAAATCCCAGGCCTAACCTAGACCTAACATGCGTTATCCTCAAAAATATTGATCGAAACCTGGTTTAATCGACTGTTTCAGTGTGGTACCACATTACTATGTGATCCAAAACAGAAAATAACCCAGGCTCTGTTCAACGAGTATGTGAAGTGTGCGAAAGTATGAGTCTGATGAGGTCAAATCCCAGACCAATCCCAGACTTAACTTGCGTTATCCTCTAAAATATTGATCGAAAGCATGTTTAATCGACTGTTTCAGTGTGGTACCACATTACTACGTGATCCAAACCAGAAAAAAACCAGGATCTAGCCATCAAGTATGAGAAATATGCGAAAGAATGAGCCTGATGAGAGCAAATCCCAGACCTAACCTAGACCTTACATGCGTTATCCTCTAAAATATTGAGCGAAACCAGGTTTAATGGACTGTTTCAGTGTGGTACCACACTACTTCGTGATCCAAACCAGAAAAAACCCAGGATCTGTTCAACAAGTATGTGAAAAACGCTAATCTGTGAGCCTGATGAGGGCAAATCTTAGACCTAACCCAGACCTAAGATGCGTTAACCTCTAAAATATTTATCCAGACCAGGTTTCATTGAACGTTTCAGTGTGGTACCACTTTACTACGTGATCCAATCCAGAAATAGCACAGGATCTAGCCATGAAGTATGAGAAATATGCGAAAGTAAGAGCCTGATGAGGGCAAATCCTAGACCTATCCCATGCCTAACTTGCGTTATCCTCTAAAATATTGATCGAATCCAGGTGTAATTGACTGTTTCAGCGTGGTACCACATTACTACGTGATACAATCCAGAAACAGCCCAGGATCTAGCCTTGAAGTATGAGAAATATGCGAAAGTATGAGCCTGATGAGGGCAAATCCTAGACCTAACCCAGACCTAACATGCGTTATCCTCTAAAATATTTATCAAGACCAGGTTTAATTGATTGTTTCAGTGTGGTCCCACATTACTACGTGATCCAAACCAGAAAAAACCCAGGATCTGTTCAACATGTATGAGAAATATGCGAAAGAATGAGCCTGATGAGAGCAAATCCCAGACCTAACCTAGACCTAACATGAATTATTCTCTAAAATATTGATCGAAACCAGGTTTAATTGACTGTTTCAGTGTGGTCCCACATTACTACGTGATCCAAACCAGAAAAAACCCAGGATCCGTTCAACAAGTATGTGAAGAATGCGAAAGTATGAGTCTGATGAGTGAAACTCCCAGGCCTAACCTCGACCTAACATGCGTTATCCTCAAAAATATTGATCGAAACCTGGTTTAATCGACTGTTTCAGTGTGGTACCACATTACTACGTAATCCAAACCAGAAAAAACCCAGGATCCGTTCAACAAGTAAGTGAAGACTGCGAAAGTATGAGTCTGATGAGTGAAAATCCCAGACCTAACCTAGACCTAACATGCGTCATCCTCTAAAATATTGTTCGAAACCAGGTATAATGGACTGTTTCAGTGTGGTACCACAATACTACGTGATCCAAACCAGAAAAAACCAGGGATCCGTTCAACAAGTATCTGAAAAACGCAACAGTATGAGCCTGATGTGGGCAAATCCAAGACCTATCCCAGACCTAACTTGCGTTGTCCTCTAAGATATTGATGGAAACCAGGTTTAATTGACTGTTTCAGTGTTGTACTTCATTACTACGTGATGCAATCCAGAAAAAGCCCAGGATCTAGCCATGAAGTATGAGAAATATGCGAAAGTATGAGCCTGATGATGGCAAATCCTAGACCTAACCCAGACCTAACATGCGTTAGCCTCTAAAATATTTATCAAGACCAGGTTTAATTGAATGTTTCAGTGTGGTACCACATTACTACGTGATGCAATCTAGAAAAAGCCCAGGATCTAGCCATCAAGTTTGAGAAATATGCGAAAGAATGAGCCTGATGAGGGCAAATCCTAGACCTAACCCAGACCAAACATGCGTTATCCTCTAAAATATTGATCCAAACCAGGTTTAATGGACTGTTTCAGTGTGGTACCACACTACAACGTGATCCAAACCTGAAAAAACCAGGATCTGTTCAACAAGTATGTGAAAAACGCGAAAGTATGAGCCTGATGAGGGCAAATCCCAGACATATCCCAGACCTAACTTGCGTTGTCCTCTAAGATATTGATGGAAACCAGGTTTAATTGACTGTTTCAGTGTTGTACTTCATTACTACGTGATGCAATCCAGAAAAAGCCCAGGATCTAGCCATCAAGTATGAGAAATATGCGAAAGAATGAGCCTGATCAGAGCAAATCCCAGACCTAACCTAGACCTAACATGCGTTATCCTCTAAAATATTGAGCGAAACCAGGTTTAATGGACTGTTTCAGTGTGGTACCACACTACTTCGTGATCCAAACCAGAAAAAACCCAGGATCTGTTCAACAAGTATGTGAAAAACGCGAAACTGTGAGCCTGATGAGGGCAAATCTTAGACCTTACCCAGACCTAAGATGCGTTATCCACTAAAATATTTATCCAGACCAGGTATCATTGAATGTTTCAGTGTGGTACAACTTTACTACGTGATCCACTCCAGAACTAGCCCAGGATCTAGCCATGAAGTATGAGAAATATGCGAAAGTAAGAGCCTGAGGAGGGCAAATCCTAGACCTATCCCAGACCTAACTTGCGTTATCCTCTAAAATATTGATCGAAACCAGGTTTGATTGACTGTTTCAGCGTGGTACCACATTACTACGTGATACAATCCAGAAACAGCCCAGGATCTAGCCATGAAGTATGAGAAATATGCGAAAGTATGAGCCTGATGAGGGCAAATCCTAGACCTAACCTAGCCTTACATGAATTATTCTCTAAAATATTTATCAAAACCAGGTTTAATTGACTGTTTCAGTGTGGTACCACATTACTACGTGATCCAATGCAGAAATAGCCCAGGATCTAGCCATGAAGTATGAGAAATATGCGAAAGTATGAGCCTGATGAGGGCAAATCCTAGACCTAACGCAGACCTAACATGCGTTATCCTCTAAAATATTGATCGCAACCAGGTTTAATGGACTGTTTCAGTGTGGTACCACATTACTACGTGATCCAAACCAGAAAATACCCAGGATCCGTTCAACAAGTATGTGAAGAATGCGAAAGTATGAGTCTGATGAGTGAAAATCCCAGACCTAACCTAGACCTAACATGCGTTATCCTCTAAAATATTGATCCAAACCAGGTTTAATGGACTGTTTCAGTGTGGTTCCACACTACTACGTGATCCAAACCAGAAAAAACCCAGGATCAGTTCAACAAGTATGTGAAGAATGCGAAAGTATGAGTCTGATGAGTGAAAATCCCAGACCTAACCTAGACCTAGCATGCGTTATCCTCAAAAATATTGATCGAAACCTGGATTAATCGCCTGTTTCAGTGTGGTACCACATTACAATGTGATCCAAACCAGAAAATAACCCAGGATCTGTTCAACGAGTATGTTAAGTGTGCGAAAGTATGAGTCTGATGAGGTCAAATCCCAGACCAATCCCAGACTTAACTTGCGCTATCCTCTAAAATATTGATCGAGACCAGGTTTAATCGACTGTTTCAGTGTGGTACCACATTACTACGTGATCCAAACCAGAAAAAACCCATGATCCGTTCAACAAGTATGAGAAGAATGCGAAAGTATGAGTCTGATGAGAGAAAATCCCAGACCTAACCTATACCTAACGTGCGTTATCCTCTAAAATATTGATCCAAACCAGGTTTAATGGACTGTTTCAGTGTGGTACCACACTACTACGTGATCCACACCAGAAAAAACCCAAGATCCGTTCAACAAGTATGTGAAGAATGCGAAAGTATGAGTCTGATGAGTGAAAATCCCAGGCCTAACCTAGACCTAACATGCGTTATCCTCAATAATATTGATGGAAACCAGGTTTAATTGAGTGTTTCAGTGTTGTACTTCATTACTACGTGATGCAATCCAGAAAAAGCCCAGGATCTGTTCAACAAGTATGTGAAAAACGCGAAAGTATGAGCCTGGTGAGGGCAAATCCCAGACATACCCCAGACCTAACATGCGTTATCCTCAATAATATTGATGGAGACCAGGTTTAATTGACTGTTTCAGTGTGGTCCCACATTACTACGTGATCCAAACCAGAAAAAACCCAGGATCAGTTCAACAAGTATGTGAAGAATGCGAAAGTATGAGTCTGATGAGTGAAAATCCCAGACATATCCCAGACCTAACTTGCGTTGTCCTCTAAGATATTGATGGAAACCAGGTTTAATTGACTGTTTCAGTGTGGTCCCACATTACTACGTGATCCAAACCAGAAAAAACCCAGGATCAGTTCAACAAGTATGTGAAGAATGCGAAAGTATGGCTCTGATGAGTGAAAATCCCTGTGCTAACCTAAACCTAACATGCGTTATCCACTAAAATATTGATCGAAGCCAGGTTTAATCGACTGTTTCAGTGTGGTATCACACTACTACGTGACCCAAACCAGAAATAACCCATGATCTGTTCAACAAGTATGTGAAAAACGCGAAAGTATGAGCCTGATGAGGGCAAATCCCAGACCTAACCTAGACCTAACATGCGTTATCCTCTAAAATATTGAGCGAAACCAGGTTTAATGGACTGTTTCAGTGTGGTACCACACTACTTCGTGATCCAAACCAGAAAAAACCCAGGATCTGTTCAACAAGTATGTGAAGAATGCGAAAGTATGAGTCTGATCTGTGAAAATCTCAGGCCTTACCTAGACCTAACTTGCGTTGTCCTCTAAAATAGTGATGGAAACCAGGTTTCATTGACTGTTTCAGTGTGGTACTACATTACTACGTGATGGAATCCAGAAAAAGCCCAGGATCTAGCCATCAAGTATGAGAAATATGCGAAAGAATGAGCCTGATGAGAGCAAATCCCAGACCTAACCTAGGCCTAACATGCGTTATCCTCTAAAATATTGAGCGAAACCAGGTTTAATTGACTGTTTCAGTGTTGTACTTCATTACTACGTGATGCAATCCAGAAAAAGCCCAGGATCTACCCTTCAAGTATGAGAAATATGCGAAAGAATGAGCCTGATGAGAGCAAATCCCAGACCTAACCTAGACCTAACATGAATTATTCTCTAAAATATTGATCGAAACCAGGTTTAATCGACTGTTTCAGTGTGGTACCACATTACTACGTGATCCAAACCAGAAAAAACCCAGGATCCGTTAAACAAGTATGTGAAGAATGCGAAAGTATGAGTCTGATGAGTGAAAATCCCAGGGCTAACCTAGCCCTAACATGCGTTATCCACTAAAATATTGATCGCAACCAGGTTTAATCGACTGTTTCAGTGTGGTATCACACTACTACGTGACCCAAACCAGAAAAAACCCATGATCTGTTCAACAAGTATGTGAAAAACGCGAAAGTATGAGCCTGATGAGGGCAAATCCCAGACCTATCCCAGACCTAACTTGCGTTATCCTCTAAAATATTGATCGAAACTAGGTTTAATTGACCGTTTCAGTGTGGTACCTCATTACTACGTGATCCAAACCAGAAAAAACCCAGGATCCGTTCAACAAGTATGTGAAGAATGCGAAAGTATGAGTCTGATGAGTGAAAATCCCAGGGCTAACCTAGACCTAACATGCGTCATCCTCTAAAATATTGATCAAAACCAGGTTTAATGGACTGTTTCAGTGTGGTACCACACTACAACGTGATCCAAACCTGAAAAAACCCAGGATCTGTTCAACAAGTATGTGAAAAACGCGAAAGTATGAGCCTGATGAGGGCAAATCCCAGACATATCCCAGACCTAACTTGCGTTGTCCTCTAAGATATTGATGGAAACCAGGTTTAATTGACTGTTTCAGTGTTGTACTTCATTACTACGTGATGCAATCCAGAAAAAGCCCAGGATCTAGCCATCAAGTATGAGAAATATGCGAAAGAATGAGCCTGATGAGAGCAAATCCCAGACCTAACCTAGACCTAACATGCGTTATCCTCTAAAATATTGAGCGAAACCAGGTTTAATGGACTGTTTCAGTGTGGTACCACACTACTTCGTGATCCAAACCAGAAAAAACCCAGGATCTGTTCAACAAGTATGTGAAAAACGCGAAACTGTGAGCCTGATGAGGGCAAATCTTAGACCTTACCCAGACCTAAGATGCGTTATCCACTAAAATATTTATCCAGACCAGGTATCATTGAATGTTTCAGTGTGGTACAACTTTACTACGTGATCCACTCCAGAACTAGCCCAGGATCTAGCCATGAAGTATGAGAAATATGCGAAAGTAAGAGCCTGATGGGGGCAAATCCTAGACCTATCCCAGACCTAACTTGCGTTATCCTCTAAAATATTGATCGAAACCAGGTTTGATTGACTGTTTCAGCGTGGTACCACATTACTACGTGATACAATCCAGAAACAGCCCAGGATCTAGCCATGAAGTATGAGAAATATGCGAAAGTATGAGCCTGATGAGGGCAAATCCTAGACGTAACCTAGACCTAACATGAATTATTCTCTAAAATATTTATCAAAACCAGGTTTAATTGACTGTTTCAGTGTGGTACCACATAACTACGTGATCCAATCCAGAAATAGCCCAGGATCTAGCCATGAAGTATGAGAAATATGCGAAAGTATGAGCCTGATGAGGGCAAATCCTAGACCTAACCCAGACCTAACATGCGTTATCCTCTAAAATATTGATCGCAACCAGGTTTAATGGACTGTTTCAGTGTGGTACCACATTACTACGTGATCCAAACCAGAAAAAACCCAGGATCCGTTCAACAAGTATGTGAAGAATGCGAAAGTATGAGTCTGATGAGTGAAAATCCCAGACCTAACCTAGACCTAACATGCGTTATCCTCTAAAATATTGATCCAAACCAGGTTTAATGGACTGTTTCAGTGTGGTTCCACACTACTACGTGATCCAAACCAGAAAAAACCCAGGATCTGTTCAACAAGTATGTGAAAAACGCGAAAGTATGAGCCTGATGAGGGCAAATCCCAGACATACCCCAGACCTAACATGCGTTATCCTCAATAATATTGATGGAAACCAGGTTTAATTGACTGTTTCAGTGTGGTCCCACATTACTACGTGATCCAAACCAGAAAAAACCCAGGATCAGTTCAACAAGTATGTGAAGAATGCGAAAGTATGAGTCTGATGAGTGAAAATCCCAGACCTAACCTAGACCTAGCATGCGTTATCCTCAAAAATATTGATCGAAACCTGGTTTAATCGTCTGTTTCAGTGTGGTACCACATTACAATGTGATCCAAACCAGAAAATAACCGAGGATCTGTTCAACGAGTATGTTAAGTGTGCGAAAGTATGAGTCTGATGAGGTCAAATCCCAGACCAATCCCAGACTTAACTTGCGCTATCCTCTAAAATATTGATCGAGACCAGGTTTAATCGACTGTTTCAGTGTGGTACCACATTACTACGTGATCCAAACCAGAAAAAACCCATGATCCGTTCAACAAGTATGTGAAGAATGCGAAAGTATGAGTCTGATGAGAGAAAATCCCAGACCTAACCTAGACCTAACGTGCGTTATCCACTAAAATATTGATCCAAACCAGGTTTAATGGACTGTTTCAGTGTGGTACCACACTACTACGTGATCCACACCAGAAAAAACCCAAGATCCGTTCAACAAGTATGTGAAGAATGCGAAAGTATGAGTCTGATGAGTGAAAATCCCAGGCCTAACCTAGACCTAACATGCGTTATCCTCAATAATATTGATGGAAACCAGGTTTAATTGAGTGTTTCAGTGTTGTACTTCATTACTACGTGATGCAATCCAGAAAAAGCCCAGGATCTGTTCAACAAGTATGTGAAAAACGCGAAAGTATGAGCCTGATGAGGGCCAATCCAAGACCTAACCCAGGCCTAACATGAATTATTCTCTAAAATATTGATCGAAACCAGGTTTAATTGACTGTTTCAGTGTGGTCCCACATTACTTCGTGATCCAAACCAGAAAAAACCCAGGATCCGTTAAACAAGTATGTGAAGAATGCGAAAGTATGAGCCTGGTGAGGGCAAGTCCAAGACCTATCCCAGACCTAACTTGCGTTGTCCTCTAAGATATTGATGGAAACCAGGTTTAATTGACTGTTTCAGTGTTGTACTTCATTACTACGTGATGCAATCCAGAAAAAGCCCAGGATCTAGCCATCAAGTATGAGAAATATGCGAAAGAATGAGCCTGATGAGAAGCAAATCCCAGACCTAACCTAGACCTAACATGAATTATTCTCTAAAATATTGATCGAAACCAGGTTTAATTGACTGTTTCAGTGTAATCCCACATTACTACGTGATCCAAACCAGAAAAAACCCATGATCGGTTCAACAAGTATGTGAAGAATGCGAAAGTATGAGTCTGATGAGTGAAAATCCCAGACCTAACCTAGACCTAGCATGCGTTATCCTCAAAAATATTGATCGAAACCTGGTTTAATCGACTGTTTCAGTGTGGTACCACATTACAATGTGAGCCAAACCAGAAAATAACCCAGGATCTGTTCAACGAGTATGTGAAGTGTGCGAAAGTATGAGTCTGATGAGGTCAAATTCCAAACCAATCCCAGACTTAACTTGCGTTATCCTCTAAAATATTTATCGAGACCAGGTTTAATCGACTGTTTCAGTGTGGTACCACATTACTACGTGATCCAAACCAGAAAAAACCCATGATCCGTTCAACAAGTATGTGAAGAATGCGAAAGTATGAGTCTGATGAGTGAAAATCCCAGGGCTAACCTAGACCTAACATACGTTATCCACTAAAATATTGATCAAAACCAGGTTTAATCGACTGTTTCAGTGTGGTATCACACTACTACGTGACCCAAACCAGAAAAATCCCATGATCTGTTCAACAAGTATGTGAAAAACGCGAAAGTATGAGCCTGATGAGGGCCAATCCAAGACCTAACCCAGGCCTAACATGAATTATTCTCTAAAATATTGATCGAAACCAGGTTTAATTGACTGTTTCAGTGTGGTCCCACATTACTTCGTGATCCAAACCAGAAAAAACCCATGATCCGTTCAACAAGTATGTGAAGAATGCGAAAGTATGAGTCTGATCTGTGAAAATCTCAGGCCTTACCTAGACCTAACTTGCGTTGTCCTCTAAAATAGTGATGGAAACCAGGTTTCATTGACTGTTTCAGTGTGGTACTACATTACTACGTGATGGAATCCAGAAAAAGCCCAGGATCTAGCCATCAAGTATGAGAAATATGCGAAAGAATGAGCCTGATGAGAGCAAATCCCAGACCTAACCTAGGCCTAACATGCGTTATCCTCTAAAATATTGAGCGAAACCAGGTTTAATTGACTGTTTCAGTGTTGTACTTCATTACTACGTGATGCAATCCAGAAAAAGCCCAGGATCTACCCTTCAAGTATGAGAAATATGCGAAAGAATGAGCCTGATGAGAGCAAATCCCAGACCTAACCTAGACCTAACATGAATTATTCTCTAAAATATTGATCGAAACCAGGTTTAATCGACTGTTTCAGTGTGGTACCACATTACTACGTGATCCAAACCAGAAAAAACCCAGGATCCGTTAAACAAGTATGTGAAGAATGCGAAAGTATGAGTCTGATGAGTGAAAATCCCAGGGCTAACCTAGCCCTAACATGCGTTATCCACTAAAATATTGATCGAAACCAGGTTTAATCGACTGTTTCAGTGTGGTATCACACTACTACGTGACCCAAACCAGAAAAAACCCATGATCTGTTCAACAAGTATGTGAAAAACGCGAAAGTATGAGCCTGATGAGGGCAAATCCCAGACCTATCCCAGACCTAACTTGCGTTATCCTCTAAAATATTGATCGAAACTAGGTTTAATTGACCGTTTCAGTGTGGTACCTCATTACTACGTGATCCAAACCAGAAAAAACCCAGGATCCGTTCAACAAGTATGTGAAGAATGCGAAAGTATGAGTCTGATGAGTGAAAATCCCAGGGCTAACCTAGACCTAACATGCGTCATCCTCTAAAATATTGATCAAAACCAGGTTTAATGGACTGTTTCAGTGTGGTACCACACTACAACGTGATCCAAACCTGAAAAAACCCAGGATCTGTTCAACAAGTATGTGAAAAACGCGAAAGTATGAGCCTGATGAGGGCAAATCCCAGACATATCCCAGACCTAACTTGCGTTGTCCTCTAAGATATTGATGGAAACCAGGTTTAATTGACTGTTTCAGTGTTGTACTTCATTACTACGTGATGCAATCCAGAAAAAGCCCAGGATCTAGCCATCAAGTACGAGAAATATGCGAAAGAATGAGGCTGATGAGAGCAAATCCCAGACCTAACCTAGACCTAACATGCGTTATCCTCTAAAATATTGAGCGAAACCAGGTTTAATGGACTGTTTCAGTGTGGTACCACACTACTTCGTGATCCAAACCAGAAAAAACCCAGGATCTGTTCAACAAGTATGTGAAAAACGCGAAACTGTGAGCCTGATGAGGGCAAATCTTAGACCTTACCCAGACCTAAGATGCGTTATCCACTAAAATATTTATCCAGACCAGGTATCATTGAATGTTTCAGTGTGGTACAACTTTACTACGTGATCCACTCCAGAACTAGCCCAGGATCTAGCCATGAAGTATGAGAAATATGCGAAAGTAAGAGCCTGATGAGGACAAATCCTAGACCTATCCCAGACCTAACTTGCGTTATCCTCTAAAATATTGATCGAAACCAGGTTTGATTGACTGTTTCAGCGTGGTACCACATTACTACGTGATACAATCCAGAAACAGCCCAGGATCTAGCCATGAAGTATGAGAAATATGCGAAAGTATGAGCCTGATGAGGGCAAATCCTAGACGTAACCTAGACCTAACATGAATTATTCTCTAAAATATTTATCAAAACCAGGTTTAATTGACTGTTTCAGTGTGGTACCACATTACTACGTGATCCAATCCAGAAATAGCCCAGGATCTAGCCATGAAGTATGAGAAATATGCGAAAGTATGAGCCTGATGAGGGCAAATCCTAGACCTAACCCAGACCTAACATGCGTTATCCTCTAAAATATTGATCGCAACCAGGTTTAATGGACTGTTTCAGTGTGGTACCACATTACTACGTGATCCAAACCAGAAAAAACCCAGGATCCGTTCAACAAGTATGTGAAGAATGCGAAAGTATGAGTCTGATGAGTGAAAATCCCAGACCTAACCTAGACCTAACATGCGTTATCCTCTAAAATATTGATCCAAACCAGGTTTAATGGACTGTTTCAGTGTGGTTCCACACTACTACGTGATCCAAACCAGAAAAAACCTAGGATCTGTTCAACAAGTATGTGAAAAACGCGAAAGTATGAGCCTGATGAGGGCAAATCCCAGACATACCCCAGACCTAACATGCGTTATCCTCAATAATATTGATGGAAACCAGGTTTAATTGACTGTTTCAGTGTGGTCCCACATTACTACGTGATCCAAACCAGAAAAAACCCAGGATCAGTTCAACAAGTATGTGAAGAATGCGAAAGTATGAGTCTGATGAGTGAAAATCCCAGACCTAACCTAGACCTAGCATGCGTTATCCTCAAAAATATTGATCGAAACCTGGTTTAATCGTCTGTTTCAGTGTGGTACCACATTACAATGTGATCCAAACCAGAAAATAACCGAGGATCTGTTCAACGAGTATGTTAAGTGTGCGAAAGTATGAGTCTGATGAGGTCAAATCCCAGACCAATCCCAGACTTAACTTGCGCTATCCTCTAAAATATTGATCGAGACCAGGTTTAATCGACTGTTTCAGTGTGGTACCACATTACTACGTGATCCAAACCAGAAAAAACCCATGATCCGTTCAACAAGTATGTGAAGAATGCGAAAGTATGAGTCTGATGAGAGAAAATCCCAGACCTAACCTAGACCTAACGTGCGTTATCCACTAAAATATTGATCCAAACCAGGTTTAATGGACTGTTTCAGTGTGGTACCACACTACTACGTGATCCACACCAGAAAAAACCCAAGATCCGTTCAACAAGTATGTGAAGAATGCGAAAGTATGAGTCTGATGAGTGAAAATCCCAGGCCTAACCTAGACCTAACATGCGTTATCCTCAATAATATTGATGGAAACCAGGTTTAATTGAGTGTTTCAGTGTTGTACTTCATTACTACGTGATGCAATCCAGAAAAAGCCCAGGATCTGTTCAACAAGTATGTGAAAAACGCGAAAGTATGAGCCTGATGAGGGCCAATCCAAGACCTAACCCAGGCCTAACATGAATTATTCTCTAAAATATTGATCGAAACCAGGTTTAATTGACTGTTTCAGTGTGGTCCCACATTACTTCGTGATCCAAACCAGAAAAAACCCAGGATCCGTTAAACAAGTATGTGAAGAATGCGAAAGTATGAGCCTGGTGAGGGCAAGTCCAAGACCTATCCCAGACCTAACTTGCGTTGTCCTCTAAGATATTGATGGAAACCAGGTTTAATTGACTGTTTCAGTGTTGTACTTCATTACTACGTGATGCAATCCAGAAAAAGCCCAGGATCTAGCCATCAAGTATGAGAAATATGCGAAAGAATGAGCCTGATGAGAAGCAAATCCCAGACCTAACCTAGACCTAACATGAATTATTCTCTAAAATATTGATCGAAACCAGGTTTAATTGACTGTTTCAGTGTAATCCCACATTACTACGTGATCCAAACCAGAAAAAACCCATGATCGGTTCAACAAGTATGTGAAGAATGCGAAAGTATGAGTCTGATGAGTGAAAATCCCAGACCTAACCTAGACCTAGCATGCGTTATCCTCAAAAATATTGATCGAAACCTGGTTTAATCGACTGTTTCAGTGTGGTACCACATTACAATGTGAGCCAAACCAGAAAATAACCCAGGATCTGTTCAACGAGTATGTGAAGTGTGCGAAAGTATGAGTCTGATGAGGTCAAATTCCAAACCAATCCCAGACTTAACTTGCGTTATCCTCTAAAATATTTATCGAGACCAGGTTTAATCGACTGTTTCAGTGTGGCACCACATTACTACGTGATCCAAACCAGAAAAAACCCATGATCCGTTCAACAAGTATGTGAAGAATGCGAAAGTATGAGTCTGATGAGTGAAAATCCCAGGGCTATCCTAGACCTAACATACGTTATCCACTAAAATATTGATCGAAACCAGGTTTAATCGACTGTTTCAGTGTGGTATCACACTACTACGTGACCCAAACCAGAAAAATCCCATGATCTGTTCAACAAGTATGTGAAAAACGCGAAAGTATGAGCCTGATGAGGGCCAATCCAAGACCTAACCCAGGCCTAACATGAATTATTCTCTAAAATATTGATCGAAACCAGGTTTAATTGACTGTTTCAGTGTGGTCCCACATTACTTCGTGATCCAAACCAGAAAAAACCCATGATCCGTTCAACAAGTATGTGAAGAATGCGAAAGTATGAGCCTGATGAGGGCAAATCCCAGACATATCCCAGTCCTAACTTGCGTTGTCCTCTAAGATATTGATGGAAACCAGGTTTAAATGATTGTTTCAGTGTTGTACTTCATTACTACGTGATGCAATCCAGAAAAAGCCCAGGATCTACCCATCAAGTATGAGAAATATGCGAAAGAATGAGCCTGATGAGAGCAAATCCCAGACCTAACCTAGACCTAACATGAATTATTCTCTAAAATATTGATCGAAACCAGGTTTAATCGACTGTTTCAGTGTGGTACCACATTACTACGTGATCCAAACCAGAAAAAACCCATGATCCGTTCAACAAGTATGTGAAGAATGCGAAAGTATGAGTCTGATGAGTGAAAATCCCAGACCTAACCTAGACCTAACATGCGTTATCCTCTAAAATATTGATCCAAACCAGGTTTAATGGACTGTTTCAGTGTGGTTCCACACTACTACGTGATCCAAACCAGAAAAAACCCAGGATCTGTTCAACAAGTATGTGAAAAACGCGAAAGTATGAGCCTGATGAGGGCAAATCCCAGACATACCCCAGACCTAACATGCGTTATCCTCAATAATATTGATGGAAACCAGGTTTAATTGACTGTTTCAGTGTGGTCCCACATTACTACGTGATCCAAACCAGAAAAAACCCAGGATCAGTTCAACAAGTATGTGAAGAATGCGAAAGTATGAGTCTGATGAGTGAAAATCCCAGACCTAACCTAGACCTAACATGCGTTATCCTCTAAAATATTGATCCAAACCAGGTTTAATGGACTGTCTCAGTGTGGTACCACACTACTACGTGATCCAAACCAGAAGAAACCCAGGATCTGTTCAACAAGTATGTGAAAAACGCGAAAGTATGAGCCTGATGAGGGCAAATCCCAGACATATCCCAGACCTAACTTGCGTTGTCCTCTAAGATATTGATGGAAACCAGGTTTAATTGACTGTTTCAGTGTAATCCCACATTACTACGTGATCCAAACCAGAAAAAACCCATGATCCGTTCAACAAGTATGTGAAGAATGCGAAAGTATGAGTCTGATGAGTGAAAATCCCAGACCTAACCTAGACCTAACATGCGTTATCCTCTAAAATATTGATCCAAACCAGGTTTAATGGACTGTCTCAGTGTGGTACCACACTACTACGTGATCCAAACCAGAAGAAACCCAGGATCTGTTCAACAAGTATGTGAAAAACGCGAAAGTATGAGCCTGATGAGGGCAAATCCCAGACATATCCCAGACCTAACTTGCGTTGTCCTCTAAGATATTGATGGAAACCAGGTTTAATTGACTGTTTCAGTGTGGTCCCACATTACTACGTGACCCAAACCAGAAAAAACCCATGATCTGTTCAACAAGTATGTGAAAAACGCGAAAGTATGAGCCTGATGAGGGCAAATCCCAGACCTATCCCAGACCTAACTTGCGTTATCCTCTAAAATATTGATCGAAACTAGGTTTAATTGACCGTTTCAGTGTGGTACCTCATTACTACGTGATCCAAACCAGAAAAAACCCAGGATCCGTTCAACAAGTATGTGAAGAATGCGAAAGTATGAGTCTGATGAGTGAAAATCCCAGGGCTAACCTAGACCTAACATGCGTCATCCTCTAAAATATTGATCAAAACCAGGTTTAATGGACTGTTTCAGTGTGGTACCACACTACAACGTGATCCAAACCTGAAAAAACCCAGGATCTGTTCAACAAGTATGTGAAAAACGCGAAAGTATGAGCCTGATGAGGGCAAATCCCAGACATATCCCAGACCTAACTTGCGTTGTCCTCTAAGATATTGATGGAAACCAGGTTTAATTGACTGTTTCAGTGTTGTACTTCATTACTACGTGATGCAATCCAGAAAAAGCCCAGGATCTAGCCATCAAGTACGAGAAATATGCGAAAGAATGAGGCTGATGAGAGCAAATCCCAGACCTAACCTAGACCTAACATGCGTTATCCTCTAAAATATTGAGCGAAACCAGGTTTAATGGACTGTTTCAGTGTGGTACCACACTACTTCGTGATCCAAACCAGAAAAAACCCAGGATCTGTTCAACAAGTATGTGAAAAACGCGAAACTGTGAGCCTGATGAGGGCAAATCTTAGACCTTACCCAGACCTAAGATGCGTTATCCACTAAAATATTTATCCAGACCAGGTATCATTGAATGTTTCAGTGTGGTACAACTTTACTACGTGATCCACTCCAGAACTAGCCCAGGATCTAGCCATGAAGTATGAGAAATATGCGAAAGTAAGAGCCTGATGAGGACAAATCCTAGACCTATCCCAGACCTAACTTGCGTTATCCTCTAAAATATTGATCGAAACCAGGTTTGATTGACTGTTTCAGCGTGGTACCACATTACTACGTGATACAATCCAGAAACAGCCCAGGATCTAGCCATGAAGTATGAGAAATATGCGAAAGTATGAGCCTGATGAGGGCAAATCCTAGACGTAACCTAGACCTAACATGAATTATTCTCTAAAATATTTATCAAAACCAGGTTTAATTGACTGTTTCAGTGTGGTACCACATTACTACGTGATCCAATCCAGAAATAGCCCAGGATCTAGCCATGAAGTATGAGAAATATGCGAAAGTATGAGCCTGATGAGGGCAAATCCTAGACCTAACCCAGACCTAACATGCGTTATCCTCTAAAATATTGATCGCAACCAGGTTTAATGGACTGTTTCAGTGTGGTACCACATTACTACGTGATCCAAACCAGAAAAAACCCAGGATCCGTTCAACAAGTATGTGAAGAATGCGAAAGTATGAGTCTGATGAGTGAAAATCCCAGACCTAACCTAGACCTAACATGCGTTATCCTCTAAAATATTGATCCAAACCAGGTTTAATGGACTGTTTCAGTGTGGTTCCACACTACTACGTGATCCAAACCAGAAAAAACCCAGGATCTGTTCAACAAGTATGTGAAAAACGCGAAAGTATGAGCCTGATGAGGGCAAATCCCAGACATACCCCAGACCTAACATGCGTTATCCTCAATAATATTGATGGAAACCAGGTTTAATTGACTGTTTCAGTGTGGTCCCACATTACTACGTGATCCAAACCAGAAAAAACCCAGGATCAGTTCAACAAGTATGTGAAGAATGCGAAAGTATGAGTCTGATGAGTGAAAATCCCAGACCTAACCTAGACCTAGCATGCGTTATCCTCAAAAATATTGATCGAAACCTGGTTTAATCGTCTGTTTCAGTGTGGTACCACATTACAATGTGATCCAAACCAGAAAATAACCGAGGATCTGTTCAACGAGTATGTTAAGTGTGCGAAAGTATGAGTCTGATGAGGTCAAATCCCAGACCAATCCCAGACTTAACTTGCGCTATCCTCTAAAATATTGATCGAGACCAGGTTTAATCGACTGTTTCAGTGTGGTACCACATTACTACGTGATCCAAACCAGAAAAAACCCATGATCCGTTCAACAAGTATGTGAAGAATGCGAAAGTATGAGTCTGATGAGAGAAAATCCCAGACCTAACCTAGACCTAACGTGCGTTATCCACTAAAATATTGATCCAAACCAGGTTTAATGGACTGTTTCAGTGTGGTACCACACTACTACGTGATCCACACCAGAAAAAACCCAAGATCCGTTCAACAAGTATGTGAAGAATGCGAAAGTATGAGTCTGATGAGTGAAAATCCCAGGCCTAACCTAGACCTAACATGCGTTATCCTCAATAATATTGATGGAAACCAGGTTTAATTGAGTGTTTCAGTGTTGTACTTCATTACTACGTGATGCAATCCAGAAAAAGCCCAGGATCTGTTCAACAAGTATGTGAAAAACGCGAAAGTATGAGCCTGATGAGGGCCAATCCAAGACCTAACCCAGGCCTAACATGAATTATTCTCTAAAATATTGATCGAAACCAGGTTTAATTGACTGTTTCAGTGTGGTCCCACATTACTTCGTGATCCAAACCAGAAAAAACCCAGAATCCGTTAAACAAGTATGTGAAGAATGCGAAAGTATGAGCCTGGTGAGGGCAAGTCCAAGACCTATCCCAGACCTAACTTGCGTTGTCCTCTAAGATATTGATGGAAACCAGGTTTAATTGACTGTTTCAGTGTTGTACTTCATTACTACGTGATGCAATCCAGAAAAAGCCCAGGATCTAGCCATCAAGTATGAGAAATATGCGAAAGAATGAGCCTGATGAGAAGCAAATCCCAGACCTAACCTAGACCTAACATGAATTATTCTCTAAAATATTGATCGAAACCAGGTTTAATTGACTGTTTCAGTGTAATCCCACATTACTACGTGATCCAAACCAGAAAAAACCCATGATCGGTTCAACAAGTATGTGAAGAATGCGAAAGTATGAGTCTGATGAGTGAAAATCCCAGACATACCCCAGACCTAACATGCGTTATCCTCAATAATATTGATGGAAACCAGGTTTAATTGACTGTTTCAGTGTGGTCCCACATTACTACGTGATCCAAACCAGAAAAAACCCAGGATCAGTTCAACAAGTATGTGAAGAATGCGAAAGTATGAGTCTGATGAGTGAAAATCCCAGACCTAACCTAGACCTAACATGCGTTATCCTCTAAAATATTGATCCAAACCAGGTTTAATGGACTGTCTCAGTGTGGTACCACACTACTACGTGATCCAAACCAGAAGAAACCCAGGATCTGTTCAACAAGTATGTGAAAAACGCGAAAGTATGAGCCTGATGAGGGCAAATCCCAGACATATCCCAGACCTAACTTGCGTTGTCCTCTAAGATATTGATGGAAACCAGGTTTAATTGACTGTTTCAGTGTAATCCCACATTACTACGTGATCCAAACCAGAAAAAACCCATGATCCGTTCAACAAGTATGTGAAGAATGCGAAAGTATGAGTCTGATGAGTGAAAATCCCAGACCTAACCTAGACCTAACATGCGTTATCCTCTAAAATATTGATCCAAACCAGGTTTAATGGACTGTCTCAGTGTGGTACCACACTACTACGTGATCCAAACCAGAAGAAACCCAGGATCTGTTCAACAAGTATGTGAAAAACGCGAAAGTATGAGCCTGATGAGGGCAAATCCCAGACATATCCCAGACCTAACTTGCGTTGTCCTCTAAGATATTGATGGAAACCAGGTTTAATGGACTGTCTCAGTGTGGTACCACACTACTACGTGATCCAAACCAGAAGAAACCCAGGATCTGTTCAACAAGTATGTGAAAAACGCGAAAGTATGAGCCTGATGAGGGCAAATCCCAGACATACCCCAGACCTAACATGCGTTATCCTCAATAATATTGATGGAAACCAGGTTTAATTGACTGTTTCAGTGTGGTCCCACATTACTACGTGATCCAAACCAGAAAAAACCCAGGATCAGTTCAACAAGTATGTGAAGAATGCGAAAGTATGAGTCTGATGAGTGAAAATCCCAGACCTAACCTAGACCTAACATGCGTTATCCTCTAAAATATTGATCCAAACCAGGTTTAATGGACTGTCTCAGTGTGGTACCACACTACTACGTGATCCAAACCAGAAGAAACCCAGGATCTGTTCAACAAGTATGTGAAAAACGCGAAAGTATGAGCCTGATGAGGGCAAATCCCAGACATATCCCAGACCTAACTTGCGTTGTCCTCTAAGATATTGATGGAAACCAGGTTTAATTGACTGTTTCAGTGTAATCCCACATTACTACGTGATCCAAACCAGAAAAAACCCATGATCCGTTCAACAAGTATGTGAAGAATGCGAAAGTATGAGTCTGATGAGTGAAAATCCCAGACCTAACCTAGACCTAACATGCGTTATCCTCTAAAATATTGATCCAAACCAGGTTTAATGGACTGTCTCAGTGTGGTACCACACTACTACGTGATCCAAACCAGAAGAAACCCAGGATCTGTTCAACAAGTATGTGAAAAACGCGAAAGTATGAGCCTGATGAGGGCAAATCCCAGACATATCCCAGACCTAACTTGCGTTGTCCTCTAAGATATTGATGGAAACCAGGTTTAATTGACTGTTTCAGTGTGGTCCCACATTACTACGTGACCCAAACCAGAAAAAACCCATGATCTGTTCAACAAGTATGTGAAAAACGCGAAAGTATGAGCCTGATGAGGGCAAATCCCAGACCTATCCCAGACCTAACTTGCGTTATCCTCTAAAATATTGATCGAAACTAGGTTTAATTGACCGTTTCAGTGTGGTACCTCATTACTACGTGATCCAAACCAGAAAAAACCCAGGATCCGTTCAACAAGTATGTGAAGAATGCGAAAGTATGAGTCTGATGAGTGAAAATCCCAGGGCTAACCTAGACCTAACATGCGTCATCCTCTAAAATATTGATCAAAACCAGGTTTAATGGACTGTTTCAGTGTGGTACCACACTACAACGTGATCCAAACCTGAAAAAACCCAGGATCTGTTCAACAAGTATGTGAAAAACGCGAAAGTATGAGCCTGATGAGGGCAAATCCCAGACATATCCCAGAAGAAACCCAGGATCTGTTCAACAAGTATGTGAAAAACGCGAAAGTATGAGCCTGATGAGGGCAAATCCCAGACATATCCCAGACCTAACTTGCGTTGTCCTCTAAGATATTGATGGAAACCAGGTTTAATTGACTGTTTCAGTGTGGTCCCACATTACTACGTGATCCAAACCAGAAAAAACCCATGATCCGTTCAACAAGTATGTGAAGAATGCGAAAGTATGAGTCTGATGAGTGAAAATCCCAGACCTAACCTAGACCTAGCATGCGTTATCCTCAAAAATATTGATCGAAACCTGGTTTAATCGACTGTTTCAGTGTGGTACCACATTACAATGTGAGCCAAACCAGAAAATAACCCAGGATCTGTTCAACGAGTATGTGAAGTGTGCGAAAGTATGAGTCTGATGAGGTCAAATCCCAAACCAATCCCAGACTTAACTTGCGTTATCCTCTAAAATATTTATCGAGACCAGGTTTAATCGACTGTTTCAGTGTGGTACCACATTACTACGTGATCCAAACCAGAAAAAACCCATGATCCGTTCAACAAGTATGTGAAGAATGCGAAAGTATGAGTCTGATGAGTGAAAATCCCAGGGCTAACCTAGACCTAACATACGTTATCCACTAAAATATTGATCGAAACCAGGTTTAGTCGACTGTTTCAGTGTGGTATCACACTACTACGTGACCCAAACCAGAAAAATCCCATGATCTGTTCAACAAGTATGTGAAAAACGCGAAAGTATGAGCCTGATGAGGGCAAATCCCAAACCAATCCCAGACTTAACTTGCGTTATCCTCTAAAATATTGATCGAGACCAGGTTTAATCGACCGTTTCAGTGTGGTACCTCATTACTACGTGATCCAAACCAGAAAAAACCCAGGATCCGTTCAACAAGTATGTGAAGAAAGCGAAAGTATGAGTCTGATCAGTGAAAATCTCAGGCCTTACCTAGTCCTAACTTGCGTTGTCCTCTAAAATAGTGATGGAAACCAGGTTTCATTGACTGTTTCAGTGTGGTACTACATTACTACGTGATGGAATCCAGAAAAAGCCCAGGATCTAGCCATCAAGTATGAGGAATATGCGAAAGAATGAGCCTGATGAGAGCAAATCCCAGACCTAACCTAGGCCTAACATGCGTTATCCTCTAAAATATTGAGCGAAACCAGGTTTAATGGACTGTTTCAGTGTGGTACCACACTACTTCGTGATCCAAACCAGACAAAACCCAGGATCTGTTCAACAAGAATGTGAAAAACGCGAAACTGTGAGCCTGATGAGGGCAAATCTTAGACCTAACCCAGACCTAAGATGCGTTATCCTCTAAAATATTTAGCCAGACCAGGTTTCATTGAATGTTTCAGTGTGGTACCACTTTACTACGTGATCCAATCCAGAAATAGCCCAGGATCTAGCCATGAAGTATGAGAAATATGCGAAAGTATGAGCCTGATGAGGGCAAATCCCAGACATATCCCAGTCCTAGCTTGCGTTGTCCTCTAAGATATTGATGGAAACCAGGTTTAATTGACTGTTTCAGTGTTGTACTTCATTACTACGTGATGCAATCCAGAAAAAGCCCAGGATCTACCCATCAAGTATGAGAAATATGCGAAAGAATGAGCCTGATGAGAGCAAATCCCAGACCTAACCTAGACCTAACATGAATTATTCTCTAAAATATTGATCGAAACCAGGTTTAATCGACAGTTTCAGTGTGGTACCACATTACTACGTGATCCAAACCAGAAAAAACCCATGATCCGTTCAACAAGTATGTGAAGAATGCGAAAGTATGAGTCTGATGAGTGAAAATCCCAGACCTAACCTAGACCTAACATGCGTTATCCTCTAAAATATTGATCCAAACCAGGTTTAATGGACTGTTTCAGTGTGGTTCCACACTACTACGTGATCTAAACCAGAAAAAACCTTGGATCTGCTCAACAAGTATGTGAAAAACGCGAAAGTATGAGCCTGATGAGGGCAAATCCCAGACATACCCCAGACCTAACATGCGTTATCCTCAATAATATTGATGGAAACCAGGTTTAATTGACTGTTTCAGTGTGGTCCCACATTACTACGTGATCCAAACCAGAAAAAACCCGGGATCAGTTCAACAAGTATGTGAAGAATCCGAAAGTATGAGTCTGATGAGTGAAAATCCCAGACCTAACCTAGACCTAGCATGCGTTATCCTCAAAAATATTGATCGAAACCTGGTTTAATCGTCTGTTTCAGTGTGGTACCACATTACAATGTGATCCAAACCAGAAAATAACCCAGGATCTGTTCAACGAGTATGTTAAGTGTGCGAAAGTATGAGTCTGATGAGGTCAAATCCCAGACCAATCCCAGACTTAACTTGCGCTATCCTCTAAAATATTGATCGAGACCAGGTTTAATCGACTGTTTCAGTGTGGTACCACATTACTACGTGATCCAAACCAGAAACAACCCATGATCCGTTCAACAAGTATGTGAAGAATGCGAAAGTATGAGTCTGATGAGAGAAAATCCCAGACCTAACCTAGACCTAACGTGCGTTATCCTCTAAAATATTGATCCAAACCAGGTTTAATGGACTGTTTCAGTGTGGTACCACACTACTACGTGATCCACACCAGAAAAAACCCAAGATCCGTTCAACAAGTATGTGAAGAATGCGAAAGTATGAGTCTGATGAGTGAAAATCCCAGGCCTGACCTAGACCTAACATGCGTTATCCTCAATAATATTGATGGAAACCAGGTTTAATTGAGTGTTTCAGTGTTGTACTTCATTACTACGTGATGCAATCCAGAAAAAGCCCAGGATCTGTTCAAAAAGTATGTGAAAAACGCGAAAGTATGAGCCTGATGAGGGCCAATCCAAGACCTAACCCAGGCCTAACATGAATTATTCTCTAAAATATTGATCGAAACCAGGTTTAATTGACTGTTTCAGTGTGGTCCCACATTACTTCGTGATCCAAACCAGAAAAAACCCAGGATCCGTTAAACAAGTATGTGAAGAATGCGAAAGTATGAGCCTGATGAGTGAAAATCCCAGGCCTAACCTAGACCTAACATGCGTTATCCTCTAAAATATTGATCGAAACCTGGTTTAATCGACTGTTTCAGTGTGGTACCACATTACTACGTGATCCAAACCAGAAAAGACCCAGGATCCGTTCAACAAGTATGTGAAGAATGCGAAAGTATGAGTCTGATGAGTGAAAATCCCAGACCTAACCTACACCTAACATGCGTTATCCTCTAAAATATTGATCCAAACCAGGTTTAATGGACTGTCTCAGTGTGGTACCACACTACTACGTGATCCAAACCAGAAGAAACCCAGGATCTGTTCAACAAGTATGTGAATAACGCGAAAGTATGAGCCTGATGAGGGCAAATCCCAGACATATCCCAGACCTAACTTGCGTTGTCCTCTAAGATATTGATGGAAACCAGGTTTAATTGACTGTTTCAGTGTGGTCCCACATTACTACGTGATCCAAACCAGAAAAAACCCAGGATCAGTTCAACAAGTATGTGAAGAATGCGAAAGTATGGCTCTGATGAGTGAAAATCCCTGTGCTAACCTAAACCTAACATGCGTTATCCACTAAAATATTGATCGAAGCCAGGTTTAATCGACTGTTTCAGTGTGGTATCACACTACTACGTGACCCAAACCAGAAATAACCCATGATCTGTTCAACAAGTATGTGAAAAACGCGAAAGTATGAGCCTGATGAGGGCAAATCCCAGACCTATCCCAGACCTAACTTGCGTTATCCTCTAAAATATTGATCGAAACCAGGTTTAATTGACCGTTTCAGTGTGGTACCACATTACTACGTGATCCAAACCAGAACAAACCCAGGATCTGTTCAACAAGTATGTGAAAAACGCGAAAGTATGAGCCTGGTGAGGGCAAGTCCAAGACCTATCCCAGACCTAACTTGCGTTGTCCTCTAAGATATTGATGGAAACCAGGTTTAATTGACTGTTTCAGTGTTGTACTTCATTACTACGTGATGCAATCCAGAAAAAGCCCAGGATCTAGCCATCAAGTATGAGAAATATGCGAAAGAATGAGCCTGATGAGAGCAAATCCCAGACCTAACCTAGACCTAACATGAATTATTCTCTAAAATATTGATCGAAACCAGGTTTAATTGACTGTTTCAGTGTAATCCCACATTACTACGTGATCCAAACCAGAAAAAACCCATGATCCGTTCAACAAGTATGTGAAGAATGCGAAAGTATGAGTCTGATGAGTGAAAATCCCAGACCTAACCTAGACCTAGCATGCGTTATCCTCAAAAATATTGATCGAAACCTGGTTTAATCGACTGTTTCAGTGTGGTACCACATTACAATGTGAGCCAAACCAGAAAATAACCTAGGATCTGTTCAACGAGTATGTGAAGTGTGCGAAAGTATGAGTCTGATGAGGTCAAATCCCAAACCAATCCCAGACTTAACTTGCGTTATCCTCTAAAATATTGATCGAGACCAGGTTTAATCGACCGTTTCAGTGTGGTACCTCATTACTACGTGATCCAAACCAGAAAAAACCCAGGATCCGTTCAACAAGTATGTGAAGAAAGCGAAAGTATGAGTCTGATCAGTGAAAATCTCAGGCCTTACCTAGTCCTAACTTGCGTTGTCCTCTAAAATAGTGATGGAAACCAGGTTTCATTGACTGTTTCAGTGTGGTACTACATTACTACGTGATGGAATCCAGAAAAAGCCCAGGATCTAGCCATCAAGTATGAGGAATATGCGAAAGAATGAGCCTGATGAGAGCAAATCCCAGACCTAACCTAGGCCTAACATGCGTTATCCTCTAAAATATTGAGCGAAACCAGGTTTAATGGACTGTTTCAGTGTGGTACCACACTACTTCGTGATCCAAACCAGACAAAACCCAGGATCTGTTCAACAAGAATGTGAAAAACGCGAAACTGTGAGCCTGATGAGGGCATATCTTAGACCTAACCCAGACCTAAGATGCGTTATCCTCTAAAATATTTAGCCAGGCCAGGTTTCATTGAATGTTTCAGTGTGGTACCACTTTACTACGTGATCCAATCCAGAAATAGCCCAGGATCTAGCCATGAAGTATGAGAAATATGCGAAAGTATGAGCCTGATGAGGGCAAATCCCAGACATATCCCAGTCCTAGCTTGCGTTGTCCTCTAAGATATTGATGGAAACCAGGTTTAATTGACTGTTTCAGTGTTGTACTTCATTACTACGTGATCCAAACCTGAAAAAACCAGGATCTGTTCAACAAGTATGTGAAAAACGCGAAAGTATGAGCCTGATGAGGGCAAATCCCAGACATATCCCAGACCTAACTTGCGTTGTCCTCTAAGATATTGATGGAAACCAGGTTTAATTGACTGTTTCAGTGTTGTACTTCATTACTACGTGATGCAATCCAGAAAAAGCCCAGGATCTAGCCATCAAGTATGAGAAATATGCGAAAGAATGAGCCTGATCAGAGCAAATCCCAGACCTAACCTAGACCTAACATGCGTTATCCTCTAAAATATTGAGCGAAACCAGGTTTAATGGACTGTTTCAGTGTGGTACCACACTACTTCGTGATCCAAACCAGAAAAAACCCAGGATCTGTTCAACAAGTATGTGAAAAACGCGAAACTGTGAGCCTGATGAGGGCAAATCTTAGACCTTACCCAGACCTAAGATGCGTTATCCACTAAAATATTTATCCAGACCAGGTATCATTGAATGTTTCAGTGTGGTACAACTTTACTACGTGATCCACTCCAGAACTAGCCCAGGATCTAGCCATGAAGTATGAGAAATATGCGAAAGTAAGAGCCTGAGGAGGGCAAATCCTAGACCTATCCCAGACCTAACTTGCGTTATCCTCTAAAATATTGATCGAAACCAGGTTTAATTGACCGTTTCAGTGTGGTACCTCATTACTACGTGATCCAAACCAGAAAAAACCCAGGATCTGTTCAACAAGTATGTGAAGAATGCGAAAGTATGAGTCTGATCAGTGAAAATCCCAGGCCAAACCTAGACCTAACATGAGTTATACTCTAAAATATTGATCGAAACCTGGTTTAATCGACTGTTTCAGTGTGGTACCACATTACTATGTGATCCAAACCAGAAAATAACCCAGGATCTAGCCATCAAGTATGAGAAATATGCGAAAGAATGAGCCTGATGAGAGCAAATCCCAGACCTAACCTAGACCTAACATGAATTATTCTCTAAAATATTGATCGAAACCAGGTTTAATTGACTGTTTCAGTGTGGTACCACACTACTTCGTGATGAAAACCAGTCAAAACCCAGGATCTGTTCAACAAGAATGTGAAAAACGCGAAACTGTGAGCCTGATGAGGGCAAATCTTAGACCTAACCCAGACCTAAGATGCGTTATCCTCTAAAATATTTATCCAGACCAGGGTTCATTGAATGTTTCAGTGTGGTACCACTTTACTACGTGATCCAATCCAGAAAAAGCCCAGGATCTAGCCATGAAGTATGAGAAATATGCGAAAGTAAGAGCCTGATGAGGGCAAATCTTAGACCTAACCCAGACCTAAGATGCGTTATCCTCTAAAATATTTATCCAGACCAGGTTTCATTGAATGTTTCAGTGTGGTACCACTTTACTACGTGATCCAATCCAGAAATAGCCCAGGATCTAGCCATGAAGTATGAGAAATATGCGAAAGTAAGAGCCTGATGAGGGCAAATCCTAGACCTATCCCAGACCTAACTTGCGTTATCCTCTAAAATATTGATCGAAACCAGGTTTAATTGACTGTTTCAGCGTGGTACCACTTTACTACGTGATCCAATCCAGAAATAGCCCAGGATCTAGCCATGAAGTATGAGAAATATGCGAAAGTAAGAGCCTGATGAGGGCAAATCCTAGACCTATCCCAGACCTAACTTGCGTTATCCTCTAAAATATTGATCGAAACCAGGTTTAATTGACTGTTTCAGCGTGGTACCACATTACTACGTGATACAATCCAGAAACAGCCCAGGATCTGTTCAACATGTATGAGAAAAATGCGAAAGAAAGAGCCTGATAAGAGCAAATCCCAGACCTAACCTAGACCTAACATGAATTATTTTCTAAAATATTGATCGAAACCAGGTTTAATCGACTGCTTAAGTGTGGTACCACATTACTACGTGATCCAAACCAGAAAAAACCCAGGATCAGTTTAACAAGTATGTGAGGAATGCGAAAGTATGAGTCTAATGAGTGAAAATCCCAGTGCTAACCTAAACCTAGCATGCGTTATCCACTAAAATATTGATCGAAGCCAGGTTTAATCGACTGTTTCAGTGTGGTATCACACTACTACGTGACCCAAACCAGAAAATAACCCAGGATCTAGCCATCAACTATGAGAAATATGCGAAAGAATGAGCCTGATGAGAGCAAATCCCAAACCTAACCTAGACCTAACTTGCGTTATCCTCTAAAATTTTGATCGAAACCAGGTTTAATCGACTGCTTCAGTGTGGTACCACATTACTACGTGATCCAAACCAGAAAAAACCCAGGATCAGTTCAACAAGTATGTGAGGAATGCGAAAGTATGAGTCTAATGAGTGAAAATCCCAATGCTAACCTAAACCTAACATGCGTTATCCACTAAAATATTGATCGAAGCCAGGTTTAATCGACTGTTTCAGTGTGGTATCACACTACTACGTGACCCAAACCAGAAATAACCCATGATCTGTTCAACAAGTATGTGAAAAACGCGAAAGTATGAGCCTGATGAGGGCAAATCCCAGACCTATCCCAGACCTAACTTGCGTTATCCTCTAAAATATTGATCGAAACCAGGTTTAATTGACCGTTTCAGTGTGGTACCTCATTTCTACGTGATCCAAACCAGAAAAAACCCAGGATCCGTTCAACAAGTATGTGAAGAATGCGAAAGTATGAGTCTGATCAGTGAAAATCTCAGGCCTTACCCAGACCTAACTTGCGTTGTCCCCTAAAATAGTGATGGAAACCAGGTTTCATTGACTGCTTCAGTGTGGTACTGCATTATTACGTGATGCAATCCAGAAAAAGCCCAGGATCTAGCCATCAAGTATGAGAAATATGCGAAAGAATGAGCCTGATGAGAGCAAATCCCAGACCTAACCTAGACCTAACATGCGTTATCCTCTAAAATATTGATCCAAACCAGGTTTAATGGACTGTTTCAGTGTGGTACCACGTTACTACGTGATCCAATCCAGAAATAGCCCAGGATCTAGCCATGAAGTATGAGAAATATGCGAAAGTAAGAGCCTGATGAGGGCAATTCCTAGACCTATCCCAGACCTAACTTGCGTTATCCCCTAAAATATTGATCGAAACCAGGTTTAATTGACTGTTTCAGCGTGGTACCACATTACTACGTGATACAATCCAGAAACAGCCCAGGATCTGTTCAACATGTATGAGAAATATGCGAAAGAAAGAGCCTGATGAGAGCAAATCCCAGACCTAACCTAGACCTAACATGAATTATTCTCTAAAATATTGATCGAAACCAGGTTTAATTGACTGTTTCAGTGTGGTACCACACTACTTCGTGATCCAAACCAGTCAAAACCCAGGATCTGTTCAACAAGAATGTGAAAAACGCGAAACTGTGAGCCTGATGAGGGCAAATCTTAGACCTAACCCAGACCTAAGATGCGTTATCCTCTAAAATATTTATCCAGACCAGGGTTCATTGAATGTTTCAGTGTGGTACCACTTAACTACGTGATCCAATCCAGAAATAGCCCAGCATCTAGCCATGAAGTATGAGAAATATGCGAAAGTAAGAGCCTGATGAGGGCAAATCCTAGACCTATCCCAGACCTAACTTGCGTTATCCTCTAAAATATTGACCGAAACCAGGTTTAATTGACTGTTTCAGCGTGGTACCACATTACTACGTGATACAATCCAGAAACAGCCCAGGATCTGTTCAACATGTATGAGAAATATGCGAAAGAAAGAGCCTGATGGGAGCAAATCCCAGACCTAACCTAGACCTAACATGAATTATTCTCTAAAATATTGATCGAAACCAGGTTTAATTGACTGTTTCAGTGTGGTCCCACATTACTACGTGATCCAAACCAGAAAAAACCCAGGATCCGTTCAACAAGTATGTGAAGAATGCGAAAGTATGAGTCTGATGAGTGAAAATCCCAGGCCTAACCTAGACCTAACATGCGTTATCCTCTAAAATATTGATCAAAACCTGGTTTAATCGACTGTTTCAGTGTGGTACCACATTACTGTGTGGTCCAAACCAGTAAATAACCCAGGATCTGTTCAAGGAGTATGTGAAGTGTGCGAAAGTATGAGTCTGATGAGGTCAAATCCCAGACCTATCCCAGACCTAACTTGCGTTATCCTCTAATATTTTGATCGAAACCAGGTTTAATCGACTGTTTCAGTGTGGTACCACATTACTACGTGTTCCAAACCAGAAAAAACCCAGGATCCGTTCAACAAGTATGTGAAGAATGCGAAAGTATGAGTCTGATCAGTGAAAATCCCAGACCTAACCTAGACCTAACATGCGTTATCCTCTAAAATATTGATCGAAACCAGGTTTAATCGACTGTTTCAGTGTGGTACCACATTACTACGTGACCCAAACCAGAAAAAACCCATGATCTGTTCAACAAGTATGTGAAAAACGCGAAAGTATGAGCCTGATGAGGGCAAATCCCAGACCTATCCCAGACCTAACTTGCGTTATCCTCTAAAATATTGATCGAAACCAGGTTTAATTGACCGTTTCAGTGTGGTACCTCATTACTACGTGATCCAAACCAGAAAAAACCCAGGATCCGTTCAACAAGTATGTGAAGAATGCGAAAGTATGAGTCTGATGAGTGAAAATCCCAGGCCTAACCTAGACCTAACTTGCGTTATCCTCTAAAATTTTGATCGATACCAGGTTTAATGGACTGTTTCAGTGTGGTACCACACCACTTCGTGATCCAAACCAGACACAACCCAGGATCTGTTCATGAAGAATGTGAAAAACGCGAAACTGTGAGCCTGATGAGGGCAAATCTTACACCTAACCCAGACCTAAGATGCGTTATCCTCTAAAATACTTATCCAGACCAGGTTTCATTGAATGTTTCAGTGTGGTACCACTTTACTACGTGATCCAAACCAGAACAAACCCAGGATCTGTTCAACAAGTATGTGAAAAACGCGAAAGTATGAGCCTGGTGAGGGCAAGTCCAAGACCTAACCTAGACCTAACTTGCGTTATCCTCTAAAATATTGATCGAAACCAGGTTTAATTGACCGTTTCAGTGTGGTACCACATTACTACGTGATCCAAACCAGAACAAACCCAGGATCTGTTCAACAAGTATGTGAAAAACGCGAAAGTATGAGCCTGGTGAGGGCAAGTCCAAGACCTATCCCAGACCTAACTTGCGTTGTCCTCTAAGATATTGATGGAAACCAGGTTTAATTGACTGTTTCAGTGTTGTACTTCATTACTACGTGATGCAATCCAGAAAAAGCCCAGGATCTAGCCATCAAGTATGAGAAATATGCGAAAGAATGAGCCTGATGAGAGCAAATCCCAGACCTAACCTAGACCTAACATGAATTATTCTCTAAAATATTGATCGAAACCAGGTTTAATTGACTGTTTCAGTGTAATCCCACATTACTACGTGATCCAAACCAGAAAAAACCCATGATCCGTTCAACAAGTATGTGAAGAATGCGAAAGTATGAGTCTGATGAGTGAAAATCCCAGACCTAACCTAGACCTAGCATGCGTTATCCTCAAAAATATTGATCGAAACCTGGTTTAATCGACTGTTTCAGTGTGGTACCACATTACAATGTGAGCCAAACCAGAAAATAACCCAGGATCTGTTCAACGAGTATGTGAAGTGTGCGAAAGTATGAGTCTGATGAGGTCAAATCCCAAACCAATCCCAGACTTAACTTGCGTTATCCTCTAAAATATTTATCGAGACCAGGTTTAATCGACTGTTTCAGTGTGGTACCACATTACTACGTGATCCAAACCAGAAAAAACCCATGATCCGTTCAACAAGTATGTGAAGAATGCGAAAGTATGAGTCTGGTGAGTGAAAATCCCAGGGCTAACCTAGACCTAACATACGTTATCCACTAAAATATTGATCGAAACCAGGTTTAATCGACTGTTTCAGTGTGGTATCACACTACTACGTGACCCAAACCAGAAAAATCCCATGATCTGTTCAACAAGTATGTGAAAAACGCGGAAGTATGAGCCTGATGAGGGCAAATCCCAAACCAATCCCAGACTTAACTTGCGTTATCCTCTAAAATATTGATCGAGACCAGGTTTAATCGGCCGTTTCAGTGTGGTACCTCATTACTACGTGATCCAAACCAGAAAAAACCCAGGATCCGTTCAACAAGTATGTGAAGAAAGCGAAAGTATGAGTCTGATCAGTGAAAATCTCAGGCCTTACCTAGTCCTAACTTGCGTTGTCCTCTAAAATAGTGATGGAAACCAGGTTTCATTGACTGTTTCAGTGTGGTACTACATTACTACGTGATGGAATCCAGAAAAAGCCCAGGATCTAGCCATCAAGTATGAGGAATATGCGAAAGAATGAGCCTGATGAGAGCAAATCCCAGACCTAACCTAGGCCTAACATGCGTTATCCTCTAAAATATTGAGCGAAACCAGGTTTAATGGACTGTTTCAGTGTGGTACCACACTACTTCGTGATCCAAACCAGACAAAACCCAGGATCTGTTCAACAAGAATGTGAAAAACGCGAAACTGTGAGCCTGATGAGGGCAAATCTTAGACCTAACCCAGACCTAAGATGCGTTATCCTCTAAAATATTTAGCCAGGCCAGGTTTCATTGAATGTTTCAGTGTGGCACCACTTTACTACGTGATCCAATCCAGAAATAGCCCGGGATCTAGCCATGAAGTATGAGAAATATGCGAAAGTATGAGCCTGATGAGGGCAAATCCCAGACATATCCCAGTCCTAGCTTGCGTTGTCCTCTAAGATATTGATGGAAACCAGGTTTAATTGACTGTTTCAGTGTTGTACTTCATTACTACGTGATGCAATCCAGAAAAAGCCCAGGATCTACCCATCAAGTATGAGAAATATGCGAAAGAATGAGCCTGATGAGAGCAAATCCCAGACCTAACCTAGACCTAACATGAATTATTCTCTAAAATATTGATCGAAACCAGGTTTAATCGACTGTTTCAGTGTGGTACCACATTACTACGTGATCCAAACCAGAAAAAACCCAGGATCCGTTAAACAAGTATGTGAAGAATGCGAAAGTATGAGTCTGATGAGGTCAAATCCCAGAACAATCCCAGACTTAACTTGCGTTATCCTCTAAAATATTGATCGAGACCAGGTTTAATCGACTGTTTCAGTGTGGTACCACATTACTGCGTGATCCAAACCAGAAAAAACCCAGGATCTGTTCAACAAGTATGTGAAAAACGCGAAAGTATGAGCCTGATGAGGGCAAATCCCAGACCTATCCCAGACCTAACTTGCGTTATCCTCTAAAATATTGATCGAAACCAGGTTTAATTGACCGTTTCAGTGTGGTACCTCATTACTACGTGATCCAAACCAGAAAAAACCCAGGATCTGTTCAACAAGTATGTGAAGAATGCGAAAGTATGAGTCTGATCAGTGAAAATCCCAGGCCAAACCTAGACCTAACATGAGTTATACTCTAAAATATTGATCGAAACCTGGTTTAATCGACTGTTTCAGTGTGGTACCACATTACTATGTGATCCAAACCAGAAAATAACCCAGGATCTAGCCATCAAGTATGAGAAATATGCGAAAGAATGAGCCTGATGAGAGCAAATCCCAGACCTAACCTAGACCTAACATGAATTATTCTCTAAAATATTGATCGAAACCAGGTTTAATTGACTGTTTCAGTGTGGTACCACACTACTTCGTGATCCAAACCAGTCAAAACCCAGGATCTGTTCAACAAGAATGTGAAAAACGCGAAACTGTGAGCCTGATGAGGGCAAATCTTAGACCTAACCCAGACCTAAGATGCGTTATCCTCTAAAATATTTATCCAGACCAGGGTTCATTGAATGTTTCAGTGTGGTACCACTTTACTACGTGATCCAATCCAGAAAAAGCCCAGGATCTAGCCATGAAGTATGAGAAATATGCGAAAGTAAGAGCCTGATGAGGGCAAATCTTAGACCTAACCCAGACCTAAGATGCGTTATCCTCTAAAATATTTATCCAGACCAGGTTTCATTGAATGTTTCAGTGTGGTACCACTTTACTACGTGATCCAATCCAGAAATAGCCCAGGATCTAGCCATGAAGTATGAGAAATATGCGAAAGTAAGAGCCTGATGAGGGCAAATCCTAGACCTATCCCAGACCTAACTTGCGTTATCCTCTAAAATATTGATCGAAACCAGGTTTAATTGACTGTTTCAGCGTGGTACCACATTACTACGTGATACAATCCAAAAACAGCCCAGGATCTGTTCAACATGTATGAGAAAAATGCGAAAGAAAGAGCCTGATAAGAGCAAATCCCAGACCTAACCTAGACCTAACATGAATTATTTTCTAAAATATTGATCGAAACCAGGTTTAATTGACTGTTTCAGTGTGGTCCCACATTACTACGTGATCCAAACCAGAAAAAACCCAGGATCCGTTCAACAAGTATGTGAAGAATGCGCAAGTATGAGTCTGATGAGTGAAAATCCCAGACCTAACCTAGACCTAACATGCGTTATCCTCTATAATATTGATCGAAACCAGGTTTAATCGACTGTTTCAGTGTGGTACCACATTACTGTGTGATCCAAACCAGAAAATATCCCAGGATCTGTTCAAGGAGTATGTGAAGTGTGCGAAAGTATGAGTCTGATGAGGTCAAATCCCAGACCTATCCCAGACCTAACTTGCGTTATCCTCTAAAATTTTGATCGAAACCAGGTTTAATCGACTGTTTCAGTGTGGTACCACATTACTACGTGATCCAAACCAGAAAAAACCCAGGATCCGTTCAACAAGTATGTGAAGAATGCGAAAGTATGAGCCTGATCAGTGAAAATCCCAGGCCTAACCTAGACCTAACATGAGTTATACTCTAAAATATTGATCGAAACCTGGTTTAATCGACTGTTTCAGTGTGTTACCACATTACTATGTGACCCAAACCAGAAAATAACCCAGGATCTAGCCATCAACTATGAGAAATATGCGAAAGAATGAGCCTGATGAGAGCAAATCCCAAACCTAACCTAGACCTAACTTGCGTTATCCTCTAAAATTTTGATCGAAACCAGGTTTAATCGACTGCTTAAGTGTGGTACCACATTACTACGTGATCCAAACCAGAAAAAACCCAGGATCAGTTCAACAAGTATGTGAGGAATGCGAAAGTATGAGTCTAATGAGTGAAAATCCCAGTGCTAACCTAAACCTAACATGCGTTATCCACTAAAATATTGATCGAAGCCAGGTTTAATCGACTGTTTCAGTGTGGTATCACACTACTACGTGACCCAAACCAGAAATAACCCATGATCTGTTCAACAAGTATGTGAAAAACGCGAAAGTATGAGCCTGATGAGGGCAAATCCCAGACCTATCCCAGACCTAACTTGCGTTATCCTCTAAAATCTTGATCGAAACTAGGTTTAATTGACCGTTTCAGTGTGGTACCACATCACTACGTGATCCAAACCAGAAAAAACCCAGGATCCGTTCAACAAGTATGTGAAGGATGCGAAAGTATGAGTCTGATGAGTGAAAATCCCAAACCTAACCTAGACCTAACATGCGTTATCCTCTAAAATATTGATCGAAACCAGGTTTAATCGACTGTTTCAGTGTGGTACCACATTACTACGTGACCCAAACCAGAAAAAACCCATGATCTGTTCTACAAGTATGTGAAAAACGCGAAAGTATGAGCCTGATGAGGGCAAATCCCAGACCTATCCCAGACCTAACTTGCGTTATCCTCTAAAATATTGATCGAAACCAGGTTTAATTGACCGTTTCAGTGTGGTACCTCATTTCTACGTGATCCAAACCAGGAAAAACCCAGGATCCGTTCAACAAGTATGTGAAGAATGCGAAAGTATGAGTCTGATCAGTGAAAATCTCAGGCCTTACCCAGACCTAACTTGCGTTGTCCCCTAAAATAGTGATGGAAACCAGGTTTCATTGACTGCTTCAGTGTGGTACTACATTATTACGTGATGCAATCCAGAAAAAGCCCAGGATCTAGCCATCAAGTATGAGAAATATGCGAAAGAATGAGCCTGATGAGAGCAAATCCCAGACCTAACCTAGACCTAACATGCGTTATCCTCTAAAATATTGATCCAAACCAGGTTTAATGGACTGTTTCAGTGTGGTACCACGTTACTACGTGATCCAATCCAGAAATAGCCCAGGATCTAGCCATGAAGTATGAGAAATATGCGAAAGTAAGAGCCTGATGAGGGCAAATCCTAGACCTATCCCAGACCTAACTTGCGTTATCCTCTAAAATATTGACCGAAACCAGGTTTAATTGACTGTTTCAGCGTGGTACCACATTACTACGTGATACAATCCAGAAACAGCCCAGGATCTGTTCAACATGTATGAGAAATATGCGAAAGAAAGAGCCTGATGGGAGCAAATCCCAGACCTAACCTAGACCTAACATGAATTATTCTCTAAAATATTGATCGAAACCAGGTTTAATTGACTGTTTCAGTGTGGTCCCACATTACTACGTGATCCAAACCAGAAAAAACCCAGGATCCGTTCAACAAGTATGAGAAAAATGCGAAAGAAAGAGCCTGATAAGAGCAAATCCCAGACCTAACCTAGACCTAACATGAATTATTTTCTAAAATATTGATCGAAACCAGGTTTAATTGACTGTTTCAGTGTGGTCCCACATTACTACGTGATCCAAACCAGAAAAAACCCAGGATCCGTTCAACAAGTATGTGAAGAATGCGCAAGTATGAGTCTGATGAGTGAAAATCCCAGACCTAACCTAGACCTAACATGCGTTATCCTCTATAATATTGATCGAAACCAGGTTTAATCGACTGTTTCAGTGTGGTACCACATTACTGTGTGATCCAAACCAGAAAATATCCCAGGATCTGTTCAAGGAGTATGTGAAGTGTGCGAAAGTATGAGTCTGATGAGGTCAAATCCCAGACCTATCCCAGACCTAACTTGCGTTATCCTCTAAAATTTTGATCGAAACCAGGTTTAATCGACTGTTTCAGTGTGGTACCACATTACTACGTGATCCAAACCAGAAAAAACCCAGGATCCGTTCAACAAGTATGTGAAGAATGCGAAAGTATGAGTCTGATCAGTGAAAATCCCAGGCCTAACCTAGACCTAACATGAGTTATACTCTAAAATATTGATCGAAACCTGGTTTAATCGACTGTTTCAGTGTGTTACCACATTACTATGTGACCCAAACCAGAAAATAACCCAGGATCTAGCCATCAACTATGAGAAATATGCGAAAGAATGAGCCTGATGAGAGCAAATCCCAAACCTAACCTAGACCTAACATGAATTATTCTCTAAAATTTTGATCGAAACCAGGTTTAATCGACTGCTTCAGTGTGGTACCACATTACTACGTGATCCAAACCAGAAAAAACCCAGGATCAGTTCAACAAGTATGTGAGGAATGCGAAAGTAAGAGTCTAATGAATGAAAATCCCAGTGCTAACCTAAACCTAACATGCGTTATCCACTAAAATATTGATCGAAGCCAGGTTTAATCGACTGTTTCAGTGTGGTATCACACTACTACGTGACCCAAACCAGAAATAACCCATGATCTGTTCAACAAGTATGTGAAAAACGCGAAAGTATGAGCCTGATGAGGGCAAATCCCAGACCTATCCCAGACCTAACTTGCGTTATCCTCTAAAATCTTGATCGAAACTAGGTTTAATTGACCGTTTCAGTGTGGTACCACATCACTACGTGATCCAAACCAGAAAAAACCCAGGATCCGTTCAACAAGTATGTGAAGGATGCGAAAGTATGAGTCTGATGAGTGAAAATCCCAAACCTAACCTAGACCTAACATGCGTTATCCTCTAAAATATTGATCGAAACCAGGTTTAATCGACTGTTTCAGTGTGGTACCACATTACTACGTGACCCAAACCAGAAAAAACCCACGATCTGTTCAACAAGTATGTGAAAAACGCGAAAGTATGAGCCTGATGAGGGCAAATCCCAGACCTATCCCAGACCTAACTTGCGTTATCCTCTAAAATATTGATCGAAACCAGGTTTAATTGACCGTTTCAGTGTGGTACCTCATTTCTACGTGATCCAAACCAGAAAAAACCCAGGATCCGTTCAACAAGTATGTGAAGAATGCGAAAGTATGAGTCTGATCAGTGAAAATCTCAGGCCTTACCCAGACCTAACTTGCGTTGTCCCCTAAAATAGTGATGGAAACCAGGTTTCATTGACTGCTTCAGTGTGGTACTACATTATTACGTGATGCAATCCAGAAAAAGCCCAGGATCTAGCCATCAAGTATGAGAAATATGCGAAAGAATGAGCCTGATGAGAGCAAATCCCAGACCTAACCTAGACCTAACATGCGTTATCCTCTAAAATATTGATCCAAACCAGGTTTAATGGACTGTTTCAGTGTGGTACCACGTTACTACGTGATCCAATCCAGAAATAGCCCAGGATCTAGCCATGAAGTATGAGAAATATGCGAAAGTAAGAGCCTGATGAGGGCAATTCCTAGACCTATCCCAGACCTAACTTGCGTTATCCCCTAAAATATTGATCGAAACCAGGTTTAATTGACTGTTTCAGCGTGGTACCACATTACTACGTGATACAATCCAGAAACAGCCCAGGATCTGTTCAACATGTATGAGAAATATGCGAAAGAAAGAGCCTGATGAGAGCAAATCCCAGACCTAACCTAGACCTAACATGAATTATTCTCTAAAATATTGATCGAAACCAGGTTTAATTGACTGTTTCAGTGTGGTACCACACTACTTCGTGATCCAAACCAGTCAAAACCCAGGATCTGTTCAACAAGAATGTGAAAAACGCGAAACTGTGAGCCTGATGAGGGCAAATCTTAGACCTAACCCAGACCTAAGATGCGTTATCCTCTAAAATATTAATCCAGACCAGGGTTCATTGAATGTTTCAGTGTGGTACCACTTAACTACGTGATCCAATCCAGAAATAGCCCAGCATCTAGCCATGAAGTATGAGAAATATGCGAAAGTAAGAGCCTGATGAGGGCAAATCCTAGACCTATCCCAGACCTAACTTGCGTTATCCTCTAAAATATTGACCGAAACCAGGTTTAATTGACTGTTTCAGCGTGGTACCACATTACTACGTGATACAATCCAGAAACAGCCCAGGATCTGTTCAACATGTATGAGAAATATGCGAAAGAAAGAGCCTGATGGGAGCAAATCCCAGACCTAACCTAGACCTAACATGAATTATTCTCTAAAATATTGATCGAAACCAGGTTTAATTGACTGTTTCAGTGTGGTCCCACATTACTACGTGATCCAAACCAGAAAAAACCCAGGATCCGTTCAACAAGTATGTGAAGAATGCGAAAGTATGAGTCTGATGAGTGAAAATCCCAGGCCTAACCTAGACCTAACATGCGTTATCCTCTAAAATATTGATCAAAACCTGGTTTAATCGACTGTTTCAGTGTGGTACCACATTACTGTGTGATCCAAACCAGAAAATAACCCAGGATCTGTTCAAGGAGTATGTGAAGTGTGCGAAAGTATGAGTCTGATGAGGTCAAATCCCAGACCTATCCCAGACCTAACTTGCGTTATCCTCTAATATTTTGATCGAAACCAGGTTTAATCGACTGTTTCAGTGTGGTACCACATTACTACGTGTTCCAAACCAGAAAAAACCCAGGATCCGTTCAACAAGTATGTGAAGAATGCGAAAGTATGAGTCTGATCAGTGAAAATCCCAGACCTAACCTAGACCTAACATGCGTTATCCTCTAAAATATTGATCGAAACCAGGTTTAATCGACTGTTTCAGTGTGGTACCACATTACTACGTGACCCAAACCAGAAAAAACCCATGATCTGTTCAACAAGTATGTGAAAAACGCGAAAGTATGAGCCTGATGAGGGCAAATCCCAGACCTATCCCAGACCTAACTTGCGTTATCCTCTAAAATATTGATCGAAACCAGGTTTAATTGACCGTTTCAGTGTGGTACCTCATTACTACGTGATCCAAACCAGAAAAAACCCAGGATCCGTTCAACAAGTATGTGAAGAATGCGAAAGTATGAGTCTGATGAGTGAAAATCCCAGGCCTAACCTAGACCTAACTTGCGTTATCCTCTAAAATTTTGATCAATACCAGGTTTAATGGACTGTTTCAGTGTGGTACCACACCACTTCGTGATCCAAACCAGACACAACCCAGGATCTGTTCATGAAGAATGTGAAAAACGCGAAACTGTGAGCCTGATGAGGGCAAATCTTACACCTAACCCAGACCTAAGATGCGTTATCCTCTAAAATACTTATCCAGACCAGGTTTCATTGAATGTTTCAGTGTGGTACCACACTACTACGTGATCCACACCAGAAAAAACCCAAGATCCGTTCAACAAGTATGTGAAGAATGCGAAAGTATGAGTCTGATGAGTGAAAATCCCAGGCCTAACCTAGACCTAACATGCGTTATCCTCAATAATATTGATGGAAACCAGGTTTAATTGAGTGTTTCAGTGCTGTACTTCATTACTACGTGATGCAATCCAGAAAAAGCCCAGGATCTGTTCAACAAGTATGTGAAAAACGCGAAAGTATGAGCCTGATGAGGGCCAATCCAAGACCTAACCCAGGCCTAACATGAATTATTCTCTAAAATATTGATCGAAACCAGGTTTAATTGACTGTTTCAGTGTGGTCCCACATTACTTCGTTATCCAAACCAGAAAAAACCCAGGATCCGTTAAACAAGTATGTGAAGAATGCGAAAGTATGAGCCTGATGAGTGAAAATCCCAGGCCTAACCTAGACCTAACATGCGTTATCCTCTAAAATATTGATCGAAACCTGGTTTAATCGACTGTTTCAGTGTGGTACCACATTACTACGTGATCCAAACCAGAAAAGACCCAGGATCCAACCAACAAGTATGTGAAGAATGCGAAAGTATGAGTCTGATGAGTGAAAATCCCAGACCTAACCTACACCTAACATGCGTTATCCTCTAAAATATTGATCCAAACCAGGTTTAATGGACTGTCTCAGTGTGGTACCACACTACTACGTGATCCAAACCAGAAGAAACCCAGGATCTGTTCAACAAGTATGTGAAAAACGCGAAAGTATGAGCCTGATGAGGGCAAATCCCAGACATATCCCAGACCTAACTTGCGTTGTCCTCTAAGATATTGGTGGAAACCAGGTTTAATTGACTGTTTCAGTGTGGTCCCACATTACTACGTGATCCAAACCAGAAAAAACCCAGGATCAGTTCAACAAGTATGTGAAGAATGCGAAAGTATGGCTCTGATGAGTGAAAATCCCTGTGCTAACCTAGACCTAACATGCGTTATCCACTAAAATATTGATCGAAGCCAGGTTTAATCGACAGTTTCAGTGTGGTATCACACTACTACGTGACCCAAACCAGAAATAACCCATGATCTGTTCAACAAGTATGTGAAAAACGCGAAAGTATGAGCCTGATGAGGGCAAATCCCAGACCTATCCCAGACCTAACTTGCGTTATCCTCTAAAATATTGATCGAAACCAGGTTTAATTGACCGTTTCAGTGTGGTACCACATTACTACGTGATCCAAACCAGAACAAACCCAGGATCTGTTCAACAAGTATGTGAAAAACGCGAAAGTATGAGCCTGGTGAGGGCAAGTCCAAGACCTATCCCAGACCTAACTTGCGTTGTCCTCTAAGATATTGATGGAAACCAGGTTTAATTGACTGTTTCAGTGTTGTACTTCATTACTACGTGATGCAATCCAGAAAAAGCCCAGGATCTAGCCATCAAGTATGAGAAATATGCGAAAGAATGAGCCTGATGAGAGCAAATCCCAGACCTAACCTAGACCTAACATGAATTATTCTCTAAGATATTGATCGAAACCAGGTTTAATTGACTGTTTCAGTGTAATCCCACATTACTACGTGATCCAAACCAGAAAAAACCCATGATCCGTTCAACAAGTATGTGAAGAATGCGAAAGTATGAGTCTGATGAGTGAAAATCCCAGAGCTAACCTAGACCTAGCATGCGTTATCCTCAAAAATATTGATCGAAACCTGGTTTAATCGACTGTTTCAGTGTGGTACCACATTACAATGTGAGCCAAACCAGAAAATAACCCAGGATCTGTTCAACGAGTATGTGAAGTGTGCGAAAGTATGAGTCTGATGAGGTCAAATCCCAAACCAATCCCAGACTTAACTTGCGTTATCCTCTAAAATATTTATCGAGACCAGGTTTAATCGACTGTTTCAGTGTGGTACCACATTACTACGTGATCCAAACCAGAAAAAACCCATGATCCGTTCAACAAGTATGTGAAGAATGCGAAAGTATGAGTCTGATGAGTGAAAATCCCAGGGCTAACCTAGACCTAACATACGTTATCCACTAAAATATTGATCGAAACCAGGTTTAATCGACTGTTTCAGTGTGGTATCACACTACTACGTGACCCAAACCAGAAAAATCCCATGATCTGTTCAACAAGTATGTGAAAAACGCGGAAGTATGAGCCTGATGAGGGCAAATCCCAAACCAATCCCAGACTTAACTTGCGTTATCCTCTAAAATATTGATCGAGACCAGGTTTAATCGAGCGTTTCGGTGTGGTACCTCATTACTACGTGATCCAAACCAGAAAAAACCCAGGATCCGTTCAACAAGTATGTGAAGAAAGCGAAAGTATGAGTCTGATCAGTGAAAATCTCAGGCCTTACCTAGTCCTAACTTGCATTGTCCTCTAAAATAGTGATGGAAACCAGGTTTCATTGACTGTTTCAGTGTGGTACTACATTACTACGTGATGGAATCCAGAAAAAGCCCAGGATCTAGCCATCAAGTATGAGGAATATGCGAAAGAATGAGCCTGATGTGAGCAAATCCCAGACCTAACCTAGGCCTAACATGCGTTATCCTCTAAAATATTGAGCGAAACCAGGTTTAATGGACTGTTTCAGTGTGGTACCACACTACTTCGTGCTCCAAACCAGACAAAACCCAGGATCTGTTCAACAAGAATGTGGAAAACGCGAAACTGTGAGCCTGATGAGGGCAAATCTTAGACCTAACCCAGACCTAAGATGCGTTATCCTCTAAAATATTTAGCCAGACCAGGTTTCATTGAATGTTTCAGTGTGGTACCACTTTACTACGTGATCCAATCCAGAAATAGCCCAGGATCTAGCCATGAAGTATGAGAAATATGCGAAAGTATGAGCCTGATGAGGGCAAATCCCAGACATATCCCAGTCCTAGCTTGCGTTGTCCTCTAAGATATTGATGGAAACCAGGTTTAATTGACTGTTTCAGTGTTGTACTTCATTACTACGTGATGCAATCCAGAAAAAGCCCAGGATCTACCCATCAAGTATGAGAAATATGCGAAAGAATGAGCCTGATGAGAGCAAATCCCAGACCTAACCTAGACCTAACATGAATTATTCTCTAAAATATTGATCGAAACCAGGTTTAATCGACTGTTTCAGTGTGGTACCACATTACTACGTGATCCAAACCAGAAAAAACCCAGGATCCGTTAAACAAGTATGTGAAGAATGCGAAAGTATGAGTCTGATGAGGTCAAATCCCAGACCTAACCTAGACCTAACATGAATTATTCTCTAAAATATTGATCGAAACCAGGTTTAATCGACTGTTTCAGTGTGGTACCACATTACTACGTGATCCAAACCAGAAAAAACCCAGGATCCGTTAAACAAGTATGTGAAGAATGCGAAAGTATGAGTCTGATGAGGTCAAATCCCAGAACAATCCCAGACTTAACTTGCGTTATCCTCTAAAATATTGATCGAAACCAGGTTTAATTGACCGTTTCAGTGTGGTACCTCATTACTACGTGATCCAAACCAGAAAAAACCCAGGATCTGTTCAACAAGTATGTGAAGAATGCGAAAGTATGAGTCTGATCAGTGAAAATCCCAGGCCAAACCTAGACCTAACATGAGTTATACTCTAAAATATTGATCGAAACCTGGTTTAATCGACTGTTTCAGTGTGGTACCACATTACTATGTGATCCAAACCAGAAAATAACCCAGGATCTAGCCATCAAGTATGAGAAATATGCGAAAGAATGAGCCTGATGAGAGCAAATCCCAGACCTAACCTAGACCTAACATGAATTATTCTCTAAAATATTGATCGAAACCAGGTTTAATTGACTGTTTCAGTGTGGTACCACACTACTTCGTGATCCAAACCAGTCAAAACCCAGGATCTGTTCAACAAGAATGTGAAAAACGCGAAACTGTGAGCCTGATGAGGGCAAATCTTAGACCTAACCCAGACCTAAGATGCGTTATCCTCTAAAATATTTATCCAGACCAGGGTTCATTGAATGTTTCAGTGTGGTACCACTTTACTACGTGATCCAATCCAGAAAAAGCCCAGGATCTAGCCATCAAGTATGAGAAATATGCGAAAGAATGAGCCTGATGAGGGCAAATCCCAGACCTATCCCAGACCTAACTTGCGTTATCCTCTAAAATTTTGATCGAAACCAGGTTTAATCGACTGTTTCAGTGTGGTACCACATTACTACGTGATCCAAACCAGAAAAAACCCAGGATCCGTTCAACAAGTATGTGAAGAATGCGAAAGTATGAGTCTGATCAGTGAAAATCCCAGACCTAACCTAGACCTAGCATGCGTTATCCTCTAAAATATTGATCCAAACCAGGTTTAATGGACTGTTTCAGTGTGGTACCACACCACTTCGTGATCCAAACCAGACACAACCCAGGATCTGTTCATGAAGAATGTGAAAAACGCGAAACTGTGAGCCTGATGAGGGCAAATCTTACACCTAACCCAGACCTAAGATGCGTTATCCTCTAAAATATTTATCCAGACCAGGTTTCATTGAATGTTTCAGTGTGGTACCACTTTACTACGTGATCCAATCCAGAAATAGCCCAGGATCTAGCCATGAAGTATGAGAAATATGCGAAAGTAAGAGCCTGATGAGGGCAAATCTTAGACCTAACCCAGACCTAAGATGCGTTATCCTCTAAAATATTTATCCAGACCAGGTTTCATTGAATGTTTCAGTGTGGTACCACTTTACTACGTGATCCAATCCAGAAATAGCCCAGGATCTAGCCATGAAGTATGAGAAATATGCGAAAGTAAGAGCCTGATGAGGGCAAATCCTAGACCTATCCCAGACCTAACTTGCGTTATCCTCTAAAATATTGATCGAAACCAGGTTTAATTGACTGTTTCAGCGTGGTACCACATTACTACGTGATACAATCCAGAAACAGCCCAGGATCTGTTCAACATGTATGAGAAAAATGCGAAAGAAAGAGCCTGATAAGAGCAAATCCCAGACCTAACCTAGACCTAACTTGCGTTATCCTCTAAAATTTTGATCGAAACCAGGTTTAATCGACTGTTTCAGTGTGGTACCACATTACTACGTGATCCAAACCAGAAAAAACCCAGGATCAGTTCAACAAGTATGTGAGGAATGCGAAAGTATGAGTCTAATGAGTGAAAATCCCAGTGCTAACCTAAACCTAACATGCGTTATCCACTAAAATATTGATCGAAGCCAGGTTTAATCGACTGTTTCAGTGTGGTATCACACTACTACGTGACCCAAACCAGAAATAACCCATGATCTGTTCAACAAGTATGTGAAAAACGCGAAAGTATGAGCCTGATGAGGGCAAATCCCAGACCTATCCCAGACCTAACTTGCGTTATCCTCTAAAATCTTGATCGAAACTAGGTTTAATTGACCGTTTCAGTGTGGTACCACATCACTACGTGATCCAAACCAGAAAAAACCCAGGATCCGTTCAACAAGTATGTGAAGGATGCGAAAGTATGAGTCTGATGAGTGAAAATCCCAAACCTAACCTAGACCTAACATGCGTTATCCTCTAAAATATTGATCGAAACCAGGTTTAATCGACTGTTTCAGTGTGGTACCACATTACTACGTGACCCAAACCAGAAAAAACCCATGATCTGTTCAACAAGTATGTGAAAAACGCGAAAGTATGAGCCTGATGAGGGCAAATCCCAGACCTATCCCAGACCTAACTTGCGTTATCCTCTAAAATATTGATCGAAACCAGGTTTAATTGACCGTTTCAGTTGTGGTACCTCATTTCTACGTGATCCAAACCAGAAAAAACCCAGGATCCGTTCAACAAGTATGTGAAGAATGCGAAAGTATGAGTCTGATCAGTGAAAATCTCAGGCCTTACCCAGACCTAACTTGCGTTGTCCCCTAAAATAGTGATGGAAACCAGGTTTCATTGACTGCTTCAGTGTGGTACTACATTATTACGTGATGCAATCCAGAAAAAGCCCAGGATCTAGCCATCAAGTATGAGAAATATGCGAAAGAATGAGCCTGATGAGAGCAAATCCCAGACCTAACCTAGACCTAACATGCGTTATCCTCTAAAATATTGATCCAAACCAGGTTTAATGGACTGTTTCAGTGTGGTACCACTTTACTACGTGATCCAATCCAGAAATAGCCCAGGATCTAGCCATGAAGTATGAGAAATATGCGAAAGTAAGAGCCTGATGAGGGCAAATCCTAGACCTATCCCAGACCTAACTTGCGTTATCCTCTAAAATATTGATCGAAACCAGGTTTAATTGAATGTTTCAGCGTGGTACCACATTACTACGTGATACAATCCAGAAACAGCCCAGGATCTGTTCAACATGTATGAGAAATATGCGAAAGAAAGAGCCTGATGAGAGCAAATCCCAGACCTATCCCAGACCTAACATGCGTTATCCTCTAAAATATTTATCAAGACCAGGTTTAATTGATTGTTTCAGTGTGGACCCACATTACTACGTGACCCAAACCAGAAAAAACCCATGATCCGTTCAACAAGTATGTGAAAAACGCGAAAGTATGAGCCCGATGAGGGCAAATCCCAGACCTATCCTAGACCTAACTTGCGTTATCCTCTAAAATATTGATCGAAACCAGGTTTAATTGACCGTTTCAGTGTGGTACCTCATTACTACGTGATCCAAACCAGAAAAAACCCAGGATCCGTTCAACAAGCATGTGAAGAATGCGAAAGTATGAGTCTGATCAGTGAAAATCTCAGGCCTTACCTAGACCTAACTTGCGTTGTCCCCTAAAATAGTGATGCAAACCAGGTTTCATTGACTGTTTCAGTGTGGTACTACATTATTACGTGATGCAATCCAGAAAAAGGCCAGGATCTAGCCATCAAGTATGAGAAATATGCGAAAGAATGAGCCTGATGAGGGCAAATCCCAGACCTATCCCAGACCTAACTTGCGTTATCCTCTAAAATTTTGATCGAAACCAGGTTTAATCGACTGTTTCAGTGTGGTACCACATTACTACGTGATCCAAACCAGAAAAAACCCAGGATCCGTTCAACAAGTATGTGAAGAATGCGAAAGTATGAGCCTGATCAGTGAAAATCCCAGACCTAACCTAGACCTAGCATGCGTTATCCTCTAAAATATTGATCCAAACCAGGTTTAATGGACTGTTTCAGTGTGGTACCACACCACTTCGTGATCCAAACCAGACACAACCCAGGATCTGTTCATGAAGAATGTGAAAAACGCGAAACTGTGAGCCTGATGAGGGCAAATCTTACACCTAACCCAGACCTAAGATGCGTTATCCTCTAAAATACTTATCCAGACCAGGTTTCATTGAATGTTTCAGTGTGGTACCACTTTACTACGTGATCCAATCCAGAAATAGCCCAGGATCTAGCCATGAAGTATGAGAAATATGCGAAAGTAAGAGCCTGATGAGGGCAAATCATAGACCTAACCCAGACCTAAGATGCGTTATCCTCTAAAATATTTATCCAGACCAGGTTTCATTGAATGTTTCAGTGTGGTACCACTTTACTACGTGATCCAATCCAGAAATAGCCCAGGATCTAGCCATGAAGTATGAGAAATATGCGAAAGTAAGAGCCTGATGAGGGCAAATCCTAGACCTATCCCAGACCTAACTTGCGTTATCCTCTAAAATATTGATCGAAACCAGGTTTAATTGACTGTTTCAGCGTGGTACCACATTACTACGTGATACAATCCAGAAACAGCCCAGGATCTGTTCAACATGTATGAGAAATATGCGAAAGAAAGAGCCTGATGAGAGCAAATCCCAGACCTAACCTAGATCTAACATGAATTATTATCTAAAATATTGATCGAAACCAGGTTTAATTGACTGTTTCAGTGTGGTGCCACATTACTACGTGATCCAAACCAGAAAAAACCCAGGATCCGTTCAACAAGTATGTGAAGAATGCGAAAGTATGAGTCTGATCAGTGAAAATCCCAGGCCTAACCTAGACCCAACATGAGTTGTACTCTAAAATATTGATCGAAACCTGGCTTAATCGACTGTTTCAGTGTGGTACCACATTACTATGTGATCCAAACCAGAAAATAACCCAGGATCTAGCCATCAAGTATGAGAAATATGCGAAGGAATGAGCCTGATGAGAGCAAATCCCAGACCTAACCTAGACCTAACTTGCGTTATCCTCTAAAATTTTGATCGAAACCAGGTTTAATCGACTGTTTCAGTGTGGTACCACATTACTACGTGATCCAAACCAGAAAAAGCCCAGGATCAGTTCAACAAGTATGTGAGGAATGCGAAAGTATGAGTCTAATGAGTGAAAATCCCAGTGCTAACCTAAACCTAACATGCGTTATCCACTAAAATATTGATCGAAGCCAGGTTTAATCGACTGTTTCAGTGTGGTATCACACTACTACGTGACCCAAACCAGAAATAACCCATGATCTGTTCAACAAGTATGTGAAAAACGCGAAAGTATGAGCCTGATGAGGGCAAATCCCAGACCTATCCCAGACCTAACTTGCGTTATCCTCTAAAATCTTGATCGAAACCAGGTTTAATTGACCGTTTCAGTGTGGTACCACATCACTACGTGATCCAAACTAGAAAAAACCCAGGATCCGTTCAACAACTATGTGAAGGATGCGAAAGTATGAGTCTGATGAGTGAAAATCCCAGACCTAACCTAGACCTAACATGCGTTATCCTCTAAAATATTGATCGAAACCAGGTTTAATCGACTGTTTCAGTGTGGTACCACATTACTACGTGATCCAAACCAGAAAAAACCCATGATCTGTTCAACAAGTATGTGAAAAACGCGAAAGTATGAGTCTGATGAGGGCAAATCCCAGACCTATCCCAGACCTAACTTGCGTTATCCTCTAAAATATTGATCGAAACCAGGTTTAATTGACCGTTTCAGTGTGGTACCTCATTTCTACGTGATCCAAACCAGAAAAAACCCAGGGTCCGTTCAACAAGTATGTGAAGAATGCGAAAGTATGAGTTTGATCAGTGAAAATCTCAGGCCTTACCCAGACCTAACTTGCGTTGTCCCCTAAAATAGTGATGGAAACCAGGTTTCATTGACTGTTTCAGTGTGGTACTACATTATTACGTGATGCAATCCAGAAAAAGCCCAGGATCTAGCCATCAAGTATGAGAAATATGCGAAAGAATGAGCCTGATGAGAGCAAATCCCAGACCTAACCTAGACCTAACATGCGTTATCCTCTAAAATATTGATCCAAACCAGGTTTAATGGACTGTTTCAGTGTGGTACCACTTTACTACGTGATCCAATCCAGAAATAGTCCAGGATCTAGCCATGAAGTATGAGAAATATGCGAAAGTAAGAGCCTGATGAGGGCAAATCCTAGACCTATCCCAGACCTAACTTGCGTTATCCCCTAAAATATTGATCGAAACCAGGTTTAATTGACTGTTTCAGCGTGGTACCACATTACTACGTGATACAATCCAGAAACAGCCCAGGATCTGTTCAACATGTATGAGAAATATGCGGAAGAAAGAGCCTGATGAGAGCAAATCCCAGACCTAACCTAGACCTAACATGAATTATTTTCTAAAATATTGGTCGAAACCTGGTTTAATTGACTGTTTCAGTGTGGTCCCACATTACTACGTGATCCAAACCAGAAAAAACCCATGATCCGTTCAACAAGTATGTGAAGAATGCGAAAGTATGAGTCTGATGAGTGAAAATCCCAGGCCTAACCTAGACCTAACATGCGTTATCCTCTAAAATATTGATCAAAACCTGGTTTAATCGACTGTTTCAGTGTGGTACCACATTACTGTGTGATCCAAACCAGAAAATAACCCAGGACCTGTTCAAGGAGTATGTGAATGTGCGAAAGTATGAGTCTGATGAGGTCAAATCCCAGACCTATCCCTGACCTAACTTGCGTTATCCTCTAAAATTTTGATCGAAACCAGGTTTAATCGACTGTTTCAGTGTGGTACCTCATTACTACGTGATCCAAACCAGAAAAACCCCAGGATCCCTTCAACAAGTATGTGAAGAATGCGAAAGTATGAGTCTGATGAGTGAAAATCCCAGTGCTAACCTAGACCTAACATGCGTTATCCTCAAAAATGTTGATCGAAACTTGGTTTAATCGACTGTTTCAGTGTGCTACCACATTACTATGTGATCCAAATCAGAAAATATCCCAGGATCTGTTCAACGAGTATGTGAAGTGTGCGAAAGTATGAGTCTGATGAGGGCAAATCTTACACCTAACCCAGACCTAAGATGCGTTACCCTCTAAAATATTTATCCAGACCAGGTTTCATTGAATGTTTCAGTGTGGTACCACTTTACTACGTGATCCAATCCAGAAATAGCCCAGGATCTAGCCATGAAGTATGAGAAATATGGGAAAGTAAGAGCCTGATGAGGGCAAATCTTAGACCTAACCCAGACCTAAGATGCGATATCCGCTAAAATATTTATCCAGACCAGGTTTCATTGAGTGTTTCAGTGTGGTACCACTTTACTACGTGATCCACTCCAGAACTAGCCCAGGATCTAGCCATGAAGTATGAGAAATATGCGAAAGTAAGAGCCTGATGAGGGCAAATCCTAGACCTATCCCAGACCTAACTTGCGTTATCCTCTAAAATATTGATCGAAACCAGGTTTAATTGACTGTTTCAGCGTGGTACCACATTACTACGCGATACAATCCAGAAACAGCCCAGGATCTAGCCATGAAGTATGAGAAATATGCGAAAGTATGAGCCTGATGAGGGCAAATCCTAGACCTAACCCAGACCTAACATGCGTTATCCTCTAAAATATTTATCAAGACCAGGTTTAATTGATTGTTTCAGTGTGGTCCCACATTACTACGGGTTATATACCAGAAAAATCCCAGGATCTGTTCAACATGTATGAGAAATATGCGAAAGAAAGAGCCAGATGAGAGCAAATCCCAGACCTAACCTAGACCTAACATGAATTATTCTCTAAAATATTGATCGAAACCAGGTTTAATTGACTGTTTCAGTGTGGTCCCACATTACTACGTGATCCAAACCAGAAAAAACCCAGGATCCGTTCAACAAGTATGTGAAGAATGCGAAAGTATGAGTCTGATGAGTGAAAATCCCAGACCTAACCTAGACCTTACATGCGTCATCCTCTAAAATATTGATCGAAACCAGGTTTAGTCGACTGTTTCAGTGTGGTACCACATTACTACGTGATCCAAACCAGAAAAAACCCAGGATCAGTTCAACAAGTATGTGAAGAATGCGAAAGTATGAGTCTGATGAGTGAAAATCCCAGACCTAACCTAGACCTAACATGCGTTATCCTCTAAAATATTGATCCAAACCAGGTTTAATGGACTGTTTCAGTGTGGTACCACACTACTACGTGTTCCAAACCAGAAAAAACCCAGGATCTGTTCAACAAGTATGTGAAGAATGCGAAAGTATGAGTCTGATCAGTGAAAATCTCAGGCCTTACCTAGACCTAACTTGCGTTGTCCCCTAAAATAGTGATGGAAGCCAGGTTTCATTGACTGTTTCAGTGTGGTACTACATTATTACGTGATGCAATCCAGAAAAAGCCCAGGATCTAGCCATGAAGTATGAGAAATATGCGAAAGTAAGAGCCTCATGAGGGCAAATCCTAGACCTATCCCAGACCTAACTTGCGTTATCCTCTAAAATATTGATCGAAGCCAGGTTTAATTGACTGTTTCAGCGTGGTACCACATTACTACGTGATACAATCCAGAAACAGCCCAAGATCTAGCCATCAAGTATGAGAAATATGCGAAAAAATGAGCCTGATGAGAGCAAATCCCAGACCTAACCTAGACCTAACATGCGTTATCCTCTAAAATATTGAGCGAAACCAGGTTTAATCGACTGTTTCAGTGTGGTACCACATTACTACGTGATCCAAACCAGAAAAACCCAGGATCCGTTTACAAGTATGTGAAGAATGCGAAAGTATGTGTCTGATCAGTGAAAATCCCAGGCCTAACCTAGACCTAACATGAGTTATACTCTAAAATATTGATCGAAACCTGGTTTAATCGACTGTTTCAGTGTGGTACCACATTCCTATGTGATCCAAACCAGAAAATAACCCAGGATCTAGCCATCAAGTATGAGAAATATGCGAAAGAATGAGCCTGATGAGAGCAAATTCCAGACCTAACCTAGACCTAACATGAATGATTCTCTAAGATATTGATCGAAACCAGGTTTCATTGACTGTTTCAGTGTGGTCCCACATTACTACGTGATCCAAACCAGAAAAAATCCATGATCCGTTCAACAAGTATGTGAAGAATGCGAAAGTATGAGTCTGATGAGTGAAAATCCCAGACCTAACCTAGACCTAACATGCGTTATCCTCAAAAATATTGATCGAAACCTGGTTTAATCGACTGTTTCAGTGTGCTACCACATTACAATGTGATCCAAACCAGAAAATAACCCAGGATCTGTTCAACGAGTATGTGAAGTGTGCGAAAGTATGAGTCTGATGAGGGCAAATCCCAGACCTAACCCAGACCTAACATGCGTTATCCTCTAAAATATTAATCAAGACCAGGTTTAATGGAATGTTTCAGTGTGGTACCACATTACTACGTGATCCAAACCAGTAAAAACCCAGGATCCGTTCAACAAGTATGTGAAGAATGCGAAAGTATGAGTCTGATGAGTGAAAATCCCAGGCCTAACCTAGAACTAACATGCGTTATCCTCAATAATATCGATCGAAACCAGGTTTAATTGAGTGTTTCAGTGTTGTACTTCATTACTACGTGATGCAATCCAGAAAAAGCCCAGGATCTAGCAATCTAGTATGAGAAATATGCGAAAGAATGAGCCTGATGAGAGCAAATCCCAGGCCTAACCTAGACCTAACATGAATTATTCTCTAAAATATTGATCCAAGCCAGGTTTAATGGACTGTTTCAGTGTGGTACCACACTACTACGTAATACAAACCAGAAAAAACCCAGGATCTGTTGAACAAGTATGTGAAAAACGCGAAAGTATGAGCCTGATGTGGGCAAATCCCAGACCTATCCCAGACCTAACTTGCGCTGTCCTCTAAGATATTGATGGAAACCAGGTTTAATTGACTGTTTCAGTGTTGTACTTCATTACTACGTGATGCAATCCAGAAAAAGCCCAGGATCTAGCCATCAAGTATGAGAAATATGCGAAAGAATGAGCCTGATGAGAGCAAATCCCAGACCTATCCCAGACCTAACATGCGTTGTCCTCAAAAATATTGATCGAAACCTGGTTTAATCGACCGTTTCTGTGTGGTACCACATTACTATGTGATCCAAACCAGAAAATAACCCAGGATCTGTTCCACAAGTATGTGAAGTGTGCGAAAGAATGAGTCTTTTGAGGGCAAATCCCAGACCTATCCCAGACCTAACATGCGTTATCCTCTAAAATATTAATCAAGACCAGGTTTAATTGATTGTTTCAGTGTGGTCCCACATTACTACGTTATCCAAACCAGAAAAAACCCAGGATCCGTTCAACAAGTATGTGAAGAATGCGAATGTATGAGCCTGATGTGGGCAAATCCCAGACCTAACCTAGGCCTAACATGCGTTATCCTCTAAAATATTGATCCAAGCCAGGTTTAATGGACTGTTTCAGTGTGGTACCACACTACTACGTAATACAAACCAGAAAAAACCCAGGATCTGTTGAACAAGTATGTGAAAAACGCGAAAGTATGAGCCTGATGTGGGCAAATCCCAGACCTATCCCAGACCTAACTTGCGCTGTCCTCTAAGATATTGATGGAAACCAGGTTTAATTGACTGTTTCAGTGTTGTACTTCATTACTACGTGATGCAATCCAGAAAAAGCCCAGGATCTAGCCATCAAGTATGAGAAATATGCGAAAGAATGAGCCTGATGAGAGCAAATCCCAGACCTAACCTAGACCTAACATGAATTATTCTCTAATATATTGATCGAAACCAGGTTTAGTTGACTGTTTCAGTGTGGTCCCACATTACTACGTGATCCAAACCAGAAAGAACCCAGGATCCGTTCAACAAGTATGTGAAGAATGCGAAAGTATGAGTCTGATGAGTGAAAATCCCAGGCCTAACCTAGACCTTACATGCGTTATCCTCTAAAATATTGATCGAAACCAGGTTAAATCGACTGTTTCAGTGTGGTACCACATTACTACGTGATCCAAACCAGAAAAAACCCAGGATCAGTTCAAGAAGTATGTGAAAAACGCGATAGTACGAGCCTGGGGAGGGCGAACCCTGACCTATCCCATACCTAACTCGCGTTATCCTCTAAAATATTGATCGAAACTAGGTTTAATCGACTGTTTCAGTGTGGTACCACATTACTACGTGATCCAAACCAGAAAAAACCCAAGATCCGTTCAACAAGTATTTGAAGAATGCGAAAGTATGAGTCTGATGAGTGAATATCCCAGGCCTAACCTAGACCTAACATGAGTTATCCTCTTAAATATTGACCGATACCAGGTTTAATGGACTGTTTCAGTGTGGTACCACTTTACTACGTGATCCAAAGCAGAAAAAACCCTCGATCAGGTCAACATGTATGTTAAATCTGCGAAAGTATGACCCTGATGAGGGCAAATCCCAGGCCTAACCTATACCTAACATGCGTTGTCCTCTAAAATATTGATGGAAACCAGGTTTAATTGACTGTTTCAGTGTCGTACTTCATTACTACGTGATGCAATCCAGAAAAAGCCACGGATCTAGCCATCAAGTATGAGAAATATGCGAAAGAATGAGCCTGATGAAAGCAAATCCCAGACCTAACCTAGACCTAACTTGAAATGTTCTCTAAAATATTGATCAAAACCAGGTTTAATTGACTGTTTCGGTGTGGTACCACATTACTACGTGATCCAAACCAGAAAATAACCCAGGATCTGTTCAAGGAGTATGTGAAGTGTGCGAAAGTATGAGTCTGATGAGTGAAAATCCCAGGCCTAACCTTGACCTAACATGCGCTATCCTCAATAATATTGATCGAAACCAGGTTTAATCGACTGTTTCAGCGTGGTACCACATTACTACGTGATCCAAGCCGGAAAAAAACCCAGGATCTGTTCAACGAGTATGTGAAGTGTGCGAAAGTATGAGTCTGATGAGGGCAAATCCCAGACCTATCCCAGACCTAACATGCGTTATCCTCAAAAATATTTATCAAGACCAGGTTTAACTGAGTGTTTCAGTGTGGTACCACATTACTACGTGATCCATACCAGAAAAAGCCCAGGATCTGTTCAACAAGTATGTGAAAAACGCGAAAGCATGAGTCTGATGAGGGCAAATCCCAGGCCTAACCTAGACATAACTTTCGTTATCCTCTAAAATATTGATCGAAACCCAGGTTCAGTGGGCTGTTTCAGTGTGGTACCACATTACTGCGCGATCCAAACCAGAAAAAACCAAGGATCTGTTCAACAAGTATGTGAAGTGTGCGAAAGTATGAGTCTGATGAGTGAAAATCCCAGGCCTAACCTAGACCTAACATGCGTTATCCTCTAAAATTTTGATCGAAACCAGGTTTAATTGACTGTTTCAGTGTGGTACCACAATACTACGTGATCCAATCCAGAAATAGCCCAGGATCTATCCATGAAGTATAAAAAATATGCGGAAGTGATAGCCTGATGAGAGCAAATCCCAGACCTAACCCAGACCTAACATGCGTTATCCTCTAAAATATTTATCAAGACCAGGTTTAATTATTTGTTTCAGTGTGGTCCCACATTACTACGTGATCCAAACCAGAAAAAAACCCAGGCCTAACCTAGACCTAACATGAATTATTCTCTAAAATATTGTTCGAAACCAGGTTTAATTGACTGTTTCAGTGTGGTACCACATTACTACGTGATCCAATCCAGTAAAACTCCAGGATCCGTTCAACAAGTATGTGAAGAATGCGAAAGTATGGGTCTGTTGAGTGAAAATCCTCGGCCTAACCTAGACCTAACTTGCGTTATCCTCTAAAATATTGATCGAAACCAGGTTTAATTGACTGTTTCAGTGTGGTACCACATTACTACGTGATCCAATCCAGAAATAGCCCAGGATCCGTTCAACAAGTCTGTGAAGAATGCGAAAGTATGAGTCTGATTCCCTCAGGGGCTGCCAGCCTTTCAGCTGCAGTACGGGCTTAACGAACCCGGGGTACCCGAGTCATACACACACCGTAAGCCTCCTGATGGTCGTCACAACGACCCATTCACAATTCCCTATTGGTTTTGTGAATGGTACGTGACGGCAGGAGGAACGGGGGTCTTGGCTTAACCGCCTGGGCCACGAGTATGGCGACTCTATAAAATCGCCCTCCAATCCTAAGCTATGGTGCGCGGCGATGGGATGCATGGTTGGGGGAGAAGGCCCAATCCCAAGCGACCACCTCCGGGGAACCTGCCGAACCCCCGGAGTATTAGGCTTACCCGGGTAAGGCGGCTCTGCCCGGGTGGACCTTTATTTCCGACCATCTCGTGGGATTGTTATGGACACAGAAAATAAAATGGGGATGGGGCGGGTTTTGTCGGTTGGGGAGGACGGAGACGGGGTTGGGGTTAGGGTGGCGGCGCTCGCGCCCCACTCAGCGCCAGGTCCGGCTTCGTGGAGGGTGGAGCAGGACGACGAGACGGCGTCGGTCTCGTCCTTCTCCTCCAGCACGAGCCACATAGGCTCTAAGAGGAAGAGGACGGGGCAGGCCGTCGTCGAGGTGGGCGGGGCGATGAGCCCGTCGGTGAGGCTGAGTTGCCTCAGGGACGAGGTGACCGAGGAGATATCGGAGAGGATCTCCTCGTCCCTGAGGCGGGTGGAGAAAGTCGCCGCTGCCTGCGCCTTTAAGGGGCAGAAATGCGGTGGCGCGGAGGCCCTGAAGGCCGCGGCGGAGGAAATGAGGGAGGCGGCGCGGGAGCTCAGAGGGCGGAACGCCCGTCTGCAGCTCCTGTTGGAGGAGGAGCGACAGGGGAGGAGGAGGGCAGAGGCGCTGTGGAACAGCGCGGCCCTCCCTCCCATCCTCCATCCTCCTCCACCGCCGCGTCCCTCGGCGGAGGTAAATAAGCGGAGTGCGGCGGCAGTGGTGCGGGGCACCGCGGGCCCCTCCACCCGCACTCCGCCCGTGAAGAAGTCCCCGTCCTCCTCAGAAGACGATCTTCTGAGGAGGATTGGGGACATGATTGATGGCAAGCTGGCCGCCTTCCGGGAGGAGCTCCTCGCCGGAAGAGCGGTCAGCAGGAAGGCGGTGCCTCCCCGACCTGTTCCGGTACAGTCGGGGAAGGCAAAGAAGGGCGGAGTGAAGGCTCCGCCCAGCGTTGCGCCACCAGGGCCCCGGGTCGCGACCCCCAAGGGGGGTGGTGTACCCGTGGTCGCGGTGGTCGCGTCCTCCACAGCACCCTCCCAAGGGGGGGTGGCGTGGAGTGAGGTGGTGGGGCGGAAGGCGAAGCGGGCGGCGAGGAAGGCCTCGCAACCGCAGCCTCCGCCTCCGCCGGCGGCGGCCAAGGTAAAGGCCGCGAAGGTCGGGAAGGCACGACCAGGTCGTCCCCCAAAAACGGCAGCGGTGACGCTGACCGTTGCGCAGGGGGGCGACCTGACCCTCGCGGAGGCGATGCGGCTCGCCAGGGAGAATATCTCCCTGGAAGAGCTGGGCATCGCCTCCGTGAGGGCGAAGAGGGCCGTGACCGGGGGTCTCTTGCTGGAGATCCCCGGTGCAGAAGGCGGCGCGAAGGCGGATCGTCTCGCCCAGAGGCTCCGGGAGCAGCTGGGCGAGCGAGGTGTCCGGGTCGCCCGGCCCACGAAGCGCACGGAGATGCGCGTTTGTGGGCTGGACGACTCGGTCAGCGCACAGGATGTGTCCCGTGCCCTTGCGAGGGCGGGGGACTGTCCTGTGGAGGACCTGCGGATCGGAGAGATCCGCAGGTCGCCCTCCGGCCTCGGGTCGGTGTGGGCCCGGTGCCCCCTCTCCGCCGCCCGTAAGGTGGCGGAATCCGGGAGGGTGTTGGTGGGGTGGGTTTCGGCGCGAGTGGAAATCCTCGCGCCGCGCCCGCTCCGGTGTCACCGCTGCCTCGAATTGGGGCACGTGAGGCAGTGGTGCACCTCGCCGGTGGACCGCAGCGGTCAGTGTTACCGCTGCGGTGCCAAAGAGCACCGTGCGAGCCAGTGCTCGGCGGCCCCCCACTGCCCGCTGTGTGCGGACATGGGGAGGCCAGCCGATCACAGGGTGGGGAGCAAGAAGTGCTCCCCCCCCTCCCGGAAGGAGAGGAAGAGGCGGGCTGCACCGGCTCCGGTGCCGAGGGCGGTGGCATCGTCCTCCATGGAGGTGGACGATGCTACGGGGACGGACGGCCGGGAGGAGGCTGGCGCGGCCATTAATTAATGCCGCCCCGCCTCCTCCTCCAGGCCAACCTCAACCACTGCCGCGCGGCACAGGACTTGATGTCCCAAGTCCTCGCGGAGTGGGGGGTTGGCCTGGCGGTCGCCGCCGAGCCGTACCGCGTCCCTGATCACCCTCATTGGGTGGGCGACGCGGACGGCTTGGTGGCGACGGTATGGGGAGGGGGCGACGGGTCCCCACCGTTCTCCTTGTTGGAGCGCGGTCGGGGATTCGTCGCCGTGGACTGGGGGGGAGTCGCTGTGGTGGGGTGCTACATTTCGCCCCGTAGCGGTCACGCTGCGTTCGAGCTGTACTTGGCCGAGGTCGCGGCATGCGTGCAGCGCTACGCGGCCCGGCCGGTGCTGGTCCTGGGGGATTTTAATGCCAAGTTGGTGGCTTGGGGATCCCCCAGGACCTCCGTTCGCGGCGGGATCCTGGGCGATTGGGCGGCGGGGCTCGACCTCCGGGTACTGAACCGGGGGTCGGAGCACACATGCGTGCGGCGATATGGGGGGTCCATCGTGGATGTTGGATTCGCGACCCCCAACGCCGTGCGCATGGTGTCGGGTTGGCACGTGGTCGCGGGGGCAGAGACACTCTCCGATCACCGGTACATCCGGATGGAGGTCTCTGCCGCCGCGAGTGCATCCCGACACGGCCGCCTGCGTGGCACCCCACCACGCCGCTGGGCGCTTCGGCGCCTGGACAAGGACGCCTTGATGGCAGCTGCCCTCGCTGCAACTTGGCCGCAGGGAGCGGCCGAGTTGCCGAGCATAGAGGAGGAGGTCGCCCGGCTCGGAGCATTGGTCGCGGGTATTTGCGACGCGGCGATGCCTCGGGTCGGGCGGGCTTCTCCTCGCCGGGCGGTGTACTGGTGGTCGGACGCGATCGCGGAGTTGCGAGTCGTGACTGTCCGCGCCCGACGCCAGTACACCCGCGCGCGCCGTCGTCAACGTACAGGCGACGGCGTGGCGCGAGCGAGGGCAGCTGATGACCTGTATGGAGCATACCGCGTGGCGCGGGTTGCTCTGCAGGTCGCCATCAAACGGGCCAAGACCCAGGCATGGAAGGAGCTCCTCCAGACCCTTGATGACGATCCATGGGGGCGCCCATATAAGGTGGTGCTGAATAAGCTCCGTCCGTGGGCGCCCCCCGTCACCGAGGGTCTTGACCCCCGGCTGCTGGAGGACGTGGTCAATACACTCTTCCCAATTGGGGAGAGGGGACCGCGTCCTCCGGCGGCGGCGGCTGTCCCAGTGGAGTGGACGGCCGAGCTGGGGGTCACGCAGGAGGAGCTGGCAGCGGCCATCAGACGGCTCGGGGTTCGTAACACGGCCCCGGGTCCGGATGGTGTGCCCGCCCGGGTTTGGGTCTTGACCCAGGGCGTCCTTGGGGCCGACCTCAGGCGGTTGTTCGACCGCTGCCTGAGGGACGGGCGATTCCCCCCCAGTTGGAAGGTGGCGAGGATGGTCCTCCTCCGGAAGGAGGGTCGGCCCGCGGAGTCTCCCTCCGCATACCGGCCCATTTGTCTCCTCGACGAGGTGGGCAAGCTCTTCGAGCGTGTGATTGCTGCTCGCCTCGTCGAGCACCTGTCGCGGGGTGACCCCGGTCTGGCCGACTGCCAGTTCGGTTTCCGGGGGGGCCGATCGACTATCGACGGGATAGGTCGTGTGAGGGCCCTCTCGGAGGCGGCCGTCTCCCGGGGAGGGGTGGCATTGGCAATATCCTTGGATATTGCCAATGCCTTTAACACCCTCCCCTGGGAAGGGATAAGGAGGGGACTCGAATATCATCGAGTCCCCCCTTGTCTGAGGGCGGTCGTCGGGGATTATTTCCGCGGCAGGTGGATCGAGTATCCGGGCCGGGATGGTGATATGCGGAGGGAGGTGTACTGCGGTGTTCCGCAGGGGTCGGTCCTCGGGCCACTCCTGTGGAACATCGCGTACGACTCGGTGTTGCGGGCCGGCCTCCCCGACGGCGTCAGCACGGTGTGTTATGCGGATGACACACTGGTGCTGGCCGTCGGGGCGCACTGGGGGAGGGCCATGCGTCGCGCGGAGGAGGGGTCGCAACGCGTCGTCGACCGGATCAGGGGGATGGGGATGACGGTGGCGGTCCATAAGACCGAGGTGATTGCGTTTCATTCACCTCGGCAGGATCCGCCACCCCCTCTGATCCGGGTGGGTGGCGCTGACATCGAGGTGAAGCCCCAGATCAGGTATCTGGGGCTGATCCTCGATAGCCACTGGCGTTTCGAGAAGCATTTCCGCTGCCTGGTCCCCCGGTTGGAAAGGATGGTTGCGGCTCTGGGCCGGATCCTGCCCAACCTGGGGGGCCCGGCGGGCCGAGTTCGTCGCCTCTATGTGGCAATGGTCCAGTCGGTGGCCCTATACGGGGCCCCCGTCTGGGCGGACGACCTGGCTGCCTCCCGGCGCAGCATGACTATGCTGCGTCGGGTGCAGAGGCGCATGGCGCTCAGGGTCGTCCGCGGGTATCGGACCATGTCACATGAGGCGGCGACGGTTCTAGCGGGGATGCCGCCCATGGACCTGCTCGCGCGGTCGCACGCGGTGATGTACCGGCACCGCGTCGACCGTCGCGCGGGGGTGGGGGCGGTCCCGGGCGGGCAGGAACCTGCTTGGGGCGATTTGAAGCGCCAGGCCCGGCAGTCCGTGTTGCTCGCGTGGCAGGAGCGGCTGGCTCTGCCAACCGCGGGGCACCGGACTGTCGGGGCTGTTCGGCCACTCCTGAAGGAGTGGCTGGACAGAGGCCATGGCAGCCTCACCTACCGGCTGGCACAGGTATTTTCCGGGCATGGCAGCTTCGGAAGATACCTGTGCCGGATAGGGAAGGAGCCGACGGCGCGTTGCTGCCACTGCGACGCTGAGCAGGACACGGCGGATCATACCCTGGAGGTATGCCCCGCGTGGGAGGGGGAGCGCCGTGTCCTGGTCGGCGTCGTCGGGCGGGATGTCTCGCTGCCGGGCGTGGTGCGCGCCATGCTCGGCAGCGAGGAGAAGTGGAGGGCCGTGACCTTCTTCTGCGAGAACGTAATGTTGCAGAAGGAGGCCGCGGGGAGGGAGCGCGCCGCTGAAGCTCGCGCTCGTGCGGTGGCCCGAGGTCGTCGCCCGGTCGCGAGGCGTCGCGGGCGGCCGCCTCGGCGTGGCGGATGACCTAGGCTGGGAGGGGGGTCCTGAGGGGACCCTCCTCCCGCCAGGCGGCGCCGGGTCGGACCGGTTGGGGGTAGGAGTGCCTCCCCCTACCGGTCCGACGCAAGGGGAGGCACCCTCGGCGGTCTGGTGCGGCCATGAACGCCCGGCCGCCGAAGGGTGGAAACGGGGTCGCGGGCGGTTGCGAGTTGGGGCCCGCAGCCGCCACTAAACGCGGCCCCGGGACGGATAGCGGCGGGATGGAGTGGCCCCGTCCCGCCGCTATGAGGCAGTGTGTCTACTGGGGGGACCGATTGTCCCCCCGGGGGATGGGCGCGAAAGCGCGGGCACGGGGAGGATACCGGAAGAATGCTTCGAGCGATTCCCGGTATCCTCCCAAAGCGTGCCGAAGGGTCACCGTGGGGTTTTTAGTGGGTAGGTCCCGCGCCTGTCGTTGTACGGGCGCGGGGAATCCCACACACCCCTCCCACCTCTCCCCAAGGAGGTGGGAGGGAGTCTTTCGAAGATTTTCCCCACGACAAAAAAAAAAAAAAAAAAAAAAAAAAAAAAAGTATGAGTCTGATGAGAGCAAATCCCAGACCTAACCTAGACCTAACATGAATTGTTCTCTAAAATATTGATCAAAACCAGGTTTAATTGACTGTTTCGGTGTGGTACCACATTACTACGTGATCCAAACCAGAAAAAAACCCAGGATCTGTTCAACGAGTATGTGAAGTGTGCGAAAGTATGAGTCTGATGAGGGCAAATCTCAGACCTATCCCGGACCTAACTTGCGTTATCCTCTAAAATATTGATCGAAACCATGTTTAATTGACTGTTTCAGTGTGGTACCACTTTACTACGTGATCCAAACCAGAAAAAACCCAGGATCCGTTCAGCAAGTATGTGAAAAATGCGAAAGTATGACCCTGATGAGGGCAAATCCCAGACCTATCCCAGACCTAACTTGCGTTGTCCTCTAAAATATTGATGGAAACCGGGTTTCATTGACTGTTTCAGTGTGGTACCACATTGCTACGTGATCCAAACCAGAAAAAAACCCGGGATCTGTTCAACAAGTATGTGAAAAACGCGAAAGTATGAGCCTGATGAGGGCAAATCCTAGACCTAACCCAGACCTAACATGCGTTATCCTCTAAAATATTGATCGAAACCAGGTTTAATGGACTGTATCAGTGTGGTACCACACTACTACGTGATCCAAACCAGAAAAAAACCCAGGATCTGTTCATCAAGTATGTGAAAAACGCGAAAGTATGAGCCTGATGAGGGCAAATCCCAGACCTATCCCAGACCTAACATGCGTTATCCTCTAAAATATTGATCGAAACCAGGTTTAATTGACTGTTTCAGTGTGGTACCACAATACTACGTGTACCAAACCGGAAAAAACCCAGGATCCGTTCAACAAGTATGTGAAGAATGCGAAAGTATGAGCCTGATGAGTGAAAATCCCAGGCCTAACCTAAACCTAACATGCGTTATCCTCTAAAATATTGATCGATACCAGGTTTAATTGACTGTTTCAGTGTGGTACCACATTACTACGTGATCCAAACCAGAAAATAACCCAGGATCTGTTCAACGAGTATGTGAAGTGTGCGAAAGTTTGAGTCTGATGAGGGCAAATCCCAGACCTATCCCAGACCTAACTTGCGTTATCCTCTAAAATATTGATCGAAACCAGGTTTTATTGACTGTTTCAGCGTGGTACCACATTACTACGTGACACAATCCAGAATTAGCCCAGGATCTAGCCATGAAGTATGAGAAATATGCGAAAGTATGAGCCTGATGAGGGCAAATCCTAGACGTAACCCGGACCTAACATACGTTATCCTCTAAAATATTTATCAAGACCAGGTTTAATTGAATGTTTCAGTGTGGTACCACATTACTACGTGTACCAAACCGGAAAAAACCCAGGATCCGTTCAACAAGTATGTGAAGAATGCGAAAGTATGAGTCTGATGAGTGAAAATCCCAGGCCTAACCTAAACCTAACATGCGTTATCCTCTAAAATATTGATCGATACCAGGTTTAATTGACTGTTTCAGTGTGGTACCACATTACTACGTGATCCAATCCAGAAATAGCCCAGGATCTAGCCATGAAGTATGAGAAATATGCGAAAGTATGAGTCTGATGTGGGCAAATTCCAGACCTATCCCAGACCTAACTTGCATTGTCCTCTAAAATATTGATCGAAACCAGGTTTAGTTGACTGTTTCAGCGTGGTACCACATTACTACGTGATCCAATCCAGAAATAGCCCAGGATCCAGCCATGAAGTATGAGAAATGTGCGAAAGTATGAGCCTGATGAGGGCAAATCCTAGTCCTAACCCAGACCTAACATGCGTTATCCTCTAAAATATTTATCAAGACCAGGTTTAATTGATTGTTTCAGTGTGGTACCACATTACTACGTGATCCACACCAGAAAAAACCCAAGATCCGTTCAACAAGTATGTGAAGAATGCGAAAGTATGAGTCTGTTGAGTGAAAATCCCAGGCCTAACCTAGACCTAACATGCGTTATCCCCAAAAATATTGATCGAAACCTGGTTTAATCGACAGTTTCAGTGAGGTACCACAATACTACGTGATGCAAACCAGGGAATACCCAGGATCTGTTAAACGAGTATGTGAAGTGTGCGAAAGTATGAGCCTGATGAGGGCGAATCCCAGACCTATCCCAGACCTAACTTGCGTTGTCCTCTAAGATGTTGATGGAAACCAGGTTTAATTGACTGTTTCAGTGTTGTACTTCATTACTACGTGATGCTATCCAGAAAAAGCCTATGATCTAGCCATCAAGTATGAGAAATACGCGAAAGAATGAGTCTGATGAGTGCAAATCCCAGACCTAACCTAGACCTAACATGAATTATTCTTTAAAATATTGATCGAAACCAGGTTTAATTGACTGTTTCAGTGTGGCACCACATTACTACGTGATCCAATCCAGTAAAACCCCAGGATCCGTTCAACAAGTATGTGAAGAATGCGAAAGTATGAGTCTGATGAGTGAAAATCCTCGGCCTAACCTAGACCTAACATGCGTTATCCTCAAAAATATTGATCGAAACCAGGTTTAATGGACAGTTTCAGTGTGGTACCACACTACTACGTGATCCAAACCAGAAAAAAACCCAGGATCTGTTCAACCAGTATGTGAAAAACGCGAAAGTATGAGCGTGATGAGGGAAATTTCCTGACCTAACCTAGGCCTAACATGCGTTATCCTCTAAAATATTGATCCAAACCAGGTTTAATGGACTGTTTCAGTGTGGTACCACACTACAACGTAATACAAACCAGAAAAAACCCAGGATCTGTTCAACAAGTATGTGAAAAACGCGATAGTATGAGCCTGGGGAGGGCGAACCCTGACCTATCCCAGACCTAACTTGCGTTATCCTCTAAAATATTGATCGAAACCAGGTTTAATCGATTGTTTCAGTGAGGTACCACATTACTACGTGATCCAAACCAGAAAAAACCCAAGATCCGTTCAACAAGTATTTGAAGAAAGCGAAAGTATGAGTCTGATGAGTGAATATCCCAGGCCTAATCTTGACATAACATGCGTTATCCTCTTAAATATTGACCGATACCAGGTTTAATGGACTGTTTCAGTGTGGTAGCACTTTACTACGTGATCCAAAGCAGAAAAAACCCTCGATCAGGTCAACATGTATGTTAATACTGCGAAAGTATGACCCTGATGAGGGCAAATCCCCGGCCTAACCTATACCTAACATGCGTTGTCCTCTAAAATATTGATGGAAACCAGGTTTAATTGACTGTTTCAGTGTCGTACTTCATTGCTACGTGATGCAATGCAGAAAAAGCCCCGGATCTAGCCATCAAGTATGAGAAATATGCGAAAGAATGAGCCTGATGAGGGCAAATCCCAGACCGATCCCAGACCTAACTTGCGTTATCCTCTAAAATATTGATCGAAACCAGGTTTAATTGACTGTTTCGGTGTGGTACCACATTACTACGTGATCCAAACCAGAAAATAACCCAGGATCTGTTCAAGGAGTATGTGAAAAATGCGAAAGCATGAGTCTGATGAGTGAAAATCCCAGGCCTAACGTAGACCTAACATGCGTTATCCTCAATAATATTGATCGAAACCAGGTTTAATCGACTGTTTCAGCGTGGTACCACATTACTACGTGATCCAAGCCAGAAAAAAACCCAGGATCTGTTCAACGAGTATGTGAAGTGTGCGAAAGTATGAGTCTGATGAGGGCAAATCCCAGACCTATCCCAGACCTAACATGCGTTATCCTCAAAAATATTTATCAAGACCAGGTTTAACTGAGTGTTTCAGTGTGGCACCACATTACTACGTGATCCATACCAGAAAAAGCCCAGGATCTGTTCAACAAGTATGTGAAAAATGCGAAAGCATGAGTCTGATGAGGGCAAATCCCTGGCCTAACCTAGACATAACTTTCGTTATCCTCTAAAATATTGGTCGAAACCAGGTTCAGTGGGCTGTTTCAGTGTGGTACCACATTACTGCGCGATCCAAACCAGAGAAAACCCAGGATCTGTTCAACAAGTATGTGAAGTGTGCGAAAGTATGAGTCTGATGACTGAAAATCCCAGGCCTAACCTAGACCTAACATGCGTTATCCTCTAAAATATTGATCGAAACCAGGTTTAATTGACTGTTTCAGTGTGGTACCACAATACTACGTGATCCAATCCAGAAATAGCCCAGGATCTATCCATGAAGTATAAGAAATATGCGGAAGTATGAGCCTGATGAGAGCAAATCCTAGACCTAACCCAGACCTAACATGCGTTATCCTCTAAAATATTTATCAAGACCAGGTTTAATTATTTGTTTCAGTGTGGTCCCACATTACTACGTGCTCCAAACCAGAAAAAAACCCAGGATCCGTTCAACAAGTATGTGAAGAATGCGAAAGTATGAGTCTGATGAATGAAAATCCCAGGCCTAACCTATACCTAACATGCGTTATCCTCAAAAATATTGATCGAAACCTGGTTTAATCGACTGTTTCAGTGTGGTACCACATTACTATGTGATCCAAACCAGAAAATAGCCCAGGATCTATCCATGAAGTATAAGAAATATGCGAAAGTATGAGCCTGATGATGGCAAATCCTAGACCTAACCCAGACCTAACATGCGTTATCCTCAAAAATATTTATCAAGACCAGGTTTAACTGAATGTTTCAGTGTGGTACCACATTACTACGTGATCCATACCAGAAAAAGCCCAGGATCTGCTCAACAAGTATGTGAAAAATGCGAAAGCATGAGTCTGATGAGGGCAAATCCCAGGCCTAACCTAGACATAACTTTCGTTATCCTCTAAAATATTGATCGAAACCAGGTTCAGTGGGCTGTTTCAGTGTGGTACCACATTACTGCGCGATCCAAACCAGAAAAAACCCAGGATCTGTTCAACAAGTATGTGAGAAATGCGAAAGTATGACCCTGATGTGGGCAAATCCCAGACCTAACCCAGACCTAACTTGCATCGTCCTCTAAAATATTGATCGAAACCAGGTTTAATTGACTGTTCCAGTGTGGTACCACATTACTACGTGACCCAATCCAGAAATAGCCCAGGATCTAGCCATGAAGTATGAGAAATATGCAAAAGTATGAGCCTGATGAGGGCAAATCCTAGACCTAACCCAGACCTAACATGCGTTATCATCTAAAATATTTATCAAGACATGGTTTAATTGATTGTTTCAGTGTGGTACCACATTACTACGTGAACCATACCAGAAAAAACCCAGGATCCGTTCAACAAGTATCTGAAGAATGCGAAAGTATGAGTCTGATGAGCGAAAATCTCAGGGCTAACCTAGACCTAACATGCATTATCCTCAAAAATATTGATCCAAACCAGGTTTAGTGGACTGTTTCAGTGTGGTACCACTTTACTACGTGATACAAAGCAGAAAAAACCCTCGATCAGGTCAACATGTATGTTAGAACTGCGAAAGTATGACCCTGATGAGGGCAAATCCCAGGCCTAACCTAGACCTAACATGAATTATTCTCTAAAATATTGATCGAAACCAGGTTTAATTGACTGTTTCAGTGTTGTACTTCATTACTACGTGATGCAATCCAGAAAAAGCCCAGGATCTAGCCATCAAGTATGAGAAATATGCGAAAGAATGAGCCTGATGAGAGCAAATCCCAGACCTAACCTAGACCTAACATGAATTATTCTCTAAAATATTGATCGAAACCAGGTTTAAGTGACTGTTTCAGTGTGGTACCACATTACTACGTGATCCAATCCAGTAAAACCCCAGGATCCGTTCAACAAGTATGTGAAGAATGCGAAAGTATGAGTCTGATCTGGCACAGGTATTTTCCGGGCATGGCAGCTTCGGAAGATGCCTGTGCCGGATAGGGAAGGAGCCGACGGCGCGTTGCTGCCACTGCGACGCTGAGCAGGACACGGCGGATCATACCCTGGAGGTATGCCCCGCGTGGGAGGGGGAGCGCCGTGTCCTGGTCGGCGTCGTCGGGCGGGATGTCTCGCTGCCGGGCGTGGTGCGCGCCATGCTCGGCAGCGAGGAGAAGTGGAGGGCCGTGGCCTCCTTCTGCGAGAACGTAATGTTGCAGAAGGAGGCCGCGGGGAGGGAGCGCGAGCTTCAACGGCGCGCTGAAGCTCGCGCTCGTGCGGTGGCCCGAGGTCGTCGCCCGGTCGCGAGGCGTCGCGGGCGGCCGCCTCGGCGTGGCGGATGACCTAGGCTGGGAGGGGGGTCCTGAGGGGACCCTCCTCCCGCCAGGCGGCGCCGGGTCGGACCGGTTGGGGGTAGGAGTGCCTCCCCCTACCGGTCCGACGCAAGGGGAGGCACCCTCGGCGGTCTGGTGCGGCCATGAACGCCCGGCCGCCGAGGGGTGGAAACGGGGTCGCGGGCGGTTGCGAGTTGGGGCTCGCAGCCGCCACTAAACGCGGCCCCGGGACGGATAGCGGCGGGATGGAGTGGCCCCGTCCCGCCGCTATGAGGCAGTGTGTCTACTGGGGGGACCGACTGTCCCCCCGGGGGATGGGCGCGAAAGCGCGGGCACGGGCAGGATACCGGAAGAATGCTTCGAGCGATTCCCGGTATCCTCCCAAAGCGTGCCGAAGGGTCACCGTGGGGTTTTTTAGTGGGTAGGTCCCGCGCCTGTCGTTGTACGGGCGCGGGGAATCCCACACACCCCTCCCACCTCTCCCCAAGGAGGTGGGAGGGAGTCTTTCGAAGATTTTCCCCACGACAAAAAAAAAAAAAAAAAAAAAAAAGTATGAGTCTGATGAGTGAAAATCCTCGGCCTAACCTAGACCTAACATGCGTTATCCTCAAAAATATTGATCGAAACCAGGTTTAATGGACAGTTTCAGTGTGGTACCACACTACTACGTGATACAAACCAGAAAAAAACCCAGGATCTGTTCAACGAGGATGTGAAAATCGCGAAAGTATGAGCCTGATGAGGGCAAATCCCAGACCGATCCCAGACCTAACTTGCGTTATCCTCTAAAATATTGATCGAAACCAGGTTTAATTGACTGTTTCAGTGTGGTACCACATTACTACGTGATCCAAACCAGAAAAAACCCAAGATCCGTTCAACAAGTATTTGAAGAATGCGAAAGTATGAGTCTGATGAGTGAATATCCCAGGCCTAATGTAGACATAACATGCGTTATCCTCTTAAATATTGACCGATACCAGGTTTAATGGACTGTTTCAGTGTGGTACCACTTTACTACGTGATCCAAAGCAGAAAAAACCCTCGATCAGGTCAACATGTATGTTAAAACTGCGAAAGTATGACCCTGATGAGGGCAAATCCCCGGCCTAACCTATACCTAACATGCGTTGTCCTCTAAAATATTGATGGAAACCAGGTTTAATTGACTGTTTCAGTGTCGTACTTCATTACTACGTGATGCAATCCAGAAAAAGCCCCGGATCTAGCCATCAAGTATGAGAAATATGCGAAAGAATGAGCCTGATGAGAGCAAATCCCAGACCTAACCTAGACCTAACATGAATTGTTCTCTAAAATATTGATCAAAACCAGGTTTAATTGACTGTTTCGGTGTGGTACCACATTACTACGTGATCCAAACCAGAAAATGACCCAGGATCTGTTCAAGGAGTATGTGAAAAATGCGAAAGCATGAGTCTGATGAGTGAAAATCCCAGGCCTAACGTAACCCTAACATGCGTTATCCTCAATAATATTGATCGAAACCAGGTTTAATCGACTGTTTCAGCGTGGTACCACATTACTACGTGATCCAAGCCAGAAAAAAACCCAGGATCTGTTCAACGAGTATGTGAAGTGTGCGAAAGTATGAGTCTGATGAGGGCAAATCCCAGACCTATCCCAGACCTAACATGCGTTATCATCTAAAATATTTATCAAGACCTGGTTTAATTGATTGTTTCAGTGTGGTACCACATTACTACGTGAACCATACCAGAAAAAACCCAGGATCCGTTCAACAAGTCTGTGAAGAATGCGAAAGAATGACTCTGATGAGTGAAAATCCCAGGCCTAACCTAGACCTAACATGCGTTATCCTCAAAAATATTGATCCAAACCAGGTTTAGTGGACTGTTTCAGTGTGGTACCACTTTACTACGTGATACAAAGCAGAAAAAACCCTCGATCAGGTCAACATGTATGTTAGAACTGCGAAAGTATGACCCTGATGAGGGCAAATCCCAGGCCTAACCTAGACCTAACATGAATTATTCTCTAAAATAATGATCGAAACCAGGTTTAATTGACTGTTTCAGTGTTGTACTTCATTACTACGTGATGCAATCCAGAAAAAGCCCAGGATCTAGCCATCAAGTATGAGAAATATGCGAAAGAATGAGCCTGATGAGAGCAAATCCCAGACCTAACCTAGACCTAACATGAATTATTCTCTAAAATATTGATCGAAACCAGGTTTAAGTGACTGTTTCAGTGTGGTACCACATTACTACGTGATCCAATCCAGTAAAACCCCAGGATCCGTTCAACAAGTATGTGAAGAATGCGAAAGTATGAGTCTGATGAGTGAAAATCCTCGGCCTAACCTAGACCTAACATGCGTTATCCTCAAAAATATTGATCGAAACCAGGTTTAATGGACAGTTTCAGTGTGGTACCACACTACTACGTGATCCAAACCAGAAAAAAACCCAGGATCTGTTCAACCAGGATGTGAAAAACGCGAAAGTGTGAGCCTGATGAGGGCAAATCCCAGACCGATCCCAGACCTAACTTGCGTTATCCTCTAAAATATTGATCGAAACCAGGTTTAATTGACTGTTTCAGTGTGGTACCACATTACTACGTGATCCAATCCAGAAATAGCCCAGGATCTAGCCATGAGGTATGAGGAATATGCGAAAGTATGAGCCTGACGAGAGCAAATCCTACACCTAACCCAGAACTAACATGCGTTATCCTCTAAAATATTTATCAAGACCAGGTTTAATTGATTGTTTCAGTGTGGTCCCACATTACTACGTGATCCAAACCAGAAAAAACCCAGGATCCGTTCAACAAGTCTGTGAAGAATGCGAAAGAATGACTCTGATGAGTGAAAATCCCAGGCCTAACCTAGACCTAACATGCGTTATCCTCAAAAATATTGATCGAAACCTGGTTTAATCGACTGTTTCAGTGTGGTACCACATTACTATGTGATCCAAACCAGAAAATAGCCCAGGATCTATCCATGAAGTATAAGAAATATGCGAAAGTATGAGCCTGACGAGGGCAAATCCTAGACCTAACCCAAACCTAACATGCGTTATCCTCTAAAATATTGATCCAAACCAGGTTTAATGGACAGCTTCAGTGTGATACCACTTTACTACGCGATCCAAAGCAGAAAAAACCCTCGATCAGGTCAACATGTATGTTAAAACTGCAAAAGTATGACCCTGATGAGGGCAAATCCCAGGCCTAACCTAGACCTAACATGCGTTGTCCTCTAAAATATTGATGGAAACTTGGTTTAATTGACTGTTTCAGTGTTGTACTTCATTACTACGTGATACAATCCAGAAACCCCAGGATCTAGCCATCAAGTATGAGAAATATGCGAAAGAATGAGCCTGATGAGAGCAAATCCCAGACCTAACCTAGACCTAACATGGATTATTCTCTAAAATATTGATCGAAACCAGGTTTAATTGACTGTTTCAGTGTGGTACCACATTACTACGTGATCCAAACCAGTAAAACCCCAGGATCCGTTCAACAAGTATGTGAAGAATGCGAAAGTATGAGTCTGATGAGTGAAAATCCCAGGCCTAACCTAGACCTAACATGCGTTATCCTCAACAATATTGATCGAAACCAGGTTTAATCGACTGTTTCAGTGTTGTACCACATTACTATGTGATCCAAACCGGAAAATAGCCCAGGATCTATCCATGAAGTATAAGAAATATGCGAAAGTATGAGCCTGATGAGGGCAAATCCTAGACCTAACCCAAACCTAACATGCGTTATCCTCTAAAATATTGATCCAAACCAGGTTTAATGGACTGCTTCGGTGTGGTACCACTTTACTACATGATCCAAAGCAGAAAAAACCCTCGATCAGGTCAACATGTATGTTAAAACTGCGACAGTATGACCCTGATGAGGGCAAATCCCAGGCCTAACCTAGACCTAACATGCGTTGTCCTCTAAAATATTGATCGAAACCTGGTTTAATTGACTGTTTCAGTGTTGTACTTCATTACTACGTGATGCAATCCAGAAAAAGCCCAGGATCTAGCCATCAAGTATGAGAAATATGCGAAAGAATGGGCCTGATGAGAGCAAATCCCAGACCTAACCTAGACCTAACATGAATTATTCTCTAAAATATTGATCGAAACCAGGTTTAATTGACTGTTTCAGTGTGGTACCACATTACTACGTGATCCAAACCAGTAAAACCCCAGGATCCGTTCAACAAGTATGTGAAGAATGCGAAAGTATGAGTCCGATGAGTGAAAATCCTCGGCCTAACCTAGACCTAACATGCGTTATCCTCAAAAATATTGGTCGAAACCAGGTTTAATGGACAGTTTCAGTGTGGTACCACACTACTACGTGATCCAAACCAGAAAAAAACCCAGGATCTGTTCAACAAGTATGTGAAATACGCGAAAGTATGAGTCTGATGAGTGAAAATCCCAGACCTAACCTAGACCTAACATGCGTTATCAACTAAAATATTGATCCAAACCAGGTTTAATGGACTGTTTCAGTGTGGTACCACACTACTACGTGATCCAAAGCAGAAAAAACCCTCGATCAGGTCAACATGTATGTTAAAACTGCGAAAGTATGACCCTGATGAGGGCAAATCCCAGGCCTAACCTATACCTTACATGCGTTGTCCTCTAAAATATTGATGGAAACCAGGTTTAATTGACTGTTTCAGTGTCGTACTTCATTACTACGTGATGCAATCCAGAAAAAGCCCCGGATCTAGCCATCAAGTATGAGAAATATGCGAAAGAATGAGCCTGATGAGAGCAAATCCCAGACCTAACCTAGACCTAACATGAATTGTTCTCTAAAATATTGATCAAAACCAGGTTTAATTGACTGTTTCGGTGTGGTACCACATTACTACGTGATCCAAACCAGAAAAAAACCCAGGATCTGTTCAACGAGTATGTGAAGTGTGCGAAAGTATGAGTCTGATGAATGAAAATCCCAGGCCTAACCTATACCTAACATGCGTTATCCTCAAAAATATTGATCGAAACCTGGTTTAATCGACTGTTTCAGTGTGGTACCACATTACTATGTGACCCAAACCAGAAAATAGCCCAGGATCTATCCATGAAGTATAAGAAATATGCGAAAGTATGAGCCTGATGATGGCAAATCCCAGGCCTAACCTATACCTAACATGCGTTGTCCTCTAAAATATTGATGGAAACCAAGTTTCATTGACTGTTTCAGTGTGGCACCACTTTACTACGTGATCCAAACCAGAAAAAACCCAGGATCCGTTCAACAAGTATGTGAAAAATGCGAAAGTATGACCCTGATGAGGGCAAATCCCAGACCTATCCCAGACCTAACTTGCGTTGTCCTCTAAAATATTGATGGAAACCAGGTTTCATTGACTGTTTCAGTGTGGTACCACATTACTACGTGATCCAAACCAGAAAAAAACCCGGGATCTGTTCAACAAGTATGTGAAAAACGCGAAAGTATGAGCTTGATGAGGGCAAATCCTAGACCTAACCCAGACCTAACATGCGTTATCCTCTAAAATATTGATCGAAACCAGGTTTAATTGACTGTTTCGGTGTGGTACCACATTACTACGTGATCCAAACCAGAAAAAAACCCGGGTTCTGTTCAACAAGTATGTGAAAAACGCGAAAGTATGAGCCTGATGTGGGCAAATCCTAGACCTAACCCAGACCTAACATGCGTTATCCTCTAAAATATTGATGGAAACCAGGTTTCATTGACTGTTTCAGTGTGGTACCACATTACTACGTGATCCAAACCAGAAAAAAACCCGGGATCTGTTCAACAAGTATGTGAAAAACGCGAAAGTATGAGCCTGATGAGGGCAAATCCCAGACCTATCCCAGACCTAACTTGCGTTATCCTCTAAAATATTGATCGAAACCAGGTTTAATTGACTGTTTCAGTGTGGTACCACAATACTACGTGATCCAATCCAGAAATAGCCCAGGATCTATCCATGAAGTATAAGAAATATGCGGAAGTATGAGCCTGATGAGAGCAAATCCTAGACCTAACCCAGACCTAACATGCGTTATCCTCTAAAATAATTATCAAGACCAGGTTTAATTATTTGCTTCAGTGTGGTCCCACATTACTACGTGATCCAAACCAGAAAATAACCCAGGATCTGTTCAACGAGTATGAGAAGTGTGCGAAAGTTTGAGTCTGATGAGGGCAAATCCCAGACCTATCCCAGACCTAACTTGCGGTATCCTCTAAAATATTGATCGAAACCAGGTTTAATTGACTGTTTCAGCGTGGTACCACATTACTACGTGACACAATCCTGAAATAGCCCAGGATCTAGCCATGAAGTATGAGAAATATGCGAAAGTATGAGCCTGATGAGGGCAAATCCTAGACGTAACCCGGACCTAACATACGTTATCCTCTAAAATATTTATCATGACCAGGTTTAATTGAATGTTTCAGTGTGGTACCACATTACTACGTGTACCAAACCGGAAAAAACCCAGGATCCGTTCAACAAGTATGTGAAGAATGCGAAAGTACGAGTCTGATGAGTGAAAATCCCAGGCCTAACCTAAACCTAACATGCGTTATCCTCTAAAATATTGATCGATACCAGGTTCAATTGACTGTTTCAGTGTGGTACCACATTACTACGTGATCCAATCCAGAAATAGCCCAGGATCTAGCCATGAAGTATGAGAAATATGCGAAAGTATGAGTCTGATGTGGGCAAATTCCAGACCTATCCCAGACCTAACTTGCATTGTCCTCTAAAATATTGATCGAAACCAGGTTTAATTGACTGTTTCAGTGTGGTACCACATTACTACGTGATCCAATCCAGAAATAGCCCAGGATCCAGCCATGAAGTATGAGAAATATGCGAAAGTATGAGTCTGATGAGGGCAAATCCTAGTCCTAACCCAGACCTAACATGCGTTATCCTCTAAAATATTTATCAAGACCAGGTTTAATTGATTGTTTCAGTGTGGTACCACATTACTACGTGATCCGCACCAGAAAAAACCCAAGATCCGTTCAACAAGTATGTGAAGAATGCGAAAGTATGAGTCTGTTGAGTGAAAATCCCAGGCCTAACCTAGACCTAACATGCGTTATCCCCAAAAATATTGATCGAAACCTGGTTTAATCGACAGTTTCAGTGTGGTACCACAATACTACGTGATGCAAACCAGGGAATACCCAGGATCTGTTAAACGAGTATGTGAAGTGTGCGAAAGTATGAGCCTGATGAGGGCGAATCCCAGACCTATCCCAGACCTAACTTGCGTTATCCTCTAAAATATTGATCGAAACCAGGTTTAATTGACTGTTTTAGTGTGGTACCACTTTACTACGTGATCCAAAGCAGAAAAAACCGTCGATCAGGTCAACATGCATGTTAAAACTGCGAAAGTATGACCCTGATGAGGGCAAATCCCAGACCTATCCCAGACCTAACTTGCGTTGTCCTCTAAGATATTGATGGAAATCAGGTTTAATTGACTGTTTCAGTGTTGTACTTCATTACTACGTGATGCTATCCAGAAAAAGCCCATGATCTAGCCATCAAGTATGAGAAATATGCGAAAGAATGAGTCTGATGAGTGTAAATCCCAGACCTAACCTAGACCTAACATGAATTATTCTCTAAAATATTGATCGAAACCAGGTTTAATTGACTGTTTCAGTGTGGCACCACATTACTACGTGATCCAATCCAGTAAAACCCCAGGATCCGTTCAACAAGTATGTGAAGAATGCGAAAGTATGAGTCTGATGAGTGAAAATCCTCGGCCTAACCTAGACCTAACATGCGTTATCCTCAAAAATATTGATCGAAACCAGGTTTAATGGACAGTTTCAGTGTGGTACCACACTACTACGTGATCCAAACCAGAAAAAAACCCAGGATCTGTTCAACCAGTATGTGAAAAACGCGAAAGTATGAGCCTGATGAGGGCAAATCCCAGACCGATCCCAGACCTAACTTGCGTTTTCCTCTAAAATATTGATCGAAACCAGGTTTAATTGACTGTTTCAGTGTGGTACCACATTACTACGTGATACAATCCAGAAATAGCCCAGGATCTAGCCATGAGGTATGAGAAATATGCGAAAGTATGAGCCTGACGAGAGCAAATCCTAGACCTAACCCAGACCTAACATGCGTTATCCTCTAAAATATTTATCAAGACCAGGTTTAATTGATTGTTTCAGTGTGGTCCCACATTACTACGTGATCCAAAGCAGAAAAAACCCAGGATCCGTTCAACAAGTATGTGAAGAATGCGAAAGAATGAGTCTGATGAGTGAAAATCCCAGGCCTAACCTAGACATAACATGCGTTATCCTCTAAAATATTGATCGAAACCAGGTTTAATTGACTGTTTCAGTGTGGTACCACATTACTACGTGATACAATCCAGAAATAGCCCAGGATCTAGCCATGAGGTATGAGAAATATGCGAAAGTATGAGGCTGACGAGAGCAAATCCTAGACCTAACCCAGACCTAACATGCGTTATCCTCTAAAATATTTATCAAGACCAGGTTTAATTGATTGTTTCAGTGTGGTCCCACATTACTACGTGATCCAAACCAGAAAAAATCCAAGATCCGTTCAACAAGTATGTGAAGAATGCGAAAGTATGAGTCTGTTGAGTGAAAATTCCAGGCCTAACCTAGACCTAACATGCGTTATCCCCAAAAATATTGATCGAAACCTGGTTTAATCGACAGTTTCAGTGTGGTACCACAATACTACGTGATGCAAACCAGGGAATACCCAGGATCTGTTAAACGAGTATGTGAAGTGTGCGAAAGTATGAGCCTGATGAGGGCGAATCCCAGACCTATCCCAGACCTAACTTGCGTTATCCTCTAAAATATTGATCGAAACCAGGTTTAATCGACTGTTTCAGCGTGGTACCACATTACTATGTGATACAATCCAGAAACAGCCCAGGATCTATCCATGAAGTATAAGAAATATGCGAAAGTAAGAGCCTGATGAGGGCAAATCCTAGACATAACCCAGACCTAACATGCGTTATCCTCAAAAATATTTATCAAGACCAGGTTTAACTGAATGTTTCAGTGTGGTACCAGATTACTACGTGATACATTCCTGAAACAGCCCAGGATCTAGCCATGAAGTATGAGAAATATGCGAAAGTTTGAGCCTGACGAGGGCAAATCCTAGACCTAACCCAAACCTAACATGAATTATTCTCTAAAATATTGATCGAAACCAGGTTTAATGGACAGTTTCAGTGTGGTACCACACTACTACGTGATCCAAACCAGAAAAAAACCCAGGATCTGTTCATCAAGTATGTGAAATACGCGAGAGTATGAGCCTGATGAGGGCAAATCCCAGACCTATCCCAGACCTAACTTGCGTTATCCTCTAAAATATTGATCGAAACCAGGTTTAATCGACTGTTTCAGCGTGGTACCACATTACTATGTGATACAATCCAGAAACAGCCCAGGATCTAGCCATGAAGTATGAGAAATATGCGAAAGTATGAGCCTGATGAGGGCAAACCCTAGACCTAACCCAAACCTAACATGCGTTATCCTCTAAAATATTTATCAAGACCAGGTTTAATCGAATGTTTCAGTGTGGTACCACATTACTACGTGAACGAAACCAGAAAAAACCCAGGATCCGTTCAACAAGTAAGTTAAAACTGCGACAGTACGATCCTGATGAGAGCAAATCCCAGATCTAACCTAGACCTGACATGCGTTGTCCTCTAAAATATTGATGGAAACCAGGTTTAATTGACTGTTTCAGTGTTGTACTTCATTACTTCGTGATGCAATCCAAAAAAAGCCCAGGATCTAGCCATCAAGTATGAGAAATATGCGAAAGAATGGGCCTGATGGGAGCAAATCCCTGACCTAACCTAGACCTAACATGAATTATTCTGTAAAATATTTATCAAGACCAGGTTTAATTGAATTTTTCAGTGTGGTACCACATTACTACGTGATCCAAACCAGTAAAAACCCAGGATCCGTTCAACAAGTATGTGAAGAATGCGAAAGTATGAGTCTGATGAGGTCAAATCCCAGACCTATCCCAGACTTAACTTGCGTTATCCTCTAAAATATTGATCGAAACCAGGTTTAATCGACTGTTTCAGCGTGGTACCACATTACTATGTGATACAATCCAGAAACAGACCAGGATCCAGCCATGAAGTATGAGAAATATGCGAAAGTATGCGCCTGATGAGGGCAAATCCTAGACCTAACCCAGACCTAACATGCGTTATCCTCTAAAATATTAATCAAGACCAGGTTTATTGGAATGTTTCAGTGTGGTACCACATTACTACGTGATCCAAACCAGTAAAAACCCAGGATCCGTTCAACAAGTATGTGAAGAATGCGAAAGTACGAGTCTGATGAGTGAAAATCCCAGGCCTAACCTAGACCTAACATGCGTTATCCTCAATAATATCGATCGAAACCAGGTTTAATTGAGTGTTTCAGTGTTGTACTTCATTACTACGTGATGCAATCCAGAAAAAGCCCAGGATCTAGCTATCTAGTATGAGAAATATGCGAAAGAATGAGCCTGATGAGAGCAAATCCCAGGCCTAACCTAGACCTAACATGAATTATTCTCTAAAATATTCATCAAAACCAGGTTTAGTTGACTGTTTCAGTGTGGTACCACATTACTACGTGATCCAATCCAGAAATAGCCCAGGATCCAGCCATGAAGTATGAGAAATATGCGAAAGTATGAGCCTGATGAGGGCAAATCCCAGACCTATCCCAGACCTAACTTGCGTTGTCCTCTAAGATATTGATGGAAACCAGGTTTAATTGACTGTTTCAGTGTTGTACTTCATTACTACGTGATGCTATCCAGAAAAAGCCCATGATCTAGCCATCAAGTATGAGAAATATGCGAAAGAATGAGTCTGATGAGTGCAAATCCCAGACCTAACCTAGACCTAACATGAATTATTCTCTAAAATATTGATCGAAACCAGGTTTAATTGACTGTTTCAGTGTGGCACCACATTACTACGTGATCCAATCCAGTAAAACCCCAGGATCCGTTCAACAAGTATGTGAAGAATGCGAAAGTATGAGTCTGATGAGTGAAAATCCTCGGCCTAACCTAGACCTAACATGCGTTATCCTCAAAAATATTGATCGAAACCAGGTTTAATGGACAGTTTCAGTGTGGTACCACACTACTACGTGATCCAAACCAGAAAAAAACCCAGGATCTGTTCAACCAGTATGTGAAAAACGCGAAAGTATGAGCCTGATGAGGGCAAATCCCAGACCGATCCCAGACCTAACTTGCGTTTTCCTCTAAAATATTGATCGAAACCAGGTTTAATTGACTGTTTCAGTGTGGTACCACATTACTACGTGATACAATCCAGAAATAGCCCAGGATCTAGCCATGAGGTATGAGAAATATGCGAAAGTATGAGCCTGACGAGAGCAAATCCTAGACCTAACCCAGACCTAACATGCGTTATCCTCTAAAATATTTATCAAGACCAGGTTTAATTGATTGTTTCAGTGTGGTCCCACATTACTACGTGATCCAAAGCAGAAAAAACCCAGGATCCGTTCAACAAGTATGTGAAGAATGCGAAAGAATGAGTCTGATGAGTGAAAATCCCAGGCCTAACCTAGACATAACATGCGTTATCCTCTAAAATATTGATCGAAACCAGGTTTAATCGACTGTTTCAGCGTGGTACCACATTACTATGTGATACAATCCAGAAACAGACCAGGATCCAGCCATGAAGTATGAGAAATATGCGAAAGTATGCGCCTGATGAGGGCAAATCCTAGACCTAACCCAGACCTAACATGCGTTATCCTCTAAAATATTAATCAAGACCAGGTTTATTGGAATGTTTCAGTGTGGTACCACATTACTACGTGATCCAAACCAGTAAAAACCCAGGATCCGTTCAACAAGTATGTGAAGAATGCGAAAGTACGAGTCTGATGAGTGAAAATCCCAGGCCTAACCTAGATCTAACATGCGTTATCCTCAATAATATCGATCGAAACCAGGTTTAATTGAGTGTTTCAGTGTTGTACTTCATTACTACGTGATGCAATCCAGAAAAAGCCCAGGATCTAGCTATCTAGTATGAGAAATATGCGAAAGAATGAGCCTGATGAGAGCAAATCCCAGGCCTAACCTAGACCTAACATGAATTATTCTCTAAAATATTCATCAAAACCAGGTTTAGTTGACTGTTTCAGTGTGGTACCACATTACTACGTGATCCAATCCAGAAATAGCCCAGGATCCAGCCATGAAGTATGAGAAATATGCGAAAGTATGAGCCTGATGAGGGCAAATCCCAGACCTATCCCAGACCTAACTTGCGTTGTCCTCTAAGATATTGATGGAAACCAGGTTTAATTGACTGTTTCAGTGTTGTACTTCATTACTACGTGATGCTATCCAGAAAAAGCCCATGATCTAGCCATCAAGTATGAGAAATATGCGAAAGAATGAGTCTGATGAGTGCAAATCCCAGACCTAACCTAGACCTAACATGAATTATTCTCTAAAATATTGATCGAAACCAGGTTTAATTGACTGTTTCAGTGTGGCACCACATTACTACGTGATCCAATCCAGTAAAACCCCAGGATCCGTTCAACAAGTATGTGAAGAATGCGAAAGTATGAGTCTGATGAGTGAAAATCCTCGGCCTAACCTAGACCTAACATGTGTTATCCTCAAAAATATTGATCGAAACCAGGTTTAATGGACAGTTTCAGTGTGGTACCACACTACTACGTGATCCAAACCAGAAAAAAACCCAGGATCTGTTCAACCAGTATGTGAAAAACGCGAAAGTATGAGCCTGATGAAGGCAAATCCCAGACCGATCCCAGACCTAACTTGCGTTTTCCTCTAAAATATTGATCGAAACCAGGTTTAATTGACTGTTTCAGTGTGGTACCACATTACTACGTGATACAATCCAGAAATAGCCCAGGATCTAGCCATGAGGTATGAGAAATATGCGAAAGTATGAGCCTGACGAGAGCAAATCCTAGACCTAACCCAGACCTAACATGCGTTATCCTCTAAAATATTTATCAAGACCAGGTTTAATTGATTGTTTCAGTGTGGTCCCACATTACTACGTGATCCAAAGCAGAAAAAACCCAGGATCCGTTCAACAAGTATGTGAAGAATGCGAAAGAATGAGTCTGATGAGTGAAAATCCCAGGCCTAACCTAGACCTAACATGCGTTGTCCTCTAAAATATTGATGGAAACTTGGTTTAATTGACTGTTTCAGTGTTGTACTTCATTACTACGTGATACAATCCAGAAACCCCAGGATCTAGCCATCAAGTATGAGAAATATGCGAAAGAATGAGCCTGATGAGAGCAAATCCCAGACCTAACCTAGACCTAACATGGATTATTCTCTAAAATATTGATCGAAACCAGGTTTAATTGACTGTTTCAGTGTGGTACCACATTACTACGTGATCCAAACCAGTAAAACCCCAGGATCCGTTCAACAAGTATGTGAAGAATGCGAAAGTATGAGTCTGATGAGTGAAAATCCCAGGCCTAACCTAGACCTAACATGCGTTATCCTCAACAATATTGATCGAAACCAGGTTTAATCGACTGTTTCAGTGTTGTACCACATTACTATGTGATCCAAACCGGAAAATAGCCCAGGATCTATCCATGAAGTATAAGAAATATGCGAAAGTATGAGCCTGATGAGGGCAAATCCTAGACCTAACCCAAACCTAACATGCGTTATCCTCTAAAATATTGATCCAAACCAGGTTTAATGGACTGCTTCGGTGTGGTACCACTTTACTACATGATCCAAAGCAGAAAAAACCCTCGATCAGGTCAACATGTATGTTAAAACTGCGACAGTATGACCCTGATGAGGGCAAATCCCAGGCCTAACCTAGACCTAACATGCGTTGTCCTCTAAAATATTGATCGAAACCTGGTTTAATTGACTGTTTCAGTGTTGTACTTCATTACTACGTGATGCAATCCAGAAAAAGCCCAGGATCTAGCCATCAAGTATGAGAAATATGCGAAAGAATGGGCCTGATGAGAGCAAATCCCAGACCTAACCTAGACCTAACATGAATTATTCTCTAAAATATTGATCGAAACCAGGTTTAATTGACTGTTTCAGTGTGGTACCACATTACTACGTGATCCAAACCAGTAAAACCCCAGGATCCGTTCAACAAGTATGTGAAAAATGCGAAAGTATGACCCTGATGAGGGCAAATCCCAGACCTATCCCAGACCTAACTTGCGTTGTCCTCTAAAATATTGATGGAAACCAGGTTTCATTGACTGTTTCAGTGTGGTACCACATTACTACGTGATCCAAACCAGAAAAAAACCCGGGATCTGTTCAACAAGTATGTGAAAAACGCGAAAGTATGAGCTTGATGAGGGCAAATCCTAGACCTAACCCAGACCTAACATGCGTTATCCTCTAAAATATTGATCGAAACCAGGTTTAATTGACTGTTTCGGTGTGGTACCACATTACTACGTGATCCAAACCAGAAAAAAACCCGGGTTCTGTTCAACAAGTATGTGAAAAACGCGAAAGTATGAGCCTGATGTGGGCAAATCCTAGACCTAACCCAGACCTAACATGCGTTATCCTCTAAAATATTGATGGAAACCAGGTTTCATTGACTGTTTCAGTGTGGTACCACATTACTACGTGATCCAAACCAGAAAAAAACCCGGGATCTGTTCAACAAGTATGTGAAAAACGCGAAAGTATGAGCCTGATGAGGGCAAATCCCAGACCTATCCCAGACCTAACTTGCGTTATCCTCTAAAATATTGATCGAAACCAGGTTTAATTGACTGTTTCAGTGTGGTACCACAATACTACGTGATCCAATCCAGAAATAGCCCAGGATCTATCCATGAAGTATAAGAAATATGCGGAAGTATGAGCCTGATGAGAGCAAATCCTAGACCTAACCCAGACCTAACATGCGTTATCCTCTAAAATAATTATCAAGACCAGGTTTAATTATTTGCTTCAGTGTGGTCCCACATTACTACGTGATCCAAACCAGAAAATAACCCAGGATCTGTTCAACGAGTATGAGAAGTGTGCGAAAGTTTGAGTCTGATGAGGGCAAATCCCAGACCTATCCCAGACCTAACTTGCGGTATCCTCTAAAATATTGATCGAAACCAGGTTTAATTGACTGTTTCAGCGTGGTACCACATTACTACGTGACACAATCCTGAAATAGCCCAGGATCTAGCCATGAAGTATGAGAAATATGCGAAAGTATGAGCCTGATGAGGGCAAATCCTAGACGTAACCCGGACCTAACATACGTTATCCTCTAAAATATTTATCATGACCAGGTTTAATTGAATGTTTCAGTGTGGTACCACATTACTACGTGTACCAAACCGGAAAAAACCCAGGATCCGTTCAACAAGTATGTGAAGAATGCGAAAGTACGAGTCTGATGAGTGAAAATCCCAGGCCTAACCTAAACCTAACATGCGTTATCCTCTAAAATATTGATCGATACCAGGTTCAATTGACTGTTTCAGTGTGGTACCACATTACTACGTGATCCAATCCAGAAATAGCCCAGGATCTAGCCATGAAGTATGAGAAATATGCGAAAGTATGAGTCTGATGTGGGCAAATTCCAGACCTATCCCAGACCTAACTTGCATTGTCCTCTAAAATATTGATCGAAACCAGGTTTAATTGACTGTTTCAGTGTGGTACCACATTACTACGTGATCCAATCCAGAAATAGCCCAGGATCCAGCCATGAAGTATGAGAAATATGCGAAAGTATGAGTCTGATGAGGGCAAATCCTAGTCCTAACCCAGACCTAACATGCGTTATCCTCTAAAATATTTATCAACACCAGGTTTAATTGATTGTTTCAGTGTGGTACCACATTACTACGTGATCCGCACCAGAAAAAACCCAAGATCCGTTCAACAAGTATGTGAAGAATGCGAAAGTATGAGTCTGTTGAGTGAAAATCCCAGGCCTAACCTAGACCTAACATGCGTTATCCCCAAAAATATTGATCGAAACCTGGTTTAATCGACAGTTTCAGTGTGGTACCACAATACTACGTGATGCAAACCAGGGAATACCCAGGATCTGTTAAACGAGTATGTGAAGTGTGCGAAAGTATGAGCCTGATGAGGGCGAATCCCAGACCTATCCCAGACCTAACTTGCGTTATCCTCTAAAATATTGATCGAAACCAGGTTTAATTGACTGTTTTAGTGTGGTACCACTTTACTACGTGATCCAAAGCAGAAAAAACCGTCGATCAGGTCAACATGCATGTTAAAACTGCGAAAGTATGACCCTGATGAGGGCAAATCCCAGACCTATCCCAGACCTAACTTGCGTTGTCCTCTAAGATATTGATGGAAATCAGGTTTAATTGACTGTTTCAGTGTTGTACTTCATTACTACGTGATGCTATCCAGAAAAAGCCCATGATCTAGCCATCAAGTATGAGAAATATGCGAAAGAATGAGTCTGATGAGTGTAAATCCCAGACCTAACCTAGACCTAACATGAATTATTCTCTAAAATATTGATCGAAACCAGGTTTAATTGACTGTTTCAGTGTGGCACCACATTACTACGTGATCCAATCCAGTAAAACCCCAGGATCCGTTCAACAAGTATGTGAAGAATGCGAAAGTATGAGTCTGATGAGTGAAAATCCTCGGCCTAACCTAGACCTAACATGCGTTATCCTCAAAAATATTGATCGAAACCAGGTTTAATGGACAGTTTCAGTGTGGTACCACACTACTACGTGATCCAAACCAGAAAAAAACCCAGGATCTGTTCAACCAGTATGTGAAAAACGCGAAAGTATGAGCCTGATGAGGGCAAATCCCAGACCGATCCCAGACCTAACTTGCGTTTTCCTCTAAAATATTGATCGAAACCAGGTTTAATTGACTGTTTCAGTGTGGTACCACATTACTACGTGATACAATCCAGAAATAGCCCAGGATCTAGCCATGAGGTATGAGAAATATGCGAAAGTATGAGCCTGACGAGAGCAAATCCTAGACCTAACCCAGACCTAACATGCGTTATCCTCTAAAATATTTATCAAGACCAGGTTTAATTGATTGTTTCAGTGTGGTCCCACATTACTACGTGATCCAAAGCAGAAAAAACCCAGGATCCGTTCAACAAGTATGTGAAGAATGCGAAAGAATGAGTCTGATGAGTGAAAATCCCAGGCCTAACCTAGACATAACATGCGTTATCCTCTAAAATATTGATCGAAACCAGGTTTAATTGACTGTTTCAGTGTGGTACCACATTACTACGTGATACAATCCAGAAATAGCCCAGGATCTAGCCATGAGGTATGAGAAATATGCGAAAGTATGAGGCTGACGAGAGCAAATCCTAGACCTAACCCAGACCTAACATGCGTTATCCTCTAAAATATTTATCAAGACCAGGTTTAATTGATTGTTTCAGTGTGGTCCCACATTACTACGTGATCCAAACCAGAAAAAATCCAAGATCCGTTCAACAAGTATGTGAAGAATGCGAAAGTATGAGTCTGTTGAGTGAAAATTCCAGGCCTAACCTAGACCTAACATGCGTTATCCCCAAAAATATTGATCGAAACCTGGTTTAATCGACAGTTTCAGTGTGGTACCACAATACTACGTGATGCAAACCAGGGAATACCCAGGATCTGTTAAACGAGTATGTGAAGTGTGCGAAAGTATGAGCCTGATGAGGGCGAATCCCAGACCTATCCCAGACCTAACTTGCGTTATCCTCTAAAATATTGATCGAAACCAGGTTTAATCGACTGTTTCAGCGTGGTACCACATTACTATGTGATACAATCCAGAAACAGCCCAGGATCTATCCATGAAGTATAAGAAATATGCGAAAGTAAGAGCCTGATGAGGGCAAATCCTAGACATAACCCAGACCTAACATGCGTTATCCTCAAAAATATTTATCAAGACCAGGTTTAACTGAATGTTTCAGTGTGGTACCAGATTACTACGTGATACATTCCTGAAACAGCCCAGGATCTAGCCATGAAGTATGAGAAATATGCGAAAGTTTGAGCCTGACGAGGGCAAATCCTAGACCTAACCCAAACCTAACATGAATTATTCTCTAAAATATTGATCGAAACCAGGTTTAATGGACAGTTTCAGTGTGGTACCACACTACTACGTGATCCAAACCAGAAAAAAACCCAGGATCTGTTCATCAAGTATGTGAAATACGCGAGAGTATGAGCCTGATGAGGGCAAATCCCAGACCTATCCCAGACCTAACTTGCGTTATCCTCTAAAATATTGATCGAAACCAGGTTTAATCGACTGTTTCAGCGTGGTACCACATTACTATGTGATACAATCCAGAAACAGCCCAGGATCTAGCCATGAAGTATGAGAAATATGCGAAAGTATGAGCCTGATGAGGGCAAACCCTAGACCTAACCCAAACCTAACATGCGTTATCCTCTAAAATATTTATCAAGACCAGGTTTAATCGAATGTTTCAGTGTGGTACCACATTACTACGTGAACGAAACCAGAAAAAACCCAGGATCCGTTCAACAAGTAAGTTAAAACTGCGACAGTACGATCCTGATGAGAGCAAATCCCAGATCTAACCTAGACCTGACATGCGTTGTCCTCTAAAATATTGATGGAAACCAGGTTTAATTGACTGTTTCAGTGTTGTACTTCATTACTTCGTGATGCAATCCAAAAAAAGCCCAGGATCTAGCCATCAAGTATGAGAAATATGCGAAAGAATGGGCCTGATGGGAGCAAATCCCTGACCTAACCTAGACCTAACATGAATTATTCTGTAAAATATTTATCAAGACCAGGTTTAATTGAATTTTTCAGTGTGGTACCACATTACTACGTGATCCAAACCAGTAAAAACCCAGGATCCGTTCAACAAGTATGTGAAGAATGCGAAAGTATGAGTCTGATGAGGTCAAATCCCAGACCTATCCCAGACTTAACTTGCGTTATCCTCTAAAATATTGATCGAAACCAGGTTTAATCGACTGTTTCAGCGTGGTACCACATTACTATGTGATACAATCCAGAAACAGACCAGGATCCAGCCATGAAGTATGAGAAATATGCGAAAGTATGCGCCTGATGAGGGCAAATCCTAGACCTAACCCAGACCTAACATGCGTTATCCTCTAAAATATTAATCAAGACCAGGTTTATTGGAATGTTTCAGTGTGGTACCACATTACTACGTGATCCAAACCAGTAAAAACCCAGGATCCGTTCAACAAGTATGTGAAGAATGCGAAAGTACGAGTCTGATGAGTGAAAATCCCAGGCCTAACCTAGACCTAACATGCGTTATCCTCAATAATATCGATCGAAACCAGGTTTAATTGAGTGTTTCAGTGTTGTACTTCATTACTACGTGATGCAATCCAGAAAAAGCCCAGGATCTAGCTATCTAGTATGAGAAATATGCGAAAGAATGAGCCTGATGAGAGCAAATCCCAGGCCTAACCTAGACCTAACATGAATTATTCTCTAAAATATTCATCAAAACCAGGTTTAGTTGACTGTTTCAGTGTGGTACCACATTACTACGTGATCCAATCCAGAAATAGCCCAGGATCCAGCCATGAAGTATGAGAAATATGCGAAAGTATGAGCCTGATGAGGGCAAATCCCAGACCTATCCCAGACCTAACTTGCGTTGTCCTCTAAGATATTGATGGAAACCAGGTTTAATTGACTGTTTCAGTGTTGTACTTCATTACTACGTGATGCTATCCAGAAAAAGCCCATGATCTAGCCATCAAGTATGAGAAATATGCGAAAGAATGAGTCTGATGAGTGCAAATCCCAGACCTAACCTAGACCTAACATGAATTATTCTCTAAAATATTGATCGAAACCAGGTTTAATTGACTGTTTCAGTGTGGCACCACATTACTACGTGATCCAATCCAGTAAAACCCCAGGATCCGTTCAACAAGTATGTGAAGAATGCGAAAGTATGAGTCTGATGAGTGAAAATCCTCGGCCTAACCTAGACCTAACATGCGTTATCCTCAAAAATATTGATCGAAACCAGGTTTAATGGACAGTTTCAGTGTGGTACCACACTACTACGTGATCCAAACCAGAAAAAAACCCAGGATCTGTTCAACCAGTATGTGAAAAACGCGAAAGTATGAGCCTGATGAGGGCAAATCCCAGACCGATCCCAGACCTAACTTGCGTTTTCCTCTAAAATATTGATCGAAACCAGGTTTAATTGACTGTTTCAGTGTGGTACCACATTACTACGTGATACAATCCAGAAATAGCCCAGGATCTAGCCATGAGGTATGAGAAATATGCGAAAGTATGAGCCTGACGAGAGCAAATCCTAGACCTAACCCAGACCTAACATGCGTTATCCTCTAAAATATTTATCAAGACCAGGTTTAATTGATTGTTTCAGTGTGGTCCCACATTACTACGTGATCCAAAGCAGAAAAAACCCAGGATCCGTTCAACAAGTATGTGAAGAATGCGAAAGAATGAGTCTGATGAGTGAAAATCCCAGGCCTAACCTAGACATAACATGCGTTATCCTCTAAAATATTGATCGAAACCAGGTTTAATCGACTGTTTCAGCGTGGTACCACATTACTATGTGATACAATCCAGAAACAGACCAGGATCCAGCCATGAAGTATGAGAAATATGCGAAAGTATGCGCCTGATGAGGGCAAATCCTAGACCTAACCCAGACCTAACATGCGTTATCCTCTAAAATATTAATCAAGACCAGGTTTATTGGAATGTTTCAGTGTGGTACCACATTACTACGTGATCCAAACCAGTAAAAACCCAGGATCCGTTCAACAAGTATGTGAAGAATGCGAAAGTACGAGTCTGATGAGTGAAAATCCCAGGCCTAACCTAGATCTAACATGCGTTATCCTCAATAATATCGATCGAAACCAGGTTTAATTGAGTGTTTCAGTGTTGTACTTCATTACTACGTGATGCAATCCAGAAAAAGCCCAGGATCTAGCTATCTAGTATGAGAAATATGCGAAAGAATGAGCCTGATGAGAGCAAATCCCAGGCCTAACCTAGACCTAACATGAATTATTCTCTAAAATATTCATCAAAACCAGGTTTAGTTGACTGTTTCAGTGTGGTACCACATTACTACGTGATCCAATCCAGAAATAGCCCAGGATCCAGCCATGAAGTATGAGAAATATGCGAAAGTATGAGCCTGATGAGGGCAAATCCCAGACCTATCCCAGACCTAACTTGCGTTGTCCTCTAAGATATTGATGGAAACCAGGTTTAATTGACTGTTTCAGTGTTGTACTTCATTACTACGTGATGCTATCCAGAAAAAGCCCATGATCTAGCCATCAAGTATGAGAAATATGCGAAAGAATGAGTCTGATGAGTGCAAATCCCAGACCTAACCTAGACCTAACATGAATTATTCTCTAAAATATTGATCGAAACCAGGTTTAATTGACTGTTTCAGTGTGGCACCACATTACTACGTGATCCAATCCAGTAAAACCCCAGGATCCGTTCAACAAGTATGTGAAGAATGCGAAAGTATGAGTCTGATGAGTGAAAATCCTCGGCCTAACCTAGACCTAACATGTGTTATCCTCAAAAATATTGATCGAAACCAGGTTTAATGGACAGTTTCAGTGTGGTACCACACTACTACGTGATCCAAACCAGAAAAAAACCCAGGATCTGTTCAACCAGTATGTGAAAAACGCGAAAGTATGAGCCTGATGAAGGCAAATCCCAGACCGATCCCAGACCTAACTTGCGTTTTCCTCTAAAATATTGATCGAAACCAGGTTTAATTGACTGTTTCAGTGTGGTACCACATTACTACGTGATACAATCCAGAAATAGCCCAGGATCTAGCCATGAGGTATGAGAAATATGCGAAAGTATGAGCCTGACGAGAGCAAATCCTAGACCTAACCCAGACCTAACATGCGTTATCCTCTAAAATATTTATCAAGACCAGGTTTAATTGATTGTTTCAGTGTGGTCCCACATTACTACGTGATCCAAAGCAGAAAAAACCCAGGATCCGTTCAACAAGTATGTGAAGAATGCGAAAGAATGAGTCTGATGAGTGAAAATCCCAGGCCTAACCTAGACATAACATGCGTTATCCTCTAAAATATTGATCGAAACCAGGTTTAATTGACTGTTTCAGTGTGGTACCACATTACTACGTGATACAATCCAGAAATAGCCCAGGATCTAGCCATGAGGTATGAGAAATATGCGAAAGTATGAGGCTGACGAGAGCAAATCCTAGACCTAACCCAGACCTAACATGCGTTATCCTCTAAAATATTTATCAAGACCAGGTTTAATTGATTGTTTCAGTGTGGTCCCACATTACTACGTGATCCAAACCAGAAAAAAACCAAGATCCGTTCAACAAGTATGTGAAGAATGCGAAAGTATGAGTCTGTTGAGTGAAAATCCCAGGCCTAACCTAGACCTAACATGCGTTATCCCCAAAAATATTGATCGAAACCTGGTTTAATTGACTGTTTCAGTGTGGCACCACATTACTACGTGATCCAATCCAGTAAAACCCCAGGATCCGTTCAACAAGTATGTGAAGAATGCGTAAGTATGAGTCTGATGAGTGAAAATCCTCGGCCTAACCTAGACCTAACATGCGTTATCCTCAAAAATATTGATCGAAACCAGGTTTAATGGACAGTTTCAGTGTGGTACCACACTACTACGTGATCCAAACCAGAAAAAAACCCAGGATCTGTTCAACGAGTATGTGAAAAACGCGAAAGTATGAGCCTGATGAGGGCAAATCCCAGACCGATCCCAGACCTAACTTGCGTTTTCCTCTAAAATATTGATCGAAACCAGGTTTAATTGACTGCTTCAGTGTGGTACCACATTACTACGTGATACAATCCAGAAATAGCCCAGGATCTAGCCATGAGGTATGAGAAATATGCGAAAGTATGAGCCTGACGAGAGCAAATCCTAGACCTAACCCAGACCTAACATGCGTTATCCTCTAAAATATTTATCAAGACCAGGTTTAATTGATTGTTTCAGTGTGGTCCCACATTACTACGTGATCCAAAGCAGAAAAAACCCAGGATCCGTTCCAACAAGTATGTGCAGAATGCGAAAGAATGAGTCTGATGAGTGAAAATCCCAGGCCTAACCTAGACATAACATGCGTTATCCTCTAAAATATTGATCGAAACCAGGTTTAATTGACTGTTTCAGTGTGGTACCACATTACTACGTGATACAATCCAGAAATAGCCCAGGATCTAGCCATGAGGTATGAGAAATATGCGAAAGTATGAGGCTGACGAGAGCAAATCCTAGACCTAACCCAGACCTAACATGCGTTATCCTCTAAAATATTTATCAAGACCAGGTTTAATTGATTGTTTCAGTGTGGTCCCACATTACTACTTGATCCAAACCAGAAAAAACCCAAGATCCGTTCAACAAGTATGTGAAGAATGCGAAAGTATGAGTCTGTTGAGTGAAAATCCCAGGCCTAACCTATACCTAACATGCGTTATCCCCAAAAATATTGATCGAAACCTGGTTTAATCGACAGTTTCAGTGTGGTACCACAATACTACGTGATGCAAACCAGGGAATACCCAGGATCAGTTAAACGAGTATGTGAAGTGTGCGAAAGTATGAGCCTGATGAGGGCGAATCCCAGACCTATCCCAGACCTAACTTGCGTTATCCTCTAAAATATTGATCGAAACCAGGTTTAATCGACTGTTTCAGCGTGGTACCACATTACTATGTGATACAATCCAGAAACAGCCCAGGATCTATCCATGAAGTATAAGAAATATGCGAAAGTAAGAGCCTGATGAGGGCAAATCCTAGACATAACCCAGACCTAACATGCGTTATTCTCAAAAATATTTATCAAGACCAGGTTTAACTGAATGTTTCAGTGTGGTACCAGATTACTACGTGATACATTCCTGAAACAGCCCAGGATCTAGCCATGAAGTATGAGAAATATGCGAAAGTTTGAGCCTGACGAGGGCAAATCCTAGACCTAACCCAAACCTAACATGAATTATTCTCTAAAATATTGATCGAAACCAGGTTTAATGGACAGTTTCAGTGTGGTACCACACTACTACGTGATCCAAACCAGAAAAAAACCCAGGATCTGTTCATCAAGTATGTGAAATACGCGAAAGTATGAGCCTGATGAGGGCAAATCCCAGACCTATCCCAGACCTAACTTGCGTTATCCTCTAAAATATTGATCGAAACCAGGTTTAATCGACTGTTTCAGCGTGGTACCACATTACTATGTGATACAATCCAGAAACAGCCCAGGATCTAGCCATGAAGTATGAGAAATATGCGAAAGTATGAGCCTGATGAGGGCAAACCCTAGACCTAACCCAAACCTAACATGCGTTATCCTCTAAAATATTTATCAAGACCAGGTTTAATCGAATGTTTCAGTGTGGTACCACATTACTACGTGAACGAAACCAGAAAAAACCCAGGATCCGTTCAACAAGTAAGTTAAAACTGCGACAGTACGATCCTGATGAGAGCAAATCCCAGATCTAACCTAGACCTGACATGCGTTGTCCTCTAAAATATTGATGGAAACCAGGTTTAATTGACTGTTTCAGTGTTGTACTTCATTACTTCGTGATGCAATCCAAAAAAAGCCCAGGATCTAGCCATCAAGTATGAGAAATATGCGAAAGAATGGGCCTGATGGGAGCAAATCCCTGACCTAACCTAGACCTAACATGAATTATTCTGTAAAATATTTATCAAGACCAGGTTTAATTGAATTTTTCAGTGTGGTACCACATTACTACGTGATCCAAACCAGTAAAAACCCAGGATCCGTTCAACAAGTATGTGAAGAATGCGAAAGTATGAGTCTGATGAGGTCAAATCCCAGACCAATCCCAGACTTAACTTGCGTTATCCTCTAAAATATTGATCGAAACCAGGTTTAATCGACTGTTTCAGCGTGGTACCACATTACTATGTGATACAATCCAGAAACAGACCAGGATCCAGCCATGAAGTATGAGAAATATGCGAAAGTATGCGCCTGATGAGGGCAAATCCTAGACCTAACCCAGACCTAACATGCGTTATCCTCTAAAATATTAATCGAGACCAGGTTTATTGGAATGTTTCAGTGTGGTACCACATTACTACGTGATCCAAACCAGTAAAAACCCAGGATCCGTTCAACAAGTATGTGAAGAATGCGAAAGTACGAGTCTGATGAGTGAAAATCCCAGGCCTAACCTAGACCTAACATGCGTTATCCTCAATAATATCGATCGAAACCAGGTTTAATTGAGTGTTTCAGTGTTGTACTTCATTACTACGTGATGCAATCCACAAAAAGCCCAGGATCTAGCTATCTAGTATGAGAAATATGCGAAAGAATGAGCCTGATGAGAGCAAATCCCAGGCCTAACCTAGACCTAACATGAATTATTCTCTAAAATATTCATCAAAACCAGGTTTAGTTGACTGTTTCAGTGTGGTACCACATTACTACGTGATCCAATCCAGAAATAGCCCAGGATCCAGCCATGAAGTATGAGAAATATGCGAAAGTATGAGCCTGATGAGGGCAAATCCTAGACCTAACCCAGACCTAACATGCGTTATTCTCTAAAATATTTATCAAGACCAGGTTTAATGGAATGTTTCAGTGTGGTACCACATTACTACGTGATCCAAACCAGCAAAAACCCAGGATCCGTTCAACAAGTATGAGAAGAATGCGAAAGTATGAGTCTGATGAGTGAAAATCCCAGGCCTAACCTAGACCTAACATGCGTTGTCCTCAAAAATATTGATCGAAACCTGGTTTAATCGACCGTTTCTGTGTGGTACCACATTACTATGTGATCCAAACCAGAAAATAACCCAGGATCTGTTCAACAAGTATGTGAAGTGTGCGAAAGAATGAGTCTGATGAGGGCAAATCCCAGACCTATCCCAGACCTAACATGCGTTATCCTCTAAAATATTTATCAAGACCAGGTTTAATTGATTGTTTCAGTGTGGTACCACACTACAACGTAATACAAACCAGAAAAAACCCAGGATCTGTTCTACAAGTATGTGAAAAACGCGAAAGTATGAGCCTGATGTGGGCAAATCCCAGACCTATCCCAGACCTAACTTGCGTTGTCCTCTAAGATATTGATGGAAAACAGGTTTAATTGACTGTTTCAGTGTTGTACTTCATTACTACGTGATGCAATCCAGAAAAAGCCCAGGAGCTAGCCATCAAGTATGTGAAAAATGCGAAAGCATGAGTCTGATGAGGGCAAATCCCTGGCCTAACCTAGACATAACTTTCGTTATCCTCTAAAATATTGGTCGAAACCAGGTTCAGTGGGCTGTTTCAGTGTGGTCCCACATTACTACGTGATCCAAACCAGAAAAAACCCAGGATCCGTTCAACAAGTATGTGAAGAATGCGAAAGTATGAGTCTGATGAGTGAAAATCCCTGGCCTAACCTAGACCTTACATGCGTTATCCCTTAAAATATTGATCGAAACCAGGTTAAATCGACTGTTTCAGTGTGGTACCACATTACTACGTGATCCAAACCAGAAAAAACCCAGGATCAGTTCAAGAAGTATGTGAAAAACGCGATAGTATGAGCCTGGGGAGGGCGAACCCTGACCTATCCCAGACCTAACTTGCGTTATCCTCTAAAATATTGATCGAAACCAGGTTTAATCGACTGTTTTAGTGAGGTACCACATTACTACGTGATCCAAACCAGAAAAAACCCAAGATCCTTTCAACAAGTATTTGAAGAATGCGAAAGTATGAGTCTGATGAGTGAATATCCCAGGCCTAATCTAGACATAACATGCGTTATCCTCTTAAATATTGACCGATACCACGTTTAATGGACAGTTTCAGTGTGGTACCACTTTACTACGTGATCCAAAGCAGAAAAAACCCTCGATCAGGTCAACATGTATGTTAAAACTGCGAAAGTATGACCCTGATGAGGGCAAATCCCCGGCCTAACCTATACCTAACATGCGTTATCCTCTTAAATATTGATCAAAACCAGGTTTAATTGACTGTTTCGGTGTGGTACCACATTACTACGTGATCCAAACCAGAAAATAACCCAGGATCTGTTCAAGGAGTATGTGAAAAATGCGAAAGCATGAGTCTGATGAGTGAAAATCCCAGGCCTAACGTAGACCTAACATGCGTTATCCTCAATAATATTGACCGAAACCAGGTTTAATCGAATGTCTCAGCGTGGTACCACATTACTACGTGATCCAAGCCAGAAAAAAACCCAGGATCTGTTCAACAAGTATGTGAAGAATGCGAAAGTATGAGTCTGATGAGTGAAAATCCCTGGCCTAACCTAGACCTTACATGCGTTATCCCCTAAAATATTGATCGAAACCAGGTTAAATCGACTGTTTCAGTGTGGTACCACATTACTGCGCGATCCAAACCAGAAAAAACCCAGGATCTGTTCAACAAGTATGTGAAGTGTGTGAAAGTATGAGTCTGATGACTGAAAATCCCAGGCCTAACCTAGACCTAACATGCGTTATCCTCTAAAATATTGATCGAAACCAGGTTTAATTGACTGTTTCAGTGTGGTACCACAATACTACGTGATCCAATCCAGAAATAGCCCAGGATCTATCCATGAAGTATAAGAAATATGCGGAAGTATGAGCCTGATGAGAGCAAATACTAGACCTAACCCAGACCTAACATGCGTTATCCTCTAAAATATTTATCAAGACCAGGTTTAATTATTTGTTTCAGTGCGGTCCCACATTACTACGTGATCCAAACCAGAAAAAAACCCAGGATCCGTTCAACAAGTATGTGAAGAATGCAAAAGTATGAGTCTGATGAATGAAAATCCCAGGCCTAACCTATACCTAACATGCGTTATCCTCAAAAACATTGATCGAAACCTGGTTTAATCGACTGTTTCAGTGTGGTACCACATTACTATGTGATCCAAACCAGAAAATAGCCCAGGATCTATCCATGAAGTCTAAGAAATATGCGAAAGTATGAGCCTGATGATGGCAAATCCTAGACCTAACCCAGACCTAACATGCGTTATCCTCAAAAATATTTATCAAGACCAGGTTTAACTGAATGTTTCAGTGTGGTACCACATTACTACGTGATCCATACCAGAAAAAGCCCAGGATCTGTTCAACAAGTATGTGAAAAATGCGAAAGCATGAGTCTGATGAGGGCAAATCCCAGGCCTAACCTAGACATAACTTTCGTTATCCTCTAAAATATTGATCGAAACCAGGTTCAGTGGGCTGTTTCAGTGTGGTACCACATTACTGCGCGATCCAAACCAGAAAAAACCCAGGATCTGTTCAACAAGTATGTGAGAAATGCGAAAGTATGACCCTGATGTGGGCAAATCCCAGACCTAACCCAGACCTAACTTGCATCGTCCTCTAAAATATTGATCGAAACCAGGTTTAATTGACTGTTCCAGTGTGGTACCACATTACTACGTGACCCAATCAAGAAATAGCCCAGGATCTAGCCATGAAGTATGAGAAATATGCGAAAGTATGAGCCTGATGAGGGCAAATCCTAGACCTAACCCAGACCTAACATGCGTTATCATCTAAAATATTTATCAAGACCTGGTTTAATTGATTGTTTCAGTGTGGTACCACATTACTACGTGAACCATACCAGAAAAAACCCAGGATCCGTTCAACAAGTATCTGAAGAATGCGAAAGTATGAGTCTGATGAGCGAAAATCTCAGGGCTAACCTAGACCTAACATGCATTATCCTCTAAAATATTGATCCAAACCAGGTTTAGTGGACTGTTTCAGTGTGGTACCACTTTACTACGTGATACAAAGCAGAAAAAACCCTCGATCAGGTCAACATGTATGTTAGAACTGCGAAAGTATGACCCTGATGAGGGCAAATCCCAGGCCTAACCTAGACCTAACATGAATTATTCTCTAAAATATTGATCGAAACCAGGTTTAATTGACTGTTTCAGTGTTGTACATCATTACTACGTGATGCAATCCAGGAAAAGCCTAGGATCTAGCCATCAAGTATGAGAAATATGCGAAAGAATGAGCCTGATGAGAGCAAATCCCAGACCTAACCTAGACCTAACATGAATTATTCTCTAAAATATTGATCGAAACCAGGTTTAATTGACTGTTTCAGTGTGGTACCACATTACTACATGATCCAATCCAGTAAAACCCCAGGATCCGTTCAACAAGTATGTGCAGAATGCGAAAGTATGAGTCTGATGAGTGAAAATCTTCGGCCTAACCTAGACCTAACATGCGTTATCCTCAAAAATATTGATCGAAACCAGGTTTAATGGACAGTTTCAGTGTGGTACCACACTACTACGTGATCCAAACCAGAAAAAAACCCAGGATCTGTTCAACCAGGATGTGAAAAACGCGAAAGTATGAGCCTGATGAGGGCAAATCCCAGGCCTAACCTAGACCTAACATGCGTTATCCTCTAAAATATTGATCGAAACCAGGTTTAATTGACTGTTTCAGTGTGGTACCACATTACTATGTGATCCAAACCAGAAAATAGCCCAGGATCTATCCATGAAGTATAAGAAATATGCGAAAGTATGAGCCTGGTGAGGGCAAATCCTAGACCTAACCCAGACCTAACATGCGTTATCCTCAAAAATATTTATCAAGACCAGGTTTAACTGAACGTTTCAGTGTGGTACCACATTACTACGTGATCCATACCAGAAAAAACCCAGGATCTGTTCAACAAGTCAGTGAAAAATGCGAAAGCATGAGTCTGATGAGGGCAAATCCCAGGCCTAACCTAGACATAACTTTCGTTATCCTCTAAAATATTGATCGAAACCGGGTTCAGTGGGCTGTTTCAGTGTGGTACCACTTTACTGCGCGATCCAAACCAGAAAAAACCCAGGATCTGTTCAACAAGTATGTGAAAAATGCGAAAGTATGACCCTGATGTGGGCAAATCCCAGACCTAACCCAGACCTAACTTGCATTGTCCTCTAAAATATTGATCGAAACCAGGTTTAATTGACTGTTCCAGTGTGGTACCACATTACTACGTGATCCAATCCAGAAATAGCCCAGGATCTAGCCATGAAGTATGAGAAATATGCGAAAGTATGGGCCTGATGAGGGCAAATCCTAGACCTAACCCAGACCTAACATGCGTTATCCTCTAAAATATTTATCAAGACCAGGTTTAATTGATTGTTTCAGTGTGGTCCCACATTACTACGTGATCCAAACCAGAAAAAACCCAGGATCCCTTCAACAAGTCTGTGAAGAATGCGAAAGAATGAACCTGATGAGGGCGAATCCCAGACCTATCCCAGACCTACCTTGCGTTATCCTCTAAAATATTGATCGAAACCAGGTTTAATTGACTGTTTCAGCGTGGTACCACGTTACTACGTGATACAATCCTGAAACAGCCCAGGATCTAGCCATGAAGTATGAGAAATATGCGAAAGTATGAGCCTGACGAGGGCAAATCCTAGACCTAACCCAAACCTAACATGCGTTATCCTCTAAAATATTGATCCAAACCAGGTTTAATGGACAGCTTCAGTGTGATACCACTTTACTACGCGATCCAAAGCAGAAAAAACCCTCGATCAGGTCAACATGTATGTTAAAACTGCGAAAGTATGACCCTGATGAGGGCAAATCCCAGGCCTAACCTAGACCTAACATGCGTTGTCCTCTAAAATATTGATGGAAACTTGGTTTAATTGACTGTTTCAGTGTTGTACTTCATTACTACGTGATACAATCCAGAAACCCCAGGATCTAGCCATCAAGTATGAGATATATGCGAAAGAATGAGCCTGATGAGAGCAAATCCCAGACCTAACCTAGACCTAACATGGATTATTCTCTAAAATATTGATCGAAACCAGGTTTAATTGACTGTTTCAGTGTGGTACCACATTACTACGTGATCCAAACCAGTAAAACCCCAGGATCCGTTCAACAAGTATGTGAAGAATGCGAAAGTATGAGTCTGATGAGTGAAAATCCTCGGCCTAACCTAGACCTAACATGCGTTATCCTCAAAAATATTGATCGAAACCAGGTTTAATGGACAGTTTCAGTGTGCTACCACACCACCACGTGATCCAAACTAGAAAAAAACCCAGGATCTGTTCAACCAGTATGTGAAAAACGCGAAAGTATGAGCCTGATGAGGGCAAATCTCAGACCGATCCCAGACCTAACTTGCGTTATCCTCTAAAATATTGTTCGAAACCAGGTTTAATTGACTGTTTCAGTGTGGTACCACATTACTACGTGATCCAATCCATAAATAGCCCAGGATCTAGCCATGAGGTATGAGAAATATGCGAAAGTATGAGTCTGACGAAAGCAAATCCCTGGCCTAACCCAGACCTAACATGCGTGATCCTCTAAAATATTTATCAAGACCAGGTTTAATTGATTGTTTATGTGTGGTCCCACATTACTACGTGATCCAAACCACAAAAAACCCAGGATCCGTTCAACAAGTATGTGAAGAATGCGAAAGAATGAGTCTGATGAGTGAAAATCCCAGGCCTAACCTAGACCTAACATGCGTTATCCTCAACAATATTGATCGAAACCTGGTTTAATCGACTGTTTCAGTGTGGTACCACATTACTATGTGATCCAAACCAGAAAATAGCCCAGGATCTATCCATGAAGTATAAGAAATATGCGAAAGTATGAGCCTGATGAGGGCAAATCCTAGACCTAACCCAAACCTAACATGCGTTATCCTCTAAAATATTGATCCAAACCAGGTTTAATGGACTGCTTCGGTGTGGTACCACTTTACTACGTGATCCAAAGCAGAAAAAACCCTCGATCAGGTCAACATGTATGTTAAAACTGCGACAGTATGACCCTGATGAGGGCAAATCCCAGGCCTAACCTAGACCTAACATGCGTTGTCCTCTAAAATATTGATCGTAACCTGGTTCAATTGACTGCTTCAGTGTTGTACTTCATTACTACGTGATGCAATCCGGAAAAAGCCCAGGATCTAGCCATCAAGTATGAGAAATATGCGAAAGAATGGGCCTGATGAGAGCAAATCCCAGACCTAACCTAGACCTAACATGAATTATTCTCTAAAATATTGACCGAAACCAGGTTTAATTGACTGTTTCAGTGTGGTACCACATTACTACGTGATCCAAACCAGGAAAACCCCAGGATCCGTTCAACAAGTATGTGAAGAATGCGAAAGTATGAGTCCGATGAGTGAAAATCCTCGGCCTAACCTAGACCTAACATGCGTTATCCTCAAAAATATTGGTCGAAACCAGGTTTAATGGACAGTTTCAGTGTGGTACCACACTACTACGTGATCCAAACCAGAAAAAAACCCAGGATCTGTTCATCAAGTATGTGAAACACGCGAAAGTATGAGCCTGATGAGGGCAAATCCCAGGCCTAACGTAGACCTAACATGCGTTATCCTCAATAATATTGACCGAAACCAGGTTTAATCGACTGTCTCAGCGTGGTACCACATTACTACGTGATCCAAGCCAGAAAAAAACCCAGGATCTGTTCAACGAGTATGTGAAGTGTGCGAAAGTATGAGTCTGATGAGGGCAAATCCCAGACCTATCCCAGACCTAACATGCGTTATCCTCAAAAATATTTATCAAGACCAGGTTTAACTGAGTGTTTCAGTGTGGCACCACATTACTACGTGATCCATACCAGAAAAAGCCCAGGATCTGTTCAACAAGTATGTGAAAAATGCGAAAGCATGAGTCTGATGAGGGCAAATCCCTGGCCTAACCTAGACATAACTTTCGTTATCCTCTAAAATATTGGTCGAAACCAGGTTCAGTGGGCTGTTTCAGTGTGGTACCACATTACTGCGCGATCCAAACCAGAAAAAACCCAGGATCTGTTCAACAAGTATGTGAAGTGTGTGAAAGTATGAGTCTGATGACTGAAAATCCCAGGCCTAACCTAGACCTAACATGCGTTATCCTCTAAAATATTGATCGAAACCAGGTTTAATTGACTGTTTCAGTGTGGTACCACAATACTACGTGATCCAATCCAGAAATAGCCCAGGATCTATCCATGAAGTATAAGAAATATGCGGAAGTATGAGCCTGATGAGAGCAAATACTAGACCTAACCCAGACCTAACATGCGTTATCCTCTAAAATATTTATCAAGACCAGGTTTAATTATTTGTTTCAGTGCGGTCCCACATTACTACGTGATCCAAACCAGAAAAAAACCCAGGATCCGTTCAACAAGTATGTGAAGAATGCAAAAGTATGAGTCTGATGAATGAAAATCCCAGGCCTAACCTATACCTAACATGCGTTATCCTCAAAAACATTGATCGAAACCTGGTTTAATCGACTGTTTCAGTGTGGTACCACATTACTATGTGATCCAAACCAGAAAATAACCCAGGATCTATCCATGAAGTCTAAGAAATATGCGAAAGTATGAGCCTGATGATGGCAAATCCTAGACCTAACCCAGACCTAACATGCGTTATCCTCAAAAATATTTATCAAGACCAGGTTTAACTGAATGTTTCAGTGTGGTACCACATTACTACGTGATCCATACCAGAAAAAGCCCAGGATCTGTTCAACAAGTATGTGAAAAATGCGAAAGCATGAGTCTGATGAGGGCAAATCCCAGGCCTAACCTAGACATAACTTTCGTTATCCTCTAAAATATTGATCGAAACCAGGTTCAGTGGGCTGTTTCAGTGTGGTACCACATTACTGCGCGATCCAAACCAGAAAAAACCCAGGATCTGTTCAACAAGTATGTGAGAAATGCGAAAGTATGACCCTGATGTGGGCAAATCCCAGACCTAACCCAGACCTAACTTGCATCGTCCTCTAAAATATTGATCGAAACCAGGTTTAATTGACTGTTCCAGTGTGGTACCACATTACTACGTGACCCAATCAAGAAATAGCCCAGGATCTAGCCATGAAGTATGAGAAATATGCGAAAGTATGAGCCTGATGAGGGCAAATCCTAGACCTAACCCAGACCTAACATGCGTTATCATCTAAAATATTTATCAAGACCTGGTTTAATTGATTGTTTCAGTGTGGTACCACATTACTACGTGAACCATACCAGAAAAAACCCAGGATCCGTTCAACAAGTATCTGAAGAATGCGAAAGTATGAGTCTGATGAGCGAAAATCTCAGGGCTAACCTAGACCTAACATGCATTATCCTCTAAAATATTGATCCAAACCAGGTTTAGTGGACTGTTTCAGTGTGGTACCACTTTACTACGTGATACAAAGCAGAAAAAACCCTCGATCAGGTCAACATGTATGTTAGAACTGCGAAAGTATGACCCTGATGAGGGCAAATCCCAGGCCTAACCTAGACCTAACATGAATTATTCTCTAAAATATTGATCGAAACCAGGTTTAATTGACTGTTTCAGTGTTGTACATCATTACTACGTGATGCAATCCAGGAAAAGCCTAGGATCTAGCCATCAAGTATGAGAAATATGCGAAAGAATGAGCCTGATGAGAGCAAATCCCAGACCTAACCTAGACCTAACATGAATTATTCTCTAAAATATTGATCGAAACCAGGTTTAATTGACTGTTTCAGTGTGGTACCACATTACTACATGATCCAATCCAGTAAAACCCCAGGATCCGTTCAACAAGTATGTGCAGAATGCGAAAGTATGAGTCTGATGAGTGAAAATCTTCGGCCTAACCTAGACCTAACATGCGTTATCCTCAAAAATATTGATCGAAACCAGGTTTAATGGACAGTTTCAGTGTGGTACCACACTACTACGTGATCCAAACCAGAAAAAAACCCAGGATCTGTTCAACCAGGATGTGAAAAACGCGAAAGTATGAGCCTGATGAGGGCAAATCCCAGACCGATCCCAGACCTAACTTGCGTTATCCTCTAAAATATTGATCGAAACCAGGTTTAATTGACTGTTTCAGTGTGGTACCACATTACTACGTGATCCAATCCAGAAATAGCCCAGGATCTAGCCATGAGGTATGAGGAATATGCGAAAGTATGAGCCTGACGAGAGCAAATCCTACACCTAACCCAGAACTAACATGCGTTATCCTCTAAAATATTTATCAAGACCAGGTTTAATTGATTGTTTCAGTGTGGTCCCACATTACTACGTGATCCAAACCAGAAAAAACCCAGGATCCCTTCAACAAGTCTGTGAAGAATGCGAAAGAATGACTCTGATGAGTGAAAATCCCAGGCCTAACCTAGACCTAACATGCGTTATCCTCAAAAATATTGATCGAAACCTGGTTTAATCGACTGTTTCAGTGTGGTACCACATTACTATGTGATCCAAACCAGAAAATAGCCCAGGATCTATCCATGAAGTATAAGAAATATGCGAAAGTATGAGCCTGGTGAGGGCAAATCCTAGACCTAACCCAGACCTAACATGCGTTATCCTCAAAAATATTTATCAAGACCAGGTTTAACTGAACGTTTCAGTGTGGTACCACATTACTACGTGATCCATACCAGAAAAAACCCAGGATCTGTTCAACAAGTCAGTGAAAAATGCGAAAGCATGAGTCTGATGAGGGCAAATCCCAGGCCTAACCTAGACATAACTTTCGTTATCCTCTAAAATATTGATCGAAACCGGGTTCAGTGGGCTGTTTCAGTGTGGTACCACATTACTGCGCGATCCAAACCAGAAAAAACCCAGGATCTGTTCAACAAGTATGTGAAAAATGCGAAAGTATGACCCTGATGTGGGCAAATCCCAGACCTAACCCAGACCTAACTTGCATTGTCCTCTAAAATATTGATCGAAACCAGGTTTAATTGACTGTTCCAGTGTGGTACCACATTACTACGTGATCCAATCCAGAAATAGCCCAGGATCTAGCCATGAAGTATGAGAAATATGCGAAAGTATGGGCCTGATGAGGGCAAATCCTAGACCTAACCCAGACCTAACATGCGTTATCCTCTAAAATATTTATCAGGACCAGGTTTAATTGATTGTTTCAGTGTGGTCCCACATTACTACGTGATCCAAACCAGAAAAAACCCAGGATCCCTTCAACAAGTCTGTGAAGAATGCGAAAGAATGAACCTGATGAGGGCGAATCCCAGACCTATCCCAGACCTACCTTGCGTTATCCTCTAAAATATTGATCGAAACCAGGTTTAATTGACTGTTTCAGCGTGGTACCACGTTACTACGTGATACAATCCTGAAACAGCCCAGGATCTAGCCATGAAGTATGAGAAATATGCGAAAGTATGAGCCTGACGAGGGCAAATCCTAGACCTAACCCAAACCTAACATGCGTTATCCTCTAAAATATTGATCCAAACCAGGTTTAATGGACAGCTTCAGTGTGATACCACTTTACTACGCGATCCAAAGCAGAAAAAACCCTCGATCAGGTCAACATGTATGTTAAAACTGCGAAAGTATGACCCTGATGAGGGCAAATCCCAGGCCTAACCTAGACCTAACATGCGTTGTCCTCTAAAATATTGATGGAAACTTGGTTTAATTGACTGTTTCAGTGTTGTACTTCATTACTACGTGATACAATCCAGAAACCCCAGGATCTAGCCATCAAGTATGAGATATATGCGAAAGAATGAGCCTGATGAGAGCAAATCCCAGACCTAACCTAGACCTAACATGGATTATTCTCTAAAATATTGATCGAAACCAGGTTTAATTGACTGTTTCAGTGTGGTACCACATTACTACGTGATCCAAACCAGTAAAACCCCAGGATCCGTTCAACAAGTATGTGAAGAATGCGAAAGTATGAGTCTGATGAGTGAAAATCCTCGGCCTAACCTAGACCTAACATGCGTTATCCTCAAAAATATTGATCGAAACCAGGTTTAATGGACAGTTTCAGTGTGCTACCACACCACCACGTGATCCAAACTAGAAAAAAACCCAGGATCTGTTCAACCAGTATGTGAAAAACGCGAAAGTATGAGCCTGATGAGGGCAAATCTCAGACCGATCCCAGACCTAACTTGCGTTATCCTCTAAAATATTGTTCGAAACCAGGTTTAATTGACTGTTTCAGTGTGGTACCACATTACTACGTGATCCAATCCACAAAAAACCCAGGATCCGTTCAACAAGTATGTGAAGAATGCGAAAGAATGAGTCTGATGAGTGAAAATCCCAGGCCTAACCTAGACCTAACATGCGTTATCCTCAACAATATTGATCGAAACCTGGTTTAATCGACTGTTTCAGTGTGGTACCACATTACTATGTGATCCAAACCAGAAAATAGCCCAGGATCTATCCATGAAGTATAAGAAATATGCGAAAGTATGAGCCTGATGAGGGCAAATCCTAGACCTAACCCAAACCTAACATGCGTTATCCTCTAAAATATTGATCCAAACCAGGTTTAATGGACTGCTTCGGTGTGGTACCACTTTACTACGTGATCCAAAGCAGAAAAAACCCTCGATCAGGTCAACATGTATGTTAAAACTGCGACAGTATGACCCTGATGAGGGCAAATCCCAGGCCTAACCTAGACCTAACATGCGTTGTCCTCTAAAATATTGATCGAAACCTGGTTTAATTGACTGTTTCAGTGTTGTACTTCATTACTACGTGATGCAATCCGGAAAAAGCCCAGGATCTAGCCATCAAGTATGAGAAATATGCGAAAGAATGGGCTTGATGAGAGCAAATCCCAGACCTAACCTAGACCTAACATGAATTATTCTCTAAAATATTGACCGAAACCAGGTTTAATTGACTGTTTCAGTGTGGTACCACATTACTACGTGATCCAAACCAGGAAAACCCCAGGATCCGTTCAACAAGTATGTGAAGAATGCGAAAGTATGAGTCCGATGAGTGAAAATCCTCGGCCTAACCTAGACCTAACATGCGTTATCCTCAAAAATATTGGTCGAAACCAGGTTTAATGGACAGTTTCAGTGTGGTACCACACTACTACGTGATCCAAACCAGAAAAAAACCCAGGATCTGTTCAACAAGTATGTGAAATACGCGAAAGTATGAGTCTGATGAGTGAAAATCCCAGACCTAACCTAGACCTAACATGCGTTATCAACTAAAATATTGATCCAAACCAGGTTTAATGGACTGTTTCAGTGTGGTACCACACTACTACGTGATCCAAACCAGAAAAAAACCCAGGTTCTGTTCAACCAGTATGTGAAAAACGCGAAAGTATGAGCCTGATGAGGGCAAATCCCAGACCGATCCCAGACCTAACTTGCGTTATCCTCTAAAATATTAATCGAAACCAGGTTTAATTGACTGTTTCAGTGTGGTACCACGTTACTACGTGATCCAATCCAGAAATAGCGCAGGATCTATCCATGAAGTATAAGAAATATGCGAAAGTATGAGCCTGATGAGGGCAAATCCTAGACCTAACCCAGACCTAACATGCGTTATCCTCAAAAATATTTATCAAGACCAGGTTTAACTGAATGTTTCAGTGTGGTACCACATTACTGCGTGAACCATACCAGAAAAAACCCAGGATCCGTTCAACAAGTATCTGAGGTATGCGAAAGTATGAGTCTGATGGGTGAAAATCTCAGGGCTAACCTAGACATAACATGCATTATCCTCTAAAATATTGACCCAAACCTGGTTTAATCGACTGTTTCAGTGTGGTACTTCATTACTACGTGACGCAATCCAGAAAAAGCCCCGGATCTAGCCATCAAGTATGAGAAATATGCGAAAGAATGAGCCTGATGAGAGCAAATCCCAGACCTAACCCAGACCTAACATGAATTATTCTCTAAAATATTGATCGAAACCAGGTTTAATTGACTGTTTCAGTGTGGTACCACATTACTACGTGATCCAATCCAGTAATAGCGCAGGATCCAGCCATGAAGTATGAGAAATATGCGAAAGTATGAGCCGGATGAGGGCAAATCCTAGACCTAACCCAGACCTAACTTGCGTTATCCTCTAAAATATTGATCGAAACCAGGTTTAATTGACTGTTTCAGCGTGGTACCACGTTACTACGTGATACAATCCTGAAACAGCCCAGGATCTAGCCATGAAGTATGAGAAATATGCGAAAGTATGAGCCTGACGAGGGCAAATCCTAGACCTAACCCAGACCTAACATGCGTTATCCTCTAAAATATTTATCAAGACCAGGTTTAACTGAATGTTTCAGTGTGGTACCACATTACTACGTGATCCAAACCAGAAAAAACGCAGGATCCGTTCAACAAGTATGTGAAGAATGCGAAAGTATGAGTCTGATGAGGGCAAATCCCAGGCCTAACCTAGACATAACTTTCGTTATCCTCTAAAATATTGATCGAAACCTGGCTTAATCGACTGTTTCAGTGTGCTACCACAATACTACGTGATGTAATCCAGAAAAAGCCCAGGACCTAGCCATCAAGTATGAGAAATATGCGAAAGAATGAGCCTGATGAGGGCAAATCCCAGACCTATCCCAGACCTAACTTGCGTTATCCTCTAAAATATTGATCGAAACAAGGTTTAATTGACTGTTTCAGTGTGATACCACATTACTACGTGATCCAAACCAGTAAAACCCCAGGATCCGTTCAACAAGTATGTGAAGGATGTGAAAGTATGAGTCTGATGAGTGAAAATCCTCGGCCTAACCTAGACCTAACATGCGTTATCCTCAAAAATATTGATCGAAACCAGGTTTAATGGACAGTTTCAGTGTGGTACCACACTACTACGTGATCCAAACCAGAAAAAACCCAGGATCTGTTCATCAAGTATGTGAAATACGCGAAAGTAAAAGCCTGATGAGGGCAAATCCCAGACCTATCCCAGACCTAACATGCGTTATCCTCAAAAATATTTATCGAAACCAGGTTTAATCGACTGTTTCAGTGTGGTCCCACATTACTACGTGATCCAAACCAGAAAAAACGCAGGATCCGTTCAACAAGTATGAGAAGAATGCGAAAGTATGAGTCTGATGAGGGCAAATCCCAGACCGATCCCAGACCTAACTTGCGTTATCCTCTAAAATATTGATCGAAACCAGGTTTAATTGACTGTTTCAATGTGGTACCACGTTACTACGTGATCCAATCCAGAAATAGCCCAGGATCTAGCCATGAGGTATGAGAAATATGCGAAAGTATGAGCCTGACGAGAGCAAATCCTAGACCTAACCCAGACCTAACATGCGTTATCCTCTAAAATATTTATCAAGAACAGGTTTAATTGATTGTTTCAGTGTTTTCCCACATTACTACGTGATCCAAACCAGGAAAAACCCAGGATCCGTTCAACAAGTATGTGAAGAATGCGAAAGAATGAGTCTGATGAGTGAAAATCCCAGGCCTAACCTAGACATAACATGCGTTATCCTCAAAAATATTGATCGAAACCTGGTTTAATCGACTGTTTCAGTGTGGTACCACATTACTATGTGTTCCAAACCAGAAAATAGCCCAGGATCTATCCATGAAGTATGAGAAATATGCGAAAGTATGAGCCTGATGAGGGCAAATCCTAGACCTAACCCAGACCTAACATGCGTAATCCTCAAAAATATTTATCAAGACCAGGTTTAACTGAATGTTTCCGTGTGGTACCACATTACTACGTGATCCATACCAGAAAAAACCCAGGATCTGTTCAACAAGAATGTGAAAAATGCGAAAGTATGAGCCTGATGAGGGCAAATCCTAGACCTAACCCAGACCTAACATGCGTTATCCTCTAAAATGCTTATCAAGACCAGGTTTAATTGATTGTTTCAGTGTGGTACCAGATTACTACGTGATCCAAACCAGAAAAAACCCAGGATCCGTTCAACAAGTATGTGAAGAATGCGAAAGTATGAGCCTGATGAGGGCAAATCCTAGACCTATCCCAGACCTAACTTGCGTTATCCTCTAAAATATTGATCGACACCAGCTTCAGTGGGCTGTCTCAGTGTGGTACCACATTACTGCGCGATCCAAACCAGAAAAAACCCAGGATCTGTTCAACAAGAATGTGAAAATTGCGAAAGTATGACCCTGATGTGGGCAAATCCCAGACCTAACCCAGACCTAACTTGCATTGTCCTCTAAAATATTGATCGAAACCAGGTTTAATTGACTGTTCCAGTGTGGTACCACATTACTACGTGATCCAATCCAGAAATAGCCCAGGATCTAGCCATGAAGTATGAGAAATATGCGAAAGTATGAGCCTGATGAGGGCAAATCCTAGACCTAACCCAGACCTAACTTGCATTGTCCTCTAAAATATTGATCGAAACCTGGTTTAATGGACTGTTTCAGTGTGGTACCACATTACTACGTGAACCAAACCAGAAACAACCCAGGATCAGTTCAACAAGTATGTGAAAAACGCGAAAGTATGAGCCTGATGAGGGCAAATCCTAGACCTAACCCAGACCTAACATGCGTTATCCTCTAAAATGCTTATCAAGACCAGGTTTAATTGATTGTTTCAGTGTGGTACCAGATTACTACGTGATCCACACCAGAAAAAACCCAAGATCCGTTCAACAAGTATGTGAAGAATGCGAAAGTATGAGTCTGATGAGTGAAAATCCCAGGCCTAGCGTAGACCTAACATGCGTTATCCTCAAAAATATTGATCGAAACCTGGTTTAATCGACTGTTTCAGTGTGGTACCACATTACTACGTGAACCAAACCAGAAAAAACCCAGGATCAGTTCAACAAGTATGTGAAAGACGCGAAAGTATGAGCCTGATGGGGGCAAATCCTAGACCTAACCCAGTCCTAACATGCGTTATCCTCTAAAATGTTTATCAAGACCAGGTTTAATTGATTGTTTCAGTGTGGTACCACATTACTACGTGCTCCAAAGCAGAAAAAACCCTCGATCAGGTCAACATGCAGGTTAAAACTGCGAAAGTATGACCCTGATGAGGGCAAATCCCAGGCCTAGCCTAGACCTAACATGCGTTGTCCTCTAAAATATTGAGCGAAACCAGGTTTAATGGACTGTTTCAGTGTGGTACCACATTACTACGTGAACCAAACCAGAAAAAACCCAGGATCAGTTCAACAAGTATGTGAAAAACGCGTAAGTATGAGCCTGATGAGGGCGAATCCCAGACCTATCCCAGACCTAACTTGCGTTATCCTCTAAAATATTGATCGAAACCAGGTTTAATGGACTGTTTCAGCGTGGTACCACGTTACTACGTGATACAATCCTGAAACAGCCCAGGATCTAGCCATGAAGTATGAGAAATATGCGAAAGTATGAGCCTGACGAGGGCAAATCCTAGACCTAACCCAAACCTAACATGCGTTATCCTCTAAAATATTGATCCAGACCAGGTTTAATGGACAGCTTCAGTGTGATACCACTTTACTACGTGATCCAAAGCAGAAAAACCCCAGGATCCGTTCAACAAGTATGTGAAGAATGCGAAAGTATGAGTCTGATGAGTGAAAATCCTCGGCCTAACCTAGACCTAACATGCGTTATCCTCTAAAATGTTTATCAAGACCAGGTTTAATTGATTGTTTCAGTGTGGTACCACATTACTACGTGCTCCAAAGCAGAAAAAACCCTCGATCAGGTCAACATGCATGTTAAAACTGCGAAAGTATGACCCTGATGAGGGCAAATCCCAGGCCTAGCCTAGACCTAACATGCGTTGTCCTCTAAAATATTGATGGAAACCAGGTTTAATTGACTGTTTCTGTGTTGTACTTCATTACTACGTGATGCAATCCAGAAAAAGCCCAGGATCTAGCCATCAAGTATGAGAAATATGCGAAAGAATGAGCCTGATGAGAGCAAATCCCAGACCTAACCTAGACCTAACATGCGTTGTCCTCTAAAATATTGAGCGAAACCAGGTTTAATGGACTCTTTCAGTGTGGTACCACATTACTACGTGAACCAAACCAGAAAAAACCCAGGATCAGTTCAACAAGTATGTGAAAAACGCGTAAGTATGAGCCTGATGAGGGCGAATCCCAGACCTATCCCAGACCTAACTTGCGTTATCCTCTAAAATATTGATCGAAACCAGGTTTAATGGACTGTTTCAGCGTGGTACCACGTTACTACGTGATACAATCCTGAAACAGCCCAGGATCTAGCCATGAAGTATGAGAAATATGCGAAAGTATGACCCTGATGTGGGCAAATCCCAGGCCTAGCCTAGACCTAACATGCGTTGTCCTCTAAAATATTGAGCGAAACCAGGTTTAATGGACTGTTTCAGTGTGGTATCACATTACTACGTGAACCAAACCAGAAAAAACCCAGGATCAGTTCAACAAGTATGTGAAAAACGCGAAAGTATGAGCCTGATGAGGGCAAATCCTAGACCTAATCCAGTCCTAACATGCGTTATCCTCTAAAATGTTTATCAAGACCAGGTTTAATTGATTGTTTCAGAGTGGTACCACATTACTACGTGCTCCAAAGCAGAAAAAACCCTCGATCAGGTCAACATGCATGTTAAAACTGCGAAAGTATGACCCTGATGAGGGCAAATCCCAGGACTAGCCTAGACCTAACATGCGTTGTCCTCTAAAATATTGATGGAAACCAGGTTTAATTGACTGTTTCTGTGTTGTACTTCATTACTACGTGATGCAATCCAGGAAAAGCCCAGGATCTAGCCATCAAGTATGAGAAATATGCGAAGGAATGAGCCTGATGAGAGCAAATCCCAGACCTAACCTAGACCTAACATGAATTATTCTCTAAAATATTGATCGAAACCAGGTTTAATTGACTGTTTCAGTGTGGTACCACATTACTACGTGATCCAAACCAGTAAAACCCCAGGATCCGTCCAACAAGTATGTGAAGAATGCGAAAGTATGAGTCTGATGAGTGAAAATCCTCGGCCTAACCTAGACCTAACATGCGTTATCCTCAAAAATATTGATCGAAACCAGGTTTAATGGACAGTTTCAGTGTGGTACCACACTACTACGTGATCCAAACCAGAAAAAAACCCAGGATCTGTTCAACAAGTATGTGAAATACGCGAAAGTATGAGCCTGATGGAGGCAAATTCCAGACCTATCCCAGACCTAACTTGCGTTATCCTCTAAAATATTGATCGAAACCAGGTTTAATTGACTGTTTCAGTGTGGTACCACATTACTACGTGATCCAAACCAGAAAAAAACCCATGATCTGTTCAACAAGTACGTGAAGTATGCGAATGTATGAGTCTGATGAGGACAAATCCCAGGCCTAAACTAGACATAGCTTTCGTTATCCTCTAAAATGTTGATCGAAACCAGGTTTAATTGACTGTTTTAGTGTGGTACCACTTTACTACGTGATCCAATGCAGAAAAAACCCTCGATCAGGTCAACATGCATGTTAAAACTGCGAAAGTATGAGCCTGATGAGGGCAAATCCCAGACCTATCCCAGACCTAACATGCGTTATCCTCAAAAATATTTATCGAAACTAGGTTTAATCGACTGTTTCAGTGTGGTCCCACATTACTACGTGATCCAAACCAAAAAAAACCCAGGATCCGTTCAACAAGTATGTGAAGAATGCGAAAGTATGAGTCTGATGAGTGTAAATCCCAGGCCTAACCTAGACCTAACAGCCGTTATCCTCAAAATATTGATCGAAACCTGGTTTAATTGACTGTTTCAGTGCTGTACTTCATTACTACGTGATGCAATCCAGAAAAAGCCCAGGATCTATCCATGAAGTATAAGAAATATGCGAAAGAATGAGCCTGATGAGAGCAAATCCCAGACCTAACCTAGACCTAACATGAATTATTCTCTAAAATATTGATCGAAACCAGGTTTAATTGACTGTTTCAGTGTGGTACCACATTACTACGTGTTCCAAACCAGTAAATCCCCAGGATCCGTTCAACAAGTATGTGAAGAATGCGAAAGTATGAGTCCGATGAGTGAAAATCCTCGGCCTAACCTAGACCTAACATGCGTTATCCTCAAAAATATTGATCGAAACCAGGTTTAATGGACAGTTTCAGTGTGGTACCACACTACTACGTGATCCAAACCAGAAAAAAACCCAGGATCTGTTCAAGAAGTATGTGAAATACGCGAAAGTATGAGCCTGATGAGGGCAAATCCTAGACCTAACCCAGTCCTAACATGCGTTGTCCTCTAAAATATTGAGCGAAACCAGGTTTAATGGACTGTTTCAGTGTGGTACCACATTACTACGTGAACCAAACCAGAAAAAACCCAGAATCAGTTCAACAAGTATGTGAAAAACGCGTAAGTATGAGCCCGATGAGGGCGTATCCCAGACCTATCCCAGACCTAACTTGCGTTATCCTCTAAAATATTGATCGAAACCAGGTTTAATGGACTGTTTCAGTGTGGTACCACATTACTACGTGCTCCAAAGCAGAAAAAACCCTCGATCAGGTCAACATGCACGTTAAAACTGCGAAAGTATGACCCTGATGGGGGCAAATCCCAGGCCTAGCCTAGACCTAACATGCGTTGTCCTCTAAAATATTGATGGAAACCAGGTTTAATTGACTGTTTCTGTGTTGTACTTCATTACTACGTGATGCAATCCAGAAAAAGCCCAGGATCTAGCCATCAAGTATGAGAAATATGCGAAAGAATGAGCCTGATGAGAGCAAATCCCAGACCTAACCTAGACCTAACATGAATTATTCTCTAAAATATTGATCGAAACCAGGTTTAATTGACTGTTTCAGTGTGGTACCACATTACTACGTGATCCAAACCAGAAGAAACCCAGGATCAGTTCAACAAGTATGTGAAGAATGCGAAAGTATGAGTCCGATGAGTGAAAATCCTCGGCCTAACCTAAACTTAACATGCGTTATCCTCAAAAATATTGATCGAAACCAGGTTTAATGGACAGTTTCAGTGTCGTACCACACTACTACGTGATCCAAACCTGAAAAAAACCCAGGATCTGTTCAACAAGTATGTGAAATACGCGAAAGTATGAGCCTGATGGAGGCAAATTCCAGACCTATCCCAGACCTAACTTGCGTTATCCTCTAAAATATTGATCGAAACCAGGTTTAATTGACTGTTTCAGTGTGGTACCACATTACTACGTGATCCAAACCAGAAAAAAACCCATGATCTGTTCAACAAGTACGTGAAGTATGCGAATGTATGAGTCTGATGAGGGCAAATCCCAGGCCTAAACTAGACATAGCTTTCGTTATCCTCTAAAATGTTGATCGAAACCAGGTTTAATTGACTGTTTTAGTGTGGTACCACTTTACTACGTGATCCAATGCAGAAAAAACCCTCGATCAGGTCAACATGCATGTTAAAACTGCGAAGGTATGAGCCTGATGAGGGCAAATCTCAGACCTATCCCAGACCTAACATGCGTTATCCTCAAAAATATTTATCGAAACTAGGTTTAATCGACTGTTTCAGTGTGGTCCCACATTACTACGTGATCCAAACCAGAAAAAACCCAGGATCCGTTCAACAAGTATGTGAAGAATGCGAAAGTATGAGTCTGATGAGTGTAAATCCTCGGCCTAACCTAGACCTAACATGCGTTATCCTCAAAATATTGATCGAAACCAGGTTTAATGGACAGTTTCAGTGTGGTACCACACTACTACGTGATCCAAACCAGAAAAAAACCAAGGATCTGTTCAACAAGTATGTGAAATACGCGAAAGTATGAGCCTGATGGAGGCAAATTCCAGACCTATCCCAGACCTAACTTGCGTTATCCTCTAAAATATTGATCGAAACCAGGTTTAATTGACTGTTTCAGTGTGGTACCACATTACTACGTGATCCAAACCAGAAAAAAACCCATGATCTGTTCAACAAGTACGTGAAGTATGCGAATGTATGAGTCTGATGAGGACAAATCCCAGGCCTAAACTAGACATAGCTTTCGTTATCCTCTAAAATGTTGATCGAAACCAGGTTTAATTGACTGTTTTAGTGTGGTACCACTTTACTACGTGATCCAATGCAGAAAAAACCCTCGATCAGGTCAACATGCATGTTAAAACTGCGAAAGTATGAGCCTGATGAGGGCAAATCCCAGACCTATCCCAGACCTAACATGCGTTATCCTCAAAAATATTTATCGAAACTAGGTTTAATCGACTGTTTCAGTGTGGTCCCACATTACTACGTGATCCAAACCAAAAAAAACCCAGGATCCGTTCAACAAGTATGTGAAGAATGCGAAAGTATGAGTCTGATGAGTGTAAATCCCAGGCCTAACCTAGACCTAACAGCCGTTATCCTCAAAATATTGATCGAAACCTGGTTTAATTGACTGTTTCAGTGCTGTACTTCATTACTACGTGATGCAATCCAGAAAAAGCCCAGGATCTATCCATGAAGTATAAGAAATATGCGAAAGAATGAGCCTGATGAGAGCAAATCCCAGACCTAACCTAGACCTAACATGAATTATTCTCTAAAATATTGATCGAAACCAGGTTTAATTGACTGTTTCAGTGTGGTACCACATTACTACGTGATCCAAACCAGTAAATCCCCAGGATCCGTTCAACAAGTATGTGAAGAATGCGAAAGTATGAGTCCGATGAGTGAAAATCCTCGGCCTAACCTAGACCTAACATGCGTTATCCTCAAAAATATTGATCGAAACCAGGTTTAATGGTCAGTTTCAGTGTGGTACCACACTACTACGTGATCCAAACCAGAAAAAAACCCAGGATCTGTTCAAGAAGTATGTGAAATACGCGAAAGTATGAGCCTGATGAGGGCAAATCCTAGACCTAACCCAGTCCTAACATGCGTTGTCCTCTAAAATATTGAGCGAAACCAGGTTTAATGGACTGTTTCAGTGTGGTACCACATTACTACGTGAACCAAACCAGAAAAAACCCAGGATCAGTTCAACAAGTATGTGAAAAACGCGTAAGTATGAGCCTGATGAGGGCGTATCCCAGACCTATCCCAGACCTAACTTGCGTTATCCTCTAAAATATTGATCGAAACCAGGTTTAATGGACTGTTTACGTGTGGTACCACATTACTACGTGCTCCAAAGCAGAAAAAACCCTCGATCAGGTCAACATGCATGTTAAAACTGCGAAAGTATGACCCTGATGAGGGCAAATCCCAGGCCTAGCCTAGACCTAACATGCGTTGTCCTCTAAAATATTGATGGAAACCAGGTTTAATTGACTGTTTCTGTGTTGTACTTCATTACTACGTGATGCAATCCAGAAAAAGCCCAGGATCTAGCCATCAAGTATGAGAAATATGCGAAAGAATGAGCCTGATGAGAGCAAATCCCAGACCTAACCTAGACCTAACATGAATTATTCTCTAAAATATTGATCGAAACCAGGTTTAATTGACTGTTTCAGTGTGGTACCACATTACTACGTGATCCAAACCAGTAAATCCCCAGGATCCGTTCAACAAGTATGTGAAGAATGCGAAGGTATGAGTCCGATGAGTGAAAATCCTCGGCCTAACCTAGACCTAACATGCGTTATCCTCAAAAATATTGATCGAAACCAGGTTTAATGGACAGTTTCAGTGTGGTACCACACTACTACGTGATCCAAACCAGAAAAAAACCCAGGATCTGTTCAAGAAGTATGTGAAATACGCGAAAGTATGAGCCTGATGAGGGCAAATCCTAGACCTAACCCAGTCCTAACATGCGTTGTCCTCTAAAATATTGAGCGAAACCAGGTTTAATGGACTGTTTCAGTGTGGTACCACATTACTACGTGAACCAAACCAGAAAAAACCCAGGATCAGTTCAACAAGTATGTGAAAAACGCGTAAGTATGAGCCTGATGAGGGCGTATCCCAGACCTATCCCAGACCTAACTTGCGTTATCCTCTAAAATATTGATCGAAACCAGGTTTAATGGACTGTTTCAGTGTGGTACCACATTACTACGTGCTCCAAAGCAGAAAAAACCCTCGATCAGGTCAACATGCACGTTAAAACTGCGAAAGTATGACCCTGATGAGGGCAAATCCCAGGCCTAGCCTAGACCTAACATGCGTTGTCCTCTAAAATATTGATGGAAACCAGGTTTAATTGTCTGTTTCTGTGTTGTACTTCATTACTACGTGATGCAATCCAGAAAAAGCCCAGGATCTAGCCATCAAGTATGAGAAATATGCGAAAGAATGAGCCTGATGAGTGAAAATCCTCGGCCTAACCTAGACTTAACATGCGTTATCCTCAAAAATATTGATCGAAACCAGGTTTAATGGACAGTTTCAGTGTGGTACCACACTACTACGTGATCCAAACCAGAAAAAAACCCAGGATCTGTTCAACAAGTATGTGAAATACGCGAAAGTATGAGCCTGATGGAGGCAAATTCCAGACCTATCCCAGACCTAACTTGCGTTATCCTCTAAAATATTGATCGAAACCAGGTTTAATTGACTGTTTCAGTGTGGTACCACATTACTACGTGATCCAAACCAGAAAAAAACCCATGATCTGTTCAACAAGTACGTGAAGTATGCGAAAGTATGAGTCTGATGAGTGTAAATCCCAGGCCTAAACTAGACCTAACATGCGTTATCCTCAAAAATATTTATCGAAACTAGGTTTAATCGACTGTTTCAGTGTGGTCCCACATTACTACGTGATCCAAACCAGAAAAAACCCAGGATCCGTTCAACAAGTATGTGAAGAATGCGAAAGTATGAGTCTGATGAGTGTAAATCCCAGGCCTAAACTAGACCTAACATGCGTTATCCTCAAAATATTGATCGAAACCTGGTTTAATTGACTGTTTCAGTGTTGTACTTCATTACTACGTGATGCAATCCAGAAAAATCCCAGGATCTATCCATGAAGTATAAGAAATATGCGAAAGAATGAGCCTGATGAGAGCAAATCCCAGACCTAACCTAGACCTAACATGAATTATTCTCTAAAATATTGATCGAAACCAGGTTTAATTGACTGTTTCAGTGTGGTACCACATTACTACGTGATCCAAACCAGTAAAACCCCAGGATCCGTTCAACAAGTATGTGAAGAATGCGAAAGTATGAGTCCGGTGAGTGAAAATCCTCGGCCTAACCTAGACCTAACATGCGTTATCCTCAAAAATATTGATCGAAACCAGGTTTAATGGACAGTTTCAGTGTGGTACCACACTACTACGTGATCCAAACCAGAAAAAAACCCAGGATCTGTTCAAGAAGTATGTGAAATACGCGAAAGTATGAGTCTGATGAGTGAAAATCCCCGACCTAACCTAGACCTAACATGCGTTATCTTCTAAAATATTGATCCAAACCAGGTTTAGTGGACTGTTTCAGTGTGGTACCACACTACTACGTGACCCAAACCAGAAGAAATACCCAGGATCTGTTCAACCAGTATGTGAAAAACGCGAAAGTATGAGCCTGATGAGGGCAAATCCCAGACCGATCCCAGACCTAACTTGCGTTATCCTCTAAAATATTGATCGATACCAGGTTTAATTGACTGTTTCAGTGTGGTACCACGTTACTACGTGATCCAATCCAGAAATAGCCCAGGATCTAGCCATGAGGTATGAGAAATATGCGAAAGTATGAGCATGACGAGAGCAAATCCTAGACCTAATCCAGACCTAACATGCGTTATCCTCTAAAATATTTATCAAGATCAGGTTTAATTGATTGTTTCAGTGTGGTCCCACATTACTACGTGATCCAAACCAGAAAAAACCCAGGATCCGTTCAACAAGTATGTGAAGAATGCGAAAGTATGAGTCTGATGAGTGAATATCCCCGGCCTAACCTAGACCTAACATGCGTTATCCTCAAAAATATTTATCGAAACTAGGTTTAATCGACTGTTTCAGTGTGGTCCCACATTACTACGTGATCCAAACCAGAAAAAACCCAGGATCCGTTCAACAAGTATGTGAAGAATGCGAAAGTATGAGTCTGATGAGTGTAAATCCCAGGCCTAAACTAGACCTAACATGCGTTATCCTCAAAATATTGATCGAAACCTGGTTTAATTGACTGTTTCAGTGTTGTACTTCATTACTACGTGATGCAATCCAGAAAAATCCCAGGATCTATCCATGAAGTATAAGAAATATGCGAAAGAATGAGCCTGATGAGAGCAAATCCCAGACCTAACCTAGACCTAACATGAATTATTCTCTAAAATATTGATCGAAACCAGGTTTAATTGACTGTTTCAGTGTGGTACCACATTACTACGTGATCCAAACCAGTAAAACCCCAGGATCCGTTCAACAAGTATGTGAAGAATGCGAAAGTATGAGTCCGGTGAGTGAAAATCCTCGGCCTAACCTAGACCTAACATGCGTTATCCTCAAAAATATTGATCGAAACCAGGTTTAATGGACAGTTTCAGTGTGGTACCACACTACTACGTGATCCAAACCAGAAAAAAACCCAGGATCTGTTCAAGAAGTATGTGAAATACGCGAAAGTATGAGTCTGATGAGTGAAAATCCCCGACCTAACCTAGACCTAACATGCGTTATCTTCTAAAATATTGATCCAAACCAGGTTTAGTGGACTGTTTCAGTGTGGTACCACACTACTACGTGACCCAAACCAGAAGAAATACCCAGGATCTGTTCAACCAGTATGTGAAAAACGCGAAAGTATGAGCCTGATGAGGGCAAATCCCAGACCGATCCCAGACCTAACTTGCGTTATCCTCTAAAATATTGATCGGAACCAGGTTTAATTGACTGTTTCAGTGTGGTACCACGTTACTACGTGATCCAATCCAGAAACAGCCCAGGATCTAGCCATGAGGTATGAGAAATATGCGAAAGTATGAGCATGACGAGAGCAAATCCTAGACCTAATCCAGACCTAACATGCGTTATCCTCTAAAATATTTATCAAGATCAGGTTTAATTGATTGTTTCAGTGTGGTCCCACATTACTACGTGATCCAAACCAGAAAAAACCCAGGATCCGTTCAACAAGTATGTGATGAATGCGAAAGAATGAGTCTGATGAGTGAAAATCCCGGGCCTAACCTAGACCTAACATGCGTTATCCTCAAAAATATTGATCGAAACCTGGGTTAATCGACTGTTTCAGTGTGGTACCACATTACTATGTGATCCAAACCAGAAAATAGCCCAGGATCTATCCATGAAGTATAAGAAATATGCGAAAGTATGAGCCTGATGAGGGCAAATCCTAGACCTAACCCAGACCTAACATGCGTTATCCTCAAAAATATTTATCAAGACCAGGTTTAACTGAATGTTTCAGTGTGGTACCACATTACTGCGTGAACCATACCAGAAAAAACCCAGGATCCGTTCAACAAGTATCTGAAGAATGCGAAAGTATGAGTCTGATGGGTGAAAATCTCAGGGCTAACCTAGACATAACATGCATTATCCTCTAAGATATTGACCCAAACCAGGTTTAATCGACTGTTTCAGTGTGGTACCACAATACTGCGTGATGCAATCCAGAAAAAGCCCAGGATCTAGCCATCAAGTATGTGAAAAATGCGAAAGTATGACCCAGATGAGGGCAAATCCCAGGCCTAACCTAGACCTATCATGAATTATTCTCTAAAATATTGATCGAAACGAGGTTTAATTGACTGTTTCAGTGTTGTACTTCATTACTACGTGACGCAATCCAGAAAAAGCCCCGGATCTAGCCATCAAGTATGAGAAATATGCGAAAGAATGAGCCTGATGAGAGCAAATCCCAGACCTAACCCAGACCTAACATGAATTATTCTCTAAAATATTGATCGAAACCAGGTTTAATTGACTGTTTCAGTGTGGTACCACATTACTACGTGATCCAATCCAGTAATAGCCCAGGATCCAGCCATGAAGTATGAGAAATATGCGAAAGTATGAGCCGGATGAGGGCAAATCCTAGACCTAACCCAGACCTAACATGCGTTATCCTCTAAAATATTTATCAAGACCAGGTTTAATTGATTGTTTCAGTGTGGTACCACTTTACTACGTGATCCACACCAGAAAAAACCCAAGATCCGTTCTACAAGTATGTGAAGAATGCGAAAGTATGAGTCTGATGTGTGAAAATCCCAGGCCTAACCTAGACCTAACATGCGTTATCCTCAAAAATATTCATCGAAACCTGGTTTAATCGACTGTTTCAGTGTGGTACCACAATACTACGTGATGCAATCCAGAAAAAGCCCAGGATCTAGCCATCAAGTATGAGAAATATGCGAAAGAATGAGCCTGATGAGAGCAAATCCTAGACCCATCCCAGACCTAACTTGCGTTATCCTCTAAAATATTGATCGAAACAAGGTTTAATTGACTGTTTTAGTGTGGTTCCACTTTACTACGTGATCCAAAGCAGAAAAAACCCTCGATGGTCAACATGCATGTTAAAACTGCGAAAGTATGACCCTGATGAGGGCAAATCCCAGGCCTAACCTAGACCTAACATGCGTTGTCTTCTAAAATATTGAGCGAAACCAGGTTTAATGGACTGTTTCAGTGTGGTACCACATTACTACGTGAACCAAACCAGAAAAAACCCAGGATCCGTTCAACAAGTATGTGAAGAATGCGAAAGTATGAGTCTGATGAGTGAAAATCCCAGGGCTAACCTAGACCTAACATGCGTTATCCTCTAAAATATTGATCCAAACCAGGTTTCATGGACTGTTTCAGTGTGGTACCACTTTACCACGTGATCCAAAACAGAAAAAACCCTCGATCACGTCAACATGTATGTTAAAACTGCGAAAGTATGACCCTGATGAGGGCCAATCCCAGGCCTAACCTAGACCTAACATGCCTTGTCCTCTAAAATATTGATGGCAACCAGGTTTAATTGACTGTTTCAGTGTTGTACTTCATTACTACGTGATGCAATCCAGAAAAAGCCCAGGATCTAGCCATCAAGTATGAGAAATATGCGAAAGAATGAGCCTAATGAGAGCAAATCCCAGACCTAACCTAGACCTAACATGAATTATTCTCTAAAATATTGATCAAAACCAGGTTTAATTGACTGTTTCAGTGTGGTACCACATTACTACGTGATCTAATCCAGAAATAGCCCAGGATCTAGCCATGAAGTATGAGAAATATGCGAAAGTATGAGCCCGACGAGGGCAAATGCTAGACCTAACCCAGACCTAACATGCGTTATCCTCTAAAATATTTATCAAGACCAGGTGTAATTGACTGTTTCAGTGTGGTACCACATTGCTACGTGATCCAAACCAGAAAAAACCCAGGATCAGTTCAACAAGTATGTGAAAAACGCGAAAGTATGTGCCTGATGAGGGCAAATCCCAGACCTATCCCAGACCTAACTTGCGTTGTCCTCTAAGATATTGATGGAAACCAGGTATAATTGACTGTTTCAATGTCGTACTTCATTACTACGTGATGCAATCCAGAAAAAGCCCAGGATCTAGCCATCAAGTATGAGAAATATGCGAAAGTATGAGCCTGATGATGGCGAATCCCAGACCTATCCCAGACCTAACTTGCGTTATCCCCTAAAATATTGATCGAAAACAGGTTTAATTGAATGTTCCAGTGTGGTACCACACTACTACGTGATCCAAACCAGAAAAAGCCCAGGATCTAGCCATCAAGTATGAGAAATATGCGAAAGTATGACCCTGATGAGGGCAAATCCCAGGCCTAACCTAGACCTAACATGCGTTGTCCTCTAAAATATTGATGGATACCAGGTTGAATTGACTGTTTCGGTGTTGTACTTCATTACTACGTGATCCAATCCAGAAAAAGCCCAGGATCTAGCCATCAAGTATGAGAGATATGCGAAGGAATGAGCCTGATGAGAGCAAATCCCAGACCTATCCCAGACCTAACTTGCGTTATCCCCTAAAATATTGATCGATATCAGGTTTAATTGAATGTTCCAGTGTGGTACCACACTACTACGTGATCCAATCCAGAAAAAGCCCAGGATCTAGCCATCAAGTATGAGAAATATGCGAAAGTATGACCCTGATAAGGGCACATCCCAGACCTATCCCAGACCTAACTTGCGTTATCCTCTAAAATATTGATCGAAACCAGGTTTAATTGACAGTTTCAGTGTGGTACCACGTTACTACGTGATCCAATCCAGAAATAGCCCAGGATCTAGCCATGAAGTATGAGAAATATGCGAAAGTATGAGTCTGACGAGGGCAAATCCTAGACCTAACCCAGACCTAACATGCGTTATCCTCTCAAATATTTATCATGACCAGGTTTAATTGATTGTTTCAGTGTGGTCCCACATTACTACGTGATCCAAACCAGAAAAAACCCAGGATCCGTTCAACAAGTATGTGAAGAATGCGAAAGTATGAGTCTGATGAGAGAAAATCCCATGACTAACCTAGACCTAACATTTGTTATCCTCAAAAGTATTGATCGAAACCTGGTTTAATGGACTGTTTCAGTGTGGTACCACATTACTACGTGATGCAATCCAGAAAAAGCCCAGGATCTAGCCATCAAGTATGAGAAATATGCGAAAGAATGAGCCTGATGAGAGCAAATCCCAGACCTAACCTAGACCTAACATGAATTGTTCTCTAAAATATTGATCAAAACCAGGTTTAATCGACTGCTTCAGTGTGGTACCACATTACTACGTGATCCAATCCAGAAATAGCCCAGGATCCAGCCATGAAGTATGAGAGATATGCGAAAGTATGAGCCTGATGAGAGCAAATCCCAGACCTATCCCAGACCTAACTTGCGTTGTCCTCTAAGATATTGATGGAAACCAGGTTTAATTGACTGTTTCAGTGTTGCACTTCATTACTACGTGATGCAATCCAGAAAAAGCCCAGGATCTAGCCATCAAGTATGAGAGATATGCGAAGGAATGAGCCTGATGAGAGCAAATCCCAGACCTAACCTAGACCTAACATGAATTATTCTCTAAAATATTGATCGAAACCAGGTTTAATTGACTGTTTCAGTGTGGTCCCACATTACTACGTGATCCAATCCAGAAATAGCCCAGGATCTAGCCATGAAGTATGAGAAATATGCGAAAGTATGAGCCTGACGAGGGCAAATCCTAGACCTAACCCAGACCTAACATGCGTTATCCTCTAAAATATTTATCATGACCAGGTTTAATTGATTGTTTCAGTGTGGTCCCACATTACTACGTGATCCAAACCAGAAAGAACCCAGGATCCGTTCAACAAGTATGTGAAGAATGCGAAAGTATGAGTCTGATGAGAGAAAATCCCATGACTAACCTAGACCTAACATTTGTTATCCTCAAAAGTATTGATCGAAACCTGGTTTAATCGACTGTTTCAGTGTGGTACCACATTACTACGTGATGCAATCCAGAAAAAGCCCAGGATCTAGCCATCAAGTATGAGAAATATGCGAAAGAATGAGCCTGATGAGAGCAAATCCCAGACCTAACCTAGACCTAACATGAATTGTTCTCTAAAATATTGATCAAAACCAGGTTTAATTGACTGCTTCAGTGTGGTACCACATTACTACGTGATCCAATCCAGAAAAAGCCCAGGATCCAGCCATGAAGTATGAGAGATATGCGAAAGTATGAGCCTGATGAGAGCAAATCCCAGACCTATCCCAGACCTAACTTGCGTTGTCCTCTAAGATATAGATGGAAACCAGGTTTAATTGACTGTTTCAGTGTTGCACTTCATTACTACGTGATGCAATCCAGAAAAAGCCCAGGATCTAGCCATCAAGTATGAGAGATATGCGAAGGAATGAGCCTGATGAGAGCAAATCCCAGACCTAACCTAGACCTAACATGAATTATTCTCTAAAATATTGATCGAAACCAGGTTTAATTGACTGTTTCAGTGTGGTCCCACATAACTACGTGATCCAATCCAGAAATAGCCCAGGATCTAGCCATGAAGTATGAGAAATATGCGAAAGTATGAGCCTGACGAGGGCAAATCCTAGACCTAACCCAGACCTAACATGCGTTATCCTCTAAAATATTTATCATGACCAGGTTTAATTGATTGTTTCAGTGTGGTCCCACATTACTACGTGATCCAAACCAGAAAGAACACAAGGATCCGTTCAACAAGTATGTGAAGAATGCGAAAGTATGAGTCTGATGAGAGAAAATCCCAGGACTAACCTAGACCTAACATTTGTTATCCTCAAAAGTATTGATCGAAACCTGGTTTAATCGACTGTTTCAGTGTGGTACCACATTACTACGTAACCCAAACCAGAAAAAACCCAGGATCTGTTCAACAAGTATGTGAAAAACACGAAAGTATGAGCCTGATGGGGGCAAGTCCCAGACCTATCCCAGACCTAACTTGCGTTATCCTCTAAAATATTGATCGAAACCAGGTTTAATTGACTGTTTCAGTGTGCTACCACATTACTACGTGATCCAATCCAGAAATAGCCCAGGATCTAGCCATGAAGGATGAGAAATATGCGAAAGTATGAGCCTCACGAGGGCAAATCCTAGACCTAACCCAGACCTAAAATGCGTTATCCTCTAAAATATTTATCATGACCAGGTTTAATTGATTGTTTCAGTGTGGTCCCACATTACTACGTGATCCAAACCAGAAAAAACCCTGTATCTGTTCAACAAGTATGTGAAGAATGCGAAAGTATGAGTCTGATGAGTGAAAACCCCAGGCCTAACCTAGACCTAACATGCGTCATCCTCTAAATTCTTGATCGAAACCAGGTTTAATTGACTGTTTCAGTGTGGCACCATATTACTACGTGATCCAAACCAGTAAAAACCCAGGATCCGTTCAACAAGTATGTGAAGAATGCGAAAGTATGAGTCTGATGAGTGAAAATCCTCGGCCTAACCTAGACCTAACATGCGTTATCCTCAAAAATATTGATCGAAACCAGGTCTAATCGACTGTTTCAGTGTGGTACCACATTACTACGTGATGCAATCCAGAAAAAGCCCAGGATCTAGCCATCAAGTATGAGAAACATGCGAAAGTATGAGCCTGATGAGGGCGAATCCCAGACCTATCCCAGACCTAACTTGCGTTATCCTCTAAAATATTGATCGAAATCAGGTTTAATTGACTGCTTTAGCGTGGTACCACATTACTACGTGATACAATCCAGAAACAGCCCAGGATCTAGCCATGAAGTATGAGAAATATGCGAAAGTATGAGCCTGATGAGGGCGAATCCCAGACCTATCCCAGACCTAACATGCGTTATCCTCTAAAATATTTATCAAGACCAGGTTTAATTGAATGTTTCAGTGTGGTACCACATTACTACGTGAACCAAACCAGAAAAAACACTGTATCTGTTCAACAAGTATGTGAAGAATGCGAAAGTATGAGTCTGATGAGTGAAAATCCCCGGCCTAACCTAGACCTAACATGCGTTATCCTCAAAAACATTGATCGAAACCTGGTTTAATCGACTGTTTCAGTGTGGTACCACATTACTATGTGATCCAAACCAGAAAATAACCCAGGATCTGTTCAACGAGTATGTGAAGTGTGCGAAAGTATGAGTCTGATGAGGGCAAACCCCAGAACTATCCCAGACCTAACATGCGTTATCCTCTAAAATATTTATCAAGACCAGGTTTAATTGAATGTTTCAGTGTGGTACCACATTACTACGTGATCCAAACCAGTAAAAACCCAGGATCCGTTCAACAAGTATGTGAAGAATGCGAAAGTATGAGTCTGATGAGTGAAAATCCCCGGCCTAACCTAGACCTAACATGCGTTATCCTAAAAAATATTGTTCGAAACCAGGTTTAATCGACTGTTTCAGTGTGGTACCACACTACTACGTGACCCAAACCGGAAAGAACCCAGGATCTAGCCATCAAGTATGAGAAATATGCGAAAGTATGAGCCTGATGAGGGCGAATCCCAGACCTATCCCAGACCTAACATGCGTTATCCTCTAATATATTTATCAAGACCAGGTTTAATTGAATGTTTCAGTGTGGTACCACATTACTACGTGAACCAAACCAGAAAAAACCCTGTATCTGTTCAACAAGTATGTGAAGAATGCGAAAGTATGAGTCTGATGAATGAAAATCCCAGGGCTAACCTAGACCTAACATGCGTTATCCTCTAAAATATTGATCCAAACCAGGTTTAATGGACTGTTTCAGTGTGGTACCACTTTACTGCGTGATCCAAAGCAGAAAAAACCCTCGATCAGGTCAACATGTATGTTAAAACTGCGAAAGTATGACCCTGATGTGGGCAAATCTCAGGCCTAACCTAGACCTAACATGCGTTGTCCTCTAAAATATTGATGGAAACCAGGTTTAATTGACTGTTTCAGTGTTGCACTTCATTACTACGTGATCCAAACCAGTAAAAACCCAGGATCCGTTCAACAAGTATGTGAAGAATGCGAAAGTATCAGTGTGATGAGTGAAAAACCCCGGCCTAACCTAGACCTAACATGCGTTATCCTCAAACATATTGATCGAAACCTGGTTTAATCGTCTGTTTCAGTGTGGTACCACATTACTATGAGATCCAAACCAGAAAATAACCCAGGATCTGTTCAACGAGTATGTGAAGTGTGCGAAAGTATGAGTCTGATGAGGGCAAATCCCAGACCTATCCCAGACCTAACATTCGTTATCCTCTAAAATATTAATCAAGACCAGGTTTAATTGATTGTTTCAGTGTGGTCCCACATTACTACGTGATCCAAACCAGAAAAAACCCAGGATCCGTTCAACAAGTATGTGAAGAATGCGAAAGTATGAGTCTGATGAGTGAAAATCTCAGGGCTAACCTAGACCTAACATGCGTTATCCTCTGAAATATTTATCAAGACCAGGTTTAATTGACTGTTTCAGTGTGGTACCACATTACTACGTGAACAAAACCATAAAAAACCCAGGATCTGTTCAACAAGTATGTGAAGAATGCGAAAGTATGAGTCTGATGAGTGAAAATCCCAGGGCTAACCTAGACCTAACATGCGTTATCCTCTAAAATATTGATCCAAACCAGGTTTAATGGTCTGCTTCAGTGTGGTACCACTATACTACGTGATCCAAAGCAGATAAAACCCTCGATCAGGTCAACATGTATGTTAAAACTGCGAAAGTATGACCCTGATGAGGGCAAATCCCAGGCCTAACCTAGACCTAACATGCGTTGTCCTCTAAAATATTGATGGAAACCAGGTTTAATAGACAGTTTCAGTGTTGTACTTCATTACTACGTGATGCAATCCAGAAAAAGCCCAGGATCTAGCCATCAAGTATGAGAAATATGCGAAAGAATGAGCCTGATGAGAGCAAATCCCAGACCTAACCTAGACCTAACATGAATTGTTCTCTAAAATATTGATCAAAACCAGGTTTAATTGACTGCTTCAGTGTGGTACCACATTACTACGTGATCCAATCCAGAAATAGCCCAGGATCCAGCCATGAAGTATGAGAGATATGCGAAAGTATGAGCCTGATGAGAGCAAATCCCAGACCTATCCCAGACCTAACTTGCGTTGTCCTCTAAGATATTGATGGAAACCAGGTTTAATTGACTGTTTCAGTGTTGCACTTCATTACTACGTGATGCAATCCAGAAAAAGCCCAGGATCTAGCCATCAAGTATGAGAGATATGCGAAGGAATGAGCCTGATGAGAGCAAATCCCAGACCTAACCTAGACCTAACATGAATTATTCTCTAAAATATTGATCGAAACCAGGTTTAATTGACTGTTTCAGTGTGGTCCCACATAACTACGTGATCCAATCCAGAAATAGCCCAGGATCTAGCCATGAAGTATGAGAAATATGCGAAAGTATGAGCCTGACGAGGGCAAATCCTAGACCTAACCCAGACCTAACATGCGTTATCCTCTAAAATATTTATCATGACCAGGTTTAATTGATTGTTTCAGTGTGGTCCCACATTACTACGTGATCCAAACCAGAAAGAACCCAGGATCCGTTCAACAAGTATGTGAAGAATGCGAAAGTATGAGTCTGATGAGAGAAAATCCCAGGACTAACCTAGACCTAACATTTGTTATCCTCAAAAGTATTGATCGAAACCTGGTTTAATCGACTGTTTCAGTGTGGTACCACATTACTACGTAACCCAAACCAGAAAAAACCCAGGATCTGTTCAACAAGTATGTGAAAAACACGAAAGTATGAGCCTGATGGGGGCAAGTCCCAGACCTATCCCAGACCTAACTTGCGTTATCCACTAAAATATTGATCGAAACCAGGTTTAATTGACTGTTTCAGTGTGGTACCACATTACTACGTGATCCAATCCAGAAATAGCCCAGGATCTAGCCATGAAGTATGAGAAATATGCGAAAGTATGAGCCTCACGAGGGCAAATCCTAGACCTAACCCAGACCTAAAATGCGTTACCCTCTAAAATATTTATCATGACCAGGTTTAATTGATTGTTTCAGTGTGGTCCCACATTACTACGTGATCCAAACCAGAAAAAACCCAGGATCCGTTCAACAAGTATGTGAAGAATGCGAAAGTATGAGTCTGATGAGGGCAAATCCGAGACCTATCCCAGACCTAACATGCCTTATCCTCTAAAATATTGATCCAAACCAGGATTAGTGTACTGTTTCAGTGTGGTACCACTTTACTACGTGATCCAAAGCAGAAAAAACCCTCGATCACGTCATCATGTATAAATAAAACTGCGAAAGTATGACCCTGATGAGGGCACATCCCAGGCCTAACCTAGACCTAACATGCGTTATCCTCAAAAATATTGATCGAAACCTGGTTTAATTGACTGTTTCAGTGTGGTCCCACATTACTACGTGACCCAAACCGGAAAAAACCCAGGATCTGTTCAACAAGTATGTGAAAAACGCGAAAGTATGAGCCTGATGAGAGCAAATCCCAGACCTATCCCAGACCTAACTTGCCTTATCCTCTAAAATATTGAACGAAACCAGGTTTAATTGACTGTTTCAGCGTGGTACCACATTACTACGTGATACAATCCAGAAACAGCCCAGGATCTAGCCATGAAGTATGAGAAATATGCGAAAGTATGAGTCTGATGAGGGCAAATCCTAGACCTAACCCAAACCTAACATGCGTTATCCCCTAAAATATTTATCAAGACCAGGTTTAATTGAATGTTTCAGTGTGGTACCACATTACTACGTGAACCAAACCATAAAAAACCCAGGATCTGTTCAACAAGTATGTGAAGAATGCGAAAGTATGAGTCTGATGAGTGAAAATCCCACGGCTAACCTAGACCTAACATGCGTTATCCTCTTAAATATTTATCCAAACCAGGCTTAATGGACTGTTTCAGTGTGGTACCACTTTACTACGTGATCCAAAGCAGAAAAAACCCTCGATCAGGTCAACATGTATGTTAAAACTGCGAAAGTATGACCCTGATGAGGGCAAATCCCAGGCCTAACCTAGACCTAACATGCGTTGTTCTCTAAAATATTGATCGAAACCTGGTTTAATCGACAGTTTCAGTGTGGTACCACATTACTATGTGATCCAAACCAGAAAATAACTCAGGATCTGTTCAACGAGTATGTGAAGTGTGCGAAAGTATGATTCTGATGAGGGCAAATCCCAGACCTATCCCAGACCTAACATGCGTTATCCTCTAAAATATTTATCAAGACCAGGTTTAATTGAATGTTTCAGTGTGGTACCACATTACTACGTGATCCAAACCAGGAAAAACCAAGGATCCGTTCAACAAGTATGTGAAGAATGCGAAGGTATGAGTCTGATGAGTGAAAACCCCAGGCCTAACCTAGACCTAACATGCGTTATCCTCAAAAACATTGATCGAAACCTGGTTTAATCGACAGTTTCAGTGTGGTACCACATTACTATGTGATCCAAACCAGAAAATAACTCAGGATCTGTTCAACGAGTATGTGAAGTGTGCGAAAGTATGATTCTGATGAGGGCAAATCCCAGACCTATCCCAGACCTAACATGCGTTATCCTCTAAAATATTTATCAAGACCAGGTTTAATTGAATGTTTCAGTGTGGTACCACATTACTACGTGATCCAAACCAGTAAAAACCCAGGATCCGTTCAACAAGTATGTGAAGAATGCGAAAGTATGAGTCTGATGAATGAAAATCCCAGGGCTAACCTAGACGTAACATGCGTTATCCTCTAAAATATTGATCCAAACCAGGTTTAATGGACTGTTTCAGTGTGGTACCACTTTACTGCGTGATCCAAAGCAGAAAAAACCCTCGATCAGGTCAACATGTATGTTAAAACTGCGAAAGTATGACCCTGATGTGGGCAAATCTCAGGCCTAACCTAGACCTAACATGCGTTGTCCTCTAAAATATTGATGGAAACCCGGTTTAATTGACTGTTTCAGTGTTGCACTTCATTACTACGTGATCCAAACCAGTAAAAACCCAGGATCCGTTCAACAAGTATGTGAAGAATGCGAAAGTATCAGTGTGATGAGTGAAAAACCCCGGCCTAACCTAGACCTAACATGCGTTATCCTCAAACATACTGATCGAAACCTGGTTTAATCGTCTGTTTCAGTGTGGTACCACATTACTATGAGATCCAAACCAGAAAATAACCCAGGATCTGTTCAACGAGTATGTGAAGTGTGCGAAAGTATGAGTCTGATGAGGGCAAATCCCAGACCTAACCCAGACCTAAAATGCGTTATCATCTAAAATATTTATCATGACCAGGTTTAATTGATTGTTTCAGTGTGGTCCCACATTACTACGTGATCCAAACCAGAAAAAACCCAGGATCCGTTCAACAAGTATGTGAAGAATGCGAAAGTATGAGTCTGATGAGGGCAAATCCGAGACCTATCCCAGACCTAACATGCGTTATCCTCTAAAATATTGATCCAAACCAGGATTAGTGTACTGTTTCAGTGTGGTACCACATTACTACGTGAACCAAACCATAAAAAACCCAGGATCTGTTCAACAAGTATGTGAAGAATGCGAAAGTATGAGTCTGATGAGTGAAAATCCCAGGGCTAACCTAGACCTAACATGCGTTATCCTCAAAAATATTGATCGAAACCTGGTTTAATTGACTGTTTCAGTGTGGTACCACATTACTACGTGATCCAAACCAGGAAAAACCAAGGATCCGTTCAACAAGTATGTGAAGAATGCGAAAGTATGAGTCTGATGAGTGAAAACCCCAGGCCTAACCTAGACCTAACATGCGTTATCCTCAAAAACATTGATCGAAACCTGGTTTAATCGACTGTTTCAGTGTGGTACCACATTACTATGTGATCCAAACCAGAAAATAACTCAGGATCTGTTCAACGAGTATGTGAAGTGTGCGAAAGTATGATTCTGATGAGGGCAAATCCCAGACCTACCCCAGACCTAACATGCGTTATCCTCTAAAATATTTATCAAGACCAGGTTTAATTGAATGTTTCAGTGTGGTACCACATTACTACGTGATCCAAACCAGTAAAAACCCAGGATCCGTTCAACAAGTATGTGAAGAATGCGAAAGTATGAGTCTGATGAGTGAAAATCCCCGGCCTAACCTAGACCTAGCATGCGTTATTTTAAAAAATATTGTTCGAAACCAGGTTTAATCGACTGTTTCAGTGTGGTACCACACTACTACGTGACCCAAACCGGAAAAAACCCAGGATCTAGCCATCAAGTATGAGAAATATGCGAAAGTATGAGCCTGATGAGGGCGAATCCCAGACCTATCCCAGACCTAACATGCGTTATCCTCTAATATATTTATCAAGACCAGGTTTAATTGAATGTTTCAGTGTGGTACCACATTACTACGTGAACCAAACCAGAAAAAACCCTGTATCTGTTCAACAAGTATGTGAAGAATGCGAAAGTATGAGTCTGATGAGTGAAAACCCCAGGCCTAACCTAGACCTAACATGCGTTATCCTCAAAAACATTGATCGAAACCTGGTTTAATCGACTGTTTCAGTGTGGTACCACATTACTATGTGATTCAAACCAGAAAATAACTCAGGATCTGTTCAACGAGTATGTGAAGTGTGCGAAAGTATGATTCTGATGAGGGCAAATCCCAGACCTAACCCAGACCTAACATGCGTTATCCTCTAAAATATTTATCATGACCAGGTTTAATTGATTGTTTCTGTGTGGTCCCACATTACTACGTGATCCAAACCAGAAAGAACCCAGGATCCGTTCAACAAGTATGTGAAGAATGCGAAAGTATGAGTCTGATGAGAGAAAATCCCAGGACTAACCTAGACCTAACATTTGTTATCCTCAAAAGTATTGATCGAAACCTGGTTTAATCGACTGTTTCAGTGTGGTACCACATTACTACGTAACCCAAACCAGAAAAAACCCAGGATCTGTTCAACAAGTATGTGAAAAACACGAAAGTATGAGCCTGATGGGGGCAAGTCCCAGACCTATCCCAGACCTAACTTGCGTTATCCACTAAAATATTGATCGAAACCAGGTTTAATTGACTGTTTCAGTGTGGTACCACATTACTACGTGATCCAATCCAGAAATAGCCCAGGATCTAGCCATGAAGTATGAGAAATATGCGAAAGTATGAGCCTCACGAGGGCAAATCCTAGACCTAACCCAGACCTAAAATGCGTTACCCTCTAAAATATTTATCATGACCAGGTTTAATTGATTGTTTCAGTGTGGTCCCACATTACTACGTGATCCAAACCAGAAAAAACCCAGGATCCGTTCAACAAGTATGTGAAGAATGCGAAAGTATGAGTCTGATGAGGGCAAATCCGAGACCTATCCCAGACCTAACATGCGTTATCCTCTAAGATATTGATCCAAACCAGGATTAGTGTACTGTTTCAGTGTGGTACCACTTTACTACGTGATCCAAAGCAGAAAAAACCCTCGATCACGTCATCATGTATAAATAAAACTGCGAAAGTATGACCCTGATGAGGGCACATCCCAGGCCTAACCTAGACCTAACATGCGTTATCCTCAAAAATATTGATCGAAACCTGGTTTAATTGACTGTTTCAGTGTGGTCCCACATTACTACGTGACCCAAACCGGAAAAAACCCAGGATCTGTTCAACAAGTATGTGAAAAACGCGAAAGTATGAGCCTGATGAGAGCAAATCCCAGACCTATCCCAGACCTAACTTGCCTTATCCTCTAAAATATTGAACGAAACCAGGTTTAATTGACTGTTTCAGCGTGGTACCACATTACTACGTGATACAATCCAGAAACAGCCCAGGATCTAGCCATGAAGTATGAGAAATATGCGAAAGTATGAGTCTGATGAGGGCAAATCCTAGACCTAACCCAAACCTAACATGCGTTATCCCCTAAAATATTTATCAAGACCAGGTTTAATTGAATGTTTCAGTGTGGTACCACATTACTACGTGAACCAAACCATAAAAAACCCAGGATCTGTTCAACAAGTATGTGAAGAATGCGAAAGTATGAGTCTGATGAGTGAAAATCCCACGGCTAACCTAGACCTAACATGCGTTATCCTCTTAAATATTGATCCAAACCAGGCTTAATGGACTGTTTCAGTGTGGTACCACTTTACTACGTGATCCAAAGCAGAAAAAACCCTCGATCAGGTCAACATGTATGTTAAAACTGCGAAAGTATGACCCTGATGAGGGCAAATCCCAGGCCTAACCTAGACCTAACATGCGTTGTTCTCTAAAATATTGATCGAAACCTGGTTTAATCGACAGTTTCAGTGTGGTACCACATTACTATGTGATCCAAACCAGAAAATAACTCAGGATCTGTTCAACGAGTATGTGAAGTGTGCGAAAGTATGATTCTGATGAGGGCAAATCCCAGACCAATCCCAGACCTAACATGCGTTATCCTCTAAAATATTTATCAAGACCAGGTTTAATTGAATGTTTCAGTGTGGTACCACATTACTACGTGATCCAAACCAGGAAAAACCAAGGATCCGTTCAACAAGTACGTGAAGAATGCGAACGTATGAGTCTGATGAGTGAAAACCCCAGGCCTAACCTAGACCTAACATGCGTTATCCTCAAAAACATTGATCGAAACCTGGTTTAATCGACAGTTTCAGTGTGGTACCACATTACTATGTGATCCAAACCAGAAAATAACTCAGGATCTGTTCAACGAGTATGTGAAGTGTGCGAAAGTATGATTCTGATGAGGGCAAATCCCAGACCTATCCCAGACCTAACATGCGTTATCCTCTAAAATATTTATCAAGACCAAGTTTAATTGAATGTTTCAGTGTGGTACCACATTACTACGTGATCCAAACCAGTAAAAACCCAGGATCCGTTCAACAAGTATGTGAAGAATGCGAAAGTATGAGTCTGATGAATGAAAATCCCAGGGCTAACCTAGACGTAACATGCGTTATCCTCTAAAATATTGATCCAAACCAGGTTTAATGGACTGTTTCAGTGTGGTACCACTTTACTGCGTGATCCAAAGCAGAAAAAACCCTCGATCAGGTCAACATGTATGTTAAAACTGCGAAAGTATGACCCTGATGTGGGCAAATCTCAGGCCTAACCTAGACCTAACATGCGTTGTCCTCTAAAATATTGATGGAAACCCGGTTTAATTGACTGTTTCAGTGTTGCACTTCATTACTACGTGATCCAAACCAGTAAAAACCCAGGATCCGTTCAACAAGTATGTGAAGAATGCGAAAGTATCAGTGTGATGAGTGAAAAACCCCGGCCTAACCTAGACCTAACATGCGTTATCCTCAAACATACTGATCGAAACCTGGTTTAATCGTCTGTTTCAGTGTGGTACCACATTACTATGAGATCCAAACCAGAAAATAACCCAGGATCTGTTCAACGAGTATGTGAAGTGTGCGAAAGTATGAGTCTGATGAGGGCAAATCCGAGACCTATCCCAGACCTAACATGCGTTATCCTCTAAAATATTGATCCAAACCAGGATTAGTGTACTGTTTCAGTGTGGTACCACATTACTACGTGAACCAAACCATAAAAAACCCAGGATCTGTTCAACAAGTATGTGAAGAATGCGAAAGTATGAGTCTGATGAGTGAAAACCCCAGGCCTAACCTAGACCTAACATGCGTTATCCTCAAAAACATTGATCGAAACCTGGTTTAATCGACTGTTTCAGTGTGGTACCACATTACTATGTGATCCAAACCAGAAAATAACTCAGGATCTGTTCAACGAGTATGTGAAGTGTGCGAAAGTATGATTCTGATGAGGGCAAATCCCAGACCTATCCCAGACCTAACATGCGTTATCCTCTAAAATATTTATCAAGACCAGATTTAATTGAATGTTTCAGTGTGGTACCACATTACTACGTGATCCAAACCAGTAAAAACCCAGGATCCGTTCAACAAGTATGTGAAGAATGCGAAAGTATGAGTCTGATGAGTGAAAATCCCCGGCCTAACCTAGACCTAGCATGCGTTATTTTAAAAAATATTGTTCGAAACCAGGTTTAATCGACTGTTTCAGTGTGGTACCACACTACTACGTGACCCAAACCGGAAAAAACCCAGGATCTAGCCATCAAGTATGAGAAATATGCGAAAGTATGAGCCTGATGAGGGCGAATCCCAGACCTATCCCAGACCTAGCATGCGTTATCCTCTAATATATTTATCAAGACCAGGTTTAATTGAATGTTTCAGTGTGGTACCACATTACTACGTGAACCAAACCAGAAAAAACCCTGTATCTGTTCAACAAGTATGTGAAGAATGCGAAAGTATGAGTCTGATGAGTGAAAACCCCAGGCCTAACCTAGACCTAACATGCGTTATCCTCAAAAACATTGATCGAAACCTGGTTTAATCGACTGTTTCAGTGTGGTACCACATTACTATGTGATCCAAACCAGAAAATAACTCAGGATCTGTTCAACGAGTATGTGAAGTGTGCGAAAGTATGATTCTGATGAGGGCAAACACCAGAACTATCCCAGACCTAACATGCGTCATCCTCTAAAATATTTATCAAGACCAGGTTTAATTGAATGTTTCAGTGTGGTCCCACATTACTACGTGATCCAAACCAGTAAAAACCCAGGATCCGTTCAACAAGTATGTGAAGAATGCGAAAGTATGAGTCTGATGAGTGAAAATCCCCGGCCTAACCTAGACCTAACATGCGTTATCCTAAAAAATATTGTTCGAAACCAGGTTTAATCGACTGTTTCAGTGTGGTACCAAACTACTACGTGACCCAAACCGGAAAGAACCCAGGATCTAGCCATCAAGTATGAGAAATATGCGAAAGTATGAGCCCGATGAGGGCGAATCCCAGACCTATCCCAGACCTAACATGCGTTATCCTCTAATATATTTATCAAGACCAGGTTTTATTGAATGTTTCAGTGTGGTACCACATTACTACGTGAACCAAACCAGAAAAAACCCTGTATCTGTTCAACAAGTATGTGAAGAATGCGAAAGTATGAGTCTGATGAATGAAAATCCCAGGGCTAACCTAGACCTAACATGCGTTATCCTCTAAAATATTGATCCAAACCAGGTTTAATGGACTGTTTCAGTGTGGTACCACTTTACTGCGTGATCCAAAGCAGAAAAAACCCTCGATCAGGTCAACATGTATGTTAAAACTGCGAAAGTATGACCCTGATGTGGGCAAATCTCAGGCCTAACCTAGACCTAACATGCGTTGTCCTCTAAAATATTGATGGAAACCAGGTTTAATTGACTGTTTCAGTGTTGCACTTCATTACTACGTGATCCAAACCAGTAAAAACCCAGGATCCGTTCAACAAGTATGTGAAGAATGCGAAAGTATCAGTGTGATGAGTGAAAAACCCCGGCCAAACCTAGACCTAACATGCGTTATCCTCAAACATATTGATCGAAACCTGGTTTAATCGTCTGTTTCAGTGTGGTACCACATTACTATGAGATCCAAACCAGAAAATAACCCAGGATCTGTTCAACGAGTGTGTGTAGTGTGCGAAAGTATGAGTCTGATGAGGGCAAATCCCAGACCTATCCCAGACCTAACATTCGTTATCCTCTAAAATATTAATCAAGACCAGGTTTAATTGATTGTTTCAGTGTGGTACCACATTACTACGTGATCCAAACCAGTAAAAACCCAGGATCCGTTCAACAAGTATGTGAAGAATGCGAAAGTATGAGTCTGATGAGGGCAAATCCGAGACCTATCCCAGACCTAACATGCGGTATCCTCTAAAATATTGATCCAAACCAGGATTAGTGTACTGTTTCAGTGTGGTACCACATTACTACGTGAACCAAACCATAAAAAACCCAGGATCTGTTCAACAAGTATGTGAAGAATGCGAAAGTATGAGTCTGATGAGTGAAAATCCCAGGGCTAACCTAGACCTAACATGCGTTATCCTCAAAAATATTGATCGAAACCTGGTTTAATTGACTGTTTGAGTGTGGTACCACATTACTACGTGATCCAAACCAGGAAAAACCAAGGATCCGTTCAACAAGTATGTGAAGAATGCGAAAGTATGAGTCTGATGAGTGAAAACCCCAGGCCTAACCTAGACCTAACATGCGTTATCCTCAAAAACATTGATCGAAACCTGGTTTAATCGACTGTTTCAGTGTGGTACCACATTACTATGTGATCCAAACCAGAAAATAACTCAGGATCTGTTCAACGAGTATGTGAAGTGTGCGAAAGTATGATTCTGATGAGGGCAAATCCCAGACCTATCCCAGACCTAACATGCGTTATCCTCTAAAATATTTATCAAGACCAGGTTTAATTGAATGTTTCAGTGTGGTACCACATTACTACGTGATCCAAACCAGTAAAAACCCAGGATCCGTTCAACAAGTATGTGAAGAATGCGAAAGTATGAGTCTGATGAGTGAAAATCCCCGGCCTAACCTAGACCTAGCATGCGTTATTTTAAAAAATATTGTTCGAAACCAGGTTTAATCGACTGTTTCAGTGTGGTACCACACTACTACGTGACCCAAACCGGAAAAAACCCAGGATCTAGCCATCAAGTATGAGAAATATGCGAAAGTATGAGCCTGATGAGGGCGAATCCCAGACCTATCCCAGACCTAACATGCGTTATCCTCTAATATATTTATCAAGACCAGGTTTAATTGAATGTTTCAGTGTGGTACCACATTACTACGTGAACCAAACCAGAAAAAACCCTGTATCTGTTCAACAAGTATGTGAAGAATGCGAAAGTATGAGTCTGATGAGTGAAAACCCCAGGCCTAACCTAGACCTAACATGCGTTATCCTCAAAAACATTGATCGAAACCTGGTTTAATCGACTGTTTCAGTGTGGTACCACATTACTATGTGATCCAAACCAGAAAATAACTCAGGATCTGTTCAACGAGTATGTGAAGTGTGCGAAAGTATGATTCTGATGAGGGCAAACACCAGAACTATCCCAGACCTAACATGCGTCATCCTCTAAAATATTTATCAAGACCAGGTTTAATTGAATGTTTCAGTGTGGTCCCACATTACTACGTGATCCAAACCAGTAAAAACCCAGGATCCGTTCAACAAGTATGTGAAGAATGCGAAAGTATGAGTCTGATGAGTGAAAATCCCCGGCCTAACCTAGACCTAACATGCGTTATCCTAAAAAATATTGTTCGAAACCAGGTTTAATCGACTGTTTCAGTGTGGTACCAAACTACTACGTGACCCAAACCGGAAAGAACCCAGGATCTAGCCATCAAGTATGAGAAATATGCGAAAGTATGAGCCCGATGAGGGCGAATCCCAGACCTATCCCAGACCTAACATGCGTTATCCTCTAATATATTTATCAAGACCAGGTTTTATTGAATGTTTCAGTGTGGTACCACATTACTACGTGAACCAAACCAGAAAAAACCCTGTATCTGTTCAACAAGTATGTGAAGAATGCGAAAGTATGAGTCTGATGAATGAAAATCCCAGGGCTAACCTAGACCTAACATGCGTTATCCTCTAAAATATTGATCCAAACCAGGTTTAATGGACTGTTTCAGTGTGGTACCACTTTACTGCGTGATCCAAAGCAGAAAAAACCCTCGATCAGGTCAACATGTATGTTAAAACTGCGAAAGTATGACCCTGATGTGGGCAAATCTCAGGCCTAACCTAGACCTAACATGCGTTGTCCTCTAAAATATTGATGGAAACCAGGTTTAATTGACTGTTTCAGTGTTGCACTTCATTACTACGTGATCCAAACCAGTAAAAACCCAGGATCCGTTCAACAAGTATGTGAAGAATGCGAAAGTATCAGTGTGATGAGTGAAAAACCCCGGCCAAACCTAGACCTAACATGCGTTATCCTCAAACATATTGATCGAAACCTGGTTTAATCGTCTGTTTCAGTGTGGTACCACATTACTATGAGATCCAAACCAGAAAATAACCCAGGATCTGTTCAACGAGTGTGTGTAGTGTGCGAAAGTATGAGTCTGATGAGGGCAAATCCCAGACCCATCCCAGACCTAACATTCGTTATCCTCTAAAATATTAATCAAGACCAGGTTTAATTGATTGTTTCAGTGTGGTCCCACATTACTACGTGATCCAAACCAGAAAAAACCCAGGATCCGTTCAACAAGTATGTGAAGAATGCGAAAGTATGAGTCTGATGAGGGCAAATCCGAGACCTATCCCAGACCTAACATGCGTTATCCTCTAAAATATTGATCCAAACCAGGATTAGTGTACTGTTTCAGTGTGGTACCACTTTACTACGTGATCCAAAGCAGAAAAAACCCTCGATCACGTCATCATGTATAAATAAAACTGCGAAAGTATGACCCTGATGAGGGCACATCCCAGGCCTAACCTAGACCTAACATGCGTTATCCTCAAAAATATTGATCGAAACCTGGTTTAATTGACTGTTTCAGTGTGGTCCCACATTACTACGTGACCCAAACCGGAAAAAACCCAGGATCTGTTCAACAAGTATGTGAAAAACGCGAAAGTATGAGCCTGATGAGAGCAAATCCCAGACCTATCCCAGACCTAACTTGCCTTATCCTCTAAAATATTGAACGAAACCAGGTTTAATTGACTGTTTCAGCGTGGTACCACATTACTACGTGATACAATCCAGAAACAGCCCAGGATCTAGCCATGAAGTATGAGAAATATGCGAAAGTATGAGTCTGATGAGGGCAAATCCTAGACCTAACCCAAACCTAACATGCGTTATCCCCTAAAATATTTATCAAGACCAGGTTTAATTGAATGTTTCAGTGTGGTACCACATTACTACGTGAACCAAACCATAAAAAACCCAGGATCTGTTCAACAAGTATGTGAAGAATGCGAAAGTATGAGTCTGATGAGTGAAAATCCCACGGCTAACCTAGACCTAACATGCGTTATCCTCTTAAATATTGATCCAAACCAGGCTTAATGGACTGTTTCAGTGTGGTACCACTTTACTACGTGATCCATAGCAGAAAAAACCCTCGATCAGGTCAACATGTATGTTAAAACTGCGAAAGTATGACCCTGATGAGGGCAAATCCCAGGCCTAACCTAGACCTAACATGCGTTGTTCTCTAAAATATTGATCGAAACCTGGTTTAATCGACAGTTTCAGTGTGGTACCACATTACTATGTGATCCAAACCAGAAAATAACTCAGGATCTGTTCAACGAGTATGTGAAGTGTGCGAAAGTATGATTCTGATGAGGGCAAATCCCAGACCTATCCCAGACCTAACATGCGTTATCCTCTAAAATATTTATCAAGACCAGGTTTAATTGAATGTTTCAGTGTGGTACCACATTACTACGTGATCCAAACCAGGAAAAACCAAGGATCCGTTCAACAAGTATGTGAAGAATGCGAACGTATGAGTCTGATGAGTGAAAACCCCAGGCCTAACCTAGACCTAACATGCGTTATCCTCAAAAACATTGATCGAAACCTGGTTTAATCGACAGTTTCAGTGTGGTACCACATTACTATGTGATCCAAACCAGAAAATAACTCAGGATCTGCTCAACGAGTATGTGAAGTGTGCGAAAGTATGATTCTGATGAGGGCAAATCCCAGACCTATCCCAGACCTAACATGCGTTATCCTCTAAAATATTTATCAAGACCAGGTTTAATTGAATGTTTCAGTGTGGTACCACATTACTACGTGATCCAAACCAGTAAAAACCCAGGATCCGTTCAACAAGTATGTGAAGAATGCGAAAGTATGAATCTGATGAATGAAAATCTCAGGCCTAACCTAGACCTAACATGCGTTGTCCTCTAAAATATTGATGGAAACCCGGTTTAATTGACTGTTTCAGTGTTGCACTTCATTACTACGTGATCCAAACCAGTAAAAACCCAGGATCCGTTCAACAAGTATGTGAAGAATGCGAAAGTATCAGTGTGATGAGTGAAAAACCCCGGCCTAACCTAGACCTAACATGCGTTATCCTCAAACATACTGATCGAAACCTGGTTTAATCGTCTGTTTCAGTGTGGTACCACATTACTATGAGATCCAAACCAGAAAATAACCCAGGATCTGTTCAACGAGTATGTGAAGTGTGCGAAAGTATGAGTCTGATGAGGGCAAATCCCAGACCTAACCCAGACCTAAAATGCGTTATCATCTAAAATATTTATCATGACTAGGTTTAATTGATTGTTTCAGTGTGGTCCCACATTACTACGTGATCCAAACCAGAAAAAACCCAGGATCCGTTCAACAAGTATGTGAAGAATGCGAAAGTATGAGTCTGATGAGGGCAAATCCGAGACCTATCCCAGACCTAACATGCGTTATCCTCTAAAATATTGATCCAAACCAGGATTAGTGTACTGTTTCAGTGTGGTACCTCATTACTACGTGAACCAAACCATAAAAAACCCAGGATGTGTTCAACAAGTATGTGAAGAATGCGAAAGTATGAGTCTGATGAGTGAAAATCCCAGGGCTAACCTAGACCTAACATGCGTTATCCTCAAAAATATTGATCGAAACCTGGTTTAATTGACTGTTTCAGTGTGGTACCACATTACTACGTGATCCAAACCAGGAAAAACCAAGGATCCGTTCAACAAGTATGTGAAGAATGCGAAAGTATGAGTCTGATGAGTGAAAACCCCAGGCCTAACCTAGACCTAACATGCGTTATCCTCAAAAACATTGATCGAAACCTGGTTTAATCGACTGTTTCAGTGTGGTACCACATTACTATGTGATCCAAACCAGAAAATAACTCAGGATCTGTTCAACGAGTATGTGAAGTGTGCGAAAGTATGATTCTGATGAGGGCAAATCCCAGACCTATCCCAGACCTAACATGCGTTATCCTCTAAAATATTTATCAAGACCAGGTTTAATTGAATGTTTCAGTGTGGTACCACATTACTACGTGATCCAAACCAGTAAAAACCCAGGATCCGTTCAACAAGTATGTGAAGAATGCGAAAGTATGAGTCTGATGAGTGAAAATCCCCGGCCTAACCTAGACCTAGCATGCGTTATTTTAAAAAATATTGTTCGAAACCAGGTTTAATCGACTGTTTCAGTGTGGTACCACACTACTACGTGACCCAAACCGGAAAAAACCCAGGATCTAGCCATCAAGTATGAGAAATATGCGAAAGTATGAGCCTGATGAGGGCGAATCCCAGACCTATCCCAGACCTAACATGCGTTATCCTCTAATATATTTATCAAGACCAGGTTTAATTGAATGTTTCAGTGTGGTACCACATTACTACGTGAACCAAACCAGAAAAAACCCTGTATCTGTTCAACAAGTATGTGAAGAATGCGAAAGTATGAGTCTGATGAGTGAAAACCCCAGGCCTAACCTAGACCTAACATGCGTTATCCTCAAAAACATTGATCGAAACCTGGTTTAATCGACTGTTTCAGTGTGGTACCACATTACTATGTGATCCAAACCAGAAAATAACTCAGGATCTGTTCAACGAGTATGTGAAGTGTGCGAAAGTATGATTCTGATGAGGGCAAATCCCAGACCTATCCCAGACCTAACATGCGTTATCCTCTAAAATATTTATCAAGACCAGGTTTAATTGAATGTTTCAGTGTGGTACCACATTACTACGTGATCCAAACCAGTAAAAACCCAGGATCCGTTCAACAAGTATGTGAAGAATGCGAAAGTATGAGTCTGATGAATGAAAATCCCAGGGCTAACCTAGACGTAACATGCGTTATCCTCTAAAATATTGATCCAAACCAGGTTTAATGGACTGTTTCAGTGTGGTACCACTTTACTGCGTGATCCAAAGCAGAAAAAACCCTCGATCAGGTCAACATGTATGTTAAAACTGCGAAAGTATGACCCTGATGTGGGCAAATCTCTGGCCTAACCTAGACCTAACATGCGTTGTCCTCTAAAATATTGATGGAAACCCGGTTTAATTGACTGTTTCAGTGTTGCACTTCATTACTACGTGATCCAAACCAGTAAAAACCCAGGATTCGTTCAACAAGTATGTGAAGAATGCGAAAGTATCAGTGTGATGAGTGAAAAACCCCGGCCTAACCTAGACCTAACATGCGTTATCCTCAAAAACATTGATCGAAACCTGGTTTAATCGACTGTTTCAGTGTGGTACCACATTACTATGTGATCCAAACCAGAAAATAACTCAGGATCTGTTCAACGAGTATGTGAAGTGTGCGAAAGTATGATTCTGATGAGGGCAAATCCCAGACCTATCCCAGACCTAACATGCGTTATCCTCTAAAATATTTATCAAGACCAGGTTTAATTGAATGTTTCATTGTGGTACCACATTACTACGTGATCCAAACCAGAAAAAACCCAGGATCCGTTCAACAAGTATGTGAAGAATGCGAAAGTATGAGTCTGATGAGGGCAAATCCGAGACCTATCCCAGACCTAACATGCGGTATCCTCTAAAATATTGATCCAAACCAGGATTAGTGTACTGTTTCAGTGTGGTACCACATTACTACGTGAACCAAACCATAAAAAACCCAGGATCTGTTCAACAAGTATGTGAAGAATGCGAAAGTATGAGTCTGATGTGTGAAAATCCCAGGGCTAACCTAGACCTAACATGCGTTATCCTCAAAAATATTGATCGAAACCTGGTTTAATTGACTGTTTGAGTGTGGTACCACATTACTACGTGATCCAAACCAGGAAAAACCAAGGATCCGTTCAACAAGTATGTGAAGAATGCGAAAGTATGAGTCTGATGAGTGAAAACCCCAGGCCTAACCTAGACCTAACATGCGTTATCCTCAAAAACATTGATCGAAACCTGGTTTAATCGACTGTTTCAGTGTGGTACCACATTACTATGTGATCCAAACCAGAAAATAACTCAGGATCTGTTCAACGAGTATGTGAAGTGTGCGAAAGTATGATTCTGATGAGGGCAAATCCCAGACCTATCCCAGACCTAACATGCGTTATCCTCTAAAATATTTATCAAGACCAGGTTTAATTGAATGTTTCAGTGTGGTACCACATTACTACGTGATCCAAACCAGTAAAAACCCAGGATCCGTTCAACAAGTATGTGAAGAATGCGAAAGTATGAGTCTGATGAGTGAAAATCCCCGGCCTAACCTAGACCTAGCATGCGTTATTTTAAAAAATATTGTTCGAAACCAGGTTTAATCGACTGTTTCAGTGTGGTACCACACTACTACGTGACCCAAACCGGAAAAAACCCAGGATCTAGCCATCAAGTATGAGAAATATGCGAAAGTATGAGCCTGATGAGGGCGAATCCCAGACCTATCCCAGACCTAACATGCGTTATCCTCTAATATATTTATCAAGACCAGGTTTAATTGAATGTTTCAGTGTGGTACCACATTACTACGTGAACCAAACCAGAAAAAACCCTGTATCTGTTCAACAAGTATGTGAAGAATGCGAAAGTATGAGTCTGATGAGTGAAAACCCCAGGCCTAACCTAGACCTAACATGTGTTATCCTCAAAAACATTGATCGAAACCTGGTTTAATCGACTGTTTCAGTGTGGTACCACATTACTATGTGATCCAAACCAGAAAATAACTCAGGATCTGTTCAACGAGTATGTGAAGTGTGCGAAAGTATGATTCTGATGAGGGCAAACCCCAGAACTATCCCAGACCTAACATGCGTCATCCTCTAAAATATTTATCAAGACCAGGTTTAATTGAATGTTTCAGTGTGGTACCACATTACTACGTGATCCAAACCAGTAAAAACCCAGGATCCGTTCAACAAGTATGTGAAGAATGCGAAAGTATGAGTCTGATGAGTGAAAATCCCCGGCCTAACCTAGACCTAACATGCGTTATCCTAAAAAATATTGTTCGAAACCAGGTTTAATCGACTGTTTCAGTGTGGTACCACACTACTACGTGACCCAAACCGGAAAGAACCCAGGATCTAGCCATCAAGTATGAGAAATATGCGAAAGTATGAGCCCGATGAGGGCGAATCCCAGACCTATCCCAGACCTAACATGCGTTATCCTCTAATATATTTATCAAGACCAGGTTTAATTGAATGTTTCAGTGTGGTACCACATTACTACGTGAACCAAACCAGAAAAAACCCTGTATCTGTTCAACAAGTATGTGAAGAATGCGAAAGTATGAGTCTGATGAATGAAAATCCCAGGGCTAACCTAGACCTAACATGCGTTATCCTCTAAAATATTGATCCAAACCAGGTTTAATGGACTGTTTCAGTGTGGTACCACTTTACTGCGTGATCCAAAGCAGAAAAAACCCTCGATCAGGTCAACATGTATGTTAAAACTGCGAAAGTATGACCCTGATGTGGGCAAATCTCAGGCCTAACCTAGACCTAACATGCGTTGTCCTCTAAAATATTGATGGAAACCAGGTTTAATTGACTGTTTCAGTGTTGCACTTCATTACTACGTGATCCAAACCAGTAAAAACCCAGGATCCGTTCAACAAGTATGTGAAGAATGCGAAAGTATCAGTGTGATGAGTGAAAAACCCCGGCCAAACCTAGACCTAACATGCGGTATCCTCTAAAATATTGATCCAAACCAGGATTAGTGTACTGTTTCAGTGTGGTACCACATTACTACGTGAACCAAACCATAAAAAACCCAGGATCTGTTCAACAAGTATGTGAAGAATGCGAAAGTATGAGTCTGATGTGTGAAAATCCCAGGGCTAACCTAGACCTAACATGCGTTATCCTCAAAAATATTGATCGAAACCTGGTTTAATTGACTGTTTGAGTGTGGTACCACATTACTACGTGATCCAAACCAGGAAAAACCAAGGATCCGTTCAACAAGTATGTGAAGAATGCGAAAGTATGAGTCTGATGAGTGAAAACCCCAGGCCTAACCTAGACCTAACATGCGTTATCCTCAAAAACATTGATCGAAACCTGGTTTAATCGACTGTTTCAGTGTGGTACCACATTACTATGTGATCCAAACCAGAAAATAACTCAGGATCTGTTCAACGAGTATGTGAAGTGTGCGAAAGTATGATTCTGATGAGGGCAAATCCCAGACCTATCCCAGACCTAACATGCGTCATCCTCTAAAATATTTATCAAGACCAGGTTTAATTGAATGTTTCAGTGTGGTACCACATTACTACGTGATCCAAACCAGTAAAAACCCAGGATCCGTTCAACAAGTATGTGAAGAATGCGAAAGTATGAGTCTGATGAGTGAAAATCCCCGGCCTAACCTAGACCTAACATGCGTTATCCTAAAAAATATTGTTCGAAACCAGGTTTAATCGACTGTTTCAGTGTGGTACCACACTACTACGTGACCCAAACCGGAAAGAACCCAGGATCTAGCCATCAAGTATGAGAAATATGCGAAAGTATGAGCCCGATGAGGGCGAATCCCAGACCTATCCCAGACCTAACATGCGTTATCCTCTAATATATTTATCAAGACCAGGTTTAATTGAATGTTTCAGTGTGGTACCACATTACTACGTGAACCAAACCAGAAAAAACCCTGTATCTGTTCAACAAGTATGTGAAGAATGCGAAAGTATGAGTCTGATGAATGAAAATCCCAGGGCTAACCTAGACCTAACATGCGTTATCCTCTAAAATATTGATCCAAACCAGGTTTAATGGACTGTTTCAGTGTGGTACCACTTTACTGCGTGATCCAAAGCAGAAAAAACCCTCGATCAGGTCAACATGTATGTTAAAACTGCGAAAGTATGACCCTGATGTGGGCAAATCTCAGGCCTAACCTAGACCTAACATGCGTTGTCCTCTAAAATATTGATGGAAACCAGGTTTAATTGACTGTTTCAGTGTTGCACTTCATTACTACGTGATCCAAACCAGTAAAAACCCAGGATCCGTTCAACAAGTATGTGAAGAATGCGAAAGTATCAGTGTGATGAGTGAAAAACCCCGGCCAAACCTAGACCTAACATGCGGTATCCTCTAAAATATTGATCCAAACCAGGATTAGTGTACTGTTTCAGTGTGGTACCACATTACTACGTGAACCAAACCATAAAAAACCCAGGATCTGTTCAACAAGTATGTGAAGAATGCGAAAGTATGAGTCTGATGAGTGAAAATCCCAGGGCTAACCTAGACCTAACATGCGTTATCCTCAAAAATATTGATCGAAACCTGGTTTAATTGACTGTTTGAGTGTGGTACCACATTACTACGTGATCCAAACCAGGAAAAACCAAGGATCCGTTCAACAAGTATGTGAAGAATGCGAAAGTATGAGTCTGATGAGTGAAGACCCCAGGCCTAACCTAGACCTAACATGCGTTATCCTCAAAAACATTGATCGAAACCTGGTTTAATCGACTGTTTCAGTGTGGTACCACATTACTATGTGATCCAAACCAGAAAATAACTCAGGATCTGTTCAACGAGTATGTGAAGTGTGCGAAAGTATGATTCTGATGAGGGCAAATCCCAGACCTATCCCAGACCTAACATGCGTCATCCTCTAAAATATTTATCAAGACCAGGTTTAATTGAATGTTTCAGTGTGGTACCACATTACTACGTGATCCAAACCAGTAAAAACCCAGGATCCGTTCAACAAGTATGTGAAGAATGCGAAAGTATGAGTCTGATGAGTGAAAATCCCCGGCCTAACCTAGACCTAACATGCGTTATCCTAAAAAATATTGTTCGAAACCAGGTTTAATCGACTGTTTCAGTGTGGTACCACACTACTACGTGACCCAAACCGGAAAGAACCCAGGATCTAGCCATCAAGTATGAGAAATATGCGAAAGTATGAGCCCGATGAGGGCGAATCCCAGACCTATCCCAGACCTAACATGCGTTATCCTCTAATATATTTATCAAGACCAGGTTTAATTGAATGTTTCAGTGTGGTACCACATTACTACGTGAACCAAACCAGAAAAAACCCTGTATCTGTTCAACAAGTATGTGAAGAATGCGAAAGTATGAGTCTGATGAATGAAAATCCCAGGGCTAACCTAGACCTAACATGCGTTATCCTCTAAAATATTGATCCAAACCAGGTTTAATGGACTGTTTCAGTGTGGTACCACTTTACTGCGTGATCCAAAGCAGAAAAAACCCTCGATCAGGTCAACATGTATGTTAAAACTGCGAAAGTATGACCCTGATGTGGGCAAATCTCAGGCCTAACCTAGACCTAACATGCGTTGTCCTCTAAAATATTGATGGAAACCAGGTTTAATTGACTGTTTCAGTGTTGCACTTCATTACTACGTGATCCAAACCAGTAAAAACCCAGGATCCGTTCAACAAGTATGTGAAGAATGCGAAAGTATCAGTGTGATGAGTGAAAAACCCCGGCCAAACCTAGACCTAACATGCGTTATCCTCAAACATATTGATCGAAACCTGGTTTAATCGTCTGTTTCAGTGTGGTACCACATTACTATGAGATCCAAACCAGAAAATAACCCAGGATCTGTTCAACGAGTGTGTGTAGTGTGCGAAAGTATGAGTCTGATGAGGGCAAATCCCAGACCTATCCCAGACCTAACATTCGTTATCCTCTAAAATATTAATCAAGACCAGGTTTAATTGATTGTTTCAGTGTGGTCCCACATTACTACGTGATCCAAACCAGAAAAAACCCAGGATCCGTTCAACAAGTATGTGAAGAATGCGAAAGTATGAGTCTGATGAGTGAAAATCCCAGGGCTAACCTAGACCTAACATGCGTTATCCTCTGAAATATTTATCAAGACCAGGTTTAATTGAATGTTTCAGTGTGGTACCACATTACTACGTGAACCAAACCATAAAAAACCCAGGATCTGTTCAACAAGTATGTGAAGAATGCGAAAGTATGAGTCTGATGAGTGAAAATCCCAGGGCTAACCTAGACCTAACATGCGTTGTCCTCTAAAATATTGATGGAAACCAGGTTTAATAGACTGTTTCAGTGTTGTACTTCATTACTACGTGATGCAATCCAGAAAAAGCCCAGGATCTAGCCATCAAGTATGAGAAATATGCGAAAGAATGAGCCTGATGAGAGCAAATCCCAGACCTAACCTAGACCTAACATGAATTGTTCTCTAAAATATTGATCAAAACCAGGTTTAATTGACTGCTTCAGTGTGGTACCACATTACTACGTGATCCAATCCAGAAATAGCCCAGGATCCAGCCATGAAGTATGAGAGATATGCGAAAGTATGAGCCTGATGAGAGCAAATCCCAGACCTATCCCAGACCTAACTTGCGTTGTCCTCTAAGATATTGATGGAAACCAGGTTTAATTGACTGTTTCAGTGTTGCACTTCATTACTACGTGATGCAATCCAGAAAAAGCCCAGGATCTAGCCATCAAGTATGAGAGATATGCGAAGGAATGAGCCTGATGAGAGCAAATCCCAGACCTAACCTAGACCTAACATGAATTATTCTCTAAAATATTGATCGAAACCAGGTTTAATTGACTGTTTCAGTGTGGTCCCACATTACTACGTGATCCAATCCAGAAATAGCCCAGGATCTAGCCATGAAGTATGAGAAATATGCGAAAGTATGAGCCTGACGAGGGCAAATCATAGACCTAACCCAGACCTAACATGCGTTATCCTCTAAAATATTTATCATGACCAGGTTTAATTGATTGTTTCAGTGTGGTCCCACATTACTACGTGATCCAAACCAGAAAGAACCCAGGATCCGTTCAACGAGTATGTGAAGAATGCGAAAGTATGAGTCTGATGAGAGAAAATCCCAGGACTAACCTAGACCTAACATTTGTTATCCTCAAAAGTATTGATCGAAACCTGGTTTAATCGACTGTTTCAGTGTGGTACCACATTACTACGTGATGCAATCCAGAAAAAGCCCAGGATCTAGCCATCAAGTATGAGAAATATGCGAAAGAATGAGCCTGATGAGAGCAAATCCCAGACCTAACCTAGACCTAACATGAATTGTTCTCTAAAATATTGATCAAAACCAGGTTTAATTGACTGCTTCAGTGTGGTACCACATTACTACGTGATCCAATCCAGAAATAGCCCAGGATCCAGCCATGAAGTATGAGAGATATGCGAAAGTATGAGCCTGATGAGAGCAAATCCCAGACCTATCCCAGACCTAACTTGCGTTGTCCTCTAAGATATAGATGGAAACCAGGTTTAATTGACTGTTTCAGTGTTGCACTTCATTACTACGTGATGCAATCCAGAAAAAGCCCAGGATCTAGCCATCAAGTATGAGAGATATGCGAAGGAATGAGCCTGATGAGAGCAAATCCCAGACCTAACCTAGACCTAACATGAATTATTCTCTAAAATATTGATCGAAACCAGGTTTAATTGACTGTTTCAGTGTGGTCCCACATAACTACGTGATCCAATCCAGAAATAGCCCAGGATCTAGCCATGAAGTATGAGAAATATGCGAAAGTATGAGCCTGACGAGGGCAAATCCTAGACCTAACCCAGACCTAACATGCGTTATCCTCTAAAATATTTATCATGACCAGGTTTAATTGATTGTTTCAGTGTGGTCCCACATTACTACGTGATCCAAACCAGAAAGAACCCAGGATCCGTTCAACAAGTATGTGAAAAACACGAAAGTATGAGCCTGATGGGGGCAAGTCCCAGACCTATCCCAGACCTAACTTGCGTTATCCTCTAAAATATTGATCGAAACCAGGTTTAATTGACTGTTTCAGTGTGGTACCACATTACTACGTGATCCAATCCAGAAATAGCCCAGGATCTAGCCATGAAGTATGAGAAATATGCGAAAGTATGAGCCTCACGAGGGCAAATCCTAGACCTAACCCAGACCTAAAATGCGTTATCCTCTAAAATATTTATCATGACCAGGTTTAATTGATTGTTTCAGTGTGGTCCCACATTACTACGTGATCCAAACCAGAAAAAACCCAGGATCCGTTCAACAAGTATGTGAAGAATGCGAAAGTATGAGTCTGATGAGGGCAAATCCGAGACCTATCCCAGACCTAACATGCGTTATCCTCTAAAATATTGATCCAAACCAGGATTAGTGTACTGTTTCAGTGTGGTACCACTTTACTACGTGATCCAAAGCAGAAAGAACCCAGGATCCGTTCAACAAGTATGTGAGGAATGCGAAAGTATGAGTCTGATGAGAGAAAATCCCAGGACTAACCTAGACCTAACATTTGTTATCCTCAAAAGTATTGATCGAAACCTGGTTTAATCGACTGTTTCAGTGTGGTACCACATTACTACGTGATGCAATCCAGAAAAAGCCCAGGATCTAGCCATCAAGTATGAGAAATATGCGAAAGAATGAGCCTGATGAGAGCAAATCCCAGACCTAACCTAGACCGAACATGAATTGTTCTCTAAAATATTGATCAAAACCAGGTTTAATTGACTGCTTCAGTGTGGTACCACATTACTACGTGATCCAATCCAGAAATAGCCCAGGATCCAGCCATGAAGTATGAGAGATATGCGAAAGTATGAGCCTGATGAGAGCAAATCCCAGACCTATCCCAGACCTAACTTGCGTTGTCCTCTAAGATATAGATGGAAACCAGGTTTAATTGACTGTTTCAGTGTTGCACTTCATTACTACGTGATGCAATCCAGAAAAAGCCCAGGATCTAGCCATCAAGTATGAGAGATATGCGAAGGAATGAGCCTGATGAGAGCAAATCCCAGACCTAACCTAGACCTAACATGAATTATTCTCTAAAATATTGATCGAACCCAGGTTTAATTGACTGTTTCAGTGTGGTCCCACATTACTACGTGATCCAATCCAGAAATAGCCCAGGATCTAGCCATGAAGTATGAGAAATATGCGAAAGTATGAGCCTGACGAGGGCAAATCCTAGACCTAACCCAGACCTAACATGCGTTATCCTCTAAAATATTTATCATGACCAGGTTTAATTGATTGTTTCAGTGTGGTCCCACATTACTACGTGATCCAAACCAGAAAGAACCCAGGATCCGTTCAACAAGTATGTGAAGAATGCGAAAGTATGAGTCTGATGAGAGAAAATCCCAGGACTAACCTAGACCTAACATTTGTTATCCTCAAAAGTATTGATCGAAACCAGGTTTAGTGGACTGTTTCAGTGTGGTACCACTTTACTACGTGATTCAAAGAAGAAAAAACCCCCGATCACGTCAACATGTATAATAAAACTGCGAAAGTATGACCCTGATGAGGGCAAATCCCAGACCTATCCCAGACCTAACTTGCGTTATCCTCTAAAATATTGATCGAAACCTGGTTTAATTGACTGTTTCAGTGTGGTACCACATTACTACGTGATCCAACCCAGAAATAGCCCAGGATCTAGCAATGAAGTATGTGAAGATTGCGAAAGTATGAGTCAGATGTGTGAAAATCCCCGGCCTAACCCAGACCTAACATGCGTTATCCTCAAAAGATTGATCGAAACCAGGTTTAATCGACAGTTTCAGTGTGGTACCACTCTACTACGTGACCCAAACCGGAAAAAACCCAGGATCTGTTCAACAAGTATGTGTAAAACGCGAAAGTATGAGCCTGATGAGAGCAAATCCCAGACCTATCCCAGACCTAACTTGCCTTATCCTCTAAATTATTGTACGAAACCAGGTTTAATTGACTGTTCCAGCGTGGTACCACATTACTACGTGATACAATCCAGAAACAGCCCAGGATCTAGCCATGAAGTATGAGAAATATGCGAAAGTATGAGTCTGATGAGGGCAAATCCTAGGCCTAACCCAAACCTAAGATGCGTTATCCCCTAAAATATTTATCAAGACCAGGTTTAATTGAATGTTTCAGTGTGGTACCACATTACTACGTGAACCAAACCATAAAAAACCCAGGATCTGTTCAACAAGTATGTGAAGAATGCGAAAGTATGAGTCTGATGAGGGCAAATCCCAGACCTATCCCAGACCTAACATGCGTTATCCTCTAAACTATTGATCGAAACCAGGTTTAATGGACTGCTTCAGTGTGGTACCACTTTACTACGTGATCCAATCCAGAAATAGCCCAGGATCTAGCCATGAAGTATGAGAAATATGCGAAAGTATGAGTCTGACGAGGGCAAATCCTAGACCTAACCCAGACCTAACTTGCGTTATCCTCTAAGATATTGATCGAAACCAGTTTTAATTGACTGTTTCAGCGTGGTACCACATTACTACGTGAGCCAAACCAGTAAAAACCCAGGATCCGTTCAACAAGTATGTGAAAAACGCGAAAGTATGAGTCTGATGAGGGCTAACCCCAGACCTATCCCAGACCTAACTTGCGTTATCCTCTAAAATAATGATCGTAACCAGTTTTAATTGACTGTTTTAGTTGTGGTACCACTTTACTACGTGATCCAAAGCAGAAAAAACACTCGATCAGGTCGACATGCATGTTAAAACTGCCAAAGTATGACCCCGATGAGGTTAAATCCCAGAGCTATCCCAGACCTGGCATGCGTTATCCTCTAAAATATTTATCAAGACCAGGTTTAATTGATTGTTTCGGTGTGGTCCCACATTACTACGTGATCTAAACCAGAAAAAACCCAGGATCCGTTCAACAAGTATGTGAAGAATGCGAAAGTATGTGTCTGATGAGTGAAAATCCCAGACCTATCCCAGACCAAACTTGCGTTATGCTCTAAAATATTGATCGAAACCAGGTTTAATTGACCGTTTCAGTGTGGTACCACATTACTACGTGATCCAATCCAGAAATAGCCCAGGATCTAGCCATGAAGTATGAGAAATATGCGAAAGTATGAGTCTGACGAGGGCAAATCCTAGACCTAACCCAGACCTAACATGCGTTATCCTCTAAAATATTTATCATGACCAGGTTTAATTGATTGTTTCAGGGTGGTCCCACATTACTACATGATCCAAACCAGAAAAAACCCAGGATCCGTTCAACAAGTATGTGAAGAATGCGAAAGCATGAGTCTGATGAGTGAAAATCCCCGGCCTAACCTACACCTAACATGCGTTATCCTCAAAACTATTGATCGAAACCAGGTTTAATCGACTGTTTCAGTGTGGTACCACACAACTACGTGACCCAAACCGGAAAAAACCCAGGATCTGTTCAACAAGTATGTGAAAAACGCGAAAGTATGAGTCTGATGAGTGAAAATCCCAGACCTAACCTAGACCTAACATGCGTTATCCTCTAAAATATTGATCCAAACCAGGTTTAGTTGACTGTTTCAGTGTGGTACCACATTACTACGTGACCCAATCAAGAAATAGCCCAGGATCCAGCCATGAAGTATGAGAAATATGCGAAAGTATGAGCCTGATGGGGGCAAATCCTAGACGTAACCCAGACCTAACATGCGTTATCCTCTAAAATATTTATCAAGACAAGGTTTAATTTAATGTTTCAGTGTGGTACCACATTACTACGTGAACCAAACCAGAAAAAACCCACGATCCGTTCAACAAGTATGTGAAGAATGCGAAAGTATGAGTCTGATGAGGGCTAACCCCAGACCTATCCCAGACCTAACTTGCGTTATCCTCTAAAATAATGATCGAAACCAGTTTTAATTGACTGTTTTAGTTGTGGTACCACTTTACTACGTGATCCAAAGCAGAAAAAACACTCGATCAGGTCGACATGCATGTTAAAACTGCCAAAGTATGACCCCGATGAGGTTAAATCCCAGAGCTATCCCAGACCTGGCATGCGTTATCCTCTAAAATATTTATCAAGACCAGGTTTAATTGATTGTTTCGGTGTGGTCCCACATTACTACGTGATCTAAACCAGAAAAAACCCAGGATCCGTTCAACAAGTATGTGAAGAATGCGAAAGTATGTGTCTGATGAGTGAAAATCCCAGACCTATCCCAGACCAAACTTGCGTTATGCTCTAAAATATTGATCGAAACCAGGTTTAATTGACCGTTTCAGTGTGGTACCACATTACTACGTGATCCAATCCAGAAATAGCCCAGGATCTAGCCATGAAGTATGAGAAATATGCGAAAGTATGAGTCTGACGAGGGCAAATCCTAGACCTAACCCAGACCTAACATGCGTTATCCTCTAAAATATTTATCATGACCAGGTTTAATTGATTGTTTCAGGGTGGTCCCACATTACTACATGATCCAAACCAGAAAAAACCCAGGATCCGTTCAACAAGTATGTGAAGAATGCGAAAGCATGAGTCTGATGAGTGAAAATCCCCGGCCTAACCTACACCTAACATGCGTTATCCTCAAAACTATTGATCGAAACCAGGTTTAATCGACTGTTTCAGTGTGGTACCACACAACTACGTGACCCAAACCGGAAAAAACCCAGGATCTGTTCAACAAGTATGTGAAAAACGCGAAAGTATGAGTCTGATGAGTGAAAATCCCAGACCTAACCTAGACCTAACATGCGTTATCCTCTAAAATATTGATCCAAACCAGGTTTAGTTGACTGTTTCAGTGTGGTACCACATTACTACGTGACCCAATCAAGAAATAGCCCAGGATCCAGCCATGAAGTATGAGAAATATGCGAAAGTATGAGCCTGATGGGGGCAAATCCTAGACGTAACCCAGACCTAACATGCGTTATCCTCTAAAATATTTATCAAGACAAGGTTTAATTTAATGTTTCAGTGTGGTACCACATTACTACGTGAACCAAACCAGAAAAAACCCACGATCCGTTCAACAAGTATGTGAAGAATGCGAAAGTATGAGTCTGATGAGTGAAATCCCCAGGCCTAACCTAGACCTAACATGCGTTATCCTCAAAAGCATTGATCGAAACCTGGTTTAATCGACTGTTTCAGTGTGGTACCACATTACTATGTGATCCAAACCAGAAAATAACGCAGGATCTTGTCCACGAGGGTGTGAAGTGTGCGAAAGTATGAGTCTGATGAGGGCTAATCCCAGACCTAACCTAGACCTAACATGAATTATTCTCTAAATTATTGATCGAAACCAGGTTTAATTGACTGTTTCAGTGTGACACCACATTACTACGTGATCCAAACCAGTAAAAACCCAGGATCCGTTCAACAAGTATGTGAAGAATGCGAAAGTATGAGTGTGATGAGTGAAAAACCCCGGCCTAACCTAGACCTAACATGCGTTATCCTCAAACATACTGATCGAAACCTGGTTTAATCGTCTGTTTCAGTGTGGTACCACATTACTATGAGATCCAAACCAGAAAATAACCCAGGATCTGTTCAACGAGTATGTGAAGTGTACGAAAGTATGAGTCTGATGAGGGCAAATCCCAGACCTAACCCTGACCTAAAATGCGTTATCATCTAAAATATTTATCATGACTAGGTTTAATTGATTGTTTCAGTGTGGTCCCACATTACTACGTGATCCAAACCAGAAAAAACCCAGGATCCGTTCAACAAGTATGTGAAGAATGCGAAAGTATGAGTCTGATGAGGGCAAATCCGAGACCTATCCCAGACCTAACATGCGTTATCCTCTAAAATATTGATCCAAACCAGGATTAGTGTACTGTTTCAGTGTGGTACCACATTACTACGTGAACCAAACCATAAAAAACCCAGGATGTGTTCAACAAGTATGTGAAGAATGCGAAAGTATGAGTCTGATGAGTGAAAATCCCAGGGCTAACCTAGACCTAACATGCGTTATCCTCAAAAATATTGATCGAAACCTGGTTTAATTGACTGTTTCAGTGTGGTACCACATTACTACGTGATCCAAACCAGGAAAAACCAAGGATCCGTTCAACAAGTATGTGAAGAATGCGAAAGTATGAGTCTGATGAGTGAAAACCCCAGGCCTAACCTAGACCTAACATGCGTTATCCTCAAAAACATTGATCGAAACCTGGTTTAATCGACTGTTTCAGTGTGGTACCACATTACTATGTGATCCAAACCAGAAAATAACTCAGGATCTGTTCAACGAGTATGTGAAGTGTGCGAAAGTATGATTCTGATGAGGGCAAATCCCAGACCTATCCCAGACCTAACATGCGTTATCCTCTAAAATATTTATCAAGACCAGGTTTAATTGAATGTTTCAGTGTGGTACCACATTACTACGTGAGCCAAACCAGTAAAAACCCAGGATCCGTTCCACAAGTATGTGAAGAATGCGAAAGTATGAGTCTGATGTGTGAAAATCCCCGGCCTATCCCAGACCTAACATGCGTTATCCTCTAATATATTTATCAAGACCAGGTTTAATTGAATGTTTCAGTGTGGTACCACATTACTACGTGAACCAAACCAGAAAAAACCCTGTATCTGTTCAACAAGTATGTGAAGAATGCGAAAGTATGAGTCTGATGAGTGAAAACCCCAGGCCTAACCTAGACCTAACATGCGTTATCCTCAAAAACATTGATCGAAACCTGGTTTAATCGACTGTTTCAGTGTGGTACCACATTACTATGTGATCCAAACCAGAAAATAACTCAGGATCTGTTCAACGAGTATGTGAAGTGTGCGAAAGTATGATTCTGATGAGGGCAAATCCCAGACCTATCCCAGACCTAACATGCGTTATCCTCTAAAATATTTATCAAGACCAGGTTTAATTGAATGTTTCAGTGTGGTACCACATTACTACGTGATCCAAACCAGTAAAAACCCAGGATCCGTTCAACAAGTATGTGAAGAATGCGAAAGTATGAGTCTGATGAATGAAAATCCCAGGGCTAACCTAGACGTAACATGCGTTATCCTCTAAAATATTGATCCAAACCAGGTTTAATGGACTGTTTCAGTGTGGTACCACTTTACTGCGTGATCCAAAGCAGAAAAAACCCTCGATCAGGTCAACATGTATGTTAAAACTGCGAAAGTATGACCCTGATGTGGGCAAATCTCTGGCCTAACCTAGACCTAACATGCGTTGTCCTCTAAAATATTGATGGAAACCCGGTTTAATTGACTGTTTCAGTGTTGCACTTCATTACTACGTGATCCAAACCAGTAAAAACCCAGGATTCGTTCAACAAGTATGTGAAGAATGCGAAAGTATCAGTGTGATGAGTGAAAAACCCCGGCCTAACCTAGACCTAACATGCGTTATCCTCAAACATACTGATCGAAACCTGGTTTAATCGTCTGTTTCAGTGTGGTACCACATTACTATGAGATCCAAACCAGAAAATAACCCAGGATCTGTTCAACGAGTATGTGAAGTGTGCGAAAGTATGAGTCTGATGAGGGCAAATCCCAGACCTAACCCAGACCTAAAATGCGTTATCATCTAAAATATTTATCATGACCGGGCTTAATTGATTCTTTCAGTGTGGTCCCACATTACTACGTGATCCAAACCAGAAAAAACCCAGGATCCGTTCAACAAGTATGTGAAGAATGCGAAAGTATGAGTCTGATGAGGGCAAATCCGAGACCTATCCCAGACCTAACATGCGGTATCCTCTAAAATATTGATCCAAACCAGGATTAGTGTACTGTTTCAGTGTGGTACCACATTACTACGTGAACCAAACCATAAAAAACCCAGGATCTGTTCAACAAGTATGTGAAGAATGCGAAAGTATGAGTCTGATGAGTGAAAATCCCAGGGCTAACCTAGACCTAACATGCGTTATCCTCAAAAATATTGATCGAAACCTGGTTTAATTGACTGTTTGAGTGTGGTACCACATTACTACGTGATCCAAACCAGGAAAAACCAAGGATCCGTTCAACAAGTATGTGAAGAATGCGAAAGTATGAGTCTGATGAGTGAAAACCCCAGGCCTAACCTAGACCTAACATGCGTTATCCTCAAAAACATTGATCGAAACCTGGTTTAATCGACTGTTTTAGTGTGGTACCACATTACTATGTGATCCAAACCAGAAAATAACTCAGGATCTGTTCAACGAGTATGTGAAGTGTGCGAAAGTATGATTCTGATGAGGGCAAATCCCAGACCTATCCCAGACCTAACATGCGTTATCCTCTAAAATATTTATCAAGACCAGGTTTAATTGAATGTTTCAGTGTGGTACCACATTACTACGTGATCCAAACCAGTAAAAACCCAGGATCCGTTCAACAAGTATGTGAAGAATGCGAAAGTATGAGTCTGATGAGTGAAAATCCCCGGCCTAACCTAGACCTAGCATGCGTTATTTTAAAAAATATTGTTCGAAACCAGGTTTAATCGACTGTTTCAGTGTGGTACCACACTACTACGTGACCCAAACCGGAAAAAACCCAGGATCTAGCCATCAAGTATGAGAAATATGCGAAAGTATGAGCCTGATGAGGGCGAATCCCAGACCTATCCCAGACCTAACATGCGTTATCCTCTAATATATTTATCAAGACCAGGTTTAATTGAATGTTTCAGTGTGGTACCACATTACTACGTGAACCAAACCAGAAAAAACCCTGTATCTGTTCAACAAGTATGTGAAGAATGCGAAAGTATGAGTCTGATGAGTGAAAACCCCAGGCCTAACCTAGACCTAACATGTGTTATCCTCAAAAACATTGATCGAAACCTGGTTTAATCGACTGTTTCAGTGTGGTACCACATTACTATGTGATCCAAACCAGAAAATAACTCAGGATCTGTTCAACGAGTATGTGAAGTGTGCGAAAGTATGATTCTGATGAGGGCAAACCCCAGAACTATCCCAGACCTAACATGCGTCATCCTCTAAAATATTTATCAAGACCAGGTTTAATTGAATGTTTCAGTGTGGTACCACATTACTACGTGATCCAAACCAGTAAAAACCCAGGATCCGTTCAACAAGTATGTGAAGAATGCGAAAGTATGAGTCTGATGAGTGAAAATCCCCGGCCTAACCTAGACCTAACATGCGTTATCCTAAAAAATATTGTTCGAAACCAGGTTTAATCGACTGTTTCAGTGTGGTACCACACTACTACGTGACCCAAACCGGAAAGAACCCAGGATCTAGCCATCAAGTATGAGAAATATGCGAAAGTATGAGCCCGATGAGGGCGAATCCCAGACCTATCCCAGACCTAACATGCGTTATCCTCTAATATATTTATCAAGACCAGGTTTAATTGAATGTTTCAGTGTGGTACCACATTACTACGTGAACCAAACCAGAAAAAACCCTGTATCTGTTCAACAAGTATGTGAAGAATGCGAAAGTATGAGTCTGATGAATGAAAATCCCAGGGCTAACCTAGACCTAACATGCGTTATCCTCTAAAATATTGATCCAAACCAGGTTTAATGGACTGTTTCAGTGTGGTACCACTTTACTGCGTGATCCAAAGCAGAAAAAACCCTCGATCAGGTCAACATGTATGTTAAAACTGCGAAAGTATGACCCTGATGTGGGCAAATCTCAGGCCTAACCTAGACCTAACATGCGTTGTCCTCTAAAATATTGATGGAAACCAGGTTTAATTGACTGTTTCAGTGTTGCACTTCATTACTACGTGATCCAAACCAGTAAAAACCCAGGATCCGTTCAACAAGTATGTGAAGAATGCGAAAGTATCAGTGTGATGAGTGAAAAACCCCGGCCAAACCTAGACCTAACATGCGGTATCCTCTAAAATATTGATCCAAACCAGGATTAGTGTACTGTTTCAGTGTGGTACCACATTACTACGTGAACCAAACCATAAAAAACCCAGGATCTGTTCAACAAGTATGTGAAGAATGCGAAAGTATGAGTCTGATGAGTGAAAATCCCAGGGCTAACCTAGACCTAACATGCGTTATCCTCAAAAATATTGATCGAAACCTGGTTTAATTGACTGTTTGAGTGTGGTACCACATTACTACGTGATCCAAACCAGGAAAAACCAAGGATCCGTTCAACAAGTATGTGAAGAATGCGAAAGTATGAGTCTGATGAGTGAAAACCCCAGGCCTAACCTAGACCTAACATGCGTTATCCTCAAAAACATTGATCGAAACCTGGTTTAATCGACTGTTTCAGTGTGGTACCACATTACTATGTGATCCAAACCAGAAAATAACTCAGGATCTGTTCAACAAGTATGTGAAGAATGCGAAAGTATGAGTCTGATGAGTGAAAATCCCAGGGCTAACCTAGACCTAACATGCGTTATCCTCTGAAATATTTATCAAGACCAGGTTTAATTGATTGTTTCAGTGTGGTCCCACATTACTACGTGATCCAAACCAGAAAAAACCCAGGATCCGTTCAACAAGTATGTGAAGAATGCGAAAGTATCAGTGTGATGAGTGAAAAACCCCGGCCAAACCTAGACCTAACATGCGTTATCCTCAAACATATTGATCGAAACCTGGTTTAATCGTCTGTTTCAGTGTGGTACCACATTACTATGAGATCCAAACCAGAAAATAACCCAGGATCTGTTCAACGAGTGTGTGTAGTGTGCGAAAGTATGAGTCTGATGAGGGCAAATCCCAGACCTATCCCAGACCTAACATTCGTTATCCTCTAAAATATTAATCAAGACCAGGTTTAATTGATTGTTTCAGTGTGGTCCCACATTACTACGTGATCCAAACCAGAAAAAACCCAGGATCCGTTCAACAAGTATGTGAAGAATGCGAAAGTATGAGTCTGATGAGTGAAAATCCCAGGGCTAACCTGGACCTAACATGCGTTATCCTCTGAAATATTTATCAAGACCAGGTTTAATTGAATGTTTCAGTGTGGTACCACATTACTACGTGAACCAAACCATAAAAAACCCAGGATCTGTTCAACAAGTATGTGAAGAATGCGAAAGTATGAGTCTGATGAGTGAAAATCCCAGGGCTAACCTAGACCTAACATGCGTTGTCCTCTAAAATATTGATGGAAACCAGGTTTAATAGACTGTTTCAGTGTTGTACTTCATTACTACGTGATGCAATCCAGAAAAAGCCCAGGATCTAGCCATCAAGTATGAGAAATATGCGAAAGAATGAGCCTGATGAGAGCAAATCCCAGACCTAACCTAGACCTAACATGAATTGTTCTCTAAAATATTGATCAAAACCAGGTTTAATTGACTGCTTCAGTGTGGTACCACATTACTACGTGATCCAATCCAGAAATAGCCCAGGATCCAGCCATGAAGTATGAGAGATATGCGAAAGTATGAGCCTGATGAGAGCAAATCCCAGACCTATCCCAGACCTAACTTGCGTTGTCCTCTAAGATATTGATGGAAACCAGGTTTAATTGACTGTTTCAGTGTTGCACTTCATTACTACGTGATGCAATCCAGAAAAAGCCCAGGATCTAGCCATCAAGTATGAGAGATATGCGAAGGAATGAGCCTGATGAGAGCAAATCCCAGACCTAACCTAGACCTAACATGAATTATTCTCTAAAATATTGATCGAAACCAGGTTTAATTGACTGTTTCAGTGTGGTCCCACATTACTACGTGATCCAATCCAGAAATAGCCCAGGATCTAGCCATGAAGTATGAGAAATATGCGAAAGTATGAGCCTGACGAGGGCAAATCATAGACCTAACCCAGACCTAACATGCGTTATCCTCTAAAATATTTATCATGACCAGGTTTAATTGATTGTTTCAGTGTGGTCCCACATTACTACGTGATCCAAACCAGAAAGAACCCAGGATCCGTTCAACGAGTATGTGAAGAATGCGAAAGTATGAGTCTGATGAGAGAAAATCCCAGGACTAACCTAGACCTAACATTTGTTATCCTCAAAAGTATTGATCGAAACCTGGTTTAATCGACTGTTTCAGTGTGGTACCACATTACTACGTGATGCAATCCAGAAAAAGCCCAGGATCTAGCCATCAAGTATGAGAAATATGCGAAAGAATGAGCCTGATGAGAGCAAATCCCAGACCTAACCTAGACCTAACATGAATTGTTCTCTAAAATATTGATCAAAACCAGGTTTAATTGACTGCTTCAGTGTGGTACCACATTACTACGTGATCCAATCCAGAAATAGCCCAGGATCCAGCCATGAAGTATGAGAGATATGCGAAAGTATGAGCCTGATGAGAGCAAATCCCAGACCTATCCCAGACCTAACTTGCGTTGTCCTCTAAGATATAGATGGAAACCAGGTTTAATTGACTGTTTCAGTGTTGCACTTCATTACTACGTGATGCAATCCAGAAAAAGCCCAGGATCTAGCCATCAAGTATGAGAGATATGCGAAGGAATGAGCCTGATGAGAGCAAATCCCAGACCTAACCTAGACCTAACATGAATTATTCTCTAAAATATTGATCGAAACCAGGTTTAATTGACTGTTTCAGTGTGGTCCCACATAACTACGTGATCCAATCCAGAAATAGCCCAGGATCTAGCCATGAAGTATGAGAAATATGCGAAAGTATGAGCCTGACGAGGGCAAATCCTAGACCTAACCCAGACCTAACATGCGTTATCCTCTAAAATATTTATCATGACCAGGTTTAATTGAATGTTTCAGTGTGGTACCACATTACTACGTGAACCAAACCAGAAAAAACCCTGTATCTGTTCAACAAGTATGTGAAGAATGCGAAAGTATGAGTCTGATGAGTGAAAACCCCAGGCCTAACCTAGACCTAACATGTGTTATCCTCAAAAACATTGATCGAAACCTGGTTTAATCGACTGTTTCAGTGTGGTACCACATTACTATGTGATCCAAACCAGAAAATAACTCAGGATCTGTTCAACGAGTATGTGAAGTGTGCGAAAGTATGATTCTGATGAGGGCAAACCCCAGAACTATCCCAGACCTAACATGCGTCATCCTCTAAAATATTTATCAAGACCAGGTTTAATTGAATGTTTCAGTGTGGTACCACATTACTACGTGATCCAAACCAGTAAAAACCCAGGATCCGTTCAACAAGTATGTGAAGAATGCGAAAGTATGAGTCTGATGAGTGAAAATCCCCGGCCTAACCTAGACCTAACATGCGTTATCCTAAAAAATATTGTTCGAAACCAGGTTTAATCGACTGTTTCAGTGTGGTACCACACTACTACGTGACCCAAACCGGAAAGAACCCAGGATCTAGCCATCAAGTATGAGAAATATGCGAAAGTATGAGCCCGATGAGGGCGAATCCCAGACCTATCCCAGACCTAACATGCGTTATCCTCTAATATATTTATCAAGACCAGGTTTAATTGAATGTTTCAGTGTGGTACCACATTACTACGTGAACCAAACCAGAAAAAACCCTGTATCTGTTCAACAAGTATGTGAAGAATGCGAAAGTATGAGTCTGATGAATGAAAATCCCAGGGCTAACCTAGACCTAACATGCGTTATCCTAAAAAATATTGTTCGAAACCAGGTTTAATCGACTGTTTCAGTGTGGTACCACACTACTACGTGACCCAAACCGGAAAGAACCCAGGATCTAGCCATCAAGTATGAGAAATATGCGAAAGTATGAGCCCGATGAGGGCGAATCCCAGACCTATCCCAGACCTAACATGCGTTATCCTCTAATATATTTATCAAGACCAGGTTTAATTGAATGTTTCAGTGTGGTACCACATTACTACGTGAACCAAACCAGAAAAAACCCTGTATCTGTTCAACAAGTATGTGAAGAATGCGAAAGTATGAGTCTGATGAATGAAAATCCCAGGGCTAACCTAGACCTAACATGCGTTATCCTCTAAAATATTGATCCAAACCAGGTTTAATGGACTGTTTCAGTGTGGTACCACTTTACTGCGTGATCCAAAGCAGAAAAAACCCTCGATCAGGTCAACATGTATGTTAAAACTGCGAAAGTATGACCCTGATGTGGGCAAATCTCAGGCCTAACCTAGACCTAACATGCGTTGTCCTCTAAAATATTGATGGAAACCAGGTTTAATTGACTGTTTCAGTGTTGCACTTCATTACTACGTGATCCAAACCAGTAAAAACCCAGGATCCGTTCAACAAGTATGTGAAGAATGCGAAAGTATCAGTGTGATGAGTGAAAAACCCCGGCCAAACCTAGACCTAACATGCGTTATCCTCAAACATATTGATCGAAACCTGGTTTAATCGTCTGTTTCAGTGTGGTACCACATTACTATGAGATCCAAACCAGAAAATAACCCAGGATCTGTTCAACGAGTGTGTGTAGTGTGCGAAAGTATGAGTCTGATGAGGGCAAATCCCAGACCTATCCCAGACCTAACATTCGTTATCCTCTAAAATATTAATCAAGACCAGGTTTAATTGATTGTTTCAGTGTGGTCCCACATTACTACGTGATCCAAACCAGAAAAAACCCAGGATCCGTTCAACAAGTATGTGAAGAATGCGAAAGTATGAGTCTGATGAGTGAAAATCCCAGGGCTAACCTAGACCTAACATGCGTTATCCTCTGAAATATTTATCAAGACCAGGTTTAATTGAATGTTTCAGTGTGGTACCACATTACTACGTGAACCAAACCATAAAAAACCCAGGATCTGTTCAACAAGTATGTGAAGAATGCGAAAGTATGAGTCTGATGAGTGAAAATCCCAGGGCTAACCTAGACCTAACATGCGTTGTCCTCTAAAATATTGATGGAAACCAGGTTTAATAGACTGTTTCAGTGTTGTACTTCATTACTACGTGATGCAATCCAGAAAAAGCCCAGGATCTAGCCATCAAGTATGAGAAATATGCGAAAGAATGAGCCTGATGAGAGCAAATCCCAGACCTAACCTAGACCTAACATGAATTGTTCTCTAAAATATTGATCAAAACCAGGTTTAATTGACTGCTTCAGTGTGGTACCACATTACTACGTGATCCAATCCAGAAATAGCCCAGGATCCAGCCATGAAGTATGAGAGATATGCGAAAGTATGAGCCTGATGAGAGCAAATCCCAGACCTATCCCAGACCTAACTTGCGTTGTCCTCTAAGATATTGATGGAAACCAGGTTTAATTGACTGTTTCAGTGTTGCACTTCATTACTACGTGATGCAATCCAGAAAAAGCCCAGGATCTAGCCATCAAGTATGAGAGATATGCGAAGGAATGAGCCTGATGAGAGCAAATCCCAGACCTAACCTAGACCTAACATGAATTATTCTCTAAAATATTGATCGAAACCAGGTTTAATTGACTGTTTCAGTGTGGTCCCACATTACTACGTGATCCAATCCAGAAATAGCCCAGGATCTAGCCATGAAGTATGAGAAATATGCGAAAGTATGAGCCTGACGAGGGCAAATCATAGACCTAACCCAGACCTAACATGCGTTATCCTCTAAAATATTTATCATGACCAGGTTTAATTGATTGTTTCAGTGTGGTCCCACATTACTACGTGATCCAAACCAGAAAGAACCCAGGATCCGTTCAACGAGTATGTGAAGAATGCGAAAGTATGAGTCTGATGAGAGAAAATCCCAGGACTAACCTAGACCTAACATTTGTTATCCTCAAAAGTATTGATCGAAACCTGGTTTAATCGACTGTTTCAGTGTGGTACCACATTACTACGTGATGCAATCCAGAAAAAGCCCAGGATCTAGCCATCAAGTATGAGAAATATGCGAAAGAATGAGCCTGATGAGAGCAAATCCCAGACCTAACCTAGACCTAACATGAATTGTTCTCTAAAATATTGATCAAAACCAGGTTTAATTGACTGCTTCAGTGTGGTACCACATTACTACGTGATCCAATCCAGAAATAGCCCAGGATCCAGCCATGAAGTATGAGAGATATGCGAAAGTATGAGCCTGATGAGAGCAAATCCCAGACCTATCCCAGACCTAACTTGCGTTGTCCTCTAAGATATAGATGGAAACCAGGTTTAATTGACTGTTTCAGTGTTGCACTTCATTACTACGTGATGCAATCCAGAAAAAGCCCAGGATCTAGCCATCAAGTATGAGAGATATGCGAAGGAATGAGCCTGATGAGAGCAAATCCCAGACCTAACCTAGACCTAACATGAATTATTCTCTAAAATATTGATCGAAACCAGGTTTAATTGACTGTTTCAGTGTGGTCCCACATAACTACGTGATCCAATCCAGAAATAGCCCAGGATCTAGCCATGAAGTATGAGAAATATGCGAAAGTATGAGCCTGACGAGGGCAAATCCTAGACCTAACCCAGACCTAACATGCGTTATCCTCTAAAATATTTATCATGACCAGGTTTAATTGATTGTTTCAGTGTGGTCCCACATTACTACGTGATCCAAACCAGAAAGAACCCAGGATCCGTTCAACAAGTATGTGAAAAACACGAAAGTATGAGCCTGATGGGGGCAAGTCCCAGACCTATCCCAGACCTAACTTGCGTTATCCTCTAAAATATTGATCGAAACCAGGTTTAATTGACTGTTTCAGTGTGGTACCACATTACTACGTGATCCAATCCAGAAATAGCCCAGGATCTAGCCATGAAGTATGAGAAATATGCGGAAGTATGAGCCTCACGAGGGCAAATCCTAGACCTAACCCAGACCTAAAATGCGTCATCCTCTAAAATATTTATCAAGACCAGGTTTAATTGAATGTTTCAGTGTGGTACCACATTACTACGTGATCCAAACCAGTAAAAACCCAGGATCCGTTCAACAAGTATGTGAAGAATGCGAAAGTATGAGTCTGATGAGTGAAAATCCCCGGCCTAACCTAGACCTAACATGCGTTATCCTAAAAAATATTGTTCGAAACCAGGTTTAATCGACTGTTTCAGTGTGGTACCACACTACTACGTGACCCAAACCGGAAAGAACCCAGGATCTAGCCATCAAGTATGAGAAATATGCGAAAGTATGAGCCCGATGAGGGCGAATCCCAGACCTATCCCAGACCTAACATGCGTTATCCTCTAATATATTTATCAAGACCAGGTTTAATTGAATGTTTCAGTGTGGTACCACATTACTACGTGAACCAAACCAGAAAAAACCCTGTATCTGTTCAACAAGTATGTGAAGAATGCGAAAGTATGAGTCTGATGAATGAAAATCCCAGGGCTAACCTAGACCTAACATGCGTTATCCTAAAAAATATTGTTCGAAACCAGGTTTAATCGACTGTTTCAGTGTGGTACCACACTACTACGTGACCCAAACCGGAAAGAACCCAGGATCTAGCCATCAAGTATGAGAAATATGCGAAAGTATGAGCCCGATGAGGGCGAATCCCAGACCTATCCCAGACCTAACATGCGTTATCCTCTAATATATTTATCAAGACCAGGTTTAATTGAATGTTTCAGTGTGGTACCACATTACTACGTGAACCAAACCAGAAAAAACCCTGTATCTGTTCAACAAGTATGTGAAGAATGCGAAAGTATGAGTCTGATGAATGAAAATCCCAGGGCTAACCTAGACCTAACATGCGTTATCCTCTAAAATATTGATCCAAACCAGGTTTAATGGACTGTTTCAGTGTGGTACCACTTTACTGCGTGATCCAAAGCAGAAAAAACCCTCGATCAGGTCAACATGTATGTTAAAACTGCGAAAGTATGACCCTGATGTGGGCAAATCTCAGGCCTAACCTAGACCTAACATGCGTTGTCCTCTAAAATATTGATGGAAACCAGGTTTAATTGACTGTTTCAGTGTTGCACTTCATTACTACGTGATCCAAACCAGTAAAAACCCAGGATCCGTTCAACAAGTATGTGAAGAATGCGAAAGTATCAGTGTGATGAGTGAAAAACCCCGGCCAAACCTAGACCTAACATGCGTTATCCTCAAACATATTGATCGAAACCTGGTTTAATCGTCTGTTTCAGTGTGGTACCACATTACTATGAGATCCAAACCAGAAAATAACCCAGGATCTGTTCAACGAGTGTGTGTAGTGTGCGAAAGTATGAGTCTGATGAGGGCAAATCCCAGACCTATCCCAGACCTAACATTCGTTATCCTCTAAAATATTAATCAAGACCAGGTTTAATTGATTGTTTCAGTGTGGTCCCACATTACTACGTGATCCAAACCAGAAAAAACCCAGGATCCGTTCAACAAGTATGTGAAGAATGCGAAAGTATGAGTCTGATGAGTGAAAATCCCAGGGCTAACCTAGACCTAACATGCGTTATCCTCTGAAATATTTATCAAGACCAGGTTTAATTGAATGTTTCAGTGTGGTACCACATTACTACGTGAACCAAACCATAAAAAACCCAGGATCTGTTCAACAAGTATGTGAAGAATGCGAAAGTATGAGTCTGATGAGTGAAAATCCCAGGGCTAACCTAGACCTAACATGCGTTGTCCTCTAAAATATTGATGGAAACCAGGTTTAATAGACTGTTTCAGTGTTGTACTTCATTACTACGTGATGCAATCCAGAAAAAGCCCAGGATCTAGCCATCAAGTATGAGAAATATGCGAAAGAATGAGCCTGATGAGAGCAAATCCCAGACCTAACCTAGACCTAACATGAATTGTTCTCTAAAATATTGATCAAAACCAGGTTTAATTGACTGCTTCAGTGTGGTACCACATTACTACGTGATCCAATCCAGAAATAGCCCAGGATCCAGCCATGAAGTATGAGAGATATGCGAAAGTATGAGCCTGATGAGAGCAAATCCCAGACCTATCCCAGACCTAACTTGCGTTGTCCTCTAAGATATTGATGGAAACCAGGTTTAATTGACTGTTTCAGTGTTGCACTTCATTACTACGTGATGCAATCCAGAAAAAGCCCAGGATCTAGCCATCAAGTATGAGAGATATGCGAAGGAATGAGCCTGATGAGAGCAAATCCCAGACCTAACCTAGACCTAACATGAATTATTCTCTAAAATATTGATCGAAACCAGGTTTAATTGACTGTTTCAGTGTGGTCCCACATTACTACGTGATCCAATCCAGAAGTAGCCCAGGATCTAGCCATGAAGTATGAGAAATATGCGAAAGTATGAGCCTGACGAGGGCAAATCATAGACCTAACCCAGACCTAACATGCGTTATCCTCTAAAATATTTATCATGACCAGGTTTAATTGATTGTTTCAGTGTGGTCCCACATTACTACGTGATCCAAACCAGAAAGAACCCAGGATCCGTTCAACGAGTATGTGAAGAATGCGAAAGTATGAGTCTGATGAGAGAAAATCCCAGGACTAACCTAGACCTAACATTTGTTATCCTCAAAAGTATTGATCGAAACCTGGTTTAATCGACTGTTTCAGTGTGGTACCACATTACTACGTGATGCAATCCAGAAAAAGCCCAGGATCTAGCCATCAAGTATGAGAAATATGCGAAAGAATGAGCCTGATGAGAGCAAATCCCAGACCTAACCTAGACCTAACATGAATTGTTCTCTAAAATATTGATCAAAACCAGGTTTAATTGACTGCTTCAGTGTGGTACCACATTACTACGTGATCCAATCCAGAAATAGCCCAGGATCCAGCCATGAAGTATGAGAGATATGCGAAAGTATGAGCCTGATGAGAGCAAATCCCAGACCTATCCCAGACCTAACTTGCGTTGTCCTCTAAGATATAGATGGAAACCAGGTTTAATTGACTGTTTCAGTGTTGCACTTCATTACTACGTGATGCAATCCAGAAAAAGCCCAGGATCTAGCCATCAAGTATGAGAGATATGCGAAGGAATGAGCCTGATGAGAGCAAATCCCAGACCTAACCTAGACCTAACATGAATTATTCTCTAAAATATTGATCGAAACCAGGTTTAATTGACTGTTTCAGTGTGGTCCCACATAACTACGTGATCCAATCCAGAAATAGCCCAGGATCTAGCCATGAAGTATGAGAAATATGCGAAAGTATGAGCCTGACGAGGGCAAATCCTAGACCTAACCCAGACCTAACATGCGTTATCCTCTAAAATATTTATCATGACCAGGTTTAATTGATTGTTTCAGTGTGGTCCCACATTACTACGTGATCCAAACCAGAAAGAACCCAGGATCCGTTCAACAAGTATGTGAAAAACACGAAAGTATGAGCCTGATGGGGGCAAGTCCCAGACCTATCCCAGACCTAACTTGCGTTATCCTCTAAAATATTGATCGAAACCAGGTTTAATTGACTGTTTCAGTGTGGTACCACATTACTACGTGATCCAATCCAGAAATAGCCCAGGATCTAGCCATGAAGTATGAGAAATATGCGGAAGTATGAGCCTCACGAGGGCAAATCCTAGACCTAACCCAGACCTAAAATGCGTTATCCTCTAAAATATTTATCATGACCAGGTTTAATTGATTGTTTCAGTGTGGTCCCACATTACTACGTGATCCAAACCAGAAAAAACCCAGGATCCGTTCAACAAGTATGTGAAGAATGCGAAAGTATGAGTCTGATGAGGGCAAATCCGAGACCTATCCCAGACCTAACATGCGTTATCCTCTAAAATATTGATCCAAACCAGGATTAGTGTACTGTTTCAGTGTGGTACCACTTTACTACGTGATCCAAAGCAGAAAGAACCCAGGATCCGTTCAACAAGTATGTGAAGAATGCGAAAGCATGAGTCTGATGAGTGAAAATCCCCGGCCTAACCTACACCTAACATGCGTTATCCTCAAAACTATTGATCGAAACCAGGTTTAATCGACTGTTTCAGTGTGGTACCACACAACTACGTGACCCAAACCGGAAAAAACCCAGGATCTGTTCAACAAGTATGTGTAAAACGCGAAAGTATGAGCCTGATGAGAGCAAATCCCAGACCTATCCCAGACCTAACTTGCGTTATCCTCTAAAATATTGATCGAAACCAGGTTTAATTGATTGTTTCAGTGTGGTCCCACATTACTACGTGATCCAAACCAGAAAGAACCCAGGATCCGTTCAACAAGTATGTGAAGAATGCGAAAGTATGAGTCTGATGAGAGAAAATCCCAGGACTAACCTAGACCTAACATTTGTTATCCTCAAAAGTATTGATCGAAACCAGGTTTAGTGGACTGTTTCAGTGTGGTACCACTTTACTACGTGATTCAAAGAAGAAAAAACCCCCGATCACGTCAACATGTATAATAAAACTGCGAAAGTATGACCCTGATGAGGGCAAATCCCAGACCTATCCCAGACCTAACTTGCGTTATCCTCTAAAATATTGATCGAAACCTGGTTTAATTGACTGTTTCAGTGTGGTACCACATTACTACGTGATCCAACCCAGAAATAGCCCAGGATCTAGCAATGAAGTATGTGAAGAATGCGAAAGTATGAGTCAGATGTGTGAAAATCCCCGGCCTAACCCAGACCTAACATGCGTTATCCTCAAAAGATTGATCGAAACCAGGTTTAATCGACAGTTTCAGTGTGGTACCACTCTACTACGTGACCCAAACCGGAAAAAACCCAGGATCTGTTCAACAAGTATGTGTAAAACGCGAAAGTATGAGCCTGATGAGAGCAAATCCCAGACCTATCCCAGACCTAACTTGCCTTATCCTCTAAATTATTGTACGAAACCAGGTTTAATTGACTGTTCCAGCGTGGTACCACATTACTACGTGATACAATCCAGAAACAGCCCAGGATCTAGCCATGAAGTATGAGAAATATGCGAAAGTATGAGTCTGATGAGGGCAAATCCTAGGCCTAACCCAAACCTAAGATGCGTTATCCCCTAAAATATTTATCAAGACCAGGTTTAATTGAATGTTTCAGTGTGGTACCACATTACTACGTGAACCAAACCATAAAAAACCCAGGATCTGTTCAACAAGTATGTGAAGAATGCGAAAGTATGAGTCTGATGAGGGCAAATCCCAGACCTATCCCAGACCTAACATGCGTTATCCTCTAAACTATTGATCGAAACCAGGTTTAATGGACTGCTTCAGTGTGGTACCACTTTACTACGTGATCCAATCCAGAAATAGCCCAGGATCTAGCCATGAAGTATGAGAAATATGCGAAAGTATGAGTCTGACGAGGGCAAATCCTAGACCTAACCCAGACCTAACTTGCGTTATCCTCTAAGATATTGATCGAAACCAGTTTTAATTGACTGTTTCAGCGTGGTACCACATTACTACGTGAGCCAAACCAGTAAAAACCCAGGATCCGTTCAACAAGTATGTGAAAAACGCGAAAGTATGAGTCTGATGAGGGCTAACCCCAGACCTATCCCAGACCTAACTTGCGTTATCCTCTAAAATAATGATCGTAACCAGTTTTAATTGACTGTTTTAGTTGTGGTACCACTTTACTACGTGATCCAAAGCAGAAAAAACACTCGATCAGGTCGACATGCATGTTAAAACTGCCAAAGTATGACCCCGATCAGGTTAAATCCCAGAGCTATCCCAGACCTGGCATGCGTTATCCTCTAAAATATTTATCAAGACCAGGTTTAATTGATTGTTTCGGTGTGGTCCCACATTACTACGTGATCTAAACCAGAAAAAACCCAGGATCCGTTCAACAAGTATGTGAAGAATGCGAAAGTATGTGTCTGATGAGTGAAAATCCCAGACCTATCCCAGACCAAACTTGCGTTATGCTCTAAAATATTGATCGAAACCAGGTTTAATTGACCGTTTCAGTGTGGTACCACATTACTACGTGATCCAATCCAGAAATAGCCCAGGATCTAGCCATGAAGTATGAGAAATATGCGAAAGTATGAGTCTGACGAGGGCAAATCCTAGACCTAACCCAGACCTAACATGCGTTATCCTCTAAAATATTTATCATGACCAGGTTTAATTGATTGTTTCAGGGTGGTCCCACATTACTACATGATCCAAACCAGAAAAAACCCAGGATCCGTTCAACAAGTATGTGAAGAATGCGAAAGCATGAGTCTGATGAGTGAAAATCCCCGGCCTAACCTACACCTAACATGCGTTATCCTCAAAACTATTGATCGAAACCAGGTTTAATCGACTGTTTCAGTGTGGTACCACACAACTACGTGACCCAAACCGGAAAAAACCCAGGATCTGTTCAACAAGTATGTGAAGAATGCGAAAGTATGAGTCTGATGAGGGCTAACCCCAGACCTATCCCAGACCTAACTTGCGTTATCCTCTAAAATAATGATCGAAACCAGTTTTAATTGACTGTTTTAGTTGTGGTACCACTTTACTACGTGATCCAAAGCAGAAAAAACACTCGATCAGGTCGACATGCATGTTAAAACTGCCAAAGTATGACCCCGATGAGGTTAAATCCCAGAGCTATCCCAGACCTGGCATGCGTTATCCTCTAAAATATTTATCAAGACCAGGTTTAATTGATTGTTTCGGTGTGGTCCCACATTACTACGTGATCTAAACCAGAAAAAACCCAGGATACGTTCAACAAGTATGTGAAGAATGCGAAAGTATGTGTCTGATGAGTGAAAATCCCAGACCTATCCCAGACCAAACTTGCGTTATGCTCTAAAATATTGATCGAAACCAGGTTTAATTGACCGTTTCAGTGTGGTACCACATTACTACGTGATCCAATCCAGAAATAGCCCAGGATCTAGCCATGAAGTATGAGAAATATGCGAAAGTATGAGTCTGACGAGGGCAAATCCTAGACCTAACCCAGACCTAACATGCGTTATCCTCTAAAATATTTATCATGACCAGGTTTAATTGATTGTTTCAGGGTGGTCCCACATTACTACATGATCCAAACCAGAAAAAACCCAGGATCCGTTCAACAAGTATGTGAAGAATGCGAAAGCATGAGTCTGATGAGTGAAAATCCCCGGCCTAACCTACACCTAACATGCGTTATCCTCAAAACTATTGATCGAAACCAGGTTTAATCGACTGTTTCAGTGTGGTACCACACAACTACGTGACCCAAACCGGAAAAAACCCAGGATCTGTTCAACAAGTATGTGAAAAACGCGGAAGTATGAGTCTGATGAGTGAAAATCCCAGACCTAACCTAGACCTAACATGCGTTATCCTCTAAAATATTGATCCAAACCAGGTTTAGTTGACTGTTTCAGTGTGGTACCACATTACTACGTGACCCAATCAAGAAATAGCCCAGGATCCAGCCATGAAGTATGAGAAATATGCGAAAGTATGAGCCTGATGGGGGCAAATCCTAGACGTAACCCAGACCTAACATGCGTTATCCTCTAAAATATTTATCAAGACAAGGTTTAATTTAATGTTTCAGTGTGGTACCACATTACTACGTGAACCAAACCAGAAAAAACCCACGATCCGTTCAACAAGTATGTGAAGAATGCGAAAGTATGAGTCTGATGAGTGAAATCCCCAGGCCTAACCTAGACCTAACATGCGTTATCCTCAAAAGCATTGATCGAAACCTGGTTTAATCGACTGTTTCAGTGTGGTACCACATTACTATGTGATCCAAACCAGAAAATAACGCAGGATCTTGTCCACGAGGGTGTGAAGTGTGCGAAAGTATGAGTCTGATGAGGGCTAATCCCAGACCTAACCTAGACCTAACATGAATTATTCTCTAAATTATTGATCGAAACCAGGTTTAATTGACTGTTTCAGTGTGGCACCACATTACTACGTGATCCAAACCAGTAAAAACCCAGGATCCGTTTAACAAGTATGTGAAGAATGCGAAAGTATGAGTGTGATGAGTGAAAAACCCCGGCCTAACCTAGACCTAACATGCGTTATCCTCAAACATATTGATCGAAACCTGGTTTAATCGTCTGTTTCAGTGTGGTACCACATTACTATGTGATCCAAACCAGAAAATAACCCAGGATCTGTTCAACGAGTATGTGAAGTGTGCGAAAGTATGAGTCTGATGAGGGCAAATCCCAGACCTATCCCAGACCTAACATGCGTTATCCTCTAAAATATTAATCAAGACCAGGTTTAATTGATTGTTTCAGTGTGGTTCCACATTACTACGTGATCCAAACCAGAAAAAACCCAGGATCCGTTCAACAAGTATGTGAAGAATGCGAAAGTATGAGTCTGATGAGTGAAAATCCCAGACCTAACCTAGACCTAACATGCGTTATCCTCTAAAATATTTATCAAGAACAGGTTTAATTGAATGTTTCAGTGTGGCACCACATTACTACGTGAACCAAACCATAAAAAACCCAGGATCCGTTCAACAAGTATGTGAAGAATGCGAAAGTATGTGTCTGATGAGTGAAAATCCCAGACCTATCCCAGACCAAACTTGCGTTATGCTCTAAAATATTGATCGAAACCAGGTTTAATTGACCGTTTCAGTGTGGTACCACATTACTACGTGATGCAATCCAGAAAAAGCCCAGGATCTAGCCATGAAGTATGAGAAACATGCGAAAGTATGAGCCTGACGAGGGCAAAGCCTAGACCTAACCCAGACCTAAGATGCGTTATCCTCTAAAATATTTATCATGACCAGGTTTAATTGATTGTTTCAGTGCGGCCCCACATTACTACGTGATCCAAACCAGAAAAAACCCAGGATCCGTTCATCAAGTATGTGAAGAATGCGAAAGTATGAGTCTGATGTGTGAAAATCCCAGGCCTAACCTAGACCTAACATGCGTTATCCTCAAAATTATTGATCGAAACCAGGTTTAATCAACTGTTTCAGTGTGGTACCATTTTTATGGTACGTGATCCAAACCAGAAAAAACCCAGGATCAGTTCAACAAGTACGTGAAAAACGCGAAAGTATCAGCCTGATGAGGGCGAATCCCAGACCTAACCCAGACCTAACTTGCGTTATCCTCTAAAATATTGATCGAACCCAGGTTTAATTGACTGTTTCAGCGTGGTACCGCATTACTACGTGATATAATCCAGAAACAGCCCAGGATCTAGCCATGAAGTATGAGAAATATGCGAAAGTATGAGCCTGATGAGGGCAAATCCTAGACCTAACCCGAACCTAACATGCGTTATCCTCTAAAATATTGATCCAAACCAGGTTTAATGGACTGCTTCAGTGTGGTACCATTTTACTACGTGATGCAAAGCAGAAAAAACCCTCGATCAGGTCAACATGTATGTTAAAACTGCGAAAGTATGATCCTGATGAGGGCAAATCCCAGGCCTATCCCAGACCTAACATGCGTTGTCCTCTAAAATATTGATGGAAACCAGGTTTAATTGACTGTTTCAGTGTGGTACCACATTACTACGTGATACAATCCAGAAAAACTCCAGGATCTAGCCATCAAGTATGAGAAATATGCGAAAGAATGAGCCTGATGAGAACAAATCTCAGACCTAACCTAGACCTAACATGAATTATACTCTAAAATATTTATCAAGACCAGGTTTAATTGAATGTTTCAGTCTGGTCCCACATTACTACGTGATGCAAACCAGAAAAAACCCAGGATCCGTTCAACAAGTATGTGAAAAACGCGAAAGTATGAGCCTGATGAAGGCAAATCCCAGACCTATCTCAGACCTAACTTGCGTTGTCCTCTAAGATATTGATGGAAACCAGGTTTAATTGACTGTTTCAGTGTTGTACTTCATTATTACGTGATGCAATCCAGAAAAAGCCCAGAATCTAGCCATGAAGTATGAGAAATATGCGAAAGTATGAGCCTGACAAGGGCAAATCCTAGACCTAACCCAGACCTAACATGCGTTATCCTCTAAAATATTTATCAACACCAGGTTTAATTGATTGTTTCAGTGTGGTCCCACATTACTACGTGATCCAATCCAGAAATAGCCCAGGATCTAGCCATGAAGTATGAGAAATATGCGAAAGTATGAGCCTGACAAGGGCAAATCCTAGACCTAACCCAGACCTAACATGCGTTATCCTCAAAAATATTGATCGAAACCGGGTTTAATCGACTGTTTCAGTGTGGTACCACATTACTACCTGACACAAACCAGAAAAAACCCAGGATCTGTTCAACAAGTATGTGAAGAATGCGAAAGTATGAGTCTGATGAGTGAAAATCCCAGACCTATCCCAGACCAAACTTGCGTTATCCTCTAAACTATTGATCGAAACCAGGTTTAATGGACTGCTTCAGTGTGGTACCACTTTACTACGTGATCCAAAGCAGTAAAAACCCTCGATCAGGCCAACATGTATGTTAAAACTGCGAAAGTATGACCCTGATGAGGGCAAATCCCAGGCCTAACCTAGACCTAACATGCGTTATCTTCTAAAATATTGATCGAAACCAGGTTTAATCGACTGTTTCAGTGTTGTACTTCATTACTACGTGATGCAATCCAGAAAAAGCCCAGGAACTAGTCATCTAGTATGAGAAATATGCGAAAGTATGAGCCTGATGAGAGCAAATCCCAGACCTAACCTAGACCTAACATGAATTATTCTCTAAAATATTGATCGAAACCAGTTTTAATTGACTGTTTCAGCGTGGTACCACATTACTACGTGATCCAAACCAGTAAAAACCCAGGATCCGTTCAACAAGCATGTGAAGAATGCGAAAGTATGAGTCTGATGAGTGAAAAACCCCGGCCTAACCTAGACCTAACATGCGTTATCCTCAAAAATATTGATCGAAACCTGGTTTAATCGACTGTTTCAGTGTGTTACCACATTACTATGTGATCCAAACCAGAAAATAACCCAGGATCCGTTCAACAAGTATGTGAAGAATGCGAAAGTATGAGTCTGATGAGTGAAAATCCCAGACCTAACCTAGACCTAACATGCGTTATCCTCTAAAATAGTGATCCAAACCAGGTTTAATGGACTGTTTCAGTGTGGTACCACACTACTACGTGATCCAAACCAGAAAAAACCCAGGATCTGTTCAACAAGTATGTGAAAATCGCGAAAGTATGAGCCTGATGTGGGCAAATCCCAGACCTATCCCAGACCAAACTTGCGTTATCCTCTAAAATATTGATCGAAACCAGGTTTAATCGACAGTCTCAGTGTGGTACCACATTGCTACGTGATCCAAACCAGAAAAAACCCAGGATCAGTTCAACAAGTATGTGAAAAACGCGAAAGTATGAGCCTGATGAGGGCGTATCCCAGACCTATCCCAGACCTAACTTGCGTTATCCTCTAAAATATTGATGGAAACCAGGTTTAATTGACTGTTTCCGTGTTGTACTTCATTACTACGTGATGCAATCCAGAAAAAGCCCAGGATCTAGCCATCGAGTATGAGAAATATGCGAAAGAATGAGCCTGATGAGAGCAAATCCCAGACCTAACCTAGACCTAACATGAAATATTCTCCAAAACATTGATCGAAACCAGGTTTAATTGACTGTTTCAGTGTGGTCCCACATTACTACGTGATCCAAATCAGAAAAAACCCAGGATCCGTTCAACAAGTATGTGAAGAATGCGAAAGTATGTGTCTGATGAGTGAAAATTCCAGGCCTAACCTAGACCTAACATGCGTTATCCTCTAAAATAGTGATCGAAACCAGGTTTAATTGACTGTTTTAGTTGTGGTACCACTTTACTACGTGATCCAAAGCAGAAAAAACCCTCGATCAGGTCAACATGCATTAAAACTGCGAAAGTATGACCCTGATGAGGGCAAATCCCAGGCCTAACCTAGACCTAACATGCGTCATCTTCTAAAATATTGAGCGAAACCAGGTTTAATTGACTGTTTCAATGTGGTACCACATTACCACGTGATGCAATCCAGAAATATCCCAGGATATAGCCATGAAGTATAAGAAATATGCGAAAGTATGAGTCTGATGGGGGCAAATCCCAGACCTATCCCAGACCAAACTTGCGTTATCCTCTAAAATATTTATCAAGACCAGGTTTAATTGATTGTTTCAGTGTGGTCCCACATTACTACGTGATCCAAATCAGAAAAAACCCAGGATCCGTTCAACAAGTATGTGAAGAATGCGAAAGTATGTGTCTGATGAGTGAAAATCCCAGGCCTAACCTAGACCTAACATGCGTTATCCTCAAAAATATTGATCGAAACCTGGTTTAATCGACTGTTTCAGTGTGGTACCACACTACTACGTGACCCAAACCAGAAAAAACCCAGGATCTGATCAACAAGTATGTGAAAAACGCGAAAGTATGAGCCTGATGGCGGCAAATCCCAGACCTATCCCAGACCTAACTTGCGTTATCCTCTAAAATATTGATCGAAACCAGGTTTAATTGACTGTTTCAGTGTGGTACCACATTACTACGTGATCCAATCCAGAAATAGCCCAGGATCTAGCCATGAAGTATGAGAAATATGCGAAAGTATGAGCCTGATGAGGGCAAATCCTAGACCTAACCCAAACCTAACATGCGTTATCCTCTAAAATATTTATCAAGACCAGGTTTAGTTGAATGTTTCAGTGTGGCACCACACTACTACGTGACCCAAGCCGGAAAAAACCCAGGATCTGTTCAAGAAGTATGTGAAAAACGCGAAAGTATGAGCCTGATGAGGGCAAATCCCAGACCTATCCCAGACCTAACTTGCGTTATCCTCTAATATATTTATCAAGACCAGGTTTAATTCATTGTTTCAGTGTGGTCCCACATTACTACGTGATCCAAACCAGAAAAAACCCATGATCCGTTCAACAAGTATGTGAAGAATGCGAAAGTATGAGTCTGATGAGTGAAAGTCCCTGGCCTAACCTAGACCTAACATGCGTTATCCTCAAAAATATTCATCGAAACCTGGTTTAATCGACTGTTTCAGTGTGGTACCACATTACTACCGGACCCAAACCAGAAAAAACCCAGGATCAGTTCAAGAAGTATGTGAAAAACGCGAAAGTATGAGCCTGATGAGGGCGAATCCCAGACCTAACTTGCGTTGTCCTCTAAGATATTGATGGAAACCAGGTTTAATTGACTGTTTCAGTGTTGTACTTCATTACTACGTGATGCAATCCAGAAAAAGCCCAGGATCTAGCCATGAAGTATGAGAAACATGCGAAAGTATGAGCCTGACGAGGGCAAAGCCTAGACCTAACCCAGACCTAAGATGCGTTATCCTCTAAAATATTTATCATGACCAGGTTTAATTGATTGTTTCAGTGCGGCCCCACATTACTACGTGATCCAAACCAGAAAAAACCCAGGATCCGTTCATCAAGTATGTGAAGAATGCGAAAGTATGAGTCTGATGTGTGAAAATCCCAGGCCTAACCTAGACCTAACATGCGTTATCCTCAAAATTATTGATCGAAACCAGGTTTAATCAACTGTTTCAGTGTGGTACCATTTTTATGGTACGTGATCCAAACCAGAAAAAACCCAGGATCAGTTCAACAAGTACGTGAAAAACGCGAAAGTATCAGCCTGATGAGGGCGAATCCCAGACCTAACCCAGACCTAACTTGCGTTATCCTCTAAAATATTGATCGAACCCAGGTTTAATTGACTGTTTCAGCGTGGTACCGCATTACTACGTGATATAATCCAGAAACAGCCCAGGATCTAGCCATGAAGTATGAGAAATATGCGAAAGTATGAGCCTGATGAGGGCAAATCCTAGACCTAACCCGAACCTAACATGCGTTATCCTCTAAAATATTGATCCAAACCAGGTTTAATGGACTGCTTTAGTGTGGTACCATTTTACTACGTGATGCAAAGCAGAAAAAACCCTCGATCAGGTCAACATGTATGTTAAAACTGCGAAAGTATGATCCTGATGAGGGCAAATCCCAGGCCTATCCCAGACCTAACATGCGTTGTCCTCTAAAATATTGATGGAAACCAGGTTTAATTGACTGTTTCAGTGTGGTACCACATTACTACGTGATACAATCCAGAAATCTCCAGGATCTAGCCATCAAGTATGAGAAATATGCGAAAGAATGAGCCTGATGAGAGCAAATCTCAGACCTAACCTAGACCTAACATGAATTATACTCTAAAATATTTATCAAGACCAGGTTTAATTGAATGTTTCAGTCTGGTCCCACATTACTACGTGATGCAAACCAGAAAAAACCCAGGATCCGTTCAACAAGTATGTGAAAAACGCGAAAGTATGAGCCTGATGAAGGCAAATCCCAGACCTATCTCAGACCTAACTTGCGTTGTCCTCTAAGATATTGATGGAAACCAGGTTTAATTGACTGTTTCAGTGTTGTACTTCATTATTACGTGATGCAATCCAGAAAAAGCCCAGAATCTAGCCATGAAGTATGAGAAATATGCGAAAGTATGAGCCTGACAAGGGCAAATCCTAGACCTAACCCAGACCTAACATGCGTTATCCTCTAAAATATTTATCAACACCAGGTTTAATTGATTGTTTCAGTGTGGTCCCACATTACTACGTGATCCAATCCAGAAATAGCCCAGGATCTAGCCATGAAGTATGAGAAATATGCGAAAGTATGAGCCTGACAAGGGCAAATCCTAGACCTAACCCAGACCTAACATGCGTTATCCTCAAAAATATTGATCGAAACCGGGTTTAATCGACTGTTTCAGTGTGGTACCACATTACTACCTGACACAAACCAGAAAAAACCCAGGATCTGTTCAACAAGTATGTGAAGAATGCGAAAGTATGAGTCTGATGAGTGAAAATCCCAGACCTATCCCAGACCAAACTTGCGTTATCCTCTAAACTATTGATCGAAACCAGGTTTAATGGACTGCTTCAGTGTGGTACCACTTTACTACGTGATCCAAAGCAGTAAAAACCCTCGATCAGGCCAACATGTATGTTAAAACTGCGAAAGTATGACCCTGATGAGGGCAAATCCCAGGCCTAACCTAGACCTAACATGCGTTATCTTCTAAAATATTGATCGAATCCAGGTTTAATCGACTGTTTCAGTGTTGTACTTCATTACTACGTGATGCAATCCAGAAAAAGCCCAGGAACTAGTCATCTAGTATGAGAAATATGCGAAAGTATGAGCCTGATGAGAGCAAATCCCAGACCTAACCTAGACCTAACATGAATTATTCTCTAAAATATTGATCAAAACCAGGTTTAATTGACTGTTTCAGTGTGGTACCACATTACTACGTGATCCAATCCAGAAATAGCCCAGGATCCAGCCATGAAGTACGAGAAATATACGAAAGAATGAGCCTGATGAGGGCAAATACCAGACCTAACCTAGACCTAACATGCGTTGTCCTCTAAAATATTAATGGAAACCAGGTTTAATTGACTGTTTCAGTGTTGTACTTCATTACTACGTGATGCAATCCAGAAAAAGCCCAGGATCTAGCCGTTAAGTATGAGAAATATGCGAAAGAATGAGCCTGATGAGAGCAAATCCCAGACCTAACCTAGACCTAACATGAATTATTCTCTAAAATATTGATCAAAACCAGGTTTAATTGACTGTTTCAGTGTGGTACCACATTACTACGTGATCCAATCCAGAAATAGCCCAGGATCCAGCCATGAAGTACGAGAAATATACGAAAGAATGAGCCTGAGGAGAGCAAATCCCAGACCTAACCTAGACCTAACATGAATTATTCTCTAAAATATTGTTCAAAACCAGGTTTAATTGACTGTTTCAGTGTGGTACCACATTACTACGTGATCCAATCCAGAAATAGCCCAGGATCCAGCCATGAAGTATGAGAAATATGCGAAAGTATGAGCCTGATGAGGGCAAATACCAGACCTAACCTGGACCTAACATGAATTATTCTCTAAAATATTGATAAAACCAGGTTTAATTGACTGTTTCAGTGTTGTACTTCATTACTACGTGATGCAATCCAGAAAAAGCCCAGGATCTAGCCGTTAAGTATGAGAAATATGCGAAAGAATGAGCCTGATGAGAGCAAATCCCACACCTAACCGAGACCTAACATGAATTATTCTCTAAAATATTGATCAAAACCAGGTTTAATGGACTGTTTCTGTGTGGTACCACACTACTACGTGATCCAAACCAGAAAAAACCCAGGATCTGTTCAACAAGTATGTGAAAAACGCGAAATTATGAGTCTGATGAGGTCAAATCCCGGACCTATCCCAGACTTAACTTTTTTTTTTTTTTTTTTTTTTGTCGTGGGGAAAATCTTCGAAAGACTCCCTCCCATCTCCTTGGGGAGAGGTGGGAGGGGTGTGTGGGATTCCCCGCGCCCGTACAACGACAGGCGCGGGACCTACCCACTAAAAACCCCACGGTGACCCTTCGGCACGCTTTGGGAGGATACCGGGAATCGCTCGAAGCATTCTTCCGGTATCCTCCCCGTGCCCGCGCTTTCGCGCCCATCCCCCGGGGGGACAATCGGTCCCCCCAGTAGACACACTGCCTCATAGCGGCGGGACGGGGCCACTCCATCCCGCCGCTATCCGTCCCGGGGCCGCGTTTGGTGGCGGCTGCGAGCCCCAACTCGCAACCGCCCGCGACCCCGTTTCCACCCCTCGGCGGCCGGGCGTTCATGGCCGCACCAGACCGCCGAGGGTGCCTCCCCTTGCGTCGGACCGGTAGGGGGAGGCACTCCTACCCCCAGCCGGTCCGACCCGGCGCCGCCTGGCGGGAGGAGGGTCCCCTCAGGACCCCCCTCCCAGCCTAGGTCATCCGCCACGCCGAGGCGGCCGCCCGCGACGCCTCGCGACCGGGCGACGACCTCGGGCCACCGCACGAGCGCGAGCTTCAGCGCGCCGCTGAAGCTCGCGCTCCCTTCCCGCGGCCTCCTTCTGCAACATTACGTTCTCGCAGAAGGAGGCCACGGCCCTCCACTTCTCCTCGCTGCCGAGCATGGCGCGCACCACGCCCGGCAGCGAGACATCCCGCCCGACGACGCCGACCAGGACACGGCGCTCCCCCTCCCACGCGGGGCATACCTCCAGGGTGTGATCCGCCGTGTCCTGCTCAGCGTCGCAGTGGCAGCAACGCGCCGTCGGCTCCTTCCCTATCCGGCACAGGTATCTTCCGAAGCTGCCATGCCCGGAAAATACCTGTGCCAGCCGGTAGGTGAGGCTGCCATGGCCTCTGTCCAGCCACTCCTTCAGGAGTGGCCGAACAGCCCCGACAGTCCGGTGCCCCGCGGTTGGCAGAGCCAGCCGCTCCTGCCACGCGAGCAACACGGACTGCCGGGCCTGGCGCTTCAAATCGCCCCAAGCAGGTTCCTGCCCGCCCGGGACCGCCCCCACCGCCGCACGACGGTCGACGCGGTGCCGGTACATCACCGCGTGCGACCGCGCGAGCAGGTCCATGGGCGGCATCCCCGCTAGAACCGTCGCCGCCTCATGTGACATGGTCCGATACCCGCGGACGACCCTGAGCGCCATGCGCCTCTGCACCCGACGCAGCATAGTCATGCTGCGCCGGGAGGCAGCCAGGTCGTCCGCCCAGACGGGGGCCCCGTATAGGGCCACCGACTGGACCATTGCCACATAGAGGCGACGAACTCGGCCCGCCGGGCCCCCCAGGTTGGGCAGGATCCGGCCCAGAGCCGCAACCATCCTTTCCAACCGGGGGACCAGGCAGCGGAAATGCTTCTCGAAACGCCAGTGGCTATCGAGGATCAGCCCCAGATACCTGATCTGGGGCTTCACCTCGATGTCAGCCCCACCCACCCGAATCAGAGGGGGTGGCGGATCCTGCCGAGGTGAATGAAACGCAATCACCTCGGTCTTATGGACCGCCACCGTCATCCCCATCCCCCTGATCCGGTCGACGACGCGTTGCGACCCCTCCTCCGCGCGACGCATGGCCCTCCCCCAGTGCGCGCCGGCGGCCAGCACCAGTGTGTCATCCGCATAACACACCGTGCTGACGCCGTCGGGGAGGCCGGCCCGCAACACCGAGTCGTACGCGATGTTCCACAGGAGTGGCCCGAGGACCGACCCCTGCGGAACACCGCAGTACACCTCCCTCCGCATATCACCATCCCGGCCCGGATACTCGATCCACCTGCCGCGGAGATAATCCCCGACGACCGCCCTCAGACAAGGGGGGACTCGATGATATTCGAGCCCCCTCCTTATCTCTTCCCAGGGGAGGGTGTTAAAGGCATTGGCAATATCCAAGGATATTGCCAATGCCACTCCTCCCCGGGAGACGGCCGCCTCCGAGAGGGCCCTCACACGACCTATCGCGTCGATAGTCGATCGGCCCCCCCGGAAACCGAACTGGCAGTCGGCCAGACCGGGATCACCCCGCGACAGGTGCTCGACGAGGCGGGCAGCAATCACACGCTCGAAGAGCTTGCCCACCTCGTCGAGGAGACAAATGGGCCGGTATGCGGAGGGAGACTCCGCGGGCCGACCCTCCTTCCGGAGGAGGACCATTCTCGCCACCTTCCAACTGGGGGGGAATCGCCCGTCCCTCAGGCAGCGGTCGAACAACCGCCTGAGGTCGGCCCCAAGGACGCCCTGGGTCAAGACCCAAACCCGGCCGGGCACACCATCCGGACCCGGGGCCGTGTTACGAACCCCGAGCCGTCTGATGGCCGCTGCCAGCTCCTCCTGCGTGACCCCCAGCTCGGCCGTCCACTCCACTGGGACAGCCGCCGCCGCCGGAGGACGCGGTCCCCTCTCCCCAATTGGGAAGAGTGTATTGACCACGTCCTCCAGCAGCCGGGGGTCAAGACCCTCGGTGACGGGGGGCGCCCACGGGCGGAGCTTATTCAGCACCACCTTATATGGGCGCCCCCATGGATCGTCATCAAGGGTCTGGAGGAGCTCCTTCCATGCCTGGGTCTTGGCCCGTTTGATGGCGACCTGCAGAGCAACCCGCGCCACGCGGTATGCTCCATACAGGTCATCAGCTGCCCTCGCTCGCGCCACGCCGTCGCCTGTACGTTGACGACGGCGCGCGCGGGTGTACTGGCGCCGGGCGCGGACAGTCGCGACTCGCAACTCCGCGATCGCGTCCGACCACCAGTACACCGCCCGGCGAGGAGAAGTCCGCCCGACCCGAGGCATCGCCGCGTCACAAATACCCGCGACCAATGCTCCGAGCCGGCCGACCTCTTCCTCTATGCTCGGCAACTCGGCCGCTCCCTGCGGCCAAGTTGCAGCGAGGGCAGCTGCCATCAGGGCGTCCTTGTCCAGGCGCCGAAGCGCCCAGCGGCGTGGTGGGGTGCCACGCAGGCGGCCGTGTCGGGATGCACTCGCGGCGGCAGAGACCTCCATCCGGATGTACCGGTGATCGGAGAGTGTCTCTGCCCCCGCGACCACGTGCCAACCCGACACCATGCGCACGGCGTTGGGGGTCGCGAATCCAACATCCACGATGGACCCCCCATATCGCCGCACGCATGTGTGCTCCGACCCCCGGTTCAATACCCGGAGGTCGAGCCCCGCCGCCCAATCGCCCAGGATCCCGCCGCGAACGGAGGTCCTGGGGGATCCCCAAGCCACCGACTTGGCATTAAAATCCCCCAGGACCAGCACCGGCCGCGCCGCGTAGCGCTGCACGCATGCCGCGACCTCGGCCAAGTACAGCTCGAACGCAGCGTGACCGCTACGGGGCGAAATGTAGCACCCCACCACAGCGACTCCCCCCCAGTCCACGGCGACGAATCCCCGACCGCGCTCCAACAAGGAGAACGGTGGGGACCCGTCGCCCCCTCCCCATACCGTCGCCACCAAGCCGTCCGCGTCGCCCACCCAATGAGGGTGATCAGGGACGCGGTACGGCTCGGCGGCGACCGCCAGGCCAACCCCCCACTCTGCGAGGACTTGGGACATCAAGTCCTGTGCCGCGCGGCAGTGGTTGAGGTTGGCCTGGAGGAGGAGGCGGGGCGGCATTAATTAATGGCCGCGCCAGCCTCCTCCCGGCCGTCCGTCCCCGTAGCACCGTCCACCTCCATGGAGGACGATGCCACCGCCCTCGGCACCGGAGCCGGTGCAGCCCGCCTCTTCCTCTCCTTCCGGGAGGGGGGGGAGCACTTCTTGCTCCCCACCCTGTGATCGGCTGGCCTCCCCATGTCCGCACACAGCGGGCAGTGGGGGGCCGCCGAGCACTGGCTCGCACGGTGCTCTTTGGCACCGCAGCGGTAACACTGACCGCTGCGGTCCACCGGCGAGGTGCACCACTGCCTCACGTGCCCCAATTCGAGGCAGCGGTGACACTGGAGCGGGCGCGGCGCGAGGATTTCCACTCGCGCCGAAACCCACCCCACCAACACCCTCCCGGATTCCGCCACCTTACGGGCGGCGGAGAGGGGGCACCGGGCCCACACCGACCCGAGGCCGGAGGGCGACCTGCGGATCTCTCCGATCCGCAGGTCCTCCACAGGACAGTCCCCCGCCCTCGCAAGGGCACGGGACACATCCTGTGCGCTGACCGAGTCGTCCAGCCCACAAACGCGCATCTCCGTGCGCTTCGTGGGCCGGGCGACCCGGACACCTCGCTCGCCCAGCTGCTCCCGGAGCCTCTGGGCGAGACGATCCGCCTTCGCGCCGCCTTCTGCACCGGGGATCTCCAGCAAGAGACCCCCGGTCACGGCCCTCTTCGCCCTCACGGAGGCGATGCCCAGCTCTTCCAGGGAGATATTCTCCCTGGCGAGCCGCATCGCCTCCGCGAGGGTCAGGTCGCCCCCCTGCGCAACGGTCAGCGTCACCGCTGCCGTTTTTGGGGGACGACCTGGTCGTGCCTTCCCGACCTTCGCGGCCTTTACCTTGGCCGCCGCCGGCGGAGGCGGAGGCTGCGGTTGCGAGGCCTTCCTCGCCGCCCGCTTCGCCTTCCGCCCCACCACCTCACCCCACGCCACCCCCCCTTGGGAGGGTGCTGTGGAGGACGCGACCACCGCGACCACGGGTACACCACCCCCCTTGGGGGTCGCGACCCGGGGCCCTGGTGGCGCAACGCTGGGCGGAGCCTTCACTCCGCCCTTCTTTGCCTTCCCCGACTGTACCGGAACAGGTCGGGGAGGCACCGCCTTCCTGCTGACCGCTCTTCCGGCGAGGAGCTCCTCCCGGAAGGCGGCCAGCTTGCCATCAATCATGTCCCCAATCCTCCTCAGAAGATCGTCTTCTGAGGAGGACGGGGACTTCTTCACGGGCGGAGTGCGGGTGGAGGGGCCCGCGGTGCCCCGCACCACTGCCGCCGCACTCCGCTTATTTACCTCCGCCGAGGGACGCGGCGGTGGAGGAGGATGGAGGATGGGAGGGAGGGCCGCGCTGTTCCACAGCGCCTCTGCCCTCCTCCTCCCCTGTCGCTCCTCCTCCAACAGGAGCTGCAGACGGGCGTTCCGCCCTCTGAGCTCCCGCGCCGCCTCCCTCATTTCCTCCGCCGCGGCCTTCAGGGCCTCCGCGCCACCGCTTTTCTGCCCCTTAAGGGCGCAGGCAGCGGCGACTTTCTCCACCCGCCTCAGGGACGAGGAGATCCTCTCCGATATCTCCTCGGTCACCTCGTCCCTGAGGCAACTCAGCCTCACCGACGGGCTCATCGCCCCGCCCACCTCGACGACGGCCTGCCCCGTCCTCTTCCTCTTAGAGCCTATGTGGCTCGTGCTGGAGGAGAAGGACGAGACCGACGCCGTCTCGTCGTCCTCCTCCACCCTCCACGAAGCCGGACCTGGCGCTGAGTGGGGCGCGAGCGCCGCCACCCTAACCCCAACCCCGTCTCCGTCCTCCCCAACCGACAAAACCCGCCCCATCCCCATTTTATTTTCTGTGTCCATAATAGTCCCACGAGATGGTCGGAAATAAAGGTCCACCCGGGCAGAGCCGCCTTACCCGGGTAAGCCTAATACTCCGGGGGTTCGGCAGGTTCCCCGGAGGTGGTCGCTTGGGATTGGGCCTCCTCCCCCAACCATGCATCCCATCGCCGCGCACCATAGCTTAGGATTAGAGGGCGATTTTATAGAGTCGCCATACTCGTGGCCCAGGCGGTTAAGCCAAGACCCCCGTTCCTCCTGCCGTCACGTACCATTCACAAAACCAATAGGGAATTGTGAATGGGTCGTTGTGACGACCAACAGGAGGCTTACGGTGTGTGTATGACTCGGGTACCCCGGGTTCGTTAAGCCCGTACTGCAGCTGAAAGGCTGGCAGCCCCTGAGGGAATCCCAGACTTAACTTGCGTTATCCTCTAAAATATTGATCGAAACCAGGTTTAATCGACTGTTTCAGCGTGGTACCACATTACTATGTGATACAATCCAGAAACAGCCCAGGATCCAGCCATGAAGTATGAGAAATATGCGAAAGTATGAGCCTGATGAGAGCAAATCCCAGACCTAACCTAGACCTAACATGCGTTATCCTGTAAAATGTTGATCTAAACCAGGTTTAATGGGCTGTTTCAGTGTGGTACCACACTACTACGTGATCCAAACCAGAAAAAACCCACGATCTGTTCAACAAGTATGTGAAAAACGCGAAAGTATGAGCCTGATGTGGGCAAATCCCAGACCTATCCCAGACCTAACTTGCGTTATCCTCTAAAATATTGATCGAAACCAGGTTTAATTGACTGTTTCAGCGTGGTACCACGTTACTACGTGATGCATTCCAGAAATAGTCCAGGATCCAGCCATCAAGTATGAGAAATATGCGAAAGAATGAGCCTGATGAGAGCAAATCCCAGACCTAACCTAGACCTAACATGAATTATTCTCTAAAATATTGATCCGAACCAGGTTTAATGGACTGTTTCAGTGTGGTCCCACATTACTACGTGATCCAAACCAGAAAAAACCCAGGATCCGTTCAACAAGTATGTGAAGAATGCGAAAGTATGAGCCTGATGAGTGAAAATCCCAGGCCTAACCTAGACCTAACACGCGTTATCCTCAAAAATATTGATCGAAACCTGGTTTAATCGACTGTTCCAGTGTGGTACCACATTACTATGCGATCCAAACCAGAAAATAACCCAGGATCCGTCCAACGAGTATGTGAAGTGTGCGAAAGTATGAGCCTGATGAGAGCAAACCCCAGACCTAACCTAGACCTATCATGCGTTATCCTCTAAAATATTGATCCAAACCAGGTTTAATGGACTGTTTTAGTGTGGTACCACACTACTACGTGATCCAAACCAGAAAAAACCCAGGATCTGTTCAACAAGTATGTGAAAAACGCGAAAGTATGAGCCTGATGAGGGCAAGTCCAAGACCTAACCCAGACCTAACATGCGTTATCCTCTAAAATATTTATCAAGACCAGGTTTAATTGAATGTTTCAGTGTGGTACCACATTACTACGTGATGCAATCCTGAAAAAGCCCAGGATCTAGCCATCAAGTTTGAGAAATATGCGAAAGAATGAGCCTGATGAGGGCAAATCCTAAACCTAACCCAGTCCTAACATGCGTTATCCTCTAAAATATTGATCGCAAGCAGGTTTAATGGACTGTTTCAGTGTGGTATCACACTACTACGTGATCCAAACCAGAAAAAACCCAGGATCCGTTCAACAAGTATGTGAAGAATGCGAAAGTATGAGCCTGATGAGTGAAAATCCCAGGCCTAACATAGACCTAACATGCGTTATCCTCAAAAATATTGGTCGAAACCTGGTTTAATCGACTGTTCCAGTGTGGTACCACATTACTATGCGATCCAAACCAGAAAATAACCCAGGATCTGTCCAACGAGTATGTGAAGTGTGCGAAAGTATGGGCCTGATGAGAGCAAACCCCAGACCTAACCTAGACCTAACATGAATTATTTTCTAAAATATTGATCGAAACCAGGTTTAATTGACTGTTTCAGTGTGGTACCACATTACTACGTGATCCAAACCAGAAAAAACCCTGGATCCGTTCAACAAGTATCTGAAGAATGCGAAAGTATGAGCCTGATGAGTGAAAATCCCAGGCCTAACCTAGACCTAACATGCGTTATCCTCAAAAATATTGATCGATACCTGGTTTAATCGACTGTTCCAGTGTGGTACCACATTACTATGCGATCCAAACCAGAAAATAACCCAGGACCTGTCCAACGAGTATGTGAAGTGTGCGAAAGTATGAGCCTGATGAGAGCAAACCCCAGACCTAACCTAGACCTAACATGAATTATTTTCTAAAATATTGATCGAAACCAGGTTTAATTGACTGTTTCAGTGTGGTACCACATTACTACGTGATCCAAACCAGAAAAAACCCAGGATCCGTTCAACAAGTATGTGAAGAATGCGAAAGTATGAGTCTGATGAGTGAAAATCCCAGACCAAACCTAGACCTATCATGCGTTATCCTCTAAAATATTGATCCAAACCAGGTTTAATGGACTGTTTTAGTGTGGTATCACACTACTACGTGATCCAAACCAGAAAAAATCCAGGATCTGTTCAACAAGTATGTGAAAAACGCGAAAGTATGAGCCTGATGAGGGCAAGTCCAAGACCTAACCCAGACCTAACATGCGTTATCCTCTAAAATATTTATCAAGACCAGGTTTAATTGAATGTTTCAGTGTGGTACCACATTGCTACGTGATGCAATCCTGAAAAAGCCCAGGATCTAGCCATCAAGTTTGAGAAATATGCGAAAGAATGAGCCTGATGAGGGCAAATCCTAAACCTAACCCAGTCCTAACATGCGTTATCCTCTAAAATATTGATCGCAAGCAGGTTTAATGGACTGTTTCAGTGTGGTACCACACTACTACGTGATCCAAACCAGAAAAAACCCAGGGTCTGTTCAACAAGTATATGAAAAACGCGAAAGTATGAGTCTGATGAGGTCAAATCCCAGACCTATCCCAGACTTATGTTGCGTTATCCTCTAAAATACTGATCGAAACCAGGTTTAATCGACCGTTTCAGTGTGGTACCACATTACTACGTGATCCAAACCACAAAAAACCCAGGATCCGTTCAACAAGTATGTGAAGAATGCGAAAGTATGAGTCTGATGAGTGAAAATTCCCAACCTAACCTAGACCTAACATGCGTTATCCTCTAAAATATTGATCCAAACCAGGTTTAATGGACTGTTTCAGTGTGGTACCACACTACTACGTGATCCAAACCAGAAAAGACCCAGGATCTGTTCAACAAGTATGTGAAATACGCGAAAGTATGAGCCTGATGAGGGCAAGTCCCAGACCTATCCCAGACCTAACTTGCGTTGTCCTCTAAGATATTGATGGAAACCAGGTTTAATTGACTGTTTCAGTGTTGCACCTCATTACTACGTGATGCAATGCAGAAAAAGCCCAGGATCTAGCCATCAAGTATGAGAAATAAGCGAAAGAATGAGGCTGATGTGAGCAAATCCCAGACCTAACCTAGACCTAACATGAATTATTCTCTAAAATATTGATCGGAACCAGGTTTAATTGACTGTTTCAGTGTGGTCCCACATTACTACGTGATCCAAACCAGAAAAAACCCAGGATCCGTTCAACAAGTATGTGAAGAATGCGAAAGTATGAGTCTGATGAGTGAAAATCCCAGGCCTAACCTAGACCTAACGTGCGTTATCCTCAATAATATTGATCGAAACCAGGTTTAATTGAGTGTTTCAGTGTTGTACTTCATTACTACGTGATGCAATCCAGAAAAAGCCCAGGAACTAGCCATCTAGTATGAGAAATATGCGAAAGTATGAGCCTGATGAGAGCAAATCCCAGACCTAACCTAGACCTAACATGAATTATTCTCTAAAATATTGATCGAAACCAGGTTTAATTGACTGTTTCAGTGTGGTACCACATTACTACGTGATCCAAACCAGAAAAAGCCCAGGATCAGTTCAACAAGTATGTGAAAAACGCGAAAGTATGAGTCTGATGAGGGCGAATCCCAGACCTATGCCAGACCTAACTTGCGTTATCCTCTAAAATATTGATCGAAACCAGGTTTAATTGACTGTTTCAGCGTGGTACCACATTACTACGTGATACAATCCAGAAACAGCCCAGGATCTAGCCATGAAGTATGAGAAATATGCGAAAGTATGAGCCTGATGAGGGTAAATCCTAGACCTAACCCAGACCTAACATGCGTTATACTCTAAAATATTTATCAAGATCAGGTTTAATTGAATGCTTCAGTGTGGTACCACATTACTACGTGAACCAAACCAGAAAAAACCCAGGATCCGTTCAACAAGTATGTGAAGAATGCGAAAGTATGAGTCTGATGAGGTCAAATCCCAGACCTATCCCAGACTTAACTTGCGTTATCCTCTAAAATATTGATCCAAACCGGGTTTAATGGACTATTTCAGTGTGGTACCACTTTACTACGTGATCCAAAGCAGAAAAAACCCTCGATCAGGTCAACATGTATGTTAAAACTGCGAAAGTATGACCCTGATGAGGGCAAATCCCAGGCCTAACCTAGACCTAACATGCGTTGTCCTCTAAAATATTGATGGAAACCAGGTTTAATTGACTGTTCCAGTGTTGTACTTCATGACTACGTGATGCAATCCAGAAAAAGCCCAGGATCTAGCCGTTAAGTATGAGAAATATGCGAAAGAATGAGCCTGATGAGAGCAAATCCCAGACCTAACCTAGACCTAACATGAATTATTCTCTAAAATATTGATCAAAACCAGGTTTAATTGACTGTTTCAGTGTGGTACCACATTACTACGTGATCCAATAAAGAAATAGCCCAGGATCCAGCCATGAAGTATGAGAAATATGCGAAAGTATGAGCCTGATGAGGGCAAATCCTAGACCTAACCCAGACCTAACATGCGTTATCCTCTAAAATATTGATCGCAACCAGGTTTAATGGACTGTTTCAGTGTGGTACCACACTACTACGTGATCCAAGCCAGAAAAAACCCAGGATCTGTTCAACAAGTATGTGAAAAACGCGAAAGTATGAGTCTGATGAGGTCAAATCCCAGACCTATCCCAGACTTAACTTGCGTTACCCTCTAAAATATTGATCGAAACCAGATTTAATCGACTGTTTCAGCGTGGTACCACATTACTATGTGATACAATCCAGAAACAGCCCAGGATCCAGCCATGAAGTATGAGAAATATGCGAAAGTATGAGCCTGATGAGAGCAAATCCCAGACCTAATCTAGACCTAACATGCGTTATCCTGTAAAATGTTGATCCAAACCAGGTTTAATGGGCTGTTTCAGTGTGGTACCACACTACTACGTGATCCAAACCAGAAAAAACCCACGATCTGTTCAACAAGTATGTGAAAAACGCGAAAGTATGAGCCTGATGTGGGCAAATCCCAGACCTATCCCAGACCTAACTTGCGTTGTCCTCTAAGATATTGATGGAAACCAGGTTTAATTGGCAGTTTCGGTGTTGTACTTCATTACTACGTGATGCAATCCAGAAAAAGCCCAGGATCTAGCCATCAAGTATGAAAAATATGCGAAAGAATCAGCCTGATGAGAGCAAATCCCAGACCTAACCTAGACCTAACATGAATTATTCTCTAAAATATTGATCCGAACCAGGTTTAATTGACTGTTTCAGTGTGGTACCACATTACTACGTGATCCAATCCAGAAATAGCCCAGGATCCAGCCATGAAGTATGAGAAATATGCGAAAGTATGAGCCCGATGAGGGCAAATCCTAGACCTAACCCAGACCTAACATGCGTTATCCTCTAAAATATTGATCGCAACCAGGTTTAATGGACTGTTTCAGTGTGGTTCCACACTACTACGTGATCCAAACCAGAAAAAACCCAGGATCTGTTCAACAAGTATGTGAAAAACGCGAAAGTATGAGCCTGATGAGGGCAAATCCCAGACCTAACCTAGACCTAACATGAATAATTCTCTAAAATATTGATCAAAACCAGGTTTAATTGACTGTTTCAGTGTGGTACCACATTACTACGTGATCCATTCCAGAAATCGCCCAGGATCCGTTCAACAAGTATGAGAAGAATGCGAAAGTATGAGCCTGATGAGTGAAAATCCCAGGCCTAACCTAGACCTAACATGTGTTATCCTCAAAAATATTGATCGAAACCTGGTTTAATCGACTGTTTCAGTGTGGTACCACATTACTATGTGCTCCAAACCAGAAAATAACCCAGGATCTGTTCAACGAGTATGTGAAGTGTGCGAAAGTATGAGTCTGATGAGGGCAAATCCCAGACCTATCCCAGACCTAACATGCGTTATCCTCTAAAATATTTATCAAGAGCAGGTTTAATTGATTGTTTCAGTGTGGTCCCACATTACTACGTGATCCAAACCAGAAAAAACCCAGGATCCGTTCAGCAAGTATGTGAAGAATGCGTAAGTATGAGCCTGATGAGGGCAAATCCCAGACCTAACCCAGACCTAACATGCGTTATCCTCTAAAATATTGATCGCAACCAGGTTTAATGGACTGTTTCAGTGTCGTTCCACACTACTACGTGATCCAAACCAGAAAAAACCCAGGATCTGTTCAACAAGTATGTGAAAAACGCGAAAGTATGAGCCTGATGAGGGCAAATCCCAGACCTAACATAGCCCTAACATGAATTATTCTCTAAAATATTGATCAAAACCAGGTTTAATTGACTGTTTCAGTGTGGTACCACATTACTACGTGATCCATTCCAGAAATAGCCCAGGATCTAGCCGTTAAGTATGAGAAATATGCGAAAGAATGAGCCTGATGAGAGCAAATCCCAGACCTAACCTAGACCTAACATGAATTATTCTCTAAAATATTGATCAAAACCAGGTTAAATTGACTGTTTCAGTGTGGTACCACATTACTACGTGATCCAATCCAGAAATAGCCCAGGATCCAGCCATGAAGTACGAGAAATATACGAAAGAATGAGCCTGAGGAGAGCAAATCCCAGACCTAACCTAGACCTAACATGAATTATTCTCTAAAATATTGATCAAAACCAGGTTTAATTGACTGTTTCAGTGTGGTACCACATTACTACGTGATCCAATAAAGAAATAGCGCAGGATCCAGCCATGAAGTATGAGAAATATGCGAAAGTATGAGACGGATGAGGGCAAATCCTAGACCTAACCCAGACCTAACTTGCGTTACCCTCTAAAATATTGATCGAAACCAGGTTTAATCGACTGTTTCAGCGTGGTACCACATTACTATGTGATACAATCCAGAAACAGCCCAGGATCCAGCCATGAAGTATGAGAAATATGCGAAAGTATGAGCCTGATGAGAGCAAATCCCAGACCTAATCTAGACCTAACATGCGTTATCCTGTAAAATGTTGATCCAAACCAGGTTTAATGGGCTGTTTCAGTGTGGTACCACACTACTACGTGATCCAAACCAGAAAAAACCCACGATCTGTTCAACAAGTATGTGAAAAACGCGAAAGTATGAGCCTGATGTGGGCAAATCCCAGACCTATCCCAGACATAACTTGCGTTGTCCTCTAAGATATTGATGGAAACCAGGTTTAATTGGCAGTTTCGGTGTTGTACTTCATTACTACGTGATGCAATCCAGAAAAAGCCCAGGATCTAGCCATCAAGTATGAGAAATGTGCGAAAGAATGAGCCTGATGAGAGCAAATCCCAGACCTAACCAAGACCTAACATGAATTATTCTCTAAAATATTGATCCGAACCAGGTTTAATGGACTGTTTCAGTGTGGTACCACTTTACTACGTGATCCAAAGCAGAAAAAACCCTCGATCAGGTCAACATGTATGTTAACACTGCGAAAGTATGACCCTGATGAGGGCAAATCCCAGGCCTAACCTAGACCTAACATGCGTTGTCCTCTAAAATATTGATGGAAACCAGGTTTAATTGACCGTTTCAGTGTTGTACTTCATTACTACGTGATGCAATCCAGAAAAAGCCCAGGATCTAGCCATCAAGTATGAGAAATATGTGAAAGAATGAGCCTGATGAGAGCAAACCCCAGACCTAACCTAGACCTAACATGAATTATTCTCTAAAGTATTGATCAGAACCAGGTTTAATTGACTGTTTCAGTGTGGTACCACATTACTACGTGATCCATTCTAGAAATAGCCCAGGATCCAGCCATGAAGTATGAGAAATATGCGAAAGTATGAGCCTGATGAGGGCAAATCCTGGACCTAACCTAGACCTAACATGCGTTATCCTCTAAAATATAGATCGCAACCAGGTTTAATGGACTGTTTCAGCGTGGTACCACATTACTATGTGATACAATCCAGAAACAGCACAGGATCCAGCCATGAAGAATGAGAAATATGCGAAAGTATGAGCCCGATGAGGGCAAATCCTAGACCTAACCCAGACCTAACATGCGTTATCCTCTAAAATATTGATCGCAACCAGGTTTAATGGACTGTTTCAGTGTGGTTCCACACTACTACGTGATCCAAACCAGAAAAAACCCAGGATCTGTTCAACAAGTATGTGAAAAACGCGAAAGTATGAGCCTGATGAGGGCAAATCCCAGACCTAACCTAGACCTAACATGAATTATTCTCAAAAATATTGATCAAAACCAGGTTTAATTGACTGTTTCAGTGTGGTACCACATTACTACGTGATCCATTCCAGAAATCGCCCAGGATCCGTTCAACAAGTATGAGAAGAATGCGAAAGTATGAGCCTGATGAGTGAAAATCCCAGGCCTAACCTAGACCTAACATGCGTTATCCTCAAAAATATTGATCGAAACCTGGTTTAATCGACTGTTTCAGTGTGGTACCACATTACTATGTGATCCAAACCAGAAAATAACCCAGGATCTGTTCAACGAGTATGTGAAGTGTGCGAAAGTATGAGTCTGATGAGGGCAAATCCCAGACCTATCCCAGACCTAACATGCGTTATCCTCTAAAATATTTATCAAGAGCAGGTTTAATTGATTGTTTCAGTGTGGTCCCACATTACTACGTGATCCAAACCAGAAAAAACCCAGGATCCGTTCAGCAAGTATGTGAAGAATGCGAAAGTATGAGCCTGATGAGGGCAAATCCCAGACCTAACCCAGACCTAACATGCGTTATCCTCTAAAATATTGATCGCAACCAGGTTTAATGGACTGTTTCAGTCTCGTTCCACACTACTACGTGATCCAAACCAGAAAAAACCCAGGATCTGTTCAACAAGTATGTGAAAAACGCGAAAGTATGAGCCTGATGAGGGCAAATCCCAGACCTAACATAGACCTAACATGAATTATTCTCTAAAATATTGATCAAAACCAGGTTTAATTGACTGTTTCAGTGTGGTACCACATTACTACGTGATCCATTCCAGAAATAGCCCAGGATCCAGCCATGAAGTATGAGAAATATGCGAAAGTATGAGCCAGATGAGGGCAAATCCTAGACCTAACCCAGACCTAACATGCGTTATCCTCTAAAATATTGATCGAAACCAGGTTTAATTGACTGTTTCAGCGTGGTACCACATTACTATGTGATACAATCCAGGAACAGCCCAGGATCTAGCCATGAAGTATGAGAAATATGCGAAAGTATGAGCCTGATGAGTGAAAATCCCCGGCCTAACATAGACCTAACATGCGTTATCCTCAAAAATATTGATCCAAACCAGGTTTAATGGACTGTTTCAGTGTGGTACCACTTTACTACGTGATCCAAAGCAGAAAAAACACTCGATCAGGGCAACATGTATGTTAAAACTGCGAAAGTATGACCCTGATGAGAGCAAATCCCAGGCCTAACCTAGACCTAACATGCGTTGTCCTCTAAAATATTGATGGAAACCAGGTTTAATTGACTGTTTCAGTGTTGTACTTCATTACTACGTGATGCAATCCAGAGAAAGCCCAGGATCTAGCCATCAAGTATGAGAAATATGCGAAAGAATGAGCCTGATGAGGGCAAATCCTAGACCTAACCCAGACCTAACATGCGTTATCCTCTAAAATATTTATCAACATCAGGTTTAATTGATTGTTTCAGTGTGGTACCACATTACTACGTGATCCACACCAGAAAAAACCCAAGATCCGTTCAACAAGTATGTGAAGAATGCGAAAGTATGAGTCTGATGAGTGAAAATCCCCGGCCTAACCTAGACCTAACATGCGTTATCCTCAAAAATATTGATCGAAACCTGGTTTAATTGACTGTTTCAGTGTTGTACTTCATTACTACGTGATGCAATCCAGAAAAAGCCCAGGATCTAGCCGTCAAGTATGAGAAATATGCGAAAGTATGAGCCTGATGAGGGCAAATCCTAGACCTAACCCAGACCTAACATGCGTTATCCTCAAAAATATTGATCGAAACCAGGTTTAATCGACTGTTTCAGTGTGGTACCACACTACTACGTGACCCAATCCAGAAAAAACCCAGGATCTGTTCAACAAGTATGTGAAAAACGCGAAAGTATGAGCCTGATGAGGGAAAATCCCAGACCTATCCCAGACCTAACTTGCGTTATGCTCTAAAATATTGATCGAAACCAGGTTTAATTGACTGTTTCTGTGTGGTACCACATTACTACGTGATACAATCCAGAAATAGCCCAGGATCTAGCCATGAAGTATGAGAAATATGCGAAAGTATGAGCCTGACGAGGGCAAATCCTAGACCTAACCCAGACCTAACATGCGTTATCCTCTAAAATATTTTTCAAGATCTGGTTTAATTGATTGTTTCAGTGTGGTACCACATTACTACGTGATCCACACCAGAAAAAACCCAAGATCCGTTCAACAAATATGTGAAGAACGCGAAAGTATGAGTCTGATGAGTGAAAATCCCAGGGCTAACCTAGACCTAACATGCGTTATCCTCTAAAATATTGATCGAAACCAGGTTTAATCGACTGTTTCAGTGTGGTACCACATTACTACGTGATCCAAACCAGAAAAAACCCAGGATCCGTTCAACAAGTATGTGAAGAATGCGAAAGTATGAGTCTGATGAGTGAAAATCCCCGACCTAACCTAGACCTAACATGCGTTATCCTCTAAAATATTGATCCAAACCAGGTTTAATGGACTGTTTCAGTGTGGTACCACACTACTACGTGATCCAAACCAGAAAAGACCCAGGATCTGTTCAACAAGTATGTGAAAAACGCGAAAGTATGAGCCTGATGAGGGCAAGTCCCAGACCTATCCCAGACCTAACTTGCGTTGTCCTCTAAGATATTGATGGAAACCAGGTTTAATTGACTGTTTCAGTGTTGCACCTCATTACTACGTGATGCAATCCAGAAAAAGCCCAGGATCTAGCCATCAAGTATGAGAAATATGCGAAAGAATGAGCCTGATGAGAGCAAATCCCAGACCTAACCTAGACCTAACATGAATTATTCTCTAAAATATTGATCGGAACCAGGTTTAATTGACTGTTTCAGGGTGGTCCCACATTACTACGTGATCCAAACCAGAAAAAACCCAGGATCCGTTCAACAAGTATGTGAAGAATGCGAAAGTATGAGTCTGATGAGTGAAAATCCCAGGCCTAACCTAGACCTAACGTGCGTTATCCTCAATAATATTGATCGAAACCAGGTTTAATTGAGTGTTTCAGTGTTGTACTTCATTACTACGTGATGCAATCCAGAAAAAGCCCAGGAACTAGCCATCTAGTATGAGAAATATGCGAAAGTATGAGCCTGATGAGAGCAAATCCCAGACCTAACCTAGACCTAACATGAATTATTCTCTAAAATATTGATCAAAACCAGGTTTAATTGACTGTTTCAGTGTGGTACCACATTACTACGTGATCCAATCCAGAAATAGCCCAGGATCCAGCCATGAAGTACGAGAAATATACGAAAGAATGAGCCTGATGAGGGCAAATACCAGACCTAACCTAGACCTAACATGCGTTGTCCTCTAAAATATTAATGGAAACCAGGTTTAATTGACTGTTTCAGTGTTGTACTTCATTACTACGTGATGCAATCCAGAAAAAGCCCAGGATCTAGCCGTTAAGTATGAGAAATATGCGAAAGAATGAGCCTGATGAGAGCAAATCCCAGACCTAACCTAGACCTAACATGAATTATTCTCTAAAATATTGATCAAAACCAGGTTTAATGGACTGTTTCAGTGTGGTACCACACTACTACGTGATCCAAACCAGAAAAAACCCAGGATCTGTTCAACGAGTATGTGAAAAGCGCGAAATTATGAGTCTGATGAGGTCAAATCCCAGACCTATCTCAGACTTAACTTGCGTTATCCTCTAAAATATTGATCGAAACCAGGTTTAATCGACTGTTTCAGCGTGGTACCACATTACTATGTGATACAATCCAGAAACAGCCCAGGATCCAGCCATGAAGTATGAGAAATATGCGAAAGTATGAGCCTGATGAGAGCAAATCCCAGCCCTAACCTAGACCTAACATGCGTTATCCTGTAAAATGTTGATCCAAACCAGGTTTAATGGGCTGTTTCAGTGTGGTACCACACTACTACGTGATCCAAACCAGAAAAAACCCACGATCTGTTCAACAAGTATGTGAAAAACGCGAAAGTATGAGCCTGATGTGGGCAAATCCCAGACCAATCCCAGACCTAACTTGCGTTATCCTCTAAAATATTGATCGAAACCAGGTTTAATTGACTGTTTCAGCGTGGTACCACGTTACTACGTGATGCATTCCAGAAATAGTCCAGGATCCAGCCATCAAGTATGAGAAATATGCGAAAGAATGAGCCTGATGAGAGCAAATCCCAGACCTAACCTAGACCTAACATGAATTATTCTCTAAAATATTGATCCGAACCAGGTTTAATGGACTGTTTCAGTGTGGTCCCACATTACTACGTGATCCAAACCAGAAAAAACCCAGGATCCGTTCGACAAGTATGTGAAGAATGCGAAAGTATGAGCCTGATGAGTGAAAATCCCAGGCCTAACCTAGACCTAACATGCGTTATCCTCAAAAATATTGATCGAAACCTGGTTTAATCGACTGTTCCAGTGTGGTACCACATTACTATGCGATCCAAACCAGAAAATAACCCAGGATCCGTCCAACTAGTATGTGAAGTGTGCAAAAGTATGAGCCTGATGAGAGCAAACCCCAGACCTAACCTAGACCTAACATGAATTATTTTCTAAAATATTGATCGAAACCAGGTTTAATTGACTGATTCAGTGTGGTACCACATTACTACGTGATCCAAACCAGAAAAAACCCAGGATCCGTTCAACAAGTATGTGAAGAATGCGAAAGTATGAGTCTGATGAGTGAAAATCCCAGACCTAACCTAGACCTATCATGCGTTATCCTCTAAAATATTGATCCAAACCAGGTTTAATGGACTGTCTTAGTGTGGTACCACACTACTACGTGATCCAAACCAGAAAAAACCCAGGATCTGTTCAACAAGTATGTGAAAAACGCGAAAGTATGAGCCTGATGAGGGCAAGTCCAAGACCTAACCCAGACCTAACATGCGTTATCCTCTAAAATATTTATCAAGACCAGGTTTAATTGAATGTTTCAGTGTGGTACCACATTACTACGTGATGCAATCCTGAAAAAGCCCAGGATCTAGCCATCAAGTTTGAGAAATATGCGGTAGAATGAGCCTGATGAGGGCAAATCCTAAACCTAACCCAGTCCTAACATGCGTTATCCTCTAAAATATTGATCGCAAGCAGGTTTAATGGACTGTTTCAGTGTGGTACCACACTACTACGTGATCCAAACCAGAAAAAACCCAGGATCCGTTCAACAAGTATGTGAAGAATGCGAAAGTATGAGCCTGATGAGTGAAAATCCCAGGCCTAACCTAGACCTAACATGCGTTATCCTCAAAAATATTGATCGAAACCTGGTTTAATCGACTGTTCCAGTGTGGTACCACATTACTATGCGATCCAAACCAGAAAATAACCCAGGATCTGTCCAACGAGTATGTGAAGTGTGCGAAAGTATGAGCCTGATGAGAGCAAACCCCAGACCTAACCTAGACCTAACATGAATTATTTTCTAAAATATTGATCGAAACCAGGTTTAATTGACTGTTTCAGTGTGGTACCACATTACTACGTGATCCAAACCAGAAAAAACCCAGGATCCGTTCAACAAGTATGTGAAGAATGCGAAAGTATGAGTCTGATGAGTGAAAATCCCAGACCAAACCTAGACCTATCATGCGTTATCCTCTAAAATATTGATCCAAACCAGGTTTAATGGACTGTCTTAGTGTGGTACCACACTACTACGTGATCCAAACCAGAAAAAACCCAGGATCTGTTCAACAAGTATGTGAAAAACGCGAAAGTATGAGCCTGATGAGGGCAAGTCCAAGACCTAACCCAGACCTAACATGCGTTATCCTCTAAAATATTTATCAAGACCAGGTTTAATTGAATGTTTCAGTGTGGTACCACATTGCTACGTGATGCAATCCTGAAAAAGCCCAGGATCTAGCCATCAAGTTTGAGAAATATGCGAAAGAATGAGCCTGATGAGGGCAAATCCTAAACCTAACCCAGTCCTAACATGCGTTATCCTCTAAAATATTGATCGCAAGCAGGTTTAATGGACTGTTTCAGTGTGGTACCACACTACTACGTGATCCAAACCAGAAAAAACCCAGGGTCTGTTCAACAAGTATGTGAAAAACGCGAAAGTATGAGTCTGATGAGGTCAAATCCCAGACCTATCCCAGACTTATGTTGCGTTATCCTCTAAAATACTGATCGAAACCAGGTTTAATCGACTGTTTCAGTGTGGTACCACATTACTACGTGATCCAAACCACAAAAAACCCAGGATCCGTTCAACAAGTATGTGAAGAATGCGAAAGTATGAGTCTGATGAGTGAAAATTCCCGACCTAACCTAGACCTAACATGCGTTATCCTCTAAAATATTGATCCAAACCAGGTTTAATGGACTGTTTCAGTGTGGTACCACACTACTACGTGATCCAAACCAGTAAAGACCCAGGATCTGTTCAACAAGTATGTGAAATACGCGAAAGTATGAGCCTGATGAGGGCAAGTCCCAGACCTATCCCAGACCTAACTTGCGTTATCCTCTAAAATATTGATCGAAACCAGGTTTAATTGACTGTTTCAGCGTGGTACCACATTACTACGTGATACAATCCAGAAACAGCCCAGGATCTAGCCATGAAGTATGAGAAATATGCGAAAGTATGAGCCTGATGAGGGCAAATCCTAGACCTAACCTAGACCTAACATGAATTATTCTCTAAAATATTGATCGAAACCAGGTTTAATTGACTGTTTCAGTGTGGTACCACATTACTACGTGATCCAAACCAGAAAAAGCCCAGGATCAGTTCAAGAAGTATGTGAAAAACGCGAAAGTATGAGTCTGATGAGGGCGAATCCCAGACCTATGCCAGACCTAACTTGCGTTATCCTCTAAAATATTGATCGAAACGAGGTTTAATTGACTGTTTCAGCGTGGTACCACATTACTACGTGATACAATCCAGAAACAGCCCAGGATCTAGCCATGAAGTATGAGAAATATGCGAAAGTATGAGCCTGATGAGGGCAAATCCTAGACCTAACCCAGACCTAACATGCGTTATACTCTAAAATATTTATCAAGATCAGGTTTAATTGAATGCTTCAGTGTGGTACCACATTACTACGTGAACCAAACCAGAAAAAACCCAGGATCCGTTCAACAAGTATGTGAAGAATGCGAAAGTATGAGTCTGATGAGGTCAAATCCCAGACCTATCCCAGACTTAACTTGCGTTATCCTCTAAAATATTGATCCAAACCGGGTTTAATGGACTATTTCAGTGTGGTACCACTTTACTACGTGATCCAAAGCAGAAAAAACCCTCGATCAGGTCAACATGTATGTTAAAACTGCGAAAGTATGACCCTGATGAGGGCAAATCCCAGGCCTAACCTAGACCTAACATGCGTTGTCCTCTAAAATATTGATGGAAGCCAGGTTTAATTGACTGTTCCAGTGTTGTACTTCGTGACTACGTGATGCAATCCAGAAAAAGCCCAGGATATAGCCGTTAAGTATGAGAAATATGCGAAAGAATGAGCCTGATGAGAGCAAATCCCAGACCTAACCTAGACCTAACATGAATTATTCTCTAAAATATTGATCAAAACCAGGTTTAATTGACTGTTTCAGTGTGGTACCACATTACTACGTGATCCAATCCAGAAATAGCCTAGGATCCAGCCATGAAGTACGAGAAATATACGAAAGAATGAGCCTGAGGACAGCAAATCCCAGACCTAACCTAGACCTAACATGAATTATTCTCTAAAATATTGATCAAAACCAGGTTTAATTGACTGTTTCAGTGTGGTACCACATTACTACGTGATCCAATAAAGAAATAGCCCAGGATCCAGCCATGAAGTATGAGAAATATGCGAAAGTATGAGCCTGATGAGGGCAAATCCTAGACCTAACCCAGACCTAACATGCGTTATCCTCTAAAATATTGATCGCAACCAGGTTTAATGGACTGTTTCAGTGTGGTACCACACTACTACGTGATCCAAGCCAGAAAAAACCCAGGATCTGTTCAACAAGTATGTGAAAAACGCGAAAGTATGAGTCTGATGAGGTCAAATCCCAGACCTATCCCAGACTTAACTTGCGTTACCCTCTAAAATATTGATCGAAACCAGGTTTAATCGACTGTTTCAGCGTGGTACCACATTACTATGTGATACAATCCAGAAACAGCCCAGGATCCAGCCATGAAGTATGAGAAATATGCGAAAGTATGAGCCTGATGAGAGCAAATCCCAGACCTAACCTAGACCTAACATGCGTTATCCTGTAAAATGTTGATCCAAACCAGGTTTAATGGGCTGTTTCAGTGTGGTACCACACTACTACGTGATCCAAACCAGAAAAAACCCACGATCTGTTCAACAAGTATGTGAAAATCGCGAAAGTATGAGCCTGATGTGGGCAAATCCCGGACCTATCCCAGACCTAACTTGCGTTGTCCTCTAAGATATTGATGGAAACCAGGTTTAATTGGCAGTTTCGGTGTTGTACTTCATTACTACGTGATGCAATCCAGAAAAAGCCCAGGATCTAGCCATCAAGTATGAGAAATATGCGAAAGAATGAGCCTGATGAGAGCAAACCCCAGACCTAACCTAGACCTAACATGAATTATTCTCTAAAATATTGATCAGAACCAGGTTTAATTGACTGTTTCAGTGTGGTACCACATTACTACGTGATCCATTCCAGAAATAGCCCAGGATCCAGCCATCAAGTATGAGAAATATGCGAAAGAATGAGCCTGATGAGAGCAAATCCCAGACCTAACCCAGACCTAACATGAATTATTCTCTAAAATATTGATCCGAACCAGGTTTAATGGACTGCTTCAGTGTGGTACCACTTTACTACGTGATCCAAAGCAGAAAAAACCCTCGATCAGGTCAACATGTATGTTAACACTGCGTAGGTATGACCCTGATGAGGGCAAATCCCAGGCCTAACCTAGACCTAACATGCGTTGTCCTCTAAAATATTGATGGAATCCAGGTTTAATTGACCGTTTCAGTGTTGTACTTCATTACTACGTGATGCAATCCAGAAAAAGCCCAGGATCTAGCCATCAAGTATGAGAAATATGCGAAAGAATGAGCCTGATGAGAGCAAACCCCAGACCTAACCTAGACCTAACATGAATTATTCTCTAAAATATTGATCAGAACCAGGTTTAATTGACTGTTTCAGTGTGGTACCACATTACTACGTGATCCATTCCAGAAATAGCCCAGGATCCAGCCATGAAGTATGAGAAATATGCGAAAGTATGAGCCTGATGAGGGCAAATCCTAGACCTAACCTAGACCTAACATGCGTTATCCTCTAAAATATTGATCGCAACCAGGTTTAATGGACTGTTTCAGCGTGGTACCACATTACTATGTGATACAATCCAGAAACAGCACAGGATCCAGCCATGAAGTATGAGAAATATGCGAAAGTATGAGCCTGATGAGCGCAAATCCCAGATCTAACCTAGACCTAACATGCGTTATCCCGTAAAATGTCGATCCAAACCAGGTTTAATGGGCTGTTTCAGTGTGGTACCACACTACTACGTGATCCAAACCAGAAAAAACCCACGATCTGTTCAACAAGTATGTGAAAAACGCGAAAGTATGAGCCTGATGTGGGCAAATCCCAGACATATCCCAGACCTAACTTGCGTTGTCCTCTAAGATATTGATGGATACCAGGTTTAATTGGCTGTTTCGGTGTTGTACTTCATTACTACGTGATGCAATCCAGAAAAAGCCCAGGATCTAGCCATCAAGTATGAAAAATATGCGAAAGAACGAGCCTGATGAGAGCAAATCCCAGACCTAACCTAGACCTAACATGAATTATTCTCTAAAATATTGATCCGAACCAGGTTTAATTGACTGTTTCAGTGTGGTACCACATTACTACGTGATCCAATCCAGAAATAGCCCAGGATCCAGCCATGAAGTATGAGAAATATGCGAAAGTATGAGCCTGATGAGGGCAAATCCTAGACCTAACCCAGACCTAACATGCGTTATCCTCTAAAATATTGATCGCAACCAGGTTTAATGGACTGTTTCAGTGTGGTTCCACACTACTACGTGATCCAAACCAGAAAAAACCCAGGATCTGTTCAACAAGTATGTGAAAAACGCGAAAGTATGAGCCTGATGAGGGCAAATCCCAGACCTAACCTAGACCTAACATGAATTATTCTCTAAAATATTGATCAAAACCAGGTTTAATTGACTGTTTCAGTGTGGTACCACATTACTACGTGATCCATTCCAGAAATAGCCCAGGATCCGTTCAACAAGTATGAGAAGAATGCGAAAGTATGAGCCTGATGAGTGAAAATCCCAGGCCTAGCCTAGACCTAACATGCGTTATCCTCAAAAATATTGATCGAAACCTGGTTTAATCGACTGTTTCAGTGTGGTACCACATTACTATGTGATCCAAACCAGAAAATAACCCAGGATCTGTTCAACGAGTATGTGAAGTGTGCGAAAGTATGAGTCTGATGAGGGCAAATCCCAGACCTATCCCAGACCTAACATGCGTTATCCTCTAAAATATTTATCAAGAGCAGGTTTAATTGATTGCTTCAGTGTGGTCCCACATTACTACGTGATCCAAACCAGAAAAAACCCAGGATCCGTTCAGCAAGTATGTGAAGAATGCGAAAGTATGAGCCTGATGAGGGCAAATCCCAGACCTAACCCAGACCTAACATGCGTTATCCTCTAAAATATTGATCGCAACCAGGTTTAATGGACTGTTTCAGTGTCGTTCCACACTACTACGTGATCCAAACCAGAAAAAACCCAGGATCTGTTCAACAAGTATGTGAAAAACGCGAAAGTATGAGCCTGATGAGGGCAAATCCCAGACCTAACATAGACCTAACATGAATTATTCTCTAAAATATTGATCAAAACCAGGTTTAATTGACTGTTTCAGTGTGGTACCACATTACTACGTGATCCATTCCAGAAATAGCCCAGGATCCAGCCATGAAGTATGAGAAATATGCGAAAGTATGAGCCTGATGAGGGCAAATCCTAGACCTAACCCAGACCTAACATGCGTTATCCTCTAAAATATTGATCGAAACCAGGTTTAATTGACTGTTTCAGCGTGGTACCACATTACTATGTGATACAATCCAGCAACAGCCCAGGATCTAGCCATGAAGTATGAGAAATATGCGAAAGTATGAGCCTGATGAGTGAAAATCCCCGGCCTAACCTAGACCTAACGTGCGTTATGCTCTAAAATATTGATCGAAACCAGGTTTAATTGACTGTTTCTGTGTGGTACCACATTACTACGTGATACAATCCAGAAATAGCCCAGGATCTAGCCATGAAGTATGAGAAATATGCGAAAGTATGAGCCTGACGAGGGCAAATCCTAGACCTAACCCAGACCTAACATGCGTTATCCTCTAAAATATTTATCAAGATCAGGTTTAATTGATTGTTTCAGTGTGGTACCACATTACTACGTGATCCACACCAGAAAAAACCCAAGATCCGTTCAACAAATATGTGAAGAACGCGAAAGTATGAGTCTGATGAGTGAAAATCCCAGGGCTAACCTAGACCTAACATGCGTTATCCTCTAAAATATTGATCGAAACCAGGTTTAATCGACTGTTTCAGTGTGGTACCACATTACTACGTGATCCAAACCAGAAAAAACCCAGGATCCGTTCAACAAGTATGTGAAGAATGCGAAAGTATGAGTCTGATGAGTGAAAATCCCCGACCTAACCTAGACCTAACATGCGTTATCCTCTAAAATATTAATCCAAACCAGGTTTAATGGACTGTTCCAGTGTGGTACCACACTACTACGTGATCCAAACCAGAAAAAACACAGGATCTGTTCAACAAGTATGTGAAAAACGCGAAAGTATGAGCCTGATGAGGGCAAATCCCAGACCTATCCCAGACCTAACTTGCGTTGACCTCTAAGATATTGATGGAATCAGGTTTAATTGACTGTTTCAGTGTGGTACCACATTACTACGTGATCTAATCCAGAAATAGCCCAGGATCTAGCCATGAAGTATGAGAAATATGCGGAAGTATGAGCCTGACGAGGGCAATTCCTAGACCTAACCCAGACCTAACATGCGTTATCCTCTAAAATATTTATCAAGACCAGGTTTAATTGATTGTTTCAGTGTAGTTCCACATTACTACGTGATCCAAACCAGAAAAAACCCAGGATCTGATCAACGAGTATGTGAAGTGTGCGAAAGTATGAGTCTGATGAGGGCAAATCCCCGACCTATCCCAGACCTAACATGCGTTATCCTCTAAAATATTTATCAAGACCAGGTTTAATTGATTGTTTCAGTGTGGTCCCACACTACTACGTGATCCAAACCAGAAAAAACCCAGGATCTGTTCAAAATGTATGTGAAAAACGCGAAAGTATGAGCCTGATGAGGGCAAATCCAAGACCTATCCCAGACCTAACTTGCGTTGTCCTCTAAGATATTGATGGAAACCAGGTTTAATTGACTGTTTCAGTGTGGTACCACATTACTACGTGATCTAATCCAGAAATAGCCCAGGATCTAGCCATGAAGTATGAGAAATATGCGGAAGTATGAGCCTGACGAGGGCAAATCCTAGACCTAACCCAGACCTAACATGCGTTATCCTCTAAGATATTTATCAAGACCAGGTTTAATTGACTGTTTCAGTGTGGTACCACATTACTACGTGATCCAATCCAGAAAAAACCCAGGATCAGTTCAACAAGTATATGAAAAACGCGAAAGTATGAGTCTGATGAGGGCGAATCCCAGACCTATGCCAGACATAACTTGCGTTATCCTGTAAAATATTGATCGAAACCAGGTTTAATTGACTGTTTCAGCGTGGTACCAAATTACTACGTGATCCAAACCAGAAAAAACCCAGGATCTGATCAACAAGTATGTGAAAAACGCGGAAAGTTTGAGCCTGATGAGGGCAATTCCCAGACCTATCCCAGACCTAACTTGCGTTGTCCTCTAAGATATTGATGGAAACCAGGTTTAATTGACTGTTTCAGTGTTGTACTTCATTACTACGTGATGCAATCCAGAAAAAGCCCAGCTTCTAGCCATCAAGTATGAGAAATATGCGAAAGAATGAGCCTGATGAGATTAAATCCCAGACCTAACCTAGACCTAACATGAATTATTCTCTAAAATATTGATCGAAACCAGGTTTAATTGACTGTTTCAGTGTGGTACCACATTACTACGTGATCCAAACCAGAAAAAGCCGAGGATCAGTTCAACAAGTATATGAAAAACGCGAAAGTATGAGTCTGATGAGGGCGAATCCCAGACCTATGCCAGACATAACTTGCGTTATCCTGTAAAATATTGATCGAAACCAGGTTTAATTGACTGTTTCAGCGTGGTACCAAATTACTACGTGATACTATCCAGAAACAGCCCAGGATCTACCAATGAAGTATGCGAAATTTGCGAAAGTATGAGTCTGATGAGTGAAAATCCCAGGGCTAACCTAGACCTAACATGCGTTATCCTCTAAAACATTGATCCAAACCAGGTTTAATGGACTGTTTCAGTGTGGTACCACTTTACTACGTGATCCAAAGCAGAAAAAACCCTCGATCAGGTCAACATGTATGTTAATACTGCGAAAGTATGACCCTGATGAGGGCAAATCCCAGGCCTAACCTAGACCTAACATGCGTTGTCCTCTAAAATATTGATGGAAACCAGGTTTAATTGACTGTTTCAGTGTTGTACTTCATTACTACGTGATGCAATCGAGAAAAAGCCCAGGATCTAGCCGTCAAGTATGAGAAATATGCGAAAGAATGAGCCTGATGAGAGCAAATCCCAGACCTAACATAGACCTAACATGAATTATTCTCTAAAATATTGATCAAAACCAGGTTTAATTGACTGTTTCAGTGTGGTACCACACTACTACGTGATCCAAACCAGAAAAAACCCCGGATCTGTTCAAAAAGTATGTGAAAAACGCGAAAGTATGAGTCTGATGTGATCAAATCCCAGACCTATCCCAGACTTAACATGCGTTATCCTCTAAAATATTGATCGAAACCAGGTTTAATCGACTGTTTCACCGTGGTACCACATTACTGTGTGATACAATCCAGAAACAGCCCAGGATCTAGCCATGAAGTATGAGAAATATGCGAAAGTATGAGTCTGATGAGTGAAAATCCCCGGCCTAACCTAGACCTAACATGCGTTATCCTCAAAAATATTGATCCAAACCAGGTTTAATGGACTGTTTCAGTGTGGTACCACCTTACTACGTGATCCAAAGCAGAAAATACCCTCGATCAGGTCAACATGTATGTTAAAACTGCGAAAGTATGACCCTGATGAGAGCCAATCCCAGGCCTAACCTAGACCTGACATGCGTTGTCCTCTAAAATAGTGATGGAAACCAGGTTTAATTGACTGTTTCAGTGTTGTACTACATTACTACGTGATGCAATCCAGGGAAAGCCCAGGATCTAGCCGTCAAGTATGAGAAATATGCGAAAGAATGAGCCTGATGAGAGCAAATCCCAGACCTAACCTAGACCTGACATGCGTTGTCCTCTAAAATATTGATGGAAACCAGGTTTAATTGACTGTTTCAGTGTTGTACTTCATTACTACGTGATGCAATCCAGAGAAAGCCCAGGATCTAGCCGTCAAGTATGAGAAATATGCGAAAGAATGAGCCTGATGAGAGCAAATCCCAGACCTAACCTAGACCTAACATGCGTTATCCTCTAAAATATTTATCAAGATCAGGTTTAATTGATTGTTTCAGTGTGGTACCACATTACTACGTGATCCACACCAGAAAAAACCCAAGATCCGTTCAACAAATATGTGAAGAACGCGAAAGTATGAGTCTGATGAGTGAAAATCCCAGGCCTAACCTAGACCTAACATGCGTTATCCTCAATAATATTGATCGAAACCAGGTTTAATTGAGTGTTTCAGTGTTGTACTTCATTACAACGTGATGCAATCCAGAAAAAGCACAGGATCTAGCCATCTAGTATGAGAAATATGCGAAAGTATGAGTCTGATGAGTGAAAATCCCAGACGTAACCAAGACCTAACATGCGTTATCCTCAAAAATATTGATCGAAACCAGGTTTAATTGACTGTTTCAGTGTGGTCCCACATTACTACGTGATCCAAACCAGAAAATAACCCAGGATCTGTTCAACAAGTATGTGAAGAATGCGAAAGTATGAGTCTGATGAGTGAAAATCCCAGGCCTAACCTAGACCTAACATGCGTTGTCCTCTAAAATATTGATGGAAACTAGGTTTAATTGACTGTTTCAGTGTTGTACTTCATTACTACGTGATGCAATCGAGAAAAAGCCCAGGATCTAGCCGTCAAGTATGAGAAATATGCGAAAGAATGAGCCTGATGAGAGCAAATCCCAGACCTAACCTAGACATAACATGAATTATTCTCTAAAATATTGATCGAAACCAGGTTTAATTGACTGTTTCAGTGTGGTCCCACATTACTACGTGATCCAAACCAGAAAATAACCCAGGATCTGTCAAACGAGTATGTGAAGTGTGCGAAAGTATGAGCCTGATGAGTGCAAATCCCAGACCTAACCTAGACCTAACATGAATTATTCTCTAAAATATTGATCGATACTAGGTTTAATTGACTGTTTCAGTGTGGTCCCACATTACTATGTGATCCAAACCAGAAAATAACCCAGGATCTGTTCAACGAGTATGTGAAGTGTGCGAAAGTATGAGTCTGATACCCTCAGGGGCTGCCAGCCTTTCAGCTGCAGTACGGGCTTAACGAACCCGGGGTACCCGAGTCATACACACACCGTAAGCCTCCTGTTGGTCGTCACAACGACCCATTCACAATTCCCTATTGGTTTTGTGAATGGTACGTGACGGCAGGAGGAACGGGGGTCTTGGCTTAACCGCCTGGGCCACGAGTATGGCGACTCTATAAAATCGCCCTCCAATCCTAAGCTATGGTGCGCGGCGATGGGATGCATGGTTGGGGGAGAAGGCCCAATCCCAAGCGACCACCTCCGGGGAACCTGCCGAACCCCCGGAGTATATAGGCTTACCCGGGTAAGGCGGCTCTGCCCGGGCGGACCTTTTCTTCCGACCTGCTCGTGGGAATATTATGGAGTTCAATATTAAAACGGGGATGGGACGGGGTAAGTCAGAGGGGGAGGACGAAGGCGGTGTTGGGACTGGAGTGACGGCGCTCGCGCCGCCTCCATCGCCTGGCCCGGCTTCGTGGAAGGTGGAGGAGGACGACGAGACTGCGTCAGTCTCGTCCTTCTCCTCCACCAGGAGCCTCATAGGCTCTAAGAGGAAGAGGGCGGGGCAGGCCGTCGTCGAGGTGGGCGTGGCGATGAGCCCGTCGGTGAGGCTGAGTTGCCTCAGGGACGAGGTGACCGAGGAGATATCGGAGAGGATCTCCTCGTCCCTGAGGCGGGTGGAGAAAGTCGCCGCTGCCTGCGCCTTTAAGGGGCAGAAAAGCGGTGGCGCGGAGGTCCTGAAGGCCGCGGCGGAGGAAATGTGTGAGGCGGCGCGGGAGCTCAGAGGGCGGAACGCCCGTCTGCAGCTCCTGTTGGAGGAGGAGCGACAGGGGAGGAGGAGGGCAGAGGCGCTGTGGAACAGCGCGGCCCTCCCTCCCATCCTCCCTCCTCCTCCACCGTCGCGTCCCTCGGCGGAGGTAAATAAGCGGAGTGCGGCGGCAGTGGTGCGGGGCACCGCGGGCCCCTCCACCCGCACTCCGCCCGTGAAGAAGTCCCCGTCCTCCTCAGAAGACGATCTTCTGAGGAGGATTGGGGACATGATTGTTGGCAAGCTGGCCGCCTTCCGGGAGGAGCTCCTCGCCGGAAGAGCGGTCAGCAGGAAGGCGGTGCCTCCCCGACCTGTTCCGGTACAGTCGGGGAAGGCAAAGAAGGGCGGAGTGAGGGCTCCGCCCAGCGTTGCGGCACCAGGGCCCCGGGTCGCGACCCCCACGGGGGGTGGTGTACCCGTGGTCGCGGTGGTCGCGTCCTCCACGGCACCCTCCCAAGGGGGGGTGGCGTGGAGTGAGGTGGTGGGGCGGAAGGCGAAGCGCGCGGCGAGGAAGGCCTCGCAACCGCGGCCTCCGCCTCCGCCGCCGGCGGCCAAGGTAAAGGCCGCGAAGGTCGGGAAGGCACGACCAGGTCGTCCCCCAAAAACGGCAGCGGTGACGCTGACCGTTGCGCAGGGGGGCGACCTGACCCTCGCGGAGGCGATGCGGCTCGCCAGGGAGAATATCTCCCTGGAAGAGCTGGGCATCGCCTCCGTGAGGGCGAAGAGGGCCGTGACCGGGGGTCTCTTGCTGGAGATCCCCGGTGCAGAAGGCGGCGCGAAGGCGGATCGTCTCGCCCAGAGGCTCCGGGACCAGCTGGGCGAGCGAGGTGTCCGGGTCGCCCGGCCCACGAAGCGCACGGAGATGCGCGTTTGTGGGCTGGACGACTCGGTCAGCGCACAGGATGTGTCCCGTGCCCTTCCGAGGGCGGGGGACTGTCCTGTGGAGGACCTGCGGATCGGAGAGATCGGCAGGTCGCCCTCCGGCCTCGGGTCGGTGTGGGCCCGGTGCCCCCTCTCCGCCGCCCGTAAGGTGGCGGAATCCGGGAGGGTGTTGGTGGGGTGGGTTTCGGCGCGAGTGGAAATCATCGCGCCGCGCCCGCTCCAGTGTCACCGCTGCCTCGAATTGGGGCACGTGAGGCAGTGGTGCACCTCGCCGGTGGACCGCAGCGGTCAGTGTTACCGCTGCGGTGCCAAAGAGCACCGTGCGAGCCAGTGCTCGGCGGCCCCCCACTGCCCGCTGTGTGCGGACATGGGGAGCCCAGCCGATCACAGGGTGGGGAGCAAGGAGTGCTCCCCCCCCCTCCCGGAAGGAGAGGAAGAGGCGGGCTGCACCGGCTCCGGTGCCGAGGGCGGTCGCATCGTCCTCCATGGAGGTGGACGGTGCTACGGGGACGGACGGCCGGGAGGAGGCTGGCGCGGCCATTAATTAATGCCGCCCCGCCTCCTCCTTCAGGCCAACCTCAACCACTGCCGCGCGGCACAGGACTTGATGTCCCAAGTCCTCGCGGAGTGGGGGGTTGGCCTGGCGGTCGTCGCCGAGCCGTACCGCGTCCCTGATCACCCTCATTGGGTGGGCGACGCGGACGGCTTGGTGGCGACGGTATGGGGAGGGAGCGACGGGTCCCCACCGTTCTCCTTGTTGGAGCGCGGTCGGGGATTCGTCGCCGTGGACTGGGGGGGAGTCGCTGTGGTGGGGTGCTACATTTCGCCCCGTAGCGGTCACGCTGCGTTCGAGCTGTACTTGGCCGAGGTCGCGGCATGCGTGCAGCGCTACGCGGCCCGGCCGGTGCTGGTCCTGGGGGATTTTAATGCCAAGTCGGTGGCTTGGGGATCCCCCAGGACCTCCGTTCGCGGCGGGATCCTGGGCGATTGGGCGGCGGGGCTCGACCTCCGGGTATTGAACCGGGGGTCGGAGCACACATACGTGCGGCGATATGGGGGGTCCATCGTAGATGTTGGATTCGCGACCCCCAACGCCGTGCGCATGGTGTCGGGTTGGCACGTGGTCGCGGGGGCAGAGACACTCTCCGATCACCGGTACATCCGGATGGAGGTCTCTGCCGCCGCGAGTGCATCCCGACACGGCCGCCTGCGTGGCACCCCACCACGCCGCTGGGCGCTTCGGCGCCTGGACAAGGACGCCCTGATGGCAGCTGCCCTCGCTGCAACTTGGCCGCAGGGAGCGGCCGAGTTGCCGAGCATAGAGGAGGAGCTCGCCCGGCTCGGAGCATTGGTCGCGGGTATTTGCGACGCGGCGATGTCTCGGGTCGGGCGGGCTTCTCCTCGCCGGGCGGTGTACTGGTGGTCGGACGCGATCGCGGAGTTGCGAGTCGCGACTGTCCGCGCCCGACGCCAGTACACCCGCGCGCGCCGTCGTCAACGTACAGGCGACGGCGTGGCGCGAGCGAGGGCAGCTGATGACCTGTATGGAGCATACCGCGTGGCGCGGGTTGCTCTGCAGGTCGCCATCAAACGGGCCAAGACCCAGGCATGGAAGGAGCTCCTCGAGACCCTTGATGACGATCCATGGGGGCGCCCATATAAGATGGTGCTGAATAAGCTCCGCCCGTGGGCGCCCCCCGTCAACCGAGGGTCTTGACCCCCGGCTGCTTGAGGACGTGGTCAATACACTCTTCCCAATTGGGGAGTGGGGACCGCGTCCTCCGGCGGCGGCGGCTGTCCCAGTGGAGTGGACGGCCGAGCTGGGGGTCACGCAGGAGGAGCTGGCAGCGGCCATCAGACGGCTCGGGGTTCGTAACACGGCCCCGGGTCCGGATGGTGTGCCCGGCCGGGTTTGGGTCTTGACCCAGGGCGTCCTTGGGGCCGACCTCAGGCGGTTGTTCGACCGCTGCCTGAGGGACGGGCGATTCCCCCCCAGTTGGAAGGTGGCGAGGATGGTCCTCCTCCGGAAGGAGGGTCGGCCCGCGGAGTCTCCCTCCGCATACCGGCCCATTTGTCTCCTCGACGAGGTGGGCAAGCTCTTCGAGCGTGTGATTGCTGCCCGCCTCGTCGAGCACCTGTCGCGGGGTGATCCCGGTCTGGCCGACTGCCAGTTCGGTTTCCGGGGGGGCCGATCGACTATCGATCGACACCGGGATGGTGATATGCGGAGGGAGGTGTACTGCGGTGTTCCGCAGGGGTCGGTCCTCGGGCCACTCCTGTGGAACATCGCGTACGACACGATGTTGCGGGCCGGCCTCCCCGACGGCGTCAGCACGGTGTGTTATGCGGATGACACACTGGTGCTGGCCGTCGGGGCGCACTGGGGGAGGGCCATGCGTCGCGCGGAGGAGGGGTCGCAACGCGTCGTCGACCGGATCAGGGGGATGGGGATGACGGTGGCGGTCCATAAGACCGAGGTGATTGCGTTTCATTCACCTCGGCAGGATCCGCCACCCCCTCTGATCCGGGTGGGTGGGGCTGACATCGAGGTGAAGCCCCAGATCAGGTATCTAGGGCTGATCCTCGATAGCCACTGGCGTTTCGAGGAGCATTTCCGCTGCCTGGTCCCCCGGTTGGAAAGGATGGTTGCGGCTCTGGGCCGGATCCTGCCCAACCTGGGGGGCCCGGCGGGCCGAGTTCGTCGCCTCTATGTGGCAATGGTCCAGTCGGTGGCCCTATACGGGGCCCCCGTCTGGGCGGACGACCTGGCTGCCTCCCGGCGCAGCATGACTATGCTGCGTTGGGTGCAGAGGCGCATGGCGCTCAGGGTCGTCCGCGGGTATCGGACCATGTCACATGAGGCGGCGACGGTTCTAGCGGGGATGCCGCCCATGGACCTGCTCGCGCGGTCACACGCGGTGATGTACCGGCACCGCGTCGACCGTCGCGCGGGGGTGGGGGCGGTCCCGGGCGGGCAGGAACCTGCTTGGGGCGATTTGAAGCGCCAGGCCCGGCAGTCCGCGTTGCTCGCGTGGCAGGAGCGGCTGGCTCTGCCAACCGCGGGGCACCGGACTGTCGGGGTGGTTCGGCCACTCCTGAAGGAGTGGCTGGACAGAGCCCATGGCAGCCTCACCTACCGGATGGCACAGGTATTTTCCGGGCATGGCAGCTTCGGAAGATACCTGTGCCGGATAGGGAAGGAGCCGACGGCGCGTTGCTGCCACTGCGACGCTGAGCAGGACACGGCGGATCATACCCTGGAGGTATGCCCCGCGTGGCAGGGGGAACGCCGAGTCCTGGTCGGCGTCGTCGGGCGGGATGTCTCGCTGCCGGGCGTGGTGCGCGCCATGCTCGGCAGCGAGGAGAAGTGGGGGGCCGTGGCCTCCTTCTGCGAGAACGTAATGTTGCAGAAGGAGGCCGCGGGGAGGGAGCGCGAGCTTCAGCGGCTGAAGCTCGCGCTCGTGCGGTGGCCCGAGGTCGTCGCCCGGTCGCGAGGCGTCGCGGACGGCCGCCTCGGCGTGGCGGATGACCTAGGCTGGGAGGGGGGTCCTGAGGGGACCCTCCTCCCGCCAGGCGGCGCCGGGTCGGACCGGTTGGGGGTAGGAGTGCCTCCCCCTACCGGTCCGACGCAAGGGGAGGCACCCTCGGCGGTCTGGTGCGGCCATGAACGCCCGGCAGCCGAGGGGTGGAAACGGGGTCGCGGACGGTTGCGAGTTGGGGCTCGCAGCCGCCACTAAACGCGGCCCCGGGATGGATAGCGGCGGGATGGAGTGGCCCCGTCCCGCCGCTATGAGGCAGTGTGTCTACTAGGGGGACCGATTGTCCCCCCGGGGGATGCGCGCGAAAGCGCGGGCACGGGGAGGATACCGGAAGAATGCTTCGAGCGATTCCCGGTATCCTCCCAAAGCGTGCCGAAGGGTCACCGTGGGGTTTTTAGTGGGTAGGTCCCGCGCTTGTCGTTGTACGGGCGCGGGGAATCCCACACACCCCTCCCACCTCTCCCCAAGGAGGTGGGAGGGAGTCTTTCGAAGATTTTCCCCACGACAAAAAAAAAAAAAAAAAAAAAAAAAAAAGTATGAGTCTGATGAGGTCAAATCCCAAGCCAATCCCAGACTTAACTTGCGTTATCCTCTAAAATATTGATCGAAACCAGGTTTAATCGACTGTTTCAGTGTGGTACCACATTACTACGTGATCCAAACCAGAAAAAACCCAGGATCCGTTCAACAAGTATGTGAAGAATGCGAAAGTATGAGTCTGATCAGTGAAAATCTCAGGCCTTACCTAGACCTAACTTGCGTTGTCCTCTAAAATATTGATCAAAACCAGGTTTCATTGACTGTTTCAGTGTGGTACTACATTACTACGTGATGCAATCCAGAAAAAGCCCAGGATCTAGCCATCAAGTATGAGAAATATGCGAAAGAATGAGCCTGATGAGAGCAAATCCCAGACCTAACCTAGACCTAACATGCGTTATCCTCTAAAATATAGAGCGAAACCAGGTTTAATGAACTGTTTCAGTGTGGTCCCACATTACTACGTGATCCAAACCAGAAAAAACCCAGGATCCGTTCAACAAGTATGTGAAGAATGCGAAAGTAAGAGTCTGATGAGTGAAAATCCCAGACCTAACCGAGGCCTAACATGCGTTATCCTCTAAAATATTGATTGAAACCAGGTTTAATTGACTGTTTCAGCGTGGTACCACATTACTACGTGATACAATCCAGAAACAGCCCAGGATCTAGCCATGAAGTATGAGAAATATGCGAAAGTATGAGCCTGATGAGGGCAAGTCCTAGACCTAACCCAGACCTAACATGTGTTATCCTCTAAAATATTTATCAAGACCAGGTTTAATTGATTGTTTCAGTGTGGTCCCACATTACTAAGTGATCCAAACCAGAAAAAACCCAGGATCTGTTCAACATGTATGAGAAATATGCGAAAGAATGAGCCTGATGAGAGCAAATCCCAGACCTAACCTAGACATCACATGAATTATTCTCTAAAATATTGATCGAAACCTGGTTTAATCGACTGTTTCAGTGTGGTACCACATTACTATGTGATCCAAACCAGAAAATAACCCAGGATCTGTTCAACGAGTATGTGAAGTGTGCGAAAGTATGAGTCTGATGGGGGCAAATCCCAGACCTATCCCAGACCTAACTTGCGTTATCCTCTAAAATATTGATTGAAACAAGGTTTAATCGACTGTTTCAGTGTGGTACCACATTACTACGTGATCCAAACCAGAAAAAACCCAGGATCAGTTCAACAAGTATGTGAAGAATGCTAAAGTATGAGTCTGATGAGTGAAAATCCCAGGGCTAACCTAGACCTAACATGCGTTATCCTCTAAAATATTGATCCAAACCAGGTTTAATGGACTCTTTCAGTGTGGTACCATACTACTACGTGATCCAAACCAGAAAAAGCCCAGGATCTGTTCAAAAAGTATGTGAAAAACGCGAAAGTATGAGCCTGATGAGGGCAAATCCAAGACCTATCCCAGACCTAACTTTTTTTTTTTTTTTTTTTTTTTGTCGTGGGGAAAATCCTCGAAAGACTCCCTCCCACCTCCTTGGGGAGAGGTGGGAGGGGTGTGTGGGATTCCCCGCGCCCGTACAACGACAGGCGCGGGACCTATCCACTAAAAACCCCACGGTGACCCTTCGGCACGCTTTGGGAGGATACCGGGAATCGCTCGAAGCATTCTTCCGGTATCCTCCCCGTGCCCGCGCTTTCGCGCCCATCCCCCGGGGGAACAATCGGTCCCCCCAGTAGACACACTGCCTCATAGCGGCGGGACGGGGCCACTCCATCCCGCCGCTATCCGTCCCGGGGCCGCGTTTAGTGGCGGCTGCGAGCCCCAACTCGCAACCGCCAGCGACCCCGTTTCCACCCCTCGGCGGCCGGGCGTTCATGGCCGCACCAGACCGCCGAGGGTGCCTCCCCTTGCGTCGGACCGGTAGGGGGAGGCACTCCTACCCCCAACCGGTCCGACCCGGCGCCGCCTGGCGGAGGAGGGTCCCCTCAGGACCCCCTCCCAGCCTAGGTCATCCGCCACGCCGAGGCGGCCGCCCGCGACGCCTCGCGACCGGGCGACGACCTCGGGCCACCGCACGAGCGCGAGCTTCAGCGCGCCGCTGAAGCTCGCGCTCCCTCCCCGCGGCCTCCTTCTGCAACATTACGTTCTCGCAGAAGGAGGCCACGGCCCTCCACTTCTCCTCGCTGCCGAGCATGGCGCGCACCACGCCCGGCAGCGAGACATCCCGCCCGACGACGCCGACCAGGACACGGCGCTCCCCCTCCCACGCGGGGCATACCTCCAGGGTATGATCCGCCGTGTCCTGCTCAGCGTCGCAGTGGCAGCAACGCGCCGTCGGCTCCTGCCCTATCCGGCACAGGTATCTTCCGAAGCTGCCATGCCCGGAAAATACCTGTGCCAGCCGGTAGGTGAGGCTGCCATGGCCTCTGTCCAGCCACTCCTTCAGGAGTGGCCGAACAGCCCCGACAGTCCGGTGCCCCGCGGTTGGCAGAGCCAGCCGCTCCTGCCACGCGAGCAACACGGACAGCCGGGCCTGGCGCTTCAAATCGCCCCAAGCAGGTTCCTGCCCGCCCGGGACCGCCCCCACCCCCGCGCGACGGTCGACGCGGTGCCGGTACATCACCGCGTGCGACCGCGCGAGCAGGTCCATGGGCGGCATCCCCGCTAGAACCGTCGCCGCCTCATGTGACATGGTCCGATACCCGCGGACGACCCTGAGCGCCATGCGCCTCTGCACCCGACGCAGCATAGTCATGCTGCGCCGGGAGGCAGCCAGGTCGTCCGCCCAGACGGGGGCCCCGTATAGGGCCACCGACTGGACCATTGCCACATAGAGGCGACGAACTCGGCCCGCCGGGCCCCCCAGGTTGGGCAGGATCCGGCCCAGAGCCGCAACCATCCTTTCCAACCGGGGGACCAGGCAGCGGAAATGCTCCTCGAAACGCCAGTGGCTATCGAGGATCAGCCCTAGATACCTGATCTGGGGCTTCACCTCGATGTCAGCCCCACCCACCCGGATCAGAGGGAGTGGCGGATCCTGCCGAGGTGAATGAAACGCAATCACCTCGGTCTTATGGACCGCCACCGTCATCCCCATCCCCCTGATCCGGTCGACGACGCGTTGCGACCCCTCCTCCGCGCGACGCATGGCCCTCCCCCAGTGCGCCCCGACGGCCAGCACCAGTGTGTCATCCGCATAACACACCGTGCTGACGCCGTCGGGGAGGCCGGCCCGCAACACCGAGTCGTACGCGATGTTCCACAGGAGTGGCCCGAGGACCGACCCCTGCGGAACACCGCAGTACACCTCCCTCCGCATATCACCATCCCGGCCCGGATACTCGATCCACCTGCCGCGGAGATAATCCCCGACGACCGCCCTGAGACAAGGGGGGACTCGATGATATTCGAGTCCCCTCCTTATCTCTTCCCAGGGGAGGGTGTTAAAGGCATTGGCAATATCCAAGGATATTGCCAATGCCACCCCTCCCCGGGAGACGGCCGCCTCCGAGAGGGCCCTCACACGACCTATCGCGTCGATAGTCGATCGGCCCCCCCGGAAACCGAACTGGCAGTCGGCCAGACCGGGATCACCCCGCGATCCCAGACCTAACTTGCGTTGTCCTTTAAGATATTGATGGAAACCAAGCTTAATTGACTGTTTCAGTGTGGTACCACATTACTACGTGATCCAAACCAGAAAAAACCCAGGATCCGTTCAACACGTATGTGAAGAATGCGAAAGTATGAGTCTGATGAGTGAAAATCCCAGACCTAACCTAGCCCTAACATGCGTTATCCTCAAAAATAATGATCGAAACCTGGTTTAATCGACTGTTTCAGTGTGGTACCACATTACTATGTGATCCAAACCAGAAAATAACCCAGGATCTGTTCAACGAGTATGTGAAGTGTGCGAAAGTATGAGTCTGATGAGGTCAAATCCCAAACCAATCCCAGACTTAACTTGCGTTATCCTCTAAAATATTGATCGAAACCAGGTTTAATCGACTGTTTCAGTGTGGTACCACATTACTACGTGATCCAAACCAGAAAAAACCCAGGATCCGTTCAACAAGTATGTGAAGAATGCGAAAGTATGAGTCTGATCAGTGAAAATCTCAGGCCTTACCTACACCTAACTTGCGTTGTCCTCTAAAATATTGATGAAAACCAGGTTTCATTGGCTGTTTCAGTGTGGTACTACAAAACTACGTGATGCAATCCAGAAAAAGCCCAGGATCTAGCCATCAAGTATGAGAAATATGCGAAAGAATGAGCCTGATGAGAGCAAATCCCAGACCTAACCTAGACCTAACATGCGTTATCCTCTAAAATATTGAGCGAAACCAGGTTTAATGAACTGTTTCAGTGTGGTCCCACATTACTACGTGATCCAAACCAGAAAAAACCCAGGATCAGTTCAACAAGTATGTGAAGAATGCGAAAGTATGAGTCTGATGAGTGAAAATCCCAGACCTAACCGAGGCCTAACATGCGTTATCCTCTAAAATATTGATTGAAACCAGGTTTAATTGACTGTTTCAGCGTGGTTCCACATTACTACGTGATACAATCCAGAAACAGCCCAGGATCTAGCCATGAAGTATGAGAAATATGCGAAAGTATGAGCCTGATGAGGGCAAATCCTAGACCTAACCCAGACCTAACATGCGTTATCCTCTAAAATATTTATCAGGACCAGGTTTAATCGACTGTTTCAGTGTGGTACCACATTGCTATGTTATCCAAACCAGAAAATAACCCAGGATCTGTTCAACGAGTATGTGAAGTGTGCGAAAGTATGAGTCTGATGGGGTCAAATCCCAGACCTATCCCAGACCTAACTTGCGTTATCCTCTAAAATATTGATTGAAACCAGGTTTAGTCGACTGTTTCAGTGTGGTACCACATTACTACGTGATCCAAACCAGAAAAAACCCAGGATCAGTTCAACAAGTATGTGAAGAATGCGAAAGTATGAGTCTGATGAGTGAAAATCCCAGGCCTAACCTAGCCCTAACATGCGTTATCCTCTAAAATATTGATTGAAACCAGGTTTAATCGACTGTTTCAGTGTGGTACCACACCACTACGTGATCCAAACCAGAAAATACCCAGGATCTGTTCAACGAGTATCTGAAGTGTGCGAAAGTGTGAGTCTGATGAGGTCAAATCCCAGACCAATCCCAGACCTAACATGCGTTATCCTCTAAAATATTTATCAAGATCAGGTTTAATTGATTGTTTCAGTGTGGTACCACATTACTACGTGATCCACACCAGAAAAAACCCAAGATCCGTTCAACAAATATGTGAAGAATGCGAAAGTATGAGTCTGATGAGTGAAAATCCCAGGCCTAACCTAGACCTAACATGCGTTATCCTCAATAATATTGATCGAAACCAGGATTAATTGAGTGTTTCAGTGTTGTACTTCATTACAACGTGATGCAATCCAGAAAAAGAACAGGATCTAGCCATCTAGTATGAGAAATATGCGAAAGTATGAGTCTGATGAGTGAAAATCCTAGACCTAACCAAGACCTAACATGCGTTATCCTCAAAAATATTGATCGAAACCTGGTTTAATCGACTGTTTCAGTGTCGTACCACATTACTATGTGATCCAAACCAGAAAATAACCCAGGATCTGTTCCAAAAGTATGTGAAGTGTGCGAAAGTATGAGTCTGATGAGGGCAAATCCCCGACCTATCCCAGACCTAACTTGCGTTGTCCTCTAAGATATTGATGGAAACCAGGTTTAATTGACTGTTTCAGTGTTGTACATCATTACTACGTGATGCAATCCAGAAAAAGCCCAGGATCTAGATATCAAGTATGAGAAATATGCGAATGAATGAGCCTGATGAGAGCAAATCCCAGACCTAACCTAGACCTAACATGAATTATTCTCTAAAATATTGATCGAAACCAGGTTCAATTGACTGTTTCAGTGTGGTCCCACATTACTACGTGATCCAAACCAGAAAAAACCCAGGATCCGTTCAACAAGTATGTGAAGAATGCGAAAGTATGAGCCTGATGAGTGAAGACCCCAGGCCTAACCTAGACCTAACATGCGTTATCCTCAAAAATATTGATCGATACCTGGTTTAATCGACTGTTTCAGTGTGGTACCACATTACTACGTGATCCAAACCAGAAAAAACCCAGGATCTGTTCAACGAGTATGTGTAGTGTGCGAAAGTATGAGTCTGATGAGGGCAAATCCCAGACCTATCCCAGACCTAAAATGCGTGATCCTCTAAAATATTTATCAAGACCAGGTTTAATTGATTGTTTCAGAGTGGACACACATTACTACGTGATCCAAACCAGAAAAAACCCAGGATCCGTTCAACAAGTATGTGAAGAATGCGAAAGTATGAGTCTGATGAATGAAAATCCCAGACCTAACCTAGACCTAACATGCGTTATGCTCTAAAATATTAATCCAAACCAGGTTTAATGGACTGTTTCAGTGTGGTACCACACTACTACGTGATCCAAACCAGAAAAAACCCAGGATCTGTTCAACAAGTATGTGAAAAATGCGAAAGTATGAGTCTGATGAGGTCAAATCCCAGACCTATCCCAGACTTAACTTGCGTTATCCTCTAAAATATTGATCGAAACCAGGTTTAATCTACTGTTTCAGCGTGGTACCACATTACTATGTGATACAATCCAGAAACAGCCCAGGATCTAGGCATGAAGTATGAGCGATATGCGAAAGTATGAGCCTGATGAGGGCAAATCCTAGACCTAACCCAAACCTAACATGCGTTATCCTCTAAAATATTTATCAAGACCAGGTTTAATTGAATGTTTCAGTGTGGTACCACATTACTACGTGAACCAAACCAGAAAAAACCCAGGATCCGTTCAACAAGTAAGTTAAAACTGCGACAGTATGACCCTTATGAGAGTAAATCCCAGACCTAACCTAGACCTGACATGCGTTGTCCTCTAAAATATTGATGGAAACCAGGTTTAATTGACTGTTTCAGTGTTGTGCTTCATTGCTACGTGAAGCAATCCAGAAAATGCCCAGGATCTAGCCATCAAGTATGAGAAATATGCGAAAGAATGTGCCTGATGAGAGCAAATCCCTGACCGAACCTAGACCTAACATGAATTATTCTCTAAAATATTGATCAAAACCAGGTTTAATTGACTGTTTCAGTGTGGTACCACATTACCATGTGATCCAATCCAGAAATAGCCCAGGAACCAGCCATGAAGTATGAGAAATATGCGAAAGGAGGAGCCTGATGAGGGCAAATCCTAGACCTAACCCAGACCTAACATGCGTTATCCTCTAAAATATTTATCAAGACCAGGTTTAATTGAATGTTTCAGTGTGGTACCACATTACTACGTGGTCCAAACCAGTAAAAACCCAGGATCCGTTCAACAAGTATGTGAAGAATGCGAAAGTATGAGCCTGATGAGTGAAAATCCCCGGCCTAACCTAGACCTAACATGCGTTATCCTCAAAAATATTGATCAAGACCAGGTTTAACTGAATGTTTCAGTGTGGTACCACACTACTACGTGATCCAAACCAGAAAAAAACCCAGGATCTGTTCAACAAGTATGTGAAAAATGCGAAAGTATGACCCTGATGTGGGCAAATCCCAGACCTATCCCAGACCTAACTTGCATTGTCCTCTAAAATATTGATCGAAACCAGGTTTAATTGACTGTTTCAGTGTGGTACCACATTACTACGTGATCCAATCCAGAAATAGCCCAGGATCTAGCCATGAAGTATGAGAAATATGCGAAAGTATGAGCCTGATGAGGGCAAATCCTAGACCTAACCCAGACCTAACATGCGTTATCATCTAAAATATTTATCAAGACCTGGTTTAATTTAATGTTTCAGTGTGGTACCACATTACTACGTGATCCAAACCAGTAAAAACCCAGGATCCGTTCAAGAAGTATGTGAAGAATGCGAAAGTATGAGCCTGATGAGTGAAAATCCCCGGCCTAACCTAGACCTAACATGCGTTATCCTCAAAAATATTGATCAAGACCAGGTTTAACTGAATGTTTCAGTGTGGTACCACACTACTACGTGATCCAAACCAGAAAAAAACCCAGGATCTGTTCAACAAGTATGTGAAAAATGCGAAAGTATGACCCTGATGTGGGCAAATCCCAGACCTATCCCAGACCTAACTTGCATTGTCCTCTAAAATATTGATCGAAACCAGGTTTAATTGACTGTTTCAGTGTGGTACCACATTACTATGTGATCCAACCCAGAAAATAGCCCAGGATCTATCCACGAAGTATAAGAAATATGCGAAAGTATGAGCCTGATGAGGGCAAATCCTAGACCTAACCCAGACCTAACATGCGTTATCCTCAAAAATATTTATCAAGACCAGGTTTAACTGAATGTTTCAGTGTGGCACCACATTACTACGTGATCCATACCAGAAAAAACCCAGGATCTGTTCAACAAGTATGTGAAAAATGCGAAAGCACGAGTTTGATGAGAGCAAATCCCAGGCGTAACCTAGACATAACTTTCGTTATCCTCTAAAATATTGATCGAAACCAGGTTTAGTGGGCTGTTTCAGTGTGGTACCACATTACTGCCCGATCCAAACCAAAAAAAACCCAGGATCTGATCAACAAGTATGTGAAGAATGCGAAAGTATGAGCCTGATGGGGGCAAATCCCAGACCTGTCCCAGACCTAACTTGCGTTATCCTCAAAAATATTGATCGAAACCAGGTTTAATTGACTGTTTCAGCGTGGTACCACACTACTACGTGATACAATCCAGAAAAAGCCCAGGATCTAGCCATGAAGCATGAGAAATATGCGAAAGTATGACCCTGATGAGGGCAAATCCCAGGCCTAACCTAGACCTAACATGCGTTGTCCTGTAAAATATTGTTGGAAACCAGGTTTAATTGACTGTTTCAGTGTTGTACTTCATTACTACGTGATGCAATCCAGAAAAAGCCCAGGATCTAGACATCAAGTATGAGAAATATGCGAAAGAATGAGCCTGATGAGAGCAAATCCCAGACCTAACATAGACCTAACATGAATTATTCTCTAAAATATTGATCGAAACCAGGTTTAGTGGACTGTTTCAGTGTGGTACCACTTTACTACGTGATCCAAAGCAGAAAAAACCCTCGATCAGGTCAACATGTATGTTAGAACTGCGAAAGTATGACCCGGATGAGGGCAAATCACAGGCCTAACCCAGACCTAACATGCGTTATCCTCTAAAATATTTATCAAGACCAGGTTTAATTGATTGTTTCAGTGTGGTCCCACATTACTACGTGATCCAAACCAGAAAAAACACAGGATCCGTTCAACAAGTATGTGAAGAATGCGAAAGAATGAGTCTGATAAGTGAAAATCCCAGGCCTAACCTAGACCTAACATGCATTATCCTCAAAAATATTGATCGAAACCTGGTTTAATCGACTGTTTCAGTGTGGTACCACATTACTACGTGATCCAATCCAGAAATAGCCCAGGATCTAGCCATGAAGTATGAGAAATATGCGAAAGTATGAGCCTGATGAGGGCAAATCCTAGACCTAACCCAGACCTAACATCCGTTATCATCTAAAATATTTATCAAGACCTGGTTTAATTGATTGTTTCAGTGTGGTACCACATTACTACGTGAACCATACCAGAAAAAACCCAGGATCCGTTCAACAAGTATCTGAAGAATGCGAAAGTATGAGTCTGATGAGTGAAAATCTCAGGGCTAACCTAGACCTAACATGCATTATCCTCTAAAATATTGATCCAAACCAGGTTTAGTGTACTGTTTCTGTGTGGTACCACTTTACTACGTGATCCAAAGCAGAAAAAACCCTCGATCAGGTCAACACGTATGTTAGAACTGCGAAAGTATGACCCTGATGAGGGCAAATCCCAGGCCTAACCTAGGCCTAACATGAATTATTCTCTAAAATATTTATCGAAACCAGGTTTAATTGACTGTTACAGTGTTGTACTTCATTACTACGTGATGCAATCCAGAAAAAGCCCTGGATCTAGCCATGAAGTATGAGAAATATGCGAAAGTATGAGCCTGATGAGTGCAAATCCTAGACCTAACCCAGACCTAACATGCGTTATCCTCTAAAATATTTATCACGACCAGGTTTAATTGATTGTTTCAGTGTGGTCCCACATTACTACGTGATCCAAACCAGAAAAAACCTAGGATCCGTTCAACAAGTATGTGAAGTATGCGAAAGAATGAGTCTGATGAGTGAAAATCCCAGGCCTAACCTAGACCTAACATGCGTTATCCTCAAAAATATTGATCGAAACCTGGTTTAATCGACTGTTTCAGTGTGGTACCACATTACTATGTGATCCAAACCAGAAAATAGCCCAGGATCTGTCCATGAAGTATAAGAAATATGCGAAAGTATGAGCCTGATGAGGGCAAATCCTAGACCTAACCCAGACCTAACATGCGTTATCCTCAAAAATATTTATCAAGACCAGGTTTAACTGAATGTTTCAGTATGGTACCACATTACTACGTGATCCATACCAGAAAAATCCCAGGATCTGTTCAACAAGTCTGTGAAAAATGCGAAAGTATGAGCCTGATGTGGGCAAATCCTAGACCTAACCCAAACCTAACATGCGTTATCCTCTAAAATATTGATCAAGACCAGGTTTAATTGAATGTTTCAGTTTGGTACCACATTACTACGTGAACCAAACCAGAAATAACCCAGGATCTGTTAAACGAGTCTGTGAAGTGTGCGAAAGTATGAGCCTGATGAGGGCGAATCCCAGACCTATCCCAGACCTAACTTGCGTTATCCTCTAAAATATTGATCGAAACAAGGTTTAATTGACTGTTTCAGCGTGGTACCACATTACTACGTGATACAATCCAGAAACAGCCCAGGAAGTATGAGAAATATGCGAAAGTATGAGCCTGATATGGACAAATCCTAGACCTAACCCAAACCTAACATGCGTTATCCTCTAAAATATTTATCAAGACCAGGTTTATTTGAATGTTTCAGTGTGGTACCACATTACTACGTGATCCAAACCAGAAAGAACCCAGGATCCGTTCAACAAGTATGTGAAAAACGCGAACGTATGAGTCTGATGAGGGCAAATCCCAGACCTATCCCAGACCTAACTTGCGTTGTCCTCTAAGATATTGATGGAAGCCAGGTTTATTTGACTGTTTCAGTGTTGTACCACATTACTATGTGATCCAAACCAGAAAATAGCCCAGGATCTATCCATGAAGTATAAGAAATATGCGAAAGTATGAGCCTGATGAGGGCAAATCCTAGACCTAACCCAGACCTAACATGCGTTATCCTCAAAAATATTTATCAAGACCAGGTTTAACTGAATGTTTCAGTGTGGTACCACATTACTGCGTGATCCATACCAGAAAAAGCCCAGGATCTGTTCAACAAGTATGTGAAAAATGCGAAAGCCTGAGTCTGATCAGAGCAAATCCCAGGCCTAACCTAGACATAACTTTCGTTATCCTCTAAAATATTGATCGCAACCAGGTTTAGTGGGCTGTTTCAGTGTGGTACCACATTACTGCGCGATCCAAACCAGAAAAACCCAGGATCTGTTCAACAAGTATGTGAAAAATGCGAAAGTATGACCCTGATGTGGGCAAATCCCAGACCTATCCCAGACCTAACTTGCATTGTCCTCTAAAATATTGATCGAAACCAGGTTTAATTGACTGTTTCAGTGTGGTACCACATTACTACGTGATCCAATCCAGAAATAGCCCAGGATCTAGCCATGAAGTATGAGAAATATGCGAAAGTATGAGCCTGATGAGGGCAAATCCTAGACCTAACCCAGACCTAACATGTGTTATCATCTAAAATATTTATCAAGACCTGGTTTATTTGAATGTTTCAGTGTGGTACCACATTACTACGTGATCCAAACCAGAAAAAACCCAGGATCCGTTCAACAAGTATGTGAAAAACGCGAACGTATGAGTCTGATGAGGGCAAATCCCAGACCTATCGCAGACCTAACTTGCGTTGTCCTCTAAGATATTGATGGAAACCAGGTTTAATTGACTGTTTCAGTGTTGTACTTCATTACTACGTGATGCAATCCAGAAAAAGCCCAGGATCTAGCCATCAAGTATGAGAAATATGCGAAAGTATGAGCCTGACGAGAGCAAATCCTAGACCTAACCCAGACCTAACATGCGTTATCCCCTAAAATATTTATCAAGACCAGGTTTAATTGATTGCTTCAGTGTGGTCCCACATTACTACGTGATCCAAACCAGAAAAAACCCAGGATCCGTTCAACAGGTATGTGAAGAATGCGAAAGAATGAGTCTGATGAGTGAAAATCCCTGGACTTACCTAGACCTAACATGCGTTATCCTCAAGAATATTGATCGAAACCTGGTTTAATCGACTGTTTCAGTGTGGTACCACATTACTATGTGATCCAAACCAGAAAATAGCCCAGGATCTATCCATGAAGTATAAGAAATATGCGAAAGTATGAGCCTGATGAGGGCAAATCCTAGACCTAACCCAGACCTAACATGCGTTATCCTCAAAAATATTTATCAAGACCAGGTTTAACTGAATGTTTCAGTGTGGTACCACATTACTACGTGATCCATACCAGAAAAAACCCAGGATCTGTTCCACAAGTATGTGAAAAATGCGAAAGCATGAGTCTCATGAGAGCAAATCCCAGGCCTAACCTAGACATAACTTTCGTTATCCTGTAAAATATTGATCGGAACCAGGTTTAGTGGGCTGTTTCAGTGTGGTACCACATTACTACGTGATCCAATCCAGAAATAGCCCAGGATCTAGCCATGAAGTATGAGAAATATGCGAAAGTATGAGCGTGATGAGGGCAAATCCTAGACCTAACCCAGACCTAACATGCGTTATCATCTAAAATATTTATCAAGACCTGGTTTAATTGATTGTTTCAGTGTGGTACCACATTACTACGTGAACCATACCAGAAAAAACCCAGGATCCGTTCAACAAGTATCTGAAGAATGCGAAAGTATGAGTCTGATGAGTGATAATCTCAGGGCTGACCTAGACCTAACATGCATTATCCTCTAAAATATTGATCCAAACCAGGTTTAGTGGACTGTTTCAGTGTGGTACCACTTTACTACGTGATCCAAAGCAGAAAAAACCCTCGATCAGGTCAACATGTATGTTAGAACTGCGAAAGTATGACCCTGATGAGGGCAAATCCCAGGCCTAACTTAGACCTAACATGAATTGTTCTCTAAAATATTTATCGAAACCAGGTTTAATTGACTGTTTCAGTGTTGTACTTCATTTCTACGTGATGCAATCCAGAAAAAGCCCAGGATCTAGCCATCAAGTATGAGAAATATGCGAAAGAATGAGCCTGATGAGAGCAAATCCCAGACCTAACCCAGACCTAACATGAATTATTCTCTAAAATATTGATCGAAACCAGGTTTAATTGACTGTTTCAGTGTGGTACCACATTACTACGTGATCCAAACCAGTAATAGTCCAGGATCCAGCCATGAAGTATGAGAAATATGCGAAAGTATGAGCCTGATGAGGGCAAATCCTAGACCTAACCCAGACCTAACATGCGTTATCCTCTAAAATATTTATCAAGACCAGGTTTAATTGATTGTATCAGTGTGGTGCCACATTACTACGTGATCCACACCAGAAAAAACCCAAGATCCGTTCAACATGTATGTTAGAACTGCGAAAGTATGACCCTGATGAGGGCAAATCCCAGGCCTAACCTAGACCTAACATGAATTGTTCTCTAAAATATTTATCGAAACCAGGTTTAATTGACTGTTTCAGTGTTGTACTTCATTTCTACGTGATGCAATCCAGAAAAAGCCCAGGATCTAGCCATCAAGTATGAGAAATATGCGAAAGAATGAGCCTGATGAGAGCAAATCCCAGACCTAACCCAGACCTAACATGAATTATTCTCTAAAATATTGATCGAAACCAGGTTTAATTGACTGTTTCAGTGTGGTACCACATTACTACGTGATCCAAACCAGTAATAGTCCAGGATCTAGCCATCAAGTATGCGAAAAACGCGAAAGTATGAGCCTGACGAGAGCAAATCCTAGACCTAACCCAGACCTAACATGCGTTATCCTCTAAAATATTTATCAAGACCAGGTTTAATTGATTGCTTCAGTGTGGTCCCACATTACTACGTGATCCAAACCAGAAAAAACCCAGGATCCGTTCAACAGGTATGTGAAGAATGCGAAAGAATGTGTCTGATGAGTGAAAATCTCAGGGCTAACCTAGACCTAACATGCGTTATCCTCAAGAATATTGATCGAAACCTGGTTTAATCAACTGTTTCAGTGTGGTACCACATTACTATGTGATCCAAACCAGAAAATAGCCCAGGATCTATCCATGAAGTATAAGAAATATGCGAAAGTATGAGCCTGATGAGAGCAAATCCCAGACCTAACCCAGACCTAACATGAATTACTCTCTAAAATATTGATCGAAACCAGGTTTAATTGACTGTTTCAGTGTGGTACCACATTACTACGTGATCCAAACCAGTAATAGTCCAGGATCCAGCCATGAAGTATGAGAAATATGCGAAAGTATGAGCCTGATGACGGCAAATCCTAGACCTATCCCAGGCCTAACTTGCGTTATCCTCTAAAATATTGATCGAAACCAGGTTTAATTGACTGTTTTAGTGTGGTACCACTTTACTACGTGATCCAAAGCAGAAAAAACCCTCGATCAGGTCAACATGCATGTTAAAACTGCGAAAGTATGACCCTGATGAGGGCAAATCCCAGGCCTAACCTAGACCTAACATGCGTTATCTTCTAAGATATTGAGCGAAACCAGGTTTAATGGACTGTTTCAGTGTGGTACCTCACTAATTCGTGATCCAAACCAGAGAACACCCAGGATCTGTTCAACAAGTATGTGAAGAATGCGAGAGAATGAGTCTGATGAGTGAAAATCCCAGGCCTTACCTAGACCTAACATGCGTTATCCTCAAGAATATTGACCGAAACCTGGTTTAATCGACTGTTTCAGTGTGGTACCACATTACTATGTGATCCAAACCAGAAAATAGCCCAGGATCTATCCATGAAGTATAATAAATATGCGAAAGTATGAGCCTGATGAGGGCAAATCCTAGACCTAACCCAGACCTAACATGCGTTATCCTCAAAAATATTTATCAAGACCAGGTTTAACTGAATGTTTCAGTGTGGTACCGCATTACTACGTGAACCAAACCAGAAAAAACCCAGGATCTGTTAAGCGAGTCTGTGAAGTGTGCGAAAGTATGAGCCTGATGAGGGCGAATCCCAGACCTATCCCAGACCTAACTTGCGTTGTCCTCTAAGATATTGATGGACACCAGGTTTAATTGACTGTTTCAGTGTTGTACTTCATTACTACGTGATGGAATCCAGAAAAAGCCCAGGATCTAGCCATCAAGTATGAGAAATATGCGAAAGTATGAGCCTGACGAGAGCAAATCCTAGACCTAACCCAGACCTAATATGCGTTATCCTCTAAAATATTTATCAAGACCAGGTTTAATTGATTGTTTCAGTGTGGTCCCACATTACTACGTGATCCAAACCAGAAAAAACCCAGGATCCGTTCAACAGGTATGTGAAGAATGCGAAAGATTGAGTCTGATGAGTGAAAATCCCAGGCCTTACCTAGACCTAACATGCGTTATCCTCAAGAATATTGATCGAAACCTGGTTTAATCAACTGTTTCAGTGTGGTACCACATTACTATGTGATCCAAACCAGAAAATAGCCCAGGATCTATCCATGAAGTATAAGAAATATGCGAAAGTATGAGCCTGATGAGGGCAAATCCTAGACCTAACCCAGACCTAACATGCGTTATCCTGAAATATATTTATCAAGACCAGGTTTAACTGAATGTTTCAGTGTGGTACCACATTACTACGTGATCCAAACCAGAAAAAACTCAGGATCCGTCCAACAAGTATGTGAAGAATGCGAAAGTATGAGTCTGATGAGTGAAAATCCCAGGCCTAACCTGGACCTAACATGCGTTATCCTCAAAAATATTGATCGAAACCTGGTTTAATCGACTGTTTCAGTGTGGTACCACATTACTACGTGACTCAAACCAGAAAAAACCCAGGATCTGTTCAACAAGTATGTGAAAAACGCGAAAGTATGAGCCTGATGAGGGCAAATCCCAGACCTGTCCCAGACCAAACTTGCGTTATCCTCTAAAGTATTGATCGAAACCAGGTTTAATCGACTGTTTCAGTGTGGTACCACATTGCTACGTGATCCAAACCAGAAAAAACCCAGGATCAGTTCAACAAGTATGTGAAGAATGCGAAAGTATGAGTCTGGTGAGTGAAAATCCTCGGCCTAACCTAGACCTAACATGCGTTATCCTCAAAAATATTGATCGAAACCAGGTTTAATCGACTGTTTCAGTGTGGTACCACATTACTACGTGATACAATCCAGAAAAAGCCCAGGATCTAGCCATGAAGCATGAGAAATATGCGAAAGTATGACCCTGATGAGGGCAAATCCCAGGCCTAACCTAGACCTAACATGCGTTGTCCTGTAAAATATTGTTGGAAACCAGGTTTAATTGACTGTTTCAGTGTTATACTTCATTACTACGTGATGCAATCCAGAAAAAGCCCAGGATCTAGACATCAAGTATGAGAAATATGCGAAAGAATGAGCCTGATGAGAGCAAATCCCAGACCTAACATAGACCTAACATGAATTATTCTCTAAAATATTGATCGAAACCAGGTTTAATTGACTGTTTCAGTGTGGTATCACATTACTACGTGATCCAAACCAGTAAAAACCCAGGATCCGTTCAACAAGTATGTGAAGAATGCGAAAGTATGAGTCTGATGAGTGAAAATCCTCGGCCTAACCTAGACCTAACATGCGTTATCCTCAAAAATATTGATCGAAACCAGGTTTAATCGACTGTTTCAGTGTGGTACCACATTACTACGTGATCCAAACCAGATAAAAACCCAGGATCTGTTCAACAAGTATGTGAAGTATGCGAAAGTATGAGTCTGATGAGGGCAAATCCCAGGCCTAAACTAGACATAACTTTCGTTATCCTCTAAAATATTGATCGAAACCAGGTTTAATTGACTGTTTTAGTGTGGTACCACTTTACTACGTGATCCAAAGCAGAAAAAACCCTCGATCAGGTCAACATGCATGTTAAAACTGCGAAAGTATGAGCCTGACGAGAGCAAATCCTAGACCTATCCCAGACCTAACATGCGTTATCCTCTAAAATATTTATCAAGACCAGGTTTAATTGATTGCTTCAGTGTGGTCCCACATTACTACGTGATCCAAACCAGAAAAAACCCAGGATCCGTTCAACAGGTATGTGAAGAATGCGAAAGAATGAGTCTGATGAGTGAAAATCCCAGGGCTAACCTAGACCTAACATGCAGTATCCTCTAAAATATTGATCCAAACCAGGTTTGGTGGACTGTTTTAGTGTGGTACCACTTTACTACGTGATCCAAAGCAGAAAAAACCCTCGATCCGTTCAACAGGTATGTGAAGAATGCGAAAGAATGATTCTGATGAGTGAAAGTGCCAGGGCTAACCTAGCCCTAACATGCGTTATCCGCTAAAATATTTATCAAGACCAGGTTTATTTGAATGTTTCAGTGTGGTACCACATTACTACGTGACTCAAACCAGAAAAAACCCAGGATCTGTTCAACAAGTATGTGAAAAACGCGAAAGTATGAGCCTGATGAGGGCAAATCCCAGATCTATCCCAGGCCAAACTTGCGTTATCCTCTAAAATATTGATCGAAACCAGGTTTAATCGACTGTTTCAGTGTGGTGCCACATTGCTACGTGATCCAAACCAGAAAAAACCCAGGATCAGATCAACAAGTATGTGAAAAACGCGAAAGTATGAGCCTGATGAGGGCGAATCCCAGACCTATCCCAGACCTAACTTGCGTTATCCTCTAAAATATTGATCGAAACCAGGTTTAATTGACTGTTTCAGCGTGGTACCACATTACTACGTGAAACAATCCAGAAAAAGCCCAGGATCTAGCCATGAAGTATGAGAAATATGCGAAAGTATGAGCCTGATGAGGGCAAATCCTAGACCTAACCCAAACCTAACATGCGTTATCCTCTAAAATATTGATCCAAACCGGGTTTAATGGATTGCTTCAGTGTGGTACCACTTTACTACGTGATCCAAAGCGGAAAAAACCCTCGATCAGGTCAACGTGTATGTTAAAACTGCGAAAGTATGACCCTGATGAGGGCAAATCCCAGGCCTAACCTAGACCTAACATGCGTTGTCCTCTAAAATATTGATGGAAACCAGGTTTAATTGACTGTTTCAGTGTTGTACTTCATTACTGCGTGATGCAATCCAGAAAAAGCCCAGGATCTAGCCATGAAGTATGAGAAATATGCGAAAGTATGAGCCTGATGAGGGCAAATCCTAGAACTAACCCAAACCTAACATGCGTTATCCTCTAAAATATTGATCCAAACCGGGTTTAATGGACTGCTTCAGTGTGGTACCACTTTACTACGTGATCCAAAGCGGAAAAAACCCTCGATCAGGTCAACATGTATGTTAAAACTGCGAAAGTATGACCCTGATGAGGGCAAATCCCAGGCCTAACCTAGACCTAACATGCGTTGTCCTGTAAAATATTGATGGAAACCAGGTTTAATTGACTGTTTCAGTGTTGTACTTCATTACTACGTGATGCGATCCAGAAAAAGCCCAGGATCTAGACATCAAGTATGAGAAATATGCGAAAGAATGAGCCAGATGAGAGCAAATCCCAGACCTAACCTAGACCTAACATGAATTACTCTCTAAAGTATTGATCGAAACCAGGTTTAATTGACTGTGTCAGTGTGGTACCACATTACTACGTGATCCAAACCAGTAAAAACCCAGGATCCGATCAACAAGTATGTGAAGAATGCGAAAGTATGAGTCTGATGAGTGAAAATCGCAGACCTAACCTAGACCTAACATGCGTTATTCTCTAAAATATTGATCCAAACCAGGTTTAATGGACTGTTTCAGTGTGGTACCACCTTACTACGTGATCCAAAGCAGAAAAAACCCTCGATGAGGTCAACATGCATGTTAAAACTGCGAAAGTATGACCCTGATGAGGGCAAATCCCAGGCCTTACCTAGACCTAACATGCGTTGTCCTCTAAAATATTGATGGAAACCAGGTTTAATGGACTGTTTCAGTGTGGTACCACTTTACTACGTGATCCAAAGCAGAAAAAACCCTCGATCACGTCAACATGTATGTTAAAACTGCGAAAGAATGAGCCTGATGAGAGCAAACACCAGACCTAACCTAGACCTAACATGAATTATTCTCTAAAATATTGATCAAAACCAGGTTTAATCGACTGTTTCAGTGTGGTACCACACTACTACTTGACCCAAACCGGAAAAAACCCATGATCCGTTCAACAAGTATGTGATGAATGCGAAAGTATGAGTCTGATGAGGGAAAATCCCCGGCCTAACCTAGACCTAACATGCGTTATCCTCAAAAATATTGATCGAAACCAGGTTTAATGGACTGTTTCAGTGTGGTACCACTTTACTACGTGATCCAAAGCAGAAAAAACACTCGATCAGGTCAACATGTATGTTAGAACTGCGAAAGTATGACCCTGATGAGGGCAAATCCCAGACCTATCCCAGACCTAACTTGCGTTGTCCTCTAAGATATTGATGGAAACCAGGTTTAATTGACTGTTTCAGTGTTGTACTTCATTACTACGTGATGCAATCCAGAAAAAGCCCAGGATCTAGCCATCAAGTATGAGAAATATGCGAAAGAATGAGCCTCATGAGGGCAAATCCCAGGCCTATCCCAGACCTAACTTGCGTTATCCTCTAAAATATTGAACGAAACCAGGTTTAATTGACTGCTTCAGCGTGGTACCACATTACTACGTGGTACAATCCAGAAACAGCCCAGGATCTAGCCATGAAGTATGAGAAATATGCGAAAGTATGAGCCTGATGAGGGCAAATCCTAGACCTAACCCAAACCTAACATGCGTTATCCTCTAAAATATTTATCAAGACCACGTTTAATTGAATGTTCCAGTGTGGTACCACATTACTACGTGAACCAAACCAGAAAAAAACCAGGATCCATTCAACAAGTATGTGAGGAATGCGAAAGTATGAGTCTGATGAGGGCTAATCCCAGACCTATCCCAGACCTAACTTGCGTTGTCCTCTAAGATATTGATGGAAACCAGGTTTAATTGACTGTTTCAGTGTTGTACTTCATTACTACGTGATGCAATCCAGAAAAAGCCCAGGATCTAGCCATCAAGTATGAGAAATATGCGAAAGAATGAGCCTGATGAGAGCAAATCCCACACCTAACCTAGACCAAACATGAATTATTCTCTAAAATATTGATCGAATCCAGGTTTAATTGACTATTTCAGTGTGGTCCCACATTACTACGTGATCCAAACCAGAAAAAACCCAGGATCCGTTCAACAAGTATGTGAAGAATGCGAAAGTATGAGTCTGATGAGTGAAAATCCCAGGCCTAACCTAGACCTAACACGCGTTATCCTCAAAAATATTGATCGAAACCTGGTTTAATCTGCTGTTTCAGTGTGGTACCACATTACTATGTGATCCAAACCTGAAAATAACCCAGGATCTGTTCAACGAGTATGTGAAGTGTGCGAAAGTATGAGTCTGTTGAGGTCAAATCCCAGACCTATCCCAGACTTAACTTGCGTTATCCTCTAAAATATTGATCGAAACCGGGTTTAATCGACTGTCTCAGTGTGGTACCACATTAATACGTGATCCAAACCAGAAAAAACCCAGGATCAGTTCAACAAGTATGTGAAAAACGCGAAAGTATGAGCCTGATGAGGGCGAATCCCAGACCTATCCCAGACCTAACTTGCGTTATCCTCTAAAATATTGATCGAAACCAGGTTTAATTGACTGTTTCAGCGTGGTACCACATTACTACGTGATACAATCCGGAAACAGCCCAGGATCTTGCCATGAAGTATGAGAAATATGCGAATGTATGAGCCTGATGAGGGCAAATCCTAGACCTAACCCAAACCTAACATGCGTTATCCTCTAAAATATTGATCCAAACCAGGTTTAATGGACTGTTCCAGGGTGGTACCACTTTACTACGTGATCCAAAGCATTAAGAACCCTCCATCAGGTCAACATGTATGTTAAAACTGCGAAAGTATGACCCTGATGAGGGCAAATCCCAGGCCTTACCTAGACCTAACATGCGTTGTCCTCTAAAATATTGATGGAAACCAGGTTTAATTGACTGTTTCAGTGTTGTACTTCATTACTACGTGATGCAATCCAGAAAAAGCCCAGGATCTAGCATTCAAGTATCAGAAATATGCGAAAGAATGAGCCTGATGAGGGCAAATCCCAGACCTAACCTAGACCTGACATGAATTATTCTCTAAAATATTGATCAAAACCAGGTTTAATTGACTGTTTCAGTGTGGTACCACATTACTACCTGATCCAATCCAGAAATAGCCCAGGATCCAGCCATGAAGTATGAGAAATATGCGAAAGTATGAGCCTGATGGGGGCAAATCCTAGACCTAACCCAGACCTAACATGCGTTATCCTCTAAAATATTTATCTAGACCAGGTTTAATTGAATGTTTCAGTGTGGTACCACATTACTATGTGATCCAAACCAGTAAAAACCCAGGATCCGTTCAACGAGTATGTGAAGAATGCGAAAGTACGAGTCTGCTGAGTGAAAATCCCCGGCCTAACCTAGACCTAACATGCGTCATCCTCAAAAATATTGATCGAAACCAGGTTTAATAGACTGTTTCAGTGTGGTACCACACTACTACGTGACCCAAACCGGAAAAACCCAGGATCTGTTGAACAAGTATGTGATAAACGCGAAAGTATGAGCCTGACGAGGGCAAATCCCAGACCTATCCCAGACCTAAGTTGCGTTATCCTCAAAAATATTGATCGAAACCTGGTTTAATCGACTGTTTCAGTGTGGTACCACATTACTACGTGATCCAATCCAGAAATAGCCCAGGATCTAGCCATGACGTATTTGAAATATGCGAAAGTATGGGCCTGACGAGGGCAAATCCTAGACCTAACGAAGACCTAACATGCTTTATCCTCTAAAATATTTATCAAGACCAGGTTTATTTGATTACTTCAGTGTGGTCCCTCATTACTACGTAATCCAAACCAGAAAAAACCCAGGATCCGTTCAACAAGTATGTGAAGAATACGAAAGTATGAGTCTGATGAGTGAAAATCCCAGGCCTAACCTAGACCTAACATGCGTTATCCTCAAAAATATTGATCCAAACAAGGTTTAATGGACTGTTTCAGTGTGGTACCACACTACTACGTGATCCAAACTAGAAAAAACACAGGATCTGTTCAACAAGTATGTGAAAAACGCGAAAGTATGAGCCTGATGAGGGCAAATCCCAGACTTATCCCAGACCTAACTTGCGTTGTCCACTAAGATATTGATGGAAACCAGGTTTAATTGACTGCTTCAGTGTTGTACTTCATTACTGCGTGATGCAATCCAGGAAAAGCCCAGGATCTAGCCATCAAGTATGAGAAATATGCGAAGGTATGAGCCTGATGAGGGCGAATCCCAGACCTATCCCAGACCTAACTTGCGTTATCCTCTAAAATATTCATCGAAATCAGGCTTAATTGACTGTTTCAGCGTGGTACCACATTACTACGTGAGACAATCCAGAAACAGCCCAGGATCTAGCCATGAAGTATGAGAAATATGCGAAAGTATCAGCCTGATGAGGGCATATCCTAGACCTAACCCAAACCTAACATGCGTTATCCTCTAAAATATTTATCAAGACCAGGTTTAATTGAATGTTCCAGTGTGGTACCACATTACTACGTGAACCAAACCAGAAAAAACACAGGATCCGTTCAACAAGTATGTGAAGAATGCGAAAGTATGAGTCTGACGAGTGAAAATCCCTGACCTAACCTAGACCAAACTTGCGTTATCCTCTAAAATATTGATCCAAACCAGTTTTAATGGACTGTTTCAGTGTGGTCCCACATTACTACGTGATCCAAGCCAGAAAAAACCCAGGATCTGCTCAAAAAGTGTGTGAAAAACGCGAAAGTATGAGCCTGATGAGGGCGAATCCCAGACCTATCCCAGACCTAACTTGCGTTATCCTCTAAAATATTGATCGAAACCAGTTTTAATTGACTGTTTCAGCGTGGTACCACATTACTACGTGAGACAATCCAGAAACAGCCCAGGATCTAGCCATCAAGTATGAGAAATATGCGAAAGAATGAGCCTGATGAGAGCAAATCCCAGACCTAACCTAGACATAACATGAATTATTCTCTAAAATATTGATCATGACCAGGTTTAATCGACTGTTTCAGTGTGGTACCACACTACTACGTGACCCAAACAGGAAAAAACCCAGGATCCGTTCAACAAGTATGTGAAGAATGCGAAAGTATGAGCCTGATGAGGGCAAATCCCAGACCTAACCCAGACCTAACATGCGTTATCCTCTAAAATATTTATCAAGATCAGGTTTAATTGATTGTTTCAGTGTGGTACCACATTGCTACGTGATCCAAACCAGAAAAAACCGAGGACCAGTTCAACAAGTATGTGAAAAACGCGAAAGTATGAGCCTGATGAGGGCAAATCCCAGACCTATCCCAGACCAAACTTGCGTTATCCTCTAAAATATTGATCGAAACCAGTTTTAATTGACTGTTTCAGCGTGGTACCACATTACTACGTGATACAATCCTGAAACAGCCCAGGATCTAGCCATGAAGTATGAGAAATATGCGAAAGTATGAGCCTGATGAGTGCAAATCCTAGACCTAACCCAAACCTAACATGCGTTATCCTCTAAAATATTGATCCAAACCAGGTTTAATGGTCTGCTTCAGTGCGGTACCACTTCACTACGTGATCCAAAGCAGAAAAAACCCTCGATCAGGTCAACATGTATGTTAAAACTGCGGAAGTATGACCCTGATGAGGGCAAATCCCAGGCCTAGCCTAGGCCTAACATGCGTTATCTTCTAAAATATTGAGCGAAACCAGGTTTAATTGACTGTTTCAGTGTGGTACCACACTACTACGTGATACAATCCAGAAATAGCCCAGGATCTAGCCATGAAGTATGAGAAAAATGCGAAAGTATGAGCCTGATGAGTGAAAATCCCAGACCTAACCTAGACCTAACATGCGTTTTCCTCTAAAATATTGATGGAAACCAGGTTTAATTGACTGTTTCAGTGTGGTACCACATTACCACGTGATCCAATCCAGAAATAGCCCAGGATCCAGGCAAGAAGTATGAGAAATATGCGAAAGTATGAGCCTGATGGGGGCAAATCCTAGACCTAACCCAAACCTAACATGCGTTATCCTCTAAAATATTTATCAAGACCAGGTTTAATTGACTGTTTCAGTGTTGTACTTCATTACTACGTGATGCAATCCAGAAAAAGCCCAGGATCAAGCCATCTAGTATGAGAAATATGCGAAAGAATGAGCCTGATGAGAGCAAATCCCAGACCTAACCTAGACCTAACATGAAATATTCTCTAAAACATTGATCGAAACCAGGTTTAATTGACTGCTCTAGTGTGGTCCCACATTACTACCTGATCCAAACCAGGAAAAACCCAGGATCCGTTCAACAAGTATGTGAAGAATGCGAAAATATGTGTCTGATGAGTGAAAATCCCAGGCCCAACCTAGACCTAACATGCGTTATCCTCTAAAATATTGTTCCAAACCAGGTTTAATGGTCTGGTTCAGTGCGGTACCACTTCACTACCTGATCCAAAGCAGAAAAAACCCTCGATCAGGCCAACATGTATGTTAAAACTGCGGAAGTATGACCCTGATGAGGGCAAATCCCAGGCCTAGCCTAGGCCTAACATGCGTTATCTTCTAAAATATTTATCATGACCAGGTTTAATTGATTGTTTCAGTGTGGTCCCACATTACTTCGTGATCCAAACCAGAAAATACCCAGGATCCGTTCAACAAGTATGTGAAGAATGCGAAAGTATGAGTCTGATGAGAGAAAATCCCTGGGCTAACCTAGACCTAACATGCGTTGTCCTCTAAAATATTGATGGAAACCAGGCTTAATTGACTGTTTCAGTGTTGCACTTCATTACAACGTGATGCAATCCAGACAAAGCCCAGGATCTAGCCATCAAGTATGAGAAATATGCGAAAGTATCAGCCCGATGAGGGCAAATCCTAGACCTAACCCAGACCTAACATGCGTTATCCTCAAAAATATTGATCGAAACCAGGTTTAATCGACTGTTTCAGTGTGGTACCACACTACTACGTGACCCAAACCGGAAAAACCCAGGATCTGTTGGACAAGTATGTGAAAAACGCGAAAGTATGAGCCTGACGAGGGCAAATCCCAGACCTATCCCAGACCTAAGTTGCGTTATCCTCAAAAATATTGATCGAAACCTGGTTTAATCGACTGTTTCAGTGTGGTACCACATTACTACGTGATCCAATCCAGAAATAGCCCAGGATCTAGCCATGAGGTATGAGAAATATGCGAAAGTATGAGCCTGACGATGGCAAATCCTAGACCTAACGAAGACCTAACATGCTTTATCCTCTAAAATATTTATCAAGACCAGGTTTATTTGATTGTTTCAGTGTGGTCCCTCATTACTACGTAATCCAAACCAGAAAAAACCCAGGATCCGTTCAACAAGTACGTGAAGAATGCGAAGGTATGAGTCTGATGAGTGAAAATCCCAGGCCTAACCTAGACCTAACATGCGTCATCCTCAAAAATATTGATCGAAACCTGGTTTAATCGACTGTTTCAGTGTGGTACCACATTACTATGTGATCCAAACCAGAAAATAACCCAGGATCTGTTCAACGAGTATGTGAAGTGTGCGAAAGTATGAGTCTGATGAGGGCAAATCCCAGGCCTAACCTAGACCTAACATGCGTTATCCTCTAAAATATTGATCCAAACCAGGTTTAATGGACTGTTTCAGTGTGGTACCACTTTACTACGTGATCCCAAGCAGAAAAAACCCTCGTTCACGTCAACATGTATGTTAAAGCTGCGAAAGTATGACCCTGATGGGGGCAAATCCCAGGCCTAACCTAGACCTAACATGCATTGTCCTCTAAAATATTGATGGAAACCAGGTTGAGTTGACTGTTTCAGTGTTGTACTTCATTACTACGTGATGCAAACCGGAAAAAGCCCAGGATCTAGCCATCAAGTGTGAGAAATATGCGAAAGAATGAGCCTGATGAGAGCAAATCCCAGACCTAACCTAGACCTGACATGAATTATTCTCTAAAATATTGATCAAAACCAGGTTTAATTGACTGTTTCAGTGTGGTACCACATTACTACGTGATCCAAACCAGAAATAGCCCAGGATCCAGCCATGAAGTATGAGAAATATACGAAAGTATGAGCCTGATGTGGGCAAATCCTAGTCCTAACCCAGACCTAACATGCGTTATCCTCTAAAATATTTATCAAGACCAGGTTTAATGGACTGTTTCGGTGTTGTACTTCATTACTACGTGATGCAATCCAGAAAAAGCCCAGGATCTAGCCATCATGTATGAGAAACATGCGAAAGAATGAGCCTGATGAGAGCAAATCCCAGACCTAACCTAGACATAACATGAATTATTCTCTAAAATATTGATCATGGCCAGGTTTAATTGATTGTTTCAGTGTGGTCCCACATTACTACGTGATCCAAACCAGAAAAAACCCAGGATCCGTTCAACAAGTATGTGAAGAATGCGAAAGTATGAGCCTAATGAGGGCAAATCCCAGACCTATCCCAGACCAAACTTGCGTTATCCTCTAAAATATTGATCGAAACCAAGGTTAACCGACTGCTTCAGTGTGGTACCACATTGCTACGTGATCCAAACCAGAAAAAACCGAGGACCAGTTCAACAAGTATGTGAAAATCGCGAAAGTATGAGCCTGATGCGGGTAAATCCCAGACCTATCCCAGACCAAACTTGCGTTATCCTCTAAAATATTGATCGAAACCAGTTTTAATTGACTGTTTCAGCGTGGTACCACATTACTACGTGATACAATCCTGAAACAGCCCAGGATCTAGCCATGAAGTATGAGAAATATGCGAAAGTATGAGCCTGATAAGTGCAAATCCTAGACCTAACCCAAACCAAACATGCGTTATCCTCTAAAATATTGATCCAAACCAGGTTTAATGGTCTGCTTCAGTGCGGTACCACTTCACTACGTGATCCAAAGCAGAAAAAACCCTCGATCAGGTCAACATGTATGTTAAAACTGCGGAAGTATGATCCTGATGAGGGCATATCCCAGGCCTAACCTAGACCTAACATGCGTTTTCCTCTAAAACATTGATGGAAACCAGGTTTAATTGACTGTTTCAGTGTGGTACCACATTACCACGTGATCCAATCCAGAAATAGCCCAGGATCCAGCCATGAAGTATGAGAAATATGCGAAAGTATGAGCCTGATGGGGGCAAATCCTAGACCTAACCCAAGCCTAACATGCGTTATCCTCTAAAATATTTATCAAGACCAGGTTTAATTGACTGTTTCAGTGTTGTACTTCATTACTACGTGATGCAATCCAGAAAAAGCCCAGGATCTAGCCATCAAGTATGAGAAATATGCGAAAGAATGAGCCTGATGAGAGCAAATCCCAGACCTAACCTAGACCTAACATGAAATAGTCTCCAAAACATTGATCGAAACAAGGCTTAATTGACTGTTTCAGCGTGGTACCACATTACTACGTGATACAATCCAGAAACAGCCCAGGATCTAGCCGTGAAGTATGAGAAATATGCGAAAGTATCAGCCTGATGAGGGCAAATCCTAGACCTAACCCAAACCTAACATGCGTTATCCTCTAAATTATTTATCAAGACCAGGTTTAATTGAATGTTCCAGTGTGGTACCACATTACTACCTGATCCAAACCAGGAAAAACCCAGGATCCGTTCAACAAGTATGTGAAGAATGCGAAAATATGTGTCTGATGAGTGAAAATCCCAGGCCCAACCTAGACCTAACATGCGTTATCCTCTCAAATATTGATCCAAACCAGGATTAATGGTCTGCTTCAGTGCGGTACCACTTCACTACGTGATCCAAAGCAGAAAAAACCCTCGATCAGGCCAACATGTATGTTAAAACTGCGAAAGTATGACCCTGATGAGGGCAAATCCCAGGCCTAACCTAGGCCTAACATGAGTTATCTTCTAAAATACTGAGCGAAACCAGGTTTAATTGACTGTTTCAGTGTGGTACCACATTACTACGTGATACAATCCAGAAATAGCCCAGGATCTAGCCATGAAGTATGAGAAAAATGCGAAAGTATGAGCCTGATGAGTGAAAATCCCAGACCTAACCTAGACCTAACATGCGTTATCCTCAAAAATATTGATCGAAACCAGGTTTAATCGACTGTTTCAGTGTGGTACCACACTACTACGTGACCCAAACAGGAAAAAACCCAGGATCTGTTCAACAACTATGTGAAAAACGCGAAAGTATGAGCCTGATGAGGGCAAATCCCAGACCTATCCCAGACCTAACTTGCGTTATCCTCAAAAATATTGATAGAAACCTGGTTTAATCGACTGTTTCAGTGTGGTACCACATTACTACGTGATCCAATCCATAAATAGCCCAGGATCTAGCCATGAAGTATGAGAAATATGCGAAAGTATGAGCCTGATGAGGGCGAATCCCAGACCTATCCCAGACCTAACATGCGTTATCCTCTAAAATATTAATCGAAACCAGGTTTAATCGACTGTTTCAGTGTGGTACCACATTACTACGTGATCCAAACAAGAAAAAAACCCAGGATCTTGTCAACGAGTATGTAAAGTGTGCGAAAGTATGTGTCTGATGAGGGCTAATCCCAGATCTAACCTAGACCTAACTTGCGTTATCCTCTAAAATAGTGATCGAAACCAGGTTTAATTGACTGTTTTAGTTGTGGTACCACTTTACTACGAGATCCAAAGCAGAAAAAACACTCGATCAGGTCAACATGCATGTTAAAACTGCGAAAGTATGACCCTGATGAGGGCAAATCCCAGGCCTAACCTAGGCCTAACATGCGTTATCTTCTAAAATATTGAGCGAAACCAGGTTTAATTGACTGTTTCAGTGTGGTACCACATTACTACGTGATACAATCCAGAAATAGCCCAGGATCTAGCCATGAAGTATGAGAAAAATGCGAAAGTATGAGCCTGATGAGTGAAAATCCCAGACCTAACTTAGACCTAACATGCGTTATCCTCAAAAATATTGATCGAAACTAGGTTTAATCGACTGTTTCAGTGTGGTACCACACTACTACGTGACCCAAACAGGAAAAAACCCAGGATCTGTTCAACAAGTATGTGAAAAACGCGAAAGTATGAGCCTGATGAGGGCAAATCCCAGACCTATCCCAGACCTAACTTGCGTTATCCTCAAAAATATTGATAGAAACCTGGTTTAATCGACTGTTTCAGTGTGGTACCACATTACTACGTGATCCAATCCAGAAATAGCCCAGGATCTAGCCATGAAGTATGAGAAATATGCGAAAGTATGAGCCTGATGAGGGCGAATCCCAGACCTATCCCAGACCTATCATGCGTTATCCTCTAAAATATTAATCGAAACCAGGTTTAATCGACTGTTTCAGTGTGGTACCACTTCACTACGTGATCCAAAGCAGAAAAAACCCTCGATCAGGCCAACATGTATGTTAAAACTGCGAAAGTATGACCCTGATGAGGGCAAATCCCAGGCCTAACCTAGGCCTAACATGAGTTATCTTCTAAAATACTGAGCGAAACCAGGTTTAATTGACTGTTTCAGTGTGGTACCACATTACTACGTGATACAATCCAGAAATAGCCCAGGATCTAGCCATGAAGTATGAGAAAAATGCGAAAGTATGAGCCTGATGAGTGAAAATCCCAGACCTAACCTAGACCTAACATGCGTTATCCTCAAAAATATTGATCGAAACCAGGTTTAATCGACTGTTTCAGTGTGGTACCACACTACTACGTGACCCAAACAGGAAAAAACCCAGGATCTGTTCAACAACTATGTGAAAAACGCGAAAGTATGAGCCTGATGAGGGCAAATCCCAGACCTATCCCAGACCTAACTTGCGTTATCCTCAAAAATATTGATAGAAACCTGGTTTAATCGACTGTTTCAGTGTGGTACCACATTACTACGTGATCCAATCCAGAAATAGCCCAGGATCTAGCCATGAAGTATGAGAAATATGCGAAAGTATGAGCCTGATGAGGGCGAATCCCAGACCTATCCCAGACCTAACATGCGTTATCCTCTAAAATATTAATCGAAACCAGGTTTAATCGACTGTTTCAGTGTGGTACCACATTACTACGTGATCCAAACAAGAAAAAAACCCAGGATCTTGTCAACGAGTATGTAAAGTGTGCGAAAGTATGTGTCTGATGAGGGCTAATCCCAGATCTAACCTAGACCTAACATGAATTATTCTCTAAAATATTGATCGAAACCAGGTTTAATTGACTGTTTTAGTTGTGGTACCACTTTACTACGTGATCCAAAGCAGAAAAAACCCTCGATCAGGTCAACATGCATGTTAAAACTGCGAAAGCATGAGCCTGATGAGGGCTAATCCCAGACCTATCCCAGACCTAACTTGCGTTATCCTGTAAAATATTGAGCGAAACCAGGTTTAATTGACTGTTTCAGTGTGGTACCACATTACTACGTGATACAATCCAGAAATAGCCCAGGATCTAGCCATGAAGTATGAGAAAAATGCGAAAGTATGAGCCTGATGAGTGAAAATCCCAGACCTAACTTAGACCTAACATGCGTTATCCTCAAAAATATTGATCGAAACTAGGTTTAATCGACTGTTTCAGTGTGGTACCACACTACTACGTGACCCAAACAGGAAAAAACCCAGGATCTGTTCAACAAGTATGTGAAAAACGCGAAAGTATGAGCCTGATGAGGGCAAATCCCAGACCTATCCCAGACCTAACTTGCGTTATCCTCAAAAATATTGATAGAAACCTGGTTTAATCGACTGTTTCAGTGTGGTACCACATTACTACGTGATCCAATCCAGAAATAGCCCAGGATCTAGCCATGAAGTATGAGAAATATGCGAAAGTATGAGCCTGACGAGGGCAAATCCTAGACCAAACCCAGACCTAACATGCGTTATCCTCTAAAATATTTATCAAGACCAGGTTTAATTGAATGTTTCAGTGTGGTACCACATTACTACGTGATCCAAACCAGAAAAAACCCAGGATCCGTTCAACAAGTATGTGAAGAATGCGAATGTATGAGTCTGATCAGTGAAAATCTTAGACCTAACCCAGACCTAAGATGCGTTATCCTCTAAAATATTTATCCAGAACAGGTTTCATTGAATGCTTCAGTGTGGTACCACTTTACTACGTGATCCAATCCAGAAATAGCCCAGGATCTAGCCATGAAGTATGAGAAATATGCGATAGTAAGAGCCTGATGAGGGCAAATCCTAGACCTATCCCAGACCTAACTTGCGTTGTCCTCTAAAATATTGATGGAAACCAGGTTTCATTGACTGTTTCAGTATGGTACTACATTACTACGTGATGCAATCCAGATAAAGCCCAGGATCCGTTCAACAAGTATGAAGAAAGCGAAAGTATGAGTCTGATGAGGGCTAATCCCAGACCTATCCCAGACCTAACATGCGTTATCCTCAAAAATATTGATCGAAACCAGGTTTAATCGACTGTTTCAGTGTGGAACCACATTACTACGTGATCCAAACCAGAAAAAACCCAGGATCCGTTCAACAAGTATGTGAAGAATGCGAATGTATGAGTCTGATCAGTGAAAATCTCAGGCCTTACCTAGACCTAACTTGCGTTGTCCTCTAAAATATTGATGGAAACCAGGTTTCATTGACTGTTTCAGTGTGGTACTACATTACTACGTGATGCAATCCAGAAAAAGCTCAGGATCTAGCCATCAAGTATGAGAAATATGCGAAAGAATGAGCCTGATGAGAGCAAATCCCAGACCTATCCCAGACCTAACTTGCGTTATCCTCCAAAATATTGATCGAAACCTGGTTTAATTGACTGTTTTAGTGTGGTACCACATTACTACGTGATCCATACCAGAAAAAACCCAGGATCTGTTCAACAAGTATGTGAAAAACGCGAAACTGTGAGCCTGATGAGGGCAAATCTTAGACCTAACCCAGACCTAAGATGCGTTATCCTCTAAAATATTGATCGGAGCCAAGTCTAATCGACTGTTTCAATGTGGTACCACATTACTATGTGATCCAAACCAGAAAATAACCCAGGATCTGTTCAACGAGTATGTGAAGTGTGCGAAAGTATGAGTCTGATGAGGGCAAATCCCAGACCTATCCCAGACCTAACATGCGTTATCCTCTAAAATATTTATCAAGACCAGGTTTAATTGATTGTTTCAGTGTGGACCCACATTACTACGTGATCCAAACCAGAAAAAACCCAGGATCCGTTCAACAAGTATGTGAAGAATGCGAAAGTATGAGTCTGATGAGTGAAAATCCCAGGCCTAACCTAGACCTAACATGCGTTATCCTCAAAAATATTGATCGAAACCTGGTTTAAACGACTGTTTCAGTGTGGTACCACATTACTATGTGATCCAAACCAGAAAATAACCCAGGATCTGTTCAACGAGTATGTGAAGTGTGCGAAAGTATGAGTCTGATGAGGGCAAATCCCAGACCTATCCCAGACCTAACACGCGTTATCCTCTAAAATATTTATCAAGACCAGGTTTAATTGATTGTTTCAGTGTGGACCCACATAACTACGTGATCCAAACCAGAAAAAACCCAGGATCCGTTCAACAAGTATGTGAAGAATGCGAATGTATGAGTCTGATCAGTGAAAATCTCAGGCCTTACCTAGACCTAACTTGCGTTGTCCTCTAAAATATTGATGGAAACCAGGTTTCATTGACTGTTTCAGTGTGGTACTACATTACTACGTGATGCAATCCAGAAAAAGCTCAGGATCTAGCCATCAAGTATGAGAAATATGCGAAAGAATGAGCCTGATGAGAGCAAATCCCAGACCTATCCCAGACCTAACTTGCGTTATCCTCCAAAATATTTATCAAGGCCAGGTTTAATTGAATGTTTCAGTGTGGTACCACATTACTACGTGATCCAAACAAGAAAAAACCAAGGATCCGTTCAACAAGTATGTGAAGAATGCGAAAGTATGAGTCTGATGAGTGAAAATCCCAGGCCTGACCTAGACCTAACATGAATTATTCTCTAAAATATTCATCGAAACCAGGTTTAATCGACTGTTTCAGTGTGGTACCACATTACTATGTGATCCAAACCAGAAAATAACCCAGGATCTGTTCAACAAGTATGTGAATTGTGCGAAAGTATGAGTCTGATGAGGTCAAATCCCAGACCAATCCCAGACTTAACTTGCGTTATCCTCTAAAATATTGATCGGAACCAGGTTTAATCGACTGTTTCAGCGTGGAACCACATTACTACGTGATACAATCCAGGAACAGCCCAGGATCTAGCCATCAAGTATGAGAAATATGCGAAAGAATGAGCCTGATGAGAGCAATTCCCAGACCAAACCTAGACCTAACATGAATTATTCTCTAAAATATTCATCGAAACCAGGTTTAATCGACTGTTTCAGTGTGGTACCACATTACTATGTGATCCAAACCAGAAAATAACCCAGGATCTGTTCAACGAGTATGTGAAGTGTGCGAAAGTATGAGTCTGATGAGGTCAAATCCCAGATCAATCCCAGACTTAACTTGCGTTATCCTCTAAGATATTGATCGAAACCAGGTTTAATCGACTGTTTCAGTGTGGTACCACATTACTACGTGATCCAAACCAGAAAAACCCCAGGATCCGTTCAACAAGTATGTGAAGAATGCGAAAGTATGAGTCTGATGAGTGAAAATCCCAGGCCTGACCTAGACCTAACATGCGTTATCCTCTAAAATATTGATCCAAACCAGGTTTAATGGACTGTTTCAGTGTGGTACCACACTACTACGTGATCCAAACCAGAGAAAACCCAGGATCTGTTCAACAAGTATGTGAAAAACGCGAAAGTATGAGCCTGATGAGGGCAAATCCCAGACCTATCCCAGACCTAACTTGCGTTGTCCTCTAAGATATTGATGGAAACCAGGTTTAATTGACTGTTTCAGTGTTGTACTTCATTACTACGTGATGCAATCCAGAAAAAGCCCAGGATCTAGCCATCAAGTATGAGAAATATGCGAAAGAACGAGCCTGATGAGAGCAAATCCCAGACCTAACCTAGACCTAACATGCGTTATCCTCTAAACAATTGATCCAAACCAGGTTTAATGGACTGTTTCAGTGTGGTACCACACTACTACGTGTTACAAACCAGAAAAAAACCCAGGATCTGTTCAACAAGTATGAGAAGAATGCGAAAGTATGAGTCTGATGAGTGAAAATCCCAGGGCTAACCTAGACCTAACATGCGTTATCCTCTAAACAATTGATCCAAACCAGGTTTAATGGACTGTTTCAGTGTGGTACCACTTTACTACGTGATCCAAAGCAGAAAAAACCCTCGATCAGGTCAACATGTATGTTAAAACTGCGAAAGTATGACCCTGATCAGGGCAAATCCCAGGCCTAACCTAGACCTAACATGCGCTGTCCTCTAAAATATTGATGGAAACCAGGTTTAATTGACTGTTTCAGTGTTGTACTTCATTACTACGTGATCCACTCCAGAAAAAACCCAGGATCTGTTCAACGAGTATGTGAAGTGTGCGTAGGTATGAGTCTGATGAGGGCAAATCCCAGACCTATCCCAGACCTAACTTGCGTTATCCACTAAAATATTGATCGAAACCAGGTTTAACCGACTGTTTCAGTGTGGAACCACATTACTACGTGATCCAGACCAGAAAAAACCCAGTTTCAGTTCAACAAGTATGTGAAGAATGCGAAAGTATGAGTCTGATGAGTGAAAATCCCAGGCCTAACCTAGACCTAACATGCGTTGTCCTCAAAAATAGTGATCGAAACCTGGTTTAATCGACTGTTTCAGTGTGGTACCACATTACTATGTGATCCAAACCAGAAAATAACCCAGGATCTGTTCAACGAGTATGTGAAGTGTGCGAAAGTATGAGTCTGATGAGGGCAAATCCCAGACCTATCCCAGACCTAACATGCGTTATCCTCTAAAATATTTATCAAGACCAGGTTTAATTGATTGTTTCAGTGTGGACCCACATAACTACGTGATCCAAACCAGAAAAAACCCAAGATCCGTTCAACAAGTATGTGAAGAATGCGAATGTATGAGTCTGATCAGTAAAAATCTCAGACCTTACCTAGACCTAACTTGCGTTGTCCTCTAAAATATTGATGGAAACCAGGTTTCATTGACTGTTTCAGTGTGGTACTACATTACTACGTGATGCAATCCAGAAAAAGCTCAGGATCTAGCCATCAAGTACGAGAGATATGCGAAAGAATGAGCCTGATGAGAGCAAATCCCAGACCTATCCCAGACCTAACTTGCGTTATCCTCCAAAATATTTATCAAGGCCAGGTTTAATTGAATGTTTCAGTGTGGTACCACATTACTATGTGATCCAAACCAGAAAATAATGCAGGATCCGTTCAACAAGTATGTGAAAAACGCGAAAGTATGAGCCTGATGAGGGCAAATCCCAGACCTGTCCCAGACCTAACTTGCGTTATCCTCTAAAATATTGATCGAAACCAAGTTTAATCGACTGGATCAGTGTGGAACCACATTACTACGTCATCCAAGCCAGAAAAAAACCCAGGATCATGTCAACGAGTATGTGAAGTGTGCGAAAGTATGAGTCTGATGAGGGCTAATCCCAGACCTATCCCAGACCTAGCTTGCGTGATCCTGTAAAATATTGATCGAAACCAGGTTTAATTGACTGTTTTAGTGTGGTACCACATTACTACGAGATACAATGCAGAAACAGCCCAGGATCTAGCCATGAAGTATGAGAAATATGCGAAAGTATGAGCCTGATGAGGGAAAATCCTAGACGTAACCCAGACCTAACATGCGTTATCCTCTAAAATATTTATCAACACCAGGTTTAATTGAATGTTTCAGTGTGGTACCACAATACTACGTGATCCAAACCACAAAAAACCCAGGATCTGTTCGACAAGTATGTGAGAAACGCGAAACTGTGAGCCTGATGAGGGCAAATCTTAGACCTAACCTTGACCTAACATGCGTTATCCTTTAAAATTTTTATCCAGACCAGGTTTCATTGAATGTTTCAGTGTGGTACCACTTTACTACGTGATCCAATCCAGAAATAGCCCAGGCTCTAGCCATGAAGTATGAGAAATATGCGAAAGTATGAGTCTGATGAGGGCTAATCCCAGACCTATCCCAGACCTAACTTGCGTTATCCTCTAAAATATTTATCCAGACCAGGTTTCATTGGATGTTTCAGTGTGGTACCACATTACTACGTGATCCAATCCAGAAAAAACAAAGGATCCGTTCAACAAGTATGTGAAGAATGCGAAAGTATGAGCCTGATGAGGGCAAATCCCAGACCTATCCCAGACCTAACATGCGTTATCCTCTAAAATATTGATCGAAACCTGGTTTAACCGACTGTTTCAGAGTGGTACCACATTGCTATGTGATCCAAACCAGAAAATAACCCAGGATCTGTTCAAGGAGTATGTGAAGTGTGCGAAAGTATGAGTCTGATGAGGTCAAATCCCAGACCAATCCCAGACTTAACTTGCGTTATCCTCTAAAATATTGATCGAAGCCAGGTTTAATCGACTGTTTCAGTGTGGTACCACATTACTACGTGATCCAAACCAGAAAAAACCCAGGATCAGTTCAACAAGTATGAGAAGAATGCGAAAGTATGAGTCTAATGAGTGAAAATCCGAGGTCTAACCTAGCCCTAACATGCGTTATCCTCTAAAATATTGATCCAAACCAGGTTTAATGGACTGTTTCAGTGTGGTACCACACTACTACGTGATACAAACCAGAAAAAACCCAGGATCTGTTCAACAAGTATGTGAAAAACGCGAAAGTATGAGCCTGATGAGGGCGAATCCCAGACCTATGCCAGACCTAACTTGCGTTATCCTCTAAAATATTGATCGAAACCAGGTTTAATTGACTGTTTCAGCGTGGTACCACATTACTACGTGATACAATCCAGAAACAGCCCAGGATCTAGCCATGAAGTATGAGATATATGCGAAAGTATGAGCCTGCTGAGTGCAAATCCTAGACCTAACCCAAGCCTAACATGCGTTATCCTCTAAAATATTTATCAAGACAAGGTTTAATTGATTGTTTCAGTGTGGTCCCACATTACAACATGATACAAACCAGAAAAAACCCAGGGTCAGTTCAACAAGTATGTGAAGAATGCGAAAGTATGAGTCTGATGAGGGCAAATCCCATACCTATCCCAGACCTAACATGCGTTATCCTCTAAAATATTTATCAAGACCAGGTTTAATTGATTGTTTCAGTGTGGACCCACATTCCTACGTGATCCAAACCAGAAAAAACCCAGCATCCGTTCAACAAGTATGTGAAGAATGCGAAAGTATGAGTCTGATGAGTGAAAATCCCAGGCCTGACCTAGACCTAACATGCGTTATCCTCTAAAATATTGAGCGAAACCAGGTTTAATGGACTGTTTCAGTGTGGTACCACACTACTACGGGATCCAAACCAGAAAAAACCCAGGATCTGTTCAACAAGTATGTGAAGTGTGCGAAACTATGAGTCTGATGAAGACAAATCCCAGACCAATCCCAGACTTACCTTGCGTTATCCTCTAAAATATTGATCGAAACCAGGTTTAATCGACTGTTTCAGCGTGGTACCACATTACTACGTGATACAATCCAGAAATAGCCCAGGATCTAGCCATGATGTATGAGAAAGATGCGAAAGTATGAGCATGATGAGGGCAAATTCAAGAGCTGACCCAGACCTAACATGCGTTATCCTCTAAAATATTTATCAAGACCAGGTTTAATTGACTGTTTCAGTGTGGTCCCACATTACTACGTGATCCAAACCAGAAAAAACCCAGGATCCGTTCTACAAGTACGTGAAGAATGCGAAAGTATGAGTCTGATGAGTGAGAATCCCAGGCCTAACCTAGACCTAACATGCGTTATCCTCAAAAATATTGATCGAAACCTGGTTTAATCGACTGTTTCAGTGTGGTACCACATTACTATGTGATCCAAACCAGAAAGTAACCCAGGATCTGTTCAACGAGTATGTGAAGTGTGCGAAAGTATGAGTCTGATGAGGGCAAATCCCAGACCTATCCCAGACCTAACATGCGTTATCCTCTAAAATATTTATCAAGACCAGGTTTAATTGATTGTTTCAGTGTGGACCCACATTACTACGTCATACAATCCAGAAACAGCCCAGAATCTAGCCATCAAGTATGAGAAATATGCGAAAGAATGAGCCGGATGAGAGCAAATCCCAGACCTAACCTAGACCTAACATGAATTATTCTCTAAAATATTGATCGAAACCAGGTTTAATCGACTGTTTCAGTGTGGTACCACATTACTATGTGATCCAAACCAGAAAATAACCCAGGATCTGTTCAACGAGTATGTGAAGTGTGCGAAAGTATGAGTCTGATGAGGTCAAATCCCAGACCTATCCCAAACCTAACTATGCGTTATCCTCTAAAATATTGATCATAACCAGGTTTAATCGACTGTTTCAGTGTGGTACCACATTACTACCTGATCCAAACCAGAAAAAACCCAGGATCCGTTCAACAAGTATGTGAAGAATGCGAAAGTATGAGTCTGATGAGTGAAAATCCCAGGCCTAACCTAGTCCTAACATGCGTTATCCTCAAAAATATTGATCGAAACCTGGTTTAATCGACTGTTTCAGTGTGGTACCACATTACTATGTGATCCAAACCAGAAAATAACCCAGGATCTGTTCAACGAGTATGTGAAGTGTGCGAAAGTATGAGTCTGATGAGGTCAAATCCCAGACCAATCCCAGACTTAACTTGCGTTATCCTCTAAGATATTGATCGAAACCAGGTTTACTCGACTGTTTCAGTGTGGTACCACATTACTACGTGATCCAAACCAGAAAAACCCCAAGATCAGTTCAACATGTATGAGAAGAATGCGAAAGTATGAGTCTGATGAGTGAAAATCCCAGGGCTAACCTAGACCTAACATGCGTTATCCTCTAAACAATTGATCCAAACCAGGTTTAATGGACTGTTTCAGTGTGGTACCACACTACTACGTGATACAAACCAGAAAAAACCCAGGATCTGTTCAACAAGTATGAGAAGAATGCGAAAGTATGAGTCTGATGAGTGAAAATCACAGGGCTAACCTAGACCTAACATGCGTTATCCTCTAAACAATTGATCCAAACTAGGTTTAATGGACTGTTTCAGTGTGGTACCACTTTACTACGTGATCCAAAGCAGAAAAAACCCTCGATCAGGTCAACATGTATGTTAAAACTGCGAAAGTATGACCCTGATCAGGGCAAATCCCAGGCCTAACCTAGACCTAACATGCGCTGTCCTCTAAAATATTGATGGAAACCAGGTTTAATTGACTGTTTCAGTGTTGTACTTCATTACTACGTGATCCAATCCAGAAAAAGCCCAGGTTCTAGCCATCAAGTATGAGAAATATGCGAAAGAATGAGCCTGATGAGAGAAAATCCCAGACCTAACCTAGACCTAACATGAATTATTCTCTAAAATATTGGCCGAAACCAGGTTTAATTGACTGATTCAGTGTGGTCCCACATTACTACGTGATCTAAACCAGAAAAAACCCAGGATCCGTTCAACAAGTATGTGAAGAATGCGAAAGTATGAGTCTGATGTGTGAAAATCCCAGGCCTAACCTAGACCTAACATGCGTTATCCTCTAAAATATTGATCCAAACCAGGTTTAATGGACTGTTTCAGTGTGGTACCACACTACTACGTGATCCAAACCAGAGAAAACCCAGGATCTGTTCAACAAGTATGTGAAAAACGCGAAAGTATGAGCCTGATGAGGGCAAATCCCAGACCTATCCCAGACCTAACTTGCGTTGTCCTCTAAGATATTGATGGAAACCAGGTTTAATTGACTGTTTCAGTGTTGTACTTCATTACTACGTGATGCAATCCAGAAAAAGCCCAGGATCTAGCCATCAAGTATGAGAAATATGCGAAAGAACGAGCCTGATGAGAGCAAATCCCAGACCTAACCTAGACCTAACATGAATTATTCTCTAAAATATTGATCGAAACCAGGTTTAATCGACTGTTTCAGTGTGGTACCACATTACTATGTGATCCAAACCAGAAAATAACCCAGGATCTGTTCAACGAGTATGTGAAGTGTGCGAAAGTATGAGTCTGATGAGGTCGAATCCCAGACCTATCCCAAACCTAACTATGCGTTATCCTCTAAAATATTGATCATAACCAGGTTTAATCGACTGTTTCAGTGTGGTACCACATTACTACGTGATCCAAACCAGAGAAAACCCAGGATCAGTTCAACAAGTATGAGAAGAATGCGAAAGTATGAGTCTGATGAGTGAAAATCCCAGGGCTAACCTAGACCTAACATGCGTTATCCTCTAAACAATTGATCCAAACCAGGTTTAATGGACTGTTTCAGTGTGGTACCACACTACTACGTGTTACAAACCAGAAAAAAACCCAGGATCTGTTCAACAAGTATGAGAAGAATGCGAAAGTATGAGTCTGATGAGTGAAAATCCCAGGGCTAACCTAGACCTAACATGCGTTATCCTCTAAACAATTGATCCAAACCAGGTTTAATGGACTGTTTCAGTGTGGTACCACTTTACTACGTGATCCAAAGCAGAAAAAACCCTCGATCAGGTCAACATGTATGTTAAAACTGCGAAAGTATGACCCTGATCAGGGCAAATCCCAGGCCTAACCTAGACCTAACATGCGCTGTCCTCTAAAATATTGATGGAAACCAGGTTTAATTGACTGTTTCAGTGTTGTACTTCATTACTACGTGATCCACTCCAGAAAAAACCCAGGATCTGTTCAACGAGTATGTGAAGTGTGCGTAGGTATGAGTCTGATGAGGGCAAATCCCAGACCTATCCCAGACCTAACTTGCGATATCCACTAAAATATTGATCGAAACCAGGTTTAACCGACTGTTTCAGTGTGGAACCACATTACTACGTGATCCAAACCAGAAAAAACCCAGTTTCAGTTCAACAAGTATGTGAAGAATGCGAAAGTATGAGTCTGATGAGTGAAAATCCCAGGCCTAACCTAGACCTAACATGCGTTGTCCTCAAAAATAGTGATCGAAACCTGGTTTAATCGACTGTTTCAGTGTGGTACCACATTACTATGTGATCCAAACCAGAAAATAACCCAGGATCTGTTCAACGAGTATGTGAAGTGTGCGAAAGTATGAGTCTGATGAGGGCAAATCCCAGACCTATCCCAGACCTAACTTGCGTTATCCACTAAAATATTGATCGAAACCAGGTTTAACCGACTGTTTCAGTGTGGAACCACATTGCTACGTGATCCAAACCAGAAAAAAACCCAGTTTCAGTTCAACAAGTATGTGAAGAATGCGAAAGTATGAGTCTGATGAGTGAAAATCCCAGGCCTAACCTAGACCTAACATGCGTTGTCCTCAAAAATATTGATCGAAACCTGGTTTAATCGACAGTTTCAGTGTGGTACCACATTACTATGTGATCCAAACCAGAAAATAACCCAGGATCTGTTCAACGAGTATGTGAAGTGTGCGAAAGTATGAGTCTGATGAGGGCAAATCCCAGACCTATCCCAGACCTAACATGCGATATCCTCTAAAATATTTATCAAGACCAGGTTTAATTGATTGTTTCAGTGTGGACCCACATTACTACGTGATCCAAACCAGAAAAAACCCAGGATCCGTTCAACAAGTATGTGAAGAATGCGAAAGTATGAGTCTGATGAGTGAAAATCCCAGGCCTAACCTAGACCTAATATGCGTTATCCTCAAAAATATTGATCGAAACCTGGTTTAATCGACTGTTTCAGTGTGGTACCACATTACTATGTGATCCAAACCAGAAAATAACCCAGGATCTGTTCAACGAGTATGTGAAGTGTGCGAAAGTATGAGTCTGATGAGGGCAAATCCCAGACCTATCCCAGACCTAACACGCGTTATCCTCTAAAATATTTATCAAGACCAGGTTTAATTGATTGTTTCAGTGTGGACCCACATAACTACGTGATCCAAACCAGAAAAAACCCAGGATCCGTTCAACAAGTATGTGAAGAATGCGAATGTATGAGTCTGATCAGTGAAAATCTCAGGCCTTACCTAGACCTAACTTGCGTTGTCCTCTAAAATATTGATGGAAACCAGGTTTCATTGACTGTTTCAGTGTGGTACTACATTACTACGTGATGCAATCCAGAAAAAAACCCAGTTTCAGTTCAACAAGTATGTGAAGAATGCGAAAGTATGAGTCTGATGAGTGAAAATCCCAGGCCTAACCTAGACCTAACATGCGTTAACCTCCAAAATATTTATCAAGGCCAGGTTTAATTGAATGTTTCAGTGTGGTACCACATTACTATGTGATCCAAACCAGAAAATAATGCAGGATCTGTTCAACGAGTACGTGAAGTGTGCGAAAGTATGAGTCTGATGAGGGCAAATCCCAGACCTATCCCGGACCTAACATGCGTTATCCTCTAAAATATTTATCAAGACCAGGTTTAATTGATTGTTTCAGTGTGGACCCACATTACTACGTGAACCAAACCAGAAAAAAACCCAGGATCCGTTCAACAAGTATGTGAAAAACGCGAAAGTATGAGCCTGATGAGGGCAAATCCCAGACCTGTCCCAGACCTAACTTGCGTTATCCTCTAAAATATTGATCGAAGCCAAGTTTAATCGACTGTATCAGTGTGGAACCACATTACTACGTGATCCAAGCCAGAAAAAAACCCAGGATCTTGTCAACGAGTATGTGAAGTGTGCGAAAGTATGGGTCTGATGAGGGCTAATCCCAGACCTATCCCAGACCTAGCTTGCGTGATCCTGTAAGATATTGATCGAAACCAGGTTTAATTGACTGTTTTAGTGTGGTACCACATTACTACGTGATCCAAACCAGAAAATAATGCAGGATCTGTTCAACGAGTATGTGAAGTGTGCGAAAGTATGAGCCTGCTGAGGGCAAATCCTAGACCTAACCCAAACCTAACACGCGTTATCCTCTAAAATATTTATCAAGACCAGGTTTAATTGATTGTTTCATTGTGGACCCACATTACTACGTGATCCAAACCCGAAAAAACCCAGGATCCGTTCAACAAGTATGTGAAGAATGCGAAAGTATGAGTCTGATGAGTGAAAATCCCAGACCTATCCCAGACCTAACTTGCGTTGTCCTCTAAAATATTGAGCGAAACCAGGTTTAATGGACTGTTTCAGTGTGGTACCACAATACTACGGGATCCAAACCAGAAAATAACCCAGGATCTGTTCAACAAGTATGTGAATTGTGCGAAAGTATGAGTCTGATGAGGTCAAATCCCAGACCAATCCCAGACTTAACTTGCGTTATCCTCTAAAATATTGATCGGAACCAGGTTTAATCGACTGCTTCAGCGTGGTACCACATTACTACGTGATACAATCCAGGAACAGCCCAGGATCTAGCCATCAAGTATGAGAAATATGCGAAAGAATGAGCCTGATGAGAGCAAATCTCAGACCTAGCCTAGACCTAACATGAATTATTCTCTAAAATATTGATCGAAACCAGGTTTAATCGACTGTTTCAGTGTGGTACCACATTACTATGTGATCCAAACCAGAAAATAACCCAGGATCTGTTCAACGAGTATGTGAAGTGTGCGAAAGTATGAGTCTGATGAGGTCAAATCCCAGACCTATCCCAAACCTAACTATGCGTTATCCTCTAAAATATTGATCAAAACCACGTTTAATGGACTGTTTCAGTGTGGTACCACATTAGTACGTGATCCATACCAGAAAAAACCCAGCATCCGTTCAACAAGTATGTGAAGAATGCGAAAGTATGAGTCTGAAGGGTGAAAATCCCAGACCTAACCTAGACCTAACATGCGTTATCCTCTAAAATATTGATCCAAACCAGGTTTAATGGACTGTTTCAGTGTGGTACCACACTACTACGTGATCCAAACCAGAGAAAACCCAGGATCTGTTCAACAAGTATGTGAAAAACGCGAAAGTATGAGCCTGATGAGGGCAAATCCCAGACCTATCCCAGACCTAACTTGCGTTGTTCTCTAAGATATTGATGGAAACCAGGTTTAATTGACTGTTTCAGTGTTGTACTTCATTACTACGTGATGCAATTCAGAAAAAGCCCAGGATCTAGCCATCAAGTATGAGAAATATGCGAAAGAACGAGCCTGATGAGAGCAAATCCCAGACCTAACCTAGACCTAACATGAATTATTCTCTAAAATATTGATCGAAACCAGGTTTAATCGACTGTTTCAGTGTGGTACCACATTACTATGTGATCCAAACCAGAAAATAACCCAGGATCTGTTCAACGAGTATGTGAAGTGTGCGAAAGTATGAGTCTGATGAGGTCAAATCCCAGACCTATCCCAAACCTAACTATGCGTTATCCTCTAAAATATTGATCAAAACCAGGTTGAATCGACTGTTTCAGTGTGGCACCACACTACTACGTGATCCAAACCAGAAAAAACCCAGGATCCGTTCAACAAGTATGTGAAGAATGCGAAAGTATGAGTCTGATGAGTGAAAATCCCAGGGCTAACCTAGACCTAACATGCGTTATCCTCTAAACAATTCATCCAAACCAGGTTTAATGGACTGTTTCAGTGTGGTACCACACTACTACGTGATACAGACCAGAAAAAACCCAGGATCTGTTCAACAAGTATGTGAAAAACGCGAAAGTATGAGCCTCATGAGGGCGAATCCCAGACCTATGCCAGACCTAACTTGCGTTATCCTCTAAAATATTTATCAAGACCAGGTTTAATTGAATGTTTCAGTGTGGTACCACATTACTACCTGAACCAAACCAGAAAAAACCCAGGATCCGTTCAACAAGTATGTGAAGAATGCGAAAGTATGAGTCTCATGAGCGAAAATCCCAGACCTAACCTAGACCTAACATGCGTTATCCTCTAAAATATTGATCCAAACCAGGTTTAATGGACTGTTTCAGTGTGGTACCACACTACTACGTGATCCAAACCAGAAAAAACCCAGGATCTGTTCAACAAGTATGTGAAAAACGCGAAAGTATGAGCCTGATGAGGGCAAAACCAAGACCAATCCCAGACCTAACTTGCGTTGTCCTCTAAGATATTGATGGAAACCAGGTTTAATTGACTGTTTCAGTGTTGTACTTCATTACTACGTGATGCAATCCAGAAAAAGCCCAGGATCTAGCCATCAAGTATGAGAAATATGCGAAAGAACGAGCCTGATGAGAGCAAATCCCAGACCTAACCTAGACCTAACATGAATTATTCTCTAAAATATTGATCGAAACCAGGTTTAATCGACTGTTTCAGTGTGGTACCACATTACTATGTGATCCAAACCAGAAAATAACCCAGGATCTGTTCAACGAGTATGTGAAGTGTGCGAAAGTATGAGTCTGATGAGGTCAAATCCCAGACCTATCCCAAACCTAACTATGCGTCATCCTCTAAAATATTGATCAAAACCAGGTTGAATCGACTGTTTCAGTGTGGCACCACATTACTACGTGATCCAAACCAGAAAAAACCCAGGATCCGTTCAACAAGTATGTGAAGAATGCGAAAGTATGAGTCTGATGAGTGAAAATCCCATGGCTAACCTAGACCTAACATGCGTTATCCTCTAAACAATTGATCCAAACCAGGTTTAATGGACTGTTTCAGTGTGGTACCACACTACAACGTGATACAGACCAGAAAAAACCCAGGATCTGTTCAACAAGTATGTGAAAGACGCGAAAGTATGAGCCTGATGAGGGCGAGTCCCAGACCTATGCCAGACCTAACTTGCGTTATCCTCTAAAATATTTATCAAGACCAGGTTTAATTGAATGTTTCAGTGTGGTACCACATTACTACCTGAACCAAACCAGAAAAAACCCAGGATCCGTTCAACAAGTATGTGAAGAATTCGAAAGTATGAGTCTCATGAGCGAAAATCCCAGACCTAACCTAGACCTAACATGCGTTATCCTCTAAAGTATTGATCCAAACCAGGTTTAATGGACTGTTTCAGTGTGGTACCATACTACTACGTGATCCAAACCAGAAAAAACCCAGGATCTGTTCAACAAGTATGTGAAAAACGCGAAAGTATGAGCCTGATCAGGGCAAATCCCAGACCAATCCCAGACCTAACTTGCGTTGTCCTCTAACATATTGATGGAAACCAGGTTTAATTGACTGTTTCAGTGTTGTACTTCATTACTACCTGATGCAATCCAGAAAAAGCCCAGGATCTAGCCATCAAGTATGAGAAATATGCGAAAGAATGAGCCTGATGAGAGCAAATCTCAGACCTAACCTAGACCTAACATGAATTATTCTCTAAAATATTCATCGAAACCAGGTTTAATCGACTGTTTCAGTGTGGTACCACACTACTGCGTGATACAAACCAGAAAAACCCCAGGATCTGTTCAAGAAGTATGTGAAAAACGCGAAACTGTGAGCCTGATGAGGGCAAATCTTAGACCTAACCTTGACCTAACATGCGTAATTCTCTAAAATTTTTATCCAGACCAGGTTTCATAGAATGTTTCAGTGTGGTACCACTTTACTACGTGATCCAATCCAGAAATAGCCCAGGATCTAGCCATGAAGTATGAGAAATATGCGAAAGTATGAGCCTGATGAGGGCAAATCCTAGACCTAACCCTGACCTAACATGCGTTATTCTCTAAAATATTTATCAAGACCAGGTTTAATTGAATGTTTCAGTGTGGTACCACATTACTACGTGTTCCAAACCAGAAAAACCCAGGATCCGTTCAACAAGTATGTGAAGAAGGCGAAATTATGAGTCTGATCAGTGAAAATCTCAGGCCTTACCTAGTCCTAACTTACGTTGTCCTCTAAAATATTGATGGAAACCAGGTTTCATTGACTGTTTCAGTGTGGTACTACATAACTACGTGATGCAATGCAGAAAAAGCCCATGATATAGCCATCAAGTATGAGAAATATGCAAAAGAATAAGCCTAATGAGAGCAAATCCCAGACCCAACCTAGACCTAACATGCGTTATCCTCTAAAATATTGAGCGAAACCAGGTTTAATGGACTGTTTCAGTGTGGTACCACACTACTTCGTGATCCAAACCAGAAAAAACACAGGATCTGTTTAACAGGTATGTGAAAAACTCGAAACTGTGAGCCTGATGAGGGCAAATCTTAGACCTAACCTTGACCTAGCATGCGTTATCCTCTAAAATATTGAGCGAAACCAGGTTTGATGGACTGTTTCAGTGTGGTACCACACTACTACGGGATCCAAACCAGAAAAAACCCAGGATCTGTTCAACAAGTATGTGAAAAACGCGAAAGTATGAGCCTGATGAGGTCAAATCCCAGACCAATCCCAGACTTAACTTTCGTTATCCTCTAAGATATTGATCGAAACCAGGTTTAATCGTCTGTTTCAGTCTGGTACCACATTACTACGTGATCCAAACCAGAAAAAACCCAGGATCAGTTCAACAAGTATGAGAGGAATGCGAAAGTATGAGTCTGATGAGTGAAAATCCCAGGGCTAACCTAGACCTTACATGCGTTATCCTCTAAAATATTCATCCAAACCAGGTTTAATGGACTGTTTCAGTGTGGTACCGCACTACTGCGTGATACAAACCAGAAAAAACCCAGCATCTGTTCAACAAGTATGTGAAAAACGCGAAAGTATGAGCCTGATGAGGGCGAATCCCAGACCTATGCCAGACCTAACTTGCGTTATCCTCTAAAACATTGATCGAAACCAGGTTTAATTGACTGTGTCAGCGTGGTACCACATTACTACGTGATACAATCCAGAAACAGCCCAGGATCTAGCCATGAAGTATGAGAGATATGCGAAAGTATGAGCCTGCTGAGGGCAAATCCTAGACCTAACCCAAACCTAACAGGCGTTATCCTCTAAAATATTTATCAAGACCAGGTTTAATTGATTGTTTCAGTGTGGTCCCACACTACAACGTGATCCAAACCAGAAAAAACCCAGGATCAGTTCAACAAGTATGTGAAGAATGCGAAAGTATGAGTCTGATGAGTGAAAATCCCAGGCCTAACCTAGCCCTAACATGCGTTATCCTCAAAAATATTGATCGAAACCTGGTTTAATCAACTGTTTCAGTGTGGTACCACATTACTATGCGATCCAAACCAGAAAATAACCCAGGATCTGTTCAACGAGTATGTGAAGTGTGCGAAAGTATGAGTCCGATGAGGGCAAATCCCATACCTATCCCAGACTTAACATGCGTTATCCTCTAAAATATTTATCAAGACCAGGTTTAATTGATTGTTTCAGTGTGGACCCACATTACTACGTGATCCAAACCCGAAAAATCCCAGGATCCGTTCAACAAGTATGTGAAGAATGCGAAAGTATGAGTCTGATGAGTGAAAATCCCAGGCCTGACCTAGACCTAACATGCGTTATTCTCTAAAATATTGAGCGAAACCAGGTTTAATGGACTGTTTCAGTGTGGTACCACACTACTACGGGATCCAAACCAGAAAAAACCCAGGATCTGTTCAACAAGTATGTGAATTGTGCGAAAGTATGAGTCTGATGAGGTCAAATCCCAGACCAATCCCAGACTTAACTTGCGTTATCCTCTAAAATATTGATCGGAACCAGGTTTAATCGACTGTTTCAGCGTGGTACCACATTACTACGTGATACAATCCAGGAACAGCCCAGGATCTAGCCATCAAGTATGAGAAATATGCGAAAGAATGAGCCTGATGAGGGCAAATCTCAGACCTAACCTAGACCTAACATGAATTATTCTCTAAAATATTCATCGAAACCAGGTTTAATCGTTTGTTTCAGTGTGGTACCACATTACTATGTGATCCAAACCAGAAAATAACCCAGGATCTGTTCAACGAGTATGTGAAGTGTGCGAAAGTATGAGTTTGATGAGGTCAAATCCCAGACCTATCCCAAACCTAACTATGCGTTATCCTCTAAAATATTGATCAAAACCACGTTTAATCGACTGTTTCAGTGTGGTACCACATTAGTACGTGATCCATACCAGAAAAAACCCAGGATCCGTTCAACAAGTATGTGAAGAATGCGAAAGTATGAGTCTGAAGGGTGAAAATACCAGACCTAACCTGGACCTAACATGCGTTATCCTCTAAAATATTGATGGAAACCAGGTTTAATTGACTGTTTCAGTGTTGTACTTCATTACTACGTGATACAGACCAGAAAAAACACAGGATCTGTTCAACAAGTATGTGAAAAACGCGAAAGAACGAGCCTGATGAGAGCAAATCCCAGACCTAACCTAGACCAAACATGAATCATTCTCTAAAATATTGATCGAAACCAGGTTTAATCGACTGTTTCAGTGTGGTACCACATTACTATGTGATCCAAACCAGAAAATAACCCAGGATCTGTTCAACGAGTATGTGAAGTGTGCGAAAGTATGAGTCTGATGAGGTCAAATCCCAGGCCTATCCCAAACCTAACATGCGTTATCCTCTAAAATATTGATCCAAACCAGGTTTAATGGACTGTTTCAGTGTGGTACCACACTACTACGTGATCCAAACCAGAAAAAACCCAGGATCTGTTCAACAAGTATGTGAAAAACGCGAAAGTATGAGCCTGATGAGGGCAAATCCCAGACCAATCCCAGACCTAACTTGCGTTGTCCTCTAAGATATTGATGGAAACCAGGTTTAATTGACTGTTTCAGTGTTGTACTTCATTACTACCTGATGCAATCCAGAAAAAGCCCAGGATCTAGCCATCAAGTATGAGAAATATGCGAAAGAATGAGCCTGATGAGAGCAAATCTCAGACCTAACCTAGACCTAACATGAATTATTCTCTAAAATATTCATCGAAACCAGGTTTAATCGACTGTTTCAGTGTGGTACCACACTACTGCGTGATACAAACCAGAAAATAACCCAGGATCTGTTCAACGAGTATGTGAAGTGTGCGAAAGTATGAGTCTGATGAGGTCAAATCCCAGACCAATCCCAGACTTAACTTGCGTTATCCTCTAAAATATTGATCGAAACCAGGTTTAATCGACTGTTTCAGTGTGGTACCACATTACTACGTGATCCAAACCAGAAAAAACCCAGGATCAGTTCAACAAGTATAAGAAGAATGCGAGAGTATGAGTCTGATGAGTGAAAATCCCAGGCCTAACCTAGACCTAACATGCGTTATCCTCAAAAATATTGATCGAAACCTGGTTTAATCGACTGTTTCAGTTTGGTACCAGATTACTATGTGATCCAAACCAGAAAATAACCCAGGATCTGTTCAACGAGTATGTGAAGTGTGCGTAGGTATGAGTCTGATGAGGGCAAATCCCAGACCTATCCCAGACCTAACTTGCGTTATCCACTAAAATATTGATCGAAACCAGGTTTAACCGACTGTTTCAGTGTGGAACCGCATTGCTACGTGATCCAAACCAGAAAAAAACCCAGTTTCAGTTCAACAAGTATGTGAAGAATGCGAAAGTATGAGTCTGATGAGTGAAAATCCCAGGCCTAACCTAGACCTAACATGCGTTGTCCTCAAAAATATTGATCGAAACCTGGTTTAATCGACAGTTTCAGTGTGGTACCACATTACTATGTGATCCAAACCAGAAAATAACCCAGGATCTGTTCAACGAGTATGTGAAGTGTGCGAAAGTATGAGTCTGATGAGGGCAAATCCCAGACCTATCCCAGACCTAACATGCGTTATCCTCTAAAATATTTATCAAGACCAAGTTTAATTGATTGTTTCAGTGTGGACCCACATTACTACGTGATCCAAACCAGAAAAAACCCAGGATCCGTTCAACAAGTATGTGAAGAATGCGAAAGTATGAGTCTGATGAGTGAAAATCCCAGGCCTAACCTAGACCTAATATGCGTTATCCTCAAAAATATTGATCGAAACCTGGTTTAATCGACTGTTTCAGTGTGGTACCACATTACTATGTGATCCAAACCAGAAAATAACCCAGGATCTGTTCAACGAGTATGTGAAGTGTGCGAAAGTATGAGTCTGATGAGGGCAAATCCCAGACCTATCCCAGACCTAACTTGCGTTATCCGCTAAAATATTGATCGAAACCAGGTTTAACCGACTGTTTCAGTGTGGAACCACATTGCTACGTGATCCAAACCAGAAAAAAACCCAGTTTCAGTTCAACAAGTATGTGAAGAATGCGAAAGTATGAGTCTGATGAATGAAAATCCCAGGCCTAACCTAGACCTAACATGCGTTGTCCTCAAAGATATTGATCGAAACCTGGTTTAATCGACAGTTTCAGTGTGGTACCACATTACTATGTGATCCAAACCAGAAAATAACCCAGGATCTGTTCAACGAGTATGTGAAGTGTGCGAAAGTATGAGTCTGATGAGGGCAAATCCCAGACCTATCCCAGACCTATCATGCGTTATCCTCTAAAATATTTATCAAGACCAGGTTTAATTGATTGTTTCAGTGTGGACCCACACTACTACGTGATCCAAACCAGAAAAAACCCAGGATCCGTTCAACAAGTATGTGAAGAATGCGAAAGTATGAGTCTGATGAGTGAAAATCCCAGGCCTAACCTAGACCTAATATGCGTTATCCTCAAAAATATTGATCGAAACCTGGTTATAATCGACTGTTTCAGTGTGGTACCACATTACTATGTGATCCAAACCAGAAAATAACCCAGGATCTGTTCAACGAGTATGTGAAGTGTGCGAAAGTATGAGTCTGATGAGGGCAAATCCCAGACCTATCCCAGACCTAACACGCGTTATCCTCTAAAATATTTATCAAGACCAGGTTTAATTGATTGTTTCAGTGTGGACCCACATAACTACGTGATCCAAACCAGAAAAAACCCAGGATCCGTTCAACAAGTATGTGAAGAATGCGAATGTATGAGTCTGATCAGTGAAAATCTCAGGACTTACCTAGACCTAACTTGCGTTGTCCTCTAAAATATTGATGGAAACCAGGTTTTATTGCCTGTTTCAGTGTGGTACTACATTACTACGTGATGCAATCCAGAAAAAGCTCAGGATCTAGCCATCAAGTATGAGAAATATGCGAAAGAATGAGCCTGATGAGAGCAAATCCCAGACCTATCCCAGACCTAACTTGCGTTAACCTACAAAATATTTATCAAGGCCAGGTTTAATTGAATGTTTCAGTGTGGTACCACACTACTACGTGATCCAAACCAGAGAAAACCCAGGATCTGTTCAACAAGTATGTGAAAAACGCGAAAGTATGAGCCTGATGAGGGCAAATCCCAGACCTATCCCAGACCTAACTTGCGTTGTCCTCTAAGATATTGATGGAAACCAGGTTTAATTGACTGTTTCAGTGTTGTACTTCATTACTACGTGATGCAATCCAGAAAAAGCCCAGGATCTAGCCATCAAGTATGAGAAATATGCGAAAGAACGAGCCTGATGAGAGCAAATCCCAGACCTAACCTAGACCTAACATGAATTATTCTCTAAAATATTGATCGAAACCAGGTTTAATGGACTGTTTCAGTGTGGTACCACATTAGTACGTGATCCATACCAGAAAAAACCCAGCATCCGTTCAACAAGTATGTGAAGAATGCGAATGTATGAGTCTGAAGGGTGAAAATCCCAGACCTAACCTAGACCTAACATGCGTTATCCTCTAAAATATTGATCCAAACCAGGTTTAATGGACTGTTTCAGTGTGGTACCACACTACTACGTGATCCAAACCAGAGAAAACCCAGGATCTGTTCAACAAGTATGTGAAAAACGCGAAAGTATGAGCCTGATGAGGGCAAATCGCAGACCTATCCCAGACCTAACTTGCGTTGTCCTCTAAGATATTGATGGAAACCAGGTTTAATTGACTGTTTCAGTGTTGTACTTCATTACTACGTGATGCAATCCAGAAAAAGCCCAGGATCTAGCCATCAAGTATGAGAAATATGCGAAAGAACGAGCCTGATGAGAGCAAATCCCAGACCTAACCTAGACCTAACATGAATTATTCTCTAAAATATTGATCGAAACCAGGTTTAATCGACTGTTTCAGTGTGGTACCACATTACTATGTGATCCAAACCAGAAAATAACCCAGGATCTGTTCAACAAGTATGTGAAAAACGCGAAAGTATGAGCCTGATGAGGGCGAATCCCAGACCTATGCCAGACCTAACTTGCGTTATCCTCTAAAATATTTATCAAGACCAGGTTTAATTGAATGTTTCAGTGTGGTACCACATTACTACCTGAACCAAACCAGAAAAAACCCAGGATCTGTTCAACGAGTATGTGAAGTGTGCGAAAGTATGAGTCTGATGAGGTCAAATCCCAGACCTATCCCAAACCTAACTATGCGTTATCCTCTAAAATATTGATCAAAACCAGGTTGAATCGACTGTTTCAGTGTGGCACCACACTACTACGTGATCCAAACCAGAAAAAACCCAGGATCCGTTCAACAAGTATGTGAAGAATGCGAAAGTATGAGTCTGATGAGTGAAAATCCCAGGGCTAACCTAGACCTAACATGCGTTAGCCTCTAAACAATTCATCCAAACCAGGTTTAATGGACTGTTTCAGTGTGGTACCACACTACTACGTGATACAGACCAGAAAAAACCCAGGATCTGTTCAACAAGTATGTGAAAAACGCGAAAGTATGAGCCTGATGAGGGCGAATCCCAGACCTATGCCAGACCTAACTTGCGTTATACTCTAAAATATTTATCAAGACCAGGTTTAATTGAATGTTTCAGTGTGGTACCACATTACTACGTGATCCAAACCAGAAAAAACCCAGGATCCGTTCAACAAGTATGTGAAGAATGCGAAAGTATGAGTCTGATGAGTGAAAATCCCAGGGTTAACCTAGACCTAACTTGCGTTGTCCTCTAAGATATTGATGGAAACCAGGTTTAATTGACTGTTTCAGTGTTGTACTTCATTACTACGTGATACAGACCAGAAAAAACCCAGGATCTGTTCAACATGTATGTGAAAAACGCGAAAGAACGAGCCTGATGAGAGCAAATCCCAGACCTAACCTAGACCTAACATGAATTATTCTCTAAAATATTGATCGAAACCAGGTTTAATCGACTGTTTCAGTGTGGTACCACATTACTATGTGATCCAAACCAGAAAATAACCCAGGATCTGTTCAACGAGTATGTGAAGTGTGCGAAAGTATGAGTCTGATGAGGTCAAATCCCAGACCAATCCCAGACTTAACTTGCGTTATCCTCTAAAATATTGATCGGAACCAGGTTTAATCGACTGTTTCAGCGTGGTACCACATTACTACGTGATACAATCCAGGAACAGCCCAGGATCTAGCCATCAAGTATGAGAAATATGCGAAAGAATGAGCCTGATGAGAGCAAATCTCAGACCTAACCTAGACCTAACATGAATTATTCTCTAAAATATTCATCCAAACCAGGTTTAATCGACTGTTTCAGTGTGGTACCACATTACTATGTGATCCAAACTAGAAAATAACCCAGGATCTGTTCAACGAGTGTGTGAAGTGTGCGAAAGTATGAGTCTGATGAGGTCAAATCCCAGACCTATCCCAAACCTAACTATGCGTTATCCTCTAAAATATTGATCAAAACCACGTTTAATGGACTGTTTCAGTGTGGTACCACATTAGTACGTGATCCATACCAGAAAAAACCCAGCATCCGTTCAACAAGTATGTGAAGAATGCGAAAGTATGAGTCTGAAGGGTGAAAATCCCAGACCTAACCTAGACCTAACATGCGTTATCCTCTAAAATATTGATCCAAACCAGGTTTAATGGACTGTTTCAGTGTGGTACCACACTACTACGTGATCCAAACCAGAGAAAACCCAGGATCTGTTCAACAAGTATGTGAAAAACGCGAAAGTATGAGCCTGATGAGGGCAAATCCCAGACCTATCCCAGACCTAACTTGCGTTGTCCTCTAAGATATTGATGGAAACCAGGTTTAATTGACTGTTTCAGTGTTGTACTTCATTACTACGTGATGCAATCCAGAAAAAGCCCAGGATCTAGCCATCAAGTATGAGAAATATGCGAAAGAACGAGCCTGATGAGAGCAAATCCCAGACCTAACCTAGACCTAACATGAATTATTCTCTAAAATATTGATCGAAACCAGGTTTAATCGACTGTTTCAGTGTGGTACCACGTTACTATGTGATCCAAACCAGAAAATAACCCAGGATCTGTTCAACAAGTATGTGAAAAACGCGAAAGTATGAGCCTGATGAGGGCGAATCCCAGACCTATGCCAGACCTAACTTGCGTTATCCTCTAAAATATTTATCAAGACCAGGTTTAATTGAATGTTTCAGTGTGGTACCACATTACTACCTGAACCAAACCAGAAAAAACCCAGGATCTGTTCAACGAGTATGTGAAGTGTGCGAAAGTATGAGTCTGATGAGGTCAAATCCCAGACCTATCCCAAACCTAACTATGCGTTATCCTCTAAAATATTGATCAAAACCAGGTTGAATCGACTTTTTCAGTGTGGCACCACACTACTACGTGATCCAAACCAGAAAAAACCCAGGATCCGTTCAACAAGTATGTGAAGAATGCGAAAGTATGAGTCTGATGAGTGAAAATCCCAGGGCTAACCTAGACCTAACATGCGTTATCCTCTAAACAATTCATCCAAACCAGGTTTAATGGACTGTTTCAGTGTGGTACCACACTACTACGTGATACAGACCAGGAAAAACCCAGGATCTGTTCAACAAGTATGTGAAAAACGCGAAAGTATGAGCCTGATGAGGGCGAATCCCAGACCTATGCCAGACCTAACAAGCGTTATCCTCTAAAATATTTATCAAGACCAGGTTTAATAGAATGTTTCAGTGTGGTACCACATTACTACCTGAACCAAACCAGAAAAAACCCAGGATCTGTTCAACGAGTATGTGAAGTGTGCGAAAGTATGAGTCTGATGAGGTCAAATCCCAGACCTATCCCAGACCTAACATGCGTTATCCTCTAAAATATTTATCAAGACCAGGTTTAATTGATTGTTTCAGTGTGGACCCACATTACTACGTGATCCAAACCAGAAAAAACCCAGGATCCGTTCAACAAGTATGTGAAGAATGCGAAAGTATGAGTCTGATGAGTGAAAATCCCAGGCCTAACCTAGACCTAATATGCGTTATCCTCAAAAATATTGATCGAAACCTGGTTTAATCGACTGTTTCAGTGTGGTACCACATTACTATGTGATCCAAACCAGAAAATAACCCAGGATCTGTTCAACGAGTATGTGAAGTGTGCGAAAGTATGAGTCTGATGAGGGCAAATCCCAGACCTATCCCAGACCTATCATGCGTTATCCTCTAAAATATTTATCAAGACCAGGTTTAATTGATTGTTTCAGTGTGGACCCACATTACTACGTGATCCAAACCAGAAAAAACCCAGGATCCGTTCAACAAGTATGTGAAGAATGCGAAAGTATGAGTCTGATGAGTGAAAATCCCAGGCCTAACCTAGACCTAATATGCGTTATCCTCAAAAATATTGATCGAAACCTGGTTATAATCGACTGTTTCAGTGTGGTACCACATTACTATGTGATCCAAACCAAAAAATAACCCAGGATCTGTTCAACGAGTATGTGAAGTGTGCGAAAGTATGAGTCTGATGAGGGCAAATCCCAGACCTATCCCAGACCTAACACGCGTTATCCTCTAAAATATTTATCAAGACCAGGTTTAATTGATTGTTTCAGTGTGGACCCACATAACTACGTGTTCCAAACCAGAAAAAACCCAGGATCCGTTCAACAAGTATGTGAAGAATGCGAATGTATGAGTCTGATCAGTGAAAATCTCAGGACTTACCTAGACCTAACTTGCGTTGTCCTCTAAAATATTGATGGAAACCAGGTTTTATTGACTGTTTCAGTGTGGTACTACATTACTACGTGATGCAATCCAGAAAAAGCTCAGGATCTAGCCATCAAGTATGAGAAATATGCGAAAGAATGAGCCTGATGAGAGCAAATCCCAGACCTATCCCAGACCTAACTTGCGTTAACCTACAAAATATTTATCAAGGCCAGGTTTAATTGAATGTTTCAGTGTGGTACCACACTACTACGTGATCCAAACCAGAGAAAACCCAGGATCTGTTCAACAAGTATGTGAAAAACGCGAAAGTATGAGCCTGATGAGGGCAAATCCCAGACCTATCCCAGACCTAACTTGCGTTGTCCTCTAAGATATTGATGGAAACCAGGTTTAATTGACTGTTTCAGTGTTGTACTTCATTACTACGTGATGCAATCCAGAAAAAGCCCAGGATCTAGCCATCAAGTATGAGAAATATGCGAAAGAACGAGCCTGATGAGAGCAAATCCCAGACCTAACCTAGACCTAACATGAATTATTCTCTAAAATATTGATCGAAACCAGGTTTAATGGACTGTTTCAGTGTGGTACCACATTAGTACGTGATCCATACCAGAAAAAACCCAGCATCCGTTCAACAAGTATGTGAAGAATGCGAAAGTATGAGTCTGAAGGGTGAAAATCCCAGACCTAACCTAGACCTAACATGCGTTATCCTCTAAAATATTGATCCAAACCAGGTTTAATGGACTGTTTCAGTGTGGTACCACACTACTACGTGATCCAAACCAGAGAAAACCCAGGATCTGTTCAACAAGTATGTGAATAACGCGAAAGTATGAGCCGGATGAGGGCAAATCCCAGACCTATCCCAGACCTAACTTGCGTTGTCCTCTAAGATATTGATGGAAACCAGGTTTAATTGACTGTTTCAGTGTTGTACTTCATTACTACGTGATGCAATCCAGAAAAAGCCCAGGATCTAGCCATCAAGTATGAGAAATATGCGAAAGAACGAGCCTGATGAGAGCAAATCCCAGACCTAACCTAGACCTAACATGAATTATTCTCTAAAATATTGATCGAAACCAGGTTTAATCGACTGTTTCAGTGTGGTACCACATTACTATGTGATCCAAACCAGAAAATAACCCAGGATCTGTTCAACAAGTATGTGAAAAACGCGAAAGTATGAGCCTGATGAGGGCGAATCCCAGACCTATGCCAGACCTAACTTGCGTTATCCTCTAAAATATTTATCAAGACCAGGTTTAATTGAATGTTTCAGTGTGGTACCACATTACTACCTGAACCAAACCAGAAAAAACCCAGGATCTGTTCAACGAGTATGTGAAGTGTGCGAAAGTATGAGTCTGATGAGGTCAAATCCCAGACCTATCCCAAACCTAACTATGCGTTATCCTCTAAAATATTGATCAAAACCAGGTTGAATCGACTGTTTCAGTGTGGCACCACACTACTACGTGATCCAAACCAGAAAAAACCCAGGATCCGTTCAACAAGTATGTGAAGAATGCGAAAGTATGAGTCTGATGAGTGAAAATCCCAGGGCTAACCTAGACCTAACATGCGTTATCCTCTAAACAATTCATCCAAACCAGGTTTAATGGACTGTTTCAGTGTGGTACCACACTACTACGTGATACAGACCAGAAAAAACCCAGGATCTGTTCAACAAGTATGTGAAAAACGCGAAAGTATGAGCCTGATGAGGGCGAATCCCAGACCTATGCCAGACCTAACTTGCGTTATACTCTAAAATATTTATCAAGACCAGGTTTAATTGAATGTTTCAGTGTGGTACCACATTACTACGTGATCCAAACCAGAAAAAACCCAGGATCCGTTCAACAAGTATGTGAAGAATGCGAAAGTATGAGTCTGATGAGTGAAAATCCCAGGGTTAACCTAGACCTAACTTGCGTTGTCCTCTAAGATATTGATGGAAACCAGGTTTAATTGACTGTTTCAGTGTTGTACTTCATTACTACGTGATACAGACCAGAAAAAACCCAGGATCTGTTCAACATGTATGTGAAAAACGCGAAAGAACGAGCCTGATGAGAGCAAATCCCAGACCTAACCTAGACCTAACATGAATTATTCTCTAAAATATTGATCGAAACCAGGTTTAATCGACTGTTTCAGTGTGGTACCACATTACTATGTGATCCAAACCAGAAAATAACCCAGGATCTGTTCAACGAGTATGTGAAGTGTGCGAAAGTATGAGTCTGATGAGGTCAAATCCCAGACCAATCCCAGACTTAACTTGCGTTATCCTCTAAAATATTGATCGGAACCAGGTTTAATCGACTGTTTCAGTGTGGTACCACATTACTATGTGATCCAAACCAGAAAATAACCCAGGATCTGTTTAACGAGTATGTGAAGTGTGCGAAAGTATGAGTCTGATGAGGTCAAATCCCAGACCAATCCCAGACTTAACTTGCGTTATCCTCTAAAATATTGATCGGAACCAGGTTTAATCGACTGTTTCAGCGTGGTACCACATTACTACGTGATACAATCCAGGAACAGCCCAGGATCTAGCCATCAAGTATGAGAAATATGCGAAAGAATGAGCCTGATGAGAGCAAATCTCAGACCTAACCTAGACCTAACATGAATTATTCTCTAAAATATTCATCCAAACCAGGTTTAATCGACTGTTTCAGTGTGGTACCACATTACTATGTGATCCAAACCAGAAAATAACCCAGGATCTGTTCAACGAGTATGTGAAGTGTGCGGAAGTATGAGTCTGATGAGGTCAAATCCCAGACCTATCCCAAACCTAACTATGCGTTATCCTCTAAAATATTGATCAAAACCACGTTTAATGGACTGTTTCAGTGTGGTACCACATTAGTACGTGATCCATACCAGAAAAAACCCAGCATCCGTTCAACAAGTATGTGAAGAATGCGAAAGTATGAGTCTGAAGGGTGAAAATCCCAGACCTAACCTAGACCTAACATGCGTTATCCTCTAAAATATTGATCCAAACCAGGTTTAATGGACTGTTTCAGTGTGGTACCACACTACTACGTGATCCAAACCAGAGAAAACCCAGGATCTGTTCAACAAGTATGTGAAAAACGCGAAAGTATGAGCCTGATGAGGGCAAATCCCAGACCTATCCCAGACCTAACTTGCGTTGTCCTCTAAGATATTGATGGAAACCAGGTTTAATTGACTGTTTCAGTGTTGTACTTCATTACTACGTGATGCAATCCAGAAAAAGCCCAGGATCTAGCCATCAAGTATGAGAAATATGCGAAAGAACGAGCCTGATGAGAGCAAATCCCAGACCTAACCTAGACCTAACATGAATTATTCTCTAAAATATTGATCGAAACCAGGTTTAATCGACTGTTTCAGTGTGGTACCACATTACTATGTGATCCAAACCAGAAAATAACCCAGGATCTGTTCAACAAGTATGTGAAAAACGCGAAAGTATGAGCCTGATGAGGGCGAATCCCAGACCTATGCCAGACCTAACTTGCGTTATCCTCTAAAATATTGATCGGAACCAGGTTTAATCGACTGTTTCAGTGTGGTACCACATTACTATGTGATCCAAACCAGAAAATAACCCAGGATCTGTTTAACGAGTATGTGAAGTGTGCGAAAGTATGAGTCTGATGAGGTCAAATCCCAGACCTATCCCAAACCTAACTATGCGTTATCCTCTAAAATATTGATCAAAACCAGGTTGAATCGACTTTTTCAGTGTGGCACCACACTACTACGTGATCCAAACCAGAAAAAACCCAGGATCCGTTCAACAAGTATGTGAAGAATGCGAAAGTATGAGTCTGATGAGTGAAAATCCCAGGGCTAACCTAGACCTAACATGCGTTATCCTCTAAACAATTCATCCAAACCAGGTTTAATGGACTGTTTCAGTGTGGTACCACACTACTACGTGATACAGACCAGGAAAAACCCAGGATCTGTTCAACAAGTATGTGAAAAACGCGAAAGTATGAGCCTGATGAGGGCGAATCCCAGACCTATGCCAGACCTAACATGCGTTATCCTCTAAAATATTTATCAAGACCAGGTTTAATAGAATGTTTCAGTGTGGTACCACATTACTACCTGAACCAAACCAGAAAAAACCCAGGATCTGTTCAACGAGTATGTGAAGTGTGCGAAAGTATGAGTCTGATGAGGTCAAATCCCAGACCTATCCCAGACCTAACATGCGTTATCCCCTAAAATATTGATCAAAACCAGGTTGAATCGACTGTTTCAGTGTGGCACCACATTACTACGTGATCCAAACCAGAAAAAACCCAGGATCCGTTCAACAAGTGTGTGAAGAATGCGAAAGTATGAGTCTGATGAGTGAAAATCCCAGGGCTAACCTAGACCTAACTTGCGTTGTCCTCTAAGATATTGATGGAAACCAGGTTTAATTGACTGTTTCAGTGTTGTACTTCATTACTACGTGATACAGACCAGAAAAAACCCAGGATCTGTTCAACAAGTATGTGAAAAACGCGAAAGAACGAGCCTGATGAGAGCAAATCCCAGACCTAACCTAGACCTAACATGAATTATTCTCTAAAATATTGATCGAAACCAGGTTTAATCGACTGTTTCAGTGTGGTACCACATTACTATGTGATCCAAACCAGAAAATAACCCAGGATCTGTTCAACGAGTATGTGAAGTGTGCGAAAGTATGAGTCTGATGAGGTCAAATCCCAGGCCTATCCCAAACCTAACATGCGTTATCCTCTAAAATATTGATCCAAACCAGGTTTAATGGACTGTTTCAGTGTGGTACCACACTACTACGTGATCCAAACCAGAAAAAACCCAGGATCTGTTCAACAAGTATGTGAAAAACGCGAAAGTATGAGCCTGATGAGGGCAAATCCCAGACCAATCCCAGACCTAACTTGCGTTTCCTCTAAGATATTGATGGAAACCAGGTTTAATTGACTGTTTCTGTGTTGTACTTCATTACTACCTGATGCAATCCAGAAAAAGCCCAGGATCTAGCCATCAAGTATGAGAAATATGCGAAAGAATGAGCCTGATGAGAGCAAATCTCAGACCTAACCTAGACCTAACATGAATTATTCTCTAAAATATTCATCGAAACCAGGTTTAATCGACTGTTTCAGTGTGGTACCACACTACTGCGTGATACAAACCAGAAAATAACCCAGGATCTGTTCAACGAGTATGTGAAGTGTGCGAAAGTATGAGTCTGATGAGGTCAAATCCCAGACCAATCCCAGACTTAACTTGCGTTATCCTCTAAAATATTGATCGAAACCAGGTTTAATCGACTGTTTCAGTGTGGTACCACATTACTACGTGATCCAAACCAGAAAAAACCCAGGATCAGTTCAACAAGTATAAGAAGAATGCGAAAGTATGAGTCTGATGAGTGAAAATCCCAGGCCTAACCTAGACCTAACATGCGTTATCCTCAAAAATATTGATCGAAACCTGGTTTAATCGACTGTTTCAGTTTGGTACCACATTACTATGTGATCCAAACCAGAAAATAACCCAGGATCTGTTCAACGAGTATGTGAAGTGTGCGTAGGTATGAGTCTGATGAGGGCAAATCCCAGACCTATCCCAGACCTAACTTGCGTTATCCACTAAAATATTGATCGAAACCAGGTTTAACCGACTGTTTCAGTGTGGAACCACATTGCTACGTGATCCAAACCAGAAAAAAACCCAGTCTCAGTTCAACAAGTATGTGAAGAATGCGAAAGTATGAGTCTGATGAGTGAAAATCCCAGGCCTAACCTAGACCTAACATGCGTTGTCCTCAAAAATATTGATCGAAACCTGGTTTAATCGACAGTTTCAGTGTGGTACCACATTACAATGTGATCCAAACCAGAAAATAACCCAGGATCTGTTCAACGAGTATGTGAAGTGTGCGAAAGTATGAGTCTGATGAGGGCAAATCCCAGACCTATCCCAGACCTAACATGCGTTATCCTCTAAAATATTTATCAAGACCAGGTTTAATTGATTGATTCAGTGTGGACCCACATTACTACGTGATCCAAACCAGAAAAAACCCAGGATCCGTTCAACAAGTATGTGAAGAATGCGAAAGTATGAGTCTGATGAGTGAAAATCCCAGGCCTAACCTAGACCTAATATGCGTTATCCTCAAAAATATTGATCGAAACCTGGTTTAATCGACTGTTTCAGTGTGGTACCACATTACTATGTGATCCAAACCAGAAAATAACCCAGGATCTGTTCAACGAGTATGTGAAGTGTGCGAAAGTATGAGTCTGATGAGGGCAAATCCCAGACCTATCCCAGACCTAACTTGCGTTATCCACTAAAATATTGATCGAAACCAGGTTTAACCGACTGTTTCAGTGTGGAACCACATTGCTACGTGATCCAAACCAGAAAAAAACCCAGTTTCAGTTCAACAAGTATGTGAAGAATGCGAAAGTATGAGTCTGATGAGTGAAAATCCCAGGCCTAACCTAGACCTAACATGCGTTGTCCTCAAAAATATTGATCGAAACCTGGTTGAATCGACAGTTTCAGTGTGGTACCACATTACTATGTGATCCAAACCAGAAAATAACCCAGGATCTGTTCAACGAGTATGTGAAGTTTGCGAAAGTATGAGTCTGATGAGGGCAAATCCCAGACCTATCCCAGACCTAACATGCGTTATCCTCTAAAATATTTATCAAGACCAGGTTTAATTGATTGTTTCAGTGTGGACCCACATTACTACGTGATCCAAACCAGAAAAAACCCAGGATCCGTTCAACAAGTATGTGAAGAATGCGAAAGTATGAGTCTGATGAGTGAAAATCCCAGGCCTAACCTAGACCTAATATGCGTTATCCTCAAAAATATTGATCGAAACCTGGTTTAATCGACTGTTTCAGTGTGGTACCACATTACTATGTGATCCAAACCAGAAAATAACCCAGGATCTGTTCAACGAGTATGTGAAGTGTGCGAAAGTATGAGTCTGATGAGGGCAAATCCCAGACCTATCCCAGACCTAACACGCGTTATCCTCTAAAATATTTATCAAGACCAGGTTTAATTGATTGTTTCAGTGTGGACCCACATAACTACGTGATCCAAACCAGAAAAAACCCAGGATCCGTTCAACAAGTATGTGAAGAATGCGAATGTATGAGTCTGATCAGTGAAAATCTCAGGCCTTACCTAGACCTAACTTGCGTTGTCCTCTAAAATATTGATGGAAACCAGGTTTCATTGACTGTTTCAGTGTGGTACTACATTACTACGTGATGCAATCCAGAAAAAGCTCAGGATCTAGCCATCAAGTATGAGAAATATGCGAAAGAATGAGCCTGATGAGAGCAAATCCCAGACCTATTCCAGACCTAACTTGCGTTAACCTCCAAAATATTTATCAAGGCCAGGTTTAATTGAATGTTTCAGTGTGGTACCACATTACTATGTGATCCAAACCAGAAAATAATGCAGGATCTGTTCAACGAGTACGTGAAGTGTGCGAAAGTATGAGTCTGATGAGGGCAAATCCCAGACCTATCCCGGACCTAACATACGTTATCCTCTAAAATATTTATCAAGACCAGGTTTAATTGATTGTTTCAGTGTGGACCCACATTACTACGTGAACCAAACCAGAAAAAAACCCAGGATCCGTTCAACAAGTATGTGAAAAACGCGAAAGTATGAGCCTGATGAGGGCAAATCCCAGACCTGTCCCAGACCTAACTTGCGTTATCCTCTAAAATATTGATCGAAGCCAAGTTTAATCGACTGTATCAGTGTGGAACCACATTACTACGTGATCCAAGCCAGAAAAAAACCCAGGATCTTGTCAAGGAGTATGTGAAGTGTGCGAAAGTATGGGTCTGATGAGGGCTAATCCCAGACCTATCCCAGACCTAGCTTGCGTGATCCTGTAAGATATTGATCGAAACCAGGTTTAATTGACTGTTTTAGTGTGGTACCACATTACTACGTGATCCAAACCAGAAAATAATGCAGGATCTGTTCATCGAGTATGTGAAGTGTGCGAAAGTATGAGCCTGCTGAGGGCAAATCCTAGACCTAACCCAAACCTAACACGCGTTATCCTCTAAAATATTTATCAAGACCAGGTTTAATTGATTGTTTCATTGTGGACCCACATTACTACGTGATCCAAACCCGAAAAAACCCAGGATCCGTTCAACAAGTATGTGAAGAATGCGAAAGTATGAGTCTGATGAGTGAAAATCCCAGGCCTGACCTAGACCTAACATGCGTTATTCTCTAAAATATTGAGCGAAACCAGGTTTAATGGACTGTTTCAGTGTGGTACCACACTACTACGGGATCCAAACCAGAAAAAACCCAGGATCTGTTCAACAAGTATGTGAATTGTGCGAAAGTATGAGTCTGATGAGGTCAAATCCCAGACCAATCCCAGACTTAACTTGCGTTATCCTCTAAAATATTGATCGGAACCAGGTTTAATCGACTGTTTTAGCGTGGTACCACATTACTACGTGATACAATCCAGGAACAGCCCAGGATCTAGCCATCAAGTATGAGAAATATGCGAAAGAATGAGCCTGATGAGAGCAAATCTCAGACCTAACCTAGACCTAACATGAATTATTCTCTAAAATATTCATCGAAACCAGGTTTAATCGACTGTTTCAGTGTGGTACCACATTACTATGTGATCCAAACCAGAAAATAACCCAGGATCTGTTCAACGAGTATGTGAAGTGTGCGAAAGTATGAGTCTGATGAGGTCAAATCCCAGACCTATCCCAAACCTAACTATGCGTTATCCTCTAAAATATTGATCAAAACCACGTTTAATGGACTGTTTCAGTGTGGTACCACATTAGTACGTGATCCATACCAGAAAAAACCCAGCATCCGTTCAACAAGTATGTGAAGAATGCGAAAGTATGAGTCTGAAGGGTGAAAATCCCAGACCTAACCTAGACCTAACATGCGTTATCCTCTAAAATATTGATCCAAACCAGGTTTAATGGACTGTTTCAGTGTGGTACCACACTACTACGTGATCCAAACCAGAGAAAACCCAGGATCTGTTCAACAAGTATGTGAAAAACGCGAAAGTATGAGCCTGATGAGGGCAAATCCCAGACCTATCCCAGACCTAACTTGCGTTGTCCTCTAAGATATTGATGGAAACCAGGTTTAATTGACTGTTTCAGTGTTGTACTTCATTACTACGTGATGCAATCCAGAAAAAGCCCAGGATCTAGCCATCAAGTATGAGAAATATGCGAAAGAACGAGCCTGATGAGAGCAAATCCCAGACCTAACCTAGACCTAACATGCATTATTCTCTAAAATATTGATCGAAACCAGGTTTAATCGACTGTTTCAGTGTGGTACCACATTACTATGTGATCCAAACCAGAAAATAACCCAGGATCTGTTCAACGAGTATGTGAAGTGTGCGAAAGTATGAGTCTGATGAGGTCAAATCCCAGACCTATCCCAAACCTAACTATGCGTTATCCTCTAAAATATTGATCAAAACCAGGTTGAATCGACTGTTTCAGTGTGGCACCACACGACTACGTGATCCAAACCAGAAAAAACCCAGGATCCGTTCAACAAGTATGTGAAGAATGCGAAAGTATGAGTCTGATGAGTGAAAATCCCAGGGCTAACCTAGACCTAACATGCGTTATCCTCTAAACAATTCATCCAAACCAGGTTTAATGTACTGTTTCAGTGTGGTACCACACTACTACGTGATACAGACCAGAAAAAACCCAGGATCTGTTCAACAAGTATGTGAAAAACGCGAAAGTATGAGCCTGATGAGGGCGAATCCCAGACCTATGCCAGACCTAACTTGCGTTATCCTCTAAAATATTTATCAAGACCAGGTTTAATTGAATGTTTCAGTGTGGTACCACATTACTACCTAAATCAAACCAGAAAAAACCCAGGATCCGTTCAACAAGTATGTGAAGAATGCGAAAGTATGAGTCTCATGAGCGAAAATCCCAGACCTGACCTAGACCTAACATGCGTTATCCTCTAAAATATTGATCCAAACCAGGTTTAATGGACTATTTCAGTGTGGTACCACACTACTACGTGATCCAAACCAGAAAAAACCTAGGATCTGTTCAACAAGTATGTGAAAAACGCGAAAGTATGAGCCTGATGAGGGCAAAACCAAGACCAATCCCAGACCTAACTTGCGTTGTCCTCTAAGATATTGATGGAAACCAGGTTTAATTGACTGTTTCAGTGTTGTACTTCATTACTACGTGATGCAATCCAGAAAAAGCCCAGGATCTAGCCATCAAGTATGAGAAATATGCGAAAGAACGAGCCTGATGAGAGCAAATCCCAGACCTAACCTAGACCTAACATGAATTATTCTCTAAAATATTGATCGAAACCAGGTTTAATCGACTGTTTCAGTGTGGTACCACATTACTATGTGATCCAAACCAGAAAATAACCCAGGATCTGTTCAACGAGTATGTGAAGTGTGCGAAAGTATGAGTCTGATGAGGTCAAATCCCAGACCTATCCCAAACCTAACTATGCGTCATCCTCTAAAATATTGATCAAAACCAGGTTGAATCGACTGTTTCAGTGTGGCACCACATTACTACGTGATCCAAAGCAGAAAAAACCCTCGATCAGGTCAACATGTATGTTAAAACTGCGAAAGTATGGCCCTGATGAGGGCAAATCCCAGGCCTAACCTAGACCTAACTTGCGTTATCCTCTAAAATATTGATCGAAACCAGGTTTAATTCGCTGTTTCAGCGTGGTACCACATTACTACGTCATACAATCCAGAAACAGCCCAGGATCTAGCCATCAAGTATGAGAAATATGCGAAAGAATGAGCCTGATGAGAGCAAATCCCAGACCTAACCTAGACCTAACATGAATTATTCTCTAAAATATTGTTCGACACCAGGTTTAATCGACTGTTTCAGTGTGGTACCACATTACTACGTGATCCAAACCAGTAAAAACCCAGGATCCGTTTAATAAGTATGTGAGGAATGCGAATGAATGAGTCTGATGAGTGAAAATCCCAGGCCTAACCTAGACCTAGCATGCGTTATCCTCAAAAATATTGATCGAAACCTGGTTTAATCGACTGTTTCAGTGTGGTACCATATTACTATGTAATCCAAACCAGAAAATAACCCAGGATCTGTTCAACAAGTATGTGAAAAACGCGAAACTATGAGCCTGATCAGGGCAAATCCCAGACCAATCCCAGACCTAACTTGCGTTGTCCTCTAAGATATTGATGGAAACCAGGTTTAATTGACTGTTTCAGTGTTGTACTTCATTACTACCTGATGCAATCCAGAAAAAGCCCAGGATCTAGCCATCAAGTATGAGAAATATGCGAAAGAATGAGCCTGATGAGAGCAAATCTCAGACCTAACCTAGACCTAACATGAATTATTCTCTAAAATATTCATCGAAACCAGGTTTAATCGACTGTTTCAGTGTGGTACCACACTACTGCGTGATACAAACCAGAAAAACCCCAGGATCTGTTCAAGAAGTATGTGAAAAACGCGAAACTGTGAGCCTGATGAGGGCAAATCTTAGACCTAACCTTGACCTAACATGCGTAATTCTCTAAAATTTTTATCCAGACCAGGTTTCATAGAATGTTTCAGTGTGGTACCACTTTACTACGTGATCCAATCCAGAAATAGCCCAGGATCTAGCCATGAAGTATGAGAAATATGCGAAAGTATGAGCCTAATGAGAGCAAATCCCAGACCCAACCTAGACCTAACATGCGTTATCCTCTAAAATATTGAGCGAAACCAGGTTTGATGGACTGTTTCAGTGTGGTACTACACTACTACGTGATCCAAACCAGAAAAAACCCAGGATCAGTTCAACAAGTATGAGAGGAATGCGAAAGTATGAGCCTGATGAGGGCGAATCCCAGACCTATGCCAGACCTAACTTGCGTTATCCTCTAAAATATTGATCGAAACCAGGTTTAATTGACTGTGTCAGCGTGGTACCACATTACTACGTGATACAATCCAGAAGCAGCCCAGGATCTAGCCATGAAGTATGAGAGATATGCGAAAGTATGAGCCTGCTGAGGGCAAATCCTAGACCTAACCCAAACCTAACAGGCGTTATCCTCTAAAATATTTATCAAGACCAGGTTTAATTGATTGTTTCAGTGTGGTCCCACACTACAACGTGATCCAAACCAGAAAAAACCCAGGATCAGTTCAACAAGTATGTGAAGAATGCGAAAGTATGAGTCTGATGAGTGAAAATCCCAGGCCTGACCTAGACCTAACATGCGTTATCCTCTAAAATATTGAGCGAAACCAGGTTTAATGGACTGTTTCAGTGTGGTACCACACTACTACGGGATCCAAACCAGAAAAAACCCAGGATCTGTTCAACAAGTACGTGAAGGGTGCGAAAGTATGAGTCTGATGAGGTCAAATCCCAGACCAATCCCAGACTTAACTTGCGTTATCCTCTAAAATATTGATCGGAACCAGGTTTAATCGACTGTTTCAGCGTGGTACCACATTACTACGTGATACAATACAGAAATAGCCCAGGATCTAGCCATGATGTATGAGACAGATGCGAAAGTATGAGCATGATGAGGGCAAATTCTAGACCTGACCCAGACCTAACATGCGTTATCCTCTAAAATATTTATCAAGCCCAGGATTAATTGACTGTTTCAGTGTGGCCCCACATTACTACGTGATCCAAACCAGAAAAAACCCAGGATCCGTTCTACAAGTATGTGAAGAATGCGAAAGTATGAGTCTGATGAGTGAAAATCCCAGGCCTAACCTATACCTAACATGCGTTATCCTCAAAAATATTGATCGAAACCTGGTTTAATCGACTGTTTCAGTGTGGTACCACGTTACTATGTGATCCAAACCAGAAAGTAACCCAGGATCTGTTCAACGAGTATGTGAAGTGTGCGAAAGTATAAGTCTGATGAGGTCAAATCCCAGACCAATCCCTGACATAACTTGCGTTATCCTCTAAAATATTGATCGAAACCAGGTTTAATCGACTGTTTCAGTGTGGTACCACACTACTACGTGATCCAAACCACAAAAAACCCAGGATCTGTTCGACAAGTATGTGAAAAACGCGAAACTGTGAGCCTGATGAGGGCAAATCCTAGACCTAACCCAAACCTAACATGCGTTATCCTCTAAAATATTTATCAAGACCAGGTTTAATTGAATGTTTCAGTGTGGTACCACTTTACTACGTGATCCAAAGCAGAAAAAACCCTCGATCAGGTCAGCATGCATGTTAAAACTGCGAAAGTATGAGCGTGATGATGGCAAATCCCACACCTATCCCAGACCTAACATGCGTTATCCTCTAAAATATTTATCAAGACCAGGTTTAATTGAATGTTTCAGTGTGGTACCACATTACTACGTGATGCAATCCAGAAAAAGCCTAGGATCTAGGCATCAAGTATAAGAAATATGCGAAAGAATGAGCCTGATGAGGGCAAATCCTAGACCTAACCCAGACCTAACATGCGTTATCCTCTAAAATATTGATCGCAACCAGGTTTAATGGACTGTTTCTGTGTGGTACCACACTACTACGTGATCCAAACCAGAAAAAACCCAGGATCTGTTCAACGAGTATGTGAAGAATGCGAAAGTATGGGTCTGATGAGTGAAAATCCCAGACCTAACCTAGACCTAACATGCGTTATCCTCTAAAATATTGATCCAAACCAGGTTTAATGGACTGTTTCAGTGTGGAACCACACTACTACGTGATCCAAACCAGAAAAAACCCAGGATCTGTTCAACAAGGATGTGAAAAACGCGAAAGTATGAGCCTGATGAGGGCAAATCCCTGACCTATCCCAGACCTAACTTGCGTTGTCCTCTAAGATACTGATGGAAACCAGGTTTAATTGACTGTTTCAGTGTTGTACTTCATTACTACGTGATGCAATCCAGAAAAAGCCCAGGATCTAGCCATCAAGTTTGAGAAATATGCGAAAGAATGAGCCTGATGAGAGCAAATCCCAGATCTAAACTAGACCTAACATGAATTATTCTCTTAAATATTGATCGAAACCAGGTGTAATTGATTGTTTCAGTGTGGTCCCACATTACTACGTGATCCAAACCAGAAAAAACCTAGGATCCGTTCAACAAGTATGTGAAGAATGCGAAAGTATGAGTCTGATGAGTGAAAATACCAGACCTAACCTAGACCTAACATGCGTTATCCTCAAAAATACTGATCGGAACCTGGTTTAATCGACTGTTTCAGTGTGGTACCACATTACTATGTGATCCAAACCAGAAAGTAACCCAGGATCTGTTCAACGAGTATGTGAAGTGTGCGAAAGTATGAGTCTGATGAGGGCAAATCCCAGACCTATACCAGACCTAACTTGCGTTATCCTCAAAAATATTGATCGAAACCTGGTTTAATCGACTGCTTCACTGTGGTCCCACATTACTACGTGATGCAATCTAGAAAAAGCCCAGGATCTAGCCATCAAGTATGAGAAATATGCGAAAGAATGAGCCTGATGACAGCAAATCCCAGACCTAACCTAGACCTAACATGCGTTATCCTCTAAAATATTGAGCGAAACCAGGTTTAATGGACTGTTTCAGTATGGTACCACATTACTACGTGATCCAAACCAGAAACAACCCAGGATCTGTTCAACAAGTATGTGAAAAACGCGAAAATGTGAGCCTGATGAGGGCAAATCTTAGACCTAACCTTGACCTAACATGCGTTATCCTCTAAACTATTTATCCAGACCAGGTTTCATTTAATGTTTCGGTGTGGTACCACTTTACTACGTGATCCAATCCAGAAATAGCCCAGGATCTAGCCATGAAGTATGAGAAATATGCGAAAGTAAGAGCCTGATGAGGGCAAATCCTAGACCTATCCCAGACCTAACTTGCGTTATCCTCTAAAATATTGATCGAAATCAGGTTTAATTGACTGTTTCAGCGTGGTACCACATTACTACGTGATACAATCCAGAAACAGCCCAGGATCTAGCCATGAAGTATGAGCAATATGCGAAAGTATGAGCCTGATGAGGGCAAATCCTAGACCTAACCCAGACCTAACATGCGTTATCCTCTAAAATATTTATCAAGACCAGGTTTAATTGATTGTTTCAGTGTGGTCCCACATTACTACATGATCCAAAACAGAAAAAACCCAGGATCTGTTCTACATGTATGAGAAATATGCGAAAGAATGAGCCTGATGAGAGCAAATCCCAGAACTAACCTAGACCTAACATGAATTATTCTCTAAACTATTGATCGAAACCAGGTTTAATTGACTGTTTCAGTGTGGTCCCTCATTACTACGTGATCCAAACCAGAAAAAACCCAGGATCCGTTCAACAAGTATGTGAAGAATGCGAAAGTATGAGTCTGATGAGTGAAAATCCCAGGCCTAACCTAGACCTAACATGAATTATTCTCTAAAATATTGATCAAAACCAGATTTAATTGACTGTTTCAGTGTGGTCCCACATTACTACGTGATCCAAACCAGAAAAAACCCTCGATCAGGTCAACATGCATGTTAAAACTGCGAAAGTATGAGCCTGACGAGGGCAAATCACAGACCTAACCCAGACCTAACATGCGTTATCCTCTAAAATATTTATCAAGACCAGGTTTAATTTAATGTTTCAGTGTGATACCACATTACTACGTGATCCAAACCAGAAAAAACCCTGGATCTGTTCAACAAGTATGTGAAAAACGCGAGACTGTGAGCCTGATGAGGGCAAATCTTAGACCTAACCTTGACCTAACATGCGTTATCCTCTAAAATATTTATCCAGACCAGGTTTCATTGAATGTTTCAGTGTGGTACCACTTTACTACGTGATCCAATCCAGAAATAGCCCAGGATCTAGCCATGAAGTATGAGAAATATGCGAAAGTATGAGCCCGATGAGGGCAAATCCTAGACCTAACCCAGTCGTAACATGCGTTATTCTCTAAAATATTTATCAAGACCAGTTTTAATTGAATGTTTCAGTGTGGTACCACATTACTACGTGATCCAAACCAGGAAAAACCCAGGGTCAGTTCAACAAGAATGTGAAAAACGCGAAAGTATGAGCCTGATTAGGGCGAATCCCAGACCTATCCCAGACCTAACTTGCGTTATCCTCTAAAATATTGATCGAAACCAGGTTTAATTGACTGTTTCAGCGTGGTACCACATTACTACCTGATACAATCCAGAAACAGCCCAGGATCTAGCCATGAAGTATGAGAAATATGCGAAAGTATGAGCCTGATGAGGGCAAATCCTAGACCTAACCCAAACCTAACATGCGTTATCCTCTAAAATATTTATCAAGGCCAGGTTTAATTGAATGTTTCAGTGTGGTACCACATTACTACGTGAAACAAACCAGAAAAAAACAAGGATCAGTTCAACAAGTATGTGAAGAATGCGAAAGTATGAGTCTGATGAGTGAAAACCCCAGGGCTAACCTAGACCTAACATGAATTGTTCTCTAAAATAGTGATCGAAACCAGGTTTAATTGACTGTTTCAGTGTGGTCCCACATTACTACGTGATCCAAACCAGAAAAAACCCAGGATCCGTTCAACAAGTATGTGAAGAATGCGAAAGTATGAGTCTGATGAGGGCAAATTCTAGACATGACCCAGACCTAACATGCGTTATCCTCTAAAATATTTATCAAGACCAGGTTTAATTGAATGTTTCAGTGTGGTACCACATTACTACGTGAACCAAACCAGAAAATAACCCAGGATCTGTTCAACAAGTATGTGAAGACTGCGAAAGTATGAGTCTGATGAGGGCAAATCCCAGACATAACCCAGACCTAACATGCGTTATCCTCTAAAATATTTATCAAGACCAGGTTTAATTGAATGTTTCAGTGTGGTACCACATTACTACGTGATCCAATCCAGAAAAAGCCCAGGATCAGTTCAACAAGTACGTGAAAAACGCGAATGTATGAGCCTGATTAGGGCGAATCCCAGACCTATCCCAGACCTAACTTGCGTTATCCTCTAAAATATTGAGCGAAACCAGGTTTAATGGACTGTTTCAGTGTGGTACCACATTACTACGTGATACAATCCAGAAACAGCCCAGGATCTAGCCATGAAGTATGAGAAATATGCGAAAGGATGAGCCTGATGAGTGCAAATCCTAGACCTAACCCAAACCTAACATACGTTATCCTCTAAAATATTTATCAAGACCAGGTTTAATTGAATGTTTCAGTGTGGTACCACATTACTACGTGATCCAAACCAGAAAAAACCGAGGATCCGTACAACAGGTATGTGAAGAATGCGAAAGTATGAGTCTGATCAGTGAAAATCTCAGGCCTTACCTAGACCTAACTTGCGTTGTCTTCTAAAATATTGATGGAAACCTGGTTTCATTGACTGTTTCAGTGTGGTACCACATTACTACGTGAACCAAACCAGAAAATAACCCAGGATCTGTTCAACAAGTATGTGAAGACTGCGAAAGTATGAGTCTGATGAGGGCAAATCCCAGACATAACCCAGACCTAACATGCGTTATCCTCTAAAATATTTATCAAGACCAGGTTTAATTGAATGTTTCAGTGTGGTACCACATTACTACGTGATCCAATCCAGAAAAAGCCCAGGATCAGTTCAACAAGTACGTGAAAAACGCGAATGTATGAGCCTGATTAGGGCGAATCCCAGACCTATCCCAGACCTAACTTGCGTTATCCTCTAAAATATTGAGCGAAACCATGTTTAATGGACTGTTTCAGTGTGGTACCACATTACTACGTGATACAATCCTGAAACAGCCCAGGATCTAGCCATGAAGTATGAGAAATATGCGAAAGGATGAGCCTGATGAGTGCAAATCCTAGACCTAACCCAAACCTAACATGCGTTATCCTCTAAAATATTTATCAAGACCAGGTTTAATTGAATGTTTCAGTGTGGTACCACATTACTACGTGATCCAAACCAGAAAAAACCGAGGATCCGTACAACAGGTATGCGAAGAATGCGAAAGTATGAGTCTGAGCAGTGAAAATCTCAGGCCTTACCTAGACCTAACTTGCGTTGTCTTCTAAAATATTGATGCAAACCTGGTTTCATTGACTGTTTCAGTGTGGTACTACATTACTACATGATGCAATCTAGAAAAAGCCCAGGATCTAGCCATCAAGTATGAGAAATATGCGAAAGAATGAGCCTGATGACAGCAAATCCCAGACCTAACCTAGACCTAACATGCGTTATCCTCTAAAATATTGAGCGAAACCTGGTTTAATGGACAGTTTCAGTATGGTACCACAGTACTACGTAAACCAAACCAGAAAAAACCCAGGATCTGTTCAAAAAGTATGTGAAAAATTCGAAAATGTGAGCCTGATGAGGGCAAATCTTAGACCTAACCTTAACCTAACATGCGTTATCCTCTAAAATATTTATCCAGACCAGGTTTCATTGAATGTTTCAGTGTGGTACCACTCTACTACGTGATCCAATCCAGAAATAGCCCAGGATCTAGCCATGAAGTATGGGAAATATGCGAAAGTAAGAGCCTGATGAGGGCAAATCCTAGACCTATCCCAGACTTAACTTGCGTTATCCTCTAAAATATTGATCGAAATCAGGTTTAGTTGACTGTTTCAGCGTGGTGCCACATTACTACGTGATACAATCCAGAAACAGCCCAGGATCTAGCCATGAAGTCTGAGCAATATTCGAAAGTATGAGCCTGATGAGGGCAAATCCTGGACCTAACCCAGACCTAACATGCGTTATCCTCTAAAATATTTATCAAGACCAGGTTTAATTGAATGTTTCAGTGTGGTACCGCATTACTACGTGATGCAATCCAGAAATAGCCCAGGATCTAGCCATGAAGTATGAGAAATATGCGAAAGTATGAGCCTGATGAGGGCAGATCCTAGACCTAACCCAGACCTAACATGCGTTATCCTCTAAAATATTTATCAAGACCATGTTTAATTGAATGTTTCAGTGTGGTACCACATTACTACGTGATGCAATCCAGAAAAAGCCCCGTACCAAGCCATCAAGTTTGAGAAATATGCGAAAGAATGAGCCTGATGAGGGCAAATACTAGACCTAACCCAGACCTAACATGCGTTATCCTCTAAAATATTGATCGCAACCAGGTTTAATGGACTCTCTCAGTGTGGTACCACACTACTACGTGATCCAAACCAGAAAAAACCCAGGATCTGTTCAACAAGTATGTGAAAAACGCGAAAGTATGAGTCTGATGAGGTCAAATCCCAGACCTATCCCAGACTTAACTTGTGTTATCCTCTAAAATAATGATCGAAACCAGGTTTCATTGAATGTTTCAGTGTGGTACCACTTTACTACGTGATGCAATCCAGAAAAAGCCCAGGATCTAGCCATGAAGTATGTGAAATATGCGAAAGTATGAGCCTGATGAGGGCAAATCCTAGAACTAACCCAAACCTAACATGCGTTATCCTCTAAAATATTTATCAAGACCAGGTTTAATTGAACGTTTCAGTGTGGTACCACATTACTACGAGAACCAAACCAGAAAAAACCCAGGATCCGTTCAACAAGTATGTGAAGACTGCGAAAGTATGAGTCTGATGAGGTCAAATCCCAGACCTATCCCAGACTTAACTTGCGTTATCATCTAAAATATTGATCGAAACCAGGTTTAATCGACTGTTTCAGCGTGGTACCACATTACTACGTGGTACAATCCAGAAACAGCCCAGGATCTAGCCATGAAGTATGAGAAATATGCGAAAGTATGAGCCTGATGAGGGCAAATCCTAGACCTAACCCAAACCTAACATGCGTTATCCTCTAAAATATTTATCAAGACCAGGTGTAATTGAATGATTCAGTGTGGTACCACATTACTACGTGAACCAAACCAGAAAAATCCCAGGATCCGTTCAACAAGTATGTTAAAACTGCGACAGTATGACCCTGATAAGGGCAAATCCCAGGCCTAACCTAGACCTAACATGCGTTGTCCTCTAAAATATTGATGGAAACAAGGTTTAATTGACTGTTTCAGTGTTGTACTTCATTACTACGTGATGCAATCCAGAAAAAGCCCAGGATCTAGCCATGAAGTATGAGAAATATGCGAAAGTAAGAGCCTGATGAGGGTTAATCCTAGACCTATCCCAGACCTAACTTGCGTTATCCTCTAAAATATTGATCGAAATCAGGTTTAATTGACAGTTTCAGCGTGGTACCACATTACTACGTGATACAATCCAGAAACAGCCGAGGATCTAGCCATGAAGTCTGAGCAATATGCGAAAGTATGAGCCTGATGAGGGCAAATCCTAGACCTAACCCAGACCTAACATGCGTTATCCTCTAAAATATTTATCAAGACCAGGTTTAATTGATTGTTTCAGTGTGGTCCCACATTACTACGTGATACAAAACAGAAAAAACCCAGGATCTGTTCTACATGTATGAGAAATATGCGAAAGAATGAGCCCGATGAGAGCAAATCCCAGACCTAACCTAGACCTAACATGAACTATTTTCTAAAATATTGATCGAAACCAGGTTTAATTGACTGTTTCAGTGTGGTCCCACATTGCTACGTGATCCAAACCAGAAAAAACCCAGGATCCGTTCAAAAAGTATCTGAAGAATGCGAAAGTATGTGTCTGATCAGTGAAAATCCCAGGCCTAACCTAGACCTAACATGCGTTATCCTCAAAAATATTGATCGAAACCTGGTTTAATCGACTGTTTCAGTGTGGTACCACATTACTATGTGATCCAAACCAGAAAATAACCCAGGATCTGTTCAACGAGTATGTGAAGGGTGCGAAGGTATGAGTCTGATGAGGTCAAATCCCAGACCTATCCCAGACCTAACTTGCGTTATCCTCCAAAATATTGATCGAAACGAGGTTTAATCGACTGTTTCAGTGTGGTACCACATTACTACGTGATCCAAACCAGAAAAAACCCAGGATCAGTTCAACAAGTACGTGAAAAACGCGAATGTATGAGCCTGATTAGGGCGAATCCCAGACCTATCCCAGACCTAACTTGCGTTATCCTCTAAAATATTGAGCGAAACCATGTTTAATGGACTGTTTCAGTGTGGTACCACATTACTACGTGATACAATCCTGAAACAGCCCAGGATCTAGCCATGAAGTATGAGAAATATGCGAAAGGATGAGCCTGATGAGTGCAAATCCTAGACCTAACCCAAACCTAACATGCGTTATCCTCTAAAATATTTATCAAGACCAGGTTTAATTGAATGTTTCAGTGTGGTACCACATTACTACGTGATCCAATCCAGAAAAAGCCCAGGATCAGTTCAACAAGTACGTGAAAAACGCGAATGTATGAGCCTGATTAGGGCGAATCCCAGACCTATCCCAGACCTAACTTGCGTTATCCTCTAAAATATTGAGCGAAACCAGGTTTAATGGACTGTTTCAGTGTGGTACCACATTACTACGTGATACAATCCAGAAACAGCCCAGGATCTAGCCATGAAGTATGAGAAATATGCGAAAGGATGAGCCTGATGAGTGCAAATCCTAGACCTAACCCAAACCTAACATACGTTATCCTCTAAAATATTTATCAAGACCAGGTTTAATTGAATGTTTCAGTGTGGTACCACATTACTACGTGAACCAAACCAGAAAATAACCCAGGATCTGTTCAACAAGTATGTGAAGACTGCGAAAGTATGAGTCTGATGAGGGCAAATCCCAGACATAACCCAGACCTAACATGCGTTATCCTCTAAAATATTTATCAAGACCAGGTTTAATTGAATGTTTCAGTGTGGCACCACATTACTACGTGATCCAATCCAGAAAAAGCCCAGGATCAGTTCAACAAGTACGTGAAAAACGCGAATGTATGAGCCTGATTAGGGCGAATCCCAGACCTATCCCAGACCTAACTTGCGTTATCCTCTAAAATATTGAGCGAAACCATGTTTAATGGACTGTTTCAGTGTGGTACCACATTACTACGTGATACAATCCTGAAACAGCCCAGGATCTAGCCATGAAGTATGAGAAATATGCGAAAGGATGAGCCTGATGAGTGCAAATCCTAGACCTAACCCAAACCTAACATGCGTTATCCTCTAAAATATTTATCAAGACCAGGTTTAATTGTATGTTTCAGTGTGGTACCACATTACTACGTGATCCAAACCAGAAAAAACCGAGGATCCGTACAACAGGTATGCGAAGAATGCGAAAGTATGAGTCTGAGCAGTGAAAATCTCAGGCCTTACCTAGACCTAACTTGCGTTGTCTTCTAAAATATTGATGGAAACCTGGTTTCATTGACTGTTTCAGTGTGGTACTACATTACTACGTGATTCAATCTAGAAAAAGCCCAGGATCTAGCCATCAAGTATGAGAAATATGCGAAAGAATGAGCCTGATGACAGCAAATCCCAGACCTAGCCTAGACCTAACATGCGTTATCCTCTAAAATATTGAGCGAAACCTGGTTTAATGGACAGTTTCAGTATGGTACCACAGTACTACGTAAACCAAACCAGAAAAAACCCAGGATCTGTTCAACGAGTATGTGAAGGGTGCGAAGGTATGAGTCTGATGAGGTCAAATCCCAGACCTATCCCAGACCTAACTTGCGTTATCCTCCAAAATATTGATCGAAACGAGGTTTAATCGACTGTTTCAGTGTGGTACCACATTACTACGTGATCCAAACCAGAAAAAACCCAGGATCAGTTCAACAAGTACGTGAAAAACGCGAATGTATGAGCCTGATTAGGGCGAATCCCAGACCTATCCCAGACCTAACTTGCGTTATCCTCTAAAATATTGAGCGAAACCATGTTTAATGGACTGTTTCAGTGTGGTACCACATTACTACGTGATACAATCCTGAAACAGCCCAGGATCTAGCCATGAAGTATGAGAAATATGCGAAAGGATGAGCCTGATGAGTGCAAATCCTAGACCTAACCCAAACCTAACATGCGTTATCCTCTAAAATATTTATCAAGACCAGGTTTAATTGAATGTTTCAGTGTGGTACCACATTACTACGTGATCCAATCCAGAAAAAGCCCAGGATCAGTTCAACAAGTACGTGAAAAACGCGAATGTATGAGCCTGATTAGGGCGAATCCCAGACCTATCCCAGACCTAACTTGCGTTATCCTCTAAAATATTGAGCGAAACCAGGTTTAATGGACTGTTTCAGTGTGGTACCACATTACTACGTGATACAATCCAGAAACAGCCCAGGATCTAGCCATGAAGTATGAGAAATATGCGAAAGGATGAGCCTGATGAGTGCAAATCCTAGACCTAACCCAAACCTAACATACGTTATCCTCTAAAATATTTATCAAGACCAGGTTTAATTGAATGTTTCAGTGTGGTACCACATTACTACGTGAACCAAACCAGAAAATAACCCAGGATCTGTTCAACAAGTATGTGAAGACTGCGAAAGTATGAGTCTGATGAGGGCAAATCCCAGACATAACCCAGACCTAACATGCGTTATCCTCTAAAATATTTATCAAGACCAGGTTTAATTGAATGTTTCAGTGTGGCACCACATTACTACGTGATCCAATCCAGAAAAAGCCCAGGATCAGTTCAACAAGTACGTGAAAAACGCGAATGTATGAGCCTGATTAGGGCGAATCCCAGACCTATCCCAGACCTAACTTGCGTTATCCTCTAAAATATTGAGCGAAACCATGTTTAATGGACTGTTTCAGTGTGGTACCACATTACTACGTGATACAATCCTGAAACAGCCCAGGATCTAGCCATGAAGTATGAGAAATATGCGAAAGGATGAGCCTGATGAGTGCAAATCCTAGACCTAACCCAAACCTAACATGCGTTATCCTCTAAAATATTTATCAAGACCAGGTTTAATTGTATGTTTCAGTGTGGTACCACATTACTACGTGATCCAAACCAGAAAAAACCGAGGATCCGTACAACAGGTATGCGAAGAATGCGAAAGTATGAGTCTGAGCAGTGAAAATCTCAGGCCTTACCTAGACCTAACTTGCGTTGTCTTCTAAAATATTGATGGAAACCTGGTTTCATTGACTGTTTCAGTGTGGTACTACATTACTACGTGATGCAATCTAGAAAAAGCCCAGGATCTAGCCATCAAGTATGAGAAATATGCGAAAGAATGAGCCTGATGACAGCAAATCCCAGACCTAGCCTAGACCTAACATGCGTTATCCTCTAAAATATTGAGCGAAACCTGGTTTAATGGACAGTTTCAGTATGGTACCACAGTACTACGTAAACCAAACCAGAAAAAACCCAGGATCTGTTCAAAAAGTATGTGAAAAATTCGAAAATGTGAGCCTGATGAGGGCAAATCTTAGACCTAACCTTAACCTAACATGCGTTATCCTCTAAAATATTTATCCAGACCAGGTTTCATTGAATGTTTCAGTGTGGTACCACTTTACTACGTGATCCAATCCAGAAATAGCCCAGGATCTAGCCATGAAGTATGAGAAATATGCGAAAGTAAGAGCCTGATGAGGGCAAATCCTAGACCTATCCCAGACCTAACTTGCGTTATCCTCTAAAATATTGATCGAAATCAGGTTTAATTGACTGTTTCGGCGTGGTGCCACATTACTACGTGATACAATCCAGAAACAGCCCAGGATCTAGCCATGAAGTCTGAGCAATATGCGAAAGTATGAGCCTGATGAGGGCAAATCCTGGACCTAACCCAGACCTAACATGCGTTATCCTCTAAAATATTTATCAAGACCAGGTTTAATTGAATGTTTCAGTGTGGTACCGCATTACTACGTGATGCAATCCAGAAATAGCCCAGGATCTAGCCATGAAGTATGAGAAATATGCGAAAGTATGAGCCTGATGAGGGCAGATCCTAGACCTAACCCAGACCTAACATGCGTTATCCTCTAAAATATTTATCAAGACCATGTTTAATTGAATGTTTCAGTGTGGTACCACATTACTACGTGATGCAATCCAGAAAAAGCCCAGTACCAAGCCATCAAGTTTGAGAAATATGCGAAAGAATGAGCCTGATGAGGGCAAATACTAGACCTAACCCAGACCTAACATGCGTTATCCTGTAAAATATTGATCGCAACCAGGTTTAATGGACTCTCTCAGTGTGGTACCACACTACTACGTGATCCAAACCAGAAAAAACCCAGGATCTGTTCAACAAGTATGTGAAAAACGCGAAAGTATGAGTCTGATGAGGTCAAATCCCAGACCTATCCCAGACTTAACTTGTGTTATCCTCTAAAATAATGATCGAAACCAGGTTTCATTGAATGTTTCAGTGTGGTACCACTTTACTACGTGATGCAATCCAGAAAAAGCCCAGCATCTAGCCATGAAGTATGTGAAATATGCGAAAGTATGAGCCTGATGAGGGCAAATCCTAGAACTAACCCAAACCTAACATGCGTTATCCTCTAAAATATTTATCAAGACCAGGTTTAATTGAACGTTTCAGTGTGGTACCACATTACTACGAGAACCAAACCAGAAAAAACCCAGGATCCGTTCAACAAGTATGTGAAGACTGCGAAAGTATGAGTCTGATGAGGTCAAATCCCAGACCTATCCCAGACTTAACTTGCGTTATCATCTAAAATATTGATCGAAACCAGGTTTAATCGACTGTTTCAGCGTGGTACCACATTACTACGTGGTACAATCCAGAAACAGCCCAGGATCTAGCCATGAAGTATGAGAAATATGCGAAAGTATGAGCCTGATGAGGGCAAATCCTAGACCTAACCCAAACCTAACATGCGTTATCCTCTAAAATATTTATCAAGACCAGGTGTAATTGAATGATTCAGTGTGGTACCACATTACTACGTGAACCAAACCAGAAAAATCCCAGGATCCGTTCAACAAGTATGTTAAAACTGCGACAGTATGACCCTGATAAGGGCAAATCCCAGGCCTAACCTAGACCTAACATGCGTTGTCCTCTAAAATATTGATGGAAACAAGGTTTAATTGACTGTTTCAGTGTTGTACTTCATTACTACGTGATGCAATCCAGAAAAAGCCCAGGATCTAGCCATGAAGTATGAGAAATATGCGAAAGTAAGAGCCTGATGAGGGTAAATCCTAGACCTATCCCAGACCTAACTTGCGTTACCCTCTAAAATATTGATCGAAATCAGGTTTAATTGACAGTTTCAGCGTGGTACCACATTACTACGTGATACAATCCAGAAACAGCCCAGGATCTAGCCATGAAGTCTGAGCAATATGCGAAAGTATGAGCCTGATGAGGGCAAATCCTAGACCTAACCCAGACCTAACATGCGTTATCCTCTAAAATATTTATCAAGACCAGGTTTAATTGATTGTTTCAGTGTGGTCCCACATTACTACGTGATACAAAACAGAAAAAACCCAGGATCTGTTCTACATGTATGAGAAATATGCGAAAGAATGAGCCCGATGAGAGCAAATCCCAGACCTAACCTAGACCTAACATGAACTATTTTCTAAAATATTGATCGTAACCAGGTTTAATTGACTGTTTCAGTGTGGTCCCACATTGCTACGTGATCCAAACCAGAAAAAACCCAGGATCCGTTCAAAAAGTATGTGAAGAATGCGAAAGTATGTGTCTGATCAGTGAAAATCCCAGGCCTAACCTAGACCTAACATGCGTTATCCTCAAAAATATTGATCGAAACCTGGTTTAATCGACTGTTTCAGTGTGGTACCACATTACTATGTGATCCAAACCAGAAAATAACCCAGGATCTGTTCAACGAGTATGTGAAGGGTGCGAAGGTATGAGTCTGATGAGGTCAAATCCCAGACCTATCCCAGACCTAACTTGCGTTATCCTCCAAAATATTGATCGAAACGAGGTTTAATCGACTGTTTCAGTGTGGTACCACATTACTACGTGATCCAAACCAGAAAAAACCCAGGATCAGTTCAACAAGTACGTGAAAAACGCGAATGTATGAGCCTGATTAGGGCGAATCCCAGACCTATCCCAGACCTAACTTGCGTTATCCTCTAAAATATTGAGCGAAACCATGTTTAATGGACTGTTTCAGTGTGGTACCACATTACTACGTGATACAATCCTGAAACAGCCCAGGATCTAGCCATGAAGTATGAGAAATATGCGAAAGGATGAGCCTGATGAGTGCAAATCCTAGACCTAACCCAAACCTAACATGCGTTATCCTCTAAAATATTTATCAAGACCAGGTTTAATTGAATGTTTCAGTGTGGTACCACATTACTACGTGATCCAAACCAGAAAAAACCGAGGATCCGTACAACAGGTATGCGAAGAATGCGAAAGTATGAGTCTGAGCAGTGAAAATCTCAGGCCTTACCTAGACCTAACTTGCGTTGTCTTCTAAAATATTGATGGAAACCTGGTTTCATTGACTGTTTCAGTGTGGTACTACATTACTACGTGATGCAATCTAGAAAAAGCCCAGGATCTAGCCATCAAGTATGAGAAATATGCGAAAGAATGAGCCTGATGACAGCAAATCCCAGACCTAACCTAGACCTAACATGCGTTATCCTCTAAAATATTGAGCGAAACCTGGTTTAATGGACAGTTTCAGTATGGTACCACAGTACTACGTAAACCAAACCAGAAAAAACCCAGGATCTGTTCAAAAAGTATGTGAAAAATTCGAAAATGTGAGCCTGATGAGGGCAAATCTTAGACCTAACCTTAACCTAACATGCGTTATCCTCTAAAATATTTATCCAGACCAGGTTTCATTGAATGTTTCAGTGTGGTACCACTTTACTACGTGATCCAATCCAGAAATAGCCCAGGATCTAGCCATGAAGTATGAGAAATATGCGAAAGTAAGAGCCTGATGAGGGCAAATCCTAGACCTATCCCAGACCTAACTTGCGTTATCCTCTAAAATATTGATCGAAATCAGGTTTAATTGACTGTTTCAGCGTGGTGCCACATTACTACGTGATACAATCCAGAAACAGCCCAGGATCTAGCCATGAAGTCTGAGCAATATGCGAAAGTATGAGCCTGATGAGGGCAAATCCTGGACCTAACCCAGACCTAACATGCGTTATCCTCTAAAATATTTATCAAGACCAGGTTTAATTGAATGTTTCAGTGTGGTACCGCATTACTACGAGATGCAATCCAGAAATAGCCCAGGATCTAGCCATGAAGTATGAGAAATATGCGAAAGTATGAGCCTGATGAGGGCAGATCCTAGACCTAACCCAGACCTAACATGCGTTATCCTCTAAAATATTTATCAAGACCAGGTTTAATTGAATGTTTCAGTGTGGTACCACATTACTACGTGATGCAATCCAGAAAAAGCCCAGTACCAAGCCATCAAGTTTGAGAAATATGCGAAAGAATGAGCCTGATGAGGGCAAATACTAGACCTAACCCAGACCTAACATGCGTTATCCTCTAAAATATTGATCGCAACCAGGTTTAATGCACTCTCTCAGTGTGGTACCACACTACTACGTGATCCAAACCAGAAAAAACCCAGGATCTGTTCAACAAGTATGTGAAAAACGCGAAAGTATGAGTCTGATGAGGTCAAATCCCAGACCTATCCCAGACTTAACTTGTGTTATCCTCTAAAATAATGATCGAAACCAGGTTTCATTGAATGTTTCAGTGTGGTACCACTTTACTACGTGATGCAATCCAGAAAAAGCCCAGGATCTAGCCATGAAGTATGTGAAATATGCGAAAGTATGAGCCTGATGAGGGCAAATCCTAGAACTAACCCAAACCTAACATGCGTTATCCTCTAAAATATTTATCAAGACCAGGTTTAATTGAACGTTTCAGTGTGGTACCACATTACTACGAGAACCAAACCAGAAAAAACCCAGGATCCGTTCAACAAGTATGTGAAGACTGCGAAAGTATGAGTCTGATGAGGTCAAATCCCAGACCTATCCCAGACTTAACTTGCGTTATCATCTAAAATATTGATCGAAACCAGGTTTAATCGACTGTTTCAGCGTGGTACCACATTACTACGTGGTACAATCCAGAAACAGCCCAGGATCTAGCCATGAAGTATGAGAAATATGCGAAAGTATGAGCCTGATGAGGGCAAATCCTAGACCTAACCCAAACCTAACATGCGTTATCCTCTAAAATATTTATCAAGACCAGGTGTAATTGAATGATTCAGTGTGGTACCACATTACTACGTGAACCAAACCAGAAAAATCCCAGGATCCGTTCAACAAGTATGTTAAAACTGCGACAGTATGACCCTGATAAGGGCAAATCCCAGGCCTAACCTAGACCTAACATGCGTTGTCCTCTAAAATATTGATGGAAACAAGGTTTAATTGACTGTTTCAGTGTTGTACTTCATTACTACGTGATGCAATCCAGAAAAAGCCCAGGATCTAGCCATCAAGTATGAGAAATATGCGAAAGAATGAGCCTGATGAGAGCAAATCCCAGACCTAACCTAGATCTAACATGAATTATTCTCTAAAATATTGATCGAAACCAGTTTTAATTGACTGTTTCAGTGTTGTACTTCATTACTACGTGACGCAATCCAGAAAAAGCCCAGGATCTAGCCATGAAGTATGAGAAATATGCGAAAGTATGAGCCTGATGAGGGCAAATCCTAGACCTAACCCAGACCTAACATGCGTTATTCTGTAAAATTTTTATCAAGACCAGGTTTAATTGAATGATTCATTGTGGTACCTCATTACTGCGTGATCAAAACCAGAAAAAACCCAGGATCTAGCCATCAAGTATGAGAAATATGCGAAAGAATGAGCCTGACGAGGGCAAATCCCAGACCTAACCTAGACCTAACATGAATTATTCTCTAAAATATTGATCGAAATCAGGTTTACTTGACTGTTTCAGTGTGGCCCCACATTACTACGTGATCCAAACCAGAGAAAAACCCGGGGTCTGTTCAACAAGTATGTGAAAAGCGCGAAAGTATGAGTCTGATGAGATCAAATCCCAGACCTATCCCAGACTTAAATTGCGTTATCCTCTAAAATATTGATCGAAACCAGGTTTAATCGACTGTTTCAGCGTGGTGCCACATTACTACGTGATACAATCCAGAAACAGCCCAGGATCTAGCCATCAAGTATGAGAAATATGCGAAAGTATGAGCCTGATGAGGGCAAATCCTAGACCTAACCCAAACCTAACATGCGTTATCCTCTAAAATATTTATCAAGACCAGGTTTAATTGAATGTTTCAGTGTGGTACCTCATTACTACGTGAACCAAGCCTGAAAAAACCCAGGATCCGTTCAACAAGTATGTTAAAACTGCGACAGTATGACCCTGATGCGGGCAAATCCCAGGCCTAACCTAGACCTAACATGCGTTGTCCTCTAGAATATTGATGGAAACCAGGTTTAATTGACTGTTTCAGTGTTGTACTTCATTACTACGTGATGCAATCCAGAAAAAGCCCAGGATCTAGCCATGAAGTATGAGAAATATGCGAAAGTAAGAGCCTGATGAGGGCAAATCCTAGACCTATCCCAGACGTAACTTGCGTTATCCTCTAAAATATTGATCGAAACCAGGTTTAATTGACTGTTTCAGCGTGGTACCACATTACTACGTGGTACAATCCAGAAACAGCCCAGGATCTAGCCATGAAGTATGAGAAATATGCGAAAGTATGATCCTGATGAGGGCAAATCCTAGACCTAACCCAAACCTAACATGCGTTATCCTCTAAAATATTTATCAAGACCAGGTGTAATTGAATGATTCAGTGTGGTACCACATTACTACGTGAACCAAACCAGAAAAATCCCAGGATCCGTTCAACAAGTATGTTAAAACTGCGAAAGTATGTGTCTGATGAGTGAAAATCCCAGGCCTAACCTAGACCTAACATGCGTTATCCTCTAAAATACTGATGGAAAGCAGGTTTAATTGACTGTTTCAGTGTTGTACTTCATTACTACGTGATGCAATCCAGAAAAAGCCCAGGATCTAGCAATCAAGTATGAGAAATATGCGAAAGAATGAGCATGATGAGAGCAAATCCCAGACCTGACCTAGACCTAACATGAATTATTCTCTAAAATATTGATCGAAACCAGGTTTAATTCGCTGTTTCAGTGTGGTCCCACATTACTACGTGATTCAAACCAGAAAAAACCCAGGATCCGTTCAACAAGTATGTGAAGAATGCGAAAGTATGAGTCTGATGAGTGAAAATCCCAGGCCTAACCTAGACCTAACATGCGTTATCCTCAAAAATATTGATCGAAACCTGGTTTAATCGTCTGTTTCAGTGTGGTGCCACATTACTATGTGATCCAAACCAGAAAATAACCCAGGATCTGTTCAACGAGTATGTGAAGTGTGCGAAAGTATGAGTCTGATGAGGTCAAATCCCAGACCAATCCCAGACTTAACATGCGTTATCCTCTAAAATATTGATCGAAACCTGGTTTAATCGACTGTTTCAGTGTGGTACCACATTACTACGTGATCCAAACCAGAAAAAACCCAGGATCTGTTCAACAAGTATGTGAAAAACGCTAAACTATGAGCCTGATGAGGGCAAATCCTAGACCTATCCCAGACCTAACTTGCGTTATCCTCTAAAATATTGATCGAAACCAGGTTTAATTGACTGTTTCAGCGTGGTACCACATTACTACGTAATACAATCCAGAAACAGCCCAGGATCTAGCCTTGAAGTATGAGAAATATGCGAAAGTATGAGCCTGATGAGGACAAATCCTAGACCTATCCCAGGCCTAACTTGCGTTATCCTCTAAAATATTGATCGAAACCTGGTTTAATAGACTGTTTTAGTGTGGTACCACTTTACTGCGTGATCCAAAGCAGAAAAAACCCTCGATCAGGTCAACATGCATGTTAAAACTGCGAAAGTATGACCCTGATGAGGGCAAATCCCAGGCCTAACCTAGACCTAACATGCGTTATCTTCTAAGATATTGAGCGAAACCAGGTTTAATGGACTGTTTCAGTGTGGTACCTCACTACTTCGTGATCCAAACCAGAGAAAACCCAGGATCTGTTCAACAAGTATGCGAAAAACGCGAAACTGTGAGCCTGAGGAGGGCAAATCTTAGACCTCACACAGACCTAAGATGCGTTATCCTCTAAAATATTTATCCAGACCAGGTTTCATTGAATGTTTCAGTGTGGTACCACATTACTACGTAATCCAATCCAGAAATAGCCCAGGATCTAGCCATGAAGTATGAGAAATATGCGAAAGTATGAGCCTGATGAGGGCAAATCCTAGACCTAACCCAGACCTAACATGCGTTATCCTCAAAAATATTTATCAAGACCAGGTTTAACTGAATGTTTCAGTATGGTACCACATTACTACGTGATCCATACCAGAAAAATCCCAGGATCTGTTCAACAAGTATGTGAAAAATGCGAAAGCATGAGTCTGATGAGGGCAAATCCCAGGCCTAACCTAGACATAACTTTCGTTATCCTCTAAAATATTGATCGAAACCAGGTTTAGAGGGCTGTTTCAGTGTGGTACCACATTACTGCGCGATCCAAACCAGAAAAAGCCAGGATCTGTTCAACAAGTATGTGAAAAATGCGATAGTATGAGCCTGATGTGGGCAAATCCTAGACCTAACCCAAACCTAACATGCGTTATCCTCAAAAATATTGATCAAGACCAGGTTTAATTGAATGTTTCAGTGTGGTACCACATTACTACGTGAACCAAACCAGTAAAAACCCAGGATCTGTTAAACGAGTCTGTGAAGTGTGCGAAAGTATGAGCCTGATGAGGGCGAATCCCAGACCTATCCCAGACCTAACTTGCGTTATCCTCTAAAATATTGATCGAAACAAGGTTTAATTGACTGTTTCAGCGTGGTACCACATTACTACGTGATACAATCCAGAAACAGCCCAGGAAGTATGAGAAATATGCGAAAGTATGAGCCTGATGTGGGCAAATCCTAGACCTAACCCAAACCTAACATGCGTTATCCTCTAAAATATTTATCAAGACCAGGTTTATTTGAATGTTTCAGTGCGGTACCACATTACTACGTGAACCATACCAGAAAAAACCCAGGATCCGTTCAGCAAGTATCTGAAGAATGCGAAAGTATGAGTCTGATGAGTGAAAATCCCAGGCCTAACCTAGACCTAACATGCATTATCCTCTAAAATATTGATCCAAACCAGGTTTAGTGGACTGTTTCAGTGTGGTACCACATTACTATGTGATCCAAACCAGGAAATACCCAAGATCCGTTCAACAAGTATGTGAAGAATGCGAAAGTATGAGTCTGATGAGTGAAAATCCCAGGCCTAACCTAGACCTAACATGCGTTATCCTCAAAAATATTGATCGAAACCTGGTTTAATCGACTGTTTCAGTGTGGTACCACAATACTACGTGATGCAATCCAGAAAATGCCCAGGATCTAGCCATCAAGTATGAGAAATATGCGAAAGAATGAGCCAGATGAGGGCAAATCCTAGACCTATCCCAGGCCTAACTTGCGTTATCCTCTAAAATATTGATCGATGCCAGGTTTAATTGACTGTTTTAGTGTGGTACCACTTTACTGCGTGATACAAAGCAGAAAAAACCCTCGATCAGGTCAACATGCATGTTAAAACTGCGAAAGTATGACCCTGATGAGAGCAAATCCCAGGCCTAACCTAGACCTAACATGCGTTATCTTCTAAGATATTGATCGAAACCAGGTTTAATGGACTGTTTCAGTGTGGTACCTCACTACTTCGTGATCCAAACCAGAGAAAACCCAGGATCTGTTCAACAAGTATGCGAAAAACGCGAAACTGTGAGCCTGAGGAGGGCAAATCTTAGACCTAACACAGACCTAAGATGCGTAATCCTCTAAAATATTTATCCAGACCAGGTTTCATTGAATGTTTCAGTGTGGTACCACATTACTACGTGATCCATGCCAGAAAAATCCCAGGATCTGTTCAACAAGTATGTGAAAAATGCGAAAGCATGAGTCTGATGAGTGATAATCTCAGGGCTGACCTAGACCTAACATGCATTATCCTCTAAAATATTGATCCAAACCAGGTTTAGTGGACTGTTTCAGTGTGGTACCACTTTACTACGTGATCCATAGCAGAAAAAACCCTCGATCAGGTCAACATGTATGTTAGAACTGCGAAAGTATGACCCTGATGAGGGCAAATCCCAGGCCTAACCTAGACCTAACATGAATTGTTCTCTAAAATATTTATCGAAACCAGGTTTAATTGACTGTTTCAGTGTTGTACTTCATTTCTACGTGATGCAATCCAGAAAAAGCCCAGGATCTAGCCATCAAGTATGAGAAATATGCGAAAGAATGAGCCTGATGAGAGCAAATCCCAGACCTAACCCAGACCTAACATGAATTATTCTCTAAAATATTGATCGAAACCAGGTTTAATTGACTGTTTCAGTGTTGTACTTCATTTCTACGTGATGCAATCCAGAAAAAGCCCAGGATCTAGCCATCAAGTATGCGAAAAACGCGAAAGTATGAGCCTGACGAGAGCAAATCCTAGACCTAACCCAGACCTAACATGCGTTATCCTCTAAAATATTTATCAAGACCAGGTTTAATTGATTGCTTCAGTGTGGTCCCACATTACTACGTGATCCAAACCAGAAAAAACCCAGGATCCGTGCAACAGGTATGTGAAGAATGCGAAAGAATGTGTCTGATGAGTGAAAATCTCAGGGCTAACCTAGACCTAACATGCGTTATCCTCAAGAATATTGATCGAAACCTGGTTTAATCAACTGTTTCAGTGTGGTACCACATTACTATGTGATCCAAACCAGAAAATAGCCCAGGATCTATCCATGAAGTATAAGAAATATGCGAAAGTATGAGCCTGATGAGAGCAAATCCCAGACCTAACCCAGACCTAACATGAATTACTCTCTAAAATATTGATCGAAACCAGGTTTAATTGACTGTTTCAGTGTGGTACCACATTACTACGTGATCCAAACCAGTAATAGTCCAGGATCCAGCCATGAAGTATGAGAAATATGCGAAAGAATGAGCCTGATGACGGCAAATCCTAGACCTATCCCAGGCCTAACTTGCGTTATCCTCTAAAATATTGATCGAAACCAGGTTTAATTGACTGTTTTAGTGTGGTACCACTTTACTACGTGATCCAAAGCAGAAAAAACCCTCGATCAGGTCAACATGCATGTTAAAACTGCGAAAGTATGACCCTGATGAGGGCAAATCCCAGGCCTAACCTAGACCTAACATGCGTTATCTTCTAAGATATTGAGCGATACCAGGTTTAATGGACTGTTTCAGTGTGGTACCTCACTAATTCGTGATCCAAACCAGAGAACACCCAGGATCTGTTCAACAAGTATGTGAAGAATGCGAAAGAATGAGTCTGATGAGTGAAAATCCCAGGCCTTACCTAGACCTAACATGCGTTATCCTCAAGAATATTGACCGAAACCTGGTTTAATCGACTGTTTCAGTGTGGTACCACATTACTATGTGATCCAAACCAGAAAATAGCCCAGGATCTATCCATGAAGTATAATAAATATGCGAAAGTATGAGCCTGATGAGGGCATATCCTAGACCTAACCCAGACCTAACATGCGTTATCCTCAAAAATATTTATCAAGACCAGGTTTAACTGAATGTTTCAGTGTGGTACCACATTACTACGTGAACCAAACCAGAAAAAACCCAGGATCTGTTAAGCGAGTCTGTGAAGTGTGCGAAAGTATGAGCCTGATGAGGGCGAATCCCAGACCTATCCCAGACCTAACTTGCGTTGTCCTCTAAGATATTGATGGAAACCAGGTTTAATTGACTGTTTCAGTGTTGTACTTCATTACTACGTGATGGAATCCAGAAAAAGCCCAGGATCTAGCCATCAAGTATGAGAAATATGCGAAAGTATGAGCCTGACGAGAGCAAATCCTAGACCTAACCCAGACCTAATATGCGTTATCCTCTAAAATATTTATCAAGACCAGGTTTAATTGATTGTTTCAGTGTGGTACCACATTACTGCGTGATCCATACCAGAAAAAACCCAGGATCCGTTCAACAGGTATGTGAAGAATGCGAAAGAATGAGTCTGATGAGTGAAAATCCCAGGCCTTACCTAGACCTAACATGCGTTATCCTCAAGAATATTGATCGAAACCTGGTTTAATCAACTGTTTCAGTGTGGTACCACATTACTATGTGATCCAAACCAGAAAATAGCCCAGGATCTATCCATGAAGTATAAGAAATATGCGAAAGTATGAGCCTGATGTGGGCAAATCCCAGACCTATCCCAGACCTAACTTGCATTGTCCTCTAAAATATTGATGGAAACCAGGTTTAATTGACTGTTTCAGTGTGGTACCACATTACTACGTGATCCAATCCAGAAAAAACCCAGGATCTGTTCAACAAGTATGAGAAATATGCGAAAGTATGAGCCTGACGAGAGCAAATCCTAGACCTAACCCAGACCTAACATGCGTTATCCTCTAAAATATTTATCAAGACCAGGTTTAATTGATTGCTTCAGTGTGGTCCCACATTACTACGTGATCCAAACCAGAAAAAACCCAGGATCCGTTCAACAGGTATGTGAAGAATGCGAAAGAATGTGTCTGATGAGTGAAAATCTCAGGGCTGACCTAGACCTAACATGCATTATCCTCTAAAATATTGATCCAAACCAGGTTTAGTGGACTGTTCCAGTGTGGTACCACTTTACTACGTGATCCAAAGCAGAAAAAACCCTCGATCAGGTCAACATGTATGTTAGAACTGCGAAAGTATGACCCTGATGAGGGCAAATCCCAGGCCTAACCTAGACCTAACATGAATTGTTCTCTAAAATATTTATCGAAACCAGGTTTAATTGACTGTTTCAGTGTTGTACTTCATTTCTACGTGATGCAATCCAGAAAAAGCCCAGGATCTAGCCATCAAGTATGAGAAATATGCGAAAGAATGAGCCTGATGAGAGCAAATCCCAGACCTAACCCAGACCTAACATGAATTATTCTCTAAAATATTGATCGAAACCAGGTTTAATTGACTGTTTCAGTGTAGTACCACATTACTACGTGATCCAAACCAGTAATAGTCCAGGATCCAGCCATGAAGTATGAGAAATATGCGAAAGTATGAGCCTGATGAGGGCAAATCCTAGACCTAACCCAGACCTAACATGCGTTATCCTCTAAAATATTTATCAAGACCAGGTTTAATTGATTGTATCAGTGTGGTGCCACATTACTACGTGATCCACACCAGAAAAAACCCAAGATCCGTTCAACAAGTATGTGAAGAATGCGAAAGTATGAGTCTGATGAGTGAAAATCCCAGGCCTAACCTAGACCTAACATGCGTTATCCTCAAAAATATTGATCGAAACCTGGTTTAATCGACTGTTTCAGTGTGGTACCACAATACTACGTGATGCAATCCAGAAAAAGCCCAGGATCTGTTCAACAAGTATGCGAAAAACGCGAAAGTTTGAGAGCCTGACGAGAGCCTGACGAGAGCAAATCCTAGACCTAACCCAGACCTAACATGCGTTATCCTCTAAAATATTTATCAAGACCAGGTTTAATTGATTGCTTCAGTGTGGTCCCACATTACTACGTGATCCAAACCAGTAATAGTCCAGGATCCAGCCATGAAGCATGAGAAATATACGAAAGAATGAGCCTGATGAGGGCAAATCCTAGACCTATCCCAGGCCTAACTTGCGTTATCCTCTAAAATATTGATCGAAACCAGGTTTAATTGACTGTTTTAGTGTGGTACCACTTTACTACGTGATCCAAAGCAGAAAAAACCCTCGATCAGGTCAACATGCATGTTAAAACTGCGAAAGTATGACCCTGATGAGGGCAAATCCCAGGCCTAACCTAGACCTAACATGCGTTATCTTCTAAGATATTGAGCTAAACCAGGTTTAATGGACTGTTTCAGTGTGGTACCTCACTACTTCGTGATCCAAACCAGAGAAAACCCAGGATCTGTTCAACAAGTATGCGAAAAACGCGAAACTGTGAGCCTGAGGAGGGCAAATCTTAGACCTAACACAGACCTAAGATGCGTTATCCTCTAAAATATTTATCCAGACCAGGTTTAATTGACTGTTTCAGCGTGGTACCACATTACTACGTGATACAATCCAGAAACAGCCCAGGATCTAGCCATGAAGTATGAGAAATATGCGAAAGCATGAGCCTGATGTGGGCAAATCCTAGACCTAACCCAAACCTAACATGCGTTATCCTCTAAAATATTTATCAAGACCAGGTTTATTTGAATGTTTCAGTGTGGTACCACATTACTACGTGATCCAAGCCAGAAAAAACCCAGGATCCGTTCAACTAGTATGTGAAGAATGCGAAAGTATGAGTCTGATGAGGGCAAATCCCAGACCTATCCCAGACCTAACTTGCGTTGTCCTCTAAGATATTGATGGAAACCAGGTTTAATTGACTGTTTCAGTGTTGTACTTCATTACTACGTGATGCAATCCAGAAAAAGCCCAGGATCCGTCCAACAAGTATGTGAAGAATGCGAAAGTATGAGTCTGATGAGTGAAAATCCCAGGCCTAACCTGGACCTAACATGCGTTATCCTCAAAAATATTGATCGAAACCTGGTTTAATCGACTGTTTCAGTGTGGTACCACATTACTACGTGACTCAAACCAGAAAAAACCCAGGATCTGTTCAACAAGTATGTGAAAAACGCGAAAGTATGAGCCTGATGAGGGCAAATCCCAGACCTGTCCCAGACCAAACTTGCGTTATCCTCTAAAATATTGATCGAAACCAGGTTTAATCGACTGTTTCAGTGTGGTACCACATTGCTACGTGATACAATCCAGAAAAAGCCCAGGATCTAGCCATGAAGCATGAGAAATATGCGAAAGTATGACCCTGATGAGGGCAAATCCCAGGCCTAACCTAGACCTAACATGCGTTGTCCTGTAAAATATTGTTGGAAACCAGGTTTAATTGACTGTTTCAGTGTTGTACTTCATTACTACGTGATGCAATCCAGAAAAAGCCCAGGATCTAGACATCAAGTATGAGAAATATGCGAAAGAATGAGCCTGATGAGAGCAAATCCCAGACCTAACATAGACCTAACATGAATTATTCTCTAAAATATTGATCGAAACCAGGTTTAATTGACTGTTTCAGTGTGGTATCACATTACTACGTGATCCAAACCAGTAAAAACCCAGGATCCGTTCAACAAGTATGTGAAGAATGCGAAAGTATGAGTCTGATGAGTGAAAATCCTCGGCCTAACCTAGACCTAACATGCGTTATCCTCAAAAATATTGATCGAAACCAGGTTTAATCGACTGTTTCAGTGTGGTACCACATTACTACGTGATCCAAACCAGAAAAAAACCCAGGATCTGTTCAACAAGTATGTGAAGTATGCGAAAGTATGAGTCTGATGAGGGCAAATCCCAGGCCTAAACTAGACATAACTTTCGTTATCCTCTAAAATATTGATCGAAACCAGGTTTAATTGACTGTTTTAGTGTGGTACCACTTTACTACGTGATCCAAAGCAGAAAAAACCCTCGATCAGGTCAACATGCATGTTAAAACTGCGAAAGTATGAGCCTGACGAGAGCAAATCCTAGACCTATCCCAGACCTAACATGCGTTATCCTCTAAAATATTTATCAAGACCAGGTTTAATTGATTGCTTCAGTGTGGTCCCACATTACTACGTGATCCAAACCAGAAAAAACCCAGGATCCGTTCAACAGGTATGTGAAGAATGCGAAAGAATGAGTCTGATGAGTGAAAATCCCAGGGCTAACCTAGACCTAACATGCAGTATCCTCTAAAATATTGATCCAAACCAGGTTTGGTGGACTGTTTTAGTGTGGTACCACTTTACTACGTGATCCAAAGCAGAAAAAACCCTCGATCCGTTCAACAGGTATGTGAAGAATGCGAAAGAATGATTCTGATGAGTGAAAGTGCCAGGGCTAACCTAGCCCTAACATGCGTTATCCTCTAAAATATTTATCAAGACCAGGTTTATTTGAATGTTTCAGTGTGGTACCACATTACTACGTGACTCAAACCAGAAAAAACCCAGGATCTGTTCAACAAGTATGTGAAAAACGCGAAAGTATGAGCCTGATGAGGGCAAATCCCAGACCTATCCCAGGCCAAACTTGCGTTATCCTCTAAAATATTGATCGAAACCAGGTTTAATCGACTGTTTCAGTGTGGTGCCACATTGCTACGTGATCCAAACCAGAAAAAACCCAGGATCAGATCAACAAGTATGTGAAAAACGCGAAAGTATGAGCCTGATGAGGGCGAATCCCAGACCTATCCCAGACCTAACTTGCGTTATCCTCTAAAATATTGATCGAAACCAGGTTTAATTGACTGTTTCAGCGTGGTACCACATTACTACGTGAAACAATCCAAAAAAAGCCCAGGATCTAGCCATGAAGTATGAGAAATATGCGAAAGTATGAGCCTGATGAGGGCAAATCCTAGACCTAACCCAAACCTAACATGCGTTATCCTCTAAAATATTGATCCAAACCGGGTTTAATGGATTGCTTCAGTGTGGTACCACTTTACTACGTGATCCAAAGCGGAAAAAACCCTCGATCAGGTCAACGTGTATGTTAAAACTGCGAAAGTATGACCCTGATGAGGGCAAATCCCAGGCCTAACCTAGACCTAACATGCGTTGTCCTCTAAAATATTGATGGAAACCAGGTTTAATTGACTGTTTCAGTGTTGTACTTCATTACTACGTGATGCAATCCAGAAAAAGCCCAGGATCTAGCCATGAAGTATGAGAAATATGCGAAAGTATGAGCCTGATGAGGGCAAATCCTAGACCTAACCCAAACCTAACATGCGTTATCCTCTAAAATATTGATCCAAACCGGGTTTAATGGACTGCTTCAGTGTGGTACCACTTTACTACGTGATCCAAAGCGGAAAAAACCCTCGATCAGGTCAACATGTATGTTAAAACTGCGAAAGTATGACCCTGATGAGGGCAAATCCCAGGCCTAACCTAGACCTAACATGCGTTGTCCTGTAAAATATTGATGGAAACCAGGTTTAATTGACTGTTTCAGTGTTGTACTTCATTACTACGTGATGCGATCCAGAAAAAGCCCAGGATCTAGACATCAAGTATGAGAAATATGCGAAAGAATGAGCCAGATGAGAGCAAATCCCAGACCTAACCTAGACCTAACATGAATTACTCTCTAAAGTATTGATCGAAACCAGCTTTAATTGACTGTGTCAGTGTGGTACCACATTACTACGTGATCCAAACCAGTAAAAACCCAGGATCCGATCAACAAGTATGTGAAGAATGCGAAAGTATGAGTCTGATGAGTGAAAATCCCAGACCTAACCTAGACCTAACATGCGTTATTCTCTAAAATATTGATCCAAACCAGGTTTAATGGACTGTTTCAGTGTGGTACCACTTTACTACGTGATCCAAAGCAGAAAAAACACTCGATCAGGTCAAGAAGTATGTGAAGAATGCGAAAGTATGAGTCTGATCCCCTCAGGGGCTGCCAGCCTTTCAGCTGCAGTACGGGCTTAACGAACCCGGGGTACCCGAGTCATACACACACCGTAAGCCTCCTGTTGGTCGTCACAACGACCCATTCACAATTCCCTATTGGTTTTGTGAATGGTACGTGACGGCAGGAGGAACGGGGGTCTTGGCTTAACCGCCTGGGCCACGAGTATGGCGACTCTATAAAATCGCCCTCCAATCCTAAGCTATGGTGCGCGGCGATGGGATGCATGGTTGGGGGAGAAGGCCCAATCCCAAGCGACCACCTCCGGGAAACCTGCCGAGCCCCCGGAGTATTAGGCTTACCCGGGTAAGGCGGCTCTGCCCGGGTGGACCTTTATTTCCGACCATCTCGTGGGATTTTTATGGACACAGAAAATAAAATGGGGATGGGGCGGGTTTTGTCGGTTGGGGAGGACGGAGACGGGGTTGGGGTTAGGGTGGCGGCGCTCGCGCCTCACTCAGCGCCAGGTTCGGCTTCGTGGAGGGTGGAGGAGGACGACGAGACGGCGTCGGTCTCGTCCTTCTCCTCCAGCACGAGCCACATAGGCTCTAAGAGGAAGAGGACGGGGCAGGCCGTCGTCGAGGTGGGCGGGGCGATGAGGCCGTCGGTGAGGCTGAGTTGCCTCAGGGACGAGGTCACCGAGGAGATATCGGAGAGGATCTCCTCGTCCCTGAGGCGGGTGGAGAAAGTCGCCGCTGCCTGCGCCTTTAAGGGGCAGAAAAGCGGTGGCGCGGAGGCCCTGAAGGCCGCGGCGGAGGAAATGAGGGAGGCGGCGCGGGAGCTCAGAGGGCGGAACGCCCGTCTGCAGCTCCTGTTGGAGGAGGAGCGACAGGGGAGGAGGAGGGCAGAGGCGCTGTGGAACAGCGCAGCCCTCCCTCCCATCCTCCCTCCTCCTCCACCGCCGCGTCCCTCGGCGGAGGTAAATAAGCGGAGTGCGGCGGCAGTGGTGCGGGGCACCGCGGGCCCCTCCACCCGCACTCCGCCCGTGAAGAAGTCCCCGTCCTCCTCAGAAGACGATCTTCTGAGGAGGATTGGGGACATGATTGATGGCAAGCTGGCCGCCTTCCGGGAGGAGCTCCTCGCCGGAAGAGCGGTCAGCAGGAAGGCGGTGCCTCCCCGACCTGTTCCGGTACAGTCGGGGAAGGCAAAGAAGGGCGGAGTGAAGGCTCCGCCCAGCGTTGCGGCACCAGGGCCCCGGGTCGCGACCCCCAAGGGGGGTGGTGTACCCGTGGTCGCGGTGTTCGCGTCCTCCACAGCACCCTCCCAAGGGGGGGTGGCGTGGAGTGAGGTGGTGGGGCGGAAGGCGAAGCGGGCGGCGAGGAAGGCCTCGCAACCGCGGCTTCCGCCTCCGCCGCCGGCGGCCAAGGTAAAGGCCGCGAAGGTCGGGAAGGCACGACCAGGTCGTCCCCCAAAAACGGCAGCGGTGACGCTGACCGTTGCGCAGGGGGGCGACCTGACCCTCGCGGAGGCGATGCGGCTCGCCAGGGAGAATATCTCCCTGGAAGAGCTGGGCATCGCCTCCGTGAGGGCGAAGAGGGCCGTGACCGGGGGTCTCTTGCTGGAGATCCCCGGTGCAGAAGGCGGCGCGAAGGCGGATCGTCTCGCCCAGAGGCTCCGGGAGCAGCTGGGCGAGCGAGGTGTCCGGGTCGCCCGGCCCACGAAGCGCACAGAGATGCGCGTTTGTGGGCTGGACGACTCGGTCAGCGCACAGGATGTGTCCCGTGCCCTTGCGAGGGCGGGGGACTGTCCTGTGGAGGACCTGCGGATCGGGGAGATCCGCAGGTCGCCCTCCGGGCTCGGGTCGGTGTGGGCCCGGTGCCCCCTCTCCGCCGCCCGTAAGGTGGCGGAATCCGGGAGGGTGTTGGTGGGGTGGGTTTCGGCGCGAGTGGAAATCCTCGCGCCGCGCCCGCTCCAGTGTCACCGCTGCCTCGAATTGGGGCACGTGAGGCAGTGGTGCACCTCGCCGGTGGACCGCAGCGGTCAGTGTTACCGCTGCGGTGCCAAAGAGCACCGTGCGAGCCAGTGCTCGGCGGCCCCCCACTGCCCGCTGTGTGCGGACATGGGGAGACCAGCCGATCACAGGGTGGGGAGCAAGAAGTGCTCCCCCCCCTCCCGGAAGGAGAGGAAGAGGCGGGCTGCACCGGCTCCGGTGCCGAGGGCGGTGGCATCGTCCTCCATGGAGGTGGACGGTGCTACGGGGACGGACGGCCGGGAGGAGGCTGGTGCGGCCATTAATTAATGCCGCCCCGCCTCCTCCTCCAGGCCAACCTCAACCACTGCCGCGCGGCACAGGACTTGATGTCCCAAGTCCTCGCGGAGTGGGGGGTTGGCCTGGCGGTCGCCGCCGAGCCGTACCGCGTCCCTGATCACCCTCATTGGGTGGGCGACGCGGACGGCTTGGTGGCGACGGTATGGGGAGGGGGCGACGGGTCCCCACCGTTCTCCTTGTTGGAGCGCGGTCGGGGATTCGTCGCCGTGGACTGGGGGGGAGTCGCTGTGGTGGGGTGCTACATTTCGCCCCGTAGCGGTCACGCTGCGTTCGAGCTGTACTTGGCCGAGGTCGCGGCATGCGTGCAGCGCTACGCGGCCCGGCCGGTGCTGGTCCTGGGGGATTTTAATGCCAAGTCGGTGGCTTGGGGATCCCCCAGGACCTCCGTTCGCGGCGGGATCCTGGGCGATTGGGCGGCGGGGCTCGACCTCCGGGTATTGAACCGGGGGTCGGAGCACACATGCGTACGGCGATATGGGGGGTCCATCGTGGATGTTGGATTCGCGACCCCCAACGCCGTGCGCATGGTGTCGGGTTGGCACGTGGTCGCGGGGGCAGAGACACTCTCCGATCACCGGTACATCCGGATGGAGGTCTCTGCCGCCGCGAGTGCATCCCGACACGGCCGCCTGCGTGGCACCCCACCACGCCGCTGGGCGCTTCGGCGCCTGGACAAGGACGCCCTGATGGCAGCTGCCCTCGCTGCAACTTGGCCGCAGGGAGCGGCCGAGTTGCCGAGCATAGAGGAGGAGGTCGCCCGGCTCGGAGCATTGGTCGCGGGTATTTGCGACGCGGCGATGCCTCGGGTCGGGCGGGCTTCTCCTCGCCGGGCGGTGTACTGGTGGTCGGACGCGATCGCGGAGTTGCGAGTCGCGACTGTCCGCGCCCGACGCCAGTACACCCGCGCGCGCCGTCGTCAACGTACAGGCGACGGCGTGGCGCGAGCGAGGGCAGCTGATGACCTGTATGGAGCATACCGCGTGGCGCGGGTTGCTCTGCAGGTCGCCATCAAACGGGCCAAGACCCAGGCATGGAAGGAGCTCCTCGAGACCCTTGATGACGATCCATGGGGGCGCCCATATAAGGTGGTGCTGAATAAGCTCCGCCCGTGGGCGCCCCCCGTCACCGAGGGTCTTGACCCCCGGCTGCTGGAGGACGTGGTCAATACACTCTTCCCATTTGGGGAGAGGGGACCGCGTCCTCCGGCGGCGGCGGCTGTCCCAGTGGAGTGGACGGCCGAGCTGGGGGTCACGCAGGAGGAGCTGGCAGCGGCCATCAGACGGCTCGGGGTTCGTAACACGGCCCCGGGTCCGGATGGTGTGCCCGGCCGGGTTTGGGTCTTGACCCAGGGCGTCCTTGGGGCCGACCTCAGGCGGTTGTTCGACCGCTGCCTGAGGGACGGGCGATTCCCCCCCAGTTGGAAGGTGGCGAGGATGGTCCTCCTCCGGAAGGAGGGTCGGCCCGCGGAGTCTCCCTCCGCATACCGGCCCATTTGTCTCCTCGACGAGGTGGGCAAGCTCTTCGAGCGTGTGATTGCTGCCCGCCTCGTCGAGCACCTGTCGCGGGGTGATCCCGGTCTGGCCGACTGCCAGTTCGGTTTCCGGGGGGGCCGATCGACTATCGACGCGATAGGTCGTGTGAGGGCCCTCTCGGAGGCGGCCGTCTCCCGGGGAGGGGTGGCATTGGCAATATCCAAGGATATTGCCAATGCCTTTAACACCCTCCCCTGGGAAGAGATTAGGAGGGGGCTCGAATATCATCGAGTCCCCCCTTGTCTCAGGGCGGTCGTCGGGGATTATCTCCGCGGCAGGTGGATCGAGTATCCGGGCCGGGATGGTGATATGCGGAGGGAGGTGTACTGCGGTGTTCCGCAGGGGTCGGTCCTCGGGCCACTCCTGTGGAACATCGCGTACGACTCGGTGTTGCGGGCCGGCCTCCCCGACGGCGTCAGCACGGTGTGTTATGCGGATGACACACTGGTGCTGGCCGTCGGGGCGCACTGGGGGAGGGCCATGCGTCGCGCGGAGGAGGGGTCGCAACGCGTCGTCGACCGGATCAGGGGGATGGGGATGACGGTGGCGGTCCATAAGACCGAGGTGATTGCGTTTCATTCACCTCGGCAGGATCCGCCACCCCCTCTGATTCGGGTGGGTGGGGCTGACATCGAGGTGAAGCCCCAGATCAGGTATCTGGGGCTGATCCTCGATAGCCACTGGCGTTTCGAGAAGCATTTCCGCTGCCTGGCCCCCCGGTTGGAAAGGATGGTTGCGGCTCTGGGCCGGATCCTGCCCAACCTGGGGGGCCCGGCGGGCCGAGTTCGTCGCCTCTATGTGGCAATGGTCCAGTCGGTGGCCCTATACGGGGCCCCCGTCTGGGCGGATGACCTGGCTGCCTCCCGGCGCAGCATGACTATGCTGCGTCGGGTGCAGAGGCGCATGGCGCTCAGGGTCGTCCGCGGGTATCGGACCATGTCACATGAGGCGGCGACGGTTCTAGCGGGGATGCCGCCCATGGACCTGCTCGCGCGGTCGCACGCGGTGATGTACCGGCACCGCGTCGACCGTCGCGCGGGGGTGGGGGCGGTCCCGGGCGGGCAGGAACCTGCTTGGGGCGATTTGAAGCGCCAGGCCCGGCAGTCCGTGTTGCTCGCGTGGCAGGAGCGGCTGGCTCTGCCAACCGCGGGGCACCGGACTGTCGGGGCTGTTCGGCCGCTCCTGAAGGAGTGGCTGGACAGAGGCCATGGCAGCCTCACCTACCGGCTGGCACAGGTATTTTCCGGGCATGGCAGCTTCGGAAGATACCTGTGCCGGATAGGGAAGGAGCCGACGGCGCGTTGCTGCCACTGCGACGCCGAGCAGGACACGGCGGATCATACCCTGGAGGTATGCCCCGCGTGGGAGGGGGAGCGCCGTGTCCTGGTCGGCGTTGTCAGGCGGGATGTCTCGCTGCCGGGCGTGGTGCGCGCCATGCTCGGCAGCGAGGAGAAGTGGAGGGCCGTGGCCTCCTTCTGCGAGAACGTAATGTTGCAGAAGGAGGCCGCGGGGAGGGAGCGCGAGCTTCAGCGGCGCGCTGAAGCTCGCGCTCGTGCGGTGGCCCGAGGTCGTCGCCCGGTCGCGAGGCGTCGCGGGCGGCCGCCTCGGCGTGGCGGATGACCTAGGCTGGGAGGGGGGTCCTGAGGGGACCCTCCTCCCGCCAGGCGGCGCCGGGTCGGACCGGTTGGGGGTAGGAGTGCCTCCCCCTACTGGTCCAACGCAAGGGGAGGCACCCTCGGCGGTCTGGTGCGGCCATGAACGCCCGGCCGCCGAGGGGTGGAAACGGGGTCGCGGGCGGTTGCGAGTTGGGGCTCGCAGCCGCCACTAAACGCGGCCCCGGGACGGATAGCGGCGGGATGGAGTGGCCCCGTCCCGCCGCTATGAGGCAGTGTGTCTACTGGGGGGACCGATTGTCCCCCCGGGGGATGGGCGCGAAAGCGCGGGCACGGGGAGGATACCGGAAGAATGCTTCGAGCGATTCCCGGTATCCTCCCAAAGCGAGCCGAAGGGTCACCGTGGGGTTTTTAGTGGGTATTTTGGTCCCGCGCCAGTCGTTGTACGGGCGCGGGGAATCCCACACACCCCTCCCACCTCTCCCCAAGGAGGTGGGAGGGAGTCTTTCGAAGATTTTCCCCACGACAAAAAAAAAAAAAAAAAAAAAAAAAAAAAGTATGAGTCTGATGAGGGCTAATCCCAGACCTATCCCAGACCTAACTTGCGTTATCCTCTAAAATAATGATCGAAACCAGGTTCAATTGACTGTTTTAGTTGTGGTACCACTTTACTACGTGATCCAAAGCAGAAAAAACCCTCGATGAGGTCAACATGCATGTTAAAACTGCGAAAGTATGACCCTGATGAGGGCAAATCCCAGGCCTTACCTAGACCTAACATGCGTTGTCCTCTAAAATATTGATGGAAACCAGGTTTAATGGACTGTTTCAGTGTGGTACCACTTTACTACGTGATCCAAAGCAGAAAAAACCCTCGATCACGTGAACATGTATGTTAAAACTGCGAAAGAATGAGCCTGATGAGAGCAAACACCAGACCTAACCTAGACGTAACATGAATTATTCTCTAAAATATTGATCAAAACCAGGTTTAATCGACTGTTTCAGTGTGGTACCACACTACTACTTGACCCAAACCGGAAAAAACCCATGATCCGTTCAACAAGTATGTGATGAATGCGAAAGTATGAGTCTGATGAGGGCTAATCCCAGACCTATCCCAGACCTAACTTGCGTTATCCTCTAAAATATTTATCAAGACCAGGTTTAATTGATTGTTTCGGTGTGGTCCCACATTACTACGTGATCGAAACCAGCAAAAACCCAGGATCCGTTCAACAAGTATGTGATGAATGCGAAAGTATGAGTCTGATGACTGAAAATCCCAGACCTAACCTAGACCTAACATGCGTTATCCTCTAAAATATTGATCCAAACCAGGTTTAATGGACTGTTTCAGTGTGGTACCACTTTACTACGTGATCCAAAGCAGAAAAAACACTCGATCAGGTCAACATGTATGTTAGAACTGCGAAAGTATGACCCTGATGAGGGCAAATCCCAGACCTATCCCAGACCTAACTTGCGTTGTCCTCTAAGATATTGATGGAAACCAGGTTTAATTGACTGTTTCAGTGTTGTACTTCATTACTACGTGATGCAATCCAGAAAAAGCCCAGGATCTAGCCATCAAGTATGAGAAATATGCGAAAGAATGAGCCTCATGAGGGCAAATCCCAGGCCTATCCCAGACCTAACTTGCGTTATCCTCTAAAATACTGAACGAAACCAGGTTTAATTGACTGCTTCAGCGTGGTACCACATTACTACGTGGTACAATCCAGAAACAGCCCAGGATCTAGCCATGAAGTATGAGAAATATGCGAAAGTATGAGCCTGATGAGGGCAAATCCTAGACCTAACCCAAACCTAACATGCGTTATCCTCTAAAATATTTATCAAGACCACGTTTAATTGAATGTTCCAGTGTGGTACCACATTACTACGTGAACCAAACCAGAAAAAAACCAGGATCCATTCAACAAGTATGTGAGGAATGCGAATGTATGAGTCTGATGAGTGAAAATCCCAGGGCTAACCTAGACCTAACATGCGTTATCCTCTAAAATGTGGATCCAAACCAGGTTTAATGGACTGTTTCAGTGTGGTACCACACTACTACTTGACCCAAACCGGACAAAACCCAGGATCCGTTCAACAAGTATGTGAAGAATGCGAAAGTATGAGTCTGATGAGGGCTAATCCCAGACCTATCCCAGACCTAACTTGCGTTATCCTCTAAAATAATGATCGAAACCAGGTTTAATTGACTGTTTTAGTTGTGGTACCACTTTACTACGTGATCCAAAGCAGAAAAAACCCTCGATGAGGTCAACATGCATGTTAAAACTGCGAAAGTATGACCCTGATGAGGTCAAATCCCAGACCTATCCCAGACCTGACATGCGTTATCCTCTAAAATATTTATCAAGACCAGATTTAATTGATTGTTTCGGTGTGGTCCCACATTACTACGTGATCCAAACCAGAAAAAACCCAGGATCCGTTCAACAAGTATGTGAAGAATGCGAAAGTATGAGACTGATGAGTGAAAATCACAGGGCTAACCTAGACCTAACATGCGTTATCCTCTAAAATATTGATCCAAACCAGGTTTAATGGCCTGTTTCAGTGTGGTACCACTTTACTACGTGATCCAAAGCAGAAACAACACTCGATCAGGTCAACATGTATGTTAGAACTGCGAAAGTATGACCCTGATGAGGGCAAATCCCAGACCTATCCCAGACCTAACTTGCGTTGTCCTCTAAGATATTGATGGAAACCAGGTTTAATTGACTGTTTCAGTGTTGTACTTCATTACTACGTGATGCAATCCAGAAAAAGCCCAGGATCTAGCCATGAAGTATGAGAAATATGCGAATGTATGAGCCTGATGAGGGCAAATCCTAGACCTAACCCAAACCTAACATGCGTTATCCTCTAAAATATTGATCCAAACCAGGTTTAATGGACTGTTCCAGGGTGGTACCACTTTACTACGTGATCCAAAGCATTAAGAACCCTCCATCAGGTCAACATGTATGTTAAAACTGCGAAAGTATGACCCTGATGAGGGCAAATCCCAGGCCTTACCTAGACCTAACATGCGTTGTCCTCTAAAATATTGATGGAAACCAGGTTTAATTGACTGTTTCAGTGTTGTACTTCATTACTACGTGATGCAATCCAGAAAAAGCCCAGGATCTAGCATTCAAGTATGAGAAATATGCGAAAGAATGAGCCTGATGAGGGCAAATCCCAGACCTAACCTAGACCTGACATGAATTATTCTCTAAAATATTGATCAAAACCAGGTTCAATTGACTGTTTCAGTGTGGTACCACATTACTACCTGATCCAATCCAGAAATAGCCCAGGATCCAGCCATGAAGTATGAGAAATATGCGAAAGTATGAGCCTGATGGGGGCAAATCCTAGACCTAACCCAGACCTAACATGCGTTATCCTCTAAAATATTTATCTAGACCAGGTTTAATTGAATGTTTCAGTGTGGTACCACATTACTATGTGATCCAAACCAGTAAAAACCCAGGATCCGTTCAACAAGTATGTGAAGAATGCGAAAGTACGAGTCTGCTGAGTGAAAATCCCCGGCCTAACCTAGACCTAACATGCGTTATCCTCAAAAATATTGATCGAAACCAGGTTTAATAGACTGTTTCAGTGTGGTACCACACTACTACGTGACCCAAACCGGAAAAACCCAGGATCTGTTGAACAAGTATGTGAAGAATACGAAAGTATGAGTCTGATGAGTGAAAATCCCAGGCCTAACCTAGACCTAACATGCGTTATCCTCAAAAATATTGATCCAAACAAGGTTTAATGGACTGTTTCAGTGTGGTACCACACTACTACGTGATCCAAACTAGAAAAAACACAGGATCTGTTCAACAAGTATGTGAAAAACGCGAAAGTATGAGCCTGATGAGGGCAAATCCCAGACTTATCCCAGACCTAACTTGCGTTGTCCACTAAGATATTGATGGAAACCAGGTTTAATTGACTGCTTCAGTGTTGTACTTCATTACTGCGTGATGCAATCCAGGAAAAGCCCAGGATCTAGCCATCAAGTATGAGAAATATGCGAAGGTATGAGCCTGATGAGGGCGAATCCCAGACCTATCCCAGACCTAACTTGCGTTATCCTCTAAAATATTCATCGAAATCAGGCTTAATTGACTGTTTCAGCGTGGTACCACATTACTACGTGAGACAATCCAGAAACAGCCCAGGATCTAGCCATGAAGTATGAGAAATATGCGAAAGTATCAGCCTGATGAGGGCATATCCTAGACCTAACCCAAACCTAACATGCGTTATCCTCTAAAATATTTATCAAGACCAGGTTTAATTGAATGTTCCAGTGTGGTACCACATTACTACGTGAACCAAACCAGAAAAAACACAGGATCCGTTCAACAAGTATGTGAAGAATGCGAAAGTATGAGTCTGACGAGTGAAAATCCCTGACCTAACCTAGACCAAACTTGCGTTATCCTCTAAAATATTGATCCAAACCAGGTTTAATGGACTGTTTCAGTGTGGTCCCACATTACTACGTGATCCAAGCCAGAAAAAACCCAGGATCTGCTCAAAAAGTGTGTGAAGAATGCGAAAGTATGAGCCTGATGAGGGCAAATCCCAGACCTAACCCAGACCTAACATGCGTTATCCTCTAAAATATTTATCAAGATCAGGTTTAATTGATTGTTTCAGTGTGGTACCACATTGCTACGTGATCCAAACCAGAAAAAACCGAGGACCAGTTCAACAAGTATGTGAAAAACGTGAAAGTATGAGCCTGATGAGGGCAAATCCCAGACCTATCCCAGACCAAACTTGCGTTATCCTCTAAAATATTGATCGAAACCAGTTTTAATTGACTGTTTCAGCGTGGTACCACATTACTCCGTGATACAATCCTGAAACAGCCCAGGATCTAGCCATGAAGTATGAGAAATATGCGAAAGTATGAGCCTGATGAGTGCAAATCCTAGACCTAACCCAAACCTAACATGCGTTATCCTCTAAAATATTGATCCAAACCAGGTTTAATGGTCTGCTTCAGTGCGGTACCACTTCACTACGTGATCCAAAGCAGAAAAAACCCTCGATCAGGTCAACATGTATGTTAAAACTGCGGAAGTATGACCCTGATGAGGGCAAATCCCAGGCCTAGCCTAGGCCTAACATGCGTTATCTTCTAAAATATTGAACGAAACCAGGTTTAATTGACTGTTTCAGTGTGGTACCACACTACTACGTGATACAATCCAGAAATAGCCCAGGATCTAGCCATGAAGTATGAGAAAAATGCGAAAGTATGAGCCTGATGAGTGAAAATCCCAGACCTAACCTAGACCTAACATGCGTTTTCCTCTAAAATATTGATGGAAACCAGGTTTAATTGACTGTTTCAGTGTGGTACCACATTACCACGTGATCCAATCCAGAAATAGCCCAGGATCCAGGCAAGAAGTATGAGAAATATGCGAAAGTATGAGCCTGATGGGGGCAAATCCTAGACCTAACCCAAACCTAACATGCGTTATCCTCTAAAATATTTATCAAGACCAGGTTTAATTGACTGTTTCAGTGTTGTACTTCATTACTACGTGATGCAATCCAGAAAAAGCCCAGGATCAAGCCATCTAGTATGAGAAATATGCGAAAGAATGAGCCTGATGAGAGCAAATCCCAGACCTAACCTAGACCTAACATGAAATATTCTCTAAAACATTGATCGAAACCAGGTTTAATTGACTGCTCCAGTGTGGTCCCACATTACTACGTGACCCAAACCGGAAAAACCCAGGATCTGTTGAACAAGTATGTGATAAACGCGAAAGTATGAGCCTGACGAGGGCAAATCCCAGACCTATCCCAGACCTAAGTTGCGTTATCCTCAAAAATATTGATCGAAACCTGGTTTAATCGACTGTTTCAGTGTGGTACCACATTACTACGTGATCCAATCCAGAAATAGCCCAGGATCTAGCCATGACGTATTTGAAATATGCGAAAGTATGGGCCTGACGAGGGCAAATCCTAGACCTAACGAAGACCTAACATGCTTTATCCTCTAAAATATTTATCAAGACCAGGTTTATTTGATTGCTTCAGTGTGGTCCCTCATTACTACGTAATCCAAACCAGAAAAAACCCAGGATCCGTTCAACAAGTATGTGAAGAATACGAAAGTATGAGTCTGATGAGTGAAAATCCCAGGCCTAACCTAGACCTAACATGCGTTATCCTCAAAAATATTGATCCAAACAAGGTTTAATGGACTGTTTCAGTGTGGTACCACACTACTACGTGATCCAAACTAGAAAAAACACAGGATCTGTTCAACAAGTATGTGAAAAACGCGAAAGTATGAGCCTGATGAGGGCAAATCCCAGACTTATCCCAGACCTAACTTGCGTTGTCCTCTAAGATATTGATGGAAACCAGGTTTAATTGACTGCTTCAGTGTTGTACTTCATTACTGCGTGATGCAATCCAGGAAAAGCCCAGGATCTAGCCATCAAGTATGAGAAATATGCGAAGGTATGAGCCTGATGAGGGCGAATCCCAGACCTATCCCAGACCTAACTTGCGTTATCCTCTAAAATATTCATCGAAATCAGGCTTAATTGACTGTTTCAGCGTGGTACCACATTACTACGTGAGACAATCCAGAAACAGCCCAGGATCTAGCCATGAAGTATGAGAAATATGCGAAAGTATCAGCCTGATGAGGGCATATCCTAGACCAAACCCAAACCTAACATGCGTTATCCTCTAAAATATTTATCAAGACCAGGTTTAATTGAATGTTCCAGTGTGGTACCACATTACTACGTGAACCAAACCAGAAAAAACACAGGATCCGTTCAACAAGTATGTGAAGAATGCGAAAGTATGAGTCTGACGAGTGAAAATCCCTGACCTAACCTAGACCAAACTTGCGTTATCCTCTAAAATATTGATCCAAACCAGGTTTAATGGACTGTTTCAGTGTGGTCCCACATTACTACGTGATCCAAGCCAGAAAAAACCCAGGATCTGCTCAAAAAGTGTGTGAAAAACGCGAAAGTATGAGCCTGATGAGGGCGAATCCCAGACCTATCCCAGACCTAACTTGCGTTATCCTCTAAAATATTCATCGAAATCAGGCTTAATTGACTGTTTCAGCGTGGTACCACATTACTACGTGAGACAATCCAGAAACAGCCCAGGATCTAGCCATGAAGTATGAGAAATATGCGAAAGTATCAGCCTGATGAGGGCATATCCTAGACCTAACCCAAACCTAACATGCGTTATCCTCTAAAATATTTATCAAGACCAGGTTTAATTGAATGTTCCAGTGTGGTACCACATTACTACGTGAACCAAACCAGAAAAAACACAGGATCCGTTCAACAAGTATGTGAAGAATGCGAAAGTATGAGTCTGACGAGTGAAAATCCCTGACCTAACCTAGACCAAACTTGCGTTATCCTCTAAAATATTGATCCAAACCAGGTTTAATTGACTGTTTCAGTGTGGTACCACATTACTACGTGATCCAAACCAGAAATAGCCCAGGATCCAGCCATGAAGTATGAGAAATATGCGAAAGTATGAGCCTGATGTGGGCAAATCCTAGTCCTAACCCAGACCTAACATGCGTTATCCTCTAAAATATTTATCAAGACCAGGTTTAATTGACTGTTTCAGTGTTGTACTTCATTACTACGTGATGCAAACCGGAAAAAGCCCAGGATCTAGCCATCAAGTGTGAGAAATATGCGAAAGAATGAGCCTGATGAGAGCAAATCCCAGACCTAACCTAGACATAACATGAATTATTCTCTAAAATATTGATCATTACCAGGTTTAATTGATTGTTTCAGTGTGGTCCCACATTACTACGTGATCCAAACCAGAAAAAACCCAGGATCCGTTCAACAAGTATGTGAAGAATGCGAAAGTATGAGCCTAATGAGGGCAAATCCCAGACCTATCCCAGACCAAACTTGCGTTATCCTCTAAAATATTGATCGAAACCAAGTTTAACCGACTGCTTCAGTGTGGTACCACATTGCTACGTGATCCAAACCAGAAAAAACCGAGGACCAGTTCAACAAGTATGTGAAAATCGCGAAAGTATGAGCCTGATGAGGGCAAATCCCAGACCTATCCCAGACCAAACTTGCGTTATCCTCTAAAATATTGATCGAAACCAGTTTTAATTGACTGTTTCAGCGTGGTACCACATTACTACGTGATACAATCCTGAAACAGCCCAGGATCTAGCCATGAAGTATGAGAAATATGCGAAAGTATGAGCCTGATAAGTGCAAATCCTAGACCTAACCCAAACCAAACATGCGTTATCCTCTAAAATATTGATCCAAACCAGGTTTAATGGTCTGCTTCAGTGCGGTACCACTTCACTACGTGATCCAAAGCAGAAAAAACCCTCGATCAGGTCAACATGTATGTTAAAACTGCGGAAGTATGACCCTGATGAGGGCATATCCCAGGCCTAACCTAGACCTAACATGCGTTTTCCTCTAAAACATTGATGGAAACCAGGTTTAATTGACTGTTTCAGTGTGGTACCACATTACCACGTGATCCAATCCAGAAATAGCCCAGGATCCAGCCATGAAGTATGAGAAATATGCGAAAGTATGAGCCTGATGGGGGCAAATCCTAGACCTAACCCAAGCCTAACATGCGTTATCCTCTAAAATATTTATCAAGACCAGGTTTAATTGACTGTTTCAGTGTTGTACTTCATTACTACGTGATGCAAACCGGAAAAAGCCCAGGATCTAGCCATCAAGTGTGAGAAATATGCGAAAGAATGAGCCTGATGAGAGCAAATCCCAGACCTAACCTAGACCTAACATGAAATAGTCTCCAAAACATTGATCGAAACCAGGCTTAATTGACTGTTTCAGTGTTGTACTTCATGACTACATGATGCAATCCAGGAAAAGCCCAGGATCTAGCCATCAAGTATGAGAAATATGCGAAAGTATGAGCCTGATGAGGGCGAATCCCAGACCTATCCCAGACCTAACATGCGTTATCCTCTAAAATATTAATCGAAACCAGGTTTAATCGACTGTTTCAGTGTGGTACCACATTACTACGTGATCCAAACAAGAAAAAAACCCAGGATCTTGTCAACGAGTATGTAAAGTGTGCGAAAGTATGTGTCTGATGAGGGCTAATCCCAGATCTAACCTAGACCTAACATGAATTATTCTCTAAAATATTGATCGAAACCAGGTTTAATTGACTGTTTTAGTTGTGGTACCACTTTACTACGTGATCCAAAGCAGAAAAAACCCTCGATCAGGTCAACATGCATGTTAAAACTGCGAAAGCATGAGCCTGATGAGGGCTAATCCCAGACCTATCCCAGACCTAACTTGCGTTATCCTCTAAAATAGTGATCGAAACCAGGTTTCATTGACAGTTTTAGTTGTGGTACCACTTTACTACGAGATCCAAAGCAGAAAAAACACTCGATCAGGTCAACATGCATGTTAAAACTGCGAAAGTATGACCCTAATGAGGGCAAATCCCAGGCCTAACCTAGGCCTAACATGCGTTATCTTCTAAAATATTGAGCGAAACCAGGTTTAATTGACTGTTTCAGTGTGGTACCACATTACTACGTGATACAATCCAGAAATAGCCCAGGATCTAGCCATGAAGTATGAGAAAAATGCGAAAGTATGAGCCTGATGAGTGAAAATCCCAGACCTAACTTAGACCTAACATGCGTTATCCTCAAAAATATTGATCGAAACTAGGTTTAATCGACTGTTTCAGTGTGGTACCACACTACTACGTGACCCAAACAGGAAAAAACCCAGGATCTGTTCAACAAGTATGTGAAAAACGCGAAAGTATGAGCCTGATGAGGGCAAATCCCAGACCTATCCCAGACCTAACTTGCGTTATCCTCAAAAATATTGATAGAAACCTGGTTTAATCGACTGTTTCAGTGTGGTACCACATTACTACGTGATCCAATCCAGAAATAGCCCAGGATCTAGCCATGAAGTATGAGAAATATGCGAAAGTATGAGCCTGACGAGGGCAAATCCTAGACCAAACCCAGACCTAACATGCGTTATCCTCTAAAATATTTATCAAGACCAGGTTTAATTGAATGTTTCAGTGTGGTACCACATTACTACGTGATCCAAACCAGAAAAAACCCAGGATCCGTTCAACAAGTATGTGAAGAATGCGAATGTATGAGTCTGATCAGTGAAAATCTTAGACCTAACCCAGACCTAAGATGCGTTATCCACTAAAATATTTATCCAGAACAGGTTTCATTGAATGTTTCAGTGTGGTACCACTTTACTACGTGATCCAATCCAGAAATAGCCCAGGATCTAGCCATGAAGTATGAGAAATATGCGATAGTAAGAGCCTGATGAGGGCAAATCCTAGACCTATCCCAGACCTAACTTGCGTTGTCCTCTAAAATATTGATGGAAACCAGGTTTCATTGACTGTTTCAGTATGGTACTACATTACTACGTGATGCAATCCAGATAAAGCCCAGGATCCGTTCAACAAGTATGAAGAAAGCGAAAGTATGAGTCTGATGAGGGCTAATCCCAGACCTATCCCAGACCTAACATGCGTTATCCTCAAAAATATTGATCGAAACCAGGTTTAATCGACTGTTTCAGTGTGGTACCACATTACTGCGTGATCCAAACTAGAAAAAAACCCAGGATCTCGTCAACGAGTATGTGAAGTGTGCGAAAGTATGAGCCTGATGAGGGCAAATCCTAGACCTAACCCAGACCTAACATGCGTTATTCTCTAAAATATTTATCAAGGCCAGGTTTAATTGAATGTTTCAGTGTGGTACCACATTACTACGTGTTCCAAACCAGAAAAAACTCAGGATCCGTTCAACAAGTATGTGAAGAAGGCGAAAGTATGAGTCTGATCAGTGAAAATCTCAGGCCTTAAATAGACCTAACTTGCGTTGTACTCTAAAATATTAATCGAAACCAGGTTTAATTGACTGTTTCAGTGTGGTACCACATTACTACGTGATCCAATCCAGAAATAGCCCAGGATCCAGCCATGAAGTATGAGAAATATGAGAAAGTATGAGCCTGATGAGGGCAAATCCTAGACCTGACCTAGACCTAACATGCGTTATCCTCAATAATATTGATCGAAACCAGGTTTAATCGACTGTTTCAGTGTGTTACCACATTACTACGTGATCCAAACCAGAGAAAAACCCAGGATCTGTTCAACGAGTATGTGAAGTGTGCGAAAGTATGAGTCTGATGAGGGCTAATCCCAGACCTACCCCAGACCTAACTTGCGTTATCCTCTAAAATATTTATCCAGACCAGGTTTCATTGAATGTTTCAGTGTGGTACCACATTACTACGTGATCCAATCCAGAAAAAACCCAGGATCCGTTCAACAAGTATGTGAAGAATGCGAAAGTATGAGTCTGATGAGTGAAAATCCCAGACCTGACCTAGACCTAACATGCGTTATCCTCAAAAATATTGATCGAAACCTGGTTTAATCCACTGTTCCAGTGTGGTACCACATTACTATGTGATCCAAACCAGAAAATAACACAGGATCTGTTCAACGAGTATGTGAAGAAAGCGAAAGTATGAGTCTGATGAGGGCTAATCCCAGACCTATCCCAGACCTAACTTGCGTTATCCTCTAAAATATTTATCCAGACCAGGTTTCATTGAATGTTTCAGTGTGGTACCACATTACTACGTGATCCAATCCAGAAAAAACACAGGATCCGTTCAACAAGTATGTGAAGAATGCGAAAGTATGAGTCTGATGAGTGAAAATCCCAGACCTATGCCAGACCTAACTTGCGATATCCTCTAAAATATTGATCGAAACCAGGTTTAATTGACTGCTTTATTGTGGTACCACACTACTACGGGATCCAAACCAGAAAAAACCCAGGATCTGTTCAACAAGTATGTGAAAAACGCGATAGTATGAGCCTGATGAGGGCAAATCCCAGACCTATCCCAGACCTAACTTGCGTTGTCCTCTAAAATATTGATGGAAACCAGGTTTAATTGACTGCTTCAGTGTGGTCCCACATTACTACGTGATCCAAACCAGAAAAAACCCAGGATCCGTTCAACAAGTATGTGAAGAATGCGAAAGTATGAGTCTGATGAGTGAAAATCCCAGGCCTAACCTAGACCTAACATGCGTTATCCTCTAAAATATTGATCGAAACCTGGTTTAATCGACTGTTTCAGTGTGGTACCACATTACTATGTGATCCAAACCAGAAAATAACCCTGGATCTATCCAACGAGTATGTGAAGTGTGCGAAAGTATGAGTCTGATGAGGTCAAATCCCAGACCAATCCCAGACTTAACTTGCGTTATCCTCTAAGATATTGATCGAAACCAGGTTTAATCGTCTGTTTCAGTGTGGTACCACGTTACTACGTGATCCAAACCAGAAAAAACCCAGGATCAGTTCAACAAGTATGAGAAGAATGCGAAAGTATGAGTCTGATGAGTGGAAATCCCAGGGCTAACCTAGACCTTACATGCGTTATCCTCTAAAATATTCATCCAAACCAGCTTTAATGGACTGTTTCAGTGTGGTACCACACTACTACGTGATACAAACCAGAAAAAACCCAGGATCTGTTCAACAAGTATGTGAAAAACGCGAAAGTATGAGCCTGATGAGGGCGTATCCCAGACATATGCCAGACCTAACTTGCGTTATCCTCTAAAATATTGATCGAAACCAGGTTTAATTGACTGTTTCAGCGTGGTACCACATTACTACGTGATACAATCCAGAAACAGCCCAGGATCTAGCCATCAAGTATGAGAGATATGCGAAAGTATGAGCCTGCTGAGTGCAAATCCTAGACCTAACCCAAGCCTAACATGCGTTATCCTCTAAAATATTTATCAAGACAAGGTTTAATTGATTGTTTCAGTGTGGTCCCTCATTACAACGTGATCCAAACCAGAAAAAACCCAGGATCCGTTCAACAGGTATGTGAAGAATGCGAAAGTATGAGTCTGATGAGTGAAAATCCCAGGCCTGACCTAGACCTAACATGTGTTATCCTCTAAAATATTGAGCGAAACCAGGTTTAATGGACTGTTTCAGTGTGGTACCACACTACTACGGGATCCAAACCAGAAAAAACCCAGGATCTGTTCAACAAGTATGTGAAGTGTGCGAAAGTATGAGTCTGATGAGGTCAAATCCCAGACCAATCCCAGACTTAACTTGCGTTATCCTCTAAAATATTGATCGAAACCAGGTTTAATCGACTGTTTCAGTGTGGTACCACACTACTACGTGATACAAACCAGAAAAAACCCAGGATCTGTTCAACAAGTATGAGAAGAATGCGAAAGTATGAGTCTGATGAGTGAAAATCTCAGGGCTAACCTAGACCTAACATGCGTTATCCTCTAAACAATTGATCCAAACTAGGTTTAATGGACTGTTTCAGTGTGGTACCACTTTACTACGTGATCCAAAGCAGAAAAAACCCTCGATCAGGTCAACATGTATGTTAAAACTGCGAAAGTATGACCCTGATCAGGGCAAATCCCAGGCCTAACCTAGACCTAACATGCGTTATCCTCTAAACAATTGATCCAAACCAGGTTTAATCGACTGTTTCAGTATGGTACCACATTACTACGTGATCCAAACCAGTAAAAACCCAGGATCAGTTCAACAAGTATAAGAAGAATGCGAAAGTATGAGTCTGATGAGTGAAAATCCCAGGGCTAACCTAGACCTAACATGCGTTATCCTCTAAAATATTGATCCAAACCAGGTTTAATGGACTGTTTCAGTGTGGTACCACATTACTACGTGATACAAGCCAGACAAAACACAGGATCCGTTCAACAAGTATGTGAGGAATGCGAAAGTATGAGTCTGATGAGTGAAAATCCCAGGCCTAACCTAGACCTAACATGCGTTATCCTCAAAAATATTGATCGAAACCTGGTTTAATCGACTGCTTCAGTTTGGTACCACATTACTATGTGATCCAAACCAGAAAATAACCCAGGATCTGTTCAACGAGTATGTGAAGTGTGCGTTGGTATGAGTCTGATGAGGGCAAATCCCAGACCTATCCCAGACCAAACTTGCGTTATCCTCTAAAATATTTATCAAGACCAGGTTTAATTGAATGTTCCAGTGTGGTACCACATTACTACGTGAACCAAACCAGAAAAAACACAGGATCCGTTCAACAAGTATGTGAAGAATGCGAAAGTATGAGTCTGACGAGTGAAAATCCCTGACCTAACCTAGACCAAACTTGCGTTATCCTCTAAAATATTGATCCAAACCAGGTTTAATGGACTGTTTCAGTGTGGTCCCACATTACTACGTGATCCAAGCCAGAAAAAACCCAGGATCTGCTCAAAAAGTGTGTGAAAAACGCGAAAGTATGAGCCTGATGAGGGCGAATCCCAGACCTATCCCAGACCTAACTTGCGTTATCCTCTAAAATATTCATCGAAATCAGGCTTAATTGACTGTTTCAGCGTGGTACCACATTACTACGTGAGACAATCCAGAAACAGCCCAGGATCTAGCCATGAAGTATGAGAAATATGCGAAAGTATCAGCCTGATGAGGGCATATCCTAGACCTAACCCAAACCTAACATGCGTTATCCTCTAAAATATTTATCAAGACCAGGTTTAATTGAATGTTCCAGTGTGGTACCACATTACTACGTGAACCAAACCAGAAAAAACACAGGATCCGTTCAACAAGTATGTGAAGAATGCGAAAGTATGAGTCTGACGAGTGAAAATCCCTGACCTAACCTAGACCAAACTTGCGTTATCCTCTAAAATATTGATCCAAACCAGGTTTAATTGACTGTTTCAGTGTGGTACCACATTACTACGTGATCCAAACCAGAAATAGCCCAGGATCCAGCCATGAAGTATGAGAAATATGCGAAAGTATGAGCCTGATGTGGGCAAATCCTAGTCCTAACCCAGACCTAACATGCGTTATCCTCTAAAATATTTATCAAGACCAGGTTTAATTGACTGTTTCAGTGTTGTACTTCATTACTACGTGATGCAAACCGGAAAAAGCCCAGGATCTAGCCATCAAGTGTGAGAAATATGCGAAAGAATGAGCCTGATGAGAGCAAATCCCAGACCTAACCTAGACATAACATGAATTATTCTCTAAAATATTGATCATTACCAGGTTTAATTGATTGTTTCAGTGTGGTCCCACATTACTACGTGATCCAAACCAGAAAAAACCCAGGATCCGTTCAACAAGTATGTGAAGAATGCGAAAGTATGAGCCTAATGAGGGCAAATCCCAGACCTATCCCAGACCAAACTTGCGTTATCCTCTAAAATATTGATCGAAACCAAGTTTAACCGACTGCTTCAGTGTGGTACCACATTGCTACGTGATCCAAACCAGAAAAAACCGAGGACCAGTTCAACAAGTATGTGAAAATCGCGAAAGTATGAGCCTGATGAGGGCAAATCCCAGACCTATCCCAGACCAAACTTGCGTTATCCTCTAAAATATTGATCGAAACCAGTTTTAATTGACTGTTTCAGCGTGGTACCACATTACTACGTGATACAATCCTGAAACAGCCCAGGATCTAGCCATGAAGTATGAGAAATATGCGAAAGTATGAGCCTGATAAGTGCAAATCCTAGACCTAACCCAAACCAAACATGCGTTATCCTCTAAAATATTGATCCAAACCAGGTTTAATGGTCTGCTTCAGTGCGGTACCACTTCACTACGTGATCCAAAGCAGAAAAAACCCTCGATCAGGTCAACATGTATGTTAAAACTGCGGAAGTATGACCCTGATGAGGGCATATCCCAGGCCTAACCTAGACCTAACATGCGTTTTCCTCTAAAACATTGATGGAAACCAGGTTTAATTGACTGTTTCAGTGTGGTACCACATTACCACGTGATCCAATCCAGAAATAGCCCAGGATCCAGCCATGAAGTATGAGAAATATGCGAAAGTATGAGCCTGATGGGGGCAAATCCTAGACCTAACCCAAGCCTAACATGCGTTATCCTCTAAAATATTTATCAAGACCAGGTTTAATTGACTGTTTCAGTGTTGTACTTCATTACTACGTGATGCAAACCGGAAAAAGCCCAGGATCTAGCCATCAAGTGTGAGAAATATGCGAAAGAATGAGCCTGATGAGAGCAAATCCCAGACCTAACCTAGACCTAACATGAAATAGTCTCCAAAACATTGATCGAAACCAGGCTTAATTGACTGTTTCAGTGTTGTACTTCATGACTACATGATGCAATCCAGGAAAAGCCCAGGATCTAGCCATCAAGTATGAGAAATATGCGAAAGTATGAGCCTGATGAGGGCGAATCCCAGACCTATCCCAGACCTAACATGCGTTATCCTCTAAAATATTAATCGAAACCAGGTTTAATCGACTGTTTCAGTGTGGTACCACATTACTACGTGATCCAAAGCAGAAAAAACCCTCGATCAGGTCAACATGCATGTTAAAACTGCGAAAGCATGAGCCTGATGAGGGCTAATCCCAGACCTATCCCAGACCTAACTTGCGTTATCCTCTAAAATAGTGATCGAAACCAGGTTTCATTGACAGTTTTAGTTGTGGTACCACTTTACTACGAGATCCAAAGCAGAAAAAACACTCGATCAGGTCAACATGCATGTTAAAACTGCGAAAGTATGACCCTAATGAGGGCAAATCCCAGGCCTAACCTAGGCCTAACATGCGTTATCTTCTAAAATATTGAGCGAAACCAGGTTTAATTGACTGTTTCAGTGTGGTACCACATTACTACGTGATACAATCCAGAAATAGCCCAGGATCTAGCCATGAAGTATGAGAAAAATGCGAAAGTATGAGCCTGATGAGTGAAAATCCCAGACCTAACTTAGACCTAACATGCGTTATCCTCAAAAATATTGATCGAAACTAGGTTTAATCGACTGTTTCAGTGTGGTACCACACTACTACGTGACCCAAACAGGAAAAAACCCAGGATCTGTTCAACAAGTATGTGAAAAACGCGAAAGTATGAGCCTGATGAGGGCAAATCCCAGACCTATCCCAGACCTAACTTGCGTTATCCTCAAAAATATTGATAGAAACCTGGTTTAATCGACTGTTTCAGTGTGGTACCACATTACTACGTGATCCAATCCAGAAATAGCCCAGGATCTAGCCATGAAGTATGAGAAATATGCGAAAGTATGAGCCTGACGAGGGCAAATCCTAGACCAAACCCAGACCTAACATGCGTTATCCTCTAAAATATTTATCAAGACCAGGTTTAATTGAATGTTTCAGTGTGGTACCACATTACTACGTGATCCAAACCAGAAAAAACCCAGGATCCGTTCAACAAGTATGTGAAGAATGCGAATGTATGAGTCTGATCAGTGAAAATCTTAGACCTAACCCAGACCTAAGATGCGTTATCCACTAAAATATTTATCCAGAACAGGTTTCATTGAATGTTTCAGTGTGGTACCACTTTACTACGTGATCCAATCCAGAAATAGCCCAGGATCTAGCCATGAAGTATGAGAAATATGCGATAGTAAGAGCCTGATGAGGGCAAATCCTAGACCTATCCCAGACCTAACTTGCGTTGTCCTCTAAAATATTGATGGAAACCAGGTTTCATTGACTGTTTCAGTATGGTACTACATTACTACGTGATGCAATCCAGATAAAGCCCAGGATCCGTTCAACAAGTATGAAGAAAGCGAAAGTATGAGTCTGATGAGGGCTAATCCCAGACCTATCCCAGACCTAACATGCGTTATCCTCAAAAATATTGATCGAAACCAGGTTTAATCGACTGTTTCAGTGTGGTACCACATTACTGCGTGATCCAAACTAGAAAAAAACCCAGGATCTCGTCAACGAGTATGTGAAGTGTGCGAAAGTATGAGCCTGATGAGGGCAAATCCTAGACCTAACCCAGACCTAACATGCGTTATTCTCTAAAATATTTATCAAGGCCAGGTTTAATTGAATGTTTCAGTGTGGTACCACATAACTACGTGTTCCAAACCAGAAAAAACTCAGGATCCGTTCAACAAGTATGTGAAGAAGGCGAAAGTATGAGTCTGATCAGTGAAAATCTCAGGCCTTAAATAGACCTAACTTGCGTTGTACTCTAAAATATTAATCGAAACCAGGTTTAATTGACTGTTTCAGTGTGGTACCACATTACTACGTGATCCAATCCAGAAATAGCCCAGGATCCAGCCATGAAGTATGAGAAATATGAGAAAGTATGAGCCTGATGAGGGCAAATCCTAGACCTGACCTAGACCTAACATGCGTTATCCTCAATAATATTGATCGAAACCAGGTTTAATCGACTGTTTCAGTGTGTTACCACATTACTACGTGATCCAAACCAGAGAAAAACCCAGGATCTGTTCAACGAGTATGTGAAGTGTGCGAAAGTATGAGTCTGATGAGGGCTAATCCCAGACCTACCCCAGACCTAACTTGCGTTATCCTCTAAAATATTTATCCAGACCAGGTTTCATTGAATGTTTCAGTGTGGTACCACATTACTACGTGATCCAATCCAGAAAAAACCCAGGATCCGTTCAACAAGTATGTGAAGAATGCGAAAGTATGAGTCTGATGAGTGAAAATCCCAGACCTGACCTAGACCTAACATGCGTTATCCTCAAAAATATTGATCGAAACCTGGTTTAATCCACTGTTCCAGTGTGGTACCACATTACTATGTGATCCAAACCAGAAAATAACACAGGATCTGTTCAACGAGTATGTGAAGAAAGCGAAAGTATGAGTCTGATGAGGGCTAATCCCAGACCTATCCCAGACCTAACTTGCGTTATCCTCTAAAATATTTATCCAGACCAGGTTTCATTGAATGTTTCAGTGTGGTACCACATTACTACGTGATCCAATCCAGAAAAAACACAGGATCCGTTCAACAAGTATGTGAAGAATGCGAAAGTATGAGTCTGATGAGTGAAAATCCCAGACCTATGCCAGACCTAACTTGCGATATCCTCTAAAATATTGATCGAAACCAGGTTTAATTGACTGCTTTATTGTGGTACCACACTACTACGGGATCCAAACCAGAAAAAACCCAGGATCTGTTCAACAAGTATGTGAAAAACGCGATAGTATGAGCCTGATGAGGGCAAATCCCAGACCTATCCCAGACCTAACTTGCGTTGTCCTCTAAAATATTGATGGAAACCAGGTTTAATTGACTGCTTCAGTGTGGTCCCACATTACTACGTGATCCAAACCAGAAAAAACCCAGGATCCGTTCAACAAGTATGTGAAGAATGCGAAAGTATGAGTCTGATGAGTGAAAATCCCAGGCCTAACCTAGACCTAACATGCGTTATCCTCTAAAATATTGATCGAAACCTGGTTTAATCGACTGTTTCAGTGTGGTACCACATTACTATGTGATCCAAACCAGAAAATAACCCTGGATCTATCCAACGAGTATGTGAAGTGTGCGAAAGTATGAGTCTGATGAGGTCAAATCCCAGACCAATCCCAGACTTAACTTGCGTTATCCTCTAAGATATTGATCGAAACCAGGTTTAATCGTCTGTTTCAGTGTGGTACCACGTTACTACGTGATCCAAACCAGAAAAAACCCAGGATCAGTTCAACAAGTATGAGAAGAATGCGAAAGTATGAGTCTGATGAGTGGAAATCCCAGGGCTAACCTAGACCTTACATGCGTTATCCTCTAAAATATTCATCCAAACCAGCTTTAATGGACTGTTTCAGTGTGGTACCACACTACTACGTGATACAAACCAGAAAAAACCCAGGATCTGTTCAACAAGTATGTGAAAAACGCGAAAGTATGAGCCTGATGAGGGCGTATCCCAGACATATGCCAGACCTAACTTGCGTTATCCTCTAAAATATTGATCGAAACCAGGTTTAATTGACTGTTTCAGCGTGGTACCACATTACTACGTGATACAATCCAGAAACAGCCCAGGATCTAGCCATCAAGTATGAGAGATATGCGAAAGTATGAGCCTGCTGAGTGCAAATCCTAGACCTAACCCAAGCCTAACATGCGTTATCCTCTAAAATATTTATCAAGACAAGGTTTAATTGATTGTTTCAGTGTGGTCCCTCATTACAACGTGATCCAAACCAGAAAAAACCCAGGATCCGTTCAACAGGTATGTGAAGAATGCGAAAGTATGAGTCTGATGAGTGAAAATCCCAGGCCTGACCTAGACCTAACATGTGTTATCCTCTAAAATATTGAGCGAAACCAGGTTTAATGGACTGTTTCAGTGTGGTACCACACTACTACGGGATCCAAACCAGAAAAAACCCAGGATCTGTTCAACAAGTATGTGAAGTGTGCGAAAGTATGAGTCTGATGAGGTCAAATCCCAGACCAATCCCAGACTTAACTTGCGTTATCCTCTAAAATATTGATCGAAACCAGGTTTAATCGACTGTTTCAGTGTGGTACCACACTACTACGTGATACAAACCAGAAAAAACCCAGGATCTGTTCAACAAGTATGAGAAGAATGCGAAAGTATGAGTCTGATGAGTGAAAATCTCAGGGCTAACCTAGACCTAACATGCGTTATCCTCTAAACAATTGATCCAAACTAGGTTTAATGGACTGTTTCAGTGTGGTACCACTTTACTACGTGATCCAAAGCAGAAAAAACCCTCGATCAGGTCAACATGTATGTTAAAACTGCGAAAGTATGACCCTGATCAGGGCAAATCCCAGGCCTAACCTAGACCTAACATGCGTTATCCTCTAAACAATTGATCCAAACCAGGTTTAATCGACTGTTTCAGTATGGTACCACATTACTACGTGATCCAAACCAGTAAAAACCCAGGATCAGTTCAACAAGTATAAGAAGAATGCGAAAGTATGAGTCTGATGAGTGAAAATCCCAGGGCTAACCTAGACCTAACATGCGTTATCCTCTAAAATATTGATCCAAACCAGGTTTAATGGACTGTTTCAGTGTGGTACCACATTACTACGTGATACAAGCCAGACAAAACACAGGATCCGTTCAACAAGTATGTGAGGAATGCGAAAGTATGAGTCTGATGAGTGAAAATCCCAGGCCTAACCTAGACCTAACATGCGTTATCCTCAAAAATATTGATCGAAACCTGGTTTAATCGACTGCTTCAGTTTGGTACCACATTACTATGTGATCCAAACCAGAAAATAACCCAGGATCTGTTCAACGAGTATGTGAAGTGTGCGTTGGTATGAGTCTGATGAGGGCAAATCCCAGACCTATCCCAGACCTAACTTGCGTTATCCACTAAAATATTGATCGAAACCAGGTTTAACCGACTGTTTCAGTGTGGAACCACATTACTACGTGATCCAAACCAGAAAAAACCCAGGATCCGTTCAACAAGTATGTGAAGAATGCGAATGTATGAGTCTGATCAGTGAAAATCTCAGGCCTTACCTAGACCTAACTTGCGTTGTCCTCTAAAATATTGATGGAAACCAGGTTTCATTGACTGTTTCAGTGTGGTACTACATTACTACGTGATGCAATCCAGAAAAAGCTCAGGATCTAGCCATCAAGTATGAGAAATATGCGAAAGAATGAGCCTGATGAGAGCAAATCCCAGACCTATCCCAGACCTAACTTGCGTTATCCTCCAAAATATTTATCAAGGCCAGGTTTAATTGAATGTTTCAGTGTGGTACCACATTACTACGTGATCCAAACAAGAAAAAACCAAGGATCCGTTCAACAAGTATGTGAAGAATGCGAAAGTATGAGTCTGATGAGTGAAAATCCCAGGCCTGACCTAGACCTAACATGAATTATTCTCTAAAATATTCATCGAAACCAGGTTTAATCGACTGTTTCAGTGTGGTACCACATTACTATGTGATCCAAACCAGAAAATAACCCAGGATCTGTTCAACAAGTATGTGAATTGTGCGAAAGTATGAGTCTGATGAGAGCAAATCCCAGACCAAACCTAGACCTAACATGAATTATTCTCTAAAATATTCATCGAAAACAGGTTTAATCGACTGTTTCAGTGTGGTACCACATTACTATGCGATCCAAACCAGAAAAACCCCAGGATCCGTTCAACAAGTATGTGAAGAATGCGAAAGTATGAGTCTGATGAGTGAAAATCCCAGGCCTGACCTAGACCTAACATGCGTTATCCTCTAAAATATTGATCCAAACCAGGTTTAATGGACTGTTTCAGTGTGGTACCACACTACTACGTGATCCAAACCAGAAAAACCCCAGGATCCGTTCAACAAGTATGTGAAGAATGCGAAAGTATGAGTCTGATGAGTGAAAATCCCAGGCCTGACCTAGACCTAACATGCGTTATCCTCTAAAATATTGATCCAAACCAGGTTTAATGGACTGTTTCAGTGTGGTACCACACTACTACGTGATCCAAACCAGAGAAAACCCAGGATCTGTTCAACAAGTATGTGAAAAACGCGAAAGTATGAGCCTGATGAGGGCAAATCCCAGACCTATCCCAGACCTAACTTGCGTTGTCCTCTAAGATATTGATGGAAACCAGGTTTAATTGACTGTTTCAGTGTTGTACTTCATTACTACGTGATGCAATCCAGAAAGAGCCCAGGATCTAGCCATCAAGTATGAGAAATATGCGAAAGAACGAGCCTGATGAGAGCAAATCCCAGACCTAACCTAGACCTAACATGAATTATTCTCTAAAATATTGATCGAAACCAGGTTTAATCGACTGTTTCAGTGTGGTACCACATTACTATGTGATCCAAACCAGAAAATAACCCAGGATCTGTTCAACGAGTATGTGAAGTGTGCGAAAGTATGAGTCTGATGAGGTCGAATCCCAGACCTATCCCAAACCTAACTATGCGTTATCCTCTAAAATATTGATCATAACCAGGTTTGATCGACTGTTTCAGTGTGGTACCACATTACTACGTGATCCAAACCAGAGAAAACCCAGGATCAGTTCAACAAGTATGAGAAGAATGCGAAAGTATGAGTCTGATGAGTGAAAATCCCAGGGCTAACCTAGACCTAACATGCGTTATCCTCTAAACAATTGATCCAAACCAGGTTTAATGGACTGTTTCAGTGTGGTACCACACTACTACGTGTTACAAACCAGAAAAAAACCCAGGATCTGTTCAACAAGTATGAGAAGAATGCGAAAGTATGAGTCTGATGGGTGAAAATCCCAGGGCTAACCTAGACCTAACATGCGTTATCCTCTAAACAATTGATCCAAACCAGGTTTAATGGACTGTTTCAGTGTGGTACCACTTTACTACGTGATCCAAAGCAGAAAAAACCCTCGATCAGGTCAACATGTATGTTAAAACTGCGAAAGAATGACCCTGATCAGGGCAAATCCCAGGCCTAACCTAGACCTAACATGCGCTGTCCTCTAAAATATTGATGGAAACCAGGTTTAATTGACTGTTTCAGTGTTGTACTTCATTACTACGTGATCCACTCCAGAAAAAACCCAGGATCTGTTCAACGAGTATGTGAAGTGTGCGTAGGTATGAGTCTGATGAGGGCAAATCCCAGACCTATCCCAGACCTAACTTGCGTTATCCACTAAAATATTGATCGAAACCAGGTTTAGCCGACTGTTTCAGTGTGGAACCACATTACTACGTGATCCAAACCAGAAAAAACCCAGTTTCAGTTCAACAAGTATGTGAAGAATGCGAAAGTATGAGTCTGATGAGTGAAAATCCCAGGCCTAACCTAGACCTAACATGCGTTGTCCTCAAAAATAGTGATCGAAACCTGGTTTAATCGACTGTTTCAGTGTGGTACCACATTACTATGTGATCCAAACCAGAAAATAACCCAGGATCTGTTCAACGAGTATGTGAAGTGTGCGAAAGTATGAGTCTGATGAGGGCAAATCCCAGAGCTATCCCAGACCTAACATGCGTTATCCTCTAAAATATTTATCAAGACCAGGTTTAATTGATTGTTTCAGTGTGGACCCACATAACTACGTGATCCAAACCAGAAAAAACCCAGGATCCGTTCAACAAGTATGTGAAGAATGCGAATGTATGAGTCTGATCAGTGAAAATCTCAGGCCTTACCTAGACCTAACTTGCGTTGTCCTCTAAAATATTGATGGAAACCAGGTTTCATTGACTGTTTCAGTGTGGTACTACATTACTACGTGATGCAATCCAGAAAAAGCTCAGGATCTAGCCATCAAGTACGAGAGATATGCGAAAGAATGAGCCTGATGAGAGCAAATCCCAGACCTATCCCAGACCTAGCTTGCGTGATCCTGTAAAATATTGATCGAAACCAGGTTTAATTGACTGTTTTAGTGTGGTACCACATTACTACGAGATACAATGCAGAAACAGCCCAGGATCTAGCCATGAAGTATGAGAAATATGCGAAAGTATGAGCCTGATGAGGGCAAATCCCAGACCTGTCCCAGACCTAACTTGCGTTATCCTCTAAAATATTGATCGAAACCAAGTTTAATCGACTGTATCAGTGTGGAACCACATTACTACGTCATCCAAGCCAGAAAAAAACCCAGGATCATGTCAACAAGTATGTGAAGTGTGCGAAAGTATGAGTCTGATGAGGGCTAATCCCAGACCTATCCCAGACCTAGCTTGCGTGATCCTGTAAAATATTGATCGAAACCAGGTTTAATTGACTGTTTTAGTGTGGTACCACATTACTACGAGATACAATGCAGAAACAGCCCAGGATCTAGCCATGAAGTATGAGAAATATGCGAAAGTATGAGCCTGATGAGGGAAAATCCTAGACGTAACCCAGACCTAACATGCGTTATCCTCTAAAATATTTATCAAGACCAGATTTAATTGAATGTTTCAGTGTGGTACCACATTACTACGTGATCCAAACCAGAAAAAACCCAGGATCCGTTCAACAAGTATGTGAAGAATGCGAATGTATGAGTCTGATCAGTGAAAATCTCAGGCTTTACCTAGACCTAACTTGCGTTGTCCTCTAAAATATTCATGGAAACCAGGTTTCATTGACTGTTTCAGTATGGTACTACATTACTACGTGATGCAATCCAGAAAAAGCCCAGGATCCGTTCAACAAGTATGAAGAAAGCGAAAGTATGAGTCTGATGAGGGCTAATCCCAGACCTATCCCAGACCTAACATGCGTTATCCTCAAAAATATTGATCGAAACCAGGTTTAATCGACTGTTTCAGTGTGGTACCACATTACTGCGTGAGCCAAACTAGAAAAAAACCCAGGACCTCGTCAACGAGTATGTGAAGTGTGCGAAAGTATGAGTCTGATGAGGGCTAATCCCAGACCTATCCCAGACCTAACATGCGTTATCCTCTAAAATATTTATCAAGACCAGGTTTAATTGAATGTTTCAGTGTGGTACCACAATACTACGTGATCCAAACCACAAAAAACCCAGGATCTGTTCGACAAGTATGTGAAAAACGCGAAACTGTGAGCCTGATGAGGGCAAATCTTAGACCTAACCTTGACCTAACATGCGTTATCCTTTAAAATTTTTATCCAGACCAGGTTTCATTGAATGTTTCAGTGTGGTACCACTTTACTACGTGATCCAATCCAGAAATAGCCCAGGCTCTAGCCATGAAGTATGAGAAATATGCGAAAGTATGAGTCTGATGAGGGCTAATCCCAGACCTATCCCAGACCAAACTTGCGTTATCCTCTAAAATATTTATCCAGACCAGGTTTCATTGGATGTTTCAGTGTGGTACCACATTACTACGTGATCCAATCCAGAAAAAACAAAGGATCCGTTCAACAAGTATGTGAAGAATGCGAAAGTATGAGCCTGATGAGGGCAAATCCCAGACCTATCCCAGACCTAACATGCGTTATCCTCTAAAATATTGATCGAAACCTGGTTTAACCGACTGTTTCAGAGTGGTACCACATTGCTATGTGATCCAAACCAGAAAATAACCCAGGATCTGTTCAACGAGTATGTGAAGTGTGCGAAAGTATGAGTCTGATGAGGTCAAATCCCAGACCAATCCCAGACTTAACTTGCGTTATCCTCTAAAATATTGATCGAAACCAGGTTTAATCGACTGTTTCAGTGTGGTACCACATTACTATGTGATCCAAACCAGAAAATAACCCAGGATCTGTTCAACGAGTATGTGAAGTGTGCGTAGGTATGAGTCTGATGAGGGCAAATCCCAGACCTATCCCAGACCTAACTTGCGTTATCCACTAAAATATTGATCGAAACCAGGTTTAACCGACTGTTTCAGTGTGGAACCACATTGCTACGTGATCCAAACCAGAAAAAAACCCAGTTTCAGTTCAACAAGTATGTGAAGAATGCGAAAGTATGAGTCTGATGAGTGAAAATCCCAGGCCTAACCTAGACCTAACATGCGTTGTCCTCAAAAATATTGATCGAAACCTGGTTTAATCGACAGTTTCAGTGTGGTACCACATTACTATGTGATCCAAACCAGAAAATAACCCAGGATCTGTTCAACGAGTATGTGAAGTGTGCGAAAGTATGAGTCTGATGAGGGCAAATCCCAGACCTATCCCAGACCTAACATGCGTTATCCTCGAAAATATTTATCAAGACCAGGTTTAATTGATTGTTTCAGTGTGGACCCACATTACTACGTGATCCAAACCAGAAAAAACCCAGGATCCGTTCAACAAGTATGTGAAGAATGCGAAAGTATGAGTCTGATGAGTGAAAAACCCAGGCCTAACCTAGACCTAATATGCGTTATCCTCAAAAATATTGATCGAAACCTGGTTTAATCGACTGTTTCAGTGTGGTACCACATTACTATGTGATCCAAACCAGAAAATAACCCAGGATCTGTTCAACGAGTATGTGAAGTGTGCGAAAGTATGAGTCTGATGAGGGCAAATCCCAGACCTATCCCAGACCTAACTTGCGTTATCCACTAAAATATTGATCGAAACCAGGTTTAACCGACTGTTTCAGTGTGGAACCACATTGCTACGTGATCCAAGCCAGAAAAAAACCCAGTTTCAGTTCAACAAGTATGTGAAGAATGCGAAAGTATGAGTCTGATGAGTGAAAATCCCAGGTCTAACCTAGACCTAACATGCGTTGTCCTCAAAAATATTGATCGAAACCTGGTTTAATCGACAGTTTCAGTGTGGTACCACATTACTATGTGATCCAAACCAGAAAATAACCCAGGATCTGTTCAACGAGTATGTGAAGTGTGCGAAAGTATGAGTCTCATGAGGGCAAATCCCAGACCTATCCCAGACCTAACATGCGTTATCCTCTAAAATATTTATCAAGACCAGGTTTAATTGATTGTTTCAGTGTGGACCCACATTACTACGTGATCCAAACCAGAAAAAACCCAGGATCCGTTCAACAAGTATGTGAAGAATGCGAAAGTATGAGTCTGATGAGTGAAAATCCCAGGCCTAACCTAGACCTAATATGCGTTATCCTCAAAAATATTGATCGAAACCTGGTTTAATCGACTGTTTCAGTGTGGTACCACATTACTATGTGATCCAAACCAGAAAATAACCCAGGATCTGTTCAACGAGTATGTGAAGTGTGCGAAAGTATGAGTCTGATGAGGGCAAATCCCAGACCTATCCCAGACCTAACACGCGTTATCCTCTAAAATATTTATCAAGACCAGGTTTAATTGATTGTTTCAGTGTGGACCCACATAACTACGTGATCCAAACCAGAAAAAACCCAGGATCCGTTCAACAAGTATGTGAAGAATGCGAATGTATGAGTCTGATCAGTGAAAATCTCAGGCCTTACCTAGACCTAACTTGCGTTGTCCTCTAAAATATTGATGGAAACCAGGTTTCATTGACTGTTTCAGTGTGGTACTACATTACTACGTGATGCAATCCAGAAAAAGCTCAGGATCTAGCCATCAAGTATGAGAAATATGCGAAAGAATGAGCCTGATGAGAGCAAATCCCAGACCTATCCCAGACCTAACTTGCGTTAACCTCCAAAATATTTATCAAGGCCAGGTTTAATTGAATGTTTCAGTGTGGTACCACATTACTATGTGATCCAAACCAGAAAATAATGCAGGATCTGTTCAACGAGTACGTGAAGTGTGCGAAAGTATGAGTCTGATGAGGGCAAATCCCAGACCTATCCCGGACCTAACATGCGTTATCCTCTAAAATATTTATCAAGACCAGGTTTAATTGATTGTTTCAGTGTGGACCCACATTACTACGTGAACCAAACCAGAAAAAAACCCAGGATCTTGTCAACGAGTATGTGAAGTGTGCGAAAGTATGGGTCTGATGAGGGCTAATCCCAGACCTATCCCAGACCTAGCTTGCGTGATCCTGTAAGATATTGATCGAAACCAGGTTTAATTGACTGTTTTAGTGTGGACCCACATAACTACGTGATCCAAACCAGAAAAAACCCAGGATCCGTTCAACAAGTATGTGAAGAATGCGAATGTATGAGTCTGATCAGTGAAAATCTCAGGCCTTACCTAGACCTAACTTGCGTTGTCCTCTAAAATATTGATGGAAACCAGGTTTCATTGACTGTTTCAGTGTGGTACTACATTACTACGTGATGCAATCCAGAAAAAGCTCAGGATCTAGCCATCAAGTACGAGAGATATGCGAAAGAATGAGCCTGATGAGAGCAAATCCCAGACCTATCCCAGACCTAACTTGCGTTATCCTCCAAAATATTTATCAAGGCCAGGTTTAATTGAATGTTTCAGTGTGGTACCACATTACTATGTGATCCAAACCAGAAAATAATGCAGGATCCGTTCAACAAGTATGTGAAAAACGCGAAAGTATGAGCCTGATGAGGGCAAATCCCAGACCAGTCCCAGACCTAACTTGCGTTATCCTCTAAAATATTGATCGAAACCAAGTTTAATCGACTGTATCAGTGTGGAACCACATTACTACGTCATCCAAGCCAGAAAAAAACCCAGGATCATGTCAACGAGTATGTGAAGTGTGCGAAAGTATGAGTCTGATGAGGGCTAATCCCAGACCTATCCCAGACCTAGCTTGCGTGATCCTGTAAAATATTGATCGAAACCAGGTTTAATTGACTGTTTTAGTGTGGTACCACATTACTACGAGATACAATGCAGAAACAGCCCAGGATCTAGCCATGAAGTATGAGAAATATGCGAAAGTATGAGCCTGATGAGGGAAAATCCTAGACGTAACCCAGACCTAACATGCGTTATCCTCTAAAATATTTATCAAGACCAGGTTTAATTGAATGTTTCAGTGTGGTACCACATTACTACGTGATCCAAACCAGAAAAAACCCAGGATCCGTTCAACAAGTATGTGAAGAATGCGAATGTATGAGTCTGATCAGTGAAAATCTCAGGCTTTACCTAGACCTAACTTGCGTTGTCCTCTAAAATATTGATGGAAACCAGGTTTCATTGACTGTTTCAGTATGGTACTACATTACTACGTGATGCAATCCAGAAAAAGCCCAGGATCCGTTCAACAAGTATGAAGAAAGCGAAAGTATGAGTCTGATGAGGGCTAATCCCAGACCTATCCCAGACCTAACATGCGTTATCCTCAAAAATATTGATCGAAACCAGGTTTAATCGACTGTTTCAGTGTGGTACCACATTACTGCGTGAGCCAAACTAGAAAAAAACCCAGGACCTCGTCAACGAGTATGTGAAGTGTGCGAAAGTATGAGTCTGATGAGGGCTAATCCCAGACCTATCCCAGACCTAACATGCGTTATCCTCTAAAATATTTATCAAGACCAGGTTTAATTGAATGTTTCAGTGTGGTACCACAATACTACGTGATCCAAACCACAAAAAACCCAGGATCTGTTCGACAAGTATGTGAAAAACGCGAAACTGTGAGCCTGATGAGGGCAAATCTTAGACCTAACCTTGTCCTAACATGCGTTATCCTTTAAAATTTTTATCCAGACCAGGTTTCATTGAATGTTTCAGTGTGGTACCACTTTACTACGTGATCCAATCCAGAAATAGCCCAGGCTCTAGCCATGAAGTATGAGAAATATGCGAAAGTATGAGTCTGATGAGGGCTAATCCCAGACCTATCCCAGATCTAACTTGCGTTATCCTCTAAAATATTTATCCAGACCAGGTTTCATTGGATGTTTCAGTGTGGTACCACATTACTACGTGATCCAATCCAGAAAAAACAAAGGATCCGTTCAACAAGTATGTGAAGAATGCGAAAGTATGAGCCTGATGAGGGCAAATCCCAGACCTATCCCAGACCTAACATGCGTTATCCTCTAAAATATTGATCGAAACCTGGTTTAACCGACTGTTTCAGAGTGGTACCACATTGCTATGTGATCCAAACCAGAAAATAACCCAGGATCTGTTCAACGAGTATGTGAAGTGTGCGAAAGTATGAGTCTGATGAGGTCAAATCCCGGACCAATCCCAGACTTAACTTGCGTTATCCTCTAAAATATTGATCGAAACCAGGTTTAATCGACTGTTTCAGTGTGGTACCACATTACTATGTGATCCAAACCAGAAAATAACCCAGGATCTGTTCAACGAGTATGTGAAGTGTGCGTAGGTATGAGTCTGATGAGGGCAAATCCCAGACCTATCCCAGACCTAACTTGCGTTATCCACTAAAATATTGATCGAAACCAGGTTTAACCGACTGTTTCAGTGTGGAACCACATTGCTACGTGATCCAAACCAGAAAAAAACCCAGTTTCAGTTCAACAAGTATGTGAAGAATGCGAAAGTATGAGTCTGATGAGTGAAAATCCCAGGCCTAACCTAGACCTAACATGCGTTGTCCTCAAAAATATTGATCGAAACCTGGTTTAATCGACAGTTTCAGTGTGGTACCACATTACTATGTGATCCAAACCAGAAAATAACCCAGGATCTGTTCAACGAGTATGTGAAGTGTGCGAAAGTATGAGTCTGATGAGGGCAAATCCCAGACCTATCCCAGACCTAACATGCGTTATCCTCGAAAATATTTATCAAGACCAGGTTTAATTGATTGTTTCAGTGTGGACCCACATTACTACGTGGTCCAAACCAGAAAAAACCCAGGATCCGTTCAACAAGTATGTGAAGAATGCGAAAGTATGAGTCTGATGAGTGAAAATCCCAGGCCTAACCTAGACCTAATATGCGTTATCCTCAAAAATATTGATCGAAACCTGGTTTAATCGACTGTTTCAGTGTGGTACCACATTACTATGTGATCCAAACCAGAAAATAACCCAGGATCTGTTCAACGAGTATGTGAAGTGTGCGAAAGTATGAGTCTGATGAGGGCAAATCCCAGACCTATCCCAGACCTAACTTGCGTTATCCACTAAAATATTGATCGAAACCAGGTTTAACCGACTGTTTCAGTGTGGAACCACATTGCTACGTGATCCAAACCAGAAAAAAACCCAGTTTCAGTTCAACAAGTATGTGAAGAATGCGAAAGTATGAGTCTGATGAGTGAAAATCCCAGGCCTAACCTAGACCTAACATGCGTTGTCCTCAAAAATATTGATCGAAACCTGGTTTAATCGACAGTTTCAGTGTGGTACCACATTACTATGTGATCCAAACCAGAAAATAACCCAGGATCTGTTCAACGAGTATGTGAAGTGTGCGAAAGTATGAGTCTGATGAGGGCAAATCCCAGACCTATCCCAGACCTAACATGCGTTATCCTCTAAAATATTTATCAAGACCAGGTTTAATTGATTGTTTCAGTGTGGACCCACATTACTACGTGATCCAAACCAGAAAAAACCCAGGATCCGTTCAACAAGTATGTGAAGAATGCGAAAGTATGAGTCTGATGAGTGAAAATCCCAGGCCTAACCTAGACCTAATATGCGTTATCCTCAAAAATATTGATCGAAACCTGGTTTAATCGACTGTTTCAGTGTGGTACCACATTACTATGTGATCCAAACCAGAAAATAACCCAGGATCTGTTCAACGAGTATGTGAAGTGTGCGAAAGTATGAGTCTGATGAGGGCAAATCCCAGACCTATCCCAGACCTAACACGCGTTATCCTCTAAAATATTTATCAAGACCAGGTTTAATTGATTGTTTCAGTGTGGACCCACATAACTACGTGATCCAAACCAGAAAAAACCCAGGATCCGTTCAACAAGTATGTGAAGAATGCGAATGTATGAGTCTGATCAGTGAAAATCTCAGGCCTTACCTAGACCTAACTTGCGTTGTCCTCTAAAATATTGATGGAAACCAGGTTTCATTGACTGTTTCAGTGTGGTACTACATTACTACGTGATGCAATCCAGAAAAAGCTCAGGATCTAGCCATCAAGTATGAGAAATATGCGAAAGAATGAGCCTGATGAGAGCAAATCCCAGACCTATCCCAGACCTAACTTGCGTTAACCTCCAAAATATTTATCAAGGCCAGGTTTAATTGAATGTTTCAGTGTGGTACCACATTACTATGTGATCCAAACCAGAAAATAATACAGGATCTGTTCAACGAGTACGTGAAGTGTGCGAAAGTATGAGTCTGATGAGGGCAAATCCCAGACCTATCCCGGACCTAACATGCGTTATCCTCTAAAATATTTATCAAGACCAGGTTTAATTGATTGTTTCAGTGTGGACCCACATTACTACGTGAACCAAACCAGAAAAAAAACCCAGGATCTTGTCAACGAGTATGTGAAGTGTGCGAAAGTATGGGTCTGATGAGGGCTAATCCCAGACCTATCCCAGACCTAGCTTGCGTGATCCTGTAAGATATTGATCGAAACCAGGTTTAATTGACTGTTTTAGTGTGGTACCACATTACTACGTGATCCAAACCAGAAAATAATGCAGGATCTGTTCAACGAGTATGTGAAGTGTGCGAAAGTATGAGCCTGCTGAGGGCAAATCCTAGACCTAACCCAAACCTAACACGCGTAATCCTCTAAAATATTTATCAAGACCAGGTTTAATTGATTGTTTCATTGTGGACCCACATTACTACGTGATCCAAACCCGAAAAAACCCAGGATCCGTTCAACAAGTATGTGAAGAATGCGAAAGTATGAGTCTGATGAGTGAAAATCCCAGGCCTGACCTAGACCTAACATGCGTTATTCTCTAAAATATTGAGCGAAACCAGGTTTAATGGACTGTTTCAGTGTGGTACCACACTACTACGGGATCCAAACCAGAAAAAACCCAGGATCTGTTCAACAAGTATGTGAATTGTGCGAAAGTATGAGTCTGATGAGGTCAAATCCCAGACCAATCCCAGACTTAACTTGCGTTATCCTCTAAAATATTGATCGGAACCAGGTTTAATCGACTGTTTCAGCGTGGTACCACATTACTACGTGATACAATCCAGGAACAGCCCAGGATCTAGCCATCAAGTATGAGAAATATGCGAAAGAATGAGCCTGATGAGAGCAAATCTCAGACCTAACCTAGACCTAACATGAATTATTCTCTAAAATATTGATCGAAACCAGGTTTAATCGACTGTTTCAGTGTGGTACCACATTACTATGTGATCCAAACCAGAAAATAACCCAGGATCTGTTCAACGAGTATGTGAAGTGTGCGAAAGTATGAGTCTGATGAGGTCAAATCCCAGACCTATCCCAAACCTAACTATGCGTCATCCTCTAAAATATTGATCAAAACCAGGTTGAATCGACTGTTTCAGTGTGGCACCACATTACTACGTGATCCAAACCAGAAAAAACCCAGGATCCGTTCAACAAGTTTGTGAAGAATGCGAAAGTATGAGTCTGATGAGTGAAAATCCCAGGGCTAACCTAGACCTAACATGCGTTATCCTCTAAACAATTGATCCAAACCAGGTTTAATGGACTGTTTCAGTGTGGTACCACACTACAACGTGATACAGACCAGAAAAAACCCAGGATCTGTTCAACAAGTATGTGAAAGACGCGAAAGTATGAGCCTGATGAGGGCGAGTCCCAGACCTATGCCAGACCTAACTTGCGTTATCCTCTAAAATATTTATCAAGACCAGGTTTAATTGAATGTTTCAGTGTGGTACCACATTACTACCTGAACCAAACCAGAAAAAACCCAGGATCCGTTCAACAAGTATGTGAAGAATTCGAAAGTATGAGTCTCATGAGCGAAAATCTCAGACCTAACCTAGACCTAACATGAATTATTCTCTAAAATATTCATCGAAACCAGGTTTAATCGACTGTTTCAGTGTGGTACCACACTACTGCGTGATACAAACCAGAAAAACCCCAGGATCTGTTCAAGAAGTATGTGAAAAACGCGAAACTGTGAGCCTGATGAGGGCAAATCTTAGACCTAACCTTGACCTAACATGCGTAATTCTCTAAAATTTTTATCCAGACCAGGATTCATAGAATGTTTCAGTGTGGTACCACTTTACTACGTGATCCAATCCAGAAATAGCCCAGGATCTAGCCATGAAGTATGAGAAATATGCGAAAGTATGAGCCTGATGAGGGCAAATCCTAGACCTAACCCTGACCTAACATGCGTTATTCTCTAAAATATTTATCAAGACCAGGTTTAATTGAATGTTTCAGTGTGGTACCACATTACTACGTGTTCCAAACCAGAAAAACCCAGGATCCGTCCAACAAGTATGTGAAGAAGGCGAAATTATGAGTCTGATCAGTGAAAATCTCAGGCCTTACCTAGTCCTAACTTACGTTGTCCTCTAAAATATTGATGGAAACCAGGTTTCATTGACTGTTTCAGTGTGGTACTACATAACTACGTGATGCAATGCAGAAAAAGCCCATGATATAGCCATCAAGTATGAGAAATATGCAAAAGAATAAGCCTAATGAGAGCAAATCCCAGACCCAACCTAGACCTAACATGCGTTATCCTCTAAAATATTGAGCGAAACCAGGTTTAATGGACTGTTTCAGTGTGGTACCACACTACTTCGTGATCCAAACCAGAAAAAACACAGGATCTGTTTAACAGGTATGTGAAAAACTCGAAATTGTGAGCCTGATGAGGGCAAATCTTAGACCTAACCTTGACCTAGCATGCGTTATCCTCTAAAATATTGAGCGAAACCAGGTTTGATGGACTGTTTCAGTGTGGTACCACACTACTACGGGATCCAAACCAGAAAAAACCCAGGATCTGTTCAACAAGTATGTGAAAAACGCGAAAGTATGAGCCTGATGAGGTCAAATCCCAGACCAATCCCAGACTTAACTTTCGTTATCCTCTAAGATATTGATCGAAACCAGGTTTAATCGTCTGTTTCAGTCTGGTACCACATTACTACGTGATCCAAACCAGAAAAAACCCAGGATCAGTTCAACAAGTATGAGAGGAATGCGAAAGTATGAGTCTGATGAGTGAAAATCCCAGGGCTAACCTAGACCTTACATGCGTTATCCTCTAAAATATTCATCCAAACCAGGTTTAATGGACTGTTTCAGTGTGGTACCGCACTACTGCGTGATACAAACCAGAAAAAACCCAGCATCTGTTCAACAAGTATGTGAAAAACGCGAAAGTATGAGCCTGATGAGGGCGAATCCCAGACCTATGCCAGACCTAACTTGCGTTATCCTCTAAAATATTTATCAAGACCAGGTTTAATTGATTGTTTCAGTGTGGTCCCACACTACAACGTGATCCAAACCAGAAAAAACCCAGGATCAGTTCAACAAGTATGTGAAGAATGCGAAAGTATGAGTCTGATGAGTGAAAATCCCAGGCCTAACCTAGCCCTAACATGCGTTATCCTCAAAAATATTGATCGAAACCTGGTTTAATCGACTGTTTCAGTGTGGTACCACATTACTATGCGATCCAAACCAGAAAATAACCCAGGATCTGTTCAACGAGTATGTGAAGTGTGCGAAAGTATGAGTCCGATGAGGGCAAATCCCATACCTATCCCAGACTTAACATGCGTTATCCTCTAAAATATTTATCAAGACCAGGTTTAATTGATTGTTTCAGTGTGGACCCACATTACTACGTGATCCAAACCTGAAAAATCCCAGGATCCGTTCAACAAGTATGTGAAGAATGCGAAAGTATGAGTCTGATGAGTGAAAATCCCAGGCCTGACCTAGACCTAACATGTGTTATTCTCTAAAATATTGAGCGAAACCAGGTTTAATGGACTGTTTCAGTGTGGTACCACACTACTACGGGATCCAAACCAGAAAAAACCCAGGATCTGTTCAACAAGTATGTGAAAAACGCGAAAGAACGAGCCTGATGAGAGCAAATCCCAGACCTAACCTAGACCTAACATGAATTATTCTCTAAAATATTGATCGAAACCAGGTTTAATCGACTGTTTCAGTGTGGTACCACATTACTATGTGATCCAAACCAGAAAATAACCCAGGATCTGTTCAACGAGTATGTGAAGTGTGCGAAAGTATGAGTCTGATGAGGTCAAATCCCAGGCCTATCCCAAACCTAACATGCGTTATCCTCTAAAATATTGATCCAAACCAGGTTTAATGGACTGTTTCAGTGTGGTACCACACTACTACGTGATCCAAACCAGAAAAAACCCAGGATCTGTTCAACAAGTATGTGAAAAACGCGAAAGTATGAGCCTGATGAGGGCAAATCCCAGACCAATCCCAGACCTAACTTGCGTTGTCCTCTAAGATATTGATGGAAACCAGGTTTAATTGACTGTTTCAGTGTTGTACTTCATTACTACCTGATGCAATCCAGAAAAAGCCCAGGATCTAGCCATCAAGTATGAGAAATATGCGAAAGAATGAGCCTGATGAGAGCAAATCTCAGACCTAACCTAGACCTAACATGAATTATTCTCTAAAATATTTATCAAGACCAGGTTTAATTGATTGTTTCAGTGTGGACCCACATTACTACGTGATCCAAACCAGAAAAAACCCAGGATCCGTTCAACAAGAATGTGAAGAATGCGAAAGTATGAGTCTGATGAGTGAAAATCCCAGGCCTAACCTAGACCTAATATGCGTTATCCTCAAAAATATTGATCGAAACCTGGTTTAATCGACTGTTTCAGTGTGGTACCACATTACTATGTGATCCAAACCAGAAAATAACCCAGGATCTGTTCAACGAGTATGTGAAGTGTGCGAAAGTATGAGTCTGATGAGGGCAAATCCCAGACCTATCCCAGACCTAACTTGCGTTATCCACTAAAATATTGATCGAAACCAGGTTTAACCGACTGTTTCAGTGTGGAACCACATTGCTACGTGATCCAAACCAGAAAAAAACCCAGTTTCAGTTCAACAAGTATGTGAAGAATGCGAAAGTATGAGTCTGATGAATGAAAATCCCAGGCCTAACCTAGACCTAATATGCGTTGTCCTCAAAAATATTGATCGAAACCTGGTTTAATCGACAGTTTCAGTGTGGTACCACATTACTATGTGATCCAAACCAGAAAATAACCCAGGATCTGTTCAACGAGTATGTGAAGTGTGCGAAAGTATGAGTCTGATGAGGGCAAATCCCAGACCTATCCCAGACCTATCATGCGTTATCCTCTAAAATATTTATCAAGACCAGGTTTAATTGATTGTTTCAGTGTGGACCCACATTACTACGTGATCCAAACCAGAAAAAACCCAGGATCCGTTCAACAAGTATGTGAAGAATGCGAAAGTATGAGTCTGATGAGTGAAAATCCCAGGCCTAACCTAGACCTAATATGCGTTATCCTCAAAAATATTGATCGAAACCTGGTTATAATCGACTGTTTCAGTGTGGTACCACATTACTATGTGATCCAAACCAGAAAATAACCCAGGATCTGTTCAACGAGTATGTGAAGTGTGCGAAAGTATGAGTCTGATGAGGGCAAATCCCAGACCTATCCCAGACCTAACACGCGTTATCCTCTAAAATATTTATCAAGACCAGGTTTAATTGATTGTTTCAGTGTGGACCCACATAACTACGTGATCCAAACCAGAAAAAACCCAGGATCCGTTCAACAAGTATGTGAAGAATGCGAATGTATGAGTCTGATCAGTGAAAATCTCAGGCCTTACCTAGACCTAACTTGCGTTAACTTACAAAATATTTATCAAGGCCAGGTTTAATTGAATGTTTCAGTGTGGTACCACACTACTACGTGATCCAAACCAGAGAAAACCCAGGATCTGTTCAACAAGTATGTGAAAAACGCGAAAGTATGAGCCTGATGAGGGCAAATCCCAGACCTATCCCAGACCTAACTTGCGTTGTCCTCTAAGATATTGATGGAAACCAGGTTTAATTGACTGTTTCAGTGTTGTACTTCATTACTACGTGATGCAATCCAGAAAAAGCCCAGGATCTAGCCATCAAGTATGAGAAATATGCGAAAGAACGAGCCTGATGAGAGCAAATCCCAGACCTAACCTAGACCTAACATGAATTATTCTCTAAAATATTGATCGAAACCAGGTTTAATGGACTGTTTCAGTGTGGTACCACATTAGTACGTGATCCATACCAGAAAAAACCCAGCATCCGTTCAACAAGTATGTGAAGAATGCGAAAGTATGAGTCTGAAGGGTGAAAATCCCAGACCTAACCTAGACCTAACATGCGTTATCCTCTAAAATATTGATCCAAACCAGGTTTAATCGACTGTTTCAGTGTGGTACCACACTACTACGTGATCCAAACCAGAGAAAACCCAGGATCCGTTCAACAAGTATGTGAAGAATGCGAAAGTATGAGTCTGATGAGTGAAAATCCCAGGGCTAACCTAGACCTAACATGCGTTGTCCTCTAAGATATTGATGGAAACCAGGTTTAATTGACTGTTTCAGTGTTGTACTTCATTACTACGTGATACAGACCAGAAAAAACCCAGGATCTGTTCAACAAGTATGTGAAAAACGCGAAAGAACGAGCCTGATGAGAGGAAATCCCAGACCTAACCTAGACCTAACATGAATTATTCTCTAAAATATTGATCGAAACCAGGTTTAATCGACTGTTTCAGTGTGGTACCATATTACTATGTGATCCAAACCAGAAAATAACCCAGGATCTGTTCAACGAGTATGTGAAGTGTGCGAAAGTATGAGTCTGATGAGGTCAAATCCCAGGCCTATCCCAAACCTAACATGCGTTATCCTCTAAAATATTGATCCAAACCAGGTTTAATGGACTGTTTCAGTGTGGTACCACACTACTACGTGATCCAAACCAGAAAAAACCCAGGATCTGTTCAACAAGTATGTGAAAAACGCGAAAGTATGAGCCTGATGAGGGCAAATCCCAGACCAATCCCAGACCTAACTTGCGTTTCCTCTAAGATATTGATGGAAACCAGGTTTAATTAACTGTTTCAGTGTTGTACTTCATTACTACCTGATGCAATCCAGAAAAAGCCCAGGATCTAGCCATCAAGTATGAGAAATATGCGAAAGAATGAGCCTGATGAGAGCAAATCTCAGACCTAACCTAGACCTAACATGAATTATTCTCTAAAATATTCATCGAAACCAGGTTTAATCGACTGTTTCAGTGTGGTACCACACTACTGCGTGATACAAACCAGAAAATAACCCAGGATCTGTTCAACGAGTATGTGAAGTGTGCGAAAGTATGAGTCTGATGAGGTCAAATCCCAGACCAATCCCAGACTTAACTTGCGTTATCCTCTAAAATATTGATCGAAACCAGGTTTAATCGACTGTTTCAGTGTGGTACCACATTACTACGTGATCCAAACCAGAAAAAACCCAGGATCAGTTCAACAAGTATAAGAAGAATGCGAAAGTATGAGTCTGATGAGTGAAAATCCCAGGCCTAACCTAGACCTAACATGCGTTGTCCTCAAAAATATTGATCGAAACCTGGTTTAATCGACAGTTTCAGTGTGGTACCACATTACAATGTGATCCAAACCAGAAAATAACCCAGGATCTGTTCAACGAGTATGTGAAGTGTGCGAAAGTATGAGTCTGATGAGGGCAAATCCCAGACCTATCCCAGACCTAACATGCGTTATCCTCTAAAATATTTATCAAGACCAGGTTTAATTGATTGTTTCAGTGTGGACCCACATTACTACGTGATCCAAACCAGAAAAAACCCAGGATCCGTTCAACAAGTATGTGAAGAATGCGAAAGTATGAGTCTGATGAGTGAAAATCCCAGGCCTAACCTAGACCTAACATGCGTTGTCCTCAAAAATATTGATCGAAACCTGGTTTAATCGACTGTTTCAGTGTGGTACCACATTACTATGTGATCCAAACCAGAAAATAACCCAGGATCTGTTCAACGAGTATGTGAAGTGTGCGAAAGTATGAGTCTGATGAGGGCAAATCCCAGACCTATCCCAGTCCTAACTTGCGTTATCCACTAAAATATTGATCGAAACCAGGTTTAACCGACTGTTTCAGTGTGGAACCACATTGCTACGTGATCCAAACCAGAAAAAAACCCAGTTTCAGTTCAACAAGTATGTGAAGAATGCGAAAGTATGAGTCTGATGAGTGAAAATCCCAGGCCTAACCTAGACCTAACATGCGTTGTCCTCAAAAATATTGATCGAAACCTGGTTGAATCGACAGTTTCAGTGTGGTACCACATTACTATGTGATCCAAACCAGAAAATAACCCAGGATCTGTTCAACGAGTATGTGAAGTGTGCGAAAGTATGAGTCTGATGAGGGCAAATCCCAGACCTATCCCAGACCTAACATGCGTTATCCTCTAAAATATTTATCAAGACCAGGTTTAATGGACTGTTTCAGTGTGGTACCACACTACTACGTGATCCAAACCAGAAAAAACCCAGGATCTGTTCAACAAGTATGTGAAAAACGCGAAAGTATGAGCCTGATGAGGGCAAATCCCAGACCAATCCCAGACCTAACTTGCGTTTCCTCTAAGATATTGATGGAAACCAGGTTTAATTAACTGTTTCAGTGTTGTACTTCATTACTACCTGATGCAATCCAGAAAAAGCCCAGGATCTAGCCATCAAGACGGCGAAAAATGCGAAGGTACGACCCAGATGAGGGCAAATCCCAGACCTAACCGAGACATAACCGGCGTTATCCTCTAAAATATTAATCGCAACCAGGTTTAATTGACTGTTTCAGGGTGGTATCACATTACTACTTGACCCAAACCAGAAAAAGCCCAGGATCTGGCCAACAAGTAAGCGAAAAGTATGAAAGCACGAGCCAGATGAGGGCAAATCCCAGACCTAACCGAGACATAACTGGCGATATCCGCTAAAATATTAACCGCAACCATGTTTAATTGACTGTTTCGGTGTGGTACCGCATTACTACGTGATCCAAACCAGAAAAAGGCCAGGATCTGGCCAACAAGTATGCGAAAAATGCGAAAGTACGAGCCTGATGAGGGCAAATCCCAGACCTAACCGAGACATAACCGGCGTTATCCGCTAGAATATTAATCGCAACCAGGTTTAATTGACTGTTTCGGTGTGGTACCGCTTTACTACGTGATCCAAACCAGAAAAAGGCCAGGATCAGTCCAACAAGTATCTAACAAATGCGAAAGTATGAGCCAGATGATTGCAAATACCAGAACTAACCCAGACAAAACGAGCGTTATCCTCTAGAATACTAATCGGAACCAGCTTTTATTGACGGTTTCAGCGTGGTACCACATTACTAAGTGATCCAAACCAGAAGAAGCCCAGGGTCTTGCCAACAAGTATGCGAGAAATGCGAAAGCACTAGCCAGATGAGGGCAAATACCAGACCTAACACAGACATAACCGGCGTTATCCTCTAAAATATTAATCGCAACCAGGTCTAATTGACTGTTTCGCTGTAGAACCAGATTACTACGTGTTCCAAACCAGAATAAGCCCAGGATCTGGCCAACAAGTATGCGAATAATGCGAAAGTACGAGTCAGATGAGGGCAAATCCCAGACCTAACCGAGACATAACCGGCGTTATCATCTAAAATATTAATCGGAACCGCCTTTTATTGACTGCTTCAGTGTGGTACCACATTACTACGCGATCCAAACCAGAAAAAGCCCAGGATCTGGCCAACAAGTATGCGAGAAATGCGAAAGTACTAGCCAGATGAGGGCAAATCCCAGAACTAACCGAGACATAACCGGCGTTATTCTCTAAAATATTAATCGCAACCAGGTTTAATTGACTGTTGCGGTGTGGTACCGCACTACTACGTGATCCAAACCAGAAAAAGGCCAGGATCGGCCAACAAGTATGCGAAAAAAGCGAAAGTACGAGCCAGATGAGGGCAAAAACCAGACCTAACCCAAACATAACCGTCGTTATCCTCTAAAATAATAATCGCAACCAGGTTTAATTGGCTGCTTCGGTGTGGTACCGCATTACTACGTGATCCAAACCAGAATAAGCCCAGGATCTGGCCAACAAGACGGCGAAAAATGCGAAGGTACGACCCAGATGAGGGCAAATCCCAGACCTAACCGAGACATAACCGGCGTTATCCTCTAAAATATTAATCGCAACCTGGTTTAATTGACTGTTTCGGTGTGGAACCACATTACTACGGGATCCAAACCAGAAAAAGGCCAGGATCTGGCCAACAAGTATGCGAAAAATGCGAAAGTACGGGCCAGATGAGGGCAAATCCCAGACCTAACCCAGACATAACCAGCGTTATCCTTTAAAATATTAATCGGAACCAGGTTTAATTGACTGTTTCAGTGTGGTACCACATTACTACGTGATCCAAACCAAAAAAAGCCCAGGATCTTCCCAACAAGTATGCGAAAAATGCGAAAGTACGAGCCAGATGAGGGCAAATACCAGACATAACCCAGACATAACCGGCGTTATCCTCTAAAATATGAATCGGAACCAGGTTTAATTGACTGTTTCAGTGTGATACCACATTACTACGTGGGCCAAGCCAGAAAAAGGCCAGGATCTGGCCAACAAGTATGCGAAAAATGCGCAAATACGAGCCAGATGAGGGCAAATACCAGACCTAACCCAGACATAACCGGCGTTATCCTCTAAATTATTGATCGGAACCAGGTTTAATTGACTGTTTCAGTGTGGCACCACATTACTACGTTATACAAACCAGAAAAAGCCCAGGATCTGGCCAACAAGTATGCGAAAAATACGAAAGCACGAGACAGATGAGGGCAAATCCCAGACCTAACCGAGACATAAACGGCGTTATCCTCTAAAATATTAATCGCAACCTGGTTTAGTTGACTGTATCAGGGTGGTATCATATTACTACTTGATCCAAACCAGAAAAGGCCCAGGATCTGGCCAACAAGTAAGCGAAAAATATGAAAGCACGAGCCAGATGAGGGCAAATCCCAGACCTAACCGAGACATAACCGGCGTTATCCGCTAAAATATTAATCGCAACCATGTTTAATTGACTGTTGCGGTGTGGTACCGCATTACTACGTCATCCAAACCAGAAAAAGGCCAGGATCTGGCCAACAAGTATGCGAAAAATGCGAAAGTACGAGCCAGATGAGGGCAAATCCCAGACCTAACCGAGACATAACCGGCGTTTTCCTCTAAAATATTAATCGCAACCAGGTTTAATTGACTGTTTCGGTGTAGTACCGATTTACTACGTGATCCAAACCAGAAAAATGCCAGGATCAGTCCAACAAGTATGCGAAAAATGCGAAAGTACGAGCCAGATGAGGGCAAATCCCAGACCTAACCGAGACATAACCGACGTTATCCTCTAAAATATTAATCGCAACCAGGTTTAATTGACCGTCTCGGTGTGGTACCGCTTTACTACGTGATCCAAACCAGAAAAAGGCCCGGATCAGGTCAACAGGTATGCAATAAAGGCGAAAGTATGACCCAGATGATTGCAAATACCAGAACTAACCCAAACATAACCAGCGTTATTCTCTAGAATACTAATCGGAACCAGCTTTTATTGACTGTTTCAGTGTGGTACGACGTTACTACGTGATCCAATCCAGAAAAAGGCCAGGATCTGGCCAACAAGGATGCGAAAAATGCGAAAGTATGAGCCAGATGAGGGCAAATCCCAGACCTAACCGAGACATAACCGGCGTTATCCTCTAAAATATTAATCGGAACCAGGTTTAATTGACTATTTTGGTGTGGAACCTCATTACTACAGGGATCCAAACCAGAAAAAGGCCAGGATCTGGCCAACATGTATACGAAAAATGCGAAAGTACGAGACACATGAGGGCAAATACCGGACCTAACCCAGACATAACCGGCGTTATCCTCTAAAATATTAATCGGAACCAGGTTTAATTGACTGCTTCAGTGAGATACCACATTACTACGTGGTCCAAGCCAGAAAAAGGCCAGGATCTGGCCAGCAAGTATGCGAAAAATGCGAAAATACGAGACAGATGACGGCAAATGCCAGAGCTAACCGAGACATAACCGGCGTTATCCTCTAAAATATTAATCGAAACCAGGTTTAATTGACTGGTTCGGTGTGGAACCACATTACGACGGGATACAAACCACAAAAAACCCAAGATCTGGCCAACAAGTACGCGAAAATTGCGAAAGTATGAGACAGATGATTGCAAATACTAGAACTAACCCAGACATAACCAGCATTATCCTCTAAAATATTAATCGCAACCAGGTGTAGTTGACAATATCGGTGTGGTACCGCATTACTACGTGAGCCAAACCAGAAAAAGGCCAGGATCTGGCCAACAAGTATGCGAAAAATGCGAAAGTACCAGCCAGATGAGGGCAAAAACCAGACCTAACCCAAAGATAACCGGCGTTATCCTCTAAAATAATAATCGCAACTAGGTTTAATTGGCTGCTTCAGTGAGATACCACATTACTACGTGGTCCAAGCCAGAAAAAGGCCAGGATCTGGCCAACAAGTATGCGAAAAATGCGAAAGCACGAGACAGATGAGGGCAAATCCCAGACCTAACCGAGACATAAACGGCGTTATCCTGTAAAATATTAATCGGAACCAGGTTTAATTGACTGTTTCAGTGTGGTACCACATTACTACGTGATCCAAACCAAACAAAGCCCAGGATCTTGCCAACAAGTATGCGAAAAATGCGAAAGTACGAGCCAGACGAGGGCAAATACCAGACCTAACCCAGACATAACCCGCGTTATCCTCTAAAATATGAATCGGAACCTGGTTTAATTGACTGTTTCAGTGTGATACCACATTACTACGTGGTCCAAGCCAGAAAAAGGCCAGGATCTGGCCAACACGTATGCGAAAAATGCGAAAATACGAGCCAGATGAGGGCAAAAACCAGACCTAACCCAAACATAACCGGCGTTATCCTCTAAAATAATAATCGCAACTAGGTTTAATTGGCTGCTTCGGTGTGGTACCGCATTACTACGTGATCCAAACCAGAATAAGCCCAGGATCTGGCTAACAAGTAGGCGAAAATGCGAAGGTACGAGCCAGATGAGGGCAAATCCCAGACCTAACCGAGACATAACCGGCGTTATCCTCTAAAATATTAATCGCAACCAGGTGTAGTTGACAATATCGGTGTGGTACCGCATTACTACGTGAGCCAAACCAGAAAAAGGCCAGGATCTGGCCAACATGTATGCGAAAAATGCGAAAGTACCAGCCAGATGAGGGCAAATTCCAGACCTAGCACAGACATAACCGGCGTTATCCTCTAAAATATTAATCGGAGCCAGCTTTAATTGACTGTTTCGGTGTGGTACCAAATTACTACGTGGTCCTAGCCAGAAACGGCCAGGATCTGGCCAACAAGTATGCGAAAAATGCGAAAGTACGAGCCAGATGAGGGCAAATCCCAGACCTGACCGAGACATAACCGGCGTTATCCTCTAAAATATTAATCGCAACCAGGGTTAATTGACTGTTTCGGTGTGGTACCGCATTACTACGTGATCCAAACCAGAAAAAGGCCAGGATATGGCCAACAGGTATGCGAAAAATGCGAAAGTACGAGCCAGATGAGGACAAATCCCAGACCTAACCGAGACATAACCGGCGTTATGCTCTAAAACATTAATCGCAACCAGGTTTAATTGACTGTTTCGGTGTGGTAACGCATTACTACGTGATCCACACCAGAAAACGGCCAGGATCTGGCCAACAAGTATGCGATAAATGCGAAAGTACGAGCCAGATGAGGGCAAATACCAGTCCTAACCCAGACATAACCGGCGTTATCCTCTAAAATATTAATCGGAGCCAGCTTTAATTGACTGTTTCGGTGTGGTTCCAAATTACTACGTGGTCCTAGCGAGAAACGGCCAGGATCTGGCCAACAAGTATGCGAAAAATGCGAAAGTACGAGCCAGATGAGGGCAAATCCCAGACCTGACCGAGACATAACCGGCGTTATCCTCTAAAATATTAATCGCAACCAGGGTTAATTGACTGTTTCGGTGTGGTACCGCATTACTACGTGATCCAAACCAGAAAAAGGCCAGGATATGGCCAACAAGTATGCGAAAAATGCGAAAGTACGAGCCAGATGAGGGCAAATACCAGACCTAACCCAGACATAACCGGCGTTATCCTCTAAAATATTAATCGGAACCAGGTATAATTGACTGTTTCAGTGTGGTACCACATCACTACGTGGTCCAAGCCAGAAAAAGGCCAGGATCTGGCCAACAAGTATGCGAAAAATGCGAAAATACGAGCCAGATGAGGGCAAATACCAGACCAAACCCAGACATAACCGGCGTTATCCTCTAAAATATTAATCGGAACCAGGTTTAATTGACTGCTTCAGTGTGGCACCACATTACTACGTGATACAAACCAGAGAAAGCCCAGGATCTGGCCAACAAGTATGCGAAATATGCGAAAGTACGAGCCAGATGAGGGCAAATACCAGACCTAACCCAGTCATAACCGGCGTTATCCTCTAAAATATTAATCGCAACCTGGTGTAGTTGACAGTATCGGTGTGGTACCGCATTACTACGTGAGCCAAACCAGAAAAAGGCCAGGATCTGGCCAACAAGTATGCGAAAAATGCGAAAGTACGAGCCAGATGAGGGCAAATTCCAGACCTAACACAGACATAACCGGCGTTATCCTCTAAAATATTAATCGCAACCTACTTTAATTGACTGTTTCAGTGTGGCACCACATTACTACGTGATACAAACCAGAGAAAGCCCAGGATCTGGCCAACAAGTATGCGAAAAATGCGAAAGTACGAGCCAGATGAGAGCAAATACCAGACCTAACCCAGATATAACCGGCGTTATCCTCTAAAATATTAATCGGAAACAGGTTTAATTGACTGTTTCAGTGTGGCACCACATTACTACGTGATACAAACCAGAGAAAGCCCAGGATCTGGCCAACAAGTATGCCAAAAATGCGAAAGTACCAGCCAGATGAGGGCAAATTCCAGACCTGACCGAGACATAACCGGCGTTATCCTCTAAAATAATAATCGCAACTAGGTTTAATTGGCTGCTTCGGTGTGGTACCGCATTACTACGTGATCCAAACCAGAATAAGCCCAGGATCTGGCTAACAAGTAGGCGAAAAATGCGAAGGTACGAGCCAGATGAGGGCAAATCCCAGACCTAACCGAGACATAACCGGCGTTATCCTCTAAAATATTAATCGCAACCAGGTGTAGTTGACAATATCGGTGTGGTACCGCATTACTACGTGAGCCAAACCAGAAAAAGGCCAGGATCTGGCCAACATGTATGCGAAAAATGCGAAAGTACCAGCCAGATGAGGGCAAATTCCAGACCTAACACAGACATAACCGGCGTTATCCTCTAAAATATTAATCGGAGCCAGCTTTAATTGACTGTTTTGCTGTGGTACCAAATTACTACGTGGTCCTAGCCAGAAACGGCCACGATCTGGCCAACAAGTATGCGAAAAATGCGAAAGTACGAGCCAGATGATGGCAAATCCCAGACCTGACCGAGACATAACCGGCGTTATCCTCTAAAATATTAATCGCAACCAGGGTTAATTGACTGTTTCGGTGTGGTACCGCATTACTACGTGATCCAAACCAGAAAAAGGCCAGGATATGGCCAACAGGTATGCGAAAAATGCGAAAGTACGAGCCAGATGAGGACAAGTCCCAGACCTAACCGAGACATAACCGGCGTTATGCTCTAAAACATTAATCGCAACCAGGTTTAATTGACTGTATCGGTGTGGTAACGCATTACTACGTGATCCACACCAGAAAACGGCCAGGATCTGGCCAACAAGTATGCGATAAATGCGAAAGTACGAGCCAGATGAGGGCAAATACCAGTCCTAACCCAGACATAACCGGCGTTATCCTCTAAAATATTAATCGGAGCCAGCTTTAATTGACTGTTTCGGTGTGGTTCCAAATTACTACGTGGTCCTAGCCAGAAACGGCCAGGATCTGGCCAACAAGTATGCGAAAAATGCGAAAGTACGAGCCAGATGAGGGCAAATCCCAGACCTGACCGAGACATAACCGGCGTTATCCTCTAAAATATTAATCGCAACCAGAGTTAATTGACTGTTTCGGTGTGGTACCGCATTACTACGTGATCCAAACCAGAAAAAGGCCAGGATATGGCCAACAAGTATGCGAAAAATGCGAAAGTACGAGCCAGATGAGGGCAAATACCAGACCTAACCGAGACATAACCGGCGTTATCCTCTAAAATATTAATCGGAACCAGGTATAATTGACTGTTTCAGTGTGGTACCACATCACTACGTGGTCCAAGCCAGAAAAAGGCCAGGATCTGGCCAACAAGTATGCGAAAAATGCGAAAATACGAGCCAGATGAGGGCAAATACCAGACCAAACCCAGACATAACCGGCGTTATCCTCTAAAATATTAATCGGAACCAGGTTTAATTGACTGCTTCAGTGTGGCACCACATTACTACGTGATACAAACCAGAGAAAGCCCAGGATCTGGCCATCAAGTATGCGAAAAATGCGAAAGTACGAGCCAGATGAGGGCAAATACCAGACCTAACCCAGACATAACCGGCGTTATCCTCTAAAATATTAATCGCAACCTGGTGTAGTTGACAATATCGATGTGGTACCGCATTACTACGTGAGCCAAACCAGAAAAAGGCCAGGATCTGGCCAACAAGTATGCGAAAAATGCGAAAGTACGAGCCAGATGAGGGCAAATTCCAGACCTAACACAGACATAACCGGCGTTATCCTCTAAAATATTAATCGCAACCTACTTTAATTGACTGTTTCAGTGTGGCACCACATTACTACGTGATACAAACCAGAGAAAGCCCAGGATCTGGCCAACAAGTATGCGAAAAATGCGAAAGTACGAGCCAGATGAGAGCAAATACCAGACCTAACCCAGACATAACCGGCGTTATCCTCTAAAATATTAATCGGAACCAGGTTTAATTGACTGTTTCAGTGTGGCACCACATTACTACGTGATACAAACCAGAGAAAGCCCAGGATCTGGCCAACAAGTATGCCAAAATTGCGAAAGTACGAGCCAGATGAGGGCAAATTCCAGACCTAACCCAGACATAACCGGCGTTATCCTCTAAAATATTAATCGCAACCTGGTTTAATTGACTGTTTCGGTGTGGTACCAAATTACTACGTGGTCCAAGCCAGAAACGGCCAGGATCTGGCCAACAAGTATGCGAAAAATGCGAAAGTACGAGCCAGATGAGGGCAAATCCCAGACCTAACCCAGACATAACCGGCGTTATCCTCTAAAATATTAATCGGAGCAAGGTTTAATTGACTGTTTCAGTGTGGCACCACATTACTACGTGATACAAACCAGAGAAAGCCCAGGATCTGGCCAACAAGTATGCGAAAAATGCGAAAGTACGAGCCAGATGAGGGCAAATACCAGACCTAACCCAGACATAACCGGCGTTATCCTCCAAAATATTAATCGGAACCAGCTTTAATTGACTATTTCGGTGTGGAACCTCATTACTACGGGATCCAAACCAGAAAAAGGCCAGGATCTGGCCAACAAGTATGCGAAAAATGTGAAAGCACGAGACAGATGAGGGCAAATCCCAGACCTAACCGAGACATAAACGGCGTTATCCTCTAAAATATTAATCGCAACCAGGTTTAATTGACTGGTTCGGTGTGGAACCACATTACGACGGGATCCAAACCACAAAAAACACAAGATCTAGCCAACAAGTACGCGAAAATTGCGAAAGTATGAGCCAGATGATTGCAAATACTAGAACTAACCCGGACATAACCAGCATTATCCTCTAAAATATTAATCGGAACCAGCTTTAATTGACTATTTCGGTGTGGAACCTCATTACTACGGGATCCAAACCAGAAAAAGGCCAGGATCTGGCCAACAAGTATGCGAAAAATGTGAAAGCACGAGACAGATGAGGGCAAATCCCAGACCTAACCGAGACATAACCGGCGTTATGCTCTAAAACATTAATCGCATCCAGGTTTAATTGACTGTTTCGGTGTGGTAACGCATTACTACGTGATCCACACCAGAAAACGGCCAGGATCGGGCCAACAAGTATGCGAAAAATGCGAATGTACGAGCCAGATGAGGGCAAATACCAGACCTAACCCATACATAACCGGCGTTATCCTCTAAAATATTAATCGGAACCAGCTGTAATTGACTGTTTCGGTGTGGTACCAAATTACTACGTGGTCCAAGCCTGAAACGGCCAGGATCTGGCCAACAAGTATGCGAAAAATGCGAAAGTACGAGCCAGATGAGGGCAAATCCCAGACCTGACCGAGACATAACCGGCGTTATCCTCTAAAATATTAATCGGAACCAAGTTTAATTGACTGTTTCAGTGTGGTACCACATCACTACGTGGTCGAAGCCAGAAAAAGGCCAGGATATGGCCAACAAGTATGCGAAAAATGCGAAAGTACGAGCCAGATGAGGGCAAATACCAGACCTAACCCAGACATAACCGGCGTTATCCTCTAAAATATTAATCGGAACCAGGTTTAATTGACTGTTTCAGTGTGGTACCACATCACTACGTGATACAAACCAGAGAAAGCCCAGGATATGGCCAACAAGTATGCGAAAAATGCGAAAGTACGAGCCAGATGAGGGCAAATACCAGACCTAACCCAGACATAACCGGCGTTATCCTCCAAAATATGAATCGGAACCAGCTTTAATTGACTATTTCGGTGTGGAACCTCATTACTACGGGATCCAAACCAGAAAAAGGCCAGGATCTGGCCAACAAGTATGCGAAAAATGCGAAAGCACGAGCCAGATGAGGGCAAATCCCAGTCCTAACCGAGACATAACCGGCGTTATGCTCTAAAACATTAATCGCAACCAGGTTTAATTGACTGTTTCGGTGTGGTAACGCATTACTACGTGATCCAAGCCAGAAAAAGGCCAGGATCTGGCCAACAAGTATGCGAAAAATGCGAAAATACGAGCCAGATGAGGGCAAATACCAGACCAAACCCAGACATAACCGGCGTTATCCTCTAAAATATTAATCGGAGCAAGGTTTAATTGACTGTTTCAGTGTGGCACCACATTACTACGTGATACAAACCAGAGAAAGCCCAGGATCTGGCCAACAAGTATGCGAAAAATGCGAAAGTACGAGCCAGATGAGGGCAAATACCAGACCTAACCCAGACATAACCGGCGTTATCCTCCAAAATATGAATCGGAACCAGCTTTAATTGACTATTTCGGTGTGGAACCTCATTACTACGGGATCCAAACCAGAAAAAGGCCAGGATCTGGCCAACAAGTATGCGAAAAATGCGAAAGCACGAGCCAGATGAGGGCAAATCCCAGACCTAACCGAGACATAACCGGCGTTATCCTCCAAAATATGAATCGGAACCAGCTTTAATTGACTGTTTCGGTGTGGTAACGCATTACTACGTGATCCACACCAGAAAACGGCCAGGATCGGGCCAACAAGTATGCGAAAAATGCGAATGTACGAGCCAGATGAGGGCAAATACCAGACCTAACCCAGACATAACCGGCGTTATCCTCTAAAATATTAATCGGAACCAGGTTTAATTGACTGTTTCAGTGTGGTACCACATCACTACGTGGTCCAAGCCAGAGAAAGCCCAGGATCTGGCCAACAAGTATGCGAAAAATGCGAAAGCACGAGCCAGATGAGGGCAAATCCCAGACCTAACCGAGACATAACCGGCGTTATCCTCCAAAATATGAATCGGAACCAGCTTTAATTGACTGTTTCGGTGTGGTAACGCATTACTACGTGATCCAAGCCAGAAAAAGGCCAGGATCTGGCCAACAAGTATGCGAAAAATGCGAAAATACGAGCCAGATGAGGGCAAATACCAGACCAAACCCAGACATAACCGGCGTTATCCTCTAAAATATTAATCGGAGCAAGGTTTAATTGACTGCTTCAGTGTGGCACCACATTACTACGTGATACAAACCAGAGAAAGCCCAGGATCTGGCCAACAAGTATGCGAAAAATGCGAAAGTACGAGCCAGATGAGGGCAAATACCAGACCTAACCCAGTCATAACCGGCGTTATCCTCTAAAATATTAATCGCAACCTGGTGTAGTTGACAATATCGGTGTGGTACCGCATTACTACGTGAGCCAAACCAGAAAAAGGCCAGGATCTGACCAACAAGTATGCGAAAAATGCGAAAGTACGAGCCAGATGAGGGCAAATTCCAGACCTAACACAGACATAACCGGCGTTATCCTCTAAAATATTAATCGCAACCTACTTTAATTGACTGTTTCAGTGTGGCACCACATTACTACGTGATACAAACCAGAGAAAGCCCAGGATCTGGCCAACAAGTATGCGAAAAATGCGAAAGTACGAGCCAGATGAGAGCAAATACCAGACCTAACCCAGATATAACCGGCGTTATCCTCTAAAATATTAATCGGAAACAGGTTTAATTGACTGTTTCAGTGTGGCACCACATTACTACGTGATACAAACCAGAGAAAGCCCAGGATCTGGCCAACAAGTATGCCAAAAATGCGAAAGTACCAGCCAGATGAGGGCAAATTCCAGACCTGACCGAGACATAACCGGCGTTATCCTCTAAAATAATAATCGCAACTAGGTTTAATTGGCTGCTTCGGTGTGGTACCGCATTACTACGTGATCCAAACCAGAATAAGCCCAGGATCTGGCTAACAAGTAGGCGAAAAATGCGAAGGTACGAGCCAGATGAGGGCAAATCCCAGACCTAACCGAGACATAACCGGCGTTATCCTCTAAAATATTAATCGCAACCAGGTGTAGTTGGCAATATCGGTGTGGTACCGCATTACTACGTGAGCCAAACCAGAAAAAGGCCAGGATCTGGCCAACATGTATGCGAAAAATGCGAAAGTACCAGCCAGATGAGGGCAAATTCCAGACCTAACACAGACATAACCGGCGTTATCCTCTAAAATATTAATCGGAGCCAGCTTTAATTGACTGTTTCGGTGTGGTACCAAATTACTACGTGGTCCTAGCCAGAAACGGCCACGATCTGGCCAACAAGTATGCGAAAAATGCGAAAGTACGAGCCAGATGATGGCAAATCCCAGACCTGACCGAGACATAACCGGCGTTATCCTCTAAAATATTAATCGCAACCAGGGTTAATTGACTGTTTCGGTGTGGTACCGCATTACTACGTGATCCAAACCAGAGAAAGGCCAGGATATGGCCAACAGGTATGCGAAAAATGCGAAAGTACGAGCCAGATGAGGACAAGTCCCAGACCTAACCGAGACATAACCGGCGTTATGCTCTAAAACATTAATCGCAACCAGGTTTAATTGACTGTATCGGTGTGGTAACGCATTACTACGTGATCCACACCAGAAAACGGCCAGGATCTGGCCAACAAGTATGCGATAAATGCGAAAGTACGAGCCAGATGAGGGCAAATACCAGTCCTAACCCAGACATAACCGGCGTTATCCTCTAAAATATTAATCGGAGCCAGCTTTAATTGACTGTTTCGGTGTGGTTCCAAATTACTACGTGGTCCTAGCCAGAAACGGCCAGGATCTGGCCAACAAGTATGCGAAAAATGCGAAAGTACGAGCCAGATGAGGGCAAATCCCAGACCTGACCGAGACATAACCGGCGTTATCCTCTAAAATATTAATCGCAACCAGGGTTAATTGACTGTTTCGGTGTGGTACCGCATTACTACGTGATCCAAACCAGAAAAAGGCCAGGATATGGCCAACAAGTATGCGAAAAATGCGAAAGTACGAGCCAGATGAGGGCAAATACCAGACCTAACCGAGACATAACCGGCGTTATCCTCTAAAATATTAATCGGAACCAGGTATAATTGACTGTTTCAGTGTGGTACCACATCACTACGTGGTCCAAGCCAGAAAAAGGCCAGGATCTGGGCAACAAGTATGCGAAAAATGCGAAAATACGAGCCAGATGAGGGCAAATACCAGACCAAACCCAGACATAACCGGCGTTATCCTCTAAAATATTAATCGGAACCAGGTTTAATTGACTGCTTCAGTGTGGCACCACATTACTACGTGATACAAACCAGAGAGAGCCCAGGATCTGGCCATCAAGTATGCGAAAAATGCGAAAGTACGAGCCAGATGAGGGCAAATACCAGACCTAACCCAGACATAACCGGCGTTATCCTCTAAAATATTAATCGCAACCTGGTGTAGTTGACAATATCGGTGTGGTACCGCATTACTACGTGAGCCAAACCAGAAAAAGGCCAGGATCTGGCCAACAAGTATGCGAAAAATGCGAAAGTACGAGCCAGATGAGGGCAAATTCCAGACCTAACACAGACATAACCGGCGTTATCCTCTAAAATATTAATCGCAACCTACTTTAATTGACTGTTTCAGTGTGGCACCACATTACTACGTGATACAAACCAGAGAAAGCCCAGGATCTGGCCAACAAGTATGCGAAAAATGCGAAAGTACGAGCCAGATGAGAGCAAATACCAGACCTAACCCAGACATAACCGGCGTTATCCTCTAAAATATTAATCGGAACCAGGTTTAATTGACTGTTTCAGTGTGGCACCACATTACTACGTGATACAAACCAGAGAAAGCCCAGGATCTGGCCAAGAAGTATGCCAAAATTGCGAAAGTACGAGCCAGATGAGGGCAAATTCCAGACCTAACCCAGACATAACCGGCGTTATCCTCTAAAATATTAATCGCAACCTGGTTTAATTGACTGTTTCGGTGTGGTACCAAATTACTACGTGGTCCAAGCCAGAAACGGCCAGGATCTGGCCAACAAGTATGCGAAAAATGCGAAAGTACGAGCCAGATGAGGGCAAATCCCAGACCTAACCCAGACATAACCGGCGTTATCCTCTAAAATATTAATCGGAGCAAGGTTTAATTGACTGTTTCAGTGTGGCACCACATTACTACGTGATACAAACCAGAGAAAGCCCAGGATCTGGCCAACAAGTATGCGAAAAATGCGAAAGTACGAGCCAGATGAGGGCAAATCCCAGACCTGACCGAGACATAACCGGCGTTATCCACTAAAATATTAATCGGAACCAAGTTTAATTGACTGTTTCAGTGTGGTACCACATCACTACGTGGTCCAAGCCAGAAAAAGGCCAGGATATGGCCAACAAGTATGCGAAAAATGCGAAAGTACGAGCCAGATGAGGGCAAATACCAGACCTAACCCAGACATAACCGGCGTTATCCTCTAAAATATTAATCGGAACCAGGTTTAATTGACTGTTTCAGTGTGGTACCACATCACTACGTGATACAAACCAGAGAAAGCCCAGGATATGGCCAACAAGTATGCGAAAAATGCGAAAGTACGAGCCAGATGAGGGCAAATACCAGACCTAACCCAGACATAACCGGCGTTATCCTCCAAAATATGAATCGGAACCAGCTCTAATTGACTATTTCGGTGTGGAACCTCATTACTACGGGATCCAAACCAGAAAAAGGCCAGGATCTGGCCAACAAGTATGCGAAAAATGCGAAAGCACGAGCCAGATGAGGGCAAATCCCAGACCTAACCGAGACATAACCGGCGTTATGCTCTAAAACATTAATCGCAACCAGGTTTAATTGACTGTTTCGGTGTGGTAACGCATTACTACGTGATCCAAGCCAGAAAAAGGCCAGGATCTGGCCAACAAGTATGCGAAAAATGCGAAAATACGAGCCAGATGAGGGCAAATACCAGACCAAACCCAGACATAACCGGCGTTATCCTCTAAAATATTAATCGGAGCAAGGTTTAATTGACTGTTTCAGTGTGGCACCACATTACTACGTGATACAAACCAGAGAAAGCCCAGGATCTGGCCAACAAGTATGCGAAAAATGCGAAAGTACGAGCCAGATGAGGGCAAATACCAGACCTAACCCAGACATAACCGGCGTTATCCTCCAAAATATGAATCGGAACCAGCTTTAATTGACTATTTCGGTGTGGAACCTCATTACTACGGGATCCAAACCAGAAAAAGGCCAGGATCTGGCCAACAAGTATGCGAAAAATGCGAAAGCACGAGCCAGATGAGGGCAAATCCCAGACCTAACCGAGACATAACCGGCGTTATCCTCCAAAATATGAATCGGAACCAGCTTTAATTGACTGTTTCGGTGTGGTAACGCATTACTACGTGATCCACACCAGAAAACGGCCAGGATCGGGCCAACAAGTATGCGAAAAATGCGAATGTACGAGCCAGATGAGGGCAAATACCAGACCTAACCCAGACATAACCGGCGTTATCCTCTAAAATATTAATCGGAACCAGGTTTAATTGACTGTTTCAGTGTGGTACCACATCACTACGTGGTCCAAGCCAGAAAAAGGCCAGGATCTGGCCAACAAGTATGCGAAAAATGCGAAAATACGAGCCAGATGAGGGCAAATACCAGACCAAACCCAGACATAACCGGCGTTATCCTTTAAAATATTAATCGGAGCAAGGTTTAATTGACTGTTTCAGTGTGGCACCACATTACTACGTGATACAAACCAGAGAAAGCCCAGGATCTGGCCAACAAGTATGCGAAAAATGCGAAGGTACGAGCCAGATGAGGGCAAATCCCAGACCTAACCGAGACATAACCGGCGTTATCCTCTAAAATATTAATCGCAACCAGGTGTAGTTGACAATATCGGTGTGGTACCGCATTACTACGTGAGCCAAACCAGAAAAAGGCCAGGATCTGGCCAACATGTATGCGAAAAATGCGAAAGTACCAGCCAGATGAGGGCAAATTCCAGACCTAACACAGACATAACCGGCGTTATCCTCTAAAATATTAATCGGAGCCAGCTTTAATTGACTGTTTCGGTGTGGTACCAAATTACTACGTGGTCCTAGCCAGAAACGGCCACGATCTGGCCAACAAGTATGCGAAAAATGCGAAAGTACGAGCCAGATGATGGCAAATCCCAGACCTGACCGAGACATAACCGGCGTTATCCTCTAAAATATTAATCGCAACCAGGGTTAATTGACTGTTTCGGTGTGGTACCGCATTACTACGTGATCCAAACCAGAGAAAGGCCAGGATATGGCCAACAGGTATGCGAAAAATGCGAAAGTACGAGCCAGATGAGGACAAGTCCCAGACCTAACCGAGACATAACCGGCGTTATGCTCTAAAACATTAATCGCAACCAGGTTTAATTGACTGTATCGGTGTGGTAACGCATTACTACGTGATCCACACCAGAAAACGGCCAGGATCTGGCCAACAAGTATGCGATAAATGCGAAAGTACGAGCCAGATGAGGGCAAATACCAGTCCTAACCCAGACATAACCGGCGTTATCCTCTAAAATATTAATCGGAGCCAGCTTTAATTGACTGTTTCGGTGTGGTTCCAAATTACTACGTGGTCCTAGCCAGAAACGGCCAGGATCTGGCCAACAACTATGCGAAAAATGCGAAAGTACGAGCCAGATGAGGGCAAATCCCAGACCTGACCGAGACATAACCGGCGTTATCCTCTAAAATATTAATCGCAACCAGGGTTAATTGACTGTTTCGGTGTGGTACCGCATTACTACGTGATCCAAACCAGAAAAAGGCCAGGATATGGCCAACAAGTATGCGAAAAATGCGAAAGTACGAGCCAGATGAGGGCAAATACCAGACCTAACCGAGACATAACCGGCGTTATCCTCTAAAATATTAATCGGAACCAGGTATAATTGACTGTTTCAGTGTGGTACCACATCACTACGTGGTCCAAGCCAGAAAAAGGCCAGGATCTGGCCAACAAGTATGCGAAAAATGCGAAAATACGAGCCAGATGAGGGCAAATACCAGACCAAACCCAGACATAACCGGCGTTATCCTCTAAAATATTAATCGGAACCAGGTTTAATTGACTGCTTCAGTGTGGCACCACATTACTACGTGATACAAACCAGAGAAAGCCCAGGATCTGGCCATCAAGTATGCGAAAAATGCGAAAGTACGAGCCAGATGAGAGCAAATACCAGACCTAACCCAGACATAACCGGCGTTATCCTCTAAAATATTAATCGGAACCAGGTTTAATTGACTGTTTCAGTGTGGCACCACATTACTACGTGATACAAACCAGAGAAAGCCCAGGATCTGGCCAAGAAGTATGCCAAAATTGCGAAAGTACGAGCCAGATGAGGGCAAATTCCAGACCTAACCCAGACATAACCGGCGTTATCCTCTAAAATATTAATCGCAACCTGGTTTAATTGACTGTTTCGGTGTGGTACCAAATTACTACGTGGTCCAAGCCAGAAACGGCCAGGATCTGGCCAACAAGTATGCGAAAAATGCGAAAGTACGAGCCAGATGAGGGCAAATCCCAGACCTAACCCAGACATAACCGGCGTTATCCTCTAAAATATTAATCGGAGCAAGGTTTAATTGACTGTTTCAGTGTGGCACCACATTACTACGTGATACAAACCAGAGAAAGCCCAGGATCTGGCCAACAAGTATGCGAAAAATGCGAAAGTACGAGCCAGATGAGGCCAAATCCCAGACCTGACCGAAACATAACCGGCGTTATCCTCTAAAATATTAATCGGAACCAAGTTTAATTGACTGTTTCAGTGTGGTACCACATCACTACGTGGTCCAAGCCAGAAAAAGGCCAGGATATGGCCAACAAGTATGCGAAAAATGCGAAAGTACGAGCCAGATGAGGGCAAATACCAGACCTAACCCAGACATAACCGGCGTTATCCTCTAAAATATTAATCGGAACCAGGTTTAATTGACTGTTTCAGTGTGGTACCACATCACTACGTGGTACAAACCAGAGAAAGCCCAGGATATGGCCAACAAGTATGCGAAAAATGCGAAAGTACGAGCCAGATGAGGGCAAATACCAGACCTAACCCAGACATAACCGGCGTTATCCTCCAAAATATGAATCGGAACCAGCTTTAATTGACTATTTCGGTGTGGAACCTCATTACTACGGGATCCAAACCAGAAAAAGGCCAGGATCTGGCCAACTAGTATGCGAAAAATGCGAAAGCACGAGCCAGATGAGGGCAAATCCCAGACCTAACCGAGACATAACCGGCGTTATGCTCTAAAACATTAATCGCAACCAGGTTTAATTGACTGTTTCGGTGTGGTAACGCATTACTACGTGATCCAAGCCAGAAAAAGGCCAGGATCTGGCCAACAAGTATGCGAAAAATGCGAAAATACGAGCCAGATGAGGGCAAATACCAGACCAAACCCAGACATAACCGGCGTTATCCTCTAAAATATTAATCGGAGCAAGGTTTAATTGACTGTTTCAGTGTGGCACCACATTACTACGTGATACAAACCAGAGAAAGCCCAGGATCTGGCCAACAAGTATGCGAAAAATGCGAAAGTACGAGCCAGATGAGGGCAAATACCAGACCTAACCCAGACATAACCGGCGTTATCCTCCAAAATATGAATCGGAACCAGCTTTAATTGACTATTTCGGTGTGGAACCTCATTACTACGGGATCCAAACCAGAAAAAGGCCAGGATCTGGCCAACAAGTATGCGAAAAATGCGAAAGCACGAGCCAGATGAGGGCAAATCCCAGACCTAACCGAGACATAACCGGCGTTATCCTCCAAAATATGAATCGGAACCAGCTTTAATTGACTGTTTCGGTGTGGTAACGCATTACTACGTGATCCACACCAGAAAACGGCCAGGATCGGGCCAACAAGTATGCGAAAAATGCGAATGTACGAGCCAGATGAGGGCAAATACCAGACCTAACCCAGACATAACCGGCGTTATCCTCTAAAATATTAATCGGAACCAGGTTTAATTGACTGTTTCAGTGTGGTACCACATCACTACGTGGTCCTAGCCAGAAAAAGGCCAGGATCTGGCCAACAAGTATGCGAAAAATGCGAAAATACGAGCCAGATGAGGGCAAATACCAGACCAAACCCAGACATAACCGGCGTTATCCTCTAAAATATTAATCGGAGCAAGGTTTAATTGACTGTTTCAGTGTGGCACCACATTACTACGTGATACAAACCAGAGAAAGCCCAGGATCTGGCCAACAAGTATGCGAAAAATGCGAAAGTACGAGCCAGATGAGGGCAAATACCAGACCTAACCCAGACATAACCGGCGTTATCCTCCAAAATATGAATCGGAACCAGCTTTAATTGACTATTTCGGTGTGGAACCTCATTACTACGGGATCCAAACCTGAAAAAGGCCAGGATCTGGCCAACAAGTATGCGAAAAATGCGAAAGCACGAGCCAGATGAGGGCAAATCCCAGACCTAACCGAGACATAACCGGCGTTATGCTCTAAAACATTAATCGCAACCAGGTTTAATTGACTGTTTCGGTGTGGTAACGCATAACTACGTGATCCACACCAGAAAACGGCCAGGATCTGGCCAACAAGTATGCGATAAATGCGAAAGTACGAGCCAGATGAGGGCAAATACCAGTCCTAACCCAGACATAACCGGCGTTATCCTCTAAAATATTAATCGGAGCCAGCTTTAATTGACTGTTTCGGTGTGGCTCCAAATTACTACGTGGTCCTAGCCAGAAACGGCCAGGATCTGGCCAACAAGTATGCGAAAAATGCGAAAGTACGAGCCAGATGAGGGCAAATCCCAGACCTGACCGAGACATAACCGGCGTTATCCCCTAAAATATTAATCGCAACCAGGGTTAATTGACTGTTTCAGGGTGGTATCACATTACTACTTGATCCAAACCAGAAAAAGCCCAGGATCTGGCCAACAAGTAAGCGAAAAATATGAAAGCACGAGCCAGATGAGGGCAAATCCCAGACCTAACCGAGACATAACCGGCGTTATCCGCTAAAATATTAATCGCAACCATGTTTAATTGACTGTTTCGGTGTGGTACCGCATTACTACGTGATCCAAACCAGAAAAAGGCCAGGATCTGGCCAACAAGTATGCGAAAAATGCGAAAGTACGAGCCAGATGAGGGCAAATTCCAGACCTAACCCAGACATAACCGGCGTTATCCTCTAAAATATTAATCGCAACCTGGTTTAATTGACTGTTTCGGTGTGGAACCACATTACTCCGGGATCCAAACCAGAAAAAGTCCAGGATCTGGCCAACAAGTATGCGAAAAATGCGAAAGTACGAGCCAGATGAGGGCAAATCCCAGACCTAACCCAGACATAACCGCCGTTATCCTCTAAAATATTAATCGGAACCAGCTTAAATTGACTGTTTCGGTGTGGTACCAAATTACTACGTGATCCACACCAGAAAACGGCCAGGATCTGGCCAACAAGTATGCGAAAAATGCGAAAGTACGAGCCAGATGAGGGCAAATACCAGACCTAACCCAGACATAACCGGCGTTATCCTCTAAAATATTAATCGGAACCAGCTGTAATTGACTGTTTCGTTGTGGTACCAAATTACTACGTGGTCCAAGCCAGAAACGGCCAGGATCTGGCCAACAAGTATGCGAAAAATGCGAAAGTACGAGCCAGATGAGGGCAAATCCTAGACCTGACCGAGACATAACCGGCGTTATCCTCTAAAATATTAATCGGAACCAGGTTTAATTGACTGTTTCAGTGTGGTACCACATCACTACGTGGTCCAAGCCAGAAAAAGGCCGGGATATGGCCAACAAGTATGCGAAAAATGCGAAAATACGAGCCAGATGAGGGCAAATACCAGAACAAACCCAGACATAACCGGCGTTATCCTCTAAAATATTAATCGCAACCAGGTTTAATTGACTGGTTCGGTGTGGAACCACATTACGACGGGATCCAAACCACAAAAAACCCAAGATCTGGCCAACAAGTACGCGAAAATTGCGAAAGTATGAGCCAGATGATTGCAAATACTAGAACTAACCCGGACATAACCAGCATTATCCTCTAAAATATTAATCGGAACCAGGTTTAATTGACTGTTTCAGTGTGGTACCACATTACTACCTGATCCAAACCAAGAGAAGCCCAGGATCTTGCCAACAAGTATGCGAAAAATGCGAAAGTACGAACCAGATGAGGGCAAATACCAGACCTAACCCAGACATAACCGGCATTATCCTCTAAAATATGAATCGGAACCAGGTTTAATTGACAGTTTCAGTGTGATACCACATTACTACGTGGTCCAAGCCAGAAAAAGGCCAGGATCTGGCCAACAAGTAAGCGAAAAATATGAAAGCACGAGCCAGATGAGGGCAAATCCCAGACCTAACCGAGACATAACCGGCGTTATCCGCTAAAATATTAATCGCAACCATGTTTTATTGACTGTTTCGGTGTGGTACCGCATTACTACGTGATCCAAACCAGAAAAAGGCCAGGATCTGGCCAACAAGTATGCGAAAAATGCGAAAGTACGAGCCAGATGAGGGCAAATTCCAGACCTAACCCAGACATAACCGGCGTTATCCTCTAAAATATTAATCGCAACCTGGTTTAATTGACTGTTTCGGTGTGGAACCACATTACTCCGGGATCCAAACCAGAAAAAGTCCAGGATCTGGCCAACAAGTATGCGAAAAATGCGAAAGTACGAGCCAGATGAGGGCAAATCCCAGACCTAACCCAGACATAACCGCCGTTATCCTCTAAAATATTAATCGGAACCAGCTTAAATTGACTGTTTCGGTGTGGTACCAAATCACTACGTGATCCACACCAGAAAACGGCCAGGATCTGGCCAACAAGTATGCGAAAAATGCGAAAGTACGAGCCAGATGAGGGCAAATACCAGACCTAACCCAGACATAACCGGCGTTATCCTCTAAAATATTAATCGGAACCAGCTGTAATTGACTGTTTCGTTGTGGTACCAAATTACTACGTGGTCCAAGCCAGAAACGGCCAGGATCTGGCCAACAAGTATGCGAAAAATGCGAAAGTACGAGCCAGATGAGGGCAAATCCTAGACCTGACCGAGACATAACCGGCGTTATCCTCTAAAATATTAATCGGAACCAGGTTTAATTGACTGTTTCAGTGTGGTACCACATTACTACGTGATCCAAACCAAGAGAAGCCCAGGATCTTGCCAACAAGTATGCGAAAAATGCGAAAGTACGAACCAGTTGAGGGCAAATACCAGACCTAACCCAGACATAACCGGCATTATCCTCTAAAATATGAATCGGAACCAGGAATAATTGACAGTTTCAGTGTGATACCACATTACTACGTGGTCCAAGCCAGAAAAAGGCCAGGATCTGGCCAACAAGTATGCGAAAAATGCGAAAATACGAGCCAGATAAGGGCAAATACCAGACCTAACCGAGACATAAACGGCGTTATCCTCTAAAATATTAATCGCAACCAGGTTTAATTGACTGTTTCAGGGTGGTATCACATTACTACGTGGTCCAAGCCAGAAAAAGGCCAGGATCAGTCCAACAAGTATCCAAAAAATGCGAAAGTACGAGGCAGATGAGGGCAAATCCCAGACATAACCGAGACATAACCGGCGTTATCCTCTAAAATATTAATCGCAACCAGGTTTAATTGACTGTTTCAGTGTGATACCACAGTACTACGTGGTCCAAGCCAGAGAAAAGCCAGGCTCTGGCCAACAAATATGCGAAAAATGCGGAGGTACGAGCCAGATAAGGGCAAATACCAGACCTAACCGAGACATAAACGGCGTTATCCTCTAAAATATTAATCGCAACCAGGTTTAATTGACAGTTTCAGTGTGATACCACATTACTACGTGGTCCAAGCCAGAAAAAGGCCAGGATCTGGCCAACAAGTATGCGAAAAATGCGAAAATACGAGCCAGATAAGGGCAAATACCAGACCTAACCGAGACATAAACGGCGTTATCCTCTAAAATATTAATCGCAACCAGGTTTAATTGACTGTTTCAGGGTGGTATCACATTACTACGTGGTCCAAGCCAGAAACGGCCAGGATCTGGCCAACAAGTATGCGAAAAATGCGAAAATACGAGCCAGATAAGGGCAAATACCAGACCTAACCGAGACATAAACGGCGTTATCCTCTAAAATATTAATCGCAACCAGGTTTAATTGACTGTTTCAGGGTGGTATCACATTACTACTTGATCCAAACCAGAAAAAGCCCAGGATCTGGCCAACAAGTAAGCGAAAAATATGAAAGCACGAGCCAGATGAATGCAAATACCAGAACTAACCCAGACAAAACGAGCGTTATCCACTAGAATACTAATCGGAACCAGCTTTTGTTGACGGTTTCAGTGTGGTACCTCATTACTAAGTGATCCAAACCAGAAAAAGCCCAGGATCTTGCAAACAAGTAGGCGAAAAATGCGGAGGTACGAGCCAGATGATTGCAAATCCCAGACCTAACCCAGACATAACCGGCGTTATCCTCTAAAATATTAATCGCAACCAGGTTTAATTGACTGTTTCAGTGTGATACCACAGTACTACGTGGTCCAAGCCAGAGAAAAGCCAGGCTCTGGCCAACAAGTATGCGAAAAATGCGAAAATACGAGCCAGATAAGGGCAAATACCAGACCTAACCGAGACATAAACGGCGTTATCCTCTAAAATATTAATCGCAACCAGGTTTAATTGACTGTTTCAGGGTGGTATCACATTACTACGTGGTCCAAGCCAGAAAAAGGCCAGGATCAGTCCAACAAGTATCCAAAAAATGCGAAAGTACGAGGCAGATGAGGGCAAATCCCAGACATAACCGAGACATAACCGGCGTTATCCTCTAAAATATTAATCGCAACCAGGTTTAATTGACTGTTTCAGTGTGATACCACAGTACTACGTGGTCCAAGCCAGAGAAAAGCCAGGCTCTGGCCAACAAATATGCGAAAAATGCGGAGGTACGAGCCAGATAAGGGCAAATACCAGACCTAACCGAGACATAAACGGCGTTATCCTCTAAAATATTAATCGCAACCAGGTTTAATTGACAGTTTCAGTGTGATACCACATTACTACGTGGTCCAAGCCAGAAAAAGGCCAGGATCTGGCCAACAAGTATGCGAAAAATGCGAAAATACGAGCCAGATAAGGGCAAATACCAGACCTAACCGAGACATAAACGGCGTTATCCTCTAAAATATTAATCGCAACCAGGTTTAATTGACTGTTTCAGGGTGGTATCACATTACTACGTGGTCCAAGCCAGAAACGGCCAGGATCTGGCCAACAAGTATGCGAAAAATGCGAAAATACGAGCCAGATAAGGGCAAATACCAGACCTAACCGAGACATAAACGGCGTTATCCTCTAAAATATTAATCGCAACCAGGTTTAATTGACTGTTTCAGGGTGGTATCACATTACTACTTGATCCAAACCAGAAAAAGCCCAGGATCTGGCCAACAAGTAAGCGAAAAATATGAAAGCACGAGCCAGATGAATGCAAATACCAGAACTAACCCAGACAAAACGAGCGTTATCCACTAGAATACTAATCGGAACCAGCTTTTGTTGACGGTTTCAGTGTGGTACCTCATTACTAAGTGATCCAAACCAGAAAAAGCCCAGGATCTTGCAAACAAGTAGGCGAAAAATGCGGAGGTACGAGCCAGATGATTGCAAATCCCAGACCTAACCCAGACATAACCGGCGTTATCCTCTAAAATATTAATCGCAACCAGGTTTAATTGACTGTTTCAGTGTGATACCACAGTACTACGTGGTCCAAGCCAGAGAAAAGCCAGGCTCTGGCCAACAAGTATGCGAAAAATGCGAAAGTACGAGCCAGATGAGGTCAAATACCAGAGCTAACCTTGACATAACCGGCGTTATCCTCTAAAATATTAATCGCAACAAGGTTTAATTGACTGTTTCGGTGTAGAACCACATTACTACGTGTTCCAAACCAGAATTAGCCCAGGATCTGGCCAACGAGTATGCGAAAAATGCGAAAGTACGAGCCAGATGAGGGCAAATCCCAGACCTAACCGAGACATAACCGGCGTTATCATCTAAAATATTAATCGGAACCAGCTTTTATTGACTGCTTCAGTGTGGTACCACATTACTACGCGATCCAAACCAGAAAAAGGCCAGGATCTGGCAAACATGTATGCGAAAAATGCGTAGGTACGAGTCAGATGAGGGCAAATTCCAGACCTAACCGAGACATGACCGGCGTTATCCTCAAAAATATTAATCGCAACCAGGTTTAATTGACTGCTTCGGTGTGGTACCACATTACTACGTGATCCAAACGAGAAAAGGCCCAGGATCTTGCCAACAAGTATGCGAAAAATTGGAAGGTACGAGCCAGATGAGGGCAAATCCCAGACCTAACCGAGACATAACCGGCGTTATCCTCTAAAATATTAATCGCAACCAGGTTTAATTGACTGGTTCGGTGTGGAACCACATTACGACGGGATCCACACCACAAAAAACCCAAGATCTGGCCAACAAGTACGCGAAAATTGCGAAAGTATGAGCCAGACTGTCTCAGGGCGGTCGTCGGGGATTATCTCCGCGGCAGGTGGATCGAGTATCCGGGCCGGGATGGTGATATGCGGAGGGAGGCGTACTGCGGTGTTCCGCAGGGGTCGGTCCTCGGGCCACTCCTGTGGAACATCGCGTACGACTCGGTGTTGCGGGCCGGCCTCCCCGACGGCGTCAGCACGGTGTGTTATGCGGATGACACACTGGTGCTGGCCGTCGGGGCGCACTGGGGGAGGGCCATGCGTCGCGCGGAGGAGGGGTCGCAACGCGTCGTCGACCGGATCAGGGGGATGGGGATGACGGTGGCGGTCCATAAGACCGAGGTGATTGCGTTTCATTCACCTCGGCAGGATCCGCCACCCCCTCTGATTCGGGTGGGTGGGGCTGACATCGAGGTGAAGCCCCAGATCAGGTATCTGGGGCTGATCCTCGATAGCCACTGGCGTTTCGAGAAGCATTTCCGCTGCCTGGTCCCCCGGTTGGAAAGGATGGTTGCGGCTCTGGGCCGGATCCTGCCCAACCTGGGGGGCCCGGCGGGCCGAGTTCGTCGCCTCTATGTGGCAATGGTCCAGTCGGTGGCCCTATACGGGGCCCCCGTCTGGGCGGACGACCTGGCTGCCTCCCGGCGCAGCATGACTATGCTGCGTCGGGTGCAGAGGCGCATGGCGCTCAGGGTCGTCCGCGGGTATCGGACCATGTCACATGAGGCGGCGACGGTTCTAGCGGGGATGCCGCCCATGGACCTGCTCGCGCGGTCGCACGCGTTGATGTACCGGCACCGCGTCGACCGTCGCGCGGTGGTGGGGGCGGTCCCGGGCGGGCAGGAACCTGCTTGGGGCGATTTGAAGCGCCAGGCCCGGCAGTCCGTGTTGCTCGCGTGGCAGGAGCGGCTGGCTCTGCCAACCGCGGGGCACCGGACTGTCGGGGCTGTTCGGCCACTCCTGAAGGAGTGGCTGGACAGAGGCCATGGCAGCCTCACCTACCGGCTGGCACAGGTATTTTCCGGGCATGGCAGCTTCGGAAGATACCTGTGCCGGATAGGGAAGGAGCCGACGGCGCGTTGCTGCCACTGCGACGCTGAGCAGGACACGGCGGATCATACCCTGGAGGTATGCCCCGCGTGGGAGGGGGAGCGCCGTGTCCTGGTCGGCGTCGTCGGGCGGGATGTCTCGCTGCCGGGCGTGGTGCGCGCCATGCTCGGCAGCGAGGAGAAGTGGAGGGCCGTGGCCTCCTTCTGCGAGAACGTAATGTTGCAGAAGGAGGCCGCGGGGAGGGAGCGCGAGCTTCAGCGGCGCGCTGAAGCTCGCGCTCGTGCGGTGGCCCGAGGTCGTCGCCCGGTCGCGAGGCGTCGCGGGCGGCCGCCTCGGCGTGGCGGATGACCTAGGCTGGGAGGGGGGTCCTGAGGGGACCCTCCTCCCACCAGGCGGCGCCGGGTCGGACCGGTTGGGGGTAGGAGTGCCTCCCCCTACCGGTCCGACGCAAGGGGAGGCACCCTCGGTGGTCTGATGCGGCCATGAACGCCCGGCTGCCGAGGGGTGGAAACGGGGTCGCGGGCGGTTGCGAGTTGGGGCTCGCAGCCGCCACTAAACGCGGCCCCGGGACGGATAGCGGCGGGATGGAGTGGCCCCGTCCCGCCGCTATGAGGCAGTGTGTCTACTGGGGGGACCGATTGTCCCCCCGGGGGATGGGCGCGAAAGCGCGGGCACGGGGAGGATACCGGAAGAATGCTTCGAGCGATTCCCGGTATCCTCCCAAAGCGTGCCGAAGGGTCACCGTGGGGTTTTTAGTGGGTAGGTCCCGCGCCTGTCGTTGTACGGGCGCGGGGAATCCCACACACCCCTCCCACCTCTCCCCAAGGAGGTGGGAGGGAGTCTTTCGAAGATTTTCCCCACGACAAAAAAAAAAAAAAAAAAAAGTATGAGCCAGACGATTGCAAATACTAGAACTAACCCAGACATAACCAGCATTATCCTCTAAAATATTAATCGCAACCAGGTTTAATTGACTGGTTCGGTGTGGAACCACATTACGACGGGATCCACACCACAAAAAACCCAAGATCTGGCCAACAAGTACGCGAAAATTCCGAAAGTATGAGCCACACGATTGCAAATACTAGAACTAACCCAGACATAACCGGCGTTATCCTCTAAAATATTAATCGGAACCAGGTTTAATTGAGTGTTTCAGTGTGGTACCACATTACTACGTGGTCCAAGCCAGAAAAAGGCCAGGATCTGGCCAACAAGTATGCGAAAAATGCGAAAGTACGAGCCAGATGAGGGCAAATCCCAGACCTAACCCAGACATAACCAGCATTATCCTCTAAAATATTAATCGGAACCAGGTTTAATTGACTGTTTCAGTGTGGTACCACATTACTACGTGATCCAAACCAAGAAAAGCCCAGGATCTTGCCAACAAGTATGCGAAAAATGCGAAAGTACGAGCCAGATGAGGGCAAATACCAGAACTAACCCAGACATAACCGGCGTTATCCTCTAAAATTGGAATTGTAACCAGGTTTAATTGACTGTTTCAGTGTGATACCACATTACTACGTGGTCCAAGCCAGAAAAAGGCCAGGATCTGGCCAACAAGTATGCGAAAAATGCGAAAATACGAGCCAGATGAGGGCAAATACCAGACCTAACCCAGACATAACCGGCGTTATCCTCTAAAATATTAATCGCAACCTGGTTTAATTGACTGTTTCAGTGTGGCACCACATTACTACGTGATACAAACCAGAAAAAGCCCAGGATCTGGCCAACAAGTATGCGAAAAATACGAAAGCACGAGACAGATGAGGGCAAATCCCAGACCTAACCGAGACATAAACGGCGTTATCCTCTAAAATATTAATCGCAACCTGGTTTAATTGACTGTTTCGGTGTGGAACGTCATTACTACTTTATCCAAACCAGAAAAAACCCAGGATCTGGCCAACAAGTATGCGAAAAACGCGAAAGTATGAGCCAGATGATTGCAAATACCAGAACTAACCCAGACGTAACCTACGTTATCCTCTAAAATATTAATCGCAACCAGGTTTAATTGACTGGTTCGGTGTGGAACCACATTACGACGGGATCCACACCACAAAAAACCCAAGATCTGGCCAACAAGTACGCGAAAATTGCGAAAGTATGAGCCACACGATTGCAAATACTAGAACTAACCCAGACATAACCGGCGTTATCCTCTAAAATATTAATCGGAACCAGGTTTAATTGAGTGTTTCAGTGTGGTACCACATTACTACGTGGTCCAAGCCAGAAAAAGGCCAGGATCTGGCCAACAAGTATGCGAAAAATGCGAAAGTACGAGCCAGATGAGGGCAAATCCCAGACCTAACCCAGACATAACCAGCATTATCCTCTAAAATATTAATCGGAACCAGGTTTAATTGACTGTTTCAGTGTGGTACCACATTACTACGTGATCCAAACCAAGAAAAGCCCAGGATCTTGCCAACAAGTATGCGAAAAATGCGAAAGTACGAGCCAGATGAGGGCAAATACCAGAACTAACCCAGACATAACCGGCGTTATCCTCTAAAATTGGAATTGTAACCAGGTTTAATTGACTGTTTCAGTGTGATACCACATTACTACGTGGTCCAAGCCAGAAAAAGGCCAGGATCTGGCCAACAAGTATGCGAAAAATGCGAAAATACGAGCCAGATGAGGGCAAATACCAGACCTAACCCAGACATAACCGGCGTTATCCTCTAAAATATTAATCGCAACCTGGTTTAATTGACTGTTTCAGTGTGGCACCACATTACTACGTGATACAAACCAGAAAAAGCCCAGGATCTGGACAACAAGTATGCGAAAAATACGAAAGCACGAGACAGATGAGGGCAAATCCCAGACCTAACCGAGACATAAACGGCGTTATCCTCTAAAATATTAATCGCAACCTGGTTTAATTGACTGTTTCGGTGTGGAACGTCATTACTACTTTATCCAAACCAGAAAAAACCCAGGATCTGGCCAACAAGTATGCGAAAAACGCGAAAGTATGAGCCAGATGATTGCAAATACCAGAACTAACCCAGACGTAACCTACGTTATCCTCTAAAATACTATTCGGAACCAGCTTTTATTGACTGTTTCAGGGTGGTACCACATTACTGCGTGATCCAAACCAGAAAAAGCACAGGATCTGGCCAACAAGTAAGCGAAAATATGAAAGAACGAGCCAGATGAGGGCAAATCCCAGACCTAACCGAGACATAACCGGCGTTATCCGCTAAAATATTAATCGCAACCAGGTTTAATTGACCGTTTCGGTGTGGTACCGCATTACTACGTGATCCAAACCAGAAATAGGCCAGGATCTGGCCAACAAGTATGCGAAAAATGCGAAAGTACGAGCCAGATGAGGGCAAATCCCAGACCTAACCGAGACATAACCGGCGCTATCCTCTAAAATATTAATCGCAACCAGGTTTAATTGACGGTTTCGGTGTGGTACCGCTTTACTACTTGATCCAAACCAGAAAAAGGCCAGGATCAGGCCAACAAGTATGCAAAAAATGCGGAAGTATGAGCCAGATGATTGCAAATACCAGAACTAACCCAGACAAAACGAGCGTTATCCTCTAGAATACTAATCGGAACCAGCTTTTATTGGCTGTTTTAGTGTGGTACCACATTACTGCGTGATCCAAACCATAAAAAGCCCAGGATCTTGCAAACAAGTAGGCGAAAAATGCGAAAGTACGAGCCAGATGAGGGCAAATTCCAGACCTAACCCAGACATAACCGGCGTTATCCTCTAATATATTAATCGCAACCTGGTTTAATTGACTGTTTCGGTGTGGAACCACATTACTACGGGATCCAAACCAGAAAAAAACCAGGATCTGGCCAACAAGTATGCGAAAAATGCGAAAGTACGAGCCAGATGGGGGCACATCCCAGACCTAACCGAGACATAACCGGCGTTATGCTCTAAAATATTAATCGGAGCCAGCTTTAAATGACTGTTTCGGTGTGGTACCAAATTACTACGTGGTCCTAGCCAGAAACGGCCAGGATCTGGCCAACAAGTATGCGAAAAATGCGAAAGTACGAGCCAGATGAGGGCAAATCCCTGACCTGACCGAGACATAACCGGCGTTATCCTCTAAAATATTACTCGCAACCAGGTTTAATTGACTGTTTCGGTGTGGTACCGCATTACTACGTGATCCAAACCAGAAAAAGGCCAGGATATGGCCAACAAGTATGCGAAAAATGCGAAAGTACGAGCCAGATGAGGGCAAATACCAGACCTAACCCAGACATAACCGGCGTTATCCTCTAAAATATTAATCGAAACCAGGTTTAATTGACTGTTTCAGTGTGGCACCACATTACTACGTGATACAAACCAGAAAAAGCCCAGGATCTGGCTAACAAGTATGCGAAAAATACGAAAGCACGAGACAGATGAGGGCAAATCCCAGACCTAACCGAGACATAACCGGCGTTATCCTCTAAAATATTAATCGCAACTAGGTTTAATTGACTGTTTCGGTGTGGTACCGCTTTACTACGTGATCCAAACCAGAAAAAGGCCAGGATCTGGCAAACAAGTATGCGAAAAATGCGGAAGAACGAGTCAGATGAGGGCAAATTCCAGACCTAACCGAGACATAACCGGCGTTATCCTCTAAAATATTAATCGCAACCAGGTTTAATTGACTGCTTCGGTGTGGTACCGCATTACTACGTGATCCAAACGAGAAAAAGCCCAGGGTCTTGCCAACAAGTATGCGAAAAATTGGAAGGTACGAGCCAGATGAGGGCAAATCCCAGACCTAACCGAGACATAACCGGCGTTATCCTCCATAATATTAATCGCAACCACGTTTAATTGACTGTTACGGTGTGGTACCACATTACTACGTGATCCAAACCAGAAAAAGCCCTGGATCTTGCAAACAAGTAGGCGAAAAATGCGGAGGTACGAGCCAGATGATTGCAAATCCCAGACCTAACTCAGACATAACCGGCGTTATCCTCTAAAATATTAATCGCAACCAGGTTTAATTGACTGTTTCGGTGTAGAACCACATTACTACGTGTTCCAAACCAGAATAAGCCCAGGATCTTGCAAACAAGTAGGCAAAAAATGCGAAGGTACGAGCCAGATGAGTAGGTGAGTAAGGGGAGTTCTGGACAGGGGCTCCGAGGGGGGTGCGGGGGAGGGGGGAAATTGGGGTGAGGGGGGTGGGGGAGGGGGCCTGTGCGCCGGAGTGGGGGGCCGTAGTGGGTCCGTCGGGGGGGGGGGGGGGTAGTCGGAGTGGGGGGTCGGTAACTATTACCGACAGTCGATAATTGGTATCTACGGTCGGTAATTAGTATCTATGGTTGGTAATTAGTATTTATGGTCGGTAATTAGTATCAACGATCGATAATTGACATTAACGGCTGGTAATTAGCAGAGGTTAGAAAATGAATGAGGGTAATTGCTTGGTATCGATAAAAAGGGAAGGCGTGATAAAAGAGATGCATCTGGTAAAAAGAAGTGGTAATTATCAAAGGTAATTATCAGAGGTCGATAAAGAGGAGGTGGGGAAAGAGATTAGACATCTTTTGACTATTTCGAAATTTTATTTCACAAAAATTAGATACAGTTTTTATTTTTAATTATTAATAGCATCATATAAAATGTTATCCAGCGCATATGCTAACAGCTCGCAATCTACAGGCGAATTTTTATCGTAATATTCACGAAGGATTTTGTCTGCATCACGTTTACGCATAATACTATTGCGTCTTAAAATATTTGTAAATTCTTGGTATTTCTCACCAACATAGTGCGCATTTTGGCATAGCCACGAATATGCATGCTCGATGCACTGTTCCAGTTCGAATAAAAACAATAGAGTTGTCGGTTTCATATACATGCAAGCATCATGCAATTTCACTTGTACAATGTTCATATCATGCATTGCAACAACCGTAAGCACCAAATCACAAATTGATAACGATGTTGGAGAAGGAGCTGATAGCACATGTTGTTTGATGTCCTCGCGTTTCTGAATAAACACCATCCATGTTGAGTAAGACAGCAACAATTTATTTCCTCGAGTATCACCAAGTATAATTTCCACGGCGGATACAGGTCCTACACCGATTGCAATATCCAAATACTTGTATGCTGTGGATGTGAGGGCAAACCTCCTTCCCAGTATATAAGGCGTTGGATGCTGTTTTTTGCTACTGTTGCATGTAGAAAAGTAAATAAAGAATAAAAGGTAAGTAATGACAATAAGTAATAACAATAAGAAAAAATGGATAAGAAAAAAATTGTGGTAATAATACTTACTCGTTACTTGTGCATGCTGTATCGTAAGGAATGCAATAATTCATTTTTTCAGAAAAAATTTGAACGTAGAATTCAATAGATAATGTTTCACGACGATACTATCAAACGAGTGTGAATATTGTGCAGCACTTAAATGCAACGTTGCATCATATGTATCAGGGAAGCGGGTGGCGCGTAGTGGGGGGACGAATTTCAGGGAAGCGGGTGGTGCGTAGTGGGGGGAAGGAATTTTTTATATCACATGTTCTTCTTCTGCGAAAAGTGCAACTTTTGCAAAAATGTCTTTTAGATTGCCTTGAACACGTCTAAACATGCAACTTCTGCAAAGCGTATAACATTACATTCGCAGGATGATGCAAACAAATAATATTCTTCGCGACATAGATCATTTGTGGGGAAGGAGGAATTTTTTATATCACGTGTTCTTCTTCTGTGAAAAGTGCAACTTTTTGCAAAAAATTTTTTAGATTACCTTGAACATGTCTAAACATGAAACTTCTGCAAAGCGTATAACATTACACACGAATTGTGTGAGCTATTGGGGTCCTAATCATTTTACGTACACGCTATTCATATTCTTATTTTATGTCGCATGTTCTTCTTTTGCGAAGAGCGCAACGTTTTTTTGCAAGACGTTTTAGATTACACTGAACACGTGCAAAAACGCAACTTCTGCAAACGTATACATTGCATTCACAGGCAAAGAATTCTGTAACATATATATATGGAGACCCTTACCATGGGAAAGAAATTAGATACCATGTTTTGATGATTTAAAAATATGATATATTTATTAAAGCAATGAATAATTATGTTACAAAACATTACTTTTGTGGATCCACGAATTGTGCGAGTTATTGAGCCCCAACCATTTTACGTACACGTTGTTCCCCTTCTTACGCAATACTTTTTCAACTAGATACACGTCGGAATTTGCAACGCGTTGCAACTCGTGTTCGATCCATGAATTGTGCGAGTTATTGAACCCCAACCATATTTACGTACACGTTGTTCCCCCTTCTTACTATTTTATGTTACATGTTCTTCTGCGAAAAGTGCAACTTTTTTGCAAGGTGTTTTAGATTACACTGAACATGTGCAAAAAACGTATACAATACATTTGTGGATGAACACGCGCAAAAAACACAACCTCTGCAAAACCTATAACAGCGCATTCGCGGACACAGATTTCTGTAATATATCGCGAGCATCACCGAAAGCATCATCGGGAACAGTGATTTTTTGTAATATATCGTATGCATCACTATACACATTAACACAAAAGACGACAGTATGGATCATCGAGAGCAGGAGCTGTACGAGCAAGCCGCTCAATTAAGGTCGATGGAAGAATACAATTTATGGGAACATCGATTTGGCGATTATCTCGATTCGTTGGAGGAACGAAGCCGAATCAAGAGACTGCGACTCTCAATCGGTGAAAAACAATCATTGATTGCTCGTATCGCTAGATTAGAAAGTCTAAAAGATTCGACACGTAATCGATTTGTACATGCGGGTGCTGGACATAGTGCAAGACTCAGATGGCATGAAATTGATACGGCTTTCGTTAACCGTATATTGACCGGTGCAGTGATAAATTCTAACCACATAGAACCTCGCAATTTTCTCGAAGATGCGAGGGATATTGTAGTCGATCATGTGCGAAACATTCTGCTGAAACATGATAGTGTAAAAATAAATACTATACTTAATGGTGAATTTGTTGTTGGTAACAAATGTGCAAACAAAAGTGTTAACACGAAAAATTGTGAACTTTTTCGCTTGTCTGACCTACGCGAATGGTATGATTTACGTGTCATCGAACCCATTCTAGCATCCTTAGACGAATTTCAGGAACGTGATAGTGGGTGGGCGCTGTCGCGGATACTGAATTTAATTGTTAATGTAAATAAATATATGCCAATGCATGCAGGATGTGCCGTACAATTACCGCGAGAGGTACGACTAAAGAAAGCAGTAATCAATGTATGCTCGACGGACAATGCATGTTTTGCGTGGTCGGTGGTGGCCGCTCTGTATCCAGCCGAAAGTCACGTATCTCTCGCATCGTCATATCCTCATTATACAACAGTGTTGAATATCCAGGATATTGAATTTCCAATGACATTGAACCAAATTAAAAAGTTTGAACATATCAACAACATCTCCATCAATGTCTATACCATTGAGAATAAGAAGGTGTTACCAATACGAGTCACTGATAAGAAGATGGAAAGACATGTCAATTTGTTGTATTTAGAAGGAGCAAACGACGTGGGACATTTCACATGGATTAAGAACTTATCTCGCCTCGTATGCACACAATTGAGTAAACATAATGGCAGGAAATACTTTTGTGATAGGTATGTATATAATAAATCTTTTAAATATTTTATGCTAGATAAAAATTATGCCTCTTATTGCAGATGCTTACACTACTTTAGTTCGAATGAGAAGCTGGAAGCTCACACCATGGATTGTGAGAAGATGAACGATTGCGCAATCATATTGCCAAATGATGATTGCAGTAAGTGGCTCAGCTTCAGCAACTACAACAGGAAAGAGCGTGTTCCGTTTATCGTGTATGCCGATCTGGAATGCATCCTGGAGAAAACGGATACTGATCGAGAAGCGTCAAGATACACGTACCAGCATCATCGAGTATTTAGCGTGGGATATTATGTGCGGTGCTCGTACGACGACTCGTTATCTACGTTTCAATGTCGTCGCGATCCTGATTGCATATCATGGTTTGTGGGACAACTTCAAGATTTGTCACATCGTGTAAAGTCCATCTTATCGACCAATGTACCCATGGAAAATTTATCAGCTGAACAATTACGAAATTTTAATATGGCAACACACTGCCATATATGCGAAACACCGTTTACGCGAGATGATATGCGAGTACGCGATCATTGCCACTTAACCGGTCGGTACAGAGGTCCTGCACATTCAAATCACAATCTAAATTATAAAGACGCATTTGTCATCCCTATAGTCTTTCACAATTTATCCGGTTATGATTCACATTTTATTATCAAGGAGATAGCCACAGCATTTGAGGGTGATGTCACTGTATTGCCGATAACAAAAGAGAAGTACATTTCATTTACAAAATACGTTGAAAACGCGAATGAAGAATCAAACTCGCGCAAGCGCATAAAATTGCAATTCATCGATTCATTTAAATTTTTAAATACAAGTCTCGAGAAATTGGTATCTTTTCTTAGTAAAGATAAACTTGAAATTACACGGTCCGAGTTTCAAAAATTATCTGCGGAAGATTTTGATTTATTGACGCGAAAAGGGGTGTTTCCATACGAGTACATTGACTGTATTGAAAAGTTGGACCAATCATGTTTACCATCACGCAATTCATTTTACAGTTCCTTAACTGGCGATACAGTATCCGAAAACGACTACGCACACGCTGTCAACGTGTGGAAGCGGTTCTCCATTGAAACGCTCGGCGAGTATAGCGATTTGTATCTGAAGACGGATGTCTTGCTGTTGGCTGATATTTTTGAAAATTTTCGCAATAGTTGCATCGCAAGTTATGGACTCGACCCCGCGCACTATTATACTTTGCCTGGTTTTACGTGGGATGCCATGCTGAAGCATACACGTATCAATTTCGAACTTCTTACCGATATTGACATGGTCCTATTTATCGAACGTGGTATACGTGGTGGTTTGAGTCAATGTTCCAACAGACGCGCACGAGCCAACAACAAATACACGCAATCGCACGATCCATCGCAACCGTCGTCATATTTAATGTATTTCGATGTAAATAATTTGTACGGCTGGGCAATGTGTCAACCATTACCATATGCCAATTTTCAGTGGGTCAACAACAAAGATGTAGATGTAATGACCGTAGCGTTAGACTCATCGACGGGGTATATTTTGGAAGTCGATCTAGAGTATCCGCAACATCTGCATGATTCGCACACTGACCTACCGTTCTGCCCAACACATGATAAACCACCTGGCAAGCGCCAGGAGAAGCTCCTCGCAACTCTATACGATAAGAAGCGTTACGTAATACACTATCGCAATCTGCAGCAATGTATTCGTCACGGCCTTCGCGTAACTGAAGTTCACCGCGTATTACAGTTTTCCCAATCCCCATGGCTTCGCGATTACATCGAACTAAATACAAAGTTCAGAACTCTTGCTACAAACGATTTTGAGAGAAATTTATATAAGTTAATGAATAATGCAGTGTTTGGTAAAACCATGGAGAATGTGCGCAATCATGTAGATGTAAAATTAGTAACGAAATGGGGAGGGAGATACGGTGCAGAGGCACTAATCGCTAAACCAAATTTCCACAGTCGCAGCATATTTTCGGAAAACCTAGTTGCGATCGAACTGCATAAATTGTTCGTAAAATTTAACAAACCAATCTATGTGGGCATGTGTATACTAGATATATCTAAGATTTGTTTGTATGAATTCCATTACGATTACATGTTACCCACACATAGGAATAAATGTAAAATTATGTACACCGATACAGACAGTCTAATCTACCACATCGAGTGTGACGATATTTATGAACTTATGATACGCGATATTACCCGCTTTGACACGAGCGATTATCCCACAGACAATCGATATGGTATTCCGCTTGCTAATAAGAAGGTACCAGGTTTAATGAAAGATGAAAATAATGGTGCGATTATGACGGAATTTGTTGGATTGAGAGCGAAAATGTATGCCATACAAGTCGATGGTAAGAAAGATACGAAAAAGGTGAAAGGTGTCAAGAGTAATGTTGTAGCGCGAACTATAACATTTGATGATTATGTGCAATGTTTGATGGGTGAGGTTGAAAAGATTTGTCACTAATCGTGTATAAGATCCATGTTGCATGAAGTGTACACGGTATCAGAAACAAAAATTGCTTTGAGTCCATACGATGACAAACGATATATTGTACCATATTCAACCAAGACGCTGCCGTGGGGGCATTATAAAATACCGCTTTAGACATACCAATTATATTTCTTATTCATTTTTCAATATATATATTTTTTATATAATTTTTATATTTCTTATTCATTTTTCAATATATATATTTTTATTTATATTTTCTATGTAATTTTTATATTTCTTATTCATTTTTCAATACATATATTTTTTATTTATATTTTCATGTAATTTTTATATTTTTTTATTCATTTCATTATATATATTTTTATGTATGTAATTATAGTATGTAATAAAACAATTTATATATACATGGTATCTCTACACATCTCCCTCGCCCCAATTTGTTATTAATTTTACATTTGGAAAAGTTCACAGTAAAAAAAAAAAAAAAAAAAAAAAAAAAATTATTATTTCTGATATTTCAACCACTCGCTGTATAATTTAAATACATTTTTGTAAAACACAAGTCTTTTCATGGTTGTTGGATTACAATGTATTAGCACGATCGAGATTTTTCAAACACATTTTTCAAAAACTAAAGTTCATAATTTTATAAAAAGATACATTTATATTTAATATTTCAACCATCACTAATAAGTACATGTTTTTCAGAAGCTTGCAAAAACATTAAAAGATTTTTAGACATATTCTGAAAGTTCATAATTTTATAAAAATTGCTAGGAAGGAGGAGGATGAGGAAATTAGATGTATTTTTTAAATGACATAAATTGATTCAAAAAGATACATTTATTTCCAATATTTTAACCACCAATTGCATAATTTAAATACATTTTACAAATCAAAAAAGGTACATTTATTTTTTATATTTTAACCACCAATTGTATAATTTAAATACATTTTGCATAGCGCATGTCTTTTTATGGTTACCACATCGCCATGTATTTGCACAATCAAGATTTTTTAAACATTCAATATCACCATAATCAGCATCGATGTTCTCTGCATTAATATGTTCAGCCACCAAGTTTGTTAACCAATCACGTTTTTGAAGTCCTTTAACATAGACGATTGGGTTTGACTCATCAATTATTGCCGATGTAATAAGCATTTTGCTCATGTTGTATGGTATAAAACCGTCGTCCCACGACAGTCCGTGGTGATTCTTCGTCACCCAAGTAGCTCGTGATTTATCGGGTGCTGATAATAAACACCATGGATATGGACTTTGGAAGATATAATGCGCTAGAGTGCTTCCCTTTTTCAACACCGCCACTTCCTTTACAACAAACTCTGTGTCGCTAACGAACCCCTGCATGTCGACGAATGTTGGTACCATTATGAAAATATCTTTGAAACTATGCTGCAATGCGGCGTGTCCGCCTGTTATATATATTACAAACATTGCTGATGTTACAGTTTATGTAATCTTGCGCACAACGTTGGACAGGGGACAGTATTCGACAACACGATCATGTAAAATAAGACAATAGGCGGTAGTATTTGCTGGCACGTTTTCTTTACAATCAAATTCTATTCGCACATCTATGGTAGCGCTCTTGATTGATTCGTTCTGTCTCGAACAATCAATGACTACAAACGGTCCATACAACGAAAAGTTCTCCCTGTTGCAAAGCGTTTCGTAACAGTCGTATCCATAATAAGCTTTACGAAAACGTGCATACATATCAAAAAGAATAGCATATCTGTTTTTATCAAAATCAAGATTCAAGTCATCATATGGATAAAAGTCAGAGTTTAGATACAGTTTCACATTGGTCAAGTTACATTCATCGAAATTGCTTGCATCTTTAGACATGTTGTTCTTCCGACCAGTCTGCAGCGCAAAAATGACGTATCGTGGCTTTTCCAGCTGAGTTGCAGTTTTAACAGCCCACGAATGTTTTGTTGTACTTTGCAATAATGGGTACTCATACAGGTCCCACGAACGAAAACTCATGCTTAGGTATTGTCCGCTTTCCAAAATCCGCAACATCGATAGTTTATTCGTATCATTCAGTATAATGCGAGGCATTCGCCACTGTATCTTTAGTAATTCAATCTCCGGCTCCAGCGCGGAATTTGCAATGATGCAGTTGTTATCATTGCGAGCGCGTATAAGAATGAGTTCATGTCGAGCATTGACTACTATACGCCTGTAATCTTCGCAAAACCCCAACAGCATATTGAGCGGTACACAAAAGTTAAAGTAACCTGTCGGTATGTTTGATTGTGCGGCCCATCCAGCATTCCGTAAAATTAACGATTTGTCATATGTTGAGGACACAAATGTTTTGATGGTACTTGTTATCCCAACGTTTCTGTTACGATCGATCTCCACACCATTGAGTTCATATCGAATTTCATCAAACATAAACGCAACACAATTATTTCCGAGGAATGCATCCAACTCATTGTTTGGCTTCTTTACTATGAATCTTCCTTCAACGTATAGAAAGCTCTCACATGGTAGCGTGTATAAATCCTGCTGTTGTATAGGTATTCGTATCTCATCGTTGTGCCCAAACGTTGTGTTGGCGTATGGGTTGTATGTGTGAGTCTCAATCTTGACAATGCGATCATCAAAGATCGGTTCGCTTCCAATGTTTAAGATATTAGCCATTTCGTACAACAAAACCCAACGATTTCAGAAATTCAACATTCGATGCAGTAAGTTTTGTGGGTGATCGAATTGTCCTCTCGCCTGATGGTTTTAGACAGTCAATATTCGATACAGTGTGGTGTGCAAGCGATTGAATTGTCTTCTCTTTATTTTCATGCGTCGTCTGTTTCACTTGCTCCCCTTCGTTCAGCACAAGCATCTCCTACTACAGTCGCTGTCTCCGCACATGCAATCGAACGGTGATCTGTTCCCCTCGAAAATCGAGCAATTGATCGTCTTGATTCACAACACGAATCGTCAAATCCGAAATGCTTCGTGCAGTAATCGGAAGGTAAATGATCTGTGTTGGTCTTTCCGATATCTTATATCCTGGTGGAACGGTAGGCGAAAACTCATGTATCGTGTGCGCACACTTGTTATTGCTGTAAGCGCCAGCTGTCACGTTGCATTCAATGCGAATGATATTTACATTCATTATATTGATTGATGTATCTGATTCGTGCCATTTTCGTGGTTGTAGCACCCGATTCGTTGAAAACCCCAGTAACGAACCAATAGTATTGGGTTTGGTAAAATTTATGCTATAATTACACCTAATTTCGCTCTTCATTGTATTGTTGTTAGCTCTAAGCATCAATGGCGGGTTCCCTTCATTATCCCATGAAAGCGATCGTTGCAAATACATGTGAATGTCGTCCAGCTCATAAGATCCCTCGGGAATAATGATTTCCTTATCATCATTATCATAGTAAAATTTATTATTTGACAAATTTACATTCGGTATTGTGTAATATGTTTCAAAGTCCATAAGACCGAGTTCGTAATTACCATTGCTCAAATCGATGGCTGGAAAATAGCTTACTGCGAGAATACTACTTTGCCCGGTGAGCGTTAGCGTCAGCGACATGTTTCAACGGATACTGGAGTTAAAGCGTACAATGATTATCCTTAAATTGATTGTCAACTGTCAGCAGAAACTGCAAACACAGCTGTCCACAATTGCTTTGATTATAGCGCTGATAAGGCATGTGATTATACTCAATTACACTATTCTTCAAATATTGTATCAGTTCCCTCGGTGGTTGAAGATTGCCAAAACTATCAAAATATATGGCGTATGTTCCCCGTTTTGCGTATGCCACCCAATGAGTACCTGGTCCCTCAACAGTATCCAAATTTACGATCCCGCTCTCATTCCTGCGTACCCCATCTGTTGGTAAAGTATTGCGCATAAAAATATTCAGGCATTTTAATTTTGACTTTTTTTTTTTCCTCTTTGAGACTCCTCGCCCGCGTTTGTATGGCGCGAGATAAAGTCCGCGACCTTCCATGGCGAGATTATGACGTTTCATTTCTTCTAGCTGGCGATGCATTGCCTTCTTATCGTTCACAGCCTTTGCGACTCCTGCCGCCCCTCCAACCAATGAGCCAAGAACCCCCAATAATGGTAAAATCGGTAGGATACCGCCACGTTTCGCCGTTGGAAGTATTCGCTTCTTCACAGCACTCTTTTTTTTCTTTTTCAAACCCATGCCGAATTTTGTTTTGGCCTTCATAGCCGCCCAAACGGTTGTGGCAGCAGCCTTTTCCCCGAGACTGGAATCTCTCGCAGTAATGCGTTCTCGTGCTTTTGCTGCTAGGATGTTGTCAGCTGCGTGTCGTTTTACGAGATCGTTATTTTGTGAATACGCTATATCATGCTCGCGACATGCAGCATCCAGCGGATTGATACCTTGATCGCCTCGCGCCAAACGTTTCTCTAAATGTGTTCCGGGGCCACAAAACTGATAACCTGGAATATGTAATTCAATCGGAAGTGTGTTTATAACGCGATTTAATAGGCCTTTCCCAATTTTTGCTGACATTCGTCACAGTTGTTTATCGATGGTGGTGGTAGACAGTCAATGTGTGTTCTGCTGACTCGACAGGTTATATTTGAATACTGATTGTTTCAGCTCTATGCATCGCTATAAATAGACCAGCACTCTTTCGAAAGTATCTTCATTTGTATAATGCTGATAAAATATGCAGTTTATACGCCAATCACCTATGATCAAAGTGACTAATCTAGACAAAAAGATACAGTCTGAGAAAGAGTTACGCAAACATGGAAATATGCTGCCGGCCTCTATACGTGGTATCATCTGCGGTCCATCGAATTGTGGCAAAACGAACGTGTTGATTAGTTTGTTAGAAAGTCCGCACGGTGTTCGTTTCGAAAACGTATACGTGTACTCGAAATCGTTGCACCAACCGAAATATCGATATCTAGAAAATATATTCTCATCGATAGACGAAATTGGTTATTTTACATTTTCGAATAACAGCGATGTCGTTCCGCCGAGCGATGCACTTCCGAATTCCATTTTTATCTTTGATGATGTGGCATGTGATAAGCAAAACGTGGTAAGAGAATACTTTGCGATGGGTAGGCACTCGGACGTTGACTGTTTTTATCTTTGTCAGACATATGCAAAGATACCGAAGCATCTGATACGCGACAACGCGAACCTGCTGATCATGTTCAAACAAGATGGTACAAATCTAAAACATGTATACAACGATCATGTTAACACTGACATGTCATTTGAGAATTTCTGCAAATTGTGTACCGCTTGTTGGCAAGAAAAATATGGATTTGTAGTGATTGATAAAGACAGCGCATTATGGAATGGTCGCTATAGAAAGGGATTTAATGACTTTGCAATATCATAACATGTTCAGTTATTTCCGATACGTTGACAAAGCAGTGTTCCAACATGAGCAACAATATTGAAGATTGTGAGAGGATAACGAAACAGATTGCGAGAACGAGTGATTTGATTCGCAAAAAGTATCGTGAATTGAAAACTGGTAAAATTGAGGAAGAGATTGCGCTGGAAAAACACTTTAAGCCTGTTACTGAACCGTTGAAAGCAATTGTTGATAACGCGACAAAAAATTATGATCTATACAATAATACAGATATCGGAAGCGAACCATTAGCCACTCCGAATATCAAAGAATTGGATAAAACACAATCAAATTACTGGCTAAATCTTTCGAAACCACTAAAAATAAAAAAACCAAGATTAAGCAGTTTACTCGATATGAATCCCATGATTTCTACACCGGCCTCTACATCGATTAAGACGATGCCAACAATAAAAAGCTCAGCAAGTCTACCCGATACGAATCTGATGGCCTCTACACCGATTAAGATAGTACCAACAATAAAAACCTCAGCAAGATTAAGCAGTTTACCTGGTATGAATACGATGACCTCTATACCGATTAAAACAACCCCAGCAACAAAAAGCTTAGGAAACGAAGATACTTTTGAAAGTCCAAAAAGCTTAGCAAACGAAGATGTTTTTGAAAGCCCAAAAAGCAGTTTCTCAACATCTGTTCGAAGTCGGTTGCAAACGTCGGAAGGTGAAAAAACGTTGCGGAATCACCTAGGTCCGCTGAGTCAAAAATACATCGCGCCTGTATTACGTGGAAACATAGAGGTTGGTATGGATCATGTGTATGGTGTATATCTCGGTAATGATGGACCGATGCTCGGTAATAAACATGTTGATGTGGACAATGCTGATAACATAATTATCGATGGCATACGATATTCTGGTACACCCGGTCTTTATGAATTGATATTTAAGAAAATTCCAGATAACGACATTTATACTGAGGCTGATGAATGCAAATATAGGGACATACTACTGACAACGAGTGCACATAAGTACAAGCATGATTCGTATGGTAAAACATTAGGCAACAAAGGATACAAGTATAACTATGTAATCAAACCTTTATTGAAAGATAGAAAAGTTGGAAAGGGTGTACCAAGCTCGATGAGATTAACCAGCAACAAGATTGAATACGTTCATTGGAATGATCCTAACGAACTCGTAGATCGGCTTCGATTGCTCGAGGCTTCGCGTCAAGCTGGTCACAATGCTCACGATAATGAGATGTTATCGATTATCGAGGAACTTCGCGAGGCAGAGCTCATTATAAATTAAGCTGCACTTTGACGATAGAATCAATCATTATCAAAATGCCAATCAACAAGTTTGGGTCATCGTTTGGAACAATGGAATCATACTATCGCTGGAATGGAGTAGTGAGAAATTATGTGCACAACAACGCTCTATGTATTGTCGGTGCCGATTATGATGCAAAGGCGCGCAAGATTCGTCGAGTAGCACCACCTGTAGAGGATGGTGACGCTATCAACAAACTATACTTGCAAGAAAACATGACATTTATAAAAAATCGGCAAGATGAATTCGACAAGAAGATGATCATGTTTCAAGATTACGTTCAGAATTTGAAAGATCAACTGAATCACTTGGAGAGGGATATTATCGAATTCCGAAATCAAATGCATCAATAGCTGGATGTTGGGACGTTGGAACGTTGGGGTGTTGGAACGTTGGGGTGTTGGAACGTTGGGACGTTGGAACGTTGGGACGTTGGAACGTTGGGACGTTGGGACGTTGGGACGTTGGGACGTTGGGACGTTGGGACGTTGGGATGTTGGGGACGTTGGGGTGTTGAGACTTTGAACATTGATTGATAAGACGTGTGCGTTAGGTCTTCGCGTTAGTGGCGAGTCATACATGGCTGAGAAGAAAACCTCCAGTATCGAGAAACGATGTCTTGTGGAAGAATTGCATGCTCCAGCGAGAAGACATTTTCCTCGAAGACGCGTCATAGTACATGGATACGACGACCTATGGCAAGCGGACGTGGTCGAGATGCGACCTTACACGCGATATAACAGAGGCTTCCATTACATACTCACTGTTATCGATGTGCTGAGTAAACATGCGTGGGCTATACCCCTCAAAACCAAGAATGGAAATGAAGTTTCTACAGCGATCGGGAAGATAATCCGAGACAGTGGGAGGTACCCGAAAAATTTGCAGACCGACAAAGGAAAGGAATTTTACAACGCAAATATGCAAAAACTTTTGTCAAAATACACAATAAATCATTATTCAACGTATTCGGTGATGAAGGCGTCTGTCGTCGAGCGGTTCAATCGTACACTCAAAAACGATATGTGGAAACTGTTCACACTTAATGGAAATTATAAATGGATTGATTCGCTGCAGCATCTCATATCAAATTACAACGCGCGAAAGCATCGAACTATCGCTATGCGACCAATTGATGTTACACCAACAAACGCTGCTAAGCTCTTAACAATGGCGTATAATCATATAAAAATTGCCGCTCCTGCACGATTCAAAGTGGGAGATGCAGTACGCGTGAGCAAATTCAAGACAATTTTTGAAAAAAGTTACACACCGAATTGGAGCACTGAAATATTTACAATCGCCGAGGTACAGAAAACTAATCCTGCAACGTATCTACTGAAAGATATTTATGAAAAACCAATTGCTGGAGGATTCTACGAACACGAGTTGCAACGCGTTGCAAATTCCGACGTGTATCTAGTTGAAAAAGTATTGCGTAAGAAGGGGAACAACGTGTACGTAAAATGGTTGGGGCTCAATAACTCGCACAATTCGTGGATCCACAAAAGTAATGTTTTGTAACATAATTATTCATTGCTTTAATAAATATATCATATTTTTAAATCATCAAAACATGGTATCTAATTTCTTTCCCATGGTAAGGGTCTCCATATATATATGTTACAGAATTCTTTGCCTGTGAATGCAATGTATACGTTTGCAGAAGTTGCGTTTTTGCACGTGTTCAGTGTAATCTAAAACGTCTTGCAAAAAAACGTTGCGCTCTTCGCAAAAGAAGAACATGCGACATAAAATAAGAATATGAATAGCGTGTACGTAAAATGATTAGGACCCCAATAGCTCACACAATTCGTGTGTAATGTTATACGCTTTGCAGAAGTTTCATGTTTAGACATGTTCAAGGTAATCTAAAAAATTTTTTGCAAAAAGTTGCACTTTTCACAGAAGAAGAACACGTGATATAAAAAATTCCTCCTTCCCCACAAATGATCTATGTCGCGAAGAATATTATTTGTTTGCATCATCCTGCGAATGTAATGTTATACGCTTTGCAGAAGTTGCATGTTTAGACGTGTTCAAGGCAATCTAAAAGACATTTTTGCAAAAGTTGCACTTTTCGCAGAAGAAGAACATGTGATATAAAAAATTCCTTCCCCCCACTACGCACCACCCGCTTCCCTGAAATTCGTCCCCCCACTACGCGCCACCCGCTTCCCTGATACATATGATGCAACGTTGCATTTAAGTGCTGCACAATATTCACACTCGTTTGATAGTATCGTCGTGAAACATTATCTATTGAATTCTACGTTCAAATTTTTTCTGAAAAAATGAATTATTGCATTCCTTACGATACAGCATGCACAAGTAACGAGTAAGTATTATTACCACAATTTTTTTCTTATCCATTTTTTCTTATTGTTATTACTTATTGTCATTACTTACCTTTTATTCTTTATTTACTTTTCTACATGCAACAGTAGCAAAAAACAGCATCCAACGCCTTATATACTGGGAAGGAGGTTTGCCCTCACATCCACAGCATACAAGTATTTGGATATTGCAATCGGTGTAGGACCTGTATCCGCCGTGGAAATTATACTTGGTGATACTCGAGGAAATAAATTGTTGCTGTCTTACTCAACATGGATGATGTTTATTCAGAAACGCGAGGACATCAAACAACATGTGCTATCAGCTCCTTCTCCAACATCGTTATCAATTTGTGATTTGGTGCTTACGGTTGTTGCAATGCATGATATGAACATTGTACAAGTGAAATTGCATGATGCTTGCATGTATATGAAACCGACAACTCTATTGTTTTTATTCGAACTGGAACAGTGCATCGAGCATGCATATTCGTGGCTATGCCAAAATGCGCACTATGTTGGTGAGAAATACCAAGAATTTACAAATATTTTAAGACGCAATAGTATTATGCGTAAACGTGATGCAGACAAAATCCTTCGTGAATATTACGATAAAAATTCGCCTGTAGATTGCGAGCTGTTAGCATATGCGCTGGATAACATTTTATATGATGCTATTAATAATTAAAAATAAAAACTGTATCTAATTTTTGTGAAATAAAATTTCGAAATAGTCAAAAGATGTCTAATCTCTTTCCCCACCTCCTCTTTATCGACCTCTGATAATTACCTTTGATAATTACCACTTCTTTTTACCAGATGCATCTCTTTTATCACGCCTTCCCTTTTTATCGATACCAAGCAATTACCCTCATTCATTTTCTAACCTCTGCTAATTACCAGCCGTTAATGTCAATTATCGATCGTTGATACTAATTACCGACCATAAATACTAATTACCAACCATAGATACTAATTACCGACCGTAGATACCAATTATCGACTGTCGGTAATAGTTACCGACCCCCCACTCCGACTACCCCCCCCCCCCCCCGACGGACCCACTACGGCCCCCCACTCCGGCGCACAGGCCCCCTCCCCCACCCCCCTCACCCCAATTTCCCCCCTCCCCCGCACCCCCCTCGGAGCCCCTGTCCAGAACTCCCCTTACTCACCTACTCAGATGATTGCAAATACAAGAACTAACCCAGACATAACCAGCGTTATCCATTAAAATACTAATCGGAACCAGCTTTTATTGACCATTTCAGTGTGGTACCACATTACTACGTGCTCCAAACCAGAAAAAGGCCAGGTTCTGGCCAACAAGTATGCGAAAAATTTTGAAAGTTCGAGCCAGATGAGGGCAAATACCAGACCTAACCTAGACATAACCGGCGTTATCCTCTAAAATATTAATCGCAACTAGGTTTAATTGACTGTTTCGGTGTAGGACCACATTACTACGTGATCCAAACCAGAATAAGCCCAGGATCTGGCCAACAAGTATGCGAAAAATGCGAAAGTACGAGTCAGATGAGGGCAAATCCCAGACCTGACCGAGACATAACTGGCGTTATCCTCTAAAATATTAATCGCAACCAGGTTTAATTGACTGTTTCGGTATGGTACCGCATTACTACGTGATCCAAACCAGAAAAAACCCAGGATCTGGCCAACAAGTATGCGAAAAACGCGAAAGTATGAGCCAGATGATTGCAAATACCAGAACTATCCCAGACGTAACCTACGTTATCCTCTAAAATACTATTCGGAACCAGCTTTTATTGACTGTTTCAGGGTGGCACCACATTACTATTTGATCCAAACCAGAAAAAGCCCACGATCTGGCCAACAAGTATGCGAAAAATACGAAAGCACGAGACAGATGAGGGCAAATCCCAGACCTAACCGAGACATAAACGGCGTTATCCTCTATAATATTAATCGCAACCAGGTTTAGTTGACTGTTTCAGTGTGGCACCACATTACTACTTGATCCAAACCAGAAAAAGCCCAGGATCTGGCCACCAAGTAAGCGAAAAATATGAAAGCACGAGCCAGATGAGGGCAAATCCCAGACCTAACCGAGACATAACCGGCGTTATCCGCTAAAATGTTAATCGCAACCAGGTGTAATTGACTGTTTCGGTGTGGTACCGCTTTACTACGTGATCCAAACCAGAAAAAGGCCAGGATCAGGCCAACAAGTATGCAAAAAATGCGAAAGTATGAGCCAGACGATTGCAAATACCAGAACTAACCCAGACAAAACGAGCGTTATCCTCTAGAATACTAATCGGAACCAGCTTTTATTGACTGTTTCAGTGTGGTACCACATTACTACGTGATCCAAACCAGAAAAAGCCCAGGGTCTTGCAAACAAGTAGGCGAAAAATGCGGAGGTACGAGCCAGATGATAGCAAATCCCAGACCTAACCCAGACATAACCGGCGTTATCCTCTAAAATATTAATCGCAACCAGGTTTAATTGACTGTTTCAATGTGGCACCACATTACTACGTGATACAAACCAGAAAAAGCCCACGATCTGGCCAACAAGTATGCGAAAAATACGAAAGTACGAGCCAGATGAGGGCAAATCCCAGACCTAACCGAGACATAGCCGGCGTTATCCTTTAAAATATTAATCGGAACCAGGTTTAATTGACTGTTTCGGTGTGGAACCACATTACGACGGGATCCAAACCACAAAAAACCCAAGATCTGGCCAACAAGTACGCGAAAATTGCGAAAGTATGAGCCAGATGATTGCAAATACCAGAACTAACCCAAACATAACCAGCGTTATCCTCTAAAATACTATTCGGAACCAGCTTCTATTGCCTGTTTCAGTGTAGTACCACATTAGTACGAAAACCAAACCAGAAAAAGCCCAGGATCTGGCCAACAAGTATGCGAAAAAAGCGAAGGTACAAGCCAGATGAGGGCAAATCCCAGACCTAACCGGGACATAACCGGCGTTATCATCCAAAATATTAATCGCAACCAGGTTTAATTGACTGTTACGGTGTGGTACCGCATTACTACGTGATCCAAACCAGGAAAAGGCCAGGATCTGGCCAACAAGTATGCGAAAAATGCGAAAGTACGAGCCAGATGAGGGCAAATACCAGACCTAACCTAGACATAACCGGCGTTATCATCTAAAATAGTAATCGGAAGCAGGTTTAATTGACTGTTTCAGTGTGGTACCTCATTACTACGTGGTCCAAGCCAGAAAAAGGCCAGGATCTGGCCAACAAGTATGCGCGAAATGCGAAAGTACTAGCCAGATGAGGGCGAATCCCAGACCTAACCGAGACATAACCGGCGTTATCCTTTCAAATATTAATCGCAACCAGGTTTAATTGACTGCTTTAGTGTGGAACCACATTACGACGGGATCCAAACCACAAAAAACCCAAGATCTGGGCAACAAGTACGCGATAATTGCGAAAGTATGAGCCAGATGATTGCAAATACCAGAAATGACCCTGACATAACCAGCGTTATCCTCTAAAATACAAATCGGAACTAGCTTTTATTGACTGTTTCAGTGTGGTACCACATTACTACATGATCCGAACAACAAAAAGCCCAGAATCTGGCCAACAAGTATGCGAAATCGCGAAGGTACGAGCCAGATGAGGGCAAATCCCAGACCTAACCGAGACATAACCAGCGGTATCCTCTAAAATATTAATCGCATCCAGGTTTAATTGACTGTTACGGTGTGGTACCGCATTACTACGTGATCCAAACCAGAAAAAGCCCAGGATCTTGCAAACAAGTAGGCGAAAAATGCGGAGGTACGAGCCAGATGTTTGCAAATACCAGAACTAACCCAGACATAACCAGCGTATGCTCTAAAATACTAATCGGAACCAGCTTTTATTGACTGTTTCAGTGTGGTACCACATTACTACGTGCTCCAAACCAGAAAAAGCCCAGGATCTGGCCAACAAGTATGGGAAAAATGCGAAGGTACGAGCCAGATGAGGGCAAATCCCAGACCTAACCGGGACATAACCGGCGTTATCCTCCAAAATATTAATCGCAACCAGGTTTAATTGACTGCTTCGGTGTGGAACCACATCACGACGGGATCCTAACCACAAAAAACCCAAGATCTGGCCAACAAGTACGCGAAAATTGTGATAGTATGAGCCAGATGGTTGCAAATACCAGAGCTAACCCAGACATAACCAGCGTTATCCTCTAAAATACTAATCGGAACTGGCTTTTATTGACTGTTTCAGTGTGGTACCACATTACTACAGGATCCAAACCACAAAAAGCCCAGGATCTGGCCAACAAGTTTGCGAAGTCGCGAAAGTATGAGCCAGATGATTGCAAATACCAGACCTAACACAGACATAACCGGCGTTATCCTATAAAATATTACTCGGAACCAGGTTGAATTGACTGTTTCAGTGTGGTACCACACTACTACGTGGTCCAAGCCAGAAAAAGGCCAGGATCAGGCCAAAAAGTATGCGAAAAAGGCGAAAGTACGAGCCAGATGGGGGCAAATCCCAGACCTAACCGAGACATAATCAGCGTTATCCACTAAAATATTAATCGCAACCAGGTTTAATTGACTGTATCGGTGTGAAGTCTCATTACTACGGGATCCAAACCAGAAAAAACCCAGGATCCGGCCAACAAGTATGCGAAATCGCGAAAGTATGAGCCAGATGGTTGCAAATACCAGAACTAACCCAGACATAACCAGCGTTATCCTCTAAAATACTATACGGAACCAGCTTCTATTGACTGTTTCAGTGTAGTACCATATTAGTACGAAATCCAAACCAGAAAAAGCCCAGGATCTGGCCAACAAGTATGCGAAAAATGCGAAGGTACGAGCCAGATGAGGGCAAATCCCAGACCTAACCGGGACATAATCGGCGTTACCCTCCAAAATATTAATCGCATCCAGGTTTAATTGACTGTTACGGTGTGGTACCGCATTACTACGTGATCCAAACCAGAAAAAGCCCAGGATCTTGCAAACAAGTAGGCGAAAAATGCGGAGGTACGAGCCAGATGTTTGCAAATACCAGAACTAACCCAGACATAACCAGCGTATGCTCTAAAATACTAATCGGAACCAGCTTTTATTGACTGTTTCAGTGTGGTACCACATTACTACGTGCTCCAAACCAGAAAAAGGCCAGGATCTGGCCAACAAGTATGCGAAATCGCGAAGGTACGAGCCAGATGATTGCAAATACCAGACCTAACCCAGACATAACCGGCGTTATCCTATAAAATATTAATCGGAACCAGGTTTAATTGACTGTTTCAGTGTGGTACCTCACTACTACGTGGTCCAAGCCAGAAAAAGGCCAGGATCTGGCCAACAAGTATGCGAAATCGCGAAAGTACGAGCCAGATGATTGCAAATACCAGACCTAACCCAGACATAACCGGCGTTATCCTATAAAATATTAATCGGAACCAGGTTTAATTGACTGTTTCAGTGTGGTACCACATTACTACGTGGTCCAAGCCAGAAAAAGGCCGGGATCTGGCCAACAAGTATGCGAAAAATGCGAAAGTACGAGCCAGATGAGGGCAAATCCCAGACCTAACCGAGAAATAACCAGCGTTATCCTCTAAAATATTAATCGCAACCAGGTTCAATTGACTGCTACGGTGTGGAACCACATTACGACGGGATCCAAACCACAAAAAACCCAAGATCTGGCCAACAAGTACGCGAAAATTGTGATAGTGTGAGCCAGATGGTTGCAAATACCAGAACTAACCCAGACATAACCAGCGTTATCCTCTAAAATACTAATCGGAACTGGCTTTTATTGACTGTTTCAGTGTGGTACCACATTACTACAGGATCCAAACCACAAAAAGCCCAGGATCTGGCCAACAAGCATGCGAAAAATGCGAAAGTACGAGCCAGATGATAGCAAATCCCAGACCTAACCGAGACATAATCAGGGTTATCCTCTAAAATATTAATCGCAACCAGGTTTAATTGACTGTTTCGGTGTGGAATCTCATTACTACGGGATCCAAACCAGAAAAAACCCAGGATCTGGCCAACGAGTATGCGTAATCGCGAAAGTATGAGCCAGATGGTTGCAAATACCAGAACTAACCCAGACATAACCAGCGTTATCCTCTAAAATATTATTCGGAACCAGCTTCTATTGACTGTTTCAGTGTAGTACCATATTAGTACGAAATCCAAACCAGAAACAGCCCAGGATCTGGCCAACAAGTATGGGAAAAATGCGAAGGTACGAGCCAGATGAGGGCAAATACCAGAACTAACACAAACATAACCAGCGTTATCCTCCAAAATATTCATCGCAACCAGGTCTAATTGACTGCTTCGGTGTGGAACCACATTACGACGGGATCCAAACCACAAAAAACCCAAGATCTGGCCAACAAGTACGCGAAAATTGTGATAGTATGAGCCAGATGGTTGCAAATACCAGAACTAACCCAGACATAACCAGCGTTATCCTCTAAAATACTAATCGGAACTGGCTTTTATTGACTGTTTCAGTGTGGTACCACATTACTACAGGATCCAAACCACAAAAAGGCCAGGATCTTGCAAACAAGTAGGCGAAAAATGCGGAGGTACGAGCCAGATGATTGCAAATACCAGAACTAACCCAGACGTAACCAGCGTTATCCTCTAAAATACTAATCGGAACCAGCTTTTATTGACTGTTTTAGTGTGGTACCACATTACTACGTGCTCCAAACCAGAAAAAGGCCAGGATCTGGCCAACAAGTATGCGAAAAATATGGAAGTACGAGCCAGATGAGGGCAAATCTCAGACCTCACCGAGACATAACCGGCGTTATCCTCTAAAATATTAATCGGAAGCAGGTTTAATTGACTGTTTCAGTGTGGTACCTCATTACTACGTGGTCCAAGCCAGAAAAAGGCCAGGATCTGGCCAACAAGTATGCGAGAAATGCGAAAATACTAGCCAGATGAGGGGAAATCCCAGAACTAACCGAGACATAACCGGCGTTATCCTTTCAAATATTAATCGCAACCAGGTTTAATTGACTGCTTCAGTGTGGAACCACATTACGACGGGATCCAAACCACAAAAAACCCAAGATCTGGCCAACAAGTACGCGAAAATTGCGAAAGTATGAGCCAGATGATTGCAAATACCAGAAATGACCCTGACATAACCAGCGTTATCCTCTAAAATACTAATCGGAACTAGCTTTTATTGACTGTTTCAGTGTGGTACCACATTACTACATGATCCGAACAACAAAAAGCCCAGAACCTGGCCAACAAGTTTGCGAAATCGCGAAGGTACGAGCCAGATGAGGGCAAATCCCAGACCTAACCTAGACATAGCCGGCGTTATCATCTAAAATAGTAATCGGAAGCAGGTTTAATTGACTGTTTCAGTGTGGTACCCCATTACTACGTGGTCCAAGCCAGAAAAAGGCCAGGATCTGGCCAACAAGTATGCGAGAAATGCGAAAGTACTAGCCAGATGAGGGGAAATCCCAGAACTAACCGAGACATAACCGGCGTTATCCTTTCAAATATTAATCGCAACCAGGCTTAATTGACTGCTTCAGTGTGGAACCACATTACGACGGGATCCAAACCACAAAAAACCCAAGATCTGGCCAACAAGTACGCGAAAATTGCGAAAGTATGAGCCAGATGATTGCAAATACCAGAAATGACCCTGACATAACCAGCGTTATCCTCTAAAATACTAATCGGAACTAGCTTTTATTGACTGTTTCAGTGTGGTACCACATTACTACATGATCCGAACAACAAAAAGCCCAGAATCTGGCCAACAAGTATGCGAAATCGCGAAGGTACGAGCCAGATGAGGGCAAATCCCAGACCTAACCTAGACATAACCGGCGTTATCATCTAAAATATTAATCGCAACCAGGTTTAATTGACTGTTTCGGTGTGGAATCTCATTACTACGGGATCCAAACCAGAAAAAACCCAGGATCTGGCCAACGAGTATGCGTAATCGCGAAAGTATGAGCCAGATGGTTGCAAATACCAGAACTAACCCAGACATAACCAGCGTTATCCTCTAAAATACTATTCGCAACCAGCTTCTATTGACTGTTCCAGAGTAGCATCATATTAGTACGAAATCCAAACCAGAAAAAGCCCAGGATCTGGCCAACAAGTATGCGAAAAATGCGAAGGTACGAGCCAAATGAGGGCAAATCCCAGACCTAACCGGGACATAACCGGCGTTATCCTCCTAAATATTAATTGCAACCAGGTTTAATTGACTGTTACGGTGTGGTACCGCATTACTACGTGATCCAAACCAGAAAAAGGCCAGGATCTGGCCAACAAGTATGCGAAAAATGCGAAAGTACGAGTCAGATGAGGACAAATTCCAGACCTAACCGAGACATAACCGGCGATATCCTCTAAAATATTAATCGCAACCACGTTTAATTGACTGTTTCGGTGTGGTACCGCATTACTACGTGATCCAAACCAGAAAAAGGCCAGGATCTGGCCAACAAGTATGCGAAAAATGCGAAAGTACGAGCCAGATGAGGGCAAATACCAGACCTAACCTAGACATAACCGGCGTTATCATCTAAAATAGTAATCGGAAGCAGGTTTAATTGACTGTTTCAGTGTGGTACCTCATTACTACGTGGTCCAAGCCAGAAAAAGGCCAGGATCTGGCCAACAAGTATGCGAGAAATGCGAAAGTACTAGCCAGATGAGGGCAAATCCCAGAACTAACCGAGACATAACCGGCGTTATCCTTTCAAATATTAATCGCAACCAGGTTTAATTGACTGCTTCAGTGTGGAACCACATTACGACGGGATCCAAACCACAAAAAACCCAAGATCTGGCCAACAAGTACGCGAAAATTGAGATAGTATGAGCCAGATGGTTACAAATACCAGAACTAACCCAGACGTAACCAGCGTATGCTCTAAAATACTAATCGGAACCAGCTTTTATTGACTGTTTTAGTGTGGTACCACATTACTACGTGCTCCAAACCAGAAAAAGGCCAGGATCTGGCCAACAAGTAGGCGAAAAATGCGGAGGTACGAGCCAGATGATTGCAAATACCAGAACTAACCCAGACATAACCAGCGTTATCCTATAAAATATTAATCGGAACCAGGTTTAATTGACTGTTTCAGTGTGGTACCTCACTACTACGTGGTCCAAGCCAGAAAAAGGCCAGGATCTTGCAAACAAGTAGGCGAAAAATGCGGAGGTACGAGCCAGATGATTGCAAATACCAGAACTAACCCAGACGTAACCAGCGTATGCTCTAAAATACTAATCGGAACCAGCTTTTATTGACTGTTTTAGTGTGGTACCACATTACTACGTGCTCCAAACCAGAAAAAGGCCAGGATCTGGCCAACAAGTATGCGAAAAATATGGAAGTACGAGCCAGATGAGGGCAAATCTCAGACCTCACCGAGACATAACCGGCGTTATCCACTGAAATATTAATCGCTACCAGGTTTAATTGACTGTTTCGGTGTGGAATCTCATTACTACGGGATCCAAACCAGAAAAAACCCAGGATCTGGCCAACAAGTATGCGTAATCGCGAAAGTATGAGCCAGATGGTTGCAAATACCAGAACTAACCCAGACATAACCAGCGTTATCCTCTAAAATACTATTCGCAACCAGCTTGTATTGACTGTTCCAGTGTAGCATCATATTAGTACGAAATCCAAACCAGAAAAAGCCGAGGATCTGGCCAACAAGTATGCGAAAAATGCGAAGGTACGAGCCAAATGAGGACAAATCCCAGACCTAACCGGGACATAACCGGCGTTATCCTCCTAAATATTAATCGCAACCAGGTTTAATTGACTGTTACGGTGTGCTACCGCATTACTACGTGATCCAAACCAGAAAAAGCCCAGGATCTTGCAAACAAGTTGGTGAAAAATGCGGAGGTACGAGCCAGATGATTGCAAATACCAGAATTAACCCAGACGTAACCAGCGTATGCTCTAAAATATTAATCGGAACCAGGTTTAATTGACTGTTTCAGTGTGATACCACAGTACTGCGTGGTCCAAGCCAGAAAAAGGCCAGGGTCTGGCCAACAAGCATGCGAAAAATGCGAAAGTTCGAGCCAGATGAGGGCAAATCCCAGACCTAACCGAGACATAATCAGCGTTATCCTCTAAAATATTAACCGCAACCTGGTTTAATTGACTGTTTCGGTGTGGAAACCCATTACTACGGGATCCAAACCAGAAAAAACCCAGGATCTGGCCAACAAGTATGCGTAATCGCGAAAGTATGAGCCAGATGTTCGCAAATAGCAGAACTATCCCAGACATAACCAGCGTTATCCTCTAAAATATTATTCGGAACCAGCTTCTATTGACTGTTTCAGTGTAGTACCATATTAGTACGAAATCCAAACCAGAAACAGCCCAGGATCTGGCCAACAAGTATACGAAAAATGCGAAGGCACGAGCCACATGAGGGCAAATCCCAGACCTAACCGAGACATAACCAGCGGTATCGCCCAAAATATTCATCGCAGCCAGGTTTAATTGACTGCTTCGGTGTGGTACAGCATTACTACGTGATCCAAACCAGAAAAAGCCCAGGATCTTGCCAACAAGTAGGCGAAAAATGCGAAAGTTCGAGCCAGATGAGGGCAAATCCCAGACCTAACCGAGACATAACCAGCGTTATCCTCTAAAATATTAATCGTAACCAGGTTTAATTGACTGTTTCGGTGTGGTACAGCATTACTACGTGACCCAAACCAGAAAAAGCCCAGGATCTGGCCAACAAGTATGCGAAAATGCGACAGTATGTCCCAGATGAGTGCAAATCCGAGACCTAACACAAACCTAAACGGTGTTATCCTCTAAAATATTGATCGAAACCAAGTTGAATTGACTGCTCCAGTCTAGTACCACATGACTACGTGATCCCAACCACAAAAAAACACAGGATCTGGCCAACAAGTATGCAAAAAATGCGAAAGTATGAGCCAGATGGGAGTAAATAACAGACCTAAACGGGACCCAACCGGAGTTATCCTTTTAAATGTAGATTGATGCCACGTTTAATTGACTGTTACAGTGTGGTACCACATTACTACGTGACCCAAACCAAGAAAAGTCCAGGATCTGGCCAAGAAGTATGTGAAGAATGCGAATGTTTGAGGCAGATGAGGATAAATACCAGACCTAACCGGTGTTATACTCTAAAATATTGATCGGAATCAGGTTTAGTGGACTGTTCCAGTGTGGTACCACATTACTACGTGATCCAAACCAGAAAAAACCTGGGATCTGGCCAACAAGTATGCGAAGAATGCGAAAGTACGACCAGATGATTGCAAATACCAGACCTAGCTCACACCAAACCGGTGTTATCCTCTATAATATTCACCGATTCCAGGTTTAGTTGACTGTTTCAGTATGGTACGACATGATTACGTGATCTAAACCAGAAGAAAAAACAGGATCTGGCCCACAAGTTTGCGGAAAATGCGAAGGTGTGAGCCAGGTGAGGGCAAATCCCAGACCTAACACAAACCTAAACGGTGTTATCCTCTTAAATATTGATCGAAAACAAGTTGAATTGACTGTTTCAGTCTGGAACCACATTACTACGTGAACAAAACCAGAAATAGCGCAGGATCTGGCCAACAAGTGTGTGAAGAATGCGAAAGTATAAGCCAGGTGAGGGCAAATCCCAGACCTAACACAAACCTTAACGGTGTTATCCTCTAAAATATTGATCGAAACCAAGTTGAATTGACTGTTTCAGTCTGGAACCACATTACTACGTTATCCAAACCAGAAAAAAACACAGGATCTTGCCCACAAGTTTGCGGAAAATGCGAAGGTGTGAGCCAGGAGAGGGCAAAAGCCAGACCTAACACAGACCTAACCGGTGTTATCCTCTAAAATATTGATCGAAACCAAGTTGAATTGACTGCTTCAGTCTGGTGCCACATTACTACGTTATCGAAACCAGAAAAAAAAACAGGATCTGGCCCACAAGTTTGCGGAAAATGCGAAGGTGTGAGCCAGGTGAGGGCAAATCCCAGACCTAACACAAACCTAAACGGTGTTATCCTCTTAAATATTGATCGAAAACAAGTTGAATTGACTGTTTCAGTCTGATGCCACATTACTACGTGATCCAAACCAGAAAGAAACTCAGGATCTGGCCAACAAGTATGCGAAGAATGGGAAAGTATGAGGCAGATGAGGATAAATACCAGAACTAACCTAGACCTAACCGGTGTTATCCTCTAAAATATTCATCGATTCCAGGTTTAATTGAGTGTTTCAGTATGGTACGACATGATTACGTGATCCAAACCAGAAAAAAACACAGGGTCTGGCAAGGAAGTGTACGAAAAGTGCGAAAGTATGAGCCAGATGTGGGCAAATCCCAGACCTAAACGAGACCCAACCGGAGTTTTCCTTTAAAATATTGATCGAGGCCACGTTTAACTGACTGTTTCAGTGTCGTACCGCATTACTACGAGATCCAAACCAGAAAAAGTCCCGAATCTGGCCAACAACTATGCTAAGAATGTGAAAGTATGAGTCAGACGATTGCAATTACCAGGCCTAACACAAACCTAACCGGTGTGATACTGTAAAATATAGATCGAATCCAGGTTTAGTTGACTGTTTCATTTTGGTACCATATTACTACGTGATCCAAACCAGAAAAAGCCCAGGATCTGGCCAACAACTATGAGAAAAATGCGTAAGTATGAGCCAGATGATTGCAAATACCAGACCTAACACAAACCTAAACGGTGTTATCCTCCTAAATATTGATCGAAACCAAGTTGAATTGGCTGTTCCGGACTGGTACCACATTGCTACATGATCCAAACCAGAAAAAGCCAAGGATCTGGCCAACAAGCAAACGAAAATGCGAGAGTATGAGCTAGATGATTGCAAATACCAGGACTAACACAAACATAACTGGCGTGATCCACTAAAATACTGGTCGTATCCAGGTTTAGTGGACTGCTCCAGTGTGATACCACATTACTACGTGATCCAAACCAGAAAAAGCCCAGGATCTGGCCAACAAGTATGCGAAAAATGCGACAGTATGTCCCACATGAGTGCAAATCCGAGACCTAACATAAACTTAAACGGTGCTATCCTCTAAAATATTGATGGAAACCAAGTTGAATTGTCTGTCTCTGTCTGGTACCACATTACTATGTGATCCAAACCTGAAAAAAACACAGGATCTGGCCAACAAGTATGCGAAGAATGCGAAAGTATCAGCCAGATGAGAGTAAATACCAGACCTAAACGGGACCCAACAGGAGTTATCCTTTTAAATGTTGATCGATGCCACGTTTAATTGACTGTTCCAGTGTGGTACCACATTACTACGTGACCCAAACCAGAAAAAGCCCAGGATCTGGCCAACAAGTATGCGAAAAATGCGGAGGTATAAGCCAGATGATTGCAAATACCAGGCCTAACACAAACCTAACCGGTGTGATCCTCTATAATATTCATCGAATCCAGGTTTAATTGACTGTTTCAGTGTGGTATCACATGACTACCTGATCCAAACCAGAAAAGGGCCCGGATCCGGCCAACAAGTATGCGAAGAATGCGAAAGTATGTCCCAGATGAGTGCAAATCCGAGACCTAACACAAACCTAAACGGTGTTATCCTCTAAAATATTGATCGAAACCAAGTTGAATTGACTGTTTCAGTCTGATACCACATTACTACGTGATCGAAACCAGAAAGAAACTCAGGATCTGGCCAACAAGTATGCGAAGAATGGGAAAGTATGAGGCAGACGATCGCAAATACCAGGCCTAACACAAACCTAACCGGTGTGATCCTGTAAAATATTGATCGAATCCAGGTTTAGTTGACTGTCTCATTCGGGTACCATATTACTACGTGATCCAAACCAGAAAAAGCCCAGGATCTGGCCAACAACTATGAGAAAAATGCGTAAGTATGAGCCAGATGATTGCAAATACCAGACCTAACACAAAACTAAACGGTATTATCCTCCTAAATATTGATCGAAACCAAGTTGAATTGGCTGTTTCAGTCTGGTACCACATTACTACGTGAACAAAATCAGAAATAGCGCAGGATCTGGCCAACAACTGTGCGAAGAACGCGAAAGTATAAGCCAGGTGAGGGCAAATCCCTGACCTAACACAAACCTTAACGGTGTTATCCTCTAAAATATTGATCGAAACCAAGTTGAATTGACTGTTTCAGTGTGGAACCACATTACTACGTGATCCAAACCAGAAAAAAACACAGGATCTGGCCGACAAGTTTGCGGAAAATGCGAAGGTGTGAGCCAGGTGAGGGCAAAAGCCAGACCTAACACAGACCTAACCGGTGTTATCCTCTAAAATATTGATCGAAACCAAGTTGAATTGACTGTTTCAGTCTGGTGCCACATTACTACGTTATCGAAACCAGAAAAAAACACAGGATCTGGCCCACAAGTTTGCGGAAAATGCGAAGGTGTGAGCCAGGTGAGGGCAAATCCCAGACCTAACACAAACCTAAACGGTGTTATCCTCTTAAATATTGATCGAAAACAAGTTGAATTAGCTGTTTCAGACTGGTACCACATTACTACATGATCCAAACCAGAAAAAGCCAAGGATCTGGCCAACAAGCAAACGAAAATGCGAGAGTATGAGCAAGATGATTGCAAATACCAGGACTAACACAAACATAACTGGCGCGATCCACTAAAATACTGGTCGTATCCAGGTTTAATGGACTGCTCCAGTGTGGTACCACATTACTACGTGATCCAACCCAGAAAAAGCCCAGGATCTGGCCAACAAGTATGCGAAAATTGCGACAGTATGTCCCAGATGAGTGCAAATCCGAGACCTAACACAAACCTAAACGGTGTTATCCTCTAAAGTATTGATCGAGGCCACGTTTAACTGACTGTTTCAGTGTGGTACCACATTACTACGAGATCAAAACCAGAAAAAGCCCAGGATCTGGCCAACAAGTATGCAAAAATGCGGAGGTATAAGCCAGATGATTGCAAATACCAGACTTTACACAAACCTAAACGGTGTTATCATCTAAAATATTGATAGAAACCAAGTTGAATTGACTGCTTCAGTCTGATGCCACATTACTACGTGATCCAAACCAGAAAGAAACTCAGGATCTGGCCAACAAGTATGCGAAGAATGGGAAAGTATGAGGCAGATGAGGATAAATACCAGAACTAACCTAGACCTAACCGGTGTTATCCTCTAAAATATTCATCGATTCCAGGTTTAATTGAGTGTTTCAGTAAGGTACGACATGATTACGTGATCCAAACCAGAAAAAAACACAGGGTCTGGCAAGGAAGTGTACGAAAAGTGCGATAGTATGAGCCAGATGTGGGCAAATCCCAGACCTAAACGAGACCCAACCGGAGTTTTCCTTTAAAATATTGATCGAGGCCACGTTTAACTGACTGTTTCAGTGTCGTACCACATTACTACGAGATCCAAACCAGAAAAAGTCCCGAATCTGGCCAACAACTATGCTAAGAATGTGAAAGTATGAGTCAGACGATTGCAATTACCAGGCCTAACACAAACCTAACCGGTGTGATACTGTAAAATATAGATCGAATCCAGGTTTAGTTGACTGTTTCATTTTGGTACCATATTACTACGTGATCCAAACCAGAAAAAGCCCAGGATCTGGCCAACAACTATGAGAAAAATGCGTAAGTATGAGCCAGATGATTGCAAATACCAGACCTAACACAAACCTAAACGGTGTTATCCTCCTAAATATTGATCGAAACCAAGTTGAATTGGCTGTTCCAGACTGGTACCACATTACTACATGATCCAAACCAGAAAAAGCCAAGGATCTGGCCAACAAGCAAACGAAAATGCGAGTGTATGAGCCAGATGATTGCAAATACCAGACTTAACACAAACCTAAACGGTGTTATCCTCTAAAATATTGATCGAAACCAAGTTGAATTCACTGTTTCAGTCTGATGCCACATTACTACGTTATCGAAACCAGAAGAAAACCCAGGGTCTGGCAAAGAAGTGTACGAAAATTGCGAAAGTATGAGCCAGATGTGGGCAAATCCCAGACCTAAACGAGACCCAACCGGAGTTTTCCTTTAAAATATTGATCGAGGCCACGTTTATCTGACAGTTTCAGTGTGGTACCACATTACTACGAGATCCAAACCAGAAAAAGTCCAGAATCTGGCCAACAACTATGCGAAAAATGCGTAAGCATGAGCCAGATGATTGCAAGTACCAGACCTAACACAAACCTAAACGGTGTTATCCTCCTAAATATTGATCGAAACCAAGTTGAATTGACTGTTTCAGTCTGGTACCACATTACTGCGTTATCCAAACCAGAAGAAAACACAGGATCTGGCCAACAACTATACGATGAATACGAAAGTTTGTGGCAGATGATTGCAAATACTAGAGCTAACTCAGACATAACCGGTGTTATCCTCTAAAATATTCATCGAATTCAGGTTTAATTGACTGTTTCAGTTTGGTACCACATTACTACGTGATCCCAACCAGAAAAAAACACAGGATCTGTCCCACAAGTATGCGAAGAATGCGAAAGTATAAGCCAGATGATGGCAAATCCCAGACCTAAACGAGATCCAAACGGTGTTATACATTATAATATTGATCGGAACCAGGTTTAATGGACTGTTTGAGTGTGGTAGCACGTTACTCCGTGATTCAAGCCAGAAAAAGCCCAGGATCAGGCGAACAGGTATGCGAAGAATGTGAAAGTATGAGACAGATGAGGGGAAATCCCAGACCTGGACGCGACCCAACCGGTGTTATACTTTAAAATAATGATCGAATCCAGGTTTAATTGACTGTTTCAGTTTGGTACCACATTACTACGTGAACCAAACCAGAAATAGCGCAGGATCTGGCTAACAAGAGTGCGAAGAATGCGAAAGTATAAGCCAGGTGAGGGCAAGTACCAGACCTAACACAAACCTAAACGGTGTTATCCCCTAAAATATTGATCGAAACCAAGTTGAATTGACTGTTTCAGTCTGGTACCACATTACTGCGTTATCCCAACCAGAAAAAGCCCAGGATCTGGCCCACAAGTGCGCGAAATGTGCGAATGTATGAGCCAGGTGATTGCCAAACCCAGACCTAACACACACCTAGCCGGTGTTAACCTCTAAAATATTGTTCCGAACCAGGTTTAATGGACTGTTTCAGTGTGGTACCACACTACTGCGTGATCCAAACCAGAAAGAAACACAGGATCTGGCCAGCAGGTATGCGAAAAATGAGAAGGTATGATCCAGATGATTGCAAATACCAGTCCTAACGCAATCCTGTGCGGTGTTATCCTCTAAAATATTCATCGAAACCGAGTTGAATTGACTGTTTCAGTTTGATACCACATTACTACGTAATCCAAACCAGAAAAAAACACAGGATCTGACCCACAAGTGTGCGAAATGTGTGAAAAGTATGAGCCAGGTGAGTGCAAAACCCAGACCTAACAAACACCTAGCCGGTGTTAACCTCTAAAATATTGTTCCCAACAAGGTTTAATGAACTGTTTCAGTGTGGTACCACATTACTTCGTGATTCAAGCCAGAAAAAGCCCAGGATCAGGCCAACACGTATGCGAAGAATGCGAAAGTATGAGACAGATGAGGGCAAATCCCAGAACTAAACGCGGCCCAACCGGTGTTATCCACTAAAATATTGATCGGTGCCAGTTTTAATGGACTGTTTCAGTGTGGTACCACATTACTGCGTGATTCAAGCCAGAAAAAGCCCAGGATCAGGCCAACACGTATGCGAAGAATGCGAAAGTATGAGACAGATGAGGGCAAATCCCAGAACTAAACGCGGCCCAACCGGTGTTATCCACTAAAATATTGATCGGTGCCAGTTTTAATGGACTGTTTCAGTGTGGTACCACATTACTGCGTGATTCAAACCAGAAAAATCCCAGGATCTGGCCAACAGGTATGCGAAAAATGCGAAAGAATGAGCCAGATGAGGGCAAATCCCAGAACTAAACGCGGCCCAACCGGTGTTATCCACTAAAATATTGATCGGTGCCAGTTTTAATGGACTGTTTCAGTGTGGTACCACATTACTGCGTGATACAAACCAGAAAAATCCCAGGATCTGGCCAACAAGTATGCGAAAGGTGCGAAAGTATGAGCCAGATGATTGCAAATCCCAGACCTAAACGAGACCCAACCGGAGTTATCCTTTAAAATATTGATCGTGGCTACGTTTAATTGACTGTTTTAGTATGGTAACGCATTACTACGAGATCCAAACCAGAAAAAGTCCAGGATTTGGCCAACAAGAGTGCGATGAACGCGAAAGTGTGACTCAGATGATTGCAAATACCAGGACTAACACAAACCTAATCGGTGTGGTCCTCTAAAATATTGATCGAATCCAGGTTTAATTGACAGTTTCATTCTGGTACCTCATTACAACGTGATCCAAACCAGAAAAAACCCAGGATCTGGCCAACAAGTATGCGAAAAATGCGAAAGAATGAGCCAGATGATTGCAAATACCAGGCCTAACACAAAGCTAACTGGTGCGATCCTCTAAAATATTGATCGAATCCAGGTTTAGTTGACTGTTTCATTCTGGTACCATATTCCTACGTGATCCAAACTAGAAAAAGCCCAGGATCTGGCCAACAAGTATGCGAAAAATGCGAATGTATGAGCCAGATGATTGCAAATACCAGACCTAACACAAACCTAAACGGTGTTATCCTCTAATATAGTGATCGAAACCAAGATGAATTGGCTCTGTCAGTCTGGTACCACACTACTACGTGATCGAAACCAGAAAAAGCCCAGGATCTGGCCAACAAGTGTGCGAAGAATGCGAAAGTATAAGCCAGATGAGGGCAAATCCCAGACCTAAACGAGACCCAACCGGAGTTATCCTTTAAAATATTGATCGAGGCTACGTTTAATTGACTGTTTTAGTATGGTAACGCATTACTACGAGACCCAAACCAGAAAAAGTCCAGGATTTGGCCAACAAGTGTGCGATGAACGCGAAAGTATGACTCTGATGATTGCAAACACCATGCCTAGCACAAACCTAAACGGTGTTATTCTCTTAAATATTGATCGAAACCAAGTTGAATTGGCTGTTTTAGTCTGGTACCACACTACTACGTGATCCAAACCAGAAAAAGCCCAGGATCTGGCCAACAAGTGTGCGAAGAATGCTAAAGTATAAGCCAGATGAGGGCAAATCCCAGACCTAAACGAGACCCAACCGGAGTTATCCTTTAAAATATTGATCGGGGCCACGTTTAATTGACTGTTTCAGTATGCTACCACATTACTGCGACATCCAAACCAGAAAAAGACCAGGATCTGGCCAACAAGTGTGCGATGAATGCGAAAGTATGAGCCAGATGATTGCAAACACCAGGCCTATCACAAACCTAACCGGTGTGATCGTCTAAAATATTGGTCGAATCCAGGTTTAATTGACAGTTTCATTCTGGTACCACATAACTACGTGATCCAAACCAGAAAGAGCCCAGGATCTGGCCAACAAGTATGCGAAATGAGCGAAAGTATGAGCCAGATGATTGCAAACACCAGACCTAACACAAACCTAAACGGTGTTATCCTCTCAAATATTGATCGAAACCAAGTTGAATTGGCTGTGTCAGTCTGGTACCACACTACTACGTGATCGAAACCAGAAAAAGCACAGGATCTGGCCAACAAGTGTGCGAAGAATGCGAAAGTATAAGCCAGATGAAGGCAAATCCCAGACCTAAACGAGTCCCAACCGGAGTTATCCTTTAAAATATTGATCGAGGCTACGGTAAATTGACTGTTTCAGTATGGTGACGCATTACTACGAGATCCAAACCAGAAAAAGTCCAGGATTTGGCCAACAAGTGTGCGATGAACGCGAAAGTATGCCTCTGATGATTGCAAACACCAGGCCTAACACAAACCTAAACGGTGTTATCCTCTTAAATATTGATCGAAACCAAGTTGAATTGGCTGTTTCGGTCTGGTACCACACTACTACGTGAGCCAAACCAGAAAAAGCCCAGGATCTGGCCAACAAGTGTGCGAAGAATGCGAAAGTATGAGCCAGATGATTGCAAACACCAGGCCTAACACAAACCTAACCGGTGTGATCGTCTACAATATTGATCGAATCCAGGTTCAATTGACAGTTTCATTCTGGTACCACATCACTACGTGATACAAACCAGAAAAATCCCAGGATCTGGCCAACAAGTATGCGAAAAATGCGAAAGTATGAGCCAGATGATTGCAAATACCAGACCTAACACAAACCTAACTGGTGTTATCCTCTAAAATATTGATCGAGACCAAGTTGAATTGACTGTTTCAGCCTGGTACCACATTACTACGTGATCCCAACCAGAAAAAAACACGGGATCTGGCCAACAAGTATGCGAAAAATGCGAGAGTATGAGCCAGATGATTGCAAATACCAGGCCTAACACAAACCTAATCGGTGTGATCCTCTAAAATATTGATCGAATCCAGGTTTAATTGACAGTTTCATTCTGGTACCACATTACTACGTGATACAAACCAGAAAAATCCCAGGATCTGGGCAACATGTATGCGAAAAATGCGAAAGTATGAGCCAGATGATTGCAAATACCTGGCCTAACACAAACCTAACCGTTGTGATCCTCTAAAATATTGATCGAATCCAGGTTTAGTTGACTGTTTCATTCTGGTACCATATTACTACGTGATACAAACTAGAAAAAGCCCAGGATCTGGCCAACAAGAATGCGAAAAATGCGAAAGTATGAGCCAGATGATTGCAAATACCAGGCCTAACACAAACCTGACTGGTGTGATCCTCTAAAATATTGATCGAATCCAGGTTTAGTTGACTGTTTCATTCTGGTACAATATTCCTACGTGATCCAAACTAGAAAAAGCCCAGGATCTGGCCAACGAGTATGCGGAAAATGCGAATGTATGAGCCAGATGATTGCAAACACCTGGCCTAACACAAACCTAACTGGTGTGATCGTCTAAAATATTGATCGAATCCAGGTTTAACTGACAGTTTCATTGTGGTACCACATTACTACGTGATACAAACCAGAAAAATCCCAGGATCTGGCCAACAAGTATGCGAAGAGTGCGAAAGTATGAGCCTGATGATTGCAAATACCAGGCCTAACACAAACCTAATCGGTGTGATCCTCTAAAATATTGATCGAAACAAAGTTCAATTGCCTGTGTCAGTCTGGTACCACACTACTACGTGATCGACACCAGAAAAAGCACAGGATCTGGCCAACAAGTGTGCGAAGAATGCGAATGTATAAGCCAGATGAGGGCAAATACCAGGCCTAACACATACCTAACCGTTGTGATCCTCTAAAATATTGATCGAATCCAGGTTTAGTTGACTGTTTCATTCTGGTACCATATTTCTACGTGATCCAAACTAGAAAAAGTCCAGGATCTGGCCAACGAGTATGCGAAAAATGCGAATGTATGAGCCAGATGATTGCAAATACCAGACCTAACACAAACCTAAACGGTATTATCCTCTAAAATATTGATCGATACCAAGTTGAATTGGCTGTTCCAGTCTGGTACCACACTACTACGTGATGCAAACCAGAAAAAGCCCAGGATCTGGCCAACAAGTGTGCGAAGAATGCGAAAGTATAAGCCAGATGAGGGCAAATCCCAGACCTAAACGAGACCCAACCGGAGTTATCCTTTAAAATATTGAACGAGGCCACGTTTAATTGACTGTTTCAGTATGATAGCGCATTTCTACGAGATCCAAACCAGAAAATGCCCAGTATCTGGCCGACAATTATGCGAAAAATGCGAAAGTATCAGGCAGATGTTTGCAAATACCAGACCGAGCACAAACCTAAAGGGTGTTATCCTCTTAAATATTGATCGAAACCAAGTTGAATTGACTGTTTCAGTCTGGTACCACATTACTACGTGATCCAAACCAGAAACAGCCCAGTATCTGGCCGACAAGTATGCGAAAAATGCGAAAGTATCAGGCAGATGTTTGCAAATACCAGACCTAACACAAACCTAAACGGTGTTATCCACTAAAATATTGTTCGAGGCCACGTATAATTGACTGTTTCAGTATGGTAACGCATTACTACGAGATCCAAACCAGAAAAAGACCAGGATCTGGCCAACAAGTGTGCGATGAATGCGAAAGTATGAGCCAGATGATTGCAATCACCAGGCCTAACACAAACCTAACCGGTGTGATTGTCTAAAATATTGATCGAATCCAGGTTTAATTGACAGTTTCATTCTGGTACCACATAACTACGTGATCCAAACCAGAAAAAGCCCAGGATCTGGCCAACAAGTATGCGAAAAGTGCGAAAGTCTGAGCCAGATGATTGCAAATTCCAGACCTAACACAAACCTAAACGGTGTTATCCCTTAATATATTGATCGGTGCCACGTTTAATTGACTGTTTCAGTCTGGTACCACATTACTACGAGATTCAAACCAGAAAAAGACCAGGATCTGGCCAACAAGTGTACGAAGAGTGCAAAAGTATGAGCCAGATGATTGCAAATACCAGGCCTAACACAAACCTAATCGGTGTGATCCTCTAAAATATTGATCGAATCCAGGTTTAGTTGACAGTTTCATTCTGGTACCACATTACTACGTGATCCAAACCAGAAAAAGCCCAGGATCTGGTCAACAAGTATGCGAAAAGTGTGAAAGTATGAGCCAGATGATTGCAAACACCAGACCTAACACAAACCTAGAGGGTGTTATCCTGTAAAATGTTGATCGAAACCAAGTTGAATTGACTGTTTCAGTCTGGTACCACATTACTACGTGATCCCAACCAGAAAAAAGCCCAGGATCTGGCCAACAAGTTTTCGAAAATTGCGAATGTATGAGCCAGACGATTGCGAATACCAGACCTAACAGAAACCTAAACGGTGTTATCCTCTAAAATATTGTTCGAGGCCACGTATAATTGACTGTCTCAGTATGGTAACGCATTACTACGAGATCCAAACCAGAAAAAGGCCAGGATTTGGCCAACAAGAGTTCGATGAACGCGAAAGTATGACTCAGATGATTGCAAACACCAGGCCTAACACAAACCTAACCGGTGTGATCCTCTAAAATATTGATCGAATCCACGTTTAGTTGACTGTTTCATTCTGGTACCATATTACTACGTGATCCAAACTAGAAAAAGCCCAGGATCTGGCCAACAAGTATGCGACAAATGCGAAAGTATGAGCCAGATGAGGGCAAATCCCAGACCTAAACATGAACTAGCCGGTGTTATACTTTAAAATGTTGATCCAGGTCAGGTTTAATTGACTGTTTAGTGTGGTACCACATTACTACACAATCCCAACCAGAAAAAGCCCAGGATCTGGCCAACAAGCATGCGAGAAATGCGAAAGTATGAGCAAGATGATTGCAAATACCAGGTCTAACACAAACCTAACTGGTGTGATCCTCTAAAATATTGATAGAATCCAAGTTTAGTTGACTCTTTCATTCTGGTTCCATATTCCTACGTGATCCAAACTAGAAAAAGCCCAGGATCTGGCCAACAAGTATGCGAAAAATGCGAAAGTATCAGGCAGATTTTTGCAAATATCAGACCTAACACAAACCTAAACGGTGTTATCCACTAAAATATTGATCGAGGCCACGTTTAATTGACTGTTTCAGTATGGTAACGCATTACTACGAGATCCAAACCAGAAAAAGACCAGGATCTGGCCAACAAGTGTGCGATGAATGCGAAAGTATGAGCCAGATGATTGCAAATACCAGGCCTAACACAAACCTAACCGGTGTGATCGTCTAAAATATTGATCGAATCCAGGTTTAATTGACAGTTTCATTCTGGTACCACATAACTACGTGATCCAAACCAGAAAAAGCCCAGGATCTGGCCAACAAGTATGCGAAAAGTGCGAAAGTCTGAGCCAGATGATTGCAAATTCCAGACCTAACACAAACCTAAACGGTGTTATCCCTTAATATATTGATCGAATCCAGGTTTAGTTGACTGTTTCAGTGTGGTATCACATGACTACCTGATCCAAACCAGAAAAGGGCCCGGATCCGGCCAACAAGTATGCGAAGAATGCGAAAGTATGTCCCAGATGAGTGCAAATCCGAGACCTAACACAAACCTAAACGGTGTTATCCACTAAAATATTGATCGAGGCCACGTTTAATTGACTGTTTCAGTATGGTAACGCATTACTACGAGATCCAAACCAGAAAAAGACCAGGATCTGGCCAACAAGTGTGCGATGAATGCGAAAGTATGAGCCAGATGATTGCAAATACCAGGCCTAACACAAACCTAACCGGTGTGATCGTCTAAAATATTGATCGAATCCAGGTTTAATTGACAGTTTCATTCTGGTACCACATAACTACGTGATCCAAACCAGAAAAAGCCCAGGATCTGGCCAACAAGTATGCGAAAAGTGCGAAAGTCTGAGCCAGATGATTGCAAATTCCAGACCTAACACAAACCTAAACGGTGTTATCCCTTAATATATTGATCGAATCCAGGTTTAGTTGACTGTTTCAGTGTGGTATCACATGACTACCTGATCCAAACCAGAAAAGGGCCCGGATCCGGCCAACAAGTATGCGAAGAATGCGAAAGTATGTCCCAGATGAGTGCAAATCCGAGACCTAACACAAACCTAAACGGTGTTATCCTGTAAAATATTGATCGAAACCAAGTTGAATTGACTGACTCAGCCTGGCACCACATTACTACGTGAACCAAACGAGAAATAGCGCAGGATCTGGCCAACAAGGGTGCGAAGAACGCGAAAGTATAAGCCAGGTGAGGGCAAGTCCCAGACCTAACACAAACCTAAACGGTGTTATCCTCTAAAATATTGATCGAAACCAAGTTGAATTGACTGTTTCAGTCTGATACCACATTACTACGTGATCGAAACCAGAAAGAAACTCAGGATCTGGCCAACAAGTATGCGAAGAATGGGAAAGTATGAGGCAGACGATCGCAAATACCAGGCCTAACACAAACCTAACCGGTGTGATCCTGTAAAATATTGATCGAATCCAGGTTTAGTTGACTGTCTCATTCGGGTACCATATTACTACGTGATCCAAACCAGAAAAAGCCCAGGATCTGGCCAACAACTATGAGAAAAATGCGTAAGTATGAGCCAGATGATTGCAAATACCAGACCTAACACAAAACTAAACGGTATTATCCTCCTAAATATTGATCGAAACCAAGTTGAATTGGCTGTTTCAGTCTGGTACCACATTACTACGTGAACAAAATCAGAAATAGCGCAGGATCTGGCCAACAACTGTGCGAAGAACGCGAAAGTATAAGCCAGGTGAGGGCAAATCCCTGACCTAACACAAACCTTAACGGTGTTATCCTCTAAAATATTGATCGAAACCAAGTTGAATTGACTGTTTCAGTGTGGAACCACATTACTACGTGATCCAAACCAGAAAAAAACACAGGATCTGGCCGACAAGTTTGCGGAAAATGCGAAGGTGTGAGCCAGGTGAGGGCAAAAGCCAGACCTAACACAGACCTAACCGGTGTTATCCTCTAAAATATTGATCGAAACCAAGTTGAATTGACTGTTTCAGTCTGGTGCCACATTACTACGTTATCGAAACCAGAAAAAAACACAGGATCTGGCCCACAAGTTTGCGGAAAATGCGAAGGTGTGAGCCAGGTGAGGGCAAATCCCAGACCTAACACAAACCTAAACGGTGTTATCCTCTTAAATATTGATCGAAAACAAGTTGAATTAGCTGTTTCAGACTGGTACCACATTACTACATGATCCAAACCAGAAAAAGCCAAGGATCTGGCCAACAAGCAAACGAAAATGCGAGAGTATGAGCAAGATGATTGCAAATACCAGGACTAACACAAACATAACTGGCGCGATCCACTAAAATACTGGTCGTATCCAGGTTTAATGGACTGCTCCAGTGTGGTACCACATTACTACGTGATCCAACCCAGAAAAAGCCCAGGATCTGGCCAACAAGTATGCGAAAATTGCGACAGTGTGTCCCAGATGAGTGCAAATCCGAGACCTAACACAAACCTAAACGGTGTTATCCTCTAAAGTATTGATCGAGGCCACGTTTAACTGACTGTTTCAGTGTGGTACCACATTACTACGAGATCAAAACCAGAAAAAGCCCAGGATCTGGCCAACAAGTATGCAAAAATGCGGAGGTATAAGCCAGATGATTGCAAATACCAGACTTTACACAAACCTAAACGGTGTTATCATCTAAAATATTGATAGAAACCAAGTTGAATTGACTGCTTCAGTCTGATGCCACATTACTACGTGATCCAAACCAGAAAGAAACTCAGGATCTGGCCAACAAGTATGCGAAGAATGGGAAAGTATGAGGCAGATGAGGATAAATACCAGAACTAACCTAGACCTAACCGGTGTTAGCCTCTAAAATATTCATCGATTCCAGGTTTAATTGAGTGTTTCAGTAAGGTACGACATGATTACGTGATCCAAACCAGAAAAAAACACAGGGTCTGGCAAGGAAGTGTACGGAAAGTGCGATAGTATGAGCCAGATGTGGGCAAATCCCAGACCTAAACGAGACCCAACCGGAGTTTTCCTTTAAAATATTGATCGAGGCCACGTTTAACTGACTGTTTCAGTGTCGTACCACATTACTACGAGATCCAAACCAGAAAAAGTCCCGAATCTGGCCAACAACTATGCTAAGAATGTGAAAGTATGAGTCAGACGATTGCAATTACCAGGCCTAACACAAACCTAACCGGTGTGATACTGTAAAATATAGATCGAATCCAGGTTTAGTTGACTGTTTCATTTTGGTACCATATTACTACGTGATCCAAACCAGAAAAAGCCCAGGATCTGGCCAACAACTATGAGAAAAATGCGTAAGTATGAGCCAGATGATTGCAAATACCAGACCTAACACAAACCTAAACGGTGTTATCCTCCTAAATATTGATCGAAACCAAGTTGAATTGGCTGTTCCAGACTGGTACCACATTACTACATGATCCAAACCAGAAAAAGCCAAGGATCTGGCCAACAAGCAAACGAAAATGCGAGTGTATGAGCCAGATGATTGCAAATACCAGACTTAACACAAACCTAAACGGTGTTATCCTCTAAAATATTGATCGAAACCAAGTTGAATTCACTGTTTCAGTCTGATGCCACATTACTACGTTATCGAAACCAGAAGAAAACCCAGGGTCTGGCAAAGAAGTGTACGAAAATTGCGAAAGTATGAGCCAGATGTGGGCAAATCCCAGACCTAAACGAGACCCAACCGGAGTTTTCCTTTAAAATATTGATCGAGGCCACGTTTATCTGACAGTTTCAGTGTGGTACCACATTACTACGAGATCCAAACCAGAAAAAGTCCAGAATCTGGCCAACAACTATGCGAAAAATGCGTAAGCATGAGCCAGATGATTGCAAGTACCAGACCTAACACAAACCTAAACGGTGTTATCCTCCTAAATATTGATCGAAACCAAGTTGAATTGACTGTTTCAGTCTGGTACCACATTACTGCGTTATCCAAACCAGAAGAAAACACAGGATCTGGCCAACAACTATACGATGAATACGAAAGTTTGTGGCAGATGATTGCAAATACTAGAGCTAACTCAGACATAACCGGTGTTATCCTCTAAAATATTCATCGAATTCAGGTTTAATTGACTGTTTCAGTTTGGTACCACATTACTACGTGATCCCAACCAGAAAAAAACACAGGATCTGTCCCACAAGTATGCGAAGAATGCGAAAGTATAAGCCAGATGATGGCAAATCCCAGACCTAAACGAGATCCAAACGGTGTTATACATTATAATATTGATCGGAACCAGGTTTAATGGACTGTTTGAGTGTGGTAGCACGTTACTCCGTGATTCAAGCCAGAAAAAGCCCAGGATCAGGCGAACAGGTATGCGAAGAATGTGAAAGTATGAGACAGATGAGGGGAAATCCCAGACCTGGACGCGACCCAACCGGTGTTATACTTTAAAATAATGATCGAATCCAGGTTTAATTGACTGTTTCAGTTTGGTACCACATTACTACGTGAACCAAACCAGAAATAGCGCAGGATCTGGCTAACAAGAGTGCGAAGAATGCGAAAGTATAAGCCAGGTGAGGGCAAATCCCAGACCTAACACAAACCTAAACGGTGTTATCCCCTAAAATATTGATCGAAACCAAGTTGAATTGACTGTTTCAGTCTGGTACCACATTACTGCGTTATCCCAACCAGAAAAAGCCCAGGATCTGGCCCACAAGTGCGCGAAATGTGCGAATGTATGAGCCAGGTGATTGCCAAACCCAGACCTAACACACACCTAGCCGGTGTTAACCTCTAAAATATTGTTCCGAACCAGGTTTAATGGACTGTTTCAGTGTGGTACCACACTACTGCGTGATCCAAACCAGAAAGAAACACAGGATCTGGCCAGCAGGTATGCGAAAAATGAGAAGGTATGATCCAGATGATTGCAAATACCAGTCCTAACGCAATCCTGTGCGGTGTTATCCTCTAAAATATTCATCGAAACCGAGTTGAATTGACTGTTTCAGTTTGATACCACATTACTACGTAATCCAAACCAGAAAAAAACACAGGATCTGACCCACAAGTGTGCGAAATGTGTGAAAAGTATGAGCCAGGTGAGTGCAAAACCCAGACCTAACAAACACCTAGCCGGTGTTAACCTCTAAAATATTGTTCCCAACAAGGTTTAATGAACTGTTTCAGTGTGGTACCACATTACTTCGTGATTCAAGCCAGAAAAAGCCCAGGATCAGGCCAACACGTATGCGAAGAATGCGAAAGTATGAGACAGATGAGGGCAAATCCCAGAACTAAACGCGGCCCAACCGGTGTTATCCACTAAAATATTGATCGGTGCCAGTTTTAATGGACTGTTTCAGTGTGGTACCACATTACTGCGTGATTCAAGCCAGAAAAAGCCCAGGATCAGGCCAACACGTATGCGAAGAATGCGAAAGTATGAGACAGATGAGGGCAAATCCCAGAACTAAACGCGGCCCAACCGGTGTTATCCACTAAAATATTGATCGGTGCCAGTTTTAATGGACTGTTTCAGTGTGGTACCACATTACTGCGTGATTCAAGCCAGAAAAATCCCAGGATCTGGCCAACAGGTATGCGAAAAATGCGAAAGAATGAGCCAGATGAGGGCAAATCCCAGAACTAAACGCGGCCCAACCGGTGTTATCCACTAAAATATTGATCGGTGCCAGTTTTAATGGACTGTTTCAGTGTGGTACCACATTACTGCGTGATACAAACCAGAAAAATCCCAGGATCTGGCCAACAAGTATGCGAAAGGTGCGAAAGTATGAGCCAGATGATTGCAAATCCCAGACCTAAACGAGACCCAACCGGAGTTATCCTTTAAAATATTGATCGTGGCTACGTTTAATTGACTGTTTTAGTATGGTAACGCATTACTGCGAGATCCAAACCAGAAAAAGTCCAGGATTTGGCCAACAAGAGTGCGATGAACGCGAAAGTGTGACTCAGATGATTGCAAATACCAGGACTAACACAAACCTAATCGGTGTGGTCCTCTAAAATATTGATCGAATCCAGGTTTAATTGACAGTTTCATTCTGGTACCTCATTACAACGTGATCCAAACCAGAAAAAACCCAGGATCTGGCCAACAAGTATGCGAAAAATGCGAAAGAATGAGCCAGATGATTGCAAATACCAGGCCTAACACAAAGCTAACTGGTGCGATCCTCTAAAATATTGATCGAATCCAGGTTTAGTTGACTGTTTCATTCTGGTACCATATTCCTACGTGATCCAAACTAGAAAAAGCCCAGGATCTGGCCAACAAGTATGCGAAAAATGCGAATGTATGAGCCAGATGATTGCAAATACCAGACCTAACACAAACCTAAACGGTGTTATCCTCTAATATAGTGATCGAAACCAAGATGAATTGGCTCTGTCAGTCTGGTACCACACTACTACGTGATCGAAACCAGAAAAAGCCCAGGATCTGGCCAACAAGTGTGCGAAGAATGCGAAAGTATAAGCCAGATGAGGGCAAATCCCAGACCTAAACGAGACCCAACCGGAGTTATCCTTTAAAATATTGATCGAGGCTACGTTTAATTGACTGTTTTAGTATGGTAACGCATTACTACGAGACCCAAACCAGAAAAAGTCCAGGATTTGGCCAACAAGTGTGCGATGAACGCGAAAGTATGACTCTGATGATTGCAAACACCATGCCTAGCACAAACCTAAACGGTGTTATTCTCTTAAATATTGATCGAAACCAAGTTGAATTGGCTGTTTTAGTCTGGTACCACACTACTACGTGATCCAAACCAGAAAAAGCCCAGGATCTGGCCAACAAGTGTGCGAAGAATGCTAAAGTATAAGCCAGATGAGGGCAAATCCCAGACCTAAACGAGACCCAACCGGAGTTATCCTTTAAAATATTGATCGGGGCCACGTTTAATTGACTGTTTCAGTATGCTACCACATTACTGCGACATCCAAACCAGAAAAAGACCAGGATCTGGCCAACAAGTGTGCGATGAATGCGAAAGTATGAGCCAGATGATTGCAAACACCAGGCCTATCACAAACCTAACCGGTGTGATCGTCTAAAATATTGGTCGAATCCAGGTTTAATTGACAGTTTCATTCTGGTACCACATAACTACGTGATCCAAACCAGAAAGAGCCCAGGATCTGGCCAACAAGTATGCGAAATGTGCGAAAGTATGAGCCAGATGATTGCAAACACCAGACCTAACACAAACCTAAACGGTGTTATCCTCTCAAATATTGATCGAAACCAAGTTGAATTGGCTGTGTCAGTCTGGTACCACACTACTACGTGATCGAAACCAGAAAAAGCACAGGATCTGGCCAACAAGTGTGCGAAGAATGCGAAAGTATAAGCCAGATGAAGGCAAATCCCAGACCTAAACGAGTCCCAACCGGAGTTATCCTTTAAAATATTGATCGAGGCTACGGTAAATTGACTGTTTCAGTATGGTGACGCATTACTACGAGATCCAAACCAGAAAAAGTCCAGGATTTGGCCAACAAGTGTGCGATGAACGCGAAAGTATGCCTCTGATGATTGCAAACACCAGGCCTAACACAAACCTAAACGGTGTTATCCTCTTAAATATTGATCGAAACCAAGTTGAATTGGCTGTTTCGGTCTGGTACCACACTACTACGTGAGCCAAACCAGAAAAAGCCCAGGATCTGGCCAACAAGTGTGCGAAGAATGCGAAAGTATGAGCCAGATGATTGCAAACACCAGGCCTAACACAAACCTAACCGGTGTGATCGTCTACAATATTGATCGAATCCAGGTTCAATTGACAGTTTCATTCTGGTACCACATCACTACGTGATACAAACCAGAAAAATCCCAGGATCTGGCCAACAAGTATGCGAAAAATGCGAAAGTATGAGCCAGATGATTGCAAATACCAGACCTAACACAAACCTAACTGGTGTTATCCTCTAAAATATTGATCGAAACCAAGTTGAATTGACTGTTTCAGCCTGGTACCACATTACTACGTGATCCCAACCAGAAAAAAACACGGGATCTGGCCAACAAGTATGCGAAAAATGCGAGAGTATGAGCCAGATGATTGCAAATACCAGGCCTAACACAAACCTAATCGGTGTGATCGTCTAAAATATTGATCGAATCCAGGTTTAACTGACAGTTTCATTGTGGTACCACATTACTACGTGATACAAACCAGAAAAATCCCAGGATCTGGCCAACAAGTATGCGAAAAATGCGAAAGTATGAGCCAGATGATTGCAAATACCAGACCTAACACAAACCTAACTGGTGTTATCCTCTAAAATATTGATCGAAACCAAGTTGAATTGACTGTTTCAGCCTGGTACCACATTACTACGTGATCCCAACCAGAAAAAAACACGGGATCTGGCCAACAAGTATGCGAAAAATGCGAGAGTATGAGCCAGATGATTGCAAACACCAGGCCTAACACAAACCTAATCGGTGTGATCCTCTAAAATATTGATCGATACCAAGTTGAATTGGCTGTTCCAGTCTGGTACCACACTACTACGTGATGCAAACCAGAAAAAGCCCAGGATCTGGCCAACAAGTGTGCGAAGAATGCGAAAGTATAAGCCAGATGAGGGCAAATCCCAGACCTAAACGAGACCCAACCGGAGTTATCCTTTAAAATATTGAACGAGGCCACGTTTAATTGACTGTTTCAGTATGGTAGCGCATTTCTACGAGATCCAAACCAGAAAATGCCCAGTATCTGGCCGACAATTATGCGAAAAATGCGAAAGTATCAGGCAGATGTTTGCAAATACCAGACCGAGCACAAACCTAAAGGGTGTTATCCTCTTAAATATTGATCGAAACCAAGTTGAATTGACTGTTTCAGTCTGGTACCACATTACTACGTGATCCAAACCAGAAACAGCCCAGTATCTGGCCGACAAGTATGCGAAAAATGCGAAAGTATCAGGCAGATGTTTGCAAATACCAGACCTAACACAAACCTAAACGGTGTTATCCACTAAAATATTGTTCGAGGCCACGTATAATTGACTGTTTCAGTATGGTAACGCATTACTACGAGATCCAAACCAGAAAAAGACCAGGATCTGGCCAACAAGTATGCGAAAAGTGCGAAAGTCTGAGCCAGATGATTGCAAATTCCAGACCTAACACAAACCTAAACGGTGTTATCCCTTAATATATTGATCGGTGCCACGTTTAATTGACTGTTTCAGTCTGGTACCACATTACTACGAGATTCAAACCAGAAAAAGACCAGGATCTGGCCAACAAGTGTACGAAGAGTGCAAAAGTATGAGCCAGATGATTGCAAATACCAGGCCTAACACAAACCTAATCGGTGTGATCCTCTAAAATATTGATCGAATCCAGGTTTAGTTGACAGTTTCATTCTGGTACCACATTACTACGTGATCCAAACCAGAAAAAGCCCAGGATCTGGTCAACAAGTATGCGAAAAGTGTGAAAGTATGAGCCAGATGATTGCAAACACCAGACCTAACACAAACCTAAAGGGTGTTATCCTGTAAAATGTTGATCGAAACCAAGTTGAATTGACTGTTTCAGTCTGGTACCACATTACTACGTGATCCCAACCAGAAAAAAGCCCAGGATCTGGCCAACAAGTTTTCGAAAATTGCGAATGTATGAGCCAGACGATTGCGAATACCAGACCTAACAGAAACCTAAACGGTGTTATCCTCTAAAATATTGTTCGAGGCCACGTATAATTGACTGTCTCAGTATGGTAACGCATTACTACGAGATCCAAACCAGAAAAAGGCCAGGATTTGGCCAACAAGAGTTCGATGAACGCGAAAGTATGACTCAGATGATTGCAAACACCAGGCCTAACACAAACCTAACCGGTGTGATCCTCTAAAATATTGATCGAATCCACGTTTAGTTGACTGTTTCATTCTGGTACCATATTACTACGTGATCCAAACTAGAAAAAGCCCAGGATCTGGCCAACAAGTATGCGACAAATGCGAAAGTATGAGCCAGATGAGGGCAAATCCCAGACCTAAACATGAACTAGCCGGTGTTATACTTTAAAATGTTGATCCAGGTCAGGTTTAATTGACTGTTTAGTGTGGTACCACATTACTACACAATCCCAACCAGAAAAAGCCCAGGATCTGGCCAACAAGCATGCGAGAAATGCGAAAGTATGAGCAAGATGATTGCAAATACCAGGTCTAACACAAACCTAACTGGTGTGATCCTCTAAAATATTGATCGAATCCAAGTTTAGTTGACTCTTTCATTCTGGTTCCATATTCCTACGTGATCCAAACTAGAAAAAGCCCAGGATCTGGCCAACAAGTATGCGAAAAATGCGAAAGTATCAGGCAGATGTTTGCAAATATCAGACCTAACACAAACCTAAACGGTGTTATCCACTAAAATATTGATCGAGGCCACGTTTAATTGACTGTTTCAGTATGGTAACGCATTACTACGAGATCCAAACCAGAAAAAGACCAGGATCTGGCCAACAAGTGTGCGATGAATGCGAAAGTATGAGCCAGATGATTGCAAATACCAGGCCTAACACAAACCTAACCGGTGTGATCGTCTAAAATATTGATCGAATCCAGGTTTAATTGACAGTTTCATTCTGGTACCACATAACTACGTGATCCAAACCAGAAAAAGCCCAGGATCTGGCCAACAAGTATGCGAAAAGTGCGAAAGTCTGAGCCAGATGATTGCAAATTCCAGACCTAACACAAACCTAAACGGTGTTATCCCTTAATATATTGATCGGTGCCACGTTTAATTGACTGTTTCAGTCTGGTACCACATTACTACGAGATTCAAACCAGAAAAAGACCAGGATCTGGCCAACAAGTGTACGAAGAGTGCAAAAGTATGAGCCAGATGATTGCAAATACCAGGCCTAACACAAACCTAATCGGTGTGATCCTCTAAAATATTGATCGAATCCAGGTTTAGTTGACAGTTTCATTCTGGTACCACATTACTACGTGATCCAAACCAGAAAAAGCCCAGGATCTGGTCAACAAGTATGCGAAAAGTGTGAAAGTATGAGCCAGATGATTGCAAACACCAGACCTAACACAAACCTAAAGGGTGTTATCCTGTAAAATGTTGAACGAAACCAAGTTGAATTGACTGTTTCAGTCTGGTACCACATTACTACGTGATCCCAACCAGAAAAAAACACAGGATCTGTCCAACAAGTATGCGAAGAGTGCGAAAGTATGAGCCAGATGATTGTAAATACCAGACCGAGCACAAACCTAAACGGTGTTATCCTCTTAAATATTGATCGAAACCAAGTTGAATTGGCTGTTTCAGTCTGGTACCACATTACTACGTGATCCAAACCAGAAAAAGCGCAGGATCTGGCCAACAAGTATGCGAAAAGTGCGAAAGTATGAGCCAGATGATTGCAAACACCAGACCTAACACAAACCTAAAGGGTGTTATCCTGTAAAATATTGGTCGAAACCAAGTTGAATTGACTGTTTCAGTCTGGTACCACATTACTACGTGATCCAAACCAGTTAAAGCCCAGGATCTCGCCAACAAGCATGCGAGATATGCGAAAGTATGAGCAAGATGATTGCAAATACCAGGTCTAACACAAACCTAATCGGTGTGATCCTCTAGAATATTGATCGAATCCAGGTTTAATTGACAGTTTCATTCTGGTACCACATTACTGCGTGATAGAAGCCAGAAAAATCCCAGGATCTGGCCAACAAGTATGCGAAATGTTCGAAAGTATGAGCCAGATGATTGCAAATACCAGGCCTAACACAAACCTAATCGGTGTGATCGTCTAAAATATTGATGGAATCCAGGTTTAATTGACAGTTTCATTCTGTTACCACATAACTACGTGATCCAAACCAGAAAGAGCCCAGGATCTGGCCAACAAGTATGCGAAGAGTGCGAAAGAATGAGCCAGATGATTGCAAACACCAGGACTAACACAAACCTAATCGGTGTGATCGTCTAAAATATTGATCGAATCCAGGTTCAATTGACAGTTTCATTCTGTTACCACATAACTACGTGATCCAAACCAGAAAGAGCCCAGGATCTGGCCAACAAGTATGCGAAAAGTGCGAAAGTATGAGCCAGATGATTGCAAATTCCAGACCTAACACAAACCTAAACGGTGTTATCCCTTAAAATATTGATCGGGGCCAAGTTGAATTGACTGTTTCAGTATGCTACCACATTACTGCGAGATCCAAACCAGAAAAAGACCAGGATCTGGCCAACAAGTGTGCGATGAATGCGAAAGTATGAGCCTGATGATTGTAACTACCAGGCCTAACACAAACCTATCCGGTGTGATCCCCTAAAATCTTGATCGAATCCAGGTTTAGTTGACTGTTTCATTCTGGTACCATATTACTACGCGATCCAAACCAGAAAAAGCCCAGGATCTGGCCAACAAGCATGCGAGAAATGCGAAAGTATGAGCCACGTGATAGCAAATACAAGACCTAGCACAAACCTGAACGGTGCTATCCTCTAAAATATTGATCGAAACCGTGTTGAATTGACTGTTTCAGTGTGGTACCACATTACTACGAGATCCAAACCAGAAAAAGTCCAGGATCTGGCCAACAAGTATGCGAAGAGTGCGAAAGTATGAGCCAGATGATTGCAAATACCAGGCCTAACACAAACTTAATCGGTGTGATGCTCTAAAATATTCATCGAATCCAGGTTTAATTGACAGTTTCATTCTGGTGCCACATTAGTACGTGATACAAACCGGAAAAATCCCAGGATCTGGCAAACAAGTATGCGAAAAATGCGAAAGTATGAGCCAGATGATTGCAAATACCAGGCCTAACGCAAACCTAACTGGTGTGATCCTCTAAAATATTGATCGAATCCAGGTTTAGTTGACTGTTTCATTCTAATACCATATTCCTACGTGATCCAAACTAGAAAAAGCCCAGGATCTGGCCAACAACTATGCGAAAAATGCGAATGTATGAGCCAGATGATTGCAAATACCAGACCTAACAAAAACCTAAACGGTGTTATGCTCTAAAATATTGATCGAAACCAAGTTGAATTGGCTGTTACAGACTGGTACCACACTACTACGTGATCCAAACCAGAAAGAGCCCAGGATCTGGCCAACAAGTATGCGAAATGTGCGAAAGTATGAGCCAGATGATTGCAAATACCAGACCTAGCACAAACCTAACCGGTGTGATCCTCTTAAATATCGAATCCAGGTTTAGTTGACTGTTTCATTCTGGTGCCATATTACTACGTGATCCAAACTAGAAAAAGCCAAGGATCTGGCCAACAAGTATGCGAAAAATGCAAAAGTATGAGACAGATGGGGGCAAATCCCAGACCTAAACGTGAACATACCGGTGTTCTACTTTAAAATATTGATCCAGGTCAGGTTTAATTGACTGTTTAGTGTGGTACCACATTACTACACAATCCCAACCGGAAAAAGCCCAGAATCTGGCCAACAAGCATGCGAGAAATGCGAAAGTATGAGCAAGATGATTGCAAATATCAGGCCTAACACAAACCTAATCGGTGTGATCCTCTAAAATATTGATCGAATCCAGGTTTAATTGACTGTTTAGTGTGGTACCACATTTCTACGTGATCCAAACCAGAAAAAGCCAGGATCTGGCCAACAAGTATGCGAAAAGTGCGAAAGTATGAGCCAGATGATTGCAAATACCAGGCCTAACACAAACCTAATCGGTGTGATCGTCTAAAATATTGATAGAATCCAGGTTTAATTGAGTTTCATTCTGTTACCACATAACTACGTGATCCAAACCAGAAAGAGCCCAGGATCTGGCCAACAAGTATGCGAAAAGTGCGAAAGTATGAGCCAGATGATTGCAAATTCCAGACCTAACACAAACCTAGACGGTGTTATCCCTTAAAATATTGATCGGGGCCACGTTTAATTGACTGTTTCAGTATGCTACCACATTACTACGAGATCCAAACCAGAAAAAGACCAGGATCTGGCCAACAAGTATGCGAAAAGTGCGAAAGTATGAGCCAGATGATTGCAAATTCCAGACCTAACACAAACCTAAACGGTGTTATCCCTTAAAATATTGATCGGGGCCACGTTGAATTGACTGTTTCAGTATGCTACCACATTACTACGAGATCCAAACCAGAAAAAGTCCAGAATCTGGCCAACAACTATGCGAAGAATGTGAAAGTATGAGTCAGACGATTGCAAATACCAGGCCTAACACAAACCTAACCGGTGTGATCCTGTAAAATATTGATCGAATCCAGGTTTAGTTGACTGTTTCATTCTGGTACCATATTACTACGTGATCCAAACCAGAAAAAGCCCAGGATCTGGCCAACAAGTATGCGAAGAACGCGAAAGTATCAGCCAGATGAGTGTAAATACCAGACCTAAACGGGACCCAACCGGAGTTATCCCTTTAAATGTAGATTGATGCCACGTTTAATTGACTGTTACAGTGTGGTACCACATTACTACGTGACCCAAACCAGGAAAAGTCCAGGATCTGGCCAACGAGCATGCGAAGAACGCGAAAGTATCAGCCAGATGAGTGTAAATACCAGACCTAAACGGGACCCAACCGGAGTTATCCCTTTAAATGTAGATTGATGCCACGTTTAATTGACTGTTACAGTGTGGTACCACATTACTACGTGACCCAAACCAGGAAAAGTCCAGGATCTGGCCAACGAGCATGCGAAAAATGCGACAGTATGAGCCAGATGATTGCAAATACCACACCTAACACAAACCTAAACGGTGTTATCCTCTAAAGTATTGATCGAAACCAAGTTGAATTGACTGTTTCAGTCTGATACCACATTACTACGTGATCCAAACCAGAAACAAACTCAGGATCTGGCCAACAAGTATGCGAAGAATGCGAAACTATGGGGCAGATGAGGATAAATACCAGACCTAACCCAGACCTAACCGGTGTTATACTCGAAAATATTGATCGGAATCAGGTTTAATGGACTGTTCCAGTGTGGTACCACATTACTACGTGATCCAAGCCAGAAAAATATCTGGGATCTGGCCAACAAGTATGCGAAGAATGCGAAAGTACGACCCAGATGATTGCAAATACCAGACCTAACTCAGACCTAACCGGTGTTATCCTCTATAATATTCATCGATTCCAGGTTTATTTGACTGTTTCAGTATGGTACGACATGATTATGTGATCCAAACCAGAAGAAAACCCAGGGTCTGGCAAAGAAGTGTACGAAAAGTGCGACAGTATGTCCCAGATGAGTGCAAATCCGAGACCTAACACAAACCTAAACGGTGTTATCCTCTAAAATATAGATCGAAACCAAGTTGAATTGTCTGTGTCAGTCTGGTACCACATTACTACGTAATCCAAACCTGAAAAAAACACAGGATCTGGCCAACAAGTATGCGAAGAATTGCGAAAGTATCAGCCAGATGTGGGCAAATCCCAGACCTAAACGGGACCCAACCGGGGTTTTCCTTTAAAATATTGATCGAGGCCACGTTTAACTGACTGTTTCAGTGTGGTACCACATTACTACGTGACCCAAACCAGAAAAAGCCTAGGATCTGGCCAACAAGTATGCGAAAAATGCGGAGGTATAAGCCAGATGATTGCAAATACCAGGCCTAACACAAACCTAACCGGTGTGATCCTCTATAATATTCATCGAATCCAGGTTTAATTGACTGTTTCAGTGTGGTATCACATGACTACCTGATCCAAACCAGAAAAAGCCCAGGATCTCGCCAACAAGTATGCGAAAAATGCGGAGGTATAAGCCAGATGATTGCAAATACCAGACTTAACACAAACCTAAACGGTGTTATCTTCTAAAATATGGATCGAAACCAAGTTGAATTGACTGTTTCAGTCTGATACCACATTACTACGTGACTCAAACCAGAAAAAGCCCAGGATCTGGCCAACAAGCAAGCGAAGAACGCGAAAGTATCAGCCAGATGAGAGTAAATACCAGACCTAAACGGGACCCAACAGGAGTTATCCTTTTAAATGTTGATCGATGCCACGTTTAATTGACTGTTCCCGTGTGGTACCACATTACTACGTGACCCAAACCAGAAAAAGCCCAGGATCTGGCCAACAACTATGCGAAGAATGTGAAAGTATGAGTCAGACGATTGTAAATACCAGGCCTAACACAAACCTAACCGGTGTGATCCTGTAAAATATTGATTGAATCCAGGTTTAGTTGACTGTTTCATTCTGGTACCATATTACTACGTGATCCAAACCAGAAAAAGCGCAGGATCTGGCCAACAACTATGAGAAAAATGCGTAAGTATGAGCCAGATGATTGCAAATACCAGACCTAACACAAACCTAAACGGTGTTATCCTCCTAAATATTGATCGAATTCAGGTTTAATTGACTGCTTCAGTATGGTACCACACGACTACGTGATCCAAACCAGAAACAAACCCAGGATCTGGCAAGGAAGTGTGCGAAAATTGCGAAAGTATAAGCCAGGTGAGGGCAAATCCCAGACCTAACACAAACCTAAACGGTGTTATCCTCTAAAATATTGATCGGAACCAAGTTGAATTGACTGTTTCAGTCTGGTACCACATTACTGCGTTATCCAAACCAGAAGAAAACGCAGGATCTGGCCAACAACTATACGAAGAATGCGAAAGTTTGTGCCAGATGATTGCAAATACTAGAGCTAACTCAGACATAACTGGTGTTATCCTCTAAAATATTCATCGAATTCAGGTTTAATTGACTGTTTCAGTATGGTACCACACGACTACGTGATCCAAACCTGAAACAAACCCAGGATCTGGCAAGGAAGTATGCGAAAAATGCGAAAGTATGACCCAGATGAGGGCAAATCCCAGACTTTGCCCAGACCTGACCGGTGTTATCCTCTGAAATATTAATCGAGCCAAGGTTTAACTGACTGTTCCAGTGTGGTACCACATGACTACCTGATCCAAACCAGAAAAAGGCCAGGATCTGGCCAACAAGAATGCGTGCAATGCGAAAGTATGAGCTAGATGATTGCAAATACCAGACTTAACACAAACATAGACGGTGTTATCCTCTAAAATATTGATCGAATCCAGGTTTAATTGACTGTTTCGGTGTGGTACCACATGACTACCCGCTCCAAACCAGAAAAAAACCCAGGATCTGGCAAAGAAGTGTGCGAAAAGTGCGCAAGTGTGAGCCAGATGAGGGCAAATCCCAGACCTAAACGAGACCCACCCGGAGTTATCCTCTAAAATATTGGTCGAATCCAGGTTTAACTCACTGTTTCAGAGTGGTACCACATTACTACATAATCCCAACCAGAAAAAGCCCAGGATCTGGCCAACAGGTATGCGAAAAATGCGAAGGTATGATCCAGATGATTGCAAATACCAGACCTAACCCAGACCTAACCGGTGTTATTCTCTAAAATATTGATCGGAGCCAGGTTTAGTGGACTGTTTCAGTGTGGGACAACATTACTGCGTAATTCAAGCCAGAAAAAGCCCACGATCTGGCCAACGGGTATGCGAAGAATGCGAAAGTATAAGCCAGATGAGGGTAAATACCAGACCTCATCCAGACCTAAGCGGTGATATCCTCTAAAATATTGATCGGAACCAGGTTTAATGGACTGTTTCAGTGTGGTACCACATTACTGCGTGATTCAAGCCTGGAAAAGCCCAGGATCACGCCTACAGGTATGCCAAGTATGCGAAAGTATGAGACAGATGAGGGCAAATCCCAGACCTAAACGTGACCCAACTGGATTTATACTTTAAAATATTGATCGAGGCCAGTTTTAATTGACTGTTTCATTGTGGTACCACATTAATACGTGTCCCAAACCTGAGAAAGGCCAGGATCTTGCCGACCAGTATGCGAGAAATACGAAAGTATGAGCCAGGTGAAGGCAAAACCCAGACCTAACACACACCTAGCCGGTGTAATCCTCGAAAATATTGATCCGTACCAGCGTTAGTGGACTGTTTCAGTGTGGTGCCTCATTACTGCGTGATTCCAACCAGAAAAAGCCCTGGATCAGTACAACAGGTATGCCAAGAATGCGAAAGTATAAGCCAGACGAGGACAAATCCCAGACCTAACCCAGACCCAACCGGAGTTATCCTTTAAAATATTGATCGAGGCCACGTTTAATTGACTGTTCCAGTGCAGTACCACATTACTACGAGATCCAAACCAGAAAAAGTCCAGGATCTGGCCAGCAAGTGAGCGAAGAATGCGAAAGTATGAGCCAGATGATTGCAAATATCAGACCTAATACAAACCTAAACGGTGTTATCCTCCATAATATTGATCGAAACCAAGTTGAATTGTCTGTTTCAGTTTGGTACCACATTGCTACGTGATCCAAACCAGAAAAAAACACAGGATCTGGCCAACAAGTATGCGCAGAATGCGATAGTATAAGCCAGATGAGGGTACATACCAGACCTAGCCCAGACCTAACCGGTGTTATCCCCTAAAATATTGATCGGAGCCAGTTTTAATGGACTGTTTCAGTGTCGTACCACATTACTGCGTGATTCAACCCAGAAAAAGCCCAGGATCAGGCCAACAGGTATGCGAAGAATGCGAAAGTATGAGACAGACGAGGACAAATCCCAGACCTAACCCAGACCTAACTTGCGTTATCCTCTAAAATATTTATCGAGACCATGTTTAATTGACTGTTTCAGTGCGGTTCCACATTACTACGTGATCGAAACCAGAAAAAAACCAGGATCAGTTCAACAAGTATGTGAAGAGTGCGAAAGTATGAGTCTGATGAGGGAAAATCCCTGGCCTAACCTAGACATAACATGCGTTATCCTCTAAAATATTGATCGAAACCAGGTTTAATCGACTGTTTCAGTGTGGTACCACATTACTACGTGATCCAAAACAGAAAAAACCTAGTATCTGTTCAACAAGTATGTGAAAAACGCGAAAGTATGAGCCTGATGAGGGCAAATCCTAGACCTAACCTAGACCTAACATGTGTTATCCTCAAAAATATTGACGGAAACCACGTTTAAATGACAGTTTCAGTGTGGTACAACATTACAACGTGATCGAATCCAGAAAAGGCCCAGGATCTAGCAAACAAGTATGAGAAATATGCGAAAGTATGAGCCTGATGAGGGCAAATCCTAGACCTAACCCAGACCTAACATGCGTTATACTCTAAAATATTGATCGAAACCACGTTTAATGGACTGTTTCAGTGTGGTACCACATTACTACGTGATCCAAACCAGAAAAAACCCAGGATCTGTTCAAGAAGTATGTGAAGAATGCGAAAGTACGAGTCTGATGAGGGAAAATTCCTGGCCTAACCTAGTCCTAAAGTTCGTTATCCTCTAAAATATTGATCGTAACCAGGATTAATTGACTGTTTCAGTGTGGTACCACATCACTACGTGATCCAATCCAGAAAAAGCCCAGGATCTAGCCAACAAGAATGAGAAATATGCGAAGGTATGAGCCTGATGAGGGCAAATCCCAGACCTATCCCAGACATAACTTGCGTTATCCTATAAAATATTTTTCAAGACCATGTTTAATTGACTGTTTCAGTGTGGTACCACATTACTACGTGATCCAAACCAGAAAAAACCCAGGATCTGTTCAAGAAGTATGTGAAGAGTGCGAAAGTATGAGTCTGATGAGGGAAAATTCCAGGCCTAACCTAGTCCTAACGTGCGTTATCCTCTAAAATATTGATCTTAACCAGGATTAATTGACTGTTTCAGTGTGGTACCACATTACTACGTGATCGAAACCAGAAAAAGCCCAGGATCTCGTCAACAAGTATGTGAAGAATGCGAAAGTATGAGTCTGATGAGGGAAAATCCCTGGATTAACGTAGACATAACATGCGTTATCCACTAAAATATTAATCGAAACAAGGTTTAATTGACTGTTTCAGTGTGGTACCACATTACTACATGAAAGAAAACAGAAAAAACCCAGGATCTGTTCAACAAGTATGTGAAGAATGCGAAAGTATGAGTCTGATGAGAGAAAATCCCAGGCCTAACCTAGACCTAACATGCGTTATCCACTAAAATATTAATCGATACCAGGTTTAATTGACTGTTTCAGTGTGGTACCACATTACTACGTGATCCAAACCAGAAAAAACCTAGTATCTGTTCAACAAGTATGAGAAAATCGCGAAAGTATGAGCCTGATGAGGGCAAATCCCAGACCTATCTCAGACATAACCTGCGTTATCCTATAAAATATTGATCGAATCCTGTTTTATTGGCCAGTTTTAGTGTGGTACCACTTTACTACGTGATCCAATGTAGAAAAAACCCTCGATCAGGTCAACATGTATGTTAAAACTGCGAAAGTATGACCCTGATGAGGGCAAATCCCAGACCTAACCTAGACCTAACGTGTGTTATCCTCTAAAATAATAATCGAACTCAGGTTTAATGGTCTGTTTCAGTGTGGTCCCACATTACTACGTGATCTAAACACGAATAAACCCAGGATCTGTTCAAGAATTATGTGAAGAATGCGAAAGTATGAGACTGATGATGGCAAATCCTAGACCTAAACTAGACCTAACATGTGTTATCCTGTAAAATATTGACGGAAACCACGTTTAAATGACAGTTTCAGTGTAGTACAACATTACAACGTGATCCAAACCAGTGGAAGCCTAGGATCTGGCCTACAAGTATGAGAAATATGAGAAAGTATGAGCCTGATGAGGGCAAATCCTAGACCTAACCCACACCTAACACGCGTTATCCTCTAAAATATTTATCAAGACCAGGTTTAATTGACTGTTTCAGTGTAGTACCACATTACTACGTGATCCAAACCAGAAAAAATCCCAGGATCTGTTCAACAAGTATGTGAAAAATGCGAAAATATGACCCTGATGAGGGCAAATCCCTGACCTATCCCAGACCTAACTTGCGTTATCCTCTAAAATATTTATCAAGACCATGTTTAATTGACTGTTTCAGTGTTGTTCCACATTACTACGTGATCCAAACCAGAAAAAACCCAGGATCTGTTCAACAAGTATGTGAAAAACGCGAAAGTATGAGCCTGATGAGGGCAAATCCCAGGCCTAAGCTAGACCTAACATGCGTTATCCTCTAAAATATTGATCGAAGCCACGTTTAATTGACAGTTTCAGTGTGGTACCACATTACTACGTGATCCAATCCAGAAAAAGCCCAGGATCTAGCCAACAAGAATGAGAAATATGCGAATGTATGAGCCTGATGAGGGCAAATCCCAGACCTATTCCAGACATAACTTGCGTTATCCTATAAAATATTTATCAAGACCATGTTTAATTGACTGTTTCAGTGTGGTACCACATTACTACATGATCCAGGCCAGAAAAAACCCAGGATCTGTTCAAGAAGTATGTGAAGAATGCGAAAGTACGAGTCTGATGAGGGAAAATCCCAGACCTAATCCAGACCTAACATGCGTGATCCTCTAAAATATTGATCGAGTCCAGGTTTAGTCGACTGCTACAGTGTGGTACCGCATTACTACGTGATTTAACCAGTGGAAGCCCAGGATCTGGCCAACAAGTATGAGAAATATGCGAAAGTATGTGGCTCATAAGGGCAAGTCACAAACCTAACCCAGTCCTGACATGCGTTATCCTCTAAAATATTTATCGAGACCAGGTTGAATTGACTGTTTCAGTGTGGTACCACATTACTACGTGATCCAAACCAGTGAAAGCCCAGGATCTGGCCAACAAGTATCAGAAATATGCGAAAGTATGAGCCTGATGAGAGCAAATCCTGGATCTAACATAGACCTAACATGCGTTATCCTCTAAAATATTGATCGAAACCAGGTTTAGTCGACGGTTTCAGTGTGGTACCACATTACTACGTGATCCAAACCAGAAAAAGACCAGAATCTGGCCATCAAGTATCAGAAATATGCGAAAGTATGAGCCCCATGAGGGCAAGTCACAAACCTAACCCAGTCCTGACATGCGTTATCCTCTAAAATATTTATCGAGACCAGGTTGAATTGACTGTTTCAGTGTGGTAACACATTACCACGTGATCCAAACCAGAAAAAGCAAAGGATCTGGCTAGCAAGTAAGAGATATATGCCAAATTATTAGCCACATGAGGGCAAATCACAGACCTAACCCAGACCTAACATGCGTTATCCTCTAAAATATTGATCGACACCAGGTTTAGTCGACTGTTTCAGTGTGGTACCACATTACTACGTGATCCAAACCAGAAAAAGACCAGAATCTGGCCATCAAGTATCAGAAATATGCGAAAGTATGAGCCTGATGAGAGCAAATCCCGGATCTAACATAGACCTAACATGCGTTATCCTCTAAAATATTGATCGAAACCAGGTTTAATAATCTGTTTCAGTGTGGTACCTCATCACTACGTGATCGAAACCAAAAAAGGCCCAGAATCTGGCCATCAAGTATGAGAAATATGCGAAAGTATGAGTCTGATGAGGGCAAATCCAAGGCCTAACCTAGACCTAATATGCGTTATCCTCTAAAATATTGATCGAAACCAGGTTTAATGGTCTGTTTCAGTGTGGTAACACATTACCACGTGATCCAAACCAGAAAAAGCAAAGGATCTGGCTAGCAAGTAAGAGAAATATGCCAAAGTATTAGCCACATGAGGGCAAATCACAGACCTAACCCAGACCTAACATGCGTTATCCTCTAAAATATTGATCGACACCCGGTTTAGTCGACTGTTTCAGTGTGGTACCACATTACTACGTGATTCAAACCAGAAAAAGACCAGAATCTGTTCAGCAAGTATGTGAAAAATGCGAAGGTACGAGCCTGATGAGGGCAGATCCCAGACCTTTTTTTTTTTTTTTTTTAACGTGCAGAAATCCTCATGGATACCTCGGCTCCCTGGGGGGGAGGCCGGTTTAGTGCCGGTCTCTTACCGGCTAAAACACCACGGTGACCGCCTGCGCCCTTTATCTGGGGAGAGTCACGGGAACCAAACTAGCGATACTACCGTGACTCTCGACGTTGGCGCAACGCCCTATTACGGGCCCTTTCCGGGGGAGATGTGAACCTCCTCCCCCAATGGGGGTCAAACATAATTGATTGCCCCCCGGCGACGCCGCGCGGTCACACGCGACGTCGCCCCCACTCGTGCCGTTGCTACTAGCCGCGACCGGGCCCCCACCCGATCGCGACCACGGCTGCGGAGCCGGCTAACACTGCCGCGCCCGCCAAGCGGGGCCCCTGCCACGGGCCCCCGGTCCGGTGATGGGCTGGGTGCGAGGGGGAATGAGGGAATAAGGTCCCTCACGTCGCACCACAAACACCATCACTGAACCCTTCGCGCTCCCCCTGCCACGGGGAGCGTTGGAGGGTCTTACGGTCGGCGTCGCCGCCAGCCCCCCACCTCCTCACGCGCCCTTTCGGCGTCTTCCTTGGAGGACATGACGTCCTCACAAAACAAGGCCATGGCCGCCCACGCCTCCTCACTGCCGACCATTGCACGAATGACGGCCGGCAGCGAGAGGTTCGCCCCAATCGCTCTAACGAGGACACCGCGTTGAGCTGCCCACGCCGGACAAAACTCCAACGTGTGCTGCGCGGTGTCCTCCCTTCCCCTGCAGTGACGGCACACCGTCGTCGCCTCCCGCCCTATCCGATGCAGGTACCGACCGAAGCAACCGTGTCCGGTCAGTACCTGTGTCAGGCGGTAGTTGGGCGTACCCCAGCTACGGCTCACCCAGGCATAAAACACTGGGCGGACCGCCGCGGCGACGCGATCATCCCGCTGGTCTGGCTTGGATAACCAGACCTGCCACCGACTATAGACGCGTCGCCGCGCCTGGCTTCGGGCCCTGGCGGCCTCCTCGCCGTGCGGGTCCACGCCCCGCTGGCGATGGTCGCAGAGGTTTTGATAGACCTCTGCGTCCATTTTCGCCAGCAGGTGAAACGGTGCGGAACCCGCCAGCAAGGTGGCGTCTGTGTAGGAGATCGTGCGATAACCCTGCACGACTCTGATGGCGACCAACCTCTGTAAGCGGCGGAGTACAAATGCTCCCTGCCGATTTGCCATCAGACTGCCGGCCCATATTGGCGCGCCATAAAGCGCCATGGACCGGACGTCTCCCAAATACAGCCGCCGTGCCGCCATGTTGGGCCCCCCGAGATTGGGCATTATGCGGCCTAACGCGGCCGCTGCCCTTTCAACACGGCGACCCAACCCTTCCAAATGATGCCCGAACCGCCAGTAGCTGTCGGGGGTGAGGCCCAGATACTTCATCCGGCGCCCCACCGCGACTTGGGCTCCGCCCACCCGTAGAGACGCCTGGCGCGACACCCCGCGGCCACTGACGTTACACAGCCAGATGGCCTCGGTCTTCTGGGGTGCCACGCGTAAACCCAGACGCTCAACCTCGGCGACGACACGTGCCGTCCCTTCCTCCGCGAGGGCCACTGCCCTGCTCCACGTATCCCCGCCGGCTATCACCAGGGTGTCGTCGGCGTAACAAACCAACGACACGCCGACGGGGAGGTCCGCCCGCAGCACCGCGTCATACGCCAAGTTCCACAGGAGCGGCCCGAGGACCGACCCCTGTGGAACCCCGCGGTGCACCACTCTCTGCTCCATCCCGTTCCGACCCGGATATTGGACTACCCTGCCGCGCAGATAGTCCCCGATCAGTCGGCACAGATAGGCGGGCACCCGGTGGTACTGGAGTGCCCGACCTATCGCCCCCCAGGAGACGGTATTGAAGGCGTTGGCTATGTCAAGAGATACTGCCAACGCCACACCCCCCCCGGGAGATTGCCGATTCCGCCAGTGTCCGCACGGTCGCTATGGCGTCGACCGTGGAGCGGCCCCGGCGAAAGCCGAACTGTCGGTCGGCCAGATCGGGGCCGACGCGGGACAGATGCCCCTCGAGACGGGATACAATGACCCGCTCGAGGAGCTTTCCAGCCTCGTCCAACAAACAAATGGGTCGGAACGCGGATGGAGAATCCGCGGGCTTCCCTGGCTTGTGGAGGAGGACCAACCTCGCCACCTTCCATATGGGGGGAACTGACCGGTTCGGAGGCACGCGTCGAAGACGCGTATCAACCCACCACCCAAAACGCTCACCGCTATTGCCCAGGCCCTACCAGGTATGCCGTCCGGTCCTGGCGCCATCTTCTTGGCAGCAGTACGCCTCAAACTCGCTGAGGCCCATAGCGGGCGACGCGTAACACCCGCCAACCACTAGTTCCCCCCACTTAACCACCACGACACCGTGGCCCCTCCAAACGACGGTGCACGGCAGCGTGCCGCGTCCGTACTGCCAAGTGATCGCCGAAACCCCGTTAAGGTCCCCCACCCAAGCGGGGTGTTTGGGAACACGATAGGGCTCGGCGATCACGGCCATCTCGACGTTCCACTGCCGGAGGGTTTGGAGCATGAGATCCTGGGCCCCGCGGCAGTGGTTCACATTGACCTGAAGGAGGCGTTGAGACATTATCGGGTCTCAGCCGCGGCCTCCTCCAGGCCTCCACTTCCAGCGCTTAGGGGCGCATCTGCTCGCCCCGGATCTTTGCCGCCGTACGAGGCCATCACCCCCCTAATAAGGGGCTCTGACCTGCACTGCGACTGAGTTGCCGCTTGTTCTGGGGGCACTGCAGCTCCCCCACCAGGCAACACACCTTCCGATTCCGTGGAGGTGGATGGCGCCGAGTCGAATGGCGCCAAATCCACCTCCATCATCTCCGTAACAGGCGGTTGTGCTGGTGCACACCCCACCACCTTCACTGCCGTCGCGACAGATGCCGGGGCGGGAATAGCTCCCGACACCACAGCTGGGGACGGCTGGGTACAAGCCGCCCCTTGGACTTCCATCGCGACGGGCACCGGCGCCGGCTCAACACCAGCCGGCACCGTGGATGGGGGCACACCCGCCCCTTTCGCCTTCTTCCCCTTCCGCTTGGGGGGACGGCACGCCGCCCCACCCATGCGGTGATCCTCTGGCCGCCCCAAGCCCACACATAGGGGGCATTTAGGGGCGGCCGTGCACTCCCGTGCGGTGTGGGAGGCCCCTCCGCAGCGGTAGCAGAGGCCGCTGCGATCAATGGTGCTGGTGCACCGCTGCCGGACATGTCCGAACTCCAGGCACCGGTGGCACTGCAGCGGCCTCGCGGCGAGCACCGCCAGCCGGGCCTCGAAGAAGCCGACCGTCAATCGGCCGGACTTCGCGAGCTTAGTTGCGGCGCGAAGGGGACAGCGGGCCCAGGCGGTGAACATGCCCCAGCTGTCCCGGCGAAGGTCACCAACGTTAACCTCCGCAGCGCCGCAACCCCCGGCTGTAGCGAGGGCCTCCCTAACTGCATCCCCGGTGGCTGCCTCCGACAGGCCGGACACCCGCAACTCAGCCTGCTTTGCAAGGGCCCCCTCGAGACGCGCCCTGAGGGCGGTCGCCTTCTCTTTTCCCTTTTCACCGGGGATCGCTAATAGGAGCGCCCCGGTGACCGCCCTGGTGGGCCGCATCCCGGTGATGCCAAGGTCCTGGCATATCCCGGGCATCACCCTATTCAGTAGGGGGCCCAGTTCTCCTTCGCGTCCAGCAGCGGCGGTCACCGAGACTGCTGCCTTTTTCGGCAGCTTCGGTAACTTGACCGCCGCGGGCTGGGCGCCAATCCTCTTCTTTGAACCAGCCGCGGTATTGGCGGCTGGACGACTCCGTGCGGCGGAATTCCCGCCCTTGGCTGTGGATGCGACAGATGCCGCACCTTTTTCTCCTCCGTTTTTCTTCCCCCGCCTGACCACCTCCGCCCAAGAGCCCTGCCCATCGTTGGTGGGGGCAGGTGTGGGCGTCGCCCTGTTGTGGGCTGGCGGAGCGGGCCTGCCGCTATCTGCCTTGGGCGGTGGTAGAGTGGGACGAGGCGCTGCCTTTGACGAATCTTTAGCTTTCGCGGCAGGTGGTTTAGCTATCTGCACCGCTCCGGCGGCCGATGTGCCACCATGGGCCCTGGTGGTGCCTACTACCTGGAGTTTCGGCTTGGAGGAAGCCGCGGCGGCTTTTACGGGAGCAAACGCGCTTCCCGGTTTCGTCGCCGCCGTCCCGTTAGCTTTTCCCTTCGCCATATCTTGGCCCTTCGCCTTATCCGCCGGGGCCGCATCCACGGACGTAGAAGGGGGCTGCGGACCCTTCCCCAGTGGTGGGCGGGCCACTGCCCGCCATATCGCTTCAAAGCGGGCCTGGAACCGGTCCTCGACGGCCGATATGTGCCCCGCCATCCCGGAAACCCTTTTGACGACATCTGTCATCATGACAACCAAAGGGCTTCCGGACTTGGGGCACTCCTCTTCACGCAGGACGGGCCTTGCTGCAGACGACGGTCCAGGAACCGCCGCGTCAATCTCCATCCCGACGTCTCCCCCGTCAAAGGTAGACGTGATGATGTCCCTCCGCCGCGGTCGAGGGACACAGGGCAGCTGATAGTCCGGTGGCGTCTCGTCAGCCAGCTCCTCCCCTGCTCTCTGGAGCTTCCGATGCTCCTGTTTGTACCTCAGGCGGCCCACTTCCCGCCTGAGGTGCTCCAGCTCCCTATCTTTAACCCTGACGGTATCCGACAGGGTGGTGGCGGTGGAATCGGCCACCTCCAGCCTCTTCTCGAGGACCTTGGCACTCCTCTCCCATTCGCCGTTGCGAATGACTACCTCCTGGGCCGGCCTATTCGGGGTTTCGGCACGGTCAGCTCTGCCGTAAAGCTCTTCGGCGCTGACCATGGCCACCCGAGCAGCCAAGCGGAGCCTGCGGATATCCATCGTCTTGAGGTGGCTTGCGGTGTCTGCCACCCTGACGACGGACTCGAGCTGCTCCTTGAGCCGGCCCAGGAGCTCGTCCAAATTCATCACCTCCGCTATATTGCGGAGGTCTCCCTGTTTCGGCAGGGCTTTCATCCCGGGACCCAGCTTCTTTGGGTCCACAAAAATGCCCCTAGGTCTTCCAGCCGTAGGACCCCTCCTCTTTCTCTTCCCGGGCTCATACACCACACCATACTCATCGCTTGAGTCGGCAGATTCCACCTCGTCAGCGCCGTTAGGATTGGGCGGCGCCCACTCGTCGTTGGCCTGGGAATCGTCGTCGAGGACGCCAAGATCCTCTTCGACATATGCCGTCGCCACCTCTCCTGTTTGGGCTGTAACACCCGCCGTGGACTGCGTGCCCACAACATGCCTCTTGCAGGGAGGTGACTCCTCACCGGTCGCATGATGCCCTGATGCACTCTTGCACCACTCCGTGACATTCAGCCGCTCCAGGCTGACCACTGGGCTGGTTTTGGCCCTAAGGAGGTGCACCTCACTTCCACGGTGGATCCCCAGCGGGGGATTAACCACCACCACACTCCTGACCGTGGGTCTCACCCCACCAGGATGTTGTCCATTTGTTCCGTTGCCGATTGCCGATTTGTGTGCCAGTCCGTTATCAATGTTGTCCGTCCAGTTAGTTGGTTCTTGATTATTCTCCATATCTGTTCCCACGAGTGTGGTCGGAATGGAGGTCACCCCAGGCAGAGCTGCCTTACCTAGGGAAGCCTAATACTCCGGGGGTTCGGCAGATGCCCCGGAGGTGGTCGCTCGGGATTGGGCCTTCTCACCCAACCATGCATCCCATCGCCGCGCACCATAGCCTAGGATTAGAGGGTAATTTATAGAGTTACCATCCTCGCGGCCCAGGCGGTTAAGCCAAGACCCCCGCTCCTCCTGCCGCCACGTTGCATTCACAAAACCAAAAATGGAGTTGTGAATGAGTCGTTGCGACGACCAACAGGAGGTTTACGGTGTGATTAGCATCAGGTAGCTCGGGGACGCTACGCCCCGTACTGCGCCGAACACCTGGCCGGACACAGCCCCTGAGGGGGCAGACCTCGAACCTATCCCAGACCTAACTTGCATTATCCTATAAAATGTTGATCGAGACCAGGTTTAATTGGCTGTTTCAGTGTGGTACCACATTACTATGTGACCCAAACCAGAAAAAACCCAGGATTTGTTCAAGATGTATATGAAGACTGCGAAAGTATGAGCCTGATGTGGGCAAATCCCAGTCCTATCCCAGACCTAACTTGCGCTATCCTATTAAATATTGATCGAAACCAGGTTTAATTGACTGTTTCAGTGTGGTACCACATTGCTACCTGATCCAACCCAGGAAAAAGCCAGGATCTGTTCAACAAGTATGTGAAGAATGCGAAAGTATGAGTCTGATGAGGGCAAATCCCAGGCCTAACCTAGAACTAACATGCGTCATCTCCTACGAATATTGATCGACATCAGGTTTAATCGACTGTTTCAGTGTGGTACCACATTACTACGTGATCGAAACCAGAAAACACCCAGGATCTGTCCAAGAAGTATGTGAAGAATGCGAAAGTATGAGACTGATGAGGGCAGATCCCAGACCTATCCCAGACCAAACTTGCGTTATCCTATAAAATGTTGATCGAGACCAGGATTAATCGACTGTTTCAGTGTGGTACCACTTTACAACGTGATTCAAACCAGAAAAAGCCAGGGATCTGTTCAACAAGTATGTGTAGAATGCGAAAGTATGAGTCTGATGAGGGCAGATCCCAGGTCTAACCTAGACATAACATGCGTTATCCTCTAAAATATTGATCGAAACCAGGTTTAGTTGACTGTTTCAGTGTGGTACCACTTTACTGCGTGATCCAAAGCGGAAAAAACCCTCGATCAGTTCAACATGCGTTATCCTATAAAATGTTGATCGAGACCAGGATTAATCGTCTGTTTCAGTGTTGTATCACTTTACAACGTGATCCAAACCAGATAAAGCCAGGGATCTGTTCAACAAGTATGTGAAAAATGCGAAAGTATGACCCTGATGGCTGCTGCAGGGCGTGGTCAATACTCTCTTCCCAATAGGGGAGATGGGACCTCGTCCTCCGGCAGAGGCGACGGCCCCGTTGGAGTGGGTGGCCGAGCCGGGGGTCACGCAGGGGGAGCTGGCCGGGGGCGTAACACGGCCCCGGGTCCGGATGGTGTGCCTGGCCGGGTTTGGGTCTTGACCAACGGCGTCCTTGGGGCCGACCTCAGGCGGTTGTTTAACCGATGCCTGAGGGACGGGCGATTCCCCCCCCCCCCCCAGTTGGAAGGTGGCGAGGATGGTCCTCCTCCGGAAGGAGGGTCGGCCCGCGGAGTCTCCATCCGCATACCGGCCCATCTGTCTCCTCGACGAGGTGGGCAAGATCTTCGAACGAGTGAATGCTGCCCGCCTCGTCGAACACCTGTCGCGGGGTGCTCCGGGCCTGGCCGACTGCCAGTACGGTTTCCGGGGGGGCCGGTCGACGGTCGACGCGATCAGTCGGGTCAGGGTCCTCTCGGAGTCGGCCGTCTCCCGGGGAGGGGTGGCGTTGGCGGTATCGCTGGATATTGCCAACGCGTTTAACACCCTTCCCTGGGAGGAGATACGGAGGGGGCTCGAATATCATCGGGTACCCCCGTGTCTCAGGGCAGTCGTCGGGGATTATCTCCGCGGCAGGTGGATCGAGTATCCGGGCCGGGATGGTGATATGCGGAGGGAGGTCTACTGCGGGGTTCCGCAGGGGTCGGTCCTAGGGCCACTCCTGTGGAACATCGCGTACGACGCGGTGTTGCGGGCCGACCTCCCCGACGGCGTCAGTGCCGTGTATTACGCAGATGACACACTGGTGCTGGCCGTCGGGGCTCAGTGGGGGAGGGCCAAGCGCCTCGCCGAGGAGAAACGCAACGCGTCGTCGACCGGATCAGGGGGATGGGGATGACGGTGGCGGTCCATAAGACCGAGGTGATAGCGTTCCATTCACTTCGGCAGGATCCGCCACCCCCTCTGATCCGGGTGGGTGGGGCTGATATCGAGGTGAAGCCCCGGATGAGGTATCTGGGGCTGATCCTCGATAGCCACTGGCGCTTCGAGGAGCATTTCCGCTGCCTGGTTCCCCGGTTGGACAGGATGGTCTCGGCTTTAGGCCGGATCCTCCCCAACCTGGGGGGCCTGGCGGGACGAGTTCGCCGCCTCTATGTGGCAATGGTTCAGTCGGTGGCCCTATACGGGGCCCCCGTCTGGGCGGACGACCTGGCGGCCTCACGGCGCAGCATGACGATGCTGCGTCGGGTGCAGAGGCGGATGGCGCTGAGGGTCGTCCGCGGCTACCGGACCGTGTCGCATGAGGCGGCGACGGTTCTAGCGGGGATGCCGCCCATGGATCTCCTCGCGCGGTCGCACGCGATGATGTATCGTCATCGTGTCGACCGTCGCGCGGGAGTGGGGGCGGTCCCGGGAGAGCAGGAACCTGCTTGGGGCGATTTGAAGCGCCAGGCCCGGCAGTTCGTGGTGTTCGCGTGGCAGGAGCGGTTGGCACTGCCAACTGCGGGGCACCGGACAGTCGGGGCTGTTCGGCCACTGCTGTGTGAGTGGCTGGACAGAGGCCATGGAAGCCTTACTTACCGGATGGCACAGGTATTTTCAGGGCATGGTAGCTTCGGAAGATACCTGTGCCGGATAGAGAAGGAGCCGACGGCGCGTTGCTGCCATTGTGACGCCGAGCAGGACACGGCTGATCATACCCTCCAGGTATGCCCAGCGTGGGAGGGGGAGCGCCGTGTCCTGGTCGGCGTCATAGGGCGGGATGTCTCGCTGCCGGGTGTGGTGCGCGCCATGCTCGGCAGCGAGAGGAAGTGGAGGGCCGTGGCCTCCTTTTGCGAGACCGTAATGCTGCAGAAGGAGGCCGCGGGAAGGGAGCGCGAGCTTCAGCGGCGCGCTGAGGCTCGCGCTCGTATGGTGGCGCGAGGGCGTTGCGGGCGGCGGCCATTGCGCGGCGGATGACCCTGGCTAGGAGGGGGGCCCTGAGGGGAGCCTCCTCCCGCCAGGCGGCGATGGGTCGGACCGGGTGAGTTCGGCCCACGGGGAGGCACCCTCGGTGGCCTGGAGCGGCCATCAGCTCCCGGCCGCCGAGGGCTAGAAACGGGGTCGCAGGCGGTTGTGGGTTGGGGCTCGCAGCCCGCCACTAAATGCGGCCCCGGAACGGATCGCGGCGGGATGGAGTGGCCCCGTCCTGCCGCTATGAGACAGAGTGTCTACCGGGGGGACCGTTTGTCCCCCACGGGGATGGGTGCAAAGCGCGGGCACGGGGAGGATACCGGACGAATGCTTCGAGCGATTCTCGGTATCCTCCCAAAACGTGCGGAAGGGTCACCGTGGGGTTTTTAGTGGGTAGGTCCCGCGCCCGTCATTCTACGGGCGCGGGGAATCCCACACAAACCTCCCGCCTCTCCCCAAAGAGGTGGGAGGGAGTCTTTCGAAGATTTTCCCCACGACAAAAAAAAAAAAAAAAAAAAGTATGACCCTGATGAGGGCAAATGGCGGACCTGTCCCATACCTAACTAGCGTTATCCTCTAGAATATTGATCGAAACCAGGTTTAATTGACTGTTTCCGTGTGGCACCACATTACTATGTAATCCAAACCAGAAAAAAAACCCAGGATCTGTTCAAGAAGTATGGGCAGAATGCGAAAGTATGAGACTGATGAGGGCAAATCCTGGACCTAACCAAGACCTAACATGTGTCATCCTCTAAAATATTGATGGAAACCAGGTTTAATTGACTGTTTCAGTGTGGTACCACATTACTACGTGATCCAAACCAGCAAAAGCCAGGGATCTGTTCAACAAGTATGTGAAAAACGCGATAATATGACCCTGATGAGTGCAAATCCCACACCTGTCCCAGACCTAACTTGCGCTATCCCATAAAATATTGATCGAAACCAGGTTTAATTGACTGTTTCAGTGTGGTACCACATTGCTACGTGATCCAAACCAGGAAAAACCCACGATCAGGTCAGCATGTATGTTAAAACTGCGAAAGAATGACCCTGCTGAGGTCAAATCACAGACCTAACCTAGACATAACATGCGTAATCCTCTAAAATATGCATCAAAACCAGGTTTATCGACTGTTTCAGTGTGGTACCACACTACTGTGTGATCCAAACCAGAAAAAGCAAAGGATCTGGCTAACAAGTAAGAGAAATATGCGAAAGTATGAGCCTGATGAGGGCACATCCTAGACCCAACTCTGACCTAACATGTGTTATCCTCTAAACTACTGATCAAAACCATGTTTAATCGACTGTTTCAGTGTAGTACCGCATTACTACGTGATACAAACCAAAAAAAGCCCAGAATCTGGCCATCAAGAGTGAGAGATATGCAAAAGTATAAGCCTGATGAGTGCAAATCCCAGACCTAACCTAGACCTAACATGCGTTATCCTCAAAAATATTGATCGAAACCTGGTTTAATAGACTGTTTCGGTGTGGTACCACATTACCACGTCATCCAAACCAGAAAAAACCCAGGTTCTGTTCAACAAGTATGTGAAGAATGCGCAAGTATGAGTCTGATGAGGGCAAATCCAAGGCCTAACCTAGACATAACATGCGTTATCCTCTTAAATATTGATCGAAACCAGGTTTAATTGACTGTTGCAGTGTGGTACCGCATTTCAACGTGATCCAAACCCGAAAAACCCCTCGACCAGGTCAACATGTATGTTAAAACTGCGAAAGTATGACCCTGATGAGGGCAAATCCCAGACCTAACCTAGACCTAACATGCGCTATCCTGTAGGATGTTGATCGAAACTGGGTTTAATCGACTGTTTCAGTGTGGTACCACATTACTACGTGGTGCAAACCAGTGAAAGCCCAGGATCTGGCCAACAAGAATGGGAAATATGTGAAAGTATGAGCCTGATGAGAGCAAATCCCACACCTTACCTAGACCTAACATGCGTTATCCTCTAAAATATTGATCGAGACCAGGTTTAGTCGACTGTTTCAGTGTGGTACCACATTACTACGTGATCCAAACCAGTGGGAGCCCAGAATCCGGCCAACAAGAATGAGAAATATGCGAACGTATGAGCCTGATGAGTGCAAATCCCAGACCTAACCTTGACCTTACATGCGTTATCGTCTTAAATATTGTGCCGAGGTCAGGTTTAATCAAAAGTTTCAGTGTGGTACCACATAACTACGTGGTCCAAACCAGTAAAAACGCTCGATCAGGTCAACATGTATGTTAAAACTGCGAAAATATGACCCTGATGAAAGCAAAGCCCCAGACCTAACACTGACCTAACATGTGTTATCCTCTAAAATATTGATCGAGACCAGGTTTAGGCGACTGTTTCAGTGTGCTAGAACATTACTACGTGGTGCAAACCAGTGAAAGCCCAGGATCTGGCCAACGAGAATGAGAAATATGCGAAAGTATGAGCCTGATGACAGCAAATCCCCAGACATAACCTAGACCTGACATGCGTTATCCTCTAAAATATTGATCGAAGCCAGGTTAAATGTACTGTTTCAGTGTGTTACCACATTACTACGTGATCCAATCCAAAAAATTCCCAGAATCTGGCCATCAAGTATGAGAGATATGCGAAAGTATGAGCCTGATCAGTGCAAATCCCAGACCTAACCTAGACCTAACATGTGTTATCCTTTAAAATATTGATCAAAACCAGGTTTAATGGTCTGTTTCAGTGTGGTACCACATTACCACCTGATACAAACCAGAAAAAACCCAGGTTCTGTTCAACAAGTATGTGAAGAATGCGAAAGTATGAGTCTGATGAGGGCAAATCCAAGGCCTAACCTAGACCTAACATGCGTTATCCTCTTTAATATTGATCGAAACCAGGTTTAATTGACTGTTGCAGTGTGGTACCGCATTTCAACGTGATCCAAACCAGAAAAAAACACTCGACCAGGTCAACATGTATGTTAAAACTGCGAAAGTATGACCCTGATGAGGGCAAATCCCAGACCTAACCTAGACCTAACATGCGCTATCCTGTAGGATGTTGATCGAAACTGGGTTTAATCGACTGTTTCAGTGTGGTACCACATTACTACGTGGTGCAAACCAGGGAAAGCCCAGGATCTGGCCAACAAGAATGGGAAATATGTGAAAGTATGAGCCTGATGAGAGTAAATCCCACACCTTACCTAGACCTAACATGCGTTATCCTCTAAAATATTGATCGAAACCAGGTTTAATCGACTATTTCATTGTGGTCCCACATAACTACGTGATCCAAACCAGAAAAAGCCCAGGTTCTGGCCTACAAGTATGAGAAATTTGCGAAACTATGAGACTGATGAGGGCAAATACCAGACCTAACCCAGACCTGACATGCGTTATCCTCTAAAATATTTTTCGAGACCAGGTTGAATTGACTGTTTCAGTGTGGTACCACATTACTACGTGATCCAAACCAGCGAAAGCCCAGGATCTGGCCAACAAGAATGAGAAATATGCGAAAGTATGAGCCTGATGAGAGCAAATCCCAGACCTAACCTTGACCTTACATGCGTTATCGTCTTAAATATTGGTCGAGGTCAGGTTTAATCAAAAGTTTCAGTGTGGTACCACATAACTACGTGATCCAAACCAGTGAAAGCCCAGGATCTGGCCAACAAGAATGAGAAATATGCGAAAGTATGAGCCTGACGAAAGCAAAATACCATACCTAACACTGACCTAACATGTGTTATCCTCTAAAATATTGATCGAAACCAGGTTTAGTTGACTGTTTCAGTGTGGTACCACATTACTGCGTGATCCAAACCAGTGGAAGCCCAGGATCTGGCCAACAAGTATGAGAAATATGTGAAAGTATGAGACTCATGAGGGCAAATCCTAGACCTAACCCAGACCTAACATGCGTTATCCTCTAAAATATTTTTCGAGACCAGGTTGAATTGACTGTTTGAGTGTGCTAGCACATTACTACGTGGTCCAAAGCAGTGAAAGCCCAGAATCTGGCCTACAAGTATGAGAAATTTGCGAAAGGATGAGCCTCTTGAGGGCAAATCCTAGACCTAACCCAGACCTAACATGCGTTATCCTCTAAAATATTTATCGAGACCAGGTTGAATTGACTGTTTCAGTGTGGTACCACATTACTACGTGATCCAAACCAGTGAAAGCCCAGGATCTGGCCAACAAGAATGAGAAATATGCGAAAGTATGAGCCTGATGAGAGCAAATCCCAGACCTAACCTTGACCTAACATGCGTTATCGTCTTAAATATTGGTCGAGGTCAGGTTTAATCAAAAGTTTCAGTGCGGTACCACATAACTACGTGATCCAAACCAGTGAAAGCCCAGGATCTGGCCAACAAGAATGAGAAATATGCGAAAGTATGAGCCTGATGAGAGCAAATCCCAGACCTAACCTTGACCTAACATGCGTTATCGTCTTAAATATTGGTCGAGGTCAGGTTTAATCAAAAGTTTCAGTGTGGTACCACATAACTACGTGGTCCAAACCAGTAAAAACGCTCGATCAGGTCAACATGTATGTTAAAACTGCGAAAATATGACCCTGATGAAAGCAAAACCCCAGTCCTAACACTGACCTAACATGTGTTATCCTCTAAAATATTGATCGAAACCAGGTTTAGTCGACTGTTTCAGTGTGGAACCACATTACTGCCTGATCCAAAGCAGTGGAAGCCCAGGATCTGGCCACCAGTATGAGAAATATGCGAAAGTATGAGCCTCATGAGGGCAAATCCTAGACCTAACCCAGACCTAACATGCGTTATCCTCTAAAATATTTTTCGAGACCAGGTTGAATTGACTGTTTCAGTGTGCTAGCACATTACTACGTGGTCCAAACCAGTGAAAGCCCAGGATCTGGCCTACAAGTATGAGAAATTTGCGAAAGGATGAGCCTCTTGAGGGCAAATCACACACCTAACCCAGACCTAACATGCGTAATCATCTAAAATATTTTTCGAGACCAGGTTGAATTGACAGTTTCAGTGTGGTACCACATTACTACGTGATCCAAACCAGAAAAAACCCTCGATCAGGTCAACATGTGTGTTAAATCTGCGAAAGTATGACCCTGATGAAAGCAAAACCCCAAACCTAACACTGACCTAACATGCGTTATCCTCTAAAATATTTTTCGAGACCAGGTTGAATTGACTGTTTCAGTGTGCTAGCACATTACTACGTGGTCCAAACCAGTGAAAGCCCAGGATCTGGCCTACAAGTATGAGAAATTTGCGAAAGGATGAGCCTCTTGAGGGCAAATCACACACCTAACCCAGACCTAACATGCGTAATCCTCTAAAATATTTTTCGAGACCAGGTTTAGGCGACGGTTTCAGTGTGGTACCACATTACTGCGTGATCCAAACCAGTCAAAGCCCAGGATCTGGCCAACAAGTATGTGAAGAATGCGAAAGTATGAGCCTGATGAGGGCAAATCCAAGGCCTAACCTAGACCTAACATGCGTTATCCTCTTAAATATTGATCGAAGCCAGGTTTAATGGACTGTTCCAGTGTGTTACCACATTACTACGTTATCCAATCCAAAAAATTCCCAGAATCTGGCCATCAAGTATGAGAAATATGCGAAAGTATGAGCCTGATCAGTGCAAATCCCAGACCTAACCTAGACCTAACATGTGTTATCCTTTAAAATATTGATCAAAACCAGGTTTAATGGTCTGTTTCAGTGTGGTACCACATTACCACCTGATCCAAACTAGAAAAAACCCAGGTTCTGTTCAACAAGTATGTGAAGAATGCGAAAGTATGAGCCTGATGAGGGCAAATCCAAGGCCTAACCTAGACCTAACATGCGTTATCCTCTTAAATATTGATCGAAACCAGGTTTAATTGACTGTTGCAGTGTGGTACCGCATTTCAACGTGATCCAAACCAGAAAAAAACACTCGACCAGGTCAACATGTATGTTAAAACTGCGAAAGTATGACCCTGATGAGGGCAAATCCCAGACCTAACCTAGACCTAACATGCGCTATCCTGTAGGATGTTGATCGAAACTGGGTTTAATCGACTGTTTCAGTGTGGTACCACATTACTACGTGGTGCAAACCAGTGAAAGCCCAGGATCTGGCCAACAAGAATGGGAAATATGTGAAAGTATGAGCCTGATGAGAGCAAATCCCACACCTTACCTAGACCTAACATGCGTTATCCTCTAAAATATTGATCGAAACCAGGTTTAATCGACTATTTCAATGTGGTCCCACATAACTACGTGATCCAAACCAGAAAAAGCCCAGGATCTGGCCTACAAGTATGAGAAATTTGCGAAAGTATGAGCCTCATGAGGGCAAATGCTAGACCTAACCCAGACCTAACATGCGTTATCGTCTTAAATGTTGGTCGAGGTCAGGTTTAATCAAACGTTTCAGTGTGGTACCACATAACTACGTGGTCCAAACCAGTAAAAACGCTCGATCAGGTCAACATGTATGTTAAAACTGCGAAAATATGACCCTGGTGAAAGCAAAACACCAGACCTAACACTGACCTAACATGTGTTATCCTCTAAAATATTGATCGATCCAGGTTCAGTCGACTGTTTCAGTGTGGTACCACATTACTGCGTGATCCAAACCAGTGGAAGCCCAGGATCTGGCCAACAGGTATGAGAAATATGCGGAAGTATGAGCCTGATGAGAGCAAATCCCCAGACCTAACCTAGACCTAACATGCGTTATCCTCTAAAATATTGATCGAAACCAGGTTTATTGGACTGTTTCAGTGTGTTACCACATTACTACTTGATCCAATCCAAAAAAATCCCAGAATCTGGCCATCAAGTATGAGAAATATGCGAAAGTATGAGCCTGATCAGTGCAAATCCCAGACCTAACCTAGACCTAACATGTGTTATCCTTTAAAATATTGATCAAAACCAGGTTTAATGGTCTGTTTCAGTGTGGTACCACATTACCACCTGATCCAAACCAGAAAAAACCCAGGTTCTGTTCAACAAGTATGTGAAGAATGCGAAAGTATGAGTCTGATGAGGGCAAATCCAAGGCCTAACCTAGACCTAACATGCGTTATCCTGTAGGATGTTGATCGAAACTGGGTTTAATCGACTGTTTCAGTGTGGTACCACATTACTACGTGGTGCAAACCAGTGAAAGCCCAGGATCTGGCCAACAAGAATGGGAAATATGTGAAAGTATGAGCCTGATGAGAGCAAATCCCACACCTTACCTAGACCTAACATGCGTTATCCTCTAAAATATTGATCGAAACCAGGTTTAATCGACTATTTCAATGTGGTCCCACATAACTACGTGATCAAAACCAGAAAAAGCCCAGGATCTGGCCTACAAGTATGAGAAATTTGCGAAAGTATGAGCCTCATGAGGGCAAATGCTAGACCTAACCCAGACCTAACATGCGTTATCGTCTTAAATGTTGGTCGAGGTCAGGTTTAATCAAACGTTTCAGTGTGGTACCATATAACTACGTGGTCCAAACCAGTAAAAACGCTCGATCAGGTCAACATGTATGTTAAAACTGCGAAAATATGACCCTGGTGAAAGCAAAACACCAGACCTAACACTGACCTAACATGTGTTATCCTCTAAAATATTGATCGATCCAGGTTCAGTCGACTGTTTCAGTGTGGTACCACATTACTGCGTGATCCAAACCAGTGGAAGCCCAGGATCTGGCCAACAAGTATGAGAAATATGCGAAAGTATGAGCCTGATGAGAGCAAATCCCCAGACCTAACCTAGACCTAACATGCGTTATCCTCTAAAATATTGATCGAAACCAGGTTTATTGGACTGTTTCAGTGTGTTACCACATTACTACGTGATCCAATCCAAAAAAATCCCAGAATCTGGCCATCAAGTATGAGAAATATGCGAAAGTATGAGCCTGATCAGTGCAAATCCCAGACCTAACCTAGACCTAACATGTGTTATCCTTTAAAATATTGATCAAAACCAGGTTTAATGGTCTGTTTCAGTGTGGTACCACATTACCACCTGATCCAAACCAGAAAAAACCCAGGTTCTGTTCAACAAGTATGTGAAGAATGCGAAAGTATGAGTCTGATGAGGGCAAATCCAAGGCCTAACCTAGACCTAACATGCGTTATCCTCTTAAATATTGATCGAAACCAGGTTTAATTGACTGTTGCAGTGTGGTACCGCATTTCAACGTGATCCAAACCAGAAAAAAACACTCGACCAGGTCAACATGTATGTTAAAACTGCGAAAGTATGACCCTGATGAGGGCAAATCCCAGACCTAACCTAGACCTAACATGCGCTATCCTGTAGGATGTTGATCGAAACTGGGTTTAATCGACTGTTTCAGTGTGGTACCACATTACTACATGGTGCAAACCAGTGAAAGCCCAGGATCTGGCCAACAAGAATGGGAAATATGTGAAAGTATGAGCCTGATGAGAGCAAATCCCACACCTTACCTAGACCTAACATGCGTTATCCTCTAAAATATTGATCGAAACCAGGTTCAATCGACTATTTCAATGTGGTCCCACATAACTACGTGATCCAAACCAGAAAAAGCCCAGGATCTGGCCTACAAGTATGAGAAATTTGCGAAGGTATGAGCCTCATGAGGGCAAATGCTAGACCTAACCCAGACCTAACATGCGTTATCGTCTTAAATGTTGGTCGAGGTCAGGTTTAATCAAACGTTTCAGTGTGGTACCACATAACTACGTGGTCCAAACCAGTAAAAACGCTCGATCAGGTCAACATGTATGTTAAAACTGCGAAAATATGACCCTGGTGAAAGCAAAACACCACACCTAACACTGACCTAACATGTGTTATCCTCTAAAATATTGATCGATCCAGGTTCAGTCGACTGTTTCAGTGTGGTACCACATTACTGCGTGATCCAAACCAGTGGAAGCCCAGGATCTGGCCAACAAGTATGAGAAATATGCGAAAGCATGAGCCTGATGAGAGCAAATCCCCAGACCTAACCTAGACCTAACATGCGTTATCCTCTAACATATTGATCGAAACCAGGTTTATTGGACTGATTCAGTGTGTTACCACATTACTACGTGATCCAATCCAAAAAAATCCCAGAATCTGGCCATCAAGTATGAGAAATATGCGAAAGTATGAGCCTGATCAGTGCAAATCCCAGACCTAACCTAGACCTAACATGTGTTATCCTTTAAAATATTGATCAAAACCAGGTTTAATGGTCTGTTTCAGTGTGGTACCACATTACCACCTGATCCAAGCCAGAAAAAACCCAGGTTCTGTTCAACAAGTATGTGAAGAATGCGAAAGTATGAGTCTGATGAGGGCAAATCCAAGGCCTAACCTAGACCTAACATGCGTTATCCTCTTAAATATTGATCGAAACCAGGTTTAATTGACTGTTGCAGTGTGGTACCGCATTTCAACGTGATCCAAACCAGAAAAAAACACTCGACCAGGTCAACATGTATGTTAAAACTGCGAAAGTATGACCCTGATGAGGGCAAATCCCAGACCTAACCTAGACCTAACATGCGCTATCCTGTAGGATGTTGATCGAAACTGGGTTTAATCGACTGTTTCAGTGTGGTACCACATTACTACGTGGTGCAAACCAGTGAAAGCCCAGGATCTGGCCAACAAGAATGGGAAATATGTGAAAGTATGAGCCTGATGAGAGCAAATCCCACACCTTACCTAGACCTAACATGCGTTATCCTCTAAAATATTGATCGAAACCAGGTTTAATCGACTATTTCAATGTGGTCCCACATAACTACGTGATCCAAACCAGAAAAAGCCCAGGATCTGGCCTACAAGTATGAGAAATTTGCGAAAGTATGAGCCTCATGAGGGCAAATGCTAGACCTAACCCAGACCTAACATGCGTTATCGTCTTAAATGTTGGTCGAGGTCAGGTTTAATCAAACGTTTCAGTGTGGTACCACATAACTACGTGGTCCAAACCAGTAAAAACGCTCGATCAGGTCAACATGTATGTTAAACTTGCGAAAATATGACCCTGATGAAAGCAAAACCCCAGACCTAACACTGACCTAACATGTGTTATCCTCTATAATATTGATGGAGACCAGGTTTAGGCGACTGTTTCAGTGTGCTAGCACATTACTACGTGGTGCAAACCAGTGAAAGCCCAGGATCTGGCCAACAAGAATGGGAAATATGTGAAAGTATGAGCCTGATGAGAGCAAATCCCACACCTTACCTAGACCTAACATGCGTTATCCTCTAAAATATTGATCGAAACCAGGTTTAATCGACTGTTTCACTGTGGTCCCACATAACTACGTGATCCAAACCAGAAAAAGCCCAGGATCTGGCCTACAAGTATGAGAAATTTGCGAAAGGATGAGCCTCTTGAGGGCAAATCACACACCTAACCCAGACCTAACATGCGTTATCCTCTAAAATATTGATCGACACCAGGTTTAATCGACTGTTTCGGTGTGGTCCCACATAACTACCTGATCCAAACCAGAAAAAGCCCAGGATCTGGCCTACAAGTATGAGAAAGTTGCGAAAGTATGAGCCTCATGAGGGCAAATCACAAACCTAACCCAGACCTAACATGCGTTATCGTCTAAAATATTGGTCGAGGTCAGGTTTAATGGTCTGTTTCAGTGTGGTACCACATTACCACCTGCTCCAAACCAGAAAAAACCCAGATTCTGTTCAAGAAGTATGAGAAATATGCGAAAGCATGAGCCTATTGAGGGCAAGTCACAAACCTAACCCAGACCTAACATGCGTTATCCTCTATAATATTTATCGAGACCAGGTTGAATTGACTGTTTCACATTACTACCACATTACTACGTGATCCAAACCAGTGCAAGCCCAGGATCTGGCCAACAAGAATGAAAAATAATCGAAAGTATGAGCCTGATGAGAGCAAATCCCAGACCTAACCTTGATCTAACATGCGTTATCGTCTAAAATATTGGTCGAGGTCAGATTTAATCAAAAGTTTCAGTGTGGCACAACATAACTACGTGATCCAAACCAGAAAACGCCAAGGATCTGGCCAACAAGTATGAGAGATATGCGAAAGTATAAGGCTCATGAGGGCAAATCACACATCTAACCCAGACCTAACATGCGTTATCCTCTAAAATATTTATCGAGATCAGGTTGAATTGACTGTTTCAGTGTGGTACCACATTACCACGTGAGCCAAACCAGAAAATACCCAGATTCTGTTCAACAAGAATGAGAAATATGCGAAAGTATGAGCCTGATGAGAGCAAATCCCAGACGTAACCTAGACCTAACATGCGTAATCCTCTAAAATATTGATCAAAACAAGGTTTAATGGTCTGTTTCAGTGGGGTACCACATTACCACGTGATCCAAACCAGAAAAAACCCAGATTCTGTTCAACATGTATGTGAAGAATGCGATAGTATGAGTCTGATGAGGGCAAATCCCAGGCCTAACCTAGACCTAACATGCGTTATCCTCTAAAATATTGATCGAAACCAGGTTTAATGGACTGTTTCAGTGTGGTACCACATTTCAACGTGATCCAAATCAGAAAAAAACCCTCGACCAGGTCAACATGTATGTTAAAACTGCGATAGTATGACCCTGATCAGGGCAAATCCCAGACCTAACCTAGACGTAACATGCGCTATCCTCGAAAATATTGATCGAAACCTGGTTTAATCGACTGTTTCAGCGTGGTACCACATTACTATGTGATCGAAACCAGAGAAAACCCAGGATCTGTTCAAGAAGTATGTGAAGAATGCGAAAGTATGAGCCTCATGAGGGCAAATCACAAACCTAACCCAGACCTAACATGTGTTATCCTCTAAAATATGTTTCGAGACCAGGTTGAATACACTGTTTCAGAGTGGTACCACATTACTACGAGATCGAAACCAGCGAAAGCCCAGGATCTGGCCAACAAGAATGAGAAATATGCGAAAGTACGAGCCTGATGGGAGCAAATCCCAGACCTAACCTTGACCTAACATGCATTATCGTCTAAAATATTGGTCCAGGTCAGGTTTAATCAAAAGTTTCAGTGTAGTATCACATAACTACGTGATCCAATCCAGAAAAACGCCAAGGATCTGGCCAACAAGTATGAGAAATATGCGAAAGTATGAGCCTCATGAGGGCAAATCACACACCTATCACAGACCTAACATGCGTTATCCTCTAAAATATGTTTCGAGACCAGGTTGAATTGACTGTTTCAGTGAGGTACCACATTACTTCGTGATCCAAACCAGTGAAAGCCCAGGATCTGGCCAACAAGAAAGAGAAATATGCGAAAGTATGAGCCTCATGAGGGCAAATCCCAGACCTAATCCAGACCTAACATGCGTTATCCTCTAAAATATTGATCGAGACCAGGTTTAATCGACTGTCTCAGTGTGGTACCACATTACTACGTGATCCAACCCAGAAAACGCCAAGGAACTGGCCGACAAGTATGCGAAAAATGCGAAAGTATGAGACCGATCAGGGCAAATCCCAGACCTAATCCAGACCTAACATGCGTTATCCTCTAAAATATTGATCGAGACCAGGTTTAGTCGACTGTTTCAGTGTGGTACCACATTACTACGAGATCCAAACCAGAAAAAACCCTCGATCAGGTCAACATGTATGTTACAACTGCGAGAGTATGACCCTGATGAGGTAAGATCCCACAGACCTAACATGCGTTATCCTCTAAAATGTTGATCGAGACCAGGTTGAATTAACTGTTTCAGTGTGGTACCCAATTACTACCTGATCCAAACAAGAAAAACCCTCGATCTGGTCAACGAGTATGCGAAAAATGCGAAAGTATGAGCCTGATGAGGGCAAATCCTAGACCTAACCCAGACCTAACATGAGTTATCCTCTATAATATTTATCGAGACCAGGTTGAATTGACTGGTCCAGTGTGGTACCACTTTACTAAGTGACCCAAACCAGTGGAAGCCCAGGATCTGGCCAACAAGTATGAGAAATATGCGAAAGTATGTGCCTCATGAAGGCAAATGACACACCTATCACAGACCTAACATGCGTTATCCTCTAAAATATGTTTCGAGACCAGGTTGAATTGACTGTTTCAGTGAGGTACCACAGTACTTCGTGATCCAAACCAGTGAAAGCCCAAGATCTGGCCAACAAGAATGAGAAATATGCGAAAGTATGAGCCTGATGAGAGCAAATCCCAGACCTAACCTAGACCTAACATGCGTTATCCTCTAAAATATTGATCAAAACCAGGTTTAATGGTCTGTTTCAGTGTGGTACCTCATTACCACCTGATCCAAACCAGAAAAAACCCAGATTCTGTTCCACAAGTATGTGAAGAATGCGAAAGTATGAGTCTGATGAGGGCAAATCCCAGGCCTAACCTAGACCTAACATGCGTTATCCTCTAAAATATTGATCGAAACCAGGTTGTATTGACTGTTTCAGTGTGGTACCACATTTCAACGTGATCCAAACCAGAAAAATACCCTCGAACAGGTCAACATGTATGTTAAAACTGCGAAAGTATTACCCTGATGAGGGCAAATCCCAGACCTAACTTAGACCCAACATGCGCTATCCTCTAAAATGTTGATCGAAACTGGGTTTAATCGAATGTTTCAGTGTGGTACCACATTACTACGTTGTGCAAACCAGTGAAATCCCAGGATCTGGCCAACAAGTATGAGAAATATGCGAAAGTATGACCCAGATGGGGGCAAATCCTCGACCTAATCTAGACCTAACATGCGTTATCATCTAAAATATTGATCGAAACCTGGTTTAATCGACTGTTTCAGTGTGGTACCACATTACTACGTGATCCAAACCAGAAAAAACCCAGGATCTGTTCAAGAAGTATGTGAAGAATGCGAAAGTATGAGACTGAGGTCGGCAAATCCCAGATCTAATCCAGACCTAACATGCGTTATCCTCTAAAATATTGATCGAGACCTGGTTTAGTCGACTGTTTCAGTGTGGTACCACATTACTACGTGATCCAACCCAGAAAACGCCAAGGAACTGACCAACAAGTATGCGAAAAATGCAAAAGTATGAGACTGATCAGGGAAAATCCCAGACCTAATCCAGACTTAACATGCGTTATCCTCTAAAATATTGGTCGAGACCAGGTTTAGTCGACTATTTCAGTGTGGTACCACATTACTACGTGATCCAAACCAGTGGAAGCCCAGGATCTGGCCAACAAGATTGAGAAATATGCGAAAGTATGAGCCTGATGAGAGCAAAACCCCAGACCTAACCTAGACCTAACATGCGTTATCCTCTATAATATTGGTCGTGGTCAGGTTTAATCAAAAGTTTCGGTGTGGTACCACACTACTATGTGATCCAAACCAGAAAAAACCCAGGATCTGTTCAAGAAGTATGTGAAGTATTCGAATATATGAGCCAGATGTGGGCAAATCCCAGACCTAACCCAGACCTAACATGCGTTATCCTCTAAAATATTTATCGAGACCAGGTTGAGTTGACTGTTTCGGAGTGGTACCACATTACCACGTGATCCAAACCAGTGAAAGCTCTGGATACATGAGAGCTCTGGACATGAGTTATCCTCTAAAATATTGACCGAAACCAGGTTTAATCGACTGTTTCAGTGTGGTACCAAATTACTACCTGATCCAAACCAGGAAAAACCCTCGATCTGGTCTACGAGTATGCGAAAAATGCGAAAGTATGAGCCTGATGAGGGCAAATCCTAGACCTAACCCAGACCTAACATGAGTTATGCTCTAAAATGTATATCGAGACCAGGTTGAATTGACTGTTTCAGTGTGGTACCACATTACTACGTGATCGAAACCATAAAAGGCCCAGAATCTGGCCATCAAGTATGAGAAATATGCGAAAGTATGAGACCGATGAGGGCAAAACCCAGACCTAATCCAGACCTAACATGCGTTATCCTCTAAAATATTTATCGAGACCAGGTTGAATTGACTGTTTCAGTGTGGTACCCAATTACAACCTGATCCAAACCAGGAAAAACCCACGATCTGGTCAACGAGTATGCGAAAAATGCGAAAGTATGAGCCTGATGAGGGCAAATCCTAGACCTAACCCAGACCTAACATGAGTTATCCTCTAAAATATTTATCGAGACCAGGTTGAATTGACTGTTCCAGCGAGGTACAACTTTACTAAATGATCCAAACCAGTGGAAGCCCAGGATCTGGCCAACAAGTATGAGAAATATGCGAAAGTATGTGGCTCATGAGGGCAAATCACAAACCTAACCCAGTCCTGACATGCGTTATCCTCTAAAATATTGATCGAAACCAGGTTTAATCGACTGTTTCAGTGTGGTACCCAATTACTACCTGATCCAAACCAGAGACCCCCACGATCTGGTCAACGAGAATGCGAAAAATGCGAAAGTATGAGCCTGATAAGGGCAAATCCTAGACATAACCCAGACCTAACATGAGTTATCCTCTAAAATATTTATCGAGACCAGGTTGAATTGACTGTTCCAGTGTGGTACCACTTTACTACGTGATCCAAACCAGTGGAAGCCCAGGATCTGGCCAACAAGTATGAGAAATATGCGAAAGTATGTGGCTCATGAGGGCAAATCACAAACCTAACCCAGCCCTGACATGAGTTATCCTCTAAAATATTGATCGAAACCAGGTTTAATCGACTGTCTCAGTGTGGTACCACATTACTATGTGATCCAAACCAGAAAAAAACCCAGGATCTGGCCAACAAGTATGTGAAGAATGCGAAAGTATGAGACTGAAGTGGGCAAATCCCAGACCTAACCCAGACCTAACATGCGTTATCCTCTAAAATATTTATCGAGACCACGTTGAATTGACTGTTTCTGTGTGGTACCACATTACTACGTGATCGAAACCAAAAAAGGCCCAGAATCTGGCCATCAAGTATGAGAAATATGCGAAAGTATGAGACCGATGAGGGCAAAACCCAGACCTAATCCAGACCTAACATGCGTTATCCTCTAAAATATTTATCGAGACCAGGTTGAATTGACTGTTTCAGTGTGGTACCCAATTACAACCTGATCCAAACCAGGAAAAACCCTCGATCTGGTCAACGAGTATGCGAAAAATGCGAAAGTATGAGCCTGATGAGGGCAAATCCTAGACCTAACCCAGACCTAACATGAGTTATCCTCTAAAATGTTTATCGAGACCAGGTTGAATTGACTGTTTCAGTGTGGTACCACATTACTACGTGATCGAAACCAAAAAAGGCCCAGAATCTGGCCATCAAGTATGAGAAATACGCGAAAGTATGAACCTGATAAGAGCAAATCCCAGACCTAACCTAGACCTAACATGCGTTAACCTCTAAAATATTGATCGTGACCAGGTTTAGTCGACTGTCTCAGTGTGGTACCACATTACTATGTGATCCAAACCAGAAAAAAACCCAGGATCTGGCCAACAAGTATGTGAAGAATGCGAAAGTATGAGACTGAAGTGGGCAAATCCCAGACCTAACCCAGACCTAACATGCGTTATCCTCTAAAATATTTATCGAGACCACGTTGAATTGACTGTTTCTGTGTGGTACCACATTACTACGTGATCCAAACCAGAAAAAGCCCAGAATCTGGCCATCAAGTATGAGAAATATGCGAAAGTGTGAGCCTGATGAGAGCAAATCCCACACCTAACTTAGACCTAACATGCGTTATCCTCTAAAATAGTGATCGAAACCAGGTTTAATGGTCTGTTTCAGTGTGGTACCTCATCACTACGTGATCGAAACCAAAAAAGGTCCAGAATCTGGCCATCAAGTATGAGAAATACGCGAAAGTATGAACCTGATAAGAGCAAATCCCAGACCTAACCTAGACCTAACATGCGCTAACCTCTAAAATATTGATCGTGACCAGGTTTAGTCGACTGTCTCAGTGTGGTACCACATTACTATGTGATCCAAACCAGAAAAAAACTTAGGATCTGGCCAACTAGTATGTGAAGAATGCGAAAGTATGAGACTGATGAGGGCAAATCCCAGACCTAATCCAGACCTAACATGCGTTATCCTCTAAAATATTGATCGAGACCAGGTTTAATCGACAGTTTCAGTGTGGTCCTACATAACTACGTGATGCAAACCAGAAAAAGCCCAGGATCTGGCCAACAAGAATGAGAAATATGCGAAAGTATGAGCCTGATGAGAGCAAATCCCAAACCTAATCTAGACCGAACATGCGTTAACCTCTAAAATATTGATCGAAACCAGGTTTATTCGACTGTTTCAGTGTGGTACCAAATTACTAACTGATCCAAACCAGGAAAAACCCTCGATCTGGTCAACGAGTATGCGAAAAATGCGAAAGTATGAGCCTGATGAGGGCAAATCCTAGACCTAACCCTGACCTAAAATGAGCTATCCTCTAAAATATTTATCGAGACCACGTTGAATTGACTGTTTCTGTGTGGTACCACATTACTACGTGATCCAAACCAGTGAAAGCCCAGGATCCGGCCAACAAGAATGAGAAATATGCGAAAGTAAGAGCCTGATGAGAGCAAATCCCGGATCTAACGTAGACCCAACATGCGTTATCCTCTAAAATATTGATCGAAACCAGGTTTAATGGTCTGCTTCAGTGTGGTACCTCATCACTTCGTGATCGAAATCAAAAAAGGTCCAGAATCTGGCCATCAAGTATGAGAAATACGCGAAAGTATGAGTCTGATGGGGGTAAATCCAAGGCCTAACCTAGACCAAACATGCGTTATCCTCTAAAATATTAATCGAAACCAGGTCTAATGGTCTGTTTCAGTGTGGTAACACATTACCACGTGATCCAAACCAGAAAAAGCCCAGAATCTGGCCATCAAGTAGGAGAAATATGCGAAAGTATGAACCTGAAGAGGGCAAATCCCAGACCTAACCTAGACCTAACATGCGTTAACCTCTAAAATATTGATCGTGACCAGGTTTAGTCGACTGTCTCAGTGTGGTACCACATTACTATGTGATCCAAACCAGAAAAAACCCAGGATCTGTTCATGAAGTATGTGAAGAATGCGAAAGTGTGAGCCTGGTGAGAGCAAATCCCAGACCTAACATTGACCTAACATGGGTTATCCTCTAAAATATTGATCAAAACCAGGTTTCATCGACTGTTTCAGTGTGGTACCACATAACTGTGTGTTCCAAACCAGAAAAAGCAAAGGATCTGGCTGACAAATAGGAGAAATATGCGAAAGTATAATCCTGATGAGAGCAAATCCCAGACCTAACTTAGACCTAACATGCGTTATCCTCTAAAATATTGATCGAAACCAGGTTTAATAGACTGTTTCAGTGTGGTACCACATTACTGCGTGATTCAAACCAAAAAAGCCCAGAATTTGGCCATGAAGTATGAGAAATATGCGAAAGTATTAGCCTGATGAGGGCAAAACCCAGACCTAACCTAGAGCTATCATGTGTTATCCTCTAAAATATTGATCGAAACCAGGTTTAATGGTCTGTTTCAGTGTGGTACCACATTACCACGTGATCCAAATCAGAAAAAGCCCAGAATCTGGCCATCAAGTAGGAGAAATATGCGAAAGTATGAGCCTGATGAGGGCAAATCCTAGACCCAACTGAGACTTAACATGTGTTATCCTCTAATATGTTGATCGAAACCAGGTTTAAAGGACTGTTTCGTTGTGATACCACATTACCACGTGAGTCAAACCGGAAAAATCCCGGGTTCTGGCCAACAAGAATGCGGAAAATTTTGAATGTATGAGCCTGATGAGAGCAAATCCCAGACCTAACCTAGACCTAACATGCGTTATCCTCTAAAATATTGGTCGAGGTCAAGTTTAATCAAAAGTTTCGGTGTGGTACCACACTACTATGTGATCCAAACCAGAAAAAACCCAGGATCTGTCCAAGAAGTATGTGAAGAATGCGAAAGTATGAGACTGATGAGGGCAAATCCCAGACCTAATCCAGACCTAGCATGCGTTATCCTCTAAAATATTGATCGAGACCAGGTTTAATCGACTGTTTCAGTGTGGTCCTACATAACTACGTGATGCAAACCAGAAAAAGCCCAGGATCTGGCCATCAAGTATGAGAAATATGCGAAAGTATGAGTCTGATGAGGGCAAATCCAAGGCTTAACCTAGATCTAACATGAGTTATCCTCTAAAATATTGATCGCAACCAAGTTTAATGGTCTGTTTCAGTGTGGTACCTCATCACTACGTGAACGAAACGAAAAAAGGCCCAAAATCTGGCCATCAAGTATGAGAAATATGCGAAAGTATGAGTCTGATGAGGGCAAATCCAAGGCTTAACCTAGACCTAACATGCGTTCTCCTCTAAAATATTGATCGAAACCAGGTTTAATGGTCTGTTTCAGTGTGGTACCTCATCACTACGTGGTCGAAACCAAAAAAGCCCCAGAATCTGGCCATCAAGTATGAGAAATATGCGAAAGTATGAGTCAGATGAGGGCAAATCCAAGGCCTTACCTAGACCTAACATGCGTTATCCTCTAAAATATTGATCGAGACCAGGTTTAATCCACTGTTTCAGTGTGGTCCCACATAACTACCTGATCCAAACCAGAAAAAGACCAGAACCTGGCCATCAAGTATCAGAAATATGCGAAAGTATGAACCTGATGAGAGCAAATCCCAGACCTAACCTAGACCTAACATGCGTTAACCTCTAAAATATTGATCGTGACCAGGTTTAGTCGACTGCCTCAGTGTGGTACCACATTACTATGTGATCCAAACCAGAAAAAAACCCAGGATCTGGCCAACAAGTATGTGAAGAATGCGAAAGTATGAGACTGAAGTGGGCAAATCCCAGACCTAACTCAGACCTAACATGCGTTATCCTCTAAAATATTTATCGAGACCACGTTGAATTGACTGTTTCTGTGTGGTACCACATTACTACGTGATCCAAACCAGAAAAAGCCCAGAATCTGGCCATCAAGTATGAGAAATATGCGAAAGTGTGAGCCTGATGAGAGCAAATCCCACACCTAACTTAGACCTAACATGCGTTATCCTCTAAAATATTGATCGAAACCAGGTTTAATGGTCTGTTTCAGTGTGGTACCTCATCACTACGTGATCGAAACCAAAAAAGGTCCAGAATCTGGCCATCAAGTATGAGAAATACGCGAAAGTATGAACCTGATAAGAGCAAATCCCAGACCTAACCTAGACCTAACATGCGTTAACCTCTAAAATATTGATCGTGACCAGGTTTAGTCGACTGTCTCAGTGTGGTACCACATTACTATGTGATCCAAACCAGAAAAAAACCCAGGATCTGGCCAACAAGACTGTGAAGAATGCGAAAGTATGAGACTGAAGTGGGCAAATCCCAGACCTAACCCAGACCTAACATTCGTTATCCTCGAAAATATTGATCGAGGCCAGGTTTAATCGACTGTTTCAGTGTGGTCCTACATAACTACGTGATGCAAACCAGAAAAAGCCCAGGATCTGTCCAACAAGAATGAGAAATATGCGAAAGTATGAGCCTGATGAGAGCAAATCCCACACCTAATCTAGACCGAACATGGGTTAACCTCTAAAATATTGATCGAAACCAGGTTTATTCGACTGTTTCAGTGTGGTACCAAATTACTAACTGATCCAAACCAGGAAAAACCCTCGATCTGGTCAACGAGTATGCGAAAAATGCGAAAGTATGAGCCTGATGAGGGCAAATCCTAGACCTAACCCTGACCTAAAATGAGCTATCCTCTAAAATATTTATCGAGACCAGGTTGAATGATTGTTTCAGTGTGGTACCACATTACTACGTGATCCAAACCAGTGAAAGCCCAGGATCCGGCCAACAAGAATGAGAAATATGCGAAAGTAAGAGCCTGATGAGAGCAAATCCCGGATCTAACATAGACCCAACATGCGTTATCCTCTAAAATATTGATCGAAACCAGGTTTAATGGTCTGCTACAGTGTGGTACCTCATCACTTCGTGATCGAAATCAAAAAAGGTCCAGAATCTGGCTATCAAGTATGAGAAATACGCGAAAGTATGAGTCTGATGGGGGCAAATCCAAGGCCTAACCTAGACCAAACATGCGTTATCCTCTAAAATATTAATCGAAACCAGGTCTAATGGTCTGTTTCAGTGTGGTAACACATTACCACCTGATCCAAACCAGAAAAAGCCCAGAATCTGGCCATCAAGTAGGAGAAATATGCGAAAGTATGAACCTGAAGAGGGCAAATCCCAGACCTAACCTAGACCTAACATGCGTTAACCTCTAAAATATTGATCGTGACCAGGTTTAGTCGACTGTCTCAGTGTGGTACCACATTACTATGTGATCCAAACCAGAAAAAACCCAGGATCTGTTCAAGAAGTATGTGAAGAATGCGAAAGTATGAGACTGATGAGGGCAAATCCCAGACCTAACATAGACCTAACATGCGTTATCCTCTAAAATATTGATCGAAACAAGGTTTCATCGACTGTTTCAGTGTGGTACAACATAACTGTGTGTTCCAAACCAGAAAAAGCAAAGGATCTGGCTGACAAATAGGAGAAATATGCGAAAGTATAATCCTGATGAGAGCAAATCCCAGACCTAACTTAGACCTAACATGCTTTATCCTCCAAAATATTGATCGAAACCAGGTTTAATAGACTGTTTCAGTGTGGTACCACATTACTGCGTGATCCAAACCGAAAAAGCCCAGAATTTGGCCATGAAGTGTGAGAAATATGCGAAAGTATTAGCCTGATGAGGGCAAAACCCAGACCTAACCTAGAGCTATCATGAGTTATCCTCTAAAATATTGATCGAAACCAGGTTTAATGGTCTGTTTCAGTGTGGTACCACATTACCACGTGATCCAAATCAGAAAAAGCCCAGAATCTGGCCATCAAGTAGGAGAAATATGCGAAAGTATGAGCCTGATGAGGGCAAATCCTAGACCCAACTAAGACTTAACATGTGTTATCCTCTAATATGTTGATCGAAACCAGGTTTAAAGGACTGTTTCGTTGTGATACCACATTACCACGTGATTCAAACCGGAAAAATCCCGGGTTCTGGCCAACAAGAATGCGGAAAATTTTGAATGTATGAGCCTGATGAGAGCAAATCCCAAACCTAACCTGGACCTAACATGCGTTATCCTCTAAAATATTGGTCGAGGTCAAGTTTAATCAAAAGTTTCGGTGTGGTACCACACTACTATGTGATCCAAACCAGAAAAAACCCAGGATCTGTTCAAGAAGTATGTGAAGAATGCGAAAGTATGAGACTGATGAGGGCAAATCCCAGACCTAATCCAGACCTAGCATGCGTTATCCTCTAAAATATTGATCGAGACCAGGTTTAATCGACTGTTTCAGTGTGGTCCCACATAACTACGTGATGCAAACCAGAAAAAGCCCAGGATCTGGCCAACACGAATGAGAAATATGCGATAGTAAGAGCCTGATGAGAGCAAATCCCGGATCTAACATAGACCTAACATGCGTTATCCTCTAAAATATTGATCGCAACCAGGTTTAATGGTCTGTTTCAGTGTGGTACCTCATCACTACGTGAACGAAACGGAAAAACGCCCAAAGTCTGGCCATCAAGTATGAGAAATATGCGAAAGTATGAGTCTGATGAGGGCAAATCCAAGGCTTAGCCTAAACCTAACATGCGTTCTCCTCTAAAATATTGATCGAAACCAGGTTTAATGGTCTGTTTCAGTGTGGTACCTCATCACTACGTGGTCGAAACCAAAAAAGGCCCAGAATCTGGCCATCAAGTATGAGAAATATGCGAAATTATGAGTCAGATGAGGGCAAATCCAAGGCCTTACCTAGACCTAACATGCGTTAACCTCTAAAATAATGATCGTGACCAGGTTTAGACGACTGTCTCAGTGTGGTACCATATTACTATGTGATCCAAACCAGAAAAACCCCAGGAACTGTTCAAGAAATATGTGAAGAATGAGGTAGTATCAGACTGATGAGGGCAAATCCTAGAACTAATCCAGACCTAACATGCGTTATCCTCTAAAATAATGATCGAGACCAGGTTTAGTCGACTGTTTCATTGTGGCACCACTTTACCACGTGGTCCAAACCAGAAAAGCCCGGGATCTGTTCAACAAGTGTGTGAAGAATGCGAAGGTATGAGTCTGATCAGGGCAAATCCCTGACCTAACATAGACCTAACATGCGTTATCCTCTAGAATATTGATCGAAACCAGGATTAATGGACTGTTTCAGTGTGGTACCACAATACTACGTGATCCAAACCAAAAAAAGCCCAGAATCTGGCCATCAAGTATGAGAAATATGCGATAGTATGAGCCTGATGAGAGCAAATCCCAGACCTAACATAGACCTAACATGCGTTATCCTCTAAAATATTGATCGAAACCAGGATTAATGGACTGTTTGAGTGTGGTGCCACATTACAACGTGATCCAATCCACAGAAAGCTCAGAATCTGGCCATCAAGTATGAGAAATATGCGAAAGTATGAGCCTGATGAGAGCAAATCCCAGACCTAACATAGACCTAACATTCGCTATCCTCTAAAATATTGACCGAAACCAGGTTTAATGGACTGCTTCGGTGTGGTACCAAATAACTACGTGATCCAAATCAAAAAAGGGCCACAATCTGGCCATCAAGTATGAGAAATATGCGAAAGTATGAGCCTGATGAGAGGAAATCCCAGAACTAACATAGGTCTAACATTCGTTATCCTCTAAGATATTGATCGAAACCAGGTTTAATGGACTGCTTCAGTGTGGTACCACATTACTACGTGATCCTACCAGAAAAATCCCAGGAACTGTTCAAGAAATATGTGAAGAATGAGGTAGTATCAGACTGATGAGGGCAAATCCTAGAACTAATCCAGACCTAACATGCGTTATCCTCTAAAATAATGATCGAGACCAGGTTTAGTCGACTGTTTCATTGTGGTACCACTTTACCACGTGGTCCAAACCAGAAAAGCCCGGGATCTGTTCAACAAGTGTGTGAAGAATGCGAAGGTATGAGTCTGATCAGGGCAAATCCCTGACCTAACATAGACCTAACATGCGTTATCCTCTAGAATATTGATCGAAACCAGGATTAATGGACTGTTTCAGTGTGGTACCACAATACTACGTGATCCAAACCAAAAAAAGCCCAGAATCTGGCCATCAAGTATGAGAAATATGCGATAGTATGAGCCTGATGAGAGCAAATCCCAGACCTAACATAGACCTAACATGCGTTATCCTCTAGAATATTGATCGAAACCAGGATTAATGGACTGTTTGAGTGTGGTGCCACATTACTGCGTGATCCAATCCACAGAAAGCTCAGTATCTGGCCATCAAGTATGAGAAATATGCGAAAGTATGAGCCTGATGAGAGCAAATCCCAGACCTAACATAGACCTAACATTCGTTATCCTCTAAAATATTGATCGAAACCAGGTTTAATGGACTGCTTCGGTGTGGTACCAAATTACTACGTGATCCAAACCAAAAAAAGCCCACAATCTGGCCATCAAGTATGAGAAATATGCGAAAGTATGAGCTTGATGAGAGCAAATCCCAGACCTAACATAGAACTAACATTCGTTATCCTCTAAGATATTGATCGAAACCAGGTTTAATGGACTGCTTCAGTGTGGTACCAAATTACTACGTGATCCAAACCAAAAAAAGCCCACAATCTGGCCATCAAGTATGAGAAATATGCGAAAGTATGAGCCAAATGAGAGCAAATCCCGGATCTAACATAGATCTAACATGCGTTATCCTCTAAAATATTGATCGCAACCAGGTTTAATGGTCTGTTTCAGTGTGGTACCTCATCACTACGTGATCGAAACGAAAAAAGGCCCAAAATCTGGCCATCAAGTATGAAAAATATGCGAAAGTATGAGTCTGATGAGGGCAAATCCAAGGCTTAACCTAGACCTAACATGCGTTCTCCTCTAAAATATTGATCGAAACCAGATTTAATGGTCCGCTTCAGTGTGGTACCTCATCACTACGTGATCGAAACCAAAAAAGGCCCAGAATCTGGCCATCAAGTATGAGAAATATGCGAAAGTATGAGTCTGATGAGGGCAAATCCAAGGCCTTACCTAGACCTAACATGCGTTATCCTCTAAAATATTGATCGAGACCAGGTTTAATCCACTGTTTCAGTGTGGTCCCACATAACTACGTGATGCAAACCAGAAAAAGCAAAGGATCTGGCTAACAAGTAAGAGAAATATGCGAAAGTATTAGCCTCATGAGGGCAAATCACAGACCTAACTCAGACCTAACATGCGTTATCCTCTAAAATATTGATCGACACCAGGTTTACTCGACTGTTTCAGTGTGGTACCACATTACTAAGTGATCCAAACCAGAAAAAGACCGGAATCTGGCCATCAAGTATCAGAAATATGCGAAAGTATGAGCCTTATGAGAGCAAATCCCAGACCTAACCTAGACCTAACATGCGTTAACCTCTAAAATAATGATCGTGACCAGGTTTAGACGACTGTCTCAGTGTGGTACCACATTACTATGTGATCCAAACCAGAAAAAACCCAGGATCTGGCCAACATGCATGTGAAGAATGCGAAAGTATGAGACTGAAGTGGGCAAATCCCAGACCTAACCCAGACCTAACATGCGTTGTCCTCTGAAATATTGATCGAGACCAGGTTTAATCGTCTGTTTCAGTGTTGTCCCACATTACTACGTGATCCAAACCAGTAAAAGCCCACGACCTGGGCAACAAGTATGTGAAATATGCGAAAGTATTAACCTCATGAAGGCAAATCACAGACCTAACCCAGACCTAACATACGTTATCCTTTGAAATGTTGACCCAGACAAGGTTTAATTGACTGTTTCAGTGTGGTACCACATTACGACGTCATCCAAACCAGAAAATGCCCAGGATCTGGTCAACGAGTATGCGAAAAATGCGAAAGTATGACCCTGATGAGGGCAAATCCTAGACCTAACCCAGGCCTAACAAGCGTTATCCTCTAAAATATTTATCGAGACCAGGTTTAGTCGACTGTTTCAGTGTGGTACCACATTACTACGTGATCCAACCAAAAAAAGCCCAGAATCTGGCCATCAAGTATGAGAGATTTGCGATAGTATGAGCCTGATGAGAGCAAATCCCTGACCTAACATAGACCTAGCATGCGTTATCCTCTAGAATGTTGATCGAAACCAGGATTAATGGACTGTTTCAGTGTGGTACCACAATACTACGTGATCCAAACCAAAAAAAGCCCAGAATCTGGCCATCAAGTATGAGAAATTTGCGATAGTATGAGCCTGATGAGAGCAAATCCCAGACCTAACATAGACCTAACATGCGTTATCCTCTAGAATATTGATCGAAACCAGGATTAATGGACTGTTTCAGTGTGGTGCCACATTACTACGTGATCCAATCCAAAGAAAGCTCAGAATCTGGCCATCAAGTATGAGAAATATGCGAAAGAATGAGTCTGATGAGAGCAAATCCCAGACCTAACATGGACCTAACATGCGTTAACCTATAAAATATTGATCGAAACCAGGTTTAATGGACTGTTTAAGTGTGGTACCACACTACTATGTGATCCAAACCAGAAAAAACCCAGGATCTGTTCAAGAAATATGTGAAGAATGAGGAAGTATCAGACTGATGAGGGCAAATCCTAGAACTAATCCAGACCTAACATGAGTTATCCTCTAGAATGTTGATCGAAACCAGGATTAATGGACTGTTTCAGTGTTGTACCACAATACTACGTGATCCAAACCAAAAAAAGCCCAGAATCTGGCCATCAAGTATGAGAAATTTGCGATAGTATGAGCCTGGTGAGAGCAAATCCCAGACCTAACATAGACCTAACATGCGTTACCCTCTAAAATATTGATCGAAACCAGGTTTCATCGACTGTTTCAGTGTGGTACCACATAACTGTGTGTTCCAAACCAGAAAAAGCAAAGGATCTGGCTGACAAATAGGAGAAATATGCGAAAGTATAATCCTGATGAGAGCAAATCCCAGACCTAACTTAGACCTAACATGCGTTATCCTCTAAAATATTGATCGAAACCAGGTTTAATAGACTGTTTCAGTGTGGTACCACATTACTGCGTGATCCAAACCAAAAAAGCCCAGAATTTGGCCATGAAGTATGAGAAATATGCGAAAGTATTAGCCTGATGAGGGCAAAACCCAGACCTAACCTAGAGCTATCATGTGTTATCCTCTAAAATATTGATCGAAACCAGGTTTAATGGTCTGTTTCAGTGTGGTACCACATTACCACGTGATCCAAACCAGAAAAAGCAAAGGATCTGGCTAACAAGTAAGAGAAATATGCGAAAGTATTAGCCTCATGAGGGCAAATCACAGACCTAACATGCGTTATCCTCTAAAATATTGATCGACACCAGGTTTACTCGACTGTTTCAGTGTGGTACCACATTACTAAGTGATCCAAACCAGAAAAAGACCAGAATCTGGCCATCAAGTATCAGAAATATGCGAAAGTATGAGCCTTATGAGAGCAAATCCCAGACCTAACCTAGTCCTAACATGCGTTAACCTCTAAAATAATGATCGTGACCAGGTTTAGACGACTGTCTCAGTGTGGTACCACATTACTATGTGATCCAAACCAGAAAAAACCCAGGATCTGGCCAACATGCATGTGAAGAATGCGAAAGTATGAGACTGAAGTGGGCAAATCCCAGACCTAACCCAGACCTAACATGCGTTGTCCTCTGAAATATTGATCGAGACCAGGTTTAATCGTCTGTTTCAGTGTTGTCCCACATTACTACGTGATCCAAACCAGTAAAAGCCCACGACCTGGCCAACAAGTATGTGAAATATGCGAAAGTATTAACCTCATGAAGGCAAATCACAGACCTAACCCAGACCTACCATACGTTATCCTTTGAAATGTTGACCCAGACAAGGTTTAATTGACTGTTTCAGTGTGGTACCACATTACGACGTCATCCAAACCAGAAAATGCCCAGGATCTGGTCAACGAGTATGCGAAAAATGCGAAAGTATGACCCTGATGAGGGCAAATCCTAGACCTAACCCAGGCCTAACAAGCGTTATCCTCTAAAATATTTATCGAGACCAGGTTTAGTCGACTGTTTCAGTGTGGTACCACATTACTACGTGATCCAACCAAAAAAAGCCCAGAATCTGGCCATCAAGTATGAGAAATTTGCGATAGTATGAGCCTGATGAGAGCAAATCCCTGACCTAACATAGACCTAGCATGCGTTATTCTCTAGAATGTTGATCGAAACCAGGATTAATGGACTGTTTCAGTGTGGTACCACAATACTACGTGATCCAAACCAAAAAAAGCCCAGAATCTGGCCATCAAGTATGAGAAATTTGCGATAGTATGAGCCTGATGAGAGCAAATCACAGACCTAAAATAGACCTAACATGCGTTATCCTCTAGAATATTGATCGAAACCAGGATTAATGGACTGTTTCAGTGTGGTGCCACATTACTACGTGATCCAATCCAAAGAAAGCTCAGAATCTGGCCATCAAGTATGAGAAATATGCGAAAGTATGAGTCTGATGAGAGCAAATCCCAGACCTAACATGGACCTAACATGCGTTAACCTATAAAATATTGATCGAAACCAGGTTTAATGGACTGTTTAAGTGTGGTACCACACTACTATGTGACCCCAACCAGAAAAAACCCAGGATCTGTTCAAGAAATATGTGAAGAATGAGGAAGTATCAGACTGATGAGGGCAAATCCTAGAACTAATCCAGACCTAACATGAGTTATCCTCTAGAATGTTGATCGAAACCAGGATTAATGGACTGTTTCAGTGTGGTACCACAATACTACGTGATCCAAACCAAAAAAAGCCCAGAATCTGGCCATCAAGTATGAGAAATTTGCGATAGTATGAGCCTGGTGAGAGCAAATCCCAGACCTAACATAGACCTAACATGCGTTATCCTCTAAAATATTGATCGAAACCAGGTTTCATCGACTGTTTCAGTGTGGTACCACATAACTGTGTGTTCCAAACCAGAAAAAGCAAAGGATCTGGCTGACAAATAGGAGAAATATGCGAAAGTATAATCCTGAAGAGAGCAAATCCCAGACCTAACTTAGACCTAACATGCGTTATCCCCTAAAATATTGATCGAAACCAGGTTTAATAGACTGTTTCAGTGTGGTACCTCATTACTGCGTGATCCAAACCAAAAAAGCCCAGAATTTGGCCATGAAGTATGAGAAATATGCGAAAGTATTAGCCTGATGAGGGCAAAACCCAGACCTAACCTAGAGCTATCATGTGTTATCCTCTAAAATATTGATCGAAACCAGGTTTAATGGTCTGTTTCAGTGTGGTACCACATTACCACGTGATCCAAACCAGAAAAAGCCCAGAATCTGGCCATCAAGTATCAGAAATATGCGAAAGTATGAGCCTTATGAGAGCAAATCCCAGACCTAACCTAGACCTAACATGCGTTAACCTCTAAAATAATGATCGTGACCAGGTTTAGACGACTGTCTCAGTGTGGTACCACATTACTATGTGATCCAAACCAGAAAAAACCCAGGATCTGTTCAAGAAATATGTGAAGAATGAGGAAGTATCAGACTGATGAGGGCAAATCCTAGAACTAATCCAGACCTAACATGAGTTATCCTCTAGAATGTTGATCGAAACCAGGATTAATGGACTGTTTCAGTGTGGTACCACAATACTACGTGATCCAAACCAAAAAAAGCCCAGAATCTGGCCATCAAGTATGAGAAATTTGCGATAGTATGAGCCTGGTGAGAGCAAATCCCAGACCTAACATAGACCTAACATGCGTTATCCTCTAAAATATTGATCGAAACCAGGTTTCATCGACTGTTTCAGTGTGGTACCACATAACTGTGTGTTGCAAACCAGAAAAAGCAAAGGATCTGGCTGACAAATAGGAGAAATATGCGAAAGTATAATCCTGATGAGAGCAAATCCCAGACCTAACTTAGACCTAACATGCGTTATCCTCTAAAATATTGATCGAAACCAGGTTTAATAGACTGTTTCAGTGTGGTACCACATTACTGCGTGATCCAAACCAAAAAAGCCCAGAATTTGGCCATGAAGTATGAGAAATATGCGAAAGTATTAGCCTGATGAGGGCAAAACCCAGACCTAACCTAGAGCTATCATGTGTTATCCTCTAAAATATTGATCGAAACCAGGTTTAATGGTCTGTTTCAGTGTGGTACCACATTACCACGTGATCCAAACCAGAAAAAGCAAAGGATCTGGCTAACAAGTAAGAGAAATATGCGAAAGTATTAGCCTCATGAGGGCAAATCACAGACCTAACTCAGACCTAACATGCGTTATCCTCTAAAATATTGATCGACACCAGGTTTACTCGACTGTTTCAGTGTGGTACCACATTACTAAGTGATCCAAACCAGAAAAAGACCAGAATCTGGCCATCAAGTATCAGAAATATGCGAAAGTATGAGCCTTATGAGAGCAAATCCCAGACCTAACCTAGTCCTAACATGCGTTAACCTCTAAAATAATGATCGTGACCAGGTTTAGACGACTGTCTCAGTGTGGTACCACATTACTATGTGATCCAAACCAGAAAAAACCCAGGATCTGGCCAACATGCATGTGAAGAATGCGAAAGTATGAGACTGAAGTGGGCAAATCCCAGACCTAACCCAGACCTAACATGCGTTGTCCTCTGAAATATTGATCGAGACCAGGTTTAATCGTCTGTTTCAGTGTTGTCCCACATTACTACGTGATCCAAACCAGTAAAAGCCCACGACCTGGCCAACAAGTATGTGAAATATGCGAAAGTATTAACCTCATGAAGGCAAATCACAGACCTAACCCAGACCTACCATACGTTATCCTTTGAAATGTTGACCCAGACAAGGTTTAATTGACTGTTTCAGTGTGGTACCACATTACGACGTCATCCAAACCAGAAAATGCCCAGGATCTGGTCAACGAGTATGCGAAAAATGCGAAAGTATGACCCTGATGAGGGCAAATCCTAGACCTAAATCAGGCCTAACAAGCGTTATCCTCTAAAATATTTATCGAGACCAGGTTTAGTCGACTGTTTCAGTGTGGTACCACATTACTACGTGATCCAACCAAAAAAAGCCCAGAATCTGGCCATCAAGTATGAGAAATTTGCGATAGTATGAGCCTGATGAGAGCAAATCCCTGACCTAACATAGACCTAGCATGCGTTATCCTCTAGAATGTTGATCGAAACCAGGATTAATGGACTGTTTCAGTGTGGTACCACAATACTACGTGATCCAAACAAAAAAAACCCAGAATCTGGCCATCAAGTATGAGAAATTTGCGATAGTATGAGCCTGATGAGAGCAAATCACAGACCTAAAATAGACCTAACATGCGTTATCCTCTAGAATATTGATCGAAACCAGGATTAATGGACTGTTTCAGTGTGGTGCCACATTACTACGTGATCCAATCCAAAGAAAGCTCAGAATCTGGCCATCAAGTATGAGAAATATGCGAAAGTATGAGTCTGATGAGAGCAAATCCCAGACCTAACATGGACCTAACATGCGTTAACCTATAAAATATTGATCGAAACCAGGTTTAATGGACTGTTTAAGTGTGGTACCACACTACTATGTGACCCCAACCAGAAAAAACCCAGGATCTGTTCAAGAAATATGTGAAGAATGAGGAAGTATCAGACTGATGAGGGCAAATCCTAGAACTAATCCAGACCTAACATGAGTTATCCTCTAGAATGTTGATCGAAACCAGGATTAATGGACTGTTTCAGTGTGGTACCACAATACTACGTGATCCAAACCAAAAAAAGCCCAGAATCTGGCCATCAAGTATGAGAAATTTGCGATAGTATGAGCCTGGTGAGAGCAAATCCCAGACCTAACATAGACCTAACATGCGTTATCCTCTAAAATATTGATCGAAACCAGGTTTCATCGACTGTTTCAGTGTGGTACCACATAACTGTGTGTTCCAAACCAGAAAAAGCAAAGGATCTGGCTGACAAATAGGAGAAATATGCGAAAGTATAATCCTGAAGAGAGCAAATCCCAGACCTAACTTAGACCTAACATGCGTTATCCCCTAAATTATTGATCGAAACCAGGTTTAATAGACTGTTTCAGTGTGGTACCTCATTACTGCGTGATCCAAACCAAAAAAGCCCAGAATTTGGCCATGAAGTATGAGAAATATGCGAAAGTATTAGCCTGATGAGGGCAAAACCCAGACCTAACCTAGAGCTATCATGCGTTATCCTCTAAAATATTGATCGAAACCAGGTTTAATGGTCTGTTTCAGTGTGGTACCACATTACCACGTGATCCAAACCAGAAAAAGCCCAGAATCTGGCCATCAAGTATCAGAAATATGCGAAAGTATGAGCCTTATGAGAGCAAATCCCAGACCTAACCTAGACCTAACATGCGTTAACCTCTAAAATAATGATCGTGACCAGGTTTAGACGACTGTCTCAGTGTGGTACCACATTACCACGTGATCCAAACCAGAAAAAGCCCAGAATCTGGCCATCAAGTATCAGAAATATGCGATAGTATGAGCCTGATGAGAGCAAATCCCAGACCTAACATAGACCTATCATGCGTTATCCTCTAGAATATTGATCGAAACCAGGATTAATGGACTGTTTGAGTGTGGTGCCACATTACTACGTGATCCAATCCACAGAAAGCTCAGAATCTGGCCATCAAGTATGAGAAATATGCGAAAGTATGAGCCTGATGAGAGCAAATCCCAGACCTAACATAGACCTAACATTCGTTATCCTCTAAAATATTGATCGAAACCAGGTTTAATGGACTGCTTCGGTGTGGTACCAAATTACTACGTGATCCAAACCAAAAAAAGCCCACAATCTGGCCATCAAGTATGAGAAATATGCGAAAGTATGAGCCTGATGAGAGCAAATCCCAGACCTAACATAGACCTAACATTCGTTATCCTCTAAGATATTGATCGAAACCAGGTTTAATGGACTGCTTCAGTGTGGTACCAAATTACTACGTGATCCAAACCAAAAAAAGCCCACAATCTGGCCATCAAGTATGAGAAATATGCGAAAGGATGAGCCTGATGAGAGCAAATCCCAGACCTAACATGGACCTAACATGCGTTATCCTCTAAAATATTCATCGAAACCAGGTTTAATAGACTGTTTCAGTGTGGTACCACATTACTGCGTGATTCAATCCAAAAAAGCCCAGAATCTGGCCATGAAGTATGAGAAATGTGCGAAAGTATTAGCCTGATGAGTGCAAAACCCAGACCTAACCTGGAGCTATCATGTGTTATCCTCTACTATATTGATCGAAACCAGGTTTAAAGGACTGTTTCAGTGTGATACCACATTACCACGTGATTCAAACCAGAAAAAGCCCGGGATCTGGCAAACAAGAATGCGGAAAATTTGAATGTATGAGCCTGATGAGAGCTAATCTCAGACCTAACCTAGACCTAACATGCGTTATCCTCTAGAATATTGATCGAGACCAGGTTTAATGGACTGTTTCAGTGGGGTACCACATTACTACGTGATCCAATCCAAACAAGCCCAGAATCTGGCCATCAAGTATGAGAAATATGCGAAAGTATGAGCCTGATGAGAGCAAATCCCTGACCCAACATAGACCTAACATGCGTTATCCTCTAGAATGTTGATCGAAACCGGGATTAATGGACTGTTTCAGTGTGGTACCACAATACTACGTGATCCAAACCAAAAAAAGCCCAGAATCTGGCCATCAAGTATGAGAAATTTGCGATAGTATGAGCCTGATGAGAGCAAATCCCAGACCTAACATAGACCTAACATGCGTTATCCTCTAGAATATTGATCGAAACCAGGATTAATGGACTGTTTCAGTGTGGTGCCACATTACTACGTGATCCAATCCAAAGAAAGCTCAGAATCTGGCCATCAAGTATGAGAAATATGCGAAAGTATGAGTCTGATGAGAGCAAATCCCAGACCTAACATAGACCTAACATGCGTTATCCTCTAAAATATTCATCGAAACCAGGTTTAATAGACTGTTTCAGTGTGGTACCACATTACTGCGTGATTCAATCCAAAAAAGCCCAGAATCTGGCCATGAAGTATGAGAAATGTGCGAAAGTATTAGCCTGATGAGTGCAAAACCCAGACCTAACCTGGAGCTATCATGTGTTATCCTCTACTATATTGATCGAAACCAGGTTTAAAGGACTGTTTCAGTGTGATACCACATTACCACGTGATTCAAACCAGAAAAAGCCCGGGATCTGGCAAACAAGAATGCGGAAAATTTGAATGTATGAGCCTGATGAGAGCTAATCTCAGACCTAACCTAGACCTAACATGCGTTATCCTCTAGAATATTGATCGAGACCAGGTTTAATGGACTGTTTCAGTGGGGTACCACATTACTACGTGATCCAATCCAAACAAGCCCAGAATCTGGCCATCAAGTATGAGAAATATGCGAAAGTATGAGCCTGATGAGGGCAAATCCTAGACCTAACCCACACCTAACATGCGTTATCCTCTAAAATATTTATCGAGACCAGGTAGAATTGACTGTTTCAGTGTGGTGCCACATTACTACGTGATCCAAACCAGTGGAAGCCCAGGATCTGGCCAACAAGCATGAGAAATATACGAAAGTATGAGGCTCATGAGGGCAAATTACAAACCTAACCCAGTCCTGACATGCGTTGTCCTCTGAAATATTGATCGAGACCAGGTTTAATCGTCTGTTTCAGTGTTGTCCCACATTACTACGTGAACCAAACCAGTAAAAGCCCACGACCTGGCCAACAAGTATGAGAAATATGCGAAAGTGTGAGCCTCATGAGGGCAAATCCCAGACCTAACACTGACCTAACATGCGTTAACCTCTAAAATATTGATCGAAACCAGGTTTAGTCGACTGTCTCAGTGTGGTACCACATTACTATGTGATCCTAACAAGAAAAAACCCAGGATCTCGCCAACAAGTATGTGAAGAATGCGAAAGTATGAGACTGAAGTGGGCAAATCCCAGACCTAACCCAGACCTAACATGCGTTATCCTCTAAAATATTGATCGAAACCAGGTTTAATGATCTGTTTCAGTGTGGTACCACATTACTACGTGATCCTACCAGAAAAATCCCAGGATCTGGCCAACAAGTATGAGAAATATGCGAAAGTATGAGCCTGATGAGTGCAGATCCCGTATCTAACATAGACCCAACATGCGTTATCATCTAAAATATTGATCGAAACCAGGTTTAAAGGACTCTTTCAGTGAGGTACCACATTTCTACGTGATCCAAACCAAAAGAAGCCCAGAATGTGGCCATCAAGTATGAGACATATGCGAAAGTATGAGCCTGATGAGAGCAAATCCCTGACCCAACATAGACCTAACATGCGTTATCCTCTAGAATGTTGATCGAAACCAGGATTAATGGACTGTTTCAGTGTGGTACCACAATACTACGTGATCCAAACCAAAAAAAGCCCAGAATCTGGCCATCAAGTATGAGAAATTTGCGATAGTATGAGCCTGATGAGAGCAAATCCCAGACCTAACATAGACCTAACATGCGTTATCCTCTAGAATATTGATCGAAACCAGGATTAATGGACTGTTTCAGTGTGGTGCCACATTACTACGTGATCCAATCCAAAGAAAGCTCAGAATCTGGCCATCAAGTATGAGAAATATGCGAAAGTATGAGTCTGATGAGGGCAAATCCAAGGCTTAACTTAGACCTAACATGCGTTCTCCTTTAAAATATTGATCGAAACCAGGTTTAATGGTCTGTTTCAGTGTGGTCCCACATAACTGCGTGATGCAAACCAGAAAAAGCCCAGGATCTGGCCAACAAGAATGAGAAATATGCGAAAGTATGAGCCTGGTGAGAGCAAATCTCAAACCTAACATGGACCTAACATGCGTTAACCTCTAAAATATTGATCGAAACCAGGTTTAATGGACTGTTTCAGAGTGATACCACATTACTGCGTGATTCAAACCAAAAAAGTCCAGAATCTGGCCATGAAGTATGAGAAATATGCGAAAGTATTAGCCTGATGAGTGCAAAACCCAGACCTAACCTGGAGCTATCATGTGTTATTCTCTAAAATATTGACCGAAACCAGGTTTAATGGTCTGTTTCAGTGTGGAACCACATTACCACGTGATACAAACCAGAAAAAACCCAGAATCTGGCCATCAAGAATGAGAAATATGCGAAAGTGTGAGCCTGCTGAGAGCAAATCCCAGACCTAACATAGACCTAACATGCGTTATCATCTAAAATATTGATCGAAACCAGGTTTAATGGACTGTTTCAGTGTGGTACCACATTACTGCGTGATTCAAACCAAAAAAGTCCAGAATCTGGCCATGAAGTATGAGAAATGTGCGAAAGTATTAGCCTGATGAGTGCAAAACCCAGACCTAACCTGGAGCTATCATGTGTTATCCTCTACTATATTGATTGAAACCAGGATTAATAGACTGTTTCAGTGTGGTGCCACATTACTACGTGATCCAATCCAAAGAAAGCTCAGAATCTGGCCATCAAGTATGAGAAATATGCGAAAGTATGTGTCTGATGAGAGCAAATCCCAGACCTAACATGGACCTAACATGCGTTAACCTCTAAAATATTGATCGAAACCAGGTTTAATGGACTGTTTAAGTGTGGTACCACACTACTATGTGATCCAAACCAGAAAAAACCCAGGATCTGTTCAAGAAATATGTGAAGAATGAGGAAGTATCAGACTGATGAGGGCAAATCCTAAAACTAATCCAGACCTAACATGAGTTATCCTCTAAAATATTTATCGAGACCAGGTTGAATAGACTGTTTCAGTGTGGTACCGCATTACTACGTGATCCAAACCAGTGAAAGCCCAGGATCTGGCCAACAAGAATGAGAAATATGCGAAAGTATGAGCCTGATGAGAGCAAATCCCAGACCTAACATAGACCTAACATGCGTTATCCTCTAAAATATTGTTCGAAACCAGGTTTAATGGACTGTTTCAGTGTGGTACCACATTACTACGTGATCCAAACCAAAAAAAGCCCAGAATCTGGCCACCAAGTATGAGAAATATCCGAAAGTATGAGCCTGATGAGAGCAAATCCCGGATCTAACATAGGCCTAACATGCGTTGTCCTCTAAAATAGTGATCGCAACCAGGTTTAGTCGACTGTTTCAGTGTGGTACCGCATTACTACGTGATCCAAACCAGTGGAAGCCCACGACCTGGCCAACAAGTATGAGAAATATGCGAAAGTATTAACCTCATGAAGGCAAATCACAGACCTAACCCAGACCTAACATACGTTATCCTTTGAAATGTTGACCCAGACAAGGTTTAATTGACTGTTTCAGTGGGGTACCACATTACTACGTGATCCAATCCAAAAAAGCCCAGAATCTGGCCATCAAGTATGAGAAATATGCGAAAGTATGAGCCTGATGAGGGCAAATCCTAGACCTAACCCACACCTAACATGCGTTGTCCTCTAAAATATTTATCGAGACCAGTTTGAATTGACTGTTTCAGTGTGGTACCACATTACTACGTGATCCAAACCAGTGAAAGCCCAGGATCTGGCCAACAAGACAGAGAAATATCCGAAAGTATGAGCCAAATGAGAGCAAATCCCGGATCTAACATAGATCTAACATGCGTTATCCTCTAAAATATAGATCGCAACCAGGTTTAATGGTCTGTTTCAGTGTGGTACCACATTACTAAGTGATCCAAACCAGAAAAAGGCCAGAATCTGGCCATCAAGTATCAGAAATATGCGAAAGTATGAGCCTTATGAGGGCAAATCCAAGGCTTAACCTAAACCTAACATGCGTTCTCCTCTAAAATATTGATCGAAACCAGGTTTAATGGTCTGTTTCAGTGTGGTACCTCATCACTACGTGATCGAAACCAAAAAAGGCCCAGAATCTGGTCATCAAGTATGAGAAATATGCGAAAGTATGAGTCTGATGAGGGCAAATTCAAGGCCTTACCTAGACCTAACATGCGTTATCCTCTAAAATATTGATCGAGACCAGGTTTAATCCACTGTTTCAGTGTGGTCCCACATAACTACGTGATGCAAACCAGAAAAAGCAAAGGATCTGGCTAACAAGTAAGAGAAATATGCGAAAGTATTAGCCTCATGAGGGCAAATCACAGACCTAACCCAGACCTAACATGCGTTATCCTCTAAAATATTGATCGACACCAGGTTTACTCGACTGTTTCAGTGTGGTACCACATTACTAAGTGATCCAAACCAGAAAAAGGCCAGAATCTGGCCATCAAGTATCAGAAATATGCGAAAGTATGAGCCTTATGAGTGCAAATCCCAAACCTAACCTAGACCTAACATGCGTAAACCTCTAAAATAATGATCGCGACCAGGTTTAGACGACTGTCTCAGTGTGGTACCACATTACTATGAGATCCAAACCAGAAAAAACCCAGGATCTGGCCAACATGCATGTGAAGAATGCGAAAGTATGAGACTGAAGTGGGCAAATCCCGGACCTAACCCAGACCTAACATGCGTTGTCCTCTGAAATATTGATCGAGACCAGGTTTAGTCGTCTGTTTCAGTGTTGTCCCACATTACTACGTGATCCAAACCAGTAAAAGCCCACGACCTGGCCAACAAGTATGAGAAATATGCGAAAGTATTAACCTCATGAAGGCAAATCACAGACCTAACCCAGACCTAACATACGTTATCCTTTGAAATGTTGACTCAGACAAGGTTTAATTGACTGTTTCAGTGTGGTACCACATTACGACGTCATCCAAACCAGAAAAAGCCCAGGATCTGGTCAACGAGTATGCGAAAAATGCGAAAGTATGACCCTGATGAGGGCTTAATCCTTAACCTAACCCAGGCCTAACAAGCGTTATCCTCTAAAATACTTATCGAGACCAGGTTGAATTGACTGTTTCAGTGTCGTACCACATTACTAAGTGATTCAAACCAAAAAAGCCCAGGATCTGGCCAACAAGAATGAGAAATATCCGAAAGTGTGAGCCTGATGAGAGCAAACCCCAGACCTAACCTAGACCTAGCATGCGTTATTCTTTAAAATAATGATCGTGACCTGGTTTAGACGACTGTCTCAGTGTGGTACCACATTACTATGTGATACAAACCAGAAAAAACCCAGAATCTGGCCATCAAGTATGAGAAATATGCGAAAGTGTGAGCCTGATGAGAGCAAATCCCAGATCAAACATAGACCTAACATGCGTTAGCCTCTAAAATAGTGATCGAAACCAGGTTTAATAGTCTGTTTCAGTGTGGTACCACATTACTGCGTGATTCAAACCAAAAAAGCCCAGGCTCTGGCCAACAAGAATGAGAAATATCCGAAAGTGTGAGCCTGATGAGTGCAAATCCCAGACCTAACCTGGAGCTATCATGTGTTATTCTCTAAAATATTGATCGAAACCAGGTTTAATGGTCTGTTTCAGTGTGGTACCACATTACCACGTGATCCAAACCAGAAAAAGCCCAGAATCTGGCCATCAAGTAGGAGAAATATGCGAAAGTGTGAGCCTGATGAGAACAAATCCCAGACCTAACCTAGACCTAGCATGCGTTATTCTTTAAAATAATGATCGTGACCTGGTTTAGACGACTGTCTCAGTGTGGTACCACATTACTATGTGATACAAACCAGAAAAAACCCAGAATCTGGCCATTAAGTATGAGAAATATGCGAAAGTGTGAGCCTGATGAGAGCAAATCCCAGACCTAACCTAGACCTAACATGCGTTATCCTCTAAAATATTGATCGAAACCAGGTTTAATGGACTGTTTCAGTGTGGTACCAAATTACTACGTGATCCAAACCAAAAAAAGCCCACACTCTGGCCATCAAGTATGAGAAATATACGAAAGTATGAGCCTGATGAGAGCAAATCCCAGACCTAACCTTGACCTAGCATGCGTTATTCTTTAAAATAATGATCGTGACCTGGTTTAGACGACTGTCTCAGTGTGGTACCACATTACTATGTGATACAAACCAGAAAAAACCCAGAATCTGGCCATCATGTATGAGAAATATGCGAAAGTGTGAGCCTCATGAGGGCAAATCACAGACCTAACCCAGACCTAACATGCGTTATCCTCTAAAATATTGATCGAAACCAGGCTTAATGATCTGTTTCAGTGTGGTACCACATTACTACGCGATCCAAACCAGTGGAAGCCCAGGATCTGGCCAACAAGCATGAGAAATATGCGAAAGTATGAGGCTCATGAGGGCAAATCACAAACCTAACCCAGTCCTGACATGCATTATCCTCTAAAATATTTATCGAGACCAGGTTGAATTGACTGTCTCAGTGTGGTACCACATTACTATGTGATCCTAACAAGAAAAAACCCAGGATCTCGCCAACAAGTATGTAAAGAATGCGAAAGTATGAGACTGAAGTGGGCAAATCCCAGTCCTAACCCAGAACTAACATGCGTTATCCTCTAAAAAATATTGATCGAAACCAGGTTTAATTGACTGTTTCAGTGTGGTACCACATTACTACGTGATCCAATCCAAAAAAAGCCCAGAATCTGGCCATCAAGTATGAGAAATATGCGAAAGTGTGAGCCTGATGAGAGCAAATCCCAGATCAAACATAGACCTAACATGCGTTAGCCTCTAAAATAGTGATCGAAACCAGGTTTAATAGTCTGTTTCAGTGTGGTACCACATTACTACGTGATCCAATCCAAAAAAAGCCCAGAATCTGGCCATCAAGTATGAGAAATATGCGAAAGTATGAGCCTGATCAGTGCAAATCCCAGACCTAACCTAGACCTAACATTTGTTATCCTCTAAAATATTGATCAAAACCAGGTTTAATTGACTGTTTCAGTGTGGTACCACATTACTACGTGATCCTACCAGAAAGATCCCAGGATCTGCTCAACAAGTATGAGAAATATGCGAAAGTATGAGTCTGATGAGGGCAAATCCAAGGCCTTACCTAGACCTAACATGCGTTATCCTCTAAAATATTGATCGAGACCAGGTTTAATTGACTGTTTCAGTGTGGTACCACATTACTACGTGATCCAAACCAGAAAAATCCCAGGATCTGCTCAACAAGTATGAGAAATATGCGAATGTATGAGCCTGATGAAAGCAAATCCCAGACCTAACCTAGTCCTAACATGCATTATCCTCTAAAGTACTGATCGAGAACAGGTTGAATTGACTGTTTCAGTGTGGTACCACATTACCATGTGATCCAAACCAGAAAAAACCCAGGATCTGGCCAACAGGTATGTGAAGAATGCAAAAGTATGAGACTGAAGAGGGCAAATCCCAGACCTAACCCAGACCTAACATGCGTTATCCTTTAAAATATTTATCGAGACCAGGTTTAGTCGACTGTTTCAGAGTGGTACCACATTACTACGTGATCCAAACCAGAAAAAGCCCGGAGTCTGGCCATCAAGTGTGAGAAATATGCGAAAGTATGAGCCTGATGAGTGCAGATCCCGTATCTAACATAGACCCAACATGCGTTATCATCTAAAATATTGATCGAAACCAGGTTTAAAGGACTTTTTCAGTGAGGTACCTCATTTCTACGTGATCCGAACCAGAAAAATCCCAGGATCTGGCCAACATGCATGTGAAGAATGCGAAAGTATGAGACTGAAGTGGGCAAATCCCAGTCCTAACCCAGACCTAACATGCGTTGTCCTCTGAAATATTGATCGAGGTCAGGTTTAATCGTCGGTTTCAGTGTTGTCCCACATTACTACGTGATCCAAACCAGTAAAAGCCCACGACCTGGCCAACAAGTATGAGAAATATGGGAAAGTATTAACCTCATGAAGGCAAATCACAGACCTAACCCAGACCTAACATACGTTATCCTTTGAAATGTTGACCCAGACAAGGTTTAATTGACTGTTTCAGTGTGGTACCACATTACTAAGTGATCCAAACAAGCAAAAGCCCAGAATCTGGCCATCAAGTAGGAGAAATATGCGAAAGTGTGAGCCTGATGAGAGCAAATCCCAAACCTAACCTAGACCTAACATGCGTTATCCTCTAAAATAATGATCGTGACCAGGTTTAGACGACTGTCTCAGTGTGGTACCACATTACTATGTGGTGCAAACCAGAAAAAACCCAGAATCTGGCCATCAAGTATGAGAAATATGCGAAAGTGTGAGCCTGATGAGAGCAAATCCCAGACCTAACACAGACCTAACATGCGTTATCCTCTAAAATATTGATCGAAACCAGGTTTAATAGACTGTTTCAGTGTGGTAGCACATTACTGCGTGGTTCAAACCAAGAAAGCCCAGAATCTGGCCATGAAGTATGAGAAATATGCGAAAGTATTAGCCTGATGAGTGCAAAACCCAGACCTAACCTGGAGCTATCATGTGTTATTCTCTAAAATATTGATCGAAACCAGGTTTAATGGTCTGTTTCAGTGTGGTACCACATTACCACGTGATACAAACCAGAAAAAATCCAGAATCTGGACATCAAGTATGAGAAATATGCGAAAGTGTGAGCCTGATGAGAGCAAATCCCAGACCTAACATAGACCTAACATGCGTTATCCTCTAAAATATTGATCGAAACCAGGTTTAATAGACTGTTTCAGTGTGGTACCACATTACTGCGTGATTCAAACCAAAAAAGCCCAGAATCTGGCCATGAAGTATGAGAAATGTGCGAAAGTATTAGCCTGATGAGGGCAAATCCTAGACCTAACCCACACCTAACATGCGTTATCCTCTAAAATATTTATCGAGACCAGGTAGAATTGACTGTTTCAGTGTGGTGCCACATTACTACGTGATCCAAACCAGTGGAAGCCCACGACCTGGCCAACAAGTATGACAAATATGCGAAAGTATGAGCCTCATGAGGGCAAATCCCAGACCTAACACTGACCTGACATGTGTTATCCTCTAAAATATTGATCGTGACCAGGTTTAGTCGACAGTCTCAGTGTGGTACCACATTACTATGTGATCCTAACAAGAAAAAACCCAGGATCTCGCCAACAAGTATGTGAAGAATGCGAAAGTATGAGACTGAAGTGGGCAAATCCCAGTCCTAACCCAGACCTAACATGCGTTATCCTCTAAAATATTTATCGAGACCAGGTAGAATTGACTGTTTCAGTGTGGTGCCACATTACTACGTGATCCAAACCAGTGGAGGCCTACGACCTGGCCAACAAGTATGAGAAATATGTGAAAGTATGAGCCTCATGGGGGCAAATCCCAGATCTAACATAGACCTAACATGCGTTATCCTCTAGAATATTGATCGAAACCAGGATTAATGGACTGCTTCAGTGTGGTACCACAATACTACGTGATCCAAACCAAAAAAAGCCCAGAATCTGGCTACCAAGAATGAGAAATATGCGAAAGTTTGAGCCTGATGAAAGGAAATCCCAGACCTAACATGGACCTAACATTCGTTAACCTCTAAAATATTGATCGAAACCAGGTTTAATGGACTGTCTAAGTGTGGTACCACACTACTATGAGATCCAAGCCAGAAAAAACACAGGATCTGTTCAAGAAATATGTGAAGAATGAGGAAGTATCAGACTGATGAGGGCAAATCTTAGAACTAATCCAGACCTAACATGAGTTATCCTCTAAAATATTGATCGAAACCAGGTTTAATGGACTTTTTCAGTGTGGTATCACATTACTACGTGATCCAAACCAGAAAAAGACCAGAATCTGGCCATCAAGTATCAGAAATATGCGAAAGTATGAGCCTGATGATAAGCAAATCCCGGATCTAACATAGACCTAACATGCGTTATCCTCTAAAATATTGATCGAAACCAGGTTTAATAATCTGTTTCAGTGTGGTACCTCATCACTACGTGATCGAAACCAAAAAAGGCCCAGAATCTGGCCATCAAGTATGAGAAATTTGCGATAGTATGAGCCTGATGAGAGCAAATCCCAGACCTAACATAGACCTAACATGCGTTATCCTCTAGAATATTGATCGAAACCAGGATTAATGGACTGTTTCAGTGTGGTGCCACATTACTACGTGATCCAATCCAAAGAAAGCTCAGAATCTGGCCATCAAGTATGAGAAATATGCGAAAGTATGAGTCTGATGAGGGCAAATCCAAGGCTTAACTTAGACCTAACATGCGTTCTCCTTTAAAATATTGATCGAAACCAGGTTTAATGGTCTGTTTCAGTGTGGTCCCACATAACTGCGTGATGCAAACCAGAAAAAGCCCAGGATCTGGCCAACAAGAATGAGAAATATGCGAAAGTATGAGCCTGGTGAGAGCAAATCTCAAACCTAACATGGACCTAACATGCGTTAACCTCTAAAATATTGATCGAAACCAGGTTTAATGGACTGTTTCAGAGTGATACCACATTACTGCGTGATTCAAACCAAAAAAGTCCAGAATCTGGCCATGAAGTATGAGAAATATGCGAAAGTATTAGCCTGATGAGTGCAAAACCCAGACCTAACCTGGAGCTATCATGTGTTATTCTCTAAAATATTGACCGAAACCAGGTTTAATGGTCTGTTTCAGTGTGGAACCACATTACCACGTGATACAAACCAGAAAAAACCCAGAATCTGGCCATCAAGAATGAGAAATATGCGAAAGTGTGAGCCTGCTGAGAGCAAATCCCAGACCTAACATAGACCTAACATGCGTTATCATCTAAAATATTGATCGAAACCAGGTTTAATGGACTGTTTCAGTGTGGTACCACATTACTGCGTGATTCAAACCAAAAAAGTCCAGAATCTGGCCATGAAGTATGAGAAATGTGCGAAAGTATTAGCCTGATGAGTGCAAAACCCAGACCTAACCTGGAGCTATCATGTGTTATCCTCTACTATATTGATTGAAACCAGGATTAATAGACTGTTTCAGTGTGGTGCCACATTACTACGTGATCCAATCCAAAGAAAGCTCAGAATCTGGCCATCAAGTATGAGAAATATGCGAAAGTATGTGTCTGATGAGAGCAAATCCCAGACCTAACATGGACCTAACATGCGTTAACCTCTAAAATATTGATCGAAACCAGGTTTAATGGACTGTTTAAGTGTGGTACCACACTACTATGTGATCCAAACCAGAAAAAACCCAGGATCTGTTCAAGAAATATGTGAAGAATGAGGAAGTATCAGACTGATGAGGGCAAATCCTAAAACTAATCCAGACCTAACATGAGTTATCCTCTAAAATATTTATCGAGACCAGGTTGAATAGACTGTTTCAGTGTGGTACCGCATTACTACGTGATCCAAACCAGTGAAAGCCCAGGATCTGGCCAACAAGAATGAGAAATATGCGAAAGTATGAGCCTGATGAGAGCAAATCCCAGACCTAACATAGACCTAACATGCGTTATCCTCTAAAATATTGTTCGAAACCAGGTTTAATGGACTGTTTCAGTGTGGTACCACATTACTACGTGATCCAAACCAAAAAAAGCCCAGAATCTGGCCACCAAGTATGAGAAATATCCGAAAGTATGAGCCTGATGAGAGCAAATCCCGGATCTAACATAGGCCTAACATGCGTTGTCCTCTAAAATAGTGATCGCAACCAGGTTTAGTCGACTGTTTCAGTGTGGTACCGCATTACTACGTGATCCAAACCAGTGGAAGCCCACGACCTGGCCAACAAGTATGAGAAATATGCGAAAGTATTAACCTCATGAAGGCAAATCACAGACCTAACCCAGACCTAACATACGTTATCCTTTGAAATGTTGACCCAGACAAGGTTTAATTGACTGTTTCAGTGGGGTACCACATTACTACGTGATCCAATCCAAAAAAGCCCAGAATCTGGCCATCAAGTATGAGAAATATGCGAAAGTATGAGCCTGATGAGGGCAAATCCTAGACCTAACCCACACCTAACATGCGTTGTCCTCTAAAATATTTATCGAGACCAGTTTGAATTGACTGTTTCAGTGTGGTACCACATTACTACGTGATCCAAACCAGTGAAAGCCCAGGATCTGGCCAACAAGACAGAGAAATATCCGAAAGTATGAGCCAAATGAGAGCAAATCCCGGATCTAACATAGATCTAACATGCGTTATCCTCTAAAATATAGATCGCAACCAGGTTTAATGGTCTGTTTCAGTGTGGTACCACATTACTAAGTGATCCAAACCAGAAAAAGGCCAGAATCTGGCCATCAAGTATCAGAAATATGCGAAAGTATGAGCCTTATGAGGGCAAATCCAAGGCTTAACCTAAACCTAACATGCGTTCTCCTCTAAAATATTGATCGAAACCAGGTTTAATGGTCTGTTTCAGTGTGGTACCTCATCACTACGTGATCGAAACCAAAAAAGGCCCAGAATCTGGTCATCAAGTATGAGAAATATGCGAAAGTATGAGTCTGATGAGGGCAAATTCAAGGCCTTACCTAGACCTAACATGCGTTATCCTCTAAAATATTGATCGAGACCAGGTTTAATCCACTGTTTCAGTGTGGTCCCACATAACTACGTGATGCAAACCAGAAAAAGCAAAGGATCTGGCTAACAAGTAAGAGAAATATGCGAAAGTATTAGCCTCATGAGGGCAAATCACAGACCTAACCCAGACCTAACATGCGTTATCCTCTAAAATATTGATCGACACCAGGTTTACTCGACTGTTTCAGTGTGGTACCACATTACTAAGTGATCCAAACCAGAAAAAGGCCAGAATCTGGCCATCAAGTATCAGAAATATGCGAAAGTATGAGCCTTATGAGTGCAAATCCCAAACCTAACCTAGACCTAACATGCGTAAACCTCTAAAATAATGATCGCGACCAGGTTTAGACGACTGTCTCAGTGTGGTACCACATTACTATGAGATCCAAACCAGAAAAAACCCAGGATCTGGCCAACATGCATGTGAAGAATGCGAAAGTATGAGACTGAAGTGGGCAAATCCCAGACCTAACCCAGACCTAACATGCGTTGTCCTCTGAAATATTGATCGAGACCAGGTTTAGTCGTCTGTTTCAGTGTTGTCCCACATTACTACGTGATCCAAACCAGTAAAAGCCCACGACCTGGCCAACAAGTATGAGAAATATGCGAAAGTATTAACCTCATGAAGGCAAATCACAGACCTAACCCAGACCTAACATACGTTATCCTTTGAAATGTTGACTCAGACAAGGTTTAATTGACTGTTTCAGTGTGGTACCACATTACGACGTCATCCAAACCAGAAAAAGCCCAGGATCTGGTCAACGAGTATGCGAAAAATGCGAAAGTATGACCCTGATGAGGGCTTAATCCTTAACCTAACCCAGGCCTAACAAGCGTTATCCTCTAAAATATTTATCGAGACCAGGTTGAATTGACTGTTTCAGTGTCGTACCACATTACTAAGTGATTCAAACCAAAAAAGCCCAGGATCTGGCCAACAAGAATGAGAAATATCCGAAAGTGTGAGCCTGATGAGAGCAAACCCCAGACCTAACCTAGACCTAGCATGCGTTATTCTTTAAAATAATGATCGTGACCTGGTTTAGACGACTGTCTCAGTGTGGTACCACATTACTATGTGATACAAACCAGAAAAAACCCAGAATCTGGCCATCAAGTATGAGAAATATGCGAAAGTGTGAGCCTGATGAGAGCAAATCCCAGATCAAACATAGACCTAACATGCGTTAGCCTCTAAAATAGTGATCGAAACCAGGTTTAATAGTCTGTTTCAGTGTGGTACCACATTACTGCGTGATTCAAACCAAAAAAGCCCAGGCTCTGGCCAACAAGAATGAGAAATATCCGAAAGTGTGAGCCTGATGAGTGCAAATCCCAGACCTAACCTGGAGCTATCATGTGTTATTCTCTAAAATATTGATCGAAACCAGGTTTAATGGTCTGTTTCAGTGTGGTACCACATTACCACGTGATCCAAACCAGAAAAAGCCCAGAATCTGGCCATCAAGTAGGAGAAATATGCGAAAGTGTGAGCCTGATGAGAACAAATCCCAGACCTAACCTAGACCTAGCATGCGTTATTCTTTAAAATAATGATCGTGACCTGGTTTAGACGACTGTCTCAGTGTGGTACCACATTACTATGTGATACAAACCAGAAAAAACCCAGAATCTGGCCATCAAGTATGAGAAATATGCGAAAGTGTGAGCCTGATGAGAGCAAATCCCAGACCTAACCTAGACCTAACATGCGTTATCCTCTAAAATATTGATCGAAACCAGGTTTAATGGACTGTTTCAGTGTGGTACCAAATTACTACGTGATCCAAACCAAAAAAAGCCCACACTCTGGCCATCAAGTATGAGAAATATACGAAAGTATGAGCCTGATGAGAGCAAATCCCAGACCTAACCTTGACCTAGCATGCGTTATTCTTTAAAATAATGATCGTGACCTGGTTTAGACGACTGTCTCAGTGTGGTACCACATTACTATGTGATACAAACCAGAAAAAACCCAGAATCTGGCCATCATGTATGAGAAATATGCGAAAGTGTGAGCCTCATGAGGGCAAATCACAGACCTAACCCAGACCTAACATGCGTTATCCTCTAAAATATTGATCGAAACCAGGCTTAATGATCTGTTTCAGTGTGGTACCACATTACTACGCGATCCAAACCAGTGGAAGCCCAGGATCTGGCCAACAAGCATGAGAAATATGCGAAAGTATGAGGCTCATGAGGGCAAATCACAAACCTAACCCAGTCCTGACATGCATTATCCTCTAAAATATTTATCGAGACCAGGTTGAATTGACTGTCTCAGTGTGGTACCACATTACTATGTGATCCTAACAAGAAAAAACCCAGGATCTCGCCAACAAGTATGTAAAGAATGCGAAAGTATGAGACTGAAGTGGGCAAATCCCAGTCCTAACCCAGAACTAACATGCGTTATCCTCTAAAAAATATTGATCGAAACCAGGTTTAATTGACTGTTTCAGTGTGGTACCACATTACTACGTGATCCAATCCAAAAAAAGCCCAGAATCTGGCCATCAAGTATGAGAAATATGCGAAAGTGTGAGCCTGATGAGAGCAAATCCCAGATCAAACATAGACCTAACATGCGTTAGCCTCTAAAATAGTGATCGAAACCAGGTTTAATAGTCTGTTTCAGTGTGGTACCACATTACTACGTGATCCAATCCAAAAAAAGCCCAGAATCTGGCCATCAAGTATGAGAAATATGCGAAAGTATGAGCCTGATCAGTGCAAATCCCAGACCTAACCTAGACCTAACATTTGTTATCCTCTAAAATATTGATCAAAACCAGGTTTAATTGACTGTTTCAGTGTGGTACCACATTACTACGTGATCCTACCAGAAAGATCCCAGGATCTGCTCAACAAGTATGAGAAATATGCGAAAGTATGAGTCTGATGAGGGCAAATCCAAGGCCTTACCTAGACCTAACATGCGTTATCCTCTAAAATATTGATCGAGACCAGGTTTAATTGACTGTTTCAGTGTGGTACCACATTACTACGTGATCCAAACCAGAAAAATCCCAGGATCTGCTCAACAAGTATGAGAAATATGCGAATGTATGAGCCTGATGAAAGCAAATCCCAGACCTAACCTAGTCCTAACATGCATTATCCTCTAAAGTACTGATCGAGAACAGGTTGAATTGACTGTTTCAGTGTGGTACCACATTACCATGTGATCCAAACCAGAAAAAACCCAGGATCTGGCCAACAGGTATGTGAAGAATGCAAAAGTATGAGACTGAAGAGGGCAAATCCCAGACCTAACCCAGACCTAACATGCGTTATCCTTTAAAATATTTATCGAGACCAGGTTTAGTCGACTGTTTCAGTGTGGTACCACATTACTACGTGATCCAAACCAGAAAAAGCCCGGAGTCTGGCCATCAAGTGTGAGAAATATGCGAAAGTATGAGCCTGATGAGTGCAGATCCCGTATCTAACACAGACCTAACATGCGTTATCCTCTAAAATATTGATCGAAACCAGGTTTAATAGACTGTTTCAGTGTGGTAGCACATTACTGCGTGGTTCAAACCAAGAAAGCCCAGAATCTGGCCATGAAGTATGAGAAATATGCGAAAGTATTAGCCTGATGAGTGCAAAACCCAGACCTAACCTGGAGCTATCATGTGTTATTCTCTAAAATATTGATCGAAACCAGGTTTAATGGTCTGTTTCAGTGTGGTACCACATTACCACGTGATACAAACCAGAAAAAATCCAGAATCTGGACATCAAGTATGAGAAATATGCGAAAGTGTGAGCCTGATGAGAGCAAATCCCAGACCTAACATAGACCTAACATGCGTTATCCTCTAAAATATTGATCGAAACCAGGTTTAATAGACTGTTTCAGTGTGGTACCACATTACTGCGTGATTCAAACCAAAAAAGCCCAGAATCTGGCCATCAAGTAGGAGAAATATGCGAAAGTGTGAGCCTGATGAGAGCAAATCCCAAACCTAACCTAGACCTAACATGCGTTATCCTCTAAAATAATGATCGTGACCAGGTTTAGACGACTGTCTCAGTGTGGTACCACATTACTATGTGGTGCAAACCAGAAAAAACCCAGAATCTGGCCATCAAGTATGAGAAATATGCGAAAGTGTGAGCCTGATGAGAGCAAATCCCAGACCTAACACAGACCTAACATGCGTTATCCTCTAAAATATTGATCGAAACCAGGTTTAATAGACTGTTTCAGTGTGGTAGCACATTACTGCGTGGTTCAAACCAAGAAAGCCCAGAATCTGGCCATGAAGTATGAGAAATATGCGAAAGTATTAGCCTGATGAGTGCAAAACCCAGACCTAACCTGGAGCTATCATGTGTTATTCTCTAAAATATTGATCGAAACCAGGTTTAATGGTCTGTTTCAGTGTGGTACCACATTACCACGTGATACAAACCAGAAAAAATCCAGAATCTGGACATCAAGTATGAGAAATATGCGAAAGTGTGAGCCTGATGAGAGCAAATCCCAGACCTAACATAGACCTAACATGCGTTATCCTCTAAAATATTGATCGAAACCAGGTTTAATAGACTGTTTCAGTGTGGTACCACATTACTGCGTGATTCAAACCAAAAAAGCCCAGAATCTGGCCATGAAGTATGAGAAATGTGCGAAAGTATTAGCCTGATGAGGGCAAATCCTAGACCTAACCCACACCTAACATGCGTTATCCTCTAAAATATTTATCGAGACCAGGTAGAATTGACTGTTTCAGTGTGGTGCCACATTACTACGTGATCCAAACCAGTGGAAGCCCACGACCTGGCCAACAAGTATGACAAATATGCGAAAGTATGAGCCTCATGAGGGCAAATCCCAGACCTAACACTGACCTGACATGTGTTATCCTCTAAAATATTGATCGTGACCAGGTTTAGTCGACTGTCTCAGTGTGGTACCACATTACTATGTGATCCTAACAAGAAAAAACCCAGGATCTCGCCAACAAGTATGTGAAGAATGCGAAAGTATGAGACTGAAGTGGGCAAATCCCAGTCCTAACCCAGACCTAACATGCGTTATCCTCTAAAATATTTATCGAGACCAGGTAGAATTGACTGTTTCAGTGTGGTGCCACCTTACTACGTGATCCAAACCAGTGGAGGCCTACGACCTGGCCAACAAGTATGAGAAATATGTGAAAGTATGAGCCTCATGAGGGCAAATCCCAGATCTAACAGTGACCTAACATGTGTTATCCTCTAAAATATTGATCGTGACCAGGTTTAGTCGACTGTCTCAGTGTGGTACCACATTACTATGTGATCCAAACCAGAAAAAACCCCGGATCTGGCCAACAAGTATGTGAAGAATGCGAAAGTATGAGACTGAAGAGGGCAAATCCCAGACCTAACCCAGACCTAGCATGTGTTATCCTCTAAAATATTGATCGTGACCAGGTTTAGTCGACTGTCTCAGTGTGGTACCACATTACTATGTGATCCTAACAAGAAAAAACCCAGGATCTCGCCATCAAGTGTGAGAAATATGCGAAAGTATGAGCCTGATGAGAGCAAATCCCTGACCTAACATAGACCTAACATGCGTTATCCTCTAGAATATTGATCGAAACCAGGATTAATGGACTGCTTCAGTGTGGTACCACAATACTACGTGATCCAAACCAAAAAAAGCCCAGAATCTGGCTACCAAGAATGAGAAATATGCGAAAGTTTGAGCCCGATGAAAGGAAATCCCAGACCTAACATGGACCTAACATTCGTTAACCTCTAAAATATTGATCGAAACCAGGTTTAATGGACTGTCTAAGTGTGGTACCACACTACTATGAGATCCAAGCCAGAAAAAACACAGGATCTGTTCAAGAAATATGTGAAGAATGAGGAAGTATCAGACTGATGAGGGCAAATCTTAGAACTAATCCAGACCTAACATGAGTTATCCTCTAAAATATTGATCGAAACCAGGTTTAATGGACTTTTTCAGTGTGGTATCACATTACTACGTGATCCAAACCAGAAAAAGACCAGAATCTGGCCATCAAGTATCAGAAATATGCGAAAGTATGAGCCTGATGATAAGCAAATCCCGGATCTAACATAGACCTAACATGCGTTATCCTCTAAAATATTGATCGAAACCAGGTTTAATAATCTGTTTCAGTGTGGTACCTCATCACTACGTGATCGAAACCAAAAAAGGCCCAGAATCTGGCCATCAAGTATGAGAAATATGCGAAAGTATGAGCCTGATGAGAGCAAATCCCAGACCTAACCTGGACCTAACACGCGTTAACCTCTAAAATATTGATCGAAGCCAGGTTTAGTCGACTGTCTCAGTGTGGTACCACATTACTATGTGATCCTAACAAGAAAAAACCCAGGATCTCGCCAACAAGTATGTGAAGAATGCGAAAGTATGAGACTGAAGTGGGCAAATCCCAGACCTAACCCAGACCTAACATCCGTTATCCTCTAAAATATTGATCGAAACCAGGTTTAATGATCTGTTTCAGTGTGGTACCTCATCACTACGTGATCGAAACCAAGAAAGGCCCACTATCTGGCCATCAGGTATGAGAAATATGCGAATGTATGAGCCTGATGAGAGCAAATCCCAGACCTAACCTAGACCTATCATGCGTTATCCTCTAAAATATTGATCCAAACCAGGTTTAATTGACTGTTTCAGTGTGGTACCACATTACTACGTGATCCAAACCAGAAAAAGCCCGGAGTCTGGCCATCAAGTGTGAGAAATGTGCGAAAGTATGAGCCTGATGAAAGCAGATCCCGTATCTAACATAGACCTAACATGCGTTATCATCTAAAATATTGATCGAAACCAGGATTAATGGACTGCTTCAGTGTGGTACCACATTTCTACGTGATGCAAACCAAAAAAAGCCCAGAATGTGGCCATCAAGTATGAGAAATATGCGATAGTATGAGCCTGATGAGAGCAAATCCCTGACCTGACATGGACCTAACATGCGTCATCCTCTAGAATATTGATCGAAACCAGGATTAATGGACTGTTTCAGTGTGGTACCACAATACTACGTGATCCAAACCAAAAAAAGCCCAGAATCTGGCCATCAAGTATGAGAAATATGCGATAGTATGAGCCTGATGAGAGCAAATCCCAGACCTAACATAGACCTAACATGCGTTATCCCCTAAAATATTGATCGAAACCACGTTTAATGGACTTTTTCAGTGTGGTACCAAATTACTACGTGATCCAAACCAAAAAAAGCCCACAATCTGGCCATCAAGTATGAGAAATATGCGAAAGTATGAGCCTGATGAGAGCAAATCCCAGACCTAACCTGGACCTAACATGCATTAACCTCTAAAATATTGATCGAAACCAGGTTTAATGGACTGTTTAAGTGTGGTACCACATTACCATGTGATCCAAACCAGAAAAAACCCAGGATCTGGCCAACAAGTATGTGAAGAATGCGAAAGTGTGAGCCTGATGAGAGCAAATCCCAGACCTAACCTAGACCTAACATGCGTTATCCTCTAAAATATTGATCGAAACCAGGTTTAATGGACTGTTTCAGTGTGGTACCAAATTACTACGTGATCCAAACCAAAAAAAGCCCACACTCTGGCCATCAAGTATGAGAAATATACGAAAGTATGAGCCTGATGAGAGCAAATCCCAGACCTGACCTTGACCTAGCATGCGTTATTCTTTAAAATAATGATCGTGACCTGGTTTAGACGACTGTCTCAGTGTGGTACCGCATTACTATGTGATACAAACCAGAAAAAACCCAGAATCTGGCCATCATGTATGAGAAATATGCGAAAGTGTGAGCCTCATGAGGGCAAATCACAGACCTAACCCAGACCTAACATGCGTTATCCTCTAAAATATTGATCGAAACCAGGCTTAATGATCTGTTTCAGTGTGGTACCACATTACTACGCGATCCAAACCAGTGGAAGCCCAGGATCTGGCCAACAAGCATGAGTAATATGCGAAAGTATGAGGCTCATGAGGGCAAATCACAAACCTAACCCAGTCCTGACATGCATTATCCTCTAAAATATTTATCGAGACCAGGTTGAATTGACTGTCTCAGTGTGGTACCACATTGCTATGTGATCCTAACAAGAAAAAACCCAGGATCTCGCCAACAAGTATGTAAAGAATGCGAAAGTATGAGACTGAAGTGGGCAAATCCCAGTCCTAACCCAGAACTAACATGCGTTATCCTTTAAAATATTTATCGAGACCAGGTTTGGTCGACTGTTTCAGTGTGGTACCACATTACTACGTGATCGAAACCAGAAAAAGCCCGGAGTCTGGCCATCAAGTGTGAAAAATATGCGAAAGTATGAGCCTGATGAGTGCAGATCCCGTATCTAACATAGACCCACAATGCGTTATCATCTAAAATATTGATCGAAACCAGGTTTCATGGACTTTTTCAGTGAGGTACCTCATTTCTACGTGATCCAAACCAGAAAAAACCCAGGATCTGGCCAACATGCATGTGAAGAATGCGAAAGTATGAGACTGAAGTGGGCAAATCCCAGTCCTAACCCAGACCTAACATGCGTTGTCCTCTGAAATATTGATCGAGACCAGGTTTAATCGTCGGTTTCAGTGTTGTCCCACATTACTACGTGATCCAAACCAGTAAAACCCCACGACCTGGCCAACAAGTATGAGAAATATGGGAAAGTATTAACCTCATGAAGGCAAATCACAGACCTAACCCAGACCTAACATACGTTATCCTTTGAAATGTTGACCCAGACAAGGTTTAATTGACTGTTTCAGTGTGGTGCCACATTACTAAGTGATCCAAACAAGCAAAAGCCCAGAATCTGGCCATCAAGTAGGAGAAATATGCGAAAGTGTGAGCCTGATGAGAGCAAATCCCAGACCTAACCTAGACCTAACATGCGTTATCCTCTAAAATAATGATCGTGACCAGGTTTAGACGACTGTCTCAGTGTGGTACCACATTACTATGTGGTGCAAACCAGAAAAAACCCAGAATCTGGCCATCAAGTATGAGAAATATGCGAAAGTGTGAGCCTGATGAGAGCAAATCCCAGACCTAACACAGACCTAACATGCGTTATCCTCTAAAATATTGATCCAAACCAGGTTTAATTGACTGTTTCAGTGTGGTACCACATTACTACGTGATCCAAACCAGAAAAAGCCCGGAGTCTGGCCATCAAGTGTGAGAAATGTGCGAAAGTATGAGCCTGATGAAAGCAGATCCCGTATCTAACATAGACCTAACATGCGTTATCATCTAAAATATTGATCGAAACCAGGTTTAATGGACTTTTTCAGTGTGGTACCACATTTCTACGTGATGCAAACCAAAAAAAGCCCAGAATGTGGCCATCAAGTATGAGAAATATGCGATAGTATGAGCCTGATGAGAGCAAATCCCTGACCTGACATGGACCTAACATGCGTCATCCTCTAGAATATTGATCGAAACCAGGATTAATGGACTGTTTCAGTGTGGTACCACAATACTACGTGATCCAAACCAAAAAAAGCCCAGAATCTGGCCATCAAGTATGAGAAATATGCGATAGTATGAGCCTGATGAGAGCAAATCCCAGACCTAACATAGACCTAACATGCGTTATCCCCTAAAATATTGATCGAAACCACGTTTAATGGACTTTTTCAGTGTGGTACCAAATTACTACGTGATCCAAACCAAAAAAAGCCCACACTCTGGCCATCAAGTATGAGAAATATACGAAAGTATGAGCCTGATGAGAGCAAATCCCAGACCTGACCTTGACCTAGCATGCGTTATTCTTTAAAATAATGATCGTGACCTGGTTTAGACGACTGTCTCAGTGTGGTACCACATTACTATGTGATACAAACCAGAAAAAACCCAGAATCTGGCCATCATGTATGAGAAATATGCGAAAGTGTGAGCCTCATGAGGGCAAATCACAGACCTAACCCAGACCTAACATGCGTTATCCTCTAAAATATTGATCGAAACCAGGCTTAATGATCTGTTTCAGTGTGGTACCACATTACTACGCGATCCAAACCAGTGGAAGCCCAGGATCTGGCCAACAAGCATGAGTAATATGCGAAAGTATGAGGCTCATGAGGGCAAATCACAAACCTAACCCAGTCCTGACATGCATTATCCTCTAAAATATTTATCGAGACCAGGTTGAATTGACTGTCTCAGTGTGGTACCACATTGCTATGTGATCCTAACAAGAAAAAACCCAGGATCTCGCCAACAAGTATGTGAAGAATGCGAAAGTATGAGACTGAAGTGGGCAAATCCCAGTCCTAACCCAGACCTAACATGCGTTATCCTCTAAAATATTTATCGAGACCAGGTAGAATTGACTGTTTCAGTGTGGTGCCACATTACTACGTGATCCAAACCAGTGGAAGCCCACGACCTGGCCAACAAGTATGAGAAATATGCGAAAGTATGAGCCTCATGAGGGCAAATCCCAGACCTAACACTGACCTAACATGTGTTATCCTCTAAAATATTGATCGTGACCAGGTTTAGTCGACTGTCTCAGTGTGGTACCACATTACTATGTGATCCTAACAAGAAAAAACCCAGGATCTCGCCAACAAGTATGCGAAGAATGCGAAAGTATGAGACTGAAGTGGGCAAATCCCAGTCCTAACCCAGACCTAACATGCGTTATCCTTTAAAATATTTATCGAGACCAGGTTTAGTCGACTGTTTCAGTGTGGTACCACATTACTACGTGATCCAAACCAGAAAAAGCCCGGAGTCTGTCCATCAAGTGTGAGAAATATGCGAAAGTATGAGCCTGATGAGAGCAGATCCCGTATCTAACATAGACCTAACATGCGTTATCATCTAAAATATTGATCGAAACAAGGTTTAATGGACTTTTTCAGTGTGGTACCACATTTCTACGTGATCCAAACCAAAAAAAGCCCAGAATGTGGCCATCAAGTATGAGAAATATGCGATAGTATGAGCCTGATGAGAGCAAATCCCAGACCTAACATAGACCTAACATGCGTTATCCCCTAAAATATTGATCGAAACCACGTTTAATGGACTTTTTCAGTGTGGTACCACATTGCTATGTGATCCTAACAAGAAAAAACCCAGGATCTCGCCAACAAGTATGTGAAGAATGCGAAAGTATGAGACTGAAGTGGGCAAATCCCAGTCCTAACCCAGACCTAACATGCGTTATCCTCTAAAATATTTATCGAGACCAGGTAGAATTGACTGTTTCAGTGTGGTGCCACATTACTACGTGATCCAAACCAGTGGAAGCCCACGACCTGGCCAACAAGTATGAGAAATATGCGAAAGTATGAGCCTCATGAGGGCAAATCCCAGACCTAACACTGACCTAACATGTGTTATCCTCTAAAATATTGATCGAGACCAAGTTTAGTCGACTGTTTCAGTGTGTTACCACATTACTACGTGATCCAAACCAGTGAAAGCCCAGGATCTGGCCAACAAGAATGAGAAATATGCGAAAGTATGAGCCAGATGAGAGCAAATCCCAGACCTAACATAGACCTAACATGCGTTATCCTCTAAAATATTGATCGAAACCAGGTTTAATGGACTGTTTCAGTGTGGTACCACATTACCATGTGATTCAAAGCAGAAAAAACCCAGGATCTGGCCAACAAGTATGTGAAGAATGCGAAAGTATGAGACTGAAGAGGGCAAATCCCAGACCTAACCCAGACCTAACATGCGTTACCCTTTAAAATATTTATCGAGACCAAGTTTAGTCGTCTGTTTCAGTGTGTTACCATATTACTACGTGATCCAAACCTGTGAAAGCCCAGGATCTGGCCAACAAGAATGAGAAATATGCGAAAGTATGAGCCAGATGAGAGCAAATCCCAGACCTAACATAGACCTAACATGCGTTATCCTCTAAAATATTGATCGAAACCAGGTTTAATGGACTGTTGCAGTGTGGTACCACATTACTACGTGATCGAAAATAAAAAAGGCCCAGAATCTGGCCATCAAGTATGAGAAATATGCGAAAGTATCAGTCTGATGAGGGCAAATCCAAGGCCTAACCCAGACCCAACATGCGTTATCCTCTAAAATAATGATCGACACCAGGTTTAGTCGACTGTTTCAGTGGGGTACCACATTACTACGTGATCCAAACCAGAAAAAGACCAGAATCTGGTCATCAAGTATCCGAAATATGCGAAAGTATGAGCCTGATGAAAGCAGATCCCGTATCTAACATAGACCTAACATGCGTTATCATCTAAAATATTGATCGAAACCAGGTTTAATGGACTTTTTCAGTGTGGTACCACATTTCTACGTGATGCAAACCAAAAAAAGCCCAGAATGTGGCCATCAAGTATGAGAAATATGCGATAGTATGAGCCTGATGAGAGCAAATCCCTGACCTGACATGGACCTAACATGCGTCATCCTCTAGAATATTGATCGAAACCAGGATTAATGGACTGTTTCAGTGTGGTACCACAATACTACGTGATCCAAACCAAAAAAAGCCCAGAATCTGGCCATCAAGTATGAGAAATATGCGATAGTATGAGCCTGATGAGAGCAAATCCCAGACCTAACATAGACCTAACATGCGTTATCCCCTAAAATATTGATCGAAACCACGTTTAATGGACTTTTTCAGTGTGGTACCAAATTACTACGTGATCCAAACCAAAAAAAGCCCACAATCTGGCCATCAAGTATGAGAAATATGCGAAAGTATGAGCCTGATGAGAGCAAATCCCAGAACTAACCTGGACCTAACATGCATTAACCTCTAAAATATTGATCGAAACCAGGTTTAATGGACTGTTTAAGTGTGGTACCACATTACCATGTGATCCAAACCAGAAAAAACCCAGGATCTGGCCAACAAGTATGTGAAGAATGCGAAAGTGTGAGCCTGATGAGAGCAAATCCCAGACCTAACCTAGACCTAACATGCGTTATCCTCTAAAATATTGATCGAAACCAGGTTTAATGGACTGTTTCAGTGTGGTACCAAATTACTACGTGATCCAAACCAAAAAAAGCCCACACTCTGGCCATCAAGTATGAGAAATATACGAAAGTATGAGCCTGATGAGAGCAAATCCCAGACCTGACCTTGACCTAGCATGCGTTATTCTTTAAAATAATGATCGTGACCTGGTTTAGACGACTGTCTCAGTGTGGTACCACATTACTATGTGATACAAACCAGAAAAAACCCAGAATCTGGCCATCATGTATGAGAAATATGCGAAAGTGTGAGCCTCATGAGGGCAAATCACAGACCTAACCCAGACCTAACATGCGTTATCCTCTAAAATATTGATCGAAACCAGGCTTAATGATCTGTTTCAGTGTGGTACCACATTACTACGCGATCCAAACCAGTGGAAGCCCAGGATCTGGCCAACAAGCATGAGTAATATGCGAAAGTATGAGGCTCATGAGGGCAAATCACAAACCTAACCCAGTCCTGACATGCATTATCCTCTAAAATATTTATCGAGACCAGGTTGAATTGACTGTCTCAGTGTGGTACCACATTGCTATGTGATCCTAACAAGAAAAAACCCAGGATCTCGCCAACAAGTATGTGAAGAATGCGAAAGTATGAGACTGAAGTGGGCAAATCCCAGTCCTAACCCAGACCTAACATGCGTTATCCTCTAAAATATTTATCGAGACCAGGTAGAATTGACTGTTTCAGTGTGGTGCCACATTACTACGTGATCCAAACCAGTGGAAGCCCAGGACCTGGCCAACAAGTATGAGAAATATGCGAAAGTATGAGCCTCATGAGGGCAAATCCCAGACCTAACACTGACCTAACATGTGTTATCCTCTAAAATATTGATCGTGACCAGGTTTAGTCGACTGTCTCAGTGTGGTACCACATTACTATGTGATCCTAACAAGAAAAAACCCAGGATCTCGCCAACAAGTATGCGAAGAATGCGAAAGTATGAGACTGAAGTGGGCAAATCCCAGTCCTAACCCAGACCTAACATGCGTTATCCTTTAAAATATTTATCGAGACCAGGTTTAGTCGACTGTTTCAGTGTGGTACCACATTACTACGTGATCCAAACCAGAAAAAGCCCAGAGTCTGTCCATCAAGTGTGAGAAATATGCGAAAGTATGAGCCTGATGAGAGCAGATCCCGTATCTAACATAGACCTAACATGCGTTATCATCTAAAATATTGATCGAAACCAGGTTTAATGGACTTTTTCAGTGTGGTACCACATTTCTACGTGATCCAAACCAAAAAAAGCCCAGAATGTGGCCATCAAGTATGAGAAATATGCGAAAGTATGAGCCTGATGAGAGCAAATCCCAGACCTAACCTGGACCTAACATGCGATACCCTCTAAAATATTGATCGAAACCAGGTTTAATGGACTGTTTAAGTGTGGTACCACACTACTATGTGATCCAAACCAGAAAAAACCCAGGATCTGTTCAAAAAATATGTGAAGAATGGGGAAGTATCAAACTGATTAGGGCAAATCCTAGAACTAATCCAGACCTAACATGCGTTATCCTCTAAAATAATGATCGAGACCAGGTTTAGTCCACTGTTTCATTGTCGTACCACATTACCACGTGGTCCAAACCAGAAAAATCCCAGGATCTGCTCAACAAGTATGAGAAATATGCGAATGTATGAGCCTGATGAGAGCAAATCCCAGACCTAACCTAGTCCTAACATGCATAATCCTCTAAAGTATTGATCGAGACCAGGTTGAATTGACTGTTTCAGTGTGGTACCACATTACCATGTGATTCAAAGCAGAAAAAACCCAGGATCTGGCCAACAAGTATGTGAAGAATGCGAAAGTATGAGACTGAAGAGGGCAAATCCCAGACCTAACCCAGACCTAACATGCGTTACCCTTTAAAATATTTATCGAGACCAAGTTTAGTCGTCTGTTTCAGTGTGTTACCACATTACTACGTGATCCAAACCTGTGAAAGCCCAGGATCTGGCCAACAAGAATGAGAAATATGCGAAAGTATGAGCCAGATGAGAGCAAATCCCAGACCTAATATAGACCTAACATGCGTTATCCTCTAAAATATTGATCGAAACCAGGTTTAATGGACTGTTGCAGTGTGGTACCACATTACTACGTGATCGAAAATAAAAAAGGCCCAGAATCTGGCCATTAAGTATGAGAAATATGCGAAAGTATCAGTCTGATGAGGGCAAATCCAAGGCCTAACCCAGACCTAACATGCGTTATCCTCTAAAATAATGATCGACACCAGGTTTAGTCGACTGTTTCAGTGGGGTACCACATTACTACGTGATCCAAACCAGAAAAAGACCAGAATCTGGTCATCAAGTATCCGAAATATGCGAAAGTATGAGCCTGATGAAAGCAGATCCCAGAACTAACCTGGACCTAACATGCATTAACCTCTAAAATATTGATCGAAACCAGGTTTAATGGACTTTTTCAGTGTGGTACCAAATTACTACGTGATGCAAACCAAAAAAAGCCCAGAATGTGGCCATCAAGTATGAGAAATATGCGATAGTATGAGCCTGATGAGAGCAAATCCCTGACCTGACATGGACCTAACATGCGTCATCCTCTAGAATATTGATCGAAACCAGGATTAATGGACTGTTTCAGTGTGGTACCACAATACTACGTGATCCAAACCAAAAAAAGCCCAGAATCTGGCCATCAAGTATGAGAAATATGCGATAGTATGAGCCTGATGAGAGCAAATCCCAGACCTAACATAGACCTAACATGCGTTATCCCCTAAAATATTGATCGAAACCACGTTTAATGGACTTTTTCAGTGTGGTACCAAATTACTACGTGATCCAAACCAAAAAAAGCCCACAATCTGGCCATCAAGTATGAGAAATATGCGAAAGTATGAGCCTGATGAGAGCAAATCCCAGACCTAACCTGGACCTAACATGCATTAACCTCTAAAATATTGATCGAAACCAGGTTTAATGGACTGTTTAAGTGTGGTACCACATTACCATGTGATCCAAACCAGAAAAAACCCAGGATCTGGCCAACAAGTATGTGAAGAATGCGAAAGTGTGAGCCTGATGAGAGCAAATCCCAGACCTAACCTAGACCTAACATGCGTTATCCTCTAAAAAATATTGATCGAAACCAGGTTTAATGATCTGTTTCAGTGTGGTACCACATTACTACGTGATCCAAACCAGAAAAAACCCAGGATCTGGCCAACAAGTATGTGAAGAATGCGAAAGTATGAGACTGAAGAGGGCAAATCCCAGACCTAACCCAGACCTAACATGCGTTATCCTTTAAAATATTTATCGAGACCAGGTTTGGTCGACTGTTTCAGTGTGGTACCACATTACTACGTGATCCAAACCAGAAAAAGCCCGGAGTCTGGCCATCAAGTGTGAGAAATATGCGAAAGTATGAGCCTGATGAGTGCAGATCCCGTATCTAACATAGACCCACAATGCGTTATCATCTAAAATATTGATCGAAACCAGGTTTCATGGACTTTTTCAGTGAGGTACCTCATTTCTACGTGATCCAAACCAGAAAGAACCCAGGATCTGGCCAACATGCATGTGAAGAATGCGAAAGTATGAGACTGAAGTGGGCAAATCCCAGTCCTAACCCAGACCTAACATGCGTTGTCCTCTGAAATATTGATCGGGACCAGGTTTAATCGTCGGTTTCAGTGTTGTCCCACATTACTACGTGATCCAAACCAGTAAAACCCCACGACCTGGCCAACAAGTATGAGAAATATGGGAAAGTATTAACCTCATGAAGGCAAATCACAGACCTAACCCAGACCTAACATACGTTATCCTTTGAAATGTTGACCCAGACAAGGTTTAATTGACTGTTTCAGTGTGGTGCCACATTACTAAGTGATCCAAACAAGCAAAAGCCCAGAATCTGGCCATCAAGTAGGAGAAATATGCGAAAGTGTGAGCCTGATGAGAGCAAATCCCAGACCTAACCTAGACCTAACATGCGTTATCCTCTAAAATAATGATCGTGACCAGGTTTAGACGACTGTCTCAGTGTGGTACCACATTACTATGTGGTGCAAACCAGAAAAAACCCAGAATCTGGCCATCAAGTATGAGAAATATGCGAAAGTGTGAGCCTGATGAGAGCAAATCCCAGACCTAACACAGACCTAACATGCGTTATCCTCTAAAATATTGATCGAAACCAGGTTTAATAGACTGTTTCAGTGTGGTAGCACATTACTGCGTGGTTCAAACCAAGAAAGCCCAGAATCTGGCCATGAAGTATGAGAAATATGCGAAAGTATTAGCCTGATGAGTGCAAAACCCAGACCTAACCTGGAGCTATCATGTGTTATTCTCTAAAATATTGATCGAAACCAGGTTTAATGGTCTGTTTCAGTGTGGTACCACATTACCACGTGATACAAACCAGAAAAAACCCAGAATCTGGCCATCAAGTATGAGAAATATGCGAAAGTGTGAGCCTGATGAGAGCAAATCCCAGACCTAACATAGACCTAACATGCGTTATCCTCTAAAATATTGATCGAAACCAGGTTTAATAGACTGTTTCAGTGTGGTACCACATTACTGCGTGATTCAAACCAAAAAAGCCCAGAATCTGGCCATGAAGTATGAGAAATGTGCGAAAGTATTAGCCTGATGAGGGCAAATCCTAGACCTAACCCACACCTAACATGCGTTATCCTCTAAAATATTTATCGAGACCAGGTAGAATTGACTGTTTCAGTGTGGTGCCACATTACTACGTGATCCAAACCAGTGGAAGCCCACGACCTGGCCAACAAGTATGACATATATGCGAAAGTATGAGCCTCATGAGGGCAAATCCCAGACCTAACACTGACCTAACATGTGTTATCCTCTAAAATATTGATCGTGACCAGGTTTAGTCGACTGTCTCAGTGTGGTACCACATTACTATGTGATCCTAACAAGAAAAAACCCTGGATCTCGCCAACAAGTATGCGAAGAATGCGAAAGTATGAGACTGAAGTGGGCAAATCCCAGTCCTAACCCAGACCTAACATGCGTTATCCTTTAAAATATTTATCGAGACCAGGTTTAGTCGACTGTTTCAGTGTGGTACCACATTACTACGTGATCCAAACCAGAAAAAGCCCGGAGTCTGTCCATCAAGTGTGAGAAATATGCGAAAGTATGAGCCTGATGAGAGCAGATCCCGTATCTAACATAGACCTAACATGCGTTATCATCTAAAATATTGATCGAAACCAGGTTTAATGGACTTTTTCAGTGTGGTACCACATTTCTATGTGATCCAAACCAAAAAAAGCCCAGAATGTGGCCATCAAGTATGCGAAGAATGCGAAAGTATGAGCCTGATGAGAGCAAATCCCTGACCTAACATAGACCTAACATGCGTTATCCTCTAAAATATTGATCGAAACAAGGTTTAATGGACTGTTGCAGTGTGGTACCATATTACTACGTGATCGAAAATAAAAAAGGCCCAGAATCTGGCCATCAAGTATGAGAAATATGCGAAAGTATCAGTCTGATGAGGGCAAATCCAAGGCCTAACCCAGACCTAACATGCGTTATCCTCTAAAATATTGATCATGACCAGGCTTAGTCGACTGTCTCAGTGTGGTACCACATTACTATGTGATCCTAACAAGAAAAAACCCAGGATCTCGCCAACATGTGTGTGAAGAATGCGAAAGTATGAGACTGAAGTGGGCAATTCCCAGTCCTAACCCAGACCTAACATGCGTTATCCTCTAAAATATTGATCGAAACCAGGTTTAATGATCTGTTTCAGTGTGGTACCAAATTACTACGTGATCCAAACCAAAAAAAGCCCACAATCTGGCCATCAAGTATGAGAAATATGCGAAGATATGAGCCCGATGACAGCAAATCCCAGACCTAACCTAGACCTAACATGCGTTAACCTCTAAAATATTGATTGAAACCAGGTTTAATGGACTGTTTAAGTGTGGTACCACACTACTATGTGATCCAAACCAGAAAAAACCCAGGATCTGTTCAAGAAATATGTGAAGAATGAGGAAGTATCAGACTGATGAGGGCAAATCCTAGAACTAATCCAGACCTAACATGCGTTATCCTCTAAAATAATGATCGAGACCAGGTTTAGTCGACTGTTTCATTGTGGTACCACATTACCACGTGGTCCAAACCAGAAAAGCCCGGGATCTGTTCAACAAGTGTGTGAAGAATGCGAAAGTATGAGTCTGATGAGGGCAAATCCAAGGCCTAACCTAGACCTACCATGCGTTATCCTCTAAAATATTGATCGAAACCAGGTTTAATTGACTGTTTCAGTGTGGTACCACATTACTACGTGATCCAAACCAGAAAAATCCCAGGATCTGTTCAACAAGTGTGTGAAGAATGCGAAAGTATGAGTCTGATGAGGGCAAATCCTAGACCTAATCCAGACATAACTTGCGTTATCATCTAAAATATTGATCGAAACCAGGATTAATGGACAGTTTCAGTGTGGTACCACAATACTACGTGATCCAAACCAAAAAAAGCCCAGAATCTGGCCCTCAAGTATGAGAAATATGCGAAAGTATGAGCCTGATGAGAGCAAATCCCAGACCAAACATAGACCTAACATGCGTTACCCTCTAAAATATTGATCGAAACCAGGTTTAATGGACTGTTTCAGTGTGGTACCGCATTACTACGTGATCGAAACCAGAAAAAACCCGGCATCTGTTCTACAAGTATTTGAAGAATGCGAAAGTATGAGTCTGATGAGGGCAAATCCCAGGCCTGGCCTAGACCTAACACGAGTTATCCTCTAAAATATTGATCGAAACAAGGTTTAATGGACTGTTACAGTGTGGTGCCACATTACTACGTGATTCAAACCAGAAAAAACCCGGGATCTGTTCAACAAATATGTGAAGAATGCGAAAGTATGAGTCTGATGAGGGCAAATCCCAGGCCTGGCCTAGACCTAACATGAGTTATCCTCTAAAGTATTCATCGAAACTGGGTTTAATCGACTGTCTCAGTGTGGTACCACATTACTATATGATCCCAACCAGAAAAGACCCAGGATCTGTTCAAGAAGTATGTGAAGAATGAGGAAGTACGAGACTGATGAGGGCAAATCCCAGACCTAATCCAGACCTAACATGCGTCATCCTCTAAAGTATTGATCGAGACCAGGTTTAGTCGACTGTTTCAGTGTGGTACCACATTACTAAGTGATCCAAACCAGAAAAAGTCCTGATTCTGGCCATGAAGTATCAGAAATATGCGAAAGTATGAGCCTGATGTGAGCAAATCCCAGAACTAACCTAGTTCTAACATGCGTTATCCTATAAAATATTGATCGAAACCAGGTTTAGTTGACTGTTTCAGTGTGGTACCACATTACTACGTGATCCAAACCAGAAAAAATCCGGGATCTGTTCAACAAGTGTGTGATGAATGCGAAAGTATCAGTCTGATGAGGGCAAATCCAAGGCCTAACCTAGACCTAACATGCGTTATCCTCTAACACATTGATCGAAACCAGGTTTAATGGACTGTTTCAGTGTGGTACCGCATTACTACGTGATCGAAACAAAAAAAAACCCAGGATCTGTTCAAGAAATATGTGAAGAATGAGGAAGTATCAGTCTTATGAGGGCAAATCCTAGAACTAATCCAGACCTAACATGCGTTATCATCTAAAATATTGATCGAAACCAGGTTTAATCGACAGTTTCAGTGTGGTACCACACTACTATGTGATCCAAACCAGAAAAGACCCAGGATCTGTTCAAGAAGTATGTGAAGAATGAGGAAGTATGAGACTGATTCCCTCAGGGGCTGCCAGCCTTTCAGCTGCAGTACGGGCTTAACGAACCCGGGGTACCCGAGTCATACACACACCGTAAGCCTCCTGTTGGTCGTCACAACGACCCATTCACAATTCCGTATTGGTTTTGTGAATGGTACGTGACGGCAGGAGGAACGGGGGTCTTGGCTTAACCGCCTGGGCCACGAGTATGGCGACTCTATAAAATCGCCCTCCAATCCTAAGCTATGGTGCGCGGCGATGGGATGCATGGTTGGGGGAGAAGGCCCAATCCCAAGCGACCACCTCCGGGGAACCTGCCGAACCCCCGGAGTATTAGGCTTACCCGGGTAAGGCGGCTCTGCCCGGGTGGACCTTTATTTCCGACCATCTCGTGGGACTATTATGGACACAGAAAATAAAATGGGGATGGGGCGGGTTTTGTCGGTTGGGGAGGACGGAGACGGGGTTGGGGTTAGGGTGGCGGCGCTCGCGCCACACTCAGCGCCAGGTCCGGCTTCGTGGAGGGTGGAGGAGGACGACGAGACGGCGTCGGTCTCGTCCTTCTCCTCCAGCACGAGCCACATAGGCTCTAAGAGGAAGAGGACGGGGCAGGCCGTCGTCGAGGTGGGCGGGGCGATGAGCCCGTCGGTGAGGCTGAGTTGCCTCAGGGACGAGGTGACCGAGGAGATATCGGAGAGGATCTCCTCGTCCCTGAGGCGGGTGGAGAAAGTCGCCGCTGCCTGCGCCTTTAAGGGGCAGAAAGGCGGTGGCGCGGAGGCCCTGAAGGCCGCGGCGGAGGAAATGAGGGAGGCGGCGCGGGAGCTCAGAGGGCGGAACGCCCGTCTGCAGCTCCTGTTGGAGGAGGAGCGACAGGGGAGGAGGAGGGCAGAGGCGCTGTGGAACAGCGCGGCCCTCCCTCCCATCCTCCCTCCTCCTCCACCGCCGCGTCCCTCGGCGGAGGTAAATAAGCGGTGTGCGGCGGCAGTGGTGCGGGGCACCGCGGGCCCCTCCACCCGCACTCCGCCCGTGAAGAAGTCCCCGTCCTCCTCAGAAGACGATCTTCTGAGGAGGATTGGGGACATGATTGATGGCAAGCTGGCCGCCTTCCGGGAGGAGCTCCTCGCCGGAAGAGCGGTCAGCAGGAAGGCGGTGCCTCCCCGACCTGTTCCGGTACAGTCGGGGAAGGCAAAGAAGGGCGGAGTGAAGGCTCCGCCCAGCGTTGCGGCACCAGGGCCCCGGGTCGCGACCCCCAAGGGGGGTGGTGTACCCGTGGTCGCGGTGGTCGCGTCCTCCACAGCACCCTCCCAAGGGGGGGTGGCGTGGAGTGAGGTGGTGGGGCAGAAGGCGAAGCGGGCGGCGAGGAAGGCCTCGCAACCGCAGCCTCCGCCTCCGCCGCCGGCGGCCAAGGTAAAGGCCGCGAAGGTCGGGAAGGCACGACCAGGTCGTCTCCCAAAAACGGCAGCGGTGACGTGACCGTTGCGCAGGGGGGCGACCTGACCCTCGCGGAGGCGATGCGGCTCGCCAGGGAGAATATCTCCCTGGAAGAGCTGGGCATCGCCTCCGTGAGGGCGAAGAGAGCCGTGACCGGGGGTCTCTTGCTGGAGATCCCCGGTGCAGAAGGCGGCGCGAAGGCGGATCGTCTCGCCCAGAGGCTCCGGGAGCAGCTGGGCGAGCGAGGTGTCCGGGTCGCCCGGCCCACGAAGCGCACGGAGATGCGCATTTGTGGGCTGGACGACTCGGTCAGCGCACAGGATGTGTCCCGTGCCCTTGCGAGGGCGGGGGACTGTCCTGTGGAGGACCTGCGGATCGGAGAGATCCGCAGGTCGCCCTCCGGCCTCGGGTCGGTGTGGGCCCGGTGCCCCTTCTCCGCCGCCCGTAAGGTGGCGGAATCCGGGAGGGTGTTGGTGGGGTGGGTTTCGGCGCGAGTGGAAATCCTCGCGCCGCGCCCGCTCCAGTGTCACCGCTGCCTCGAATTGGGGCACGTGAGGCAGTGGTGCACCTCGCCGGTGGACCGCAGCGGTCAGTGTTACCGCTGCGGTGCCAAAGAGCACCGTGCGAGCCAGTGCTCGGCGGCCCCCCACTGCCCGCTGTGTGCGGACATGGGGAGGCCAGCCGATCACAGGGTGGGGAGCAAGAAGTGCTCCCCCCCCTCCCGGAAGGAGAGGAAGAGGCGGGCTGCACCGGCTCCGGTGCCGAGGGCGGTGGCATCGTCCTCCATGGAGGTGGACGGTGCTACGGGGACGGACGGCCGGGAGGAGGCTGGCGCGGCCATTAATTAATGCCGCCCCGCCTCCTCCTCCAGGCCAACCTCAACCACTGCCGCGCGGCACAGGACTTGATGTCCCAAGTCCTCGCGGAGTGGGGGGTTGGCCTGGCGGTCGCCGCCGAGCCGTACCGCGTCCCTGATCACCCTCATTGGGTGGGCGACGCAGACGGCTTGGTGGCGACGGTATGGGGAGGGGGCGACGGGTCCCCACCGTTCTCCTTGTTGGAGCGCGGTCGGGGATTCGTCGCCGTGGACTGGGGGGGAGTCGCTGTGGTGGGGTGCTACATTTCGCCCCGTAGCGGTCACGCTGCGTTCGAGCTGTACTTGGCCGAGGTCGCGGCATGCGTGCAGCGCTACGCGGCCCGGCCGGTGCTGGTCCTGGGGGATTTTAATGCCAAGTCGGTGGCTTGGGGATCCCCCAGGACCTCCGTTCGCGGCGGGATCCTGGGCGATTGGGCGGCGGGGCTCGACCTCCGGGTATTGAACCGGGGGTCGGAGAACACATGCGTGCGGCGATATGGGGGGTCCATCGTGGATGTTGGATTCGCGACCCCCAACGCCGTGCGCATGGTGTCGGGTTGGCACGTGGTCGCGGGGGCAGAGACACTCTCCGATCACCGGTACATCCGGATGGAGGTCTCTGCCGCCGCGAGTGCATCCCGACACGGCCGCCTGCGTGGCACCCCACCACGCCGCTGGGCGCTTCGGCGCCTGGACAAGGACGCCCTGATGGCAGCTGCCCTCGCTGCAACTTGGCCGCAGGGAGCGGCCGAGTTGCCGAGCATAGAGGAGGAGGTCGCCCGGCTCGGAGCATTGGTCGCGGGTATTTGCGACGCGGCGATGCCTCGGGTCGGGCGGGCTTCTCCTCGCCGGGCGGTGTACTGGTGGTCGGACGCGATCGCGGAGTTGCGAGTCGCGACTGTCCGCGCCCGACGCCAGTACACCTGCGCGCGCCGTCGTCAACGTACAGACGACGGCGTGGCGCAAGCGAGGGCAGCTGATGACCTGTATGGAGCATACCGCGTGGCGCGGGTTGCTCTGCAGGTCGCCATCAAACGGGCCAAGACCCAGGCATGGAAGGAGCTCCGCCAGACCCTTGATGATGATCCATGGGGGCGCCCATATAAGGTGGTGCTGAATAAGCTCCGCCCGTGGGCGCCCCCCGTCACCGAGGGTCTTGACCCCCGGCTGCTGGAGGACGTGGTCAATACACTCTTCCCAATTGGGGAGAGGGGACCGCGTCCTCCGGCGGCGGCGGCTGTCCCAGTGGAGTGGACGGCCGAGCTGGGGGTCACGCAGGAGGAGCTGGCAGCGGCCATCAGACGGCTCGGGGTTCGTAACACGGCCCCGGGTCCGGATGGTGTGCCCGGCCGGGTTTGGGTCTTGACCCAGGGCGTCCTTGGGGCCGACCTCAGGCGGTTGTTCGACCGCTGCCTGAGGGACGGGCGATTCCCCCCCAGTTGGAAGGTGGCGAGGATGGTCCTCCTCCGGAAGGAGGGTCGGCCCGCGGAGTCTCCCTCCGCATACCGGCCCATTTGTCTCCTCGACGAGGTGGGCAAGCTCTTCGAGCGTGTGATTGCTGCCCGCCTCGTCGAGCACCTGTCGCGGGGTGATCCCGGTCTGGCCGACTGCCAGTTCGGTTTCCGGGGGGGCCGATCGACTATCGACGCGATAGGTCGTGTGAGGGCCCTCTCGGAGGCGGCCGTCTCCCGGGGAGGGGTGGCATTGGCAATATCCTTGGATGTTACCCACCCTCCCCTGGGAAGAGATAAGGAGGGGACTCGAATATCATCGAGTCCCCCCTTGTCTCAGGGCGGTCGTCGGGGATTATCTCCGCGGCAGGTGGATCGAGTATCCGGGCCGGGATGGTGATATGCGGAGGGAGGTGTACTGCGGTGTTCCGCAGGGGTCGGTCCTCGGGCCACTCCTGTGGAACATCGCGTACGACTCAGTGTTGCGGGCCGGCCTCCCCGACGGCGTCAGCACGGTGTGTTATGCGGATGACACACTGGTGCTGGCCGTCGGGGCGCACTGGGGGAGGGCCATGCGTCGCGCGGAGGAGGGGTCGCAACGCGTCGTCGACCGGATCAGGGGGATGGGGATGACGGTGGCGGTCCATAAGACCGAGGTGATTGCGTTTCATTCACCTCGGCAGGATCCGCCACCCCCTCTGATTCGGGTGGGTGGGGCTGACATCGAGGTGAAGCCCCAGATCAGGTATCTAGGGCTGATCCTCGATAGCCACTGGCGTTTCGAGAAGCATTTCCGCTGCCTGGTCCCCCGGTTGGAAAGGATGGTTGCGGCTCTGGGCCGGATCCTGCCCAACCTGGGGGGCCCGGCGGGCCGAGTTCGTCGCCTCTATGTGGCAATGGTCCAGTCGGTGGCCCTATACGGGGCCCCCGTCTGGGCGGACGACCTGGCTGCCTCCCGGCGCAGCATGACTATGCTGCGTCGGGTGCAGAGGCGCATGGCGCACAGGGTCGTCCGCGGGTATCGGACCATGTCACATGAGGCGGCGACGGTTCTAGCGGGGATGCCGCCCATGGACCTGCTCGCGCGGTCGCACGCGGTGATGTACCGGCACCGCGTCGACCGTCGCGCGGGGGTGGGGGCGGTCCCGGGCGGGCAGGAACCTCCTTGGGGCGATTTGAAGCGCCAGGCCCGGCAGTCCGTGTTGCTCGCGTGGCAGGAGCGGCTGGCTCTGCCAACCGCGGGGCACCGGACTGTCGGGGCTGTTCGGCCACTCCTGAAGGAGTGGCTGGACAGAGGCCATGGCAGCCTCACCTACCGGATGGCACAGGTATTTTCCGGGCATGGCAGCTTTGGAAGATACCTGTGCCGGATAGGGAAGGAGCCGACGGCGCGTTGCTGCCACTGCGACGCTGAGCAGGACACGGCGGATCATACCCTGGAGGTATGCCCCGCGTGGGAGGGGGAGCGCCGTGTCCTGGTCGGCGTCGTCGGGCGGGATGTCTCGCTGCCGGGCGTGGTGCGCGCCATGCTCGGCAGCGAGGAGAAGTGGAGGGCCGTGGCCTCCTTCTGCGAGAACGTAATGTTGCAGAAGGAGGCCGCGGGGAGGGAGCGCGAGCTTCAGCGGCGTGCTGAAGCGCGCGCTCGTGCGGTGGCCCGAGGTCGTCGCCCGGTCGCGAGGCGTGGCGGATGACCTAGGCTGGGAGGGGGGTCCTGAGGGGACCCTCCTCCCGCCAGGCGGCGCCGGGTCGGACCGGTTGGGAGTAGGAGTGCCTTCCCCTACCGGTCCGACGCAAGGGGAGGCACCCTCGGCGGTCTGGTGCGGCCATGAACGCCCGGCCGCCGAGGGATGGAAACGGGGTCGCGGGCGGTTGCGAGTTGGGGCTCGCAGCCGCCACTAAACGCGGCCCCGGGACGGATAGCGGCGGGATGGAGTGGCCCCGTCCCGCCGCTATGAGGCAGTGTGTCTACTGAGGGGACCGATTGTCCCCCCGGGGGATGGGCGCGAAAGCGCGGGCACGGGGAGGATACCGGAAGAATGCTTCGAGCGATTCCCGGTATCCTCCCAAAGCGTGCCGAAGGGTCACCGTGGGGTTTTTAGTGGGTAGGTCCCGCGCCTGTCGTTGTACGGGCGCGGGGAATCCCACACACGCCTCCCACCTCTCCCCAAGGAGGTGGGAGGGAGTCTTTCGAAGATTTTCCCCACGACAAAAAAAAAAAAAAAAAAAAAAAGTATGAGACTGATGAGGGCAAATCCCAGTCCTAATCCAGACCTAACATGCGTCATCCTCTAAAATATTGATCGCAACCAGGTTTAATTGACTGTTTTAGTGTGGTACCACATTACTACCTGATCCAAACCAGAAAAAATCCGGGATCTGTTCAACAAGTGTGTGATGAATGCGAAAGTATGAGTCTGATGAGGGCAAATCCAAGGCCTAACCTAGACCTAACATGCGTTATCATCTAAAGTATTGATCGAAACCTGGTTTAATCGACTGTTTCAGTGTGGTCCCACATTACTACGTGATCCAAACCAGAAGAAGCCCAGGATCTGCTCAACAAGTATGAGAAATATGCGAAAGTATGAGCCTGATGAGAGCAAATCCCACACCTAACCTAGACCTAACATGGGTTATCCTCTAAAATATTTATCGAGACCAGGTTGAATTGACTGTTTCAGTGTGGTGCCACATTACTACGTGATCCAAACCAAAAAAGGCCCAGAATCTGACCGTCAAGTATGAGAAATATGCGAAACTATGAGCCTGATGAGTGCAAATCCCAGACCTAGCCTAAACCTAGCAAGCGTTATCCTCAAAAGTATTGTTCGAAACCAGGTTTAATGGTCTGTTTCAGTATGGTAACATATTACCACGTGATCCAAACCAGAAAGAACCCAGGATCTGGCCAACAAGTATGAGAAATGTGCGAAAGTATTAGCCTCATGGTGGCAAATCACAGACCTGACCCAGCCCTAACATGTGATATCCTCTATAATATTGTTCAAAACCATGTTTAATCGAACCTTTCAGTGTGGTACCACACTACTATGTGATCCAATCCAGAAAAGACCCAGGATCTGTTCAAGAAGTATGTGAAGAATGAGGAAGTATGAGACTGATGAGGGCAAATCCCAGACCTAATCCAGACCTAACATGCGTCATCCTTTAAAATATTGATCGAAACCAGGTTTAATCGACTGTTTCAGTGTGGTACCACATTACTACGTGATCCAAAGCAGTGAAAGCCCGGGATCTGGCCAAAAAGTATGAGAAATATGCGAAGGTATGACCCAGCTGAGGGCAAATCCTAGACCTGACCGAGACCATAACATGTGTTTTCCTCAAAAATATTGATCGGAACCAGATTTAATCGACTGTTTCAGTGTGGTACCACATTACTACGTGATCCAAAGCAGAACAAACCCAGGATCTGTTCAACAAGTATTCGAAGAATGCGAAAGTATGAGTCTGATGAGGGCAAATCCTAGACTTAATCCAGACCTAACATGCGTTATCCTCTAAAATATTGATCGAGACCAGGTTTAATCGACTGTTTCAGTGTGGTCCCACATTAATACGTGATACAAACCAGAAAAAGTCCAGAAACTGGCCATCAAGTACGAGAAATATGCGAAAGTATGAGCCTGATGCGAGCAAATCCCAGACCTAACATAGACCCAACATGCGTTATCCTTTAAAATATTGATCGAAACCAGGTTTAATGGACTGTTTCAGTGTGGTACCACATTACTACGTGATCCAAACCAACAAAAGACCACAATCTGGCGATCAAGTATGAGAAATATGCAAAAGTATGAGCCTGATGAGAGCAAATCCCAGACCTAACCTAGACCTAACATGCGTTAACCTTTAAAACATTGATCGAAACCAGGTTTAATGGACTGTTTAAGTGTGGTACCACACTACTATGTGATCCTAACCAGAAAAGCCCGGGATCTGTTCAACAAGTGTGTGAAGAATGCGAAAGTATGAGTCTGATGAGGGCAAATCCAAGGCCTAACCTAGACCTAACATGAGTTATCCTCTAAAATATTGAGCGAAACCAGGTTTAATTGACTGTTTCAGTGTGGTACCACATTACTACGTGATCCAAACTAGAAAAATCCCAGGATCTGCTCAACAATTATGAGAAATATGCGAAAGTATGAGCCTGATGAGTGCAAATCCCAGACCTAACATAGACCTAACATGCGTTATCCTCTAAAATATTGATCGAAACCAGGTTTAATGGACTGTTTCAGTGTTGTACCACATTGCTACATTATCCAAACCAAGAATAGCCCAGAATCTGGGCATCAAGTATGAGAAGTATGCGAGAGTATGAGCCTGATGAGTGCAAATCCCAGACCTAACCTAGACCTAACATGTGTTATCCTCTAAAATATTGATCGAAACTAGGTTTAATGGTCCGTTTCAGTGTGGTACCACATTACTACGTGATCCAAACCAGAAAAAGCCCAGAATCTGGCCAACACGAATGAGAAATATGCGAAAGTATGAGCCTGATGGGAGCATATCCGTGACCTAAACAACGCCAAACATGCGCTACCCTCTAAAATGTTGATCGAAACTAGGTTTAATGGACTGTTTCAGTGTGGTACCACATTACTACGTGATCCAAACCAGAAAAATCCCGGGATCTGTTCAACATGTATGTGAAGAATGCGAAAGTAAGAGTCTGATGAGGGCTAACCCCAGGCCTGGCCTAGACCTAACATGCGTTATCCTCTAAAATATTGATCGAGACAAAGTTTAATCGACTGTTTCAGTGTGGCCCCACATTACTACGTGATCGAAACCAGAAAAAGCTCAGGCTCTGGCCAACAAGTAAGAGAAATATGCGAAAGTATGAGTCTGATGAGGGCAAATCCCAGACCTAACCTAGACCTAACATGCGTTATCCTCTAAAATATTGATCGTGACCAGGTTTAATGGACTGTTTCAGTGTGGTACCACATTACTACGTTAACAAAACCAAAAAAAGCCCAGAATCTGGCCATCAAGTATGAGAAATATTCGAAAGTATGAGCCTGATGAGAGCAAATCCCAGACCTAACATAGACCTAACATGCGTTATCCTCTAAAATATTGATCGAAACCAGGTTTAATGGACTGTTTCTGTGTTGTACCACATTGCTACATTATCCAAACCAAAAAAAGCCCACAATCTGGCCATCAAGTATGAGAAATATGCGAAAGTATGAGCCTGATGAGTGCAAATCCCAGACCTAGCATAGACCTAACATGCGTTATCCTTTAAAATATTGATCGAAACCAGGTTTAATCGACTGTTTCAGTGTGGTACCACATTACTACGTGATACAAAGCAGTGAAAGCCCAGGATCTGGCCAAAAAGTATGAGAAATATGCGAAGGTATGACCCAGCTGAGGGCAAATCCTAGACCTGACCGAGGCCATAACATGTGTTTTCCTCAAAAATATTGATCGGAACCAGATTTAATCGACTGTTTCAGTGTGGTACCACACTACTATGTGATCAAAACCAGAAAAAACGCGGGATCTGTTCAAGAAGTATATGAAGAATGAGGAAGTATGAGACTGGTGAGGGCAAATCCCAGACCTAATCCAGACCTAACATGCGTTATCCTCTAAAATATTGATCGAGACCAGGTATAGTCGACTGTTTCATTGCGGTACCACATTACCACGTGATCCAAGCCAGAAAAGCCCGGGATCTGTTCAACAAGTGTGTGAAGAATGCGAAAGTATGAGTCTGATGAGGGCAAATCCAAGGCCTATCCTAGACCTAACATGCGTTATCATATAAAATATTGATCGAAACCAGGTTTAATTGACATTTTCAGTGTGGTACCACATTACTTCGTGATCCAAACCAGAAAAATCCCAGGATCTGCTCAACAAGTAAGAGAAATATGCGAAAGTATGAGCCTGATGAGTGCAAATCCCAGACCTAGCATAGACCTAACATGCGTTATCCTCTAAAATATTGATCGAGACCAGGTTTAATCGACTGTTTCAGTGTGGTCCCACATTAATACGTGATCCAAACCAGAAAAAGACCACAATCTGGCGATCAAGTATGAGAAATATGCAAAAGTATGAGCCTGATGAGAGCAAATCCCAGACCTAACCTAGACCTAACATGCGTTAACCTTTAAAACATTGATCGAAACCAGGTTTAATGGACTGTTTAAGTGTGGTACCACACTACTATGTGATCCTAACCAGAAAAGCCCGGGATCTGTTCAACAAGTGTGTGAAGAATGCGAAAGTATGAGTCTGATGAGGGCAAATCCAAGGCCTAACCTAGACCTAACATGCGTTATCCTCTAAAATATTGATCGAGACCAAGTTTAATCGACTGTTTCAGTGTGGCCCCACATTACTACGTGATCCAAACCAGAAAAAGCCCAGGCTCTGGCCAACAAGTAAGAGAAATATGCGAAAGTATGAGTCTGATGAGGGCAAATCCAAGACCTAACCCAGACCTAACATGAGTTATCCTCTAAAATATTGATTGAAACCAGGTTTAATGGACTGTTTCAGTGAGTTACCACATTACTACGTGATCCAAAGCAGTGAAAGCCCAGGATCTCGCCAAAAAGTATGAGAAATATGCGAAAGTATGACCCAGCTGAGGGCAAATCCTAGACCTAACCGAGACCATAGCATGTGTTTTCCTCAAAAATATTGATCGGAACCAGATTTAATCGACTGTTTCAGTGTGGTACACATTACTACGTGATCCAATGCAGAAAAAACCCGGGATCTGTTCAACAATTATTCGAAGAATGCGAAAGTATGAGTCTGAAGAGGGCAAATCCCAGACCTAACCCAGACCTAACATGCGTTATCCTGTAAAATATTGATCGAGACCAGGTTTAATCGACTGTTTCAGTGTGGTCCCACATTATGACGTTATCCAAACCAGAAAAAGCCCACAATCTGGCCATCAAGTATGAGAAATATGCGAAAGTATGAGCCTGATGAGTGCAAATCCCAGACCTAGCATAGACCTAACATGCGTTATCCTTTAAAATATTGATCGAAACCAGGTTTAATCGACTGTTTCAGTGTGGTACCACATTACTACGTGATACAAAGCAGTGAAAGCCCAGGATCTGGCCAAAAAGTATGAGAAATATGCGAAGGTATGACCCAGCTGAGGGCAAATCCTAGACCTGACCGAGGCCATAACATGTGTTTTCCTCAAAAATATTGATCGGAACCAGATTTAATCGACTGTTTCAGTGTGGTACCACACTACTATGTGATCAAAACCAGAAAAAACGCAGGATCTGTTCAAGAAGTATGTGAAGAATGAGGAAGTATGAGACTGGTGAGGGCAAATCCCAGACCTAATCCAGACCTAACATGCGTTATCCTCTAAAATATTGATCGAGACCAGGTATAGTCGACTGTTTCATTGTGGTACCACATTACCACGTGATCCAAGCCAGAAAAGCCCGGGATCTGTTCAACAAGTGTGTGAAGAATGCGAAAGTATGAGTCTGATGAGGGCAAATCCAAGGCCTATCCTAGACCTAACTTGCGTTATCATATAAAATATTGATCGAAACCAGGTTTAATTGACATTTTCAGTGTGGTACCACATTACTACGTGATCCAAACCAGAAAAATCCCAGGATCTGCTCAACAAGTAAGAGAAATATGCGAAAGTATGAGCCTGATGAGTGCAAATCCCAGACCTAGCATAGACCTAACATGCGTTATCCTCTAACATATTGATCGAGACCAGGTTTAATCGACTGTTTCAGTGTGGTCCCACATTAATACGTGATCCAAACCAGAAAAAGACCACAATCTGGCGATCAAGTATGAGAAATATGCAAAAGTATGAGCCTGATGAGAGCAAATCCCAGACCTAACCTAGACCTAACATGCGTTAACCTTTAAAACATTGATCGAAACCAGGTTTAATGGACTGTTTAAGTGTGGTACCACACTACTATGTGATCCTAACCAGAAAAGCCCGGGATCTGTTCAACAAGTGTGTGAAGAATGCGAAAGTATGAGTCTGATGAGGGCAAATCCAAGGCCTAACCTAGACCTAACATGCGTTATCCTCTAAAATATTGATCGAGACCAAGTTTAATCGACTGTTTCAGTGTGGCCCCACATTACTACGTGATCCAAACCAGAAAAAGCCCAGGCTCTGGCCAACATTAAGAGAAATATGCGAAAGTATGAGTCTGATGAGGGCAAATCCAAGACCTAACCCAGACCTAACATGAGTTATCCTCTAAAATATTGATTGAAACCAGGTTTAATGGACTGTTTCAGTGAGTTACCACATTACTACGTGATCCAAAGCACTGAAAGCCCAGGATCTCGCCAAAAAGTATGAGAAATATGCGAAAGTATGACCCAGCTGAGGGCAAATCCTAGACCTAACCGAGACCATAGCATGTGTTTTCCTCAAAAATATTGATCGGAACCAGATTTAATCGACTGTTTCAGTGTGGTACCACATTACTACGTGATCCAATGCAGAAAAAACCGGGGATCTGTTCAACAATTATTCGAAGAATGCGAAAGTATGAGTCTGAAGAGGGCAAATCCCAGACCTAACCCAGACCTAACATGCGTTATCCTCTAAAATATTGATCGAGACCAGGTTTAATCGACTGTTTCAGTGTGGTCCCACATTATGACGTTATCCAAACCAGAAAAAGTTCAGAATCTGGCCATCAAGTATCAGAAACATGCGAAAGTATGAGCCCGATGAGAGCAAATCCCAGACCTAACCTAGACCTAACATGCGTTATCCTCTAAAATATTGATCGCGACCAGGTTTAATGGACTGTTTCAGTGTGGTACCACATTACTACGTTAACAAAACCAAAAAAAGCCCAGAATCTGGCCATCAAGTATGAGAAATATGCGAAAGTATGAGCCTGATGAGAGCAAATCCCAGACCTAACATAGACCTAACATGCGTTATCCTCTAAAATATTGATCGAAACTAGGTTTAATGGACTGTTTCAGTGTTGTACCACATTGCTACATTATCCAAACCATAAAAAGCCCACAATCTGGCCATCAAGTATGAGAAATATGCGAAAGTATGAGCCTGATGAGTGCAAATCCCACACCTAGCATAGACCTAACATGCGTTATCCTTTAAAATATTGATCGGAACCAGATTTAATCGACTGTTTCAGTGTGGTACCACATTACTACGTGATCCAATCCAGAAAAAACCGGGGATCTGTTCAACAATTATTCGAAGAATGCGAAAGTATGAGTCTGAAGAGGGCAAATCCCAGACCTAACCCAGACCTAACATGCGTTATCCTCTAAAATATTTATCGAGACCAGGTATAGTCGACTGTTTCATTGTGGTACCACATTACCACGTGATCCAAGCCAGAAAAGCCCGGGATCTGTTCAACAAGTGTGTGAAGAATGCGAAAGTATGAGTCTGATGAGGGCAAATCCAAGGCCTATCCTAGACCTAACATGCGTTATCATATAAAGTATTGATCGAAACCAGGTTTAATTGACATTTTCAGTGTGGTACCACATTACTACGTGATCCAAACCAGAAAAATCCCAGGATCTGCTCAACAAGTAAGGGAAATATGCGAAAGTATGAGCCTGATGAGTGCAAATCCCAGACCTAGCATAGACCTAACTTGCGATAACCTTTAAAACATTGATCGAAACCAGGTTTAATGGACTGTTTACGTGTGGTACCACACTACTATGTGATCCTAACCAGAAAAAACCCAGGATCTGTTCAACAAGTATTCGAAGAATGCGAAAGTATGAGTCTGATGAGGGCAAATCCTAGACCTAATCCAGACCTAACATGCGTTATCCTCTAAAATATTGATCGAGACCAGGTTTAATCGACTGTTTAAGTGTGGTCCCACATTAATACGTGATACAAACCAGAAAATGTCAAGAAACTGGCCATCAAGTATGAGAAATATGCGAAAGTATGAGCCTGATGAGTGCAAATCCCAGACCTAGCATAGACCTAACATGCGTTATCCTTTAAAATATTGATCGAAACCAGGTTTAATGGACTGTTTCAGTGTGGTACCACATTACTACGTGATCCAAACCAGAAAAATCCCGGGATCTGTTCAACAAGTATGAGAAATATGCGAAAGTATGAGCCTGATGAGAGCAAATCCCAGACCTAACCTAGACCTAACATGCGTTATCCTCTAAAATGTTGATCGAAACCAGGTTTAATGGACTGTTTCAGTGTAGATCCACATTACTGCGCGATCCAAACCAAGAATAGCCCAGAATCTGGGCATTAAGTATGAGAAGTATGCGAGAGTATGAGTCTGATGAGTGCAAATCCCTGACCTAATCTAGACCTAACATGTGTTATCCTCTAAAATATTGATCGAAACTAGGTTTAATGGTCCGTTTCAGTGTGGTACCACATTACTACGTGATCCAAACCAGAAAAAGCCCAGAATCTGGCCAACAGGAATGAGAAATATGCGAAAGTATGAGCCTGATGAGGGCAAATCCAAGGCCTAACCTAGACCTAACATGAGTTATCCTCTAAAATAATGATCGAAACCAGGTTTAATGGACTGTTTCAGTGTGGTACCACATTACTACGTGATCCAAACCAGAAAAATCCCGGGATCTGTTCAACAAGTATGTGAAGAATGCGAAAGTAAGAGTCTGATGAGGGCAAATCCCAGACCTAATCCAGACCTAACATGCGTTATCCTCTAAAATATTGATCGAGACCAGGTTTAGTCGACTGTTTCATTGTGGTACCACATCACCACGTGATCCAAGCCAGAAAAGCCCGGGATCTGTTCAACGAGTGTGTGAAGAATGCGAAAGTATCAGTCTGATGAGGGCAAATCCAAGGCCTAACCTAGACCTAACATGAGTTATCCTCTAAAATATTGATCGAATCTAGGTTTAATGGACTGTTTCAGTGTGGTACCACATAACTACGTGATCTAAACCAGAATAAACCCGGGATCTGTTCAACAAGTATGTGAAGCATGCGAAAGGATGAGTCTGATGAGGGCAAATCCCATGCCTGTCCTAGACCTAACATGCGATATCCTCTAAAATATTGATCGAAAGCTGGTTTAATCGACTGTTTCAGTGTGGTACCACAATACTACGTGATCCAAAGCAGTGAAAGCCCAGGTTCTGGCCAAAAAGTATGAGAAATATGCGAAGGTATGACCCAGCTGAGGGCAAATCCTAGACCTGACCGAGACCATAACATGTGTTTTCCTCAAAAATATTGATCGGAACCAGATTTAATCGACAGTTTCAGTGTGGTACCACATTACTACGTGATCCAAAGCAGAAAAAACCCAGGATCTGTTCAACAAGTATTCGAAGAATGCGAAAGTATGAGTCTGATGAGGGCAAATCCTAGACCTAACCCTAACATGCGTTATCATCTTAAATATTGATCGAAACCTGGTTTAATCGACTGTTTCAGTGTGGTACCACACTACTATGTGATCCAAACCAGAAAAAACCCGGGAATTGTTCAACAAGTATGTGAAGAATGCGAAAGTATGTGTCTGATGAGGGCATATCCCAGGCCTGGCCTAGACTTAACATGCGTTATCCTCTAAAATATTTATCGAGACCAGGTTGAATTGACTGTTTCAATGTGGTACCACATTACTACGTGATCCAAACCAGAAAAAGCCCAGAATCTGGCCATCAAGTATGAGAAATATGCGAAATTATGAGCCTGATGCGAGCAAATCCCAGACCTAACCTAGACCTAACATGCGTTATCCTCTAAAATATTGATCGTGACCAGGTTTAATGGACTGTTTCAGTGTGGTACCACATTACTACGTTAACAAAACCAAAAAAAGCCCAGAATCTGGCCATCAAGTATGAGAAATATGCGAAAGTATGAGCCTGATGAGAGCAAATCCCAGACCTAACATAGACCTAACATGCGTTATCCTCTAAAATATTGATCGAAACCAGGTTTAATGGACTGTTTCAGTGTTGTACCACATTGCTACATTATCCAAACCAAAAAAAGCCCACAATCTGGCCATCAAGTATGAGAAATATGCGAAAGTATGAGCCTGATGAGTGCAAATCCCACACCTAGCATAGACCTAACATGCGTTATCCTTTAAAATATTGATCGGAACCAGATTTAATCGACTGTTTCAGTGTGGTACCACACTACTATGTGATCCAAACCAGAAAGAACGCAGGATCTGTTCAAGAAGTATGTGAAGAATGAGGAAGTATGAGACTGATGAGGGCAAATCCCAGACCTAATCCAGACCTAACATGCGTTATCCTCTAAAATATTTATCGAGACCAGGTATAGTCGACTGTTTCATTGTGGTACCACATTACCACGTGATCCAAGCCAGAAAAGCCCGGGATCTGTTCAACAAGTGTGTGTAGAATGCGAAAGTATGAGTCTAATGAGGGCAAATCCAAGGCCTATCCTAGACCTAACATGCGTTATCATATAAAGTATTGATCGAAACCAGGTTTAATTAACATTTTCAGTGTGGTACCACATTACTACGTGATCCAAACCAGAAAAATCCCAAGATCTGCTCAACAAGTAAGGGAAATATGCGAAAGTATGAGCCTGATGAGTGCAAATCCCAGACCTAGCATAGACCTAACTTGCGATAACCTTTAAAACATTGATCGAAACCAGGTTTAATGGACTGTTTAAGTGTGGTACCACACTACTATGTGATCCTAACCAGAAAAAACCCAGGATCTGTTCAACAAGTATTCGAAGAATGCGAAAGTATGAGTCTGATGAGGGCAAATCCTAGACCTAATCCAGACCTAACATGCGTTATCCTCTAAAATATTGATCGAGACCAGGTTTAATCGACTGTTTAAGTGTGGTCCCACATTAATACGTGATACAAACCAGAAAATGTCAAGAAACTGGCCATCAAGTATGAGAAATATGCGAAAGTATGAGCCTGATGAGTGCAAATCCCAGACCTAGCATAGACCTAACATGCGTTATCCTTTAAAATATTGATCGAAACCAGGTTTAATGGACTGTTTCAGTGTGGTACCACATTACTACGTGATCCAAACCAAAAAAAGACCACAATCTGGCGATCAAGTATGAGAAATATGCAAAAGTATGAGCCTGATGAGAGCAAATCCCAGACCTAACCTAGACCTAACAAGCGTTAACCTTTAAAGCATTGATCGAAACCAGGTTTAATGGACTGTTTCAGTGTGGTACCACATTACTACGTAATCCAAACCAAAAAAAGACCACAATCTGGCGATCAAGTATGAGAAATATGCAAAAGTATGAGCCTGATGAGAGCAAATCCCAGACCTAACCTAGACCTAACATGCGTTAACCTTTAAAACATTGATCGAAACCAGGTTTAATGGACTGTCTAAGTGTGGTACCACACTACTACGTGATCCAAACCAGAAAAAGCCCAGAATCTGGCCAACAGGAATGAGAAATATGCGAAAGTATGAGCCTGATGGGAGCATATCCGTGACCTAACCTAGGCCAAACATGCGCTATCCTCTAAAATGTTGATCGAAACTAGGTTTAATGGACTGTTTCAGTGTGGTACCACATTACTACGTGATCCAAACCAGAAAAATCCCGGGATCTGTTCAACAAGTATGTGAAGAATGCGAAAGTAAGAGTCTGATGAGGGCAAATCCCAGACCTAATCCAGACCTAACATGCGTTATCCTCTAAAATATTGATCGAGACCAGTTTTAGTCGACTGTTTCATTGTGGTACAACATTACCGCGTGATCCTAACCAGAAAATCCCGGGATCTGTTCAACAAGTATGAGAAATATGCGAAAGTATGAGCCTGATGAGAGCAAATCCCAGACCTAACCTAGACCTAACATGCGTTATCCTCTAAAATGTTGATCGAAACCAGGTTTAATGGACTGTTTCAGTGTAGATCCACATTACTGCGCGATCCAAACCAAGAATAGCCCAGAATCTGGGCATTAAGTATGAGAAGTATGCGAGAGTATGAGTCTGATGAGTGCAAATCCCAGACCTAATCTAGACCTAACATGTGTTATCCTCTAAAATATTGATCGAAACTAGGTTTAATGGTCCGTTTCAGTGTGGTACCACATTACTACGTGATCCAAACCAGAAAAAGCCCAGAATCTGGCCAACAGGAATGAGAAATATGCGAAAGTATGAGCCTGATGAGGGCAAATCCAAGGCCTAACCTAGACCTAACATGAGTTATCCTCTAAAATAATGATCGAAACCAGGTTTAATGGACTGTTTCAGTGTGGTACCACATTACTACGTGATCCAAACCAGAAAAATCCCGGGATCTGTTCAACAAGTATGTGAAGAATGCGAAAGTAAGAGTCTGATGAGGGCAAATCCCAGACCTAATCCAGACCTAACATGCGTTATCCTCTAAAATATTGATCGAGACCAGGTTTAGTCGACTGTTTCATTGTGGTACCACATCACCACGTGATCCAAGCCAGAAAAGCCCGGGATCTGTTCAACGAGTGTGTGAAGAATGCGAAAGTATCAGTCTGATGAGGGCAAATCCAAGGCCTAACCTAGACCTAACATGAGTTATCCTCTAAAATATTGATCGAATCTAGGTTTAATGGACTGTTTCAGTGTGGTACCACATAACTACGTGATCTAAACCAGAATAAACCCGGGATCTGTTCAACAAGTATGTGAAGAATGCGAAAGTATGAGTCTGATAAGGGCATATCCCAGACCTGGCCTAGACCTAACATGAGTTATCCTCTAAAATATTGATCGAATCTAGGTTTAATGGACCGTTTCAGTGTGGTACCACATTACTACGTGATCCAAACCAGAATAAACCCGGGATCTGTTCAACAACTGTGCGAAGAATGCGAAAGTATGAGTCTGATGAGGGCAAATCCAAGGCCTAACCTAGACCTACGATGCGTTATCCTCTAAAATATTGATCGAAACCAGGTTTAATCGACTGTTTCAGTGTGGTACCGCATTACTACGTGATCCAAAGCAGTGAAAGCCCAGGATCTGGCCATCATGTATGAGAAATATGCGAAAGTATGACCCAGCTGAGGGCAAATCCTAGACCTGACCGAGACCATAACATGTGCTTTCCTCAAAAATATTGATCGGAACCAGATTTAATCGACTGTTTTAGTGTAGTACCACATTACTACGTGATCCAAAGCAGAAAAAACCCAGGATCTGTTCAACAAGTATTCGAAGAATGCGAAAGTATGAGTCTGATGAGGGCAAATCCTAGACCTAACCCTAACATGCGTTATCATCTAAAATATTGATCGAAACCAGGTTTAATCGACTGTTTCAATGTGGTACCACACTACTATGTGATCCAAACCAGAAAAGACCCAGGATCTGTTCAAGAAGTATGTGAAGAATGAGGAAGTATGAGACTGATGAGGGCAAATCCCAGACCTAATCCAGACCTAACATGCGTCATCCACAAAAATATTGATCGAGACCAGGTTTAGTCGACAGTTTCAGAGTGGTACCACATTACTACGTGATCCAAACCAGAAAAAGCCCAGGATCTGGCCTACAAGTATGAGAAATTTGCGAAAGGATGAGCCTCATGTGGGCAAATCGCAGACCTAACCCAGACCTAAAATGCATTATCCTTTGAAATGTAATCCCAGACTAGGTTTAATTGGGTGTTTCAGTGTGGTACCACATTACCACCTGATCCAAACCAGAATAAGACCTGTATCTGGTCAACGAGTATGCGAAAAATGCGAAAGTATGAGCCAGATGAGGGCAAATCCTAGACCTAACCCAGACCTGACATGCGTTATCCTCTAAAATATTTATCGAGACCAGGTTTAATGGACTGTTTCAGTGTGGTACCACATTACTACGTTATCCAAACCAGTAAAAGTCCACGATCCGCACAACAAGTATGAGAAATATGCGAATGTATGAGCCTGATGAGAGCAAATCCCAGACCTAACCTAGACCTAACATGCGTTATCCTCTAAAATATTGATCGAAACCAGGTTTAGTCGACTGTTTCATTGTGGTACCACATTACCACGTGATCCAAGCCAGAAAAGCCCGGGATCTGTTCAACAAGTGTGTGAAGAATGCGAAAGTATGAGTCTGATGAGGGCAAATCCAAGGCCTAACCTAGACCTAACATGCGATATCCTCTAAAATATTGATCGAATCTAGGTTTAATCGACTGTTTCAGTGTGGTCCCACATTACTACGTGATCCAAACCAGTAAAAGTCCACGATCTGGCCAACAAGTATGAGAAATATGCGAAAGGATTAGCCTCATGAGGGCAAATCACAGACCTAACCCAGACCTAACATGCATTACCCTTTGAAATGTTGACTCAGACTAGGTTTAATTGACTGTTTCAGTGTGGTACCACATTACCACGTGATCCAAACCAGAAAAAGCCCAGCATCTGGGCAACGAGTATGCGAAAAATGCGAACGTAAGAGCCTGATGAGGGCAAATCCCAGACATAACCCAGACATAACCGGTGTTATCCTCTAAAATATTGATCGAATCCAGGTTGAGTTGACTATTTCTGTGTGGTACCACATTACTACGTGATCCAAACCAGAAAAAGCCCAGAATCTGGCCATCAAGTATGAGAAATATGCGAAAGTATGACCCAGCTGAGGGCAAATCCTAGACCTAGATCAAAAATATTGATCGGAACCAGATTTAATCGACTGTTTCAGTGTGGTACCACATTACTACGTGATCCAAAGCAGTGAAAGCCCAGGATCTGGCCAAAAAGTATGAGAAATATGCGAAGGTATGACCCAGCTGAGGGCAAATCATAGACCTGACCGAGACCATAACATGTGTTTTCCTCAAAAATATTGATCGGAACCAGATTTAATCGACTGTTTCTGTGTGGTACCACATTACTACGTGATCCAAAGCTGAAAAAACCCAGGATCTGTTCAACAAGTATTCGAAGAATGCGAAAGTTTGAGTCTGATGAGGGCAAATCCTAGACCTAACCCTAACATGCGTTATCATCTAAAATATTGATCGAAACCTGGTTTAATCGACTGTTTCAGTGTGGTACCACACTACTATGTGATCCAAACCAGAAGAGACCCAGGATCTGTTCAAGAAGTATGTCAAGAATGAGGAAGTATGAGACTGATAAGGGCAAATCCCAGACCTAATCCAGACCTAACATGCGTCATCCTCTAAAATATTGATCGAGACCAGGTTTAGTCGACAGTTTCAGTGTGGTACCACATTACTACGTGATCAAAGCAGTGAAAGCCCAGGATCTGGCCCAAAAGTATGAGAAATATGCGAAGGTATGACCCAGCTGTGGGCAAATCCTAGAACTGACCGAGACCATAACATGCGTTATCCTCTAAAATATTGATCGAAACCAGGTTTAATGGACTGTCTCAGTGTGGTACCACATTACTACGTTATCCAAACAAGTAAAAGTCCACGATCTGGCCCACAAGTATGAAAAATATGCGAAAGTATGAGCCTGATGAGTGCAAATCCCAGACCTAACCTAAACCTAGCATGCGTTATCCTCTAAAATATTGATCGAGACCAGGTTTAGTCGACTGTTTCATAGTGGTACCACATTACTACGTGATCCAAACCAGAAAAAATACGGGATCTGTTCAACAAGTGTGTGAAGAATGCGAAAGTATGAGTCTGATGAGGGCAAATCCTAGACCTAACCCTAACATGCGTTATCCTATAAAATATTGATCGAAACCAGGTTTAATTGACAGTTTCAGTGTGGTACCACGTTACTACGTGATCCAAACCAGAAAAATCCCAGGATCTGCACAACAAGTATGAGAAATATGCGAATGTATGAGCCTGATGAGAGCAAATCCCAGACCTAACCTAGACCTAACATGCGTTATCCTCTAAAATATTAATCGAAACCAGGTTTAATGGACTGTTTCAGTGTGGTACCACATTACTACGTTAACAAGACCAAAAAAAGCCCAGAATCTGGCCATCAAGTATGAGAAATATGCGAAAGTATGAGCCTGATGAGAGTATATCCCAGACCTAACCTAGGCCAAACATGCGCTATCCTCTAAAATGTTGTTCGAAACTAGGTTTAATGGACTGTTTCAGTGTGGTACCACAAAACTACGTGATCCAAACTAGAAAAAACCCGGGAATTGTTCAACAAGTATGTGAAGAATGCGAAAGTATGAGTCTGATGAGGGCATATCCCAGGCCTGGCCTAGACCACACATGAGTTAACCTCTAAAATATCGATCGAAACCAGGTTTAATCGACTGTTTCAGTGTGGTACCACAATGCTAGGTGATCCAAAGCAGTGAAAGCCCAGGATCTGGCCAAAAAGTATCAGCAATATGCGAAGGTATGACCCAGCTGAGGGCAAATCCTAGACCTGACCGAGACCATAACATGTGTTTTCCTCAAAAATATTGACCGGAACCAGATTTATTCGACCGTTTCAGTGTGGTACCATATTACTACGTGATCCAAAGCAGAAAAAACCCAGGATCTGTTCAACAAGTATTCGAAGAATGCGAAAGTATGAGTCTGGAGAGGGCAAATCCCAGACCTAACCCAGGCCTAACATGCGTTATCCTCTAAAATATTGATCGAGACCAGGTTTAGTCGACTGTTTCAGTGTGGTCCCGCATTACTACGTGATCCAAACCAGTAAAAGTCCACGATCTGGCCAACAAGTATGAGAAATATGCGAAAGTATGAGCCTCATGTGGGCAAATCGCAAACCCAACCCAGACATAAAATGCATTATCCTTTGAAATGTTGACCCAGACTAGGTTTAATTGACTGTTTCAGTGTGGTACCACATTACCACGTGATCCAAACCAGAATAGGAGCACTATCTGGTCAACGAGCATGCGAAAAATGCGAAAGTATGAGCCTGATGAGGGCAAATCCTAGACCTAACCCAGACCTAACATGCGTTATCCTCTAAAATATTTATCGAGACCAGGTTGAATTGACTGTTTCAGTGTGGTACCACATTACTACGTGATCCAAACCAGAAAAAGTCCAGAAACTGGCTATCAAGTATGAGAAATATGCAAAAGTATGAGCCTGATGAGTGCAAATCCCAGACCCAACCTAGACCTAACATGCGTTAACCTTTAAAACATTGATCGAAACCAGGTTTAATGGACTGTTTCAGTGTGGTACCACACTACTATGTGATCCAAACCAGAACTAATCCAGGATCTGTTCAAGTAGTATGTGAAGAATGAGGAAGTATGAGACTGATGAGGGCAAATGCTAGAACTAATCCAGACCTAACATGCGGTATCCTCTAAAATATTGATCGAGACCAGGTTTAGTCGACTGTTTCATTGTGGTACCACATTACCTCGTGATCCAAGCCAGAAAAGCCCGGGATCTGTTCAACAAGTGTGTGAAGAATGCGAAAGTATGAGTCTGATGAGGGCAAATCACAGACCTAACCCAGGCCTAACATGCATCACACTTTGAAATGTTGACTCAGACTGGGTTTAATTGACTGTTTCAGTGTGGTACCACATTACCACGTGATCCAAACCAGAAAAAGCCCAGCATCTGGTCAACGAGTATGCGAAAAATGCGAACGTAAGTGCCTGATGAGGGCAAATCCCAGACCTAACCCAGACATAACCGGTGTTATCCTCTAAAATATTGATCGAATCCAGGTTGAGTTGACTATTTCTGTGCGGTACCACATTACTACGTGATCCAAACCAGAAAAAGCCCAGAATCTGGCCATCAAGTATGAGAAATATGCGAAAGTATGAGCCTGATGAGAGCAAATTCCAGACCTAACCTAGAACTAACATGCGTTGTCCTCTAAAATATTGATCGAAACCAGGTTTAATGGTCTGTTTCAGTGTGGTAACACATTACCACGTGATCCAAACCAGAAAAAATCCGGGATCTGATCAACAAGTGTGTGAAGAATGAGAAAGTAAGAGCCTGATGAGTGCAAATCCCAGACCTAACCAAGACTTAACATGCGTTATCCACTAAAATATTGATCGAGACCAGGTTTAGTCGTCTCCTTCATTGTGGTACCACATTACCACGTGATCCAAACCAGAAAAGCCCGGGATCTGTCCAACAAGTATGAGAAATATTCGAAAGTATGAGCCTGATGAGAGCAAATCCCAGACCTAACTTAGACCTAACGTGCGTTAACTTCTAAAATATAGATCGAAACCATGTTTAATGGTCTGTTACAGTGTGGTAACACATTACCACGTGATCCACACCAGATCCGGGATCTGTTCAACAAGTGTGTGGAGAAAGCGAAAGCATGAGTCTGATGAGGGCAAATCCAAGGCCTAACCTAGACCTAATATGCGTTATCCTCTAAAACATTGATCGAAACCAGGTTTAGTGGACTGTTTCAGTGCGGCACCACATTACTACGTGATCCAAACCAAAAAAAGCCCAGAATCTGGACATCAAGTATGAGAAATATGCGAAAGTATGAGCCTGATGGGTGCAAATCCCATACCTAGCATAGACCTAACATGCGTTATCCTCTAAAAAATTGATCGAAACCAGGTTTAATGGTCTGTTTCGGTGCGGTAACATATTACCACGTGATGCAAACCAGAAAAAACCCAGGATCTGGCCAACAACTACGTGAAAAATGTGGAAGTATGAGACTGAAGAGGGCAAATCCCAGACCTAACCAAGACCTAACATGCGTTATCCACTAAAATATTGATCGAGACCTGGTTTAGTCGTCTGTTTCAGTTTGGTACCACACTACTATGTGATCCAAACCAGAAAAAACCCAGGATCTGGCCAACAAGTATGTGAAATATGCGAAAGTATTAGCCTCATGGGGGCAAATCACAGACCTGACCCAGACCTAACATGTGTTATCCACAAAAATATTGATCGAGACCAGGTTTAGTCGTCTGTTTCAGTGTGGTACCACACTACTATGTGATAACAAACCAGAAAAAACCCAGGATCTGTTCAAGAAGTATGTGAGGAATGAGGAAGTATGAGACTGATGAGGACAAATCCAAGGCCTAACCTAGACCTCACATGCGTTAACCTCTAAAATATTGATCGAAACCAGGTTTAATGGACTGTTTAAGTGTGGTACCACACTACTATGTGATCCAAACCAGAAAAAACCCGGGATCTGTTCAAGAAGTATGTGAAGAATGAGGAAGTATGAGACTGATGAGGGCAAATCCTAGACCTAATCCAGACCTAACATGCGTTATCCACCAAAATATTGATCGAGACCAGGTTTAGTCGTCTGTTTCGTTGTGGTACCACATTACCATGTGATCCAAACCAGAAAAGCCCGGGATCTGACCAACAAGTATGAGAAATATGCGAAAGCATGAGTCTGATGCGGGCAAATCCAAGGCCTAACCTAGACCTAACACGCGTTATCCTCTAAAACAATGATCGAAACCAGGTTTAGTGGTCTGCTTCAGTGTGGTACCGCATTACTACGTGATGGAAACCAAAAAAGGCCCAGAATCTGGCCATCAAGTATGAGAAATATGCGAAAGTATGAGCCTGATGAGGGCAAATCCAAGACCTAACCTAGACCTAACATGCGTTATCCTCTAAAATATTGATCGAAACCAGGTTTAATTGACCGTTTCAGTGTGGTACCACATTACCATGTGATCCAAACCAGTAAAAGTCCGCGATCTGGCCAACAAGTATGAGAAATATGCGAAAGTATTAGCCTCATGAGGGCAAATCCCAGACCTAACCCAGACCTAACATGCGTTATCATCTAAAACATTGATCGAAACCTGGTTTAATCGACTGTTTCAGTGTGGTACCACACTACTATGTGATCCAAACCAGAAAAAACCCAGGATCTGTTCAAGAAGTATGTGAAGAATGAGGAAGTATGAGACTGATGAGGGCAAATCCCAGACCTAATCCAGACCTAACATGCGTTATCCTCTAAAATATTGATCGAGACCAGGTTTAGTCGACTGTTTCATTGTGGTACCACATTACCACGTGATCCAAGCCAGAAAAGCCCGGGATCTGTTCAACAAGTGTGTGAAGAATGCGAAAGTATGAGTCAGATGAGGGCAAATCCAAGGCCTAACCCAGACCTAACATACGTTATCCTCTAAAATATTGATCGAAACCAGGTTTAATTGACTGTTTCAGGGTGGTACCACATGACTACGTGGTCCAAACCAGAAAAATCCCAGGATCTGCTCAACAAGTATGAGAAATATGCGAAAGTATGAGCCTGATGAGAGCAAATCCCGGACCTAACCTAGACAAAACATGCGTTATCCTCTAAAATATTGACCGAAACTAGGTTTAATGGACTGTTTCAGTGTGGATCCACATTACTGCGTGATTCAAACCAAAGAAAGCCCAGAATCTGGCCATCAAATATGAGAAATATGCGAAAGTATGAGCCTGGTGAGTGCAAATCCCAGACCTAACCTAGACCTAACATGTGTTATCCTCTAAAATATTGATCGAATCTAGGTTTACTGGACCATTTCAGTGTGGTACCACATTACTACGTGATCCAAACCAGAAAAAGACCAGAATCTGGACAACACGAACGAGAAATATGCGAAAGTATGAGGCTGATGGAAGCATATCCCAGATCTAACCTAGGCCAAACATGCGCTATCCTCTAAAATGTTGTTCGAAACTAGGTTTAATGGACTGTTTCATTGTGGTACCACATCACCACGTGATCCAAGCCAGAAAAGCCCGGGATCTGTTCAACGAGTGTGTGAAGAATGCGAAAGTATCAGTCTGATGAGGGCAAATCCAAGGCCTAACCTAGACCTAACATGAGTTATCCTCTAAAATATTGATCGAATCTAGGTTTAATGGACTGTTTCAGTGTGGTACCACATAACTACGTGATCTAAACCAGAATAAACCCGGGATCTGTTCAACAAGTATGTGAAGAATGCGAAAGTATGAGTCTGATAAGGGCATATCCCAGGCCTGGCCTAGACCTAACATGAGTTATCCTCTAAAATATTGATCGAATCTAGGTTTAATGGACCGTTTCAGTGTGGTACCACATTACTACGTGATCCAAACCAGAATAAACCCGGGATCTGTTCAACAACTGTGCGAAGAATGCGAAAGTATGAGTCTGATGAGGGCAAATCCAAGGCCTAACCTAGACCTACGATGCGTTATCCTCTAAAATATTGATCGAAACCAGGTTTAATCGACTGTTTCAGTGTGGTACCACATTACTACCTGATCCAAAGCAGTGAAAGCCCAGGATCTGGCCATCATGTATGAGAAATATGCGAAAGTATGACCCAGCTGATGGCAAATCCTAGACCTGACCGAGACCATAACATGCGTTATCATCTAAAATATTGATCGAAACCAGGTTTAATCGACTGTTTCAATGTGGTACCACACTACTATGTGATCCAAACCAGAAAAGACCCAGGATCTGTTCAAGAAGTATGTGAAGAATGAGGAAGTATGAGACTGATGAGGGCAAATCCCAGACCTAATCCAGACCTAACATGCGTCATCCACTAAAATATTGATCGAGACCAGGTTTAGTCGACAGTTTCAGAGTGGTACCACATTACTACGTGATCCAAACCAGAAAAAGCCCAGGATCTGGCCTACAAGTATGAGAAATTTGCGAAAGGATGAGCCTCATGTGGGCAAATCGCAGACCTAACCCAGACCTAAAATGCATTATCCTTTGAAATGTAATCCCAGACTAGGTTTAATTGGGTGTTTCAGTGTGGTACCACATTACCACCTGATCCAAACCAGAATAAGACCTGTATCTGGTCAACGAGTATGCGAAAAATGCGAAAGTATGAGCCAGATGAGGGCAAATCCTAGACCTAACCCAGACCTAACATGCGTTATCCTCTAAAATATTTATCGAGACCAGGTTTAATGGACTGTTTCAGTGTGGTACCACATTACTACGTTATCCAAACCAGTAAAAGTCCACGATCCGCACAACAAGTATGAGAAATATGCGAATGTATGAGCCTGATGAGAGCAAATCCCAGACCTAACCTAGACCTAACATGCGTTATCCTCTAAAATATTGATCGAAACCAGGTTTAGTCGACTGTTTCATTGTGGTACCACATTACCACGTGATCCAAGCCAGAAAAGCCCGGGATCTGTTCAACAAGTGTGTGAAGAATGCGAAAGTATGAGTCTGATGAGGGCAAATCCAAGGCCTAACCTAGACCTAACATGCGATATCCTCTAAAATATTGATCGAATCTAGGTTTAATCGACTGTTTCAGTGTGGTCCCACATTACTACGTGATCCAAACCAGTAAAATTCCACGATCTGGCCAACAAGTATGAGAAATATGCGAAAGGATTAGCCTCATGAGGGCAAATCACAGACCTAACCCAGACCTAACATGCATTACCCTTTGAAATGTTGACTCAGACTAGGTTTAATTGACTGTTTCAGTGTGGTACCACATTACCACGTGATCCAAACCAGAAAAAGCCCAGCATCTGGGCAACGAGTATGCGAAAAATGCGAACGTAAGAGCCTGATGAGGGCAAATCCCAGACATAACCCAGACATAACCGGTGTTATCCTCTAAAATATTGATCGAATCCAGGTTGAGTTGACTATTTCTGTGTGGTACCACATTACTACGTGATCCAAACCAGAAAAAGCCCAGAATCTGGCCATCAAGTATGAGAAATATGCGAAAGTATGACCCAGCTGAGGGCAAATCCTAGACCTGACCGAGACCATAACATGTGTTTTCCTCAAAAATATTGATCGGAACCAGATTTAATCGACTGTTTCAGTGTGTTACCACATTACTACGTGATCCAAAGCAGTGAAAGCCCAGGATCTGGCCAAAAAGTATGAGAAATATGCGAAGGTATGACCCAGCTGAGGGCAAATCCTAGACCTGACCGAGACCATAACATGTGTTTTCCTCAAAAATATTGATCGGAACCAGATTTAATCGACTGTTTCTGTGTGGTACCACATTACTACGTGATCCAAAGCTGAAAAAACCCAGGATCTGTTCAACAAGTATTCGAAGAATGCGAAAGTTTGAGTCTGATGAGGGCAAATCCTAGACCTAACCCTAACATGCGTTATCATCTAAAATATTGATCGAAACCTGGTTTAATCGACTGTTTCAGTGTGGTACCACACTACTATGTGATCCAAACCAGAAGAGACCCAGGATCTGTTCAAGAAGTATGTCAAGAATGAGGAAGTATGAGACTGATAAGGGCAAATCCCAGACCTAATCCAGACCTAACATGCGTCATCCTCTAAAATATTGATCGAGACCAGGTTTAGTCGACAGTTTCAGTGTGGTACCACAGTACTACGTGATCAAAGCAGTGAAAGCCCAGGATCTGGCCCAAAAGTATGAGAAATATGCGAAGGTATGACCCAGCTGTGGGCAAATCCTAGAACTGACCGAGACCATAACATGCGTTATCCTCTAAAATATTGATCGAAACCAGGTTTAATGGACTGTCTCAGTGTGGTACCACATTACTACGTTATCCAAACAAGTAAAAGTCCACGATCTGGCCCACAAGTATGAAAAATATGCGAAAGTATGAGCCTGATGAGTGCAAATCCCAGACCTAACCTAAACCTAGCATGCGTTATCCTCTAAAATATTGATCGAGACCAGGTTTAGTCGACTGTTTCATAGTGGTACCACATTACTACGTGATCCAAACCAGAAAAAATACGGGATCTGTTCAACAAGTGTGTGAAGAATGCGAAAGTATGAGTCTGATGAGGGCAAATCCTAGACCTAACCCTAACATGCGTTATCCTATAAAATATTGATCGAAACCAGGTTTAATTGACAGTTTCAGTGTGGTACCACGTTACTACGTGATCCAAACCAGAAAAATCCCAGGATCTGCACAACAAGTATGAGAAATATGCGAATGTATGAGCCTGATGAGAGCAAATCCCAGACCTAACCTAGACCTAACATGCGTTATCCTCTAAAATATTAATCGAAACCAGGTTTAATGGACTGTTTCAGTGTGGTACCACATTACTACGTTAACAAGACCAAAAAAAGCCCAGAATCTGGCCAGCAAGTATGAGAAATATGCGAAAGTATGAGCCTGATGAGAGCAAATCCCAGACCTAACATAGACCTAACATGCGTTATCCTCTAAAATATTGATCGAAACCAGGTTTAATGGACTGTTTCAGTGTTGTACCACATTGTTACATTATCCAAACCAAAAAACGCCCAGAATCTGGCCATCAAGTATGAGATATAAGCGAAAGTATGAGCCTGATGAGAGGAAATCCCAGACCTAACATAGACCTAACATGCGATATCCTCTAAAATATTGATCGAATCTAGGTTTGATGGACCGTTACAGTGTGGTACCACATTACTACGTGATCCAAACCAGAAAAAGCCCAGAATCTGGCTAACAAGAACGAGAAATATGCGAAAGTATGAGCCTGATGGGAGTATATCCCAGACCTAACCTAGGCCAAACATGCGCTATCCTCTAAAATGTTGTTCGAAACTAGGTTTAATGGACTGTTTCAGTGTGGTACCACAAAACTACGTGATCCAAACTAGAAAAAACCTGGGAATTGTTCAACAAGTATGTGAAGAATGCGAAAGTATGAGTCTGATGAGGGCATATCCCAGGCCTGGCCAAGACCACACATGAGTTAACGTCTAAAATATCGATCGAAACCAGGTTTAATCGACTGTTTCAGTGTGGTACCACAATGCTAGGTGATCCAAAGCAGTGAAAGCCCAGGATCTGGCCAAAAAGTATCAGCAATATGCGAAGGTATGACCCAGCTGAGGGCAAATCCTAGACCTGACCGAGACCATAACATGTGTTTTCCTCAAAAATATTGACCGGAACCAGATTTAATCGACCGTTTCAGTGTGGTACCATATTACTACGTGATCCAAAGCAGAAAAAACCCAGGATCTGTTCAACAAGTATTCGAAGAATGCGAAAGTATGAGTCTGGAGAGGGCAAATCCCAGACCTAACCCAGGCCTAACATGCGTTATCCTCTAAAATATTGATCGAGACCAGGTTTAGTCGACTGTTTCAGTGTGGTCCCGCATTACTACGTGATCCAAACCAGTAAAAGTCCACGATCTGGCCAACAAGTATGAGAAATATGCGAAAGTATGAGCCTCATGTGGGCAAATCGCAAACCCAACCCAGACATAAAATGCATTATCCTTTGAAATGTTGACCCAGACTAGGTTTAATTGACTGTTTCAGTGTGGTACCACATTACCACGTGATCCAAACCAGAATAGGAGCACTATCTGGTCAACGAGCATGCGAAAAATGCGAAAGTATGAGCCTGATGAGGGCAAATCCTAGACCTAACCCAGACCTAACATGCGTTATCCTCTAAAATATTTATCGAGACCAGGTTGAATTGACTGTTTCAGTGTGGTACCACATTACTACGTGATCCAAACCAGAAAAAGTCCAGAAACTGGCTATCAAGTATGAGAAATATGCAAAAGTATGAGCCTGATGGGTGCAAATCCCAGACCCAACCTAGACCTAACATGCGTTAACCTTTAAAACATTGATCGAAACCAGGTTTAATGGACTGTTTCAGTGTGGTACCACACTACTATGTGATCCAAACCAGAACTAATCCAGGATCTGTTCAAGTAGTATGTGAAGAATGAGGAAGTATGAGACTGATGAGGGCAAATGCTAGAACTAATCCAGACCTAACATGCGGTATCCTCTAAAATATTGATCGAGACCAGGTTTAGTCGACTGTTTCATTGTGGTACCACATTACCTCGTGATCCAAGCCAGAAAAGCCCGGGATCTGTTCAACAAGTGTGTGAAGAATGCGAAAGTATGAGTCTGATGAGGGCAAATCCTAGACCTAACCCTAACATGCGTTATCCTATAAAATATTGATCGAAACCAGGTTTAATTGACAGTTTCAGTGTGGTACCACGTTACTACGTGATCCAAACCAGAAAAATCCCAGGATCTGCACAACAAGTATGAGAAATATGCGAATGTATGAGCCTGATGAGAGCAAATCCCAGACCTAACCTAGACCTAACATGCGTTATCCTCTAAAATATTAATCGAAACCAGGTTTAATGGACTGTTTCAGTGTGGTACCACATTACTACGTTAACAAGACCAAAAAAAGCCCAGAATCTGGCCATCAAGTATGAGAAATATGCGAAAGTATGAGCCTGATGAGAGCAAATCCCAGACATAACATAGACCTAACATGCGTTATCCTCTAAAATATTGATCGAAACCAGGTTTAATGGACTGTTTCAGTGTTGTACCACATTGTTACATTATCCAAACCAAAAAAAGCCCAGAATCTGGCCATCAAGTATGAGATATAAGCGAAAGTATGAGCCTGATGAGAGGAAATCCCAGACCTAACATAGACCTAACATGCGATATCCTCTAAAATATTGATCGAATCTAGGTTTGATGGACCGTTACAGTGTGGTACCACATTACTACGTGATCCAAACCAGAAAAAGCCCAGAATCTGGCTAACAAGAACGAGAAATATGCGAAAGTATGAGCCTGATGGGAGTATATCCCAGATCTAACCTAGGCCAAACATGCGCTATCCTCTAAAATGTTGTTCGAAACTAGGTTTAATGGACTGTTTCAGTGTGGTACCACAAAACTACGTGATCCAAACTAGAAAAAACCCGGGAATTGTTCAACAAGTATGTGAAGAATGCGAAAGTATGAGTCTGATGAGGGCATATCCCAGGCCTGGCCTAGACCACACATGAGTTAACGTCTAAAATATCGATCGAAACCAGGTTTAATCGACTGTTTCAGTGTGGTACCACAATGCTAGGTGATCCAAAGCAGTGAAAGCCCAGGATCTGGCCAAAAAGTATCAGCAATATGCGAAGGTATGACCCAGCTGAGGGCAAATCCTAGACCTGACCGAGACCATAACATGTGTTTTCCTCAAAAATATTGACCGGAACCAGATTTAATCGACCGTTTCAGTGTGGTACCATATTACTACGTGATCCAAAGCAGAAAAAACCCAGGATCTGTTCAACAAGTATTCGAAGAATGCGAAAGTATGAGTCTGGAGAGGGCAAATCCCAGACCTAACCCAGGCCTAACATGCGTTATCCTCTAAAATATTGATCGAGACCAGGTTTAGTCGACTGTTTCAGTGTGGTCCCGCATTACTACGTGATCCAAACCAGTAAAAGTCCACGATCTGGCCAACAAGTATGAGAAATATGCGAAAGTATGAGCCTCATGTGGGCAAATCGCAAACCCAACCCAGACATAAAATGCATTATCCTTTGAAATGTTGACCCAGACTAGGTTTAATTGACTGTTTCAGTGTGGTACCACATTACCACGTGATCCAAACC